>NC_135235.1:477291742-482091742 GCF_051348905.1 Ranitomeya variabilis
GAGAGTGGCCAAGTGCCAGAATAGGCGCATCTTCCAGATGTGCCTTTTCTGGGGTGGCTGGGGGCAGATGTTTGTAGCCAGGGGGGGGGGGCAATAACCATGGACCCTCTCTAGGCTATTAATATCTGCCCTCAGTCACTGGCTTTACCACTCCGGCGGAGAAAATTGCGTGGGAGCCCACGCCAATTTTTTCCACGATTTAACCCTTTAATTTAATAGAGGGCCCAAATTTTGCACATACACACTACTAACATTAGTAGTGTGGAATATGCAAAAAAAAAAAAAAAGGATATGAGATGGTTTACTGTATGTAAACCATGTCTCATATCCTGTCGGGTTGGGGAAGGAGAGAGCGAAAGCCGGCAATTGGATTACCGGCTTTTATGATAGCTAGCGCTGTCTGAAATATATAGATAGATAGATAGATAGATAGATAGATAGATAGATAAAGATATAGATTAGTGTCTCACTGACATATATATATATATACATAAATCCATTAGATGTCGGTTTTGCAAGCCTGCGAGAAAATCTTGCAGTACGGATGCCATACGGATTACATACGGAGGATGCCATGCGCAAAATACGCTGCCGCACCCTGCCTACGGATGACATACGGATCACTACTTTGGGAACATTTCTGCGTATTACGGCGGTAAAAAACGGACCGTATTTTCATACGCTGAGTGTGACGCCGGCCTTAGGCTCAGATTTGTAGTCCCACACCTACTTCAAAGCCATAGATTGGAGATCATTGTTTTAAAGAGCGTGTCCACTACTTTTTGATTGATTACCTATCCTTAGGATATGTCATCAATGTCTTGATTGGCTGGGGTCCGACACCCGGCACCCTAGCTGGTCAGCTATTATCGGTGTTGCCAGCCGGAATTACTCCCTTGCGGAGCTGGCCGTCTTCTGACTGTGGCCGAGGCATGGTACTACACATCCTATTCAAATCAATAGGAGGCGGACATGTAATACCCTGCGGCGACCACTGTGTAAAGTGAGATATATATAATCAATTGGCTTAGTTCTCTATATTACTCTAACCAATCACCCACAGAAAACATTTAGGTAAAATATATAGACTTTACTAATGAAACGGACGTATATACATGTGGCAAAAATCCGCAGAAAGACTAAAAATGTGCCTTACACTGTGAGGGACATTGAAATTGGTGCGGTTTTTCCTACATGAGATCCCCTATGTGCCTGCTGTATTTGTTCTTAATACAAAGCATATATAGAATAATCAATGGATCTCTACCAGCATTTGCTATAGCGCTGAACTAACGGTCTAGAAATAATCTAATTAGTCATCTATGGAATTCTCCAGTATTCTAAGCACACTCCATGTCTAGCAGCAGGGATAGAATAGTCTGATCAGACAATAATCTTATTCCCAATATAGATGCTTCTAACAAGTGCCAGCCTCCTTTGGGAGTGTGTAACTGGTGATCAGAAGCTAGTGTCCATTTGCACGCTGGTGTGTACAACACCTTTATCATTAAAAAAAGAAACACAAAGCCCCTGCTCAGACCGTTTCCACTATTGAGGCCCCAGGTTCTTACTTGTGCATGTATACCTTTTATACCACTAGGTGTCATACGTATCTGTAATAAAGACCTTGTCTTGTCATTATTTATCATGGATGTATTTTTCCGAACCAGAAAGATCCCGCAGGACGGTATTCATCGCTCTTACTGTGATCAGCTTGGTTGGGACCGTCCTATTTTTTCTGATTAGGACACCAAAGCCAAATGTATCCAAGCTGAATGAAGAGGATGATGGCAGTTCTGATGTCTTGGAAGAAAGCGCGTGAGTGTATCATACTTTAATGCTCTATACAGACAATTGTTAGGGTAAACTTTAGCCCTATTTTTACCCTTTAGGGTAAGTTTCCACTTGCAAGAAAATTCTAGATTTTTTTCATGCAAGTGTCTGCACTAAAAGATGTAATGGCAATCTGCTCTGCTTGTTGTATTTTTGCTGTTTTCTTTTTTACACTTCAATGTGTTTTTAGTACAGAATTGATACAATGTTCCTGTAGTCATGCAGAGACACAGGTTATGCACTTTAAAGGGTCCATCTGACATACAAAGTAATTTTCATCCTAAATCCCTATCATCTAAGCTAATTTTTAATATACTTGAATTAAAAACTATCTACACCCTCTAACTGCTTTTTTAAAAAAAAAAATTAATTTTACTGCTTCCTTTTTTGAGGATGCATCATTTCAGAAACCCAGTGCATGCTGGGATACTCAAATGAAGAGTCATAGACTCTGCCCCACTGCTTGAGACGAAGCGTCATCAGTGACACTCGTTTCAGAGGCTGGGCTAGTCTCTGCGCTTTGTGCACTATGATAGCGCACTCTCGGTTGCTCGCTCAGATTAGCAGTAACAAGTGCGCCCTGGTAGTGTGTCTTCTAAGACCACCTATAGTGCATAGACCAGCGCCGCCCCACGAGTGATGTCAGGAAGTAGTTAAAAAAAGCAAAAAAAAAAAAAGCAGTTAGTGTAGTATATTAGAACTTAGTTTAGATTATGGCATTAAATCGATAATGAGGATGAAAGTTATATTGTATGTTTGATCACCCCTTTAAGGCTATGTTCCCATGAGAAGCACTTGGTGCGCTTTTTTTTTCTGCTTCGTCCTTTTATGCGCAAAAAACTTAGCGTCTTACAGTTCCAGTAAAGTGTATGAGATTTATATAAATCTCATGCCCACTGTGTTTTGTTTTTTTTTAGTGGAAACATAGTAAAAACAAATGTAATAGACGCATGACTTTATCAATAAAGTTTTATCAAAGCAAAGTAACAGGAAGTATCCAAAACAAATTAATTGTATTTAATGCCTGACAGACGAAAAAGAAACGACAAAACCATGTCTGAGAGAGCACAATAAAACATGTAAAAAAAAAAACTACACAAGTGACATAATTTAGATATTTTTATCCGAGATTTTTGATCAGGTGCAAATACTTCTTCCACCTGTATGATTTTGACCAATCGTAAGCAGGCAGCAACACTCAAAGAAAAGAATATGCCCCGCCCCCCCCCCATAACTTAGAGCAGATTTCTCAGTGTGTGTGTGTGTGGTGATCTCTTGGTCTAACCTCCTGCATGATTAGAAAGCACAAATGACTAACATCTGTCAGATAAAGTTCCTGAGGTGTGAGGAGCAGTGCGGCTGAGTTTAGCTATGTTACATTTCAAAACTGTGTCAGCTCTCCTACCAAAGTCACCTCTGCTGTACTATTCCACCACCACCTTCTTGTCCAGAGATGAAAGCTCAAAGTGTCAGTATCACTGTTATGTCTGTTGCTCACAACTTATAAAAACGCCATGTTCTGCTCTCCGTGCAGAGTGATTACATGTCTCACAGGAGTAGTCAAGAACATGCAGGTTAGTCCGTGAGTGAGATGTGACTGCCCTGATCTCACTGCTGTGCTCAACCCAACTTGTAATCGCTTTGCAGACATAAGTGTGATTACTGACACATTCAGTAATCAGGAGACCTGATGGAAGAGTTTGTAGTGTGACAGAGATAGTCAGCTGTACCAAACCTTCCCCAACACTGACTTATGCAGGAAGTTAGACTGGGATCTCAGGGCTATATAATTGGTCTCACAAATTGAGAAACCTGCTCTAGGCTATGGTGGTGGTCTGTTGTTCTTTGTGTTGCTTCCTGGTTATGATTGGTCAGCATCAAACAGGGAGAAGTCCCCGCCCCCAGTGAAAACTGTCTGATAACAACCCTTTGGATTTTTTTTTAACTGTGTTTAAGGCTGCTTTTACACATGCCGTGATTTTGCAGCCCCATTAGATTTCTATGGGGCTGCAAAAACGGGCCGCAATAATTTCATGGTGCGCCGCATGCACGGCCGTGAAAAAATATCGAGCTTGCTCGATATTTTCACGGCTTACGGACACGGCCCCCACTGTAAATCAGTGAGGCCGGAAACAACGGTTTTGCGGACCGCCATTTATTTTTCCCCAATACTTTTGCTATAGTATTGGAAACCTGAAAAACGTTGTTTTTTGCTGTCCGACATTGCGGCAGACCTTGAAAATTATGTCTCTACAGCCCGCATAAAAGGCCCTCAATAATGGGCTGCAAAAAACCCGGTAAGTGTAAAAGCAGTCTACATCTTCACACAGAAATGAGAAATTAAAAAAAAAAAAAAAAAAAATCTGCTTTGCAGCCACTAGTACGTGTCCATTTCAATGTAAAAAAAATTTGAGGAAAGGTGCTCGATCAGCAGGAGATTTTGAGAGCACTGAAGGGGATGCAGTACTACAGCTTTCAGAATCTGTGTGTTTCTCATCCCAGGGAACCTATGTCTTCTATTGTAAGGGGATGGCATATCCTAGCTCTATTCCATCATAGTGCAAGAATAACTCTATGAAAAGTTTGCAAATGAGAAATATCATTTGTTGCCTCATTCTTTCCATGTTACTCACAAAATATAAAAATAATTTTTATTTCTGACACAGGTCTTCACAAAGCAACATGACTAAAGCTGTGGATGCCTTCAGTAAGTATGTACAGAGCCTTTGCGTATTTTTTTGCACTTACTGTACCTGCTTTTCTTCATTCACCATTACTTGTGTTCTTCTTACAGCAAAATCATTGAAGCTATCTATAACCAAGGAAATGTTGCTGCTTAGCGTATCCATGGCTTATACAGGTAACAACATGGTTTATGTTGAAATTGATGCGTTACTTTACTATAAATTTTGATTGCGTGCTAATTATACTAGAATAGGTGTTAATTTCTACTTAGCGCCTGTTCTCTTTGTAACACAAATTGTTCTCCAATTGCCGTGCATCTCTTGGATAAATATTTCTCGCATAGCCTGATTGCGCTGTCAGAATAGGCAGGCCATCCATCTTCTTTCTCTGGGTCTTTCATTGACCACTGTGTAACTCCCACAGCAACAGCGATTCGCTAACTGTATGGCTTTTCCCAGGTGCTGGTACTTTTCACACTGATGTGGCACACGGACGGCACATGTATGTAACACACAGACATGGAATAGCGCCAGTGCTGGTTTTTCCAGTCCTGGAAATATCAGAACGTGTGAAAGAGGACTAACTGATAGCGACAGTCTGGACCATGCATTTATCTTAGTTCTACATGTATCTAACAAAGGATTTGCAATTTGTAAAATTTGTGAGATTGTTCCACTATTGAAGTATGGAGCAGTGGATCTACTGTCATCAGGACAGATATGTTCCAATTAATTGGTAAACCTGCCCACTTTTGAATGTCCGTTATAATTGACATTATTGGACTGATTGAGATGTTGCGTGATCTATAAAAATAAGCATTAGAGGCTCACTCACTCCTTTCTTTCTGGACATCTAAGCCCAGTAAAATCCTGTGACTTTCTTAACCCCTTCCCGACCTTTGACGCATACGCTGCGTCATGAAAGTCTGTGCCTTCCCGACCTATGACGCAGCGTATGCGTCATGGAATGATCGCGTCCCTGCAGATCGGGTGAAGGGGTTAACTCCGATTTTACCCGATCTGCAGAGACAGGGGGAGTGGTGCTTCAGCCCAGGGGGGGTGGCTTCACCCCCCCGTGGCTACGATCGCTCTGATTGGCTGTTGAAAGTGAAACTGCCAATCAGAGCGATTTGTAATATTTCACCTAAAAAACTGGTGAAATATTACAATCCAGCCATGGCCGATGCTGCAATATCATCGGCCATGGCTGGAAATACTTAAGTGGACCCCCCCCACCCCACCGATCGCCCCCCCAGTCCTCCGTTAGTCCTCCGGTCCCCTCCGTCCGCCTGCCGGCTCCCCCGTCCTCCTGTCCGCTCCCTCCTTGTGTGAATAAAGCCCCCCTGTGGTCCGATCACCCCCCCTGTGCTCCGACACCCCCCCACCACCACCCCTTCATACTTACCGATCCTCCCGGTGTCCGGCCGTCTCCTCGCTGGGCGCCGCCATCTTGGAAAATGGCCGGCGCATGCTCAGTGCGCCCGCCGAATCTGCCAGTCGGCAGATTCCTTACAGGTACATTTTGATCGCTGTGGTAGGTTCTATCACAGCGATCAAAATAAAAAAAATAATAAATAACCCCCCCCTTTATCACCCCCATAGGGACAATAATAAAATAAAGAATTTTTTTTTTTTCTTTTTCCACTAGGGTTAGGGTTAGAACTAGGGTTAGAACTAGGGGTAGGGTTAGGGGTAGGGTTAGGGTTACGGGTAGGGTTAGGGGTAGGGTTATGGCATGTGCACACAGAGCGGATCGGCCGCGGATCCGCAGCGGATCGGCAGCGGATCGGCCGCGGATCCGCAGCGGATCGGCCGCGGATCCGCAGCGGATCGGCCGCGGATACGCAGCGGATCGGCCGCGGATCCGCAGCGGATCGGCAGCGGATACGCAGCGGATCAGCCGCGGATCCGCAGCGGATCGGCCGCGGATCCGCAGCGGATCGGCAGCGGATACGCAGCGGATCGGCAGCGGATACGCAGCGGATCCGCAGCGGATCGGCCGCGGATACGCAGCGGATCGGCCGCAGATCCGCAGCGGATCGGCAGCGGATCGGCCGCGGATCGGCCGCGGATCGGCAGCGGATCGGCAGCGGATCCGCATCGGATACGCATCGGATACGCAGCGGATACGCAGCGGATACGCAGCGGATCGGCCGCGGATACGCAGCGGATACGCAGCGGATTGGCCGCAGATTCGCAGCGGATTGGCCGCGGATCCGCAGCGGATTGGCCGCTGCGAATTCGAAGCAGTTTTCCATCAGGTTTACAGTACCATGTACACCTAAGGAAAACCAAATCCGCTGTGCCCATGGTGCGGAAAATTCCATGCAGAAACGCTGCGTTGTATTTTCCGCAGCATGTCAATTCTTTGTGCGGATTCCGCAGCGTTTTACACCTGTTCCTCAATAGGAATCCGCAGGTGAAATCCGCACAAAAAAACACTGGAAATCCGCTGTAAATCCGTAGGTAAAACGCAGTGCCTTTTACCTGCGGATTTTTCAAAAATGGTGCGGAAAAATCTCACACGAATCCGCAAAGTGGGCACATAGCCTTAGGGTTAGGGTTGGAATTAGAGTTAGGGTACCGTCTCACAGTGGCACTTTGGTCGCTACGACGGTACGATCCATGACGTTGTGTCTGACACGCAGCAGCGATCAGGGACCCTGCTGAGAATCGTACGTCGTAGCAGATCGTTTGGAACTTTCTTTCGTCGCTGGATCTCCCGCTGTCATCGCTGGATCGGTGTGTGTGACAGCGATCCAGCGATGCGTTCACTTGTAACCAGGGTAAACATCGGGTTACTAAGCGCAGGGCCGCGCTTAGTAACCTGATGTTTACCGTGGTTACCAGCGTAAAAGTAAAAAAAAAAAAAAAAAACGTACATACTCACATTTCGGTGTCCTTCAGGTCCCTTGCCGTCTGCTTCCCGCTCTGACTGTCTGCCGGCCGGAAAGTGAGAGCACAGCACAGCAGTGACGTCACCGCTGCGCTCTGCTCTCACTGTATGGCGGCACTCAGTCAGAGCGGGAAGCAGACGGCAAGGGACCTGAAGGACACCGAAATGTGAGTATGTACGTTTTTTTTTTTTTACTTTTACGCTGGTAACCACGGTAAACATCGGGTTACTAAGCTCGGCCCTGTGCTTAGTAACCCGATGTTTACCCTGGTTACCTGGGACCTTGGCATCGTTGGTCGCTGGAGAGCGGTCTGTGTGACAGCTCCCCAGCGACCACACAATGACTTTCCAACGATCACGGCCAGGTCGTATCGCTGGTCGTGATCTTTGGTAAATCGTTATGTGAGACGGTACCCTTAGGGTTGGAATTAGGGCTAGGGTTGGAAATAGGGTTAAGATTAGGCTTGTGGTTAGGGTTAAGGATAGGGTTAGGGTTGTGTTGGGGTTACAGTTGTGGGTAGGGTTGGGATTAGGGTTAGGATTAGGGTTGGATTTAGGGTTACGGGTGTGTTGGGGTTAGGGTTTGTGGTTAGGGGTGTGTTGGGGTTAGGGTTGTGATTATGGTTATGGCTACAGTTGGGATTAGGGTTAGGGGTGTGTTGGGGTTAGTGTTGAAGTTAGAATTGAGGGGTTTCCACTGTTTAGGCACATCAGGGGTCTCCAAATGCAACATGGCGCCACCATTGATTCCAGCCAATCTTGCGTTCAAAAAGTCAAATGGTGCGCCCTCCCTTCCAAGCCCCGACGTGCGCCCAAACAGTGGTTTACCCCCACATATGGGATACCAGCGTACTCAGGAAAAACTGGGCAACAACTATTGGGGTCCAATTTCTCCTGTTACCCTTGCAAAAAAAAAAAATTACTTGCTAAAACATAATTTTGAGGAAAGAACAATTATTTTTTATTTTCACGGCTCTACGTTATAAACTTATGTGAAACACTTGGGGGTTGAAAGTGCTCACCACACATCTAGATAAGATCCTTTTGGGGTCTAGTTTCCAAAATGGGGTCACTTGTGGGGGGGTTTCTACTGTTTAGGCACATCAGGGGCTCTGCAAATGCAACGTGACGCCCGCAGACCATTCCATCAAAGTCTGCATTTCAAATGTCACTACTTCCCTTCCGATCCCTGACGTGCGCCCAAACAGTGGTTTACCCCCACATATGAGGTATCACCGTACTCACAACAAACTGAGCAACAAATATTGGGGTCCAATTTCTCCTGTTACCCTTGCAAAAAAAAAAAATTACTTGCTAAAACATAATTTTGAGGAAAGAACAATTATTTTTTATTTTCACGGCTCTACGTTATAAACTTATGTGAAACACTTGGGGGTTGAAAGTGCTCACCACACATCTAGATAAGATCCTTTTGGGGTCTAGTTTCCAAAATGGGGTCACTTGTGGGGGGGTTTCTACTGTTTAGGCACATCAGGGGCTCTGCAAACGTAACATGATTCCCGCAGACCATTCCATCAAAGTCTGCATTCCAAATCGTCACTACTTCCATTCCGAGCCCCGCCATGTGCCCAAACAGTGGTTTACCCCCACATATGGGGTATCAGCGTACTCAGGAGAAACTGGACAACAACTTTTGGGATCAAATTTTTCCTGTTACCCTTGGGAAAATTAAAAAATTCTGGGCTAAAAAAATATTTTTGAGGAAAGAAAACACATTTTTTATTTTCACGGCTCTGCGTTATAAACTTCTGTGAAGCACTTGAGGGATCAAAGTGCTCACCACACATCTAGATTAGTTCCCTTGTGGGTCTAGTTTCCAAAGTGGGGTCAATTGTGGGGAGTTCCTACTGTTTAGGCACATCAGGGGCTCTGCAAATGCAACGTGACGCCCGCAGAGCATTCCATTAAAGTCTGCATTTCAAAACGTCACTACTTCCCTTCCGCTCCCCGACGTGTGCCAAAACAGTGGTTTACCCCCACATATGGGGTATCAGCGTACTCAGGAGAAACTGGACAACAACTTTTGGGGTCCAATTTCTCCTGTTACCCTTGGGAAAATAAAAAATTGTGGGTTAAAAAATCATTTTTGAGGAAAGAAAAATAATTTTTTATTTTCATGGCTCTGCGTTATAAACTTCTGTGAAGCACTTGAGGGATCAAAGTGCTCACCACACATCTAGATTAGTTCCTTGGGAGGTCTAGTTTCCAATATGGGGTCACTTGTGCGGGAGCTCCAATGTTTAGGCACACAGGGGCTCTCCAAACGCGACATGGTGTCCGCTAATGATTGAAGCTAATTTTCCATTCAAAAAGCCAAATGGCGTGCCTTCCCTTCCGAGCCCTGCCGTGCGCCCAAACAGTGGTTTACCCCCACATATGGGGTATCATCGTAGTCAGGACAAACTGGACAACAACATTTGGGGTCCAATTTCTCCTATTATCCTTGGGAAAATAAAAAAACTCCGGGCTAAAAATCATTTTTGAGGAAAGAAAAATATTTTTTTATTTTCATGGCTCTGCGTTATAAACTTCTGTGAAGCACCTGGGGGTTTTAAGTGCTCACTATGCATCTAGATAAGTTCCTTGGGGGGTCTAGTTTCCAAAATGGGGTCACTTGTGGGGGAGCTCCAATGTTTAGGCACACAGGGGCTCTCCAAACCTGACATGGTGTCCGCTAACGATGGAGATAATTTTTCATTCAAAAAGTCAAATGGCGCTCCTTCCCTTCCGAGCCTTACCATGTGCCCAAACAGTAGTTTACCCCCACATATGAGGTATTGGCGTACTCAGGAGAAATTGCCCAACAAATTTTAGGATCCATTTTATTCTGTTGCCCATGTGAAAATGAAAAAATTGAGGCTAAAAGAAAATTTGTGTGAAAAAAAGAGTACTTTTTCATTTTTACGGATTAATTTGTGAAGCACCTGGGGGTTTAAAGTGCTCACTATGCTTCTAGATACGTTCCTTGGGGGGTCTAGTTTCCAAAATGGGGTCACTTGTGGGGGAGCTCCAATGTTTAGGCACACGGGGGCTCTCCAAACGCGACATGGTGTCCGCTAAAGATTGGAGCCAATTTTTAATTCAAAAAGTCAAATGGCGCTCCTTCCCTTCCGAGCCCTGCCGTGCGCCCAAACAGTGGTTTACCCCCACATATGAGGCATCAGCGTACTCAGGACAAATTGGACAACAACATCCGTGGTCCAGTTTCTCCTTTTACCCTTGGGAAAATAAAAAAATTGTTGCGAAAAGATCATTTTTGTGACTAAAAAGTTAAATGTTAATTTTTCCCCTATTTGTTGCTTCTGCTGCTCTGAAACACCTGAAGGGTTAATAAACTTCTTGAATGTGGTTTTGAGCACCTTGAGGGGTGCAGTTTTTAGAATGGTGTCACTTTTGAGTATTTTCAGCCATATAGACCCCTCAAACTGACTTCAAATGTGAGGTGGTCCCTAAAAAAAATGGTTTTGTAAATTTTGTTGTAAAAATGAGAAATCACTGGTCAAATTTTAACCCTTATAACTTCCTAGCAAAAAAAAAATTTGTTTCCAAAATTGTGCTGATGTAAAGTAGACATGTGGGAAATGTTATTTATTAACTATTTTGTGTCACATAACTCTCTGGTTTAACAGAATAAAAATTCAAAATGTGAAAATTGCAAAATTTTCAAAATTTTCACCAAATTTCCGTTTTTTTCACAAATAAACTCAGAAATTATCGACCTAAATTTACCACTAACATGAAGCCCAATATGTCACGAAAAAACAATCTCAGAACCGCAAGGATCCGTTGAAGCGTTCCTGAGTTATTACCTCATAAAGGGACACTGGTCAGAATTGCAAAAAATGGCAAGGTCATTAAGGCCAAAATAGGCTGGGTCATGAAGGGGTTAAAGGGAACCTATGCTTCTGCGCACGCGCGGCCAAAGGAAGATGGCCGCGCCCACCGACCACCAATGGAATAACGGACATCGCTGCTATTTTCACCCCCCCGTGCAGGATTGGGGACGTTGGACATGCGCACACCACTACGCCACCAACGGAAAACTACGCAATATCTGGGGGAAGAAGCCACGCCCATCCGACCTGACCAGCCTGATTGACAGGCGAAAATGACTACTTTGGTAACGTATTTCGGCAGCATAGGTGGGGAATCTGGGTCCACAAACTACACTATTGTAATGCACAGCTCAGGCCATATTTAACAGTATTTTTATCTCATACCGAAAAAAACGGGGTGATAGGTTCCCTTTAAGCGACACGCAGGGCCGGCGTTAGGAGCAGGCAGACCAGGGAGCTGCCTGGGGCCCCGCTCCCCCAGGGGCCCCCAGCTAGCGGCAAGTCACCCTGCTGCTATGGGGCCCCTGTGAGGCAGGGGGGCCCGCCTGCCGCCAGCGCCGACTCCCCCGCCGCATTGAACTATACCAGCGTCTGCCGGTACAGTTCAAAGCAATGATGGAGGAGAGAGCGTCACCTGACGCTCCCTCTCCCATCATTCCCCGCTCTGCCTCTGACACAGCGGGTGCACGTCATCGCGCACTCACTGTGTGCCAGGCAGTGAGGCGGCAGCCGCCGACACAGGAGCAGGGAGCAGCGCGGGCTCGGAGAGAGGTGAGGAGCTTGTGGTTTTTTTTGTTTTTTTTACTGGACTGTGCGGCCATTCTCAGGAGGAGAGAGGCGGGGAGAGAAGGGGAAATGTGGGCTGTGCTGTATACTACTGTGTGGGCTGTGCTGTATACTACTGTGTGGGCTGTGCTGTATACTACTGTGTGGGCTGTGCTGTATACTACTGTGTGGGCAGTGCTGTATACTACTGTGTGGGCAGTGCTGTATACTACTGTGTGGGCAGTGCTGTATACTACTGTGTGGGCAGTGCTGTATACTACTGTGTGGGCAGTGCTGTATACTACTGTGTGGGCAGTGCTGTATACTACTGTGTGGGCAGTGCTGTATACTACTGTGTGGGCAGTGCTGTATACTACTGTGTGGGCAGTGCTGTATACTACTGTGTGGGCAGTGCTGTATACTACTGTGTGGGCAGTGCTGTATACTACTGTGGGCAGTGCTGTATACTACTGTGGGCAGTGCTGTATACTACTGTGGGCAGTGCTGTATACTACTGTGGGCAGTGCTGTATACTACTGTGTGGGCTGTTCTATATACTACTGTGTGGGCTATGCTATATACTACGTGGCTGTGCTATATACTACTATGTGGGCTGTGCTATATACTGTGGGGTTATATTATATTCTATGGGGGAGGCTGTGTTATATACTATGTGGCTGTGTTATATATTTGGGGGGTACATTATACATTATATTCTATGGAGGGGGCTGCATTACATTCTGTGGGGGGGCTTTATTAGATTTTATGAGGGATGATTGCATCATACTCTTTGATGGGGCTACATTATATTCTATGGGTAGGTGGGCTGTATTATATCCTGTCCGGGGCTACATTATATTCTATGGGGGGGCTGTATTATATTTATATTCTATGAGGGGTGATTGCATCATACTCTATGAGGGGGCTACATTATACTATATGGGGGGCTGCATTATATTCTATGGGGAGGTTACATTATACTCTGTGGGGGGGTTACATTATACTCTGGGGTGGCTGCATTATACTCTGTGGGGTGGTGGCTGCATTATACTATATGTGGGCTGAATTATACTGTATCGAGGACTATGGGTAATACATTATACTATATGAAGAACTATGGGGTGCATTATACTATGGGAAGTGAATTGTACTACATGGATGACTATGGCAGTGCATTATACTATATGGAGCACTGTGAGGAGTGTATTATGCTATATGGAGGACTGAGGAGTATATTTTAATATATGGAGGACTATGAGGAGTGTATTATACTATATGGAGGACTATGGGAAGTGTATTATACTCTATGGAGGACTATGGGGCACATTATATTATATGGAGGACTATTGGGTGTATTATACTAAACAAGCAAAATGCTGCATATTCATTGGGTGATTGGATTGTTTATGCCGGAATAAAAATAATTGTTCTCAGCAGCACATCGCCGGTGTAAACTGTAGATGTGCTGCTGATAACATGATACTGTATGGTAATCTGTTAGTGATCGTTCTGTCCCCTTCATTCTTTCCCAGATGGTGGAAAGAGGCCGGGAAACAAGCGTCCAACGACTTCAGTATTGTCGATCACACTCGTTTAGCGGCCTGAGATCAGCACATGTAAATACAACAGAAATGCTTCTGTATGATGTGCAATATGTTAGCATTTGGGGCCCCATTTTAAACTTTGCCTAGGGCCCCACTTTGCCTAAAACCGGCCCTTGCGACCCGCCAGGGATTCAATGGCCAAGTCAAAGAGGAAGGGCGACAACGGCAAGCCCTGTCAAGTGCCCCTCTATAATTTGAAAGCCTCAGAAAGTCGGCGATTCATTTGAAGTTTAGGAACCTGGGAATGATTATAACAGCTGGGTTAAATCAGTGTAGTTTGGACAGAAGCTCATCTTTTTCAAAACCGCCCACAGGTAATTAAATCCTCCACTGTCAAAAGCTTTGGCATCATCCAAGGAAATAACCCCCCTTGTGCCATCTCCCTTTGAGCTAACAGTGTTTCCTTTTCAATTATTATTATGTAATCTTTTATTGCATCGTTTTCCCAAACTCATTTATATCTTTGAAGAATGTCTTGTTTTGTCTGTTCTCAGAATGTGAATCACGAGCCCTGTACTTGGCACCATTAAATATTTTGTCACCTCATGTATGTGTGAGTAAGTCTTAGATGCTATACATAATCAGGTAGGAAACTATTTAATAAGGTACTGCACTATACATAACAAGACAGGACACAATAATAAGAGAAGGTTCTGTGTGTAATAAAAGAATACATTCTGTAATAAAGGAAAACGCTATACACAAGGGAGAACACTATATAATAGCAGGACTGAGCTATACACAATGAGGATGCAATGTAATTTCGGGAAAACGCTATACCTAATAAAGGAGGATGCTATGAAATAAGGCTGAGTCCTATGCATAATGAGAGGACACTATAATAAGGGAGGGTGCTATGTATAATAAGGGAAGCTGTGTAATAAAGGACTGCACTATACATAACAAGAGAAAACGCTAATAAGGGAGGACATAATAAGAGAACACGTTATGTAATAAATGACAGTGCTTTGCATTATAATGGAGGATGTTATGTAATAGGAGGGCGCTATAGATAATTAAGACGCGATGTAAGAGTGGGACAGTTCTGTGCATAAGGAACAATGCTATTTAATAACAGAACGGCACTATACTAATAGGGGGGGATGCTTTGCACAAATGACAGAGACCTGTCGATCAATGAGTGGTGCGGCGAGAAGGGGGATTTGTAAACTATTACGGAACTATCAGAACGTTACAGAGAAAAACATAACTGGGTGCATTTGTGTAGCCAGGCTGTGTGTCATCCTGCAAAAAAATGAAAAGTCATTTGTTCCAGAAATGGTACCACTGAAAGCTACATCTAGTCACGTAAAAAATAAGACCTCATACAACTGCATTGACGGAAAATTGCAAAATGTATCTCAGAATACAGCCACACAAATGTATTTATTTTTTTCATTATGTGTGTTTATTGTGCAAAAGTCGTTAAACATAAAAAAAAAACAACTTTTAGAAATTTGGCATCTCCATAATTGTGCTAATCTACACAATAAAGGTAACTTCTTATTTGTATAGTACATGAATAGTGGAAAATTTAAAACAGGAAAAAAAATAGCAGTTCAATTTTTAATTTTCTATTTCTCTGCATAAAGAGTTAATAATAGTTTGGCAATTAGTTATATGTAACTCAAAATGGTGCCACTAGACAATGCAGCCATCCTGAAAAAAAAAAAGCCCTCATTCAGCTACGTCGCCGAAAAAATAAAAATTCTATGGATCCTGGAAAATGTGACAATGAAAAAAGGGAAATAAAAAATTTGCTTTTGGCCAAAATACCAAAATGAGCATGTTCTTAAAGGGTTTGTCAGGGCCCTTAGGCTAGGTCATCAATATCTGGTCAGTGGGGGTGCGACACCCGGCACACTCGCCGAGCAGTTGTTCCTGGTGTGGGCAGCTGCCGGAAGTGATCATTTACGGAGCTGCACAGCACAGTCCTTCAACGGATTAGTATCTGGTCGCGGCCACATTAGTCCGACGGGAGCTGTGCAGTTCTGTACCTGCGCAGTTCTCGCAGCCGCCGACACTGGGAATGGTAAGGCCTCTGTCACACTTCCATCTGTTTCCTCCCGTCGAAATCCGTCGAGTTTTAAAAAAAGCATCCTGCAAATTTTTCTGCAGGATCCTGTTTTTTTCCCATAGACTTGTATTAGCGACGGATTGTGATGGATGGCCATCTGTTTCATCCGTTGTGCACTGGATCCGTCGGAAAATAACGGTCCGTTGTGCGGAGAAAACGTTCAGAGGAACGTTTTTTCTGCACATCGGAAAATCGCTCAATGGCGGGAACTGGGCTGTCCGTCGTTGCCTATAATGGAAGCCTATGGACGCCGGATCCGTCGCTGACCGTCACACACAGGAAGCCAGCGACGTATCCTGTTTTTTCATTCTGAGCCTGCCCGGAAGGATTTTTTTTATACCTCAAAATGCAGGCAGGAACTCCTTTGACGTATCCGTCATTACACTGGATGCGTGACACACGGTTTCCACTATTTTCACAACATCCGTCGATATGTCACTTCACTGCATTATGACGCACCCCGAACGACGGAAGTGTGAAAGAAGCCTAAATAATCGGAGGGTGTGCAGTGTGTCGCACCCCACTGATCATACATTGATGACCTATACTAAGGATAGACAATCAATGTATGTTAAAGTTCCAGACAAACCCTCTAAGGGGTTAAGACCCCATACAGATGCGTTTATTATGTTACTTCTGACACATTCGCTTTGCTTTAACATGTAGCAGAATATGCTGCCTGGTTGTTGTTTGGTTAATGTACCCAGCAATCTGTGCAATATACAGCAACTAATTTGTGATGATTGCCGTATGTGGGTGGAAGGAGAACGTTATTGTAGTTTACACAATAGGTAATGTTTTCTTCCACTATGTGTAAGGATTTTTTTCTATTACAAAAAACAATAGCACAGAAGCACAAAGCAGTTTGTTCATCCAATTTGATTTGATGTTTTGACATTCTAGTGAGTATACCGCTGAGCCTCACAGTTACAGGCGCTGCTGTTCTTTCCCACAGTACCAATATAACTTAATAAGGCTGAAAATCTCCTTATTCATGAAGTCTTATCTAGAGGTTAATGGGTTAGTCTATCTATGGAAATGTCATTTTCACTGCAAACCAGGTATGTGCAAAGTTCTGTGCTGGCAAGAGTGAACTTCTGAAAAGGCACACATTTTGTGTCTATAGCTCCTTTGCAGACCTATGTGAATCCATAGTAACACACTATAACAAATTCTTTTTTTCTTTGGAGCTTGCAGCTAAACTCTTTCTTCTTTCCCTTACCTCTTGCTAACCTACTGAATGTCTTGGCAATAATTCCAGGACAAAGAAAAGTGATGATGAATTCCCTTCTCTTTGTGTAATTTTTTTTCTTTTTTTAAATGGGTGCAAAGACAGACATTTTATCTAGAGGGTGATGATTGCACGTTTGTCTGTGTCTTCATAGAAACCAATTGGTGAGAAATGTCTCATGTTGTTCCAACTGAGCTAGCTAGACTTTCCTCCAGATCTGCAACTTCTTTTATTTTATAGAGGATGCGTGTCTTTGGCAAACGGTCTGCTAAGTTGATGAGGGTTAGCACAACTAGAAAAGGAAAGCAATAGTAGTTGCCAAATGTGGTATTTGATCCCATAACTATGTGACATTAAGATTCTTCTCTACGGACTGAATTATACGGTCTTGTGATTCATATAGGTGCCCATCACTGCAGAACTGTGCGTCCGGTGTGGTGCCATAGGGTGTAAGTCCAGCAGGATCAGTTGGCATTACAGATACAGACACATCCGAGCGTTGATGGTTCAGTTGAAGAATTCTTGTCTGCTATGCGGAGAACTGGTTCGATTCCCTGCCAATGCAGCGCAGCTCTTTTACTTGTTTGCTTCACCCAACCTTGCTAAAACTTTGGACTGTTGTTGCTTTGCTTTCACTCCCCATATTCTTGAGTCTTTCCCCACTTTTTATCCACCAGGGCTATGTAATTAGTCACCTTATGGAGCAAAATGGGGCATTTTGCAAATGTTTAGTATGTTGACAGGGTACAACCAGAAAGAGAAAGCCGTGAGAAGCTGTCCATTGTGGAGCTCGAAACTATGACCATGAGTAAAACCTCCTTTCCTTTTAATCGCCATTCCCTCGGTCGTCTGCCCCTTCCTTCGCTCGGTCGTCTGCCCCTTCCTTCGCTCGGTCGTCTGCCCCTTCCTTCGCTCGGTCGTCTGCCCCTTCCTTCGCTCGGTCGTCTGCCCCTTCCTTCGCTCGGTCGTCTGCCCCTTCCTTCGCTCGGTCGTCTGCCCCTTCCTTCGCTCGGTCGTCTGCCCCTTCCTTCGCTCGGTCGTCTGCCCCTTCCTTCGCTCGGTCGTCTGCCCCTTCCTTCGCTCGGTCGTCTGCCCCTTCCTTCGCTCGGTCGTCTGCCCCTTCCTTCGCTCGGTCGTCTGCCCCTTCCTTCGCTCGGTCGTCTGCCCCTTCCTTCGCTCGGTCGTCTGCCCCTTCCTTCGCTCGGTCGTCTGCCCCTTCCTTCGCTCGGTCGTCTGCCCCTTCCTTCGCTCGGTCGTCTGCCCCTTCCTTCGCTCGGTCGTCTGCCCCTTCCTTCGCTCGGTCGTCTGCCCCTTCCTTCGCTCGGTCGTCTGCCCCTTCCTTCGCTCGGTCGTCTGCCCCTTCCTTCGCTCGGTCGTCTGCCCCTTCCTTCGCTCGGTCGTCTGCCCCTTCCTTCGCTCGGTCGTCTGCCCCTTCCTTCGCTCGGTCGTCTGCCCCTTCCTTCGCTCGGTCGTCTGCCCCTTCCTTCGCTCGGTCGTCTGCCCCTTCCTTCGCTCGGTCGTCTGCCCCTTCCTTCGCTCGGTCGTCTGCCCCTTCCTTCGCTCGGTCGTCTGCCCCTTCCTTCGCTCGGTCGTCTGCCCCTTCCTTCGCTCGGTCGTCTGCCCCTTCCTTCGCTCGGTCGTCTGCCCCTTCCTTCGCTCGGTCGTCTGCCCCTTCCTTCGCTCGGTCGTCTGCCCCTTCCTTCGCTCGGTCGTCTGCCCCTTCCTTCGCTCGGTCGTCTGCCCCTTCCTTCGCTCGGTCGTCTGCCCCTTCCTTCGCTCGGTCGTCTGCCCCTTCCTTCGCTCGGTCGTCTGCCCCTTCCTTCGCTCGGTCGTCTGCCCCTTCCTTCGCTCGGTCGTCTGCCCCTTCCTTCGCTCGGTCGTCTGCCCCTTCCTTCGCTCGGTCGTCTGCCCCTTCCTTCGCTCGGTCGTCTGCCCCTTCCTTCGCTCGGTCGTCTGCCCCTTCCTTCGCTCGGTCGTCTGCCCCTTCCTTCGCTCGGTCGTCTGCCCCTTCCTTCGCTCGGTCGTCTGCCCCTTCCTTCGCTCGGTCGTCTGCCCCTTCCTTCGCTCGGTCGTCTGCCCCTTCCTTCGCTCGGTCGTCTGCCCCTTCCTTCGCTCGGTCGTCTGCCCCTTCCTTCGCTCGGTCGTCTGCCCCTTCCTTCGCTCGGTCGTCTGCCCCTTCCTTCGCTCGGTCGTCTGCCCCTTCCTTCGCTCGGTCGTCTGCCCCTTCCTTCGCTCGGTCGTCTGCCCCTTCCTTCGCTCGGTCGTCTGCCCCTTCCTTCGCTCGGTCGTCTGCCCCTTCCTTCGCTCGGTCGTCTGCCCCTTCCTTCGCTCGGTCGTCTGCCCCTTCCTTCGCTCGGTCGTCTGCCCCTTCCTTCGCTCGGTCGTCTGCCCCTTCCTTCGCTCGGTCGTCTGCCCCTTCCTTCGCTCGGTCGTCTGCCCCTTCCTTCGCTCGGTCGTCTGCCCCTTCCTTCGCTCGGTCGTCTGCCCCTTCCTTCGCTCGGTCGTCTGCCCCTTCCTTCGCTCGGTCGTCTGCCCCTTCCTTCGCTCGGTCGTCTGCCCCTTCCTTCGCTCGGTCGTCTGCCCCTTCCTTCGCTCGGTCGTCTGCCCCTTCCTTCGCTCGGTCGTCTGCCCCTTCCTTCGCTCGGTCGTCTGCCCCTTCCTTCGCTCGGTCGTCTGCCCCTTCCTTCGCTCGGTCGTCTGCCCCTTCCTTCGCTCGGTCGTCTGCCCCTTCCTTCGCTCGGTCGTCTGCCCCTTCCTTCGCTCGGTCGTCTGCCCCTTCCTTCGCTCGGTCGTCTGCCCCTTCCTTCGCTCGGTCGTCTGCCCCTTCCTTCGCTCGGTCGTCTGCCCCTTCCTTCGCTCGGTCGTCTGCCCCTTCCTTCGCTCGGTCGTCTGCCCCTTCCTTCGCTCGGTCGTCTGCCCCTTCCTTCGCTCGGTCGTCTGCCCCTTCCTTCGCTCGGTCGTCTGCCCCTTCCTTCGCTCGGTCGTCTGCCCCTTCCTTCGCTCGGTCGTCTGCCCCTTCCTTCGCTCGGTCGTCTGCCCCTTCCTTCGCTCGGTCGTCTGCCCCTTCCTTCGCTCGGTCGTCTGCCCCTTCCTTCGCTCGGTCGTCTGCCCCTTCCTTCGCTCGGTCGTCTGCCCCTTCCTTCGCTCGGTCGTCTGCCCCTTCCTTCGCTCGGTCGTCTGCCCCTTCCTTCGCTCGGTCGTCTGCCCCTTCCTTCGCTCGGTCGTCTGCCCCTTCCTTCGCTCGGTCGTCTGCCCCTTCCTTCGCTCGGTCGTCTGCCCCTTCCTTCGCTCGGTCGTCTGCCCCTTCCTTCGCTCGGTCGTCTGCCCCTTCCTTCGCTCGGTCGTCTGCCCCTTCCTTCGCTCGGTCGTCTGCCCCTTCCTTCGCTCGGTCGTCTGCCCCTTCCTTCGCTCGGTCGTCTGCCCCTTCCTTCGCTCGGTCGTCTGCCCCTTCCTTCGCTCGGTCGTCTGCCCCTTCCTTCGCTCGGTCGTCTGCCCCTTCCTTCGCTCGGTCGTCTGCCCCTTCCTTCGCTCGGTCGTCTGCCCCTTCCTTCGCTCGGTCGTCTGCCCCTTCCTTCGCTCGGTCGTCTGCCCCTTCCTTCGCTCGGTCGTCTGCCCCTTCCTTCGCTCGGTCGTCTGCCCCTTCCTTCGCTCGGTCGTCTGCCCCTTCCTTCGCTCGGTCGTCTGCCCCTTCCTTCGCTCGGTCGTCTGCCCCTTCCTTCGCTCGGTCGTCTGCCCCTTCCTTCGCTCGGTCGTCTGCCCCTTCCTTCGCTCGGTCGTCTGCCCCTTCCTTCGCTCGGTCGTCTGCCCCTTCCTTCGCTCGGTCGTCTGCCCCTTCCTTCGCTCGGTCGTCTGCCCCTTCCTTCGCTCGGTCGTCTGCCCCTTCCTTCGCTCGGTCGTCTGCCCCTTCCTTCGCTCGGTCGTCTGCCCCTTCCTTCGCTCGGTCGTCTGCCCCTTCCTTCGCTCGGTCGTCTGCCCCTTCCTTCGCTCGGTCGTCTGCCCCTTCCTTCGCTCGGTCGTCTGCCCCTTCCTTCGCTCGGTCGTCTGCCCCTTCCTTCGCTCGGTCGTCTGCCCCTTCCTTCGCTCGGTCGTCTGCCCCTTCCTTCGCTCGGTCGTCTGCCCCTTCCTTCGCTCGGTCGTCTGCCCCTTCCTTCGCTCGGTCGTCTGCCCCTTCCTTCGCTCGGTCGTCTGCCCCTTCCTTCGCTCGGTCGTCTGCCCCTTCCTTCGCTCGGTCGTCTGCCCCTTCCTTCGCTCGGTCGTCTGCCCCTTCCTTCGCTCGGTCGTCTGCCCCTTCCTTCGCTCGGTCGTCTGCCCCTTCCTTCGCTCGGTCGTCTGCCCCTTCCTTCGCTCGGTCGTCTGCCCCTTCCTTCGCTCGGTCGTCTGCCCCTTCCTTCGCTCGGTCGTCTGCCCCTTCCTTCGCTCGGTCGTCTGCCCCTTCCTTCGCTCGGTCGTCTGCCCCTTCCTTCGCTCGGTCGTCTGCCCCTTCCTTCGCTCGGTCGTCTGCCCCTTCCTTCGCTCGGTCGTCTGCCCCTTCCTTCGCTCGGTCGTCTGCCCCTTCCTTCGCTCGGTCGTCTGCCCCTTCCTTCGCTCGGTCGTCTGCCCCTTCCTTCGCTCGGTCGTCTGCCCCTTCCTTCGCTCGGTCGTCTGCCCCTTCCTTCGCTCGGTCGTCTGCCCCTTCCTTCGCTCGGTCGTCTGCCCCTTCCTTCGCTCGGTCGTCTGCCCCTTCCTTCGCTCGGTCGTCTGCCCCTTCCTTCGCTCGGTCGTCTGCCCCTTCCTTCGCTCGGTCGTCTGCCCCTTCCTTCGCTCGGTCGTCTGCCCCTTCCTTCGCTCGGTCGTCTGCCCCTTCCTTCGCTCGGTCGTCTGCCCCTTCCTTCGCTCGGTCGTCTGCCCCTTCCTTCGCTCGGTCGTCTGCCCCTTCCTTCGCTCGGTCGTCTGCCCCTTCCTTCGCTCGGTCGTCTGCCCCTTCCTTCGCTCGGTCGTCTGCCCCTTCCTTCGCTCGGTCGTCTGCCCCTTCCTTCGCTCGGTCGTCTGCCCCTTCCTTCGCTCGGTCGTCTGCCCCTTCCTTCGCTCGGTCGTCTGCCCCTTCCTTCGCTCGGTCGTCTGCCCCTTCCTTCGCTCGGTCGTCTGCCCCTTCCTTCGCTCGGTCGTCTGCCCCTTCCTTCGCTCGGTCGTCTGCCCCTTCCTTCGCTCGGTCGTCTGCCCCTTCCTTCGCTCGGTCGTCTGCCCCTTCCTTCGCTCGGTCGTCTGCCCCTTCCTTCGCTCGGTCGTCTGCCCCTTCCTTCGCCCGGTCGTCTGCCCCTTCCTTCGCCCGGTCGTCTGCCCCTTCCTTCGCCCGGTCGTCTGCCCCTTCCTTCGCCCGGTCGTCTGCCCCTTCCTTCGCCCGGTCGTCTGCCCCTTCCTTCGCCCGGTCGTCTGCCCCTTCCTTCGCCCGGTCGTCTGCCCCTTCCTTCGCCCGGTCGTCTGCCCCTTCCTTCGCCCGGTCGTCTGCCCCTTCCTTCGCCCGGTCGTCTGCCCCTTCCTTCGCCCGGTCGTCTGCCCCTTCCTTCGCCCGGTCGTCTGCCCCTTCCTTCGCCCGGTCGTCTGCCCCTTCCTTCGCCCGGTCGTCTGCCCCTTCCTTCGCCCGGTCGTCTGCCCCTTCCTTCGCCCGGTCGTCTGCCCCTTCCTTCGCCCGGTCGTCTGCCCCTTCCTTCGCCCGGTCGTCTGCCCCTTCCTTCGCCCGGTCGTCTGCCCCTTCCTTCGCCCGGTCGTCTGCCCCTTCCTTCGCCCGGTCGTCTGCCCCTTCCTTCGCCCGGTCGTCTGCCCCTTCCTTCGCCCGGTCGTCTGCCCCTTCCTTCGCCCGGTCGTCTGCCCCTTCCTTCGCCCGGTCGTCTGCCCCTTCCTTCGCCCGGTCGTCTGCCCCTTCCTTCGCCCGGTCGTCTGCCCCTTCCTTCGCCCGGTCGTCTGCCCCTTCCTTCGCCCGGTCGTCTGCCCCTTCCTTCGCCCGGTCGTCTGCCCCTTCCTTCGCCCGGTCGTCTGCCCCTTCCTTCGCCCGGTCGTCTGCCCCTTCCTTCGCCCGGTCGTCTGCCCCTTCCTTCTCCCGGTCGTCTGCCCCTTCCTTCTCCCGGTCGTCTGCCCCTTCCTTCTCCCGGTCGTCTGCCCCTTCCTTCTCCCGGTCGTCTGCCCCTTCCTCCATTCCTTTAAATGGTGATCATTGCACATGTTTCTCTACCTCTTCATAGAAGCCTATTGAAGCAAGATCATTACTCCCAGAGTGGACTGGGCTCCCACCAATGTGGCCAGGGAATTGATGCTTTGACAGCTTGGGAGACCCTTGCCATCTCCACTGCAAAGGGAATGGGTTATCAAATGAGTGCAAGAGAAAGTAAAGCTGTTACTCTTTGCAACCAATCAGACTTGTGAAATAATGGCACCACCCTTTTTGGTGGCCATTTTCTTGCCCTTTGCTCTTTGTCCCCAATTGTGTTTTGTGTCATTTCTTGTCCCCTTCTTTCATCCGATCTGAATATAAATCCCAGCTGTCATAGGGCAGGCGGTAATCGGATGCGAATGCAACTTCAGTACATCTGTAATTACTGTCGGGCTTTTATCTTGGCATAACATCAGTGTAAGGGAAAACGCACAGACTTGCTGTACAATTGCTTTTTAATGCTCTTTCTTTCCTACAAATGATTGTAGAGAATGGCACAGCAGGCAGCCAGATATTGATTATCGCCACCTACAGGGCAACCTCCGCCTACTCCAAGGGTTGTAAGCTCCAAGCCGGCTAGAGATTAGCTCTCTGCAAAAGGAGCATCACTAAAAGGCGGAAGAGTCCGTAACCCTGGTTCTCACATTGCCATGTCTTAATGGATACCTGTGAGGTTATGTTAGGTTTCAGAAGGAACTTTTTTCCCAGTGCAAGCGGCTAACAAGATATTTAATGTAACAGACAGAGGCCACTAGGCTAATAGAAAAAGCGGCACAGCCGGTAAGATGGGAGGGCAGACTTCTATGTGGAAAATGGTCATCTTCACAATCCATTACTCACCGCTTATAATGAGGAGGAAGATTACAAGGAAGACAGAAAATGTTCTTGCCATTGAAGCATCTAATACGGCCAGGCTAAAATTGTATTTTCTCCCCAAATAGTTATACTTTTGGATGTTGAATTCGCCTCTCATGAAATTCATTTTTTTATTAGTTATTTCTTGGCAGTTTTATCTCTCCTTTTTTTTTTTTTAATTTTGCTTACTGCTCCATTATGACAAGTGCTCTGTCTAGATGCTGAAAATACATTATACGGCTCTTCTTTATTGGTTGAGAATATAGATATGTATGGTAATTAAAAGTGATATCCACATCTATTTCCTTATCTAGAAAAAATTGTGGGAACAGAAGACTGGGAATTCAGATTTTATGTGTTATAATGGTTTTTATCAACTTGGCCTTTCATTTTTCTTCAAAATTTTATTACAAAGTGAACAGAAATTAATTTGTATAATAAATATGCAGTGCCTTAAAGTATTCCTAACCCGTGAACTTTTCCACATTGCACCCACAAACTTAAATGTATTTTATTGGGATTTTATGTGATGTGCCAACAGAAATTAGCAAGTATTTGTGAAATGGATAATCGGACAAATTGGAGTCCGGCGCAACAGGTCTGGATTTTTCTTTTTTCTTTTTCAAAAGAAATTATAGTTGCATACAAAAGGAAAAACATACATGGTCGACATGACCCAGTCGATGCGTTTCAACTGCACTAAGCAGTGTTACTCATTTGTGAAGTGTAAAGGAAATTATGGTTTTCTAATTATTTTAAAAATTTAAATTTGAAAATTGTGACGTGCATTTGCATTCAATCCTTTGTAGTCTGTTATCCCTAAATAAAATCCTGAATAACCAATTAACCCAAAAAGTCACAGTAAATTGAGCCCATCTGTGTGTAATTTATTTTTGGTATAACTACAGCTGTTCTGTAAAAGCCTCAGAGGTTTGTTTGAGAACATTTAGAGATCAAACATCATATAATCCAAGTCACATACCCAACAAGTCAGGGATAACGTTGCGGAGAAGAGTAATAATGCAGGGTTAGTTTATAAAACAAACAAACAAAAAAAGTAGCCCAAGCTCTGAACTGTTTACGAGCACTGATCAGTCCATCAAGGAGTGTGGCACAACTTCAAACTTACAAAGACATGGCTCTTCTCCTAAACTGATATCCCAAGCAAGGAGAGCATTAATTAGAGAAGCAGCCAAGAAGCCTATGGTCACTCTGGAGAGCTGCAGAGATCCCCAGCTCAGGTGGGAGCATCTAACCACAGAACCACTATTAATCGTATACTCCACAAATCTGACCTTCATAGCAGAATGGCAAGAAGAAATATATGTTTGATTTCAAGCCATTAAAAGTGATGTTTGCAGTTTTGAAAAAGCCATGTAGGGGACAAAGCTAGTATGTGAAAGAAGGTGCTCTGGTCAGATGAGATCAAAATAGAACTTCTTGGGCTAAATTCACAACGCTAATTCACAAAACTGCACATCACCCTGAAAACATCATCCCCACCGTCAAGCATTGTAGTGGCAGCAACATGCTATGGGGATGGTTTTCTACAGCAGGCACAGGGAAGTTGGTCAGAGCTGATGGCAAGATGGATGGAGCTAAATACAGGGCAATTCTGTAGGAGAACCTGTTAGTGGATGCAAAAGACTTGAGACTGGGATATAGTCACATTCCAGCAGGACTACAACCCTAAATATACTGCCAGAGTTACAATAGAACCATTTAGAACAAAGCATATTCATTTGTTTAAATGGTCCAGACCTAAGTCTAAAAACTACTTGAGCAACAAACAATAAATAGGGTGAGAGGACCCTGCCCATGAGGGCTTGTAAATGGTTAAACTGAATGATGGATACAGATGGTAGTGGATATTGGTACTTTGTAAAGAGTTTTCTAAAGCAGATAACCCTTTTGATCCCTTCCTGACGTGGAGATTTTTCACTTTTGGACTTCTGTTTTTTTTCTTCTCCATAACTTTTTTTGTTTTGTATGTGTGTATAGCCATATAAGGGTTTGTTTTTGCGGATCAAGATGGTTTTGACTGATGTCATTCATTTTATCATACAATGCATACAAGTGCTGTGAAATGGTAAAAAACACATGATTCCACCACAGCTTTTTGATTTTACAGGTGCTGTTTTTACAGTGTTAATTGTGTGGCAAAAATTACCTGGAAACATATCTATAATATAACGCTGGGAGCGTCACTGTCCGAAGCCTTTATAGACTGCGCAAGCGCAAGCGCCGGCGCAGTCTGGACCCCACAGAGTGACGCTCCCAGGAGATCGCGGTATGCGTAAGCACTGAACGCACACCGCGATCTCCAACGGAGAAGCAGGGACGAGCCACGGAGCCAGGAGGGTGAGTATAGTTACCTGTCCTCCGTTCCACCGCTGCGCGAGCCTCCGTCCTCCATATCCTCTGCCTGAGATGTTCAGTTCAGAGGGCACGATGACGCGCTTAATGCGCGCCGCCCTCTGACAGAACAGTCACAGCCAGAGGACAGGACCCGGAAGATGGAGCCGCGCGCAGCAATGGAACGGGGGGACAGGTAAATATAGCAAGTGCCGGGGGCCTGAGCTAGCGGCGACTCCGGCACCTGACCCTCACAGCGCGCCGGTGTCCCCGCCTGCTCAGGCCGCCAGCACAGCCGCCCGCACTCACCAGAGCCACGCACAGCCGCCCACACTCACCAGAGCCACGCACAGCCGCCCGCACTCACCAGAGCCACGCACAGCCGCCCGCACTCACCAGAGCCACGCGCAGCCGCACGCACTCACAAGAGCCACGCACAGCCGCCCGCACTCACCAGAGCCACGCACAGCCGCCCGCACTCACCAGAGCCACGCACAGCCGCCCGCACTCACCAGAGCCACGCACAGCCGCCCGCACTCACCAGAGCCACGCACAGCCGCCCGCACTCACAAGAGCCACGCACAGCCGCCCGCACTCACCAGAGCCACGCACAGCCGCCCGCACTCACCAGAGCCACGCACAGCCGCCCGCACTCACCAGAGCCACGCACAGCCGCCCGCACTCACCAGAGCCACGCACAGCCGCCCGCACTCACAAGAGCCACGCACAGCCGCCCGCACTCACCAGAGCCACGCACAGCTGCCCGCACTCAGCACAGCTGCCCGCACTCACCACAGCCGCCCGCACTCACCACAGCCACACGCAGCCGCCCGCACTCACCAGAGCCACGCACAGCCGCCCGCACTCACCAGAGCCACGCACAGCCGCCCGCACTCACCAGAGCCACGCACAGCCGCCCGCACTCACCAGAGCCACGCACAGCCGCCCGCACTCACCAGAGCCACGCACAGCCGCCCGCACTCACCAGAGCCACGCACAGCCGCCCGCACTCACCAGAGCCACGCACAGCCGCCCGCACTCACAAGAGCCACGCACAGCCGCCCGCACTCACCAGAGCCACGCACAGCTGCCCGCACTCAGCACAGCTGCCCGCACTCACCACAGCCGCCCGCACTCACCACAGCCACACGCAGCCGCCCGCACTCACCAGAACCACGCACAGCCGCCCGCACTCACCAGAGCCACGCGCAGCCGCCCGCACTCACCACAGCCATGCACAGCCGCCCGCACTCACCAGAGCCACGCGCAGCCGCCTGCACTCACCAGAGCCACGCGCAGCCGCCCGCACTCACCAGAGCCACGCACAGCTGCCCGCACTCACCACCGCCACGCACAGCCGCCCGCACTCACCACCGCCACGCACAGCCGCCCGCACTCACCACCGCCACGCACAGCCGCCCGCACTCAGCACAGCCACGCACAGCCGCCCGCACTCAGCACAGCCGCCCGCACTCAGCACAGCCACGCACAGCCGCCCGCACTCAGCACAGCCGCCCGCACTCAGCACAGCCGCCCGCACTCAGCACAGCCGCCCGCACTCAGCACAGCCGCCCGCACTCAGCACAGCCGCCCGCACTCAGCACAGCCGCCCGCACTCAGCACAGCCGCCCGCACTCAGCACAGCCGCCCGCACTCAGCACAGCCGCCCGCACTCAGCACAGCCACGCACAGCCGCCCGCACTCAGCACAGCCACGCACAGCCGCCCGCACTCAGCGCAGCCACGCGTAGCCGCCCACACTCAGCGCAGCCGCCCGCACTCAGCGCAGCCGCCCGCACTCAGCGCAGCCACCCGCACTCAGCGCAGCCACGCGCAGCCGCCCGCACTCAGCACAGCCGCACTCAGGCAGTAGAGCCGGAGAGAGAAAGATGGGAGCAACATATGGCAGAATGGAAACAGGAACAGGCAGAATGGGGGCACGGGATGGGAGCAGCACATGACAGAATGAATGCGCACATGACAGGATGGGGGTGCAGGATGGGAGCACATGACAGGATGGGAGCAGCACATGACAGAATGGGGCACACACATGACAGGATGGGGGCGCAGGATGGAGCACCACATGACAGGATGGGGCCGCAGGATGGAGCAGCACATGACAGGATGGGAGAGCAAGATGGGAGCAGCACATACCAGGATGGTGACCATATACCAATATAAATGCTCGCCACCCGGGCGTAGAACGGGTTTAATAGCTAGTTTTCTATATTGGTACAATTACAGCTAAAACTTGTGTAGTTTTCTTTTTTTTATTTGTTTGTTTTTCTTTGTCTTTTTTTTAAGAGATAAATTGTGAAATTTGTTAAATGGGGAGAAAAAAATGTGATTTGTCACTAGGATCCTCTTTATATTTTTTCGTTGAAGAAGCTGTATCAGGTCTTTCGTTCGGCATGGGGAGTTGATGTTTTTATTGATTCCATTTTGGAGTACACCTTGTTTTGATGGCCATAGTGATGGAAAAATAAAGCAATGTGAGGGTTTATTTTTTTGTGGGATGAGTTGTACTTTTGAACGACATCATTGGTTTTAGCATGTCGTGTACTCGAAAACGGGAAAAGAATTCCAAGTGCGGCGAAATTGCAAAAAAAGTGCAATCCCACACTTTTTTTTGGCTTTTTTGCTAGGTTCACTAAATGCTAAAACTGACCTGCTATTATGATTCTCCAGGTAATTACAAGTTCATAGACACCAAACATGACTAGGTTCTTTTTTTTATCAAAGTGATGAAAAAAGTTCCAAAGTTTGCTTAAAAAAAAAAAAAAAAAAAAAATTGTGCAATTCTCCGATACCTGTAGCATCTCCATTTTTTGTGATCTGGGGTTGGGTGAGGGCTTATTTTTTGCGCACTGAGCTGACTTTTTTATTGATACCACTCTTGTGCAGATACATTCTTTTGATTGCCATTTATTGCTTTATAATGCAATGTTGCGGCAACCAAAAAAACGTAATTCTGGCATTTCGATTTTTTTTCTCGCTACGCTGTTAAGCGATCAGGTTAATCCTTTTTTTTATTGATTGGGCAATTCTAAACTTGGCGATACCAAATATGTGTATGTTTGATTTTATTTTTATTTTATTTTGAATGGGGCAAAAGGGGGGTGATTTGAAATAATTTTTTTTTTTTTTCACTTTTGGCATGCTTCAATAGCCTCATGGGAAGCTAGATGCTGCCATAACTCGATCATCTCTGCTACATAGAGGCGATTCTCAGATTGCCCCTATGTAGTAGAATTACTGCATTGCTATGAGCGCCGACCACAGGGTGGCGCTCATAGAAAACTGGCATCAACAACCATAGAGGTCTCAAGGGGACCTCTGGTTGTCATGCCGCCCACGCCTATTGTGGGCACATGTCAACTGTACAAAACAGCTGACATGTCGCTGCTTTGAGGTGGGCTCCCCGCTGGAGCCCACCTCAAGGCGGGGCTTCTAAAGGGGAGCTGTGATTTGAATTTTACAATGTATTTTTTTTTAGTCCCCTTAGTGGATTGAATTTAGGAGCAGTAAATGGGGGCCTGTAGTAAGGCGAATGGGAGTTGGTGCACATGCACACCTGTGATCTCACTATTTAAATGCCGCTGTCAGTGATTGACAAAGGCATTTAAACAGCAGTGAGTGGAGCCAGCTCCAGCTGCTGCTGTTACAGGAAGATGCAGGCTATGGTAAACAGCGGTATGGTGTGGGCTCAGCTTCTCAGCCTGCTATATACACTGAGATCCCACATGTGATATAGTTTTGAGTCACATGTTGGGAAAAGATTAACGGGCACTTCCATCTTGGCCATTCATAACATACTAATAGGTCCCATCACTATGACCCACATCTGTTGTAAAAATGGTGCCCTGGCATGTGCTGTCATGGGCATGTATAAGCAACGCTTACCATGTGACTTTATGAAATACCTATAACCACAATCCATATATGAAAGCCCAAAATTGTCACTATTAAAGAAGCACTGCCATCAAAAATGGTATTTTCTCAATATATTGCGGTCATACTGTATAGCACTGTGGACTTACAATTGCTCATTTACCTTTCTACCCACTTAATTCTTCTCCTTTCCATTAGGTGGTTAGAAACTGACTAGCCGAACCCTTCTAAACTCTCTGTAGAAACAGGAAGTCTCTCTTCCGGGCATCAGTCATCACTGCAGAAGCCTATTGCAGGGGGAGGAGCTGAGCAGCTGGGTCAGGATTTGATCACAGGGAAAGACTCCTGCTGGGAAAAGTGACTTCCTGTTTCTTCATAAAGCAGTGAAAAGAGAAGAAAGGCAAAATTAGCAATTATAAGTGCACAGTGCTATATAATATGATGACTGCAATATTTTAAGATTTTGATGGGAGTGCTTCTTTAAGAAACGCTAATATTATTAAGGGGTGCAAGGCAAGTAAAAAAAATATATATTAATCACTATTGAATCATATTATAGAAACACATTAAAAATGGGACAGAACACAAGTAAGAAATCAGGAGAGACTGGATGGGGACACCTGGAAAGAGATAAAAGTGCCCAGCATAATTATTACATACCCTGGACATACGCCGTATGAATAGCAAAAAATATCATAATTAATCAATGTCCGTAATAAACAAATTCAAACTTTCTATTAACTGGGACAAGTCTTCCCTTTATGATGGTAGGCCACCTAAATATGAATCTCTTGTTGACGTCTTTCAAATCGGTGAAAAAATAGTGGACTGTGAAGTGCTAAATTTTTTACAGACGCTAAGCCGGTAATAACAAAAAACTGACGCATGGTGCAAACGCTCACTCTCTGCAATTGGAAGGGACAATTTAATCAAATTGATTCGTATGCTGCAAGCTTTGTATGTGTTACATAATGCACCAATATGGCTGCCCCTGTGTATCTTCAATAAGGTTAATGGTATATTCCGTGATCTGATAGGGGAAAAAAGCAGTCCCGTAGGAATAAATTAGAAATCTTGCATAAACCTAAGATTAATAGAGGATTAGCGATGCCTCATCTGTATTTCTTCACAACTACAGCATTTAATGGGCTGGGTTGTGGAAGATGCAGACCCTTCCTACTCAATATTTATGTCTAGATGTGTTAAAAGGATATTATCTAACTGAAATGATAGATTCTGGGAGATTTTTCAATAAATAAAACCTGCCCCTGTGATAAAATCTGGAATAAAGCTAAGGAATTACTAAAAATAGTGGGCACTACTAAACTATTCTCTAATATAGGGGTAATCTAAAATATCCAGAACTAGACAAATTAACTAGATTTGAAGTAGGGTAAAATAAGGGCATTACTAGAATAACAACAATAGATAAGGAAGGGCACTTTAAAAACACTTGACCAAATAGTCCTCAATATAGTATAATGTGCTCCCCATAGGCAGACTCTGTATAGTATAAAGCGCTCCCCATAGGCAGACTCTGTATAGTATAAAGCGCTCCCCATAGGCAGACTCTATATAGTATAATGTGCTCCCCATAGGCAGACTCTATATGGTATAATGCACTTCCCATAGGCAGACTATATACACTGTGTGCAGAATTATTAGGCAAGTTGTATTTTGATCACATGATACATGTTGTCCTACTCCAAGCTGTTCAGGCTTGAGAGCCAACTACCAATTAAGTAAATCAGGTGATGTGCATCTCTGTAATGAGGAGGGGTGTTGTCTAATGACATCAAAACCCAATATAAGGTGTGCTTAATTATTAGGCAACTTCCTTTACTTCGGCAAAATGGGTCAGAAGAGAGATTTGACGGGCTCTGAAAAGTCCAAAATTGTGAGATGTCTTGCAGAGGGATGCAGCAGTCTTGAAATTGCCAAACTTTTGAAGCGTGATCACCGAACAATCAAGTGTTTCATGGCAAATAGCCAACAGGGTCGCAATAAGCGTGTTGGACAAAAAAGGCACAAAATAACTGCCCATGAATTGAGGAAAATCAGGCGTGAAGCTGCCAAGATGCCATTTGCCACCAGTTTTGCCATATTTCAGAGCTGCAACGTTACTAGAGTAACAAAAAGCACCAGGTGTGTGATACTTGGGGACATGGCCAAGGTAAGGAAGGCTGAAAATTGACCACCTTTGAACAGGAAACATAAGATAAAACGTCAAGACTGGGCCAAGAAATATCTTAAGACTGACTTTTCAAAGGTTTTATGGACTGATGAAATGAGTGACTCTTGATATGGGCCAGAGGCTGGATCAGTAAAGGGCAGAGAGCTCCACTCCGATTCAGACGCCAGCAAGGTGGAGATGGGTTACTGGTGTGGGCTGGTATCATCAAAGATTAACTTGTGGGACCTTTACGGGTTGAGGATGGAGTGAAGCTCAACTCCCAGACCTACTGCCAGTTTCTGGAAGACAACTTCTTCAAGCAGCGGTACAGGAAGTAGTCGGTATTGTTCAAGAAAAACATGGTTTTCATGCAGGACAATGCTCCATCACATGCCTCCAACTACTCCACAGCGTGGCTGGCCAGTAAAGGTCTCAAAGAAGAAAAAATAATGACATGGCCCCCCTGTTCACATGATCTGAACCCCATAGAGAATCTGTGGTCCCTCATAAAATGTGAGATCTACAGGGAGGGAAAACAGTACACCTCTCGGAACAATGTCTGGGAGGCTGTGGTGGCTGCTGCACGCAATGTTGATCGTAAACAGATCAAGCAACTGACAGAATCTATGGATGGAAGGCTGTTGAGTGTCATCAAAGAAAGGTGGCTATATTGGTGACTAATTTTTTTGGCTTTTGTTTTTGCATGTCAGAAATGTTTATTTCTAAATTGTGTGCATTGATATTGGTTTACCTGGTGAAAATAAACAAGTGAGATCGGAATATATTTGGTTTTTATTAAGTTGCCTAATAATTCTGCACAGTAATAGTTACCTGCACAAGCAGATATCCTCCTAAGATAGCCAAATCTAAAAAAAAAAACACTCCAACTTCCAAAAATATTAAGCTTTGATATTTGAGTCTTTTGGGTTGATTGAGAATATAGTTGTTGATCAATAATAAAAATAATCCTCAAAATACAACTTGCCTAATAGTTCTGCACACAGTGTATAGCATAATGCGCTCCCCATAGGCAGACTTTATATAGTATAATGGGCTCCCCATAGGCAGACTCTGTATAGTGTAATGCGCTTCCCATAGCAGACTCTATATAGTATAATGCGCTTCACATAGGCAGACTATATATAGCATAATGCGCTCCCCATAGGCCGACTCTATGTAATATATTATGCTCCCCAAAATAATTTAATCCAATACTCGCCCCTCCTCTCCGCTTCCCAGATGCTCCGTGCTCCCGCACATCTCGGGACAGTGGGCGCTAAGTAATGACGTCATCGTGCCGGCTGTCAGTGTCTGCGCCAGTGACGTCAGATGCAGAGGTGTAATGATCTTGTGATGACAGGCGGGGGGCCCAGATAATCAGGCCCCCCACCTCACTCATGGGCTCCTTAGTGGCACTGCAAGGAGAACAAGTCTCCCTGCTCTGGTGCAGAATAAAACTGTATGAGCGCTGCACACGCCGATACAGTTAACAGTAACGTAGCTCTGGTGAGCCCTTCAGAGCGTGGGGCCTGAGGCAACTGCCCCCTCTGCCCACCCGGTAGCTACGCGACTGGGTCTGGGCTTTAACTAGGCCACTCCAAAATATTTACATGTTTCGCCTTAAACCACTCGCGTGTTGCTTGAGCAGTATGCTTTAGGTCATTGTCTTGTTGGAAGGTGAACCTCCGTCGCAGTCTCAAATCACTGACAGACTGAAACAGGTTTTGCTCAAGAATATCCATGTATTTTTCACCATCCATCTTCCCCTTGACTTTGACCATTTTCCCCATCCCTGCTGCAGAAAGACATCACCATAGCATGATGCTTCCACTGCGGAGTTGATGTTCTTGAGATGATGAGCTGTGTTGGTTTGGCGCCAGATATAGCATTTACCTTGGTGGCCAAAAAGTTCCATTTTGGCCTCATCTCACCACAGCACCTTCCTCCATACATTTGGGGAATCTCCCACTTGTCTCTTGGCAAACTCAAAATGAGTCTTACAATTTTTCTGTATAAGGAAATGCGTTTTTTGCTCACTCTTCCATAAAGTCCACCTCTATGGCGTGTCCAGCTTACTGTGGTCGTATGGAAACTCTTGTCTCTGCTTGGAAACTCTGCAGCTGCTTCTGGGTTATCTTTTTACTCTGTGCTGCCTCTCTAGATTAGTGGCCAGGATGAAAGTTTTTAGCAGGTTTATTGTGGTGCCATGTTCTTCCAATTTGATGATAATAGATATGATGTTTCTCTGGGGATCACCAAATATTGTGATTTTTCTATAATCCAGTCCCGACTTGTATTTCTCAACCACTTTGTTCCTGACTTGTTTGGAGATGTCGTTGATCTTCATGGTGTATGGTTTGTGAAGCCTCTTGCTTAATGTTGTTTCAGCCTCAGTGACCTTTCAGAAAAAGTGTGTATATACTGACAGATCATGTGACACTTAGATTGCACACAGATGGACTTCCTTTCACTAAGCATGGGACTTATGAAGGTAATTGCTTGCGCCAGAAATTTTTAGGGACTTCATAGCAAAAGAGGTGAATACATATGCACATGCCAATTTTTAGTTATTTGAACCCATACGTTTATTTTATGCCTAGGTTTTTCTCACTTCACCAGTGTAGATTATTCAGTGCTGATGCAACACACAGTAATATGATTAAAAAAATATTTTAACACTGATTGTAATGTAATAAAATAGGTAAAAAGCCAAGGCAGGTGAATACTTTCGCAAGCCACTGCACATCAGTGTAATAGAAGTGTCTCCTTGAAGCTAGACTTTAAAGGAGTTCTTCGGTCCTAAACGTTGGTGAGTCGCATAGACTCTCGCCTATTTTTAATGGGGTTGTCCTACAAACAAAGTTTATCTTAATAAATACATCTGGGAATAAAAATAATTTCCACAATTGGATGCGTTAAAAAAAAAAAAAAAAAAAAAAAGAAAAAATCTTCCTGCGCTGAGATAATCTTATAAATGTGCCCCTGCTGTGTACTGTGTAATGGCTGTGTCTGACCATACAGGGACATGGTCTGATCATACCACAGCTCCTGGGCAGGGGAGGACGCAATAGAGTATACAGACAGGACCGCATGGGATTGCAAATGATTCTTTTTGTGAGGTAAATAAAACATTTCCCTGCCTGTTTTTAAACAATGTTTTATCTCAAAGAAAGGAATCATTTGTGATCCCTTGTTGTCCTGCCTGTATACTCTTTTGCTTCCTCCCCTGCCCAGGAGCTGTGGTAGGATCAGACCATGTACCTGCACTGTCAGACACAGCTATTACACAGCAGGGGCATATTTATAAGATTATCTCAGCGCAGGAACATTATTATTAATTTATTTTTTTTAACCCCCTTTCCTACATCAGTCATAATAATACGCCGGTGTCGGACACCCTCACTTTGATGTGGGCTCCGGCGGTGAGCCCACATCTTTTCCGGCACATGTCAGCTGTTTTTAACAGCTGACATGTGCCGCTAACAGTTGCGGGAGGAATTGCGATCCACCTGCTGCTTTTAACGCGCGCTTCCGGCAAGCATGCCGGAAATACCGCCCATCAGCGCCCGTGTCATATGACTGCGGGTTGCCGATGGGTTGGCATGAAACAACCAGAGGTCTCCAGCAGACCTCTATGGTTGCACTGCTGGATTGCTATGAGCGCTGCCTGGTGGTTGGCGCTTATAGCAAGTCAGCAATTCTGCTACATACAGGCGATCTGATCATCGCTTTTGTGTAGCAGAGGCGATCGGGTTATGGCAGCTTCTAGTCTCCCATGGAGACTATTGAAGCATGCCAAAAGTAAAAAAAAAAAAGTAAACAAAAAAAGTTTTTAAAAATAAAAACATATTAAAGTTCAAATCACCCCACTTTTGCCCCATTCAAAATAAAAGGAAAAAAAAATCAAACGTACACATATTTGGTAGTGCCACGCCCACAATCGCCCGACCTATTAATATAAAAAAGAATTAACATGATCACTAAACAACGAAACAAGAAAAAAATGTCAGAATGCCAGAATTGTTTTTTTGGTCGCTACAACATTGCATTAAAGGGAACCTGTCACCCCCCCCCCCCCTCCCCCAGTCGTTTCAAACTAAAAGAGCCACCTTGTGCAGCAGTAATGCTGCATTCTGACAAGGTGGCTCTTTTAGTTCTGGGTGCTGTAACTAGAGAAATAATCAGTTTTGTAATTTGTCAGAAATACCTGGTCTTCAGTCAAGGAGGCCGGCGTTTCCCCCCTGCTTCAGACGCCACACAGCTGTCACTCACATCTTCTTGGCGCCGGGCGCCGCCTCCTCCTCACCGCTGTTTTGAAAATAGCCGGCGCCTGCGTTCTTTTCTCCTGCCTGGTGCAGGCGCAGTGAGCGCTGCCCGTCTAGCTGACTGCGCCTGCGCGGCCGCCCTGCCTGTGAATCCCAGCCCCGCAATGTGAATAAATCATAAGTCACTGCGGGGCTGGGATTCACAGACAGGGCGGCCGCACAGACGCAGTCACCGAGACTGCATATGAGGAAAGACGGGCAGCGCTCACTGCGCCTGCACCAGGCAGGAGAAAAGAGCGCAGGCGCCGGCTATTTTGAAAACAGCGGTGAGGAGGAGGCAGCGCCTGGCACCAAGAAGATGTGAGTGACAGCTGTGTGGCGTCTGAAGCAGGGGGGAAACGCCGGCCTCCTTGACTGAAGAAAGGTATTTCTGACAAATTAAAAAGTGGATTATTTCTCTAGCTACAGCACCCAGAACTAAAAGAGCCACCTTGTCAGAATGCAGCATTACTGCTGCACAAGATGGCTCTTTTAGTTTGAAACGACTGGGGAGGGGTGACAGGTTCCCTTTAAAATGCAATAATGGGCGAAAAAAAAAAAAGCGTATCTGCATCAAATGGTATCATTAAAAACGCCAGCTCGGCACACAAAAAATCATCCCTCACCCAACCCCAGATCGTGAAAAATGGATGGAGACACTACGGGTGTTGGAAAATGGCACTATTTTTTATTTTTATTTTTTTTAACAAACTTTGGAATAAGTTTTCACCGCTTGGATAAAAAAGAACCTAGACATGTTTGGTGTCTATAAACTCGAAATGTCCTGGTGAATCATAATGGCAGGTCCGTTTTAGCATCTAGTGAACATAGTAAGAAATGTAAAGTAAAAACAAGAGATGACTGTTGGTTCTGATAACATTCTCTGTAAAGGGGAGAGAGGAGGAGGAGGGTGGAGCCAGAGATAGCTCCTCATTTCTCCTCTGTTCTACATAGAATCTTAGGCTACTTTCACACTAGCGTCGTACTCGGCGCGTCGCAGTGCGTCGGGCCGACGTACCGACGCTAGCAGTGAATGCGCTGCACAACGGGGGCAGCGGATGCTGTTTTTCCACGCATCCGCTGCCCCATTGTGAGGTCGGAAATGGCGGACCGTCGGCACAAAAAAACGTTACATGTAACGTTTTTTGCTGCCGGTGGTCCGCCAAAACACGACGCAACCGTCGCATGACGGTTGCAACGTGTGTGCATACATCGCAATGCGTCGCCAATGTAAATCTATGGGGAAAAAACGCATCCTGCAGACAACTTTGCAGGATGCGTTTTTTCGCCAAAACGACGCATTGCGACGTATGCAAAAAAACGCTAGTGTGAAAGTAGCCTTAGGAGATTTTTTTTTTTTTTTGTATAGGATTCCATTTAGAGAGGAGGGAGGAGCTCTGTTTCTTGCTCCTTTCTCCTTCTCTCTTTCTTGTACATAGAATCTTATGAGCACCACCTGTCATCTTCTATCTCAGTAATGGAAAGTTCTGTCTTCACGGAGTACAGATTTTTCCTGTAAATTGAGGATTTTGTGAATAAATCCAGTCCAGGAGGAGAATGAAACGTATTTCTCGGAGATATATTACAAAGTAGCTTATTATTATGTCTACTGTTGATTTATAAAATAAGAATTAAAACAGTTACTTTTTAAATGTTTGAAATATTTTCTTTTTCTGGGAAAAAAAATTATGAAAACAAGATAAAGAACGAAGGGCTAAGTTGTGGGAAGTACAGCATGGGACAGACAGATCCACATGCTAGGGGGATTCAAGAGCCAGATACACCACCCACTAATAGAAGCAATGTATGAGACTACATAAAAATTGTAGCCATAATACAAAACTCCATTACTGGGTTTAACCAAACAAAGAAATTGTAAGTATTACCACGCAGGAAACCAGGAACTCTCTGCTCCTGATGTGCGTTTCGCTAGAAATGCTTAATCTGGGAGTAGAATAGACATACTTTTTCACAACATGTAATGCGGAAATCCTCCAATTTTTTTTGAGCGAAAAGAATATGTAAAAAAAATTAAAGTCTTAATTTTTAAATAAACCTATTTATTGCCGACCTAAATTGAGTGCAATATAATAATAACATTTTTTTAGTAAATATTGATACAGTCCAAAGGATGCCATGTTTCATTTTTAATAAGTCCTGTCTCTCTTACCATTTCAGGTTTTGAGCTCACTTTTTACTCCGGCGTGTTTGGAACTTGTATAGGAGCCATTAACTGGTTTGGAACTGATGCCAAGAGTCTCATTGGACTATCGGGAATATTTGTTGGACTTGGGGAGGTTTTAGGTTGGTTTCTCATCTATATTCCTCATTGATTGCATATCTCACTGCATATTCAATCTCATTTAAAATTGTCCATTTATTTCCAGGTGGAACAATCTTTGGATTGCTCAGTAAAAATAGTCGTTTTGGCAGAAATCCAGTGTTCCTCCTGGGCCTTGTAGTTCACTTTTTGGCATTCTACTTGATATTCCTCAGTGTTCCAAATGATGCCCCTGTTTCCTCTGGTGATGGAACATACAGTCGTGCGTTTGTAGACCCAAGGTATAATAAAGCTAACTGTTGCGTTAAAATTAAAATAGTTGAAAATGGTATGCAAAAATTTCTATACGGTTCTTACACCTGGATACACTCATGACTGAGTGTGTTGGCGCCTTTAAAATTGCTCCAGAAAATTAAGCATTTTACCCAGAAAATTATTTAATTACACATGTTTTGTTCTACTCATGTTTATTTCCTTTGTATGTATTTGAACAACAGAAAAAAAAAACAGATTGAAAAAAAAAAAGGCAAATTGGACGTAATTTCAAACTAAACTCCAAAATTGGGCCGGACTAAATTGTTGGCACCCTTAAATTAATATTTGGTTGCACACCCTTTGGAATAAATAACTGCAATCAGTCGCTTCCTATAACCACAACAAGCTTCTTGCATCTCTCAACTGGAATTTTTGGCCACTCTTCTTTTGCAAACTGCTCAAGGTCTCTCATTTTTGAAGGGTGCCTTCTTCCAACAGCAATTTTAGGATCCCTCCACAGGTGTTCGATGGGATTTAGATCTAGGCTCATTGCTGGCCACTTCAGAACTCTCCAGCTCTTTGTTTCCATTCAGTTATGGGTGCTTCTTGAAGTATCTTTGGGGTCATTTCCCTGCTGGAAGATGGCCTAGGACCTAAACTCTGCTTTCTGACGCTGGGCACTTTATGGCGACACAAAATCCTTTGGTAATCTTCAGATTTCATGATGCCTTGCACACACACCCATAAATGCAGGCTTTTCTGTAAGAGGTGTCCACATTCACCCAGGAATTCAGACATCAGCCTAAGAGATGTATTCACACTGGTTAGGGACCCATCAGTCTTATGAGACCACCTTGACGTTTGTTGATGGGCAGATACTATTTGGCCAAATTTTGTACAGTGTCTTTCATTTTTTCCTAATATTCAAAAGCCGTTTTGCTATTCATATTTCATATATTTCACATTGACATGCTCTAGCAGGATAGAGTGCAACCTTTTTTTGTATATTGCACACAGTCAAGGCACCCAGTGCCAGAAGCAGCAAAACAACCCCAAGCCATTTTTGAACCTCCACCATATTTGACTGTAGGTACTGTGTTCTTTTCTTTTAGGCCTCATTCTGTTTTCGTTAAACAGTAGAATGATGTGCTTTACCAAAACGCTCTCTCTTGCTCTCATCTGTCTACCAGACTCTTTCCCAGAAGGATTTTGGCTTACTCGCGTACATTTTGGCAAACTGCAGTATAGCTTTTTTATGTCTGTGTCAACAGAGGGGTCTCCTGCTATAGCATTTTATTTCATTCAAATGTCGACAGATAGTTTGCGCTGATACTGATGCACCCTGAGCCTGCAGGAGAGCTTGAATTTCTTTGGAACTTCATTGAGGTTGCTTATCCATCATCCATACTATCATGCATTGCAACCTATCATCAAATTTTCTCTGCCGTCCACATCCAGGGTGATTAGCTACAGTGCCATGGGTTGTAAACTTCTTGATTATGTTGCTACCGTGGACAAAAGACCATCAAGAACTCTGGAGATTGACTTGTAACCTTGAGATTGTTGATATATTTCAACAATTTTGGTTCTCAAATCCTTAGACAGTTCTCTTTCTGTTTTCCATGCTTAGTATGGCACACACAAAAACACAATGCAAAGCTTGAGTCAACTTCTCCCCTTTTTATCTGGTTTCAGGTGTGATTTTCATATTGCCCACATTTTGTTACTTTCCAGAGGTGAGTTTTAACGAGCATCACGTGCTTGAAACAGTTGTTTACCCACATTTTTGGAAAGGTGCCAATAATTGAGTTAGGGGTTTTGTGTGAAATTATGTCCAATTTGCCTTTTTTTTTTTTGTGTGTGTTTTCCAATACACACTGGAACTAAACGTGTATAACAAAACACAAAAATGTGTAATTGCTATAATTGTCTGGGAGAAATACTTATTTTATGAAAAAATTTCCTACCTGCCAACATTTTCGGCCATGAGTGTATGTAAATTCAAATTTGCAATTGAGGCAGTGTGTTCTCATAGTAACAACCATAGCGCCATGATTGTGTTCGGTATAAGAATAACTGTAGAGCCAATGTAGACCGCACAAATGGCTGATAACCGCTAAGGGGATGTCTTAATTGACATAATCCACTGTGTAATATGTGCGTTCAGTCCCCTTGAAGCTCAAGTCCCAGAGTGGGACCAAAGATTAAAAAAGAAAAGTTTTTAAAAATAAATAATAAAATGGTGCAATTCCGATAATGTATTTCTTCTTAATAATATAAATATTTTTATTTTGTAAAAAAAAAAAAAAAAAAAGTTTGATAATCATGCTATTTTACCCGCAGAAGTAATGAACTTAAAAACAAAACCCAATGGCAAAATTGTTGTCTTTCCCTCTTTCGGTGTCACAAAGGATGGAATAAAAGGTGGTCAAAGTCACATGTATACCAATAAAAAAAAATCAACTTGTCCCACAAAAATCAAACCCCTTGCACTGCTCCATCCTCAGAACAAAAGAAAAAAAGTTATTGCTCTCAGGAAATGGAGGCACAGAAAAAATTAAAATATTTTTCTAAAAAATAATTTATTATGCAAAAGTAGTAGAAAAGAAACTGTTAAAATGTGATCAGTCCTTAATTGTGCTCAGCTGCAGAATAACTTCCATACCATTTTACACTATGTCAAAATCTAAAAAACACAAACAAGCCCAAAAATTTCTGTCTTATTTTCCACATCCCCCTCGCCTACCGAAAAAAAATATAAAAAATCAAATAAAATCTAATCAATAAATTATAGGTACTCCAAAATGGCTCCATCAAAAAAATACACCTCGTGCAGAAAAAAAACAAGCCTTTATATGGCCACATTGACTAAATAAGGGTTACAGCTTTTGGAATTTAACAGTGAAAACTAAATAAAAAAAAAAATTAGGGTCTTGAAGGTGTAAAATATGTGGCCCTACAGTGGTTAAATTGCATAATACTAGTTCTAAAATTGACTCAATGGACTTTTGTTGTCGCACACAGACTGTTTAGGATTCGTGTGCGGCTCTTATGGTTTCTTGTTTGGTTTTTTTATCAAAAGCGATAAGGTAAAAAGTTGGTCGATGTTGGCGAACTTTTATGCTTTGTCCATTTGTTATGGATGTGATAGGACACTGTGCATCACTGCCGTGCAGGCTGCAGGGGTCACTATTTCACTTTCCTGCGAATGTCTAAGGCTGGCTTTCTCTAGGAAGACAATGACAACATAGTCTTTCCGCCAGATCCTGAATAGAACAGGCAGCAAAACAATATAATTACAGCCGTGTCTGTAATGAAGCTATAAAAGCTCCAAACTGTGCTAACTCTTAAACACTATATCATGAAAGGGTTCCTGTGCCTTTTAATTTAGCGGATGAGCAAGGCTCTATGTCATGGTGTGACTGCACATGTCAATGTTGCATCCCTTCTTATCTTCCAGTAAAGCCCTGGCTATCTTCTGCAGCTTTCTCCTGGGCTTCGGGGATAGCTGTTTCAATACCCAGCTCCTCAGCATCTTGGGGACCTTATATGCAGATGACAGTGCACCTGCTTTTGCAATCTTCAGATTTGTACAGGTAAAAATCTACAAGATAATCTGAGTTAGTACATGTCCATCTTCTAATTTATTACATCCTTATCCTTGTCTGAGCTAACAGAAGATTTTACATATACAGTAAAAAACAAATATTCATGGATCTTTAAAGTGGACCAGTTACCTACATTCTTTCCTCCAAACCAGTCCTAGTGTCATGTAGTTGCTGGAATCCATGCAGCTCACAGTCCATCCCATAATTCATGTGTAAATGATGAGACGTTGTCACTGGGCGTTTCAGGACCAGTAAGAATTTGGCGTGTTTGAGTCTCGCTGTAGGACAGTCAGTGGACTTTGGAAAATAAAGTAAGGTTCATCTCAACCTTAGCCTTGTTGATTAAACTAATAGGTTGTCTATGACATTCGTTGTCCTACCCTCAATGCTTTCATTGGCATGTTCAAGATAAAAAAAGAAAGCAGATACCTTGAAATGGTTGAACCTCTGCCTTTTATCTATCTGTAGTCTTAAAGGGACGGTCACCAGCGTTATGCTGCCCCATCTGAGAAAAGCATAGAGTAGGGACAGAGATTTCCGATGCGGTCAGTGTGTCACTTACTCTAGTTTTTGCTGAACTTTTCCTATAGCATGTTTTTTTTCTGCTGCAGCTTGGCTAGTCTTCTCAATGATGTGCTACTGCTATGTAGTCCTCAATATTATACTGTCCCCAATCCCTACTAATGACTGGCAGCTTGCCTCCTATGCATAGTGTAAGAAGGATGCTGTCAATCAGTGGTGTGTGGGGTTAGACACAGCTGATCAGTCTGAAGACTAGCAGATGCAAATAGTGGTAGAAAAACTACAGCAAGGAGCGCAGTAAATGATACACTGCTAAAACAGGGTCTCTGTCCCTAATTTATACTGCACTGAGATTGAGAAGCATAAATCTGGTAATGCTTTTAAATTATTGCTATTAATAATAAAAAAAAATTCCAAGAATGCATTAGGAAGCTGTATCAGATGCACTGCAGCCACAATTGTATTCATATACATATTTTAGGCTTTTTGCTTACCGGTAATTTCCATAATTTGAGAGAGCAGCTTAATGTATGGTCAGAGAGCCTGATCTCAGCTATGTTTTACTAGCTCAGCAGCTTGCTGTACTTCCATTACAATCAATCTTTTATCAGCAGGAGATTATCAGTGCAGGACTAGGAGCTGCGTGCAAAGCAGTCCAGCTAATCTGTGTAACCCCGCCCTCACCACTGTTTGGCAGCTTGCTGACAAAGTGCAGTGTACACAGAAAGCTGCCAATCAGGGGTGTGGGCGGGGTTATACAGAATTCAGCATTCTGAGCACTGCTACATCTAAAAATTAGAAAATGGGGATATTGTCAAAACTGCACCAAGCAGTTGAGTAAGTGATTTGTTGCTGGAATCTGGCTATCTGCCCCTACATCATGCTGCTCTAAACACCTAAAACCTGCTCACAAATTCCCTTCAAGATGGTTAACACAAAGATTCCCCTTGCTAATCCCTTCTCTGCATTATTCGTTAATGAAGACATGCTTTTAATTATTGAAATGTGATATTCGAACATTTTACAGTGCCGAAAGGGGCCTGCGATATTCTTTGGGTTCATGTGTAAAAGATATTCATTTAGCTGGGTGTACATGTAAGATCGCTGTTGATCAACCATAATTTTACCCATTTTTCATAAAAAGAGTAAACCATCCATTCCTGGTTTCTACTGATGGGAGATGCCTTGGACTGCAGGGTGGATTGTTGGTGAATCCAAGCACATTTCACCCTGAATAGCTCAGGACCGATCATCCCAGTTGGCCAGAATGTGACCGCTGATTGCCATACGTACTCGTGGCCACTGCTTTCCTTTCTCCAAAAGGAACAAGCAAAGCTTGCCAGTCTTATAATGGTGCCATCAGCTGCAGGAGTTAATTTTATGCCAGGGGATGGACTACATCAGGCTGCTATATACGCAGACATTCCATTATGAACTTGGTAATCAGCAAGTTGCTCTTTAATTCTGATCATCATGTATCTGCTGAGGATTTTTTGGCTGCAGAGCGCTCGTATTTATAGACTTTTTAAGTGACTCATGACAAAACAGATGCCTTTTAACCGTGTGCATAATCTGCTCTTCTCTCCCTCTCTTCAGTCCATCTGCGCAGCTGTCGCCTTCTTCTACAGTAACTACCTCCTCCTGCAGTGGCAGCTGTTAATCATGGTGATATTTGGATTCTTTGGCACCATCTCCTTTTTCTTTGTGGAATGGGGAGTGGTCAGTTTAGACGCTCAAGAGACTCGCTATGGCAGCATTTGATTATGCCAATCCTGTTCTACAGCTGCTGGTATCACAAGGTGCCAAGACCAATATCCATCTGGTACCAGAGGTTCAGAAAGGAACACTGAGATCTGCGCTGGCCGCAGGGCATTCCTCGGTGCCCGTTCATGTTCAACGTGAAATTTGAGACAACTTGACCACAATGCACTATCTCCCAACGGACCTTTGGGGCTAAGAGGAAACCCCATGGCAGTGCTTGCTAGACATTGCCAGTACAATAGCTGCTAAATTCCTCGGCCTGCAGTCCTCTGAGCTCATTACCATTGCATGACAATTACAGAATCTGGAAGGTTCACTAGACATCCTCATTACAATTCTCTGGCCGCTGAATGCAAGTCACATCTTCACACGCTCCCAGCCCGTTATGTTGTGAAATCTTACATTTTAAATATTTTTTTTCTTTTTTTTTTTTTAGTTTTTAAGAATACAAATGGCATTTTTTTTTTAACAAGAGAATTATTTTACAGGGTCTATAATTTACTGGTGACAAATGTCAAATACAGTGCACAGAAAAAATAGCTGTTTTTACATTTGTGTTGATGCCAAATACACTCCAGTCTGAGGCATTTATCGCCTTCACTTGTCCTCTCCTACCAAGCTTATAAGTATCTCATGGGGTCCAGTCTGAGGCATTTATCGCCTTCACTTGTCCTCTCCTACCAAGCTTATAAGTATCTCATGGGGTCAAGCTATATAGAGTGCAGACATAGCGGTCTCATCCAAACTCGCCGGCGTTAGGGACCCTCTGCCATAAAGACACCGTATTGAAAATGTCAGATGGTGATCGCTGTTACAGGGTAGTGGACCCAGGAGCTTCATGATACATTAAGCTATATATCTAGATCACTGGCGGACACAGGCCTAAAATGGCCCCTGTGCAATACCAGTACGTGGGCCCTTTACAGTACAATAGCTCATCATCATGAATATTTTCACCTGCATATGGAAATTGGACCCCTTCTGTCTTGGATCCCTGTGCGACTGCACAGGTTGCACTAATGATGTATCCACCCCTGATCTATATTATATCTGTTGCTTTATACATCAGTTATTTTCCCCAGAATCTATGACTGAACCGAATGTTCTTTCTAGAAGTGGATGTGTAAGGATTAGTGATGAGTGAACATGCTGGGATAAGGTGTTATCCAAGCACGCATGGGTGCTAACCGAGTGACTTTGGCGTGTTCGAAAAATATGTTTGAGTCCCAGCTGGGGCCATGTCTCATAACTGTACGACAGCCATAACACATGCAGGGATTGCTTGTTTGTTAGGCAACCCCTGCATGAGTTGCGGCAGTCGAGCAGTCACGAGTCATGCAGACTTGAATATATTTTGCGAGCTCATCACTAGTAAGGATCCATATGGATTGGCATTCTTTCGTATGTAAATATTCCTTCACCCCTTCCTGATATAAGATTAAATAAGTTTCAATGTATTGAGCGGGCTCAGGAGCTGAACCTGCGCAATACCTGGCAGATCCCTCCTGTGTAACAACCAGCATCTACCAGAGCTTGCTCTGATCACTGGTCTTTAACCGATTAACCATTTGAATGCAACTGTCAATCACTAACAGCAGCATTTACTGTAAATGACATGATTGGCAGTGCATGCAAGCTCCCATTAGCCTACCGGAATGTGATTGCAGGGTGCAGGTTGGTTATCATGGCAGCTGCTGCGCGCCTGTTTAAAGCCCTCGTCACCACCATCTTAGTACTCAAGTGAAGCCAAGCCATTTTCTCTATATACTACAAAATTTAGAACAAGCTCTGAGGGTCAGATGATTGCAGTTTCAAGTCTCCTTAGGCTTCTTTCACACTTCAGTTGTTTGGCGTCAGTCACTTCCGACATAGTGACGGATCGACGGATCCGTCACAATTGTTGAGAAAACGGTTCCAACGGATCCGTTTTTTTGACGGATCCGTTACTTGGGGGTTGTCTGGGAAAAGTATCTACTTTTTGGAGCATGCGCGATTGAAAAAACGGATTGGGGCGACGGATCCGCCGAAATGACGGTCGCGACGGATCCGTCGCCCATAGGCGGCCATTCTATGGAATGACGAACGCGACGGATCCGCTGCGAACCGTCATTTCGGCGTTGACAAAAACGTTTCAATGTCCGTCTATATCTAGACAACGTCCGCCAAATTTCTACGGATCCGTCGCATGACGGATGGAACGGACGACCATCCGTCACAATCCGTCGCCAATGCAAGTCTATGGGAAAATAACGGATCCGCCAAAAAAAAATGACGGATCCGTTATTTGAGGAAACTGGCGGTTTTAGACTGACGCCAAAAAACTGAAGTGTGAAAGAGGCCTAAGCAGACAAAAAATAAAGTGAAAAAATAAGTTTTTAAAAGTATTTGAAATAAACGCTATACTATGAAAAATAATGAAATCATTTTAAAAAGTCCACTTTATCAAAATATAAAATTAACCATGTGATAATTTGTGTCAAAAAAATAAAATAAAATAATTCCAGAGTTGCTCTCTTTTGGCTGCCTCACCTCCCTAGAAAAACGCAATAAAAAGCCATCAAATAGTCATGTGTACCACAGATTAGTATCAATAACAACGACAGCTCCTCACGCAAAAAAACAAGTCTTCACACAGCTCTGACGGTGATTAAAATATATATATTTTTTCCCCATTTCTTAAATTTTTTTCTACCACTTAAAGTGAAAAGATAGAAAAAAACACACTATAGATTTGATATTGATGTAATGACCTGGAGAATCACGTTGCTCGGTTGTTTTTACCCCACGGTGAATATTTTTCAGTACATTTGGTTATGGTGATGCAGCCATTCAAAGCTAGAACTTACAAAGCAAAAAAAAGGGTTAAATAGTTATGGAAATTTTTAAAAAAAGTTATGTTTCTTTGGGGGAAGGGGGAGTAAAAAAAAAAAAAACATAACGAAAGCGCGACGTTAAAGCGACACTCCACAAAGAGCAATGTGTTACGACTAATGCAGGGCTTGAGGGGGCAGAGCAGTGCCCAAGGAAGGAGGAGAAAGGGGTTGATGGCAAGAATACCAAAAATAAGTCGCGCACCTCAGGCCCTTCAGTAGGCATAACCAATCACTTTTGCTGGGACTAATCCTTGGCTTTAGACAAAGTACTGTATTGATGTAGTGTCTACGTATTCAGCCTTTTGTATGCACTCAGGTCTTTTTAATCTGCAGGTGCTTGTTTTGTCTCTTTCCATGTATTGGGACACAGTCCATGTTTCCACTGTTAAGCACAGTTAAGCTGTGTGCGATTTCTGACTTAAATAGCCAATGACATGGTCACGCAAGTAGATGTAGGGGTAAAAAGCTTCATGATGCCCTGTAGGCTCCCCGAGTCATGTGACAATTGTTTCCCTCTCGTCCATATTCCTTGCTTGAGGTGCTTCTTTTGAAAGCCTCATCGGATCCATATCACTGCTTATCTCCTATCTGTGCCATGGGCAAAATACAGAAAACTGCTCAACACCTGAGGAGATCAATCTTGTCTTTCTTGAAGCCATCATCTCTGGGATGTGACAGGGAAATAAGACTTGGTAATTGCTATTGAAACCATGTACAAGAGTGTTCTGTATTAATCTGTATGAAATAAAATTCCTGTCTGACATCTTTATCACGATTAGAATAATTAAAACCTATTTTTATTTACTCGGAAGTAAACTATTGTCTTATGTAACCTCTCCGCGGAGATCATTTACTCTGCACAGTAAGACGCACACTTCACCACGACAACAACAGCAGGTAATTAAAATTTTAAGAGTCCTTAACAAAATGAAAATAAAGATAATTGACATCAGATTTACTGTAGTGGAAGAATTTTTCAGGTTTACGTGTAACACAATGGCTGACTGAGGATCTGGAGCGTGCAAGATACTTTTTTTCTGTCCCCGGCACTGCAAGTATTATGTTGTCATTATTAGCGAATATATGTTAAGTCAAGGACTGTTTATCATGGTGCTACATCATCCATAGTGTTGAGCATTCCGATACTGCAAATATCGGGTATCGGCCGATATTCGCGGTATCGGAATTCCGATACTGAGTTCCGATACTTTTGCAATATCGGATACCGGAATCGGAAGTTCCCATAATGCAACGAGCCAGTTTGATTTAATTCCGCCAATGAGGAATCATTAGAAGTGTGGGCACATCCTGTTCTGCATGGTAGGCATGTAACTACTGGCATGGCTGTGATTGGCTGCTGAAATGATGTCATGATGCACTATAAAGCCGCCGCCCTATTTTGGGTTCACTCTGCTGTGAATTCAGTTTAGATCATTGGTTCATATTCCGATTCCTCTTCATTAATAATTTAGAATGGTCACTTTGTTGTGCCCTAGAGTAGGCCCAGCAAATCATTTTCTATCCTAACCACTGATCCTTGAAGCGTGTACATAGGTCTTTAGGCTGCTTTTCAAAGAAGTGATCATTAGAGCATATCCTCATTGCATGGAGAAATTGTCCCTTGGGGATGTTTTGAATCAGATGTCTTAGATGTTGTGAGGTTGCATTTAACAGGGTATTTGCAGAGGACGTTTTCCTAAACAAATCAGTTTGTATGCAACCGTCTTCATCAACCTTGATGGTAATGCCTATCAAATCAATTTAATGTTTGCTACATTGATATGTCAGTTTGTTACTGTTGTTCAAGTTTAGCTCTTTTATAAAGGCTTTTTAATCCTCCTGTGTACCCGGTGAGATCATCAGAATGTCGTCTATGTATCTCCACCATGTAACGACTTTGTCACTCAATTCGGATGCTGTGGTCTGGAACGTTTCACGTTCCCACAGCCACAGGAAACGTGAAACGCTCAGGAAGCACCCACTGCCATTCCCTGGAGCTGTAGGTAGAGTCTGTCCTGGAAAATGAAAAAATTGTGTGAGGTCAAAGGTAAGTGCCTTAATCAGGAAGTCACACAAGTTACTATCCAAATGACTTGAATTGAGGAAGAAGGTACCTGCCTCAGTGCCATCTTCATGTCAGATCGCGGTGTATAATGATTCGACATTGCATGTAACGAGATACATGTCAGCCTCCAGATGGATACCGTCCAGTTTTTAAGGGTGCAAGTGATATCTTTAAGATACGAAGGGAGGGTCTCCACTAGCGGTTTTAAATAGTGATCAATAAGTCCTGAAATGGGGTTACATAGGTTGTTGATACCTGATACTATGGGCCTACCTGGTGGTGTTTTGGGGTCTTTAAGTATCTTTGGCTGCAAGTAAATATTAGCTACTTTAGGATCCTCAATCCATAGTCCTTCTATTTGCATCGTGGTTAAGATGCCCTGTGATACCGCATCCATCAATACTTCCTACAATTTGTTCCTGTATTTGGACAGAGGGTTGAATGTCTGTCTAAGATAGCATTCTGGATTTTTTAGTTGTCTCCTCATTTCCCTCTCATATGCATCTGTTGGCCATATTACGATGTTGCCACCTTTATCTAATGGCTTGATAGTTACCCCCTTAATTTTTTGAAGGTCCTTCAAGGCTTGTTGTTCTTTATGATTTAGATTGTCCCTCTTGATTGTTTCTGGGATCGTCTGGATGTCTTGTATGACCAGTCATAGAAAGAGATCTACTTCTGGAAATGTCGAGATTTGTTGAAATTTTTGGGATCTGGGAAGAAGTTGTGGGTACTTGCTGACGTTGTTTTTCATCCACTAATGTTTAATCTGAAGAGCTTCCTTTTCCGCCATTGTTGGAAACATGGAGTCAGTAGATTGGTGATGATACAATTTCTTATATACAAGTTAGATGTAAACCCTTGACAGCAGTAAAATGATCAAATCTAGAGGCTAGGGAAAATAAAAGGCCTTTACTAAGGACTGAGATTTGGACAGAAGGCAATGTTCTTTTAAACAGATGTATTACCTTCATTGAGTTCTTGGACTGTACCCCCTCTGTACTTGATTTAGGGTCAAGGTGTCTCCTCACATTATATTGTTGGGATCAATCATCCTTTCTCCTCTGATTGTATCTGAGGTGATACCTTCCACAATTTGTGGAAGATGCTGTTGATGTTCCTCTGGTTGAAGCAGCAGTCAACTCTGTGGTGGCTATATCCCTCTTGGACTGGTTCTTGTGACTCCACTTGAACATGTTATTTTGTTTCTTGTCTTGTAGGTCTCTTTGGAATTTTTTGTTTTTTGTTAACCCTAATGTTCTGTTCGGGTCATAGTGACCCGAACAGACTTTTTGCGGCCCTGTAGATTTTTTTTCTGTAAGTCTATAAAACTTGAGACTCCTTGACTTTTCCTCATTTGGGGGGACCTACCTATGAGTATTTATTTATTTATTTTTTTTCGTTTACTTTTTGCTACACGCAAAAAGTTACACTTGTGTTCGGGTCATAGTGACCCGACATCGTTTTTTACAGCTGTGAGGCCATATTTTCAGTGAAATAAAGGAGTTATAACCTCAGTTGGGTCTATTTATTGCATCTACTATTGTATATCAATTGATTTATTTCCTAAATTATTTCAATGGGGTCGTACACGCGCTCTACCGGGGGTATGCATTGATATCTGCGCACCATAAAAATGGCTTTATTTTGATTATTTTTGGTGCGCAGTCTATTCTAAAATGTAGAGTGCATCCGGAGAGATCACTAGGTGTGCACTACACGTGTATATTATGCGCAGAACGGACTGCTCAGAACGCGCTGTCTAAGACGTTTTTTTTTTGTAAAGCTGAGCTGTAAAGTCTTGCAAATAATTTTTTTTTGCTAAGTAAGTCTGTCTTCCTGGCTTATCTGCTTGTTTTAATTGATTTGATTTGATTGTTTTGTTTTTGGTTTTTTTTACAAAATATGTGTAGTTTTCTATTTTCGTTTTGCTCATTGATCTGTTTTTTCAGAATAAAAACAAAAAAAAAAGATTTCTAGTTCATTTTTCTTTTTTTTTACTACCAAACATGTTCACAAACAGTCTAGTAAGCAAAAAGTATAAAAAAAAAATGGAGTTAGAGTGTCTAAAATCAAGGTTTAATAAGCCGGGTCATAGTGACCCGGAACACTACAAGTGTATAGTAAATGCGAACAAAACAGCAGGGTTAATATTTCCTTTTCCTATTATTCACAGTTCTTATCCACTTCTTTTCTGAAACTGTCCAATTCCTCCTGGGAACATTCATTCTGTAATTTCTTATGTACTTTGTGCATTTCAAGACCCAGTTCTACCAAAGTTTAACTATTTATTTCAATTAAAAATTTCCATAAATGTTGTGGAGCATGAATGGCAGGCCGTTTCCCAGCAAAGTCATAAAGAATCATCTCCTCTCAGAGTTAATTTCTGGGATATATACATCACTAGAGAAAATTTATTTCTGCCAGACCCATGTACTTCGGTTAAATAGGTATTTAAAAGTTTTATTGAGTGCCGTTTTTTGGACCGATCCTGGACCTGCAGTGACTCACTAGCAAATACATTTTTAGCACTTTTCTATGGACACATAAGATCAGACATACTGAATCCTTAACATCTGCTGTCATGATTTCTCAATTTTGATGAGGTTGTTGGCCCATTTAAATTAATTTGACTAATTATTATCTGAGGCTTTTGCTAAGGTCGGGAAGAAAATGCAAACTCCATGCCGGTGTTAATGATCAGATTCAAATCCTAGACTCCAGTGCTGCAATGCAACAGTGATGATCGTTGAAACCTTAAGCTGCCCATTTGTATTACACAATGTACAAAAGTGGAAGGAATGCAGCACGGCTGTAGATTCTAGCTGCAGCATTCAGGAGCACAATGTTTTACTATGCATGGATTTCTTTGCAGATTTATTGGCATGCACTTTAAGTCCACTTTATGGAAGCTATCGCTATGAGAGCAATCACACAGTTTTCTGAATTTCTTAATTCATGTTTTACAATCAGAGTCCAAGGCTGTGAAAAATATTGGAGACATAATTCCATGTCAATCATCTGTATACTATTGAGCATGGAATTAAAAAAAAATCCTTCAGCAAATGCTGTGGTAACATGACACCTGGCCAGCTCAGACAAATGATTCACACCCCCACCTAGCTAGCTGGTATGCAGCCTTCTATAGGATTACCCCCTGTTGATCCAAGCCATGTGGCATGAGTCTTTTTGTTCATCCAGCTTGGATTTCATAAAGGAGTTACGGAAATACTAAATGTCCTAGCTGTACATCGTATATATTTCCGAGATCCCCAGACCAGGGCAAGTACCTGTCTGGGTCTCGAGTCATTCTAACACACACGGGAAGTGAGATATGTAGAACAGCCACTAGCAGCTAGGTAGCAAAATTATGTTTAGTCTCTTGAGTATCAGTGGCTCAGTCGGATCTGATGGTGCCAGAACCGCTGCCCTAGGACTACTCAGAAATAAGTTATGATCTTTCATAGGTTTTGGGAGATTTATCTCCAAACCTCCAAGGGAGGAGATTTAGGTTCAGCCCACAGGGCACAAGGGGAGTGACCCAGAGGATTAAATGCTTGTGTGCAGCATTTCCTATTGCTTTTTCTCTGAGAGGTCACAGGGGCATTATGTGAGGACAAGTCACACACCAAAGGGAACACAAGCCTCCCATGTGGCAGCCCCTCCCCCGCAAGCCAGGCCTTAAATCTAACGGGTAACTGACTAAATATTCTGTTCATACCCTTTGTCCTATGACTATTGTATTTGCATATCCATTATTTATGTATGCCATTGTCTATATAGTGTATTCTCTAGTGTGCCCTTAAGACTGTTAAATATATAATTTAGCCTTGGGCTGCTCTTTTATTTCGATCCATGAATCTAATCTCGTATGCTACTGGGGGCTGGTCCCTGGCCCGATATAACCCTATTAACGGACCAGGCATGTATTGAACAAGGAACTGGTGACAGTCCTACTGGGCTGATAATGTTCTGTTTCACTGTGGCTAGTGAAAAGGACCTCTCAGGTTGTCAGGGTTGTGGGCAAGTGTGGTGCCATGTCAGTGACTGCTTGGGCCACCTTCTCTCACTCCTGGTGCCTCGCTGGGCCTGTGTGGACAGGGGGGTGTCTGTAAAACTGTGCCAAGCTGTCCTTGCGTGTCCCTAGGGGGTGCGGAATGTCACATTGGTACAAGTGGGGAGATCTTACCACATGAACCCACTGACGTAATATTGATGTCAGATGGGGTGGCGAGGTGTGGCTCCTTCATGTTTCCTTCATAAAGGCTTTTAAATTTAAATAGTCTAGTGTGTTCATGGAGGACTATAGCCTATAGGGCAAGGGTATCAAACATGTGGCCTTTAAAGCTATTATTGCCCCCAGGCAGGAACGGATAATGAGGGCAATCTGGGCTAATGCACTGGATTCCAAAGGGGTCAATGGCATGATTGTCATTATTATAGTTTTCACTCCACCATTGGCAGTGCCCATCACTGGGCAAAGAGCATTCTTGTATGTCCGCTGCCGGCAATAGCAAGTCACAGAGTATCTGCAGAAAGCCATTCTCTGCTTTCTGCCCTGTGTTTTCTCTATAGCGCAGTTCGCACGATGACTTTGTTATGCCGGCTGCGTCATTTATTAGGTACCCATCCAGTAAAAGATGGAAGAGGTGCTGTGAGAGATTGTCTAGAGAGGTAAGTGATTACTTTTTTTTTTTTTAATACTGGGAGAGCACTCTGCAGGTGGTTTTGGGGTAGATAGGAAGACGTAATTGCAATGAATTTGGGGTAGGAGAGAGGACATGAAATTTGAATGAATTGGGATTGTGGGTTGAAGAGTGGGCATGGAATTTCAATAAAAACCTATAAAGAAAAAACGTACGCCCAGTAAATAAGATCAAAACCTTTATTAAATGACGGAAAAAGACATAAAAGCACATATTAAAAAAGAGCGTGAACACCGATAACTACCGGTATGTTGCTCAGGAGACCACCAATTTATCAGTACTTGTCACTCATATGCCTAAATCCAACAGAGTGCAAACAATGGAATAATTAAATGGTGATTAGAGTTGCACCCAGCAATGTGTCATTATATAGTAACTAGTAGCAGCAATAATAGTATTAAAGGGGTTGTCCACTACTTTCAATTAACTCCCCAATGTAACCCCCGGGGCCCCTAATGAATTTTGTAAATACATTCCCTTGAAGTTTTAGCCTGAGAGCGGCGCTATGCCGGCGGCTGAGTCTGGGTCCACGTGACCCCCAGGCTGCAGCCGCCGCTTATTTCCGCCAATGTCACGTCAATTTCCAGAGCCTGGAAATTGACGTGACGTCCTCAAGAGTGACTGGGCTGTGGGCGATGCTGGGGTCTGCAGGGCTGTGCTGGGATGTGCGGACGGGGCTAGGCTGGGATGGGCGGGGCTGGGTGGGGCTGTGCTGGGATGTGCGGGCGCGGGGGGGGTCTGCGTGGCGGAGCTGGGATGTGCGGGTGCGGGGGGGCTGCACTGGTATGTGCGGGCGCCGGGCGGTGCGGGGGGGCTGCGCTGGGATGTGCGGGTGCCGGGCGGTGCTGGGGTCTGCGGGTGTGTGCGGTGGGTCCGCTGACCGTGCTGGGGTCTGCTTCGGGCAGGGGGGTCATTGGTGTGTGTGTCTGTGTGCAGGCATCGTCCATTGGGACTACAAGTCCCATCGGGCTATGCCTGCTACAGTGACAGTGAGTGACACATTAGCCAATGATGGGACAATAGTAGTCCCATCATCCGGCTAATTTGTTGAATGTAAAAAAACCCAAAAAAACACATATATACAGACATACAACATCAGTAGGAGTGACCCAGCCTCCACAGACAGCGGTCACTCATCAAGAGTGACTGGGCTGTGGGCGGTGCTGGGGGCTGTGCTGGGATGTGCGGGCGGGGCTAGGCTGGGATGGGCGGGGCTGCGCTGGGATAGGCGGGGCAGCTCTGGGATGTGCGGGCGCTGGGGGGTCTGCGTGGCTGCGCTGGGATGTGCAGGTGCGGGGGGGGCTGTACTGGTATGTGCGGGTGCCAGGAGGTGCGGTGGGGCTGCACTGGGATGTGAGGGTGCTGGGCAGTGCGGTGACGCTGCGCTGGGATGTGCGGGCACCGGGTGGTGCGGTGGGGCTCCACTGGGATGTGTGGGCGCCGGGCAGTGCTGGGGTCTGCGGGTGTGTGCGGTGGGTCCGCTGGCCGTGCTGGGGTCTGCTTCAGGCTGGGGGGGGGTCATTGGTGTGTGTCTGTGCAGGCATCGTCCGATGGGACTACAAGTCCCATCGGGCTATGCCTGCTACAGTGACAGTGAGTGACACTTTAGCCAATGATGGGACAGTAGTAGTCCCATCATCTGGCTAATGTGTTGAATGTAAAAAAAAAAAATGCAACATACACCATGCAACATACAACATGCGACATACGACATGCAATGTGCAACATGCGACATAATACATGCAACATGTCACATGCGTCATGCGACATACAACATGTCACATGCGTCATTCAACATGCGACATGCAATATGTCACATGCGGCATGCAACATGTCACATGCGGCATGCAACAAAAGACATGCAACATACGACATGTGGCATGCAACATGTGACATGAAACATGCAACATGCGGCATGAAACATGTGACATGCAACATGAAACATGCAACATATGGCATGCAACATGAAACATGCAACATATGACATGCTGCATGCAACGTGTGACATGCAACATACGACATGCGGCATGCAACATACGACATGCAACATACGACATGCAACGTGCAACATGATATGCGGCATGCGACATGAAACATGCGACATGAAACATGCAACGTGCGACATGCAACATACGACATGCAACATACAACATATACATACAATACATACATATAGACATACAGTACATACAACATAGAGTACATACTTACCATCACCTTGTCACCTGGATAACCGAAGCCAGTGTCACCTGTAAAAAATATTAAAATAATAAACAAACAATATACTCCCTGATCCGCAGATATCCAATTAAAACGAGTGTCCCACGACGATCTCCCGTGGAGAGCAGTTACATCAGCTGATGCGACTGCTCTCCAGGGGCTCCAGGAATACAATGATGGAGGTATCCTTCCGCACTGTATTCCTCCGCCCCTGTGAGAAATAGTCCCTAGTCTCACTTGTGGCACTGCTGTGTTGGAAAATTCCCACGCAGAAATGCCATAAAATGAGACCCTGAACTCAGGTAACCTCAGTGATGCACTACAGGAGCCGTTGTCTCCTGTCAGTGTGTCACTGAAGTTCTATAGAGCAGTGACATCACCCGATGTCACTGTTCTATGGGGAGATCGTCGTGGGACACTCGTTATTAATTGGACTACGGCGGACAGGTAGTATACGGTTGGTTTATTATTTTTAATTTTTTGCAGGCGATCGAGTATGGTAAGTATGGTGAAATTAAGAATATTAAAATACTTTTTTCAGGCTGTGTCTTTTTTTTAAACCTTTCACTACTCTAGGATTAAGAAATGGATAGGCGTCTTATTGACGCCTCTCCATTATTAACCCAGCTTAATGTCACCTTACAATAGCAACGGGACCTTAACCCCTTATTGCCCCATATCCCACCGCTACAGGGGAGTGGGAAGAGAGGTGCTAAGCACCGGAATTGGCACATCTTACAGGTGCGCCTTTTCTGGGGCAGCTGCGGGCTGGTATTTGTAGCCAGGCTATGAATATCAGCCCGCAGCTGTCTGCATAGCCTTTTTGGCTATAAAATATAGGAGGGCCCCACATCATTTTTTTTTGGGGGGGGTCCCCCTATTTTATTAGCCAGTAAAGGCTACGCAGACAGCTGCGGGCTGATATTCATAGCCTGGGAGTGGGCCATGGGTATTACCCCCTTCCCAGGCTACAAATATTGGCGCCTGGCCGTCGGCTTTCCCCCTCTGGCGCAGAAAATTGCGTGGGAGACCACGCCATTTTTTTTTCCTTTTTTTTTTTTTTTTTTAAACTGAAACATATTGTTCATTAACCCTTCCAGCTGACGGAATAGTACGTCAGCTGGCAGTATTCACCGCTTTGAGGTCGGCTCTGGAGATGAGCCCACTTCAAAGTCGCAACATGTCAGCTGTTTATCAACTAAAAAAAAAAAAAATTAACCTGATCTCGAAACAGCATAGCGAGAAAAGAAATCAAAAGCCAAAATTGTTTGTTTGGTTGCTGTGACATTGCATTAAAATGCAATAACGGGCGATCAAAAGAACATATCTGACCAAAAGTGGTATAATTAAAAACGTCAGCTCAGTGTGCAAAAAATTAGCCCTCACCCAACCCCAGATCACGAAAAATGGAGACGCTGCGGGTATTTTTTTTCACCACTTACATAAAAAAGAACCTAGACATGTTTGGTGTCTATTGTCGTTTTTCATTCTGACCCAATGTCAGCTGACAGACCACCAGTGAGAGCCAAATCAGGTAGTTACGCCCGTCATTTTACAAGTGCGCTTGGAGACAAAAAGACACCTCACACATATCCTGTGAGCAAGTCACTTTTATCTGATGTAATGCATCAAAAGGCAGTATTTTATACCATTTACAACAAATATAACACACAATGTAATTCATGTAGCCCCCACCATCACCCAGGGTCATACTGACCTTTATTCCTCACAACGTACCAAAAACATGTTGTGACTAACTATTGAGAACATACATGATAAGAAGTGTAGTCTCCTTGAAGGGGAGACCATCAGACTACTGCGTTAACAGATTCTAGTAATTCTAGCAATTAAAGGCAAGAGGCACTTAAAGGCAACCTATTAACCCTTCTATAACAATTTCCCCCTTTTGTAAATGGTATAACCTCTGCCACAGGGTCAGCTGATGTCCACAAAGGAGCTACTGTCTCATGGGTCTAGTACCCACAAGGGGGCTTTCTACCTGCTTCGCCCATCCACCCTCAGTGTGGACACTCACCTTCCCCGTCAGCAGTGGCCATACGGGGCCTCTGATACACTACAGAAGGTTCAGCCTTAGGTAATACATACAGGTCCTTCTCAAAAAATTAGCATATAGTGTTAAATTTCATTATTTACCATAATGTAATGATTACAATTAAACTTTCATATACTATAGATTCATTATCCACCAACTGAAATTTGTCAGGTCTTTTATTGTTTTAATACTGATGATTTTGGCATACAACTCCTGATAACCCAAAAAACCTGTCTCAATAAATTAGCATATCAAGAAAAAGGTTCTCTAAACGACCTATTACCCTAATCTTCTGAATCAACTAATTAACTCTAAACACATGCAAAAGATACCTGAGGCTTTTAAAAACTCCCTGCCTGGTTCATTACTCAAAACCCCCATCATGGGTAAGACTAGCGACCTGACAGATGTCAAGAAGGCCATCATTGACACCCTCAAGCAAGAGGGTAAGACCCAGAAAGAAATTTCTCAACAAATAGGCTGTTCCCAGAGTGCTGTATCAAGGCACCTCAATGGTAAGTCTGTTGGAAGGAAACAATGTGGCAGAAAACGCTGTACAACGAGAAGAGGTGACCGGAACCTGAGGAAGCAGTGGACTGAGTCTGGTGTGGAAACATCCAGAGCCACCGTGCACAGGCGTGTGCAGGAAATGGGCTACAGGTGCCGCATTCCCCAGGTAAAGCCACTTTTGAACCATAAACAGCGGCAGAAGCGCCTGACCTGGGCTACAGAGAAGCAGCACTGGACTGTTGCTAAGTGGTCCCAAGTACTTTTTTTCTGATGAAAGCAAATTTTGCATGTCATTCGGAAATCAAGGTGCCAGAGTCTGGAGGAAGACTGGGGAGAAGGAAATGCCTGAAGTCCAGTGTCAAGTACCCACAGTCAGTGATGGTGTGGGGTGCCATGTCAGCTGCTGGTGTTGGTCCACTGTGTTTCATCAAGGGCAGGGTCAATGCAGCTAGCTATCAGGAGATTTTGAAGCACTTCATGCTTCCATCGGCTGAAATGCTTTATGGAGATGAAGATTTCATTTTTCAGCACGACCTGGCACCTGCTCACAGTGCCAAAACCACTGGTAAATGGTTTACTGACCATGGTATTACTGTGCTCAATTGGCCTGCCAACTCTCCTGACCTGAACCCCATAGAGAATCTGTGGGATATTGTGAAGAGAAAGTTGAGAGACGCAAGACCCAACACTCTGGATGAGCTTAAGGCCGCTATTGAAGCATCCTGGGCCTCCATAACATCTCAGCAGTGTCACAGGCTGATTGCCTCCATGCCACGCCGCATTGAAGCAGTCATTTCTGCCAAAGGATTCCCGACCAAGTATTGAGTGCATAACTGAACATTATTATTTGATGGTTTTTTTGTTTGGTATTAAAAAACACTTTTATTTGATTGGTCGGGTGAAATATGCTAATTTATTGAGACAGGTTTTTTGGGTTATCAGGAGTTGTATGCCAAAATCATCAGTATTAAAACAATAAAAGACCTGACAAATTTCAGTTGGTGGATAATGAATCTATAGTATATGAAAGTTTAATTGTAATCATTACATTATGGTAAATAATGAAATTTAACACTATATGCTAATTTTTTGAGAAGGACCTGTATATTAGCGCTTTTACGGCTACATAAAACAATAAGCAAAGCAACAAGATTTGCATACAAGTCTGTCAAGTCAAGTCAAAAATAATCCATCCATCTAGGCCGCTAAGCTAATCGGCTGGATTTAAAAAGGAGTCTCTATATTGTATTAGTCTCATTAAGAGCCTTAAGGAACCTAGAAAATCTGAGTCTCATCAGGTATGCTGTGTGGTTTTAATACCTTCCTTGGCTCCAGGGGTAAAGGCTAAGTACAGCATAGTCCTTACAAATACTGGGCTGTGTATACAGATCCAACAGTCCAGCAGTTTTTGTCCTTCTGCGTCTTTTATAAGAAAAGCAAGATGTTGAATAAGTTGCTGTCCTTGTCAACATTTAAAAGTGTATCCAGTGTCTCTGAAAAATATTTAGAATTGAGAGTCCTCAGTGGTTGATACCTTTTAATGGCTAACTGAAAAGATGGTAACAAATTGCAAGCTTTCGAGACTACATACGTCTCTTCATCAGGCAAAGACTAAAACAAATTCTGAAGAATCACATATTTATGCACAACATAGTATAGGAAAAAAAAAAAAGGGTGAGGGGAAAAAAAACCATGGATAAGCCAGGTGACATGAAGCAGAATTACCATGGGTGATAAACAGTTACGTCCATAAATATTGGGCCAATTCTTAGATAAGGAATGTTTTATTGTCCTGTGATTAGGGTCTGTTGTGATGACCCCCACATGGTCTGATGGGCAAGTTCCTTAGTTGTAGTTAGTTGATGTAAAAAGACATAAATCCGTGTGACACATTCATTCCTGCATTTAGAGTGTCAAAGGTCGTCATCAGTTTATATTCCCAGACTCTCCTGTCTTTCTGCGAATTGAAGTTACTTTTTAGTACAAGTAATTTCATGTCCATAATGCTATGATTTGGGAGACAGAAATGTATTGCCACAGGTATATCCATTCTTTTTTCTTTTATTGTATGGCGATGAGAGTTCATCCTTGTTCTCAGTTTCTGCCCTGTCTCCCCCACATACAGACCCCCAGTTGGACATTTAGTACAAATAATTAGGTACACAGGAGACAGGGCAGAAACTGAGAACAATGGATGAAAACACATGTTTATGCACCACATTAAGTCTTTTCTGTAAGGCCTGGACATGGGCTGTCATAGCACCGTGTTGCATTTGTAGCACCTGTGGGAAGTACAGACCAGTCTCTGGCAAACTACTAAACAGGACTACAAAAGGAGACAAGCCTGTCTTTCTATTTGGAGTGTGACTGACAAGAGTCATTTAGTCTTTCCACTACTTTGTTGTCTATATGGTGCATGATATGCTTGCGGTACTCCCAGGGCCTGCATGACTTCCCTTACTATTTCTCCCATGAAGTGTGTACCCCTATCACTCTCTGTGGTTTCTGGGACACCATAACTGCAGATCAGTTCTTTCATCAGTTTGTCTGCAGTCGCTTTAGCATTTGCACATTTTACCAGATAGGCTTCCAGCCAACCAGAGAAGAGATCTACACATACTAGGACATTTTTCACACACTCCTACCTTGGGTAGCTGTATGTAGTCAGCCTGCAGTCTCTGAAACGGGTAGAGAGGCCTGGGTGTCACTTTCTTAGGGATTTTTACTGTTTTACCAGGGTTGTGCTGTGCACAGATGAGGCATGACCGTACAAGCTTTGCTGCTGCGTAACTGAAACCAGGAGCGATCCGGAAGGCATCTACCATGGACACCTGACATTTTGAGGTGTGAGTGGGGGCCAGGTGTTGCTTGCGCCATAATTAGGAACAGGGACCTTGGTATATACAATTTATCCTTATTCTCCCAAAACTCCTTTTGAGTTCAGCTCCGCTCCCATTCTCCCCCATGTTCCTTCTGTTTGGGCAGCTGGAGGGATTTCAGGACATCTAGGCTCAGTGTGGCTGGAATACGCTGACTCTCCGCCACCGTCCACTGCTCCCTAGGCCGCCTTGCTGCTACTTTAGCAGCCTCGTCCGTCCTTCTGTTGCCCTCTACCTCCACAGAGTCAGCGTCCGTGTGTGCTTTTACCTTGACGATGCCAACCTCGACTGGTAACGTCAATGCCTCCACTAATTGTTTTACCAGCTCTGCATTTTTAATGGGCTTACCGGCTGATGTAAGAAACGTTCTGCTTCTCCAGATAGGGCAATAATCATGGGATATTCTCCATGCATAATTCGAATCTGTGTAAATATTAGCGACTTTACCTGCAGCAGCTCTACACGCCTCAGTGAGTGCCTTCAACTCTGCCTGCTGCACCGACAGGTGAGGAGGGAGTGGTTCAACTCGGATTACCTCATGTGAGGATACTACTGCATGTCCAGTGTTGAATCGTCCATCCTGGTGGTATCTGGAGCCATCTACAAAAACCTTAAAATATGCATTAGGCACAGGTTTTTCATGAACATATGTAAAACATACTGTCTCCTGACTCATCAGTTCCTATGCAGTCATGTCAACGTACCAGAGTACTTTTTTTTTTTTCCTAATGCTGTCACCAATTCCCCCTTTTCTGAATCCACTGGATTCAGAACATTGTATCTTTTGAAGGTGACGTATTCATTAAATTAGTATTAGAGCACATTCAAGTTTGATCTGTCTAGCCATAGACAGATGTTTTGGTTGAACTTGTACGAATATTGCATTAATGTCATGTGGGGAACAAATTGTCAAAAGAAAAAGTCAGTGTGAGCTCACATGCCTAGCAGTAATACAGCAGCTCTTACAACACGGACACACGTAGGAGAGCCTCTAATCACTGGGTCTAATTGTGCTGAGTAGTAAGCTATTGGTCTCTATTTCTCTCCATGTTGTTGTGTCAGTACTGCGGTAGCATGTCCTCCCTGCTCTAAGAAAAATGGCTGATCATAGTTTGGAATGCCTAAGGCCGGGGCTGACACAATGAGCAGCTTCAGAGAATAGAAGGAATCAATTGCTTCTTGAGTGAGATTGTAGGGGTCTGATGACAACCTGTCATAGAGTAGTTGCATCATTTGTGAAGCAGACCTTATCCAAGGCCTACAGTAGGTCACCAAACCTAGGAAAATGCATAGATGCTGGTGTGACCTGGGTAAAGGGAGATTTTGTATTGCCTGTTTTCTGTCTTCAGTCAGGTGTCTTGTACCTTCAGCAATACAATGTCCTAAAAATGTCACCTTTTGTTTGCAATACTGTAATTTGTCACGTGAGACCTTGCAAGCCTTCTCTGCCAAAAAAACACAGCAAGGGAACTGTAGCTTCCTTGCAGGACGTCTGGTCCGGGCAGCAGAGCAAGAGGTCATCCACATACTGCAATAGTACAGTCTGTGGATGAGGTGGTTGCCACTGCTCAAGAATCCCTGCCATTGCTGTTGAATAGATGGTTGGGGAGTTCTTTCCCCCTTGTGGGAGGACCGTCCAACAGTATTGTTTACCTTCGTGAGTAAAAGAGAAAAGATACCGACAGTCAGAGTGCAGGGGTACAGAGAAGAACGCATTTGCCAAATTAATGACTGTGAAACATTTTGTGACCGTACGGTGTGTGTATTAGGGACAATTGAGATCACACTCACTGCAACATCATTAATAGCCTGTAACTCATGAACTATTCTGTGTCAGTGGAACCCTTGGGTCCTTTTTCTTCTTAATGGGATACAAAGGGGTGTTGCAGGGGGAAGATCTTTGCACCTGAACCCCTGCCTTAACATACTCTTTAATATCCCTGCTCAGGGCTATTGATTTGACTAGGGTCAAAGGGCTATTGCTTTTATCAAAGAGGAGTGGTTCCTTCTTTTAATTTATCATGACGGGGAATGGGCAGCCGACCCACATCAGATTTTCCCCTTGCCCAAACAGTGTCTGGTACCTGACTCTTTTCCCTGTCCTCAGATATTCTGGTGTCAGGTGTTACTTTCACTACTCTTGCCATATACACCATTTCTGCAATATTACACAAGTGTTTATATAAATCACACATTAATGACCAAATATTATTTATACCCGTATTTGATTGGGTAGAGTACCACTTAAGAAAACTAAATTTGATTCACAAAATATGTTACCAACAGAAAATTATATATATGAAAATATATAATTACGAAAGATACTGAGTCATAAAATGGGGGAGCACAATGCCCTAGGGCACAGCAAAGCACAAGCTTATTTTAAGAAGGTAGCGGCCCTATATAAATCCATAACTAACAGTTCCAAATACAAAACGAAGGGATTTGAAAAATACCAAATATCAATACCCGTTGCTTGCAATAAGGTATAGGAAGTGGAAAAGACAAATAAACAGTGATTATGGTTTGAGCCAATATAATGAATGGCTAAAAACTATATACAGTATCATATGAAGACAACCTAGAAATACATGGTAACTATACAACCTTGTGTAAGGAAACTACTAAACTGGCAAATGAATGGAATTAAGTGTAACTATAATTGGGCATGATTTACCTGTGGTATAATGTGCACGTGGAAGACCCTGGCATCCCTTTGCCCCGAGTGTTTATATGAAAGGGGGCTTGTGACTGTAATACCCTCAGGAGAGTACTGTATGGTGACCTAGCCAGCACTCAACTCTGCTCCCAGCAAATTTATAGGGGTATTGTCACTAACAATAAGTTTGTAAGCACCTCTTGGCTGTCTCGTGATTCTAGTCTTATTTGTTTAGTCATAGGGGCTTCAGTCGCTTGTCCTTCTACACTCACGCATTCCACAGTCTCCATGTCTGGCGTTATAAAGTCTTTGTGTACCACAGTTCCGGCTGCTCCAGTATCAATCAAGAATTCTGTCTCTTTCCCTCCGGCATTGGTATGGTGGTCATCAAGGCAGGACCAGGTCCGGAGGGGACAAGAACAGGGCACACATTTGTCACTGGGTTGTCAGTTTCCTAGTCTGGAAGTGAAGAAGTTGGAAGATTGATCTGAGTGTCCATTTTCTCCACAATTCCAGCATTTTACTGTTTCTAAGTCCTTAGGTCCCTTACTACGTCTCTACTGTTTTCCTTGTACTCCAGCATACATGACACGTCATCTTATTGTCCATACCGTCAATGAATGTATTTACCAATATTTTAACATCAAGTGGGTTTATGGGACTGTACCCCATGTCTGCCCATTTCAGCTGTAACCGTCCAAAGTACATCTCTACACTCTCTCCTTTTGTCACATCTGTAAAAGTCTTAATTATGTGTCCTAGTACGTCACCTGCTTTTGTGCTCACTAACTCTCTAGATCTGCTCAGGTGCACTTATACGTCCATCATATTGTCTTTGTCTGTAAAATGGAAAAGGTTGGTTCTCAGGATCAGCCAATTGTTTTAGCATAGCTAGCTAGTCAGAGGGCCTCCAGAGATAATACTCCTGTATCTGTTTTACCCTACCTGATGTGGTTGGTTCTCTGGTGGTGGGGGTGACATGACATGCTGGTCTATAGCTCCTACCCAAAAGGATTACTGTCAGCCTACTCCCAAAAGTTAATGTCCCCACTATCCACCAACCACAATCCTGTGTCAGCTTCTTATGTCACTACATGTAATCTTGTCTGGACAGGATTCAGTGCAATTCTCTTAGGTCGGGTTGCAGCACAGATCATACAAGTATTTTTCCAGTCTGGGTTTGTCTGACCACAGTGTTTTCAAGTCCATCTGTCTTGTCTGGGTCTCTGGTTATACAAAAGTATAACCATAGCAGTAATGTGTCAGTCATAGTCGGACTTTTAAGCATCAAAACATTCATAATACACCTTACTTCCGTCCTGCTGCACTCTCTGACGCCATTTATTCACTTGCTATTTTCCTCCTTTGTCTGTGCCTTTTTGAACATCCAAACATCCACTCACTGGCATTTTTGCCTTTTTTAATCTCGGTCTCACATCTTTCACTGCTTCCTTTTTCAATCTGTACAGCGGTTTTGGATCCCATTGGGGGCCCTGACTGCACACAGAATAAGTTGCCCATGGCTTCAACTTATCCGCTCAACAACACCGAGCAGGTTATACCACCTACCACTCGGTGGACTTAAAGGATTTTACCGAGCAGGTTACACCACCTACCACTCGGTAAATCAGCTGGCTAGCACAGCTTCATGGAACGGCAAGGTTACACCACCTAATGCCATAGACTGACTGTAGCAGGTCACCCCGTACACTACATCAGCCGTGCAGTTGGCTACCTCCTCTGTTGATCCTCAATTTGCTATATCAATCACTCAACTTGAAGCAGGTGAATCTTTTACCAATCTTTCAATCACTTACAAGTTTTCCTCTAAAATAGGCACAGTTCTTTTTCACTTTCAATTTCCAACTTCAACTTACAACATTCCCTTCTACTTCAATACATACAGTACTTATTGCTTTAAACACAAATCTCTCAGCGTGTACTAAACCAAGGACAGAGAAATTTAGAATGCAGCTACGTGCCCCCCTTCCTCTGGCCCACAGCACAGAGGGAAGAAATCACAAACAAGTCGTGCAGGGGTTCGACTCCCTCCTCCCATCTGGTACACAACACTGAGATAAGAGCTTGGTTCCTCACACACACAGAAACAGAATGCAGCAGTTTTCAGACTTAATCTCTACAAAACATTCAAAATTCATCCTCTCGGAATTAAAAACAGTTTCTCTATACAGGCAAATCACTGCATAACTTGAAAAAGCTGATTCTGACCGCGTCCGGCCAAAACACATATAGACACATATAGAAACCTATCCAATGTCAAACCATATATAACACAGGTTTCACTGAATCTCAGATGTAATTAAATGTACATTAAAAATATCCACAACTCATTCATCCTGGACCCTCAACAACAGTTAGATAAGTAATGATACTTATGTGATCACTCATTCATACATGCTCATTCAGGGATTGTTTTTTTCCTTTCCTTTCCTTTCACTTTTCAGTTGATTTTACAAGAAGAAAATCCCTTATCTCAATCACTCACCTCTCCTCTCATTCAGAGGTTCTCATAGACATACATACAAGGTTCACACAGCCTGCCTATTTTGCACTTTGGAATTAACACAACTCTATATAAATAAAACTGCAGCAGTGTCCACTGACACTCTGAAAGCACTTAAGGCCAAACAACAAAAACCACGGCCTTATACAAAATACAGCTTCATATAACGTACTGCCAGTCCAAAATGACCAAAAAAACAACACTGCACAGAGCCTATCCAAGCTCTGTATTACACACACACTAAACAAATACACAACCAATTAGAATATTGACAAATAATACAGATAACAATTTTCACAATTATCATCTTATAACTCTATTATTCAACTCTCATACGGACATAAACAGACAAAACACAAAACTCACTGGTGATGTGGATTCTTTGAACCGTGTTGGCAGCCTTTTACCCAGAGGTATGGACAGATCCAGAAGAGAGATTGCAATTGCAAAACAAATTGTAAGAATAACATTTCTCACCTTGTTGCAGCGGTGTTTTGCATGTCCAATCTCTCAGGAAGCTCCCACATACGGATTCCGAATAAGGCTGGTTACCACGGCCCCCGTTCGGGTGCCAAAACTGTCGTAGCTGTTTTTCATTCTGACCCAATGTCAGCTGACAGATCACCAGTGAGAGCCAAATCAGGTAGTTACGCCCTCATTTTACAAGTGCGCTTGGAGACAAAAAGACACCTCACACACATCCTGTGAGCAAGTCACTTTTATCTGATGTAATGCATCAAAAGGCAGTATTTTATACCATTTACAACAAATATAACACACAATGTAATTCATGTAGCCACCATCACCCAGGGTTATACTGACCTTTATTCCTCACAACGTACCAAAAACATGTTGTGACTAACTATTGAGAACATAAATGATAAGAAGTGTAGTCTCCTTGAAGGGGAGACCATCAGACTACTGCGTTAACAGATTCTAGTAATTCTAGCAATTAAAGGCAAGAGGCACTTAAAGGCAACCTATTAACCCTTCTATAACACTATGAACTCGTAATGACCTGGATAATCACAATGGCAGGTCTGTTTTAGCATTTAGTGAACCTAGCAAAAAAGCCAAGCAAAAAACAAGTGCGGGATTTTTTTTCCCGTTTTCTGTTACACGACATGGTAAAACCCATGGTATCGTTCAAAAGTACAACTTGTCCCGCAAAAAATAAGCCCCCACATGGCCATATTGATGGAAAAATTATGGCTCTGAAAAGAAGGGGAGCGAAAAAACGAAAACAAAAAAAGCTCCAGGGGTGAAGGGGTTAAGAAACATGGATATGGACATATCTATGGAAATAGATATAGATAGATATATAGATAGATATATTTCTGTATGTATCTATCGATCCATCCCATATCTATCTATCTAGGTAGCTATCTATCTGTGTGTGTAATGGAGTGTGGGTTGGACAAATGTAAAAGAGGAGGTTGGACAGAAATGACATCACAAATCTTTTTGAAGATAGAGGGAGGGGTTTGGGTGTGTTTTGGAGTGGGTGTGCTAGGTTCGGGCTTAGAGGCCAGTGCAATTCATCATGGAACTTGTAGTATTAGAGCACAAGTCAGGAGAAAGGAAGTTGTCGATTAACCCCATGAGAGCTGGATCCAGAACTGGGCATGTGCTGCTACAGCATGATAAAAGGTAATATTGCTAAAATAAACACAGTGGATGTTTTCAGTGGCACATAATAGCAAGATTTATGAAAAAAAAAAGTTATAGTAGTGGACAACTTCTTTAAGTATTTTTATTTTCAATGGTCCGTTGCACAGTGCCTAATTACCGTATATATTAATGATGTGATGCATATCTGTATTCAGGGGTGTAAGCTGGAGGGACTTGTCTGTGTTGCCGACAACGTTGCCATATCGCCCCAGCCTATATTTAACCCCTTTCTGACATCTGACGTACTATCCCGTCGAGGTGGGGTGGGCCGGTAAGATCACCGACGGGATAGTACGTCATATGCGATCGGACGCGCTCACGGGGGGCCTATCGCAGCTGACATCCGGCACTATGTGCCAGGAGTGGTCACGGACTGCCCCCGGCACATTAACCCCCGGCACACCGCGATTAAACATGATCGTGGTGTACCGGCGGTACAGGGAAGCATCGCGCAGGGAGGGGGCTCCCTGCGGGCTTCCCTGAGACGATCGGTACAAGGGAATGTACTCACCTTGTACCGAGCATCTTCTCCCTGCAGTCCCTGGATCCAAAATGGCCGCGGGGCTGCATCCGGGTCCTGCAGGGAGGACTTCCGGGTCAGGAGCAGGCTGCAGATGCAGCTCTGTAAGCCTGCAGCGATGAGTGAGATCGCCGATCTCACAGAGTGCCATGCAAACTGTAAGATCGGCGATCTGTGATGTCCCCCCCTGGGACAAAGTAAAAAAGTTTAAAAAAAAAATTCCACGTGTAAAAAAAATAAAATAAAATTCCTAAATAAAGAAAAAAAAATATTATTCCCATAAATACATTTCTTTATCTAAAAAAAAAAGAAAAACAATAAAAGTACACATATTTAGTATCGCCGCGTCCGTAACGACCAAACCTATAAAACTGTCTCACTAGTTAACCCCTTCAGTGAACACCGTAAGAAAAAAAAAAAAACGAGCCAAAAAAACAACGCTTTATTATCATACCGCCAAACAAAAAGTGGAATAACACGCGATCAAAAAGACGGATATAAACAACCATGGTACCGCTGAAAACGACATCTTGTCCCGCAAAAAACGAGCCGCCATACAGCATCATAAGCAAAAAAATAAAAAAAGTTATAGTCCTCAAAATAAAGCGATGCCAAAATAGTTATTTTTTCTATAAAATAGCTTTTATCGTATAAAAGCGCCAAAACATAAAAAAAAGATATAAATGAGGTATCGCTGTAATCGTACTGACCCGAAGAATAAAACTGCTTTATCCATTTTACCAAACGCGGAACGGTATAAACACCTCCCCCAAAAGAAATTCATAAATAGCTGGTTTTTGGTCATTCTGCCTCACAAAAATCGGAATAAAAAGCGATCAAAAACTGTCACGTGTCCAAAAATGTTACCAATAAAAATGTCAACTCGTCCCACAAAAAAACAAGACCTCACATGACTCTGTGGACCAAAATATGGAAAAATTATAGGTCTCAAAATGTGGAGACGCAAAAACTTTTTTGCTATTAAAAGCGTCTTTTAGTGTGTGACAGCTGTCAATCATAAAAATCCGATATAAAAAAATGCTATAAAAGTAAATTAAACCCCCCTTCATCACCGCCTTAGTTAGGGAAGAATAATAAATTTTAAAAAAATGTGTTTATTTCCATTTTCCCATTAGGGCTAGGGTTGGGGCTAGGGTTGGGGCTAGGGTTGGAGGTAAAGTTAGGGTTGGGGCTAAAGTTAGGGTTAGGGTTGTGTTGTGAATTCTGCTCTTGGGCTCCCTCCGGTGGTTATAAGTGGTAGCGCTGCTGTCTTTGGATCGCTGCATTCATCAGGTGTGTCCACTTATTGCAATTTTGACTGGGCTATTTAGTCTTGCTTGACCCTTTAGTCAGTGCCAGTTGTCCATTGTTCCTGTAGGATTCACATCCCTGCCTGGTCTCTCCTGCTTTGCTGTTCTTTTCAACAAAGATACGTTCTGGCTTTGATTTTTGCAGTCCACATGCTGTGGGCCTTATTGTTCAGTTCTTTTCCATGTTTTGTCTTGTCCAGCTTGGTCTGTATAAGGATTTGTTTAGCCAAGCTGGTATCTCTGGAGGTGCAGATATACCCTCCATATCTTTAGTTAGATGTGGAGATTTTGTATTTTCTGTGGTGGATATTTTCTAGTGTTTCAATACTGACCGCATAGTACTCTGTCCTATCCTTTCTATTTAGCTAGAGTGGCCTCCTTTGCTAAATCCTGATTTCAGTCTGCGTATGATATTTCCCTCTCCTCTCACAGTCAATATTTGTGGGGGGCTGTCTATCCTTTGGGGATTTTCTCTGAGGCAAGATAGTTTTCCCTTTTCTATGTCTAGAGGTATTTAGTCCTCCGGCTGTGTTGAGATGTCTAGGGAGTGTTAGGTACATTCCACGGCTACTTCTAGTTGCGATGTTAAGTTCAGGGTCTGCGGTCAGTACAGGTACCACCTTCTCCAGAGTACGTCTCATGCTGCTCCTAGGCCAATAGATCATAACTGGGTTGGGGCTAAAGTTAGGGTCAGGGTTAGGGCTAGGGTTGGAGGTAAAGTTAGGGTTAGGGTTGGGGCTAAAGTTAGGGTTAGGGTTTGGATTACATTTACGGTTGGGATTAGGGTTGGGATTAGAATTATGGGTGTGTCAGGGTTAGGGGTGTGGTTAGGGTTACCGTTGGGATTAGGGTTAGGGGTGTGTTTGTATTAGGGTTTCAGGTAGAATTGGGGAGTTTCCACTGTTCAGGCACATCAGGGGCTCTCCAAACGCGACATGGCATCCGATCTCAATTCCAGCCAATTATGCGTTGAAAAAGTAAAACAGTGCTCCTTCCCTTCCGAGCTCTCCCGTGCGCCCAAACAGGGGTTTACCCCAACATATGAGGTATCAGCATACTCGGGACAAATTGCACGACAACTTTTGGGGTCCAAGTTCTCTTGTTATCCTTGGGAAAATAAAAATTTGAGGGGCTAAAAATCATTTTTGTGGGAAAAAAAAATATTTTTTATTTTCACGGCTCTGCGTTGTAAACTGTAGTGAAACACTTGGGGTTTCAAAGTTCTCACAACACATCTAGATAAGTTCCTTGGGAGGTCTAGTTTCCAATATGGGGTCACTTATGGGGGGTTTGTACTGTTTGGGTACATCAGGGGCTCTGCAAATGCAACGTGATGCCTGCAGACCAATCCATTTAAGTTTGCATTCCAAATGGCGCTCCTTCCCTTCCGAGCTCTGTCATGCGCCCAAACAGTGGTTCCCCCCACATATGGGGTATCTGCGTACTCAGGACAAATTGGACAACAACTTTTGGGGTCCAATTTATTCTGTTACCCCTGTAAAAATACAAAGCTGGGGGCTAAAAAATCATTTTTGAGAAAAAAAAAAAAAAAAAGAATTTTTATTTTCACGGCTCTGCGTTATAAACTGTAGTGAATCACTTGGGGCTTCAAAGCTCTCAAAACACATCTAGATAAGTTCCTTAGGGGGTCTACTTTCCAAAATGGTGTCACTTGTGGGGGGTTTTAATGTTTAGGCACATCAGGGGCTCTCCACACGCAACATGGCGTCCCATCTCAATTCCAGTCAATTTTGCATTGAAAAGTCAAATGGCGCTCCTTCCCTTCCGAGCTCTGCCATGCGCCCAAACAATGGTTTACACCCACATATGGGGTATCAGCGTACTAAGGACAAATTGCACAACAATTTTTGGGGTCCAATTTCTTCTCTTATCCTTGGGAAAATAAAAATTTGAGGGGCTAAAAATCATTTTTGTGGGAAAAAAAAATATTTTTTATTTTCACGGCTCTGCGTTGTAAACTGTAGTGAAACACTTGGGGTTTCAAAGTTCTCACAACACATCTAGATAAGTTCCTTGGGAGGTCTAGTTTCCAATATGGGGTCACTTATGGGGGGTTTGTACTGTTTGGGTACATCAGGGGCTCTGCAAATGCAACGTGATGCCTGCAGACCAATCCATTTAAGTTTGCATTCCAAATGGCGCTCCTTCCCTTCCGAGCTCTGTCATGCGCCCAAACAGTGGTTCCCCCCACATATGGGGTATCTGCGTACTCAGGACAAATTGGACAACAACTTTTGGGGTCCAATTTATTCTGTTACCCCTGTAAAAATACAAAGCTGGGGGCTAAAAAATCATTTTTGAGAAAAAAAAAAAAAAAAAAAGAATTTTTATTTTCACGGCTCTGCGTTATAAACTGTAGTGAATCACTTGGGGGTTCAAAGCTCTCAAAACACATCTAGATAAGTTCCTTAGGGGGTCTACTTTCCAAAATGGTGTCACTTGTGGGGGGTTTTAATGTTTAGGCACATCAGGGGCTCTCCACACGCAACATGGCGTCCCATCTCAATTCCAGTCAATTTTGCATTGAAAAGTCAAATGGCGCTCCTTCCCTTCCGAGCTCTGCCATGCGCCCAAACAATGGTTTACACCCACATATGGGGTATCAGCGTACTAAGGACAAATTGCACAACAATTTTTGGGGTCCAATTTCTTCTCTTACCCTTGGGAAAAAAAAAAATTGGGGGCAAAAAGATCATTTTTGTGAAAAAATATGATTTTTTATTTTTACGGCTCTGCATTATAAACTTCTGTGAAGCACTCGCGGGGTCAAAGTGCTCACCACACATCTAAAGAAGTTCCTTAGGGGGTCTACTTTCCAAAATGGTGTCACTTGTGGGGGGTTTCAATGTTCAGGCACATCAGGGGCTCTGCAAATGCAACATGGCATCCCATCTCAATTCCAGTCAATTTTGCATTGAAAAATCAAATGGCGCTCCTTTCCTTCCGAGCTCTGCCATGCGCCCAAACAGTGGTTTACCCCCATATATGGGGTATCAGCGTACTCAGGACAAATTGTACAACAACTTTTGGGGTCCATTTTCTCCTGTTACCCTTGGTAAAATAAAACAAATTGGAGCTGAAATAAATTTTGTGTGAAAAAAAGTTAAATGTTCATTTTTATTTAAACATTCCAAAAATTCCTGTGAAACACCTGAAGGGTTAATAAACTTCTTGAATGTGGTTTTGAGCACCTTGAGGGGTGCAGTTTTTAGAAAATACCAAAGTGTGACACCATTCTATCATATAGACCCCTCAAAATGACTTCAAATGAGATGTTGTCCCTAAAAACAAATGGTGTTGTAAAAATGAGAAATTGCTGGTCAACTTTTAACCCTTATAACTCCCTAACAAAAAAAATATTTTGGTTCCATAATTGTGCTGATGTAAAGTAGACATGTGGGAAATGTTACTTATTAAGTATTTTGCGTGACATATCTCTGTGATTTAAGGGCATAAAAATTCAAAGTTGGAAAATTGCAAAATTTTCAAAATTTTTGCCAAATATCCGTTTTTTTTCACAAATAAACGCAAGTTATATCGATGAAATTTTACCACTATCATGAAGTACAATATGTCGCGAGAAAACAACACCAGAATCGGCAAGATCCATTGAAGCGTTCCAGAGTTATAACCTCATAAAGGGACAGTGGTCAGAATTGTAAAAATTGGCCCGGTCATGAACGTGCAAACCACCCTTGGGGGTGAAGGGGTTAACAATGTGGCCTACACCCTAAAAGGATGTTTTGAAGTGGCCTTAGACCTTCGTTTAGTTTGAGACCCATACTGTAGAGTAAGTGTAACTATAGTGGGTGCAGGGGTGGGCTCAAAAGGTGAGCTTAGGTGGGCTTAGAAGGTCCCTTTTGGCTTATCTGAGAAGATCAATACGATTTAAAAACCTCTGCTAATTGGGGGTCCATGAGCGTCATTTTACGTGACTATTTGAAACCGTCATGGATTCAGGCTTTTACTTAAAAATAAAGGTTTAGGATCTTTGTTCATAATGTCATACATTTCAAAGCTCATCTCCTTTTTAGCTAAACCAAGGTTTTCATAAGTCTACACAAAGAATAGCAAACACTGAGAAGAGGATAACGTAATTGACTACACACAAAGCTAAAATCTCGAAAATTATTCAGACCTGCAGATTGCTGAATACAGTGGTTAATGAGAAGCAGCAGAATATAAATTATTAAAGATCAATGGCTTTTCAAGTTCTCTTTCTCTGTTCTTTAACAATTTACATTATTAGAGATGATGCAGGCAGACGAGGCATTTTATTCAGTACCACCTTTCATGGGGCAGTGCAGAAACTATACCCAGGGGTTATGGAAAAACTTCACGACTTTGTGAAAGTATCCAAACTTTTAAACTTGTCAGATAATCTGTATTATTATTATTATTATTATTATACATTTTTATAGCACCATTTATTCCTTGGTGCTTTACATGTGAAAAGGGGCAAATATAAAAATATATATACTGTATATATAGATAATTCTCAGCAAATTACCTAGTACGTAGAGTTGAGTTGCCATGTACTGTCTGTGGCTCTTGTAAGGCTACCCCAAATTGCAATGGGACATTTTTATTACTGGGGTTTTATGTGGGAGAAACACTTTTAGGCTCTGAGCGTGTTGGCACTCCCCATAGCTAAGCCTCTCGCAATTATGTTGAAAGGTGAAATGTGATTCAGGTCCAATGAATGTATAATTTCAATGGATCTTAAAGGGCTTTCTTGGAGTTTTTGATTTATTTTTTTTAATTGAATGAGCTTTTTTTAATTTTTGAAATGGGGATCTATTTCTTTTCAGGAGCAGTTTCTGGTATTACAACCCAGTTCTATGAGGGTTATGTAGCCTTGTTCCATTGACTTGCATTGTAAAAGCCACTTCTGGGTCATACAGAAAGTGGCATGACCCGGAGATTCTGCAGACGAGTGATGTCACTGAGAAGAGGAGAAGAACGGAGCTGGATCCTGGAGAAGGCAGCGGTAGGGGAGTATATTAATACACTCAGTACATATATGCACAGATTTAATAAAAATATACCGTATTTTCCGGCGTATAAGACGACTGGTCGTATAAGACGACCCCCAAACTTTTCCAGTTAAAATATAAAATCTTCTTAAAAGTCGGGGGTCTTCTTATATGCCATGTGTTGTCTTATAGGGCCGGTGACTAATGTGCCTTTTGGGGGGGGAGAGTGGTCCCGATGACGAAGAGAGGGGGCATCTCACAGGAAAGTGTGAGTGGAGTATCCCCCTATTACCTCATTGTGGAAGCGTGGGGTCTCTGTGCTGGGGAGCGGAGGCTCCTCTTTGTGCTGCATGGGGTTTCTGTGCTGTGGGGTGGTGGCGTATCTTCGTGCCGTGGGTGCTCTGTGCTGTGCGGCGGCGTATCTTCGTGCAGCGTCAGGGCTCCTCCGGCATTTCTTCAAAGCCTGGAGGCACCGGCAGCTCCATTGCTGCGATGCGGTGGCCTCCGGGAAAATGGCCGCTGGGGGCGGCGCATACTCAGATTCAGATCTCGTCCCGAGATCTCGGGAGACGAGATCTGAATCTGAGCATGCGCCGCCCCCAGCGGCCATTTTCCCGGAGGCCACCGCATCGCAGCAATGGAGCTGCCGGTGCCTCCGGGCTTTGAGGAAATGCCAGAGGAGCCCTGACGCTGCACGAAGATACGCCGCCGCACAGCACAGAGCACCCACGGCATGAAGAGGAACTGCCACTCACCAGCACAGAAACCCCACGCCGCCACAATGAGGTAATAGGGGGATACTCCACTCACACTTTCCTGTGAGACGCCCCTCTCTTCGTCATCGGGACCACTCCCCCCCACCATATGCACATTGGTCTGCACCCGGCGTATTAGATGACCCCCGACTTTTAAGAATATTTTCAGGGGTTAAAAAGTCGTCTTATACGCCGGAAAATACGGTAGTTGGGAGTGCTTCTTTTATGGTCAACAGATTCTGGAAGTGAGTTTACTGTAGACATTGAAAAACCGAAGAAGTTGCTTAATTTAAACGGATCATAGGGACGATTTACTAGGATAAATACATTTGAATTTTAGTTTAATTTGTCCCTACAAAAATTGGCATAGTTGCCTTGTATCACATTTGTTATGTGTTTTAGACAATTATTTGATGACGGGCTAGCTTAGTAGTAGAGGGGTGTAGCTCCCTAGGAGGGGCTGCTAATTAAAATTCGACCATGTATGCCAAACTTTTGGCACAAAGAACTAAATGTTTCAATCAGCATGATCTGTTGTGATAAATTTGGTGCCTTTTGCATACAGTCTAGACTAACCAGGATTCCCTATAATGACCTGTGATCTGGCTATGTCCGTCTTTTTGTGATCGCATAAAAGTGCAGTCGACCAAAGTTTTGTGCACCTCTGTTAAGAATGACACAGCTGAACAGGGCCAGACGGAGTCCAGGGTAATTCTGCTGCCTCATTATACTGAACAGATCCCTCTGGGTTGTACCTGAATCACTACTTTTGGAGATTTAGGCTACTTTCAGACATAGCGCATTTTTGAGCGCTATTTTGCGGGCGCTTTTCAAAAATGCGCAATGTCATTTTCGTCTGCCGGCAAAGTGAATGAGAAATTCACTTTGCCGTTCAGACACACCGCAAAAAAACGCGGCGCTTTTGTCTGCAAACACGCCGGCGTAAAAAGAATTGACATGTCAATTCTTTACGCAGCGGTGTGTCTGCGTATCCCCCTAGGGCCCCATATTAACGTGCACACACAGCGCCTTTGTCCTGGGTGTCGGCGTCTTTGTACGGAGGGGTTGACACCCAGGACCGGACGTGACGTCGGACAGGAAGAGGGAAGCCCCCGCCCCCCAGTGCCGAGGTCCCCGGGTAACCAGAGTAAACATCGGGTTACTAAGCGCAGGGCCGCGCTTAGTAACCCGATGTTTACCCTGGTTACCAGCGTAAAAGTAAAAAAAACAAACAGTACATGCTCACCTGCGCGTCCCCCAGCGTCTGCTTCCTGACACTGACTGAGCTCCGGCCTTAACAGCACAGCGGTGACGTCACCGCTCTGCTTTCACTTTCACTTTAGGGCCGGCGCTCAGTCACTTTGATACGTGGCACTTTGATACGTGGCACGTGGCACTGAAATATGTGGCACTGAAATATGTGGCACTGAAATATGTGGCACGTGGCACTTTGATACGTGGCACTTTGATACGTGGCACGTGTCACTTAAATACGTGGCACGTGGCACTTTGATACGTGGCACTTTGATACGTGGCCCTTGTCACTTAAATACGTGGCACGTGGCACTTTGATACGTGGCACTTTGATACGTGGCACGTGTCACTTAAATACGTGGCACGTGGCACTTTGATACGTGGCACTTTGATACGTGGCACATGGCACTTTGATACGTGGCACTGAAATATGTGGCACGTGGCACTTTGATACGTGGCACGTGGCACTTTGATACGTGGCACTGAAATACGTGGCACTGAAATACGTGATACGTGGCACTTAAATACGTGGCACGTGGCACTTAAATACGTGGCACGTGGCACTTAAATACGTGGCACGTGGCACTTAAATACGTGGCACTTAAATACGTGGCACGTGGCACTTTGATACGTGGCACTTTGATACGTGGCACGTGGCACTTTGATACGTGGCACTGAAATATGTGGCACGTGGCACGTGGCACTTTGATACGTGGCACTGAAATACGTGGCACTGAAATACGTGATACGTGGCACTTAAATACGTGGCACGTGGCACTTAAATACGTGGCACGTGGCACTGAAATACGTGGCACTGAAATACGTGGCACGTGGCACTGAAATACGTGGCACTGAAATACGTGGCACTGAAATACGTGGCACTTAGGCTATGTTCACATTTGCGTTGTGCGCCGCATGCGTCCTTTTTTTGATTGATTTTGGACGCAGCAAAAATGCAACTTGCTGCGTCCTCTGCGGCCGGATGCGTGCGCTGCAGTGACGCATGCGGCCGGCGCAAAACGCAAGTGCGACGCATGTCCATGCGCCCCCATGTTAAATATAGGGGCGCATGACGCATGCGGCGCCCGACGCTGCGGCGCAGACCGCAAATGTGAACGTAGACTTAAATAGCTAGATAGAGCTGGATCCGCGGGCTGTGATCTGGCCTACGCTCAGCACTCTGCGGAGCGCTGTCATTCAAAACACGTCCACTCATTTTGGTGTTTAGTCCCAAAATGGAGGATGGAAGAAGAAAAGGGTTGGACAAGGAAATGACATCATTTCTTTTTTTTTCCCCCACTGCAGTTAAAGCTTTATTTGTGTCAAACACAGACAATCTGCAGAGAAAACTGCATAAAAAACCGCACTAAAAACCGCATCAAAAACGCACCAAAAACGCACCTGCGTTTTCTGCCAAGAGCTGCGGTTTTTGTCCTGAAAAAAAAGGATTGAAATCAGGATCGTGTGAACATACCCTTACCGTACAGGGTTACGAGGGGGGGCGTCTGACTGACGCCTGCCCTAGTAACCTGGGGTTAGTGACAGTGGGGTTAGTAAACCCCAGCTGATGTCTGTTCCGCTTGCTGAGGCGTCTTTGGCTCAAGGCCATTGCAGCTGGCAGAATCGACATGATGTTAACTCCAGTGTGTATTGTATTCTGAGTCATAAAGACAGGAAATGACCTCAATGACTCTTTTTTTTTTTCCCCTTTTTTTTTTTTCAAACAAACTTTATTTTCAGTACACAATGCTGAAAAAAACGCAGCTGCAAAAAACGCAGCAAAAAACGCTGTGTGTGAAAGCAGCTGCGTTTTTTGCCTGCGTAAAAAAACGCAGGTAAAGCAGCAGCAAAATACGCGCGCGTAAAAATACGCAGCAAATATGCTGTGTGTGAAAGTAGCCTTAGATGGAAATCCTGATGTAAGTGCTTAGCGTACAGCGCCAGTTAAATGTGATCCCAAATGTTATATAAAATGTTCCCAATAAAAGCTTCAAGTCAATCCACTAAAAAAAAACACAATTCAGGTCTGTTATCTGTTAACGGAAATATAGGGACCTTCCATGTTACTGGTAGTACAAAGGCTCTTTAAAAGCACTATAGCTCCTCGCTCACAAAACAATACCAGCAAATTCTGTGCTCTCAAATCTAAATGCCCCCCTCCCTTCTGAGCCTCACAGTGTGTCTAAACCAAATTTAGTGTCCACATGTTTGGCATTCATGTAGCAATGGGAGGTTGCTTAATTTACCGCTGCATGTCTTTAGAAGCACGAGCTGGGCATAATGTACTGGGCGCTACAACGTATAGACACTACAACAGCAGATGTGCAATTTTCACTCGGCAACATCCACTGCTGCTTGTTTCTGGATAAACACCCATGGTCTCAAATAATCATCACTACACTTGTAGATAAATTCCCAAAGGGGTATAATTTCCAAAATGGGGTCACCTGAGGGGGTATTCTGCTCTTCTAGCACTTGGGGGCTGTATATAACTACAAACTACTCTATGAAAATCTGTGCTCCAGTAGGCAAATGGTGCTCTGTTGCTCCCAAGTCTCGCCGTGTTTCTAAGTACTTCTATACAGCCACATATGGGGTATTTCAATGTTCAGCAGAAATGGTGGGACAAATTTTGGTGCCATTTTTACCCATTTCCCCTTGTAAAAATGTAAAATCTGAGGCTAAAGCATCATTTTTGTAGTAGAAATGTAATTATTTTCTCTTCACTGCCCAACAGTATAACATTTTGTGACACACCTGTGGTGTCAATATGATCACTGCACCTGTAAATTAATTCATTGAGAGGTGTAGTTTGTAAAATGGTATTACTTAAGGGGGGGTTCTGCTGTTCTGGCACCTCAGGAGCTCTCCCAGTGGGTCATTGCACCCGAAAACCATAGTAGTAAAATCTGCACTAAATATGGCACTCCTTCCCTTCTGAGTTTTGCACTGTGCCTTAAACGTAGTTCTCGACTACATGTAGGGTATTGGTGTACTCAGGAGAAACCTCGGAGCAAACAAAGGTCCATTTTTTCCTATTAGCCCTTATAAAAATTTAAAATTTGTGTCTAACACAACATTTCAGCCATAAAAAATGTAATCCTTTTTTCTTCACTGCCCAATGGTAAAAAGTTTTGTGAGTCACATGTGGTATTAACATGCTCACTGCATCTGTAGATGAATTCATTGAGGGGTGTAGTTTGTAAAATGAAGTCACTTATGGGGGCTTTCTGCTTTTCTGGCACCTCAGGAGCTCTGACAATTATGACATGGCATCTGCAAACCATTCCAGCAAAATCTGAACTCCCCTCTGAGCTTTGCACTGTGCCTCAAAAGTAGTTTTTGACCACATATGGGATATGCAATTTTCTCCTGCTACCCTTGTTAAAATAAAAAAAAAATGGGGCTAAAACGTTTTTGTGGATGTGATTTTTTTTATTTTTTTTATTTTCACAGCTCAACGTTATAAACTTCTGTGAGGGACCTGGGGGTTTAAAGTGCTCACCACACATCTAGATACATTCCTTGAGGGGTCTAGTTTACAAAATGGGGTCACTTGTGGGAGTTTTCCACTGGTTAGGCACATCAGGGGCTCTCCAAATGCGACATGGCATCTGCTAATGATTCCACTAAATTTTGTGTTCAAAAAGTCAAATGGTGCTCCTTCCCTTCTGAGCCCTGCTGTGCGCCCAAGCAATAGTTTCCCCCCACATATCGAATATCCGCATGCTCAGGAGAAATTGCACAACAAATTTTGGAGTCCATTTTCTCTTGTTACCCTTGTGAAAATAAATAAATTGGGGTCTAATGTAAAATTATGTGAAAAAAAGTTAGTTATATTTTTCCTTCAGTCATGCCTTTTCAACTTTACCATTGACAAATGCATTCACTGGGAAATGTCATTTTACAACCTTATCTGGCCATGTGGTGTGTGGCACATTATCAGACACATCCTGTTTCATTTATGAAGGAGTGAATCTGAGACCTGCAGTGGAGAATTGCAGTGTTGAGCCTGAAGAACCTGCAGTGGAGAATTGCAGTGTTGAGATTAAAGACCCAGCAGTGGAGAATTGCAGTGTTGAGCATGAAGACTCGGCAGTGGAGAATTGTAGTGTTGAGTCTGAAGAACCTGCAGTGGAGAATTGCAGTGCTGAGGCTGAGGACCCGGCAGTGGAGAATTGCAGTGTTGAGCCTGAAGAACCTGCAGTGGAGAACAGCATTGTTGAGGTTGAAGTTTCTACAATGGAGAATTGCAATGTTGAGGCTTTCCAGCTGTTGTTTGAAAGGGTCACCAAGAGGGAGAAACTCCTGCCGGAGCAGTGGACAGAAGTACTGGTGCCATACTTGACGGGGGAACCCCAGAAAGCATATTACGATTTAGCTTTGCAGGATGCTAAAGAGCATGGCAAGCTAAAAACGGAGATTCTTGCATGCTTCGGGGTAACAATGACAATCAGGGCACAGTGGGTTCACCCTTGGGCGTATCACCGGGACAAACCACCGTGCTCCCAAATGTTTGACTTATTGCACCTGGTCCAGAAGTGGATGCAGCCAGAGTCCTCTATGCCTGTGCAGATGGTCGAATGGGTCATGATGGACTGGTTTGTGCACTCCTTGCAGAGGCTAGTACACACTTGGGTTGCCCAGGGTGATCCCCGGAATGCTGATGAACTGGTTGGACTAGTCGAGAGATACCATAGGATGGAAAGTTCCATGGGAAAGCAGCACACTCCATACTGGGGGTCCCAACAGGGGACTGAGGGCCAAAAGGGGGTGGGGCGCCCATACTGATTGCTTATGCAGTGAATGCAAGAACTGCAACAAATTTGGAAAGGGTAGATTTATTGGAAGGCAAAGAATGAAGTGGATGAAGAAGATGCAAACAGGGGTATGGAATGGCAAAAGATAATTTACAAGAGTTATATTCTTTAGGTTGTCTGTAAAATAGCACGGTGCTCCAACTGTTACAGACTCAATATATGTCACACAAGTAAATGCAAACAATAAACAAAGAATGATGCTACTCTACGTATAACCTATTGACGCCTACACTCGTTCCTAATATGTGCACAAAACAGGAACAAACTCACTGTGATGTTGGGGACTCAGATCCAGTCCCAGGGGGCCCCCCAGCAGTCTGGTACGGTGGTGCGCACGGCTTTCTGTCAGCTCCGTGAAACGTGGTCTTCTCCTTGCTTCTGGGTCCTGGAGGTGCTCCTGGAAACTGTAAATCCCTTTCTCGGTATCTTTATGGCTGCTCGAACTAACACAGGACAGCCACCCTCGCTGCACCCAGAAAAGTCTGTCAAATTTCACAAGTCCACTCCATTACAGGCTGGGGGTCCTCTCTTACAGCTATATTATGACCCTGTTCCCCTCTCTTGCAGCTAACAGCACAAAGTTCTCTCTGCAGCAGCCTCAGCTCACACACGCTGTTCAGGCTCCACCCCTGCCATCTGCACAGTCCAGTTCATTCACACAGTCTATTGCAGGGGAGAAGCAGAACATTTCATCCTGCCAGACAAGGGGGTGCAGTCTCTTAAAGTAACAGCGTGTTCCTTACTGTCCATAACAGCACCACCCTCCTACAGGAGGACAACAGCAAATAGCCAAAATCATGAAGCGCATACCCAGGTGTGGGTGTGAAAAGGTGCATGGGAATAGACCTCCCAAAAAAAGACACTGGATTTGAGTTTTTTACGCTGCTATCATTCGGTGGTGTACAGAAGCCTGGCCTAATCCAGCCCTTGTTCATTTTTATAAGAGTCAGCCTGTCAGCATTTTCAGTTGACACATGCATGTGCTTATCAGTCATAATTCCACCAGCGGCACTAAAAATGCACTCTGACAAAACGCTAACGGCAGGGCAGGCTAGGACCTCCAAGGCGTAGAGAGCCAGTTCATGCCACATATCCAGCTTTGAGACCCAATAATTATAAGGCGCAGAGGAATCACGGAGGACATTGGTAAGGTCAGCAAGGTACTCCCTCAGCATCTTCCCAAACTTTGCACTCCTTGTGAGAGTACCCCGTGCCTCAGGGCCTGTGCGATGGGAGGGTCCGAGAAAACTAGAACTTTGAGAGTGTTCCCCTGCCACTGCTGGATTGGAGTTGTCTCTCTCACCTGTACTCCTTGGTTGTCCAAAGAACTGTGACCTCTGCCACCAGCATTTTCAGATGGGAATTGTTTTAATAATTTCACAACAAGGTCTTTCTGGTACTGCCCTATTTTGGTAGACATTTCCGCCTCGGGAATAAGTAATAGAAAGTTCCCCTTGTATTGTGGGTCTAGAAGTGTCACCAACCAGTAATGACTGTCACCCAAAATTTTGATAATGCGAGGGTCACGGAAAAGGCAGCGTAATATAAACTCAACCATGCGTGCCAGACTGCTAACAGCCAAGACTTCCTTGTCCTCACCAAGAAGATGACTGACCATGCTCTCCTCCTCCTCATCCCTGATCGCAGGCCATCCACGCTGAACAGACGGTATGACAGATGTGCAGGTACAAACATCTATAGCGCATGAAACTAGCTCCTGTTCTTCCTCATTGTCACCCAGTCCACATTGGGATGAGATGATGCTGGGCTGTGTGCAATCAGCCTGTATGCTTCCTTGCTCCATCTCATCGTGCTCCACCTGCAATGCATCCTCTTTGATTGTGAGCAGAGAGCATTTCACAAGACAGAGCAGCAGGTTGGTGATGCTAATTATGGCATCATCGCCGCTCACCATCTTGGTGGAGTCCTCAAAGTTTTGGAGGATGGTACTTATGTCTGACATCCATGTGCACTCCTGAGGTCTTATGTGTGGAGTCTGTACTGAATACCAACGACTTTGTTGATGCTGGTAGTCAACAACTGCCCTCTTCTGCTCACAAATCCTTCCCAACATCTGCAGTGTAGAGTCCCAGCGCGTGGGGACATCACACACCAGTCGGTGAGCCGGAAGCTGCAAACACTGCTGAAGCATGGCAAGGGCGGCGGAAGCTGTAGCTGACTTTCAAAGGCTATGTGCACATGTATAATGGTCCTCTGCGGATTTTTCCGCAGCGGAATTGATAAATCGGCAGGGCAAAAACGCTGCGTTTTTGCTGCACATTTATTGCGGATTTACCGCTGTTTTTCTGCGGATTTCACTGCGGTTTTACACCTGCGGTTTTCTATTGGAGCAGGTGTAAAGCCGCTGCGGAATCCGCAGAAAGAATTGACATGCTGCGGAGTGTAAATCGCTGCGTTTCAGCGTGGTTTTTTCCGCAGCATGGGCACATCATTTTCTGTTTCCCATAGGTTTACATTGTAATGTAAACTCATGGGAAACTGCTGTGGACCCGCAGCAAAATCCGTAGTCCGCAGCGTGTGCACATACCCTAAAATGGGCACACGGGTGGAGTACTTTGACAAGCAGATCCGACAGCTTTGGGTAGGTTTTGAGAAACCACTGAACCACGAGATTAAGCACATGGGCCAGGAATGGCACGTGTGTGAGCGCACCTCGTCTCAGAGCCGCTACCAGGTTCCGGCCATTGTCACACACGACTATGCCTGGCTGGAGGTTCAGCGGTGTCAGCCACAGATCTGCCTGCTCTTTCAGAGCTGTCCACAACTCTTCAGCATTGTGCAGTTTGTCACCTAAGCATATTAGCTTCAGCACAGCCTGTTGCCACTTGGCTGAGGCAGTGCTGCAGTGCTTCCAGCTTCTGCCTGATGTGGTCATTTTGGAGATGGAGGCTGAAGAGGAGGATAAGATGCAGGTGCTGTAGACTGTGGGGGCAACCCTGATTGAGCTAGGGCCTGCAATCCTCGGCGTCGGGAGGACATGTTCCATCCCAAGGTCTGACTGGGTCCTGGCTTCAACTATAAACCAGTGTGCCATCAGCGAGATGTACCATCCCTGCCCACAAGCACTTGTCCACATGTCCGTGGTTAGTTGGACTTTCCCACTAACTACATTGTTGAGGGCACGGCTAATGTTGTGGGACATATGCTTGTGTAATGCGGGGACGGCACACCAGGAGAAATAGTGGCGGCTGGGGACCGAGTACCGAGGGACGGCCGCCTCCATCAGGTTGCAGAAAGCTTCCATCTCCACGAGCCTAAAAGGAAACATTTCGAGCGCAAGCAGTAGCATGGCCTGTGGGGCGTTGGCTGCGTATTTGCACTTGCATTCTAAGGACTGGGGTATGGACAACTGAATGCTGTGCTGGGACGGGGACGTATGTCATGAAGTGACTGTCCTGGCATGACACGACCTGATGAAGGGGCGGTCACAAAACTGTGAAATACACAAGAGTACACCGGGGACACAATAACAAAGGTGAGTCCTGTGGGTAGGGAAAGGGTAGGGAAAAGGGAATGGACACCACTTGCACTCACCTGAGGATGTGCCCTACTGTTACTATCGTTCCTATATGGGTTCTTTCACCCCATCTCACCAAGCAGGATACCTACAGTCATGGCCAAAAGTTTTGAGAATGACACCAAAATTATATTTTCACATGATCTGCTGCCCTCTGGTTTTTATTAGTGTTTGTCTGATGTTTATATCACATACAGAAATATAATTGCAATCATATTATGAGTACCAATAGGTTATATTGACAGTTAGAATGAGTTAATGCAGCAAGTCAATATTTGCAGTGTTGACCCTTCTTCTTCAAGACCTCTGCAATTCTCCCTGGCATGCTCTCAATCAACTTCTGGACCAAATCCTGACTGATAGCAGTCCATTCTTGCATAATCAATGCTTGCATTTTGCCAGAATTTGTTGGTTTTTGTTTGTCCACCCGTCTCTTGATGATTGACCACAAGTTCTCAATGGGATTAAGATCTGGGGAGTTTCCAGGCCATGGACCCAAAATCTCTATGTTTTGTTCCATGAGCCATTTAGTTATCACCTTTGCTTTATGGCAAGGTGCTCCATTATGCTGGAAAAGGCATTGTTGGGCGCCAAACTGCTCTTGGACGGTTGGGAGAAGTTGCTCTTGGAGGACATTCTGGTACCATTCTTTATTCATGGCTATGTTTTTAGGCAAGACTGTGAGTGAGCCGATTCCCTTGGCTGAGAAGCAACCCCACACATGAATGGTTTCAGGATGCTTTACAGTTGGCATGAGACAAGACTGGTGGTAGCGCTCACCTCTTCTTCTCCGAATAAGCTGTTTTCCAGATGTCCCAAACAATCGAAAAGGGGATTCATCAGAGAAAATGACTTTGCCCCAGTCCTCAGCAGTCCACTCCCTGTACCTTTTGCAGAATATCAATCGGTCCCTGATGTTTTTTCTGGAGAGAAGTGTCTTCTTTGCTGCCCTCCTTGAAACCAGGCCTTGCTCAAAGTGTCTCCGCCTCACAGTGCGTGCAGAAGCACTCACACCAGCCTGCTGCCATTCCTGAGCAAGCTCGGCACTGCTGGTAGTCCGATCCCGCAGCTGAAACAGTTTTAAGATACGGTCCTGGCGCTTGCTGGTCTTTCTTGGGCGCCCTGGAGCCTTTTTGACAACAATGGAAGCTCTCTCCTTGAAGTTCTTGATGATGCGATAGATTGTTGACTGAGGTGCAATCTTTGTAGCTGCGATACTCTTCCCTGTTAGGCCATTTTTGTGCAGTGCAATGATGGCTGCACGTGTTTCTTTAGAGATAACCATGGTTAACTGAAGAGAAACAATGATACCAAGCACCAGCCTCCTTTTAAAGTGTCCAGTGATGTCATTCTTACTTAATCATGACTGATTGATCGCCAGCCCTGTCCTCATCAACACCCACACCTGTGTTAATGGATCAATCACTAAAACGATGTTAGCTGCTCCTTTTAAGGCAGGACTGCAATGATGTTGAAATGTGTTTTGGGGGTTAAAGTTCATTTTCTGGGCAAATATTGACTTTGCAAGTACAGTAATTGCTGTTAAGCTGATCACTCTACCATTCAGGAGTATATGCAAATTGCCATTAGAAAAAATTAAGCAGTAGACTTTGGAAAAATTAATATTTGTCTCATTCCCAAAATTTTTGTCCATGACTGTAATCCCTCACTTGCCCTGCTCCTATCCCTAAGTAGGGAATTGGCAAGTGAGAACACTGGTCCCACTGCTGCACTAAGACAACACAAGGTAAGGTAAGACAAACACCGCAGGAAAAAGGAAACACAAAACAACACTTAGCTTTTCTCTGCTGAAATGCACCGCACAGCAGAGTAAGGCACCAAATTACTGCATTCAACTGAAGCACCACTGAACCAGCAACCTCCAGTCTTCAGCACGGTTGGTATCCAAAAGGACATGTATAACCAACATTCAGCTGATGCATCAGGTGACCTTTTGAAGGATGGTGGGAGTGGTCACCAACCACATCAGCAGACTAGGCAGCAATGTAATTACACCAGTGGCCACCGGGGGGGGGGGGGGGGGACACAGACATTAACCCCCATGGCCTGACTGAAAGGAAAAAAGTTTTAATATGAAACGCCAAATCTGACACAGATCCAAAAATGGATCGTGACAATGTACTTGATGATGGTGCTACTTGAGTGTGTGCAACTACAGGTGCAGGGCAGGAGGCATCTTCGCATGGACAAGGGATTGGCTTGCATGCACAGCAGCGGAAGAAGCAGTGGTGTCACCCGCAGACACTGTTCCTCGACTCTGGGGTTTGGCCCACAGAGTCTGGTGCTTTGCTGCCATGTGCCTTATCATGCTGCTGGTGGTCGGGCTGGTAGTTTTGCTGGCATGGCAGGTGGTGCAAATGGCCTTTTTGGGGTTATCGCCAGAGTCTTTAAGAAACAACCAGACTCAGGAAGACCTAACCGTTGTACTGGCCTTCTGTCTGCGGCCACCACACTGCTTCTTTCTGCCTGTTGTGGGCTGTGCCTCTCTCCTGTGTGCTGCTGTCTTCGATCGGCATTTTCTCCTGCTAGGTTGGGTCAGTTACTATATCATCCACCACCTCGTCTTACGCTTCTTCACCCTGGTCCTCCTCCTGACTTTCTGGCAATTGTGTCTCCTCATTGTCCACCTCTCGTGACATGTTCCCACCGTCTCCTTCATGTGACCATGACTGCTCAAATATTTGGGCATGGCTACATGCCATCTCCTCTTGCTCCACTTCAAGTGATCCGGATGAGAGTCCCGAATCTATAAATGGAAAAGTGAACAGCTCTTCGGAGTGTCCAAGTGTCGGATCAGTTGTCTCCAGGCACTCGGCATGGTGGGAGGAAGGAGGATCAGGGTGAGGAATATGTGGCCCAGACTCACGGCTACTCAGACTTGACCGTGTGGAAGACAGGGTAGTGGTGGTGGCAAAGTGACTGGAAGCATTATGTGCTATCCAACCAACAACCTTTTGACACTGTTCTGGGTTCAATAGTGGTGTACTGCTGCAGTCCCCTAGTATTTGGGACAGGAAGGTCAGGCGAGAAGATATGGGTGTTTGTTGTGGCACCATTTCAGCTTGCCCACGGCCTCTGCCTCTGCATGCACCATCACCATCATGTCCAGTTTCCCGTCCCTTGCCACGCAACTTGCCCATTTTAAATGGAGGACAATATTTTCCTCGGTCACTGCAAATGGCTGAGTTTAAAAAAGCTGGCCTGTAGGTAACTATATTTTTTCAGCAAACTGGTGTCAATAACTTGTATAATAAACAATACATTGCTGTTCAATAGTCAGCGTAGGGTAATTATATAGCTTACAATTTGTCAAGGGGCAACTAATACCTAACTTGTATAAGACACTCCAACAAAATTTTACAGTAGCCCAGAAATAGCAGAATTTTCTGTGCACTCAGATGTGAGCCCTGTGACGGCCAAACACCTGGTTTAAAATAGCTGGATTTTCACGCTGTAATATGGAAAGGATTTGGGCTGGCTATATTCTGCAGTGCCATCAAGCAAATGGAGCAAAAAAAATGGTGAGATCTGGATTGCTTTTGAAGTAAATAATGAGGATTAAGATGCAATAAAAATTATTCGTGGCCCCAGATACCTGGGGCTATGTATATACGGTAAATATCTGTAATAGGCAGCAGCAGCAGATAGTACTGGAAAGGACTATATGCAATGAAGTCTGCCACATACACTTCCTTCCTAGCACTGATATCTATGCACTTTGATTAGTCCTCAGAAGGACTGTTGGTTTAGATGGATTTGTGTATGAAAGATGGTACACCAACACTAATTAAGACAACACCAAATCTATCCCTATCTCTGCAGCAACTGTCCCTATTCTGCGTGATTCCAGAGCTGACTCTGATGAGCAGGGCGACGCCACGTCTGATATAGACCTGATGATGCTGTGCGGCCAGCCAATCACTGTAATTCCACAGCCAACATGGCTGCAGTATTACAGTGTGTGGCAGACAATCCCTGCATGTTGGCTCTACAAAGAGCACTAAACATGCAGGGTGGGAACCCGAACTCCGCTGAGCAACCCCTGAATGTAAGCCCACAAGGCAGGGTCCTCTCCCCTCTGTATCAGTCTGCAATTGTTAGTTTGCTTACTGTAAGTGATATCTGTAATTTGTATGTAACCCCATCTCATGTACAGCACCATGGAATCAACGGTGCTATATAAATAATAATATAGTCTTGTTAGATGAGACCACAATTGAACTCTTTGGATGCAAAAATATCATGCTTGGGGGGCCAAAAGGCACTGTGTATAACCACCAAAACACCATACCCAAAGTGAAGTTTGGAGGTAGGAACATCATGGTGTGGGGTTGTTTTTCAGCATATGACACTCTCAAACTTCATATGCTTGAATACCCAACTAAAGAAAAAGGAGCTACAAAGGTCAAATATGAAAATAAAATGCAATAAACAAAAATTTAATAAATAAAAAGGCTGAGTGACTCAATGGTGGGCCACTTGAATAAATCCAGGTAACTCCTGGCTCTGTAAACTAAGTGTCTGCAGTAACAAGTCACAGTGAAAAATATAGCATGCAGCACAAAACAAAAAAATAAATCCTTATATATTATTTCTAAACACTCTTTTTCAATGATTTTGTTGTATCTCTGTTCATACTGCACCCACACACACAAATGATACACCATTTTAAAGGTAAACTTGCCCCCTTCAGATAGAAAATAGCCACACAAACCACACATCCACAATGTGATCACAAAATACAGTTTAAACATTAATTTTCATAAATCTGCAGTAAGGAAAAATGACCTGCAGGTGGCACCACTCTACCCCAAAGCACACTACCACAAAGCTACTTACAAACATCACAAACAAATCCTAACATTTGCCTTGGGGGCTTTCCAGCTTGCCGAACTCATTGCCCAGACGATTTCAGGCACATTGGAGTATTGCACACTTCACTGCAGGTGAGTCACATATGCAAACACATTTGTAAACATGCACTGCCTATTCAATTGCACACTTGCTCCGTTTATACTCCACCGACACACACAAATGATATACCATTTCAAAGGTCAAATTATGTGCAGGTGGCATTTGCCTTGGAGTCTTTCCAGCTTGCCGAAGTGCTTGCCCAGCCTATTTCAGGCAAATTCGAGGATTGCACACTTCACTGCAGGTGAGTCACATATGCAAACACATTTGTACACATGTACTGCTTTTTCTGTGATTATTTCGCCCGACACACACAATTAATACACCATTTCAAAGGTAAACTTGCCCCCTTTAGCAAGAAAAGACACAGGCAAACCACACATTCACAATTTGATCAATAAATACAGTTTAAATATTCATTTTCAGAAACCTGCAGAAAAAACAATAACCTGCAGGTGGCACCACAACCGCAAGTTGCTCCATTTATACTCCACCAACACACACAAATGATACACCATTTCAAAGGTCAAATTACCTGCAGGTGGCATTTGCCTTGGGGTCTTTCCAACTTGCCGAAGTGCTTGCCCAACCTATTTCAGGCAACTTCGAGGTTTGCACACTTCACTGGAGGTGACTCACATATGCAAACACATTTGTAAACATGCACTGCTTTTTCAGTGATTACTTCGCCCAACACACACAAATGGTGAGTCACATATGCAAACACATTTGTAAACATGCACTGCTTCTTTCAGTGATTACTTAGCCCCACACACAAATAATGCACCATTTGAAAGGTAAACTTGCCCCCTTAAGCAAGAAAAGACTCAAAACACACATTCACTATTTGATCAATAAATACAGTTTAAACATTCATTTTCTGAAACCTGCAGGAAAAAACAATAACCTGCAGGTGGCACCACATCCTCAAGACATTTTTTTAGCTTCTACTTATCAAACCAATTTATTGTATTACTAATCTACTTATATAAATACCTCTCTGTGTTCATCATCTCATTAAATACATTAACATTTGACCAGCTTGATTTTTCTGAAATTGCCTGCGCCCCTGGCAACCAATGTGCGAAAATTTCGCACAGGCCAACTATTATTATAATATTAGTAAATCTATGCATACTTAACTGACATTCTTTGACAGTTCGGTACTTTTGATTAGTTGGGCATTCATATTTATAGTGGGTGTGTCTCCAGTATTTTGTCCATCACCATTTGGAACTTGTACTTCATATACTTGAAGGAAGGATGGATTGTAAATTTATACTGACAAGTGAACGGAAACTGATGGAGATGAAATTGTGAAGTGTGAACATTTCAGCAAGACAATGATCCCAAGCACACAGCCAAGGAAACTCTCAATTGTTTTCTAAGAAAGAAAATAAAACTGCTAGAAAAGCTCAGCCAATCAACTGACCTGAATCCAATAGAACATTTATGGAAAGAAGGAGCCCAAGAAATCTTCAGGATTTGAAGAATGTGCAGAAGAATGAGCCAAAATCACACCTGAGCAATGCATGCTACTAGTTTCTCAACACAGGATACATCTTGAAGCTGTCATTACCAACAAAGGCTTTTGTATGAAGTATTAATTAAATTTCAGTAAGCGTGTGCAATACTTGTTCCCCGTCTCTTCTCTCATTATTAGGCTGCCGTCACACTAGCAGTATTTGGTCAGTATTTTACATCAGTATTTGTAAGCCAAAACCAGGAGTGGGACAATTAGAGGAAAAGTATAACAGAAACATATGCACCACTTCTGTATTTATCACCCACTCCTGGTTTTGGCTTACAAATACTGATGTAAGATACTGACCAAATACTGCTAGTGTGACAGCAGCCTTAAACATAACTTAGTTTATGAACATCTATGTTTCTTTTTTTCCCTGTGTGGATAGGATGGGTTGTTACCGACATCTGGTGACAATTTCACATCCGTAGCACTTTTAGAAATATATTTTCTTAGAAAATTGGTGACCTGTTCAATATTTTTTATTTGTATGCTCTAGAATTGTTTTGTAATGGGGGATAAAGTATCTCAAGTACAAGCATGCAAGAAGTAGTGGAGACTCATGTGAATAAGTATTGGAAAGCTGGTTGACAACTCTGTAGCTGAGATTTTGTAACAGCTTGTCAGAAGACTACGACTGAAGGAACATAATTTGATGGGATTTTATTTTTTTTTAAGGGTAAAGCTCTTTAATAATGCAATATAAACACTCATCCATATCTGTGTCACTTCTTAGTCAAGTAAATAATAATGTGATCTCTGTGTTTAATCATTTTGATCTGAGAGTGGGCTATAGTTTTCTTGAAGCAGCAGTTGTGATAAGTGAATCTTTTTTCCCCGGCTGAGAAAGGCACATTCGCTCTCATTTTTTCCCTTTGAGGTTACAGGCTGCAATCATGTTGATTTATGAGAGTTTGAAATGCTTCACAATTATAAGTGTGGAGAAAAAAAAAGCTAATCTCTTGAGGTTTAGATGAAAGTGCCAGTCTATACTCTAGAGCTAATACCGTGCACATCTTCACAGTTCTGCTGCTGAAGGGTAACGCTATAAAGGCAGGTGAGGTGGGGTAACTGCAAATGGAGGTGGCACTGGCTCATTAGGTAATAAAAATAAACGGAACTGTCAAGAAGTCTTCATTAGGTTGTCAGGTTGTTTCAGGAGGAAATATGCTGACATGTGTTGTGAAACATTTGAAGAAGTTCTATTGTCAAGGAGATATTCTTTTCATCTGATATTGAAGGGGAACAAAAACAAGTTTGCAATTGTCCCCTTTGCGGGGTTAGAGCAGCAAATAGTATACAGCTGTCTCCTTAAGAAAAGGCCGCCTTCTGCCATAAAAACAACTTTGTCAAAGGCTCTACAAAACCTCTGAAGATGTCCTGTGATATCAGGCACCGTGACAATAGCAGCAAATTATTTAAGTCCTGTACATTGCGATGTTGCCCCTTTATGGATCTGGCTTTATTTCTTCAGCACATTCAAAGAATGTTCCTATGGGCTGAGATATGGAAAATTTGAAGGCCAAGTTTACGACTTGTTGACTTACTGAAAGTGTTACTGAACGGGTTTACCTTTTCCTATAGTTCATCCTGGTGCCATGACGTTCCCAAGTAAGCAACGGACGTGCATTGATGAGTCCACCTGAAGGAAACAAGACATTGTTAATCAGATTAGGCCACCTTCATTTGCTTAATTGTCCAGTTCTGATGCTCATGTGCAACCTGTAGGGGATTTTGACAATGGATGAGGGTTATCATGGGCACTCTGATTGGTCTGTGGATTTATAGCACCCCATGCAGCCTGTGATGTGAGTTGTGAGCTGACACCTTTCCATCATAAATGGCATTACCTTTTTAGATATTTATTCTAACGTAGCTTTTTCTGTGCGATAGGACTGGATGAGCCAGCCATCATTCTGCATCTTTGTTAGTAAGCCTTTTGCGCTCATTGATTTACTTATTGTTCTTCCTTGGATCACTTTTAGTAGGTACTAACTACTGCAGGCCAGGAACATCTCACAAGTTCTGCTATTATGGACACTGACCCTGAAAACGTGTCTCAAATCCTTACAGCCTGATATGTCATTGTTTCTGACAACTGACATTGTAACAAGATGATATCACTTCAGACCACAATGGTTTTAATGTTAAAGAAGTTGTCCTATGAACAAAGTGCATTTTAGTCATTAGATCCTGTAATAAAAATAAATTTTACAATTAGATGTTAAAAAATGTTCCTGTGCTGAGATAATGTTATAAATGTTCCCCTGCTGTGTACTGTGGAATGGATATGTCTGACCACACAGGGACATGGTCTGATCATACCACGTCTCCTGATAAGCCTCTAGATAATGAATAGTGAAGGTGCTTATGAGATCATACTGCTCCCGAGTCCCCACACCTCACCTTTTTTTCTCCCCTTTACCTTTCCCCCAGTTTTTAGGGCTTTGTTTTATTAATTTCACTGTTTACTTCTATTTCTACCACCCCACCCTCTCTAATGGATTGCTCTGCATATCTCCCTCTTTTTCAACTGGGATGCCAATGATGCTAACCTTCTAGATTTTTCTCCTAAGGGTACCATTACCAGGCAGTTTCTGACAGCGGGGTCTTGATTGGCAGGTGATGAATTTTGGCTGGAACAGAACAGCTATTTAAACCCGTGTGCTTCGGTTCCTGAGCTGTGTCCCTCAAGATTTCAACTGTAGAAGTTCGCTCCAAACGCCCTACCTTCCAAGTTACTGGCATTGTCGCTGTGTTTATTTGAGGGTAGTCACCCAGCTAATTTTGGGTGGACAGTAGTGGAATTTTGAATGCAATTTAATACTATAACTATATTGGTATGCATCTTGCTTTAGTTGTTTGAATAAATATTCATTTATTAATGAATGGGTGGCACATGTTAAGGAGCTGAAACTCCTAAACCCTTCATCCAATTTTAATGTGGATACCCTCAAATGAAAGCTGAAAGTCTGAACTTCAACTGCATCTGAATTGTTTTGTTTAAAATTCATTGTGGTAATGTCTATAACCAAAATTAGAAAATGTTGTCTCTGTCCAAATATATACAGTATGGACCTAACTTTACTCACTGTATGGTTTCAGTTTCAGAAATCAACAGCTGGGCCTTAACAATGAAAATAGTTCAACAAACCATCTTGCCTCGTAGAATTTCAAGGTCTTGGAAATAGAAAAACTATACAAAAGACACAAATGAATACACCAATAAAAACCTGTGCTGCACATATTATAAGTGCATACTGTACATCATCCCAAGTCTTAGAGACTCTAACGTCCACTCTTAAACAGCCTCTCCATTTTAGACAATCCATACTTGTGTTAGAAAGGTCCATTGACAATCAGTATATAGTGTCCGCCTTTCTTAATGAGTAAAAGTCCTTTTAAATGGGCAGATTTAGGCACTGAATCACATCAGTGGATAAATTTGCCCGTGCTGCCCTTAGCATTGCCTGCCTCTGACCCACGGCTTTATCAGCTGGATAAATCTTTGGTAGGAGTGTGGAATCCTTCGTAGGGGCGCGCTAGAGGCCCTCACTGTTGTGAAGGATTCCTCGCTCCTCTTACCTGGCTTCAGCATCCGGATTCCACTCCGATGGATGTTCACAGCCCTCTGCTGGATTCCACACTGCTCCGCTGTGCACAGTGGAGGGGTGTGAAATCCTGGAGCAGAAGCAAGGTAAGCCCACCTTTACCCGCTGCCGGATGAAAGATAGCCATTTACATGGCGAAGGTTTATCTGGTGGCGGATACATTTTTCAATTTGCAAAGATCAAGGGATCAGCAGATAAATATGTGATCCCTTGATCTTTGGTAGTTTTCAAACGGGCATATCTCCACCAGATTTATCCTTCATAGGATAAAGCCGCTGGATAAATATGCCCATGTAAAATGACTTTTACGGTTGCCTATGATGTTTGAGGAAACCTGGCAGTAAAAGATGGACAACCTCTTTAACATAAGCCCAGTCCCTACATTTATCTATGGTACAGAAGTCTGTCAAAATCACTAATAATGTTCCCCTTAGAGCTAATACTAGAAAGTACTGAAGAAAGGACATTTTAAGGTAATCCTAAAGCACTGAAAAAAAAAAATTTAGGGCAAAAATATCATTTTTTGTGAAAAAAAATGTGATTTTTTATTTTTACGCCTCCATGTTATAAATGCATTGTGGGTGATTATCGGGTGTACGGTGCACATGCTCGCTCCAGTGCCGGACTGTATAACCAATACACCCCCACACTGCACATGCTCCAGAGCTGGCGAGCATAACCAATAATTCCCCACATTGCGCACCACGTTATGTGACTGCAGGGGGCAGCGCCATGCTGCCACCCCGTCTTCAGGGACTCAATGCTGCCTGAGGAAAAGTGATCAACTTGCCTCATTATAGGTGGGCCCCTGCACACTACCTCTCTGGATTATATACACACTGCCCCTCTGTAAAATGCACACACACTGCCTTTCTGCAGAATACACACACCACACACACACACAACACACATTGCTCCTCTGCAAAATACACACACCACACACACACACACACTGCTCTGCAAAATACACACACACACACACGCGCACACACACACTGCCCCTCTGCAAAATACACACACATCGATAATATATAATGTCCAGATAGATCTATAATATATAATGTTCAGGACTATCTATAATATAAATATTTTGGACATTACATATTATAGATGTCTCTGGACATTATATAATATATACTATCCAGGCATATCTATAATATATAATAAACAAAAAACACTATCTAATATATAATTGCCTAGAATACTACTTCCTGCAATTTGTGCCAACTTCCGTGGCTTTGTCCGGAGCTAATGTCCGGAGCTAATGTCCGAAGCTAATGTCCGGAGCTAATGTCCGGAGATAAGTGACGTCACCAGTGTCCTACACCCAGGCAGAGCACAGTGGCCCCAGGCAGAGCACAGGGGCCCCAGGCAGAACATGGGGCCCCAGGCAGAGCACAGGGGCCCCAGGCAGCATATGGGGCCCCAGGCAGAGCACAGGGGCCCCAGGCAGCATATGGGGCCCCAGGCAGAGCACAGTGGCCCCAGGCAGAGCACACACCAAATCGGAGGCCGAGGGGCCCCGCCAACCAAACCGGAGGCCGAGGGGCCCCGCCAACCAAATTGGAAGCCGAGGAGCCCCGCCCACCAAATTGAAGGCCGAGCGGCCCCGCCCACCAAATCAGAGGCCGAGGGTCCCCGCCCACCAAATCAGAGGCCGAGAGTCCCCGCCCACCAAATCGGAGGATAAGGGGCCCCGCCAACCAAATCGGAGGCCGAGGGGCCCCGCCAACCAAATCGGAGGCCGAGGAGCCCCGCCCAACAAATCGAAGGCCGAGCGGCCCCGCCCACCAAAGCGGAGGCCGAGGGGCCCGGCCCCGCCCACCAAAGCGGAGGCCGAGGGAACCCGACCACCACATCGGAGGCCGAGGGGCCCCGCCCACCAAATCGGAGGCCGAGGGGCCCCGCCCACCAAATCGGAGGCCGAGGGTCCCCGCCCACCAAATCGGAGGCCGAGGGTCCCCGCCCACCAAATCGGAGGCCGAGGGTCCCCGCCCACCAAATCGGAGGCCGAGGGGCCCCGCCTACCAAATCAGAGGCCGAGAGTCCCCGCCCACCAAATCGGAGGCCGAGGGTCCCCGCCCACCAAATCGGAGGCCGAGGGGCCCCGCCCACCAAATCGGAGGCCGGGGGTCCCTGCCCACCAAATCGGAGGCCGAGGGTCCCCGCCCACCAAATCGGAGGCCGAGGGTCCACACCAACCAAATCGGAGGCCGAGGGGCCCCGCCCACCAAATCAAAGGCCGAGGGGCCCCGCCCACCAAAGCGGAGGCCGAGGGTCCCCGCACACCAAATCGGAGGCAGAGGGACCCCGCCCACCAAATCGGAGGCCGAGGGGCCCCGCCCACCAAAGCGGAGGCCGAGGGGCCCCGCCCACCAAATCGGAGGCCGAGGGGCCCCGCCCACCAAATCGGAGGCCGAGGGTCCCCGCCCTCCAAATCGGAGGCCGAGGGTCCCCGCCCACCAAATCGGAGGCCGAGGGTCCCCGCCTACCAAATCGGAGGCCGAGGGGCCCCGCCCACCAAATCGGAGGCCGAGGGGCCCCGCTCACCAAATCGGAGGCCGAGGGTCCCCGCCCACCAAATCGGAGGCCGAGGGTCCCCGCCCACCATATCGGAGGCCGGGGGTCCCCGCCCACCAAATCGGAGGCCGATGGGCCCCGCCCACCACATTGGAGGCCGATGGGCCCCGCCCACCAAAGCGGAGGCCGAGGGTCCCCGCCCACCAAATCGGAAGCCGAGGGGCCCCGCCAACCAAATCGGAGGCCGAGGAGCCCCGCCAACCAAATCGGAGGCCGAGGAGCCCCGCCCACCAAATCGAAGGCCGAGCGGCCCCGCCCACCAAAGCGGAGGCCGAGGGGCCCGGCCCCGCCCACCAAAGCGGAGGCCGAGGGGCCCCGCCCACCACATCGGAGGCCGAGGGGCCCCGCCCACCAAATCGGAGGCCGAGGGTCCCCACCCACCAAATCGGAGGCCGAGGGTCCCCGCCCACCAAATTGGAGGCCGAGGGTCCCCGCCCACCAAATTGGAGGCCGAGGGTCCCCGCCCACCAAATCGGAGGCCGAGGGTCCCCGCCCACCAAATCGGAGGCCGAGGGTCCCCGCCCACCAAATCGGAGGCCGAGGGGCCCCGCCAACCAAATCAGAGGCAGAGGGTCCCCGCCCACCAAATCGGAGGCCGAGGGGCCCCGCCAACCAAATCGGAGGCCGAGGGGCCCCGCCCACCAAATCGGAGGCCGAGGGGCCCCGCCCACCAAATCGGAGGCCGAGGGTCCCCGCCCACCAAATCGGAGGATAAGGGGCCCCGCCCACCAAATCGGAGGCCGAGGGGCCCCACCAGCCAAATCGGAGGCCGAGGAGCCCCGCCCACCAAATCGAAGGCCGAGCGGCCCCGCCCACCAAAGCGGAGGCAGAGGGACCCCGCCCACCAAATCGGAGGCCGTGGGGCCCCGCCAACCAAAGCGGAGGCCGAGGGTCCCCGCCCACCAAATCGGAGGCAGAGGGACCCCGCCCACCAAATCGGAGGCCGAGGGGCCCCGCCCACCAAAGCGGAGGCCGAGGGTCCCCGTCCACCAAATCGGAGGTCGAGGGTCCCCGCCCACCAAATCGGAGGCCGAGGGTCCCCGCCCACCAAATCGGAGGCCGAGGGTCCCCGCCCACCAAATCGGAGGACGAGGGGCCCCACCAACCAAATCGGAGGCTGAGGAGCCCCGCCCACCAAAAGTAAGTGCGCCCCCGGGTGCAAAAGTAAGTGCGCCCCCGGGTGCAAAAGTAAGTGCGCCCCCGGGTGCAAAAGTAAGCGCGCCCCCGGCCCCGGGTGCAAAAGTAAGCGCGCCCCCCAGTCCCGTGTGTGAAAAGTGCTGCTGTAAAGCTGGTAGCGCTGTTCAAGCACCATGTATTTCCTTCAGGAAATGCCCATCTAATATATAATTGCCTAGAATACTACTTCCTGCAATTTGTGCCAACTTCCGTGGCTTTGTCCGGAGCTAATGTCCGGAGCTAATGTCCGGAGCTAATGTCCGGAGCTAATGTCCGGAGATAAGTGACGTCACCAGTGTCCTACACCCAGGCAGAGCACAGGGGCCCCAGGCAGCATATGGGGCCCCAGGCAGAGCACAGTGGCCCCAGGCAGAGCACAGGGGCCCCAGGCAGCATATGGGGCCCCAGGCAGAGCACAGTGGTCCCAGGCAGAGCACAGGGGCCCCAGGCAGCCTATGGGGCCCCAGGCAGAGCACAGTGGTCCCAGGCAGAGCACAGGGGCCCCAGGCAGCATATGGGGCCCCAGGCAGAGCACAGGGGCCCCAGGCAGCATATGGGGCCCCAGGCAGAGCACAGTGGCCCCAGGCAGAGCACAGGGGCCCCAGGCAGAACATGGGGCCCCAGGCAGAGCACAGGGGCCCCAGGCAGAGCACAGGGGCCCCAGGCAGCATATGGGGCCCCAGGCAGAGCACAGGGGCCCCAGGCAGCATATGGGGCCCCAGGCAGAGCACAGGGGCCCCAGGCAGCATATGGGGCCCCAGGCAGAGCACAGTGGCCCCAGGCAGAGCACAGGGGCCCCAGGCAGAGCACAGGGGCCCAAGGCAGAGCACAGGGGCCCCAGGCAGCATATGGGGCCCCAGGCAGAGCACAGGGGCCCCAGGCAGCATATGGGGCCCCAGGCAGAGCACAGTGGCCCCAGGCAGCATATGGGGCCCCAGGCAGAGCACAGTGGCCCCAGGCAGAGCACAGGGGCCCCAGGCAGCATATGGGGCCCCAGGCAGAGCACAGTGGTCCCAGGCAGAGCACAGGGGCCCCAGGCAGCTTATGGGGCCCCAGGCAGAGCACAGTGGCCCCAGGCAGAACATGGGGCCCCAGGCAGAGCACAGTGGCCCCAGGCAGAGCACAGGGGCCCCAGGCAGAACATGGGGCCCCAGGCAGAGCACAGGGGCCCCAGGCAGAGCACAGGGGCCCCAGGCAGCATATGGGGCCCCAGGCAGAGCACAGGGGCCCCAGGCAGCATATGGGGCCCCAGGCAGAGCACAGTGGCCCCAGGCAGAGCACAGGGGCCCCAGGCAGCATATGGGGCCCCAGGCAGAGCACAGTGGTCCCAGGCAGAGCACAGGGGCCCCAGGCAGCCTATGGGGCCCCAGGCAGAGCACAGTGGCCCCAGGCAGAACATGGGGCCCCAGGCAGAGCACAGGGGTCCCAGGCAGAGCACAGGGGCCCCAGGCAGCATATGGGGCCCCAGGCAGAGCACAGTGGTCCCAGGTAGAGCACAGGGGCCCCAGGCAGCCTATGGGGCCCCAGGCAGAGCACAGGGGCCCCAGGCAGCATATGGGGCCCCAGGCAGAGCACAGGGGCCCCAGGCAGCATATGGGGCCCCAGGCAGCATATGGGGCCCCAGGCAGCATATGGGGCCCCAGGCAGAGCACAGCGATATTTTGGACCACTGTGCGGTGTTTCAGACCCCCTGTGTGATGTCTGGGGCCCTGTTCTTAAGTATATTAAAGATTAAAGTAACGTATATTAAAGTATATTATAGATCAAATTTGACACGTTTATGAGCACCATTGAGTGATATACTCAAGAATGACATAATTTTTCAACATTTTATGGTTTCAAACTGTAAACACTCAGAGTTTTTTTTACTTCAACCAGAAAACCTTAACGGTTCATAAAAAACTTGACTGTTCAGGATATGATAAAAGTCATAGTATTCTGAATCTTTAACTTATAAAGATACCTTTACATGGGGTGATTATTGGTTCCAGAGAGGCTTTCGGCCGATAATCGTACACATGGCTGGTGACAGGACAATACAATATAAACGTTCAAAGGTAAACACTGATAACATTAAAATCTAATATATAATTGCCTAGAATACTACTTCCGGCAATTTGTGCCAACTTCCGTGGCTTTGTCCGGAGATAATGTCCGGAGATAAGTGACGTCACCAGCGTCCTACACCCGCTCAGGGTGGACAAAGATATATGCCTTCATGGTGCGCGGCACTTTTCTGATTGGTTGCCGCCTGCCGCGAGCGACCAATCAGAAATGTGCCGTACTGTCAAGAATTGTCAAGAGCTGGTGAGTGCAGCCATTTTTTGTTCTTTCTTACTATTATTTATTAATTGTATTATTCTTACATTTGAATAAATAAAGTATATATGGATTCTAGACTCCCGATTCTTTAGAATCGGGCTGCCATCTAGTAATATATAATACACCACCACTCTATCCGGGAGCAAATATTGCCTGGCTGCTGCTGCTGTGTATGCGCTTCAGGCAAATCTATAGGGTATGTGGCTATGTGCACCGCATACTGTACGTTGCAGATTTGCCTGTGGAATTTCCTGCGCAGATTCTGCATCTCTTGGCAGAAAACGCAGGTAAACATCCGCACGTTTTTGATGCGGATTTTAATGCAGATTTGTATGCGTTTTTGTAAGCTAAATAAAGATCTATTACAGTTAGGTCCATATATATTTGGACAGAGACAACATTTTTCCAATTTTGGTTATAGACATTACCACAATTAATTTTAAACAAAACAATTCAGATGCAGTCGAAGTTCAGACTTTCAGCTTTCATTTGAGGGTATCCACATTAAAATTGGATGAAGGGTTTAGGAGTTTCAGCTCCTTAACATGTGCCACCCTGTTTTTAAAGGGACCAAAAGTAATTGGACAGATTCAATAATTTTAAATAAAATGTTCATTTTTAGTACTTGGTTGAAAACCCTTTGTTGGCAATGACTGCCTGAAGTCTTGAACTCATGGACATCACCAGACGCTGTGTTTCCTCCTTTTTGATGCTCTGTCAGGCCTTCACTGCGGTGGTTTTCAGTTGCTGTTTGTTTGTGAGCCTTTCTGTCTGAAGTTTAGTCTTTAACAAGTGAAATCCATGCTCAATTGGGTTGAGATCAGGTGACTGACTTGGCCATTCAAGAATATTCCACTTCTTTGCTTTAATAAACTCCTGGGTTGCTTTGGCTTTATGTTTTGGGTCATTGTCCATCTGTAGTATGAAACGACGACCAATCAGTTTTGCTGCATTTGGCTGGATCTGAGCACACAGTATGTCTCTGCTTACCTCAGAATTCATTCGGCTGCTTCTGTCCTGTGTCACATCATCAATAAACACTAGTGACCCAGTGCCACTGGCAGCCATGCATGCCCAAGCCATCACACTGCCTCTGCTGTGTTTTACAGATGATGTGGTATGCTTTGGATCATGAGCTGTACCACGCCTTCGCCATACTTTTCTCTTTCCATCATTCTGGTAGAGGTGTTGATCTTGGTTTCATCTGTCCAAAGAATGTTCTTCCAGAACTGTGCTGGCTTTTTTAGATGTTTTTTAGCAAAGTCCAGTCTAGCCTTTTTATTCTTGATGCTTATGAGTGGCTTGCACCGTGCAGTGAACCCTCTGTATTTACTTTCATGCAGTCTTCTCTTTATGGTAGATTTGGATATTGATATGCCTACCTCCTGGAGAGTGTTGGTCACTTGGTTGGCTGTTGTGAAGGGGTTTCTCTTCACCATGGAGATTATTCTGTGATCATCCACCACTGTTGTCTTCAATGGGCGCCCAGGTCTTTTTGCATTGATGAGTTCACCAGTGCTTTCTTTCTTTCTCAGGATGTACCAAACTGTAGATTTTTCGACTCCTAATATTGTAGCAATTTCTCGGATGGGTTTTTTCTGTTTTCGCAGCTGAAGGATGGCTTGTTTCACCTGCATGGAGAGCTCCTTTGACCACATGTATACTTCACAGCAAAACCTTCCAAATGCAAGCACCACACCTCAAATCAACTCCAGGCCTTTTATCTGCTTAATTGAGAATGACATAACGAAGGGATTGCCCACACCTGTCCATGAAATAGCCTTGGAGTCAGTTGTCCAATTACTTTTGGTCCCTTTAAAAACAGGGTGGCACATGTTAAGGAGCTGAAACTCCTAAACTCTTCATCCAATTTTAATGTGGATACCCTCAAATGAAAGCTGAAAGTCTGAACTTCAACTGCATCTGAATTGTTTTGTTTAAAATTCATTGTGGTAATGTCTAAACCCAAAATTAGAAAAATGTTGTCTCTGTCCAAATATATATGGACCTAACTGTATATATATAAAAAATTGTGATGTCATTTCTTGTCCAACCTCTTAATTTACATACTCCAGTGAACGATAATGTTTACACACACAGATAGATCTATCTATAGATCCATCATCTATCTAGCTATAGATCTATCATCTATCCCATATCTATCATCTATCTATCGATATATCTATCTATAGATATATCTACCTATAGATACATAGATAGATAGATAGATCGATAGATAGATGAAAGATCTATAAATAGATAGTGTGAAATAGCTTACCGCTTGTGTTGGGGGACACTCGTTTAGCAACGGGACTCGGTCACACAGGCACGTTTTTCCTCACAAAAACAGACCATGCGGTTTATTATGCAGTCATAAACTGGGTTATGCACAGTTCATTATATACTTCATAGAACACAGTAGGCATCAACAGATTACATTGAGTTGCAGTCTCTAAACATGCTGGACCTTACTTCATCCAGATACTATAGGAGACCGCGCAAACCAAACTGGTATCACTGTCCCAAACAATGCCTTGCTCACTAGGCCGCCTGACAGTCCAGATTCTCAGAAGGGCCGTAGCTTCCCTAATGCAGTGCCATTGCGGACTCTGCATACTTTCGGCCTTTCCATGCGCTCTTCATGACATCGGTCCCCACCCGGGACCATCCAACACACAGGCCACTGCGTGGGCTGTTCAGGACGCCCGTACCCACTTGGGACTGTCCAACACACAGGTCACTCAGTGCACTATTCAGGGATCCAATCCTACTCCCAGGATCTCCTAACACACAAGTCTTTCAGATCCAACGGCCTCTCAGTGTGCTATTCAGGGATCCGGTCCACACACAGGACCTCCCAACACACAAGCCGTCCAGGATCTACACACTCTCCATTACAGAGACCATGTGACCACACCATTGTCACATTATGTAGTTGTAACCACTCCCATAGATGGGAGGTGTGTGTGGCTAGTTTGACCCACCCAGCTCTCAAAGTAGCCCTGCAAGCCCCCCTTTACAAACTATACAAACACTTGTGGGACTACAGGTCCCAGAACAACAACATTACTGGCTTACTGTGCAGACTCCCTCTGCGACACATACCGGCCATTTACAATCCTGCCGGTCACTGTTTCACCATCATAATCACAGATACGCCTCCATGTGCATCCCAAGGAGCACCTACAGTGCCCCTTAGCTGTAACAGGGGTCATTGAATTACAATAGATAGAAATATAGATAAATATATCTATAGATAGATCAATCTATAGATCTGTTTATTTATCTATCTATAGATCTATCATCTATCTATCTATAGATCTATCATCTATCCCATATCTATCTATCCATCTATCGTTCTATCTATCGATACATCTATCTATAGATAGATAGATACTGTAGATCTATAGATAGATTAGATAGATAGAAATATAGATAGATGATAGATCTATAGATAGATAGATAGATCTATAGATAGAGCGATCTATCTCTAAATATATCTATCTATATTTCTATTTAGTCTATCGATGTATTATCTATCTATCTATAGATCTATCATCTATCTATTTATCTATCGATAGATCTATAGATTAGATAGATATAAATATAGATAGATAGATATATCTATAGATAGATCGATCTATCTATAGAAAAAAATGGCGTGGGCTCCTGCACAATTTTCTGCGCCAGAGAGGGAAAGACAGCGACTGGGGGCCGATGTTTATAGCCTGGGAAGGGGTTAATACCCATGGATCTTCCCAGACTATGAATCTCAGCCCGCAGCTGTATATTTATAGCTTAGGAAGGGGCCATGGCTATTGCCCCCCCCATAGCTACAAGCATCAGCTCACAGCCACCCCAGAAATGGCGCATCTCTAAGATGCCCCAATTCCGGCACTTAGCCTCTCTCTTCCCACTGCCCTGTAGCGGTGGCATATGGGGTAATAGGGGGTTAATGTCACCTTTGTAATGTAAGGTGACATCAAGCCCGGCTTAGTAATGGAGAGGCATCAATAAGACACCTACCCATTACTAATCTTATAGTTGTGAAAGGGTTTAATAAACACACAGCCAGAATAAAGTATTTTAATGAAATAAAACACAACGCAGTTTTGCCATCTTTATTGATACTGCTAATCCATGCGACGCCCTCGATCTCCTGTAAAAAAAAAAGAAAAAATAATAAACCAACACAAATACTCCCAAGTCCGACATAGTCCATTTAATAAAGAGTGTCCCATGACGATCTCCCCTATAGAGCTGTCACATCAGGAGATGTGACTGCTCTATGGGCCTCAAGTGACACACTGACAGGAGGCAATGGCTCCTGCAGTGTTATCACTGAGGGTTCAATGGGCTCTCACTTTATGGCACTGCTGTGTGAGAATTTTCCCACGCAGCGGTGCCTCACGGATTGATACAGTGCGGAGGATTACCTCCTACCACTGTATCACCGGAGCCCCTGGAGAGCGGTCACATCTGCCGATGTGACAGCTCTCCACGGGAGATCGTCATGGGACACTCGTTATTAAATGGATTACATCAGATCAGGGAGTATACTGTTGGTTTATTATTATTATTTTTTTTTACAGGTAATCCAGGGCTTCGGTGATTAGCTGTGTGGTGAGTATGTACTGTATGTTGTGTGTACTGTCTGTATATATGTGTATGTGTTTTTTTCTTTTTTAATACTTGAACACAGTAGTAGTGTCCCATCATCCGGCTACCTGTCACTGTAGCAGATATAGCCGGAGGGGACAAGTAGTCCCATCAGACGATGGCTGCCTACATACAGACCCGCAAACACGCACACACAGACACACACAGCCCCACAGAGACGCACAAACACACACAACAACCGCACACAGACACGCACATCTCCGCACACACACAGCCGCGCACACACACACAGACACACACAGCCCCGCAGACACACACAGACACCCACACACAGACACACACAGCCGCGCACACATACACACACAGAAAGATGGGAGGAAAAAAAGGAACCACTGTACATATAGCACACCACAGTAATATTAATATAAAAAAGAAAAAACTTTATTGACAACAATGGGTTAAAGCATAAGTTAAAACACTAAATCCCCTTCCCCCATACTGGTAACGCAAACGTGGACTGCACCAATGCAAATAGAAAATAATATACATATGTATAAACATGTCCAATACAGATAGGACTAACAATAATGAAATAAACCAGCATAAATGACCATGAACCAAATGTAATAAAATAGTGCAGAACATGTGCTAGTATGAATAAATACACATAAGCCAATTGTCAACTAATGACACAGACAGCACCAAGAGTCAGATGAATGAAAATCACATGGCAAAAAGAGCCACCACAAAAGCATAGATATACAGTGCCTACAAGTAGTATTCAACCCCCTGCAGATTTAGCAGGTTTACACATTTGGAATTAACTTGGCATTGTGACATTTGGACTGTAGATCAGCCTGGTAGTGTGAAATGCACTGCAGCAAAAAAGAATGTTATTTCTTTGTTTATTTTTTTTTTAAATTGTGAAAAGTCTTTTCAGAGGGTCATTTATTATTCAACCCCTCAACCCACCAGAATTCTGTTTGGTTCCCCTAAAGTATTAAGAAGTAGTTCAGGCACAAAGAACAATGAGCTTCACATGTTTGGATTAATTATCTCTTTTTCCAGCCTTTTCTGACTATTTAAGACCCTCCCCAAACTTGTGAACAGCACTCAAACATGGTCAACATGGGAAAGACAAAGGAGCATTCCAAGGCCATCAGAGACAAGATCGTGGAGGGTCACAAGGCTGGCAAGGGGTACAAAACCCTTTCCAAGGAGTTGGGCCTACCTGTCTCCACTGTTGGGAGCATCATCCGGAAGTGGAAGGCTTATGGAACTACTGTTAGCCTTCCACGGCCTGGACAGCCTTTGAAAGTTTCCTCCCGTGCCGAGGCCAGGCTTGTCCGAAGAGTCAAGGCTAACCCAAGGACAACAAGGAAGGAGCTTCGGGAAGATCTCATGGCAGTGGGGACATTGGTTTCAGTCAATACCATAAGTAACGTACTCCACCGCAATGGTCTCCGTTCCAGACGAGCCCGTAAGGTACCTTTACTTTCAAAGCGTCATGTCAAGGCTCGTCTACAGTTTGCTCATGATCACTTGGAGGACTCTGAGACTGACTGGTTCAAGGTTCTCTGGTCTGATGAGACCAAGATCGAGATCTTTGGTGCCAACCACACACGTGACGTTTGGAGACTGGATGGCACTGCATACGACCCCAAGAATACCATCCCTACAGTCAAACATGGTGGTGGCAGCATCATGCTGTGGGGCTGTTTCTCAGCCAAGGGGCCTGGCCATCTGGTCCGCATCCATGGGAAGATGGATAGCACGGCCTACCTGGAGATTTTGGCCAAGAACCTCCGCTCCTCCATCAAGGATCTTAAGATGGGTCGCCATTTCATCTTCCAACAAGACAACGACCCAAAGCACACAGCCAAGAAAACCAAGGCCTGGTTCAAGAGGCAAAAAATCAAGGTGTTTCAGTGGCCTAGTCAGTCTCCTGACCTTAACACAATTGAAAACTTGTGGAAGGAGCTCAAGATTAAAGTCCACATGAGACACCCAAAGAACCTAGATAACTTGGAGAAGATCTGCATGGAGGAGTGGGCCAAGATAACTCCAGAGACCTGTGCCGGCCTGATCAGGTCTTATAAAAGACGATTATTAGCTGTAATTGCAAACAAAGGTTATTCCACAAAATATTAAACCTAGGGGTTGAATAATAATTGACCCACACTTTTATGTTTAAAATTTATAAAAATTTAACTGAGCAACAAAACTTTTTGGTTTGTAAGATTTATGCATCTGTTAATAAATCCTGCTCTTGTTTGAAGTTTGAAGGCTCTAACTTATTTCCATCTTATTAAACCTGCTAAATCTGCAGGGGGTTGAATACTACTTGTAGGCACTGTATCTGTACCTTGTCCACAGAAAATAGTAGACAGCACTGCCAGTAAATCTGAGTTATATACAGTCATATGAAAAAGTTTGGGCACCCCTATTAATCTTAAGCTTAATGTTTCATAAAAATGGTTTTTTTTGCAACAGCTATTTCAGTTTCATATATCTAATAACTGTTGGACACAGTAATGTTTCTGCCTTGAAATGAGGTTTATTGTACTAACAGAAAATGTGCAATCTGCATTCAAACAAAATTTGACAGGTGCATAAGTATGGGCACCCTTATCATTTTCTTGTTTTAAATACTCCTACCTAATTTTTACTGACTTACTAAAGCACTTTTTGGGGTTTTGTAACCTCATTGAGCTTTGAACTTCATAGCTAGGTGTATGCAATCATGAGAAAAGCTACTTAAAGTGGCCACTTGCAAGTTGTTCTCCTGTTTGAATCTCATCTGAAGAGTGGCATCATGGGCTCCTCAAAACAACTGTCAAATGATCTGAAAACAAAGATTATTCAACATAGTTGTTCAGGGGAAGGATACAAAAAGCTGTCTCAGAGGTTTAACCTGTCAATTTCCACTGTGAGGAACATAGTAAGGTAATGGAAGAACACAGGTACGGTTCTTGTTAAGGCCAGAAGTGGCAGGCCAAGAAAAACATCAGAAAGGCAGAGAAGAATGGTGAGATCAGTCAAGGACAATCCTCAGGCCACCTCCAGAGATCTGCAGCATCAACTTGCTGCAGATGGTGTCACTGTGCATCGGTCAACTATACAACGCACTTTGCACAAGGAGAAGCTGTATGGGAGAGTGATGCGAAAGAAGCTGTTTCTGCAAGCACCCCACAAACAGAGTCGGCTGAGGTATGCAAAAGCACATTTGGAGAAGCCAATTTCTTTTTGGAAGAAGGTCCTGTGGACTCAGGAAACCAAGATTGAGTTGTTTGGTAATACAAAAAGGCGTTATGCATAGCGGCAAAAAAACACAGTGCATTGTATAGTTGACCGATGCACAGTGACACCATCTGCAGCAAGTTGATGCTGCAGCTCTCTGGAGATGGTCTGAGGATTGTCCTTGACTGATCTCACCATTCTTCTTCTCTGCCTTTCTGATGTTTTTCTTGGCCTGCCACTTCCGGCCTTAACAAGAACTGTACCTGTGTTCTTCCATTTCCTTACTATGTTCCTCACAGTGGAAATTGACAGGTTAAACCTCTGAGACAGCTTTTTGTATCCTTCCCCTGAACAACTGTGTTGAATAATCTTTGTTTTCAGATCATTTGACAGTTGTTTTGAGGAGCCCATGATGCCACTCTTCAGAGGAGATTCAAACAGGAGAACAACTTGCAAGTGGCCACTTTAAGTAGCTTTTCTCATGATTGCATACACCTAGCTATGAAGTTCAAAACTCAGTGAGGTTACAAAACCCAAAAAAGTGCTTTAGTAAGTCAGTAAAAAGTAGGTAGGAGTATTTAAAACAAGAAAATGATAAGGGTGCCCATACTTATGCACCTGTCAAATTTTGTTTGAATGCAGATTGCACATTTTCTGTTAGTACAATAAACCTCATTTCAAGGCAGAAACATTACTGTGTCCAACAGTTATTAGATATATGAAACTGAAATAGCTGTTGCAAAAAAAACCATTTTTATAAAACATTAAGCTTAAGATTAATAGGGGTGCCCAAACTTTTTCATATGACTGTATGAAACACACCTGTTTATGGGAACAGGCTTGCCATCGGATCCCGGGTGTTAAAGCCGAACATCTCAAAAATGCAGTCCTTATTCTAAGAAAAAAGGTTCCAGCACTCACCGATCCTTATAAAACGAATTGCTTCTTTATTCAAACATTATTAAAAGCTTCACGGCTCGGAGGTGTGCAGGGAAAGGAGTGTGTAGGTTCAGACGAAGGCCGTTTCGCGCCTGGTATGGCGCTTCTACGGGTCTACTGACTTCGTTTTATAAGGATCGGTGAGTGCTGGAACCTTTTTTCTTAGAATAAGGATAGATATATCTGTATAAAGCCTGTAAGGTGCCCTGCAGAGATCCTCCCAAAAAGGTACAGCAAAAGGACTGCTGCGGAATGGGAAGAATATCACCTAAGATAAGTCCATGAGGGAGGCAGTGTGGTGGAGCGCGGGGGAGGGAAGTGGCCATATAGTGCTCAGATAACAGGACTGCAAAGGCAGACTCTGCGCACACACACACACACACACACACACACACACACATATACACACACACCCCCGCAGACCCCCGGTGAGTGATAAAGCTGTGCAGCAGGCAGTGCGCGGACGGGATTCAGATCACTCTACTACAGCTCTGCAAGTCCCGGCCAGCATTGTTGCAAGTCCCGGCCAGCACCGTTACAGTCACCTTCCGGTCCGGAAACGACTCTGCACGCACCGCACAAGTGTCGTGCTGTCAGCAAATGAGTCGGCACCACGTGTTCTGACCGCCGCTCTGCCACCCCCTGTCTTTCAGGGACGCACTGCTACTTGAGGCAAAGTGCTCAACATGCCTCATGATAGGTGCGCCCCTGCATGAGGGCATGTTTTTTGTGAGACGAGTTGACATTTTTATTGATACCATTTTCGGGCACATTTTGTGATCGCTTTCTATTCAGATTTTTGGGAGGCAGAATGAACAAAAGCTAGCAATTTAACAATTTTTTTTTATGTTGTTAACCGTGTGGTTGAGGTGATCAACTTTATTCTTCAAGTCAGTATGAATACAGCGATACCACATTTATATAATTTTTTTATGTTTTGTCGATTTTACACAGTAAAAACAATTGTACAGAAAAAATATTGTTTTTGCATCACTATATCCTGAGAGCTATAACTTTTTTATTTTTCCACTGAGGGTGCTTGTTTTTTACAGGACAAGATGACGTTTTCAGCAATACTACTTATATTTACATTTGTCTTTTTAATCGCTTTTTATTCCGCTGTTTTTTCAGCGCTGTGATGAAAAAGCATAGTTTTTTTTGCCAGAAATGTTATCCTTATATTTTTTTACGGTTTTCACTGTAGGAATTAACTACTGTGATAGTTTTATAGATTGGGTCGTTCTGGATGTGGCGATACCAAATATGTACACTTTTTTGTTTAATTTTTGTTTTTACTGTACATAAATGTATATTTATTGGTGTAATATTTTTTATTCTTTATTTCAATCTACTTATTAACTTTTTTTTTTTACAGAAATAGCATACATAAATCCCTAAAAGCAATGCTATAGGTCGATTATAAATAATGCTACTTCATAATAGGGCAATTCCTAGCATTTAAAGATAGGATTGATAAAGTAAAGTTCAACGCCATAATCGGGGGAACATATAAAAAATGACATGAATAGAACGGATAAAAGGCAATACTTTATTAAAGGTTAAAAAAGACACAATATACAAAACTTATAGGCCAATATAATGCACGGTGGTGAGTCAAGAAATTCAGTGGCACCACCGGATGGCAGGCAAGGAAAAAAATTTAAATTCCAATAATATAGACAACACAGCCCAGAGTAGAACTAAGATCAATCCAAAATCAAAATAAAAGGGCATCCAGGGGAATACCATAACTGTACCATAAATATATACATATCTCCCTAACTGTGGCTAAAGTGCATAAAACTAGTGCAGAGCATAAGGCTGGAGTATTGTTATATAGACCGGTGTACAGTGTACTGAAAGACAGCAAGTAGTTACATATCTTACCTGAACCATGCGATGGTGCCACTTTCCCTATGTGGTTTCGGTGGCGTGGCTTCGTCAGGGGGAGTCTGTTTGTTTATTTTTGTTTTTACATAAATGTGTATTTATTGGTGTAATATTTTTTATTCCTTCTTTTTACTTATTCTGATCACTGGTCTCATGCATTGCAATGCCCCAGCACATTGCAGTGCATGAGATCTGTGATGTTACACAACATCTATGAAGAACTTGGCACTCAGTTGATGAAGAAAAGGGATTATTTATTTGCCATCCACAGTGAACATATATGATAATAATAATTTTTATTTATATAGTGCCATATTCCGCAGCACTTTACAATTAAGCGGGGACATGTACAGACAATAAATTCAGTACAAGTTAAGACAATGTAAACAGTGACATTAGGAGTGAGGTCCCTGCTCGCAAGCTTACAATCTACAAGGAAATGGGGGGAGCACAATAGGTGAAAAGTGCTTATTTCAGGTCTGGCAATTATAGTAAATAGGGATTTTCATACAAAGCTGCATGATCCGGTCGTCAGCCCGTGTGTTTAAGTGCAATAGTCAAGTATCAAGTGCAGTTATCATGTGCATGGAGGGTGTGGAGACAGATGAATAGTAGGGTGCAGATTTAGAATAATATTTGGAAGGAGGGAACAGGGCAAAGTTAGTTTACTGAGTAGTTGATGTGGTAGGCTTGTTTGAAGAGATGGGTTTTCAAAGCGCGCTTGAATAGGTCGGGGCTAGGTATCAGTCTGATCGTCTGGGGAAGTGCATTCCAGAGAGCTGGCGCAGCACGAGAGAAGCCTTGGAGACGGACGTGCGAGGTTCAGATTATGGGGGATGTTAGTCTTAGGTCATTTGTAGAACGGAGGGCACGTGTAGGGCGATAGACAGAGAGAGGAGATATAAGGCGATGCAGAACTGTGGAGAGCTTTGTGGGTGAGAGAGATGAGTTTATATTGGACCCTGTAGCGAATGGGTAGCCAGTGTAATGACTGGCACAAGATGGAGGCATCGGTGAAGCGGCTGGACAGAAATATGACCCTGGCTGCCGCATTCAAGATGGATTGGAGAGGAAAGTTTGGTAAGAGGGAGACCGATCAGAAGAGAGTTCCAGTAGTCCAGACCAGAATGAATAAGAGCAACAGTAAGAGTCTTAGCAGTTTCAAAGGTGAGAAAAGGTCGGATTCTGGAGATGTTTTTAAGATGCAGGTGACTAGAGCGAGTGAGTGATCGGATATAGGGAGTAAAGGAAAGTCGGGTGTAGAATATGACCCCAAGACAGCGGGCATGCTGCTTGGGAGTAATGGTTGAACCCTCCAAGGTAATTTCGATGATAGGTAGAGTGAGGTTAGTAGAGGGGAGAAACACAAGAAATTCCGTTTTGGAGAGATTTAATTTCAGATAAAGGGAGGACATGATGTTAGAAATAGCAGACAGACAATCCTTGGTATTTTGAATTAGGGCAGGGGTGATGTCAGGGGAAGAAGTGTATAATTGGGTGTCATCAGCATAGAGATGATACTGGAACCCAAATCTGCTGATTGTTTATCCAATAGGGGCAGTGTATAGAGAGAAGAGGGAGCCTAGGACTGAGCCCTGTGGAACCCCGATAGCAAGGGGACGAGGAGAGGAAGAGGAGTCGGCAAAAGATACAGTGAAGGAGGAGTCAGAGAGGTAGGAGGAGAACCAGGAGAGGGCTCTGTCCTTGAGACCTATAGAGCGGAGCATAGTGAGGAGGAGCTGGTGATCCACAGTGTCAAATGTGGCAGAGAGATCCAGGAGAATCAGCAGGGAGAAATGACCTTTTGTGCCTGTTATTAGATCATTAGAGACTTTAGTGAGGGCAGTTTCAGTGTAGTGTAAAGATCGGAAACCAGAGTGTAAGGGGTCGAGAAGAGAGTTATCCGAGAGATAGCGGATTAGACGGGAGTGGACCAAGCGTTCCAGGAGTTTAGAGATGAAGGAAAGGTTAGAAACAGGTCTGTAGTTAGCAGTGCAGTTCTGGTCCAGGGATGGCTTTTTAAGTAAAGGGGTTATGATGGCATGTTTAAATGATTAAGGAAAGATACCTGAAGATAGAGAGAGGTTAAATATTTTAGTCAGGTGAGTGGTGACCACTGGTGAGAGAGACTGCAGGAGAAGTGAAGGAATGGGGTCACTGTTGCAGGTTGTAGGCCGAGCAGAAGCGAGGAGCTTGGAAACTTCTACTTCTGAAACAGGCTCAAAGATGTCTAGTGAGCATGAGGTGCGGCAGGGAAGGGGATCCAGGCACTGAGGAGATTGAGCTGAGATATCCTGATGGATGTGGTTGATTTTTTCTAGGAAATAAGTGGCCAGATCCTCACCGCTGAGGTTGGTGATGGGGGCCTGTACTTTAGGTTTCAGGAGGGAGTTAAAGGTTTCAAAAAGTCTTTTTGGACTGTTGGATGGTGAGGTGATGAGGGTGGTGAAGTAGGATTGTTTGGCCAGATGAAGGGCAGATGAAGGGCAGAGTTATAGGTTTTGAGCATGAACTTATAGTGGATGAAGTCTTCTGCTAAGAGAGATTTTCTCCACTGCCGCTCTGCACACCTTGAGCAAAGCTGAAGAAAGCGTGTTTGCATGGTGTGCCAGGGCTGCCTTTGTCTGTGTCGGGTCTTTCTGCGTGTAGAAGGTGCTGTTTCATCCAGGGCATTCTTCAGTGTATTATTGAAGTGTGATAATGCTAAGTCTGGACAGGAGAGGGAGTAGATGGGGCTAAAGATGTGTGGAGATTGTCCATAAGCTGCTGGGTATTAATGTTACGTGTATTCCGATAAGTGTGGTTAAGTGGGGGTGTCCCGGGTGAGGAGACAATTCTTGACAGAGAAGGAGAGAAGGGTGTGGTCCAAGAGCGGGGAGTTAGTAAAGTCGTGCAGCGAGCCGGGACTGGAGAAATCCAGGTGCAGAGTATTCCCGTCCTCATGCATAGGAGAATTAGTAAACTGTGAGAGGCTGAATGAAAAAGTTAGAGAAAGAAGATGAGAGGCAGATTGGGAGAGGGGATCATTGATGGGGATGTTAAAGTCTCCCATGATGAGGGTGGGGATGTCACAGGATAGAAAGTGAGTAAGCCAGGTGGCAGTGGTCTAGAAACTGGCGGGAGTAGCCTGGAGGGCGATAAACATCCGCCACTCGCAAGGAGAAGGGCTTAAAGAGTCTGACGGCATGGACTTCAAAGGAAGGAAATGTAAGTGAGGGAACCGAGGGGATGACCTGGAAAGCACATTGTGATGAAAGGAGCAAACCAACACCTCCACCCTGTCTGTTCTCAGGTCTGACAGTATTTGAAAATTTCAGCAAACCAAACGAGAGAGCGGCAGCGGCGGTGGTGTCTGAATACTGGATCCAGGTTTCTTTAATAGCCAGAAGGTTAAGGGAATTAGAGAGGAAAAAATTGTGAATGTAGGTTAGTTTGTTACACACAGACCGTGCATTCCAGAGAAGGCATGCACTGAATAAGATTAGCAGGGTTTCTATATGCAGCTGGAGGAGAGTAATGTATGCTGGTGGAGGGAGGCCCAGGGTTGGGGGAGATGTCGCTTGCAACTAGTAAAAGGACAAAAAACAGAAAGAGCAGGTGGTGGGATGATTTGTATGAACGTTTTGAGTGCTGCATGGAGGTAGTGGATGGTATGGAGTAAGTAGAAATGTCAGTAGAAACTCAGAGTTATACATGGGAGAGGGGAGAAGGTAGGGGTGGATATGGACAGAGTGCACAGAATGTGTTAAAGGGTGGGCGAGTTGTGAAAAAGCAGAAGTAAAAACAAATAAGAAGGAGATTGATATGATCAATGCATAATGTAGTACGACTGACCAAGAAGCATGTTTGTATGAAAAACTTATGCACCTTACCTGTCTCCTGCCCTGTCCAACTACCATTGTATAACTGCAGTGCCAAGCAGTTTATCATGTTGCACTTAATATCTGTTGCACACGTGACCCCGCATGCGTGCTATCCCAAGCCAGAGCTGTGTGAAGAAGAGAAGAGAGGAACATCATCTTCAATGCCATTGTATAACTGCCAAGCACTTTATCCTGTTGCACTTAATATCTGTTGCACGCGTGACCCCACACGCGTGCTATCCCAAGCCAGAGCTGGGATATTATATATGTTCACTGTGGATTACAAATAAATCATCTTTTTTCTGCATCAACTGAACGCCAAGTTTTCATAGATATTATACCTACGGATTGGGCTCCCACTTGTGCACCTGCTGTCAGGAGTGCCATGCTCCAATACTGCCTGTGGTATTACACAGGCAGATCACCTATTACACCCTGCCTGTGGCTGGGTGTAACAGGTCACTGTACCTGGCACACCAGGAAGTCACTGTTTGACCTCTGCCTGCCATGACAACCATTGGCTCCCAGTGACTTTGGCATGGGTGTGTCGATAGGGGTGAGAGCGGTAGCCCACTGCCTCTCACAAACATACAAATGTCGTGATTGCTCTCGATCACAGCATCTGTAGGGTTAATCAGCCAGGGGCTGTGTAGTCACAATACCTGTAAGTAACTGCAGGAGCTCAGCTGTTACCTGAGTCGTGATATTTCAGCACCTCCTGCACGACCATTCTGTGATTGGTCAGTCAGGTTGACTGATCGATCTCAGCAATCTGAGTGCGGGAAACAATGAAACAGGTCCCTGTATCTCTGCCGTGCCGCTCAGCTGTCAGTGACCACTGTCGGCACAGAATTGTCACTGTCTGTTTGCACACAATGACGGTTTTAATCCATGTCAGACATAGTATATCATGATGTGGGAGTTGACACCTGCTCATGACGTGCTATGTCCATCATTCGTTTTAAGGGAATTAAGTGTTTATTGCTGTGTTATGCCACACAAACCTTAAATGAGACATGGATTTCTCTTGTGCGTAGAGTGTTTCTTTACTTTATTATTCATTAAGTTAAATGGATTATTTATTGGTTAACCCCTTTACCCCCAAGGGTGGTTTGCACGTTAATGACCGGGCCAATTTTTACAATTCTGACCACTGTCCCTTTATGAGTTTATAACTCTGGAACGCTTCAACGGATCTTGGCGATTCTGACACTCTTTTCTCTTGACATATTGTACTTCATGATAGTGGTAGAATTTCTTCGATATAACTTGCGTTTATTTGTGAAAAAAACGGAAATTTGGCGAAAATTTTGAAAATTTCGCAATTTTCCAACTTTGAATTTTTATGCCCTTAAATCACAGAGATATGTCACACAAAATACTTAATAGGTAACATTTCCCACATGTCTACTTTACATCAGCACAATTTAGGAACCAAAATTTTTTTTGTTAGGGAGTTATAAGGGTTAAAAGTTGACCAGCAATTTCTCATTTTTACAACACCATTTTTTGTTAGGGATCACATCTCATTTGAAGTCATTTTGAGGGGTCTATATGATAGAAAATACCCGAATGTGACACCATTCTAAAAACTGCACCCCTCAAGGTGCTCAAAACCACATTCAAGAAATTTATTAACCCTTCAGGTGTTTCACAGGAATTTTTGGAATGTTTAAATAAAAATTAACATTTAAATTTTTTTTACACAAAATTTATTTCAGCGCCAATTTGTTTTATTTTACCAAGGGTAACAGGAGAAAATGGACCGCAAAAGTTGTTGTACAATTTGTCCTGAGTACGCTGATACCCCATATGTGGGGGTAAACGACTGTTTGAGCGCAAGGCAGAGCTCGGAAGGGAAGGAGCGCCATTTGACTTTTCAATGCAAAATTGACTGGAATTAAGATGGAACGCCATGTTGCGTTTGGAGAGCCCCTGATGTGCCTAAACATTGAAACCCCCCACAAGTGACACCATTTTGGAAAGTAGACCCCTTAAGGAACTTATCTAGATGTGTGGTGAGCACTTTGACCCAACAAGTGCTTCACAGAAGTTTATAATGCAGAGCCGTAAAAATAAAAAATAATATTTTTTCACAAAAATTATCTTTTCGCCCCCAATTTTTTATTTTCCCAAGGGTAAGAGAAGAAATTAGACCACAAAAGTTGTTGTGCAATTTGTCCTGAGTACGCCGATACCCCATATGTGTGGGTAAACGACTGTTTGGGCGCATGGCAGAGCTCGGAAGGGAAGGAGCGCCATTTGACTTTTCAATGCAAAATTGACTGGAATTAAGATGGGACGCCATGTCGTGTTTGGAGAGCCCCTGATGTGCCTAAACATTAAACGCCCCACAAGTGACACCATTTTGGAAAGTAGACCCCCTAAGGAACTTATCTAGATGTGTTTTGAGAGCTATGATCCCTCAAGTGTTTCACTACAGGTTATAACGCAGAGCCGTGAAAATAAAAAATCTTTTTTTCCACAAAAATGATTTTTTAGCCCCCAGTTTTGTATTTTCCCAAGGGTAACAGGAGAAATTGGACACCAAAAGTTGTTGTACATATTGTCCTGAGTATGCTGATACCCCATATGTGGGAGGGAACCACTGTTTGGGCGCATGGCAGAGCTCGGAAGGGAAGGAGCGCCTTTTGGAATGCAGACTTAGATGGATTGGTCTGCAGGCATCATGTTGCATTTGCAGAGCCCCTGATGATGTACCCAAACAGTAGAAACCCCCAAAAGTGACCCCATATTGGAAACTAGACCTCCCAAGGAACTTATCTAGATGTGTTGTGAGAACTTTGAACCCCCAGGTGTTTCACTACAGTTTACAACGCAGAGCCGTGAAAATAAACAATCTTTTTTTTCCCACAAAAATGATTTTTAGCCCCCCAAATTTATATTTTCCCAAGGGTAACAAGAGAACTTGGACCCCAAAAGTTATTGTCCAATTTGTCCCGAGTACGCTGATATCCCATATGTTGGGGTAAACCCCTGTTTGGGCGCATGGTAAAGCTCGGAAGGGAAGGAGCGCTGTTTTACTTTTTCAATGCAGAATTGGCTGGAATTGAGATCGGACGCCATGTCGCGTTTGGAGAGCCGCTGATGTGCCTAAACAGTGGAAACTCCCCAATTCTAGCTGAAACCCTAATCCAAACACACCCCTAACCCTAATCCCAAAGGTAACCCTAACCACACCCCTAACCCTGACACACCCCTAACTCTAATCCCAACCGTAAATGTAATCCTAACCCTAACTTTAGCCCCAACCCTAACTTTAGCTCCAACCCTAGCCCCAACCCTAACCCTAACCCTAGCCCTAACCCTAGCCCTTACCCTAGCCCTAACCCTAGCCCTAACCCTAGCCCTAACCCTAGCCCTAACCCTAACCCTAGCCCTAACCCTAACCCTAGCCCTAACCCTAACCCTAATGGGAAAATGGAAATAAATACTTTTTTTAATTTTATTATTTTTCCCTAACTAAGGGGGTGATGAGGGGGGGTTTGTTTTACTTTTATGGCATTTTTTATAGCGGATTTTTATGATTGGCAGCCGTCACACACTAAAAGACACTTTTTATAGCAAAAAAGTTTTTGCGTCTCCACATTTTGAGACCTATAATTTTTCCATATTTTGGTCCACAGAGTCATGTGAGGTCTTGTTTTTTGCGGGACGAGTTGACGTTTTTATTGGTAACATTTTCGGACACATGACAGTTTTTGATCGCTTTTTATTCCGATTTTTGTGAGGCTGAATGACCAAAAACCAGCTATTCATGAATTTCTTTTGGGGGAGGCGTTTATACCGTTCCACGTTTGGTAAAATTGATAAAGCAGTTTTATTCTTCGGGTCAGTACGATTACAGCGATACCTCATTTATATCATTTTTTTATGTTTTGGCGCTTTTATACGATAACAACTATTTTATAGAATAAATAATTATTTTGGCATCGCTTTATTCTGAGGACTATAACTTTTTTCTTTTTTCTTTGATGACACTGTATGGTGGCTCGTTTTTTGCGGGACAAGATGACGTTTGTCAGATGCGCAACAGCCGAATGCACTGCGCAACGGCAAAAAAAGAGCGCGATCTGTGCTATTCACAGATCGCGCTCTTTTTTTGCCGTTGCGTAATGCATTCGGTATTGCACAGAGGTTACAGTGAAGAGACTGTAATGCGCAGGCGCGAAACACTACGCCAACGCCGGGTAGAAAAGCAAGAGGTGGGGGAGAAACAGCGATTTCACAACGCCCATTTGACCAGACCTGCGTGATTGACAGCCGAAAATGGCGACTTTACTAAGGTATTTTGACAGCAAAAGTGGGGAATCAGGGGATAATAAAGGCACTATTGTACAGCACAGCTCAGGCCCTATTGAACACTATTTTTACCTCATATTGAAAAAACGGGGTGACCGGTTCCCTTTAACATTGCAAAGAATAGAAGAAGCTTTGTAATTTATCCGTTCGTGAAAAACATTGATGACACACTGATGGTAAAAACGGACACACGGATAACACACTCATGGTAAAAACGGACACACGGATAACACACTCATGGTAAAAATGGACACCCTGACCTTACACTTATGACTCGGTGATGACTCACTGATGGTGAAAACGGATGTATGGACCGCACGCTGATGACACACTGATGGTAAAAACAGACACTGACCGTACACTGATGCAAAAATAGACATCGATTATACACTGATGACACTGATGGAAAAAACAGACACACGGGCGATACACTGATGACACTGATGAAAAAACTGGACACCAACTATATGCTGATGACACACTAATGGTGAAGACGTTTACACGAAGGGTAAAAACGGACCATACACTTATGACTTGGTGATGACTTACTGATTGTGAAAACGGACGCACCGACCGTACACTAATGACACACTGATGGTAAAAACGGATACACGATGATACATTGATGGTAAAAACAGACACACCAATGACACTGATGGTAAAAAATGGATACGCCGACCGTACGCTGATGACTCACTGATGGTGAAAACAGGCCCACGTACCATATGTTGATGACACACTGATGGTAAAAAAGGACAATGGATTATACACTTATGACTCGTAGATGACTCACTGATGGTGAAAATTGATGCACAGAAAGTATGCTGATGACACATTGATGGTAAAAATGGGCATACGGGCTGTGCACTGATGGAGAAAACGGACACATGGAGCATACACTGATGGAAAAAAGGACACACCGACTACACTGATGACTCACTCATGGTAAAAACGGTCATACAGACCATACACTGATGACACTGATGGAAAAAACGAATGCACGGACCGTACACTGATGACACACTTATGGTAAAATCGGACACATGGATGACACACTGATGGTAAAAACGGACACAAGGATCATATACATGACTCACTGATGGTGAAAACAGCTGCACGAACCTTACTCTGATGATGCACTGATGGTAAAAATGGACAAAAAATGTACACTGATGACACACTGATGGAAAAAACTGACACATGGACCTTACACTTATGACTCGTTGATGACTCACTGATGGTGAAAACGGATGTACGGACCGTACGCTGATGACACACTCATGGTAAAAACAGACACCCTGACCATACACTGATGAAAAAAATGGACACACCAATTATACACTGATGACACTGATGTAAAAAACGGACACACGGACGATACACTGATGAAACACTAATGGTGAAGACGGACACACAGACCATACACTTATGACTTGCTGATGACTCACTGATGGTAAAAACGGATACACAATGACACATTGATGGTAAAAACGGATCTGACATTTACAAATGTCCGGATGTTTGGTCTAAAGAGGTTGTCCACTACTTTTACATTGTTGACCTATTATTAGGATAGGTCATCAATGTTTGATCGTCTGGAGGTCTGACACCTGACACCTCTGCTGATCAGCTGTGATTGGTGTGGGTGGCGGCCGAAAGTGCTCACTTGCTCAGCTGTCCCATCTTCTGGTAGTGGCCGAAGCTTGGTACTGCACATCTGCCTCCTATTCAAAGGAGGTGGATGTGCAGTACACTGCAGCAGTCACTACCAGAAGATGGCCAGCTCCGCAAGTGAGTATTTACTCCTGCCGATACAGATAGCAGAGGTACCGGGTGTCAGACCCCAGATGATCAAACATTGATGACTTATCCTAAGGATAGTCCAGCAGTGTAAAAGTAGTGAACAACCCCTTTAAGGCTGCGTTCACATTTGCGTTGTTGGGCGCAGCGTCGGCGACGCAACGCAAAACGCATGCACAATGCATCGTTTTGTGACGCATGCGTCCGACGTTTACATGAAATTTGACGCTCAAAAAACTGCATCATGTAGCGTCGGCTGCGGCCTGACTGTTGCGCCCAAATGACGCATGCGTCACAAAACGCTTGACAACGCATACCGGCGCATGTCCATGCGCCCCCCATGTTAAAGATAGGGGCACATGACGCATGCGTCGATATCCGTCAACGACGCTGCGCCCAACAACGCAAATGTGAACGTTGCCTAATATTGCTAATCCCATGACCACCATTACATTAAGCATTATAGTTTGCACTTCAATTATATGTCTTACAGTATGGACAGAATTAGCAGGCAAACAATAGGTGGTGTAGAGGCTGTTGTGACTCACACCTGGGAGCTAAGGAGATGGTAAGGCCACCTTACATGAGGAGACCTATAGATTGGGGTCCTTTAGCAGATTTTGTATTGAGGTACAGTATATGAGCTTCAAGACACATCTTTGCCCAGAATAAATACAGATTAAACAATTTTCCTTTGAACTGATCTCTATGCATAATGCTGGCGGTATTAATAACAAAATCAAGACACTGAATCCAGAACATGTTGTCTTTTAATTTTTCCTGGTCTTGTGGAGCAGAGAAAGTGCAGACATCGTAACGCAAAGGAAGTAATTGTAGCCATAGCAGCCTGTATGATTGTTGTGGATCCCAAATCAACAGGGGCTATGCTTCACAGAAAATGAATGTCTCTTAAAAATCAAGCTTGTCCAGGCCGCCTGCTGATTGATCGAGGCAATCATGTGTAAACTAATAAGTATGTAATGATTGTACATGTAATTTCGCAATATGGCAACAGATTATTGTTAATAGGACTAGGATTCTGGGCTCTGGGAGTAGAAAAGGACTCGTGCTAATGTGACTTTATAATAATGTTTGAAAGACAAAAGGCCTTATTACAATTTTGATGTAGGGTCTAGCCATGTGAAACCGACACAAAGGCAGACAATGCAATGATTTCTATAAAACGTGTACCATCTCTGTCTATATTACTCACCCATAGAAACTCTATGTGCCACTATATAAAGTGCTTCTATGAGGTGTCATATTCTCCACTAAATGTTTGCTTCTGAGAAAGAATAGCTGCAGGCAGGCATCGGAACATTTCTCACAATATTTTTCTTAAGGATGCTGTATAACTTATTAAAGAAAACCTATGTGGGCCTTTGTATAAAAATATAGGCACGCTGAGGTACAGTATGAGCCCGTAGCACAGGCTTGTAATGTGACTATGTGATTGAGGTGTAATAAAGTTTCATTGTTTGAGCTTTTGTAGCTGCCATATTGTGCATTTGATGGGATGACTTATAGCCCTTCATCTAGAGGAGTGGTCCCCAACCTTTCTGACCTTAAGAGCCACATCCAGCTCCCGTCCCCCTCACAGTAATGACAACCAAAGCCCCCATTACGGGTATAATACTGACCAAAGCTTTTCCACATAAATCACCTCGGAGCAGAATACCAAGATCAAGGGGTTCCCACAGTACCCCGTTCAGTATTCTTCCTACACTGTCGCATCCAGATTCAAGAACCTCCTCTGACAGGTAGGATCATCCTGTCTCCAGGGTACCATTCTTAAATTTATCTCTAAGCCCCCGGGACCAGTATATGTGCCTCCAGATCTGCTCTTCTCTGCAGGGCTACTGACTGAATTCACCATTTTGAGATGTGCTCTTCATACCTGTTTGTTACACCTCGAGCTAATGCACTAAGCTGGCAGACAGCCGTGAGCCGCAATTCATGGGACCGCAAGTCACAAGTTGGGGACCCTAGATCTAGATATTGCTTAGAGGCCTGAATCTTGCTTTTCTTGTCATAGTGTTTGGAGTAGTGGGCAGTGGCATATCTAGGGGGGGCAGCCGGGGCATATGCCCCGGGCGCAGCCGGCAGGGGAGCGCAGTCGGGCCACCTAATTCGGCGGTCCGCAGTGTCTCCCCCGGTGGCTGCATTCTGCCGCCCCCGGTCTGGGAGTCAGCTGTTCTCTGTGCCGACTGTCAAGCTGACAGCCGGCACAGAGAAGCTGCAGAGTGCTGGCTCCCAATGTGTGCAGAGGTGGAGGGGAGCCCCTGCAGAGTGGCTGTGGCAGGCAGGGAGAAATCCCTGCAGCTCCGCTGCCCAGCGATCTGTCTTCCTGCTTCCTCTTGCTTCCTCTCACACAGACGCGCCGCTGGATGACGTCATCATTCAGCGGCCGGCTGTGTCAGAGGAAGGCGATGGAGATGCTGCGGCAGAGCGCGAGGAGAGGTGAGAGGTGTGTGTGTGAATGTGTGTGTATGTGAGTGTGTGTGTATGTGTGTGAATGTGTGTGTGTGAATGTGTGTGTATGTGTGTGTGAATGTGTGTGAGTGTGTGTGTGAATGTGTGTGTGAGTGTGTGTGTGAATGTGTGTGTGAATGTGTGTGTGAGTGTGTGTGTGAATGTGTGTGTGTGAATGTGTGTATGTGAGTGTATGTATGTGTGTGTGTGTATGTGTGTGTGTATGTATGTATGTGTGTGTGTATGTGAGTGTGTGTGTATGTGAGTGTGTGTGTATGTGAGTGTGTGTGTGTATGTGTGTGTGAATGTGTGTGTGTGACTCAGTATTGGGTGTGTGTATCGCGCTGCAGGGGAATGTGCAGAGAAGTGAATGGTGTGTGTGTGGGGGGAGGAGAGGGCAATGATGGGGCTGACGGGGAGAGAGCAATGATGGGGATGGTGGAGGAGGAGAGGGCAATGATGGGGCTGACGGGGGGCATATGTCCTTGGGGGGGCGCCAAAATGAATTCTTGCCCCGGGTACCAGAAACGCTAGATACACCTCTGGTAGTGGGAGTCACAGAAAATAAGATGCCATTACTTTATCAGGTGGGAATAACCCTGGCTACCTGTTGCAGCTCATTCTGGTTTCCTGTAGCCACTACTAGGGAAATCCCACAGATTTATACAGACTCTACATATAGCAGAAATATAGGAATACCGATCCATAGCAGCCAAAGTAGATCAAAAGGGGACTTTATTGAGTGGAGATTTATATATCTATCTAAATTAAGTATTGTTAAATATTCACAGAGATACACTGCAGCACCCAATAATAATCATTGATTTTCATAATCCAAAATCAACAGCCTCATAGGCATATCTGAGGCTGGCAATTTCAGGTGATCCGTAGCCAACATTCGGAGAGCAAAACATGGATGTGTGACTCCGGCCTAGAGGTGCAGAAGACCATTGGGTACCTTTGAAAGCTAGGGCTCATTCAGACGTCTGTTATTCAAGCATAAGTGCCGTCTGTGGGTTCCTTAATAGAACCTGTACCTATTATAGTCCATATATGACTGTTCGCATGTCCTAGTCACAAATCAAACTCGCCAATACACGAGCGGGAAGCCACCCGCTTTCTACACTTGAAAGAATAGAGTTAAGATGACCTGCAGTGGAGCAGCTGGGAAAATGGCTGAAAAGTCACTTCAGAAGAACAGCCAGCGTTGTTGTCACTGTAGAAAACTTGGCCGCTCTGCTTGCACCTCAAAGACGCCGTAGGAACATAATGTTGAAGCTCCCTATCGTGGGTTGACTTTTGATCTTGCCCTTATTATTTACAAGGTTATCCACTTAAAATAGTTTAGCATAAATGCGAAACTCCCATGTTACTGAGTAAAATTTACACTGTAAAGAATTTAAAAAAAAAAATGTGTTCCCAGAACGGAAGGAAAACTCATCTAGAGAAGATATTACATTATACTGTAGAGCAAACTTAGTAATGACAGAGGCTCAGAGTAAAAAAAACAATATGAAGACAGCTTGTTAGATAGGACTACTGTAATTGCCGTCTGTGGTTCCATCTGACTTCCTATGAATCTATCAATAGGACCTTATTTCTACAGTACAGGAAGGCTGATGGCTTTAGAAGAAAAAGTCAGTGAAGGTGACTCAAGGCCATCAAGACAACTTTACATAAATCTTTGAAATCAAATAAAACCACATTACATGTCATCTTGCGGTGCTGTGACCTTGAGGGGGACCGGCTACAGAGGGCATGTTAGGCACTTTTAACAGAAAATTCCTTTCTAGCTTCTTAGGATACATTCACACTGAGTTTTTTTGGAGATGGAAGCGGTGCACCTGCCAGGGCCGTGGGGATACTCGATACTGGACTGGTTCTTAAAGGGATGTGATCATGGCAGCAGTGACCCGGTCTGTGGCCCTGTGTGGCCAATAAAAGTCAATTAAAGGGAAAATTAAGTTTATGGGGAGATTGTTCATGACGCCACCCGTGGTGTTAGGCAATGGATGGTTGGCACTGCGGTTCAGGTCCACTGGGGCAGTTGGTAACGCAGCAGAGTTGGTACAGCTCTCCACAGGTAGAGCTAGGCCCCAAGGCAGTTATGGTGTGATCGTGGTGGTTGTAGGGCAGGTGGCACAGCAATAATTCAGGGAACACAGCAGGGTGCAGCTTCCACACTTTACTCACAGTTCTTGTGTGCATTCCCCAGCCAGGGTGCTGTGTCCTCCAGGTCGGTGGTCCAGCCAGCTCTCAGGTAGTTTGGGGTACACTTTGCCAGAATCCCCTTCTTGTGTTCCTATCCTGGCTGTCTCCCTGTCCTGGCTCTCTCCTTTCCTGCCCTGTGCCTTCACACACAGTGCCCCAAGCCAGCAGCCTCGGATTTTGTTGTGCGACGTCCTCTTGGTCCCCTTGACCCTATGTCTCTGCCTATTCAGCGACTGTGTGTGGTTGTGGCTGTGGCACGTACAGATACCACAGCCTCCGGCTGGCTAGCTGAGCCTTGTAGTTCTCCACTAGTCTGGGGTCCGGTTCCCTACTGTGACCTGGTCCCTCCACCCGACTACAGTCAGCGTGGATATGGGCCCCACGGGTGGATTCTTTACCCGTGCCCCTAGGACCCCTTCTATCTCTTCTTTTTGTCAGGAGCTTCTCTCTATCTTCCTTGTTTTTTCTTTCTGTCCTCTGGTGCTGGGACGAGCTCCTCACTGCTCAAGTCCCCAGCTCCAACTCCTCTCATCTCCTCTGCTCCACTCCTTCTCACAGACTCACTAACTTCTAGACCTTTCCTGACTCCTCCTACTGTTTCCATGACAACCCCTCTAACTGTCACTCTCTCCACCCACACCCTCTACCTAGCTCATCCCGGGCCCTGAGAGGTCTGGTGTTGGATGTAAGTGTCTGGGTTCTGGGTAGTGCCCCACTCCTTACCCGAGAGCGAAGAACCACACCTCGTCCGAGGTGCAGTACCTCTGTGGCCACTGGACCTCAGGGGCGCCACAGACGTATCCAAGGTGTCTTTCCAGAAGGATCCACCTCAGGAAATGCTATTTCTTTGTTTTTGGATGACTGTCTTTTTCATTAAACTTTTTTAAGCATTTTTGAATGTTTTTTTTTTCTACCACGTGTTGCTTCTTTTTTACCTTAGAAAAGGTTATCTAAAACTCGTTGGAAAAAATGCTCAAAAAACTTGAACCTCGAAATGGATATCAATGTGTTTTCACAGGATATTTGGAGAGGCTTTTGATGAGGATTTTGGAGTATGTCTACTTCAAAAACCTCCAACAAAAAAGCTCTGTGGGAACATACACTTAGAGAACCAAATAAATCAAGTATTGATTCTTGGGACAGCAAAAAAGGAACAATACGTTCTCTCTAGACTTGGGCCAGGTGCAAACATTCAGTATTGGTCTGTATTTTTTCCCAGTATTTGTAATCCAAAACCAGGAGTGGAACAATCAGAGAAGTATAATAGAAACACGTCACCACTTCTGTATTTATCACTCACTCCCGATTTTGGTTTACAAATACTGAGGTAATAAACGTACCAAATACTCAATGTGTGAACGTGGCCTAATAACTCTAAACGGCAAGTGGGCAAGATTTCTGCATTGCATATTTCAGGAGACTACAAATAATGAGGGCAATTACCAGTAGATTAAGCAATATGAGTGGAAAGGTTCTGGAACCACCTAGTTTTGAAGAAAAAAGTCCAAGGGGCTTTAATTTGTCACCAGATTTCACAATACAGACTCCATATATTATTAAATACACCCTTTAGACCTGATAAGTCGGGTGTACTTACTTTGAGAAGCCATGTCAGAATGAATGCATAATCCTTTTCAAATTTTAAACTCCCTTTCCATCCACTTAGCCAAAATGACAGCTCCACAGTGTTCTCTTCCCTGTGTATGGTGGGGTGTCACTTTGCTAAGTACAAGTTGCTTAGTGTAGGCTGTCAGATAGGTTCGGTAGGTGGGAGAAGATGGAATGCACTTGGACTCATGAACTCTCTCATTCATATAAGGCTGTCAGTTCTGGTCTGGCATTGTGGTCAGTAAACACTCTTCTGAGCTCGGCCTTATTCGGCAATTCTGAAATGGATTTTCACAGTAAGTATGCAGCGCCCCAGAGTCCTGGTCGTTGCAGTACTGTGGCTCCGCCACTATGGGGAGCTATGGTACGTCTGACTGCACTAACGGAGTCTCTCTGACCAGGTAACACCTCACTACACTTCACACTCCGGCCACCAGGGGGGGTGGTTCTATCTACTAGGCCACTCCTCACATTCTGGTAAAACTGGGGGTTGGACAGGAAGACAGGGAGAAGTAGCTGGGAAGAGCTAGCGAGAGGACCTGTCAGGGATGGGATCCTGGCAGACTCCTCAGAGCAGGACTAACCAGTGCACAACGGGGATACAGTAAAGAGGAATTGGGACCAGAAGGAGTCGTGCTGTTAGACCGAGGCAACATCCTTCTGAGGCGCAAACAGTCGGTGGCCGGAACGCCGAGCAAGTAAGAGACTTTAAGTACACTGCAAACCACGGCCGGACAGCCAATTACAGGTTGGCTGTCTCACTTAACACCTAAGCAGACAACGGAGGCAGCTGTGGGAGAGGGGCGACTCTAGGGTCCCGGAAGAACTCCAGGCCTACCCCGTCATACGGGTGCGTCCTACCATATCACCTGGAGGACGGAGAGAACGAACATTAGAGAAAGACAGAACCAGTTGTGAGGACTATCCCGGGAGCTCAGCAGGGAAGGACTACAACACCCAGCGCTAGAAGGTAGACACTGATCTCCACCTGTAAAGAGAACTCCTGATGTGCCTTTGGACTGGCCGGTCTCTGACAACCCTGTTAACAGCGCTCTGGACTGAGGACTCTAAAACCTTCAGTAAAGAGGTAAAGAGACTACAACCTGGTGTCCTCATTATTTACCGCGACCTGCACCCCACAACCGCACCATTATCACCACTTATTGCACCGGACGTCCCCCACTGATAGACAGGGCCACGGACCGGGTCTAGCCACCGTGACCACTCCAGGACTGAGACTCAGAGGCCCGGTGCCAGGTACCCCTCGGCCCTGCGGCGGTGTGGGGGCGCTCCATTTTTGGCGTCACGAACAGGATCTACTTAAGCCTGAAGAATCAGGTCATGTGTGCCTTGGAACTGTGAATTATTGTGCTCGAACTGTACTTTATTGAAAGGACTGTGTATTGCCATTTATCGCCAAAAATTCGCCATTGCCGCGCACGGAGGGAGGAGCCTTAGCTACGTGGGCGGAACCAGCCAAAAGAAGCGCGGAACGGAAAGCGCGGTAAGGCGCCAATCCCGGAAGAGGAACTCCGACCTCCAGCAGGTTAGTGGGAGGAAGGGACAGCCATGTCCGAGTCGGGAGGAGAGGAGGTGGCGGTCGCAGCCGCGGACGCAGGGGCAGCTCCGGTCCCCGCAGCGGGCGAAGCCGCGGCCCTAATACCACCACCGGTTGCCGCAGAACCCGCTGCCCCCGTCAGCCAGTCGGACACTGCCGCTAACGCAAAAGCCATAATGCCCTTCTCTATGCCCTACCTGCCCGGAGCGGACTGGCTCCCACGATACTCTGGGGAGTCGCATACATTCACTGACTTTAAAGAGGGGCTCTGCAGCCTGCTCGAGTTCTATCCCCTAACCGAGCCTCAGAAGGTCCATATGATAACCGGCCAACTCTTTGGGGCGGCTCTGAGAGAATTGAAATCCTGGCCCGCTGAGGATAAAGGAACTGCACAACAGATTTTTGCCAAGCTTAAAGCCACCTTTGATACTCGCACTGCTACAGAAATTAAACTGACTTTTTATGGATGCAAACAAAGGCCACAGGATAGCTTACGGGACTATGCCCTTAATCTCCAGGAGGCGATGCGGGCCATTAAGCAGAGTGACTCCGGCAGCATGCAGGATGAGGATAAACTTCTGAAGGAGCGGTTCATTGAGGGGCTCCTGTGCAGTCAACAGCGGGGCCAATTGCACTTCCTGGCCATGCAAAATCCAGACTTGACTTTTGCGCAGTTTAAAGATAAAGCTATCCAGGCATTGCAGGAGCGACAGCCCAGCCGTGCAATACCACCCAGGCGCCCCGCTATCACATACCACCAGGAGGTGGCATCGGATACCCCAGTTGCCGCGGAGGTCGACGCCCAGAGCTTCGAGGACGACTCCCCTGCAGGACTCTGTCTTCAGATGCGGGAGCTGACCAGGAGCGTTGCTGCCCTAGCCTGGACGGTGCAGTCCCTACAGGAGGCCCCCAAAGAAAAGATCCAGCTAGCCTCCGGACCAGAGGATGTTCCCTGGATGCGACAGAAGAGGACCCCACCGACCAGAGGCCGGGACAGCGATCGCTTCCATCAGGACGGACGACCCATCTGCCGCCGATGTCACCAGGTGGGCCATCTTGCAAGGTACTGTCCTTTAAACGAGCAACCCCTGGGGCAAAGGGCCAACCCCCAGGAGTAGGACGGTCAGGCCCGCAGCATTGGAGAACCAAGTATATTGGAGGACGACCAGTTCTCCCTGTAGTGATTGATGGAATCCCCTTGAATGCTTTGCTGGACACCGGTTCTCAGGTGACGACTATACCTTACGTGCTCTACAAACGGTATTGGGAGGACGCTGATATTACTCGTGGCCCTGACGATGATTTCACCATAATAGCTAGTAATGGTCAGCCGTTGCCACAAGTGGGGTATAAGGAGGTCACCATCAAAGTGGGGCGGGTGGAATTGAAAGCCCAAGGGATTGTGATTGTTGATATTGATCGTCGAGAATGTAATCCCATGATGACTCTTGGTACTAATGTTATAGAAAATTGTCTTGCAGAAGTGATTGTTTTGTTGCAACAGGTGGCAGAAACCGCTGGCCACAGTGAGCAACGCGCCCTGCAGAAGGAAATCAGGGCTCTGATGCAGAGACAGCAGGTAGAGCTGACTGGTGGTGAGATTGGTCGTGTCACTGTGAGTGATTCAAACCCCATCGCGATACCCCCCAAGAGCGAAATGTTAATATGGTGTCGAGCAGCCATAGGTCTCAGGGGTAAGGACTACCAGGCCTTGGTAGAACCCGTATATTCAGACAATAGGCCTACTGTTCTGACAGCCCGGGGGGTGGTCGACGTCCGTCAGGGGAGAGTGCCCGTACGTGTCCTCAATTGTGGGGAGGAAGAGGTCCACCTAACCAAGTATACCACGCTCGCCAAACTGTTCACTGTCAATAATAGTGTAATACAGACACCTGAACCCTTGGTCCCGTCAAACGTGGCGGAGAACAAAGGTTCTGCAGAGCACTCGAAAGACTGGTGTCGGGAATTGCATGTGGGCACTGACTCTACCCCATCTCATCAAATACAGGGAGCTTACAGGGTGGTACACGAGTACGAGCAGGTATTCAGCAAACACCCCTTAGATTTTGGGCAGGTGAAAGGGATCCAACATCACATCCCCACGGGAGATCACCGACCCATAAAAGAGAGATATCGCCCTGTACCCCCAGCTCATTACCAGTGTGCCAAGGACATGTTGCGGGAAATGAAGGAGGCTGGGGTGGTGAGAGACAGCTGTAGCCCCTGGGCAGCTCCGTTAGTCCTTGTTAAAAAGAAAGATGGTACAATGAGGATGTGTGTGGATTACAGGCAGTTGAATCGCATTACACATAAGGACGCATACCCACTGCCCAGGATAGAGGAGTCCCTGGCTGCTTTAAAATCTGCTAACTACTTCTATACCTTAGATCTCACCAGTGGGTACTGGCAGGTTCCTGTAGCGGAGGCGGACAAAGAGAAGATGGCCTTCACGACACCAATGGGTCTCTGCGAGTTCAACTACATGCCCTTCGGATTGTGCAATGCTCCCGGGACGTTCCAGAGGATGATGGAGTGTTGCCTGGGACACATGAACTTTGAAACTGTGCTGCTGTATCTGGATGACGTCATAGTCTTCTCTAAGACCTACGAAGACCATCTGAAGCACCTGGCCGAGGTGTTTGAAGCCTTGTCCAACTTCGGCCTAAAGGTGAAACCGTCCAAGTGTCATCTGCTGAAACCTAAAGTGCAGTACCTGGGCCATGTGGTGAGCGCTGAAGGAGTGGCCCCAGACCCCGACAAGGTCACAGTGATCAAGGACTGGCCAAAGCCCAGTGACCTCCACGAAGTCCGGCAGTTCCTCGGGCTGGTAGGCTATTACCGGAGGTTCATTAAAGACTTCACCAAGAAGGCCGCACCCTTGCAAAACCTGTTGGTGGGCCAACCAAAGAAGACCAAGGGGAGGAACACCCCCTTTGACTGGAACGGGGAGCTGGAGGAATCCTTCACCTGCTTGAAGTCGGCGCTGACGGGAGAAGAGGTACTGGCTTACCCCGAATACGACCAACCGTTTGTGCTGTACACAGATGCCAGTAATGTGGGACTAGGAGCCGTGCTGTCTCAAGTCCAGAAAGGCAAAGAAAGAGTGATCGCTTACGCCAGCAGGAAACTCCGTCCCACGGAAAGGAACCCTGACAACTACAGTTCCTTCAAGCTGGAATTCCTTGCCCTTGTGTGGGCAGTGACGGAGAGGTTCAAGCACTACCTGGCCTCCGCGAAATTCACCGTTTTCACGGACAACAATCCACTAACGCATCTGGATACTGCCAAACTCGGGGCTTTGGAACAGCGGTGGATGGCCCGGCTGTCCAACTATGATTTCACCATCAAATATCGGGCAGGACACCAAAATGCCAATGCCGATGCCCTGTCCCGAATGCCCAATTTACCAGAAGTGGGAGAAGACCCAGAGGCACTTGAAGAGGTGGAGCTGCCTGCCTTCCATCGCCCCAAAGCCACTCAGAACTCTCACCATGTGAAGAACAGGCACAAGAACCCACCGGATGCCACGCTGAATCCCCTGCCCCACCACGGATGGGCAGAAACCCAGGATAGTGACCCCGCGGTCCGTCAGGTGAAGGAGCTCTTGACGCAGGCTGGGTTGCACCCTGGCCCAGATGATCCACAAGAAACCCAACAGCTGTGGAAGGGGAGAAGCAAACTGTTTATCCATGATGGCAAGCTGTGCAGGAGGAGCATCGACCCACGTACTCATGAATTGGTGTGGCAGATAGTGGTGCCAAGGCGAGTTGCGCCCATGGTTCTGGGAGCCTACCATGATGGGGCCAGACACTTCGGATGGAGGAAGCTGGAGAAGCTGCTCCGAGGGAGGTTCTATTGGATTGGCATGAAGAGAACCATTGAGAAGTGGTGTCGGGAGTGTGGTCCATGTAGTCTGCGCAGAAAGGACCGTGACAGTCAACGGGCTCCCCTACGGCCTATCATCACCAAACGGCCGCTTGAACTGGTCGCGCTGGATCATGTGAAGCTGGCTATATCTACGCCCTTACCATCGTGGACCACTACTCCAGGTTTTTGGTGGTTGTGCCTGTTAAAGATCTAACGGCCAGGACTGCCGCCAGGGCCTTCCAGCAGCACTTTTGTAGGCCCCATGGCTACCCAGAGAAGATACTGACCGACCAGGGACCTGCCTTTGAAGCAGAAGTGTTCCAGGAATTCTGCCAACTGTACGGGTGTAAGAAGATCAGAACCACACCGTACCACCCTCAGACCAACGGGATGTGCGAGAAGATGAACCAGGTGGTAATCGATTTATTGAAGACCTTGCCTGTGGAAGAACGGAGCCTGTGGCCGATAAAGTTGCCTGACTTGGTGGATATGTACAACCACATCCCAGTAAGTTCCACCAACTGTACTCCAGCGTACCTGATGCGAGGAAGATCTAGTCGGTTACCCGTTGATCTGGATATGGGGGTCCTAGTACCCGAAGATACCCCGCCGGAGGCAGATTGGGATACAGAAAGGCAGCGAAGATACCGCGAAGTACAGGAGTGTGTAGAGAGGAGCCTCGCCCAGGCTAGGCAAAAACAAGAAAGGGACTACAACCAACACGCTCCTGCGATTCCTCTATCACCTGGTGAGCAAGTACTTAAACGAAAGAGGAGGTTACATAAACTCGATGACCAATGGGAAGCGGAACCGTATACCATCCTGCCGTCCGATTTCGACAACACAAAGGTCTGCCTCATCAGCAAGGACCAAGGGGAGACCTCAACAGCGGTATCCAGGGATCACCTTAAGGTCTGCCCCGATAAGTTGAAAGAGAGAGAGACGGTCCCAAAGATCTCCCCGCCGGAAGAAAAGGAGAAGATGTTCCATACCGTCCTTGGTGACTTTCCCCAGTCCTGGACTCAGATAAATCAAGCCGTCGTGGTGCCTGTTCTAATGTTTCAACAGCCGGACCCGCCAGAAACAGTGGTGGCACCAGATCATCCGGTCCCGCTACCTCAACAAGCCTTACTTGATGATGCCATGCCAACCGTTGAACCGGTAAATCCTCCCTCTGCTGTCAGTGAATCTGCTGTACCCACTGTTGATAGCAGCAGCTCTGAGAACCCCAACCTGCCAGTGCTACCCCGACTCACTAGAAGTGTAGCTAGAAGACAGTGCACTACACCAGCGGTAGCAAGCATAGCGGGCCCCGTTAGGCCAATAGCAACCCCTGCGCTGCGAAGGTCCACACGCAGCACTCAAAATCAAACTCCCCTCCGCTACAAAACTTGGAGGTATTAATAAGGGCTGCTCTTTAGTTAAGAATGTTTTTGTGTATGTCTTTTGTTACAGGTTTTAAATGGACAATAGAGTAATGGACGGTGAATTGCTCAAAAACTTTCACAAGGGGACCCCTTTGTTTACCCGGGGTCCCCGCTGTTTCAACCACTGAACTGAGAGTCATAAACTGTGCATGACCTAACTTTTGCAACGTTCAAGAATCCTCACCTCCCGTAAAGGGAAGCACTGTTATGTTCAATTGTTATGCTATTTCAAAAATTTGTGTGTTTTCTGTTAACATGTGTTATTGTTCTTGTTTTCCCAGTCCTGGAGTACTGGATTTAACCGGGGGGGAGTGCAGCGCCCCAGAGTCCTGGTCGTTGCAGTACTGTGGCTCCGCCACTATGGGGAGCTATGGTACGTCTGACTGCACTAACGGAGTCTCTCTGACCAGGTAACACCTCACTACACTTCACACTCCGGTTCTATCTACTAGGCCACTCCTCACATTCTGGTAAAACTGGGGGTTGGACAGGAAGACAGGGAGAAGTAGCTGGGAAGAGCTAGCGAGAGGACCTGTCAGGGATGGGATCCTGGCAGACTCCTCAGAGCAGGACTAACCAGTGCACAACGGGGATACAGTAAAGAGGAACTGGGACCAGAAGGAGTCGTGCTGTTAGACCGAGGCAACATCCTTCTGAGGCGCAAACAGTCGGTGGCCGGAACGCCGAGCAAGTAAGAGACTTTAAGTACACTGCAAACCACGGCCGGACAGCCAATTACAGGTTGGCTGTCTCACTTAACACCTAAGCAGACAACGGAGGCAGCTGTGGGAGAGGGGCGACTCTAGGGTCCCGGAAGAACTCCAGGCCTACCCCGTCATACGGGTGCATCCTACCATATCACCTGGAGGACGGAGAGAACGAACATTAGAGAAAGACAGAACCAGTTGTGAGGACTCTCCCGGGAGCTCAGCAGGGAAGGACTACAACACCCAGCGCTAGAAGGTAGACACTGATCTCCACCTGTAAAGAGAACTCCTGATGTGCCTTTGGACTGGCCGGTCTCTGACAACCCTGTTAACAGCGCTCTGGACTGAGGACTCTAAAACCTTCAGTAAAGAGGTAAAGAGACTACAACCTGGTGTCCTCATTATTTACCGCGACCTGCACCCCACAACCGCACCATTATCACCACTTATTGCACCGGACGTCCCCCACTGATAGACAGGGCCACGGACCGGGTCTAGCCACCGTGACCACTCCAGGACTGAGACTCAGAGGCCCGGTGCCGGGTACCCCTCGGCCCTGCGGCGGTGTGGGGGCGCTCCAAGTACACCAGCCTTCTCAGGCATAAGAGATCTATTTAATAATCTTTTAAGTTTGTACTGTAAAATCAGATCTTTTTTTTTAGAGGGGACAATTCCAATTAGCTGCAGGACTAGACATAATCCCAGTTTAATCGTCACATGTGAGACACATCAGTTTGCATGGTAGCTGTATACATAAAATGCTAGAAAATATACCATTTCATCTTTTATTTTAGATGCTCTTGAGCAATTATTATTCCTATGAAGTAATGCAGATCATGTCTAGATTTTCATCTCACCTCTAAAATCAAGCTACTAGGCATTACCTATAGTTCAGGTAATTGCAGACACTAGAAATGTCATTAGGTTACACACCTAAACCTAGCGTTAAATATATTTTCCCACATAGTTCCTACCTTGAGAAGATAGAAGGGCAGAAGTCAAATCAATTTGCTACTAAAACTCCCTGAGCTCTTAGGGTCACTTGGAAATGTACAACTAAACAGATCTGGAGTACACACATGTTCACCTCACTTTCACGCACCTGACTCATTCAGAGGTAATGATTTGTTTCTGACTTTCCATGAATAAGAAACAAGGGGACAAAAATTCCCTCATGTCCTTCCCCCCGCCCTTTATGTAACCTCAATATTAAAAAAAATCCCACACTTCCTCCCGCAGGAAGGTGCTAGGTCAGAAAGGACAAGCGCTGCATCTCAACTCGTGTCACAAACTACCATGAAGTACAGGGAGTGAAATTGCTCCATTTTCAACAGTGGAGTATGGAGCCGCCATGGGATCTTCGGATCCAGAAGTTCAGCATGATGTCTGTCAGATTTGGCTGGCATCTATCAGCCTCGATTCACTTAGTAGCATACATATTTTGCTCCGCTGAACATGAATATTACGGCTGGTCATCTGTCATCCATATACGTACATTTGTGTTGTACAGTATTATCAGATGCTCTGAGTCAGTCTGGTGGCGCAATATCCTGTTTGTAACATTTATTGCTATGGACTCACACACAGGGTCGGACTGGCCAACGGGAGAACAGGAGAATCCCCCGGTGGGCCCCTGTGCAGGAGTGAGACACTTAAGGCCCCGTCTCACTAAGCGATTTACCAACGATCACGACCAGCGATATGACCTGGCCGTGATCGTTGGTAAGTCGCTGTGTGGTCGCTGGGGAGCTGTCACACAGACAGCTCTCCCCAGCGACCAACGATCAGGGGAACGACTTCGGCATCGTTGAAACTGTCTTCAACGATGCCGAAGTCCCCCTGCAGCACCCGGGTAACCAGGGTAAACATCGGGTTACTAAGTGCAGGGCCGCGCTTAGTAACCCGATGTTTACCCTGGTTACCAAAAAAAACAAACACTACATACTCGCCTTTCGGTGTCCAGGTCCCTTGCCGTCTGCTTCCTGCTCTGACAGTGCCGGCCGTACACTGAGAGCAGAGCGCAGCGGTGACGTCACTGCTGTGCTCTCACTTCTCACTGTACGGCCGGCAGTCAGTGAGAGCAGGAAGCAGACGGCAAGGGACCTGACGGACATCAGAAGGCGAGTATGTACTGTTTGGTTTTTTTTACATTTACGCTGGTAACCAGGGTAAACATCGGGTTACTAAGCGCGGCCCTGCGCTTAGTAACCCGATGTTTACCCTGGTTACCAGTGAAGACATCGCTGGATCGGTGTCACACACACCGATTCAGCAATGTCAGCGGGGCCTCAACGACCAAAAAAAGGTCCAGGCCATTCCGACACGACCAGCGATCTCGCAGCATTGGCCTGATCGCTGGTACGTGTCACACATAGCGAGATCGCTATGGAGGTCGCTGTTGCGTCACAAAACTTGTGACTCAGCAGCGATCTCGCTAGCGATCTCGCTATGTGAGACGGGGCCTTTACTCGCCAACATGAGCATTAGTTGGCACAATACATTTACACTATGTACAGACAAAAGCAGCATCTCATCATTCATCCAACAAGCTACCTAGTCTATTTTATAGAAGCAGAAGTAAATTTGCGAATGAGGGTAATGCAATACATGTATGTAGCTGAACAGTTGGCTTCAAGAGTAAATGTTACTGGTGGGCCTTTGCCACCCCCGTCTGACACTGTTCACACATGTTCCCAGAAGCGGGATAGGCTCTCTTTGGGGTTTCAGTATATGGCCCCCATCCTCATTCATTGAAGCTCAGCGTGATGGCTGTCAAATGGACAATAGTTAAGAGGAATCTGTTACCAGGTTTTCACTACCTCATATGAGAGCAGCAAAGTGTAGGGGCAGAAACCCTGATTCCAGCAATGTATCATTTACTAGGATGTTTGCTACAGTTTTGATAAAACCAATGTTTTATCTGCTGTAGATCTATCAGTTCTCTAAATACCGAGCTCTATATAACCTGTGCATACAGTAGGTAGAAGGCTGCCAATCACTGGTGGGGTTATACAGAGATCATAAATATAGAGCACTACACGGCAGCAGGTTTATTAGTCCTCTTGTGATAATTTGCTGCTGATAAAACAGTGATTTCATCAAAACTACAGCAAACAGACAAGTAAGTGACATATTGCTAGAATCAAGGTCTCTTTCTCTACATTATCCTTCTCCTAGATTAGGTGGCAAAAAAACTGGTGCCATATTCCCTTTAAGCTACCATATAATGGCCCTGATTTATATTTTTGGCTTTGCTGAGTATGTGTCAGCCAACCTGGGAGATCTGGTAGAAGATCACTGCATAATGTGAAGCACACATCTTCCATTTAGCCTGTGTATTTGGGTCCCATATTAAATTAGTTTGGTTTCTTTTGGGGCTGAAGTGGTTAACGACCCTTTCTATGCTGGTCAGAAACATGCAGCTCCATTTCAGCTACTTCTAATCAGGTCGTTAACTCTTCCTATAAAACTTGGCCAGACCCTCTGTCTTGCCAGTGAAAACTCTGCGTTCTTGCTCTTTGGGGAGTCTGTGCTGAAAATGAGTTTGTTGTTGCTATTGGAGATCCTTCTTCCTGTGTGGTGTGCTTAAGCTAAGTGTTTTAGAGAGACCTTGTAAAGGTTTTCTGTTGCATGTGTGTGTTCATCTCCTGGTCCCTATTCCAGTTTAGTTTATTCCTCCCTGTCCCCATCCTCTTTCCTATTGTTGGCTCTTGATTTTTTATCATACACGGTTTCTGGTATCCCTGTTTGTCTCGTGTGTCTTGTTCACATTACATTTCTGTCCCAGGCTCCATGTCGTGAGGGAGATGACAAACCAGGGATTAACAGTAGCATAGTGAGGTCTGAGACTCAGGCCTCTCTACCATTAAGAGTACTCCCAGGACAGTAACGGTTAGGGTCCCAGTCTAGGGACAGTTTGAGGCCCCCCTCCCCTACTTAAGACTTTCACAGCGTGACCGTATGTGGTTATATAATTTTTATATTCCATAAATTGATCCTTGGAAGTGCTTTTATAGTTGTCTTTCTAGTCCGCCCAAACATTGATAAGCTTTTATTTATCCAAACACTGCATAACGAAGAGTACACACCCACCAAAAAGTATTACAAGATTGATGATCAGTCAAGATGACATTTCTCGATTTTTTTCACAAATGCTTTTTAGGCAAGATCCATACTACATTTATGCCCTTTCTTGGGTGCATGTTCTCAGGATATTGGGCATAGTGAAGATGAATGCTACGGCATCCATGCACCATTGTATTTGTCTACAGGTATTTGTGCGCAGTAGATTGCGTTTTCCTATACAGATAAACGGTATGTTGACGCATAGCTGCCAGAGGGAGGCTGAAAGAACATACTTTTGGCCCTCATCTGGTGTATATAGGAACATTATCGTATATGTTAGGAAAAGCCCCAAACATATACTGTAGTGTAAGTGCAGAGACTCAGTGTGCACTTAGCCTTAGATATTTATTTCAGATTATATCAATCTGGTTATGGTTACAAAAGCCAGAAAAATATCTGATGTGAGAAGTAGTCTAGTTGACAAACGCATTATATGCATAGTTCTCAGTTTAACTAGAGAATAATTTTCGCTTTAATTAAAAACTATTAATGAAATATCAAGTCTTAGGTGCTAATATCCGAATCCATGAATGTGGAACTTGCAGGCACCGCCGGTAAAGTCACATGACCAGATCTTTATTAGAAACTAGATTGGCTTTGCATTGCTGTCTTAACATAATGTAATTTTGTCAGTTCCTGGTAGCACACAATTACGTGACACGTTTCATTCTGTCATGCACAGCAGTTAAAAATCACCATCTGGAAATGATACGCCTTAATGTATTTTTCTACTGCTTCTATTTCGGTGGTGTCAGAGAATGAAGTGGGTGAAGAATGTGCACTCTGGTTGAATGCCTTTACATGGCCTGTTGTCTCTTCCTATAGCTGAAGAACATTACTTAGTTTTACTGTAATGCATTACTCCCTGTTGGCACATCTGGCTGCGCATTCTGGTGGCAAAAGAGTTAATCTAGAGGATCAATGACATATATATTTTCTCAGCTTAGTCATAGGCTACAGTTTTCATTATTCATGAAGTAACTGAACAGCTCCAACTGATTTCCATTTTTATTTTTCGTCTACTTAATTCTCAAAAGGTGAAGAGGTATTTTTTCTCGCAATTTAAGCTTCACATGAATTATTTGTTCTGTTATTGTACATGATCATATAGTTATGAGTGCGCTATAGCATTGAAACAAATCACTGAATAATATATGTGTTTCAATGTGCACATTCCAATAAGAACAAGGAAAACCACTGTGTGTCGAAACATTTGACCGGTACTGTGTATACAACACAGTGCAAAAGTTTAAGGTAGGTGTGGAAAAGTGCTGCAAAGTAAGATTGCTTTCATAAATAAAAGTGTTAATAGTTTATTTTTTTATCAATTAACAATATGTAAAGTGAATGAACAAAAGAGAAATCTAAATCACATCTATATTTTGTGTGACCGCCCATTTCCTTCAAAACAGCATCAAAGTATCAGTTCTTCTAGATACACTTGCACACAGTTTTTGAAGGATCTCAGCAGGGAGGTTGTTCCAAACATCTTGGAGAACTAACCACAGATCTGTGGATGTAGACTTGTGCTAATCCTTCTCTCCTTCGTGTAATGTCACATAGGCTCCATTCTGTTGTGATGAGGGCTCTGTGGGGATCATATAATCACTTCCAGGACTCCTTGCTGTCCTTTATACCGAAGATAGTTCTTATTATTTGACTGTATGTTTGGGGTCAGTGTCCTGCTGAAGGATAAATTTGGAGCCAATCAGAAGCCTCCCTGATGGTATTGCATGATGGATAAGTATCTGCCTGTATTTCTCAGCACTGAGCACATTATTCATGACCAAATCTCCAATACATTTGCTGAAATGCCCAAAATTTGCAAAGAACCTCCACCATGCTTCACTTTTGCTTGCAAACACTTACTATTGTACAAATCTATGGCCCATCAGCAAACAAATTGCCTTTTGTTAAAGTCAAATTCTTTAAATTGTAATTAATCAGTCCAGAGCACCTGCTGCCATTTTATTGCACCCGAGTTCCTGTGTTTCTGTGAATAGTTGAGTCACTTAGCCTTGTTTCTGTGTCAAAAGTATGGTTTTAGGCCACAATTCTTCCATGAAAACCTCCTGTGGACAGACTTTTCAGAACAATAAATGGGTTTAGGTGGGTTCCACAAGTTGCTGCCATTTCTACGCTGATAACACTCATGGACATCTTCTGATTTTGAAAGAAAGCAAGCATGATTCCTTGGCCGACCACTTCGTCTATGGTCCTCAATGTTGTCCATTTCTTGGAGTCCTCAATGTTGACAATTATAGACAGATACTTATCCATCGTGCAATACCATCAGCATCTGTTTGGATCCAAATGTATTCTGCAGCAGGACAATGGCCCCAAACATTCAGCCACAGTCATTACAAACTCTATATAACAAATCTTCAGTGTACAAGAAGTAATGATATAGCCCCCCCATAGAGCTCTGACCTCAACATCATAGAGTCTGTGTGGGATTACATGAAGAGACAGAGGGATTAGCACAAGCCAACATCCACGGAAGATTTGTGGTTAGTTCTCCAACATGTTTGGAACCTCCCTGTTGAGAGTCTTCAAAAACTGTGTCCACGTGTACCTAGATGAATTGATGTTCTTTTGAAGGCAAAGGTCGCTCACACCAAATATTGATTTAGTATTCTCCCTTGCATTTTGTAAACTGATAAAAAAAACTATTAACACTTCTATTTTTGAAAGCATATAGAATAGTGATGAGTGAGTATACTCGTTGCTCGGGTGGTCTCCAAGTATTTTGGCGTGCTTGGAGATTTCGTTTTTGTCGACGCAGATGCATGATTTGCAGCTGCTAGGCAGCTTGAATACATGTGGGGATTGCCTAACAAACAGGCAATCACCACATGTATTCAAGCTGTCTAGTAGCCGCAAATCATGCAGCTGCATCGACAAAAACTAAACCTCCAAGCACGCCAAAATACTTGGAGATCACCCGAGCAACGAGTATACTCGCTCATCACTATATACAAGTGCTTCTCACTAAATTAGAATATAATCAAAAAGTTAAATTATTTCAGTTCTTCAATACAAAAAGTGAAACTCATATATTATATAGAGTCATTACAGACAGAGTGATCTATTTCAAGTGTTTATTTCTGTTAATGTTGATGATTATGGCTTACAACCAATGAAAACCCAAAAGTCATTATCTCAGTAAATTAGAATACTTTATAACACCAGCTTGAAAAATGATTCTAAAATCCAAAATGTTGGCCTACTAAAATGTATGTTCAGTAAATGCACTCAATACTTGGTCAGGGCTCCATTTGCATCAGTTACTGCATCAATCTTGGGTGGCATGGAGGCGATCAGCCTGTGGCACTGCTGAGTTGTTATGGAAGCCCAAGTTGCTTTGATAGCAGCCTTCAGCTAGTCTTTATTGTAGGGTCTGGTGTCTCTCATCTTCCTCTTGACCATATGGGATTAAGGTCAGGTGAGTTTGCTGGCCAATCAAGCACAGTGATACTGTTGTTTGTAAACCAGGTATTTGTACTTTTGGCAGTGTGGACAGGTGCCAAGTCCTGCTGGAAAATGAAATTTCCATCTCCAAAAAGCTTATTGGCAGAGGGAAGCATGAAGTGCTCTCAAATTTCCTGGTACACAGCTGTGCTGACTTTGGTCTTGATAAAATGCAGTGGACCTACACCAGCAGATGACATGGCTCCCTAAACCTTCACTGATTGTGGAAACTTCACACTAAACCTCAAGCAGCTTGGATTGCGTGCCTCTCCACTCTTCCTTCAGACTCTGGGACCTTGATTTCCAAAAGAAATACAACATTTTCTTTCATCTGAAAACAACACCTCTGATCACTGAGCAACAGTCCAGTTCTTTTTCTACTTGGCCAGGTAAGATGCTCCTTGTAAATCTGCCTCAAATTTTTGAATTGCCTTTTCTTAAAAATCCTTTCAAGGCTGCGGCTCTCCTCGTTGATTGTGCATCTGTGGCGCCCCTAGGGGTATTTGCCACAAAAATAGTTATTGACACCAAATACAAATATTAAAATAACAAGACTGCACTACCATCTCCGGCCAGAAGGGGGAGCTCCAGAGACTCCCCTTGATCTATTCTGGTCTGAGAAAAGGACTGGCAGTTGGGTTGAGGAGCTGAAAGTGAGAGGTCGTGTAAATGAACTCCTAACAGTCCTATGACGGATTATAGGCCTGTAATACCCATAGTAGGAAAAGAGGAATAGAGAAAAAGGACATTGTGAGAACCGGGTAGCAATAACCTCTACCCAGAATAGGTGCAGAGACGGATACCGGATCCGTGGCTATATTCGTTATATATAATACAGCAACCGGAAGAAAGTGAGGTGATATCAGCTTCACCAGGGTAAGACGCAGCAACAGACACAGAGTTCAGCGGTACTCCCAGAGGGGGTAAGCCGACAAAAAAAGGACTCGGGTTGTCCGTCGAACCAGAGCACAGAAGAGACAGATTGGGTCGGCAGCCAGTTCACAAACAGCAGCAGGGCCATACAGAAACTGCTCATAATAAGAGGTGGAAATCCTGACAGGGTCAAAGTAATTCAGAGTTCTTAAACAGACTCCGGTGACAGTGTTGGTTGCAAATCCCTTTTTGTTGAAGTAAAATGGTTAAACGTTTCAGCGCCTCAGTCTTTCATTTGGACAATAGCCATCAGTTGTGAACTCTGTTTTTGGGCTCCCTCTTGTGGTCACAACTGGTACTGTGTGAGTGCTGTCTTTGGGCTCCCTCTGGTGGTTCTTTGTGTCATTCTGCAGGTCTGAGGCAGGATCAGCTGTCTCGTTATCTCTTAGCTGGTTTCCTATTTAGTTCACCTGGATTCTCATTTGTTGCCTGCTGTCAATGTCTTCAGTGCTATTTTGGAGCTCTCCTGCAGTCCTTCGTTATCAGTCTCTTCAAGAGAAGCTAAGTTTTGCTTGGTTCATTTTTTGACCATCAGTGGTCACATGTTTCTTGGTTTATTTTTGTCCAGCTTGCTAATATGTGATTTCCTTGCTTGCTGGTAGCTCTAGGGGGCTGAGTTTCTCCCCTCACACCGCTAGTTGGTGTGGGGGTTCTTGTATTCTCAGCGTGGATATTTTGCATAGGGTTTTTTACTGACCGCACAGTTCCCTATCTGTCTTCTGCTATCTAGTATTAGTGGGCCTCATTTGCTGAATCTGTTTTCATTTCTACGTTTGTGTTTTCCCCTTACCTCACCGTTATTATTTGTTGGGGGCTTCCTATATCTTTGGGGTGATTTCTCTTGAGGCAAGTGAGGTCTTACTTTCCCTCCAGGAGTAGATAGTTTCTCAGGCTGCGTCAAGACGTCCAGGATTTTAGGCACGTTCACCAGCTACCTTTAGTGTGTTGGTTAGGATCAGGTTTGCGGTCAGTCCAGTTACCACCTCCCTAGAGCTCGTTCTATGTTCAAAAACTTAGCTAGTCCGTTTTGTGATCCTCAGCCACTAGGATCATAACAGTACAGCAGGCCTAAAAAGTGTTTAATGCATCGCAGAAGTGGGATAAGAGAAGCCCTGAGTACAATTTTTTTTTCTCTCTATCTTTGCTGCAGTCTGTCCAGCTTCTCTCATCCCCTTAATCTCTGGGTGGTTTTGTGTTCAGCTGCAGACATGGATATTCAGAGTCTGACTTCTAGTGTGGATCATCTTGCTGCAAGGGTGCAAAGCATTCAGGATTTTGTTGTTCATAGCCCTATGTCAGAGCCAAAAATACCTATTCCTGAGTTGTTTTCTGGAGATAGATCTAGATTTCTGAATTTTAAGAATAATTGTAAATTATTGCTATCTTTGAGACCTCGTTCCTCTGGTGATTCCGCTCAGCAAGTTAAAATTGTTATCTCCTTGTTACGTGGCGACCCTCAAGATTGGGCCTTCTCTCTGGTGCCAGGAGATCCTGCATTGCTGAATGTGGATGCGTTTTTTCTGGCGCTTGGACTGCTTTATGAGGAACCTAATCTTGAGAACCAGGCAGAAAAGGCCTTGCTGGCTCTTTCTCAGGGCCAGGATGAAGCTGAGGTGTATTGTCAAAAATTTCGGAAATGGTCGGTGCTTACTCAATGGAATGAGTTTGCCCTGGCTGCAAATTTCAGAGAAGGTCTTTCTGAAGCCATTAAGAATGTTATGGTGGGGTTCCCCATGCCTGCAAGTCTGAATGACTCAATGGCTTTTTGCCATTCAGATTGATCTGCGTTTGCGGGAGCGCAAATCTGCGCACCATCTGGCGGTGTTTTCTGAACAGAGACCTGAGTCTATGCAATGTGACCGAGTTCTGACCAGAATTGAGCGGCAAAATCATAGACGTCAAAATGGGTTGTGCTTTTACTGTGGTGATTCAACTCATGTTATCTCAGCATGCTCTAAGCGCGTTAAAAAAATCGCTAAACCTGTCACCATTGGTACTATACAGCCTAAATTCATTTTGTCTGTTACTTTAATTTGTTCTTTGTCATCCTACTCGGTTATGGCTTTTGTGGATTCAGGTGCTGCACTGAATCTGATGGATTTGTCGTTTGCCAGGCGCTGTGGTTTTGTCCTGGAGCCTTTGGAATTCCCTATTCCACTGAGGGGAATTGATGCTACACCATTGGCTGAGAATAAGCCTCAATATTGGACTCAAGTGACCATGTGCATGACTCCTGTACATCAGGAGGTGATTCGCTTTCTTGTGCTGCATAATTTGCATGATGTTGTCGTGTTGGGTCTGCCATGGCTGCAGGCCCATAATCCAGTTCTGGATTGGAAAGCTATGTCTGTGTCAAGTTGGGGTTGCCAGGGGATTCATGGCGATGCTCCTTTGGTATCAATTGCTTCTTCCACTCCTTCTGAGGTCCCTGAGTTTTTGTCGGACTACCAGGATGTATTTGATGAGCCCAGATCCGGTGCCCTGCCTCCTCACAGGGATTGTGATTGTGCTATAAATTTGATTCCTGGTAGTAAGTTCCCTAAGGGACGACTTTTTAATTTGTCTGTACCAGAACATGCCGCAATGCGGAGTTATATAAAGGAGTCTTTAGAGAAGGGACATATTCGCCTGTCCTCCTCCCCTCTTGGTGCAGGATTCTTTTTTGTGGCCAAGAAGGATGGTTCTCTGAGACCTTGTATAGATTATCGTCTTCTAAATAAAATCACGGTCAAATTTCAGTATCCTTTGCCATTGTTGTCTGATCTGTTTGCTCGGATTAAGGGGTCCAGTTGGTTCACCAAGATAGATCTTCGTGGTGCGTATAACCTTGTGCGCATTAAGCAGGGGGATGAATGGAAAACTGCATTTAATACGCCCGAAGGCCATTTTGAGTACTTGGTGATGCCTTTTGGACTCTCTAATTCTCCTTCTGTGTTCCAGTCCTTCATGCATGACATCTTCCGAGAATATCTGGATAAATTTATGATTGTGTATCTGGATGACATTTTGGTCTTTTCTGAGGACTGGGAGTCCCATGTGAAGCAGGTCAGGATGGTATTTCAGGTCCTGTGTGCTAATGCCTTATTTGTGAAGGGCTCTAAATGTCTCTTCGGAGTACAGAAGGTTTCCTTTTTGGGTTTTATTTTTTCTCCTTCTACTATTGAGATGGACCCAGTCAAGGTCCAGGCTATTCATGACTGGACTCAGCCTACATCTGTTAAGAGTCTTCAGAAGTTCTTGGGTTTTGCTAATTTTTACCGTCGCGTCATTGCTAATTTTTCTGGCGTGGTTAAACCCTTGACGGATTTGACCAAGAAGGGTTCTGATGTGACTAATTGGTCTCCTGCGGCCGTGGAAGCCTTTCGGGAGCTGAAGCGCCGGTTTTCTTCGGCTCCAGTTTTGTGTCAGCCTGATGTCTCTCTTCCTTTTCAGGTCGAGGTTGATGCTTCTGAGATTGGAGCAGGGGCTGTTTTGTCGCAGAGAAGCTCTGATTGCTCTGTGATGAAGCCTTGTGCTTTCTTTTCAAGAAAGTTTTCGCCTGCCGAGCGAAATTATGATGTTGGTAATCGGGAGTTGTTGGCTACGAAGTGGGCATTTGAGGAGTGGCGACATTGGCTTGAGGGAGCTAAGCATCGTGTAGTGGTCTTAACTGATCACAAAAATCTGATTTATCTCGAGTCTGCCAAGCGGCTGAATCCTAGACAGGCTCGTTGGTCGTTGTTTTTCTCCCGTTTTGATTTCGTGGTCTCGTACCTGCCTGGTTCGAAGAACGTGAAAGCTGATGCTCTTTCTAGGAGTTTTGTGCCTGACTCTCCGGGAGTTTCAGAGCCGGCTGGTATCCTCAGAGAGGGAGTGATTTTGTCTGCCATTTCCCCAGATTTGCGACGAGTGCTGCAGAAATTTCATGCGGATTGACCGGACCGTTGCCCACCAGAGAGACTGTTTGTCCCAGATAGATGGACCAGCAGAGTTATTTCCGAGGTTCATTCTTCGGTGCTGGCAGGACATCCTGGGATTTTTGGTACCAGAGATTTGGTGGCTAGGTCCTTCTGGTGGCCTTCCTTGTCGCGGGATGTGCGTTCCTTTGTGCAGTCCTGTGGGATTTGTGCTCGGGCTAAGCCTTGCTGTTCTCGTGCCAGCGGTTTGCTTTTGCCTTTGCCTGTCCCGAAGAGGCCTTGGACGCACATTTCCATGGATTTTATTTCGGATCTTCCAGTCTCTCAGAGAATGTCTGTCATCTGGGTGGTGTGTGATCGTTTTTCCAAAATGGTCCATTTGGTGCCCTTGCCTAAGTTGCCTTCCTCCTTCGATTTGGTTCCTCTATTTTTTCAGAATGTGGTTCGCTTGCACGGCATCCCTGAAAATATTGTGTCTGACAGAGGATCCCAGTTTGTGTCCAGATTTTGGCGGATCTTTTGTGCTAAGATGGGCATTGATTTGTCTTTTTCGTCGGCCTTCCATCCTCAGACGAATGGTCAAACCGAGCGAACTAATCAGACCTTGGAAACTTATTTAAGATGTTTTGTTTCTGCTGATCAGGATGATTGGGTGACTTTTTTGCCATTGGCCGAGTTTGCCCTTAATAATCGGGCTAGTTCTGATACTTTGGTTTCGCCTTTTTTCTGCAATTCTGGTTTTCATCCTCGTTTTTCCTCGGGTCAGGTTGAGCCTTCTGACTGTCCTGGGGTGGGTTCTGTGGTGGATAGGTTGCATCAGATTTGTAACCATGTGGTGGACAATTTGAAGTTGTCACAGGAGAAGGCTCAGCGATTTGCCAACCGCCGTCGCGGTGTGGGTCCCCGACTTCTTGTTGGGGATTTGGTATGTCTGTCTTCTCGGTATGTTCCTATGAAGGTTTCCTCTCCTAAATTCAAGCCTCACTTCATCGGTCCTTATAAGATTTTGGAAATCCTTAACCCGGTGTCATTTCGTTTGGACCTCCCAGCGTCGTTTGCCATTCATAACGTGTTCCATAGGTCTTTGTTGCGGAGGTATGTGGTGCCTGTGGTTCCTTCTGTTGAAACCCCTGCTCCGGTGCTGGTTGAGGGCGAATTGGAGTACGTGGTGGAGAAGATCTTGGATTCTCGTATTTCTAGACGGAGGCTTCAGTATTTGGTTAAGTGGAAGGGCTATGGTCAGGAGGATAATTCCTGGGTTGTCGCCTCTGATGTTCATGCGGCCAATTTGGTTCATGCCTTCCATGTGGCTCATCCTGATCGCCCTGGGGGTTTTGATGAGGGTTCGGTGACCCCTCCCTAAGGGGGGGTACTGTTGTGAACTCTGTTTTTGGGCTCCCTCTTGTGGTCACAACTGGTACTGTGTGAGTGCTGTCTTTGGGCTCCCTCTGGTGGTTCTTTGTGTCATTCTGCAGGTCTGAGGCAGGATCAGCTGTCTCGTTATCTCTTAGCTGGTTTCCTATTTAGTTCACCTGGACTCTCAGTTGTTGCCTGCTGTCAATGTCTTCAGTGCTATTTTGGAGCTCTCCTGCAGTCCTTCGTTATCAGTCTCTTCAAGAGAAGCTAAGTTTTGCTTGGTTCATTTTTTGACCATCAGTGGTCACATGTTTCTTGGTTTATTTTTGTCCAGCTTGCTAATATGTGATTTCCTTGCTTGCTGGTAGCTCTAGGGGGCTGAGTTTCTCCCCTCACACCGTTAGTTGGTGTGGGGTTTCTTGTATTCTCAGCGTGGATATTTTGCATAGGGTTTTTTACTGACCGCACAGTACCCTATCTGTCTTCTGCTATCTAGTATTAGTAGGCCTCATTTGCTGAATCTGTTTTCATTTCTACGTTTGTGTTTTCCCCTTACCTCACCGTTATTATTTGTTGGGGGCTTCCTATATCTTTGGGGTGATTTCTCTTGAGGCAAGTGAGGTCTTACTTTCCCTCCAGGAGTAGATAGTTTCTCAGGCTGCGTCGAGACATCCAGGATTTTAGGCACGTTCACCAGCTACCTTTAGTGTGCTGGTTAGGATCAGGTTTGCGGTCAGTCCAGTTACCACCTCCCTAGAGCTCTTTCTATGTTCAAAAACTTAGCTAGTCCGTTTTGTGATCCTCAGCCATTAGGATCATAACAGCCATCGATCCAGGATCGGGGTCATCATAGCTGAGAGGACCTGCTGCTGATCAAGTAAGTGTCTGTTCCTTTATGATATCCCTTACATTGTGCATCGCCTGAGGCCACAGCACCGGGTCAAGCCACTAGTGACATCCCCCTCAAGAGACGGACCTCATTGATCTGGTGTTGGGTACCTCGGTCTCCCGGGCGTCACAACTGGCGTCACGAACAGGATGGGGCCAGCCCGTACACCGGGTATTGTGTGCCGTAATTGGAGTCTGAAACTGTGAAAATTTGGATGAAAAATCTTGGAGATTGACTTTGTCAAAGAAAATCCCGTTCCCCATTGAAAACTATTGAAACTGACTTTTATCCATTGGTTATAATGGGGTAAAAATGGCCGCCATCTCATAACCGTTAGGCACAAAACTGTTAATCGAGTTACGTCATTACCCAAGCCCCAGTCTAACTGAAAAACTTCAAAATCCACCATCACAGAGTGCGGCAGTTAGAGGCAGCAGTGGGCGTGTCATTGTCATCCTGCTGCACAGAGGAACGAATCTACATTATCTAGACGGAAGCTGGGACCGGAGGGGTCTGGATTAACTAAGGGGGTACAGTATGTCGCAGCACGGAGACGCCGCAGCACCCGGCGACGCTAATGCAGCTGAAAGGCAGAGTGTCGCTAGAGAGCCTGGCAGCGCAGCAGTGCAAGGAGTGGCGCCCATCATGCCGGTGTTGATGCCATATACCCCGGGTGACCCGTGGCTTCCAATGTATGAAGGTGAACCTAATACCCTTGACGGTTTCAGGGAAAAGATGCTGGCTCATTTTGATATGTTCCCCGTGGGTGAAGCTCAGCCTGTTAGTCTGCTGATGATGCAGTTAAGTGGCCATGCTAAGCGAGAAGTCACAGCATGGGCAACTGATCTAAAAGGTACTGTTGAACGCATATTTGATGGTTTAAAAGCTACATTTGAAACCACTGCCAGCAGCAAAGCTAAAGTACGATTCTTTAATTGCAAACAAAAAGCTAATGAGGGCGTGAGAGATTTTGCCTTAAACCTGCAGGAAGCCCTTAAATCACTTACACTGGCTGAACCCATTTTTAACACAGGAGCCGATAAACTGCTAAGAGATCAATTTATTGAGGGACTCTACACCCCTTCTCACCGGGGGCATGTGAGCATGCTTGTTTTTAAGAACCCTGAATTGACATTTGCCCAATTAAAGGAGAGCGCTATACGTCTCCAGCTGGCAGAGGCACCTCGGGATCAGGATCTCACACAACCCATGGCAGATGCACTTCAGCAACGGGGAATGCCAGTGACATCAGCTACGTCTGGTGCCAGTGCTAAGTCCCTGGGGCCCATTACTAATGAGACTCTTCAGCAAAAGCTTGACTCTTTAACTGATGTTGTTGCTTCAATGGCTAAAACCATGCAGGAGATGAGAGAACCCAAGATGGAGTTGGCAAACCGTAGAGAGGATGTTCCATGGATGAGGTCCCGGAGATACCCGACATGGAGAGGACGACCCCGTGACCGCTACCAACCGGATGGACAGCCCATTTGCCGCCGTTGCCAGCAGCCAGGCCACTTTGCACGAAATTGTGATTTAAACGGGAATCCCCTGGGAATGCGGCCCGCTTCGCAGGAATGAATTTTCAAGGCCCAACACCCTGGCACGACAGGTACATCGGAGGACGACCCATCATCCCTATCGTGCTGGACGGAATTCCCCTCAACGCTTTGCTGGATACAGGTTCCCAGATTTCATCTATACCATATATCCTTTATAAGAGGTACTGGGCTGAGGTAGATATTGATAAAGGACCCTCTGATGTTGAACTAGATATATGGGCCAGTAATGGTAAGTTGGTACCGAAACTAGGATTCAGGGAGATGACCATAAAGATTGGTAAAGCAGAATTGAAGAAACAGGGTATAATTGTCGTTGATGTTGACCGACAGAACTGTGAACCAACTGTATTGATAGGAATGAATGTGTTAGAGAACTGCTTTTCCGAAGTTATTTCTGTCTTACAACAAATTGCTGAAACTGCCCGATCCTGCCAGCAGAAAGTTCTCCGGAGGGAAATAAAAGTATTAATGTTAAGGCAACAGATAGAAGTTGCAGGTGGAGAAATCGGCAGTGTGATGGTGAGTGATCCAACGTCTATTGTAATCCCACCAAAAATAGAAATGCTGGTATGGTGTAGAGCGGCCATTGGTACTAAAGGACGAGACTATCAAGCCTTAATAGAACCAGCGTACACCGACAGCAGGCCCACTATACTCACGGCACGAGGGGTGGTCGAGGTACACCGGGGACGGGTGCCGGTATGACTTTTGAACTGTGGATAGGAAGAGGTCACTTTGCCAAGGTACGCTACAGTGGCAAAGTTATATACTGTTGACAACAATGCCATCACAACCATTGAGCCCTTAGAATCGACCTGTCAGGTGGAAATTAACGGCTCAGATGGAAAATTGGAGGATTGGTGCCAACAGCTAGACGTAGGTGTAGATTCAACACCTAACCATCAAAGACAAGGGGTGTATAGATTAGTGACGGAATATGAACAGGTCTTCAGTAAACACCCATTGGACTTCAGACGAATAGAAGGGGTGGAACATACAATCCCCACCGATGACCATCCCCCGATAAAAGAAAGATATAGACCCATACCGCCCGCTCACTATCAATGCGCGAAGGACATGCTGAGAGAGATGAAACAGGCCGGGGTAATAAGAGATAGTTGTAGCCCTTGGGCGGCCCCTCTGGTGATTGTCAAAAAAAAGGACGGAACCATGAGAATGTGCGTAGACTACCGGCGGATTAATAACATCACCCATAAAGACGCCTATCCCTTGCCTAGGATAGAAGAGTCCTTGACTGCTTTGAAATCTGCTAATTATTTTTCCACCTTAGACTTAACAAGCGGGTATTGGCAAGTCCCTGTGGCTGAGAGAGATAAAGAAAAAACGGCATTCACCACACCAATGGGTCTAAGCGAATTTAATCGCATGCCGTTCGGACTCTGCAACGCATCCGGTACTTTCCAGCGACTGATGGAATGTTGCCTCGGACACAAGAACTTCGAGACCGTCCTCCTGTACCTAGATGATGTGATCGTCTACTCAAAGACTTACGAACAGCACTTAACAGACCTGGCAGAGGTGTTCGAAGCCTTATCCAAGTATGGTATGAAAATCAAACCATCCAAATGTCACCTTCTCAAGCCAAAGGTACAATACTTAGGGCACATTGTGAGTTCGGAGGGAGTAGCACCGGATCCCGAGAAAATAACTGCCATAAGGGATTGGCCAAGACCTACCAACGCAAAAGAAGTGAGGCAATTCTTGGGATTAGTGGGTTACTATCGTAGATTTATAAAACCAAATTGGCAGCGCCCTTGCAAGATGCTTTGATAGGGCAGACGAAGAAACCTTCAAACCGAAACCCTCCTTTTCAGTGGAACGATGAAAGAGAAGACTCCTTTGAACAACTAAAGAAGGCACTAACCGGAGAAGAAGTTCTGGCGTACCCGGATTACTATCAACCTTTCATCCTCTACACCGATGCCAGTAATGTGGGATTGGGAGCGGTGCTGTCACAAAAGCAAGAAGGTCGGGAGAAAGTCATCACCTTTGCAAGTAGAAAACTCCGGCCTACTGAAAGAAATTCTGAAAATTATAGCTCCTTCAAATTGGAGCTACTGGCAGTAGTTTGGGCTGTGACTGAACGTTTCAAACACTATTTGACCGGTGCAGAATTTATTGTCTATACTGACAACAATCCATTGACCCACCTAGACACGGCTAAATTAGGTGCGTTAGAACAGCGATGGATAGCCCGGTTATCTAATTACAACTTCGTGATCAAGTATCGAGCAGGTCGCAAGAATGGAAATGCCGATGCCCTATCCCGGATGCCACACTTGAGAGATGTAGAAGAAGAAACGGGGGAGCTTGAAGAAATTGAACTACCAGCCTTTCATCAGCCCAAGGTAAAACTTCGTCAGTCAAATACCTATCAGAAACAACAAGAAGTGAATTTTAATCCGTTAGCACACCATAGATGGGCTGACACCCAAGATAGCAATCCGGCTGTGAAGCTAGTGAAGGAACTATTGACTGAGCAAAGTGCATATCCCGATGAGGATGCCCCAGAAGAGACGCATCAACTCTGGTAAGAGAGAGGCAAAATGTTCCTGTATCAAGGGAAACTCTGTAGAAGATACACCAATCCGAAAACACATGAATTGGTTTGGCAGATTATCGTGCCTAAACAAGATGTGAGGATGGTCCTCGAGGCTTACCACAATGGTGCTGGTCACTTTGGTTAAAAAAAGCTGGAAGTACTTCTGAGAGAAAGATTTTATTGGGTCGGGATGAGAAAATCAATCGAACAGCGGTGTAGAAACTGTGGCCCGTGCAACCTCAGAAGGAACGATCAAAAGAGCCAAAGAGCACCACTGCAGCCCATAATCACCAAACAATCACTTGAACTGGTAGCCATGGACCACGTGAAGTTGACACCGAGCCGGTCCGGTTACGTCTATGCCTTGACCATCGTGGATCATTATTTGCGCTTCTTGGTAGTAGCACCTGTAAAAGATCTGACTGCAAAAACAGCAGCCAAAGCGTTCCAAACGTACTTTTTGTAGACCCCATGGATATCCGGAACAGTTTCTCACTGACCAGGGTACAGCCTTTGAATCAGAGATCTTCAGAGAATTCTGTAATATGTATGGTTGCAAAAAGATCCGGACGACGGCCTATCATCCGCAAACAAACGGCTTATGTGAGAAGATGAACCATATTGTGATAGACCTACTAAAGACTTTACCTGAAACGGAAAGGAATCAATGGCCAGAGAAATTGCCTGACTTGGTGGATCTGTATAATCATGTCCCGGTGAGCTCTACCAACTGCACCCCAGCTTATCTTATGCGTGCAAGACCCGGCCAATTGCCAATCGATCTAGAAATGGGAATTCTGAAACCAGACGCAGAAGTTCAAGACTCCAATTGGGATGTTGTACAGCAAAAGCAGTATCGCCAAGTGCAAGAGAGTGTGGAAAGAAGCCTCCAGCAAACCAGAGAAAGACAAGAGCGAACTTTCAACCAGAATGCTCTAGCAACTCCATTAAGACCGGGTGACCAAGTACTCAAGAGGAATCGTCGAACCAATAAACTGGATAATCAATGGGAAGCCGTACCCTACACAGTTTTACCAACAAGAATGGATAATCCTAAAATGTGTCTCATTAGCAAAAACGGAGGTTTAACATCTGTACTAGTGTCAAGAGACAATCTTAAATTATGTCCGGAAACGTTGAAAGAGCCAGAAGTTGTCCAGCCAGAATCAGAAGTTATTCAACCTATACAGGTTCAACCAGTAAAGGAAAAAGAGGAGGAAATGTATCACACCTGTATAGGAGACTTTCACAAAACCCTACTAACATACCATGGTGCAGTAGTGGTTCCCATGGTGGCCTTTTATCCAACACCGAATCCAATATTAGAAGTCCCAAGACAGGAAGAGGTTGACCTCGTACTACAAGAGGTTCCAGGTCAGGAAGAACAGATTCCTGATCATAGTGATCCCATTCACGGTGGATTTGCCAACCCCTTAGTGGTGGAATTATCTTTAGCAGAGAGGGCAGATACTATATCCGCAGTAGACAGAAGTACACCACATAAAGAGACACCGCTATTACATAGATCCCAGCGTAGTACCCAGGGTCAATTACCGGCCAGGTATGCGGATTACCAACTATAAGACTATAGTCATTGTTATCGTTCTGTAACGTATAAGCCCAGTACCTACAGAGACTTACCTGTATGAACTTTTTGCATATTCTTGAACTTTTTATCAGCCCGGAAACACTAAATCAAAGCTCCGGAAAGACTGCTTTGTGAACTTTGCTTCCTAGTACCTTCAAGGATAGAACTGTATTAATGGACGCTATTTGAAGTGACTTTTTACAGAATTCCATTTTTTTTTTGTTTCTTTGAGTGGTTTTTGTAACTTTTCATTTTTAAGACTCTGTACATATCAATTGTTATTTCAAAATGTTACCATCCCACAGTCCCGGAGTACTGTTCTTAACTAAGGGGGAATGTGGCGCCCCTAGGGGTATTTGCCACAAAAATAGATATTGACACCAAATACAAATATTAAAATAGCAAGACTGCACTACCATCTCCGGCCAGAAGGGGGAGCTCCAGAGACTCCCCTTGATCTATTCTGGTCTGAGAAAAGGACTGGCAGTTGGGTTGAGGAGCTGAAAGTGAGAGGTCGTATAACTGAACTCCTAACAGTCCTATGACGGATTATAGGCCTGTAATACCCATAGTAGGAAAAGAGGAATAGAGAAAAAGGACATTGTGAGAACCGGGTAGCAATAACCTCTACCCAGAATAGGCGCAGAGACGGATACCGGATCCGTGGCTATATTCATTATATATAATACAGCAATCGGAAGAAAGTGAGGTGATATCAGCTTCACCAGGGTAAGACGCAGCAACAGACACAGAGTTCAGCGGTACTCCCAGAGGGGGTAAGCCGACAAAAAAAGGACTCGGGTTGTCCGTCGAACCAGAGCACAGAAGAGACAGATTGGGTCGGCAGCCAGTTCACAAACAGCAGCAGGGCCATACAGAAACTGCGCATAATAAGAGGTGGAAATCCTGACAGGGTCAAAGTAATTCAGAGTTCTTAAACAGACTCCGGTGACAGTGTTGGTTGCAAATCCCTTTTTGTTGAAGTAAACTGGTTAAACGTTTCAGCGCCTCAGTCTTTCATTTGGACAATAGCCATCGATCCAGGATCGGGGTCATCATAGCTGAGAGGACCTGCTGCTGATCAAGTAAGTGTCTGTTCCTTTATGATATCCCTTACATTGTGCATCGCCTGAGGCCACAGCACCGGGTCAAGCCACTAGTGACATCCCCCTCAAGAGACGGACCTCATTGATCTGGTGTTGGGTACCTCGGTCTCCCGGGCGTCACACATCTTTTTCTGCCACACTTTTTCCTTCCACTCAACTTTCCATTAATATGCTTGGATACAGCACTCTGTGAACAGCCATCTTCTTTAGCAATGACCTTTTGTGGCTTACCCTCCTACACTACATAGAGTAGGGCATTGTTCTACACCGGATGTACTACTCTTTGATTCCAGTACCTACGATCCCCAGGACATTACCAGGCCATTATTTTCTAACATCCCGCGCATACCAACATTAAAGCAGTTGGTACACTGATGAAGGTCGCTGTTGTACGACCAAAACTTTTGCATCATTTGTACTTGGTTTTGTGGAGTTGCACTATTTTGGACCATATTAAAATTATCTAGTTCTCATTCGTTTGTGTGCCAAGTCTTATTCAGCTAATGACTGCGTTCTGGACATCTGTCAAGTCAGCAGTCTTCCCCATGATTGTGGAGCCTACTGAAACAGACTAAGGGACCTTTTTAAATGCTTAGGAAGGCTTTGCAGGTGTTTTTTTCATTATCCTAATTTACTGAGATAATGACTTTTGGGTTTTCTTTGGCTGTAAGGCATAATCATCAACATTAACAGAAATAAACACTTGAAACAGATTACTCTGTTTGTAATGACTCAATATAATAAATCGTTTCACTTTTTGTATTAAAGAACTGAAATGCATAAACAGAAATAAATTAACTTTTTGATGATATTCTAATTTAGTGAGAAGCCCTTGAATATAGATGCACACTGCAAGCTATATATATATATCTATAATATAACGCTGGGAGCGTCACTCTGTCCGAAGCCTCTATAGACTGCGCAAGCGCACGCGCCGGCGCAGTCTAGACCCCACAGAGGGACGCTCCCAGGAGATCGCGGTATGCGTAAACACTGAACGCACACCGCGATCTCCAACGGAGAAGCAGGGACCGCCAGGAGGGTAAGTATGATATATTTACCTGTCCTGTTCCTCCGTTGCGCGCTGCTCCTCCGTCCTCCGGTCCACATCCTCTGCCTGTGACGTTCACAGTTCAGAGGGCGCGATGACGCGCTTAATGCGCGCCGCCCTCTGACTGAACAGTCACAGCCAGAGGACCCGGAAGACAGACCAGCGCGCAGCGCTGGATCAGGCCCAGGTAACTATAGCAAGTGCCGGGGGCCTGAGCTAGCGGCGACTCCGGCACCTGACCCCCACAGCGCGCCGGTGTCCCCGCCTGCTCAGGCCCCCAGCACCGCCGCGCACAGCCACCGCACCCAGCACAGCCTGAGCCACCGCACCCAGCACAGCCTGAGCCACCGCACCCAGCACAGCCTGAGCCACTGCACCCAGCACAGCCGCCTACAGCCACCGCACCCAGCACAGCCGCCCACAGCCACGCACAGCCGCCGCACCCAGCACAGCCTGAGCCACCGCACCAAGCACAGCCACCGCACCCAGCACAGCCACCCGCACCCAGCACAGCCTGAGCCACCGCACCAAGCACAGCCACCGTACCCAGCACAGCCACCCGCACCCAGCACAGCCTGAGCCACCGCACCCAGCACAGCCACGCACAGCCGCCGCACCCAGCACAGCCACCACACCCAGCACAGCCACGCACAGCCGCCGCACGCAGCACAGCCACGCACACCTAGCACAGCCGCCCGCACCCAGCACAGCCACGCACAGCCACCGCACCCAGCACAGCCACGCACACCTAGCACAGCCGCCCGCACCCAGCACAGCCGCCTGCACTCAGCACAGCCGCCCGCACTCAGCACCGCCACGCACAGCCGCCCACACTCAGCACCGCCACGCACAGCCGCCAACGCACAGCACAGCCACATACAGCTGCCGCACCCAGGTTAGCCACGCACAGCCACCGCACCCAGCACCGCCACGCACAGCCGCCCACAGCCGCCGCACCCAGCACAGCCGCCGCACCCAGCACAGCCACGCACACCTAGCACAGCCGCCCGCACCCAGCATAGCCGCCTGCACTCAGCACAGCCGCCCGCACTCAGCACCGCCACGCACAGCCGCCCGCACTCAGCACCGCCACGCACAGCCGCCCACGCACAGCACAGCCACATACAGCCGCCGCACCCAGGTTAGCCACGCACAGCCACCGCACCCAGCACCACCACGCACAGCCGCCGCACCCAGCACAGCCACGCACAGCCGCCCACACCCAGCACAGCCACGCACAGCCGCCCGCACCCAACACAGCCACGCACAGCCGCCTGCACTCAGCACAGCCACGCACAGCCGCCCACACCCAGCACAGCCACGCACAGCCGCCTGCACTCAGCACCGCCACGCACAGCTGCCCGCACTCAGCACCGCCACGCACAGCCACCCACGCACAGCACAGCCACATACAGCCGCCCGCACTTAGCACAGCCGCCCGCACTGATGGGGTGCAGGATGGAGCAGCACATGATAGGGTGGAGCAGCACATGACAGGATGGGGGCGCAGGATGGAGCAGCACATGACAGGGTGGAGCAGCACATGACAGGATGGGGGCGCAGGATGGAGCAGCACAGCCACCGCACCCAGCACAGCCGCCCGCACCCAGCACAGCCTGAGCCACCGCACCCAGCACAGCCACGCACAGCCGCCGCACCCAGCACAGCCACGCACAGCCACCGCACCCAGCACAGCCACGCACACCCACCCACAGCCGCCCACACCCATCACAGCTGCCCGCACTCAGCACCGCCACGCACAGCCGCCCGCACTCAGCACCGCCACGCACAGCCGCCCACGCACAGCACAGCCATATACAGCCACCGCACCCAGCATAGCCACGCCCAGCCACCGCACACCCAGCACCGCCACGCACAGCTGCCGCACCCAGCAGCCACGCACAGCTGCCCACACCAAGCACAGCCACGCACAGCCGCCCGCACCCAGCACAGCCACGCACAGCCGCCTGCACTCAGCACAGCCACGCACAGCCGCCCACACCCAGCACAGCCGCCCACAGCCACGCACAGCCGCCTGCACTCAGCACCGCCACGCACAGCTGCCCGCACTCAGCACCGCCACGCACAGCCGCCCACGCACAGTACAGCCACATACATCTGCCCGCACTCAGCACAGCCGCCCGCACTTAGCACAGCCGCCCGCACTGATGGGGGCGCAGGATGGAGCAGCACATGATAGGGTGGAGCAGCACATGACAGGATGGGGGCACAGGATGGAGCAGCACATGACAGGGTGGAGCAGCACATGACAGGATGGGGGCGCAGGATGGAGCAGCACAGCCACCGCACCCAACACAGCCACTGCACCCAGCACAGCCGCCGCACCCAGCAAAGCCACGCACAGCCGCCCGCAGCCACGCACAGCCGCCCGCACTCAGTACCGCCACGCACAGCCGCCCGAACTCAGCACCACCACGCACAGCCGCCCGCACCCAGCACAGCCACGCAGCCACCCGCACCCAGCATAGCCACGCCCAGCCGCCCGAACCCAGCACAGCCACGCCCAGCCGCCCGAACCCAGCACAGCCACGCGCAGCCGCCCGCACCCAGCACAGCCACATACAGCCGCCCGCACTCAGCACAGCCGCCCGCACTCAGCACAGCCGCCCGCACTGATGGGGGCGCAGGATGGAGCAGCACATGATAGGATGGGGGCGCAGGATGGGAGCACATGACAGGATGGGGATGCAGGATGGAGCAGCACATGACAGGGTGGAGCAGCACATGACAGGATGGGGGCGCAGGATGGAGCAGCACATGACAGGATGGGAGAGCAAGATGGGAGCAGCACATACCAGGATGGAGACCATATACCAATATAAATGCTCGCCACCCGGGCATAGAACGGGTTCAATAGCGAGTATATATATATATACGTATATATATATATATATATATATATATATATATAGTTCTATTACTGTATGTATATAATTTATAATATGCTGAGAAAAGAGACATAGATCGCATATCAAAAAATCATACATCGATCTAATGTTGCTAAGCAAAAATATACAAATTGAACATTTTGTTCAGATTGTATGAAACCCACTGCCAAGTCACAGTGAACCTCTCAGTAGGTCCTTTTTATAGCCTTAAAGAAGCAGCACCATGCACCAACCACTCTTGCAGCAGCAATGCATCAACAAGGGATGTGGCCTGGTGCCTCACAGCCCATGCTGCAAGACCCATGACTACAGGCCACACCGCCTGAATCCCCACACAATGGGGACTCTGTCTTGCAGCATGGGTGCTGTGAGGCACTGTGTCGCCTGCCCTGCTGGTGTATTGTTGTTGCGATGGGGATAGCACACGGTTGACATGGTATTGGGCATCATACAGTCTGATCAGAATGTTAAATTAAGAACCTCATGATTAGTTTGTACATTTTTTCCTAGCAGCATTAGATCAACATGTGATTTTTGGATGTGTTGTCCATGTCTATTTTTTCAGCACATTCAATGGTCTGCACCCTTTCTTTGACCTGCATGCCTCCGATTTGGCACAGGCATTTTTAATTAGCAGGAAACTGCAAAAGGGGTTCTGCCTATTTTTGCTCTCAGTTCACAGTCTGAGAGCTTGTGGAAGGTGAGTTGTTTTAAACTCCTTTTACTTGGTGTTGGTGCTGCCTGGCAGCCATTGTTGCTGTGGTTTTGTTCTTGTTGGGTGGTGTGGCTTGGAGTCATGAGGACTCGGTTTTACAACATGGGCACTGTGAGGCACCGTGCCGCCTGCCCTGCTGGTGCATTGTCGTTACGATGGTGGTTAGTGCATGGCGCCGCTCCTTTAAGGCTATAAAAAGTTAGGATCCACTGAGAGCTTCGCTGTGACGTGAAAGTGGGGTTCATGCAGTTTGATCAGAATGTTAAACTAAGAACCTCATGTTCAGTTTGTAAATTTTTGCCTAGCAGCATTAGATCAATGTATGATTTTTTGGATGTGCTGTCCATGTCTATTTTTTTCAGCACATATAATGTATAATGATAACTACTCTTGTTTGCGTTGATGCCTGCAGAACTTTGCATTGTATAGGCCCTACCTTAAATGGTCTTTCCTTAGGTAAGGTTTTGCTCTGTTTCAGTAGAAGGCAATTCAGAGCGGCCGAAAACAAACAGCAGTGTCTGAAGGGTGAACATACAGATGGAAAAAACTGCCTGTGGCCTATGACTGGAAGTTAACCAAGTAGGAGGAAGGCTCTTTGATACTGGGGGAGACAGTGAGCATAGGATCCTCATGCAAAAAAAAAATATGGGCCTCCGCTCTCCAGTAGATCATCATTGAACACCTTTCTCTTTAAAGGGAATCTGTCAGCATATTTTACTATATAATCTGAGGACACCATGAGTTAGGGGTTAAAACACAGATTTCAGCAATGTGTCACATGTTAGGCTGTGTGCCGTTGTTTACTTACAATAAAGGTTTTATCATTGGACTATAGCAATGCATTTATGTTAGTCCGACTCCGCCCCCTCCTGTGATAAGCAGCTCACTGTCTTTAGGCAATGTACATACAGAGCCTGGTGTGGGTGGAGTTAGCTTTTTCAGCTCTGCAGCTTTCCTAAATTTTTCCCCTTAGTGGCAGAGCCAATTTTGCACTTAATGACCAAGCCAATTTTACAATTCTGACCACTGTCACTTTATGAGGTTATAGCTCTGGAACGCTTCAACGGATTCCACTGATTCTGAGAATGTTTTTTCATGACATATTGTACTTCGTGTTAGTGGTAAAAATTTATTGATATGACTTGCGTTTATTTGTGAAAAAAATGGAAATTTGTCAAACACTTTGAAAATGTAGCAATTTTCCAACTTTAAATTTTGTGCCCTTAAATCAGAGAATCGTGTCACACAAAATAGCTAATAAATAACATTTCCCATATGTACACTTTACATCAGCACAATTTGGGAAACATATTTTTTTTTCTTAGGACGTTATAAGGGTTAAAAGTTGACCAGCGATTTCTCATTTTTCCAACAAAATTTACAAAACCATTTTTTTATGGACTACATCACATTTGAAGTGACTTTGGGGGGTCAATATGACAGAAAATACCTAAAAGTGACACCATTCTAAAAAAACTGCACCCCTCAAGGTGCTCAAAACCATACTCAAGAAGTTTATTAACTCTTCAGGTGCTTCACGAGAACTAAAGAAACGTGGAAGGAATAAATTAACATTTTACTTTTTTGCACAAAAAATTTAATTTAGACCCAAACGTTTTTTATTTTCACAAGGGTAACAGGAGAAAATGGACCTCAGAATTTGTTGTACAATTTCTCCTGAGTACACCGATACCCTGTATGTGGGGAAAAACCACTGTTTGGGTGCATGGCAGGGCTCAGAAGGGAACACCGTTTTAGTTTTTGAATGCAAAACTGGCTGGACTCAATGGTGGACGCCATGTCATGATTGGAGACCCCCTGATGTACCTAAATAGTGGAACCCCCCAATTCTAACTCCTACCCCTAACCCCTATCCCAATCCTAACCACATCCCTAACCCCAACACCACCCTAACCCCAACAGCACCCTAACCCCCAACACTACAACCCTAATCCCAACACAACCCTAATCCCAACACAACCCAAACCCTAACCACAACCCTAACCATAGCCCCAACCCTAACACTGCCCAACCCTAGCCCAAAACTAACCCTAGCCCCAACCCGAACCCAACCCTAACCTTAGCTCTAACCCCAAACCTTACCCTAGCCCCAACCCTAACCCTAATGGAAAAATTAAAAAAAAAAATGTTTTATTTTATTATTTTTACCTAACTAAGGGAGTGATAAAGCCCCCCTTGATTTTCTTTTTTTTATTTTGATCACTGTGATGGGGTCTATCACAGTGATCAAAATGAACCAATAGGAAAAATCTCCTATTGTTGCTGGGTGCCAGCTGGCAGATCTCGGCGTGCGCACTGCACATAGGCCCTCCATTTTTTGCCTGGATGAAGATGCAGAGGCCCAGGGGACAGAGCCGGAGGGTCCTGGGACACCGGAGGTACTGGGGGGCTCTGGTGACTCAATTTCTCTCTCCTATGGTATGCTAGATCATATCAGAAGAGAGAGAAATAAATGGAAAATCTGACTTTTTTTCTTGTGGTCGCCGTTATTCAGTGAACAATGGCGATCACAACACTGGGGATGGTAAACACCGACCCGAATTATGTTCTCCGGGGTCTCGGCTACCCCCGGTAGCTGAGACCCCAGAGATTTTCCGATACTGGGGGGCGCTATACCCTTATTTCTCAGTGCTGTTAAAAAGCGGCATTGAGGAATAAGTACCCTTAAAGGGGTTGTCCACTACTTTCAATTAACCCCCCTATGTATCCCCCCAGGGCCCCTGATGATTTGTGTAATTACCTTCTTTAGCCGTTTTCGCCTGTGAGCGGCGCTATGCTGGTGCCTGAGTCCGGGTCACGTGACCCCCAGGCTTCAGCCGCCGCTCATTTCCGCCGACGTCACGTCAATTTCCAGACTCTGGAAATTGACGTGACCTCAGTAGCAGGCGTGTCCCCAGGCTCCACAGACAGCAGTCACTCATAAAGAGTGACTGGGCTGTGGGCGGGGCTGAGGCTGCCTGCGGGGCTGTGCTGGGGGCGGGCGGGGCTAGGCAGGGATGTGCGGGCGGGCGCCGGTGCTGTGTGTCCCCGGCGCTGTGCGGTCACGGGTGCCGGCGCTGTGCGGTCGCAGGTGCCGAGCGGTCCCGGGCGACGTGCGGTTCTGGGCGCCGGCGCTGTGCGGTTCCGGGCGCCGGCGCTGTGCGGTTCCGGGCGCCGGCGCTGTGCGGTCGCGGGTGTCGGCGCTGTGCGGTCGCCGGTGCTGTGTGGTCCCGGGCGCCGGCGCTGTGCGTACCGGTATGTGCTTGGGTGTGTGTGTGTGTGTCTCTGTATGCAGGCATCGTCCGATGGGACAACAAGTCTCATCGGGCTCTGCCTGCTACAGTGGCAGTGAGTGACACATTAGCCAATGATGGGACAGTAGTAGTCCCATCATCCGGCTAATGTGTTGAATGTAATAATAAAAAAAAACAAAACCATACATACATACAACACACACCATGCGGTGACATGCGCCATGCTACGGCATGCGACATGCACCATGCAATGACATGCAAGACATGCAGCATGCGGCGACATGCACCATGCAACGACACTCACCATGCGGCGGCATGCGACTTGTACCATGCAACTACATGCACCATGCGATGACATGCACCATGTGACGACATGCGCCATGCAACTACATGCACAATGCGGCGACATGCACCATGCAACGACACTCGCCATGCGGCGTCATGCGACATGTTCCATGCAATGACATGCACCATGCGGCGACATGCACAATGCAACTACATGCACCATGCGACATGCGAGACATGCAGCATGCAATGACATGCGCCATGCAATGACATGCACCATGCGACGACATGCGCCATGCAACTACATGCACCATGCGACGACATGCACCATGCGACGACATGCACCATGCAACTACATGCACCATGCGACGGCATGCGACATGCAGCATGCGACGACATGCACCATGCGACGACATGCGCCATGCGACAACATGCGACAACATGCGACATGCCGCATACAGTACATACATACATACAGTACATACATACAGTACAGACAAAAAAAAATATAGACATATAGTACATGTAACATAGATTACATACTCACCATCACTTGTCACTTTGAGCCCCGAAGCCAGTGTCATAAAAAATATTAAAATAATAAACAATATACTCCCTGATCCGCAGAAATCCAATTAAAACAAGTGTCCCACGACGATCTCCCGTGGAGAACAGGAGCATCTGCTGATGCAACCACTCTCCAGGGGCTCCAGGAAGACAATGAGGGGAGGAAGGTATCCTTCCACAATGTATTCCCCACAATGTATTCCTACGCCCCTGTGAGAAAATAGTCCCTAGTCTCACTTTATGGTATACTGTATGAGAAAGTTCCCACGCAGCTTTTTGCCATAAAGTGAGACCAGTGAACTATAGTAACCTCGGTGATGCACTGCAGGAGCCATTGTCTCCTGTCAGTGTGTCACTGAGGGTCCTATAGAGCAGTGACATCACCCGATGTCACTGTTCTATAGGGGAGGTCGTCGTGGGACACTCGTTATTAATTGGACTACGGCGGACAGGTAGTATACGGTTTATTATTTTACGTTTTTGCAGGGGCTGAAGTATGGTAAGTATGGTGAAATGAAGAATATTAAAATACTTTTTCCTAATGTGTGTGTGTTTTATTAACCCTTTATTAATATTGGATTAATAATGGATAAGGTCTTATTGACGCCTCTCTGTTATTAACCCGGCTTAATGTCACCTTACAATAGCAAGGTGACATTAACCCCTTATTACCCCATATCCCACCGCTACACGGGAGTGGGAAGAGAGGGGCTTAGGCTGGTTTCACACTTGCGTTTTTATCTGCATGCGTTCTTTAAAAAACCGCATGTGTGAAAAAACGCATGTAAACGTGGTAAAACGCTGCGTTTTTTAGACACATGCGTTTTTGCATGTAGGAAAAAACGCGGCGTTTTGCCGCGTTTACATGCGTTTTTCATGCGTTTGCGTTTTTAAAACGCATGCTGAGAAGTGTGTGACAGCTGCCAATCATCAAAATCCACAAGAAAACCCACTATAAATAGAAATAGCTAGGGGTAGGGTTAGGGCCTAACCCTAACCCTAAACGTGACAGAAATACGTGGCACTGAAATACGTGGCACGTGGCACTTACATACGTGGCACTTAAATACGTGGCACTGAAATACGTGGCACTTACATAGGTGGCACTTAAATCCGTGGCACTGAAATACATGGCACGTGGCACTGAAATCCGTGGCACTGAAATACGTGTCACGTGGCACTTAAATACGTGGCACTTAAATACGTGGCACTTACATACGTGGCACTTACATACGTGGCACTTACATACGTGGCACTTACATACGTGGCACATGGCACTTACATACGTGGTACTTATATACGTGGCACGTGGCACTTACATACGTGGCACTTACATACGTGGCACTTACATACGTGACACTTACATACGTGGCACTTACATAGGTGGCACTTAAATCCATGGCACTGAAATACATGGCACGTGGCACTGAAATCCGTGGCACTTAAATCCGTGGCACTGAAATACGTGTCACGTGGCACTTAAATACGTGGCACTTACATACGTGGCACTTACATACGTGGCACTTACATACGTGGCACTTACATACGTGGCACATGGCACTTACATACGTGGTACTTATATACGTGGCACTTACATACGTGGCACTTATATACGTGGCACTTACATACGTGACACTTACATACGTGGCACTTACATACGTGGCACTTACATACGTGGCACTGAAATATCGTGGCACTATGTCATAAAATGTTCATTAAACGGTTAGGGGTGAGGTTAGGGGTAGGGTTAGGGTTTGGATCCCTTTATCACCCTGATGGTGGTGGGTGGTTTTTCAGTGTTTTTTCTGTTTTTTTTTTCTATAAAAACGCATGTGTTTTTAACGCAAACAAACGCGCGTGTTCAAAAACGCATGCGTTGCCGAAAACGAGTCAAAACGCATGCGAAAAAACGCATGCGTTTTTAATGTTAAGTATAGGAAAAAAAAGCATGCGTTTTTTAGCGCTAAAACGCAGCGTCCAAAAACGCAAGTGTGAAACCAGCCTCAGTGCCGGAATTGGCGCATCTAAGGCTACGTTCACATTTGCGTTGTGCGCCGCAGCGTCGGAGACGCAACGCACAACGCAAACAAAAATGCAACAAAACGCACACTAAAACGCTGCGTTTTGCGACGCATGCGTCCTTTTTGGCCGAAAGTTTGGACGCAAAAAAAAATGCAACTTGCTGCGTCTTCTGCGCCCAACGCTTGCGGCCAAAAAAACCCATGTGTCGCAAAACGCAGCACAATGCATGTCCATGCGCCCCCATGTTAAATATAGGGGCGGATGACGCATGCGGCGACGCTGCGGCGCCGAACGCTAATGTGAACGTAGACTTACAGATGCGCCATTTCTGGGGTGGCTGCGGACTGGTATTTGTAGCCGGGGGGGGGACCAATATCCATGGCCTCTCTAGGCTATGAATATCAGCCCGCAGCTGTCTGCGTAGCCTTTCTGGCTATAAAATATAGGGGGACCCCACGTCATTTTTTTTGGGGGGGTCCCTCTATTTTAATAGCCAGTAAAGGCTACGCAAACAGCTGCGGGCTGATATTCATAGCAGGCTACAAATATTGGCCCCCGGCCGTCGGCTTTCCCCCTCTGGTGCAGAAAATTGCATGGGAGCCCACGCCGGTTTTTTCAGTTTTTTATTAAATTAAACGCTCATTAAGCCCTGTTTCACACTTGCGTCGGCACGGGTCCATCGCTATGCGTTGGGCCGACGTACCGACGCAGGTTGTGAAACTTGTGCATGTCGTGGGCAGCGGATGCAGTTTTTCAACGCATCCGCTGCCCATTCTGAAGTCCGGGGAGGAGGGGGCGGAGTTTTGGCCGCGCATGCGCAGTAGAAAATTGGAGACGTGACGGATGTGCCAACGGTCCGCCAAAACACGACGCATCCGTTGCACGATGGACGCGACGTGTGGCCATCCGTCGCGATTAGTGTTGAGCATTCCGATACTGCAAGTATCGGGTATCGGCCGATACTTGCTGTATCGGAATTCCGATACCGAGATCCGATATTTTTGTGATATCGGGTATCGGTATCGAAACAACATTAATGTAAAAATGTGTAAAAGAGAGAACTAAAATAAAAAATATTGCTATACTCACCTCTCCGACGCAGCCTGCACCTTACCGAGGGAAGCGGCAGCGTTCTTTGTTTAAAATTCGCGCTTTTCTTTCCTTTACGTGAGTCCCGGCTTGTGATTGGTTGCGTGCCGCCCATGTGACCGGGACGCAACCAATCACAGCAAGCCGTGACGTAATTTCAGGTCCTTCAGGATTTTAAAATTACGTCCCGGCTTTGTGATTGGTTGCGTCGCAGTCACATGGGAGACGCAACCAATCACAAGCCGTGACGTCACGGGAGGCTGGACACGCGCGCATTTTAAAATGGGCGCGTGTCCAGCCTCCCGTGACGTCCCGGCTTGTGATTGGTTGCGCCGCGATCAACCAATCACAAGCCAGGAGGCTGGACACGCGCCCATTTTAAAATTTTAAAATGCGCGCGTGTCCAGCCTCCCGGCTTGTGATTGGTTGACCGCGGCGCAACCAATCACAAGCCGGGACGTCACGGGAGGCTGGACACGCGCCCATTTTAAAAAGCGCGCGTGTCCAGCCTCCCGTGACGTCACGGCTTGTGATTGGTTAATGGCGGCCATGTTGCCGGGACGCGGACCAATCACAGCAAGCCGTGACGTAATTTCGTCACGGCTTGCTGTGATTGGTCCGCGTCCTGGCAACATGGCGCCGTGACCAATCATAAGCCGGGACGTCACTGGAGGCTGGACACGCGCGCTTTTTAAAATGGGCGCTTGTCCAGCCTCCCGTGACGTCCCGGGTTGTGATTGGTTAATGGCGGCCATGTTGCCGGGACGCGGACCAATCACAGCAAGCCGTGACGTAATTTCGTCACGGCTTGCTGTGATTGGTCCGCGTCCCGGCAACATGGCCGCCCTGACCAATCACAAGCCGGGACTTCACGTAACCAAGTAAAAGCGCGAATTTTAAACAAACAACGCTGCCGGTTCCCTCGCTGAGGTCCAGGCTGCGTCGGAGAGGTGAGTATAGCGATATTTTTTATTTTAATTCTTTCTTTTACACATTGATATGGATCCCAGGGCCTGAAGGAGAGTTTCCTCTCCTTCAGACCCTGGGAACCATCAGGAATACCGTCCGATACTTGAGTCCCATTGACTTGTATTGGTATCGGGTATCGGTATCGGATTGGATCCGATACTTTGCCGGTATCGGCCGATACTTTCCGATACCGATACTTTCAAGTATCGGACGGTATCGCTCAACACTAGTCGCGATCCCTCACTAATACACGTCTATGGGTAAAAAACGCATCCTACGAGCACATTTGCAGGATCCGTTTTTTTCCCAAAAAGACGGATTGCGAAAAACGCAAGTGTGAAAGTAGCCTTATAGAAACATCGGCCTTTCTATTATATATCTATGGATATATCTATCTATAGATATATTTATCTATAGATATATCTATAGATACATAGATGTATCTATCCATATATTTGGGTGCTTTCACACATCAGGTTTTTGCCGTGAGGCACAATCCGGCGAGTTTTGAAAAAAACAGATCCATTTTTTTCCGTCGGATCCGTCTTTTTCTCATAGAGTTTCATCCGTTTTTTGCCGGATCCGTCAAAAACGCTGTTTCCGCCGGATGGAAAACACATACAGAGGAACGTTTTTTCTGTCCGGCGAAAAAACGCAAAGCGACGGATCTGGCAAAAAAAGTATGAAACTGAGCTGTGAAATGATGAATCCGGCCTTGGAATCCGTTTTTTCATGCATGTTTCCATTCAAATCATGCACATTTTCCGTTTATTTACTTATTTCCAAAAAACGGCATTAAAACCGCGCATAAACCGCACCAAAAAAAGCATCAAAACTGCACCAAAAACTGCATCAAAACTGCACCAAAAACTGCATCAAAACCTGGTGCAGTTTCGCCGTTTTGGTGCGGTTTTGATACAGTTTTTGGTGCGGTTTTGATGCAGTTCTTGGTGTGGTTTTGGTGCGGCTTTTTCCGCAGCATGTGCACAACAAGTCTGCGGCTCCCATAGACTTACATTGGTTGTGCAGTACACTGCGGATTTGATGCAATTCAGTGCAGCAAAAAACGCTGCGGATCTTCAATCAGATCCGCAACGTGTGCCCACAGCCTTAGCATTTAGTGAACCTAGCCAAAAAGCCAAGCAAAAAATAAGTGTGGGATTGCACTTTTTTTGCCATTTCATTGCACTTTGAATTTTTTTCACATTTTCTGCTACACGACATGCTAAAACCAATGATGGCGTTCAAAAGTAGAACTTGTTCCGCAAAAGATAAGCCCTCACATGGCCACATTGATGGAAAAATTATGGCTCTGGAAAGAAGGGGAGCGATAAAGGAAACCAAAAATGCTCCAGGGGGTGAAGGGGTTTAGAAACATGGATATGGACATATCTATGGAAATAGACATAGATATATATCTGTATCTATCTATCTATCTATCTATCTATCTATCTATCTATCTATCTATCTATCTATCTATCTATCCCATATCTATCTATCTATCTATCTATCTATCTATCTATCTATCTATCTATCCCATATCTATCTATCTATCTATCTATCTATCTATCTATCTATCTATCTATCCCATATCTATCTATCTATCTATCTATCTATCTATCTATCTATCTATCTATCTATCTATCTATCTATCCCATATCTATCTATCTATCTATCTATCTATCTATCTATCTATCTATCTATCTATCTATCTATCTATCTATCTATCTATCCATCCCATATCTATCTATCCCATATCTATCTATCCCATATCTATCTATTATCTATCTATCTATCTATCTATCTATCTATCTATCTATCTATCTATCTATCTATCTATCTATCTATCTATCTATCTTTCCCTCTATCTGTGTGTAATGGAGTGTGGGTTGGACAATGTAAAGAGGAGGTTGGACAGAAATGACATCACAAATCTTTTTGAAGCTAGAGGAGGGAGGGGTTTGGGTGTGTTTTGGAGAGGGTGTGCTAGGTTCAGGCTTAGTAGCAGTGCAATGCATCATGGAACTTGTAGTATTAGAGCACAATGACTCAGGAGAAAGGAAGTTGTCGATTAACCCCATGAGAGCTGAATCCAGCACTAAAATGTGCTGCTACAGCATGATAAAAGGTAATATTGCTAAAATAAACACAGTAGATGTTTTCAGTGGCCCATAATAGCAAGATTTATGAAAAAAAAAAAAGGTTATAGTAGTGGACAACTTCTTTAACTGTTGCCGTTAAAAGGCCTATTGGCGGGTGTTAAGGGGTTAAGATGTCTGATTGTGTCAACACTAGTGATGAGCAAATGTGCTCTGATAACATGTTATCCGAGCATGCTTGGGTGTTATCCAAGTATCTTGGGCATCCTCGAATAATATGTCCTAGTCCCCGTGGCTGCATGATTCTCGGCTGTTAGATAGCCGCGGCACATTCAGGGGATTGCCTGTTTGTTAGGCAATTCCTCCATGTGTTGCTGCTGTCTAACAGCTGTGAAACATGCAGATGCGGGGACTCAAATATATTCTCTGAGCATGCCGAAGATACTCTGTTAGCAACCGAGCATGGTCAGATAACACGTTACCGGAGCATATTTGCTCATCAGTAGTCAGAACGGCTGCACCCAGTAAGTTAAGTGATACATAAGTGGATTCATGGTCTCTTTGTCTACATCAGGCTGCTCTCAGATGAGGTAGCAAACACCTATTGACAGATTACCCTTAAAAATCCACTAGTAAACGAGAGTCGGTAGATCGCTAACTCACTCACTCCTTATCATCCTATCTAATACATATTAGAAAGTTTCTAGTATGTTTCTGTGTATGAGGCTTCAGGGGCACACTTAAAGGGAACCTGTCACCCCCCCCAGTCGTTTCAAACTAAAAGAGCCACCTTGTGCAGCAGTAATGCTGCATTCTGACAAAGTGGCTCTTTTAGTTCTGGGCGTTGTAACTAGAGAAATAACCTGGTTTTTAATTTGTCAGAAATACCTTGTCTTCAGTCAAGGAGGCCGGCGTTTCCCCCCTGCTTCAGACGCCACACAGCCTTCACTCAAATCTTCTTGGCGCCGGGCGCCACCTCCTCCTCGCCGCTGTTTTGAAATGATCCGGTGCCTGCGCTCTTTTCTCCTGCCTTGGCCAGGCACAGTGAGCGCTGCCCGTCCTCTTTCCTCATATGCAGTCTAGCTGACTGCGCCTGTGCGGCCGCCCTGCCTGTGAATCCCAGCCCCGTACTATGAATAAATCATAAGTCACTGAGGGGTTGGGAATCACAAGCAGGGCGGCCGCACAGGCGCAGTCACCGAGACTGCATATGAGGAAAGACGGGCAGCGTTCACTGCGCCTGCACCAGGCAGGAAAAAAGAGCGCAGGCACCGGCAATTTTCAAAACAGCGGTGAGGAGGAGGCGGCGCCCGGCGCCAAGAAGATGTGAGAGACAGCTGTGTGGCGTCTGCAGCAGGGGGGAAACGCCGGCCTCCTTGATTGAAGAAAGGTATTTCTGACAAATTAAAAAACGGATTATTTCTCTAGCTACAGCACCCAGAACTAAAAGAGCCACCTTGTCAGAATGCAGCATTACTGCACAGGGTGGCTCTTTTAGTTTGAAACGACTGGGGGGGGGGGGGTGACAGGTTCCCTTTAAGTAGCCTGAAGACAAACAAATGCCAATATATGTATAAGTTTTGGATCACAATCTCAAAATGGTCACAAAGTTCGTTCAAGAAAATTGGCTTATTACCATCCCCTCCTGACATCAGATTGAAGTTTGTGTTTTGGACACCTCTATATAGGCAGTAATGGACACGGAACCGCCATCCACTGTACATCTACCACAACAACAGTAAGAATATAATGTTACTAACATTTTCCTAAAATATTTGCTGTTGGGATCATCTAGTCAGTACATTTTACAGTACATTACATCACCGTAGAGCCAGCGCAGAACGGCCTTATCTGCAGCACATTTATTGTGAGGTGTATCTCATTACCATGTGCACAGTGAGATTTTGTCACTGTCTTCTCTATGTCTTGTGTCAATCTGTGGTATTTTAAGCTTCCCTTCTGCCATCTTATATTTATGGTTTTTTTTTTATCCTGGGCAATCCAGTACAGACTTCCTCAGTGGGAAGGAAGCTCTAACGTTTTAACATGGCCCAGCAGAAGATGTAGATGTCATATGTCTTGACATTATCTGTAGATTACTGATTTTCCCCTCCGGCAGGATGCACAGTCATATAACCCATCTCTATATGTCAGGGTCTGTCTTGGCTTCCTATCACCCATGTAATGTCTTCAGGCCTTCAAGACAGTTAATGTGTATTTGAAAGCTCTATGAATGAGTTAAAGATTTTTTTCACTGGGAGAATGTGATAAATGGTCTGTGCTCCACAGAAGCCGAGCATCTGAAAGTGACGTTGGTGCTTACTCTTATAACACAATAAAAGGGACATGTCATCCATGTGTGGTCCTCACAGTAACAAAATTATAGTCACACTTGATAGCATAACGTATCCTGTTTTCCTAGAGAATATAACACTTAGAGTATCTGTCATTTTAATATTTCATTTTTACATAAATCAATAATGATCATGAAAATAAGACACTTTGTCATAGATCTTATCAGAGAAATATGCTTCTTCCTCCTCCTGGACTGATCTTTCGTTCTCTAAGTTCTATATTCAGTGAGAAAATCTATTTTAAGTGAATAAAGAGTTTTAGATTACTAGGATATAACAGCTGGTGTCATTTCAGGAGAACTTGCAGCAGAATGCCTGTGTCCGTGTAAGGGACTAGCAGGAACGCGGGATGCAGTGACGAGCAGGAGGCAGAGCAAGAGTTAACCGATTCTTTATAAAGGAATATGTCTCAACAGTAAATACTCCACGCATGGAGTAAGGGGATGTAAACATACAGGCCCACAATATATATACATCAATAAAGTAATTGCAACGAGTGAAATAACGGATTAACTTATCAGTCTCTTTTTCCTGGATGATGGTGGCTGGAAAATCCCACGATGGCGCTGTAGGTGGCACGTAACGTCTCTGAGCTGGTCCTGCAGAAGGGTGAAGCACTGTCTCCGTACGGCGGCGAGGTATCCTGATCTTTTTACACCTGGTCTTGTGACCCTGGAACGAGGTGCAGAGCGGGGAAAGGTCTGCTGCACAACCAAAGAAGTACAAAGTCGAGGAGTGAAGGCTGCAGTCTCAAAGCTACGAACTACGTGTGACGCTGGATCAGCGTTGCGAAAAGGGTCAGCAGGTTGGAATACTCGGGTACTTGACCCGAGCACCGAGCCCAATGTAAGTCTATGGGTGACCCGAGTATTTTTACAGTGATCACCTCAGGGGGTCCTTTTAAGGTCTAAAAATGTCTGAAAATGATGGAAACACTGCTCAAATGACACGGGGACATCATGGAGATTACCCCTGGAAACATTCCTGACTCCTAGTTCACAGCTGTAAACAATTTTTTCCGAGATTCATGCCATTTTTCCTGCTGCCACAAAAAACACACTAAAACGAAACCAAAATGTATTTTGCTGGGAAATATGTCAAGGTACATCCTTTGCAGGTTAATGACTTGCCTGTAAGGCCAAATAATTTACACCAGACTGAAAATTTCCTCCCCCACTTAGTTCAGACGCAGCGTTTTTGAAGCATTTTTCAACTTTGCTTTCAACCACTACAAATGCATTCACTGGGAAATGTCATTGTAACATTTAACAACCCTAGCTGGCCATGTGGTGTGTGACACATAAGGAGACCCATCTTGTTTCATTTATGAAGGAGGGACTCTTAAAGTCACAGAGCCTAGTTGTACTGGTGCATCAGGCGGCATTAATCTTCTTAAAGGGCCATTATTAAACTGTTGGTCTCATAAGCTGTTGTAGCATATGCTGTGAGTGGATGGGCTGCCAGGAATTACGACGCACCACAATACCCCTTTCATAAGATGTCCGGGAGGGCCTCCTGAAAAAATGTTGCACTGAATACAAGGCCTGCCCTGTTACCAATTCATATGCACCCCAATAAGCCTTTGAACCCACATACTGGATGGGCCCATGAAAATCCACTTCACAATATTCATTTTGTACTCCCATACTCCTTTGTTTTACACATTGGCAGCAAGGCCAGCCCTGCTGCATAGTCAGTCATATGAACCCCATTATGCCTTGGAACCCACATACTGGATGGGCCCATGAAAATCCACTTCACAATATGCATTTTGTACATCCAAGTTGCCAATGATAGACATAAAAGGTCTAACTTAACCTACCCAAGTGATTATTAATGGGGCTTCAGTACAAGATTTCCAACATATAAAAGTAAATGGCATTTCCACGCCAAAATAAATTAATTCCACCTCTATGCAAAGTGTGCGTTTTCTCCACAGAAACTCTTGAAGATCATGATATTTTTTTCGACTGGTATTTGTAGCAGATAAAGAAAATAATGTTGATTCCCTGAAATCGTCTTCTGATGGAAAAGAAAAGCATTCAGTGAACTGTTAAACTGTAGGCAAAGATCGTACATTGCAAGATGGTGGACGTTAAACAAGGCATGGTTCCAAAAGTTTTTTTTCAAATGTCAGAAAAGTGCATTCTTCCTCTACCAAATCCATTTCTCAATGTTCAAATAAAAAATCACATATAAAATCACACAGAGTTAAGGAGAACTGACTGCAAGGGAAAAAAAGGAAAGGATTTTTTATCTCTTCCACCAAAACTTGCGAGCACTTCAGAGTTGTGGCTGATAAAAATATCACCAATCAGTCCAAAAGCGAGTGAAACAGATTACTTTAAATCCTTGCAAGACTATAAAGTTGACTAATGTGACACAAAATGATGTCTGTTTTCAGTTATATGCAAATTGCCTCTTCAGAGAAAAAGAGGACTTAAACTCTATAGTGCCATCTGTTGGAAGTAGGAATCCTACAAGTCACAATCAACCCTTTAACGAATCGTGCAATATGACTTAGGACTAGTCAGTTAAGCTTTTGAGAATACCCAGCACTGCAGTCTGAATGACGTGATTGGAGACAGGAGACTGTTACTTTGAAAAAAAAAATACATTGTGTACCATGAAACCTCAAGCTGTCAAACCCTTTCTTGGTTTTCAAATGGTAATGAATCCCTAAAATATGTTGAGAGCAGGATGCACTACATTGAAGGACGATCAACCTTTTGTCTTTTTTAATGGTATGATGGTTCCCTCTTTGCAGAACGATTTACAGGAGAATTTGGCAATTTTATTTGCAAAGTTTTTAACACTAAGGTTCAGAAACGGCTTTAAAGAAGGCTAATAATTGCAATACAATGCAATTTTATTTCAAATTACAAAATTCAGTATGGAATAGTATGGTTGAATAGTATGAGTGCGTACACTTTTGTATATGTTAACATACAAAGGTTAAGTACATATTTGGATTAAATACATATAATGATTAGGTATAGATAAAGATTAACTACTTACAGTATACTTACATCATCACCAAGAGGCTTTTAAACATCATCCACCTGGAATATCAGAGAAACAACACCAAGACAGAGAACCCCTGGGAGGTTACCTACACTGCATGGGCATCCCCAATTATGCAGATATGAGCAGCCTGTACATGTACAGGTACCCCAGTTTTGGCATCTGTGTTAGTCATGTTTCTCTGGTCTTATATAGTGATTTACACTATGTAGTAACTCTAGTTTCAACTAGCCCTTCAAGTGGCCAGCTTTCAAGATAGGATGAAACTGAGATATCATGGAGTCATCAGACGAGGGGCCATAAACCCTTAGAATATAAAAGCCACAAGGATTTAGATAAAACCACCACAGGCAGAGGTTCAGTAAACCTTAACCACTTTACCCCCAAGGGTGGTTAGCACATTAATGACCGGGCCAATTTTTACAATTCTGACCACTCTCCCGTTATGAGGTTATAACTCTGGAATGCTTCAATGGATCCTGATGATTCTGACATCGTTTTCTCATGACATATTGTACTTCATGATTGAGGTAAAATTTCTTTGATATTACCTGCATTTATTTGTGAAAAAAAATGAAAATTTGGCGAAAATGTAGAAAATTTCGCAATTTTCCAACTTTGAATTTTTATGCCCTTAAATCACAGACATATGTCACACAAAATACGTAATAAGTAACATTTCCCACATGTCTACCTTACATCAGAACAAATTTGGAACCAACATTTTTTTTGTTAGGGAGTTATAAGGGTTAAAAGTTGACCAGCAATTTCTCATTTTTACAACACCTTTTTTTTTAGGGACCACATCACATTTGAAGTCACTTGGAGGGGTCTATATGACAGAAAATACCCAAGTGTGACACCATTCTAAAAATTACACATCTCAAGGTGCTCAAAACCACATTCAAGAAGTTTATTAACCCTCAGGTGTTTCACAGGAATTTTTGAAATGTTTAAAAAAAAAATGAACATTTAACTTTTTTTTCACAAAAAATTTACTTCAGCTCCAATTACTTTTATCTTACCAAGGGTAACAGGAGAAATTGGATAACAAAAGTTGTTGAAAAATTTGTCCTGAGTACGCTAATACCCCAAATGTGGGGGTAAACCACTGTTTGGGAGCATGGCAGAGCTCGGAAGGGAAGGAGCGCCATTTGACTTTTCAATGCAAAATTGACTGGAATTGAGATGGGACGCCATGTCGCGTTTGGAGAGCCCTTGATGTGCCTAAACATTGAAAACCTCCACAAGTGACACCATTTTGGAAAGAAGACCCCCTTAGGACCTTATCTAGATGTGTTGTGAGAACTTTGAACCTCCAAGTGTTTCATTACAGTTTATAATGCAGAGCCGTGAAAATAAAAATTCTTGTTTTTTTCCACAAAAATTATATTTTTAGCCCCCAGTTTTGTATTTTCCCAAGGGTAACAGGAGAAATTGGACATCAAAATTTGTTGTCCAATTTGTCCTGAGTACGCTGAAACTCCATATGTGGGGGTAAATCCCTGTTTGGGCGCATGAGAGAGCTCGGAAGGGAAGGAGCACTGTTTTAGTTTTTCAACGCAGAATTGGCTGGAATTGAGATCGGACACCATGTCATGTTTAGAGAGCCCTGATGTGCCTAAACAGTGGAAACCCCCCAATTCTAACTAAAACCCTAAGCCAAACACACCCCTAACCCTAATCCCAACCATAACCCTAACCACACCCCTAACCCTAATCCCAACCCTAATCCCAACCGTAAATGTAATCCAAACCCTAACTTTAGCCCCAACTCTAACCCTAACTTTAGCCCCAACCCTAACCCTAACTTTAGCCCCAACCCTAACCCTAACTTTAGCCCCAACCCTAACCCTAATGTGAAAACGGAAATAAATATTTTTTTTTTTACATTTTATTATTTTTCCCTAAATAAGGGGGTGATGAAGGGGGGTTTCATTTACTTTTATAGTGGTTTTTTTTATTTGCAGCTGTCACACACTAAAAGACGCTTTTTATTGCAAAAAATAGTTTTTGTGTCTCTCCATTTTGAAAGCTATAATTTTTCCATATTTTGGTCCACAGAGTCATGTGAGGTCTTGTTTTTTGCGGGACGAGTTGATGTTTTTATTGGTACCATTTTCGGGCACGTGACTTTTTTGATCGCTTTTTATTCAGATTTTTGTGAGGCAGAATGACCAAAAACCAGCTATTCATGAATTTCTTTGGGCCCCCCTTGTACCGTTCCACGTTTGGAAAAATCGATAAAGCAGTTTTATTTTTTCATGTTTTTGCGCTTTCATACGATAAAAACTATTTTATATAAAAAATAATTATTTTTGCATCGCTTTATTCTGAGGACTATAACTTTTTTATTTTTTCGCTGATGACGCTGTATCGCAGCTTGTTTTTTGCGGGACAAGATGACGTTTTCTGCGGTACCATGGTTATTTATATCCTCCTTTTTGATCTCGTGTTATTCCACTTTTTGTTTCGCGGTATGATAATAAAGCGTAGTTTTTTGCCTCTTTTTTTTTTTTGCGGTGTTCACTGAAGGGGTTAACTAGTGGGACAGTTTTATAGGTTCGGCAAACGTTAAATGCCGAAAGTATAAACTAACGAAAAAATAATAATTCTCACCTGTCAACACTAAAATGGGGTTACGGACGCGGCGATACTAAATATGTGTACTTTTATTGTTTTTTTTTAATTTAGATAAAGAAATTTATTTATTGGAACAATATATTTTTTTTTTCTTGCCATCAGGTTCAGTTATACATTGAGCCGCTTCTTAACGATTTTCACCTCCCGAATTCTATTCTGACAAGGACAATGTTTCATTGTCTCTTGTTTCTATGATATCAGAATTTTTTCCTTTTACTGCTACAGATTTATTGCATAAAAGTTTCAGCACTTTGAGATATTATTATTTTGGAAATATAATGATATAGAATATTTTGATGACAATTTTCTGATCGTTATTTAGAGGAAACTTAGTGACAAGTCCAATCAGTAAAATGTGTAATCACTATTGATTATGATCAGTTACAGAAATTGCTCTACAACATTTGCTCCACATTCGATGATGGCTTTTTTTGGATCCGGGGCCTGCAAGGAGGAGGAGGTAGGAGACCCTCGGAGCAACGTGATCATGTTTGATCGCAGTGTTCCGGGGGTTAAAGTGCTGGGAGCGGTCCGTGTCAGCTGCGATAGTCAGCTGACACCCGGCCGCGATTGGCCGCGCTCCCCCCGTGAGCGCGGCTGATCGCGTTAGACGTACTATCCCATCAGTGGTCATACGGGCCCATAACCACCTCGACGGGATAGTACGTCTAATGTCAGAAAGGGGTTAATTTTTTACACTGCTAAACAACAGTCACATAGAAGCTTAGAACTGTTTGTGATGTGAATAACCAAACATTTCTCAAGATTGTGTCACTATGAGCATTGTCTGTCACATCTGTAAATGTTTTACAAGAAATGCAGCTATATAATTGTCTGAATGCATTCGGTATATTTCAATCTGGATTCAAAATCGCCATTTGTATATTCGCACTAAAATATTAACAGCAATCATATCTACAGTATATTCAGCCTTTCTTAAGCTTAACCCATTGAGTACTCTGGATAATCAGAACAATCTTCTTGACCAGTATCTATAGGTAAGTAAAGTTGAAAATAGCTGCTACTATGCATTCCGGAAATAAAAGTGAGAACTGCAAGAATGTGAAGATGTTCTAAAAAATAACTGTGACCATGCTCAATTTTCCATAACTGTTCAGTTCGGCTGTGTAGTAAATATTGGAGACACAATAGATGATCTGACTTCCTTTCAAATAATTGCTTTACAGATGAAAACAACATTTATTATTATTCCTGTTTATTATCCTAGAAAGAAAGAAGGAACATGCAGTTTTCCTCATACAAGTTATCTCAGCCAAAATTGATTAAGTCCTCTGCATCTGCAAGCATTCACCCATCACTTTTTTGTATTGAACTCTTACCATTTGATGCAGCCAAAGTTATGGCTTTCAAGGAGAGAAACTAATATAGTGGCCAAAGAAATATTTGTAATGAACTATTGAGCCAAACTATAATCATAATAATAGGGGCATCATAATCTATCGAGACACATGGCATGGGATCGAGCCTCCTGATGAGCCAGGGAGGCGAAACGCGTTGAGGCTATACAGACATTAGGCGGAAGGCACTTTACCTCATGATGAGTACCAATCTTGTCTTTATCTATGTAATACTTTCCTGATGGAATGTGATAGCGAGATACTGGCGATAGGCTTATTTTTTGCATGGTTATAAGATAGCATTGTTTGCCGATTTGATATGTGTGTGGAATATGTTTGAGCTACGGTGCAGCCATAATTTTATGATCCACAACAGATGAAATAATAAAATATACAAATTTCTCATGCCAAGGGTGGGCGCAAGTTTTGGTTATTTGTATAAAGCCGCTCACACACTACTCCTACATTTTATGTGGAGTAAGCAGGCCAAGTAATTTTGCATTGCCGTCAAAAGCCTTTCTACATGTGCTCTGTATTGTTTTTATGATACGGTGTGGGGTTTAGGACTCCCTAGACGTAGGTGTGTTCTTTGCTTATTCCTCAGGGGACCTTTAGTTCATGATTGTGTGGGTAGAGGGACCCAACTGATTGGTTAGGGTATCCCAGGGACCCCATGGACAGCCGACGCGAAGCGGGGGCGCCAATACGCATCCCATAGGGCGCCAACTCCCGTCTCCAAGACTTTACACGTGCTGCGCCGATTCTTTGGAATGCACTACCCTGGTTAATATGATTAATCCCCAATCCCCACAGTTTTAAGCGTGCCCTAAAAACACATTTGTTCAGATTGGCCTACCGCCTCAATGCATTAATCTAACCATCCCTGTGTGGCCCATTAAAAAAAAAAAAAACTTAAAACTTAAACCATAATCAGGTTCCTCTCATCATGTTCTCATACACTTTATACAGTTAATAGCCTCTGTGTCTGTACTGCTACATACTTAGGCAGTTAACTGGTTCATGTAGCTTTACATGAACACCCGAGCCTTACACTATGGCTGGTCCGAATAACTAAAGCAATTGTTACCATCCACCTCTCGTGTCTCCCCCTTTTCCTCATAGTTTGTAAGCTTGCGAGCAGGGCCCTCACTCCTCTTGGTATCTATTTTGAACTGAGATTTCTGTTATGCTGTAATGTCTATTGTCTGTACAAGTCCCCTCTATAATTTGTAAAGCGCTGCGGAATATGTTGGCTCTATATACGTAAAATTATTATTATTACCTAGGCCCCTTCAAGGTCCTCGAATAGGTTAATCCTGTGGACTACCATCTGGCCCTTCCTCCACGCCTAGCCATCACTGAGACCTTTCATGTGTACCTCCGAAAGGCCGTCCACATGTCCCGGTTTTCCGAGTCATCTGCTGGGACATCGGGCTCATCCACGGACGATTATGAGGTGAATGCCATCATGGGGTGTAAGGTGGCATGTAGCAAAAAATTCTATTTGGTGGATTGGAAAGGTTATGGTCCAGAGAGCCTGTTGAGCACATTCGGGCTCCGCAGCGCATTGCTGCCTTCGAGGATGCTAATCTCAGGTCATTAGCAGAGCGGAGGGCACGGGTAGGGTGGTAGACTGAGACCAGAGAGGAGATGTAAGGTGGTGCTGAGCCATGGAGTGCTTTTGTGGATGAGGGTAGTAGTTTTGTACTGGATTCTGGAGTGGATGGGTAGCCTGTGTACTGACTGGCACATGGTAGAGGCATCGGTGTAACGGTTGGTGAGGAATATGATCCTGGCAGCAGCATTCAGGACAGATTGGAGCGGGGAGAGTTTGGTAAGAGGGAGGCCGATTAGTAGAGAGTTACAATAGTCCAGACAAGAATGAATAAGTGAAACAGTAAGAGTTTTTGCAGAGTCGAAAGTAAGAAAAGGGAGAATTCTAGAAATGTTTTAGAGATGCAGATAAGAAGGGTGAGCCAGTGATCGAATGTGGGGGTGAATGAAAGCTCAGAATCAAGTATGACCCCAAAGCAGCGGGCATGTTGCTTTGGAGTAATGGTGGAACCGCACACGGAGATGGCAATGTCAGGCAAAGGTAGGTTAGTAGAGGGAGAGAACACGAGGAGTTGAGTTTTTGACAGGTTCAGCGCAAACTTAGTGGACTCAATAAATCACCAGGAGCAAAGGTGGAAGCGGGGCACTGATGTGCATCAGCAGAGGGCCTCATTCTCTCCTTGGAGGCTTGGATAGCATCCTGTATGCGGACCGAAATGTCACGTGCCTCCACAGCCCAGTTTGCCACCCTGGAGTCGGCGGAAGACACGGGCATGGGTACAGGAACCCGCAGATGCTGGCCATAATTAAGGAGGAATGGAGTCTGTTGTGAACTGTGTTTCTGGGCTCCCTCTGGTGGTCACTAATGGTATTGTATGAGTCGTGTCTTTCTGCATGCCTGGGCTTCAGCTGTTTCATTAAGCTGTGGGTTTTCCCTATTTAGTCCTCCTTAGGACTCAGTCTCTTGCCTGGTATCGATGTATTCAGTCCTATTTGGTCTCCTCCTGATTCCTTGCCATCTGCCTCATGCAAGAAAAGCTAAGTCCAGTTTGCATACTTTGGATCATTTGCATTATCAGTGTTTTTTGTTCAGCTTGCTCAAAATGTGATTTTCTAGCTCGCTGGAAGCTCTAGAGTGCTGATATTCTCCCCCACACCGTCAGTCGGTGCGGGGGTTCTTGAGTACTCAGCATGGATGTTTTTGCAGGGTTTTCTGCTGACCGCATAGTTCACTTTCTATTTTCTGCCTATCTAGTTTAGTGGGCCTCACTTTGCTAAATCTAGTTCATCTCTATGTTTGTGTTTTCCTCTTGCCTCACCATTATTATTTGTTGGGGGCTTTCTATATCTTTGGGGTTAATTTCTCTGGAGGCAAGTGAGGTCTTATTTTCCCTCTAGGGGTAGTCAGTTCTCCGGCTGGCTCGAGACGTCTAGAATCAACGTAGGCACGTTCACCGGCTACTTCTAGTTGTGTGTTAGGATCAGTTATGCAGTTAGCCTAGTTTCCACCTCCCTAGAGCAGTTCTATGTTATTGCGGACTTAGTCTGAATACCAGAGATTCTCTACCACTAGAACCATAACAGGAGTCTGCCCAGCGTTGTTCAGCGCAAGCTCCTAACACAGTAGCAAGGATGACCAGTCATCCTGCCTGGCTGAGACAAAATGTCGCAGGTATGTGACCAGGGTCTGGTTGGCCCTCTCTACTAACCAATTCATCTCGGGATGGTATGTTGAAGAGAGATTCATCTCGATGCTGAGAAGACGACAAAGCTCTATCCAGAACTGAGATGCAAACTGGGGACCCCGGTCACTGACAATTTTGTCTGGCATACCGTGTAGGCGGATAATGTGCTTAATTAACAACGCTGCTAAAGCCCGTGCAGAAAGAAGTCGTGGAAGAGGCACCAAGTGCACCATTTTGGAAAAATGGTCGGTGACTACCCAAATAATGGTGCAGCTACGGGTCTTGAGTAAGCCCACCACAAAGTCCATCCCGACCATTTCCCAGGGCCTGTCCGCCACCGGCAGGGGGTAAAGTAGCCCAGCAGGCTGTTGTCCAAGAGACTTATTCTTGGTGCAGGAGACACACGCCCGAATATAGTCTCCGATGTCACGGGCCATATGTGGCCAGCAGTACGTCGTCTCCAGAAGCTCAGATGTCCTTTTGGTCCCAAAATGTGCACCCACCTTGGACGAGTGAGCTCAAGAGAGAACCTCCGGTCGCAAATTAGATGGCACAAAGGTCTTGCCCGGGGGCACAGACTCAAGCAAAACTGGGGTCACGGTCCTCAGGCTCTCCGAAGGGACAAATAGCCGAGGCTCCTCCTCTACGGATGACACTACGGAGCTGGAGAGAGCATCGGCACGGATGCTCTTCTTCACGGAAAGATAGTGGAGGGTGAAGTGGAAGCGGGAGAAGAACAAGGACCATCTAGCCTGGTGAGAGTTTAGCCGCTGGGCAGTCTGTAAATAAACCAAATTTTTGTGGTCGGTATACACTTGGAAGGGAAAACGAGCCCCCTCCAGGAGGTGTCTCCACTCTGAGAAGGCCAACTTCATAGCTAGCAACTCCCTGTCCTCGATGGAATAATTCCTCTCCGCTGGTGTGAAGGTCTTGGAGAAAAAGAAGCAAGGATGCTTGCCACCTTGAGCATCCTTTTGGAAGAGGACTGCTCCAGCACCGACGGATGAGGCATCCACCTCCATAATCGAGGCGATGTAAGATGGGAGCACTAGCAAAATGAGACTTAATAGAGAGGAAGGCCTTGGAGACCTCCTCCGACCACAATTTGGGATTAGCTCCCTTCTTGGTGAGGGCAACCAGGGTAGCTACCAAGGTTAAGAAGTGGGGAATGAGCTGGCGATAATAGTTAATGAACCCCATAAAGAGCTGCACCGCCGCCTTGAGAGAATGGGGTTCCTGCCCCTCCATCACAGCCTGTAGCTTGGCAGGATCCATAGCCAATCCCTGGGCAGAGTTGATATAGCCAAGGAAAGGCAAGGACTCCTGCTCAAACACACACTTCTCCAACTTGGCATAGAGGGAGTTTGCCCGTAGGAGGTCGAAGACTTTGCAAACATCTCTCCGGTGGGAATCTAGATCTGGAGAGTAGTTGAGAATATCATCCAGATAGACTATGACCGAGGTGGTGAGCATATCCCGGAAGATATCATTCACAAAGTCTTGGAAAACGGCAGGAGCATTACAGAGCCCAAAGGGCATCACCAGGTATTCATAGTGCCTATCCCTGGTGTTAACCCCTTCCCGACCCATGACGCCTATGTGGCGTCATGGAATGATCGCGTCCCTGCAGATCGGGTGAAGGGGTTAACTCCTATTTTACCCGATCTGCAGGGAGAGGGGGAGTGGTACTTCAGCCCAGGGGGGGTGGCTTCACCCCCCCGTGGCTACGATCGCTCTGATTGGCTGTTGAAAGTGAAACTGCCAATCAGAGCGATTTGTAATATTTCACCTAAAAAACTGGTGAAATATTACAATCCAGCCATGGCCGATGCTGCAATACCATCGGCCATGGCTGGAAAACCTGAAGTGACCCCCCCCCCACCGATCGCCCCCCCAGTGCTCCGTTATGGGGTCCGGTCCCCTCCGTCCTGTGCTCCGCTCCCCCGTCCTCCTGCCCGCTCCCCCCTGCTCCTATGTCACCCCCCGGTGCTCCGACGCCCCCCCTGTGCCCCGATCTCCCCCCCCCTTATACTTACCGAGGCTCCCGGTGTCGGTCCGTCTCCTCGCTGAGCGCCGCCATCTTCCAAAATGGCGGGCGCATGCTCAGTGCGCCCGCCGAATCTGCCCGCCGGCAGATTCGTTACAAGTACATTTTGATCGCTGTGGTAGGTTCTATCACAGCGATCAAAATAAAAAAAATAATAAATAACCCCCCCCCCCCTTTATCACCCCCATAGGTAGGGACAATAATAAAATAAAGAAAATATTTTTTTTTTTCTTTTTCCACTAGGGTTAGGGTTAGAACTAGGGGTAGGGTTAGGGTTACGGGTAGGGTTAGGGTTAGGGGTAGGGTTATGGCATGTGCACACAGAGCGGATCGGCCGCGGATCGGCCGCGGATCGGCAGCGGATCGGCCGCGGATCGGCCGCGGATCGGCAGCGGATCAGCCGCGGATCGGCCGCGGATCCGCAGCGGATCCGCAGCGGATTGGCCGCGGATCCGCAGCGGATCGGCCACGGATCCACCGCGGATCGGCCGCGGATCCGCCGCGGATCGGCAGCGGATTGGCAGCGGATTGGCCGCGGATCGGCAGCGGATTGGCCACGGATCCGCAGCGGATTGGCCGCTGCGAATTCGAAGCAGTTTTCCATCAGGTTTACAGTACCATGTACACCTAAGGAAAACCAAATCTGCTGTGCCCATGGTGCAGAAAATTCCGTGCAGAAACGCTGCATTGTATTTTCCGCAGCATGTCAATTCTTTGTGCGGATTCCGCAGCGTTTTACACCTGTTCCTCAATAGGAATCCGCAGGTGAAATCCACACAAAAAAACACTGGAAATCTGCTGTAAATCCGCAGGTAAAACGCAGTGCCTTTTACCTGCAGATTTTTCAAAAATCGTGCGGAAAAATCTCACACGAATCCGCAACGTGGGCACATAGCCTTAGGGTTAGGGTTGGAATTAGAGTTAGGGTTGGAATTAGGGCTAGGGTTGGAAATAGGGTTAAGATTAGGCTTGTGGTTAGGGTTACGGATAGGGTTAGGGGTGTGTTGGGGTTACAGTTGTGGTTAGGGTTGGGATTAGGGTTATGGCTACAGTTGGGATTAGGATTAGGGGTGTGTTGGGGTTAGTGTTGAAGTTAGAATTGAGGGGTTTCCACTGTTTAGGCACATCAGGGGTCTCCAAACGCAACATGGCGCCACCATTGATTCCAGCCAATCTTGCGTTCAAAAAGTCAAATGGTGCTCCCGCCCTTCCAAGCCCCGACGTGCGCCCAAACAGTGGTTTACCCCCACATTTGGGGTACCAGCATACTCAGGACAAACTGGACAACAACTGTTGGGGTCCAATTTCTCCTGTTACCCTTGCAAAAATAAAAAATTACTTGCTAAAACATAATTTTTGAGGAAAGAACAATTATTTTTTATTTTCACGGCTCTGCGTTATAAACTTCTGTGAAGCACTTGGGGGTTGAAAGTGCTCACCACACATCTAGATAAGTTCCTTCGGGGGTCTAGTTTCCAAAATGGGGTCACTTGTGGGGTGTTTCTACTGTTTAGGCACATCAGGGGCTCTGCAAATGCAATGTGACGCCCGCAGACCATTCCATCAAAGTCTGCATTTCAAATGTCACTACTTCCCTTCCGAGCCCTGACGTGTGCCCAAACAGTGGTTTACCCCCACATATGGGGTATCAGCGTACTCACAACAAACTGGGCAACAAATATTGGGGTCCAAATTCTCCTGTTACCCTTGTGAAAATAAATAATTGCTTGCTAAAACATCTTTTTTGAGGAAAGAACAATTATTTTTTATTTTCACGGCTCTGCGTTATAAACTTCTGTGAAGCACTTGGGGGTTGAAAGTGCTCACCACACATCTAGATAAGTTCCTTCGGGGGTCTAGTTTCCAAAATGTGGTCACTTGTGGGGGGTTTCTACTGTTTAGGCATATCAGGGGCTCTGCAAACGTAACATGATGCCCGCAGACCATTCCATCAAAGTCTGCATTCCAAAACGTCACTACTTCCCTTCCGAGCCCCGGCCTGTGCCCAAACAGTGGTTTACCCCCACATATGGGATATCAGCGTACTCAGGAGAAACTGGACAACAACTTTTGGGGTCCAATTTCTCCTGTTACTCTTGCAAAAATAAAAAATTCTGGGCTAAAAAAATATTTTTGAGGAAAGGAAACACATTTATTATTTTCACGGCTCTGCGTTATAAACTTCTGTGAAGCACTTGGGGGTTCAAAGTGCTCACCACACATCTAGATAAGTTCCCTTGGGGGTCTAGTTTCCAAAATGGAGTCACTTGTGGGGAGTTCCTACTGTTTAGGCACATCAGGGACTCTGCAAACGCAACCTGATGCCCGCAGAGCATTCCATCAAAGTCTGCATTTCAAAACGTCACTACTTCCCTTCCGAACCCCGACGTGTGCCAAAACAGTGGTTTACCCCCACATATGAGGTATCAGTGTACTCAGGAGAAACAAACTGGACAACAACTTTTGGGGTCCAATTTCTCCTGTTACTCTTGCAAAAATAAAAAAATTCTGGGCTAAAAAAATATTTTTGAGGAAAGGAAACACATTTTTTATTTTCACGGCTCTGCGTTATAAACTTCTGTGAAGCACTTGGGGGTTCAAAGTGCTCACCACACATCTAGATTAGTTCCTTGGGAGGTCTAGTTTCCAAAATGGGGTCACTTGTGCGGGAGCTCCAATGTTTAGGCACACAGGGGCTCTCCAAACGCGACATGGTGTCCGCTAATGATTGGAGCTAATTTTCCATTCAAAAAGCCAAATGGCGTGCCTTCCCTTCCGAGCCCTGCCGTGCGCCCAAACAGTGGTTTACCCCCACATATGGGGTATCATCGTACTCAGGACAAACTGGACAACAACATTTGGGGTCCAACTTCTCCTATTACCCTTGGGAAAATAAAAAATTCTGGGCTAAAAATCATTTTTGAGGAAAGAAAAATTATTTTTTTATTTTCACGGCTCTGCGTTATAAACTTCTGTGAAGCACCTGGGGGTTATAAGTGCTCACTATGCATCTAGATAAGTTCCTTGGGGGGTCTAGTTTCCAAAATGGGGTCACTTGTAGGGGAGCTCCAATGTTTAGGCACACAGGGGCTCTCCAAACGCGACATGGTGTCCGCTAACGATTGGAGCTAATTTTCCATTCAAAAAGTCAAATGGCACGCCTCCCCTTTCCGAGCCTTGCCGTGCACCCAAACAGTGGTTTACCCCCACATATGAGGTATCGGCATACTCAGGAGAAATTGCCCAACAAATTTTAGGATCCATTTTATCCTGTTGCCCATGTGAAAATGAAAGAATTGAGGCTAAAAGAAATTTTGTGTGAAAAAAAAGTACTTTTTCATTTTTGCGGATCAATTTGTGAAGCACCTGGGGGTTTAAAGTGCTCACTATGCCTCTAGATGAGTTCCTTGGGGGGTCTAGTTTCCAAAATGGGGTCACTTGTGGAGGAGCTCCAATGTTTAGGCACACAGGGGCTTTCCAAACGCGACATGGTGTCCGCTAAAGATTGGAGCCAATTTTTCATTCAAAAAGTCAAATGGCGCTCCTTCCCTTCCGAGCCCTGCCGTGCGCCCAAACAGTGGTTTACCCCCACATATGAGGTATCAGCGTACTCAGGAAATATTGGACAACAACGTCCGTGGTCCAGTTTCTCCTTTTACCCTTAGGAAAATAAAAAATTGTTGCTAAAAGATCATTTTTGTGACTAAAAAGTTAAATGTTCATTTTTTCCTTCCATGTTGCTTCTGCTGCTGTGAAACACCTGAAGGGTTAATAAACTTCTTGAATGTGGTTTTGAGCACCTTGAGGGGTGCAGTTTTTAGAATGGTGTCACTTTTGGGTATTTTCAGCCATATAGAACCCTCAAACTGACTTCAAATGTGAGGTGGTCCCTAAAAAAAATGGTTTTGTAAATTTTGTTGTAAAAATGAGAAATCACTGGTCAAATTTTAACCCTTATAACTTCCTAGCAAAAAAAAAAATTGTTTCCAAAATTGTGCTGATGTAAAGTAGACATGTGGGAAATGTTATTTATTAACTATTTTGTGTCACATAACTCTCTGGTTTAACAGAATAAAAATTCAAAATGTGAAAATTGCGAAATTTTCAAAATTTTTGCCAAATTTCCGTTTTTTTCACAAATAAACTCAGAAATTATCGACCTAAATTTACCACTAACATGAAGCCCAATATGTCACGAAAAAACAATCTCAGAATCGCTAGGATCCGTTGAAGCGTTCCTGAGTTATTACCTCATAAAGGGACACTGGTCAGAATTGCAAAAAACGGCAAGGTCATGAAGGGGTTAAATGCCGTCTTCCATTCGTCCCCCTCACGGATGCGAATCAAGTTGTAAGCACCCCGCAGATCAAGCTTATTAAATACCCTAGCTCCCCACAACCTATCGAATAACTCAGATATCAGGGGCAGAGGGTATTTGTTCTTAACGGTGATGGCGTTAAGACCCCTGTAATCTATGCATGGACGTAATTCTCCGTTCCCCTTCTGCACAAAGAAGAACCCCGCCCCTGCAGGTGACGCTTCCTAATGAATCCTCTTGCCAGATTCTCCTGAATGTATTGGGTCATCGCCTCCATCTCCGGGAGAGACATGGGATAGACTCGACCCCGGGAAGGCTCTGCACCAGGCAAGAGGTCAATAGGACAGTCATAGGAGCGGTGGGGCGGAAGGGTCTCCGCAGCTCTCTTGGAGAACACGTCCACTAGGGCCAATAGTGCTTGGTGGGAGAGGAAAGTACTGTGAGTACTTCAGTAGTAGCAACCTGAACGCACTCCCTCAGACATCTACCCTCACAAGATTCACTCCATCCCAGAATTCTCCCTGAGGACCACTCAATATGAGGAGAGTGGTAGCGTAGCCAGGGCCGTATTTAGAGTTTCTGCTGCCCAAGGCACTTTTAGTGCTGCCTCCCCTTTTGGTGAGTATGACACTATTGGCAGTGACTTTGGCAAGAATCCATGATGTGAAAGTCGCCTTTTGCAGCAGATCCGGCAGTTTTTATGCATGTGCCGCGTAACGGATCACTTATAGCAACACTGTGTTCGGCCTCATTCATTCCCTATGGGATTTGCGGCACTTGCCATGATCTGGCAAATGTGGTACCATACCTCCCAACTTTTGAAGAAGGGAAGGAGGTATAAAGTTTGCTGTGCGCGTAGTGCGCCGCGGCAAATTTTAGGCCACGCCTCTGGCCACACCCATTTCACAACTAGTCACACCCATATCCACGTCCCAACCACAGCCATTTAGCACTGCTGATCACACTTTTATATACAATAATTATAAACAAAAAAAATATGGCCACAGTGCTCCATACTGTATAATGGCCACACATGATGCTCCATACTGTATAATGGCCACACATGATGCTCAATACTGTATAACGGCCACCACACATGATGCTCCACACTGTATAATGGCCACACACAGTTCTCCATACTGTATAATTGCCACACATGATGCTCAATACTGTATAATGGCCACACATGATGCTCCATAGTGCATAGTGGCCACACATGATGCTCCATAATGTATAATGGCCACACAGTGCTCCATTCTGTATAATGGCCACACAGTGCTCCATACTGTATAATGGCCACACATAGTGCTCCATACTGTATAACGGCCACACACAGTTCTCCATACTGTATAATGATCCCACATGATGCTCAGTACTGTATAATGGCCACACATGATGCTCCATACTGTATAACGGCCACACATGATGCTCCATACTGTATAATGGCCATTGGCCACACATGATGCTCCATACTGTATAACGGCCACACATGATGCTCCATACTGTATAACGGCCACATATGATGCTCAATACTGTATAATGGCCACACAGATCTCCATACTGTATAATGGTCCCACATGATGCTCAATACTGTATAATGACCCCCCCTCCTGTATGCATGGCTCATATTCCCCCCTGTATGCATGGCTCATATTCCCCCCCTATATGCATGGCTCATATTCCCCCCTGTATGCATGGCTCATATTTCCCCTCCTGTATGCATGGCTCATATTTCACCCCCCTCCTGTATGCATGGCTCATATTCACCCCCCTCCTGTATGCATAGCTCATATTTCACCCCCCTCCTGTATGCATGGCTCATATTTAACCCCCCTGTATGCATTGCTCATATTTCCCCTCCTGTATGCATGGCTCATATTTCCCCCCTGTATGCATGGCTCATATTCCCCCCCTGTATGCATGGCTCATATTTCCCCCCCCCTGTATGCATGGCTCATATTCTCCCCCCTGTATGCATGGCTCATATTTCCCCCCTGTATGCATGGCTCATATTCCCCCCCTGTATGCATGGCTCATATCCCCCCTGTATGCATGGCTCATATTCACCCCCCTCCTGTATGCATGGCTCATATTTCACCCCCCCTCCTGTATGCATGGCTCATATTTCACCCCTCTGTATGCATGGCTCATATTTTACCCCCCTGTATGAATGGCTCATATTTCCCCTCCTGTATGCATGGCTCATATTCCCCCCCCTGTATGCATGGCTCATATCCCCCCCTGTATGCATGGCTCATATTCACCCCCCCTGTATGCATGGCTGATATTCACCCCCCCTGTATGCATGGCTCATATTTCCCCCCCTCCTGTATGCATGGCTCATATTCCCCCTGTGTGCATGGCTCATATTTCACCCCCCATTGTATCCATGGCTCATTCCCCCCCATATGCATGGCTCATATTCACCCCCCCGTACGCATAGCTCATATTCCCCCCATATGCATGGCTCATCTCTCCACCCCACCCCCTGCTCCCATCTTGAATGGCGCAGCTTACCGTCCTCCTTCATCCCCCCTCCCCTGTCCCTCATACTCACCTGTCCCTCGCTGCGCGGCTGCGCCAACATCCCTCTGGCTCTGTCCCGACTCCCGGCGCAGCACCTTCTTCCTGCGCGAGCGATCATGTGATACCGCTCATTAAGGTCATGAATATGCACATATTCATATTCATGACCTTAATGAGCGGTACCAGGAGCGCTGCAGAACCCGAGACCAGGCATCACTGGAGCAGGGTGAGTATCGTCTTCAAGGAGGGTGGGTGGGAGGCGGGTAGCCAGGGGGGCGGGGTCGGTCAGGAGGTGCCCCAGCTTTTATTAAGTGGCACATACGGCCCTGAGCGTAGCCATGTATCCCTAACAGGACCTCATCAATTCCCTCGGGAATGACTAGCAGGGACATAATCTCCTGATGGGATGGAGATATGGATAAGGTAAATGGGATGGTCTGGTGTGTTATCTGTGAGGGCAGTGTCGACCCATTTACGACTCGTATGGTGACAGGTTTGGTGAGCATCTCCAGGGATATTGCGTGCCGTTGGGCGAAGGCAGATTACATAAAATTGCCCTCCGCTCCTTAATCCACGCAAAGCTCTACCGTAAGAGTGGATGGGCCTATGGTAATTGCCCCCTTGAAAGACAGTTTGGAGGAAAACATCGCCATGTCTAGTGTACCTCCTCCTACAACCACTAGACGCTGATGTTTTCCTGACCGCTGGGAACATCTGGAGGCAAGATGTCCTGACTGCTGGCAGACATGACAGACCTTGTGTGCACGAGCGGTCCAAGACTTAGATCCCGATTGTGACACCTCATGTGGCTTGGACGCCTGGACTGGAAATTCCAGAGGTTTGGCGAAGGTGGGAGCCAGCCGAAACCTCTGCCTACACTGGGCTCGCTCCAACCTTCACTCGTTAAAACAGAAGTCGATGCGAGTTGATACAGCTATTAGCTCCTCCAGTGTGGCGGGAATCTCCCTAGTGGCCAAAGTGTCCTTCACATGATCAGCCAGCCCCCTCCAAAATACAGGGATGAGGGCTTTATCTGGCGACTCCAACTCAGATGCTGAAGTGGACGGAAAAATGGCAGACCAAGGATGAGCCCTGTGTCATTGCCAGCAGTTGGAGCGCTATATCATGGGTGACTTGAGGTGCCAAAAAGACCTGTTTCAGAGTGCTCAGGAACCGCGGAGCACTCTGCATCACATGATTGTCACACTCCCACAGCGGCATAGCCTGTTATGATCTGGTGGCCCAGGAGTAGCATTGGACGTACTCTAGAGAAGGTGGTATCTATACTGACCGCAGACCCTGAACTTAACACCGAAAGTAGAAGTAGCCGTGGGATGTACCTACTGATCCTAGACACCTCGACACAGCCGGAGGACTAATTAACCCTATAGATAGAAAAGGGAAAACTTTCTCACCTCAGAGAAAATTCCCAAAGGATAGGCAGCCCCCCACAAATATTGACTGTGAGAGGAGAGGAAAAAACATACACAGGCTGAAAACAGGATTTAGCAAAGGAGGCCAATCTAGCTAAATAGGAAAGATAGGACAGAGAACTATGCGGTCAGTATTAAAATACTAGGAAATATCCACCACAGAAAATACAAAAAACTCCACATCTAACTAAAGATATGGAGGGTATATCTGCCTCTCCAGAGATTCCAGCTTGACTGCATAAATCCTTACACAGATTAAGCTGGACAAGAAAAAACATGAAATGCACTGAACAATGAGGCCCACAACATGTGGGCTGCAAAACAAGCAGAACTTATCTTGGTGAAAAGACCAGGAAGCAGGAGAAACCATGAAGGGATGTGAATCCTCCAGAATACAATGGACAACTGGTACTGACTAAAGGGTGAGGCCAGACTAAATAGCCCAGTCCAGAGTGGACACACCTGATAACTGCTGTGAAGGACAGACAGCAGCGCTACCACTTATAACCACCGGAGAGAGCCCAAGAACAGAATTCACAACAGTACCCCCCCCTTGAGGAGGGGTCACCGAACCCTCACCGGAGCTCCCAGGCCGATCAGGACGAGCCAAATGGAAGGCACGAACCAAATCGTCAGCATGAACATCAGAGGCAACAACCCAAGAATTATCCTCCTGGCCATAACCCTTCCACTTGACAAGATACTGAAGTGTTATGATTGACCTGGTGGTTAGAAGCACCCGGAATGACCTGATGAGTAAACTAGTAATACAGAACTAGCTCTGGGAAGTGGGAGCTCTGCTGACCGCAACCACTAATCCTATCACAACACACTAGAAATAGCCGTGGAGCGTACCTGACCAGGACCTGAAACACCATTCTGACCTGCTTCACATGAGACTCGCAATCGTCCGAAAAGACCAAAATATCATCCAAATATACAATCATGAATCTATCCAGGTACTTTCGGAAGATGTCATGCATAAAGGACTGAAACACAGATGGAGCATTAGAAAGCCCGAATGGCATCACCAGGTACTCAAAATGGCCCTCGGGCGTATTAAATGCTGTTTTCCATTCATCGCCCTGTTTAATACGCACAAGATTATACGCCCCTCGAAGATCTATCTTGGTGAACCAACTAGCCCCCTTAATCCGAGCAAACAAATCAGACAGTAGCGGCAAAGGGTACTGAAATTTGACGGTGATTTTATTGAGAAGGCGGTAGTGTATACAAGGTCTCAGAGAACCATCCTTCTTGGCCACAAAAAAGAACCCTGCTCCCAACGGTGACGAGGACGGGCGAATATGCCCTTTCTCCAAGGACTCCTTTATATAACTCCGCATAGCAGCGTGTTCCGGCACAGACAAATTGAACAGTCGGACCTTCGGAAACTTACTACCAGGAATCAAATTAATAGCACAATCGCAATCCCTATGAGGAGGTAGGGCACTGGATTTGGGCTCATCAAATACATCCCGGTAATCCGACAAAAACTCAGGGACTTCAGAAGGATGGAAGACGAAATTGACAACAGTGGGACATCACCATGTACCCCTTGACAACCCCAGCTGGATACAGACATTGATTTCCAATCCAATACTGGATTATGGACCTGTAGCCATGGCAAACCCAAAACGACCACATCATGCAGATTATGCAACACCAAAAAGCGAATATCCTCCTGATGTGCAGGAGCCATGCACATGGTCAATTGAGTCCAGTACTGAGGCTTATTCTTGGCCAAAGGCGTAGCATCAATTCCTCTCAATGGAATAGGATACTGTAATGGCTCCAAGAAAAAACCACAGCGCCTGGCAAACTCCAAGTCCATCAAATTCAGGGCAGCGCCTGAATCCACAAATGCCATAACAGAATAGGACGACAAAGAGCAAATCAGAGTAACGGACAAAATAAATTTTGGCTGTACAGTACCAATGGTGGCAGACCTAGCGAACCGCTTAGTGCGCTTAGGACAATCAGAGATAGCATGAGTGGAGTCACCACAGTAAAAACACAGCCCATTCTGACGTCTGTATTCTTGCCGTTCAGCTCTGGTCAAAGTCCTATCGCATTGCATAGGCTCAGGCCTCTGCCCAGAAGACACCGCCAAATGGTGCACAGTTTTGCGCTCACGTAAGCGTCGATCGATCTGAATGGCCAAGGACATAGACTCATTCAGACCAGCAGGCGTGGGAAATCCCACCATAACATCCTTAAGGGCTTCAGAAAGACCCTTTCTGAAAATTGCCGCCAGGGCACACTCATTCCACTGAGTAAGCACAGACCACTTTCTGAACTTCTGACAATATACCTCCACTTCATCCTGACCCTGACACAAAGCCAGCAAATTTTTTTCTGCCTGATCCACTGAATCTGGTTCATCATAAAGCAATCCAAGCGCCAGAAAAAACGCATCTACATTACGCAATGCAGGATCTCCTGGTGCAAGGGAAAATGCCCAGTCTTGAGGGTCGCCACGTAGCAAAGAAATTATGATTTTTACTTGCTGAATGGGGTCACCAGAGGAGCGGGGTTTCAAAGCAAAAAACAATCTACAATTATTTTTGAAATTCAGGAACTTAGATCTATCCCCAGAAAACAAATCAGGAATTGGAATTCTGGGTTCTAACATCGGATTCTGAACTACATAATCTTGAATGCCTTGTACCCTTGCAGTGAGTTGATCCACACAAGAGGACAGACCTTGAATGTCCATATCTACACCTGTGTCCTGAACCACCCAGAGATTTAGGGGAAAGGAAAAACAAAACACGCTGCAGAGGAAAAAAAAAAATGGTCTCAGAACTTCTCTTATCCCTCTATTGAGATGCATTAACACTTTACGGGCCAGCTGTACTGTTATGATTGACCTGTTGGTTAGAAGCACCCGGAATGACCTGATGAGCAAACTAGTAATACAGGACTAGCTCTGGGAAGTGGGAGCTCTGCTGACCGCAACCACTAATCCTATCACAACACACTAGAAATAGCCGTGGAGCGTACCTGACTCTGCCTAGATGCCTCTTCACAGCCTAAGAGCTAACTACCCCTAAAGATAGAAAATTAAGCCTAACTTGCCTCAGAGAAATTCCCCAAAGAAATAGGCAGCCCCCGACACATATTGACTGTGAGTTAAGATGGAAGTCACAAACACAGGAATGAAACAGGTTTCAGCAAAGGAGGCCAGACTTAACTAAACAGATTGAGGATAGAAAAGGTATCTTTGCGGTCAGCACAAAAATCTACAAAAAACCACGCAGAGTGTGCAAAAGAGACCCCCGCACTGACTCACAGTGCGGAGGTGCCACTCTGCATCCCAGAGCTTCCAGCTAACAAGACAAAATCATGATAGCAAGCTGGAAAAGAAAACAGTGGTGAAAAAATAAGCTAGCAGGGACTTAGCTTTTGCTGGAGTAGACAGGTCATCTGAAAGATCCAAGAGAAAACTGAACCAGAACTAGGACATTGGCAGCTGGCATCAAGTAACGATCTGAGTGGAGTTAAATAGAGCAGCCAGCCAGAACTAAGCGAGGTCAGCTGAAGAAAGAACCTCAGAACCAGCAGCTCCACTCACAGCCACCAGAGGGAGTCCATGGACAGAACTCGCCAAAGAACCATTCCTGACCACAGGAGGGAGTTCGAGAACAGAATTCACAACACTGAAGCCTCCGCCTTGAAAAACGAGAATCCAAGATCTTCTCAACAACATACTCCAACTCCCCATCAATCAACACCGGGGCAGGAGGATCAACAGAGGGAACGACGGGTACCACATATTTCCGCAACAAAGATCTATGAAAAACATTGTGGATGGAAAAAGAGGCTGGAAGGGCCAAACGAAAAGACACTGGATTGATAATCTCAGAAATCCTATAAGGACCAATAAACCGAGGCTTGAACTTAGGGGAAGAAACCTTCATAGGAACATGACGGGAAGACAACCAGACCAAATCCCCAACCCGAAGCTGGGAACCCACACGCCGCCGACGGTTAGCAAAACGCTGAGCCTCCTCCTGAGACAAGACCAAATTGTCCACAACATGAGCCCAAATTTGCTGCAACCTGTCAACCACAGAGTCCACCCCAGGACAATCAGAAGGCTCAACCTGCCCCGAAGAAAAACGAGGATGAAACCCAGACTTACAAAAAAAAGGTGAAACCAAGGTAGCAGAACTAGCCCGATTATTAAGGGCAAACTCGGCCAATGGCAAGAAAGCCACCCAATCATCCTGATCGGCAGACACAAAGCATCTCAAATAAGTTTCCAAAGTCTGGTTAGTTCGCTTGGTTTGGCCATTTGTCTGAGGATGAAATGCGGAAGAAAAAGACAAATCAATGCCCAGCCTAGCACAAAAGGCCCGCCAAAACCTGGAAACAAACTGGGAACCTCTATCGGACACAATATTCTCCGGAATGCCATGCAAACGAACCACATGCTGAAAAAACAAAGGAACCAACTCAGAAGAGGAAGGTAATTTAGGCAAAGGTACCAAATGAACCATCTTAGAAAACCGGTCACAAACCACCCAGATAACCGACATCCTCTGGGAAACCGGAAGATCTGAAATAAAATCCATAGAAATATGCGTCCAAGGCCTCTCAGGGATCGGCAAAGGCAAAAGCAACCCACTGGCGCGTGAGCAGCAAGGTTTGGCCCGCGCACAAGTCCCACAGGACTGCACAAAGGAGCGCACATCACGTGACAAAGAAGGCCACCAAAATGACCTACTAACCAAATCTTGGTACCAAAAATCCCAGGATGGCCAGCCAACACAGAACAGTGAACCTCAGAAATCACTTTGCTAGTCCATCGATCAGGAACAAACAGTTTACCCACTGGACAGCGGTCAGGTTTATCAGGCTGAAATTCCTGAAGAACCCGTCGTAAATCAGGGGAGATGGCAGAAAGAATCACCCCCTCCTTCAGAATGCCGACCGGCTCAAGGACCCCAGGGGAATCAGGCAAAAAACTCCTAGAGAGGGCATCAGCCTTAACATTCTTAGAACCAGGAAGATACGAGACAACAAAATCAAAACGGGAGAAAAACAGGGACCATCGGGCCTGTCTAGGATTCAGCCGTTTGGCAGACTCGAGGTAAATCAGATTCTTATGATCGGTCAAGACCACAATACGATGTTTAGCCCCCTCAAGCCAATGTCGCCACTCCTCATATGCCCACTTCATCGCCAACAACTCACGATTACCGACATCATAATTGCGTTCCGCAGGCGAAAATTTTCGAGAGAAGAAGGCACACGGTTTCATCAAGGAACCATCAAAATTCCTCTGAGACAAAACGGACCCTGCCCCAATCTCAGAAGCGTCAACCTCAACCTGAAAAGGAAGAGAAACATCCGGCTGTCGCAACACAGGGGCAGAAGTAAATCGGCGTTTAAGCTCCTGAAAGGCAGAAACGGCCGCAGAGGACCAATTCGTCACATCAGCGCCTTTCTTTGTCAAATCGGTCAGGGGTTTAACCACACTGGAGAAGTTGGCAATGAAACGGCGATAAAAATTAGCAAAGCCCAAAAATTCCTGAAGGCTCTTCACGGATGTGGGCTGGATCCAATCATGAATGGCCTGAACCTTAACCGGATCCATTTCTATAGATGAGGGAGAAAAAATGAAGCCCAAAAAAGAAACATTCTGTACTCCAAAGAGGCACTTAGACCCCTTCACAAACAAGGCATTATCACGAAGGATCTGAAATACCATCCTGACTTGTTTCACATGAGACTCCCAATCATCTGAAAAAATCAAAATATCATCCAAATATACAATCATGAATTTATCAAGATAATTCCGAAATATATCATGCATGAAGGACTGAAACACAGATGGAGCATTAGAGAGTCCGAATGGCATCACAAGATATTCAAAATGGCCCTCGGGCGTATTAACGCAGTTTTCCATTCGTCGCCCTGCTTAATACGAACAAGATTATATGCCCCTCGAAGGTCAATCTTAGTAAACCAACTAGCACCCTTAATCCTGGCAAACAAATCAGAGAGCAAAGGCAAAGGGTATTGGAATTTGACCGTGATCTTATTCAAGAGGCGATAATCAATACAGGGTCTCAAGGAGCCATCCTTCTTGGCAACAAAAAAGAAACCTGCTCCCAATGGAGAAGAAGATGGCCGAATATGCCCCTTCTCCAAAGACTCCTTAACATAACTCCGCATGGCGGCATGTTCTGGCACAGACAGGTTGAAAAGTCGGCCCTTAGGGAACTTACAGCCTGGAATCAAGTCAATAGCACAATCACAGTCCCTGTGTGGTGGAAGGGAACTGGACTTGGGCTCATTGAATACATCCTGGAAATCTGACAAAAACTCAGGAATTTCAGAAGAGGGGGAGGAGGTAATTGACATCAAAGGAACATCACCATGAACCCCCTGACAACCCCAACTAGTCACAGACATAGATTTCCAATCCAACACCGGATTATGCACCTGTAACCATGGGAAACCAGCACAATAACATCATGCAGATTATGCAACACCAGAAAACGACAATCTTCCTGATGGGCTGGCGCCATGCACATGGTTAACTGTGTCCAAAACTGAGGTTTATTTTTAGCCAATGGTGTAGCATCAATACCCCTCAAAGGGATAGGACTCTGCAAAGGCTGTAAGGGAAACCCACAACGTCTGGCAAATTCTAAGTCCATTAAATTTAAAGCGGCACCTGAATACACAAATGCCATGACAGAAAATGACGATAATGAGCAGATCAGGGTCACAGATAACAGAAATTTAGGCTGTACAGTACTGATGGTAACAGAACTAGCGATTCTCTTGACACGCTTAGGGCAATCAGAAATAACATGAGCAGAATCGCCGCAGTAAAAACACAACCCATTCTGACATCTGAATCCTTGTCGTTCAGCTCTAGACACAATCCTATCACATTGCATAGGCTCAGGACTCCGCTCAGAAGACAACGCCATAGAATGCACAACTCTGCGCTCACACAAGCGCCGATCAATTTGAATGGTCAGAGACATAGAATCACTCAAAGCAGCAGGCGTGGGGAACCCCACGATAACATCTTTAACGGATTCAGAAAGACCCTTTCTGAAAATTGCCGCCAAAGCATCCTCATTCCATTTAGTCAACACAGACCATTTTCTTAATTTCTGGCAATATGATTCTGCCGCTTCTTGACCCTGACACAGGGCCAACAAGGTTTTCTCAGCATGCTCTACAGAGTTAGGTTCATCATACAATAACCCAAGCGCCTGAAAAAAGGTGTCTACATTAAGCAATGCCGGATTCCCAGGTTCCAGGGCAAATGCCCAATCCTGGGGGTCGCCACGCAACAGAGATATGACAATTTTAACCTGCTGGTTTGGATCACCAGAGGAACGGGGCTTCAGAGCAAAAAACAGTTTACAGTTATTTTTAAAGCTCAGAAATTTAGACCTGTCCCCAAAAAACAGATCAGGAGTTGGAATTCTAGGCTCCAAAGCTGGAGTCTGAATGATATAATCAGAAATACCCTGTACTCTAGCAGCAAGTTGATCCACACGAGAAGCAAGTCCCTGAACATCCATGTCAGCGCCAAACTCCTGAACCACCCAGAGGTAAAAAGGGAAAAAAAACACAACAGAGTACAGAAAAAAAAATGGCTCAGCACTTTCTTTCCCTTCTTCTGAGATGCGGTTAACTCATTGTAGGCCAGTTGTACTGTTATGATCTGGTGGCCCAGGAGTAGCACTGGACGTACTCTGGAGAAGGTGGTATCTATACTGACCGCGGACCCTGAACTTAACACCGCAACTAGAAGTAGCCGTGGGATGTACCTACTGATCCTAGACACCTCGACACAGCCGGAGGACTAATTAACCCTATAGATAGAAAAGGGAAAACTATCTCACCTCAGAGAAAATTCCCAAAGGATAGGCAGCCCCCCACAAATATTGACTGTGAGAGGAGAGGAAAAAACATACACAGGCTGAAAACAGGATTTAGCAAAGGAGGCCAATCTAGCTAAATAGGAAAGATAGGACAGAGAACTATGCGGTCAGTATTAAAATACTAGGAAATATCCACCACAGAAAATACAAAAAACTCCACATCTAACTAAAGATATGGAGGGTATATCTGCCTCTCCAGAGATTCCAGCTTGACTGCATAAATCCTTACACAGATTAACACTAGAACTACTGATGGAGTCATTTTGACTCCTTTCGTTTTTTATTTCTCTTCTGTGACTACATTTTTCAGAATTCCGGCTTGAAACTCGGTGACTTTTCCTCAAATATGATGTGAAAAAAGATTTTGTGAGAATAAATAATTTTGGTAAAAAATTTGCGCGTTTTTTTCAAAATTTACCAAGAACTACTGAAGGGAGTCATTTTGACTCCCTACTATATTTTGAGGTCCTTTTGTCACTAAATGTTGCTATAAAGTTTTGTGCATAATTTTTTCACTCTGTCTTATTTACCCTGATGTTCATATAGATGTAGTTCAATTTACATGTCAACTTTTCACATTTTCCTTGTGTTATACCTGCTTGTATTACTGTGTAATGCTGAACAAAATAGCTTGTTTACTCTAGGCTCTTATCTTATGCTAATGAAGGGTGGTGTTTTTCTAAGGTCCTAGCAGGACACAGTATTCTGGATAGTAACTTTACTTTCAGTTCAGCTGAAGAGACAAAGAGAACAGACGCAGACATACGAGCTCTGAAGACTCATACAGGTATGAATTGTTATGAAATAGTTTAGCTGTCTGTCAACTGATTCAGCCCACCTACTTTTGAAGGTGGCAGAACAGTTATTATTTCTTTTAGTTTTCATTTCATTTCTATTTTTCAGCAGGGAACTATATAGAATTATGGAATTTGTGAGGAATATGGAGAGAAGACGTTTGATAAAGCCTCAGGATATTCTGGCTACTTTGCAATCCATACCGGAGGATGAATCGGAATCCGAATTGCAGGAACATGTATTTGATTCTGACAGTGATGAAGATTTCATTCCTCAGAACATATCAAGTGAATCTGAAGACTCAGAAGGAACAAATCCAGAAGGTAAGTAGTTATGTGTATTTATTTGTTCTTCCACACACTGAGTTAGGGCCTGTACACACTAGCAGAATTCTGGCTGAATAGCCATCTGGATATTCTTGCCGCAATACAGGCTGTACCTGCCCGCTCATGCCTGAAGCTCTGAACCCCGGGCTGGAGCCGCTGTCAGGGACAGAGCAGCGCTTGCTTACGCGTGAGCACGGCTCCGTCCCAGACAGCGGCTCCAGCCCGGGGTTCGGAGCGGAGCTGCAGGTATGAAACTCCGCTCTGTACCTGAGCGGGCAGGTACGGGCCGGATTGTCGTGAGAATATCCGGTCGGATATTCCGCTGCTAATCCAGCCAGTGTGCACGTACCCTTACAAAACAAAAATTCTAAATATTCATCAACTTTTTTCCAGATATTCCAAGCACATCAACTGGGGATCGGGCTCATGCAGTTATGTTGCCTCGTGACCATCCTCCTGGTCGTGGACAGAAAAAATCAGCAAAATGTCCCAGAAATGAAAGAACAACAGATAACGATGGCGGCGAAGGTAATGCAACAACAAACACCAGAGAAGGCGAATCTGAAGGAATACTAGTTTCAGCGGATGGTATTCAATGGAAACCTGTTGAAATTGGACAACACTTGCCTGGTAGGCGTGACAGCCAAAATATTCTTCGAGAAGCACCTGGCCCTACAGGATACGCCAGAAGAAATATCATTATCGATAGTCCTTTGAGCGCATGGCGTTTATTTTTTGATTCATATATATTGACACATATAAAGAACTGTACGCTTGCAGAAGCATGCAGGAACAATAATTTACAGTTTACTCTATCTGATGAGGAGCTAGATGCATTCATTGCGATATTCTATGCTCGTGGAATATCTGGCACGAACCGTCACTCGATTAGCAGTATTTGGTGTAATGACTGGGGAATACCGTTTTGCAAAGCGACAATGTCTAGGGACCGCTTTGTTGAAATTATGAGGTTTCTCAGATTTGATGAGAAATCTACTCGATCGGAGAGACTGCAAACGGACAAGTTTGCTCTATTTTCTACTGTGTGGGACAGGTTTATTGAAAATTGTATTGCGTGTTACAAACCTGGCCCATACATAACGGTGGATGAGCAACTTTTCCCAAGCAAAACTAGGTGTCCATTCACGCAGTACATGCCTTCCAAACCAGATAAATATGGCCACAAATATTGGCTAGCTGTTGATAAGGAGAGCAAATATCTGGCAAATGGCTTCCCTTATCTAGGCAAAGATGACACACGCCGTGCTGAGGACCGTTTAGCTGACCATGTGGTAATGAAGTTATTGGACCCGTTTTTGAATAAAGGTCGCAATGTTACAACCGATAATTATTTTACTTCAGTAAAATTAGCTAAAGAGCTAAAAAGCAAAGGAACAACCATCGTGGGAACACTGAATAAGATAAGGCGAGAAGTGCCTAAAGAAATAAAATCCATGAAAGAGGAATTGTACAACAGTAAAGTGTTTAGAAATTAAGACAATTTTACACTTACAGTATATCAAGGAAAGCCCAACAAAAATGTTGTCATTTTGAGTTCCGTCCATCCAGATGTTGTTGTTGCGTTTGATTCCGCTAAAAAAACTCCAGAAACGGTAAAGTTTTACAATGAAACAAAATATGGAGTAGATGTAGTGGATCAGATGGCACGAAAATATACCACACGAACATCCACAAGGAGATGGCCTGTTCATGCATTTGAAAATGCCTTAGACTTTGCGGGTATAAATGCATGTATAATATTCAAGGAGATTACCCACCAACAAATGTCACGCAAGGCATTTTTGCAAATGCTTGTGAGAGAGTTGAGTGGTCCTTATGTCACAGATAGGGAAAAGGGTTCCACGTCCCAAGTTTCTACATGTTCAGAAGTGATGGTTCAAACAAAATTTTGCCAGATCAAAGAAAAGTGCAAGAAAAATAGATCTGTCGGCAATTGTAAGACTTGTGGTAAGTCTTTGTGTGGGCAATGTACTGCCATAAATCAAAGGCAATGCCTAAAATGCGAAACACCAAATGTTTAGAAGGTGAATTCTGCGCCATATTTTCATTTTTATGCTCCTCCACCTACATTTTCTCTGCTTTTTGTTCTTCAGTTGTTGTTTATATGTGTGAACTTGAATAAAAAAAAATGTTTGAAAAACGTCTATTATAATTATTGTTATTTTCTGTAGAAAAATAAGAAAAGCAGAAAAAAAACAATCAAAAGCATTACTGTTGGATCTCACAATAATAATACATTACAAAAAATATAATTATTAATAAATAACCACAAATGAAACTCTAAAAATAAACGAAAACAAGCAAGGAGTCAAAATGACTCCTTTCAGTAGTTCTAGGCGGGGTCACGAGTCCAGTAGTCCTAGTGTTAAGCTGGACAAGAAAAAACATGAAATGCACTGAACAATGAGGCCCACAACATGTGGGCTGCAAAACAAGCAGAACTTATCTTGGAGAAAAGACCAGGAAGCAGGAGAAACCATGAATGGATGTGAATCCTCCAGAATACAATGGACAACTGGCACTGACTAAAGGGTGAGGCCAGACTAAATAGCCCAGTCCAGAGTGGACACACCTGATAACTGCTGTGAAGGACAGACAGCAGCGCTACCACTTATAACCACCGGAGGGAGCCCAAGAACAGAATTCACAACAATAGCCCACTCCAAGGCCCTGCCCGACGAGGGAGAAATAATAAATCCCACTTTAGTCTGCTCTGAGGGGAGACGTGCAGCCAGGAGCTCAAGGTGTATCGCACACTGGTTCACGAATCCTTGCATGACTTGCTATCGCCAGAGTATTTACCTGGGAGCGTGAGACGGGATAAAGTCTGATCAGGGGTGGCAGTGGACAAACTAGCTGCAGCCATGCTAGCAGCCTGAACATCTACTGCGATAACATCGACAGCCAAGGTTGTGCGCTCGAGAGCCGCCAACCTGCCCTCCAGCTGCTGGATGTACCGCTGCAGTTGCTGTTCGTCCGCCATTACTAACCAGACCCTGGCGCTAGTGTAATGTTAGGGCTAGCAGAACGCACCAATTAATTATAAGGATGGTATAAGGTGAGTTCGCAGCCCGGGGTCCACCGTGCAGAGATGGAACCTGCTGCTGAGTAATGACGGACTATATGGCGGTATAATGTGGATACACACAGGAAGCGAACCCCGCTGCATCATTGGGCCGAGGTACCGCAGAAAGCGCAAGCAAAGAGCCACAGAACTTTGTCCCAAGACTCAGGGAAAGAGCTCCTCTAGACCAGAGGTGTCAAACTGCATTCCTCGAGGGCCGCCAACAGGTCATGTTTTCAGGATTTCCTTGTATTGCACAGGTGATAATTTAATCACCTGCACAGAATGATTCTAGCACCTTGTGGAATGCTATGGAAATCCTGAAAACATGACCTGTTGGCGGCCCTCGAAGGAATGCAGTTTGACACCTCTGCTCTAGACCTTTTGCGCTCGACACTGCTACTGGGATTTCAGAGATTAATAGAACTAAAAATTTACTGCACAAGAGTGCATGCAGTGCCGCTCTAGCAGACGCCACCAACCACCCAGACCTGGGCCAGGAAAGCGCTCTATTAGGGCATGGCGCCGCACAGGCAGCCACTGCTATCAGATACTGTATCATGTGCTAGCTGTGCGGGATAGCACTGTCAGGTGCTAGGTAGCTTCCACCATTCGTGAACAGTCAACAACACTAGGGATGGGAATGATTTGGAGCTTTCATCCATCGACAGGCATAAATCCACACACGATAATAAGTTTACACTAGCACATGGCCGTGCAGCCATGCAAACCTTTTTATAGCGTAAGCTCTCCGGGACCTTCCTAGAGGTCCAATAGGAGCTGCTACAGGACCTGAGCATGTGACTCCAGACCTCCAGTGAGAGGTCGTCCCTTGGGCATGCTCAGAAGAAGAAAAGCAGGACTTAATCCCAGGGATGCCTGCTCGCCGCTGATCAGCACTGGCTACAATGGCTGAGCCTGGAAGGACAGCAATAACCAGCCGTACAGTATCAGCTTGAGCTAGATGCTGGGACCGACGTCTCTGCTGAGCAGGCTCCACTGCAGCTGGAGGAGAATGGGAGACCGCAGCAGAGATGGTTCGAGATTCCTCCTGTGCAGCAGTGGGAACTCGACACCTAACAGAGACATTGAAGGAAACCGAGTTAAGAAGTAGGCCCAATGTAGGGGTGTGGGTCTCTGAGACTTGTAATGGAGTGCAGGAGCTAACAAACATTTCCCCACTGGGGGGGTACCTTTTTTAAAAATATACTATTTCCATCAAAGCCCCTCTTGCCCAACTTTCAACTGCCTACAACAGTTCAGAACACGTTCATCCAGGTCATGTAGTCGGAGATAAGGAAGAGACATTACAGGAAACCGAGTTAAGAAGTAGGCCCAATGTAGGGGTGTGGGTCTCTGAGACTTGTAATGGAGTGCATGAGCTGGCAAACAATTCCCCAATGGGGGGTACCTTTTTTAAAAATATACTATTTCCGTGACAGCCCCTCTTGCCCAAAATTCACTGACCTATAACAGTACAGAGTACGTTAACCCTGGTCATGTAGTCAGAGATAAGGAAGAGACATTGCAGGAAACCGAGTTTAGAAGTACGCCCAATGTAGGGGTGTGGGTCTCTGAGACTTGTAATGGAGTGCATGAGCTGACAAACAAATCCACAATGGGGGGTATCTTTTTTAATAAATAAACTAGTGCCATCACAGCCCCCCTTGCCCAAAATTCAGTGGCCTACAACAGTACAGAGCACGTTAACCCTGGTCATCTAGTGACAGGTAAGGACGAGGCATTGCAGGCAACCAAGTTAAAAAGCATGCCCAATTTAGGGGTGTGGGTCTCTGAGACTTGTAATGGAGTGCATGGCCTGACAAGCATTTGCCCATGGGGGGAAAATTTGTTAAAAATATTTCACGGGGATCATAGACGCCCTTGCCCAAAAACTGGACTGCCTGTAGCAGCACAGAAGACGCTAAGCCTGGTGATCTAGTGGTGGAGAATGAGGAGACATAAAGATAAATCATAATGAAATCAAACAGATACATAAAAAATGTGAATCCACTGTTGAACGTAAATAACAAAAGGGAGGGGCGAACACAGGTTCATAGATATGAAGCCAGAATGTGTCCAACGAGATATGTTTGTCCCTAGCAACAGCTCAGAGACAGGGCTATAAATAAAAATACAATATAAAAGTCTTTAAATTATTTTCTATTGTAGAGGTATACACTATCTCATTAGAGGACTGTCCAGAGATAGGGAAAATGGAAAATATAAGAATAATTGGTAAAAATATACATACATCTCTTTTTTATGACATTTCCCCCTGTGGGAGTAACAATTGTTTTGGTTTCCAATTAGTAACGGGCATCATAAAAACACCCTTGCACAAAAAAACATGTGACTTTGGCATCACGGAATCCGTTCACCCTGGTGTTCTACTGGTTGTGGATGATGAGGATGAGGATAAGGAGGAGGATAACAACAAACAGACCAAATCTGGAAGCATATACCCATGTGTGGTTGTGAAGAGGTGCATGAGAATACATCTCCCCAAAAAAGAGAATGTATTAGAGATTATGTTTTGCTGTTTTCACTTGGTGGTGTACAGAAGTCTTTCCCAATCCAGCCATTGTTCATTTTTATAAGAGTCAGCCTGTCAGCATTTTCAGTTGACAGGCGGATGCGCTTATCTGTTATAATTCCACCAGCGGCACTAAAAACCCGCTCCGACAGAATGCTAGCCGCAGGGCAGGCCAGGACCTCCAAGGCATAGAGAGCCAGTTCATGCCACGTGTCCAGCTTGGATACCCAATAATTAAAAGGCACAGAGGAATCCCGGAGGATGTTTGTATGATCTGCAAGGTACTCCCTCAGCATCTTCCCAAACATTGCACTCTTGTGACAGCATCCCTTGCCTCTGTCCCAGCACGATGGGAGGGTTTGAGAAAACTGTCCCAGAACTTTGCCATTGTTCCCCTGCCTGAGCTGGATTGTACTTCTGTCTCTCTCGCTTGGACTCCTTGGTTGTACAACAAACTCTGACATCTTCTGCCAGCGTTCTTACATGGGAACTTTCTAAGTAATTCCTCTACAAGGGCCCTCCGGTACTGCAACATTTTAGTACACCTCTCTGCCTCTGACAGAAGAGATTGAAAGTCCTCCTTGCAGCATGGGTCTAGAAGTGTCACCAACCAGTAATGAGTGTCACCAAAAATTTTTATAATGCGAGGGTCACGTGAAACGCAGCGCAACATAAAGTCAGCCATGCGTGCCAGACTGCTAACAGACAAGACTTCCGTGTCCTCGCCAACAGGATGATTGACCATGCTATCCTCCTCCTACTCACCCTTATCCTCCTCCTCCCTGTCCTCAGGCCATCCCCACTGAACAGATGGTATGACAGGTGTGCTTGTAGTAGCGTCTATAGAGCATGAATGTAGCTCCTGTTCTTCCTCCTCCTCCTCATTACCTATCAATACACGTTGGGAAGACATGAGGCTGGGCTGAGTGTAATCCCCCTGTATGGTTCCTTGATGCATGTCCTCATGCTCTGCCTGCAATGCATCCTCTTTAATTGTGAGCAGAGAGGTTTTCAGAATGCTGAGAAGCGGGATGGCAACGCTAATTATGGCGTCATCGCCGCTCACCATCTTGGTGCAGTCCGTTTGTAGGATAGTACATATGTCTAACATCCATGTCCACTCCTGAGGTCTTATGTGTGGAGTCTGAACTGAATATCGACAGCCTTGCTGATGTTGGTAATCAACAACTGCCCTCTTCTGCTCACAAATCCTTTCCAACATATGCAGCGTAGAGTTCCAGCATGTGGGGACATCACACACCAGTTGGTGAGCTGGAAGCTGCAAAGGCTGCTGAAGCATGGCAAGGGCAGCTGAAGCCATAGCTGACTTAATAAAATGAGCAGACAGATGGCGTACTTTCACTAGCAGATCCGGCAGCTCAGGGTAGCTTTTCAGAAAATGTTGAACCATGAGCTTAAGCACTAGGGCCAAGCAAGGTACTTGTGTGAGCTCATCTTGCCTCAGAGCCGCCACCACGTTCCGGCCATTGTGACACACGACCATGCCTGGCTGTAGGTTCAGCAGTGTCATCCAAATATCTGACTGATCTTTCAGCGCTGTCCACAACTCTACAGCATTGTGCGGTTTGTCACCTATGCAGATCATCTTCAGCACAGCCTATTGCCGCTTGGCTGAGGCAGTGCTGCAGTGCTTCCAGCTTCTGATTGATGTGTTTATTTCAGAGATGGAGGCTGAAGAGGAGGAGGAGGTGCAGACTGTGGGGGCAACCCTGATTGACATAGGGCCCGCAATCCTCGGCGTGGGGAGGATGTGTTCCATCCCAAGGTCCTACTGTGTCCCGGATTCCACTATGTCAACCCAGTGTGCCATCAGTGAGATGTATCGTCCCTGCCAACTAGCACTTGTCCATGTGTCTGTGGTTAGGTAGACTTTCCCAGTAACAGCATTGTTGAGCGCACGGGTAATGTTGTGGGACACATGCTGGTGTAATGCTGGTATGGCACACCAAGAGAAATAGTGGCGACTAGGGACCAAGTACCTTGGGACGGCCGCCACCATCATTAGTGGAAAGCTTCTGTTTCAACAAGTCTAAAAGGCAACATTTCGAGCGCAAGCAGAAGAGAAATGTTAGAATTTAGGACTGTCTGGGTATTTCCGCTTGCGTTGCAATGACTGGGGTATAGACAACTGAAGGCTGTGCTGGGACAAGTACCTGGACGAGTTTGATGATGGTGCTGCTTGACTGTGGGCAACAACAGGTGCAGGACTAGAGGCATCTTCACATGCACGGTGGACTGGGGATTGGCTTCTATGCAAAACAGTGGAAGAAGCAGTGGTGTCCCCTGCAGACAGTGTTCCTGGAACCTGGGGGTCGGCCCACAAAGTCGAGTGCTTTGCTGCCATGTGCCTGATCATGCTAGTGGTGGTCAGGCTGGTAGTTTTGCTACCCCTGCTGATGCGGGCATGCCAGGTGCTGCAAATGGCCTGTTTGGGGTTATTGGCAGAGTCTTTAAAAAATAACCAGACTTGGGATGATCTAACAGTTGGAATGGCAACTTCCCTCTTGTTGGTGTTATGGGGAACAAATGCACGCCTTCTGTCTGTGGTCACCACACTGCTTCTTCCTGCCTGTTGGGGTGATATGCCTCCTTCCCCATGTGTGTTGCTTTCCTCGCTCTGCATGTCCTCCTGCCAGGTTGGGTCAGTCACTATATCATCCACCACCTCATCTTCCACATCCGCACCCTGCTCCTCCTCCTGACTTTCTGGCAATTGTAAAAATAAAAAATTGGAAGTCAGGCCGCACCCTAAATTAATAACGTCTCTATGGACAACAGGGTGCCCGTCCACACCAGGGGATCCATCCCAGTATAAAGTCCAAATGCAAAAGAAGAAACGGACAGCACCACAGCAATTGTGACAGAACAGCTTACGTGTTTATTCTGCCATCTGCAACGTTTCGGTCCTGAGACCTTTATCAAGCATAGTGAAAAGACCATATAACCACCATTATATACCATCTGACCCAACCCATCAATTAACTAGTAACCAATGGGGTAGCCATGTGCAATTAGAAAAAACGACATTAAATATAACAGACATATACACAGTAAAAAACAATAACCAATAACCAGCCCTCTGTATATACTAACTACTAACATAGTTCAACTTACTCTGATCGTTCTCTACTATTGAATTGCGCCCATAAATCCACATAAACATCCCCAGAGTCCATGGTGTAAACAACACCAATCGCACCAATCAGAGCATAGCATCAGTGATTGCCATAGCAGCATGGGAGTGTTCATAGCGGTAACAGTCCAATCAATTCTCCAGCTCTCGCATCATGTGACCGCCACCTCCCCAGCATGCAATGTTCAGCAGTCCACCAATCCAAGGAGTGATTTCTCGACGTGTCATCTCCAATGTGTACGCCCACTCATGTCAATCACTGTGCGCACGTCATCGGCTTACAGGAGTCTTATGCACATGTCACAGATCCGAAATTACAACACCACATCAGGATCAAAGGTGCGCAGGACAGGAACGTTCATCGCCGCACACATGTCCATGACATCATCGATTTGCAGGAGTCTTGTGTGCATGTCGCAGATCCGATATAACAGCAGCACAAAGAAAACAAAAACAAATCTGCCATAGGTGTGCATGACAGGAGCGCTCTCTCAGCATTCCTTCTCTCCAAGTCGCATTGGTGCGCAAAGTTACTAGTTAATTGATGGGTTGGGTCAGATGGTATATAATGGTGGTTATATGGTCTTTTCACTATGCTTGATAAAGGTCTCAGGACCGAAACGTTGCAGATGGCAGAATAAACACGTAAGCTGTTCTGTCACAATTGCGGTGGTGCTGTCCGTTTCTTCTTTTGCATTTGGACTTTATACTGGGATGGATCCCCTGGTGTGGACGGGCACCCTGTTGTCCATAGAGACATTATTAATTTAGGGTGCGGCCTGACTTCCAATTTTTTATTTTTGGTGTTGTTTGGGTCCGGTTTTGGCCTGCACTCTTATTTTTCTAACATGGATATATGTGCTGGTATAAGCAATGGTGAACCAGCTTCTGCCTGTTTTTATTATACTGATGAGGATGCTGCAAGAATTATATCGAATGCTGAAGTTGATAATTCATATCTGAAACAGCCATCCATTGAAATGTTGAAAATGAGATGGGAAACGGAAAGGAGAAGAATTATTTCATTGGAGCTACATGCTGGAACACTGGTGGAGTACTTTAAGGCCAAGAGAATCCCTAGGGGGTTAAGGCCTAGTTTAAGACCTACCCTGTTACCTAATAACACACAGTTTTGTGCTAAATTTGAAGCAATTAGTAACAAGTATGCCTTTGATATTATGCTTCTAAATATAGAGTTCCTGAGGAAGGAAATTGAAGGCTTAAAAATTAAACAGGATGAAACGAAGAGTGCCATTCTGGCCATTACCTCAACGGATGAGTTGGGCCACATCAACTCTAAATTGGAAGAAAATCTGTCTAGATTCAGAACTGGACTGGAGGAGACCAAAAGGTCTAAATGGTTCAGGGATCTGGACGATTATAATAACAATAGAGTATATGGTTGGCAATTTAAGAACTCCATGCACAATAAACCGTTATCTGGGCCTGGACGCCCTAGAGGTGCCCCTAAGAGAACAAGGAGACCCCGGAGAGGGTCAAATGCGCCAGCGGCTTTTGGTTTTACAGGTGGTGAATCTGACTCCACAGACGAGGGCGGTGTGGCAAGTACGACTCGTTTTTTATCCAAGGAGATGGTGATATCCCCAGGAGACGGAGTGGCCACAGGGGTGGCAGGAAACACAGGAAGAGAGAATCAAGGCTTGGTGACGAGATCCAAAGGGAGGAAGAAATAAGTACAAGTCCTTCCCTGGTGGTAAATATTTCCTCACTAACCCTCTCAGATTCACAGGTTAAGGTGCTCTCTAAAGGTCTCTCTTTTTGCCCCACTAGTGGGGCGAATTGGTTTAATATCGACAATGACCTGTATCTTTTTTTCAGACGTTTGAAATTGGCTGTATTCTTTTCAGAAAAAGAGGGGTCTGTGGCCTTGACTTCCCATACACACCTCTCTCTAGACATGTTTGGTCTCCACAATAAAAGTGATTTTGTGCCTCCAGTACAGGATCCGGTTGTGGAGACGTTTTGTAAATTGGTAAAAACAGATATAGCTAGATTGAAATGTGAGAGGAGGAGATTAAATTCAAATCTGACATATGCTGAGCGAAAAGAGATTGGTAATTTGAAGAACAACAAGTCCATCACCATCAAGGCGGCCGACAAGGGCGGTGCCTTGGTGGTGATGGATACTGCTCAATATATGGATGAGATAAGGTCACAACTCTCTGATACAGAGGTCTATGAGAGGCTGCTGGTGAACCCAACCCAGAGGTTCAAATTGGAACTAGACTTGCTAATCGAGGAAGCGCTAGATAGCGGCTTAATTGATGATAAATTGGCCAAATATCTGGTGGTTGAGTATCCGGTGGTTCCCATCCTGTACACCCTGCCAAAGATCCATAAGGACCTTCAGAAACCCCCTGGCCATCCGATTGTGTCGGGCAGGGGGTCTCTCTGTGGTAAAGTAGCAATCTTTTTGGATCATCTATTGAGGAAATTTGCGGTTGCCGCACCATCCTATGTAAAGGATACGAGTGATTTTTATTGGGTCCTTGGAGGGTGTACGGGTTGAGGAGTCCACTTGGCTGGTGTCATTTGATGTTACATCCTTGTACACGTCCATTGAGCACGTCAGGGGGTTGTCTGCTGTCGGTGTGGCGCTGTCCGGCTCCGACATGGCTCCTGAGTGTGCACGATTCGCCCTGGAGCTGCTGGAGTTCATCCTGGGAAGGAATTTTTTCCTCTACAGTGATGACTACTTCCTGCAGCGCCGCGGGACAGCCATGGGGTCCAACGTGGCCCCCACTTACGCTAACATCTACATGGCTGTCCTGGAGGGCGAACACGTGTACACTTCACCATTCTGGGGTCATGTTAGGGGCTGGCGGCGCTACATTGACGACATCTTGATTTGGGACGGTGACTATGGTGAGTTGACACAATTCCATTCATTTTTGAATAACATCTACCCTGGGTTGGGGTTCACCATGGAGTGCTCTCAGACCAAAATGCAATTTTTGGATACATGTGTCTATAAGAATGATGGATTTCTACAAACTGATTTGTTTGTCAAACAGACAGACAGAAACAATATCCTACATTTCTCTAGTGAGCACCCACGAAAAATTGTAGAATCTCTTCCTTAGCGCCAGCTTCTGAGAGTCAGGAGGATTGTCTCAAGCGACTCTATTGTAGATATGAGGCTTAATGAAATGTGCCCAAAATTTCTCATGAGAGGATACCCTGAGAGGGATGTAAATAAATTCAAAATAAATGCACTCGCTAAAAATAGAGCTGAACTCCTGACTCCTAGAGTGGCTACTGAGGTTAAAAAGAGGATACCATTTGTGACAACATACAATGGTTCGAGTGGTTTGATTTCGGATATAATTCGGAGACATTGGTCAGTATTAGCAAGGGGGCACACTAGTGTGAGTGAATTTCAGCTGCCCCCATTATTCTCGTATAGGAGGAATAAAAATCTGAAGGATGAGTTGGTTACATCGGATGTTGGCAGCTCAAGGAGGGACCTACAAACTACTTTGAGCCGTCCGAGCCTGGGTAATTTTCCCTGTCTCGGATGTGCGTGCTGTAATAACCTGATTAAAGGGGCAGTGTTTTGTCATCCCCATACGGGGAAAGAATATATGATACGGAAACGCTATACGTGCAAAAGTAGTTTTGTGGTCTATATCCTGAGCTGCCCCTGTGGTCTCTACTATGTAGGGGAGACCACGATGGAAGTTAAAGCGAGGATCTCAAAACATAAAAGTACTATAAGAACAAAGCTCGTTGACCTTCCAGTTCCTAGGCATTTTCATGAAATGGGACATTCGGTCACTCAACTCAGATATCGCGTTAATGATGATGTACCTATATTAAGACGGGGTGGTGATCGTGTCTCTTTCCTTAAGAAAAAAGAGCTAAAATGGATATATGAGCTTGACACCCTTTATCCCAGGGGTCTAAATATTGATTATCCACAAAGTTGTCTCTTGTAGCAGTATATAGTTCACTGTAGTTCCTCATTGGTATAATTTTGTTTTTAACCTTTTATGTACCATCTTATGTTGCTATTGCAATAAGGGTGGTAGTAATAACAGTCCTCTTCATTTGGATGGTGTATACATAAATGTACAAGAATTATCTTTAAAAAAACTTTTTGTGATAGCCATAAGTAGAGTATGCTGCTACTATGGTTCGCTACTGTTGGTATAAGTGTGTCCCTGATCCTTCTATATATACCGTCCCTTCCATGAATATGGACATTGTTATAATGGTAATATTTCAGGATGGTTGTTTCCTTTTCATCTGCTGTCTTTTATTTCAGGTCCATGTTGGTGAGCCTGAATTTGTTATTTGTGTGCAGGAGTTGATTAACTCTCATGGCCACTCTAAGCTGAATGTGCCTGCCCTCGTCAGATCGCAAATGCTAAGCAGCTTGAGGCTGGGCAAGTACCAGCATGGGAGACTGGCTGGGAACTGATACCCGATTGGTTTTGCTGCACAATATGGACCTGGAATGAAAGAATACAATTGGGAGTTTTTTTATTTATATGGTCAGACTGCTCTTTGCGCACCAATGCGACTTGGAGAGAAGGAATGCTGAGAGAGCGCTCCTGTCATGCACACCTATGGCAGATTTGTTTTTGTTTTCTTTGTGCTGCTGTTATATCGGATCTGCGACATGCGCACAAGACTCCTGCAAATCGATGATGTCATGGACATGTGTGCGGCGATGAACGTTCCTGTCCTGCGCACCTTTGATCCTGGTGTGGTGTTGTAATTTCGGATCTGTGACATGCGCATAAGACTCCTGTAAGCCGATGACGTGCGCACAGTGATGGACATGAGTGGGCGTACACATTGTAGATGACACGTCGAGAAATCACTCCTTGGATTGGTGGACTGCTGAACATTGCATGCTGGGGAGGTGGTGGTCACATGATGCGAGAGCTGGAGAATTGATTGGACTGTTACCGCTATGAACACTCCCATGCTGCTATGGCAATCACTGATGCTATGCTCTGATTGGTGCGATTGGTGTTGTTTACACCATGGACTCTGGGGATGTTTATGTGGATTTATGGGCGCAATTCAATAGTAGAGAACGATCAGAGTTAGTTGAACTATGTTAGTAGTTAGTATATACAGAGGGCTGGTTATTGGTTATTGTTTTTTACTGTGTATATGTCTGTTATATTTAATGTCGTTTTTTCTAATTGCACATGGCTACCCCATTGGTTACTAGTTAATTGATGGGTTGGGTCAGATGGTATATAATGGTGGTTATATGGTCTTTTCACTATGCTTGATAAAGGTCTCAGGACCGAAACGTTGCAGATGGCAGAATAAACACGTAAGCTGTTCTGTCACAATTGCTGTGGTGCTGTCCGTTTCTTCTTTTGCATTTCTGGCAATTGTGTCTCATCGTCCACCTCTTTCTGACACTTTCCCACCATCTCCTTAGTTTGACCGTGGCTGGTCAAAGCTTTGGGCATCGCTACATGTGATCTCATCTGGCCCCACTTCAAGTTGACCGGCTGAGAGTCCAGAATCTTGAAAGAGAAAACTGAACAGCTCTTTGGAGTGTCCAAGTGTGGGATCATGTTATGACCCCAATGGCGAGGGTCTCAGAGATATCAGCAAGTCTGCAAAGTACCAAAATCCAGCTCATAGGGCAGTGGTAACTGGGTTGACCATATATCTACTCCTAACGCCAACCCTAGAAGTAGCCGGGGAACATGCCTACGTTGGTCGCTAGATGTCTCGCGCCAGCCGGAGAGCTAACTACCCCTAGAAGAGGAAAACAAAGACCTCTCTTGCCTCCAGAGAAAGGACCCCAAAAGTAGGATACGAGCCCCCCACAAATAATAACGGTGAGGTAAGAGGAAATGACAAACACAGAGATGAACTAGGTTTAGCACAGAGAGGCCCACTTACTAATAGCAGAATATAGTAAGATAACTTATATGGTCAACAAAAACCCTATCAAAAATCCACGCTGGAGATTCAAGAACCCCCGAACCGTCTAACGGCCCGGGGGGAGAACACCAGCCGCCCTAGAGCTTCCAGCAAGGTCAGGATACAGATAATATACAAGCTGGACAAAAAATGCAAACAATAACAAATTGCAAAAAGCAAAAAAGCAGACTTAGCTTAATCAAGCAGGAACCAGGATCAGTAGACAAGAGCACTACAGATTAGCTCTGATATCAACGTTGCCAGGCATTGAACTGAAGGTCCAGGGAGCTAATATAGCAACTCCCCTGACCTAACGACCCAGGTGAGCATAAAAGGAATGACTGACAAACCCAGAGTCAAATCACTAGTAGCCACTAGAGGGAGCCAAAAAGTAAATTCACAACAGTACCCCCCCCCTTAGTGAGGGGTCACCGAACCCTCACCAAGACCACCAGGGTGATCAGGATGAGCGGCGTGAAAGGCACGAACTAAATCGGCCGCATGCACATCAGAGGCGACCACCCAGGAATTATCCTCCTGACCATAGCCCTTCCACTTGACCAGGTACTGAAGCCTCCGCCTGGAGAGACGAGAATCTAAGATCTTCTCCACCACGTACTCCAACTCGCCCTCAACCAACACCGGAGCAGGAGGCTCAGCAGAAGGAACCACAGGCACAACGTACCGCCGCAACAAGGACCTATGAAATACGTTGTGAATGGCAAACGACACCGGAAGATCCAGGCGAAAGGATACAGGATTAAGGATCTCCAATATCTTGTAAGGACCAATGAATCGAGGCTTAAATTTGGGAGAGGAGACCTTCATAGGAACAAATCGAGAAGACAGCCATACCAAATCCCCAACGCGAAGTCGGGGACCCACACCGCGGCGGCGGTTGGCAAAACGCTGAGCCTTCTCCTGTGACAACTTCAAGTTGTCCACCACATGATTCCAGATCCGCTGCAACCTATCCACCACAGAATCCACCCCAGGACAGTCAGAAGGCTCCACATGTCCCGAGGAAAAACGAGGGTGGAAACCAGAGTTGCAGAAAAATGGCGAAACCAAGGTGGCAGAACTAGCCCGATTATTAAGGGCAAATTCAGCCAACGGCAAGAAGGTCACCCAATCATCCTGATCAGAAGAGACAAAACACCTCAAATACGCCTCCAGAGTCTGATTAGTTCGTTCCGTTTGTCCGTTAGTCTGTGGATGAAAAGCGGACGAAAACGACAAATCTATGCCCATCCTACCACAAAAGGATCGCCAGAACCTGGAAACAAACTGGGATCCTCTGTCCGACACAATATTCTCAGGAATGCCGTGCAAACGAACCACGTTCTGGAAGAACACAGGAACCAGATCAGAAGAGGAAGGCAGTTTGGGCAAAGGAACCAGATGGACCATCTTGGAGAAACGATCACATATCACCCAGATGACAGACATGCCCTGAGACACCGGAAGATCCGAAATGAAATCCATAGAGATGTGTGTCCAAGGTCTCTTCGGGACAGGCAAGGGCAAGAGCAACCCGCTGGCACGAGAACAGCAAGGCTTAGCTCGAGCACAAGTACCACAGGACTGCACAAATGACCGCACATCTCTTGACAAGGAAGGCCACCAAAAGGACCTGGCCACCAGATCTCTGGTGCCAAAAATTCCCGGGTGCCCTGCCAACACTGAGGAATGAACCTCGGAAATGACTCTGCTGGTCCATTTAGCAGGCACAAACAATCTGTCAGGTGGACAAGAGTCAGGCCTACCAGCCTGAAATCTCTGCAACACACGTCGCAGATCTGGAGAAATAGCTGACAGGATAACTCCTTCCTTAAGAATACCCACAGGTTCAGCGACTCCAGGAGCATCAGGCACAAAGCTCCTAGACAGAGCATCGGCCTTCACATTCTTAGAACCTGGTAAATACGAAACCACAAAGTCAAAACGGGAGAAAAACAATGACCAGCGGGCCTGTCTAGGATTCAGGCGTTTAGCAGACTCGAGGTACATCAGATTTTTGTGATCAGTCAAGACCATCACACGATGCTTAGCACCCTCGAGCCAATGACGCCACTCCTCAAATGCCCACTTCATGGCCAACAACTCCCGATTGCCCACATCATAATTTCGCTCTGCCGGCGAAAACTTCCTAGAGAAAAAGGCACAAGGTCTCATAGTAGAGCAACCAGGGCCTCTCTGCGACAAAACGGCCCCTGCCCCAATCTCCGAAGCATCCACTTCAACCTGAAAGGGAAGTGAGACATCAGGCTGGCACAAAACAGGCGCTGAAGTAAACCGGCGCTTCAACTCCTGGAAAGCCTCCACGGCAGCAGGAGCCCAGTTAGCCACATCAGAGCCTTTCTTGGTCATATCCGTCAACGGTTTAACAACGCTAGAAAAATTAGCGATAAAACGACGGTAGAAGTTAGCAAAACCCAAGAACTTCTGAAGACTCTTAACTGACGAGGGTTGAGTCCAATCATGAATAGCTCGAACCTTGACTGGGTCCATCTCCACAGCAGAAGGGGAAAAAATGAACCCTAAAAAGGGAACCTTCTGTACACCAAAGAGACACTTTGAGCCTTTAACAAACAAAGAATTTTCACGCAAAATCTTGAAAACCATCCTGACCTGTTCCACATGCGAGTCCCAATCATCAGAAAAAAACAGAATATCATCCAGATAAACGATCAAAAATTTATCCAGATACTTCCGGAAAATGTCATGCATAAAGGACTGAAAAACTGAAGGTGCATTAGAGAGCCCAAATGGCATCACCAAGTACTCAAAATGACCTTCGGGCATATTGAATGCGGTTTTCCATTCATCTCCTTGCTTAATGCGCACAAGGTTGTACGCACCACGAAGGTCTATCTTGGTGAACCACTTGGCACCTTTAATCCGGGCAAACAAGTCTGACAACAACGGCAAAGGATACTGAAATTTGACAGTGATCTTATTCAAAAGCCGATAGTCAATACAAGGCCTCAAAGATCCGTCCTTTTTAGCCACAAAAAAGAATCCCGCACCAAAAGGGGAAGAAGAAGGACGGATATGCCCCTTCTCCAGAGACTCCTTGATATATGAACACATCGCGGTATGTTCAGGTACCGACAGATTAAACAGTCTTCCCTTAGGAAACTTACTGCCTGGAATCAAATCTATTGCACAGTCACATTCCCTATGAGGAGGCAATGCACTTGACCTAGACTCGCTGAAGACATCCTGATAATCAGACAAATACGCCGGAACTTCCGAAGGCGTAGAAGTAGCAATAGACACGGGCAGGGAATCTCCATGAATTCCATGACAGCCCCAACTTGACACTGACATTGCCTTCCAGTCCAAGACTGGATTATGGGTCTGTAACCATGGCAACCCCAAAACAACCAAATCATGCATCTTATGCAGAACAAGAAAACGTATCACCTCCCGATGTTCAGGAGTCATGCACATGGTAACCTGTGTCCAAAGCTGCGGCTTATTTTCTGCCAATGGCGTAGCGTCAATACCCCTAAGAGGGATAGGATTTTCTAATGGCTCAAGAACAAAGCCGCAATGCTTGGCAAATGACAGATCCATAAGACTCAGGGCAGCACCTGAATCTACAAACGCCACGACAGGATACGATGACAGTGAGCAAATCAAAGTTACAGATAGAATGAACTTAGGTTGCAAATTACCAATGGCGACAGGACTAACAACCTTAGTAAGACGCTTAGAGCATGCTGAGATAACATGTGCAGAATCACCACAGTAGTAACACAAGCCATTCTGGCGTCTATGAATTTTCCGCTCATTTCTAGTCAGGATTCTATCACATTGCATTAAATCAGGTGCCTGTTCAGATAACACCATGAGGGAATTTGCGGTTTTGCGCTCCCGCAACCGCCGGTCAATTTGAATCGCCAGGGCCATGGAATCATTCAGACCTGTGGGAATGGGAAAACCCACCATCACATTCTTAATGGCTTCATAAAGGCCATTTCTAAAATTTGCAGCCAATGCACACTCGTTCCACTGGGTCAGCACGGACCATTTCCGAAATTTTTGGCAATACACCTCAGCCTCGTCCTGGCCCTGAGACATAGCCAGCAAGGCTTTTTCTGCCTGAATCTCAAGATTGGGTTCCTCATAAAGCAAACCGAGCGCCAGAAAAAACGCATCAATATCAGCCAATGCCGGATCTCCTGGCGCCAGCGAGAAAGCCCAATCCTGAGGGTCGCCCCGTAAAAAAGAAATAACAATTTTCACTTGCTGAGCGGAGTCTCCAGAGGAACAGGGTCTCAGGGACAAAAACAATTTACAATTATTCCTGAAATTTCTAAACTTAAATCGGTCTCCGGAAAACAGTTCAGGAATCGGTATCTTAGGTTCTGACATAGGATTTCTGGTAACATAATCTTGTATGCCCTGCACACGAGTAGCAAGCTGGTCCACACTTGTAATCAAGGTCTGGACATTCATGTCTGCAGCAATCACAAGCCACTCAAAGGTAAAGGGGAAAAGAAAAAAAAATGAGAGAGAGAAAAAAAAACCAAAAAAAAACCTCAGAACTTTCTTTCTTATAATCCCACTTCTGCAATGCATTTAACATTTAGTACTGGCCTGGCAAACTGTTATGACCCCAATGGCGAGGGTCTCAGAGATATCAGCAAGTCTGCAAAGTACCAAAATCCAGCTCATAGGGCAGTGGTAACTGGGTTGACCATATATCTACTCCTAACGCCAACCCTAGAAGTAGCCGGGGAACATGCCTACGTTGGTCGCTAGATGTCTCGCGCCAGCCGGAGAGCTAACTACCCCTAGAAGAGGAAAACAAAGACCTCTCTTGCCTCCAGAGAAAGGACCCCAAAAGTAGGATACGAGCCCCCCACAAATAATAACGGTGAGGTAAGAGGAAATGACAAACACAGAGATGAACTAGGTTTAGCACAGAGAGGCCCACTTACTAATAGCAGAATATAGTAAGATAACTTATATGGTCAACAAAAACCCTATCAAAAATCCACGCTGGAGATTCAAGAACCCCCGAACCGTCTAACGGCCCGGGGGGAGAACACCAGCCGCCCTAGAGCTTCCAGCAAGGTCAGGATACAGATAATATACAAGCTGGACAAAAAATGCAAACAATAACAAATTGCAAAAAGCAAAAAAGCAGACTTAGCTTAATCAAGCAGGAACCAGGATCAGTAGACAAGAGCACTACAGATTAGCTCTGATATCAACGTTGCCAGGCATTGAACTGAAGGTCCAGGGAGCTAATATAGCAACTCCCCTGACCTAACGACCCAGGTGAGCATAAAAGGAATGACTGACAAACCCAGAGTCAAATCACTAGTAGCCACTAGAGGGAGCCAAAAAGTAAATTCACAACAGGATCAGTTGTCTCAGGGCACTCGGCGTGGTGGGAGGAAGGAGAATCAGGGTGAGGAATATCCAGTTCACACTCACGGCTACTCAGACTTGACTGTGTGGAAGACATGGTGGTGGTGGTGGTGGCTAAGTGACTGGAAGCATTATCCGCTATCCAACCAACAACTGTTTCACACTGCTCTGGCTTCAATAGTGGTGTGCTGTGGTCCCCTAGAAACTCGGACAGGAAGGTCGAGCGAGAAGATGTGGGTCTTTGTTGTTGCCCACTTTCAGCTTGGCCACAGCCTTGTCCTCTGCATGCACCATCAGCATCACGTCCATTTCCCCATCCCTTGCCCCTTGCCTTGCCCATTTTAAATGGACTACTGCACTATTTCAAATGCTCAACACAAATGTATTTATTAGGAGCGAAATAATATCTGATCAGTATGCCTGCAAATCTACGATTTTTCAAACCCAAACACCAGGCAGGCCTCAGCCTGACATAACAGACTGTATTCAATTTTTGGGGGCTTTTTTGTGAAGTTAATTTATGCAAAATAGTGCTGTATATAAGTAGAGTATCAGACAGCAATAAAAGTGGTCCACCGGCCTACAATGACCAAACTTAGAGCACGCAGATATATGAGGGCTGTCACAGAAATACCACACACACTAGCAAATATGTGGCCTTTTTAGATTTTTTTATGCTAAATAGTGCTGTATATAATTACAGTAACAGACAGCAAAAAAGTGGTCCACCGGCCTCCAATACCCAAACTTGGAACAAGCAGATATATGAGGGCTGTCACGGAAATACCACACTGGCAAATATGTGGCCTTTTTATATTGTTTTATGCTAAATAGTGCTGAAGAGAATTAAAGTAACAAACAGCAAAAAAAGTGGTACACCGGCCTACAATGACCAGCACGCAGATATATGAGGGCTGTCACGGAAATATCACACTGGCAAATATGTGGCCTGTTTTTTTTTTTAAATGCCAAATTATGCTGTATATAATTAGAGTAACAGACAGCAAAGGAAGTGGAAAAATGGCCTAAAATGCCAAAACTTGGAGCACGCAGATATATGAGGCCTTTTTTGGTGAATTTAAAACACACACACAAAAAAAAAGTGGCACAAGGCTAGCACACACAACTATGCTACATATGCCTGACAAACTATGATTTTTAAACAGGCCTCAGTCTGACAGAACAGTACACTGAGCATAGTGATACTTGGGCAAGTAACGAGTAGTGGCGAGCACGTTTGCTCATCACTAGAGGCTAAAACAACATGTTAGTGGTAAAAACCTAATTATTCTGTCTTCACCACCCAATGGTATAAAGTTCTGTGAGGCACATGTGGTGTCAATGTGCTCACTCCACTCCTAGATGAATTCATTGAGAGGTGTAGTTTGTAAAATAGGGTCACTTATGGGGGTACTGCTGTCTTGGCACGTCAGGATCTTTAATAATGTGATATGGCACCTTCAAACCTTTCCAGCAAAATCTGAACTCTTATATGGTGCTTCTTCCCTTCTGAACTTTTCCACTGTGCCTCAAAAGTAGTTTTTGATCACATATGAGATATTGGTGTACTCAGGAGAAATTACATAACAACTTGTATCAATTATTTTCTACTTTTATCCCTTTAGAAAATTTAAAATCTGGGGCTAAAGCAACATTTTAGTGGAAAAAAATTGCAAATTTCCATTGACTCAGGATAATGGAGTGTAGTTTCCAAAATGGGGTCACTTGTGGGAGTTTCTGCTGTTTTGGCATGTCAGGGGCAGTTCAAATGTGACATGGCATCTGCAATTTAGTCCAGCAGAAATTGTACTCCAGAGTTCAATTGGTGTTCCTTCTGAGCCCTGCCATATATCCAAACAGTAGTTTCCAACCATGTATAGGGTATCGGTGGACTTGCACAACATATTTTCTAATGTTACCCTTGCAAAAAGGAAAAATCTGGGGCTAAAGCAACATTTTCTAAGGAAAAATTATTTTTTTCATTTTAGTGGCTCAACATTATAAAATGCTGTAAAGCACCTGTGGGTTTAAGGTGCTTAGCACACCTCTTGATAAGTTCCTTAAGGGTTTAGTTTCCAAAATAGGGTCACTTGTTGGGAGTTTCCAGTGTTTAGGCACTCTGCAAACATGACATGGCGTCCGCTATCTATTCCAGACAGTTTTACATTCCAAAAGTCAACTGATGCTCTCTCTTCCAAGCCGTGCGTCCAAATAGTAATTTTCTACCACATATGAGATATCGGTGCACTGAGGAGAAATTGCACAACAAATTGTACCGTCCATTTTCTCCTGTTACCCTTGTGAAAATGAAACATTTGTGGCTAAAGCAACATTTTTTGGTGGGAATAATGTGATTTTTTATTTTTACAGCTCAACATTTTTTTTAATTTTGTGAATCACCTGCACGTTCAAGGAATTCACCACACCTCTAGATAGATTCTTTTGAGGGATGTAATTTCCAAAATGGGGGCACTTGTGGTAGGTTTCCACAACAGTGGCTCTGCAAATGCAACATGGCATCCGCTATCAATTCCGACCAATTTTGTGATCCAAAAGTTGAAGGGTGCTCCTTCCCTTCCAAGCCCTGCCATGTATCAGCATACTTAGGAAAAACTGCAGAAGCTGCATAACAAATTGTATGGTCCATTTTCTCCTGTTACCTTTTTAAAAATGCAAAATTTGGGGCTAAATCAATATTTTGGTGGGAAAAAGTAAAATTTTAATTTTTTCTTTACACATTGCTTTAGTTCTGGTGAATCACCTAAAGGGTTAATAAACTTCTTGAATGTGGTTTTGAGCACTTTTAGGGGTGTAGTTTTTAAAATGTGTTACTTTTGGGTATTTTCCCTTCATATAGCTCCCTCAAAGCCACTTTAAAAGGGATGTGGTCCCTAACAAAATTGGTTTTGTAAATTTTGTTGGAAAAGTTAGAAATTGCTTAAATACTTTTACCCCTCCTAACTTCCTAACGAAAAAAACATATTTAAAGTCGACATGTGGTAAATGTTATTTATTATCCGTTTTGTGTGGTACAGCTATCGGGTATAAGGGCATAAACACTTAACCCCTTCCCGACCTTTGACGCCACGTAGGCGTCATGAAAGTCGGTGCCAATCCGACCTATGACGCCTATGTGGCGTCATGGCGGGAATGCTTCCCTGCGGGTCCGGTGACCGGGGTCATTCAAATGTCACCGTACCCGCAGGTGCAGGGGGACCTGTACTTCACCCCAGGGGGGGTGGCTTTGCCCCCCCGGGTGTACGATCGCTCCCGGTGACCTTTTTTTAACCCCCTCCAGCTCTGATTGGAGCTAGCGTCCTTGTGACGCTAGCTCTCCAATCAGACCTGGAGGGGCGGAGTAAAATAGCTCTGTCCTCGTTCTCCATACTCATCCCGTTGCTGGAAGCTGGAGAACGAGGACCCTCCCCTCATATCTCCCGCCGATCGCCGCCGATTGCCGCCGCTGCCGCTCCTCTTGCCGCGTGTGCCGCCGCCGCTTGTGTTCCTGCCGCCGCCGCTGCCGCCTGTGCTCCTGCTGCCGCCGCCAGGTACTCCCCTCTCTGCCATCTACCTCTGCGCTCTGCTCCCCTGATCACCCTCCCCCCCGATCTTACCCCCTGCCCCCCTTTTCAACCCCCCCCTGCTGCTGCTGCCAGCTCCATCATCCCAGCTCCCCTAGCTCCTGACAGCCCCCGCCTGCCCCTTGGTGATCACCCCCTGCCCCGGTGATCACCCCCTGCCCCCCTGATCACCCCCCCACCCCCCTGATCACCCCCCCCCGCCCCCCTGATCACCCCCCCCTGATCACCCCCCCCGCCCCCCTGATCACCCCCTGCTGCTGCCGCAGATTTCATCTGCTCCTGCTGCATTGCTTCAGCCCCCCCGTGCCTGACAGCCCCCTCCTGCCCCTCGGTGTTCACCCCCTGCCCCCCTGATCACCCCCTGCCCCCCTGATCACCCCCTGCCCCCCTGATCACCCCCGATCACCCCCTGCTGCTGCCGCTGATTCCATCTGCTGTTGCATCGCTTCTGCCCCCCCGCACCTGACAGCCCCCTCCTATCCCCCAGTGATCACCCCCTGCCCCCCTAATCACCCCCTGCCCCCCTGATCACCCCCCCGTCCCCCTGATCACCCCTGCTGCTGCCGCTGATTCCTTTTGCTGCTGCTACTGCATCGCCTCTGCCCCCCGCGCCTGTCAGCCCCCTCCTGCCTCCCCTGATCACCCCTACCCCCCTGATCACCCCCTGATCACCTCCCATCCCCCTGATCACCTCCCGTCCCCCTGATCACCCCCCGTCCCCCTGATCACCCCCCGCTGCTGTCGCAGATTCCATCTGCTGCTGCTACTGCATCGCCTCTGCCCCCCCACGCCTGACAGCCCCCTCCTGTCCCCCGGTGTTCACCCACTTCCCCCCTGATCACCCCCTGATCACCCCCTGCTGCTGCTGCCGCCGATTCCATCTGCTGCTGCATCGCCTCTGCCCCCGCGCGCCTGACAGCCCCCGCGCGCCTGACAGCCCCCGCGCGCCTGACAGCCCCCGCGCGCCTGACAGCCCCCGCGCGCCTGACAGCCCCCTCCTGCAGTGGAAAGTTTCACCAAACACTCGCACATACACACACGCACACTATAATAAAGTTTATTTTACACACACCACACACACAATGTCCCGCTCATCCCAGTCCCAGTCACAAAGGCTGTACTCAGCTGAGGAGGCATATTCCTTTCTTGCCTCCGAAGCTGATAGTGAGGGTGAGGACCCCACTTTTCTGTATTCCTCCCCCTCTTCCTCCTCCAGTGACACGGACTCGCCACCCCCAAGATGTCGCAGGACGAGAAATCGCCCGGAGCCCAGCGGAGGAGAGCCGGAGCCCAGGGGAGAAGACACACAGCCAAGGGTGAGTATCCCCCAACCTAGTGCTAGTCACGCCCAACCTAGCACTAGTGCCCCCACCTGGACCCCCGTCCCTCAAAACTTTGCTCCACGGATTCCTGATTTCATTCCCCAATCAGGAATCCAATTTGAGACTGCCAACCTCAGGGAAATAGACTTTTTCAAAGTCTTTTTCTCCGAGTCAATTGTCAGTCTCATGGTGGAGCAAACAAATTTGTACGCCCTGCAATTTTTTGCCGAAAACCCAAGTTCATCATTTACTACTTGGAATCCCGTTGACTCCGTAGAAATGATGAAATATTGGGGACTGGTCCTTCACATGGGGATTGTGAAGAAACCAGAAATTCGCCAATACTGGAGTACTGATATTTTATATCAAACTCCAGTATATGGCATGGTTATGATTCGCAAACGCTTTGAGGCGATTCATAAATTTCTTCATTTTAGGGACAACACTGACATCCTTCCCCGCGATGACCCGAATTTTGACAGACTGTTCAAAATTCGGCCTGTCATCGAACACTTCAGCAACAAGTTTGCTGAAGTGTACATTCCCCAAAGGGAAATTTGTGTGGATGAATCCCTCATCCACTTCAAAGGGCGGCTTCAGTTCCGTCAGTACCTGCCCAGCAAACGGGCAAGGTACGGGATTAAGCTCTATAAGCTCTGCGAGAGTACCTCAGGGTACACGCTCAGCTTTAGAGTTTATCAAGGAAAGGACAGCAGTATCCAGCCCCCAGAATGTCCACCCGCTCTGGGGGTGAGTGGGAAAATAGTGTGGGATTTGGTTCACCCACTGCTTGATAAAGGTTACCATCTGTACGTTGATAACTTTTATACAAGCATCCCACTCTTTCAATCCCTCTCTGCCAGAGCTACCGTCGCTTGCGGTACTGTGCGCAGAAACAAGAGGGGTCTCCCTTTGTCGCTAATTGAGCAGGCTCTCCCAAAGGGTGAGAGCCGGGCCCAATCTAGCGGCAACATGCTTGTGGTCAAGTTCAAAGACAAAAGGGACGTCTTTTTCTTGACCACAATCCATGGTCCCGGCACCACGGCCACCACCGTTCGAGGTACCCCAGCACAGGTCCACAAACCGGACTGTGCCCTGGGGTACAACAAACACATGGGGGGAGTTGATCTTTCTGATCAAGTCCTCCAGCCCTATAGTGCCATGCGGAAAACGAAGGTGTGGTATAAAAAACTGGCTGTGCACATCGTACAAATGGCACTATATAACGCATACGTGCTATCACGATGTGCAGGCCAGACCAACAACACCTTCCTTCAGTTCCAGGAGGTGGTGATAAAGGCCCTGATGTTTGGAGGCGAGGAAGGAGCGGGCCCCAGCACCACTGGAACTCAAGGTTCCCGTGTGGTACCAGGGCAACATTTTCCCTGTGAGGGGAGAGCAACAAAAAGGTGCCGGGCGTGCTATAAAAGGGGGATAAGAAGGGAAACTCGTTTCCAATGTGAAACGTGTCCCGACAAACCTGGACTGTGTTTGAATGAATGCTTCAGAATTCATCACACGTCCGTGGACTAGCCACATCCTGATATTCCACTACAGAACTCACCCACACCAGGCTGATATACACAACACCACACACACACACCAACCTGACGTACACTACACCACACACCAACCTGACGTACACTACACCACACACCCCAACCTGACATAGTGTACGTCAGGTTGGTGTGTATGGCGTAGTGTACGTCAGGTTGGTGTGGTATAGTGTACGTCAGGTTGGTGTGTGTGTATGGTGTACGCTACACCACACACACCAACCTGACGTACACTACACCACACACCAACCTGACGTACACTACACCACACACCCCAACCTGACGTAGTGTACGTCAGGTTGGTGTGTATGGCGTAGTGTACGTCAGGTTGGTGTGGTATAGTGTACGTCAGGTTGGTGTGTGTGTATGGTGTACGCTACACCACACACACCAACCTGACGTACACTACACCACACACCAACCTGACGTACACTACACCACACACCCCAACCTGACGTAGTGTACGTCAGGTTGGTGTGTATGGCGTAGTGTACGTCAGGTTGGTGTGGTATAGTGTACGTCAGGTTGGTGTGTGTGTATGGTGTACGCTACACCACACACACCAACCTGACGTACACTACACCACACACCAACCTGACGTACACTACACCACACACCCCAACCTGACGTAGTGTACGTCAGGTTGGTGTGTATGGCGTAGTGTACGTCAGGTTGGTGTGGTATAGTGTACGTCAGGTTGGTGTGTGTGTATGGTGTACGCTACACCACGCTACGTCAGGTTGGTGTGTATGGCGTAGTGTACGTCAGGTTGGTGTGGTATAGTGTACGTCAGGTTGGTGTGTGTGTATGGTGTACGCTACACCACACACACCAACCTGACGTACACTACACCACACACCAACCTGACGTACACTACACCACACACCCCAACCTGACGTAGTGTATGTCAGGTTGGTGTGTATGGCGTAGTGTACGTCAGGTTGGTGTGTGGTGTGGTATAGTGTACGTCAGGTTGGTGTGTGTGTATGGTGTACACTACACCACACACACCAACCTGACGTACACTACACCACACATCAACCTGACGTACACTACACCACACACCCCAACCTGACGTACACTGCACCACACACCAACCTGACGTACACTACACCACACACCCCAACCTGACGTAGTGTACGTCAGGTTGGTGTGTATGGCGTAGTGTACGTCAGGTTGGTGTGTGGTGTGGTATAGTGTACGTCAGGTTGGTGTGTGTGTATGGTGTACGCTACACCACACACACCAACCTGACGTACACTACACCACACACCAACCTGACGTACACTACACCACACACCCCAACCTGACGTAGTGTACGTCAGGTTGGTGTGTATGGCGTAGTGTACGTCAGGTTGGTGTGTGGTGTGGTATAGTGTACGTCAGGTTGGTGTGTGTGTATGGTGTACGCTACACCACACACACCAACCTGACGTACACTACACCACACACCAACCTGACGTACACTACACCACACACCCCAACCTGACGTAGTGTACGTCAGGTTGGTGTGTATGGCGTAGTGTACGTCAGGTTGGTGTGGTATAGTGTACGTCAGGTTGGTGTGTGTGTATAGTGTACGCTACACCACACACACCAACCTGACGTACACTACACCACACACCAACCTGACGTACACTACACCACACACCCCAACCTGACGAAGTGTGTCAGGTGGGTGTGTATGGCGTGTACGTCAGGTTGGTGTGTAGTTTGGTATAGTGTATGTCAGGTTGGTGTGTGTGGTGAATACTACACCACACCAACCAACCTGACATACACTACATACCTTCCACACGCAACATGGTGTCCGCTAATGATTGGAGCTAATTTTCCATTCAAAAAGTGAAATGGCGCTCCTTCCCTTCCGAGCCTTGCCGTGCGCCCAAACAGTGGTTTACCCCCACATGCGAGGTATCGGTATACTCAGGAGAAATTGCCCAACAAATTTTAGCATCCATTTTATCCTGATGCCCATGTAAAAATGAAAAAAATTGAGGCTAAAATAAAATTTTTGTGAAAAAAAAGTACTTTTTCATTCTTATGGATCAATTTGTGAAGCACCTTGGGGTTCAAAGTGCTCAATATGCAGCTAGATAACTTCCTTGGGTGGTCTAGTTTCCAAAATGGGGTCACATGTGGGGGAGCTCCAATGTTTAGGCACACAGGGGCTCTCCAAACGCGACATGGTGTCCGCTAAAGATTGGAGCTAATTTTCCATTCAAAAAGTGAAATGGCGCTCCTTCCCTTCCGAGCCTTGCTGTGCACCCAAACAGTGGTTTACCCCCACATGCGAGGTATCGGTATAGTCAGGAGAAATTGCCCAACAAATTTTAGCATCCATTTTATCCTGATGCCCATGTAAAAATGAAAAAAATTGAGGCTAAAATAAAATTTTTGTGAAAAAAAAGTACTTTTTCATTCTTATGGATCAATTTGTGAAGCACCTTGGGGTTCAAAGTGCTCAATATGCAGCTAGATAACTTCCTTGGGTGGTCTAGTTTCCAAAATGGGGTCACATGTGGGGGAGCTCCAATGTTTAGGCACACAGGGGCTCTCCAAACGCGACATGGTGTCCGCTAAAGATTGGAGCTAATTTTCCATTCAAAAAGTGAAATGGCGCTCCTTCCCTTCCGAGCCTTGCCGTGCGCCCAAACAGTGGTTTACCCCCACATGCGAGGTATCGGTGTACTCAGGAGAAATTGCCCAACAAATTTTAGCATCCATTTTATCCTGATGCCCATGTAAAAATGAAAAAAATTGAGGCTAAAATAAAATTTTTGTGAAAAAAAAGTACTTTTTCATTCTTATGGATCAATTTGTGAAGCACCTTGGGGTTCAAAGTGCTCAATATGCAGCTAGATAACTTCTTTGGGTGGTCTAGTTTCCAAAATGGGGTCACATGTGGGGGAGCACCAATGTTTAGGCACACAGGGGCTCTCCAAACGCGACATGGTGTCCGCTAAAGATTGGAGCTAATTTTCCATTCAAAAAGTGAAATGGCGCTCCTTCCCTTCCGAGCCTTGCCGTGCGCCCAAACAGTGGTTTACCCCCACATGCGAGGTATCGGTGTACTCAGGAGAAATTGCCCAACAAATTTTAGCATCCATTTTATCCTGATGCCCATGTAAAAATGAAAAAAATTGAGGCTAAAATAAAATTTTTGTGAAAAAAAAGTACTTTTTCATTCTTATGGATCAATTTGTGAAGCACCTTGGGGTTCAAAGTGCTCAATATGCAGCTAGATAACTTCCTTGGGTGGTCTAGTTTCCAAAATGGGGTCACATGTGGGGGAGCTCCAATGTTTAGGCACACAGGGGCTCTCAAAACGCGACATGGTGTCCGCTAAAGATTGGAGCTGATTTTCCATTCAAAAAGTCAAATGGCGCTCCTTCCCTTCCGAGCCTTGCCGTGCGCCCACAGTGGTTTACCCCCACATGCGAGGTATCGGTGTACTCAGGAGAAATTGCCCAACAAATTTTAGCATCCATTTTATCCTGATGCCCATGTAAAAATGAAAAAAATTGAGGCTAAAATAAAATTTTTGTGAAAAAAAAGTACTTTTTCATTCTTATGGATCAATTTGTGAAGCACCTTGGGGTTCAAAGTGCTCAATATGCAGCTAGATAACTTCCTTGGGTGGTCTAGTTTCCAAAATGGGGTCACATGTGGGGGAGCTCCAATGTTTGGGCACACAGGGGCTCTCAAAACGCGACATGGTGTCCGCTAAAGATTGGAGCTGATTTTCCATTCAAAAAGTCAAATGGCGCTCCTTCCCTTCCGAGCCTTGCCGTGCGCCCAAACAGTGGTTTACCCCCACATGCGAGGTATCGGTGTACTCAGGAGAAATTGCCCAACAAATTTTAGCATCCATTTTATCCTGATGCCCATGTAAAAATGAAAAAAATTGAGGCTAAAATAAAATTTTTGTGAAAAAAAGTACTTTTTCATTCTTATGGATCAATTTGTGAAGCACCTTGGGGTTCAAAGTGCTCAATATCCATCTAGATAACTTCCTTGGGTGGTCTAGTTTCCAAAATGGGGTCACTTGTGGGGGAGCTCCAATGTTTAGGCACACAGGGGCTCTCCAAACGCGACATGGTGTCCGCTAAAGATTGGAGCTAATTTTCCATTCAAAAAGTCAAATGGCGCTCCTTCCCTTCCGAGCCCTGCCGTGCCCCCAAACAGTGGTTCCCCCCCACATATGAGGATTCAGCGTACTCAGGACAAATTGGCCAACAACTTTTGGGTTCCAGTTTCTCCTTTTACCCTTGGGAAAATAAAAAAAATGTTGCTAAAAGATCATTTTTGTGACTAAAAAGTTAAATGTTCATTTTTTCCTTCCATGTTGCTTCTGTTGCTGTGAAACAACTGAAGGGTTAATAAACTACTTGAATGTGGTTTTGAGCACCTTGAGGGGTGCAGTTTTTAGAATGGTGTCACTTTTGGGTATTTTCAGCCATATAGAACCCTCAAAGTGACTTCAAATGTGAGGTGGTCCCTAAAAAAATGGTTTTGTAAATTTTGTTGTAAAAATGAGAAATTGTTGGTCAAATTTTAACCCTTATAACTTCCTAGCAAAAAAAAATTTTGTTTCCAAAATTGTGCTGATATAAAGTAGACATGTGGGAAATGTTATTTATTAACTATTTTGTGTCACATAACTCTCTGGTTTAACAGAATAAAAATTCAAAATGTGAAAATTGCGAAATTTTCAAAATTTTCGCCAAATTTGCATTTTTTTCACAAATAAACGCAAAAATTATCGACCTAAATTTACCACTAACATGAAGCCCAATATGTCACGAAAAAACAATCTCAGAATCGCTAGGATCCGTTGAAGCGTTCCTGAGTTATTACCTCATAAAGGGACACTGGTCAGAATTTCAAAAAACGGCAAGGTCATTAAGGCCAAAATAGGCTGGGTCATGAAGGGGTTAAAGATCGAAATTTACAAAATTTGTTGTCAAATTTTCAAAATGAAATGCAAATTATTTCGACCTAAATTTACCCCGAATATAAACATGTTGCAAAAAACAGCCATAGAGTCACTGAGATGTGTTGAAGAGTTTCACAGTTATGACCTCATAAAGTGACACTGGTCAGAATTGAAAAAATTGGCCTGGTCAGGAAGGTAAAAACAGGCTGGGGGGTGAAGGGCTTAAGGCCATCTAATGGAGAACATAATATGGATAAAGGATAATCATGTCATCACCACAGGTAGCACTCTATACACTTCATGTAATTCTAAGATGGTGCACGAGATATCAGCACTTTGTAGTTATAAGGCCTTATATAAACCTTAGTATTTGATCAGTATTTTTCTTCTGCTTTTTCAAAGAAGATCTCTTGGCAAAAGATATTGTTGAACTATCCTTGGGATAGCTAATCAATATCGAATCGGTGGGGGTCTGACATAAAGCATTCCCACAGATCAACAGGTATGAGCTCCAGCTGCATATGGATGTAAACATTGATTGGAGCTGCTCGCCCACCGATCTAACATTGATTACCTACCCTAAGGATTGGTCATCAATATCATTTTACCAGACAACCCCTCCAAGTCCTTTTTACATGGCACATAATAAGCTGAATAAGTGGGTCAAAGAAGTGTAAATATCTATCTATCTATCTATCTATCTATCTATCTATCTATCTATCTATCTATCTCATATCTGTCTGTTAAAAAGGGCAAATTGCCTCTTCAGAGAAAAAGAGGACTTAAACTCTATAGTGCCACCTGTTTGAAGTAGCGATCCTACAAGTCATAATCAACAGTTTAACGAGTCGTGCAATATGACTTAGGATAAAAGCCAAATCAGTATCTCAATTTGCAGACACTGTGTTTCAGGCTGTTCGAAAGTGCAAAGACAAGCAGCAATCCCATATAAATACGGTGAAAAAAGGTTACCAGTTGGTCCATGCCAAAAGTATATAGCCATTCTGTGCCACAGAGCCAAAGTGCTACAGAATAAATTGTACCCTTTATGTTTGTAATCTATCTACTGTATCTATAAGAAAAAATTGGAACAGCATCCAGCGTTACCTCAAATGACATGCAAAGCTTTCCTAACCACCGATCCAGTGACCTCCAAACATAGAATCAAAAAAAGGAAAACAGCACAAAAAAAAAACTAAAGAAAAAGTGGACTTTAATGCCTGAATGGCGTGGTGACGTTTCGGATGTAATATCCTTTCTCAAGCCAAGAGCTTGAGAAAGGATATTACATCCGAAACGTCGCCACGCCGTTCAGGCATTAAAGTCCACTTTTTCTTTAGTTTTTTTTTTGTGCTGTTTTCCTTTTTTTGATTCTATCTATCTATCTATCTATCTATCTATCTATCTATCTATCTATCTATCTATCTATCTATCTATCTATCGAAAAAAAAACAACCAGCACTCCTAATTAGGGTTGAGCGATACCTTCCAATATCCAAAAATATCGGTGTCGGATTGGATCGGCCGATATTCAAAAAATATCGGATATCGCCGATACCGATACCCGATACCAATGCAAGTCAATGGGACCAAAATATCAGAATTAAAATAAACCGTTTCTTTCCTTGTAGGTTCATTCTACATGAAGGAAAACAACTAAGAATAATGTAGGATGTATTGGGGGAGGTAGCGGAGACATTAAAGGCATAGAGGTTTAGCCCAATCAAATAGAATAGCAGGAATTTTAATTTTTTTTTTAAGACGTTCGGAGTTACAAAGATATTGACTATGTTAAGATTTTTTTTATTTTGTCAGATATTGATGTTTCACTACTTCCACGCCCTTCACCTTCTTTTTTACTTCTCCGACACTTTCTTCTTCATCATCCTCAGCAGCAGCATCTTTGACATCAACTTCTTCTTCACCTTATTCATCTTCTTCTTCACCTTCTTCCTATTATTTTTTTTTGTTACAATCTTCATCATATTCTTTTTATTAAACTATTATTCTTCTTCATATTCTACTTTTTCATCATATTCTTATTTGTGACAGGCATTCCTGTAGTTGTTATCTATAAAAGTTTGAAGATTACACCTTCCGTTCTGCCTGTCACAAAAGAGTTACAAAAGGATTTGTCCGCGTTCAGTTAGGCCTGCAGCAGCAGGCTTTTTCCAGGGGCACCATGAGGAGGAATGGACTCACCTCCATACACTGCTTAGTCTTCTTCTACTTATAATTTAGATAATATCTTTTGCTCTGATGTTTAGTCTTATGCTTAATGTTCTTCTGCTCTTTGTTCTGCAGCTTCTGCTTCTCGGTCTTCCAGGTCGTCGTCTCCAGGGTCATCGTCTCCGGGGTCATCGACGTCATCGGGGTGGTCTTCAGGGTCGTCGTCTCCAGGGTCATCATCTCAGGGGTTGTCGTCTCTGGTGTCGTCATCATCTTAGGGGTGGTCTTCAGGGTCGTCGTCTTTAGGGTCTTGAACTTGGAAATTTAGCAGAAGGTACAAGAAGGCTGAAAAAATGCCGAGAACCAGCTGATGAAACTGGAACCTGGATGGCTACCCAAAGGTCCAAGAGCCAATGGAACTACCGAGGACCAGCTGACATTACTGGAACCCGGTTACTAAGCAGGAGGTACCCATGCCAGAAAGCACTACCAAGGACCACCTGACGCTGGTGGAACTCGGATACCCAGAAGGAGGCACCTAAGCCAAAGGCTCAGCCCGGAACCAGCTGACGGTACTGGAACCAGGATGGGGAGCAGAAGGTACAAGAGCAAAAGACACTGCCGAGAACCAGCTGACGGTACTGGAACCCGGATGGGTAGCCGAAGGTACAAGAGCCAATGGAACTACCGAGGACCAGCTGACGTTACTGGAACCCAGTTACTAAGCAGGAGGTACCCGTGCCAGAAAGCACTACCAAGGACCACCTGACGTTGGTGGAACTCGGATACCCAGAAGGAGGCATCTAAGCCAAAGGCTCTGCCCGGAACCAGCTGACGGTACTGGAACCAGGGGGACCTATTCAAGATTGTCTTCCTACAGCCCCAAAGCGGTGTTGGAGCCCAGGGTCAGCAGGGGGAGCAGAGTGTAGGCCGAAGCCTGCACTCGAGGCAGTTTAACATCTGTTGGAGTGTCAGCGTGGCAGTTGCAGGACACATTGCTGGATACACAGCTGGGGATCAGCTGACATTACTGAAACCCAATAACACGGCAGCAAGTGTTGACTGTGCAAACAGCACTTCCGAGCAGCAACTAGCGGTGTTGGAGCCCAGGGTCAGCAGGAGGAGCAGAGTGTAGGCCGAAGCCTGCACTCGAGGCAGTTTAATATCTGTTGTTGTGTCTGCGTGGCGGTCGCAGGACACATTGCCGGCTATACAGCTAGGGAACAGCTGGCGTTACTGAACCCCACTGACACAGTGGCAAATGTTTTTCTCTGTGCAGCCAGCACTTCCGGGCACCAACTGGCAGTGTTGGAGCCCAGGGTCAGCAGGGGGAGCAGAGTGTAGGCCGAAGCCTGCACTCGAGGCAGTTTAATATCTGTTGCTGTGTCAGCGTGGCGGTCGCAGGACACATTGCCGGATACACAGCTGGGGATCAGCTGACGTTACTGAAACCCAATAACAGAGGAGCAACTGTTGACTGTGCAAACAGCACTTCCGAGCAGCAACTAGCGGTGTTGGAGCCCAGGGTCAGCAGGAGGAGCAGAGTGTAGGCCGAAGCCTGCACTCGAGGCAGTTTAATATCTGTTGTTGTGTCAGTGTGGCGGTCGCAGGACACATTGCCGGATACACAGCTGGGCATCAGCTGACGTTACTGAAACCCAATAACAGAGGAGCAACTGTTGACTGTGCAAACAGCACTTCCGAGCAGCAACTAGCGGTGTTGGAGCCCAGGGACAGCAGGAGGAGCAGAGTGTAGGCTGAAGCCTGTACTCGAGGCAGTTTAATATCTGATGGAGTGTCAAAGTGGCGGTCGCAGGACACATTGCCGGATACACAGCAGGGGAGCAGCTGACGTAACTGAACCCCACTAACACAGGAGCAAGTGTTTTTCTCTGTGCAAACAGCACTTCCGGGAAGCAACTGGCGGTGTTGGAACCCAGGGTCAGCAGGAGGAGCAGAGTGTAGCTGAGGCCTAATTGGAGCAAATTGAAAGTGAACCTTTAAACCCCCCCAGGCGTTAGTAACTAGAAGAGCCACCTTGTGCAGCATTAATGCTGCACAAGGAATAGGTGGCTCTTTTAATTATGCTCCTTACACATGCTGAAAGAAACACTTATAAAATTGTGCCACTCATACCGTGAAACCGTCACGGAGGCGGAACTTTCCTTCTTAATGAGACGCAGCACAGCTGTTAAAAATACCTCCTTGGGCTGGGCGCAGCCTCCTGAGTGTTGCTTTTTTGTGTACCGGAACCTGCGCTGTTATGTTTAACCTTGGCCATGCGCAGTTAGCGCTGCCCGTCTTCTGACATCATTTGATGTCAGCTTGTGCGGTCGCGCTGCCCATGAATCCCAGCCCCGCAGTGTCTTGTGATTTATTCACACTGCGGAGCTGGGATTCATGGCCTTGCGCAGTAAATATCTTCGCCTCTCACTCATGTCCTTACACTTGCTTCAGACTGTGCGGCGTCAGCTGATCCCTAATCACATGCCACGGCCATGAAGCCGCACAGCCTGAAGAAGGCGGAAGGAGATGAGTGAGAGGCGAAGATATGCACCGCGCATGCCCATGAATCACAGCCCCGAAGTGAGAATAAATAAGACACTGGGGGCCTTATCTCGGGCAGGGCGGCCGCACAGGCGCAGCCAGCCTGACAACAAATGATGTCAGAAGACGGGCAGTGCAAACTGCGCATGGGCAAGGGATAACATAACAGTGCAGGCTCCGGGACAGATTCAAACAACGTAGAGGAGGCGGCGCACAGCGCCAAGGAGGTTGCTGCGTGTCATTACGAAGGAAAGTCACACCTCAGAGAAGGTTTAACGGTATCAGGGGACACATTTTATACGTGTTTAGTTCTGCGTGTGCAAGGAGAATAACTAAATGAGCCACCTTGTAAAAATGCAGCATTAGTGATGCACAAGGTGGCTCTTCTAGTTACAAATGCCTGGGGGGGGACAGGTTCCCTTTAATTTGTGTTGTAGTGTCAGCATGGATGTCGCAGGACACATTGCCGGATACACAGCTGGGGATCAGCTGACGTTACTGAAACCCAATAACACGGCAGCAAGTGTTAACTGTGCAAACAGCCCTTCCGGGCAGCAACTGGCGGTGTTGGAGCCCAGGGTCAGCAGGAGGAGCAGAGTGTAGGCCGAAGCCTGCACTGGAGGCAGTTTAATATCTGTTGTGTCTGCGTGGCATTTGCAGGACACATTGCCGGCTACACAGCAGGGGAACAGCTGGCATTACTGAACCCCACTGACACAGTGGCGAGTGTTTTTCTCTGTGCAGACAGCACTTCCAAGAACCAACTGGCGGTGTTAGAGCCCAGGGTCAGCAGGAGGAGCAGAGTGTAGGCCGAAGCCTGCACTGGAAGCAGTTTAATATCTGTTGTGTCTGCGTGGCATTTGTAGGACACATTGCCGGCTACACAGCAGGGGAACAGCTGGCGTTACTGAACCCCACTGACACAGTGGCGAGTGTTTTTCTCTGTGCAGCCAGCACTTACGAGCACCAACTGGCGGTGTTAGAGCCCAGGGACAGCAGGAGGAGCAGGGTGTAGGCCGAAGCCTGCACTGGAGGCAGTTTAATATCTGTTGTGTCTGCATGGCGTTTGCAGGACACATTGCCGGCTACACAGCAGGGGAATAGCTGGCATTACTGAACCCAACTGACACAGTGGCGAGTGTTTTTCTCTGTGCAGCCAGCACTTCCGAGCACCAACTGGCAGTGTTAGAGCCCAGGGACAGCAGGAGGAGCAGGCTAGAGTTATTGGCGCACACACAGCAGGGAAACAGCTGGCGTTACTGAACCCCAATAAAACGGCAGCAAGTGTTGACTGTGCAGACAGCACTTCCGAGCAGCAACTGGTGGTGTTGGAGCCCAGGGAATGCAGGAGAAGCAGAGTGTAGGCCGAGGCCTAATTGGAGCAAGTTGAAAGGGAACCTTTAACCCCCCCCCAGCCGTTTGTAGCTGAAAGAGCCAACTTGTGCAGCACTACTGCTGCAAAAGGAAAAGGTGGCTCTTTTAATTATGCTCCTTGCAAACGCAGAACTAAACACTTATAAAATGTGTCCCCTGATACCGTGAAACAGTCCCGGAGGTGGGACTTTCCTTCGTAATGGAATGCAGCACAGCCGCCATTCCTACCCCCTTGGCACCGTGCGTGGCCTCCTCAGCCTTGTTTGAATCTGTCCCGGAGCCTGCGCTGTTATGTTCAAACTTGGCCATGCGCAGTTAGCGCTGCCCGTCTTCTGACATCATTTGGTGTCAATGCAAAAGAAGAAACGGACAGCACCACAGCAATTGTGACAGAACAGCTTACGTGTTTATTCTGCCATCTGCAACGTTTCGGTCCTGAGACCTTTATCAAGCTTGATAAAGGTCTCAGGAGTCAGGACCGAAACGTTGCAGATGGCAGAATAAACACGTAAGCTGTTCTGTCACAATTGCTGTGGTGCTGTCCGTTTCTTCTTTTGCATTTGGACTTTATACTTGGATGGATCCCCTGGTGTGGACAGGCACCCTGTTGTCCATAGAGACGTTATTAATTTAGGGTGCGGCCTGACTTCCAATTTTTTATCATTTGGTGTCAGGCTGGCTGCGCCTGTGTGGCCGCGCTGCCCGAGATCCCGCCTCGCAGTGTCATCTAATGTAATCATACTGCGGGCCTGGGATCCATGGGCATGCGCAGTGCATATCTTCACCTCTCACTCACCTCCTTTCGGCTTCTTCAGAGTGTGCAGCATCACGGCTGTGGCATGCTATTAGGGATCAGCTGACGGCGCACCGTGTGAAGAAGGTGGAGGGAGATGAGTGAGAGCCTGAGGTGAAGATATGCACTGCTCATGCCCATGGATCCCAGGCCCGCAGTATGATTAAATCAGAAGAGACTGCGAGGCAGGATTTCGGGCAGCGCGGCCGCACAGGCCCAGTCCGCCTGAAATGATGTCAGAAGACGGGCAGCGCAAACTGCGCATGGCCAAGGTTGAACATAACAGCGCAGGCCACGGGACAGACTCAAACAACGCTAAGGAGGCAGCGCACGGCGCCAAGGGGGTAGGGATGACGGCTGTGCTGCGTCCCATTACGAAGCAAATCCCACCTCCGGGACGGTTTTACGGTATCAGTGGACACATTTTTTAAGTGTTAAGTTCTGCGTGTGCAAGGAGCAAAACTAAAAGAGCTACCTTTTCATTGTGCAGCAATACTGCTGCACAAGGTGGCTCTTTCAGTAACAAACGCCTGGGGGGGACAGGTTCCCTTAAATTTCAGTTGTTGTGTCAGCGTGGACACATTGCAGGATACACAGCTGGGGATCAGCTGACGTTACTGAAACCCAATAACACTGGGTCATGTGTTTTGACTGTGCAGACGGCACTTCTGAGCATCAACTGGTGCTGTTGGAGCCCAGGGATTACAGTTCAGGTGGTAGAAACATGAACGCTACAGGAGACATGGATACTGTAGCCAACCAATTATTTAATCTGGAACAGGAGTGGCAAATTCATGGGAGATCCAGGCCTTGTTCATTTTCAGAAATGTAAGCCGGTTAACGTTATCGGAGGATAGTCGCATGCGACGGTCTGTTAGTACACCACCCGCAGCACTAAAGACGCGTTCCGATAATACACTAGCAGCAGGGCGAGCCAGCACCTCCAATGCATACTGGCTCAGCTCTGGCCATGTATCCAGCTTAGAGACCCAAAACTTGAAGAGGGAAGAGCCGTCTGGGAGTACAGTAAGAGGGCAAGACATGTAGTCTCCTGCTGACTGGAGCCGCCTGTGATGGTGTAGACATTTGTGGCGGGCACACAAAACTGTGCCATAGTTGGGCCATACTGGTCTTGCCTTGTGCTGAGGCACTGCTTCTGCTCCCTCTTTGTGCAGAGCTTCCTCCACTGCCTCGACGCACTGAGCTGCTTTGTAAAGCACTAGCAGCACTGCTCTCAGTTGGACTGGAGAAGATGATGGAATTCACCAGTGTGTCTTGGTACTTCCGCATTTTACGCTCCCGGTTCGACGGTGTTATGAGGCTTTGTAAGTTGTAGCGAGGATCTAGGAGGGTGTACACCCAATAATCAGCCGTGTTGAGAATGTGGGCGATGCAGCGGTCATTTCTCAGGCACGGCAGCATGTAATCAACAATGTGCTGCAGACTGCCAACTGGCCAAGAAACGCTGTCCCCTGCTTGAAGCGTGATCTCTGCCTGCTCTGCATCACCCCACCCTCGCTCTACTCTGATTACTGGATAATTGTGTAACTCCCTCCTCTGGACCGATGTCTTCCTCCTCCATTGACTCCTCCTCATCCTTCTCACAAAGTGTCCCCTGCCTAGGCCTTTGTGAGGAACCACGTAGAGCTGACTGTCCAGAAGCTGATGGAATTGGTGACTCCTCATCCTCCACCTCTTCCACAACATCATCCCTTAGCGCTTGCAGTGTTTGTTCAAGCAGGCAGACAAGGGGGACAGTCATGCTGACTAGTGCATCATCTGCACTCGCCATCCACGTGGAATCATCGAAGGAATGCAAAACCTGGCAGATGTCTGAACGGCGCGCAGTGCGACTTCTTTGCGCCTGATGCAGCTGGTACTCCATTACTGCTGGCTGCTGCTGACACAACTGCTCCAACATATGTAACGTGGAATTCCACCTGGTGGGTAGGTCACATATGATGCGATGTTCAAGAAGGCGGAATCGGCGCTGCAGAGCTGCAATGCGCGATCTTGCCATGCTGGAACGCTGCAAGTGAGCACACTCTAGGCGGACCTTGTGCAGCAGTGCATCAAGATCTGGATAGTCCCTCAAAAAACTGCACGACCAAGTTGAGCACATGTGCCAGACATGGGAGGTGAGTGAGGTTGCCTAGGCCCAGAGCTGCCACCAGATTTCGGCCATTGTCACACACTACCATGCCTGGCTGGAGATTCGCTGGCACAAACCACATGTCGCTCTCCTGCTTGATGGCATTCCAGAGCTCCTGCGCTGTGTGGCTTCGATTCCCCAAAGAAATTAATTTCAAGACGGCCTGTTGACATTTGGCCACAGCTGTGCTCATATCGGTCGTAACAGGTGAACGTTCACGGGTCCATGTGGAGGTGGACTGTGACGGCTCCTGCAACGATGATTCTGAGGAACTTGTGTATGAGGAGGAGTCAATGCGGACAGACTGGATTCCTGCAATCCTTGGAGTTGGCAGAACACATCCTGCGCCACTCGCACGATCTGTACCCAGCTCAACAACATTAACTCAATGGGCAGTGAGGGAAAGGTATCGCCCCTGTCCATGGTGACTGGTCCACGCATCGGTGGTGAGGTGGACCTTGCTACTGACGGCGTTCAGCAGCGTGTGTTTTATGTGTCCCTCCACATGCTTGTGCAGGGCAGGGACGGCTTGCCTGCTGAAATAAAAGCGGCTGGGTACATTGTATTGTGGGACTGCCAATGCCATCAAGTTACGAAAGGTGTCAGTCTCCACCAGCCTGAATGACAGCATGTCAAGGGACAGTAGTTTTGCAATGCCAGCATTCAGAGCCTGTGCTCGGGGGTGGTTTGCTGAGAATGGCCACCTTTTCTCCCATGCCTGTGCTACTGATGGCTGTAGACTGGGCTGGGAGTGTGAGGATGACTGAGAACGTGGTGCTGTGGGTGGAATTACAGTGGGTCTCTGGACAACAGTGCCAGAGGTTCTTCCATGGCGATCCTGTGAGGAAGCCGAACCAGCTGTGTGTGAGCTGGAGGAAGAGGCAACAACACGAGCTGAAGAGGTGGTAGGTGCCGCTGTTGGTTGGCCTAGGTCTTCAGTGTGTTTTTGTAACTCCACCGCATGCTTGGTCCGCACATGTTTCCACATATTTGTGGTATTGAGGTTGCTGACATTTTTCCCTCTTTTGACTTTCTGATGACACACCTTGCATTTGACAAAGCAAATGTCATCAGCAACTGTGTCAAAAAAGGACCAGGCACTGCAAGTCTTGGGAGCGCCCATTTTGGCTTTTGGAAGAGGCATGCTCCTAACGGGTGCCGAAGTGGAGGCTACAGGAACCGCAGTCTTCCCCCTCCCTCTCCCTCTTTGGCCCGTTCGGGGAATCTATTCCTCAGAGCTGCTCCCACCATCTTCCTGTACCTCACGCCACGATGGGTCAAGGACCTCATCATCTACACTACCCTCTGCCACCAACCGCTTCTCCTGGGTAGTCTCGGCAGCACAGTACACACCAGAAAGTGGCACCTGAGTCTCATCATCAGATGCGTACTGCAGTGTGGTGACCGGAGGCACTGGCCCACCCGCCTCTTCAGAGTCAGAGAGACAAAGCTGTTGGGCATCACTGCATACTGCCTCTTCTTCCATTTCTCCAATGCTGCTTGGCTGGCCCCCTGTTTCCAAGCCAAGAGATTCAGAGAACAGAAGTAGAGATGGCTCCTGCCCTGGGCTCTCTGACTGCCTGGGCAATTTGGCAGGTGGTGAAGAGACAGATGGGTGCTCTCCAGTGCTCTGTGCCTGAGAGGATGTGGCACTAATTGAAGTCGATGCGTTAGCTGCCATCCATCCGACAACGGCTTCAATTTGTTCTTCACGCAGAAGCGGTGTACAGCGATCTCCTGCAAAGCTGCGCATGAAGGACTGTTCCCTGCTGAAACTGGGTGATGATGCCGCAGCAGGCACAGAATCCCCACGTCCTCTCCCTGCTCCACGCCCACGCCCACGTGCATTACTCCCTGCCTTCTTCATCTTGGTTGACTGATAAAGATAAGCAGAGTACTAATGGCTTAGTGTGCTTATTCCTGAACAGCTCCTAACAGGTATAAGAAACACTAATTTTCTAAAGTGTGGACTAGACATTAATATGAGCTAATGTGGCCTACACAACTGTAAAGTGGTGTGTTTGGTGAACTTTATTAATTTTTTTTTTTTTTGCAGAACTGACTACAGAGTGAGCTGCACTCACACACAGACCGTGCAGACAGCCGTGAACGGCGCTGCAAGGCCAAAACAAGGTCCTCTATGTAATCCTATATAGTGTTTTTCCACAATCTAGCAGGATACGGAGGGAAAGCCACTAATAGGAAAAATTTGAAAAAATATGCAGCAGGCAGGACTAATTGAGAAACAGACAATGGAACGGTATGAGGCAGTGACGCACCCTGAGCTGACTATAACCGGCTGTGGCTGCAGACAGACTACAGAGCGATGTGCACTCACACAGAGACCGTGCAGACCGCCGTAAACGGCGCTGCAAGGCCAAAAAAAGCTCCTCTATGTAATTCTATGTAGTGTTTTTCCACAATTTAGCTGGATACGGATGGAAAGCCACTAATAGGAAATATTTGAAAAAATGTACAGCAGTCTGCACTAATTGCAAAAAAGGACAATGGATTGAACAGTATGAGGCAAGGACGCACCCTGAGCTGACTACAACCAGCTGTGGCTGCGGACAGACTACAGAGCGATGTGCTCTCACACACACAGAGACCTTGCAGACAGCTGTGAGCAAGGCAAAAGCAAGGTTCTCACACAGCGGTTGCTAAATTAGCCTGGGTAAAGCACAATGAAGCAAATCGCTATCTCTAAACTGGCCTTCAGTCAGAACACAGTGTCCTGTCCCTAACTGAATTCACAGCAGAGTGAGCCCAAAGTGGCGGCAGCGACTTTTATAGTGCATCATGACATCATTTCAGCAGCCAATCACAGCCATGCCAGTAGTTACATGCCCACCATGCAGAACAGGATGTGCCCACACTTCTAATCATTCCTCATTGGCTGAATTCGGGCACTTTGAATTATGGGAACTTCCGATTCCGGTATCCGATATACTGAAAGTATCGGAACTCGGTATTGGAATTCCGATACCGCAAATATCGGCCGATACCCGATACTTGCGGTATCGGAATGCTCAACACTACTCCTAATGTGAACACGTGCAAGCTGCAAACTGCATCATATAGATAAAAAAGAACAGCAGCACATGTACATGAATCTAGGCCATGTGAAAACACAGACAAATATTCAATATGAATTATACTTCTCCCAAAAATTTTTTTTCATAAAGCTTACAGTAATAGATGAAATGAAGATTCTTTAGCGCATAAATTGGCCAATTCATGTGTGCCCATCAACCACGGCAAGGTGATGTCCTTCTGATGGGTCCTACTCTACCATACATGCCACTTTTGGGCCACCAGCCTACAACTATGGGCAAAACATGTCACTCTGGACTAAACCTACAATTTATGGGCAGGTAGAGTTGATTGTTGATTACCGCCACCTGCAAGGTCAATGGGAGGAGTGCAGGATCAGTCTGGATGCAGTCAACATCCAATAACTAGAGAAAAAAAACTAACCAGCACTCCTAATATAAAAACACGTGTAAGCTGCAACCTGCATCATATAAATAAAAAAGAACAGCAGCACATGTACATGAATCTAGGCCATGTGAAAACACAGACAAATATTCAATATGAATTATACTTCTCAAAAATATTTCTCACAAATTTTTTCAAAAATTTTTTTTTTCATAAAACTAACAGTAATAGATGAAATGAAGATTTTTAGCGCATAAACTGGCCAATTCATGTGTGCCCATCAACCACGGCAAGGTGATCTATCTGTCTATCTATCTATCTATCTATCTATCTATCTATCTATCTATCTATCTATCTATCTATCTATCTACTGTATCTATCTGTCTATCTATTTAACTTTCTTTCTTTCTCATGTCTATCTATTTAAATAGCAAGAAAAATGGAACAGCACAGTATCAAATTAGTGGGTGCTCAGGCCTCCTCAGCAATGCATCCATACTTGCCCCAATCCAGATAACAGAAAAGGAAGGCAGCACTCCATAAAATTTCAAGTGGAAAAAAATAGATTTATTCAGACCCACATGTCGGCTCACACTGAGCCTTTTTCAAGCTGTGAGTTCAACACACGGAGTATATATAGGCATCATTTAACAAACATTAATAAAAAAAAAATGTCAATATAAAGTACAAAATTTACATGATTATATCCATAATGTGGCAACTATACATTTCATTAATCCTTAGAAAGTGCAAGTGCATAAAGTGATAAGTAAATACACACATAGAAATCAAATGTATGTTAATCATTATTCATCTCATTGAAACAGCTGTGCACATAGTTATTAAATGAGCTCACCCAGTATGGATTACTAAATCCCACATGGATATCTATCTATCTAATTAAAGACGTCACCGAACAAACACTGCCGGAAAAAGCCAAAGACTGCCGAGTGCAGTGAATACCACCGGAAGGTAATGAGCGGCCCCGGAAGCAGATGCAGCCGGGAGACAGCAGGACGGGAGGACGCGTCGCTGGACAGGTAAGAATAATATTTATAATGTTTATTATTAAAGGGCACCTGTCACCCCGTTTTTTCAGTATGAGATAAAAATACTGTTAAATAGGGCCTGAGCTGTGCATTACAACAGTGTATTTTGTGGACCCCGATTCCCCACCTATGCTGCCAAAATACGTTACCAAAGTAGCCGTTTTCGCCTGTCAATCAGGCTGGTCTGGTCAAAAGGGCGTGGTGTCTTCCCCCAGATCTTGCTTAGTTTTCCGTTGGTGGCGTAGTGGTTTGCGCATGCCCAAGGTCCCGAATCCACTGCACAGGGGAGTTAAAAGAGCGCGATGTGCACTATTTCATTGGTGATCGGTGGGGGCGGCCATCTTCCTTTGGCCGCGCGTGCGCAGAAGCGGCGCTCTGCTGGCCGCGGCTTTCAGGAAAATGGCCGCGGGATGCCGCGCGTGCGCAGGTGGAGATCGCAGCAGCCATTTTCCTGAAGCCGAGATGCGAACTCTGCTTCAGGAAAATGGCCGCCATCTGCTGCTCGTATTTACTTCCATCTGCATTTGCTGGACATGTAAGCGGTTGCTGCTCTGCAAAAACCTGAGACTATTAACCAGGCCTCCCTGGTTGAGCTAAGATATTATTTGAACTGCCTTATAAGCTTATCTATCTGTGTTTGGACTAAGACAAGGATTTATTCGTGTCAAGTATCCTCAAGAATAACTGTGCTTCATAGACTTTCTGCTTGATTGCATTTTCCTCTGAAGTTTCCTATAGACTGCTAAGCTGCATTTAATATTTACACCAAGTGTTGTGGACTTGAGTTTCTCTCTGCACCTGTTTGAATCACCGTGTGATAATATAGACTTTACCACTTATAAAACTGTGTCCTGTATTTGTCTTGTTCCACGCAAAGAGTCTCCTGAGTTATCCCCTATAATTATTACAGGATACTCTAGCCATAAAAAAAAGGAGACTGCTGGAACAATGACTGCAGAAAGCAGACTAGAGCGGGTGTTTTCCATAATTAGATCACTGCAGAAAGATGTGGAAGGTCTGCAAAAGAAGTTTGGAAGTTTTGAACACAATCAACAAGTGTTTGGACAAACTTTGCAGGACTTAAGCAACCGCATGGCAGCCCAGGAAAACAAACTTGCTGGCATAGAGTCCCAGTGTGGACGGGCTTTTCAGGACATAAGCACACAAATAGCTGCACAAGTGACTTTACCCTCTGGGCAACCGCCACCAGCTAGCCCACCTAAGTTGCCCCCATTCAGGTTTGATGGTGATCGCGACAAATTTTGTGGCTTTGTGAATCAATGTATGATATATTTTCATGTGCATGCTGACCGTTTTCCTACTGATAGATCCAAAGTATTGTGTGTAATTATGCTACTGACCTGGGCGAATCCGATGATTGAGTCTCGTGACCCATGGTTAAATAACTTGGATGATTTCTTGGCCGCTATGGCATTAATGTTTGATGACCCTAATCGCCGTGCAACCGCTGAATCTGCTTTGTTGTCTTTACGCCAGGCTAAACATTCTGTTATTGAGTATGCCACTGAATTCAGGAGATTAGTGGTAGATACCAATTGGGACAGTTATGCACAATTGCCTATTTTTAAAAGGGGTCTGTCTAGTATTATAAAAGATGAACTAGCTCGCTCTGAGTCACCCCAAGAGCTAAAGACATTTATACAGCATTGTGTGTGCATAGACATTCAACTTACTGAGCGTAGGCAGGAGAAATTTGCTGCTTATAACCGTATTTCTAACTTTTCCCTTCCTTCCAAAGAGCCTGCAGGTAAAACCTCTCGGGAGGTGGAGGAGGTGCCCATGCAAATTGATTCCGTTCAGAGGCGCGAGATCAATGAGCGCCGGGAGCATCGCCTTCGTGAAAGTCTATGTTTCTACTGCGGCCAGTCTGACCACTTCTTGATCAATTGTCCTAAGTGTCCTAGACGGCCTAACAAGGTTCTAGCAGCAGAAGGGAAGTATGACAACTGTGATGATGAATCTGACATCTCTGAATGTAGCCTGCCTTTAAATGCTGTATTCCATTCACTTTCTATGACTTCACCCCCCCAAGGAGCTGAAGAAAAAGAACTCTCACTGTTCTCTCCCTATTAAGATCCTGTGTTCAGGACAGTGGATTTCCAGTGCAGCTATGATTGATTCTGGTGCAGGTGGTAATTTCATGGATATCGCATTTGCCAAGGAACATGGTATTGAAATTCAGCAAAGAGCCTCTCCAAATACCATGGAAACAGTGGACGGGTCACCTTTAATCTCTGGGCCTGTGGATCAAGAGACCTTACCCCTTGAAATTGTGTTGGAGCCTAATCATCAGGAGCAACTTTCTTTCTTGCTAATTTCTTCTCCTCATTTTCCTGTGATTTTAGGCATTCCTTGGTTGCGTTCTCAGAACCCAATTATCAACTGGGAGACCAAGGAGATTACCTTTCCAACAAGGAGCAACTCAGCGTTAACAGAAGCTGTCCCGAAGTCCACGGCTACGGAACAACATGTACAGGTATTTACTTTACCTCCAGCATATAAAGAGTTCTCTGACATCTGTGACAAGAAGAATGCAGATCAGCTTCCTCCACACAGGCATTATGACTGTCCCATTGAGCTGCTTCCTGGGGCAGCTATTCCTTTTGGTAACGTATACCCTTTGGCGGCACCTGAGCTTCAAGCCTTAAAGGAGTATATTGATGAAAATCTGGCCAAAGGCTTCATACGTCCTTCTTCCTTACCAGCAGTGGCACCTATCTTTTTTGTAAAGAAGAAGGATGGGACCCTGAGACCCTGTGTTGACTATCGGGAACTCAATAAGGTAACCGTACGAAACCGTTACCCTTTGCCTCTCATTCCCGAATTACTGGAAAGAGTCCGCCATGCTAAGGTGTTCTCTAAACTGGATCTTCGTGGGGCTTATAATTTGGTGCGTATTTGTCCAGGGGATGAGTGGAAGACAGCATTCAGATGCCGGTATGGACACTTTGAATCTCTTGTGATACCCCTCGGGCTTTGTAACGCCCCTGCAACATTTCAACACCTTGCTAATGACATTTTCAAAGATTTGTTGGACCAGTTTGTGGTGATCTATTTGGACGATATACTAATCTTTTCTGACTCTCTACAGGAACATGAAGAACATGTCAAAACTGTTTTAAGACGTCTGAAAGAGAACCATCTGTATATTAAGCTGGAGAAATGCGAGTTCCATCGTTCTGAGATACAGTTCTTAGGTTATATCATCCCTCCCCAGGGGCTGAACATGGAATCTGGTAAGATTCAGGCTATCCTTGACTGGCCGGTACCCAAGAACGTTAAGGAGGTCCAACGTTTTATTGGTTTTGCAAATTTCTACAGACACTTCATTCGAAATTTTTCTGATATTGTCGGTACCATTACTTCCTTGACAAAGAAGGAAAAGCCCTTTAAGTGGTCATCACAGGCTCAAGAAGCTTTTGATCGGCTTAAGATCTGTTTCACATCAGCACCGCTGTTGATACACCCAGATCCAACACTTTCATTCATTGTGGAGGTGGACGCTTCTGATAATGCATTGGGGGCTATTCTCTCCCAAAGAACTGGAGAGAAGGGTCTGCTGCATCATTGTGCTTTCTTTTCCCGTATACTAACCTCAGCAGAGAAGAATTACGACGTGGGAGACAAGGAATTGCTGGCTATTATTGCAGCTTTCAAAGAATGGAGGCATCATCTGCAAGGAGCTGCACAACAGAACATAGTGCTAACTGACCATCGCAATTTAGAGTTCCTTAAATCCGCTAGATGTCTTTCTCCTCGTCAGGCTCGTTGGAACTTATTTTTAAATCAATTTAACTTTGTTATCTCGTACTGTCCAGGTTCTCCTAATGGGAAGGCTGATGCTTTATCCCGAATTCTTGCTGCGGATTCTGTACCTGGAGCCCCGTCCAAGACCATTCTATCTGATGCCAATTTCATCGGAGTTATCCACAATCAGGACTTGTGGAAGGAGTGCAGGGAGGCCTATGAAGGTGATGTATTTCTGGCCAACCCACCTGTGGATATTAATCTTGTCTTTAAGGGTGGCATGTGGTTCAGAGATTGACGTATCTACGTCCCTGAGATCGTCCGTCTGCAGATCCTCAAGTTGGTACATGACTCCAAGTTGGCTGGTCACAGGGGGGTACAGAAGACACAAGAGTTCCTGGGCCGATTCTTCTGGTGGCCAACTTGCCTAAAGGATACCAAGGACTATGTTCTCTCTTGCGAGGTATGTGCCCGTTACAAGACTCCTCATGTGGCACCTACAGGTCTTCTACAACCATTACCTGTTCCGTCCCGCCTTGGGGGTCTATATCAATGGACTTTATTGTGGAGCTGCCTACATCGGGGGGCATGAATACAATCATGGTGGTAGTTGATCGCCTGACTAAAGCTGCTCATTTTGTTCCATGCACCGGCCTCCCCTCAGCTAAAGATACAGTGAACTTGATTATACATATTGTCTTTCGGTTGCATGGAGTTCCGGATGAGATCATCTCTGACCGTGGAGTACAGTTCACTTCAAGATTCTGGAAGGGGTTTTGCTCTGCACTCAATATTAATGTCTGTCTCTCTTCCGCTTACCATCCTCATCCCCATGGTCAGACTGAGTGCACCAACCAGACGCTGGAACAATATCTAAGATGCTATGTCAGCCATCTCCAGGATGATTGGTTGGAGTTGCTGCTGTTAGCCGAATTTTCATATAATAATTCTCAGAGCGCCTCCACTAAATTTACACCTTTCTTTGTCAATCTGGGTTATCATCCGTGTATTTTACCTAGGTCTTAAATTAATTCTCCGGTTCCGGCAGTGGAGGAAAGGCTGACTACTATGAGACAAAATCTGGAGGTTCTGAAGGAATCCCTGACCACAGCTCAAGAACGTTATAAGAGATCGGCTGATAGATTCCGTAAACCTGCACCCATGTTCAAGGTAGGAGATTCCGTGTGGTTAGCAACTAAGAATCTGAAGTTAAACGTTCCTTCACAAAAACTTGGACAGAAATTCATTGGCCCTTTCAAGATCAACGGTATTGTGAGCTCTGTGGCCTGCCGGCTGAAGCTGCCTTGGACTATGAAGGTACACCCAGTTTTTCATGTATCTTTACTAAAGCCTGTATCTCCTAATACCTTCCAGGGACATGTTGTGCCACCTCCGCAGCCTGTGGTGATTGATGGGCAAGAACAATTTGTGGTGGAGGAAATTATTGATTCCAGGAATCGCAGGAATCGGCTCCAATATCTGATAAGATGGCAGGAATATCCCCCTGAGGAAGACTCTTGGGAACCTGTGGAAAACATCAATGCCCAACAGAAGATTTCTCATTTTCATCAGAGATTCCCTGAGAAACCAGGTCCAGGATCGTCCTGAGGCCGCTTCTCAGGAGGGAGTAATGTCAGGACTCTGAACATTTTTTACCTTTTGTGCATTACTGCCCTTTTCCAAGATGGCGTCTTTGGTCTCATGTGCACTGTGTCTTCCTGCTAAAAAAAATCCACCCCAGCCTTCAGTCTGTGCTAGAGTATTCTGCCTTGCATCCAGCTCCTGACCTCTGATTACTCCCTGGCTATATACCTGCTCCTGTGAACCTGTGTGGTGATCCTGCTACTCTGCTCTGAGTACCTGCTGCATATACCAGCTCCAGTAATCCTCCTTCATCTGTTGCTCGTATTTACTTCCATCTGCATTTGCTGGACATGTAAGCATTTGCTGCTCTGCAAAAACCTGCGACTATTAACCAGGCCTCTTTGCTTGAGCTAAGATATTATTTGAACTGCCTTATAAGCTTATCTATCTGTGTTTGGACTAAGACAAGGATTTATTTGTGTCAAGTATCCTCAAGAATAACTGTGCTTCATAGACTTTCCGCTTGATTGCATTTTCCTCTGAAGTTTCCTATAGACTGCTAAGCTGCGTTTAATATTTACACCAAGTGTTGTGGACTTGAGTTTCTCTCTGCACCTGTTTGAATCACCGTGTGATAATATAGACTTTACCACTTATAAAACTGTGTCCTGTAGTTGTCTTGTTCCACGCAAAGAGTCTCCTGAGTTATCCCCTATAATTATTACACAGCGGCTTAAACATTTAAAATAAATATCAATATAAATCAATTACACCATGTAGGTCATATTAAGAGTGCAACTAGCCCTTAGGAGTGCTGGATAGGACTTTATGGATGGATCACATCCACATTCCCTCCGCATCTTCCAGCAGCCTTATGCACAGTATAATCATATGAGAAAAAGCCTCCAAAGCAAGTATACTCCACTCCATAGTCTTCCATATATCAAGGCCCTTTAGAGAACAAAACTGCAACCGCATAAGACAACTTCATAGAGAATATTTTTTTCAATATTATTACATTATACACTCACCGGCCACTTTATTAGGTACACCATGCTAGTAACGGGTTGGACCCCTTTTGCCTTCAGAACTGCCTCAATTCTTCGTGGCATAGATTCAACAAGGTGCTGGAAGCATTCCTCAGAGATTTTGGTCCATATTGACATGATGGCATCACACAGTTGCCGCAGATTTGTCGGCTGCACATCCCAAAGATGCTCCATGCAAGGCAGGATGGATCCATGCTTTCATGTTGTTTACGCCAAATTCTGACCCTACCATCCGAATGTCGCAGCAGAAATCGAGACTCATCAGACCAAGCAACGTTTTTCCAATCTTCTACTGTCCAATTTCGATGAGCTTGTACAAATTGTAGCCTCAGTTTCCTGTTCTTAGCTGAAAGGAGTGGTACCCGGTGTGGTCTTCTGCTGCTGTAGCCCATCTGCCTCAAAGTTCGACGCACTGTGCGTTCAGAGATGCTCTTAGGCCTACCTTGGTTGTAACGGGTGGCGATTTGAGTCACTCTTGTCTTTCTATCAGCTCGAACCAGTCTGCCCATTCTCCTCTGACCTCTGGCATCAACAAGGCATTTCCGCCCACAGAACTGCCGCTCACTGGATTTTTTTTCTTTTTCGGACCATTCTCTGTAAACCCTAGAGATGGTTGTGCGTGAAAATCCCAGTAGATCAGCAGTTTCTGAAATACTCAGACCAGCCCTTCTGGCACCAACAACCATGCCACGTTCAAAGGCACTCAAATCACCTTTCTTCCCCATACTGATGCTCGGTTTGAACTGCAGGAGATTGTCTTGACCATGTCTACATGCCTAAATGCACTGAGTTGCCGCCATGTGATTGGCTGATTAGAAATTAAGTGTTAACAAGAAGTTGGACAGGTGTACCTAATAAAGTGGCCAGTGAGTGTATACATAATAGTAGTACCTACCATAATATATATAACAAAAATACATCTTAAAATTTTTTACTAAAAATATTCCACAACCTCATAGATAATTAGAGCTTAAAGCTTCCATAACAAGGAGTGATTTATACTATTGTATGTAATTTAAAGTTAGTATTAAGTCCTACAGGCTTGAGTCTTAAGCTCATAAATCCACCTGAGTTCTAACTTTTTGAGAGTCTCAATGTGGTTATCCCTCTCCAATGTATGGGCACATGATCAATAATACGGAATCTCAACTCCTTTTCTGAATAACCTAAAAGTGCTTAGGTACAGGTAGATCCTTTCTTTTTTTATAAATATCGTATCTATGTTGGTTGAAACATGTTTTAAAATCACATGTCGTGTCACCAATATAGTGCTGTGGACAAGGGCATTGTAAAATATAAATCACATACTCAGATGAGCACATCAGATAGTTTTTAATCTTAATTTCTTCTCCCGTTGCTGGATTGGGGAAGGAAGGGCCTTTCAACATCAGGGAACAGTTGACACATGAGAGGCACGGAAAACAACCTCTCCTTTGTGTCCCAGTCATTGATGTTTGTGTAACCTTTCTAAGGGTACCGTTACACAAAACGATTTACCATCGATCACGACCAGCGATACGACCTGGCCGTGATTGTTGGTAAGTCGTTGTGTGGTCGCTGGGGAGCTGTCACACAGACCGCTCTCCAGCGACCAACGATGCCGAAGTCCCCGGGTAACCAGGGTAAACATCGGGTTACTAAGCGCAGGGCCGCACTTAGTAACCCGATGTTTACCCTGGTTACCATCGTAAATGTAAAAAAAAAAAAACCGTACATACTCACATTCCGGTGTCCGTCAGGTCCCTCGCTGTCTGCTTCCCACACTGACTGTGAGCGCCGGCCGTAAAGTAAAAGCAGAGCACAACGGTGACGCTGTGCTCTGCTTTTACTTTCCGGCCGGAAGTCAGTCAGTGCGGGAAGCAGACGGCTAGGGACCTGACGGACACCGGAATGTGAGTATGTACGTTTTTTCTTTTTTTTTTTTACATTTATGATGGTAACCAGGGTAAACATCGGGTTACTAAGCGCGGCCCTGCACTTAGTAACCCAATGTTTACCCTGGTTACAAGCGAACGCATCGCTGGATCGGGGTCACACACACCGATCCAGCGATGACAGCGGGAGATCCAGCGATGAAATAAAGTTCCAAACGATCTGCTACGACGTACGATTCTCAGCAGGGTCCCTGATCGCTGCTGCGTGTCAGACACAGCGATATCGTATGGATATCGCTGGAAAGTCACGGATCGTACCATCGTAGCGACAAAAGTGCCACTGTGAGACGGTACCCTAAGAGCGCCTATATCAGATTTCACCAGTTTAACACTGAGGCATTTGCTTCTCAAGCACACTATAATTGGGGGATTTTGGAACTCACTTATCCCAGGAAGTCCCCTACTCAGGGCTGGCCAATGTCGTCTGATAATTTTTGCATTAGTGTCACGCTCTGCACAATGCTCACTAACAAAGGGAATCCTTCTAACACTGTTTTGTTCCTTTTGTACAAGTAAATCCTTTCTCTCCACATTGTTAGCCTTAGCCTTAGCCCTATCCAGAATCCTTTTTGGATAACCACATGCTCTAAACTTAATTTCCATTAAGTTTAGAGCATAAGGTCATATAGAGCGTTTAAGGTCATATCCAATCTCAATTCGTCTCTCACAATTCTTTTTGCCCTTATGAACTGCCCATAAGGTATCGCCACTAACATCTTTCTAGGCTGATGACTAGTGTTGAGCATTCCGATACCGCAAGTATCGGGTATCGGCCGATACTTGCGGGTATCGGAATTCCGATACCGAGATCCGATACTTTTGTGGTATCGGGTATCGGTATCGAAACAACATTAATGTAATAATGTGTAAAAGAAAGAATTAAAATAAAAAATATTGCTATACTCACCTCTCCGACGCAGCCTGGACCTCACCGAGGGAACCGGCAGCGTTCTTTGCTTAAAATTCGCGCGTTTACTTCCTTCCGTGAAGTCCCAGCTTGTGATTGGTCGCGTGCCGCCCATGTGGCCGCGACGCGACCAATCACAGCAAGCCGTGACGTAATTTCAGGTCCTTCAGGATTTTAAAATTACGTTCTGGCTTGTGATTGGTCGCGTCGCGGCCACATGGGCGACGCGACCAATCACAAGCCGTGACGTCACGGGAGGCAGGAAACGCGCGCATTTTAAAATGCATGCATGTCCTGCCTCCCATGACGTCACGGCTTGTGATTGGTCGCGTCGCCCATGTGACCGCGACGCGACCAATCACAAGCCAGAACGTAATTTTAAAATCCTGAAGGACCTGAAATTACGTCACGGCTTGCTGTGATTGGTCGCGTCGCGGCCACATGGGCGACGCGACCAATCACAAGCCGGGACGTCACGGGAGGCAGGACACGCGCGCATTTTAAAATGCGCACGTTTCCTGCCTCCCGTGACGTCACGGCTTGTGATTGGTCGCGTCGCCCATGTGACCGCGACGCGACCAATCACAAGCCAGAACGTAATTTTAAAATCCTGAAGGACCTGAAATTACGTCACGGCTTGCTGTGATTGGTCGCGTCGCGGCCACATGGGCGGCACGCGACCAATCACAAGCCGGGACTTCACGGAAGGAAGTAAACGCGCGAATTTTAAGCAAAGAACGCTGCCGGTTCCCTCGGTGAGGTCCAGGCTGCGTCGGAGAGGTGAGTATAGCAATATTTTTTATTTTAATTCTTTCTTTTACACATTAATATGGATCCCAGGGCCTGAAGGAGAGTTTCCTCTCCTTCAGACCCTGGGAACCATCAGGGATACCGTCCGATACTTGAGTCCCATTGACTTGTATTGGTATCGGGTATCGGTATCGGATTGGATCCGATACTTTGCCGGTATCGGCCGATACTTTCTGATACCGATACTTTCAAGTATCGGATGGTATCGCTCAACACTACTGATGACTTGAAAAATGTAAGACATTATTCTTGTCCTTTTTTTAGAGAAAAGTTCTGTACTCATTTTTACCCCTTCTTTGATCACACACACATCAAGTAATTGTAGTCAATTCTCAGAACTTTCCATTGTGAGCTTTACAGTTGCATTAATCATGTTCATATACTCGAAAAACATTTCAAGCTCGGTTGCAGTACAAGTATAGATAAAAAAAAATCATCTATGTATCGCCACCATCCCCAACATTAGAGAAATGGGGTTACACATCGACAAACTCTTCCTCCAACATATCCATGAGTATATTTGCATAAGATAGTACAAGAGATGTGGTGCACTCCGCTTGGAAAGAAAAAAAGGTGCAGGCTGAACACAAAGTCACAGTCTATAGAAAAAACAGCCGCACACTCAAGACTTGCAGGTTTTTACGTGAAAGTTGTATTTTTTATTATTAGTACAGGCATCACCAAATGCTTATTAGTGTTCAGAGAAAATGATGGATACTTTAAGTTACGGTTAACGTTTCGACTAAGGCTGGTCTTTGTCAAAACCACACTTCTAATGGAGGGTAGAAAAGGTGCAGAAGCAGTCCGGAGTGGGAGGAGTCTGCAAGGGTCCTGTAGCACTGAGTCCGTCACCAATGTGACTGCTTCTGCACCTTTTCTACCCTCCATTAGAAGTGTGGTTTTGACAAAGACCAGCCTTGGTCGAAACGTTAACCGTAACTTAAAGTATCCGTCATTTTCTCTGAACACTAATAAGCATTTGGTGATGCCTGTACTAATAATAAAAAATACAACTTTCACATAAAAACCTGCAAGACTTGAGTGTGCGGCTGTTTTTTCTATAGTATTTGCATAAGATGGCGCCATGTTAGCACCCATGGCAGTCCCTCTTAGCTGCTTGTAATACTCATCTCCAAATAAAAAGTAGTTCTTCATCAAAACCACTCTTAACAAATCCAAAATCATTTTACGGGCCTCCTCTGAAAAACTGCACTCAGTCGCTTCTCAACTGCTGCTATACCTTCATCATGTGAAATAGATTTATACAGTGAAACTGCGTCAAATGAGACCAACAGATCCAGTTCCCCCACTTTCAATCCTTCAACTTTGACCAAGAAATACGGTATGTAGTGTCCTTAATAAAAGACTTTGCCCCTTGTGCCGACGGATTTAAGACCCTATCAAGGAACACCCCAATGAGACTGAATACCAAATCTGATCCAGCAACAATGGGGCATCCTGGAGTACTTACAATACATTTGTGCACTTTCAGTAAAGCATAGCACAGGTGTATATGGCAGAAGGTTCAACAGAAAATCATACATATCTTTATCAATAATCTTTCCTTCTAAAGCAGAATCTAAAATCACCCTGATTTCTTGATTCACTTGAAATTTAGGATCATAGTACAATCTTTTATAGACCTGTTTATCCTCAATCTGTCACTTTATTTCACTAACATACATGTCCTTGTCCATGATGATCAAGATCCCACCTTTATCAGCTTTTTTATAACTATCATGTCATCATGGACAAGGTCATTTTTTAACTGTTTTACAGTTGATAATCTCAACTCTTCAACATCTCTAGTCACCTCTTCTATAAAGGCCTCTATCACTGCTGGACTGCTTGGTGGAATGAACATACTTTTTTTTAATCTATCTATCTATCTATCTATCTATCTATCTATCTATCTATCTATCTATTTATTGCATATCTTTCTATCTATCTATTTATCTATCCCATATTTAGCCATCTATCTATTAGCAGCGGATTATTCAGGATACTCTCCAAGCATGTGACAACAGACCTTCTTTATTCAGGAACAATCAGGAACAATATATGATAAGCTTAATAGATCAAGAATAAATAATTTGTGTGTTTTTGTCTGTGCAGCATCTACAGCAAGCTGCTTCTCTCATACACAGACACAGGAAAATAAAACAGGAAAATACAGTCACATGCTCTTCCTGTGTGAGCCTCTGGGAGTTTTTTTTGTTCGAACTTTATAAACAGCATACAAATCTGGCAGTTAAACACTCAGAGGGTATGTGCACACGTTCAGGATTTTTCGCGTTTTTTCGCTATGAAAAAGTGATAGAAACGCATAAAAAAGCATACATATGCATCCTATCATTTAGAATGCATTCCGCAAATTTTTGTGCACACGAAAAAAAAACGCATCACTTTAAAAAAAAGCAGCATGTTCATTAACCCCTTCATGACCTTGGGATTTTCTGTTTTTCCATGTTCGTTTTTCACTCCCCTCCTTCCCAGAGCCTTAACGTTTTTATTTTTCCGTCAATTTGGCCATGTGAGGGCTTATTTTTTGCGGGACGAGTTGTACTTTTGAATGACATTATTGGTTTTAGCATGTCGTGTACTAGAAAACGGGAAAAAAATTCCAAGTGCGGTAAAATTGCAAAATAAGTGCAGTCCCACACTTGTTTTTTGCTTGGCTTTTTTGCTAGGTTCACTAAATGCTACAACTGACCTGCCATTACGATTCTCCAGGTCAGTACGAGTTTATAGACACCTAACATGACTAGGTTATTTTTTACCTAAGTGGTGATAAAAAATTCCAAAGTTTGCTAAAAAAAATTAAAAAAATGGCGCCATTTTCCGATACTCGTAACGTCTCCATTTTTCATGATCTGGGGTCGGTTGAGGGCTTATTTTTTGCGTGCCGAGCTGACATTTTTAATGATAGCATTTTGGTGCAGATACGTTCTTTTGATCGCCCGTTATTGCATTTTAATGCAATGTCGTGGCGACCAAAAAAATTTAATTCTGGCGTTTCGAATTTTTTTCTCGCTACGCCGTTTAGTGATCAGGTGAATGCTTTTTTTATTGATAGATCGGGCAATACCAAATATGTGTAGGTTTGATTTTTTTTTTATTGATTTATTTTGTTTGGGGCGAAAGGGGGGTGATTTAAACTTTTATATTTTTTTTATTTTTTTCACATTTTTTTTCACATTTTTTTTTACTTTTGCCATGCCTCAATAGCCTCCATGGGAGGCTAGAAGCTGGCACAGCACGATCGGCTCTGCTACATAGCAGCGATCTGATGTTCGCTGCTATGTAGGAGAAAATCAGGTGTGCTGTGAGCGCCGACCACAGGGTGGCGCTCACAGCTGCTGGGATCAGTAACCATAGAGGTCTCAAGGACCTCTATGGTTACTATTCTGCAGCATCGCCGACCTCTGATCATGTGACGGGGGTCGGCGATGCCATCATTTCCGGCCGCCCGGCCGGATGCGGTAGTTAAATGCCGCTGTCTGCGTTTGACAGCGGCATTTAACTAGTTAATAGGCGCGGACAGATCGCGATTCTGCCCGCGCCTATTACGGACACATGTCAGCTGTTCAAAACAGCTATGTCCCGGCTTTGATGCGGGCTCACCGCCGGAGCCCGCATCAAAGCGGGGCTTCTGACCTCGGACGTACTATCCCGTCCGAGGTCAGAAAGGGGTTAATTTTGCGGATTTTTCGCGTTTTCCCCGCTATTTAATGCTTTGGGAAAGCTCCGAAAAAAACGCACAAAAACGCGTAAAAAATGTGAAATTTCTTCAAGAAATCCTGAACATGTGCACACACCCATAGACAGGAATGGAGTTGTTACACCAAACATATTCCAACACCATCCCATATCTATCCATCTATCTATCTATCTATCTATCTATCTATCTATCTATCTATCTATCTATCTATCTATCTATTTTTCTGTCTATCTGTCCCATATCTATCTATCTATCTATCTATCTATCTATCTATCTATCTATCTATCTATCTATCTATCTATCTATCTATCTAGGCTATTAAAGTCCCTTTTGTATTTTTGAAAATACTGGAGTGCTGCCTTTTTTTCTAAATATCTATCTATCTATCTATCTATCTATCTATCTATCTATCTATCTATCTATCTATCTATCTATCTATTTGTATGTAGTTTATTTATTTGGCTTATATAGCACCATAATATGCCACAGCGCTTTACAGATCATATTATGAGTTAGACATGACTATATATAGTGTGCTATCTATATGACTGATGATCAGCGGGTTTTCAGCGTTTCAGAGAATCTTCATAGATTATAATTTGTGTATCTATATTATTTGATTTCACCCCCACTGTTTTGGGTGATGCTTTTGGTTTGCATTGACAGTCAGATCTTAACATCATGGATTTTTAAAGGGATCATTCACAGAGTTTACATGCTGACAGTCTTATCGCTGGCAGGGCCTTGGCACAGATGCTTAGACCCATTAATGTTACTTCTGCATTTTGCATGGAAACCTAATCAGCAGCCATTTATATGTGAGCAGCCTGCAGGGCGCTTAGGAGAAGCTTCTGTCAGCGGATGACACTGAACTGACTACTATGCTGTTCATGCACTGAGCTTCTCACTGTCTCTTGTCCCTGAACTATATCATTTGCTATTAAAATCCCTCTTAATCCCTTTTTGCAGTTATGTCGTGACTCTTTCATGGCCAAAATCCACATGTAATGGTGATCTCACTTCTCATAATTGTGTTTATTAATGTCAGTAGTAATAATAGAATTAGAAGACGGCTCACGGGATTGACCTTTAAAGGAAATTTACATGAAAGAAAATTACAGCAATATTATTAATTGTCTATTCTGCGATTTGATGAACTGTTAGTTAAAAGCCCAAATCCTGAGTAGAAAATCTGAAGGCAACATTTGGCTTCTGTCGTGCAATTTTATCATGATGACTGTTGGGGACTCATGCCCATATTCTTAGGCTGGGGTCACACTTGCGAGTGCAATGCGAAAAAATCGTTTGAGTCTCTCACCTCAATACCCGGCACTGCCTCCGGCACTCGGGCCTGGAGCGTGCGACTACATAGAAATACATGCAGCCGCACACTCTGGTCCTGAGTTCCGGCGGCAGTGCCGGGTATTGAAGCGAGAGACTTGCGCGAGTTTCTCACATTGCACTAAAAAGTGTGATCCCGGCCTTACAGTGATTCCACCAAGTGAGATGCATGATGGACTGATGGCCTTGTAATATGGATCCTGAAAAATACAGATATTATCTGGATTCAACTCAGTGACCATAACAATTACTATTGCTTGAATAAGTTTTGTGTACTATATATGGGTGTGTACTGAATATGGGTATGTACTGCACATGGCAGTGTACTGTTTATCGGTTTGTACTGTATATAGGTGTGTACTGTATATGGGTGTGCACTGTATATGGTTGTATACTGTACAGGGCTGTGTACTGTATATTGGTGTGTACTATATATTGGTGTGTACTGTACATAGGTGTGTACTGTATATGGGTGTATACTGTATATGCGTGTTACTGTTTATAAGGTTTTACTGTATATGGATGTGTACTATATATGGGTGTGTAGTCTATATAAGTCTGTACTGTATATTGGTGTGTACTATATATTGGTGTGTACTGTAAATGGGTGTATATTTTCTATAAGTCTGCACTGTATATGTGTGTGTACTATATATGGGTGTGTTCTGCATATGGATGTGTACTACAGTATAGCTGGGTGTGTACTGTATATAAGTCTGTACTGTACTTTATATTGGTGTGTACTATAAATGGGTGTGTACTGTACATAGGTGTGTACTGTATATGGGTCTGTACTGTATATGGGTGTGTACTGTATGTAGGTATGTACTGTATATAGGTGTTTGGTGCTGTTATCTAATCTTTTGCAAAGACTTTCAGCCATTACACGGACATTTGCCTAATGTTATATGGTTTAAAGGGAACCTGTCACCCCCCTGGCATTTGTACCTAAAAGAGCCACCTTGTGCAGCACTAATGCTCCATTCTGACAAGGTGGCTCTTATAGTTCTTGGTGCTGTAACTGCAGAAATAATCGATTTTGCAATTTGTCCAAAATACCTTGAAATAGTCCTGGGGGCAGGTCTTTCCCCCCCTAATGCAGACGCAGCACCGCCATCACTCATACCCTCTTGGCACCTGGCACCGCCTCCTCAGCGTTGTTTTCAACTGTCCCGGCACCTGCGCTGTTATCTTATGCCTTGGGCATGCGCAGTTAGCGCTGCCCGTCTTCTGACATAATTTGATGTCTTGCTGACTGCGCCTGTGCGGCTGCGCTGCCCGAGATCCCGCCCCGCAGTGTGAATAAATCAGAAGATGGAGGTCCAATTGAAAATACTCCAAGAAGAAAGGGAAGAAGCAACAGCCCTTGCTGTTTTCCCACATGGGTGCACCCACAAGCCAAAAGATGTCGCTTCCTACTGCCGACAAGGTAACTTCCAGCACTAAACCACAATTTAGGCTGCAGCCAACAGACCCTATAGAGGCTAAACCACAGCATAATCCTCATGCCGCATCATATCATCCTGAATCGTTGCAGTCATATAAGCAGGAAATTATCTCAAGGATACCACAAGTTAAACCTGCAACTATAACAGGGAGATCGGACATATCTGACTTCACCAGATATATGATCCACAGGGAGTTCATAAACATCAGCCTCAAAGTTTGATGATCGTGCTGAAAATTATAGAGCCTGGAAGTCGACCTTTCAAGCAATAAGCCAAGACCTTAACCTCACCGGCAAGGAGCAACTGGATTTGTTTGTTAACTGGTTAGTCCCAGAATCAGCAGAGCGCATCAAGACAATAAGGGCAGTTCACGTGGACCATTCAAATGCAGGTCTTATTGAAGCATGGGAGACTCAGAAGCAATAGAGTATGCCTTATTTAAGAGACAGCAAACCTTCCCAAAGATAACCAACCAGGACAACCGAAAACTTCAAGACCTGAGCAACCTGCTAAACGAATTAGAATTTGCAAAATTAGACCCACGCCTTTCAGGACTGAGTTACCTTGCTACTGCTCATTGTGTGAATCCAGTAGTGTCCAAGTTGCCATAAGGCTTGCAGGATAAATGGACAGACTACGGCTCACAGTATAAAAGACAGCATAATATGTCTTCCTCCCTTTTCACATTTTTCCAGATTTGTCAGTGATAAAGCTCTGAAGATGAATGATCCCAGCTCCGATTTCACAGAATCTACTCCACCAGCTTCATCATCATTATCTACAAGGTATGATAACATTACCACCAAATTTAAAGAATTAAGAGGCACAGTATCCATGAGAAAGACTGTTCCACTTACTGCAACTACCTTCACTAAAACAAATACTGTTTCCCCTAAGGTTATAGACAGTAACCGTATGTGCCCTATCCACAAAAGACCTCACCCACTTAAGGAATGTCGTGGACTCAGGTGAAAGACTTTACAGGAGTGCAGAGATACTCTTAAGTAGCTTGGGATATGTTATAAGTGTTGCACCTCCTCAGACCACCTTGCTAAGGACTGTAAGGGTATCATTAAGTGCACTGAATGTAGTAGTGACAAACGTGTTACATCTATTAATCCCACACTAGCTCCACACAATTCACAACCTTCTGTAATATTCAATCCTGTTCAAAAGCATGGTGGGAGCCACAAGTTCCTGATCCAACTGCAACTGCTGTTTCCTCCTCATGTATTCAAGTATGTGGAATGGGAACTGGTCCTAAATGCTGTGCCAACGTATGTCTGGTCGAGGTCTATCCAGAAGGACAACCCAACAAGGCCACCAAAATGTGTGCCATAATAGATGAGCAAAGCAACAGGTCTCTATCAAAGCCCAAACTTTTTGAGATCTTCAATATAAAGGGACAAACGATTCCATACACCCTAAACACCTGCTGTGGTCGTATTGAGACTTCTGGCAAAAGAGCCTCAGGGTACATTATCTCTTCTATAAAAGGGAACGTGCACATACTCTTATCAAGTTCAATTGAACATGAGCAGAAACCTGATAACAGGGAAGAAATTCCCACTCCGGAAGCCACACTTCATCATCCCCACTTGAGGCACCTAACTAATGAGATTTCTCTTCTGGACACAAATGCTGATTTTCTAATCCTACTCAGGAGGGACATTCTGAAGGTCCACAAGGTGCTCCAACAATACAATAGCCCAGATCATGTTCCACACGTCCAAAGACTTGATCTAGGCTGGGTAATCGTGGGCTGGATAAGAGTCACAAGGCATCCGAAGTCAACTCCTTTAAAATGTATGTACTCCTAAATGGTCGCACAACTCACTTTAAACCATACTTTCATCACCACAAAGTGAAATAAAGGTTGTCTGACTTCAGAAGAACACAATACAATATGACAACAAAATAGCCTTATCCATAGAAGACAAAGAATTTATTAAAATAATGGACAGTGGATTATTCTTGAATTAATCTGACTGCTGGGTTGCTCGCTTACTCTTCAAGATTACAAGGACCAAGCTCCCTAATAACCAAGATCAGGCCTTATCTAGGTTCACCTCACTGCAGAGAACATTAAGAAACAAGCCTGAAATGAAGGACCATTTTGTAGCCTTTATGGACAATATATTTTGCAATGACCACACAGAGCCAGCTCCACCCTTGCAAGAGAATAAAGAATGCTGCTATCTACCTTCCTTTGGAGTATATTATCCAAGAAAACCTAAACAAATAAGCGTGATGTTTGATTCAAGCGCCAAACATCATGGTATATCTCTGAACGACGTTCTCCTCTGTGGCCTCAACCTGACAAATAACCTGGTGGGAGTGCTCATATGATTCAAAAAAGAGTCAGTCACTATTACTGCTGATATTGAACAAATGTCCCATTGTTTCATCGCGTGACAAAATCACAGAAATGATCTGTTTTCTATGGCACAGAGACAACTACACCGACAAGGAAATGGTTAAATACGTAATCGGAAACAGTCCTCCTGCAGTTGCTACATACGGCCTAGGTAGGACTGCCTCTGATGGCGATTCAGAGTTCGAAAACCATGTCCAACAGTTCGCTGAAAAGGAGGACTTCTGCGTGGATGACGGTCTCAATTCTCTGCCCACACTGGAAGAAGCCATAGTGGTCTCCTCTCCCTAGTGTGTAGGCTTCCTTCCCCTAATTCCCTTCATGTTGCACTTTGTCTTCCCAAACTGTTTGTGGCATTATCACCGGCCGTGCATATTTAGAAAAAAAAAAGAAAAAGTGACACGTGGTTTTATTTGTGTATGTTTATTTCCCCTGGGCGTGTTTTTTTTTCCTTTTCTTCCTTGGTTATGGATCCGGTTGCAGGGCTGGCAGAGCAGCTATGCTGTCTATCTCTGGAGGTGACTGACCTCCGCCATGAGGTTCTGCAGCAGCAACAGTGGCGCAAGGTCGCTAATGTTGGGGTCTCTGCAGGTAGGCTATTCCAGCTGGAACCCAAGGTTGTCCTCTAGGACAGGTTTTCCAGAGGTAGAGACAAGATTTCTGTTTTCAAGGAAGCTTGCAAAATGTATTTTAAACTTCATCCTCACTCTTCTGGAAATGAGGAGCAACAAGATGGTATTGTGATCTCTCGGCTGCAAGGAGAGCCTCAATCCTGGGCTTTCTCTTTATCGCAGGATTCGGTTTGTCCCCAGTCTGCGGAGGGATCTTTTTTCTTTTTTAGCCCATATCTATGATGACCCTGACTAAGTCGCCTTGGCTGAGTCCAGGTTAAGTCACTTTCAGCAAGGGAATCACTCAGTGGAGATGTATAGCTCTGAATTCCGCAGATGATCAGCTGATACAAAATTAAATGACCTGGCTCTCAGAAGTCAATTTCTTCAGGGCTTTACTGAAAGGTTGAAGGATGCTTTGGCAGTGTACAAAACCCCTGAGTCCTTGGAGGCTGCTGTCGTTAGCTATTTGTGCTGATAGATGCCTTCGGGATTGGTGGGTAAGACCACCTTCTACGGAGCCTCTTTTTCGGGGTATTGTTCCTTTGCTAGGAGAGCGGTCTAACAGTGAACCAGTTCTGGGGAAGGTGGAGGGACCCATACAGTTAGGGGTGCCTCTGCATCGTTTACTTTCCCGGAGATTTGCAAAAAGAAGGGAGTATTTTTGTTGTGGAAAAAGGCACATTTTATTGGGGCCTGTCCTTTGATGCCTAAGCAAAAGGAGACTCATTTAACCTTTAGTAGTCAGCATGATTGATGCTGAGTTTGGTAGTACTCGTGCTGGCTTGCTGTACTTTAGTTAAGCCTATTCCCATCTTCGCCAACGATTCAGCGCCACTTGCACAGAAAACTCTAATGTAAGACTGAGGGTGGAGTCGATTCATTGGGAAATAATTACTTGCTATGTCCTGGATGGTCTTGCCACCCCAAATGTATTGGGTCTTGCCTGGTTGGTGAAATATAATCTGTTGGTGGATTGGCAAGCCAGGGTGTCACGGGGTTGCTGCAACGGAGCGGAGCCAGAAGACCACAATGTCTGGTCGCTCCTACTACACTGAGAAAAAGTACTTCTCCAGTGTATTAAACCTGTTTATTTCTTCTAGCAGAACAGGGGTTAATCGGCCATATTGGAAAACTCCTACACTCAGCTGTACTCGCTTAGCCACTCCTTTTCCCTATAAAATCTGGGCTTGATTACCTAGTCATTGTCAGTGTTAGCAATTTGCTGCTTTAACTTGGAGTGGAATAAACTGATGTTGTGAATGAGAGCTGAAGGAGTTTATTATCGACTGTTGGCTGGTGTGAACGCTTGGAAATCCCTTATCCTTCCCTGTTTTACTTTCTTCCCCCTTCCTACACACCCAGGTGAATACCTCTGTTATATGTGAGTGTATATTTTATGTGTGTGGAGTTTTCAGTTTACCCTTGTCCTTGTCACCCTGTCTTGACTCCTTCAGCTTTCTGTCATGTCGGACGCTGTTCAGACCAGGTCGTCTGACAGACAGCGGTAATTCCGCTTTTGACCACTATTTGCTCATTGGCGTCTGCTAGATTTTATCTAGCTGTTCCGGGGTTAATTTGCCTAATCCTCGGATTGGAAGCAGGGCCATTCCCATTGCCTTTAAATAGTTCTCCTGATCATTGGGCGTCGCCGATTATAGCTTCTGTCTTGTGCGTTGTTATCTCGGTCTGGAGAGGAGAGCTGGTGGTTGGAGTATCGTTGCTGGTGGTGTATTTTCCTTTGTCTTATTTACTCCTTCTTATATTTGTATTTATTTTGCCCTGCACATTTATAGTGTATTCCTGAGTGTCTGCGGCGTGGTGTGTATTTTCCTTTATCCTTGTCTGTGCTAACTGTGGGTATTGGAGTATTACCTCTTCACTGGGTGGTGGGTGGAGGTTTCAGCCTAGGGCTGAGCTCAGGAGACAGGGTGAGGTTCGAGGCCTGGACATGCACACCTTCAGTGTAAACTCCAGGTAAAGGGTCAGTCAGGATTTCCCTATTCTGAGGGAAATTGCAGGGGCCCGGGTTATTAGCTCTCGTTCTCCTAGTCTCCCCGTGACAGTTTCAGGTTAGTGGTGCAGAAAAACCATTTACTAAGCGTGGGGTTTGTCAGTGGTGAAAAGTCTGTACGATCCACTTGGGTTTGTTGCACCCTTGACTATACAAGGCAAGCTTCTGTTAAGACAACTCTGAGTCTATTAAGGACTGGGATGTACCACTCCCTGCTGACAAAACAACTAAAGTGGAAGTCATGGAGGGAATCTCTTTGCGCCTTGGATAAGATCCACATACCATGTTGTTATACTCCAGCATCCCCTGCTACGAGTCAAATAAAAGAGATCCATATATTCACTGATACCTCTACTGAAGCTATTGTAGCTGTTGCCTATTTGAAGATTATAGACTTTAACAATGAAGCACATGTTGGATTTCTATTTGGAAAGGCCAATGTCACGATCCATGTTTAGATCTGTGGCAGATCTGGTTTTCCTCTGATTAAAACTTTTTTTCTTTTCTGGTCATCACCAGGGGTTAATGCAGCTTTCCTCCCGGTGGCCGCTGGTGTTATTGCATTGCATTGCATTGCTGCTGGGTCAGCTGATGTTGGTGGTGACCACTCCCACCATCCTTCATAAGGCCACCTGATGCATCAGCTGTTGGTTATACTGGTCCTTCTGGAGATTAACCAAGTTGGAGAAAGAGCTTGCTGGGAGCAGTAGTTCTTCAGCTGAGTCCAGTGTATCTGGTGTTTCTTTCCCGCTGTGCTGTGCTTTGCAGAAATAAGCTAAGTGTTGTTTGCTTACCTTGTTTGTCTAAACTTTCCCTTTGTGTTTTATTAGTGCAGCGGTGTGACCAGTGTTCTAGCCAATTCCCTACCCAGGGATAGGTGCATGTCCGTATCAGTTACAGCTGATGGCGGGACCTCAGTCTGCATGACTGCAGAGGATAAACAACTCAAGACTCTGCAGTCAAAGACCTGCATCTCAAAAGACCTCTCTCATGGTTACAGAGGAGGAGGAAAAAGCAGCAGACACGATTGATGGGGTGGCTGATGGTTGTTGAGGTCCACTGGTCCGCATTTTAGCGCATTGGGATTCCCAGAGTAACGCATGTTGATTGTGAATGTGAAGGTTCACACATGTAGTAGTCAAATTATTGCACTTTTTACCTCCACTCAGTTTTTTTTTAGCAAAGTTGGCAGATTATGTGAGTTGACTCATCCTTTGCAGTGACAAAAAAGGCCTAGGCTAGGCAACCCTGGCCACCCTTGTGAGCTGCAGACCCGCAGACACTGCTGGTCACAGCCACAGTTCTGGCTGAGGATGCATTATTCATCATGGCTGCATCACTACATGTCTGCGATGTACGGTACAATGTAACCTCCTCGTCTTCTTCCTAAGATGACCTACTCAGCTGTGTGCCTCTATGTTCACGTCAACTGGAGTCTAGCAGCTCATCATCATCATCCTCTGTAGTATCACATTCCTCACCCTTGAAGTCGCCCTCCTCCTCTCCGTGCCCTGACAGCACAGTACAGTTTGCGTGAGACTCAGATATCTGAGTCTCATCAGGATCACCTTCCCCCCAGGGGTTAACATCTGATGACATGGGTCAGGATGCTGCTCGGACCCTACTTCGTCCTGCCCCGGATCCAAGCTAAAAAAATTTTTAGGCATCAGTGCAGATTTCCTCCTCTTTAGGCTGGGGTCACACTTGAGAGTGAAATGCGAAAAACTCGCAATAGTCTCTCGCATCAATATCCAGCACTGCCGCCAGCAATCAGGAATGGAACATTCAGCCACATAGAAATACATTCAGCTGCACACTCTGGTCCCTAGTGGCTGTGCCGGGTATTGATGCGAAAGACTCGTGCGAGTTTCTCGCATTGCACACAAGTGTGACTCCGGCCTTATTCTGTGAAGCTTTTGAGTGCACTTCTGATAACGATGGCATATTCAGACTCACCCATCTGTGGTTCCGTACAGTCAGTTGTACGGTTGGAGAGTTGGGACGCGGGGGGAGCAAGGGGAATTTGGGTGCCACCTCTGTGGACTGTGCTGGGTGTAATGTTGAGATGGAAGAAGAGGAGAGGCCACTTGATGCTGCGCTTGCCATCCACTCGAGCACATGCTCTTTCTGTGCATCATCAACAAGGCGTACCGCTGTGCAACTAATAAAGAAAGGTAGTGGAGTAGCCCGTCCAGTAACAGAAGTTGTCAGATGTCTTTGCATAGGATGCGACTTTGTTGGTTCACTAGTGCTATCACTAACCTTACCACCTACCCCACGAACACCTTGAACACCAAGTCTAATTCTCCTTTCACCATGGCCTCGCTTTTTCCCAGGCATGTTGCTCAGATAATGTGGTAACTGCACAGTATTAGCAACAAAAAAATAGATTTTAAACTCTGCACCACCTCTGCAAACAGCTGAATTTCAGAGGCAGTAAATTCCAAGGTGAAATATGGCGTGCTGTACCGCATTAGTCACAGAAGAAAGATGAGTATGAGAAAGAAGATATGCTACAAACAATTTGAAAGTCTGATGTCCCCTACTCAGGGCCGCCATCAGGGCATGACAGCCATGACTGGCGTATGGGGCCCGGTGAGCAGAGGGGGCCCACATCGGGCCCCGTCTAATCTGCTCACCGGGCCCCCCCCCTGCCGGTGCTGCGGGCCCCCCCCTGCCGGCGCTGCGGGCCTGCGGGACACTATTGACGTGCGGGCCCGCCCGTGCCCGCACGTCAATAGTTAACAGCCGCCGCCAGCCAGTCGGAGGCTGGCAGCTGACTTGAGCGGCCGCAGTGCGCAGTCGCACTTCGCCGGCGTCTGACGTCATTGTCAGCCGCCGGCGAGTGTGTCCTTCACCTGCGTGGAGGAAGTGAGGTTCCCCGCCGCAGGAGCGCACGGCCAGGTAAGAACTCGTTTTTTTTTTTTTTTTAGAGCAGCGATCCCAGGGGGGTGGGGCCCGGGGCAGAACGCTGGACACGCTGGGGCCCGGGGCAGAACGCTGGACACGCTGGGGCAGAAAGCTGGACACGGGCAGTATGCTGGACACAGGGGGCAGAGATGCTGGACACGGGGGGCAGAATGCTGGACACGGGGCAGTATGCTGGACACAGGGGCAGTATGCTGGACACAGGGGCAGTATGCTGGACAAAGGGGCAGTATGCTGGACACAGGGGCAGAGATGCTGGACACAGGGGGCAGAGATGCTGGACACAGGGGGCAGAGATGCTGGACACAGGGGGCAGTATGCTGGACAAAGGGGCAGAGATGCTGGACACGGGGCAGAATGCTGGACAAAGGGGCAGTATGCTGGACAAAGGGGCAGAGATGCTGGACACGGGGCAGAATGCTGGACACGGGGCAGAATGCTGGACACAGGGGGCAGAATGCTGGACACAGGGGGCAGAATGCTGGACACAGGGGGCAGAATGCTGGACAAAGGGGCAGAATGCTGGACAAAGGGGCAGAGATCCTGGACACGGGGCAGAATGCTGGACACAGGGGGCAGAATGCTGGACACAGGGGGCAGAATGCTGGACACAGGGGGCAGAATGCTGGACAAAGGGGCAGTATGCTGGACGTAGGGGCAGAGATGCTGGACACGGGGCAGAATGCTGGACAAAGGGGCAGTATGCTGGACACAGGGGGCAGAATGCTGGACAAAGGGGCAGTATGCTGGACAAAGGGGCAGAGATGCTGGACACGGGGCAGAATGCTGGACACAGGGGCAGAATGCTGGACACGGGCAGTGTGTTGGACAAAGGGGCAGTATGCTGGACAAAGGGGCAGAGATGCTGGACACGGGGCAGAATGCTGGACAAAGGGGCAGTATGCTGGACAAAGGGGCAGAGATGCTGGACAAGGGGCAGTATGCTGGACACAGGGGCAGAGATGCTAGACACAGGGGCAGAATGGAGATATGGGGTATGATGAAAGACATGGTGGCATGACTGGAGACAGATGGGGAAGGATTGGAAACACAGGAGGCATGATTGGAGACAGATGGGGAAGGATTGGAGACACAGGAGGCATGATTGGAGACACTGGGGGCAGAATTGGAGACAGATTGTGCAGGATCATGGGGCAGGATGGATACGATGGAGACAGATGGGGCAGGATGGGGAGATCATATGGGGCAGGATGGATACTCATGAGGGCAGGATGGGAGAACATATGGCTGACGCCAGGAATGAGACACACGGGGGCCAGGATGGGGAATATTATTACCATAGGGACTAATTAAGGGATATTATTACTGCAGTGATGTATTTATTTTTTGAGGACACTGTTTTAAATGAGGGGGCAGTCCTGTTACTGTGTAGAGTGACACTATGTCGCCTCTTTTTCTTTATGCGGTGTAATGTAGAAGTTGGGAAAAATTAAGTAAGTCTGTGCTGGATGAAAGATGAAGGACTTCACCTAGAGACGTCACTGGTAAGTCAGTGTTACCTATACACTGACACTATACACTGTATACTATATACAGAGCTCCTGTGTATAATTTCACTAGTGATCACTGTATTATCTGTACACAGACACTGCATACTAAGTACAGATCTCCTGTGTATAATGGCACTGATGGTGATAGTGTGGTGCTTTTTTTTTTATTACTGATCAGAATTGTAGTATTCAGTAACTATGTGGGGGTAATATGTGGTCTGGACATGGTGTTGCGGTATTTGTTCCTTGTATGTGATATTATTCGATCACTGTGGTGGTAATATGCGGTCTGGTCATGGTGTAGCAGTATTTGTCCCTTGTATGTGATATTATTTGATCACTGTGGTGGTAATATGTCATCTGGTCATGGTGTAGCGGTATTTGTTCTTTTTATGTGATATTATTGGTCATTTTAAAAATTGAAAAATAAATAAAAATATACCTAAATTGTATTGCATATTTTAACAAATATTTAATAGGTTACAGCAGAGTAGGGCCTCACCAAAAGAGTCTACCGTGTTATGGTGGCGGCTTACAAAATCTTTTGGCCAAAACAAAAGCTGCCAGCTATATGTGTGATCTGGTGATGGGAACTGTTAGGGTATGTGTCCACGTTAAGTAAACGCTGCGTGTTTGACGCTGCGTGGGGCCACAGCGTCAAACACGCAGCGTCCATATGTTCCAGCATAGTGAAGGGGATTTTATGAAATCCCGTCTCCACTATGCGTGGTAACACGCACCCGGCGGCCCTGCGACTCCGGACATGTGGCGCTTCTTGCCGCCGCAAGCTATAACACAGGGCCCTATGTGTGGGGTGCGATGATCCCGGATGTGTGCAATGAACACATCCGGCATCATCGCATCACAGTAGGGGGCGGGGCTTAGCGCCGAGCGGGTTTGCCGCTCCGACGCAACCGCCGGCCATCCTGAAGGTGGACACGTACCCTCAATGTGTGATTGGTGAGAAGTGGAGTTTTTCCAAGAGAGAGCGGTGGGACTGTGGACAGTTTGAGGGGTGGAGCGTGGAGGTGGGGCTGGGGTGGAGCCTGGGCGGAGTCTCAAGGGGGCCCCGAATATTTTGCCAGTATGGGGCCCCGAAATTTCTAGTGGCAGCCCTGCCCCTACTGCATGACATTAGGAACACAAGAATTTTTTTTGTGGCCTCTGGATCAGGCCTCTGTAACACACTAGATGCTCCAAAATGTTTGAAAGTCAGGTCCCCTACTGTATGTCACTAGGAACAGAATAATTTTTTGGTGGCCTCTGGATCATGCCTCTATAATACACTAGATGCTACAAACTATTTGAATTTGAGATGTCTCCTACTGTATGACACTAGGAACAGAAGGATTTTTGGTGGCCTCTGGATCAGGTCTCTATAACACACTAGATGCTACAAAACGTTTGAAAGTCATGTCCCCTACTGTATAACATTAGGAACAGAAGAATTTTTTGGTGGCCTCTGGATCAGGCCTCTATAACACACTAGATGTTACAAACTATTTGAAAGTCCTGTCCCCTACTGTATGACACTTGGAACAGAAGAAGTTTTTGGTGGCCTCTGGATCAGGATGGATCTACTTAGTGATGAGCAAGTACCACAATATTCGTAATCGCTATACTTGTAAAGAGCACTTTGTAAAAATTGCGCATTCGTTCCGAATAGCGAGTACAATGCAAGTCAATGGACAATGTGAGTTTTCTGCTGGACCCTAGAAAGGGGACTTGGGGCCTGAGGAAAAGGCTTAAATGGATGGGAAAGTGATGAAACAGAATGGGAAGAGCCTGGAGAATATGCCTGCATGCATTTCTGACTCACATATGGTTTCTGGGAATAACCTTGTCGCAGTATTAAGCCACTTTTACAGATACACAAGAACAACTACCAAACCTAACCTAAATTACATTAACACACCAAAAAGGTTAAGAAACCGTTTTTCCTCCATAAACACTTGTATATAAGACTAAATAAACCAGAGAAACAAAAAATATCCCTTTTAGCGTTTGTTTACATGTACTGTTGTGTTTTTTTTTCACCTTTTACAATTGGGAGGGCCCTGACTTATACATTTTGTGGTCCCTTTGTCATACATCATTTTTAGTTAGCTATTTCCTGGCACTTTACAAAGCCAGCTACAATGTACCAGTAGGCATGTTGATCTATGACCTGAGAGGCATCAGGTGGCCCTGTAACATGCGTTTTGGAGGGACTGCTGTTACTTATACATTTGGTTGGTCCCTCCCTCATTGACACTCAGATAGTGGAATACATATTCCATAGCAGTTTACAATGTGCCCATTGTAGCGTTGGGCTTCACCCTCCTCCTCCCCCCCTTCCTCCACCTCCATGTGATTCTGCTGCCCTAAATTCATATGATCAGAGGGCCTGCATAGACAGTAAACCTGAGTTTAGTGAGAGCACTCATGTGGCCCTGTAACATACGTTTGGAAATGCCCTCTAGAAATTTTGGAGGGCCCTCTTGTGTTCATTTTAGAGTGCCCTCACTTATTCATAATTGTACGTCCCTCACTCTACTATTTAACTCTTTTAAGGGGGAAGACTACATGAAAAAAGGGCAAGAGGCATGGAGTATTAGAAGGTAGCAGTGAATGCGGCCTGCATTGCTCAGGTTTGGGTGAACTCTGTGAACCGAAAAAATAAATATGCACTGGTCAACTGGATGACGAGCTCAATTATATCTCTTGGGCAAGTCAATGGACAAAGAATATATGGTGTTTTCCCTCCAGGATGGGTTGGAGTATTAAGAATATTCCCCAGATTATATCGGAAGAGAAGACTTCTTGATACTGAACTACTTGGTCGAGTGCAGAATGTGCATCGTATTTCAAAAAATTACTCCTGGGGGCTGTGTCATAGATGCAGGAAGATATCGTGACAAAGGCCTCCCTTGACAAACATCACCTATGCTGGACTACTGTAGAAGTTGTGGGCCTCAATTCAAGTTTTCAGAGGGCCATTACTCGGTCATCAACAGCCAGTGTATATTTCCATTGAATATGTATCCCCTATCTTAGTCACAATGTGGGACAACCTGTCACAAGGGCCTCCAATGACAAATATTAATTTGGTAGGATCACTCTACATTCAAGATTTGTCCACTGCACAGTGTGCATAGGGTTTGTAAAAATTAGCCCTATGTGCTGAGTCATGGTTGATGCAGGAAGCCACCATCCCAAGGGCCTCCAATCACAAATAGTAGGAATACTGTCCTGGTTTGTCCACTGCACAATGTGTACAGGGGTTGTAAAAATGAGCCCTATGGGATAAATCATGGTTGACGCAGGAAGCAACTATCCCAAGGGCCCCCAATCACAAATAGTAGTTCAGGTGGAGTAGAAATACTGTCCTGGTTTGTTCACTGCACAATGTGCATAGGGTTTGTAAAAATTAGCCCTATGGGCTGAGTCATGGTTGAGGCAGGAACCCACCATCCCAAGGGCCTCCAATCAAAAATAGTAGTTAGGCTGGAGTAGGAATACTGTCCTGGTTTGTCCACTGCACAATGTGCATAGGGTTTGTAAAAATTAGCCCTATGGGCTGAGTCATGGTTGACGAAGGAAGGAAACGGGTTTTTATGGGAAGCAGTAGCATGAATCTGCATTTTTTGTGAATTTAGGTTGGCTTGCTGTCATCTGGAGGGATTGCAAACTGTGCAGATATCCAGTCCTGTTGAATTTAATCAGAGTAAGTCTGTGTGCATTTTCCGTGGAGAGGCATGTGCGTCCATCAGTGATGATTGACCCAGCAGAACTTAAAACACGCTCTGACATCACACTAGCAGCCGGGCAGGTCAGCACCTCCAAGTTATATAAGGAGAGGTCGGGCCAAGTGATCAGGTTGGACACCCAATAATTAAAGGGAACTGAAGTATCAGAACGGACGCACATATGGTCACTTAAGTACCCCTTGACCACGTTCTGCAACTTCTCCCTCCTTGGCATTGTTGCGGGCACAGATAGCCCTTGCTGTTGTGCTGGTTTATTGAAAATTGCCCAATTTGTGCATATTTCCCCCCCACACCTCTGTTGGACCTGGTGCTCGTGTCTCTCCCCATTATCCCTTGGTGTTGAAAATAGCCACTACCTTTGCCACCAGCATTGTCTGAAGGTGATTTTTTCAGCAACTGATTTACAATGGCCCTCTTGAACGATTCCATTGTAAAACACTTTGGTGACTCCAAAAGGAGAGAAGGAAATTTCTCCTTGTACCGTGGATCGAGAAAGGTGGCCAACCAGTATTGGTTGTTGGATAAAATGTGTATCATGCGAGGGTCTTGCCACAGACACACATGAACTGTGCCATGTGAGCCAAGCTGCAAAAAGGCAAATGTTCTGTGTCCCCAATAGTAGGAACAGTACCCATCCTCTCCTCACGCTGACTTGCCTCCTCCTCCTCCTCTCCAGCCCATCCAGGCTGCACAGACATGAAACTTGGGTTGGGTGTCCCCTCTGTAGCATTAGGAGTCCCCTCGGAAGCACAGAAAAACAAGTTCTCTCTCTCCTCAACCTCCTCATCTTCCTCCTCATCAACCAATGTTACCTCAGAATATTGGCTGGGTAGTATCATCTATTGTGAAATCTGGCTCCATATCAACATGCTGGGCACTCAAAGCTTTTCTTTGAGATTATGCAGTGATTGTTTCAAGAGACACAGCAGTGGGATGGTTACAGTGATAATAGCCTGATCACCGCTCACGAGGTTGGTGCAGTACTCAAAGTTCTCAAGAACCTCACAAATGTCAGCGATCCACACCCACTCGACAGTTGTTATGTGTGGTGGCTGTCTCTCAGTCTGACGGGCATGTTAAAGCTGGTATTCAGCTGTTGCCCTCTGCTGCTCACTAATCCTCACCTACATATGATAGGTTGAGTTCCACGGCGTGGGCAGGTGGCAAATGAGTCAGTGACTTGGCAAATTCATGTGCTTTTGCAGAGCTGTAAGACCAGCAAAAACGGTAGAGGAATGGGGAAAATGGGCACTAATACGGCATACCTTCTCAAGTAGGTATGGCAAGGCAGGGTAACTTTTCAGAAATTTCTGAACAACTAGGTTCAGCACGTGAGCCCTGCATGGCATATACTGTATACCAGCTTGCCGACCTTTAAAGCTGCCACTATTATCACTGACGACCAGACCGGGTTGGAGGTACAGCGTGGAGAGCCACTGATCGGTCTGTTATTTTAAAGCTTGCCACAGCTCTGCTGCAGTGTGTGGTTTATGACCTAAACAGATCAGTTTCAGCAGAGTGTGTTGCTGCTTTGCCAATGCGCTGCTGCACAGGTCCCAGCTTGGCAGTGATGGTGAGGGTACTTCCGCAGAGGATGAGAAGCAGGAGGGGGGAGTATGAAGAGGCGGAAACCCTGATTGTTCCTGAAGTTTGGACCGCTATTCTTGGCGTGGGTAGGATGTGTGATGTTCCAGTTTGCGCCTTTGTCTCAGCCTCCACCAGGTTCACCCAGTGTGCCGTGACAGAAGTGTATTGTCCCTGTCCACAACAACTTGTCCAGGTGTCTGTTGTTAGATGGACCTTCCCAGTTATGGCGTTGGTGAGAGCACGGTTCAGATTGTTTAACATGTGCTTGTGTAACGCAGGGAGGGCACACCGGGCAAAATAGTGGAGAAAATGGCCTGGTGTGTGCTTGGTAGCAGGCAGTAGGAAATGTTTTGATGTATGGACTACTGCTTTGTGTAGCGCACTAAACACCTTTTTAAGTGGACTAATGTGAACAGCAGAAGGCAGGCTGTCACCACAAAAACAGCGGGGAAAATGGCCTGGTGCGTGCTTGGTAGCAGGCAGTAGGAAATGTTTGGACTACTGCTTTGCGTAGGGCACTAAACGCCTTTTTAAATGGACTAATGTGGAGAGCAGAAGCCAGGCTCTGACCCCAAAAACAGAAGGGAAAATAGACAGGTGCTTTAAAAACAAAAGGCAGCACTAAATGCTAGTACTCTGTGTGCTGGAAAAATATTATTTCTCCCCTAACTGTTTTAAGATGGACACTGGAAGAACACTTTAACCTCTCCCTACCTAATACACAATTTCTCCCTCCCTGTACTCTGCCTTTGTTGTGTGTCTTCAGCTATGAAAAGAGCTATTTTTGGGTGGTATTATGGAGCTAGTGACCGGCTCCTTTAAACTGTTCCTGCTCGAGTATCTCTCTCTCCCTACTCTACACTGACCTAGTATACACTGCAGGTAGCCCTGAAAAGGGCTTTTGTGTAATCAAGAGGCCTAAAGACTCTCCCTAGCCGCTGAGCAATCTCTCCCTATGCTTGTAGAACGCAGGTTACGGCAGCAGGGCTTATATAGACCTTGTGACGCTGGGCGGGCAATCACAGTAATGCCACATCCAACATGACTGCAGCATTACTGTGATTGGTTAAGAAACCCAGCATGTTTAGTGGCTGCAAAGGTGGCACCAAAACTGCATAGCAGGACATCCAAATATAGCGAGGCAAGTACACAAATACTCGCAATGTAATGAGTAACCCAAATACTGCACTGTCTGTGCGAATAGCAAATAGTAACGAATACACTCGCTCACCCTACTATATGACACTAGGAACATAAGACTTTTTTGGTGGCCTTTGGATCAGGCCTCTATAACACACTAGATGCTACAAAATGTTTGAAAGTCAGGTCCCCTACTGAATGACACTAGGAACATAAGACTTTTTTGGTGGCCTTTGGATCAGGCCTCTATAACATATTAGGTGCTACAAACTATTTAAAAGTCAGGTCCCTTACTGTATGACGTTTAGAAACAGAAAACATTTTTTGGTTATATCCGTGAGATCTGCTGACAGCTTAAAGGGAACCTGTCACCACGTTTTTGGAAGATGGGATAAAAATAGCGTTAAATAGGGGCAGAGGTGGGCGTTACATTAGTGTGTTTGTTATGCGTTTATTACCCACCTAAGTTGCTGAAATACCTTTGCAAAGTCTCCGTTTTCGCCTGTCAATCAGGCTGGTCTGGTCAAAAGGGCGTGTTGTCTTCCCCCAGATTTTGCGTAGTTTTCCGTTGGTGGCGTAGTGGTGTGCGCATGCCCAAGGTCCAGAATCCTCTGCCAGGGGATTTAAAAGAGCGCGCTGTTCGTTATTTCATTGGTGATCGGTGGGCGTGGCCATCTTCCTTTGGCCGCGCGTGCGCAGAAGCGGCGCTCTGCTGGCCGCGGCTTCAGGAAAATGGCCGCGGGATGCCGCGCGTGCGCAGATGGATATCGCGGCGGCCATTTTCCTGAAGCCGCGGCCAGCAGAGCGCCGCTTCTGCGCACGCGCGGCCAAAGGAAGATGGCCGCGCCCACCGATCACCAATGAAATAACGAACAGCGCGCTCTTTTAAATCCCCTGGCAGAGGATTCGGGACCTTGGGCATGCGCACACCACTACGCCACCAACGGAAAACTACGCAAAATCTGGGGGAAGACAACACGCCCTTTTGACCAGACCAGCCTGATTGACAGGCGAAAACGGAGACTTTGCAAAGGTATTTCGGCAACTTAGGTGGGTAATAAACGCATAACAAATACACTAATGTAACGCCCACCTCTGCCCCTATTTAACGCTATTTTTATCCCATCTTCCAAAAACATGGTGACAGGTTCCCTTTAATTTCAAATAAAAAAATGACAAAGTGTGATACGACTGGCTGTCTAACTTTTTGCAACTAAAAAATTATAATTTTTTTAATGTGCATTAGGTCTGCAGACAGTTTCACATTACCACAGCACTAAATTACAAAGTTGGATATGGCATGCTGTGTCATATTTAGCTAGTGAAAAAAACAAGATTTAGAACACTATACTCGTGCATGGAGCACACTCGAAGCAGTGCACAACACACTTGTAGGACATGTTCCCTGCTGGCTTTGTCTGTGGACCTCAGTAATGGCCACAAAAAAAAATTCTGGAAGGTAAATGTAGCAGCCACACTGGACACTAGCTAGCTACACTATGTATCTGACTGATATACAACCGAACCTAACTAACTAGCTAAAATCTTGCTGCTAATAGTGCCAGCATCAGGAGCAGCCTCTCTGTGCTGTTACAGTGTCAAAATGTTTTTATATGGAGAGGGTCATGTGATTTCAGCAGCCAATGACACAAGCCATAGTGTAAGGACATTGTGGGTGTTTCCTGCACCGATTGGCTAGCCGCAATGTGCACACATAAAGTTTAAAAGAATACCATGCCTCTGAGCTCTGCAAACCCCCTCACCTCATCAAACACGTGCCAAACGCTCATGATACCCCACCATTATCGTTGCTAAAGTGCTGAAAAAACTTTTGTGGCAAAACAAATATTTTCCCACACTTTTTACCGCATGTTACAGATTTTTCCCGATTTTATAAAATTTTGCTCATGTTTCTGATCACGAATCCGAATGCACCATATTCGTGCCGAATTTATGTTTGGCGATTGTTTTCCGAACAAACTAGCTCATCACTAGTCAACACCCTCATCACCAAATCCAAAGAGAAGATTGGCTTGGACTGTCAGGAATTTGATTGCTTCTCCAGATGGACAAGGCTTGCTATTGCAATAAGGACAGTAACGCTGATTGTCACAGTTGGCACAACTGTCACAAGCCTCTCTCTGCAGCAGACTTTGCTCTGAGTGAACTGTTTGTGATACGTAATGTGTAGCAGTATGTTTTTCACAAAAAACTGGAATGCATACATAAAAAACAAGATATTCCTAAAAACGGCCTCACTGTCAACTTAAATCCAGTAATTGACAAGAAGGGTTTAGTGAGAGCTGGTGGTCGTTTAAACATAACCAAGTTGGAGGAGGCAGAAAAGAATCCTCTAATTATTCCTGGTCATCACCATGTCACCACTCTACAAATAAGACATTGTCATTAAAGACCAGAAGGTGGAAAGAAACTCATGGCCTATGGGACTTATATAAAAAACCTTTTCAAGTGAAGATGGCAAGATGCGCAAAGTGGAAGTGACAGTCACGAAGCAGGGTGACCACAAATCTTTCATTAGGCCTATATCAAAGGTTATCTTACTTATAATGGTTGAGAATTAATTATCTATCCAACTAGAAGGAACTTTCATATAACTTTCGGACTATTTAAGAAGTTCTTCTGGTTGCACTGGAACTTGAACCATTTGATTACTTCAGGAACTGGTTATAGACATTCATTTACCTCGTTTATATGTTATTGTTATTGTTGCATTGCATGCACTGTTTTGTCTTTCAGGTTTAGGTATCCCTACTTAAGTAAGAGTACTTAAGGAAAATACCTCCACTTCAAGACTGTTAAAATAGTTAAATCCAAAGATTTCAGACTGGGAGTGTGCTGTTAGCCAATCTATTGCAAAGACTTTCAGTCATTACATGGACATTTACCTAATGTTATATGGTTTAATTCTATCATCTATTGTATTTTCTGTACTTTGCCATCTACTGGCCATTGTTATATTATGCTGATCATGTATTATTACTGTGTTTTAACCATAATACCTTTCTTTCTGCAACTCCTCCTATCTTTATCTCACTTCCTTCTTGTGGTCAGTGCCATCTTGGACAACACATGCTTTGGAACTGGGGAAAGGATTCTCTTGTTACCTCTAACCTTGTGCTTCTAATATCAGCTCTAACCTTGTGCTTCTAATAACAGCTCTAACCTACAGTTCTAACTACTACCTCATATTCATCCCTTCATCTTCCCTGGAATCTCACCTCATCTCAACAAGGTATTGTGAATAAAATCTGTTGAATTCATCACTGCATCATCCTTCCGGAATTCTCATGTGCAGCTCATCAAGAATAGAAACACAAGTTAGCGAGTAACACTTTCTTCCATTGCTTATACAGAGATTCGTGTTCACATCCCTCAGACACATCTCACCTACGTACAGCAGTGGCAGAATATGTGTACTGTACATGGGTGTGTACTGTACGTGGGTGTGTGCTATGTGTACTCTATATGGATGTGTACTATGTGTACTATTTATGGCTGTGTACTGTATGTAAGTCTGTACTGCATAACATTTCACTGGATTTTTAATTAAGACTGAGTACTTCTTAAAAATAAAAAGTTGTTCAGAACAAGGACCCTGTATATGCAGTAGTACTGAAAAGACATCAGTCATGCCCATAGGGTGACATTGAACATGGAATAATTCAGAGAATCAGTGCAATAATTGGAATAAGCCCACCTTTGGCGTACTTGCAGCTTCAGTTACATGAAGATTTAAAGTTGATTTGGACCTGGACCACCTGCTCAATCCACTTTGGACCTCCTCAATCCATTTATTACAGTGTCAGCCATTTGTTTAAATTGTTGGCATATCATCCTAAATGGTTGGTTCCAGCTTATTCTGACAGAATGTGCTGATCATTAGGGTCTGTCAGTAACTGGTCTTTATGACTCTGATGACTACTCTTAAGTAATAATAATAATAATAATTTTATTTATATAGCGCCAACATATTCCACAGCGCTTTACAAATTATAGAGGGAACTTGTACAGACAATAGACATTACAGCATAACAGAAATCACAGTTCAAAATAGATACCAGGAGGAATGAGGGCCCTGCTCGCAAGCTTACAAACTATGAGGAAAAGGGGAGACACGAGAGGTGGATGGTAACAATTGCTTTAGTTATTTGGACCAGCCATAGTGTAAGGCTCGGGTGTTCATGTAAAGCTGCATGAACCAGTTAACTGCCTAAGTATGTAACAGTACAGACACAGAGGGCTATTAACTGCATAAAGTGTATGAGAACATGATACGAGAAACCTGATTATGTTTTTTTTTTTTTTATGATAGGCCACACAGGGATCGTTAGGTTAATGCATTGAGGCGGTAGGCCAATCTGAACAAATGAGTTTTTAGGGAACGCTTAAAACTGTGGGGATTGGGGATTAATCATATTAACCTAGGTAGTGCATTCCAAAGAATCGGCGCAGCACGTATAAAGCACGGGAGTGGGAGGTTCTGATTATTGAGGATGCTAAGCTGAGGTCATTAGCGGAGCGGAGGGCACGGGTAGGGTGGTAGACTGAGACCAGAGAGGAGATGTAGGGTGGTGTTGAGCCATGGAGTGCTTTGTGGATGAGGATAGTAGTTTTGTACTTGATTCTGGAGTGGATGGGTAGCCAATGTAATGACTGTCACAGGGAAGAGGCATCGGTGTAACGGTTGGTGAGGAATATGATCCTGGCTGCAGCATTCAGGACAGATTGGAGCGGGGAGAGTTTGGTAAGAGGGAGGCCGATTAGTAGAGAGTTACAATAGTCCAGACGGGAATGAATAAGTGAAACAGTAAGAGGTTTTGCAGAGTCGAAAGTAAGAAAAGGGCGAATTCTAGAAATGTTTTTGAGATGCAGATAGGAAGAGCGAGTCAGTGATCGGATGTGGGGGTGAATGAAAGCTCGGAATCAAGGATGACCCCAAGGCAGCGGGCATGTTGCTTTGGAGTAATGGTGGAACCGCACACGGAGATGGCAATGTCAGGCAAAGGTAGGCTAGTAGAGGGAGAGAACACGAGGAGTTCAGTTTTTGACAGGTTCAGTTTCAGATAGAGGGAGGACATGATGTTAGAGACAGCGGTAAGACAATCACTGGTGTTTTCTAAAAAGGTCGGCGTGATAACAGGAGAGGTGTATAATTGGGTGTCGTCAGCATAGAGATGGTACTGGAAACCAAATCTACTGATTGTTTGTCCAATAGGGGCAGTATACAGAGAGAAGAGGAGGGGGCCTAGGACTGATCCTTGAGGAACCCCAACAGTAAGGGGAAGGTGAGAGGAGGAGGAACCAGCAAAACATACAGTGAAGGATCGGTCAGAGAGATAGGAGGAGAACCAGGAGAGAACGGTGTCCTTGAGGCCGATGGAGAGGAGCATATTGAGGAGGAGCTGATGATCCACAGTATCGAATGCTGCGGTGAGATCCAAGAGAATTAGCATGGAGTAGTGACCATTAGATTTAGCTGTTAGTAGGTCATTAGAGACTTTAGTGAGGGCAGTTTCAGTAGAGTGTAGAGAGCGGAAGCCAGATTGAAGAGGGTCGAGAAGAGAGTTATCTGAGAGATAGCGGGTAAGACGGGAGTGGACCAGGCGTTCGAGGAGTTTAGAGATGAAGGGAAGATTAGAGACAGGTCTATAATTAGCAGCACAGTTTTGGTCGAGGGATGGTTTTTTAAGTAATGGATGTATGATGGCATGCTTAAATGAGGAGGGAAAAATACCGGAAGTGAGAGAAAGGTTGAATATTTTTGTTAGGTGAGAGATGACAGCCGGGGAATGGGACTGGAGGAGATGTGACGGAATGGGGTCACTGTTGCAAGTGGTGCAAGTGGTGGAAGTGATACTTAAGTAAAGTATTTAGGTCTTCATTTCTTGGTTTCTTTCTTGATATTCAATATATTGATGTAACACTGCTGTGTACATAGTGATGTACACATTCTCCTAGTCCCAGCATTGATTCTGCAACTTTGTTTTATCAGCATGTCCATCTATAAATTCACTATGGCCAATAGCTATCCTTTCAAGTAGCTATCATTTATAGTATACTGTATGTCTATATGCTACATATGTCTCTTAGTACAATGCGTGGCTATCTGGCCACATTCTTGTGCAGATAAAATAATAGGGTGCATAAATAGCAAGAACACACAATAATTATCCCCTCGTAAATCAAAGACCTCACTGAATTGTCATGCAGAGCCCGATCTGATTCAGTGCGGCAACACTTTATGAAGAATGGCAATTATTAGGGAAAGACATTTTTACCGCTCTCCCTCTACGGGCGTTTTTCTGCTTTTACTGCACCTTTAGATGACACTGCATTTAGATTAAAGATGGGTGAATAAAAGGAAGGCCTGCTGGGATTGTTTAGAAGCTGCTTTCCTATGTGATATGGAAAGCAGAAGAGAAAGATTAAGGAAAAATCACAGGAGCAGCCAATGGTGGAACACAGAATATAATATCAGACAAATCCTGCAGCCCCCCGCCTCCCATCCTCAGCTGGGGCCAGCACAATCTTGTCTTGTGTATTAAACTGCAAGGCATCAATAACAGCGGCGTTAACTATTTCGCTCAGCAAGGTCTGACTAATAAGCTTGGCTTTTCTACACACCTGCCGTTCTGCTTCTCCCGCTCCTAGATACAGATGTGAGCAACGTCCCCGCTTATTGACCCTGGTGTTATTTTTTTCCCTCTATTCTGGAGCACATTGCTGTTTCCAGCTGGGCCAAACATTAACAGTTTCACTGCTGGCTACGCAGTCTCTGAGGTCTTTTGTGAAAAGAAATATGAAGATCCACGGCGAAAATATTCAAAAGAAAAGAGATTTCGCATAAGTTGGACATATACAAAATGCAGTATTGTGCAACAATATAATAAAAGAAGCTGTGCCTCTGATATTAAAATGCTTTTCTTGTTTAGCCACTGCGGTCTTATTGCCATAATTATACAATGGCAAGCAGCTCTATGTTATATGTATGTACACCTTTTAGGTTTTTTTTTTCCTTTGGGTGAGGATTTACATATTATAAAGCAGGGGTGGGGAATCTTTTTCTGTCAAGGGCCATTTGGATATGTATACGATCCTTTGGGGGCCGTACAAACTCTGCCCACAAAGTGCATCCTGACTCTGGCACTGGTTTCAGGACGTAATCTTTCATTGCATGCCCTTCAGTGATCAATAGTGACCACTGCGTGTGTGTGCTAACAGAGCAGGAAGAAATTAATGAGCTGGTGGCAATCAAAATACAGCTCCTTGCCCAAGAATGCGGTCCCTGAGAATCTGCTCGGGGGCCTGATAAAAGGTCATAGAGGGCCATAAATGGCCCTGGAGTCTGAGGTTCCCCACCCCTGTTATGAAGAAACAATTCTGGATTCTCTCTGGATTCATACTTGTATTTAATGCAGGGCTCATTAGTCACATTGTTCCCTGCCCATCGGACTAATCACAACTCTATATGTAATTTTTGATTCCTAATCAAGTCTATTCCTTCTTATGCACTTTTTATAGGAAGAGCTAATCTATGGGGTATGCCAACTGAAATCTGAATGTGTAACTCCGTGGCAGAGAAAGTAGATCTTGATAACAACCTATAAAAAGTGTAGGACAAGCTAATTTGATGCCCAAATAAAAAATACCCCAATTCCCCTCTTCTAGCATTATATTTGATCTTATGTTTTAGCCAGGAGAATGAACCACAACAGTGTGTGACAGCCACATTGCCACCAGTAATGCATTCTATAGTGTCTTATCACAATATCCTCACCCTATCTTAGGCAAAGTGCTGTACCTTCCAAGAACACTACCGGTGGTGCTTACATGTAATGCTCACCATTCAGTAGAGAGTTTGAATCACCAAAAAAGCCCATTTTCTGCCAATTATCAGTGCACTTCATGAAATAAATTTGATAAATACAAGCATAAGGCAGATATATGTTGAAAACTTGATCTATTGATATTTTCGGATCATTGTTGGATGCTGTAATTATAGAGTCGTTAATGCCAAAAAACGGATTTGCATCTTATCAATGAAAACACAAACTTGGCCAAATACTGCGAGAGCGATCGATTGGGCATTTTGTCTGAACTGTCATTCTAATTAAAGGTGTTGTCTTCCAATACACCAACCTCGAATAACTAACATTCCAAGGACAATGTGTCGTTCAGAAAATAGAATTTAGTAAAAAAGAAGGAAAGCGAGCTGAGCTGCCATGGAGTGCTGGCACTCTGCTATTTGCATTAGGCCACATTCTCATCCTTTTTCTCAACTGCAGGGTGCTAATTTGAGAATACATGGACCCATAGAGTTTTGTGTCTGTTACGTAGAAGGGGTTGTCCAGTAAGAATATGTTCATAACCTATCCAAAGAATAGTCATCAATATCAGATCAGTAGGGTCCATATGTTTTCATCTGTTCACCCCTAAAGGATAGGTCATAATCATAAATATTTTCTGACTATACAACCTCTTTAAACTCAGTGCATGTCCTATTCTCATTCATTTTTGCAGATAAGACTTGGCTAGTTGTAACCAGAAGTTTACATACACTATCTTGTTGGTACTTGCATATCATTGTTTGTACAGATGAACGAGGCACCTTCAGGTATCTTGAGATTGTACCCAAGGATGAGCCAGACTTGTGCAAGTCCACAGTTATCTTCCTGATATCTTGGCTGATTTCTTGAGACTAAGAAGCTTCCAAATACATGACATCATCATATGGGCAGTTCATAATTTTTTAAAGGCATAGTAATCTTTGTGTATGTAAACTTTTAACTTTGCAGTTAGTAATAAAAATGCCTCAAAACATTCTTTCTTTCTCATTATTCTTCTATTTGGCAAATATTAACAATTATGGTAATTCTAATTGACCTAAAACAGGAAAAGTTTATTCTGATTTAATTTCAGATATTGAGAAAGACATGCATATGTGTCTTTTTATATAGTGTATGTAAACTTCTGGTTTCAGCTGTAGGTCTATGAGGATCCATTAAAATTGGATTTTCCATCCTTTTTTACTGGATCCTTTGCTAAAAGACAGTAGAAAAAAGATATTCTGACAGTTTATCTTCTTTAGTTTTGAAAAATGGAAGACAAAATGGATGCAGAACAGATAAAAAACCAATGCCAAATTGAAGTAAAACAGATGAAAAGAGAATTTGATGGGTGAAAAAAACCAAAATCAGATGTGTGAATTATTTGCCCTCAGAAGGATGTGATTGTCTCTTAACAGCATCAATAGGCACTAACCTTGCATGAATTTTGCTCCTGATCAATTTGGGTAGGTTGTGGGGGTGTTATTGTGGTACACCCCTATAGACACAGGGTAAAAATATATGGTCTTCTAGGCAGTTGACGCTCAGGTCTACTCCTTGCCCTGACCCTGCCCAACAGTATACAACTTTAATATCTCTATGGAGACTGATTTTTTTCTTGATGACAGTAATATAGCATGTCTGATATGTGCTGTTTATAGAGATTACCATATCAGTATATCATGCTTGAATCTTATACAATGGTGGTATACATGGGAATTGAGGTGCACTTGAGCATTTTCTCATGAATATGCATTTACCCCAAAACGTCTCCACTCCAGCGGGCTGTCTGATGAAACCTTATACTGTTCTCTGCTTTAATGATCATGTTAGAAATGGAACTTTGCACTTACCATAGTATGAGCCTAGTTTTAATTACCATGTTGGAAGTGGTTTCTTGCACTTAGCCCTGGGGAGGAGTTCTTCTGTTACCAATGGAGCAAGTCATCTTCAACCATATACTGGAGAAGTTATATGCTTTGCATATATTACCAATGTCCATATATACTGTGCGAGCAATCACGTTCCTATCAGATTTATAGCTAGGAGCACATGAAAATGTAATATGACAGTTACTCAACACAATTGACGTCTTTCAACAGACTATGAAGAGTTAACGTGCGATAATTACACAGCTCAGAGGTGCGCTGTAATGAAACCGAGCACATCTAGCATACAGCAATAAACGTGAGACACTGGAGACTCGGTGTACAGTAATTACAGCAGTCTACAATACAAATCTACAGAGAGTTTCTAAACAGCCAGGCTGAAATGTACAGTGTTTGCACAGGAATATAATAACACTATACAATTTCACAGTTTACAGTACCTTCAAGTATTTTTCCACAGACACTACGCTGGTTAGCAACGGTTAGCAACTGTATAGCAAGCTTGTTGGATATTTAATGGATATCTGTGAGTAGCTGTAAATATATTTATATTATGAGTTATGAACAATCCATAATATGTCATTTCTTTTTTTCTTTATCAGATATTTCCCAATTAGTTTTAACCACATAAAGTATTAATATCTTGAAACCAATTGGTGACCTTGAAAAAAAAACAAAAACTAACAGCTGTCTTCACTGACCATTCATGGACTGTGGGGAACATGCCATGAGGCCTTTGGATTTGGAACCTGGCACCAGATTGCAATAGAGAAATTCAATACAGAGAACATTTTTTTGAGCTGCGCAGTGCCCTAAACTTCTGGTTGTGTGCTCCAGATCTCCATGCAAGCGCCACTTTGAACTGTAACCATGATGCTGATGCAGTAGGATCTTGTGGTAAAGCTGAGAGACTTAGAAATCTCATCACTCTCTATTATGAAGGAACACGGTCTACAAAATGCCGTTCTCCCGGTGCAAGCGCTATAAAGGTACATTGTTCACCTATGATGGCCTGCTCTGTGTACTCTGCATTATAATTGTGTTAGAAGATGCAATACTTGCCATGCCCTGGACACTGGCATACCACACTCCACCACTAGAAGTGGGTCATTTTTTTGCTAGGCTCCGCTGTTCCTATTTTTTATCAATAGTTACATAGTGTTCACAACTCTATATCCCAGCAGTGCTGACAAAGTCAGTGTGGGTGGAAGGCTTGGAAAAGAAACATATAATTATCATACTTGCTAACTTTGAGATCATCATGTAGTCTCTCAGAAAAAGAAGAGACCTCATGGAAAATGTATCAGATCTCCTGAGCATCGCCAATGCATCCATAAACCTTCCAGATAGAAGTTTTGGGGATGCTATGGCTTTACCAAGACAAATATTCATGGGCAATGGTAAGAGGGTATGGAGTGGGCATTGCTTGAAATGAGGGCATGCCAAAGCACTTCACACTGAGTTCACTGGAAATGTTGGTAAATACAACGTAGAGTATTTTTAGGCAGGTGTGGAAAAAAGGTAAGAATGCTTGCAAAAATAGATTTTATACATCTGTCTCCTCTTTAGGGGGTTGAACTCCCATCCCCTATGATTGCTGCACTTGTGCTCCACATTGGATCTAAAAAGCTGCCTGGAATTTCTCAGTGACATCATCTCTTAAGCCCTTTAAATTCCCACTTAAAGGTCTATTTGCATCTGCTGCTTCTGTGACTTGCTAGCTACCCCTTGTTTGCTGTAAGCATCTGTGATGGGGTGATATGCTATGTGGGTATCATTTTTGTGTATATTTCTATTTTACTGATTATCATGGTGTTACTGTATCTTGTAGGATGAGTTGTTATTTGCCATCTGATATTCTCCCCACAGTTCTGTATTGTTATTTCTCTACAGGGTCAGTGAATAATGTTGTTTGCTAATATGCTAATGACATGTTGACCTAGCTTGTTGAAACAATGAGCCCCTGAGACCTTCCCCCTCCTGGCCTGTGAATGATGGTGGAAACTTCTAAATATCAGGGAGGTGAGACACAGAGTTCAGTCTGATGTGGAACCATGATGTGAAGAGCATATCAGAGAGGGAATATGGACTGTTTTCCTCTGTGCTGGATTGTTGGACTTTTATCCTGTTACTGAAATGCATTCGTGTTCTGGAATATTTTATCCTTTGTGTGATGGATCGTATGTATGGACCTTTCGTGTTTTGCCTAAATAAAGGTCTTGGAATTGTTCACTATTCTCTTGCTCTGTTGATTGTGTGATACCGGAGAAGGAACCCGTGACAACTGGTGGCAGCGGTGGGATCAACAGAGCGTAACCTAATGGAGAACCACACACAGAGTGAGTACAGAAATTGGACTGTATCCAGTTTACAGGAGAGAGCCAGAGACCTGGGCCTGAACTACCAGGGACTGAATAAAGAGGCCTTAATCAATCTACTGATGGGTGCTAGCCAGACCACCTACTCCCATATGTCTGAAGGACGAGCACTGGAGATGAGGACCCCCACCCCAAAAAGCCAGTGGGTGGTGTGGTATGAAGAAGAGATGGCGGTTCTGGGCCCAGGCATCTCTCAGGAGTACAAGGAGGAGGCTGCCCGCCGGGCACAGCGGGGACAAGAAGCAATGGAGCTTGAAAGAGTGAGTAACGCAATGTGGAATGTTAACCCAATGATCCGGGAGCCTGTACGGATCACCCGGACAGAGTTTAAGCCATTTGATGAGGCTTCCGGAGATGTGGAGGGGTTCTTCAAGGACTTTGAGCAGCAGTGTGCTGTGTTGGAGGTGCCCCACTCTGGCTGGATGCGTTTGTTAGTGGGACTCCTGAACGGTAGCCTGGCGGAGGCTTACCGAACCATTGACTCACAGCGGAATCGGGATTATAACATTGTAAAGCAGACTATCCTGGATTACCATGCTATCACCCCAGACTCATATAGGGCCAAGTTCTGAGACCTCCCATGCACTACCGGGGGATTGTTTAGGATGTATGCACATAAGATGTCCCAGGCATGTCGGAGATGGCTGGAAGCAGAAAATGCCTTTACTCTGGAAGATGTTATACAGGCATTCCTTATAGAACAATTTCTTGCCAAGTGCCCCGCAGAGGTACGGGAATGGGTCTGGGAGCGCACGCCGTGCACCGTGGATAGAGCTGCAGCCCTGGTTGATGAAGCCCTTACTATCCAACCGCAATGGAGGAGGCTTCTGGACAATGAACCATAGCCTTCGACCGCGCCCCGTCCCCCTCCGATATTATCTGCCCCTCCACCTAGCCGCAGGCCGATGACAATCACAGCTCACAATCCTGGGCCCCAACAGTTCTGACCACGACCTGGGGGTATCACAGAGAGGAGATGTTATGGGTGTGGGCAACCTGAACATTTGCAGTCTGGCTGTCCCTCAAGGATTCGGAGGGAGCCCCACGCAGCCCTACCTCGTCCAGTGCATCTTGTGCACTCCATCCCGCCTGAGGAAGAGGAACCACCACCCCCACCAGAGTGGACCACCGACCACGGCACTATAGATACCCCTCCTGGAGTGTATGGACCCCTACCTTTGTCCATCAGAAATATACAGCAATGGCATTGCCACCTGCAGGATGTCTTAATTGATGGATACAAAGTGTCGGGATTTAGAGACACAGGGGCATTCCTGACTATCGCTAACCCCCGTGTGGTTCGACCCGAGGCAATTCACCAGGACCCGGGAATTTATGGACAAGTGTTCATGATTATTGCAACCCCTGCCACTGTACAAGGAACTGTAAACAGTGGAGCAAAGTGGACTAAAGTGAGCAGGCCAGAGGTCTGTGTAGACCTAATGGCGTGCTCTCTTACTATGAGGGGGGAGAGGTTGTGATGGGGTGATATGCTATGTGGGTATCATTTTTGTGATTATTTCTATTTTACTGATTATCATGGTGTTACTGTATGTTGTAGGATGAGTTGTTATTTGCCATCTGATATTCTCCCCACAGTTCTGTATTGCTATTTCTCCACAGGGTCAGTGAATAATGTTGTTTGCTAATATGCTAATAACATGTTGACCTAGCTTGTTGAAACAATGAGCCCCTGAGACCTTCCCCCTCCTGGCCTGTGAATGAGGGGGGAGACTTGTAAATATCAGGGAGGTGAGACACAGAGTTCAGTCTGATGTGGAACCATGATGTGAAGAGCATATCAGAGAGGGAATATGGACTGTTATCCTCTGTGCTGGATTGTTGGACTTTTAACCTGTTACTGAAATACATTCGTGTTCTGGAATATTTTGTCCTTTGTGTGATGGATCGTATACAGTATATGGACCTTTCGTGTTTTGCCTAAATAAAGGTCTTGGAATTGTTCACTATTCTCTTGCTCTGTTGATTGTGTGATACCGGAGAAGGAACCCGTGACAGCATCACAAACTATTATTAGACTCTGTTCACATTATGTTACAATCTGCTGTGGATTCTGCTTCCTACATCTGAGTTTTACTTTTGACCTGCTGCTTTTCTCTTTTCTGCTTTACTGCTTTTATATCCTCTGGTGTGTCCTACCTTGCTTATTAGTCTGCCATGCATCATAGCCTACTGTCTGCATCCTACTATTCCATGTACCTTCTAGGTGATCCTAAAAAAGTGTTACTAGATTACTTTTATCAATAAATAAAATGCAAAGTGAATGAACAAAAGAGAAATCTAAAGCAACTCAATATTTGTTGTAATCACCAAGACATCATAAAAGCATCAATTTATCTGTCTACACTTGCACAAAGTTTTTGTGCACACAGTTTTTGAAGGAACTCATCAGAGAACCAACCACAGATCTTCTGTGGATGTAGGATTTTGTAAATCCTTGTCTCTTCACGTAATCATAGACAGACTTGAGGATGATGAGATCAGGGCCCTGTGGGGTCTGTATCATCACTTCCAGGACCCATACTCTTTATACTTAAGGTAGTTCTTCGCTGCAGAAAAAAAATTTAAGTTAATTATGATGACACAGCATTTATTCTTAATTATGCCAGACGTATTTTCAGGTAAGTGAAGAGACATAGGCCATTCTTGCTATCCTTGGAGGACAGGGATGCAGGGTCATTGAACAATCGATGTTTGCTAATAGGTTGATTATCCTTTGAAGCAGTCCATGCAGCTTGTTGACTGGCAAATATTGAAGGACAATCGATTGATTGATTAAATACTAAATGATAGTTGACCTCATCCCACCTTCCCTCTGGCCTGGAGGATATATGTGGGTATAAAAAGGATCTCTATTGTTCTGTTGTGAGACTCTATAGATGAGCAGCCAGGGGACCATGGCTTCAACCGGAGCAACACAAATTAGAGACACTCTACAGGACACCAGCTTAAGGGATCATGGCCCCAGCCAGAAGGATACAGATTTGCTCTATTGACCATCACTGAACCCATGGATACGTTTGGAAGAAGACAGGTTGAGACAATCAGGTCACCGGACCTCATGGCGACATTTAGAGAAGCCAGGTTGGGACAATCAAGTCACCTGGGCCCATGGGGACATTCAGAGAAGCCAGATTGGGACAATCGAGTCACCTGGCCTCATGGAGACGTTTGGAGAAGCCAGGTTGGGACAATCAGATCACTTGGCCATGTACAGTACCTCAATGGACTGTCAGCTTCCTATGTTTGTTGTTGACTCCTCTCTATGGGTGCCTGACAAAAGTAGAGAGCCAATGTGGTGGTAGTTGGCTCTGGAAGCCCTGAAGTCGCAGCTGCTCTAATCCCAGCGAGCTAGCAGAAGGGTGAGACTCTGTAATTTGCACCATCTTATGTACTTTTTGGGAATGATCTATATGTTATTGTCTGGTGGTTCAATAAAGTATTGCCACACTGTTTTACTCTCACCCTATGTTGTATGAGTGGTATGAGCCCTGATCCATGAAGACAGCCGGGCCAACATCTGTGAGCACCCACTGACCCTCGTGTCTCCACATCAATCAAGCACCTCCCTGATGGTATTGCATGAAGGATAAGCATCTGCCTGTATTTCTCATCATTGAGGACATCATCAATCCTGACCAAATCCTTAACTCCATGTGCTGAAATGCTGTCACAAACTTGCAAGGAATCTCCACTATGTTTCACTTTTGCCTACAGACATTCATTATTATGCCAATCTCTGTCCCTTTGGCAAACATACTTCCTTATGTTACAGCCAAATTATTTCACATTTTGGCTCATCCATAGTGTTGAGCGATACCGTCCGATACTTGAAAGTGTCGGTATCGGATAGTATCGGCCGATACCCGAAAAGTATCGGATATCGCCGATACCGATACCCGATACCAATACAAGTCAATGGGACACCAAGTATCGGAAGGTATCCTGATGGTTCCCAGGGTCTGAAGGAGAGGAAACTCTCCTTCAGGCCCTGGGATCCATATTACTGTGTAAAATAAAGAATTAAAATAAAAAATATTGATATACTCACCTCTCCGGAGGTCCCTGGACATCACCGCTGGTAACCGGCAGCCTTCTTTGCTTAAAATGAGCGCGTTTAGGGCCTTCCATGACGTCACGGCTTCTGATTGGTTGCGTGCCGCTCATGTGACCGCCACGTGACCAATCAAAAGCCGTGATGTAATTCTCAGGTCCTAAATTCCGAATTCTAGGAATTTAGGACCTGAGAATTGCGTCACGGCTTGTGATTGGTCGCGTGGTGGTCACATGAGCGGCACGCGACCAATCAGAAGCCGTGACATCATGGAAGGTGCTGAACGCGCTCATTTTAAGCAAAGCAGGCTGCCGGTTACCAGCGGTGATGTCCAGGGGCCTCCGGAGAGGTGAGTATATCAATATTTTTTATTTTAATTCTTTATTTTTTACATGGCTATGGATCCCAGAGCCTGAAGGAGAGTTTCCTCTCCTTCAGACCCTGGGAACCATACACTGGGAACTTCCGATTCCCGATACCACAAAAGTATCGGATCTCGGTATCGGAATTCCGATACTGCAAGTATCGGCCGATACCCAATAATTGCGGTATCGGAATGCTCAACACTACTCATCCATCCAAAGCACCTGATGCAATACTTCTGCACCTCAGTTCCTATGTTTTCTTGCATAATTGAGTCACTTAGATGTTTTTCCATGTAGAAGGTGTGGTTCATGGCCACAATTCTTACAAGAAGAGTAATTCTGGCTAGACTTCACTGAACAGAAGCTGAGCCAGACTGGTTTCTGCCAGTTCCCAGTTGATAGCATTGCTAAACTTATTTTAGTTTAGAAGAGAAGTGAGCACGATGTCTTTCATCTGCTGCGCCAAGTTTTTTTGGCTGAGGTGTGCATCTGTGATTCTCAATGTTGCCCATTTTTTTGTGTCCTCAATACTGAGAAATACAAGCAGAAACTCATATAATACCATCAGAAATGCATCTGATTGACTCCAAATTTATTGCAGGTCAGTAACCTCAAACATATACACTCACCGGCCACTTTATTAGGTACACCTGTCCAACTTCTTGTTAACACTTAATTTCTAATCAGCCAATCACATGGCGGCAACTCAGTGCATTTAGGCATGTAGACATGGTCAAGACAATCTCCTGCAGTTCAAACCGAGCATCAGTATGGGGAAGAAAGGTGATTTGAGTGCCTTTGAACGTGGCATGGTTGTTGGTGCCAGAAGGGCTGGTCTGAGTATTTCAGAAACTGCTGATCTACTGGGATTTTCACGCACAACCATCTCTAGGGTTTACAGAGAATGGTCCGAAAAAGAAAAAAAATCCAGTGAGCGGCAGTTCTGTGGGCGGAAATGCCTTGTTGATGCCAGAGGTCAGAGGAGAATGGGCAGACTGGTTCGAGCTGATAGAAAGGCAACAGTGACTCAAATCGCCACCCGTTACAACCAAGGTAGGCCTAAGAGCATCTCTGAACGCACAGTGCGTCGAACTTTGAGGCAGATGGGCTACAGCAGCAGAAGACCACACCGGGTACCACTCCTTTCAGCTAAGAACAGGAAACTGAGGCTACAATTTGTACAAGCTCATCGAAATTGGACAGTAGAAGATTGGAAAAACGTTGCTTGGTCTGATGAGTCTCGATTTCTGCTGCGACATTCGGATGGTAGGGTCAGAATTTGGCGTAAACAACATGAAAGCATGGATCCATCCTGCCTTGTATGGAGCATCTTTGGGATGTGCAGCTGACAAATCTGCGGCAACTGTGTGATGCCATCATGTCAATATGGACCAAAATCTCTGAGGAATGCTTCCAGCACCTTGTTGAATCTATGCCACGAAGAATTGAGGCAGTTCTGAAGGCAAAAGGGGGTCCAACCCGTTACTAGCATGGTGTACTGTTGTGGATTCTGTTTGTGGGCTCCCTCTGGTGGTTACTGCTGGTACTGGGTGACTTTGGTGGGTTGCGGCTTTTGGTTTCCACCTGTCCATCAGCAGCTGGGTGTTTCCTATTTTACCTGGCCTTTCTGTCATTTCCCTTGCCGGCTATCAATGTGTTCAGATGTGCTCTGTTTGGTTCCTGCCTACCTGCTCCCAGATCTTTCAGGATAAGCTAAGTGCTGATTTTCAGTTGTTTGGTTTTTGGTCCAGCTTGCTTAGAATGTCTCTATGCTAGCTGGTTGCTCTAGTGGACTGAGGTTCTCCCCATGTGCCATGAGTTGGCACATGGGTTCTTGTAATCTCAGGATGGTTTTTTCGATTAGGGTTTTTTGCTGACCGCTCAGTCCCCTTTTGTATCACTCTGCTTTCTAGTTTTCAGCGGGCCTCAATTTGCTAAAGCTATATACATCATCTCTATGTGTGTGCCTTCCTCTCATTTCACCGTCAATACATGTGGGGGGCAACTATAACTTTTGGGGTTAATTCCTCTGGAGGCAAGTGAGGTCTTTGTTTTCTCTGCAGAACTAGTTAGCTCTTAGGCTGGTGCGTGGCGTCTAGAACCAACGTAGGCACGCTCCCTGGCTATCTCTAGTTGCGTTTGTCAGGCGTAGGGCAGCGGTCAGCCCAGTTTCCATCACCCTAGAGCTCGTCCGATATTTGTTATACTTTGCTTGTCCTGTGCTATCCCTAGCCATTGGGGATTCATGACAGTGTACCTAATAAAGTGGCCGGTGAGTGTAGATCTCAACAGCATCGAGTCTGTCTGGTATTGCATGAAGAGAATAAGATATTTTCACAAGCTTACAACCATAGAAGATCTGTGGTGACATCTCCAAGATATTTGGAACAACCTAATTGCTGAGTTTCTTAAAAAACTGAGTACACATGTATCTGAAAGAACTGATGTGGTTTTGATGGAAAAGGGAGGTCAAACCAAATATTGACCTGATTTACTTTTTGCTTTTGTTCCTTTACTTTGCATTTTGTTAATTAATACAAATAAATCATTAACACTTCTATTTACTGTATGAAAGTCAGGTTTTTCTGCATCAGGGGCAAATATTCAGTTTGGTGCCCCCTTCCTATACACAGCTTATGAGGTTCGAGTAGTCGTCATGTTACCGTTCATTTGCGATTTGCACACTTAGGCTGCCGTCACACTAGCAGTATTTGGTCAGTATTTTACATCAGAATTTGGAAGCCAAAACCAGGAGTGGAACAATTAGAGGAAAAGTATAATAGAAACATATGCACCACTTCTGCATTTATCACCCACTCCTGATTTTGGCTGATGTAAAATACTGACCAAATACTGCTAGTGTGATGGCAGCCTTAGAGTCACATGCAGACTGGCTTCTCTTCCTGATTCAATGTTCAGTGATACACTACAGACCCTGCTTCACTGAGAGAAGCAGGAAAACTAGCTAGTCAGCACATGACTAAGTATGAAAATCACAAATGAGTGGTTACGTGATGACTGCTGAAACCGGCTAGCAGAGACCAATCCTGACAGTGAGTATATTAGTAGCATGCTACAGTGTTCAATTTTATAACTAATGTTCCTAACATAAATTCAGATTTAGTAGTCCTCAACTTGCTAGATGGCGCAATATTTTATTAACATAGCCATGTATCACGTTATCTGACAAGTTATGGAGTGCTAGATGTGTATGGGATCATAACTAATAGTGCAGCGCCCCAGAGTCTGGTCGTTGCAGTAACGTCGCTCTTCCACCAGGGGGAGTGATGGTACGTCTGATTGCACTAAAAGAGTTCACCTTGCCAGGTATCACAGTCACACATTACACTCACACTCCGGCCTCCGGGGGGAGCAAAAGGTCCTATTTATTAGGCCACTCCTCACACATGGGAAAAATTAGGGGTTGGATAGGAAGTTAGGGAGAAAGTAGCTGGGGAGAGTTCGAGAGAGGATCTGTCAGGGGTGGGAACCTGACAGAGGCCTAGAAAAGGACAGATCGTTACGGAGCCGTGCCTGTGCCTTATAGTGGCAGACTCCTAAGAAAGGACACGAAGCGAAGTATATTGTGGAGAAGTGAGAAACGGGATCACAGCACAAAGGAGATAGAACCAGAAGGAGTCGGGCCTCAAGATCAGCAACATCCTTCTGAGGTGCGTAGCCGGCTGCCGGAACGCCGAGGAAGTAATAGACTCTACGCATTACTTTGAACTACGGCAGGGCAGTTAACTTTAGGTTGGCTGTCTCACCTTGTACACCTAATGAAGACAACGGAGGCAATAGTGGGAGAGGGGCGTCTCTAGGGTCCCTATAAAATAATTCCAGGCCTACCCCGTCATACGGGTGCGTCCTAGCCATATCATCTGGGGGACGGAGAGAAAGAACAGAAACATACACGACAGTTGTGAGGACTATCCCGTGGTGCTTAGCAGGGAAGTACTACAACACACAGGCGCTAGTAGGAAGGCTGCTGATTTCCACCTGAAAAGGGAACTCTGGATGTGTCTTCGGACCGGCCGGTCTCAGCCAGCCCTGTTAGCAGTGCTCTGGATTGTGGATGCCGAAGCCTTCAGTAAAGAGGTAAAGAGACTGCAACTGCAGCGCCCCCACTGCCGCAGGGCCGAGGGGTACCCGGTACCGGGCCTCTGAGTCTCTGTTCTGGGGTTGTCACGGTGGCTAGACCCGGTCCGTGACCCTGCTGAGGGGCGCCCAATGATAGGTGTGCGGGATGGTGGTGATGTTGTAGTGCGGTGCAGTAAATAACGAGGACACCAGGTTGCAGTCTCTTTACCTCTTTACTGAAGGCTTCAGGGTCCTCAATCCGGAATACGGTTAACCGGGCTGCGCAAGCCTGGTCGGTCCGATGGCACATCCAGAGTTCCCTTTGCAGGTGGAAATCTGTGCCTACCTGCTAGCGCTTGTGTGTTGTAGTCCTTCCCTGCTGAGCACCACGGGATAGTCCTCACAACTGTTGTGTCTGTTTCTCGTGTTCCCTCACAACTCGATTCTGATGTTCTTCCACGTCCCCCAGATCTTATGGTTAGGACGCACTCGTATGACGGGGAGGCTCGGAGCTCTTCCGGGACTCTAGCGTCGCCCCACTCCTGTTGTTACCCCCCCGTGTCTTCCTAGGTCAATTGGGTGAGACAGCCCGCCTATAACTGACTGTCCTGCCGTAGGTTTGAAGTTTGGCTTGGAGCTCTATACTTCCTCGGCGTTCCGGCCACCGGTTATGCGCCTCAATAGGATGTTGCCTCGTCTTACAGCACGACTCCTACTGGTATTCCCCTTGTTGCGTTGATCTCGTTTCTCACTCAGCACAATATACCTCGCTTCTTGTCCTTTCTTAGGGTACCGCCGCTATATCGTGCAGGCGCGGTCCCGTAACGTTCTCTCTGGTTGCTAGGCCTCTGTCAGGATCCCACCCCTGACAGGGACCCCTCTGAATCTTCCCCTACAACACCCTCTGCCACAAGGTGTTGCCTGGTTCCAACCTAGTCAGCTTTCTTTCTAACTTCCTGCCTAACCCCCAGTTTTACCAGATTGTGAGGAGTGGCCTAATAAATAGAACCCTTAGCTCCCCCTGGAGGCCAGACTGTGAAATGTATTGGTGTCTGTGATACCTGGTCAGATGAACTCCTTCAGTGCCATCAGACGTACCATAGCCCCCCTTAGCGGCGGAGCACCAGTACTGCAACGACCAGGACTCTGGGGCGCTGCACTCCCCCCCGGTTAAATCCAGTACTCCTGGACTGGGAAGAAAACAACAATACATGTCAGCAAAAAGACATACAATTTTGGAAATGCAAGTACAAGTAAACTTTTTAACAGAGCTTCCCTTTATGGGAGGTGAGGACACTTGAACGTTACAAACATGGTTAAATATTTAAGTAACACACTATAAATAACTTTTCTTACCCAACCGGGTATTCTACTAAGTGCAAAATTTTTGAACAATAATTTAACATTGCCTTTAAGGACGTACTCGCTGAATCCACTAAAGACCTTCTTATAAAACATTATAAGGCTAATCAACTTTTCTGCATTCTCCTTCTTTACATCTGCAGGACCGCCTTTCCTATCTGCTCCAGGCCTACTGCCTCTCCTTTCTGTTACAGGACCACCCCTTTCTGCCCGGGCCTACTGCCTTTCTACTACTATACACAGTATAGAACTTATCATCCATCTTTCAGTTCAGGATTACTGAGCCATCTCTGTATGGCTCCTAGGAGGACTCACTGACTAACCCCGTACGGGTTCACTTTCTGTCCTCATTCTTCTATCAACATCATTAAACATTTCTCACAATCAACTAGTTAGCTACATTTAACTTCTTCTTTCAAGACATTATTGCCATTTAACCATCTTAAGGCAACACTTTTCATAAGTGCAATATGTGAACATTCCCTTTAAGAGGGGACCAAGTCTCTATGAGGTAGTGCAACTTCTCAAGCTGCAAGTCTGTTCGCAGTAAGGACTCCGGTGCTGGTCCCAAGACCAGTGTCTTCGCAAAGAGTCCTTTCCTTGTGTAAAACCAGTAGAGAGCACCTTTAGGAAGGTGCAAACTATGTACAAAAAGTTTGTAATCATGCATTGTTCATGATTCAGCAGTTCTTTCAATGATGAGCAAACAGGAAACAAAAACAAAAAGCAAAAGAAGGGATCCCGGGTAAACAAAGGGATCCCTTTAAGAGTGACCCTGATCGGGTTGTAGCAGCAAAAGGACAAACAGTTAACTATTTACATGTCCATGGCATCGAGGTTTACTCTCGCTCTGGCGGCCGTAGCTCCGCATAGACCTCGCTCGGCAAGGTGATCGGCGAGATCGGGGCCTTTAAGAAGAGCTCCATACCCGTGGCCCGATCCCAGGGTGTAAGGCGCCGGAGTCTATAGGTCCCAGGGAGAGGGGGTGCCGCGACGGGGCCTATCAGCAGGTCCTCTGCTGGCGGGGCAGGGTCGTTCTTCATACCTGCTTCAGATGCGGTCCCTCCGGTGCCGGTCTGCTCTGCCTCCGCTGGGGTCTGGAACGCTGGTTGCGGGGCCTTGTCCTGCGACGTTGTCATCTCTGCTCGCAGCATCTCGCTTTCCGGCAGGGCCTGGCTTTCTGGCTTTGGAGCGCTGTAACTTCCTTCTTGCTCCGGACCAGACGAGGCTGCCGACAGACGTCTGGCGAGGCTCCCGATGATGGTCTTCTTCCACCCGGCCTCAGTGCTCAGCTGCGTCTGCAGGAGTTGGTGGATCAGCTCGTCCGCTCCGGTCTGCAGGAGGTCAGCTTGCGGTGCCTCTCCGGGTAGCTGGGGGAGTCCTCTGCTCCTACCCCACGCTCTGGCTCCGGGTGGCTCGCCATGGCGTCCTCCATGTCGCTGACTTCTTCTTCCTGGTCCTTTTCCCGCTCTCTCCTTCGTGGGCGGTTTCGTTTTCTCTGTCTCCGCCCACCATTGAGAATCAGGAGGCGGATCTCGGCTGCTGACGGACACGTCCTCACAGTGCAGAAATATTTAGACTGGGCGGCCATTGTCTTTCGCGCTCTTCAGCTGGTCCACACCTACTCCACGCCCCTCTTCTCCTGCGCTCTCTTTAGCGCTGTAATGGCGGCTAGTTTTGGCGGGAACTTTTGGCAATACACAGTCTTTGCAATAAGTCACAGTCCAAGTATAATAAATCACAGTTCCAAGGCACACATGACCTGATTCTTCAGGCTTAAGTAGATCCTGTTCGTGACGCCAAAATTTGCAGCGCCCCCACTGCCGCAGGGCCGAGGGGTACCCGGTACCGGGCCTCTGAGTCTCTGTTCTGGGGTTGTCACGGTGGCTAGACCCGGTCCGTGACCCTGCTGAGGGGCGCCCAATGATAGGTGTGCGGGATGGTGGTGATGTTGTAGTGCGGTGCAGTAAATAACGAGGACACCAGGTTGCAGTCTCTTTACCTCTTTACTGAAGGCTTCAGGGTCCTCAATCCGGAATACGGTTAACCGGGCTGCGCAAGCCTGGTCGGTCCGATGGCACATCCAGAGTTCCCTTTGCAGGTGGAAATCTGTGCCTACCTGCTAGCGCTTGTGTGTTGTAGTCCTTCCCTGCTGAGCACCACGGGATAGTCCTCACAACTGTTGTGTCTGTTTCTCGTGTTCCCTCACAACTCGATTCTGATGTTCTTCCACGTCCCCCAGATCTTATGGTTAGGACGCACCCATATGATGGGGAGGCTCGGAGCTCTTCCGGGACTCTAGCGTCGCCCCACTCCTGTTGTTACCCCCCTGTGTCTTCCTAGGTCAATTGGGTGAGACAGCCCGCCTATAACTGACTGTCCTGCCGTAGGTTTGAAGTTTGGCTTGGAGCTCTATACTTCCTCGGCGTTCCGGCCACCGGTTATGCGCCTCAATAGGATGTTGCCTCGTCTTACAGCACGACTCCTACTGGTATTCCCCTTGTTGCGTTGATCTCGTTTCTCACTCAGCACAATATACCTCGCTTCTTGTCCTTTCTTAGGGTACCGCCGCTATATCGTGCAGGCGCGGTCCCGTAACATTCTCTCTGGTTGCTAGGCCTCTGTCAGGATCCCACCCCTGACAGGGACCCCTCTGAATCTTCCCCTACAACACCCTCTGCCACAAGGTGTTGCCTGGTTCCAACCCAGTCAGCTTTCTTTCTAACTTCCTGCCTAACCCCCAGTTTTACCAGATTGTGAGGAGTGGCCTAATAAATAGAACCCTTAGCTCCCCCTGGAGGCCAGACTGTGAAATGTATTGGTGTCTGTGATACCTGGTCAGATGAACTCCTTCAGTGCCATCAGACGTACCATAGCCCCCCTTAGCGGCGGAGCACCAGTACTGCAACGACCAGGACTCTGGGGCGCTGCACAACCCTGTGTCCTCGTTATTTACTGCATCCTACACCGTCACCTACATCTTTAATTGGGCGCCCCTTAGCAGGGCCACGGACCGGGTCAGGCTACGTGACATCCCCAGAACCGAGAGACCCGGTACCGAGTACCCCACTGCCCTGCGTTTGGGGGCCGCTCCAACTACCATATAGGAATACATCAACAGAACCACCGTCATTACAGAAATGCATCATCAGGACCAGTAGCATAGCTACTGGGGGGACAGAAGTTGCGGACGCCCTGGGCCCGGAGCTCAGAGGGGGCCCACCCAGAGCTACGCTACTGTAACTGCATCGGCGCGCACAGCGCGCTAATACAGTTACATTCTGCAGCAGAGCAGGGAGAATCGATCTCCCTGCTCTGTTGCCCGGCCGCTATGGGGCCCCTGAGCAGGCGGGGGGGCCCTGATGCCAGCAGTGGGCCCCCCACCATCATCTGAACATTATTTATTTTTTACGGGTGCTGCCTTATACTACTGGTGCTGCCTTATATTACAGGGTCTGCCTATAGGGGGGCTGCCTTATACTACAGGATCTGCCTATAGTGGGCTGCCTTATATTACAGGATCTGCCTATTGGTGGGCTGCCTTATACTACAGGATCTGTCTATGGGGGTGATGCCTTATATTACAGGATCTGCCTATAGTGGGGCTTCCCTATACTACAGGATCTGCCTATAGGGGGCTACCTTATACTACAGGATCTGCCTATAGGGGGGCTGCCTTATATTACAGGATCTGCCTATAGGGGGCCTGCCTTATTCTACAGGATCTGTCTATGGGGTGCTGCCTTATACTACAGGGTCTGCCTATAGGGGGGCTGCCTTATTCTACAGGATCTGCCTATAGGGGGGCTGCCTTATATTACAGGATCTGCCTATAGGGGTGCTGACTTATACTACAGGATCAGCCTATAGGGGTGCTGCCTTATACTACAGGATCTACCTATAGGGGGCTGCCTTATACTACAGGATCTGCCTATAGGGGTCTGCCTTATACTACAGGATCTGCCTATGCGGGTAATGTCTTATATTACAGGGCCTTCCTATAGGGGTACTGCCTTATACTACAGGATCTGCCTATAGGGGGCTGCCTTATACTACAGGATCTGCCTATAGGGGGGCTGCCTTATACTACAGGATCTGCCTATAGGGGGGCTGCCTTATGCTACAGGACCTGCCTATGGGGGTACTGTCTTATACTACTGGATCTGCCTATGGGGAGCTGCCTTAAATTACAGGGTCTGCCTATAAGGGTGCTGCCTTATATTACAGGATCTGCCGATAGGGGTACTGGCTTATACTACAGGATCTGCCTATAGGGGGCTGCCTTATACTACAGGATCTGCCTATAGGGGTACTGCCTTATACTACAGGATCTGCCTATAGGGGTACTGCCTTATACTACAGGATCTGCCTATAGGGGGGCTGCCTTATACTACAGGATCTGCCTATAGGGGGCTGCCTTATACTACAGGATCTGCCTATAGGGGTACTGCCTTATAATACAGGATCTGCCTATGGGGTACTGTCTTATATTACAGGGTCTGCCTATAGGGGTGATGCCTTATATTACAGGGTCTGCCTATAGGGGTGCTGTTTTATACTACAGGATCTGCCTATGGGGGTGCTGTTTTATACTACAGGATCTGCCTATGGGGGTGCTGCATTATACTACAGAGTCTACCTATAGGGGTGCTGCCTTGTGCTATAGAGTCTGCCTATGGGGGATGCATTATACAGTATAGAGTTTGCCTATGGGGGGTGCATTATACAATATATAGTAGGCCTATGGGGAGTGCATAATACTATATGGTGGCTTATGGAAAGTGCATTATATTACATTTAGGACTATCTGGTGCATTATACTATATGGAGGCTATCTAGGGGGCCATCATACAGTGTGGAGATTACAGTGAGGGGGCCATCATACTGTGTTGGAGCCATCAAACAGTTTGGGGGCTACTAAGGGGTCAGTTTACTGTGTGGGTGGTACTATACAGTGAGGGGGCATTATACTGTGTATAAGAGAGCATTATACTGTGTATAGGGGGAGACTCGGGACATTATTAAATGTAAAGTGGGCACTTATTGTTATAGGGGAACTCAAGTTACTGTGACTTTCAAAGGGGCACACAGGGCAATATTACTTTCTAGGGGGCAAAATATGGGCTCTGTTTTCTAGGGCACTTGCACCCGGCATTACTATATTATAGAGGGGTGCTTTAGAATTTAGAAGGCACAGAGAATCACACAGCAGGTGCAGTAATAGGGACACATATGGCGCCAGCGGCTCAGTATTGGGGTATTATGTGCAGTAATAGGAACATATACAGCACCAGCGGCTCTGTATTAAAGTATCAGGTGCAGTAATAGGGTCACATATGGCAGCAGCGGCTCAGTATTCGGGTATCAGGTGCAGTAATAGGGACACATACGGCAGCAGCGGCTCAGTATTGGGGTATCAGGGGCAGTAATAAGGACACATACGGCAGCAGCGGCTCAGTATTGGGGTATCAGGGGCAGTAATAGGGATACATACGGCAGCAGAGGCTCAGTATTGGGGTATCAGGTGCAGTAATAGGGACACATATGGCAGCAGCGGCTCAGTATTGGGGTATCAGCTGCAGTAATAGGGACACATACGGCAGCAGCGGCTCAGTATTGGGGTATCAGCAGGATGAGCAGTTTGTGCAGGTTGGGAATAGATGGTGACGGGGCTGGAATATGAGAAGTGAAACGTGTCTTTGTTATATTTTCTGCAGACGAGTCCTGGGTGGAAGAAGTTGTCATGTCGGTCTGGGCCAGATGGAAAAGTCAGGAAAAGTGAACGATTCCATCAGAAAGGACATCAGCTGAAAGTCACTATCTGTAACTCTGCTGTGATCTCTTATATGTTCTGCAGGGCTGGTATCTACCACTGACCATATGGCGGTAATATCTATGTTGATCTTTATATAGAGATTATCTTCAGTAATAGCGCGGTCATCTACTGAGGCTCTCCTCCACTATTAAGGTGCGTCACCCAGCTGTATTCAAGGTTACCTGGATAGTGGCCCACTGAGAAGCTTCGCCCCCCTGAACCAAAACCGTAGCTATGCCTCTGATCAGGATCATCATCAGTACAAAAATACAGCACCAAGGCACCAACAGTGCAGAAATATAGCATCACAGCTACCATCAGAACAGGAATACATCACTAGAACACCACCAGTACAAAAATATATCACCAGAACCATCATCAGAATAGAACTACAGCATAACAACCACCATCAGTATAGAAATACATTACCAAAAACGACATCACTACATGAATACATCACAAGAACCACCATCAGAATAGAAATACAACATCATAACCACCATATGTACAGGAATACATTACTACAAACACCATCAGTGTAGAAATACAGCATCACAACCACTATCAGTACATAAATATTTCAGCAGAACACCATCAGTAGAAAAATACATCACCAAAGCCACCATCAGCACATGAATGCAGCACCAAGTGTCATGGGTATACCACAACAGAGAGGAGCCAGAAGACCACAGGGTCTGATTTCTTCTACTCCCGCACTGATTAAATGCACTTCACCTTCTTATTAAATGGTGTAAATTTATTTTAGCAGTGCATGGGTTTATCTCCTCAGTTGAGACTTTCTGGAGCATTAAGGCTCTCAGCTGTGCATGGTTAGCCACTTCCATCTCCTATATAAACTGGGACTTGGCTAGCGCTCATTGTCAGAGTAGCTTATGCTGCATGGCTGGAGGTTTTTGTTGATTATTATTGGAGAAGGCGTTTGGTGGATTTATCTGTCCTCTAATAACCAAGGTTATTAGAGGACTGGGGGGTTTGCAATACCAAGATAGGTTATTACACTTGGGGCTATTTAGTTTGGAAAAGCGAAGGCTAAGGGGTGATCTTATTTTAATGTATAAGTATATGAGGGGACAGTACAAAGACCTTTCTGATGATCTTTTTAATCATAGACCTGAGACAGGGACAAGTGGGCATCCTCTATGTCTGGAGGAAAGAAGGTTTAAGCATAATAACAGACGCGGATTCTTTACTATAAGAGCAGTGAGACTATGGAACTCTCTGCTGTATGATGTTGTAATGAGTGTTTCATTACTTAAATTTAAGAGGGGACTGGATGCCTTTCTTGAAAAGTATAATGTTACAGGTTATATATATTAGATTCCTTGATAGGGAGTTAATCCAGGGATTGCCGTAAATCCTGATTGCAAATCCTGATTGCCGTATGTGGAGTCGGGAAGGAATTTTTTTCCCCAATGTGGAGCTTACTTTTTGCCACATGGTTTTTTTTTGCCTTCCTCTGGATTAACATGTTAGGGCATGTTAGGTTAGGCTATGGGTTGAACTAGATGGACTTAAAGTCTTCCTTCAACCTTAATAACTATGTTACTATGTTACTGTTGCTAGGTTTTCAGTGTGTGATAATTCCCTTTGTTCTCTTACTTTGGTTTAACCCCATGCCCCACTCCCCGATGCATTCCTCTGATGTATGTGTGAGCATATTTGTATGTTTTATATTTTTTGTTACCCCTGTTCGCATTACCTTGTTGGTCTGGTTGGTGTATTACGGCACACTACTACTCCCCTCTTCCCTGGATGGGAGAAGGGTACAGACTGAGAATGGATTCAGGAACTAAGGCCCCGGCATCTTCACCATCAGAAGTAATCCAGGGAGCAGGGTGAGGTAGGGTGCCCCCTAGCTCTAGGGACAGGGAATGAGCCCCTGGTCCCAGTACACCCAACAGAGTTGCGACACCAAGCTTAGTACAGTGCTCCATTGTAATGCCAGGCCAGCCCCATATACAGTCATGGTTAAAAGGTTTGGCACTAGTGGTGAGCAAACGTGCTCAAATAAGTTCCTATCTGAGCATATTCAGGTCCTAACCGAAGGTCTTCGGCGTGTTTGAAAAATATGTTCGAGTCTCTGCGGCTGTATGTTTTTCCACTGATCGACAGCCGCAACACATATAGGGATTGCCTGTTTGTTAGGCAATCTCTGCATGTGTTGTGGCTGTCAAACAGCCACGAGACATGCAACCGCGAGGACTCAAACATATTTTTCGAGCACGCAGAAGACACTTGGTTAGCACCCGAGTATGCTTGCATAAGACCTCTTCCGAGCACATTCGCTCATTACTAGTTGGCACCCTTGAAATTGTTCCAGAAAATTAAGTATTTCTCCCAGAAAATTATTGCAATTATGCATGTTTTGTCATTTCCTTTGTTTGCATTGGAACAACATAAAAAGCAGACCAAAAAAGGCAAATTGAACATAATTTCACATAAAACCCCCAAAATGGGCCAGACAAAATTGTTGGTAACCTCTTAATATTTGGCTGCACACCCTTTGGAATAAATAACTGTAATGAATTGCTTCCTATATCCTGTCAACAAACTTCTTAAACCTCTCCATTGGAATTTTAGACCACTCTTCTTTTGCAAACTGCTTCAGGTCTCTCATATTTGAAGGGTGCCTTCTCTCAGCAGTATTTTGAAGATGTCTCCCTAGGTGTTCAATGGGATTTAGATCTGGACTCATTGCTGGCCACTTCAGAACTCTCCAGCACTTTCCAACTTTTCATCTATTTCTGGGTGCTTCTTGAAGTATGTTTAGGGTCATTGTCCTGCTGGAACCTGCATGACTTAGGACTCAAACCCACCTTTCTGACAATGGGTACTACATTGCGACTCAAAATCCTTTGTAATATTCAGATTTCATGATGCCTTGTACATAGTCAAGGCACCCAGTGCCAAAGGCAGCAAAACAACCCCAAACATCTTTGAACCTCCACCATATTTCACTGCAGGAACTATGCTCTTTATTTGTAGGACTCATTCCATTTTCAGTAATCACTAAAATGATGTGCTTTAGCAAAAAGCATAGTCTTTGTGTCATCTGTCCACAAGACGCTTTCTCAAAAGAATTTTGGCATACTCACGTATATTTTGGCAAACTGCAGTCTAGCTTTTTTATGTCTCTGTTTCAGCAGTGGGGTCCTCCCGGGTCTCCAGCCATAGCATTTCACTTCATCTAAATGGCGATTTATAGTTTGCACTGACACTGATGCACACTGAGCCTGCAGGACAGCTTGAATTTCTTTGAATCTTGATTAGGGCTGCTTATTTACCATCCGTACTATCCTGCGTTGCTACTTTCATCATTTTCTCTCTGCCATCCACGTCCAGGGAGATTAGCTACAGTGCCTTTGGTTGTAAACTTCTTGATTATGTAGTGCACAGTGGACAAAGGTACATTGAGAGCTCTAGAGATGGACTTGTAATCTTGAGCTTGTTAATATTTTTAAACACTTTTGGATCGCAAGTCCTCAGACAATTCTCTTCTCTTTCTGTTCTACATGCAGAGTGTGGCACACACAGGCACACAATTCAAAGATTGAGCGGACTTCTCCCATTTTTCAGGTGTAACCTTCATATTGCCATACCTATTACTTGCCACAGGTGAGTTTGAACGAGCATCTCATACTTGAAACAAAGTTGCTTACCCACATTTTTGGAAATGTGCCAACAATTTTGTCAGGACCATTTTGGAGGTTTTGTGTGAAATTTTGTCGGATTTACCTTTTTTTCTCTGCTTTTTTTTGTTCCAATACACACATAAGAAATATACATCTGAATAACAAAACATGTGTAATTGAAATAATTTTCTAGGAGAAACAGTTTCAAGGGTGCCAACACTTTTGCCCATGACTGTATAATTGCACTGCATTAACCTATAAACTCCCGGTATGTCCTTAACAATGGTAAGGAGATACTGTGAGTTGTTGTTACCAGCCATCAGCAGACCGGACCATGCAGTAATCACAGCACTGATGAGATTTAATCAGGATCACAATTAAACATTTACACCCAGATACTTTATAGGTGGCATCTTCTCTGATTTGAGTCGCTTTCTTTTTTCCTTCTCCAACTTGTCCAGATGCAATGATGACTTTTCACATCCACAGCTTACCTCTGCAAACTTCCATCTACTCTTCTTTGCAGCACATCCTGATACTTAAGGTGCTCTTATAAATAATTGTCATTATAATGCTCCTGAATAAAAATATAATTGCCCTTCACTGTGCTCCATGCACAAAATATGACACCTATACTGTTCATCTTATGCTACATGGCTTCCAAACAATTTTTTCCTTTTTATACTGGACCCCTTTTCACACTGTCTCCTCACACAGTGCCCCCCTATACTGCCCAATCTCTAAACTGTGCACCTCCTCACACTCCACCCATCTGCATATTGTCCCCTCCATATTGTGCCCTCGCAATGTCCTCCATGCTGCCTCTTTTGTATACTGCCCCCACACTGCCCAGTCACTGTACTGTCACCCCACACAATTTTATCCCCCATACTGTTCACTCACATATTCTGCCCCATACTGTCACCTCACATCACCCTTACACATACTGTTTCCTCACACATTCCCCCTGCCCATCAGTTTGGGGCCAGTTATCCTCACACATTCGCATCCTGCCTACACTGTCTCCTCAAATATTCCCCCTGCCAATACTGTCTCCGCACACACACGTTCCCCATGCATATACTGTCTCCTTACACATTCCCACCTACCCATACTGTCTCCTCACACATTTCCAGCCCAGCTGCCCATACTGTCTCCTAACACATTCCCAGCACCTCTGCCCATACTGTCTTCTCACATATTCCACCCTCCTGCTTAAACTGTCTTCTCACACAGTGCACCCTCCTGCCTTTTCTGTCTTTTCTCATGTTCCACCCTGCCCCCTCCTGTCCACACTGACTTCTCACATATTCCACTCTCCATATACTGTCTTCTCGTTTATTCTAGCTTCTCTCCGACTGCCCATACTGTCTTGTCACATATTCTACCCACCCCTCTCCTGCCCAGAAGTACCGGTAGTCAAAGGTTTAATAGTACTTGTACCTGAAAGACACAAGTACCATTGAATTCAAGGAGCTGGCATCTTACTCATTTTCTGATGGCCGAATCAAACTCTGGGGGACAGCAAGATGCAGCTGCCTGGGAGACACTTTGGACAGTCGCATCAGGCGGCCGATGACGCAGCCCTGCTGGCTGTTCCCGAGGTAAATGCTCCACCACCACTCTGCACTAGATACAGGTTAAAGTATCCTTATTTTGCAGCATTTTGTCCCACACCTGCCTATAAGTGTTGCACAGAACTGTAGATGTGTTTGCAATTTAAAAAAAGGGGTCATCTGTGAGGGGAAGCCAGTATTTGCTTGTCATGTTAAAGATCTTCTTAAGGAATGGATCTCCATTTTACTTATTTTCTTTACACTAGCAGTATTAGACTTGCCTGCCTTGGGACAATATGATGAAATGATTCTGAATGCCTACCATTAATCCATACAGCTTATGTGCACATTTATTCTTAATTACATATTAGCTTAGTGCTCTCATAAATCAAGCGTAGGGTCCTCCTAGTCTTTGTGACATAATCTGGTGCGACAATGGGGTCGCAGTGTGAAATTTTTAATGGAGCTTTTTTCCATTTATACCGTTACCCTCTGTGACTTTGCAATGACTATAAAGCCTGATATTGTGAAGCTCCTCTATGACTCTAAGAGCAGCAACATCAAAAACAATACTGATTTATTTGAATGTTACCTAATAAAGTTGCACTCCTAGTACTACCACCATAGCTACCATATTATAAATACACGTGAACATAAATGAGAAGTATTAGAAAGAGTACAAAGGCCTAAGGCTGCCTCTGACAAATGTCTTTATGAAAGCAGCCACAGTAGAGGTATTTCTTTATGTTTTGTAGCAGCAAACGAAAATAAACTCCAAAAGCAGAAATATACAACGTTTCTGCCAATGTATATAAAACTAATACCTAGACACATTGCTGTGAGAAGTCATTGTCCCATTAATCTTGTATTTCAGTATTTGTCATTTCTACCATTCTGGAGTGGGACAAGATGTAGTGCTATTTATCACAGGAAATATTTTTTATCTTTAAGAAATGTGTATTATTTGGGGAAAGGAAAGAAAACTTGAGTGAAAACATTACACAATTGTATTTGATCACTGCAGTAAAGCAGGTTGTCTTCTTTAGAAATACTATTGGCCAAGTACACTAAATTGAGTTAATGAAGAAGTGGTCTATGTTGAGGACCATCATCTATAACTTAGAAAGCTGCTTGAATGAGGATTTCTTGCCTATCAAGGCCATGCATTACTCACAAAATCCACTGATTTCAATAGGAACTGTGTAATGATCCTTTTTCTCTGTGGTGGGGTTGTAGGGTAAGTGACCGCATTCTGTTGGGATCCGATTACATATGATTGTGACGGACTTGTTGCCTGCAGAAGACAAACGATTTTGTGTAGACAAATCAGAGCGCTCCCAGCGCCCTTTTCGATTGCCCAGTCTCTTATAACTATTTCCACTTACTGTGTACTTGATACTCCTCTGTGTTCTGACCTGGATATGTTCCTGACGATTCTTCCGATTTAACCAAAGGATAGTCAATTGGTTTGACCCTTCCTGACAGTGTTTAAGACATTTTCCCGTCTCTAACCTTCAATGGACATTATAAGATTAGAACTGAGTGTCCGACTCTTTTCTTCCTACACAGCAAATTGTAATCCCTTCCTATCACCCACAGTTACATGTACACTTATTTTCTTCACCATAGTACCTATCATTTCTGAAATTCCTTTTGCTGTGATATGTGAGCTTATTTAGTTAGAGAAACAGCTGACACTTTCATTCTGAAACCAGAATACCATTTGGGTCTTTGAAAATGTGCTCATGCTTCAGTCTGGATTTTGAATCCGTATTAAAAGCCTCAGGAACAATTCAGTGGGAACCGTAAAAAAAAATGAGTTGTTGCACTGTTTTGGGTGATCAGTTAATGTTCACTAGGTATGATGTGTTTGTCCAGAGGTAGGGCCTCAACTAATATATTTTTTTTCCCAAAGGTTGCTACTTCAGTTTTTATATTGGTGATTTGCATTAACTGCAGAAGATTGTCATTATGAGTGATCTGATGAATTGCTATAAATTGCAAAGTCATATAATTCTTTACCATGAAAATTAACATGATCATAAAAAACCCCATTTACACTAAAATTCTGCTCTGCCACAAACGTCCTATTAACTTCATTAATATAAAGTACAAACAAGGACAAGGTAGCTGATATCTTTCTGTCATGCTGAATGAATAATAATAAGAGCACACTGATTTAAAAGGTGGCTGATGCTTGAAATTATTGTCTTCTTCTATTAACAATGGTAACGTCCCAGGAAGCACGTGCATTCATCATTGCCTTTGCATAAAAATGGTCAAGGACTACTTCTAAGATTGCCCCTTAATCAACCATTTATTGAATCATCAAGAATTTCAAAGAGATTGTGGAAGGCTTCAGAGTGACCAAGAAAGTCAATCAAGAGCCTGGACCACTTGCCAAATAGGGTTCAGCTACAGCAATGTTTCAGCAGTCAGCACCATTCAATAGCTTGCTCACAAATAGCGGCAGGCAAGTGTTAGTGCATCTGCACACACAGTGAGGCAAATCATTTTTTTTATAGGAAGCTGGCCTTGTGTCTACAACAGCAGCAAAGTTCTCTAAAAATAAACCAAAAAAACATGAAGAACAGACTGACACCAAGAAATATAGGGATTTGACGGACTACAGAATACAGAGGTAAAATGATTTTACCTCATGAAGCCACCTTCAGACAGATTAGGACATCTGGAAGAATGGAAAACCACACAGCTGACATAAGCTTGTGGTTGCATGATGTCACAGTCCTGGCATTGTATTACTTTTAGTTCAGTTTATCAAGGGTTAATCTTACTGGGGGCTTAGCTACCGCTTAAATGAGTTTGTGTTGTTTGATTGGTTCTTTTCTCTCCTCAGAGCAGGTCTGTTATGATTGGGCCTGAGAAAGGGCGCCAAAATGTAAGCTATAAAAAGACCTACATTCCTGTCAGGACTGCAGACCAACTGAAGAATTCTTTAAGTTCCTGCCCGCTCTCCCTGATTTACATGGATTTTATTATTTTATACTGTCGAGGTCCTTAATTAGTGAGAATAAGTCACCTATCTAAGGTGGACGAGCTTATGGTTTGTTATTGGTTACAGGTGAAATCGCCCAGTAATCTGGGAGGATTGGTTTTGGTATTTTATTAAATTGATTATTTAATTAATGATTATTTATCCCATTTATGGATTTATGAAATTAAACTCATACTAATATTTTCAGGTAATCTCTTTATAAAGGTACCTCGGCCAATTTTTGACACCACAGCAGTTGTCCTGTGTCTTATTTCGTATTAGAGTTAAGTGGGGTTGGTGCAATAGGTCTTGTGTCATCATGATTGTCTGGAGAAGAAAAGGTGTGCACTACCATGAATCCTGTGTCATGCCAACAGTAAAGCATCTGGGAATGATTCATGTGTGAGGTTGCTCTTCATCCAAAGAAATGGGCTCACTAGCAATGTTGCGGAAGAACACTAACATGAATGAAGAACGGGATCTAAACATCATCAAGGAGCACCATGTCCCAAGGCAAAAGTTATAACTAAGTGGCTCGGAAACCAAAACATTGACATTTTAGTTTCATTGCCAGGAAACTACCCAGGTATCAATCGTAGAACCTGTGGTCAGTTCTCAAAAATGGGCAGACAAACAAAAACATAGAAATGTTGGTAAACTCCAAGTACCAGAAATGAGTGGATCTTTTGAATTTGCCTAAAACTCCCCCCAAAAATTTGATTCTCAGTACCGGAAAGCTTGCAATGTACGTAGGGGAAAGGAGAGGGAGAACTCGTCTGATAATAAGAGCTTACACTTTACAGGCGAGACACAGAGAACCTTGCTGACCATAAGAGCTTACACTCTACAGGTGAGAGAAAATAAGGACCCTGCTGACCGTAAGATTCCCATTTGGCAAAAGCGACTTGTAGTGTTGTGCCTGAACTGGACAGCCTGCTTAGGTGAGCACAATTCAAATTCATTTATATTCACACAAACCACGTTACCACTATCTATTACGCTCAGAAAACACTTTTTCTTTTTTTTTCCTCAATTCGTCCTAGGCTCTAAACACTGATTAGGCAAGATTTGGCTGCCGTCAGTCAGAATTTGGACTAAAACCTGATATCCAGCATGCCAGGGCGAATTGCAGAAGTCTTGAATAATAAAGGTCAACACTGTCAATATTGAGTCTTTGCATAAACTTGATGCATTTGTCAAAAAAAGTGTATAAACTTCTGAAATGCTTATAATTGTACCTCAGTAACTACAGTAATGCCTGAATAAAAGATCAAAAAACACTGAAGCAGCAAACTTTGTGAAAAACACAATTTGTGCTAGGCTCAAAACCTTTCGATGCGACTGTACACATCATACAGAGAACAAATGAAAATAAATGTACTAGATTTAAAAAAAGTGTTGCTTTGGTAATTGAACTAGAATTTAGGAAACAAAGTAGCTTTAAAGGGGTTGTTCAGATTTGTCACAAAAGTTATATAAAATTATTTATTTAAATAATTAAAAAATATGGCATGGGGACTCTTCTATTCTTGATAAACAGCCTTGTAAAAGCTGACAGCTGAGGGTTGCAGCCCGCAGCTGTCAGCTTTGCCTTGCTGGTTATCAAAAATACAAGAGAACCTGATGTAATTTTTTCTTGAAATTTATTTATAGCGCAAGCGGTGGCTGATCAGTACTCTCATCAGCCACCACCTGCTCTCGCTGTTAGGCCGGGATCACACATGCGAGAAACACGTCCGTGTCTCGCATGTGAAACCCAAGCTCTGGCGCCGACACTGTGGAGCGGAGCGTGCGGCCGCATAGGAACACATGGAGCTGCATGCTCCGCTCCCAAGTGCTGGTGCCAGAGCTTGGGTTTCACATGCGAGACACGGACGTGTTTCTCGCATGTGTGATCCCGGCCTTATAAGGTGAATACAACTCTCAACATTCTCCCCTGCTAGTGCTGATCACAGAGCGAGCATAGAACAGTGATGTGAGCGGTCTTCAGCACTCGGCACTGGGTAACAGCGCGAACTGTACCGCTGATTCCCAGGCACTGGTACGTGTCACACTGATGAGACACGGATGTCATCTTTGTGTCATCAGTGTGTACGAGTGGGGGACATTTTGCAGCCCATGCTGCTGTTAAAAATGGACATGTCAGCGTATTTTGCCCACGGACACACGGTCTGTGGCAATACACTGACATGTACACAGACCCATTCACTTGAATGGGTCTACGTGTGGAAGTGTCACCGGTACATGTGAAAACTGTCACCACACATACGGGACACACTGATGTCTGAAAGAGCCTTAAAGGTGTAACTTGAATCTCTTGGGCAACAATGCAAAATCTGGAACAAGACCCCCATCAACCATGGGCTAACTATATTATTACTAGTGTATTTTTATGCAGCAGGCCTTTTTGTGCTGTCAGGTACCAGACCTATTACTACCCTGTCCCGGTTACAGTGCCATGCAGTGCAACATTTATTATATTGGACAAGCTCTGCCAGCTTCCATATGTGTCTGGATACTGCAGCAACACAACATGCATTTGTGTACGTTGCCAGTATGTTACCCAATTCTCCATCCCATCACTATTCTGTTCTAGTCTGTGACACCATGGCGCAACTCTGCAAAATCTAGTTCCTCTGCTGTAACTCTGCTATTCCGGTCATCATTGCTGCTTCACATTCCTATGCTAAGACTCTGCTATTCCAGATTTTGCTATCCCTGCATTGCTACAATTTTGCTACGTTGCTATGTGAACCTTCAAATCTGCTGCATCATTGATAACTGTGCTATATCAGTTGCCCTTGTTTCAACTATGCTACACCAGTTGCTTTTGTTCTAATTCTTCTAAACCAGTTGCCATTGTTCCTGTTCCACTACATCGGCCACGATTGTTCCAAGCTGTCTACCCTGTTGCACCAATTCCACCTGACTATGCTGCATAATAACTGCTCATCTTGACCAAAGGATTAGAAGATCCACCTAACCAGGTGAGACCTCACAAGGCCCAGGAGTGACAGCTATCTCTGCACCCCCTGTGGCTATGCTCTGCTGAGCAGCTCAATATATTCATTTGATTAATCCCTTTACTTGGAAAGCTGCAGACTATTGGGAGTCATGAATTCTTTAACACAAGCATAAAGCTTGCTATATTACAGACTTGACTAAGACAATCTGCTAAACTGGCTGCTCCCACAAGACACATATACAAATTTGTAAGCAGCAATCTATAGACAATACATATACTTTTCCACACAATAAACTAGTCTCATGTATTTTATTGCCTATAAAAGGGAAAATAAATGCTACTTTAAATGGTTCACAGATATATTTTCGTATCTAAAGTAGAACAAAGGCTTAGCCACAAATCTTGTGTGCTGTCAAGAGTGGCATTGACCTTTCTGGACCTTATCACTATGATGCTGTGTTCTATCTTTCTGATATAAAATCCTTCCATGCGTGGTTTCAAATCAATATGTAAGTTTATTCACATCGTATAAGGAATTGCTGAGCTGTGGCGCTCATTTTATTCCCCAATAAAGTGTATGTCTGCACAACAGACTCCTGAGCATACTTAGCCTTCACTACATTGCTGGGGAGATTTTAATTATTAAGAGCATCTGATGAAGAATGTTATCAATATATCTTGTTTCCTGGAGTCTTTGTTCAGAGTCAACGATTCTCTTTAGCGATCAATGTTAACGAGCATTGGCTTGATTCATGTTGTTGCTAAGGATTATGTTAATTGTTATAAGACTCTCGACAAGTCTGAAAGAAAAGCTGTCCCTTTTCATCGGGTGACAGTAGCACCACTGAAGAACCCGAGAGACGTGCAAGGGAATTAAATATATCTACTAGGTGGTTGACTAATCTAGACTGACAGAGAGATTCTGCACAGAGTGGCCAGGAAACATGTCTGTTTCTATCTTGATTCTGCTGTGTTGGGTTGTACTTTAGTGACTGGATTTAATGGCCAACCGTCCATATGTCAGATTGTCACCCAGAATTTGGAGACACGCCATTGATTGATTTTGTGTCTATTCTGTTCATATAAAGGACAAATTCGTTGTAACATATGTCCCTTTCTCCTTGTATTGGTAAAAGGGTCTGATAGGTCTTTCCATCAATACTGTCTATCACCGTGTTGGATCTGGATGAAAGGACCTTATTTCACGAACCACAGGTCATTCCTGGAATGATTTTGCATCAGTCCACCCCAGGAGAGCAGTCACAAGTGATTTTTCAGCCTCTACTTCACTGTTCCTTAGGTTAACCTGCTCTATAAATGATTTGACTATGGAGAGTTAGGTATTACATGAAGCCTGTCTATTACAGTGCGTATGGATAGATGGAAGCATCTGGTGGCTATAAACTTACATGTCGTGTCAAATAGTAATAGATTTACAAGACTTTACCTTGAGGCGTTTTGAAATAGGTCCTACATTTTCTTTGAAGAAAAGGAAATAACCATTCTTGAGGCAAGAAAAGATAAAGACCACTTAACAAGAAAGATGGGCTGTAATCTAACAAAATATAACAGTCACATTTGCAAGTTTTGATACCTTTCTTAGAATTCATCACTGTACAGGGGCATTTCTTGGGTCTTAAAAGATCATGTGCCAAGATTCCAAAGAATGTCTCTCCATACACCCCCCCACATAAAATGTTCCCATTAGCCTTACGGTTTTTTTTCCCTTTTTTTTTTTTTTTTTTTTCTCTATACTATGTTGTGCATAAATATGTGATTCTTCAGAATTTGTTTTAGTCTTTGCCTGATGAAGAGACGTATGTAGTCTCGAAAGCTTGCAATTTGTTACCATCTTTTCAGTTAGCCATTAAAAGGTATCAACCACTGAGGACTCTCAATTCTAAATATTTTTCCCATTAGCCTTGAAATTCAGTGCAGTCTGCTAGGACATGTTATAGAGCAGGGGTCACTGATCAAATTGATATATAGTGGTGTGGGAAAAGACTCTGTAAAACTTCTATTTTATTTCTGCTCTTTCTGTGTAATCCTGTCCAGTAGGTGGTTTTAGTTGGTGATTGACAGCTAGCACAGCATGCACACTTACAAAAGGAAAACTGTCAATCACTGACTAGGACCGCCCACTGGACCAGAGTGTACAGGAGGAGCAGGGATTTCATTGCATGAAATATAGGTTATAATGTTTTGAGTTTTTTTTTAAATATATATATCATCTGTTCAGCTCTTTGCGCTTTATAACTTGCATTATTGCTGGCAGAAAGCACAGCATTTGAAAGCTGACATGTTCCCTTTAACTATATATGTATAGAATTATACACCAAGGACTACAGAGTGACTGAAAGACTGACTTGCATAAACAAACTGTTACTAAACAAAAAAAAATACTGTAGTGGTAGATACCAATTCTGCAGACCATGATTACTGTAGAGTTATATTTAATGTCTTACAGTTCATGCTCTTTCTGATTGGAGTCGTTCACTTTTTACATGTCTTCTATTTGGCCCAGATCATCATAGCGATGTCTTGACAACTTGTATCTACAGAATTTGCAAGAGAATCACATTTTACTTCTCACATTTTCAGCATTGTCCCCACCAAATTCTCAACTTGCACAAACTCTCCACCCTGCTGCCATCCTAATTCTGTTTTTCAAGTAATTATACCCACTAAGTGTCCACATCAATATTGATGCTCCAGAGTGCCCCCTTCAATAATAATGACCCCAGAGGTCCTATTAGTAGTAATGTCCCTTCCAGTTATAAAATCCCTCAGAGTGCCCCCTTCAGAAATAATGCCTTCCAAGTAAACATTTCCTTCCAATGTCTCCTTAAAGTAAGAACAAATCCCAGAAAAAATCCCCCCCAAAGTACCCCTTCCAGTAATAGTTCCCCTACAGCAAAAATCCAATGTACCCCACCCTCTGTAATAATGCCCACAGCAAAATTCCTCCAATATGCTGCTTTCTGTAATAATGTCCCTTGTGCTGCTGCACAACCTGCAAAAAATAGATGTCATACTTACCTAATCTGGTCCCTCACTGATTCCTCTAGTTCCCTGCATTCAAGAGCGAAGCAGCGCAAGTGGTGCAATAGAGTGATGTAATTGCGCCATCTACTCTGGGACACTGACATCGTGTAGGCCGCAGGTCCACAGCAGCTTGCGACCTACAAGACAGAGATTGGTAGGGCAAGGATCTTGTTATACTCTGTTGTCTGGCATAGGATCAATTTGTATTGGTGTAACAAGGTGGTCCAGGGCGGTAGTTCCAGCCGAATCAACTAAGCCACAGTCAGTATACACCCCAGGACCTTGTACATGAAATAGACAGGACAGACACAGCTCCCCTCACGAGTTACCTCTTTTTCCAGTCACTGCAGTCTAGGCAATCACAATCCAGAAACACAGTTATAATCCAGCAGGGAAAACTATATACTTCATAGGTAAGAAAAATGTAGAAAAGGTAGTTGCAGGAAATATAGTAAAAATTCCTTCTCTTTCCCTATTCCTCTTCACTGCAGTGTCAGCAGCCGTAGTAGTGGAGATGCTTCAGTGGCCGGTATCTGGACGCTTATAGTCCCTTCGGCGGAGCACTCACTCAGTCTCAGTGCCTGACAGTCCTGGCAGCAAATATTCTCCCCAGCTGGGGGTCCCTTCTGTCCCAGATGGGGACACACTCATGCCCCAGATGTGGGCTCCTTCTGTCCCGGATGGGGACGCACATATGCCAAAATCTGGATGCTTAAAGTCCCTTGGGAGGGGCACCTACGTAGTTCTGTGCCCACTTCACTGCCCGTGGGTCCGGGGCAACACTTTCTCTCCCCTCCAGGGGAGTCCTTGGCTCCAGACGCTGGAACACAATTTGCCACGGCCATGCCTGGCGGGCTCTGCTCCAGAAGCAGGAACTTCCTGCTCCCTTGAGGCTGCAAGTCCTGCCACCTCAAGTAACCCCTTCTGTCCCTGCCTCAAATATGTGCAGTGTAAAACACAGAGAGCAATACAGCACAACAGTAATCCAATACAAGTTAAGACAGTACAGAGTAAAAGGGGCATCATACATTGCATCAACACATATATGAAAAACGACAAACACAGCACATTAATATGTTAACATACAGATAGTGCATGGGACCAGCACATAGGAGAGCGGGGAAGCAATGGGGTTCTCCGCCACCTCCTTACACTGGCGTCATGGTGAAGGCGATATAGTTCAAATTGGTGCTCCCCAGATATCAGGGGCACCAACCAAGATGTCCGGGACCTGTGCCCTGGTTCTTTGGTGCTAGTGACGCCACTGTCCTGCTCCATCACTGTTTAGGCTGACTTCAAGTGTAACATTTCTGGAAAGTTCTTTCTGCTATGATAAATGTTTTTGTTGAGTCGCCCCACAGGCCAGGGGTCACTCGGTACCGGGCCCTGCGGTTCACAGGGGGATGTCACGGTGGCTGCGACCCGGTCCGTGGCCCAGGGCGCCCATGTAAAAGGGAAAGGTCTTTAAAGGGATAGAGTTATGTGTGTAGATAGTGATATGGTGAGAGATGCAGAGAAGAACGAGGACACAAGGTTGCAGTCTCTTTACCTTTACTAAAGACTTCAGCATCCACAGTCCAGGGCACCAGACCACAGGGCGGGCAGAGAAGTCCGGGCACTCTAGAGACAAGCAAGTTCCCTTGGGTAAGTCAGGTGAGAGCCTACCACTCTGCGCTTTCTGTCTCTAAGTCCCTGCTGCCACTAAGTGACTCGACAATATCTTTAATCGTTCTGCTGTCCTAGGACAGGTACCTGTATGGCAGGCAGCTCGGGCCGTGTGAACTGGGGTCTGTTCTCGGTGACTCCAGGCTCCTAGGTGCTGCTGTGCCACAGGTAATTATGAACAAAGTCCTTGTAGAACAATACCCTCCGGTTCTGCTCTGTGTTTTATAATCCACAAAAGCCTCGGGATCCCGGTACCCAGATTCTTGCACTGATACTCTTTAGAGGCCTGCTCGTGGCCTCTTGGAGCTTTCACTTTCCTCTGTGCTCCACTCCTGTCTGTCCTCGCACACAGACTTCTACTACTAACTGAGCTGTCTCCGCCTCCAATCCAGGATCTTTGTTCCAGGGAAGCTGCCCCAAAACAGGGCTTGGAGCTCCCCCTTCTGGCCTGGAAGTGGAAGGTGTTGTGTGTGTGTGTGTGTGTGTGTGTGTGTGTGTGTGTGTGTGTGTGTGTGTGTAAACCTACCAAAGGAAATCTCACTTGTCTCCAGACATAGCATTATCCTCCCCCTGAGGAAGACAGCACTACTGTGGTACCCGAGCTCCTGGGGTGCCACATTGTCATCATAGAAGACCTTTCCAGAAGGCCACATTTGTAAGCATATGAATTCTGATCACTATACTTTATGGCTCTTCTTGAGGTAAATATTTTTTTAGAAGCGGTTGCATAGCTATAGAGGTGCATATGGAAATAGGGACCACGGCACTCAGGGCTTCTTGGCGGTGCGCAAGTTAGGGATCCAACCCGTAGAATATAGCTAAGAAATACTTGGCACTCAGGAGATATGTTGTTGCAAAATTCAGAAATAAATTTTATTCGGTGCATCCAGTTCAACATGTATAAACGTTGAGCGCAACGGGAGCGCAAGGCGTCTGAAAGCCTCCCGGGGAGCGTCTTCTCCATAGCACGGCGTCCGTGGCATCTCTGATGTTGAGCGCTGTCTCCCCTGCGAGTATCTCGCTTTGTCTTAGCGCTGTGTTTGCTCATCACCATAGGCTTTCAGACGCCTTGCGCTCCCGTACCTTGGCTGATTTCTAATTTAGTATGTTTTGTCACACATGGTCTCCAGCACTCACAACTGTATCTGATGAAGGTCTTATTTGTGTAGACCGAAAACGTTTATACATGTTGAACTGGATGCACCGAATAAAATTTATTTCTGAATTTTGCAACAACATATCTCCTGAGTGCCAAGTATTTCTTAGCTAGCTATAGAGGTGCAGACATACCTATCAAATCTGTAGCTTGATATCATAGGTTACGTTCACGTGGAATTTTTTTACATCGATTTTTCTGTCTGAAAAGTACACATCAAAAAAGCACTAAAAAAACTCACCACTTTTGTTTTTTGAAGTAACTTTTTTTTTGTGATATTAATTGCCCCTTTTTGCACCAAATTCTTCAAAAAGGTGCATAAAAATAAAAAAAAACCCTCTTTTTTTGTTTTTTATGCCTTTGACCAAAAAGTCACATGATCCTTAAAAATGTTGCATGCTGGTCTTCGGCTGAGCAAAAAAAGTTTGAATTAAACAATAATGCCCCATAAGTGCCCCCGTCAAGAATTGGAAAGAATGTTGCATACTAGTCTTCAACAGAGCAAAAATAAAATTGGACACATTTTTTACTCCAGTACTGTACTGAAATACAATTCTATAAAAATTTAGCAATATGTCACAGTCACAAATGATGAAAGAGATTAAAACATCTGGGCAGGGAAAAACTCACCCATACTATCAAACAGGAAAAAAGAGACAAAAATAAGTAATCTCAAAAATTAATTAAATAATGGATAAGGTGGTAAAGTGGTTTTTCATGTCATTTTTAAATCACAATCTTCTCCAAAATCTATGTAAAAAATAAAAAGTGAGTGTGAACCTGCGTTTTCTGCTAGGAAAATACAATCCAAATTTGACTACTGAATCAGTTGAAGTAAATAATACCTCAAGGAGAAAAACACACATAAAATCATGCCAAAAATGCTCCCTAAACTTTTTGCAATATGGTTTTTAAACGTGATTTTTTTTGTGAGAAAGATCCATAATGAAAAATTCCGTGTGAAAACATTAGTATCATAAGCTGCACATGGTAGATGGCGTCCAAGTTACACATTTGTATTTAAGCCCATTAACGTAAACTGATAGTTCTGTCTAGAAGAATTTGTTGCCCTGCGATTTTGGGTGGGTGCTTTAACAAAGTACCATCTTATTAGAAATGCAGCAACCACAAAAAACGGGGGATACTTTATATGAGGAGGAATATTCAACAAACGTAGACTTTTCATTTAAGGAATTAATGAATAAACTCAAACAAAAGGATATGTAAATGTCTAAGAAATGTTTGAAGTCTTCGTCTATAAATATTGACAGATGGGATTTCTATAGACTATCGAGTGCCATAATAAATTAACAGCTTATACTTAGAGATAAGTAAATAGATAAGTCTGGGTTGAGATGGCAAACATTGCATATAAACAGTATTTGGCAAAGTATGAAGAAAATGAGATTCACCCCTAGGAACTAAAATTATGCATTTGCGTTTTCCCAATAAAAAAAACTATAGAATGGATCCATATGTTTAGACTTCTCTGACCTCTATGATTACAATATCGATCTGTAATTTGCATTTGACCATTAGGTCATCTAATAACAGAGTCCTTCATGTAAAATAAGTTTAATTAAGTTGTTTTTCGATTTCATGTTTGTGTGAGCAATAGTGATGAGCGAATGTGCTCGGATAAGGTGTTATCCAAGCATGCTTGTGTGCTAACCGAATGACTTTGATGTGCTCGAAAAATATGTTGGAGTCCCCATGGCTGCATGTCTAGGGGCTGTTAGACAGCTGCAACACATACAGGGATGGCCTAACAAACTGGAAATCACTGCATGTGTTGTGGCTGTCGAACAGCAGTGAGACATGCAGCCGTGGGGACTCAAATATATTTTTCGAGCATGTTGAAGTCATTCGGTTTAACACCTTATCCGAGCACATTCGCTCATCACTAGGGAGCATCAATGATTCGCATCCCAGATTCCTGTTTGCCGGTGATGGTCAACTCCTGAGGATTAATAGTTTGGACCAGCAGCATGGTTAACTGTGCACGTTCTCTAATACAGATAAGATTTATACCTTTAAAGGAAGCTGTCAGGCGATTTATGCTGCCCAAACTGCAGGCAGCATAAATCACATCCTGATATATTTTTATCTGAAATGCCGAAGCCAGCTCTTTCCAGTGCTGCTGCAATTGATTGACAGGTCTCACCCTCGCATTTACATAGGCAGAGACTTCTAGCAGGTCTGGGAATAGCTGGTCAGGAGTGGAGCAGGACTAGCTTAGTCGGATCTTTAAAGTATATTTTCTCTGAAATGCTAGAACAGAGGTGTTGAGTTCTCATTCAATGGAAGTCTTCAAACAGAGTCTGGATAGACATCTGTTTGCGATGGGTTAGTGAACCCTGTGTTGAGCAGGGGGTTGGACACGATGACCCTGGAGGTCCCTTCCAACTCTAATATTCTTTGATTCCATGATTATGTGGCTACAATCCACAGTAGTAGTAGTCCCCTAGAAAATACGGACAACATGAGTTTTCATCTTTTAAGTCTTCCATTCACATTAGATTAAAGTCACCAAAACACTTTTACTTGGTTGGGACTGGATGACCTAATGTGTACGGGAGCCACCCTACTCTCCCCTAACACTATATGTCAGGGAATTAATGGATTGGGAATGTTTAATCACCATTCCTGCTCCTTTTGTTTGTCAGGGAGAAAATCTGCTACTAGATATCTCTGGCTGTGGCTAAAATTTCATTTAGATGAGCCAAAAACTTGTGAAAGCCAGTTATTGGCTTGTGTAAACATGCTGGCAATGACCCGACAAACTAACCAAAACACTAGTTGTCTGGTGATTAAATTCATGCCAGCATTGAAATCATAATTCTTGCCGCATGTATGTCATGTAAACAAAAGATGTGCTGCCAAAAACGATAATATTCTATGTGCAAAGAAAGATCTGAGGCGTATGGGCAGCTTTAGTTAAAACTTGATATACCAACAAGAGACAAAAAAACACACAATCAAAAACAATAACAAAAAAACAATAAAATATCCCTAGTTCAACAAGTTATTCAAAAAAATGTTCCCACGCAGATCTGACAGAGTCCTTTGCATACCTGTAAGGGGGTTACAGGGACATTATTGTTACTTGACCCGGTTCTGAATGTATTATTCTCTCTGTATATATTGTCTTTATGTATATGCTGTTCAATGTATGTAGTTACTTACGGAAAGTGCAGTACCTCAATTAGGACACTAGATGGGGTACCTCAGTGTACATAGTTTACATAGGAGGAGTCAACTGTGGGATAAGATTGTGAGCTTCCTGTTTTTTGGGCGTGAAGGGACAGGGAGCCCGTGCCGGGCGGCTGGACTCCGTAACATTTAAGGAAAATAGCCCAGCTATCTAGGAGCCTATAGTGGCCAGCAGCAGAGATAGCAGCAGAGACAGCAGCAGTGACAGCAGATAGCAGCGGTGACAGCAGTGGAGAGAGCAGAAGCTACGGCAGGAGTCACAGCAAGACAGTAACGCAGGTCGCTCCGAAAATGTGGCAGCTTGCTACTTGGGCAGATGTCCTTATGTCTGGTGTGAAATGGACAAGGGAAAGGTAATTAAAGGTAGTTAAGCTGGAGAGGGAGGATGCTGCGATTCTGTGCGGGATGGGACGTTCCGGGAACACCATGAAGGACGCAGAGAAAAGCACACGGAAAGCAAAAGATACATACTGTGTGGAACCTAAGGTTGATGCTGTAACTGAAATGGATGTGCTGCATATGAAAATAAGTAAAGTTCTATGTTTAAAGTTGGAATCGGACTCTGTCTTTTTATGTACTAAATCAGACAAAGAAGTTTTCCTGCAACCCAGGGAGGACTCTGAGAACAAGGCAAGTGAGTCAGTGGGACTGTATATATGTGATGTGGGCGGTCAGGGCCCGCTTAAGCAGACTCCTATGTGGGCCATGACTACGGCCCTGGCTGATGCTCACATACCAACGATGATCCCAGAATACAAAGTCAATGTTGTGAGCTCCATAGACTGTAGCAGCAGTCATTCTGGGTCTTACTGTGCACCACTAGACCCTCTTGGCCCAAATAGTTATTTAGCCCTTTAGACCATCAGGTCCTGCTCATGTGCGCTCCCTGTTCTTTTTCTTTTGCAATGAAGGATGTGGGGGAGAGGAAAATGATGGATGTGGGGGAGAGCACAGTGAGGGTGCGGGGAGAGGATGATGAGGGATGTGGAAGAGAGGACAATGAGAGGGCAGGGGAGAGGACATTGAGGGGGTTGGGGGATTGGTATGGGAGTAAGGGGTACTTATAGTGCACTTACGAACAGGGGGAGGAAACAGGACTTTAGATGTGGATATAAAATGAATTAGGTGGGGGAGGAGGGTGCAAAGTCCCTGATAGCGTCCTCCCCCCATCCTACAATTCATTATGACACTATCAGGGACTTCAAATTTATTGGGAAGTGGGAAAGGAAGGGTATGGTGCATAGGACACTTTATAATGAATTGAAAGGTGGGAGGAGAAGCTGTCAAGGACTTGTAATGAAATGGGAGGCGGTGGAGGTTTTTAAAATCATGTTCTCCCACCCCCAAATTCACTATGATGCTATCAAGAGATTATACTGATTGGGGGGGGGGGGGGACAGGACAGAGACTAAGGCTATGTGCACATTTTCTGAATTGGAAGCAAAAAATTCATGTCATAATGTGTTTATAGGAAGAACGCTGCATGAAATAAATTTTTTACCATGTTTTTGCTTATTTACGCCTACTCATTAGTACGGCTGAAATACGCTGCAAGAATTAACATTATGAAGATTTTAATCTCCTGGAAATCTGCAAGATAAAAATAATCAATGAGTGCATGAGACTTCAGGGATCTCATTCACTTTGCTTGCACTGCAAAACCTTGCACATTTTCCATAACAAAAACATAGCATGAGCATATAGGCTTAAAGTTAATTGGGGAGAGTCACAGAGACTGAATAATTTATATTTATCGGGTGGCAGAAATTATAGTTAATGGGAGGCACAGTGCTGCAGTGCTAACCACTTTACATTTTGATTGGTGAGTGGCTAATAGTATGCTAATGGTGGGGTATGTAGTCAGGAGCGCAGTGCAGGGGAGACATGTATGTATACAATGTATATGATGTTGTTATTTTTAGGGTTGCGACGATCATCATGACAATACAAGTGGGGAGGACTAGAACATGTTGACATCAGGGTCTAACCAGATGAAGAAGAAACAGCAGAAAATGACTTAAGTCAGATGAGACGTCAGCGGTAAGTTCCTGGGTATAAATTTTATTCTGTATCTGCACTGTACGAATAGCACAGTCCTTTAAAGGGAACCTGTCACCCCCCCCCCCCCCTAGGTGTTTTTAACTAAAAGAGCCACCTTGTGCAGCAGTAATGCTGCATTCTGTCAAGGGGGCCCTTTTAGTTCTGGGTGCTGTAACTGCAGAAATAATCCATTTTGTAATTATAATCTGTTTTGCGCCTGTGCGGACGCCCTGCCTGTGAATCCCAGCCCCGCAGTGTATTCTTATTTATTCATACTACGGGGCTGGGATTCACAGGCAGGGCGTCCGCACAGGCGCAGTCAGCTAGACTGCATATGAGGACAGACGGGCAGCGCTCACTGCGCCTGCCCAAGGCAGGAGAAAAGAGCGCAGGCGCCGGCTAATTTCAAAATAGTGGTGAGGAGGCGGCGCCCGGCGCCAAGAAGATTTGAGTGATGGCTGTGTGGCGTCTGCTGCAGGAGGAAAACGCCGGCCTCCTTGACTGAAGACAAGGTATTTTGGACAAATTATAAAACGAATTATTTCGGCAGTTACAGCACCCAGAACTAAAAGAGCCACCTTGTCAGAATGCAGCATTACTGCTGCACAAGTTGGCTCTTTTAGTTAAAAACGCCTGGGGGGGGGGGGGGGTGACAGGTTCCCTTTAATATATAGTGTAATCACTTATTATGTATAGCACCGTCCTTAGTTACCTAGTTAGTTACATCGTTTCCTCTTTCATTATGTATAACACCGTCCCTTATTACATATCATCCTCTCTAGTTATGTTTGGGGCGATACCTTATTATCTTTTATGCACTATGCTGTTATGTACTATGTTGTCCCTTACATAGCGTATTCTTGTTATTTTTGCTATTCACAGCATCCTCTTTAATTACATAGTGCTCTGTTGTTAGATGTAAAATGACTGCTGATGGAGCAGCTGGTGACAAGAAGACTAGAAGAAGACTAGTCCATCATTCACCTGCATTAGAAAAGAAACTTTACTATATTCCATCAGCCATCATTGCATTATATGATAACAAGACCAGGCAACATATTTTTGACAAAAAAGGGGGAAATTAAAGCACTAAATAGTGCAAAAATACCCACAACCGAAGCAAAACACCAACTCCATATAAGCTACTGAGAAAGAAGTACCAAAAGGAGCATAGAGGTAATATAGAAAAGTAAATTTTATTAGGATAACAATACAACAGCATAAAGTGCATGAGATATCACTGTGTCATAAAGTGCATAAGGACGGTTAAAAACGTGAGTATCCCCTGGTGCATATTGCCCATGTGTATAACATGCATCATTATCAGCAAGGAAAGCAGCCCAAAAATCAATCATAAAGATTAGTAAGTGGTTGAAAATATCCCACAGCGTATGTTGACGCTAAAGAACGGCACTTACCAGTATAGAACAGCAGGGCAGCATGCACCAGGTCGGACCCTCTAGCAAAGAGGGTCTTTGGGGGTCTTTGCTAGAGGGTCCGACCTGATGCATGCTGCCCTGCTGTTCTATACTGGTAAGCGCCGTTCTTTAGTGTAGCGCCCCCACTGCCGCAGGGCCGAGGGGATACCCGGTACCGGGCCTCTGAGTCTCTGCTCTGGGGTTGTCACGGTGGCTAGACCCGGTCCGTGACCCTGCTGAGGGGCGTACAGTAATAGATGTGGATGGTGGTGGTGGTGCGGTGCAGTAAATAATGAGGACACCAGGTTGCAGTCTCTTTACCTCTTTACTGAAGGCTTCTGGGTCCTCAGTCCGGAGTACGGTTAACCAAGTGATATCTCATGCACTTTATGCTGTTGTATTGTTATCCTAATAAAATGTACTTTTCTATATTACCTCTATGCTCCTTTTGGTAGTCCTTTCTCAGTATCAGTGCATTATATATTGTATCTAATAGGAGACGACAGTATGTAATAAAAAACAGGACACTATATAATCTGATATGTAAGGAACTTAGCTGTACATAACAAGAGAGATCACTCTATAATAAGGGATAATATACATAATAAAGATATATATATATATATATATACTGTATATATATATATATACTGTATATATACACTGCTCAAAAAAATAAACGAAACACATAAACAACAGACTATAACTCCAAGTAAATCAAACTTTTGTGAAATCAAACTGTCCACTTAGGAAGCAACACTGCTTGACAATCAATTTCACATTCTGTTGTGCAAATGGAATAGACAACAGAATGAAATTATTGGCAATTATCAAGACACACTCAATAAAAGAGTGGTTCTGCAGGTAGGGACCACAGACCACATCTCAGTTCCAATGTTTTCTGGCTGGTGTTTTGGTCACTTTGGACACTACAACCCACACAAGTGGCTCAGGTAGTGCAGCTCATCCAGGATGGCACATCAATGTGAGATGTGGCAAGAAGGTTGTGTCCGTCAGCGTAGTGTCCAGAGGCGGGAGGCGCTACCAGGAGACAGGCCAGTACACCAGGAGACGTGTAGGGGGCCGAAGGAGGGCAACAACCCAGCAGCAGGACCATTACCTCAACCTTTGTACAAGGAGGAACAGGAGGAGCACTGCCAGAGCCCTGCAAAATGACCTTCAGCAGGCCACAAATGTGCATGTGTCTGGGCAAACGGTTAGAAACCGACTCCATGAGGATAGTCTGAGTGCCCGACGTCCACATATGGAGGTTGTGATCACAGCTCAACACCGTGAAGGACGCTTGGCATTTGCCACAGAACACCAGGATTGGCAAATTCGCCACTGTGCTCTTCACAGATGAAAGCAGGTTCACACTGAGCACATGTGACAGACATGACAGAATCTGGAGTCGCGGTGGAGAGCGATATGCTGCTTGCAACATCAATCAGCATGACCAGTTTGGCAGTGGGTCAGTAAAGGTGTGGGGTGGCATTTCTTTGGAGGGCCGCACAGCCCTCCATGTGCTTGCCAGATGTAGCCTGACTGCCATTAGGTACCAAGATGAGATCCTCAGACCTCTTGTGAGACCATGTGCTGGTGCGGTTGGCCCTGGGTTCCTCCTAATGCAGGACAATGCCAGACTTCATGTGGCTGGAGTCTGTCAGCAGTTCCTGCAAGATGAAGGCATTGAAGCTATGGACTGGCCCGCCTGTTCCTCAGACCCGAATCCAATTGAACACATCTGGGACATCATGTCTTGCACCATCCAACAATGTCACATTGCACCACAGACTATCCAGGAGTTGGCGGATGCTTTATTCCAGGTCTAGGAGGAGATCCCTCAGGAGACCATCTGCCGCCTCATCAGGAGCATGCCCAGGCGCTGTAATGAGGTCATACAGGCACGTGGAGGCCACACACCCTACTGAGCATCATTTCCTTGTCTTGAGGCATTTCCACTGAAGTTGGATCAGCCTGTAACTTCATTTTCCACTTTGATTTTGAGCATCATTCCAACTCCAGACCTCCGTGGGATATTAGTTGCGATTTACGTTGATAATTTTTATGTTTTATTGTTCTCAACACATTCCACTATGTAATGAATAAAGATTTACAACTGGAATATTTCATTCAGTGATATCTAGGATGTGGGATTTTAGTGTTCCCTTTACTTTTTTGAGCAGTGTATATACCGTATATAAGTATATTTATATAAATATATATATCGCATAGCCTCCCTTATTACAGCGTGCTCTCTCTTGTTTTATGTTTATATATATATATATATATATACTGTATATATATATATATATATATACTAGCCGTTTCCAGCCAGCTAACGCTCAGCATGCTTATTGCTATCTAATTAACGCTGCTAGTGATTAAACTAAAGTAAATAATGACAACATTTAATAGTGCTTACGCAGGTGGTAAATTAACTTAAAATGAAGATAATAACAATAATAATAATTAAAAATCAGAATAATACTAATACATTTTATTCACAGTGTAAAATCAAAAGCAAACTGGATTCGTGTGGTAATGTGTGGGGACAGAGCCTCGTGTGGTAATGTGTGGGGATGCAACCTCATGTGGTAATGTGTGAGGACGGAGCCTCGTGTGGTAATGTGTGTGGATGGAGCCTCGTGTGGTAATGTGGAGGGAAGGAGCCTCGTATGGTAATGTGTGGGGACAGAGCCTCGTGTGGTAATGTGTGGGGACGGAGCCTCGTGTGGTAATGTGTGAGGACGGAGCCTTGTATGGTAATGTGTGGGGACGGAGCCTCATGTGGTAATGTGTGAGGACAGAGCCTCGTGTGGTAATGTAGTATACATAGTATAATGTGTGGGTACGGAGCCTCGTGTGGTAATGTGGGGGGACGGAGCCTCGTGTGGTAATGTGTGGGGACGGAGCCTCGTGTGGTACTGTGTGGGGAAGGAGCCTCGTGTGGTAATGTGGGGGGGAAGGAGCCTCGTGTGGTAATGTGGGGGGCGGGGTTATGTGTGGTAATGTGTTGGGGGGGCAGGATTGTGTGCGGTAATGTGGGGGACGGGATTATGTGTCGTAATCTGGTGGGGGGCGGGATTATGTATGGTGATGTGGTGGGGGGGCAGGATTATGTGTGGTAATGTGGTGGGGGGTGGGATTATGTGTAGTAATGTGGTGGGGGGTGGGATTATGTGTGGTAATGTGGTGGGGGGGTGGGATTATGTGTGGTAATGTGGTGGGGGGCGGGATTATGTGTGGTAATGTGGTGGGGGGCGGAATTATGTGTGGTAATGTGGTGGGGGGGTGGGATCATGTGTGGTAATGTGGTGGGGGGTGGGATTATGTGTGGTAATGTGGTGGGGGGTGGGATTATGTGTGGTGATGGGGTGGGGGGCGGAGATACTGTGCAGGGGGCGGGTTTATCTGTGGTAATGTGGTGGGGGGCGGGATTATGTGTGGTGATGTGGTGGGGAGCGGGATTATGTGTGGTAATGTGGTGGGGGGCGGGATTATGTGTGGTAATGTAGTGGGGGCGGGATTATGTGTGGTAATGTGGTGGGGTGGCGGAATTATGTGTGGTAATGTGGTGGGGGGGCGGTATTGTGTGTGGTAATGTGGTGGGGGGGCGGGATTATGTGTGGTAATGTGGTGGGATTATGTGTGGTAATGTGGTGGGGGCAGGATTGTGTGTGGTAATGTGGTGGGGGCGGGATTGTGTGTGGTAATGTGGTGGGGGGCGGGATTGTGTGTGGTAATTTGGTGGGGGGGCGGGATTGTGTGTTGTAATGTGGTAGGGGGTGGGATTGTGTGTGGTAATGTGGTGGGGGGGTGGGATTTTGTGTGGTAATGTGGTGGGGGCGGGATTGTGTGTGGTAATTTGGTGGCGGGGCGGGATTGTGTGTTGTAATGTGGTGGGGGGAGGGATTGTGTGTGGTAATTTGGTGGGGGGGTGGGATTATGTGTGGTATTGTGGTGGGGGCGGGATTGTGTGTGGTAATGGGGTGGGGGGGCGGGATTGTGTGTTGTAATGTGGTGGGGGGGCGGGATTGTGTGTAGTAATGTAGTGGGGGGCGGGATTGTGTGTGGCAATGTGGTAGGGGGGCGGGATTGTGTGTGGTAATGTGGTGGGGGGGCGGGATTGTGTGTGGTAATGTGGTGGGGGCGGGATTGTGTGTAATAATGGGGTGGGGGCGGGATTATGTTTGTTGATGTGTGGGGGGCAGAGCTACTGTGCAGGGGGCGGGATTAGCGAGTAATCACGATGCCTCTTATATATATAGATATATATATATATATACCGTACACATTAGAGTATAAGCCGAGATTTTCAGCCAATTTTTTTAGGCTAAAAGTGCCCCTCTCGGCTTACACTCGAGTCATTGTCCCAGGAGGTCGGTGGGGGAGGGGGAGCAGCAGGAACGGCGGCTGTCACATCATACTCAGCTGCTCCCGGCGCGGTCTCTGCTTCTCTGATGGTCTCCGACGCCCGCAGCTCTTTTTGTGTTCAGCGGTCATGTGGTACCACTCATTAAAGTAATGAATATGGATGTGACTCCACTCCCATAGGCGTGGAGCGCATATGTAGCGCCCCCCACCGCCGCAGGGCCGAGGGGTACCAGGTACCGGGCCTCTGCTCTGGGGTTGTCACGGTGGCTAGGCCCGGTCCGTGACCCTGCTGGTGGGGACGCCCAAATAATAGGTGTGGATGGTGGTGCGGTGCAGTAAATAACGAGGACACCAGGTTGCAGTCTCTTTACCTCTTTACTGAAGATCTCTGGGTCCTCAGTCCGGAGTCCGGATAACCAGGCTTCGCAAGTCCGGCCGGTCCAATGGCACCTCCAGAGTTCTCTTAACAGGTGGAAATCTGTGCCTTCCTTCTTGCGCTATGTGTTGCGGTCCTTCCCTGCTGTGCTTACGGAAAGTCCCCACAACTGTTGTGTCTGTTTCTTAAGTTCCCTCACAACTCGATTAGATGATGTTCTGCTAATCCTCCGTCCCTCCCTGATGTTACGGTTAGGACGGCACCCGTATGACGGGTAGGCTCGGAGCTCTTCCGGGACCCTAGAGTCGCCCCTCTCCACAAGTTGCCCCCCAAGACTGCATAGGTGATTTAGATGAGACAGCCCGCCTTTGACTGACTGTCCTGCCGTTGGTTTAGAGTATTGCTTGAAGCTGAATATTGTAATACTCCCTCGGCGTTCCGGCCGCCGGTTATGCGCCTCAGTAGGATGTTGCCTCGGTCTTACAGCACGACTCCTACTGGTATTCTCCTTCTTGCTTTGATCTCGTTTCTCACTCAGCACAATCTATCTCGCTTCCAATCCCTCCTTGGGCACCGCCGCTATGCTGAGCAGGCACGGCCCCGTTACGTTCGCTCAAGTTGCCAAGTCTCTGTCAGGATCCCACCCCTGACAGGGACCCTACCGAATCTTCCCCTCTGCCACAAGGTGTTGCCTGGTTCCCATCCAGTCGGCTTTCTCCCTAACTTCCTGCCTGACCCCCAGTTTTACCAGTATGTGAGGAGTGGCCTAGTGAATAGAACCCTTAGCTCCCCCTGGTGGCCCGACGGTGAAATATATTGGTGTCTGTGATACCTGGTCAGATGAACTCTTTCAGTGCCATCAGACGTACCATAGCTCCCCTTAGCGGCGGAGCCACAGTACTGCAACGACCAGGACTCTGGGGCGCTGCACTCCCCCCCGGTTAAATCCAGTACTCCTGGACTGGGAAGAAAACAACAATACAGGTTAGCAAAAAGACATACAATTTTGTTGAGTGCAATAACAATAAGTATACTTGAACAGAGCTTCCCTTTATGGGAGGTGAGGACACTTGAACGTTACAAACAAGGTTAAATATTATAAATTACAGGCTATAAACAACTCCTGTTACCCAACCGGGTATTCTACTTAGTGCAAATTCTTGAACAATAATTTAACATCGCCTTTAAGGACGTACACTCTGAATCCACTAAAGACCTTCTTATAACACATTATAAGGCTTGAGCAACTGTGCTACATTCTCCTTCGTTATATCTGCAGGACCGCCTGTCCTAACGGCACCAGACCTACTGCCTCTCCTTTCTTACAGGACCGCTCCTTTCAGCCCGAGCCTTCTGTCTTTTCAACTACTATACATAGTATAGAACATAACATACTTTCAGTTTAAGAGCACTGAGCCATCTCTATATGGCTCCTAGGAGGACTCACCACTAACCCCTACGGGTTCACTTCCTGTCCTCTATTTGTAACACATTATTAAACACTTTCTTTACAATAGACCAGTTTTCTACATTTAACTTCTTCATGCCTACATTATTACTCTCTTTCAAGTAAGCATCATCGTCACTTTCTCTTTTAAGACATTATTGCTATCTCTCAGTCTTAAAGCAATACCATTCTTTAAATGCAACAAGTGGATGTCCCCTTTAAGAAGGGACCAAGTCTTTATGAGGTAGCACGTCTTCTCAAGCTACCAGTCCATACTCAGCAAAGGCTCCAGTGCGGTATCTTCACAAAGAGTCTTTCTTTAAGTAAAACCAGTAGGGAGCACCTTTAAGAAGGTGCAAACTATTTACAAAAAGTTTGTATCATGCACTGTTCATGATTGCGGCAGTTCTGGAAACTTGTGCAAAACTTAGAAAAAGTAAACAAAACAATAGGGATCCCGGGTCAACAAAGGGATCCCTTTAAGAGTTAACCCTGGATGGGTTTAGCAGCAAAACAGTAGAACAATTAACTATTTACATTTCCATGGTATCGAGGTTTATTCTCATAGTAGATCACAAGACATCAGCCGAAAGTGGACCCCTTCTGACTGCGCAGGCTTCAATCCTCGCTCCACGGCTGATGTCGCACCAGTGTCACTGGTGGATTTCCTTGGTGCGGTCAGACCACCTGATGTCTGAACCTGAAGGCGGACCCTAGCCGCCAGTTCAGTCGCTGCAATGAGACGTACGGCAGCAATGTTGGTAAGATCTGTCACGTCCGGTTCCATCATGGTTGAAGCAACAGATGACACTCTCCCAAGTTCACAGCGGTGAACGTTCCGGGCGTACCATCCGTATGCATTCCGATGACGGGTGTAGGTCACCTGATCCCCCTTTTGCAATGGGTCACCATCTCGACTGCAGCAGGGAGTCTTCACGTTGCAGCTGGTAACGAAGACGTCAGTTGGTAGCCCCGGTTCCTGTATGGAGCCCCATCCCCTCTTCGGGTGGAAGGCCAACACAGTTCCCCACTTTACCACGTCTTCCCCACCACGCGCAAGAGGCGGTTGTTGTACTCTCGGTGGGTCAGTTAATTCTGCCTCTTTTTGTCTTTTCCAATGTAGAATCAAACATTGTTTGTATTGTTCCCAGGTAAGCACAGTAAGGGTGGAACCTTCCTCCCGAGCTCCATCTGGCCCAATCCGGGGGGTGTCCCACTGGAGAATCACCCCGTCTGGGCCCACGTCTATGGGTTCTCCCATCCTGGTCGGCAGCGGTGGTACCAGCTTCCCCATTGCGTCGGGGGGTAACACCACTAACTCCGCCGAGAGGAGGCGGCTTTTACTGGGGTGAGGGTCGGTCGCGAGAGCGGGATCGAGCGGGGGAGCAGGGGCGTCTTCCATACCTGCGCCTGATGTGATTCCACCGATGTCGATCTGGTCCTCCAACGAGGACACTGGAGTCGGCTGCAGCCCGGACCGCGGCTCCTCCATTGCGGTACCCGGATGCGGCTCCACCCTCCATGGTTCCTCCTCCGCTGGCTCCGAGGTCGAGATGGGTAGGCTCAGCTCCGTTGCCGGTTCCAAGGAATCCAGGCCCTTCCGCTGCGGTGGATGTGGGTCCGCCTCTAGTGGATGAGGGCAAGCCGGGATTGCTCCTTCCTCGTTCAGGCACTTGCTGTTCATCATCGCTGTCTGATAGTCGGTGGCAGTGCATGCACCTGACCCCGCCATTTCTCCGGGGCCGAGCTTCTCCGCCACCCGCTTCCCGCCGTTGCAAATCAGGGGGCGGTTCTCCTCGGTTGCTGGGTGGGTCGTCCTCTCGCAGCAGGAGTCGGAGGGGGCGGTCGCTACTTCTGGCGCCGCTCTGGTAGTCTCCTCCCATAGCACGCCCTTCTTCTCCCTCTGCGTTCCCGGTGGCGCTGCAATGGCGGCGGTTTTGGCGGGAACTTTTTGGCGGCAATTGGCGTAGCACAGTCCTTGCAATAAAGTACAGTCCAAGCACAATAAATCACAGTTCCAAGGCACACATGACCTGATTCTTCAGGCTTAAGTAGATCCTATTCGTGACGCCAAAAATGTAGCACCCCCCACCGCCGCAGGGCCGAGGGGTACCCGGTACCGGGCCTCTGGGTCTCTGCTCTGGGGTTGTCACGGTGGCTAGGCCCGGTCCGTGACCCTGCTGGTGGGGACGCCCAAATAATAGGTGTGGATTGTGGTGCGGTGCAGTAAATAACGAGGACACCAGGTTGCAGTCTCTTTACCTCTTTACTGAAGATCTCTGGGTCCTCAGTCCGGAGTCCGGATAACCAGGCTTCGCAAGTCCGGCCGGTCCAATGGCACCTCCAGAGTTCTCTTAACAGGTGGAAATCTGTGCCTTCCTTCTTGCGCTATGTGTTGCGGTCCTTCCCTGCTGTGCTTACGGAAAGTCCCCACAACTGTTGTGTCTGTTTCTTAAGTTCCCTCACAACTCGATTAGATGATGTTCTGCTAATCCTCCGTCCCTCCCTGATGTTACGGTTAGGACGGCACCCGTATGACGGGTAGGCTCGGAGCTCTTCCGGGACCCTAGAGTCGCCCCTCTCCACAAGTTGCCCCCCAAGACTGCATAGGTGATTTAGATGAGACAGCCCGCCTTTGACTGACTGTCCTGCCGTTGGTTTAGAGTATTGGTTGAAGCTGAATATTGTAATACTCCCTCGGCGTTCCGGCCGCCGGTTATGCGCCTCAGTAGGATGTTGCCTCGGTCTTACAGCACGACTCCTACTGGTATTCTCCTTCTTGCTTTGATCTCGTTTCTCACTCAGCACAATCTATCTCGCTTCCAATCCCTCCTTGGGCACCGCCGCTATGCTGAGCAGGCACGGCCCCGTTACGTTCGCTCAAGTTGCCAAGTCTCTGTCAGGATCCCACCCCTGACAGGGACCCTACCAAATCTTCCCCTGCAACACCCTCTGCCACAAGGTGTTGCCTGGTTCCCATCCAGTCGGCTTTCTCCCTAACTTCCTGCCTGACCCCCAGTTTTACCAGTATGTGAGGAGTGGCCTAGTGAATAGAACCCTTAGCTCCCCCTGGTGGCCCGACGGTGAAATATGTTGGTGTCTGTGATACCTGGTCAGATGAACTCCTTCAGTGCCATCAGACGTACCATAGCTCCCCTTAGCGGCGGAGCCACAGTACTGCAACGACCAGGACTCTGGGGCGCTGCACATATTCATTACTTTAATGAGCGGAACCATGTAACCGTTGAACACAGGAACAAACTGCCGGCGCGCGCTGGAGACCATCGGAGAAGCAGGGACATACAGAGAGACCACGCCAGGATGGGGTGAGTATGACTGGGGAGGGTGAGCCATGCGATATTCCCCTGTCCCCTTTCCACCGCCTCACTGTGTCTTCCGCCTCCTCTGGCTGTGACATTCAGGTCAGAGGGTGCGATGACATGTTTAGTGCGCGCCCTCTGCCTGAACAGTTACTGCAGAGACCCGGAAGACACTGTGGCACGCGGCGGTGGAACGGGAACAGGTGAATATCGCAAGTGCCGGAGTCCTGAGCCAGCGGCAACTCCCACACCTGGACCCCATAGCACGACGGAGCATCTTATGGGGCCATCAACCTTTGTGCAGCATTATATGGGGCATAATATTCTATGGAGCATCTTATGGGGCCATCAACCTTTGTACAGCATTATATGGGGCACAATATTCTATGGATCATCTTATGGGGTCATCAACCTTTGTGCAGCATTATATGGGGCATAATATTCTATGGATCATCCTATCAACCTTTGTGCAGCATTATATGGGGCATAATACTCTATGGATCATCCTATGGACCATCAACCTTTGTGCATCATTATATGGGGCATAATATTCTATGGAGCATCTTATGAGGCCATCAATCTTTGTGCAGTGTTATATTGGGCATAATATGCTATGGAGCATCTTATGGGGCCATCAACCTTTGTGCAGCATTATAAGGGGCATAATATTCTATGGATCATCTCATGGGGCCATCAATAACCTTTTATGCAGCATTATATGGGGCATATTTTAATATGGAGCATCTTATTGGGCCCATCATTAACTTTATGGAGCATTATATGGGGCTACTGATTCAATATGGATATTCAAAAACACTTAACCTACTGGTGTCTCAATTAATGTAACTTTTATTGGTATCTATTTTTATTTTTGAAATTTACCAGTAGCTGCTGCATTTCCCACCCTAGGTTTATACTAGAGTCAATAAGTTTTCCAAGTTTTATGTGGCAAAATTAGAGGTCTCGACTTATACTCGGATCGGCTTATACTTGGGTATATACGGTATATATACATATATATATAAGTATGTGTGTTCTGCTATATATATGTCTATAGTTTTGTCACCATAAAAGGAGGGGACCCCAGACACATTGCTTGCACAGGGGCCCTAATGTGTGGGTGTTTGGCCCTGGTCAGTAACTATACCACTCATCAAAGTCACAGAGACTTTTAGAAGACAGCGTGACTCGGCATCTCTCGCGAAGCACATCGGAACCCGGAGTGGTTACTGCTACAGCCTATGGAACTTTGAATGAGGCTCCATAGCCTTTGGACATCGGATTTGGGGATTGTCGTGAGAGTACCAAGGACTACATCGTACCCGTATGGGAAGTTTTTGTTTTCTAAGGTTTTCAGGTATCCATTTGTGGATTATGGTGGATTTGGTGGACTACGGCGAATTCTCTTGACTACGTCGGGCTTGCATGGCTTTTTTTATAAACTGAGGAACCAGTGAATGTGTCAAGCAGTGTTTCTTCAAATAAAGTATTTTTTTGTGTGTTTTTATTTTTTGATTACTGTGATAGTAATGGGGGTGCCAGGGCTTGTTGCCAGCTGTGATTTTTGTCAAATCACAGCTGACATCAACTCCAACTACCCTTACCCCGATTGCCTCACCAAGTGCCAGAATTGGCGCATGTCATGTGATGCATCACTTCTGGGGCGGCTGTTGGCTAGTATTTTTAGGCTGGGAAGGATCCAATAGCCATGAACCTTCCAAACCTGGTAATTAGGGTTGAGCGAAACGGATCGTTCATTTTCAAAAGTCGCCGACTTTTAGCAAAGTTGGGTTTCGTGAAACCCGACCCGACTCCAGCGTGGGATTGGCCACGTGGTCGGCGATCTTGGCGCCAAAGTCGCGTTTTGTATGATGCCTTCCCCGCCATTTTTTCAGCCAATTAAGGAGTGTGGGCAGCGTGATGACATAGGTTCCGGCCTGGTTTCTGCGGCGTCATAGAGCCATATTACTGTTTGGGCTGCAGTGATTTCCACAGTCAAACACAACATATGCTTTGCACGGAGGAGAGAGAGAGAGAGAGAGAGAGAGAGAGATTGAGATTAAGTAAATGTAAAAAATAATCCACATTGACTTGCATTGGGTTTCGTGTTCCGGTCCGGAACCCGACTTTACAGTAGAATCGGCCGATTTCACGCGATCCGACTTTCGAGAAGGTCGGGTTTCACAAAACCCAACTCGATCCTAAAAAAGCAAAAGTCGCTCAACCCTACTGGTAATATCAGCCTGCAACTGTCTGCTATACCTTTGCTGGTTATCAAAAATAGGAGGGACCAAGCGTAGTTTTTTTCATTTCTTTATTAGGATAAACAAAGCTAAACAAAGCTAAACACCCTGTAGTGACACATGTAATGCACTAAAGGATTCAAGTTTATTATCTGTAGGGGGTTTTGACATTATATATCTACAGGACATCTACCTATCAATTCTATCTACTTTATCTATCTATCTATCTATCTTTCTATTTAAACATACAAAATTGGAACAGCACTTTACCAATAGGTGGGTGCACGCCTCCCAGACAAAATATCCAAGACTTGCCTCAATCCAGACATAGGAAAAAATGCAGGCAGCACTCCATAGCTTAAAGGTGAAAACATGTGGTTTTATTTCAAACCCACATGCTGTGGCAATGTTTCAGCTCAAATGAGCCTTTTTTAAGGCTTGAAAAAGGCTCATTTGAGCTGAAACTTTGCCACAGCATGTGGGTTTGAAATAATGCCACATTTTTTCACCTTTAAGCTATGGAGTGCTGCCTGCATTTTTTCCAATATCTTTCAATTTATCTATCTATTATTTATCTATTGCCATATACATCTTTTGGTATATCTATCTATCTAAGATTGTTTTATTAGGGTTTGTAAACTAGCTTTAAGTTACATAGAATATTACAGTATGTAAAACATGATGTTAAAAATGGAATGCATACAGATATCATATGGATGGTAGGTGAGAAAAAAAGTTACACACTAGCAAAGCGCGCAAGACATACAGAGTGGCATACGCAGGACACTTGTTCAACTTTTCAGGATTAACATTGGAGCGAATTGATATGTGCATTGCTGATGTGAGCAAGCCCTAATGAAGGCTGGTCTGCATTTTGGCACACAACCTGAAAACTAACACCCAGTTCATTTTAGGTTTAGGTTGTAGATATGAGTCACCTGCCAGGGCCATGCGGTACCCAATACCGGGTCCGGTGTTCACAGGGGGATGTCACGGTGGCGACCCGGTCCGTGGCCCTGGGCGCCCATGTAAAAGGGGAAATTGAATAAAGTTTATGTTTGTGACACCACCTGTGGTATTCGGTCAGTGGGGACCGACGCTGCTTTAAGGAGTCCTCTGGGGTGATGTTATGGCAGCTAGATGATATAACTTCTCACAGGTGAAGTCCCCAGGGCTCCCAGTGTATAGATGGAAGATGGTGAATGGCGCAGAAAAGAACGCGGTCACAGGTTTGCAGTCTCTTTACCTGATTTACTGAAGACTTCAGGCAGCCACAGTTCAGGGTACCAGATCACACGGCAGGCAGGGTCCAGCCGGCTTGGAAGAGAATAGAGAGTCCCCTTTACCTGGTGTTGTTAAAAGCCTTCCTCTAGCTTGGTGGTGTTGTAGTCCCTTACTGCCTATGGCTTCAGATAAGGTCCTCACAGTTCTTCTCTCTCTGTCCCTCATATAGGATAGGACACAAACCCGTATGACAGGTAACTCAAGCCTTTTTACAGGGACTCTATCATGCTCCGGGCTCTATGTGTTACTGTGTCTTCAGGTGTGTGTGGTGGACAGGTAACTTGCATTTCAGCTGTCCTGCCGGTCTCTGCTATGTGTCTTAGCATCCCACAAATGCCTCGGTGTTCCGGCTGCCGGTTATCTGCGCTTTGCCAGGGAGACAGTCTGCTCGCTGCTGTCCTCCCCCTGGTGCCCCTCTCCTCTGCCTCACTCTCCTGCATGCTCACTGAACTATGTTCGGCTTTCTGTATGTCTCTTTCTTTGGGAGCTGTAGTACTTCAGACTACACGGCCCCTTCATACGTTCTTCCTGCCTCAGACTGCTCCAGTCTGCTTCCTGGCACTTTCTGACTCTCTTTCCCTCCAAACCACAATATATATGCATATGCAGGGGAGTCACCTAGGAATACGATCAAAAGCTCCCCTTTGTGGCCTAGAGTGTGAACATGTGTGCATTGTGATTACCTGATAAAAGATATCCTTCATCACTTCCAAACGTAACATCACTCTCCCCGTGAGGAAAGCAATGCTACTGTGACGACCAGGACCCTGGGGCACCGCAGATATACCCGGTCTGATAATTTAGATAAAACCAAAGCCCAAATAATATTATTATTTCATGTGGTCGATTTGCTGTGATTAATTGCTGATTATGCAGTAAACAAATTATTCATCAAAGAGTTGCATCATCACAACAAAGCTATAAACTTTTTTTGGCAAGCAAGCTGGCTGCGAGGGTTTATGCAGAATTCAAACGACTGTCACCTCTTCGCGTGCTCAGAATATCTGCCAGAAAATTGCAAGGATGTTTTATGTTGTCAGAAGAGCCGGCAATGCAGTTTTTGACTGTGTTACTGTGGAAACAAGGAGCATCATTTCTGCAACCCACAGCAGGTATAAGGAGAAAGAAGTCTCTACAGAAACAGTCTAAGAAGTACGGTATATGTTAGAATAAGGTAGACTGAAGGGTAGTGTTGTCCTCCACTTGCCAACGGTATGTACCCAGCCATATACACATTCTATATTTCATCTACCGCCCCTCCTCCCTGGAAACACCCCATTGGTCACGCCTGTCTTCACTATCATAAAGATTAATATGTGCTTGCACAAGGAGGAAGGGCAAGGATTAACCATTTAACCATTCTAATAAGAGTTATTTTACGGATACAGAAAGGATCATATATTCTGTATATGCCCAACCTACTGTCAGATTCTTGCACGAACTGAGCAATATTTGTAAAATAAATGTAAATCCCAATATTTCATTCAGGAGACTAAATCACGCTTATTCTTACATTTGAGGAACACACAAAACTAGACTGAAGCTTTATCTTATTTTGACCAGCTCAACGGAAAAGACAATTATGCCTCAAAGACTTAAAGGGAAAAGAACAAAGATGGATGGATGCTATCACAGGAATCATGAACATGTCATAGACATTCCTTCGAGCCTAAACAGATGCCAGCAGATTCTGGAGAAATGCGTTTTGTATGGTCTCCAGGCGGCTCAACTGTCTTGATGGCATTTAATAATAAAAATTTGAGCTACGGCAGTTCTTAGCCACCTGAAGTAGGTGGCCCCTGTTATTGTATCCTCAGGTAGATGTTTAATATTATAGACTATTACAGAATGCAATAAAGAAATGGATAGCAAAGTGAAATCGGTATTTGCATTTTTGTGGCATGGATAAAGACATGTGATATGATCGAATTCACAAATACAGTAAAATCTTTTTTCAAACCATACTTTTCGCTATGTTTATTTCAAAACAGTACCAAAGTTGGGGTACTTAGGGAAGAATTATTCTGAGAACCCTTACCATTGTTTTGTATTGTATCATTAATGTAGAACATAGAGTCAGATTGTCTTTTGCTGGAACAATAATGGCAATTACGATCTCCGAGCGTGGGCACACTGGAGAATCAACTTGATCACTGGTGGGCCAGGTATCATGGTATCACGGTTAGATACGAGAGAAGATACAGAGCTAAGTTGTCAAACATTATATTTCACTACTACTAGGGAGGGGCCACCCAAGCCATTTTTGTTGGTCCAGGACCACTATCACCGATCTTGTGTGTATACAGTATGTATGGCTATGCTGTAATGTCATTTATGACCTGTGGACAGACCATTCACAGCAGCCATGGAATGGTAATGGGCAAATAGTCAGCTTTGTGATGTACTTAGCACAAAGGCTGTGAGTATATGACAGTTCTATACTCAATGGACAGATTATTGACACAGCTTGTTGAGAGCTTCATACATCTGCCGTTTCTTACTACTGATGAAAAATAAGATGCAGCATAATAATATATTTATAATTGAATATTACTTCGTGACAAAGCAGATCTTTTTGATCTTGGTCTAATGTCAGGAAGCTAGCTAATTGGCTTGTAGAAAGTGTAGAGAAATTTAAAACGGGTCCAAAACAATCAAATAAGAGTGCATTTACATACACGATATCATAATTGTGAACTAAGGATGCTCGTTTCCTGATCATCAACCTGTGTGAAAAGGTTGCCAATCACCCAATGGACAAGAAAAATGCTTGTTTGTTGGGTGAAATTACTTTTAAGATAGCTTAAAAATTGTTCTCAGCAGCACATTGCATTGTGTAAATAGGACATGTGCTGCTGAGAACAATGATAGTCTATACACACATGTACACTGAAATACAGCTCTGGCAAAAATTAAGAGACCACTGCAAAATGTTCAGTTTGTCTGATTTTTCTCTTCATAGGAACATTTTTGAGTAAAATGTAAATAGTTTTTTAATCTATAAACTTCTGACAACATATCTCCAAATTTCCAAGCAATAAATTTAGTATTTTTTTTCTGAAAAGGAGAAATGGTCAAAATTAAAAAACAACAACAGTGCTTTCAGACCTCAAATAATGCAAAGAAAACAAGTTCATAATCATATAGAAAAAACAATACTAATATTTTAACTTAGGAAGAGTTCAGAAATCAATATTTTGTGGAATAACCATGATTTGTATTTACAGCTTTCGTGCGTCTTGGCATGCTTTCCACCAGTCTTTCACACTGCTTCTGGTGCATAAATTTAAGCAATTCTTCTTTGTTTGATGGCTTGTGACTATCCATCATCCTCTTGATTAAATTCCAGAGGTTTTCAATGGGGTTCAGGTCTGGATATTGGGCTGCCCATGACAGGGTTTTGATGTGGTGATCTCTTAATTTTTGCCAGAGCTGTACAAAACACTCTTCGCATATGACTGGCTAATGTTAGACTATGCTAAGAATTTCTTGGACTATACACTGCATTTGGAGGTAAAGTAGGATGTGAGCATTGCTTTAGATGATTGACTAGCTCCACTGAAATATATGCAGCGCCCCAGAGTCCTGGTCATTGCAGTAATGTCATTCTTCCACCAGGAGGAGTGATATTACGTCTGCAGGCAATAAAGGAGATCTCTATGCCAGGTATCACAAACCATACACCACACTTCACACTCCAGTCCACCAGGGGGAGCCTTGCTCCTATCTACTAGGGCACTCCTCACAACTAGGTAAAACTGGTGGGCTGGATAGAGAGTGAGTCAGACGCTTACTGGGCTTCACCCAGGCAGTTCCTGTCAGGCAGACAGAGGGGAAGGACGAACATCACAGAGCTGCAGACAGAGAGGTCCCTGACAGGGGTGGGATCCTGTCAGAGGCCTAGACAGAAAGCCACGGAGCTGCGCCTGCCCCACTTGCGGCAGCATCCTAAGGAAGGACACGAAAGAGAATTGTATTGTAGCGGGTGAGAAATGAAGTCATAGCACAAGGTGAGGAATCAAGAGGGAGTTCTGCCCTGCAAAAGGCTGCCTCCTTCTGAGGCGCAGAATCCGGTAGCCGGAACACCGAGGGAGCAATCGTCTCCAAGCCTTGCTTCAGAGACCGGCAGGACAGTCAATTCCACGTTGGCTGCCTGACCATATGCCCAGGAGGCACGGTGGCAACTTGTGGGGGCTGGGGCGTCGTAGGGTCCCTGTAAAAAGCCTCAGGCCACCAGTCTTACGGGTTTTGTCCTATCCATACCATCAGGGGGACAGAGAGGAAGACATAACATCTAGAACATCTACAACAGTTGTGAGGACCTTACCGAGAAGCTCAGCAGGGAGGTACTACAACACACAGGCGCTAGAGGAAGGCTACTGATTTCCACCTGGATAAGGGGACTTTGGATTTGCCTTCAGACCGGCTGGACTCTGCCTGCCCTGTGATCTAGTGCCCTGGACTGTGGATGGTGAAGCCTTCAGTAAAGGTAAAGAGACTGCAACCTTGTGTCCTCGTTATTCACTGCGCCTTACATCATCCACCATCCACCATCTACACTCTGGGAAGCCCTGGGGATACACTTCACCTGTGGGAAGGTATACCATCTAGCTGCCATCACATCACCCCAGCGGACCCCTAAGCAGCGTCGGTCACCCTGACTGAATACCACAGGTGGCGTCACGAACATTACCACATTATACAAACTTTCCCTTTTATTGGACGCCCCTCAAAGGGCCACGGACCGGGTCGGGCCACCGTGACATTCCCCGAACCAAAGGACTCGGTACCGAGTACCCCATTGCCCTTACGTGGGGGCGCTCCATATACCTTTGTTAGTCGTGTGACACAACTACCCTAGTTCGACATTAACTGTTGTAATGCCTGAATTTTCTAGTTTTGAGTAGAGTTTCAGCTGCAGCCTTCACTAATTATTCTAGTAACACATAATTACTGGCAAGAGTTAATAATGACCAGATCAGAAGCAGCTGAAATGGAGCTGCATGTTTCTAACCAGCATAGAAAGGGTCGTTAACCTCTTCAGCACCAAAGGAAACCAAATTCATTTATTATGGGATCCAAATACACAGGCTAAATGGAAGATCTGCGATTCATAATAAGCAGTGATCTTCTACCCCCAGATCTCCCAGGTTAGCATGACACACTCATGACAGTCCATTAGAAATGGGCTAAGATTCCTTAGAACTGCTGCAAGAAGCTGATGTTTGGCTATGCATCATGTTTGCAGCAGGTCATAATGGCCAAAGGTGCTCTAGTAAGGTACATCTGTACTTGGACCTGCTTCATCAACATCCACCATATTCATTCATAACATCACTGGGCAGCACAGGCTCTCTCCAGCCATCACTGGGCAGCACAGGCTCTCTCCAGCCAGGTATATTAGTTGGGAAAGCTCAAAGGTCACAGGATAAACATGGTCACCAAGGCTATGGGCCCACTCAGATATCTTTTGCCCTTCCTGTGCTGAACCCTTATCTATGCCTCTGGCCAATGTAACTGTTGAGGAGATTGCCTGCAAACTGTATAAAGTATTGTGGCGACGCAGCATTTAATCTGAATTATCCAGACGTTTTATTTCAGTAGGCCCAGGTACATGAGCTAGAGTTTAAGGTACCTTCACACTGAGCGACTTTACAATGACAGCGATCCGTGACGTTGCACCGTCCTGGATAGAGATCTCGTTGTGTTTGACACGCAGCAGCGATCTGGATCCTGCTGTGATATCGCTGGTCGGAGCTAGAAGTCCAGAGCTTTATTTGGTCGTCAGATCGGTGTGTATCGTTGTGTTTGACAGCAAAAGCAACGATGCCTGCAATGTTTTACAATGGTAACCAGGGTAAACATCGGGTTACTAAGCGCAGGACCACGCTTAGTAACCCGATATTTAAAAAAAACACCAGAACACAGGCATGCTTACCTGTTCAAGGCCTCCAACAATTGCACTACCCAGGGTGCACCAGGCCCAAGTAAAGATAGCAAACAACACAGGTGCAAATAATACCGATGCAGCCAACCTACAATCAGGAATTGGCTGCTTGGAGCACCCATTTATGGCGTCATTAATAGGCTTTTCACCATATACTTTGCAGTCCTGTGTGAACATGCCACATACAGACTATTTTTTTGCACGGGTGCTCCAAGCAGCCAATTCCTGATTGTAGGTTGGCTGCATCGGAATTATTTGCACCTGTGTTGTTTGCTATCTTTACTTGGGCCTGGTGCACCCTGGGTAGTGCAATTGTTGGAGGCCTTGAACAGGTAAGCATCCCTGCCTGTGTTCTGGTGTTTTTTTTGAGTTTAGTGGAGGTTTTCCTCCAATGGTGTTTTTTTAGATTAGGACTGCCAAGATACAAGGACCCTTGACGTGGGTTGGCAGCTTCAATATTGTGGCCATAATATCAACCAATACCTTGCATACATTGTTATGTTTTTGGTGCACTGTACATTTTTCCAGGGTGCGCCTGGGCCCTAGATGGCTCTGTACACGGTGGCCTCTGTTCACACAGGATGCATCATGGTTAGCCCGCTATATTTATGGCGTCATTAATAGGCTTTTCACCATATACTTTGCAGTCCTGTGTGAACATGCCACATACAGACTATTTTTTTGCATGGGTGCTCCAAGCAGCCAATTCCTGATTGTAGGTTGGCTGCATCGGTATTATTTGCACCTGTGTTGTTTGCTATCTTTACTTGGGCCTGGTGCACCCTGGGTAGTGCAATTGTTGGAGGCCTTGAACAGGTAAGCATGCCTGTGTTCTGGTGTTTTTTTTGAGTTTAGTGGAGGTTTTCCTCCAATGGTGTTTTTTTAACCCGATATTTACCCTGGTTACCATTGTAAAAGTAAAAAAACCCACTACATACTCACCTTCCGATGTCTGTCACGTCCCCCGCCCGGCGGCTTCCCTGCACTGAATGTGTCAGCGCCGGCCGGCCGTAAAGCAGAGCACAGCGGTGACGTCACCGCTGTTACTGCCGGCGCCGCTGACACATTCAGTCAGTGCAGGAAGCTCTCGGCAGCAGCGCGTAACCCTGTGGACGCCGGGGGACGTGACAGACATCAGAAGGTGAGTATGTACTGTTTTTTTTTTACTTTTACAATGGTAACCAGGGTAAATATCGGGTTACTAAGCGCGGCCCTGCACTTAGTAACCCGATGTTTACCCTGGTTACCCGGGTGCTGCAGGGGGACTTCGGCATCGTTGAAGACAGTTTCAACGATGCCAAAGTCGTTCCCCTGATCGTTGGTCGCTGGAGAGAGCTGTCTGTGTGACAGCCCCCCAGCGACCACACAACGACTTACCAACGATCGCATCGCTGGTCGTGATCGTTGGTAAATCGTTTAGTCTAACGTTACCCTAAGAATGAATGTTTACTCTTTTTGTCATTCAATTAATGTTCAATGGCTGCCATTTGTTTACTGGCTGCTGATTAACTATTGTATCTGTCCTAGTATTGCAGTCTTAGTATTGTTCTACTATCTTTGGGAAGCAAAGGCACAATGTTTGTTAATATGTTGATGATTGGTGCTCTGAAAATATGTAGAACAATCTATGCATATTGTTTGAACACTCCAGCAGTGAGGGATGGCCTCCTTCCACCTTCCCCATAGCCTGTGGTGGAATGCCAGAATGAGAAGTTGTGACCTATAAAAAGGAGGATCTGCCTGTGTTTAGAGAGACTCTACAATACAGTAGCCATGGCATCATGGCCCCAACTGAAGAAATACAGAGCTGCTTCACTGACTATCCATGAATCCTCAAAGACATTTAGAGAATCCAGGCTGGGACAGTCAAGTCACCTGGACTCATTCTTCAATGGACTGTCAGTTTCCTAAGCTTGCCATTACCTCCTCTCTGTGGTGACCCGCCAAAAGTGGGGAGCCACTGATGGGGGGTAGTCGCCCCTGGAAGCAGCTCTGATTCTGGCAAGTTAGCAGAAGGGCGAGACACTGTAATATGCACCATCTTGGGTATTTGCTGGGACTGTTCTATATGCTATTGTGTCTCGGTGGTTCAATAAATTATTGCCACACTGTTTTACCCTCTCCCTGTGTTGTCTGTGTAGTGTACTGCCCACAGGGAGAGAGAGTCCTGGTCCATGCAGTCTTTCTAAAGACAGCCGTGCCAGTGAACAAGAACATCCACTAACCCTGTGTCTCTACAAGTGTCACAAGTGCAAATCCACTATTTTTTTTAAATATCTATCTCTGTTTAAACTCAGCTACTGAGATTATTGCAACAACCAAACAAATTGTATGTAAAGAGAATATGTAACCAATAAGCATATTGCCTGCTTTTGAATAAAGCTGTTCTTGAACTGTCTCCTATGTATTTCTTACTTTCCTGAGATGGGAACCAACTAGGAGCACTACATCTTAAATATTATTTAAAGGGGTACATGATCATAGAAAACCCTCACACACATACACAAACTTCATTAACTGTAATGGAAACGATGCAGATAGCTATCTCCATTCTTGAGCCAAGTGATTTAATGACTTTGTTAACATGGCAGTGTTACTACTGTGTATATAGTGTGACAAAGTGCTGGAGGGGAGATGTGTTTTGTTCAGGCTATTGGCTTCAATAATTTGAAACCCAGAAGTTTTGCTGCAGCACACTAAGTGTTGAGAGGGGTTAATAAGCCATTTTTTAAGGGCTGGATTTTTGGGTGTGGTCTGGGGCTTAAATAGTCAGCCTCCAGAGGCATTCAGTGTTCAGTAGGCCTGGAGAGTGGAGTTCCAGTGCTTTGTATCCTATGAAGGAAAGCTGAACTGTTGGATGCTGAATTTTCCTGAGCTGGCGGATCCCTGCAGATGTATGGACTGAGATATACCATTTTGTTTTATTCTCCTGTTTTGCCCTCAGGGCCATTTTTATTTTTTTCTCACCATGGTTTATGTACATAGTTAACTCGTGAAGGACTTAAAAGAGACAATGTTCCAGTGCCTACCTCTGTGTCAGCTGAGTGAACAGATCTACTAGAATAGTGATTAATGATCAGTGGACGTGCTTGGATAAGGTGTTATCCGAGAATGCTTGTGTGCTAACCGAGTGTCTTCGGCGTGCTCGAAAAATATGTGAAAAGTCCCCAAGGCTGCATGTATAGTGGCTGTTAGGCAATACCTGCATGTGTTGTGGCTGTCTAACCAGCAGGCAATCCCTGCATGTGTTGCGGCTATTGAACAGCAGCGAGACATGCAGGTTTGGGGACTCAAACATATTTTTTGAGCACGCCGAAGACACTTGGAAAGCACATGGATAACACCTTATCCGAAGACATTAGCTCATCACTGATAGCATCAGCCAGTCAGTCAAGTGATGAAACACTTTCTTTCTGTACTATAACACTTTATTCAAGCATGGCTGGAACATCACTGTGACTAATGTCTATTCTTGTGATCCTGATGCATCATATATACAGTATCTTGTCATTCAGCGATCATGATGAATAACACGCTGCAATGTATGTCACATAAGTCATTTCTGTAGAACCATTCTCTCTTGTTGTTTGCAAATACCTTGCATATGACTGAATCTTCTGTATTAGATTGCTATCCTAGAAGTAATTGAATCACAGATTTATTCCTGCTGTCAAGAAGATTTTTTTCTCATGACATGAAGATAAATTGGCATCTACCTCACAATAGTTGTGTTTTATCTTTCTCTTACTTAGCACAATACAGTATAGTACAGTATAGCACAAGCAGGCTAAATTTGATGACTTTGTGCTTATGTCAACTCAAGACTGTATTATTCACAGAACGTAGAGTCCATACAGTAAGATCCAAAATGGAGTCCTTGGTTGACGATCCTTCATACCATCACACATCAGCTAACAGAACAGAAAAGGCCCTATATAGATTCACAAAGCCTATAGGAAAGGGGATTAAGGCCGGGTTCACATTAGCGTTTGAGTGCGCAGCGTGGTGTTGCGGACTTCTTTTCTTAGCTCTGCCTACTTCCGCATGCGTCCTGCATACCTATCTTTAACATTGGGTACGCAGGGACATATGTTGTATTCGGATGGGTCCACATGTGTCGTTTTGACATGGCCGCCGAACGCAACATGTTGCATTTTCTTGCGTTCGACGTGCACATCAAAATGGCGCACGTGGACGCATCCGCATACAATGCATGTACCTGCGTACCCAATGTTAAAGATAGGTACGCAGGACGCATGCAGAAGTAGGTGGAGCTTAAGGCAAGAAGTCCGCAGCACCAAGCTGCGGACTCAAACGCTAATGTGAGCTCTAAGATCTCCACTTTTGGGCATAGTGGATATAGAAAACCTTAGTTGACTGTTATATCGTTTCTACACATATCACTCATAAATACCCTCATGTGTATGTATCGCCAACATTACATTCTATGCTAAGAGACAGCTATGGAGTTGATAATGTGAAAAATATTTCATTAGAAAAATCCACATTCTCTGGGCTGAATTCCTTTTGGATTAATTAAGAGAAATGGTTGGAAAGTGACTGAATTAGTCATGAGTCGCTACCTGAAAGAAAGAAAATGAAATGGTTCCGTAGGGAAAGGAGAGGTATAGAGAGGAGCTCAGATATAGAGTAACCTCTTCACTCATGGGGATACCAGAGACGAGACTGCCAGGAGGAGGAGAGATTCAGAAGGATATTAATGCAGTCATCTAGCCTGAGCTCGCCTTGGTGTTTACAGGACGATATGGAAATCTCTACCAGACAAGCAGTAGTTATACAGATTTATTGCTGTAAGTGAAAAACGACCAATCTGCTTAGTTCATGTAAATCTTTTAAATTTTTTCACTCCATAGTAATACAAAAACAAAACCAGAAAGCAATTTTTAGCTGCATCAGTTTCTTGAAAAATAGGGGTAGAAGGTTGCAACGGATATTACACTTCTCACCGAATGGTTCAGTTCATGGTGATACAAAAGTATAAAATAGCAAAAATGGACTTAGAACATAACATTTAATAGACCCATTAAAATGACATAGCACAACATAAAAGACAAAACATGTATATTAACCAACAATTAATCAAACATTTATCTGACTATAAGCCAAGAGACTAAAGATATCAATTTTAAACAGACTAGTTCACTGCACTCCCCTAGCAGTCTTTGAACAAAAGAATTATTGCTCAGGTATAGCAGACAAACCAATTGCTTAAATCCATAACGATATTCATGCTACTGTTAAATACCAGCATACATAAAAAGATATCAGTACCACTGAAGATTACTCCAAGTATGCTAACACAAATAAGGCTACATAAAAATTAGAACGATCTCACCAGTTGATGAAATTGCCACATGGAAGCTGTACCCTCTCATTGTGTTTAGACCGAAAAACCAATGGATCATAATGAATTCCACAGACTGTTCATAATCAGGACCACCTCCCCGCATTACATCCCAAGGGGGAATCAGGGGACAGGGCAGTCAGTCTGTGGTCTTAGTGATAGAGTGCTCCGCCATCTCTGGCATCTCCATAGAGCCTCTAATACAGTTCCTACAAAAACATCTCTTAAATAAAGAACTCATGCCGGGGTAATACTCACTCATCAAGCACCAGCTGGTCCGCAACCTATCACCGCTTGGCGTCCCAGCCGGTGCCCAGTAATTACTCTCACCTCATTGGTGTCTCAGAGAATCGATTCACTGACACGCTGTGTGTAGAATGAAGTGCACACCACAGGAAGGCGCGTGCAGTACTTCCGGGTTACCACTCAGGTCTCACATTGACTCAGAGACCTGCGTCCTTGGAACGCATAATGATCGTCCTGGGCCGCAACCGGAAGGGGCGTATACCCTACCTATGACTATTTCCGTTTTTTTGGCTCAGAACTCGGGGATTCAGGCATCACAGCGCTTCACAAATGTCCCATGCATGAAGAACTCAATTGCGCATGCGCACGCAGCGCGGCCAGCTGACAGGCTTCAAGGCATCACAGCACACATTGCTTTTATCACATCATCCACATGCCGCACACAAAGTATCCAACCGCGCATGCACGCACAGCGCTGCTCACTATGGGAGTGAAAGCCAGTTTATGCCAATGTATTTTATTTTACATAGATCCAAGGCGCATGACACATGACAGGACTGTGGCCCCTCACATTTTTACATATTGATCACACACATTTGCGCCATATAATAGAAGGTATCGGGAGTAAAATACTAAACATTGTATTCATGTCCTACTGTATATACTAGCACATAATGCTGTAAGAGTCATGTCGGTCTGGTAGTCGGGGGCAGGTATATCTCGCCCAGGTACTTGTCCTATGTGAATTAGGCCGCTCAGTATTTTCAGGATACTCAGGGGTTAATAAGTGTAGGAATAAAGGATGACCAGCTGGGGGTTTTCAGCGTCAGCCTGGGGCATACAGAATGCCTGTCTGTGTGAGACAAACGTGAGTGAGAGCTGTGCTCATGATCTGTGTAATGTTAGCTGGGAGGGAGAAGCCCCCCCAGTTGTTAGATAGCAACGTATTTGTTTAGTTAGCGCCGGACAGGCTAGGATTTATTTTTATGTTTTGTTTTCTGTATTTACTTTCACTTTAATAAACCTGACCTAAGGTCAGTCAACTTGGAAACCTGCTGTCGCCTCAGAGTTCAATGCACAAACCACGTGACCTTTGGCCCCAGCAAAAGCGATCCCGGAGTGTTTTGTTACATTGCATCTTACAGCCGCATGACAAATCTGTTGCTCATATATTTTCCGTGTGCTCCATATTAACTCCAACTGCGTGCTCCGCACAACATCAGAGCAAAAAGTATATGAAAATTACACCTTAAGAGAATGAGCATATTATTCACTCAAACCTATACACTTCATCTATACTTGATCATGTTCAAGCATATTAATAGCTTTATACTCAAATAATGACTTAAAAACTTATGAGGAAAGAGCAATACCGGGCTGTTAATGAGAGGTATTAGATAGTTGTGCCATAAAAAAACATACTCTGGAGTCATCCAAAATATGAATAGACCGCAGAATATAGAAAACACTGATTGAAACAGTCAGTGTTTAATTGGAGTATTTTTGACTGGTCTTCCATATATAACATGAACAGACAAAATTGGCCACAGAAGAACAAGGACACCTGAGAGGGAGGGTTCATACAGTGTATTTGAATTGAGGAAACCTGGGCAACAACTCCAACAGGATTTTATCTTACCGCCACTATTGAAAACAGAAAAAAGAGGGTCAAAGAGACAAAAAAGCCTACAGTTTACCCTGGTATTATTTCTAAACTTAATGCGCCCTACCTGACAGCGGAGGTTGGCACTAAACCTGCCCAGTGGCGCCCCCACTCAACGGCAGCTCACCCTCACTAGAACACCCTACAGACACCCTCAACCACTATTAAGAGGAAAGAGACAAAGGAGAGATGTTCATTTAACCCCACTGGATGGATAGAGCCCATTTTATATATCCATCTGGTCTCATGTTGAAGGATCAGTTTGTCCCAATCTCCACCCCGTAATGGTTTTGTAACCTTCTCAATGCCCATAAATTTCACCGCTGTCAAATCACCTCCATGGACAGAGTTTATATGTCTTGCTAATGGGGTGTCTCTCTTCCTCATGATGTCCTAAGGTGTTCTCCAACCCTCCTCCTCAGTTCTCTAATCGTCTTCCCAAAATAAATGAGTTCACAATCACAATTTGCTCTGTAAATGACACCCTCACTTTTACAGTTAATAAAGGATCTCATCTCAAATTTGTCTTGCTTGTTAGTTGAAAAGAAAGACTTGCCTACTTCAATATTTTTGCAGGCTACACACCCACTACATCTATAGCATCCAGTCACATTGGAAGTTAACCACGAATTTTGTGGTGGCTCAACAAAATGGCTATGTACTAGCTGATCTTTAATAGACCTCCCTCTCTGAAATGTAATCTGGGGGAACGGTGGTAAAAGTTCTCCAATGTTTTGGTCCATTTCCAATATAGACCAATGTTTATTCAAAATTTGTCTCAAATCCGTTGCGCCATTGTTGAACGTAGTTATAAAGCGCAAGCCAGAATATGTATCTTTCCTAGTTGGAACTGGTGTCAGTAGTTATTTATTCTTATTATTATTATTTATTGTTATAGCGCCATTTATTCCATGGCGCTTTACATGTGAGGAGGGGTATACATAATAAAAACAAGTACAATAATCTTAAACAATACAAGTCATAACTGGTACAGGAGGAGTGAGGATCCTGCCCGCGAAGGCTCACAATCTACAAGGGATGGGTGAGAATACAGTAGGTGAGGATAGAGCTTGTCATGCAGCGGTTTGGTCGATCGGTGGTTACAGTTCTCTCCTTCTTTTTAACCTCACTGAAAGCTGATTTCCAAATGCGATCTGGGTATCCCCTTTCCCGGAATCTGCTCCGAAGGTCATGCGCTTGTCCCACAAAATTATTGTCGTCAGAGCAGTTCCTGCATACTCTCATGTACTGCCCTTTAGGGATACCCTTCTTTAGGGCCAAAGGGTGTCCACTTTCCCATCTGAGAAAGGAATTTGTGGCGGTAGATTTCCTGTGGATACTGGTGCCCAGAGAACCATCGGGCATCCTCTCAATCATCACAGCCAAAAAGGGAAGTTTTAAAGGATCCCATTCAAATGTGAAGGTAAGTCCAAGGTCCTTGGAATTCAAATTACCAACAAATTTAGAGAAAGGCTCTCCCATCCCTCTCCATATGACAAACACGTCATCGATAAATCTGAGCCACAATAAGGTCCTATCATTGTCTGCCATGCCACTCTCACCAAAGACTACAGTTTCCTCCCACCAGCCCATGAGCAAATTAGCATATGACGGGGCGCATGGACTCCCCATTGCTGTGCCCCTGAGCTGGTGGAAGTACTTTCCGTCAAAGGTGAAGTAGTTGTGTGTCAATAAAAATTCCAAACACTCTATCACAAAGTTGTTGTGATTTCTCAGGTGGCACCCCCTACTCTTTAGATAATAGTCAACTGCCTTTAGTTCCTTTTGATGAGGGATGGATGAGTAGAGGGCTTCTACATCAATGCTGCAAAGGATGGTGTCACTATCCAAAATAAGGCCCTCAATCTTACGCAATAGGTCCGTCGTGTCTCGCGTATATGAACTAAGAGCCAAAACAAAGGGGTTAAGAATTTTATCCAAATAAACCCCTAGATTTTTTGTTAGACTCTCCATACCTGACACGATTGTTCTCCCCTTCAAAGGAGACAGACCCTTATGGACCTTGGGCAGGCAGTAAAATGTGTCTGTGACAGGAAATTTTGGTATAAGGAATTCCATTTCAGTTTTATCAATGACCATCTGGGAGAGACCATGTGTAATAATATCTCTTAACTCACAAAGAAAAATCTCAGTGGGATTTGATAAGAGTACATTGTAACAATTTTTGTCACGTAAAATGTGTTGACACATCAGAGGTGTTCATGACCACAACGTTACCACCTTTGTCTGAAGGTTTAATTGTAACTCTGTGGTCCTTCTCAAGACAACCCAATTCCAACATTTCATAACCTGTTAAATTAAAATGTGCATTGGAAAGGACCTTCTCGAGATTTTCAATATCCTTTGAAACCAAATTAAGGAAGATATCCATAGATGTTAAATCTATTTGAGGTGGGGCATTTTTTTGCTTTTTGACCTAAGATCTGTGAAAGGGCCTTCACCCCTAGTATTGGGGTCCTCATCGGCTAGGCCATAGAGCAGTCTAATGTCCTCCAACATTGAATCAGAAACCCTCAAGCTCATACTCATTTTTCTATCCTCCTGAATTATGGAATTTCCTCCATTTAAGTTTACGAATAAACAAATGGAGATCCTTAATGGCCTCAAATGTATTGAAATCATTTGATGGAACAAATGACAAACCCTTGCTTAAAACACTCATTTCATTTGTTGTCAAAATCCTAGATGATAAATTCAGGACTTGGGGTTTACGCTCGAACTCTGCGTCCCCAGGGGTTCAGCCTGTTCCGCAAGGGGTAAGTCTGATCTAAAAAAGGAATAGGGGGGAGTTGTTGTTTGCGATCTCTACCCCTACCATGGTTACCCCCACGTCCCCTTTGTCTCCCTCTTTGTGTCTTATGATGACCTTCTACGGCCGACACCTCAGTATCTGTTGATGTGTACTCCACCTCAGGTACCCTCGAGCCTCTATTCAGGTAAAGATAGGCCTTATTGTCTCTGAAGTCCTACAGATCTCGAATACATTGTTTATGCTTCCTTTCTTTTAAATGAAATTGAAAACGCTCAATACTGTTTTGTAGGTTTAATTCCTTAGCAGCAAATTCAGGTTCACTTGAGAACTTTTTAGTAATTTCAACTTGTTCTCTTAAAACCTCATTAGACTTATTGAGGATCACACGTTATTCATCTAGCAAAATCTGCCAAAGAAATCTTGAGGTGACGTGGCACTATTCCGGCCTTAATATAACTTTCAAGGCCCTGGACCTCCCACCATGAAATTATTTGATTTTTATAAACTCTTGTGAGTTCTCTGAAGGCGGAATTGAAGGAAGGGGTATACTTGCTTTGTTGAAATTCACGATCAGAAAAAATGTCCTTACATTTTTTGAGCCAATGATTAGTATCTGTCCCAGTGGAAAGGAAGCCAGCCATATGCATTAGAAATCAAGATATTACCTAGCCAAGGATTAATTACCAATCAAATGCTTTCAAATCTCAAATAATGCAGAAAAAACAAGTTCATAATCATTTAGAAACAGGAATACTAATGTTTTAACTCAGGAAGAGTTCAGAAATCAATATTTTGTGGAATATCCATGATTTTTAATCACAGCTTTCATGCGTCTTGGCATGCTTTCCACCAGTCTTTCACACCGCTTCTGGTGCAAAAATTAAGCAGTTCTTCTTTGTTTGATGGCTTGTAACTATCCATCATCCTCTTGATTACATTCCAGAGGTTTTCAATGATGTTCAGGTCTGGAGATTGGGCTGTCCATGACAGGGTATTGATGTGGTGGTCTCTTAATTTTTGCCAGAGCTGTATGCCTAGTGAGTGACACACCACTGGAATCATGTTCTCTGCCCCTACATCATTCTAGTCTAAGATTAAATAGTAAAAACTTGCTGGAAGCTTACCTTTAATAGAAATAGCTGAATAATGCACTGATTTGTTTTTATTCTTTTAGGTTTGATAAAATAATCTATACAGTATATAGTTCTTACCCGATAGCCTTCATAAAACATGGGCAGAAGTGCAGGTTTCCTTTTGAATCCCTTGAGTAGAGGCTTTTCCAATGACCATGGATGCCAATCATCTCTAAATTCACAATCATGAAAGTCATGAAATTGGTGTTTTATTGGCCAGGTGTCCAAAATATCCAAAATATAACATATAATAATATAAATAAATAAATGATAAATATTAAAAATAAATAGATATATAATTGATAATCAGTCACTTCAATTCTCCGGCTCTGATGTAATATATGTATTGAGCTGATTTTTTGGTTTTTAATATTATCTAAAGAAGTGGTACCCACCAATGAATGGTTTGTGGATTTAAGGACTATATTTGTTATAAGTATTAATCTCTTCTATTGTTTGAACAGACAAGTGCGACCCAATGGATTTTAGGGCTAAAGAAAATTATTGGCTAGCAAAAGCTACTGATATATTCAGAAAAAGTGCTGGATCAGTTGAGAATAATGTTTCCGTTGTAAATCAAGAAAATCGAAAAAAGTATGAAAACATGTTATACAAAAAATAAAAATGAAATGTGGTGGACTCTAGCTTAATTATAGAATTAACTTGATCAAAAAATTGTACCAAGAGGCCTTAGAATACAGGTATAAGGTATACCCGCCATTTGATTTAGAAGATGATGGACTAATATATACAAGGATTAAGGCAGCTAACACCTGTTCTTTTGAATTTATTCAAATACAATAATTAACAGGATTATGTTATCTATGAAAAATTTGAAGATGATATTGAAACCCAACAGAAAGTACTACAGCAGGAAATGAAAGCTGAGGTTTTTCAAGAAGCACTTTCTAACTTGGAGAAAGATTTTGAAAAATGGGAGAAATCTATAAGCACTGATAAATTACAAAAATATGAACAAGACCTCAATCATTTTGAAACAGAAAACATTTTTCATTGGCAATTAAAAAAATCTGCCCTTAAATGGACCATCTCTAGAAGTTCCATCATGTTCCTCTTTGAGTGATGGAAATAGCCCCAATGTAGAATCTCAACGTGACCCAAGAACAAGTACGAGCAGAAAAAGGCTCATGAAAACTATAACTACAAAACCTATAGACAAAACTTATTGAAGGTAATTAACTTTTCATCTGATGTATTGACAGACACATAAATGTCTCTGTTACAGGCATAAAAGACCTAAACCTTTTTTCAAGAAAATTGATACTAAAAAAAAACTTAATTATAAATCCAATAGTTTTGATATGTTTCCAACTAAAGAAGAACAAGAAGCCTTGGAAATTTTACAATCTTTGATGGATGAGAATTCTCCTCAGAAAAGTACCTTTCCTATACATCTAATTAATAAGTGCAAAAAGTTCCCATCTTTACCATTGGTTCCAGCAGTTGATATTTTTACTAAAGTGGTTGCAAGGGATGTAGAGGCTTTGGCAACCTATTTTAGAAGAGATGGAAATTTTAATTTCAGTGACAGAAATGCTCTCAAAGCATTGGGACAATGGAATCATGTGGTTTTCAAAATTGCAGATAAAGGAGGAAATATTGTGGTATGGCTAAATAATATGTGTGAAAGTCAAGCCAACCAGCTGTTGAACAATACTAACTGCTATAAACAGATGACATTAAACGCTACAACAAAATTTCATGGAGAGCTCATGGATATCCTCTCTGAGGCATTTAAATCCTAAAAGGCTATTGAATGTCTATAAAAGCATTCATCCTAAATTGACGACTTCATATCTTATCCCAAAAATGCATAAAATGACCTTAATCCACCTGGAAGACCAATTGTTTCCAAAAAATTAAGGTCTTTGTGAGATTATTGATTATTTATTATTTAAAGACTTTGGTGTCAGAGCTACTATCGAATTTAAAAGATTCAACTGCTGCGCTCGGTCATTTGGACCACATTCATCTAAATTATGAAATGGAATTTGTGACTGCAGATGTAGAGGCATTATATACCTCCAATCGGCATGTTGATAAATTAAAAGTTGTGTAGTGGTTCTTACAATCGAGGAACGTCGAGCAACCAATGGCCAAACTCATAATATCGTTTCTGGAATTTGTATTAACACATAATGTGTTTACATTCAACAAAAAGATTTACTTGCAGATACAAGGAACGGCTATGGGGGCAGCGTGTGTTCCCTCATATTACAATTTTTTTCTCGGATTTTGGGAAAGGGAAGGTTTTCAAGATGATGACATTCAAGGTGTTGAGAAAACTGGATCTGTTACTTTGATGACGTTATGTTTATATGGGAAGAATCTATGGAAGAACTACAAATTATAATGGCCCAACTCAATAATAATAGATATATAGCATCAAATTAACTTATTATTTTGCCAGAATTTCTTGACCTCAAGATCGCAGCCACTCCAGCAGGACAACTCTTTACAACTTTGCTTCGATTACCAAATTCAACAAATTCTCTTCTCCATGCAACCTACTCGTAACCCCATGCAACCATTCACGGGATTCCTATTGGACAATTTTTGAGTGCAAAGAGAATTTTCTCAGAGAGAACAATTTGAATTACAATCAAGAGAATTGTCCAAATGTTTTGAGGAACATGGCAAGTCTCTGGAAGGTTACCATAGAGCCAAAAATGCATCCAGGGATCAAATATTGTATAAGAACAAACTTCCCAAATAAACAATTGGTGAAAGATGATCAGGTTCGATTGGTAACAAATTTTTACAACCAATGGTATGGCTTCAAAGAAATTGTCAAAAAACATTGGAATATCTTGTTTATAGACCTTATATTAAAAAAGGTTTTATTACCTACCCCGTTCATTGTAGCTAAACGTTCACGTAATTTAGTGCATAGCCATTAAGCCCCCACCAAACAAGATTATTCTAAAAGTAATGAAAATAAAGTTTTTTCCTTGCAGTTTGTGCAAGGCTTGCGCTAATTTAACGAAAACAAAATGCTTTAAAAATCATGACGGGTCCAACAGTTATGACATTAGGAAATTACATGTTCTATCAAAGGTGTTGTTTACCATATGGAGTGTTCATACAAAAAAATATACTTCATCTTTACAAACAGGGAATTAAAAATTAGGGTGAGGGAGCATTACCTTGGTATTGAGAAAGCAAAAAATGTAACTGACGATTCCATCTTAAAAAGCCTCCCGAAACATTTTAAGTTATTTCACAAATGTAATCCTCATTTATTAAAAATCAAAGGGATTGATGCCATAAATATGGGCTTTAGACAGGGGCGTAACTACCGCGGTCACAGCGGTCGCAGTTGCGACGGGGCCCAGACTACTTAGGGGCCCCATGGACAGTAGTGAAGCCGGAGAATGAAATGACCCATGATTGCACCATTTGTGAGTGACCCGCAGCAGGGAGCCGTCACCGCTCTCTAATTATACTTACCTACTCCTGGCGCTGCGTCCCTGCTTCTTCCAGCGCTGCAGATTCTTCCTGCACTGAGCGGTCACATGGTCCCGCTCATTACAGAAATGAATATGCGGCTCCACCTCCCATAGAGGTGGAGCCTCATATTCATTTCTGTAATGAACGGGACCATGTGACCGCTCAATACAGGAAGAAGATGCAGCGGTGGAAGAAGCAGGGACGCAGCGCCAGGAGCAGCCTGCAGGTGACTGGTGGTGAGTATACAGCGCTGCGCAGCGCAGCGCTGGGCGATATTTACCTCTCCTCGTTCCGGTGCGGCTCTGTCATCAGCGTCCTCTGGCAGTGACGTTCAGGTCAGAGGGCGTGGTGACATAGTCAGTGCGCGCCCTCTGCTGAACGTCAGTGCCGAAGACGGAGCCGCACGAGGAGCAGCCAGGCAGGTAAATATTGAAAGTGCCGGGGCCGGGGGTCCTGACCGAAGAGAGAGAGGTGAGGTGAGTATGTGATTTATTTTTTTTATTGCAGCAAAAGCATAAGGGGCAAGTCGCAAGTGGCTATACGGAGCATCTTATGGGGCCATAACACTTGTGCAGCGCCAGCACTAAAAGGGGCAGTGGCTGTGCGGAGCATCTTATGGGGCCATAACACTTGTGCAGCACTGTAAGGGGCAGTGACTGTGCGGAGCATCTTATGGGGCCATAACTCTTGTGCAGCACTATAAGGGGCAGTGGCTGTGCGGAGCATCTTATGGGGCCATAACACTTGTGCAGCGCCAGCACTAAAAGGGGCAGTGGCTGTGCGGAGCATCTTATGGGGCCATAACACTTGTGCAGCGCCAGCACTAAAAGGGGCAGTGGCTGTGCGGAGCATCTTATGGGGCCATAACAATTGTGCAGCACTATAAGAGGCAGTGACTGCGGAGCATCTTACGGGGCCATAACACTTGTGCAGCACTATAATGGGCAGTGACTGTATGGAGCATCTTATGGGGCCATAACACTTGTGCAGCACTATAAGGGGCAGTGACTGTGCGGAGCATCTTATGGGGCCATAACACTTGTGCAGCACTATAAGGGGCAGTGACTGTGCGGAGCATCTTATGGGGCCATAACTCTTGTGCAGCACTATAAGGGGCAGTGACTGTACGGAGCATCTTATGGGGCCATAACACTTGTGCAGCACTATAAGGGGCAGTGACTGTGCGGAGCATCTTATGGGGCCATAACACTTGTGCAGCACTATAAGGGGCAGTGACTGTGCGGAGCATCTTATGGGGCCATAACACTTGTGCAGCACTATAAGGGGCAGTGACTGTGCGGAGCATCTTATGGGGCCATAACACTTGTGCAGCACTGTAAGGGGCAGTGACTGTGCGGAGCATCTTATGGGGCCATAACGCTTGTGCAGCACTATAAGGGGCAAGTGGCTGTGCGGAGCATCTTATGGGGCCATAATGAACGGTGCAGAGCATTATATATGGCACAGCTTTCTATGGAGCATCTATGGGGCCATAATGAACGGTGCAGAGCATTATATATGGGGCAGCTTTATATGGAGCATCTATGGGGCAATAATCAACGGTATGGAGCACTATGAGGGGGGCTGCGTTGTATTCTATGGGGGTTACCTTGAGTTGTATGGCAGGGCTGTGGGGGGGGGGGGGGCCCCATTTGGAAGTTCGCACCGGGGCCCATAACTTTGTAGTTACGCCACTGGCTTTAGAGGAGGAGATGTTGGAAAAGTATTAACCAAACAGGAAAGTAAATGGATATATAGGTTGGGAACCTCAGCACCATAAGGTTTAAATGAAAATGTTTAGGGCATTTCTGTAGTGATGGTATAGTTTCCCCCTCTTGCTTTGAATAATGGAAACAATATCAAATTCAAATGTATTTTAGTGTTTTTATGATTTTAATATTTTATCTTCTTGTCTTTTACGGCTATATATTTCTAAAAGTTCACTGGATGAAGGAAGTCCTTCTATAATCACCTTGATGATTCATCGTCTTTGGCTTACCTAGACTGTCTAGTTTTTTGATGTACTGAGGCTGGTTGGACCCTGGAGTTGTGGAGATTTGTCTACTGGCTAGACTGTTCCTCCTGGGAAACAACTACCTTTTTGAGATGGTCCTGATGGATGACACTACAAAATTTGAAGTGATCCAGACAAACATAAAAGGAATTTATGGATTTGAATGTTCAAAACTGTATTGAATCTGGGGGATCTGGGGGATTTGAATATTCAAAACTGTATTTAATCTGGGGGATCCTCTCGAGCCCTTGTTCTTTCCTTATAAAGTGGCAGCCTTTCGTTTCTTCTAAACATCCCCATCTATTCTCCACCTTTGCTGGTTTAATAGTTGAAAGAGTTTTCAAACAAATTTACTGTTATAAATTTTGCTTATTAGCATTACATATGTATTTTAATACGTCTTTTAATCTATTTTATCTTTTTTATATGGTCACCTTTTTATATTCGTAGTTATAGCCTGAAATTTTAGGTAATATTATGTACTTTAATTCACATTAATATGCAGCGCCCCAGAGTTCTGGTCGTTGCAGTACTGTGGCTTCACCGCTAAGGGGAGCCATGGTACGTTCGATGGCACCGAAGGAGTTCCTCCAATCAGGTATCACAGACACCAATATGTTTCACAGCTGGGCCTCCGGGGGGAGCTAAGGGTGCTATTCATTAGGCCACTCCCCACCATAGTGGGTAAACTGGGGGTCAGGCAGGAAGTTAGAGAGAACGCTGACGGGATTGAACGGAGCAACACCCTGTGGCAGGGGGTGTTGTGAAGGGAGAGACTGTAGGGTCTCTGCCAGGGGTGGGATCCTGGCAGAGGCTTGGCATTGAAAGAACGTAACGGGTCCGCGCAGGCTCCTGGAAGCGGCGGGACTCAAGAAAGGACTAGAAGCGAGATAGATTGTGCTGAGTGAGAAACGAGATCAAGCAGAAGGAGAATACCAGCAGGGGTTTTGTTGAAAGAGGCAGCACCCTGCTGAGGCGCAATACCGGTGGCCGGAACGCCGAGGGAGTGGATTAGAATACAGCTTCAAGCCATACTCCAAACAGCGGCAGGACAGTCGGTCTCAGGCGGGCTGTCTACCACATATCACCTATGAAGTCTTGGGGGGCAATTGCGGGAGAGGGGCGTCTCTAGGGTCCCGGAAGAACTCCAGGCCTACCTGACAAACGGGTGCCATTCCAACCTGAATACAGGGAAGGGGTGGATTACAGAGGAACATCAAATCGAGTTGTGAGGGAACTTAAGAAACAGACACAACCGTTGTGGGGTTACTTTCCGTAAGCACAGCAGGGAAGGACTACAACACATAGCGCTAGAAGGAAGGCACAGATTTCCACCTGAGAGGAGAACTCTGGAGGTGCCATTGGACCGGCCGGACTTGCGTAGCCTGGTGAACCGTGTTCCGGACTGAGGACTCAGAGATCTCCAGTAAAGAGGTAAAGAGACTGCAACCTGGTGTCCTCGTTATTTACCGCGACTTACACCCCACAACCGCTACACCACCGTTACTGCACCATCATCATCACTTATTACACCGGACGTCCCCCACTGACGGACAGGGCCACGGACCGGGTCTAGCCACCGTGACAACCCCGAGACTGAGAACCAGAGGCCCGGCTCCGGGTACCCCTCGGCCCCGCGGCGGTGTGGGGGCGCTCCAAAATCTTGGCGTCACGAACAGGATCTACTTAAGCCTGAAGAATCAGGTCATGTGTGCCTTGGAACTGTGATTTATTGTGCTTGGACTGTACTTTATTGCAAAGACTGTGCTGCGCCATTTACCGCCAAAAGTTCCCGCCAAAACCGCCGCCATTACAGCGCTGAGGAGAGCGCAGGAGAAGAAGAAGGGCGTGGAAGTGGGCGTGAACAAGCTGAAGAGCGCGAAAGACAATGGCCACCCAGTCTAAATATCTCGGCCCCTTGAGGACATGTCCGTCAGCAGCCGAGATCCGCCTCCTGATCCTTAATGGTGGGCAGAGACAACGAAAACGAAACCGCCCACGAAGAAGAGAGCGGGAAAAGGACCAGGAAGAAGGAGCGAGCGATATGGAGGACGCCATGGCGAGCCGCCCGGAGCCGGAGCGTGGGGTCGGAGCAGAGGACTCCCCCAGCCACCCGGAGGGGCACCGCAACCAGGCCTCCACCGCTGATGCTGAATTCCTGCAGGCCGGAGTGGACGAGCTCAGCGACCGACCCCGGCGGACGCAGCTGAGCACCGAGGCCGGGTGGAAGAAGGCCATCATCAGGAGCCTCACCGGACATCTGTCGGCAGCCTCATCTGGTCCGGAGCAGGGAAGAAGTCCCAGCGCTCCGAAGCTGGAAAGCAAGGCCCTGCCGGAAAGCGAGGTGCTGCAAGCAGAGATGACAGCGTCGCAGAACAAGGCCCCGCAGCCAGCGTTCCAGACCCCAGCGGAGACGGAGCAGACCGGCACCGGAGGAACCGCATCTGAAGCAGGTAGGAAGAGCCACCCTGCCCTGACGACCGACACCACCCCGGCGACTGCTAGTGCCACAGCTGCTGACTCCGTTCCAGTGACTGATCTTGCAGCAGCCGCTGCCTCTGCTGCAGCAGATGCCCATACTCAAGCTGCGCAGACCTCCATCGCTGCGCATGATTTAATCGTACATGAAAGACGGATTAACGGCGTTTGTCCAACACTGGGTGTAACCCTGGACCTCACTTTGCCCAGGCCAAGAAGGGTTAAGTGCCAGGTGCAGCCCTGGAAGCCGTCCAACTAAGCCTCGGAAACCTGAAACTGTAAATAGTTAACTGTTTATTTCCTTGCTGTTTTGCTGCTAAAACCCGTCCTGGGTTAACTCTTAAAGGGATCCCTTTGTTTACCCGGGATCCCTATTGCTTTTTATTTTTGCTTTCACTTTCATTTTTGCTTTTTGTTCCACAATGTTATAAAAACTGCTGAATCATGGACTGTGCATGATTCAAACTTTCTTTTGTAAATAGTTTGCACCTTCTTAAAGGTGCTCCCTACTGGTTTTAGCCAAAGACACTTTGCGAAGATATTTGCCCTATTTGTTTGAGCCAAAGACACTTTGTGAAGATACCTTTCCTACCGGTTCTAGTTAAAGACACTTTGCGAAGATACCATACCGGAACCTTTGCGTGGGATGGTAGGCTGAGAAGACGAGCTACCTCAGAAAGACTTGGTCTCCTCTTAAAGGGGATGTGAGAAACTGAGCTTGAGAGAGATACTGTTGCAGAACAGTAATGCCATAATGATGCCTTGAAAAGAAATGTAACTGTTTTACATGCTAAGTTATATGTGTTGAATTTGTTGAAATGTGAAATCTAAATAATGTTTTGCAGAAAGAAAAGATGCAGAGAGCCCGTAGGGGTAGATGTAGAGGTCTGCATAGTTGAAAGTAAGCGAAGTAATAATGAAGGTGAGGATAGAAGGTAAACCCCGCGTCCCCATTGAAAGTTACTTTGTTACTAAGGACAGAGAGTGAACCCGTAGGGGTTAGAGAGTGAGTCCTTAAAGGAGCCAAGTAGAGCTGGCTCAGAGTTCTTTAAACGAAAGGAATGTTATGTCTATACTATGTATAGTAGCGAAAGGCAGTAGGCCCTGGATGAACGGGGCGGTCCTGTAAAAGAAAGGAGAGGCAGTAGGTCTGGTGCCATAGGGACAGGCGGTCCTGCAGGTTCAAAGAAGGAGAATGTGAAGTTACCTTACCCTGTAATGTGATTATAGGAAGGCCTTTGGTAAACTAAGAGTGTATGTTTCTTAAAGGCAATGTTAATTTATTGTTCCAGAATTTGCACTAAGTAGAATACCCGGTTGGGTAACAGGAGTTATGCATAGCCTGTAATTTATAATGTTGACCATGTTTGTAACGTTAAAAGTGTCCTCACCTCCCATAAAGGGAAGCCTGTTCAAGTATACTTATTGTTTTGCACTCAACAAAATTGTATGTCTGTTTACTAATCTGTATTGTTGTTTTTCTTCCCAGTCCCGGAGTACTGTGTTTAACCAGGGGGGAGTGCAGCGCCCCAGAGTTCTGGTCGTTGCAGTACTGTGGCTTCACCGCTAAGGGGAGCCATGGTACGTTCGATGGCACCGAAGGAGTTCCTCCAATCAGGTATCACAGACACCAATATGTTTCACAGCTGGGCCTCCGGGGGGAGCTAAGGGTGCTATTCATTAGGCCACTCCCCACCATAGTGGGTAAACTGGGGGTCAGGCAGGAAGTTAGAGAGAACGCTGACGGGATTGAACGGAGCAACACCCTGTGGCAGGGGGTGTTGTGAAGGGAGAGACTGTAGGGTCTCTGCCAGGGGTGGGATCCTGGCAGAGGCTTGGCATTGAAAGAACGTAACGGGTCCGCGCAGGCTCCTGGAAGCGGCGGGACTCAAGAAAGGACTAGAAGCGAGATAGATTGTGCTGAGTGAGAAACGAGATCAAGCAGAAGGAGAATACCAGCAGGGGTTTTGTTGAAAGAGGCAGCACCCTGCTGAGGCGCAATACCGGTGGCCGGAACGCCGAGGGAGTGGATTAGAATACAGCTTCAAGCCATACTCCAAACAGCGGCAGGACAGTCGGTCTCAGGCGGGCTGTCTACCACATATCACCTATGAAGTCTTGGGGGGCAATTGCGGGAGAGGGGCGTCTCTAGGGTCCCGGAAGAACTCCAGGCCTACCTGACAAACGGGTGCCATTCCAACCTGAATACAGGGAAGGGGTGGATTACAGAGGAACATCAAATCGAGTTGTGAGGGAACTTAAGAAACAGACACAACCGTTGTGGGGTTACTTTCCGTAAGCACAGCAGGGAAGGACTACAACACATAGCGCTAGAAGGAAGGCACAGATTTCCACCTGAGAGGAGAACTCTGGAGGTGCCATTGGACCGGCCGGACTTGCGTAGCCTGGTGAACCGTGTTCCGGACTGAGGACTCAGAGATCTCCAGTAAAGAGGTAAAGAGACTGCAACCTGGTGTCCTCGTTATTTACCGCGACTTACACCCCACAACCGCTACACCACCGTTACTGCACCATCATCATCACTTATTACACCGGACGTCCCCCACTGACGGACAGGGCCACGGACCGGGTCTAGCCACCGTGACAACCCCGAGACTGAGAACCAGAGGCCCGGCTCCGGGTACCCCTCGGCCCCGCGGCGGTGTGGGGGCGCTCCAAATACATATATGTTTTTTCATCATTTATTGTCATACAATGTCATATAAATATTATATGTAATCAACACGTTTCTTTTGACATAGGTCATTTCCTTTATTAATAGTACTCACAATTCGTGATTAATATATAGATCATGCATTTTAATATTAATTCACTTCTATCACTGTCATTTTTTTAAGTTTTTAGTAGATATTACTTTTATATAAACATAATAACATCGCAATACACTGTATGAACTTAGTATTTCATTCATTTATTTTCTTAAGAATAGATTTGAATAGTTCTTGCAATCAATAATAAATAATAATAATAATTTTATTTATATAGCACCAACATATTCCGCAGCGCTTTACAAATTATAGAGGGGACTTGTACAGACAATAGACATTACAGCATAACAAAAATCACAGTTCAAAATAGATACCAATAGGAGTGAGGGCCCTGCTCGCAAGCTTACAATCTATGAGGAAAAAGGGGAGACACGAGAGGTGGATGGTAACAATTGCTTTCGTTGTTCGGACCAGCCATAGTGTAAGGATCGGGTGTTCATGTAAAGCTGCATGAATCAGTTAACAGCCTAAGTATGTAACAGTACAGAGACAGAGAGCTAATAACTGCATGAAATGTATGAGAACATGATGCGAGAAACCTGATTAAGGTTTAAGGTTTTTTTGTTTTTTTGTTTTTTTTTAATGGGCCACACAGGGATAGTTAGGTTAATGCGTTAAGGCGGTAGGCCAGTCTGGACAAATGCGTTTTTAGGGCATGCTTAAAGCTATGGGGATTGGGGATTAATCTTACTAACCTGGGCAGTGCATTCCAAAGAATTGGCGAAGCACGTAAAATGTCTTGGAGACGGGAGTGGGAGGTTCTGATTATTGAGGATGCTAACCTGAGGTCATTAGCAGGACGAAGAGCACTGGTAGGGTGGTAGACTGAGACCAGGGAGGAGATGTAGGGTGGTGCTGAGCCATGGAGTGCTTTGTGGATGAGGGTAATAGTTTTGTACTGGATTCAATCACAATGTTTGTTTAGTAAGAGGTTAATAGGTGAGGATATTAGTAGCTGAGAACATCTATAATGTCCACCACTGCTTCACTGGCTAAACATTGATCAAATCTGGGCTGCTGGCTTTGTTATGATTTTGGGTGTGCGATCATTTGTGTCTGTTATGCTGCACCTACTGGCCTGCTTTTGGGCGTAGCTAATGGCGTCGACATGACATGTGACTGCGACTCTGAATTATCCTTAGTACGAGCCGCCGCATGCGCCATGCTTACTAGTTATGAATGATGTCATCGGTTAGGGCGTTGTTGAATATGTCAAATGATGAGTTGTCGTGATTTAGATTCACTTGCGGCAGAAGCTACCCTGTAGCAAGCGCGTGCGCCGTGGTACCTAGTTACAAGTGATGTCACCGGATAGATATTTTTCTATTGGTACATTGGGCTATTTAAACTGCTTTTCCCCATACTTTAACTTGCCCCCCGAAGAAGAAGGGCGAATGTGCGCGTCAGGGCAGAAGGCAGCAGCTCCTCATTTGTTATACGGCATTTCACTACACAAGTATAATAAAACCTTTTACATCTTCCTATGGTTTAATATAATTGTATATAAATATGCACTTTAATGGGAGTGAATTGAACAGTGAGTTCCATTGGTTTTGTACCTGTTTACCAACTATGAATTGATTATCTGATCATCTGCATAGTTTGCTGGCAGTGGCACAGTCTTTTAATATGGTGAGATGTGTGCACAAATTGAATTGCCACCGGTCATATGTGCACTTGCAGAACTGAAGACGATTAACAAAGTCAGTTATTTATTTGTTAATTGCTTAATATTGGTACAACCCATATGAGCAGGCCATATCTCCCTGATATAATATTGGAGCCCAACTCTCTACTGCAGCATTTTTTCTGTATCCCAAACAGCTATATGGAGCTTTGAGTAGACAAGGGACTATATAAAATTATAGGTCTATTTTTCCATTTGCTCTGTAGCTTTTTGCCTTTATACCTGTTTAACTATTCAAAAAGTGAGCTCTGTCTTTTTTATTCCAGCACTTTGTTCTGATTTAAATGTGCTTCTTTACCAATTAAAAAAAAGTTTTTTATACTTTCATATATAATTGGTAATCAATCACCTCAATTCTCTGGCTCTGATGTAATCTATGCATTGAGCTATTTTTTTGCTTTTTTATTTTATGAGCATCACAGTTGGTATCATGCCTGACACCATATATCATAGGCACTACAATTGGTAAAGTGTCTGGTAATACATTTTATGGGCCCAATAGATTATAATCTGCCAACTACTATATTTTATTGGTACTATGATTGGTACCATTTCTAGTACTGTGTTGATTTCGACACCATTGCTGGTATAAAGTTTAGTTCTACATTTTATGAGCACTAGTGTTAACATTTTATTAGTTCAGTAAAAACTTTATTAGCTTTGCTATGATGATTATAACTATGATAATTTCACATTAAATATTACTTATCTGTTTACATTAGTATTGTGAAATCTGCATATGTTGCTTTAAATCTTTCTTTAAGAATAAATGAACAATGTAGGCAAAGCCAATGCACAGCATGATGTCAGTGCATTGCTTGAGGGGGTGATACATGACATATGGGTTCACACAACACTAAAGAGGGAATTGCTGTGTCAAGCACCACTCCCTCATACCCAGCACTGGGCATAATAGCACAGTTTGCCATTGTCATGTCAGTTTATTTCTATTTTTCTCTTCAAATTTGTACAAAAGTAGATCACAACCACAGGAAAATAAAGACAACGTATGTTGCTGATACAATATTTTATGTGTATTTTGAATTCACTTTATTGAAACAAGTTGGTGACTACTTCCTATTGATTCTTCTGGATTTCTCTTGTTCGGCATTTAAGTCTGTAGACCACAAATTCAGGTACTCATGGTTAGGGATCGAGTTCCCGCCTCTGCACAGGGGGAATCTCGAGCCATCTCCACTACAGTCTCCCATTCTTCTCCTGCCGCAGTGGAGCCTGCTCAGCCCAGACGTTGGTCCCAGTGTCTAGCTCAGCCTGATACTGTGCAAAGGGTTACTGCTGCCTTTCCAGGTTCTGCCATTGTAGCCAGTACGGGTCAGCGGTGAGCAGACGTCTTTGGGACTAAGTTCTGCTTTTCCCCTTCTGAGCATGCCCAGGGTAAGATCTCTCATTGGAGATCAAGGGTCACATGCTCAGGTACTGTAGCAACTCCCATTGGTCCTCTAGGAAGGTCCTGAACCTGTTCAAGTTCTGTGGCAGCTTTCCATTGGTCCTTCTTGGAAGGTCCTGAAGTTGTTGCAGCTATAAAAGGTTCGCATGACCACACAACCATGCGCTAGTATTAATTTATGTCATGAGTTTTTGCGCCAATGTGGTCATACATGTGTGTATTCAGGGCTCGGCTGACATAAGCCACTAGAATACCAGCGCCTCTGGTGAGGAGATTGTGTGTGTGTGCATTCAGGGCCCCGACTGAAATAAGCCACTAGAATACTGGCACCTCTGGTGAGGAGATTGTATGTGTGCCTCTTGACTGCATGACCACAGACTGCTATCAGCTCAGCAGTTGCTGTGTACTCCTGTGAGCTAAACAGGACACAGTGCTTTCTTTATGAGCAACTCTGTGAAGTAACAGAGTTAACTTCTACCGCCATATAGTGCCGCCATTTGCCAGCAGCAGGTTTCTCTCCTGCACGGTGGACCCCGGGCTGCGAATGCACCAAATATCATCTCACTATTTACTCGGTGCGTTCCACCAGCCCTTAACATAATACTAGCGCCAGGGTCTGGCTAGTAAATGGCGGACATACAGCAGTCCTTGCGATACATCCAGCAGCTGGAGGGTAGGTTGGCGGCTCTCGAGCGCACAACCTCAGCTTTGGATGTTACTGCAGTTGCTGTACAGGCTGCTAGTGTGGCTGCAGCCAGTTTGTTCTCTGCCACTGCTGCTCCGACTTTATCCCGTCTCCCGCTTCCAGACAAGTTTGCTGGTGACAGTAAGCAATGTCGGGGATTCGTGCTCCATACATCTAGAGCTTCTGGCTGCACGCTTTCCTATGGAACGGGCGAAAGTGGGTTTTAGCTTATCCCTTTTGTCGGGCAGGGCGTTGGAGTGGGCAATGCCGCTGTGGGAGCGCAATGATCGTGTGGTGCAGAGTGCTCCTCTCTTCCTGGACTCTCTGAAAAAGGTCTTTCTACGACCTCGTGTCACCCATGATACGGCGCTCCAACTGTTGGCAATAACACAGGGTTCGTCCATGGTCAGCCAGTTCGCCGTCCAGTTCCAGACTCTGGTCTCAGAGCTGGAGTGGCCGGATAAAGTCCTTATTCCGGTGTCCTGGAAAGGACTGGCAGACCATGTGAAGGACGCCTTGGCCACCAGGGAGATTCCTGCCACACTGGAGGAGCTCATTACAATATCTACCTGCATCGACCTCCGTTTTAACGAGCAGAGGTTAGAGCAGACCCAGTGTAGGCAGAGGTTCCGGCTGGCTTCTACCTTCACCAGACATCTGGAATCTTCCGTTCAGGCGTCCGACTCCCATGAGGCCATGGAGGTTTCTCGAGTGGGACCTAAGTCCCAGGCTGCTCGAGTACCCGTGTTTTGCAATATTTGCCAACAGTTAGGACATTATGCTAATAAATGTCCACAGTGGTCGGGAAAACGATCACGTCCAGTAACCATTGGAGGTGGTTCACTAGACACAGCGGCATACTCCTCCAAGGTGTCCTTTAAAGGGTCAATCACTTTTGGCTCATCCACTCTAACAGTCGAGCTTTGTGTGGACTCAGGAGCAGAGGGGAATTTCATGTCCTCTGCCTTTGCTCACCGCCACGCAATACCTCTGATGATGCTCATCAAATCGGTGACTGTTCGAGTAGTGAATGGGTCGACACTGCCCTTACAAATCACACATCAGACTATCCCTTTCACATTATCCATGTCCCCTTCCCATCAGGAGATTATTTCCATTCTTGTCCTTCCCGAGGGAATAGACGAGATTCTGCTGGGAATACCCTGGCTCCGTTTCCACTCCCCACATATTGAGTGGACCTCTGGGAGGATATTGGTTTGGAGTGAATCATGTAAGGGCAGATGTGTGAGGGTGTGAGGGAGTGCGTTCAGGTTACCACTACAGAGATACCCGAAGATCTTACTTCCCTTCCCAAGTGCTATTGGTCCCTATGCAGACGTGTTCTCCAAAAAGGCTGCGGAGACCCTTCCGCCTCACCACCCCTATGACTGTCCTATTGATCTCATGCCTGGAGCAGAACCTCATTGGGGACGGGTCTAACCCCTCTCTCTCCCGGAAACGGAGGCTATGTCCCAATACATCCAGGAGAATTTGGCAAGAGAGTTCATTAGGAAGTCAGTGTCACCTGCAGGGGTGGGGTTCTTCTTCGTGCAGAAGAAGAACGGAGAATTGCGTCCATACATAGATTACAGAGGTCTTAACGCCATCACCATTAAGAATAAGTACCCGTTGCCCCTGATTTCTGAGCTCTTTGATAGGCTATGGGGAGCAAGGGTATTTACCAAATTAGATCTGCAGGGTGCTTATAACCTGATTCGCATCCATGAGGGGGACGAATGGAAGACGGCTTTTAATACCAGGGATGGGCACTATGAATATCTGGTGATGCCCTTCGGGCTCTGTAATGCCCCAGCCGTTTTCCAAGACTTTGTTAATGATATCTTCTGGGATATGCTCTCCACCTCGGTCGTAGTCTATCTGGATGATATTCTCATCTTCTCTCCAGATATTGACTCCCACCGGAGAGATGTTTGCAGAGTCTTCGACCTCTTACGGGCAAATTCCCTCTATGCAAAGTTGGAGAAGTGTATGTTTGAGCAGGAGTCTTTACCTTTTTTGAGCTATATCATCTCTGCCCAGGGATTGGCTATGGATCCTGCCAAACTACAGGCTGTGATGGACTGGCAAGAACCCCATTCTCTTAAAGCGGTGCAGCACTTTATGGGGTTCATTAATTACTATCGCCAGTTCATTCCCCACTTCTCAACTTTGGTAGCTCCCTTGGTAGCCCTCACCAAGAAGGGAGCAAATTCCAAATTGTGGTCTGAAGAGGTCTCCAAGGCTTTCACTTCTATTAAGTCTCATTTTGCTAGCGCTCCCATCCTACATCATCCCGATGTTGATAAGCCATTTATATTGGAGGTGGATGCCTCATCCGTTGGTGCTGGAGCAGTCCTCTTCCAAAAGGATGCACAAGGTCGGAAGCATCCTTGCTTCTTCTCCAAGACCTTCACACCAGCAGAGAGGAATTATTCCATCGGGGACAGGGAGTTGCTAGCAATGAAGTTGGCCTTCTCGGAGTGGAGACATCTTTTAGAGGGGGCTCGCTTTCCCTTCCAAGTCTTCACTGACCACAAAAATTTGGTATAATTACAAACAGCCAAGCGGCTAAATTCTCATCAGGCCAGATGTTCCTTGTTCTTCTCCCGGCTCCACTTCACCCACCATTATCTCTCTGGGGAGAAGAACATTCGTGCTGATGCTTTCTCTTGCTTGGTTGTGTCTTCTGAGGAGGAAGGGGGGCCTCAGCTTATTGTCCCTTCAGAGAGCCTGAGAACCATAGCTCCGGTTTCGCTAGAGTCAGTGCCTCCGGGCAAGACTTTTGTACCTACTAATTTGCGACTGGAGGTTCTCTCTTGGGCTCATTCGTCCAGGGTGGGTGGACATTTTGAGACAAAGAGGACATCTGAGCTGCTGGCGAGGACATACTGGTGGCCGCATATGGTCCGTGACGTCGGAGATTATATTCGGGCGTGTGTCTCTTGCACCAAAAATAAGTCTCCTCGACAACGGCCAGCTGGGTTACTTTATCCCTTGCCGGTGGCAGACAGGCCCTGGGAGATGGTAGGGATGGACTTTGTTGTGGGCTTACACAAGTCTCGTGGCTGCACCATCATTTGGGTTATCACCAATCATTTTTCTAAAATGGTGCACTTGGTGCCGCTTCCACATCTACCTTCTGCACGGGCCTTGGCAGCGTTGTTTATAAAACACATCTTCTGCCTACACGGCATGGCGGACAAAATTGTCAGTGACCGGGGTTCCCAGTTTGCATCTCCGTTCTGGAGAGAGCTTTGTCATCTTCTCAGCATTGAGTTGAATCTCTCTTCTGCATATCATCCCGAGACTGGGTTGGTAGAGAGGGCCAACCAGACCTTGGTCACATATCTGCGACATTTTGTCTCAGCTAGGCAGGATGACTGGGCATCCTTGCTATCGTGGGCGGAGTTTGCGCTGAACAACGCCGTAGCTGACTCCACTGGACAGATCCTATTCCTCCTTAACTATGGTCAGCATCTGCAGGTTCCTGTGCCTATGCCCGTGTCTTCCGCCAACTCCAGGGTGGCCGACTGGGCTGTGGAGGCACGGGACATTTGGGACCGCACTAAGGATGCCATTCGGGCCTCCAAGGAGAGAATGAGGTCCTCCACCGATGCACATTGGTGCCCCGCTCCGACCTTTCCTGGCGACTTAGTGTGGCTCTCCGCCCGTAACATCAAGCTGCGAGTTGAGTCCACTAAGTTTGCACCTCGCTACTCGGGCCCCCTCAAGGTCCTTGAACAGCTTAACCCTGTGGTCTACCGTCTGGCCCTTCCACCATGCCTGGGTATCACCGACACCTTTCATGTGCCTCTCTTGAAGCACGTTTACATGTCCCGGTTTTCCGAGTCATCTGCCGGGACATCGGGATCGTCTACGGACGATTACGAGGTGAATGCTATTTTGGGGTGCAAGGTGGTACTTGGCAAAAAATTTTATTTGGTGGACTGGAAGGGTTATGGTCCTGAGAGCCTGCTGAGCACATTCAGGCTCCGTAGCTCATTGCTGCCTTCGAGCGTAGCGAGGTCCAAGGAGAAGGGGTACTGTTAGGGATCGAGTTCCCGCCTCTGCACAGGGGGAATCTCGAGCCATCTCCGCTGCAGTCTCCCATTCTTCTCCTGCCACAGTGGAGCCTGCTCAGTGCAGACATCGGTCCCAGCGCCTAGCTCAGCCTGATACTGTGCAAAGGGTTACTGCTGCCTTTTCAGGTTCTACCATTGTAGCCAGTACGGGTCAGCAGCGAGCAGACGTCTTTGGGACTAAGTCCTGCTTTTCCCCTTCTGAGCATGCCCAGGGTAAGATCTCTCATAGGTTCTGCAGCAACTCCCATTGGTCCTCTAGGAAGGTCCTGAACCTGTTCAAGTTCTGTGGCAGCTTTCCATTGGTCCTTCTTGGAAGGTCCTGAAGTTGCTGCAGCTATAAAAGGTTCGCATGACCGCATAGCCATGCGCTAGTGTCAATTCATGTCATGAGTTTTTGCACCAATGTGGTCATACATGTGTGTATTCAGGGCTCGGATGAAATAAGCCACTAGAATACCAGCACCTACGGTGAGGAGATTGTGTGTGTGTGCATTCAGGGCCCCGGCTGAAATAAGCCACTAGAATACTGGCACCTCTGGTGAGGAGATTGTATGTGTGCCTCTTGACTACGTGACCACAGACTGCTATCAGCTCAGCAGTTGCTGTGTACTCCTGTGAGCTAAACAGGACACAGTGCTTTCTTTATGGGCGACTCTGTGAAGTAACATATAGTGCCGCCATTTGCCAGCAGCAGGTTTCTCTCCTGCACGGTGGACCCCGGGCTGCGAATGCACCAAATATAATTTCACTATTTACTTGGTGCGTTCTGCCAGCCCTTAACACTCAGTCAGTATGCTTCGCTGTGTTGGCATTGAAAAGCAAGTTAAACATCATCATAGAATTGTGGTTGCATAGCTGAGGAAAACATAGTTTTTATCTTTAATTTCTCCTCTACATTGCGGAGATATTAGCTTGTAAAATTTAGTTTATAATTTAAGTAAGTATCTTTGGACAAATTATAATTTAAGTAAGCTCAACTGGGCATTACCAGAGATTTTTCTCTGGGGGCGTGTACTTTTCCACCTGCTTGGAGTTGACCAATCATAAGCAAGCAGCAACGGACAAGGAAAAAAACACTCATTCAAAATAGCTTAGAAGAGATTTCCCAGTTTGAGACTTGTAATGACAGTCTGCTTTCCTGACTGGTTTCACTGCAGAGCTCCGTGTGTGATTAAAACTGCTTGGATTAAGCTGAAATTGCAAACACTTTTTAGCTTTCAACTCCTAGCAGTCAGTATGGAGAGAGGAGGCATGCTGCAGAGTTGTCAGCACTGTGAGAGGAGACATGCAGCTGAAGACATGTTTGTAATGAGACTTAGCTCTGCTGTACAGCCTCTCCCAACACACTGACTGCTTTGAGATGAAAGCTGAAGGTGTTAGTAATCAGTGCTATTCTCCCACTTTGTAGTCACACTCAACTCTGCAGAGAGATCATTGAGGTGATCAGACTGCATGTCATTACATGTCTCACACAGAGAAACCTGGTCTAAGCATTTGTCCTTTTTCCCCTGTGTATTGCTGCTAGTTTATGATTGATCAACCTATTACAGGGGACGAAGTACACACCCCCAGGGAGAAACCATTGGTAGCACTCAGTTGGGCTTTTCATTGATGATAAGAAATAAAAGGCAGAAATTCTGGCACTGCTAACACACCCTCCAGTAATACATTCAGGCAAACATTAATTGCAGATTACCATAGGTACTGGTGCTCAGCTTTAGATAAAGCAGAACAAAATTTTGAGGAAAAAAAGCATGAAAAGCTGAATGAGAGTGGCACTCACCACTGGTCTCTAAATAAAGCAGCACTTCATTGGGGTTGTGACATGAGGAGAGGAGACATAAAGAGATAAGTAAGCGACAACTGTTTTGCATAAACTACGCTTCTTTTGCTCTTCCAGCACATTTTGCTCACAATTATCATAAATTATAATCGAAAATATAAAAACTAATATCTCTGCAACGAAGAGAAGTTAAAAAATATATATATTTACCTAGCTGTGTAGCCCATTATTCCATAATGTGGCGGCCACTTTAACATGCTTAAACTGGTGAAAGGCTCTCTCTCTCGTTCTACTTTAAAGGGAACCTGTCACCCCCAGAATCGAAGGTGAGCTAAGCCCACCGACATCAGGGGCTTATCTACAGCATTCTGGAATGCTGTAGACAAGCCCCCGATGTATCCTGAAAGATGAGAAAAAGAGGTTAGATTATACTCACCCAGGGGTATTCCCGTTGCAGTCCGGTCCGATGGGCATCGTGGTCCGGGGCCTCCCATCTTCTTACGATGACATCCTCTTCTTGTCTTCACGCTGCAGCTCCGGCGCAGGCATACTTTGTCTGCCCTGTTGAGGGCAGAGCAAAGTACTGCAGTGCGCAGGCCCCGGGAAAGGTCAGAGAGGCCCAGCACCTGGGCACTGCAGTACTTTGCTCTGCCCTCAACAGGGCTGACAAAGTACGCCTGCATCAAAGCTGCAGCGTGAAAAAGAAGACGTCATCCTATGAAGATGGGAGGTCCCGGACCGGACCGCTATGCCCATCGGATCGGACCTAAGGGGGGCCCGCCCAGGTAAGTATAATCTAACCTCTTTTTCTCATCTTTCAGGATACATCTGGGGCTTATCTACAGCATTACAGAATGCTATAGATAAACCCCTAATGCCGGTGGGCTTAGCTCACCTTCGATTTTGGGGGTGACAGGTTCCCTTTAAACCTTTCTGATTGTTCAATTACAGTTTGTTGACTGCTTCTTCTACTCTTGGTGTTGAGGTTCTTTAGTATTCAGTCCACAGATTTCCTATTTTTTTCTTTGTACATAGCCCCCACTGGATAAATATAAAATTTAACTTTCATTAGAATCTCTAAGCTAACCACACCGAATCATATACTTTTCTTTTGTGATATTACCCAAATAGTACTAAAAACACCAGTGATTGTCTGTCCCCTGTGTCTAATATCACATCCTCTCTTTATCTGAAATTGAATCTTTTGAAAAAAAATAATTTCTTGTGTTTCAGCCATCTACTAACTTACATAATACTGATATTTCCAGTTATTTCCATTTCAGTGCATGTTCTTCTTAACTCCTAGAAAGTAAGTTCACTGTTTTGGGCTCTTTTCAACTCAGATCTGTCTTTCACACCCCACATTCTCATAGTACACTCATATCACCTACATAAAAAAAAAATCTCCAAAAGTTCCCCCTTTCTTTAGTTTGGTTACAGCTAAGGCTGCTTTCACACTAGCGTCGGTACGGGGCCGTCGCGCTGCGTCGGCCCGACGTACTGACGCATACTGTGAAGAAAATGCCCGACGTTGGCAGCGGAAGCAGTCTTACGACGCTTCCGCTGCTTCATTGTAAGGACCGGGGAGGAGGGGGCGGAGTTTTGGCCGCACATGCGCTGTCGAAAATGGCGGTCCCGACGCACAAACAAAGTTACATGTAACTTTTTTGTGGCGGCGGTGCGCCAAAACACGACGCAACTGTCGCACGACGGTTGCGACGTGTGGCACTGCGTTGCAATGCGTTGGTAATGTTAGTCTATGGGGAAAAACGCAACCTGCAGACAACTTTGCAGGATGCGTTTTTTCTCCTAAACGATGCATTGCGATGTCCGCCGAAAAACGCTAGTGTGAAAGTAGCCTAAAACGCATTCATTCATTTATTATTGTAACTGATTTCTATAGGTGTTCTCTGCATTAAAATCTCCCTTGCCATACCAATGCTGCTAGCCTGTGACGCTCACTGCACTGGTTGCCCATTCACTTTAAATTTATTACTCTCACTCATAAAGCTCTCTCCTATGCTGGACTTCCGTATTTCATATATCTCCCATTTTTTTCTGTCTACTACCCTACCCATGTTCTATGTAAACCTAAGACTTTCATCATCCAAATATCTAGTTCCGCTTCAGACTTTTTATGCTCCACCAGTTCTCCAGAATTTGCTACCACAACAATCAGATAACTTTCTAAAAATTATATTTTCAAGTATGTCCCAAAATATATATTTTACAGGCACAATGATCACACTTCATAAATAGACTCTTGTCCTATTGTAAGGAGGTGGCAGTGACCCTCGTGTGCTTCCTCTCTCCTGAACACTAAGCACATCTGTCACGAGCGGCACCCTGACAGTTATTCATGTTCACTAATGCTAATGTAATGTGCGGTTCCCTAATGTTCATTAATGTGTGTCTTGTATTGTAATGTGATGCATTTGTTATATACTGTGTGTAAGCTTAGTGACAGTATAGGATTATAGGGGGATTAGAATAGAGGGGGCACATTAGAGATAGAGAATAGGATAGATAAGAGTATTAGTATAGGCACAGGCAGCAAGGAGGAGTTGCGTAAAATTTTGTGGAGGGCTGAAGAGAAGGGATTGATTACCTTAGGGTACCGTCTCACAGTGGCACTTTGGTCGCTACGACGGCACGATCCGTGACGCTCCAGTGTCGCTCCAATATCGCTCCAGCGTCGTAGACAGCGGTCACACGTTGCAATGCACGACGCTGGAGCGATAATTTCATGACGTATTTGCGATGTAGAAGCCGTTGGTTACTGTGCGCACATCGTATACAACCTTTGTTACACGATGCGATCATGCCGCCACAGCGGGACACTTGACGACGAAAGAAAGTTTCAAACGATCTGCTACGACGTACGATTCTCAGCGGGGTCCCTGATCGCAGTAGCGTGTCAGACACAGCGATATCGTATGGATATCGCTGGAACGTCACGGATCGTACCGTCGTAGCGACCAAAGTGCCACTGTGAGACAGTACCCTTAGAGGTGAGGGATAATCTATTAGTTAAAGATCCACGGATTTCAACACAAGAATCACAACAATCCCCCATGAAGACCCATTATTTCTGGGATTGGTAGCCTTACGGAGGGCATCGGGAGATACATAGATATGTTCCTCAAGCCGTTGGTGGAGACAATCCCTTCATATATTTGGGATACTTCTGATTTTCTTCGCAAAATAGACTCCGTGCACATTGAAGATGATATGTTATTGGTAACATGTGACGTTGAGTCATTATACACTAACATTCGACACCATGACGGCTTGAGGGCGGTATCTAGTTTCTTGACAATGACTAATTTTTCAAATGAGGAAGTGGAATTTCTGTTGACTCTGTTACAATTTCAACTTACCCACAATTTTTTCATTTTTAATGGATCCCTCTACCTACAGCTCCAGGGCACTGCGATGGGGGCGGCTTGTGCGCCCTCGTATGCAAATGTATTCCTGGGGCTGTGGGAGAGGGATCTATTCACGTCTGATCAGGGTTTGTCGATGGAGCGGGTCATATTTTGGACCCGCTACATTGACGATATATTCATGATCTGGCGTGGCACACCATCCCAAATTGATTTATTTTTTCAGTCTTTGAATAAGAATGATTATAATATACATCTGTCTTACAATTACAGTTTTCAGCAGATTGAATTCCTTGATGTTCTGGTCACAAGAGACCTGAATGGTCTACTATTCTCTGATGCCTTCCATAAGGATACAGCAGTTAACTCTGTTCTCCATGCCAGCTCCTCCCATCCACCACATGTAATCAATGCAGTACCAGTGGGTCAGTTCCTTCAAATTAGAATGATATGTTCCAATCTGGCTGATTTTGAGTCCCGTGCAATGGAAATGAAAGCAAGATTTTTGGAAAGGGGATACAGCAAAAGAAGCATAAAAAAAGCATATAACCGTGCTAGGAATATGGATTGCCATCAACTCCTGTATACCTCCAATAAGAAAGCAGCTAATAACCAGGTAAGACTGATAACAACATACAACTCTCAATGAGGGAAGCTCTCTGAAAGTATAGCAAAACACTGGCCGATTTTATTGGCGGATCCAGTGTTAAAACAATACTTGTCCCAGAAGCCTTCACTTACTGCACGAGAATCTAAGAATTTGGGGGATTTATTAGTAAGAAGTCTTTATGTACCAAAAGAGCGCCCCCAACTGTTCCCTTCAATTAGGCAACATCAAAGGTCTCCTTGGGGATGCAAACCATGTGGGAAGTGCGTGGCGTGCCCCAATATAGATACAGCAACAGATTTTGTGTCTTCTGATGGACGAAATTTTAAAATCACGCACACTATAACATGCACCACGAGTGCGGCTATTTATTATGCCTACTGTACATGCACTAAAATATACGTGGGCTTGACAACAAGAGCACTGAAAGTGCGTGTTAGGGAACATATCAGAGATGTCCTGGCTGCAAAAGAGGAAGACAATTTGGAGTTATTAAAGAGTATTCCTAGACATTTTAAACAGCACCATGCTTGTGACCCTTCTGCTCTTAGGATTAAGGGTATTGATTGCATCCCTTTGAATCCACGGGGTGGTAATGTGAGTCGGATTTTGGCCCCAAAAGAATCTCGGTGGATCTGGGAACTACAGACCCTTAAACCTAATGGTTTAAATGAAACGTTGAGCTTTGCGCCTTTTCTTTGAGTGGTCGTTTTTTTAATTATTGTTGTTGGTTTCATGGGTCTGTTACTGTTTTATGTTTTTATTTGATTTTATTTAATGTTAAAGTTATAAGTTTGCTTCTTGCTGCCCGGTATTATGCTGCTATATACTATTGACCTATTTATGGAGGTATGAATATTATGCCGTTGAGGCGAGAGAAACTTTCCATCCATGTGGTTAATGAATAAGGCGGCAGTGGGCTTTATGTTTGTGATATTTTGCCTCTGGTCTATGGTGTCTCTATTTAGTACCATCTCCATCATTGTTGTATAATAAGATAATGATTTTATTACTATCAATAAAATTTATGGAATTTTTGTATGCTAAGTTCTAGTATGTGCAATTTTTTATAGGCTATATATGTGTGTTTTGAACACGGAACTAGTTTTTCTATATCCCCTGATGGGCACAGGATTTATTGATTGATATTCCTGTGCATTGTGTGTCCAATTGGTAATAGCAAGGAGTTAAGTAGATGGGAGGGACACAGAGCAGAGCAGCACAGAGCAGGGAGATATAGGACAGACACTTTCTGGTTCTGTCAGACTCCCGGGCAGTCTGCCCAAGGGGCAGAACGTGTACAGTGAGACAGTTACAGGCTGTGGGGGATAAGTCTGCAGATGGCAGTAAGGGGCCCCCGGCTGAAGAATAGTGCAGTCGGGAACCAGCTCAACAGGACCATCCCCAAGAAGGATTCAGGGTCTATGACCAGGGCGGGAGCAGCTGAGATGGCATTCCCCGCACCTTTCCCTATTAGAACTGAACAAGGGGCTGACAGGGAGCTGGTGATGCTGAAGGTACAGATGGGGTACGAACTGTCCAAAATGCTGCTGGATGGCAGAGGAAAGGAAAGCGCAGACAGGACAGAGTCTGGCTAGAGGTACGACCTTGGATGACTAGAGTAAAGAGAGAGAAATGACAGAGATGCTAGAGTCTGCCCGTATGGCAGAGGAAGGGAAAGTACAGGAAACGTTGCCCTGTGTGAACTGCGCTGCTGATGTGAAGAATGCAGATAAGAAGATGTCTCTGTGTTTGAACTGTGCTGTCAGTGAGATGAATATGCTGTTGGAAAAAGACCTTGTCTCTGAAGTGATTTGCAGAGCTCATGAATGTGGAGCCAACATGGCAGCAGTTGAGGGGAATCTGACAGAGCCTGTTAGTGTGCTGTGGTGCATGCTGCACATGCAGTACAAGGGACTTTATCTTTTCATATACAAGGTGCCAGGTTACTCATTGACTGTTGCATAGTGAACTCGCCCACGATTACCACCCCGTGCCACCTTGTTACACCATCACCATTATTAGACAGAACTAGTGATGGGCGAGCACTAAAATGCTCGGGTGCTCATTGCTTGGGTTGGAGCAAATTGGAATGCTCGGGTGCTCGACCCAAGCAACAAACCCAATGTAAGTCTATGGGAAACATAAACATTTTTCCGGCGGTCCCCCTGGCGGTCTGCAGAGGGACTATAAATTGCGGAAATCTATGGGAAAAGTTCTCAAATGTTATGGGAACAGCATGGGGAAGACCCCTGGAAGCATTTCTGACTCCCAGGTCACTGCTGTGAACAATGATGTCAGAGTTTTATGCCACTTTTACAGACTCACAATAAAACATACAAAAATGAAACCAAAATGGATTTTCCTGGAAAATATGTTAAGGAACATCCTTTCAGGGTAATGACTTGTATAGGAGGAAAAATAAATAGCCAAAAACAAAAATGCTCCTCCACACTTTGGGCTATGTTCACACGTAGCGTTTTTGATGCGTTTTTGAACTTTAGCATTGCTTTCAACCAAGACAAATGCATTCACTGGGAAATGTCATGTTAACATTTTACAACCTTATCTGGCCATGTGGTGTGTGAGACATCATCAGACACATCCTGTTTCATTTATGAAGGAGGGACTCTGAAAGTCACAAAGCCTATTTCTATAGGGCCATCAGGCGGTCTTTACTATTCTTAAGGGGGCCAACTGTCGGCCCTCACTATTCTTAGAAAAGCCATCAGCCGGCTATGCTTTGTTGCTCCCATTATTAAACAGTGGGTTTTCTATACTGTTATTGCGCATGCAGTGAGTGGCAGGGGTGCTCAAAATTTGGACGCACCCCAATTCCCCTTTGAAGAGACATACAGGAGGACCTCCTGAAAACATTGCTCCCATTATTAGGAAGTGGGTCTCCCATAGTGTTTTCCTATGCAGTGAATGGAAGGGCTGCCAAAAATTTGGAGGAACTCCAATACCCCTTGGAAGAGATGTAGAGGTCAGAGGGCCTCCTGAAAACAATGTTCCCATTATTAGGAAGTGAGTCTTCCATAGTGTTTTCCTATGCAGTGAATGCAAGGGCTGCCAAAAGTTTGAAGTCACTCCAATTACCCTTGAAAGAGACGTGGAGGAGCACCTCGTTAAAAAATGTTCCCATTAGAAAGGAGCAGGTCTCCTATACTTGTAATGCCCATGCACTAAGTGTATGGGTTGACAAACATTTACCCTTGGGGGTATACATGAGCATACTGTATAACAAATTTTTTTTACAGGCATCATAAACACCTTAAAAAATAAATTATGTTGGTGTTGCATCACGGACCATGGTCACCCTGGTGATATGGTGGTGGATGATGAGGATGAGGAGAAGGAGGAGGATAAAAGCAAATAGCCAAAATCAGGAAGTGTATACCCATGTGTGGGTGTGAAGAGGTCCATGGGAATAGACCTCCCAAAAAAAGACACTGGATTCGAGTTTATGTTACACTGCTATCATTCGGTGGTGTTGAGAAGTCTGGCCCAATCCAGTGGCACTAAAAACCCGCTCTGACAAAACGCTAGTGACAGGGCATGCCAGGACCTCCAAGGTGTAGAGAGCCAGTTCATGCCACGTGTCCAGCTTGGATACCCAATAATCAAAAGGCACAGAGGAATCACGGAGGACGTTGGTACGGTCAGCAAGGTACTGCCTCAGCATCTTTCCAAACGTTGCACTCCTTGTGAGAGTACCCCACACCTCAGGGCCTGTGCGATGGGAGGGTCTGAGAAAACTCTCCCAGAACTTTGCCATTGTTCCCTTGCCTCTGCTGGTTTGGAGTTGTGTCTCTCTCACCTGTACTCCTTGGTTGTCCAACGAACTGTGACCTCTGCCAACAGCATTTTCAGATGGGAATTTTTTAAATAATTCCTTAAAGGGAACCTGTCACCCTGTTTTTTCAGCAAGAGCCAACCACCAGAGACTAGGATCAATTACCAAAGGAATAGTGACACGGATATAGTTTATTAAAATTACTTTATTTGAGCTGGTAATAACATATTTCATGTGCACATGTTGGGAAAAATATAAAAACAATATAAGGTGACATAAATACACAATTAATCACCAATATATAAAAGCCTAGATAGGCAAATGGTGCACCACATCAGGAAGGGTTAATCTCAGGGCTCCCTATAGGACTATAATAGTGTCTCACAAGTGAAAAAAGTTTATAAAACCATAATGTGAGAATTAAAAATATAAAAATATGAAAACCCTACAAGGCAATGTGTGGGTTTAAAAGTAAGTGCACCAGTGCTGAGTGCAATGTGCAAAAAGCAAAAATGGAGCAAAAGTGCTGAGTGCAAGAAATAGTCCAAAAATATATATGGGAGTACCTGTACCTTTATGTAGCGTCACCAACCTCCAAACAATGCGCACCCCAACGCACGTTTCGGATTTAGAATCCTTCGTCATGCGAACTCGGCTTCAGGAAAATGGCCACCGCGATCTCCATCTGCGCATGTGCGGCATCCCGCGGCCATTTTCCTGAAACCCCGGGCAGCAGAGCGCTCCATCTGCGCACGCGCGGCCTCAGGAAGATGGCCGCCGCCAGCGAAAAAGCGGAGAATAGCGCAGATCGCGCTTTTTCTTCACCTGCGCAGTGCATTCCGCTGTTGGGCATGCGCAAACCACTACGCCACCAACGGAAAGATAAGCAAGATCTGGGGGAGAAGAAGCGATTTCACCACGCCCATTTGATCAGACCACCTTGATTGACAGGCAAAACCGGCGACTTTGGTAAGGTGTTTCGGCAGCATAGTTGGGGAATCAGGGTACACAAAATACACTATTGTCCAGCACAGCTCAGGCCCTATTTAATGGTATTTTTATCTCATACTGAAAAAACGGGGTGACAGGTTCCCTTTAACAAGGACCTTCTGGTACTGCCCTATTTTAGTAGACCTGTCCACCTAGGAAATAGGAGATAAAAAGTTCTCCTTGTAGCATAGGTCTAGAAGTGTCTCCATCCGGTAATGACCATCACCCAAATTTTTGAGAAAGCGAGGGTCACGGAAAAGGCAGCGTAACATAAACTCAGCCATGCGTGCCAGACTGCTAACAGGCAAGACTTCCGTGTCCTCACCAGGAGGACAACTGACAGTGCTGTCCTCCTCCTCCTCCTCCCTGTCCTCAAGCCATCCACGCTGAAAAGATGGTATGACAGTTGTGCAGGTAGTACCATCTATAATGCATGAAACTAGCTCCTGTTCTTCCTCCTCCTCTTCCTCATTGTCACTCAATCCACGTCAGGATGAGATGAGGCTGGGCTGTGTGTAATCATCCTGTATGGTTCCTTGCTCCATCTCATTGTGCTCCACCTGCTATGCATCCTCTTTGTGAGCAGAGAGCATTTCAGAACACAGAGAAGCAGGATGGTGATGCTAATTATGGCATCATCACCGCTCACCATCTAGGTGGAGTCCTAAAAGTTTTGGAGGATGGTACATATGTCTGACATCCATGTCCACTCCTGAGGTCTTATGCTATGCATGGAGTCTAAACTGAATACAAATGGACTTGTTGAAGTTGGTAGTCAACAACTGCCCTCTTCTGCTCACAAATCCTTCCAAACATCTGCAGTGTAGAGTTCCCATGCGTCGGGACATTACACACTAGTCAGTGAGCCAGAAGCTGCAAACGCTGCTGAAACACGGCAAGGGCGGCGGAAGCTGTAGCTGACTTTCTAAAATGGGCAAACAGGAGGTGTACTTTACAAGCAGATCCGGCAGCTCCGGATAGGTTTTGAGAAATCGCCGAACCAGGAGGTAAAGCACATGGGCCAGGCAAGGTACGTGTGTGAGCTTGCCTCACCTCAGAGCCGCCACCAGGTTCCTGCCATTGTCACACATGACCATGCCTGCTGTAGGTTCAGCGGTGTCAGCCACAGATCTGCCTGCTCTTGCAGAGCTGTTCACAACTCTTCAGCATTGTGCGCTTTGTCACCTAAGCATATCAGCTTCAGCACAGCCTGTTGCCGCTTGGCTGAGGCATTGCTGCAGTGCTTTCAGCTTGCGACTGATGTGGTCATTTCAGAGATGGAGGCTGAAGAGGAGGAGGATGAGGTGCAGGACCTGTAGACTGTGGGGACAACCCTGATTGACCTGGAGCTTGCAATCCTCAGCATCGAGAAGACGTGTTCCATCCCAAGGTCCAACTGGGTCCTGGCTTCCACTATGTTAACCCAGTGTGCTGTCAGCGAGATGTACCATCCCTGCCCACAAGCACTTGTCTGTGGTTAGGTAGACCTTCCCAGAAACTGCATTGTTGAGGGCACTGCTAATGCTGTGGGACACGTGCTTGTGTAATGTGGGGACGGCACACTGGGAGAAATAGTGGCGGCTGGGGACCGAGTATCGAGGGACGGCCGCCACCACCAGTTTGCGGAAAGCTTCTGTCTCCATGAGCCTAAAAGGCAACATTTCGAGCACAATCAGTCACGAAATGTGGGAATTTAGTAGTTTGGCCTGTGGGGCGTTGGCTGCATATTTACGCTTGCTTTCCAATGACTGAGGTATGGACAACTGAACACTACGCTGGGACAAGGACGTGGATGTGCTTGCTGATGGTGCTAGTTGAGTGTGTGCAATGACAGGTGCAGGTCAGGAAGCATCTTTGCATGCACCTTGGGCAGGGGATTGGCTTGCATGCACAACAGCAGAAGAAGCAGTGGTGTCACCCACAGACACTGTTTTTGGATCCTGGGGTTTGGCCCACAAAGTCGGATGCTTTGCTGCCATGTGCTTGATCATGCTGGTGGTGGTCAAGCTGGTAGTTTTGCTACCCCTGCTGTTGCTGGCCTGGCAGTTGGTGCAAATGGCATTTTTGGGTTTATTGGTAGAGTCTTTAAAAACAACCAGACTCGGGAAGACCTAACAGTTTTACTGGCAACTTCCGTCATGTTGGTGTTACGGGGAATGGTTGCCCGCCTTCTAGCTGCGGCCATCACACTGCTTTTTCCTGCCTGTTGGGGTGTTACACCTCCCTCCCCCTGTGTGCTGCTGTCCTCACTCTGCATGTCCTCCTTCCAGGTTGGGTCAGTTACTATATCATCCACCACCTCGTCTTCCACTTCCACACCCTGGTCCTCCTCCTGACTTTCTGGCAATTGTGTCTCATCATCGTCCATCTCATGTTACACTTAACCACCGTCGCCTTCGTGTGACCGTGGCTGCTCAAATATTTGGGCATCGCTACATGCAATCTCCTCTTGCCCCGCTTCAAATGGACAGGGATTGATGCCCGAATCTGTAAATGGAAAAGTGAACAGCTCTTTGGATTGTCCAAGTGTGGGATCAGTTGTCTCCAGGGACTCGGCATAGTGGGAGCAAGAGGATCAGAGTGAGGAATATACGGTACAGACTCCCGGCTATTGAGACTTCACCATGTGGAAGACAGGGTGGTGGTGGCAAAGTGACTGGAAGCATTATCCGCTATATCCAACTAGCAAACTTTTGACACTGCACTGGGTTCAATAGTGGTGTGCTGCGATTCCCTAGTAATTGGGACAGCAAGGTCAGGCGAGAAGATGTGGGTGTTTGGTGTGGCACACTTTCAGCTTGCCCATGGCCTCGGCTTCTGAATGCAGTATCACCATCACATCCAGTTCCCCGTCCCTTGCCATGCGCCTTGCCCATTTTGAAAGGAGGACAATATTTTCCACATTCACTACAAATGGCTGAATTTGGAGCGAACTTATTGTGTGATCCGTGTGACGGACAAACCACAGTTTTAAATAGCTGGTCTGTAGGTAACTATTTTTACCAGCAAACTGGTGTCAATAACTTCGCTAACACACTGCAACAAAATTTAAATGGAGGCCAGAAATGACAGAATTTTGAGCGCAATTATCTGTGATCCTTGTGTCAGACAAACCACAGTTTTAAATAGATGGATTTTTAGAGCTGTAATATGGAAAAGATCTGGCTGTATTCTACAGTGGCAACAAGAAAATGGAGCAGAAAAACAGTGTTCTCTGGATTGCTTTTTAAGCAAATAATGAGGATTAAAATCCCCCAAAAATATTCCTGGCCCCTGATACCTGGGGCTATGTCTAGAAATACCTGTCAAAGCAGCAGCAGGCAGAACTGGAATGGACCCTCTTGCTATATGCACTGCAGTCTGCCACATACACTGCCTGCCTGCTAAGCACTGATATCTATGCAGCTGGATCAGTCCTCAGAAGTACTGTTAGTTGAGATGGATATGCTTCTAATATATTGTGGTATACCTACACTAACTAAGACACAAGCAATTCTCTACCTAGCTCAGCAGCAACTCTCCCTACCCTGCCTGATTCAGGAGTAGACTGTGACAAGCATGGCGGTGCTAGTTCTGATATAGACCTGTTGACGCTGTGCAGCCAGTCATTCACTGTAATGCCACAACCAACATGGCTGCGGCTTTACCTTGTGTGGCAGACAATCCCTGCATGTTCATTGGCTCTCTAAAGAGCACCAAACATGCAGGGCGGGGACCCGAGCTTGTGCCGAGCAACCCCAGAAATACTCAGTGAGCTCCGAGCATCTCGAGCAGTGAAATGCTCGGGCTAGCATCGAGTAGTGGCAAGCATGCTCGCTCATCACTACACAGAATCTCATCCCTTCTTTCATCAGTATTTCCTACCCTCCATGCACCCTTTCGCACAATAACTACTTAGCAATGTCTAATTTTCTTTGGACAAAAAACCTTTGAAATGTGAATGTATCACTCCAGGGTCCTGGTTGTTACAGTGGCATTGCTTTCCTCACGGGGAGAGTGATGTCACGCTTGGAAGCAAGGGAAGATCTCTTCTATCAGATAAGCGCAAACATGCAACTTCACACTCCAGGCCAGAAGGGGGAGCTCTAAACCTGGTTTAGGTGGAACTTCCTTAGATATACATTCTAGTCTGGAGGGAAAGTCAGTCAGTCTGTCAGGAGGACAGAGAAGAGGGCAGTCAGACAGTGAGTGTCGGAAGGTCTGGAGGGGCCATGCAGCCTGAGGAGCTGCAGCTCCTGGAGAAAGAGAATTAAGAAGGAAAGAACAGATTGTAGAGAGCGTGCAAGAGAGTGAAGCACAGGAGAGTGACAACTGGGGAGGATAGCTGTGACTGGGCTACCTCCCTGCAGAGCGCAGATTCCCAGTAGCTGGAAGACCGAGGTTGTGTCTAACTCTAAGAGGCATAGCAGAAATCGCCAGGACAGCAGGACTACATGTCACCTGTCCGCTCTAACACCCAGGAGGCACAGTGGCACATAGAGCCCAGGTCATGATAGAGACCCTGTAAAAGGCTCAAGTCACCTGTCATATGGGTTTGTGTCCCACCTTTAAGGAAGACAGAGAGAACTGTGAGGACCTTGATAGAAGCCACAGGCAGCAAGGGACTTCACCAAAGCTCTGGTAGGAAGGCTTGTAACTCCACCTGGTAAAAAAGGACTCTGAACTTGCTTCCAAGCTGGCCGGACCCTACCTGTACCTGTGATCTGGTGCCCTGGACGGCGGTTGCCTGAAGCCTTCAGTAAACCAGGTAAAGAGACTGCAAACCTGTGTCCTCCGTTTCTTACCACACCACCCATCATCTTCACCTGCACACCGGGAGCCCTGGGGACCCAACTTCACCTGTGGAAAGTTATACCATCTAGCTGCCATAACATCACCCCAGAGGACCCCTTTAAGCAGCGTCGGTCCCCACTGACCGAATACCACAGGTGGCGTCACGAACACAAACTTTATTCCACAAACCCCTTTAAAGACCTTTCCCATTATTTGGCCACGGACTGGGTCGCTGCCACCGTAACATCCCCTTTAAGTACTGGACCCGGTACCGAGTACCCCAGGGCCCAGGCCGGGGACTCATGAAATATCTTACTAATATATAATTATTACTATTACAGTCATAATGTCTGCTGTTTTCACTAAGGAAAGTAGGAAACTAACAAAAGTTTAAAAGTCTCAAGAGAAGAGAACTTTATTCTACTATATTTTTGGGTTTATTTTTTTCATGAAGAACGCATGATTCGTTTTGCAGATTTTTTCTTTCACTTCATTTGTAGTGTGGTCCAGATTGCATTCCCTCACACAACTGAAGGCAAAAAACACAAATTAATAAGCAAAAAACTAATTATACCTAGTCACACATGAGTGGTAAAGCAGAAGGACTGCCACCCACACAGCTATAAATATTCAACTGCACAGACAGACAGGGCTCTGGTTGCACCCACACAGAACTGACATAGGCATACATGATGATAGAGAGACACACATACACACACCGCACCACACACATATACACACACCTTACACACAACACACATCGCACACATACCACACACAAACACTTGCATTTGCTGTGGTGTTTTGTATTCCTTACCTGTGTTCTTTTTAACTAACCCTCAGGTTATCTTTCCCAATAGAATCTTCAATGTGTCTGTCGGTAATGGACTGATCAGTCTCGGCAAATGTTAGAATATCTCTCAAACTGCTACCATCCCTTAGTGGAAAAAGGAAATCACAGTCATTTATATCTCTGTTTCCTACATTATCTGAGATCTAAATTGCTTTTCTCAAGTTTATCGGTCACACGCCCTTTTGATGTTATAAAAAGGAACATGAGAAATTATATTCACTGAAGAACACTCCATACAGCTAGTCCGTGGCTTCCACTCTTTCATTTTGTTATAATAATTGTTTCCAACAAGTTTCTTTAATCATTGCGACTTTAACTATAGATCTCCAGAGTTATGTCCAGCTTCACAGAAAATGCATCATTCAAATGCATTATGGCTCCCATTTCTCATCTATTTAAGAGATCTTGAAGACTCTAAGATTTAACGACTAGCATCACGATGAAATTCACAGTGTTTTGTGCCAAAGATGGATCAGAGAGTCTATCAGAGTTGCTTAGACTAGTTCTTGCCCAATTTCTAAACTGAGTTTTTGCATAAGTCATCTCAAAACTTGGTTTAAGTTTCACTTGTGGTGAAACTCATGGACCAGAATGGACTAATAAAATAAAAAAAAAAAAACGAGCCAAAGCATATGTTGGTGTAAGTGCAATGCATAGGTGTGCATTCACACTGGCCATTTACCGGACAGAACCTAAAGTATAAACAAAATGAGCAAATACACTGTAGTAAGTGAATAGTAATATTACATGTAAATAAAATAGGGTATTTAGCTAACACTATTGTGATAAAAACAGCGTAAAAGCCATACCAGTATGACAAGGTGTACCCAATCGAGACAGTACTTAACTCTTGTAGTTTACCTCACTATGTGTTGGCAGATATCCAAATTGATAAGTTGTCATGCTTCTGGATTCAAACCCTTGATTCTGTGGTCGTAGTCTCTTTCTGCTGATCCACGACATATACACCTTTTCTTTGGATGTTTTAGTTCTGTTATCTATCTTTGGGTATCAGGTGTTTTTCATTTACCTGTTTGTCTGTCCTATCACCTTTCAAGTGCAGCTTTAAATACATTCCCCTACTAATGTTTCCTGCTGGTGATAGACTTTGTTGGATTCATTCACTTTGCTGTAGTTTGTGTTGCTTGCAGTAGTTTTGTGTGTGATTCCTGTATTCCTTAGGGAACTGCTACTCTAGCGATCCTAGGAGCTGCTAAGGGACAGACCAGGATCAGAGAAGGTTTTTTCCTAGTCTGAACAGGGACCTGTCAGGTTCGGGTATTTGTCTTATTAATCTTCCTGCTTTGTACCTGTATGAATGTGGTTTGGCAGTCATAATATAAGGGCAGAGGAGGACAGTCCCAATTGTGCAGCCACCTGTTTGTTTAACCCCTTAGTGACAGAGCCAATTTGGTACTTAATGACCGAGCCAATTTTTACAATTCTGACCAGTGTCACTTTATGAGGTTATAACTCTGGAACGCTTTATCGGATCCCGCTGATTCTGAGACTGTTTTTTCGTGACATGTTGTACTTCAAGTTAGTGGTAACATTTCTTCGATATTACTTGCGATTATTTATGAAAAAAATGGAAATATGGCGAAAATTTTTAAAATTTTGCAATTTTCAAACTTTGTATTTTTATGCCCTTAAATCAGAGAGATATGTCACAAAAAATAGTTAATAAATAACATTTCTCACATGTCTACTTTACATCAGCACAATTTTGGAAACAATTTTTTTGTTTTGTTAGGGAGTTATAAGGGTTAAAAGTTGACCAGCAATTTCTCATTTTTACCACACCATGTTTTTTTAGAGACCACATCACCTTTGAAGTGATTTTGAGGGGTCTATATGATAGAAAATAACCAAGTGTGACACCATTCTAAAAACTGCACCCCTCAAGCTGCTCAAAACCACATTCAAGAAGTTTATTAACCCTTTACGTACTTCACAGGAACTAAAACAATGTGGAAGAAAAAAATGAACATTTAACTTTTTTTTGCAAACATTTTACTTCAGAACCATTTTTTTAAATTTTCACAAGTGTAAAAACAGAAATTTAACCACAAATTTTGTTGTGCAATTTGTTTGGGCGCACCGCAGAGCTTGGAAGTGAAGGAGCACCGTTTGACTGTTTCAATGCAGAATTGGCTGGAATTGAGATCGGACGCCATGTCGCGTTTGGAGAGCCCCTAATGTGCCTAAACAGTGGAAACCCCCCACAAGTGACACCATTTTGGAAACTAGACCCCCCAAGGAACTTATCTAGATGTGTGGTGAGCACTTTGAACCCCCAAGTGCTTCACAGAAGTTTATAACGTAGAGCCGTGAAAATAAAAAATCGCATTTGTTTTCACAAAAATGATTTTTTCGCCCACAAATTCTTATTTTCACAAGGGTAACAGGAGAAATTAGACCACAAAAGTTGTTGTGCAATTTCTCCTGAGTACATCGATACCCCATATGTGGAGGTAAACCACTGTTTGGGCGCACCGCAGAGCTTGGAAGTGAAGGAGCACCGTTTGACTTTTTCAATGCAGAATTGGCTGGAATTGAGATCGGATGCCATGTCGCGTTTGGAGAGTCCCTGATGTGCCTAAACAGTGGAAACCCCCCACAAGTGATACCATTTTGGAAACTAGACCCCTTAAGGAACTTATCTAGTTGTGTGGTGAGCACTTTGAACCCCTAAGTGCTTCACAGAAGTTTATAACGTAGAGCCGTGAAAATAAAAAATCTCATTTTTTCTACAAAAATGATCTTTTTGCCCCCAAATTTTTATTTTCACAAGGGTAACAGGAGAAATTAGACCACAAAAGTTGTTGTGCAATTTCTCCTGAGTACGTCGATACCCCATATATGGGGGTAAACCACTGTTTGGGCGCACCGCAGAGCTTGGAAGAGAAGGAGTGTTGTTTTACTTTTTCAATGTAGAATTGGCTGGAATTGAGATCGGACGCCATGTCACGTTTGGAGAGCCGCTGATGTGCCTAAACAGTAGAGACCCCCACATATGACACCATTTTGGAAACTAGACCCCTTAAGGAACTTATCTAGATGTGTGGTGAGCACTTTAAACCCCCAGGTGCTTCACAGAAGTTCATAACGTAGAGCCGTGAAAATAAAAAAATCGCATTTTTTCTACAAAAATGATCTTTTTGCCTCCAAATTTTTATTTTACCAAGGGTAACAGGAGAAAATGGACCACAGAAGCTGTTGTACAATTTGTCTTGAGTACGCCGACACCCCATATGTGGGGGTAAACCACTGTTTGGGCGCATGGCTGAGCTCGGAAGCAAAGGAGCGCCATTTGACTTTTCAATGCAAAATTGACTGGAATTGAGATCGGACGCCATGTCGCGTTTGGAGAGCCCCTGATGTGCCTAAACAGTAGAAACCCCCCAAAAGTGACCCCATTTTGGAAAATAGACCCCCCATGGAACTTATCTAGATGTGTAGTGAGAACTTTGAATGCCCAAGAGCATCACAGAAGTTTATAATGCAGAGTCGTGAAAATAAAAAATATATATTTTTTAACAATAAAGATTTTTTAGCCCCCAAGTTTTTATTTTCACAAGGGTAACAAGAGAAATTGGACCCCAAAAGTTGTTGTCCAATTTGTCCTGAGTATGCTGGTACCCCATATGTGGGGGTAAACCACTGTTTGGGCGCACGGCAGAGCTCGGAAGGGAAGGAGCGCCATTTTGGAATGCAGACTTTGATAGAATTGTCTGCGGGCGTTATGTTGCGTTTGCAGACCCCTAATGTACCTAAACAGTAGAAACCCCCAACAAGTGACCCCATTTTGGAAAATAGACCCCCCAAGGAACTTATCTAGATATGTGGTGAGAACTTTGAATGCCCAAGTGCTTCACAGAAGTTTATAATGCAGAGTAGTGAAAATAAAAAATATTTTTTTTCCCACAAAAAAGATTTTTTTAGCCCCCAAATTTTTATTTTCACAAGGGTAACAAGAGAAATTGGACCCCAAAAGTTGTTGTCCAATTTGTCCTGAGTATGCTGGTACCCCATATGTGGGGGTAAACCACTGTTTGGGCGCACGGCAGAGCTCGGAAGGGAAGGAGCGCCATTTTGGAATGCAGACTTTGATAGAATTGTCTGCGGGCGTTATGTTGCGTTTGCAGACCCCTAATGTACCTAAACAGTAGAAACCCCCAACAAGTGACCCCATTTTGGAAAATAGACCCCCCAAGGAACTTATCTAGATATGTGGTGAGAACTTTGAATGCCCAAGTGCTTCACAGAAGTTTATAATGCAGAGTAGTGAAAATAAAAAATATTTTTTTTCCCACAAAAAAGATTTTTTTAGCCCCCAAATTTTTATTTTCACAAGGGTAACAAGAGAAATTGGACCCCAAAAGTTGTTGTCCAATTTGTCCTGAGTATGCTGGTACCCCATATGTGGGGGTAAACCACTGTTTGGGCGCACGGCAGAGCTCGGAAGGGAAGGAGCGCCATTTTGGAATGCAGACTTTGATAGAATTGTCTGCGGGCGTTATGTTGCGTTTGCAGACCCCTAATGTACCTAAACAGTAGAAACCCCCAACAAGTGACCCCATTTTGGAAAATAGACCCCCCAAGGAACTTATCTAGATATGTGGTGAGAACTTTGAATGCCCAAGTGCTTCACAGAAGTTTATAATGCAGAGTAGTGAAAATAAAAAATATTTTTTTTCCCACAAAAAAGATTTTTTTAGCCCCCAAATTTTTATTTTCACAAGGGTAACAAGAGAAATTGGACCCCAAAAGTTGTTGTCCAATTTGTCCTGAGTATGCTGGTACCCCATATGTGGGGGTAAACCACTGTTTGGGCGCACGGCAGAGCTCGGAAGGGAAGGAGCGCCATTTTGGAATGCAGACTTTGATAGAATTGTCTGCGGGCGTTATGTTGCGTTTGCAGACCCCTAATGTACCTAAACAGTAGAAACCCCCACAAGTGACCAAATTTTGGAAACTAGACCCCCTAAGGAACTTATCTAGATATGTGGTGAGAACTTTGAAAGCTCAAGTGCTTCACAGAAGTTTATAATGCAGAGTAGTGAAAATAAAAAAATATTTTTTTTTAAAGATTTTTAGCCCCCAAGTTTTTATTTTCACAAGGGTAACAAGAGAAATTGGACCCCAAAAGTTGTTTTCCAATTTGTCCTGAGTATGCTGGTACCCCATATGTGGGGGTAAACCACTGTTTGGGCGCACGGCAGAGCTCGGAAGGGAAGGAGCGCCATTTTGGAATGCAGACTTTGATAGAATTGTCTGCGGGCGTTATGTTGCGTTTGCAGACCCCTAATGTACCTAAACAGTAGAAACCCCCAACAAGTGACCCCATTTTGGAAAATAGACCCCCCAAGAAACTTATCTAGATATGTGGTGAGAACTTTGAATGCCCAAGTGCTTCACAGAAGTTTATAATGCAGAGTAGTGAAAATAAAAAATATTTTTTTCCCACAAAAACGATTTTTTTATCCCCCAAATTTTTATTTTCACAAGGGTAACAAGAGAAATTGGACCCCAAAAGTTGTTGTCCAATTTGTCCTGAGTATGCTGGTACCCCATATGTGGGGGTAAACCACTGTTTGGGCGCATGGCTGAGCTCGGAAGCAAAGGAGCGCCATTTGACTTTTCAATGCAAAATTGACTGGAATTGAGATCGGACGCCATGTCGCGTTTGGAGAGCCCCTGATGTGCCTAAACAGTAGAAACCCCCGAAAAGTGACCCCATTTTGGAAAATAGACCCCCCATGGAACTTATCTAGATGTGTAGTGAGAACTTTGAATGCCCAAGAGCATCACAGAAGTTTATAATGCAGAGTCGTGAAAATAAAAAATATATATTTTTTAACAATAAAGATTTTTTAGCCCCCAAGTTTTTATTTTCACAAGGGTAACAAGAGAAATTGGACCCCAAAAGTTGTTGTCCAATTTGTCCTGAGTATGCTGGTACCCCATATGTGGGGGTAAACCACTGTTTGGGCGCACGGCAGAGCTTGGAAGGGAAGGAGCGCCATTTTGGAATGCAGACTTTGATAGAATTGTCTGCGGGCGTTATGTTGCGTTTGCAGACCCCTAATGTACCTAAACAGTAGAAACCCCCAACAAGTGACCCCATTTTGGAAAATAGACCCCCCAAGGAACTTATCTAGATATGTGGTGAGAACTTTGAATGCCCAAGTGCTTCACAGAAGTTTATAATGCAGAGTAGTGAAAATAAAAAATATTTTTTTTCCCACAAAAAAGATTTTTTTAGCCCCCAAATTTTTATTTTCACAAGGGTAACAAGAGAAATTGGACCCCAAAAGTTGTTGTCCAATTTGTCCTGAGTATGCTGGTACCCCATATGTGGGGGTAAACCACTGTTTGGGCGCACGGCAGAGCTCGGAAGGGAAGGAGCGCCATTTTGGAATGCAGACTTTGATAGAATTGTCTGCGGGCGTTATGTTGCGTTTGCAGACCCCTAATGTACCTAAACAGTAGAAACCCCCAACAAGTGACCCCATTTTGGAAAATAGACCCCCCAAGGAACTTATCTAGATATGTGGTGAGAACTTTGAATGCCCAAGTGCTTCACAGAAGTTTATAATGCAGAGTAGTGAAAATAAAAAATATTTTTTTTCCCACAAAAAAGATTTTTTTAGCCCCCAAATTTTTATTTTCACAAGGGTAACAAGAGAAATTGGACCCCAAAAGTTGTTGTCCAATTTGTCCTGAGTATGCTGGTACCCCATATGTGGGGGTAAACCACTGTTTGGGCGCACGGCAGAGCTCGGAAGGGAAGGAGCGCCATTTTGGAATGCAGACTTTGATAGAATTGTCTGCGGGCGTTATGTTGCGTTTTCAGACCCCTAATGTACCTAAACAGTAGAAACCCCCACAAGTGACCAAATTTTGGAAACTAGACCCCCTAAGGAACTTATCTAGATATGTGGTGAGAACTTTGAAAGCTCAAGTGCTTCACAGAAGTTTATAATGCAGAGTAGTGAAAATAAAAAAATATTTTTTTTTAAAGATTTTTAGCCCCCAAGTTTTTATTTTCACAAGGGTAACAAGAGAAATTGGACCCCAAAAGTTGTTTTCCAATTTGTCCTGAGTATGCTGGTACCCCATATGTGGGGGTAAACCACTGTTTGGGCGCACGGCAGAGCTCGGAAGGGAAGGAGCGCCATTTTGGAATGCAGACTTTGATAGAATTGTCTGCGGGCGTTATGTTGCGTTTGCAGACCCCTAATGTACCTAAACAGTAGAAACCCCCAACAAGTGACCCCATTTTGGAAAATAGACCCCCCAAGAAACTTATCTAGATATGTGGTGAGAACTTTGAATGCCCAAGTGCTTCACAGAAGTTTATAATGCAGAGTAGTGAAAATAAAAAATATTTTTTTTCCCACAAAAAAGATTTTTTTAGCCCCCAAATTTTTATTTTCACAAGGGTAACAAGAGAAATTGGACCCCAAAAGTTGTTGTCCAATTTGTCCTGAGTATGCTGGTACCCCATATGTGGGGGTAAACCACTGTTTGGGCGCACGGCAGAGCTCGGAAGGGAAGGAGCGCCATTTTGGAATGCAGACTTTGATAGAATTGTCTGCGGGCGTTATGTTGCGTTTGCAGACCCCTAATGTACCTAAACAGTAGAAACCCCCACAAGTGACCAAATTTTGGAAACTAGACCCCCTAAGGAACTTATCTAGATATGTGGTGAGAACTTTGAAAGCTCAAGTGCTTCACAGAAGTTTATAATGCAGAGTAGTGAAAATAAAAAAATATTTTTTTTTCCAACAAAAAAGATTTTTAGCCCCCAAGTTTTTATTTTCACAAGGGTAACAGGAGAAATTGAACCCCAAAAGTTGTTGTCCAATTTATCCCGAGTACGCTGATGCCCCATATGTGGGGGTAAACCACTGTTTGGGCGCACGGCAGAGCTCGGAAGGGAAAGAGCGCCATTTTGGAATGCAGACTTTGATAGAATTGTCTGCGGGCGTTATGTTGCGTTTGCAGACCCCTAATGTACCTAAACAGTAGAAACCCCCACAAGTGACCAAATTTTGGAAACTAGACCCCCTAAGGAACTTATCTAGATATGTGGTGAGAACTTTGAAAGCTCAAGTGCTTCACAGAAGTTTATAATGCAGAGTAGTGAAAATAAAAAAATATATTTTTTTCCAACAAAAAAGATTTTTAGCCCCCAAGTTTTTATTTTCACAAGGGTAACAGGAGAAATTGGACCCCAAAAGTTGTTGTCCAATTTATCCCGAGTATGCTGATGCCCCATATGTGGGGGTAAACTGTTGTGAAATTGGATTCTGGGCTCCCCCGGTGGCCACTTGTGGAATTGAACTTGTGTGCATCATCCCCTCTGTTCACCTGCTCCTATCAGGATGTGGGAGTCGCTATATAACCTTGCTCCTCTGTCAGTTTCTTGCCGGTCAACAATGTAATCAGAAGCCTTCTGTGCTTGTTCCTGCTACTAGACAACTCCCAGCTAAGTTGGACTTTTGTCCTTGTGTGTTTTTGCATTTTGTTCCTGTTCACAGCTGCTGTTTCGTTACTGTGTCTGGAAAGCTCTTGTGATCGGAAATTGCCACTCTGGTGTTATGAGTTAATGCTAGAGTCTTAAAGGAATTTCTGGATGGTGTTTTGATAGGGTGTTCTGCTGACCATGAAAGTGTCCTTTCTGTCTTCCTGCTATCTAGAAAGCGGACCTCGATTTTGCTAAACCTATTTTCATACTACGTTTGTCATTTCATCTTAAATCACCGCCAATATATGTGGGGGCCTCTGTCTGCCTTTTGGGAAAATTTCTCTAGAGGTGAGCCAGGACTGTCTTTTCCTCTGCTAGGATTAGGTAGTTCTCCGGCTGGCGCTGAGCATCTAGGGTTAAAAAACGTAGGCATGCTACCCGGCCACTTCTAGTTGTGCGGCAGGTTTAGTTCATGGTCAGTATAGTTTCCATCTTCCAAGAGCTAGTTCTCATATATGCTGGGCTATGTTCTCTCGCCATTGAGAATCATGACAGTTTGACCGGCCCAAAAAAAAGGGTTAAATTACTGGCTGAGAAAGGAGAGAAAAAAGAAGTCTGCTACAATTTTTTTTTTTTTTTTTCCTCTAGTTCTGAGTGTGCTCTTAATTGAATCACTTGCTAGTCTGCCTATACTGCAGCCTTCCTCTCTTTCTCTCCTTCTAATCCTTGAATGGCTCTGTGTTCACCTGTTTCAAATGGATCTTCAGAGTGTAGCTACAGGTTTGAATAATCTCGCCACAAAGGTACAAAATTTGCAAGATTTTGTTGTTCAGGCACCTATGTCTGAGCCTAGAATTCCTTTGCCTGAATTCTTCTCGGGGAATAGATCTCACTTTCAAAATTTTAAAAATAATTGCAAATTGTTTTTGTCCCTGAAGTCTCGCTCTGCCGGAGATCCTGCACAGCAGGTCAGGATTGTAATTTCCTTGCTCCGGGGCGACCCTCAAGACTGGGCTTTTGCATTGGCACCAGGGGATCCTGCGTTGCTCAATGTGGATGCGTTTTTTCTGGCCTTGGGGTTGCTTTATGAGGAACCTCATTTAGAGCTTCAGGCGGAAAAGGCCTTGATGTCCTTGTCTCAGGGGCAAGATGAAGCTGAAATATACTGCCAAAAATTCCGCAAATGGTCTGTGCTTACTCAGTGGAATGAGTGCGCCCTGGCGGCGATTTTCAGAGAAGGTCTCTCTGATGCCATTAAGGATGTTATGGTGGGGTTCCCTGTGCCTGCGAGTCTGAATGAGTCCATGACGATGGCTATTCAGATCGATAGGCGTCTGCGGGAGCGCAAACCTGTGCACCATTTGGCGGTGTCTACTGAGAAAACGCCAGAAAATATGCAATGTGATAGAATTCTGTCCAGAAGCGAGCGGCAGAATTTTAGACGAAAAAATGGGTTGTGCTTCTATTGTGGTGATTCAACTCATGTTATATCAGCATGCTTTAAGCGTACTAAGAAGCCTGACAAGTCTGTTTCAATTAGCACTTTACAGTCTAAGTTTATTCTATCTGTGACCCTGATTTGTTCTTTGTCATCTATTACCGCGGACGCCTATGTCGACTCTGGCGCTGCTTTGAGTCTTATGGATTGGTCCTTTGCCAAACGCTGTGGGTATGATTTGGAGCCACTGGAGGCTCCGATACCTCTGAAAGGGATTGACTCCACCCCATTGGCTAGTAATAAACCACAATACTGGACACAAGTGACTATGCGTGTTAATCCGGATCACCAGGAGGTTATTCGCTTTCTGGTGCTGTATAATCTACATGATGTTTTGGTGCTGGGATTGCCATGGCTGCAATCTCATAACCCAGTCCTTGTTAAGCTGGGGATGTAAAGGTACTCATGGGGACGTACCTTTGGTTTCCATTTCATCATCTATTCCCTCTGAGATTCCTGAATTCTTGTCTGACTTTCGTGACGTTTTTGAAGAACCCAAGGTTGGTTCACTACCTCCGCACCGGGAGTGCGATTGTGCCATAGACTTGATTCCGGGTAGTAAATACCCTAAGGGTCGTTTATTTAATCTGTCTGTGCCTGAACACGCTGCTATGCGAGAATATATAAAGGAGTCCTTGGAAAAGGGACATATTCGTCCTTCGTCATCTCCCTTAGGAGCCGGTTTTTTCTTTGTGTCTAAGAAAGACGGCTCTTTGAGGCCGTGTATTGATTATCGACTTTTGAATAAAATCACGGTTAAATATCAATATCCGTTACCACTGCTTACTGATTTGTTTGCTCGTATAAAGGGGGCCAAGTGGTTCTCTAAGATTGATCTCCGTGGGGCGTATAATTTGGTGCGAATCAAGCAGGGGGATGAGTGGAAAACCGCATTTAATACGCCCGAGGGCCATTTTGAGTATTTGGTGATGCCTTTTGGTCTTTCAAATGCCCCTTCAGTCTTCCAGTCCTTTATGCATGACATTTTCCGCGATTATTTGGATAAATTTATGATTGTGTATCTGGATGATATTCTGATTTTTTCGGATGACTGGGACTCTCATGTCCAGCAGGTCAGGAGGGTTTTTCAGGTTTTGCGGTCTAATTCCTTGTGTGTGAAGGGTTCTAAGTGTGTTTTTGGGGTTCAAAAGATTTCTTTCTTGGGATACATTTTTTCCCCCTCTTCCATCGAGATGGATCCTGTCAAGGTTCAGGCTATTGGTGATTGGACGCAACCCTCTTCTCTTAAGAGTCTTCAGAAATTTTTGGGCTTTGCTAACTTTTATCGTCGATTTATTGCTGGTTTTTCTGATGTTGTAAAACCATTGACTGATTTGACTAAGAAGGGTGCTGATGTTGCTGATTGGTCCCCTGATGCTGTGGAGGCCTTTCGGGAGCTCAAGCGCCGCTTTTCTTCCGCCCCAGTGTTGCGTCAGCCTGATGTTGCTCTTCCTTTTCAGGTTGAGGTCGACGCTTCTGAAATCGGAGCTGGGGCGGTGTTGTCGCAGAGAAGTTCCGACTGCTCCGTGATGAGACCTTGTGCTTTTTTTTCCCGTAAATTTTCGCCCGCCGAGCGGAATTATGATATTGGGAATCGGGAGCTTTTGGCCATGAAGTGGGCTTTTGAGGAGTGGCGTCACTGGCTTGAGGGGGCCAGACATCAGGTGGTGGTATTGACTGACCACAAAAATTTAATTTACCTTGAGTCTGCCAGGCGCCTGAATCCTAGACAGGCGCGCTGGTCGTTGTTTTTCTCTCGGTTTAATTTTGTGGTGTCGTACCTACCGGGTTCTAAGAATGTTAAGGCGGATGCCCTTTCTAGGAGTTTTGAGCCTGACTCCCCTGGTAATTCTGAGCCCACAGGTATCCTTAAAGATGGAGTGATATTGTCTGCCGTTTCTCCAGACCTGCGGCGGGCCTTGCAGGAGTTTCAGGCGGATAGACCTGATCGTTGCCCACCTGGTAGACTGTTTGTTCCTGATGATTGGACCAGTAGAGTCATCTCTGAGGTTCATTCTTCTGCGTTGGCAGGTCATCCTGGAATCTTTGGTACCAGGGATTTGGTGGCAAGGTCCTTCTGGTGGCCTTCCCTGTCACGAGATGTGCGAGGCTTTGTGCAGTCTTGTGACGTTTGTGCTCGGGCCAAGCCTTGTTGTTCTCGGGCTAGTGGATTGTTGTTGCCCTTGCCTATCCCGAAGAGGCCTTGGACGCACATCTCGATGGATTTTATTTCGGATCTGCCTGTTTCTCAGAAGATGTCTGTCATCTGGGTGGTGTGTGACCGTTTCTCTAAGATGGTCCATCTGGTTCCCTTGCCTAAGTTGCCTTCTTCTTCCGAGTTGGTTCCTCTGTTTTTTCAAAATGTTGTTCGTTTGCATGGTATTCCTGAGAATATCGTTTCTGACAGAGGGACCCAATTCGTGTCTAGATTTTGGCGGGCATTCTGTGCTAGGATGGGCATAGATTTGTCTTTTTCGTCTGCTTTCCATCCTCAGACTAATGGCCAGACCGAGCGGACTAATCAGACCTTGGAGACATATTTGAGGTGTTTTGTGTCTGCGGATCAGGATGATTGGGTTGCTTTTTTGCCTTTGGCGGAGTTCGCCCTCAATAATCGGGCCAGCTCTGCCACCTTGGTGTCCCCGTTTTTCTGTAATTTGGGGTTTCATCCTCGATTTTCCTCCGGTCAAGTGGAATCTTCGGATTGTCCTGGAGTGGATGCTGTGGTGGAGAGGTTGCATCAGATTTGGGGGCAGGTGGTGGACAATTTGAAGTTGTCCCAGGAGAAGACTCAGCTTTTTGCCAACCGCCGTCGTCGTGTTGGTCCTCGGCTTTGTGTTGGGGACTTGGTGTGGTTGTCTTCTCGTTTTGTCCCTATGAGGGTTTCTTCTCCTAAGTTTAAGCCTCGGTTCATCGGCCCGTACAAGATATTGGAGATTCTTAACCCTGTGTCCTTCCGTTTGGACCTCCCTGCATCCTTTTCGATTCATAATGTTTTTCATCGGTCATTGTTGCGCAGGTATGAGGTACCGGTTGTGCCTTCCGTTGAGCCTCCTGCTCCGGTGTTGGTTGAGGGTGAGTTGGAGTACGTTGTGGAAAAGATCTTGGACTCTCGTGTTTCCAGACGGAGACTCCAGTATCTGGTCAAATGGAAGGGATACGGTCAGGAGGATAATTCTTGGGTCACTGCCTCTGATGTTCATGCCTCCGATCTTGTCCGTGCCTTTCATAGGGCTCATCCTGATCGCCCTGGTGGTTCTGGTGAGGGTTCGGTGCCCCCTCCTTGAGGGGGGGGTACTGTTGTGAAATTGGATTCTGGGCTCCCCCGGTGGCCACTTGTGGAATTGAACTTGTGTGCATCATCCCCTCTGTTCACCTGCTCCTATCAGGATGTGGGAGTCGCTATATAACCTTGCTCCTCTGTCAGTTTCTTGCCGGTCAACAATGTAATCAGAAGCCTTCTGTGCTTGTTCCTGCTACTAGACAACTCCCAGCTAAGTTGGACTTTTGTCCTTGTGTGTTTTTGCATTTTGTTCCTGTTCACAGCTGCTGTTTTGTTACTGTGTCTGGAAAGCTCTTGTGATCGGAAATTGCCACTCTGGTGTTATGAGTTAATGCTAGAGTCTTAAAGGAATTTCTGGATGGTGTTTTGATAGGGTGTTCTGCTGACCATGAAAGTGTCCTTTCTGTCTTCCTGCTATCTAGAAAGCGGACCTCGATTTTGCTAAACCTATTTTCATACTACGTTTGTCATTTCATCTTAAATCACCGCCAATATATGTGGGGGCCTCTGTCTGCCTTTTGGGAAAATTTCTCTAGAGGTGAGCCAGGACTGTCTTTTCCTCTGCTAGGATTAGGTAGTTCTCCGGCTGGCGCTGGGCATCTAGGGTTAAAAAACGTAGGCATGCTACCCGGCCACTTCTAGTTGTGCGGCAGGTTTAGTTCATGGTCAGTATAGTTTCCATCTTCCAAGAGCTAGTTCTCATATATGCTGGGCTATGTTCTCTCGCCATTGAGAATCATGACAGTAAACCACTGTTTGGGCGCACGGCAGAGCTCAGAAGGGAGGGAGTACCATTTGACTTTTTTAGCGCAAAATTGGCTGTCGTGTTTGGAGATCCCCTGATGTACCTAAACAGTGGAAACCCCCCAATTCTAACTCCAACCCTAACCCCAACACACCCCTAACCCTAATCTCAACCCGATCCATAATCCTAATCACAACCCTAACGATAATCACAACCCTAACCCCAAAACAGCCCTAATCTCAACCCTAACCATAACCCTAATCAAAACCCTAAATCCAACACACCCCTAACCCTAATCCCAACCCTAACCCTAATCCCAACCCTAATCCCAAACGTAACACTAATCCCGACCCTAATCCAAACCCTAACCCTAATCCCAACTCTAACCCTAACTTTAGCCCCAACCCTAAATTTAGCCCCAACCCTAACCATAACTTTAGCCCCCGTCGTCACAAAAAAAGTTCAATGTAACCTTTTTTTTGTACGTCGCGTCCGCCATTTCCGCGCATGCGTGGCCGTAACTCTGCCCCCTCCTCCCCAGGACATAGACTGGGCAGCGGATGCGTTGAAAAACTGCATCCGCTGCCCACGTTGTGCACAATTTTCACAACGTGCGTCGGTACATCGGGCCGACGCATTGCGAGCGCCCCGTACCGACGCAAGTGTGAAAGAAGCCTAAGGCTACTTTCACACTAGCGTCGTACTCGGCCCATCGCAGTGTGTCGGGCCGACGTACCGACGCTAGCGTTGTAAGCGCCGCACAACGGGTGCAGCGGATGCTGTTTTTTCAACGCATCCGCTGCCCCATTGTGAGGTGCGGGGAGGCGGGGGCGCAGTTCCAGCCACGCATGCGCGGTCGGAAATGGTGGACACGTCGCACAAAAAAGTTACATGTCTTTTTTTTGCGTCGACGGTCCGCCAAAGCACGACGCATCCGTCGCACGACGGATGCGACATGTGGCAATCCGTCGCAATGCGTCGCTAATGCAAGCCAATGGAGAAAAAACGCATCCTGCAAGCACTTTTGCAGGATGCGTTTTTTCTCCAACGACGCATTGCGACGGAAGCCAAAAAACGCTAGTGTGAAAGTAGCCTAACCCTAACCCTAAATTTAGCCCCAACCCTAACCCTAACTCTAACCCTAGCTCTAACCCTAACCCTAACTCTAACCCTAACCCTAACCCTAACTCTAACCCTAACCATAACTCTAACCCTAACCCTAACTCTAACCCTAACCCTAACTCTAACTCTAACCCTAACCCTAACCCTAACCCTAATTTTAGCCCCAACTTGTCTTCTCCTGCCGGCCGGCAGATGGCAGCAGATGGCGGGCGCACTGCGCATGCGCCCGCCATGTTGAAAAAGCCGGCTGGCAGGAGAAGACAGAAGAGGACCCAGGGACCCCGGGTGAGTATGTTAGGGTCCCCGAATCCCCCTATTTCTCTGTCCTCTGATGTGCGATCACATCAGAGGAGAGAGAAATAACTGATCACTTTTTTTTTTTTTTGCGGTCGCCGGTAAACTGTTAATTACCGGCGATCGCAAAGCAGGGGTCGGTGCAAACCGACCCCGATCATGTTCTTTGGGGTCTCGGCTACCCCCGGCAGCCGAGACCCCAAAGATCTTCCGGGTGCCGGGCGGCGGGCGCACTGCGCGTGCGCCCGCCATTTTTTCCCGGAAAAAAGATGGCGGCGCCCATGGGGAGACATGAGGAGCACCGGGGGAGGTAGGTAAGTATCGGGGGGCTATTGGGGGCCATCGGGGACCACATTTCTCTGTCCTCCGATGTGCGATCACATCGGAGGACAGAGAAATTAAACGGCAAATCGCGTTTTGTTTTTTTTTGTTGCGACCGCCGGTAAACGGTTAATTACCGGCGATCGCAACTCGGGGGTCGGTAAAAACCCCCTGAATCATGTTCTCTGGGGTCTCGGCTACCCTCGGCAACCGAGACCCCAGAGAAAATCCGACTCTGGGGGGCGCTATTCACTTTTTCCACAGCGCCGTTAATTAACGGCGCTGTGGATTAAGTACCCTTAGCGGCCGCCGTTAAAAGGCGTATCGGCGGTCGTTAAGGGGTTAAAGCCATATAAACAAAAGGGGAGCCACACCCCTGTATGTGCAATGCGCAAAAAAACTGAACCAAAACCAAAAAAATGAGCCATAGCATATGTTGCCATAAGTGCAATACATAGGTGAGCTTTCACACTGTGGCCATCTGCTGACACATAGTAAGGTGAACTACAAGAGTTAGGTACTGCCAATTGGCTACACCTTGTCGCACTGGGATGGCTTTTACTCTTTTTTCCTCAAAATAGTTTTAACTAAGTACACTATGCTATTTTTATGCACGATTGCTGTGCACTTACTTTCTACAGGGTATATGCTCATTTTATTTTTATATTAGATTCAGAATGGATTAATGTCACAGTTTCTATGTTTGCAGATGACACCATGTCATAATAATGGGATAGTGCCTTTGGATGTTTAGAAATCTAACTTCAAAATATGCAATCATTAATAAATGAGTAGTTCTAAGGGCTGATTACACAAAATCCACTGATGACCATTCAGTAATCAGAAGACAATCATACCCATCTTGTGAATGAAAAAAGTTTTGAAACCAACTCATCTCATCAGCCCTAGTCATGCAGGAGCAGGGAAAACTGTGTGACCACACGTGTATATGCAAACAAAAAAGAAAAAAATTCCAGCTCCTAACATTCCAAAATGTATTCCAATTTTTTTAATTTAAACATTAAATGCAAATAAGTGATCCAGGTAATGCATTTCAAACACTCACAAACATTCTTTGTCTGAGCTATCACAATGTTGTCTCCAGAGGGACCACAAAGTGCCCTTAGCACTTTTTACTGTTTGGAGTCACATAGGACAGGGCCCATGCAACGCAAAGTTTGGTGTCTGATCTTGGTGCCCACTGCTATACAAAGATGGTGACATTAACAGTACAATACAATAATGAACACACATGCACATAAAAATTGTTTAGATTAACTCAATAGTGGCATAAACTACATATACAGTCAGGCGGAGCCCATTTTTTACCCAATTTTGTTCCTTGAGTTGTTTCTCAAAGAGAAAGTATGTAATGGTCTGTTGGTAGTTTCTAACTATAGAGAAACATAAATCTTAATAAGATCTGCATACAACAAACAGCAGGACATTTAAAATCCAGGTTGCTTCATTATCTATTTTAGATGTATCTCAGTAATAATGGTTTAAAAAATGAACAAACTGTGAACACTCGGGCAAAAGGTTCATTTGCTTTTTTTTTTTGTAATATGGATTAAAAAATTAAATAGAGAAGATATAGATATATCTTTCCTTTACACTTCTAGGGCTCACTCGTGTTTTTTTGTATTTGCATAAAACAAAATGAATGTAAAATAAAATCTGCCCAAAGCTGCAATTTGATCTAAGTCTCGAGTTATTAGAACAACCATATAAAATTGTCATTTACCAAATAATAAGCTGAAAGCTTACATGCCAATGCATATAAATATGGAAATATTTGTCACTTTTACATCTTCATGCATACTTCATTATATAGTCATGGAAACACACAATTAATAAGTCGAGATCTAATTATACACAGTCACGCATGAGCACTTTAATAGAGATGCAGCAGTTCCTAAGAGCCCAACGGATTTGCACCAGTGGCAGGTACCAACACACATCAGCACGTATACTCTATTACTCTATATTCTCTGTGAGGCCTGAAAAATATGAATTGTAAAGTTTGCAGGCAATGAATACTGAAACGAAGTAGAAGGAACATTTGTCAGGTAAACAGTGCCTACAGAGTGGCCCACATCCCATATCTTCTAAGAATAAACTCACAAGCACTGAATATTGTAGTTGATCTCCACTGGGACTGAAAGGCTTTAAGGGAATCTTTACGATTGCTGTATCCTGGCTTACCGCCATATAAAACCAACTGATCTTATTTGGAAACGTCTTGTGCTTAAAGCAGGTATGTCTACTATTGTACAGGAAACCTAACATTAGATCCACCTGCTTTATATTGTGCAGACAGTGGTATCTGGTGCAGCGATGTTAGCGACACCTCTTTTAAATGAGAAATTAACTTTTAACAATATTGGCGTTAATCAATATTACATGAAAATATAATAAATTGTGTGATATACCTTATCAAAGAGTTCATATTCATTCTCTACTTATGAGACCCTTCTACCTTTCCCCCAGCAATTCAACTTATTCCCTCTAAAAAAACTGCTTGAGGCTATGTGCACACGTTGTGGATTTGGCTGCGGATCCGCAGCGGATTTGACACTGCGAATTCGCAGCAGTTTTAATTGCTGTTTACAATACCATGTAAACCTATGGAAAACCAAATTCGCAGTGCCCATGCTGCCTTTTATTTTCCGCAGCATGTCAATTCTTTGTGCGGATTCTGCAGCGTTTTACACCTGTTTAACACCCGGTAAATCTGCTGTAAATCCACAGATAATCCGCAGATAATCCGCAGGCAAAACGCCCTTTCAGATTTTTCAGAATCTGTGCAGAAAAATCCACACACGAATCCGCAATGTGTGCACATACCCTTAACGTATGAAAAATCGGTCCGAGTCTCCCTGCCGAGAGTCGCACAGGTGTAATGCGAGTGTCATTTGTGTGTCATGTGAGTACAATCCGATTTTTCACACCTAGCATCCGATTTACATCCAAGTGCAGTGCGATTGCTATCCGATTGCAATGCAATTTTAACATGAGCTTTTACATACAGTAACTCTCTATGTCATTTACATAGATAGATAGATAGATAGATAGATAGATAGATAGATAGATAGATAGATAGATAGATAAATTCAATGTGTGCATACAGTAAAATCGCACTGACAGGTTAGAATAGAATAGATAGAATAGATATATACACATAGAATACATAGATACAGTATAGATGTCAGAGACACACATACATATAAATACAGTATATACGTATATATTATATAGATTGATAGAAGAAAAGTTGGTAATTCATCTGCCGTGTTCTGTAAAATCACTGCAGGAGCCGACAGGATAGAAGAGATGGATTACAAACAGTAAATACACATAGAATAGATAGATATATAGATGTCAGTGACAAATACAATTAGTACAGTGTGTGTGCAAATTACTGGACATGTATTTATTTAATAAAAGATTATTTTTCATAAAAAAATGGCATGGGCTACCGTGCAATTTTCTTAACCAGCAGAGGGAAAGGCGATGGCTGGTGGCAGATATTTATAGCATGAAAAGGGGGTAATACCCATGGAGCTTCCCAGGCTACTAATATCAGCTCACAGCTGGATAATTAGCCTTTACTGGCTATTAAAATGGGGGACTTTAAAAAAATTACGTAGGGTCCCCCTATAATTAATAACCAGTAAAGGCTATGCAGACAGCTGCAGGTTGATATTAATAGCCTAAGAAGGGGCCATGGATACTGCCCCCAAGGCTAAAAACATCAGCTCTCAGCCATCCCTTAAAAGGCGCATCTCTAAGATGCCTCACTTATGGCACTTAGTCTCTCTCTTCCCACTTATCCTGTAGTGGTGGCAAGTGGGGTGCTAGTTATGGGGTTGATGTCACCTTTGTATTGTCAGGTGACATCAAGCCCAGAGGTTAGTAATGGTGAGGCGTTAACAAGATGCTCCCGTTACTAACCCCATAGTCACATCGTAAGAAAACACAGTAAGAAAACACAGACACGCAGAAAAAAGTCCTTTAATAAAAGAAAGACACAGACTCCTTTAATGTTCTTAATTAAACCGTACTTACGACCTCGCCCATTGCCCCAATGCCCTCGTCATCTGCATAAGCAGTGAAAAAGCATACAACAGTATTCCTCACCTTTCTGCAGAGATGCTTTTAATTCATTTGTCCCTTGACAGGTCCAGCTCTGCTACATCTAGATGGCAGACTGCATGATGCGACCATGCAGCCTGTCATCCAACAGACACACTGAACACCGTGTGCTCAGTGTCTCTGCGTGAACTGCTATTGCAGCGCCCCAGAGTCCTGGTCATTGCAGTACTGTGGCTCCGCCGCTAAGGGGGGCTATGGTATGTCTGATGGCACTGAAGGAGTTCATCTGACCAGGTATCATATACACCAATACTTTTCACAGTCTGGCCTCCAGGGGGAGCTAAGGGTATTATTCATTAGGCCATTCCTCACAGTCTGGTAAAACTGGGGGTTAGGCAGGAAGTTAGAGAGAACGCTGACTGGGTTGGAACCAGGCAACACCTTGTGGCAGAGGGTGTTGTAGGGGAAGATTCGGTAGGGTCCCTGTCAGGGGTGGGATCCTGAAAGAGGCCTGGCAATCAGAGAGAAAGCTACGGGACCACGCCTGCACTTCATAGCGGCGGTGCCCTAAGAAAGGACAAGAAGCGAGATTTATTGTGCTGAGTGAGAAACGAGATCAACGCAACAGGGAGAATACCAGTAGGAGTCGTGCTGTTAGACCGAGGCAACATCCTACTGAGGCGTAAATAACCGGTGGCCGGAACGCCGAGGAAGTACAGGGCTCTAAGCATTACTTCAAACCAACGGCAGGGCAGAGAGCTATAGGCTGGTTGTCTAACCTACATCACCTATGCAGACATAGGGGGCAACTTGTGGAGAGGGGCGACTCTAGGGTCCCGGAAGAGCTCCGAGCCTTCCCGTCATACGGGTGCGTCCTACCAAAAGACCTGGGGGACGAGAAGAAGAAGAAGAACATCAGAATCGAGTTGTGAGGGAACACGAGAAACAGACACAACAGTTGTGGGGACTATCCCGTAAGCACAGCAGGGGAGGACCACAACACATAAGAGCTAGAAGGAAGGCACAGATTTCCACCTGCGAAGGGAACTCTGGAGGTGCCATTGGACCGGCCGGACTTGCGCAGCCCGGCTAACCGTATTCCGGACTGAGGACCCAGAAGCCTTCAGTAAAGAGGTAAAGAGACTGCAACCTGGTGTCCTCGTTATTTACTGCACCGCACCACGACCACCATCCACATCTATTACTGTAAGCCCCTCAGCAGGGTCACGGACTGGGTCTAGCCACCGTGACAACCCCAGAGCAGAGACTCAGAGGCCCGGTACCGGGTACCCCTCGGCCCTGCGGCAGTGGGGGTGCTACAACTTGGCGTCACGAACAGGATCTACTTAAGCCTGAAGAATCAGGTCATGTGTGCCTTGGAACTGTGATTTATTGTGCTTGGACTGTGACTTATTGCAAAGACTGTGTATCGCCACTTGCCGCCAGAAGTTCCCGCCAAAACCGCCGCCATTACAGCGCTAAGAGGAGCGCAGGAGAAGAAGAAGGGCGTGGAGTGGGCATGAACGAGCTGAAGAGCGCGAAAGACAATGGCCGCCCAGTCTAAATATTTCGGCCCCTGGAGGACGTGTCCGTCAGCAGCCGAGATCCGCCTACTGATCCTCAATGGTGGGCAGAGACAGAGAAAACGAAACCGCCCACGAAGGAGAGAGCAGGAAAAGGACCAGGAAGAAGAACTCAGTGACATGGAGAACGCCATGGCCAGCCACCCGGAGCCGGAGCGTGGGGTAGGAGCAGAGGACTCCCCCAGCTACCCGGAAGGGCACCGCAACCAGGCCTCCACCGCTGATATTGACTTCCTGCAGGCCGGAGTGGATGAGCTCGGCGACCAACTCCTGCAGACGCAGCTGAGCACTGAGGCCGGGTGGAAGAAGACCATCATCGGGAGCCTCACCAGACATCTGTTGGCAGCCTCATCTGGTCCGGAGCAAGAAAGAAGTTCCAGCGCTCCGAAGCCAGAAAGCAAGGCCCTACCGGAAAGCGAGGTGCTGCAAACTGAGATGACAACGCCGCAGCGCAAGGCCCTGCAGCTAGCGTTCCAGACCCCAGCGGAGACGGAGCAGATCGGCACCGGCGGGACCGCATCTGAAGCAGGTATGAAGGACGACCCTGCCCTGATGACTGACACCACTCCCGCGACTGCTAGTGCCACAGCTGCTGACTCCGTTCCAGTGACTGATCTTGCAGCAGCCGCTACCTCTGCTGCAGCAAATGCCCCTACTCAAGCTGCGCAGACCTCCATCGCTGTGCATGACCTAACCGTACATGAAAGACGGATTAACGGCGTTTGTCCAGCACTGGGTGCAACCCTGGACTTCACCCTTCCCGGGCCAAGAGGGGTTAAGTGCCAGGTGCAGCCCTGGAAGCCGTCCAACTAAACCTCGGAAACCTGAAACTGTACATAGTTAACTGTTTGTTTCCCTGCTTTTTGCTGCTTTAAACCCGACTGGGGTTAACTCTTAAAGGGATCCCTTTGTTTACCCGGGATCCCTTCTTCTGCTTTTTGTTTTGTTTGTTTCCTGTTTATTCATCATTGAAAGAACTGCTGAATCATGAACAATGCATGATACAAACTCCTTGTATATAGTTGCACCTTCTTAAAGGTGCTCTCTACTGGTTTTATATAAAAGACGGACTCTGTGCGAAGATACGGTTCTTGGAACTTGCACTGGAGTCCTTGCTGCATACGGACTTGTGGCTTGAGAAGTTGTACTACCTCGTAGAGACTTGGTCCCCTCTTAAAGGGGATGTTCACATCCAGCACTTATGAACAGTGTTGCCTTAAGATGGTTGAATGGCAATAATGTCTTGAAAAGAAAGTATTGATGATGTTGATATGTGAAAGTTGCATGTAACTAACTAGTTGATTGTAAGAAATGTTCAATAATGTTGATAGAAGAATGAGGACAGGGAGTGAACCCGTAGGGGTTAGTGGTGAGTCCTCCTAGGAGCCATACAGAGATGGCTCAGTGATCTTAAACTGAAAGAAAAATGATTTGTTCTATACTGTGTATAGTAGTGGAAGGACAGTAGGCTCGGGCAGAAAGGAGCGGTCCTGTAACAGAAAGGAGAGGCAGTAGGTCTGGAGCAGTTAGGACAGGCGATCCTGCAGACGTAAAGAAGGAGAATGCATAAAAGTTAATTAGCCTTATATGTGATATAAGAAGGTCTTTAGTGGATTTAGCGAGTACGTCCTTAAAGGCAATGTTAAATTATTGTTCAAAGATTTTGCACTTAGTAGAATACCCGGTTGGGTAAGAAAAGTTATTTATAGTAAAGTTATTTAAAAGTATTTAACCATGTTTGTAATGTTCAAGTGTCCTCACCTCCCATAAAGGGAAGCTCTGTTAAGAAGTTGACTTGTACTTGCATTTTCAAAATTGTATGTCTTTTTGCTGACATGTATTGTTGTTTTCTTCCCAGTCCAGGAGTACTGGATTTAACCGGGGGAAAGTGCAGCGCCCCAGAGTCCTGGTTGTTGCAGTACTGTGGCTCCGCCGCTAAGGGGGGCTATGGTACGTCTGATGGCACTGAAGGAGTTCATCTGACCAGGTATCACATACACCAATACTTTTCACAGTCTGGCCTCCAGGGGGAGCTAAGGGTACTATTCATTAGGCCACTCCTCACAGTCTGGTAAAACTGGGGGTTAGGCAGGAAGTTAGAGAGAACGCTGACTGGGGTGGAACCAGGCAACACCTTGTGGCAGAGGGTGTTGTAGGGGAAGATTCGGTAGGGTCCCTGTCAGGGGTGGGATCCTGACAGAGGCCTGGCAATCAGAGAGAAAGCTACGGGACCACGCCTGCACTTCATAGCGGCGGTGCCCTAAGAAAGGACAAGAAGCGAGATTTATTGTGCTGAGTGAGAAACGAGATCAACGCAACAGGGAGAATACCAGTAGGAGTCGTGCTGTTAGACCGAGGCAACATCCTACTGAGGCGTAAATAACCGGTGGCCGGAACGCTGAGGAAGTACAGGGCTCTAAGCATTACTTCAAACCAACGGCAGGGCAGAGAGCTATAGGCTGGCTGTCTCACCTACATCACCTACGCAGACATAGGGGGCAACTTGTGGAGAGGGGCGACTCTAGGGTCCCGGAAGAGCTCCGAGCCTTCCCGTCATACGGGTGCGTCCAACCATAAGATCTGGGGGACGAGAAGAAGAAGAAGAACATCAGAATCGAGTTGTGAGGGAACACGAGAAACAGACACAACAGTTGTGGGGACTATCCCGTAAGCACAGCAGGGGAGGACCACAACACATAAGCGCTAGAAGGAAGGCACAGATTTCCACCTGCGAAGGGAACTCTGGAGGTGCCATTGGACCGGCCGGACTTGCGCAGCCCGGCTAACCGTATTCCGGACTGAGGACCCAGAAGCCTTCAGTAAAGAGGTAAAGAGACTGCAACCTGGTGTCCTCGTTATTTACTGCACCGCACCACCACCACCATCCACATCTATTACTGTACGCCCCTCAGCAGGGTCACGGACCGGGTCTAGCCACCGTGACAACCCCAGAGCAGAGACTCAGAGGCCCGGTACTGGGTACCCCTCGGCCCTGCGGCAGTGGGGGCCCTACACTATTCCCTGTCAGAGGGCACCGCGAGCGTGAGACTGTTCTGCTCATGGTGCCGTCTGACAGGTCCCGCAAGTTCACGGCCAATAAGCTCACTTCACCAATGTGTCGTCAGCACAAGCGCCATGACAAATTTTCCCACAGCGCTCGCTCCAAACAAGGCAAGTTTTTATTGTTCCTCCTCCACAACCCCTTTGTATACCAGACCAATGCCCAAACCCCATAACCTCCCTGTCCAACATCACTGAAGGGGAGCTTAATTGTCTCCACTCCAAATCACACCTCACCACTTGTGCACTAGACCCCATCCCATCCCACCTCCTCCCCAACCTCACCACCACACTTATCCCATCCCTTACACATCTCTTCAACGTTTCACTAACTTCGGTACCTTCTCTTCTGCTTTCAAACATGCCACAGTCACACCCCCTATCCTTAAAAAGCCAACCCTAGACCCAATCGCTACGTCCAGCTATAGCCCAATATCGCTGCTCCCTTTCGCTTTCAAACTCCTGGAGCAGCACGTCCACACTGAACTTTCCTCCCACCTCTCATCTAACTTGCTCTTTGACAATCTACAATCTGGTTTCCGTCCCTATCATTCCAGTGAGACTGCCATGACCAAAATTACTAATGACCTACTTACAGCCAAAGCTAACGGACAATACTCTATGCACCCCATTCTAGACCTGTCCTCTGCTTTTGACACAGTTGACCACTGCCTCCTACTACAGATCCTCTCCTCCTTTGGCATCAAAGACCTTGCCCTATCCTGGATCTCCTCATGCTTTTCCAACCGCACATTCAGCATCTCCCACTCCCACACTACCTCCTCATCCCACCCTCTCTCTGTTGGAGTCCCCCAAGGCTCTGTTCTAGGTCCCTTACTCTTCTCAATCTATACACTTGGCCTGAGACAACTCATAAAGTTCCATGGATTCCAGTACCACCTGTATGCTGATGACACTCAGATCTACCTCTCTGGCCCAGACATCACCTCTCTGCTGTCCAGAATCCCAGAGTGTCTATCAGCCATATCCTCCTCCTTCTCCTCTCGCTCAATGTGGACAAATCTGAACTCATCTTCCTTCCTCCATCTCACAGATCTTCCTTACCTGATCCATCTATCACCATTAATAACATCACGCTTTCCCCCGTACCGGAAGTCCGCTGCCTCAGAGTAACCCTTGACTATGCCCTGTCCTTCAAACCGCACATCCAAGCTCTTTCCACCTCCTGTCGCCTAAATCTCAAAAATAGCTCCAGAATCCATTCTTTCCTCAACCCTCAAACTACTAAAATGCTTGTGCATAGCCTCATCATCTCCTGACTCGACTACTGCAATATTCTTTTCTGTGGCCTCCCTGCTAACACTCTCACACCTCTCCAGTCCATCCTTAATTTTGCTGCCCGACTAATTCATCTCTGTCTTCGCTACTCCACCCCTTCTCCCCTCTGCAAATCTCTTCACTGTCTCCCATTCCCTCAGCGTATCCAGTTCAAATTACTAATAATGACCTACAAAACCATCCACAACCTGTCTTCTCCATATATCTCTGACCTAATCCCCTGATATCTTCCCTCACGTAATCTCCGGTCCTCCAAGACCTCCTTCTCTCTTACACACTTATTCGCTCCTCACCTAATTGCCTCCAAGACTCCTCCCGAATATCCCCATCTTCTAAAATTCTGTGCCCCAACATGTCTGACTATCAACCACATTCAGATCCTTCAGACGGAACCCACCTCTTCAAGAAAGCCTACAGCCTGCAATGACTCCGCTGCCTCCTCACCACCACCTTTAACCCCCAAGTGCACAATACGTAGCATAAATTACAGAACGCTGCCTGCACAAGAATGATGACATTATAGTTGTGCGTCGGGCTAGTGCCCAATGCGCTTCCGTCCTCCTGTCCCGGAAGGGGAGCTGCTGCCAGAGAGTCCAGAGCGATCTCTGTGCCAGTAGCTCTATGCCTGTGTGCTGGTGGTTTATGTTCCTGCAGCTATGTGCCTTTCTGCTGGTGATCTGTGCCCCTCAACTATGTGCCCCCTGTGATCTTTGTGCTCCCCCAGCTACGTGCCCCAATATGATCTCTGTGCCCCAACTATATGCACCCTGTGATCTCTGTGTCTCCAGCTATATGCCCCCTCTGATCTCTGTGCCCCCCAGCTATATGCTCCCCTGTGATCTCTGTGCCCCCAGCAATTTGCCCTATGTGATCTCTGTGCCCCCTGTGATCTCTGTGGCCCCAGCAATGTGCCCCTTTGATCACTGTTCCCCATTGCTATATGTCCCCCTGTGATCCCTGTGCCCCCCAGCTATGTGCCCCCTGTGATTTCTGTGCCCTCCCAGCTATATGCCCCCTGTGGTTTCTGTGCCCTCCAGCTATATGCCCACCTGTGATCTCTGTGCCCCCCAGCTATGTGAACCCCTGTGATCTCTGTGGCTCCCAGCTTTGTGCCCCCTGTGATCTACATGCCCCCTGTGATCCCTGTGCCCCCCTGCTATGAACCCCACTGTGATATTTGTGCTCCCATGTGATCTCTGTGCTCCCTGTGATCTTTGTCCCCTCCAGCTATTTGCCACCAAGCTATGTTCCCCCTGTGATCTTCTTGCTACCCCCTGGTGATCTCTGTGTTTCCCTGGTGATCTATGTGCCTCCCCAGTGATGCTGTCAGCCCCTGGTCCAACGTGCAACATTGCTGCCGGGGCCGAAGAGGAGTAAAGACAGTGCAGGCGTGCACTGGTAAGAGCTCCAGCAGGAGCTGGACATTAAATATATTAAGTTTAGTTTCAAGAGAGGTGGGGATGGGGACTGCTTTATTCAGAGGGAGTGTGTGTGTGTTTTTGTATATATTTTGCAGAGGGGCAGTGTATGTGTGTACATTTTTTTGCAGAGAGGTAATGTGTGTGTGTATATGTATACATATTTGGCAGAGGGGCAGTATGTGTGAGTATATACTTTGAAGAGAGGTTGTGTGTGTCTATTTTGCAGAGTAGTGTGTGTGTGTGTCTGTGAGGGGGAGTATTTTGCAAGTCTTCTGTGATGTGATGTTAAATTGCCATGTTGGCACTTTCTGATAAATAAGTGGGTTTTGGGTTGACATTTCGTCACTCGGACTTTGAAAGGTTTGCCATCACTGTTATAGTCTATTAAGATGGGAGGCGGATGAGGAGTCGAATGAGAAACAGGCACACCACAAGCAGAAGCAAAGATTGTGCAGAGCTTTCTAACAAGTCATTTCCCTCAAATGAGAGCTAGATTTACATCCATACACCTCAGGACTGCTGTGTAATGTTCTCAACACTGCTTCTTTCTTTGTGCTAACTAAAGAATGAGAAGCAGGAATATTCTCTGTGTGCTATGCTGTGTATGGGGGACACACACCCAGTTCAAAATCAATTGTGAATTAGAGATAGAGCATGCAGGTGGAAAAACTGGTGATAATGCAGAATAAAAGTCATCTAATGGCCAGAAATAATGATATTCCTCATGTACACATACAGGTCAGCTTTCCTGAAAGTTTTTTAAATTGCCAGATGGAATCTCCATGGATCGGCTTTACTTTTAGGCCAGGGTCACACTTGCGTGTGCAATGCGAGAAACTCACACGAGTCTCTCTCATCAATACCCGGCACTGCTGAAGGCACTCGGGACCCATATGTGCGGCTGCATGCATTTCTATGCAGCTGAACACTTCGCTTCGCAGTGCCGGGTATTGATGTGAGAGACTTGTGCGAGTTTCTCGCATTGCACACACAAGTATGACCCCGGCCTTATATTAAATTCTGTGGATTCTTGATATAGATCTGGGGAATTTTGAGGCTAATTCACCTTTAACTCTTTATAATGTCGATCATACAATTCCTGAATAATTATTGTATTGAGGCAGGGTATATTAGCCAGATAGAAGGCTGAATTACTATTAAGGTAATCTGTTACCGTTAAAGGGTGTACTAAGTCTGCAACAATGATTAGGAAGGTGTTATATGTCAAATTATTCTCGCCTTTAAAAAACATTGCTCAGAGCATCACATGACCTCTTGCTTGCTTTTTTATCATAATGCATCCTAGTTCCATATTTGTCTAAGACAAGTGATATACAGTATGTGCAATTGATTGTCCACATGATGTAAAATAAATTGGAATTCATCAGACCTGCTGCCTGGTCCAGTTGCTATGCTAACATGCTCATGGTAGTGTAGATGATTTTGATGGTGGATAGCAGTCAGCATGGGAACTCTGACTAGTCTACAACTTCTATGCCCCATATTCAGCAATCTGCAATGTACTGTGAGTTATGAAACATTCTGTGGGATCAGAACAGAAAGGCTAGCCTGCACTATACTCTCATATCAGTGTGCTTTCAGCATCTAAAATCCTATTGTTGAGTCACTGGTTGTCTTTCTTTTGACCACCATTGGAACAGTTAACCACTGCATATCATAAACTTCCCATAAGACCTCATATTTTGGAGATGCTCTGACCCAGTCAGCTTTGTACATTGTAGCACTATGTATTATGTTAATAATGGAGCTATGATGGTGTGAGGGAGGGCCAGAGCCATAGTCGTGGTGGAGAGTAACAGGTCTTGCTCGCCCTGGCCTCCCGTCACATGCAAAGAACGTACTTCTATGAGGGTACTTGCCTCTCTGTTATCCGTACTCTCTGGGTCTCTTCTGAGCTGCTGCAGACCCCCATCGCACGATGGCACACAAATAGAGACACAGTCTTGCTTTAACTTCAAACACAAAACTTTTCTTGCTTCTGTTCACAGCACATACTTCTCAGTTACATTTGCATTGGGTTCCATACAGTCCACATCTTCCACTTTCCCTGCTACTCCTCTTACGGCGTTCAGTACGTGCCCGGGTCTTACCACATCTTGCGGTAACGCAGCGTCCTCCCTGTCCAAACTCACTGTGTTAGGGTTCCCTCAGCTGTTTTGCACCAGATCTGAGGGCATCAGCCCATGAGATAAGTTGCCACATTATGGAGCCACCTGCATCCCTGTACTGTTCCTGGCCCTTCTTTCAGCTTCTATTTCAACACTGCTGCAAGCCCACTGCTCAGCTGCACTCCTGTCCGCTGAGCCCTGGATGGCTGGGTCCTTCACTTAAATATTGCGGGGCTGCTGGATAGCTCGAGTCCTAAGCCCACCCGAGCTGTACGGGCTCCCTAGCCCCTCTGACTCTAACTAGGAAGCTGTTCCTACCTTACCCCAGCTAGCTCCTCCTATGACTTAACTATCATGTACCATTTTGTGGCCAAACTGAAGTACTACACTGTCCTTACATATTTATGTAAAAACACCATACAAGAAGCACAACACCTTATGGAACAGCAAACATTTAGAAGACACCATATACATTATTAAACATACTTATTCTTACACAGTGCAGCAACCGGGACATATTTAAAGGGGTAGGGGGCGTATACAGTCTTTGTGACCCCATTACAATAGTTCAGATTTCTAATTGATTTCACCCAAAAATGAATAATCCCGTTGACTATAAGGGCCTACATCAGGGTCTGGTATGTTTTAATAGCAAGAATAGTGCTGCAAGCTACATTTTTTTGGCCAAAGGGTGGCAAAGCTCTCCTTCACACAGGGTAAAGATTCAGTTTGCTTCACTAGCTTTTATTTAACATATTCATGACACGTGTTGTATATATACTGCTCTGGGTGAGCTGCGTTCCCGAAGAGAAGTATATATACGGCGCCATGATCGTGGGGGCTCACACTGAGCACTACCGCGATCAAATGCAGGTAGCAGCTCTATATGAAAGCTGACACCCTGCAGCAATGCCCACGGTCGTAATGCCGATAGTCTACATGGTGACCCCAGGCCCAAAGGTGGCTGCAAGAACACTAGGGACATTAACCTGTCTGCTCATGCTCAAAGCACAAGCTGACATGCCTCCTACCTGCATGTCAGATGCTGATCTAAATCTCTGCAATGCAGAAGCATTGCAGATCATAGAATCATAGAATGGTAGAGTGGTAGAGATGGAAGGGACCTCCTGTGTCATCTGGTCCAACCCCCTGCTCAAAGAGGGATTCACTAAATCATCCCAGACAGATGTCTGTCCAGCCTTTGTTTGAAAACTTCCATGGAAGGAGAACTCACCACCTCTCATGGCAGCCTGTTCCACTCATTGATCACCCTAACTGTCAAAAAGTTTTTTCTAATATCTAATGTGTCTCCTCCCGTTCAGTTTCCCATTGCTTCTAGTCTTTCCTTGTGCAATTGTGCAAATGAGAATAAAGATGATCCTTCTACAATGTGACAGCCCTTGAGATATTTGTAGACAGCTATTAAGTCTCCTCTCAGCCTTCTTTTTTTGCAAGCTAAACTACCAACTGAGCTACCCAGGCCCTGAGATTTAGATCAGCATCTGACATGCAGGTAGGAGGCATGATCAGCAATCTGTCAGTGTGAATTGATGTCTCATCCTGGGACAATGTAAAAAAGTTTAAAAAAAAAATGTAAAAACATTTTTAAAAAAATCACAAAAGAAAAAAAAAAGGAAAAATATTAATACAATAAATACAATTATTTACATGTAAAAAACTAACAAAAGAGTACATATATTTAGTATCGCCCCGTCCGAAAGACCTGACGTATAAAACTGTCCCACTGGTTAACCCCTTCAGTGAACACCATTAAAAAAAATAAAGAAAGAGGCAAAAAAATGATGACATTCAATGTCTATTCTGAGCTGAATGTGCCTGCCCTCATCAGATCACAGCCGTTACGCATCTTGAGGCCAGGCAAGTACCAGCATGGAAGAATGGCTGGGAATCCCATGTACCGTTAAGACAATTGGTGGAGAAAGGTTGAATTTGATGGACCTAGGTCTTTTTTCTGCCTATGTAACTGTGTAACTGTGTGATGCTTTATCATCATACCGCTGAACAAACATTGGAATAAAACGCGATCAAATAGATGAATGTAAAGAAAAATGGTATCTATGAAAACATAATTTTGTCTCGCAAAATGCAAGCCTCTATACAGCTCTGTCAGTGGAAAAATAAAAAAGTTATAGCTGTCAGAATAAAGCAATGCAAAAATAATTGTTTTTTTCTATAAAATATTTTTTATTGTGTAAAACTGCCAAAACATATATGTGGTATCGCGGTAATCATACTGACATGGAGAATAAAGCTGGCTTATTAATTTTACCGCACCTTCTACTTCATAAAAAAAAAAAAACAATTTCTGAATTGCTGGTTTCTGTTCATTCTGCCTCCCAAAAATAAGAATAGAAAGCAATCAAAAAATTTCATGTGCCCGAATAGAGGTACCAATAAAAACGTCAACTCGTTCCCTCAAAAACAAACCCTTACATGACTTTGTCGGCCGAAATATGGAAAAATTATAGCGCTTTTTAGTGTGTGACAGCAGCCAAACATAAAAAAAGCTATAAAAATTTGGTATCACTGTAATCACACCGACCTGAAGAAAAAAGTCAACTAATCACTTACACTGCATGAGGATTGGTGCAAAAAAATGAAAAAAAAAATTCTTCACTGCTGTTGATTTGTTCATTCTGCCTCCCAAAGATCTCACTAAGGCTTGAGTCACATTTATCCTGCGTTCTGAGCACACTGAGGGTTCCGTGTAAATCTCTGAAATACATGATTCATAAGGAACCCCCAGTGGAAAATTCCCTATAATGAGGCAGATGGAGGCAATTTGGATGCCGTCTACCTGCCTATGATCCGGCAGTGTACATCTTTTTAGATGTGCATAAAAGTATGGTCCACAACAGTTTTGTGCACTTCTGAAAAGAAGGACAACACTGAACAGAGGCCAGACGGAGTCCAGAATCACTCCGCAGCTGCATTATACTGAATAGATAACTCTGGGGGTTTCATCCGAAACATGTCCCTTGGAGATTTAGATGTAAACCACGATATAAGTGCTCAGCGTAGAGTGCTACATAAATATGATCCCAAATATTATGTAAAATATTCCCAACAAAAGTAAAAAATGTAATTCTTTTTTCGTCACTACCTAATGGTATACAATGGTATAAAATTCTGTGACACACCTGTGGTGTCAAAATGATCACTGTCCCCATAGATGAATTCATTGAGAGGTGTTGTTTGTAAAATGGGGTCACTTATGGGGTTTTCTGCTCTTCTGCCACCTCAGGAGCTCTACCTATGACATGACACCTTCAAACCAGTCCAGCAAAATCTGAACTCTTCGGAGCTTTGCACTGTGCCTCAAAAGTAGTTTTCAACCACATATGGGGTATTGGTATACTCAGGAGAAATTGCAGAACTAATTTTGGGGTCCATTTGTCCCTGTTAACATGGTGAAAATAAAAAATTGGGGCTAAAAGAACATTTTTGAGATAATTTTTTTTTTTTATATATTTTCATCGCTCAACCTTATTAACTTTTGTGAAGCACCTGGGGGTTCAAAGTAATCACCACACATCTAGATAAATTCACTGAGGGGTCTAGTTTCCAAAATGGGGTCACTCGTGGGGGGTTCCATCGTTTAGACACATCAGAGTCTCTCCAAACACCTGCAGAACAATATGTCATGGGAAAACAGTCTCTGAATTGGTGGGATCGGTTGAAGCATTCCAGAGTTATCACCTCATAAAGTGAGACTGATGAGAATTTACAAATTTGGACTGGTCAGGAAGGTGAAAACAGGCTTTGGGGTGAAGAAGGGGTTAAATATCCTGGTAATAAGTTGAGAGGTTTGTTGGCTCTTTTCTAGACCCCAGCACCTGAGACTCATGCGCACCACTAGACCCACTAACAAGCCTATGGAAATGTAATGGAATAAACAGACAGAAAGGAAAGAACCTGTACATTTCTACAAATGTAAAAGTTCAACAGTATTCATGAAAGAAAGGTCATAGCTATAGGGACTTCCTGGGACACCAGTATTATAAATCAATGGAAGAGTGACAGCATTCACTGTGAATCATCTTTTATTCTGCCCCAAATGCTTACAGAATATAAATGGTATAGTTTTGTTGCTATTCTGTACGCTGGATGAACACAATGACAGACGATTCATTGTGGATGCTGTCTTTCTTCTATTGATTGAAGATTTCTCTGGTTGGGACTTGGAGACCATCGTCTTTGGTGAAGCAGCCTCCTGGTGATTAACATGCTCTTTTAAAATCTGCAGTACCAGTTTTATAAATGGCACATGGTACGTGGGGGCACAGCTACAGATTTTCCATTAAGGATCAAGAACACATAAGAGAACAAACTAACCAAAATTTCAAGATAATAATATCAAAGTTTCTATGAATGAAGCTGACGTGAGGTGAAGTGTTTTGAGCTCTTTCATTGTCATATTTTTCTGCTACTTTTTTGCCCATCAAATATATGGAGATGCCTCAGAGGACCATAGAGGTAGCATGGATGAGACAGGTAGTCACATCGCCACAGCATGAAGTGAGATGCTGAAGAGCGGCATCAAACCAGAACTGACATTTTTAGCAAATATGAATCAAAGCTGGCTTGAGGGGCCATGTGTCACTCCATGTTTAGGTGAACAACTGGTTGTGTCAAATTCAGAAACTTACATATATTGTCAGCGATATACATCACTACCATTTATCTACATGGAATCGATATCTAAACTACAGACTTAAATGTAACTAAATCAAGCCTCCTAACCATCTCTGTTCCAGCATGCCCTGCTTTCAATTGCATCTGCGTTTTTACTACAAAGACACAGTTAAACAAAATAGTCGGACAGAAAGCCAATAGCTCCCCGCTCAACTGTTTATTTGTGTCGTCTGAGACTCTGCACAAAAAGAATGAAGACGTCACTACACCATGCATGCTGCAGATATTGCACAGAGCAGAGATATGGAATGTTCATAGTGGCAACGGGACTATGTGAGTATTTATATATATATATATATATATATATATATATATACTAGCTATTGAACCCATTCTACTCCCGGGTGGCGAGCATTTATATTGGTATATGGTCTCCATCCTGGTATGTGCTGCTCCCATCTTGCTCTCCCATCCTGTCATGTGCTGCTCCATCCTGCGCCCCCATCCTATCATGTGCTGCTCCATCCTGCACCCCCATCCTGTCATGTGTGTGCCCCCATTCTGTCATGTGCTGCTCCCATCCTGTCATGTGCTCCCATCCTGCGCCCCATCCTGTCATGTGCTCCCATCCTGCACCCCCATCCTGTCATGTGTGCACCCCCATTCTGTCATGTGCTGCTCCCATCGTGCGCAATCATTCTGTCATGTTCTGCTCCCATCCCACGCCCCCACTCTGTCATGTGCTGCTCCCATCCCGTGCCCCCATTCTATCATGTGCTGCTCCCATCCTGCGCCCCCATTCTGTTGTAATGTGCTGCACCCATTCTGCCTGTCCCTGTTTCCATTCTGCCATATGTTGCTCCCATCTTTCTCTCTCCAGCTCTACTGCCCGAGTGCAGCTGTGCTGAGTGCGGGCGGCTGTGCTGAGTGCGGGTGGCTGTGCGTGGCGGTGCTGAGTGCGGGCGGCTGTGCGTGACGGTGCTGAGTGCGGGTGGCTGTGCGTGGCGGTGCTGAGTGCGGGCGGCTGTGCGTGGCGGTGCTGAGTGCGGGTGGCTGTGCGTGGCGGTGCTGAGTGCGGGCGGCTGTGCGTGGCGGTGCTGAGTGCGGGCGGCTGTGTGTTGCGGTGCTAAGTGCGGGTGGCTGTGCGTGGCAGTGCTGAGTGCGGGCAGCTGTGCGTGGCGGTGCTGAGTGCGGGCGGCTGTGCGTGGCTGTGGTGAGTGTGGGCGGCTGTGCGTGACTGTGGTGAGTGCAGGCGGCTGTGCGTGGCTGTGGTGAGTGCGGGCGGCTGTGCGTGGCTGTGGTGAGTGCGGGCGGCTGTGCGTGGCTGTGGTGAGTGCGGGCGGCTGTGGTGAGTGCTGAGTGCGGGCGGCTGTGCGTGGCTGTGGTGAGTGCGGGCGGCTGTGCGTGGCTGTGGTGAGTGCGGGTGGCTGTGCGTGGCTATGGCGAGTGCAGGCGGCTGTGCGTGGCTGTGGTGAGTGCGGGCGGCTCTGCGTGGTTGTGGTGAGTGCGGGCGGCTGTGCGTGGCTGTGGTGAGTGCGGGCGGCTGTGCGTGGATGTGCTGAGTGTGGGCGGCTGTGCATGGCTGTGCTGAGTGCGGGCGGCTGTGCTGAGTGCGGGCGGCTGTGCTTAATGCGGGCGGCTGTGCTGAGTGCGGGCGGCTGTGCTGAGTGCGGGCGGCTGTGCGTGGCTGTGGTGAGTGCGGGCGGCTGTGCGTGGCAGTGCTGAGTGCGGGCGGCTGTGCTTAGTGCGGGCGGCTGTGCTGAGTGCGGGCGGCTGTGTTGAGTGCGGGCGGCTGTGCTGAGTGCGGGCGGCTGTGCTGAGTGCGGGAGGCTGTGCGTGGCTGTGCTGAGTGCGGGCGGCTGTGCGTGGCTGTGCTGAGTGCGGGCGGCTGTGCGTGGCTGTGCTGAGTGCGGGCGGCTGTGCTGAGTGCGGGCGGCTGTGCTTAGAGCGGGCGACTGTGCTGAGTGCGGGTGGCTGTGCTGAGTGCGGGCGGCTGTGCTGAGTGCGGGCGGCTGTGCTGAGTGCGGGTGGCTGTGCGTGGCTGTGCTGAGTGCTGGCAGCTGTGCGTGGCTGTGGTGAGTGCGGGCGGCTGTGCGTGGCTGTGGTGAGTGCGGGCGGCTGTGCGTGGCTGTGCTGAGTGCGGGCGGCTGTGCGTGGCTGTGCTGAGTGTGGGCGGCTGTGCATGGCTGTGCTGAGTGCGGGCGGCTGTGCGTGGCTGTTGTGAGTGCGGGCGGCTGTGCGTGGCTGTTGTGAGTGCGGGCGGCTGTGAGTGGCTGTGGTGAGTGCGGGCGACTGTGCGTGGCTGTGGTGAGTGCGGGCGGCTGTGGTGAGTGCGGGCGGCTGTGCGTGGCTGTGCTGGGGACCTGAGCAGGCGGGGACACCGGCGCGCTGTGGGGGTCAGGTGCCGGAGTCGCCGCTAGCTCAGGCCCCCGGCACTTGCTATATTTTCCTGTCCCCCGTTCCATTGATGCGCGCTGCTCCGTCCACCACATCCTCTGTGCTTAATGCAGGCGGCTGTGCTGAGTGCGGGCGGCTGTGCTGAGTGCGGGCGGCTGTGCGTGGCTGTGGTGAGTGCGGGCGGCTGTGCGTGGCAGTGCTGAGTGCGGGCGGCTGTGCTTAGTGCGGGCGGCTGTGCTGAGTGCGGGCGGCTGTGTTGAGTGCGGGCGGCTGTGCTGAGTGCGGGCGGCTGTGCTGAGTGCGGGAGGCTGTGCGTGGCTGTGCTGAGTGCGGGCGGCTGTGCGTGGCTGTGCTGAGTGCGGGCGGCTGTGCGTGGCTGTGCTGAGTGCGGGCGGCTGTGCTGAGTGCGGGCGGCTGTGCTTAGAGCGGGCGACTGTGCTGAGTGCGGGTGGCTGTGCTGAGTGCGGGCGGCTGTGCTGAGTGCGGGCGGCTGTGCTGAGTGCGGGTGGCTGTGCGTGGCTGTGCTGAGTGCTGGCAGCTGTGCGTGGCTGTGGTGAGTGCGGGCGGCTGTGCGTGGCTGTGGTGAGTGCGGGCGGCTGTGCGTGGCTGTGCTGAGTGCGGGCGGCTGTGCGTGGCTGTGCTGAGTGTGGGCGGCTGTGCATGGCTGTGCTGAGTGCGGGCGGCTGTGCGTGGCTGTTGTGAGTGCGGGCGGCTGTGCGTGGCTGTTGTGAGTGCGGGCGGCTGTGAGTGGCTGTGGTGAGTGCGGGCGACTGTGCGTGGCTGTGGTGAGTGCGGGCGGCTGTGGTGAGTGCGGGCGGCTGTGCGTGGCTGTGCTGGGGACCTGAGCAGGCGGGGACACCGGCGCGCTGTGGGGGTCAGGTGCCGGAGTCGCCGCTAGCTCAGGCCCCCGGCACTTGCTATATTTTCCTGTCCCCCGTTCCATTGATGCGCGCTGCTCCGTCCACCACATCCTCTGGCTGTGACTGTTCAGTCAGAGAGCGGCGCGCATTAAGCGCGTCATCGTGCCCTCTGAACTGAACGTAACAGGCAGAGGATGTGGAGGACAGAGCAGCGCGCATCGATGGAACGGAGGACAGGTAAATATTGCATACTCACCCTCCTGGCTCGTCCCTGCTTCTCCGTTGGAGATCGCGGTGTGCGTTCAGTGCTTACGCATACCGCGATCTCCTGGGAGCGTCACTCTGTGGGGTCCAGACTGCGCCGGCGCTTGCGCTTGCGCAGTCTATAAAGGCTTCGGACAGAGTGACGCTCCCAGCATTATATTATAGATATATATATACAGTTGAAACCAGAAGTTTATATACACTATATGAAATGACACATATGCATGTTTTTCTTAATATCTGACATGAAATCAGAATATACCGTCACAAAAACCTGATCTCAATCCTATTGAAAATTTATGGGCAAAGCAGGAAAGGCAGGTGCGAGCAAGGTGACCTACAAACCTGGATCAGTTACACCAGTTTTGTCAGGAGGAATGGGCCCAAATTCTGACTATTGTGAGAAGCTTGTGGAAGGATATCCCAGTCATTTGACCCAAGTCATTCAGATTAACCCCTTAAGCCCCGAGGGTGGTTTGCATGTTAATGACCGGGCCAATTTTTACAATTCTGACCACTGTCCCTTTATGAGGCTATAACTCTGGAACGCTTTGATGGATCTTGGCGATTCTGACATTGTTTTCTCATGACATATTGTACTTCGTGATAGTGGTAAAATTTATTCGATATAACTTGCGTTTATTTGTGAAAAAAATGGAAATTTGGCGAAAATTTTGAAAATTTCGCAATTTTCCAACTTTTAATTTTTATGCCCTTAAATCACAGACATATGTCACGCAAAATACTAAATAAGTAACATTTCCCACATGTCTACTTTACATCAGCACAATTTTGGAACCAAATTTTTTTTTTGTGACGGAGTTATAAGAGTTAAAAGTTGACCAGCAATTTCTCATTTTTACAACACCATTTTTTTTTAGGGGCCACATCTCATTTGAAGTCATTTTGAGGGGTCTATATGATAGAAAATACCCAAGTGTGACACCATTCTAAAAACTGCACCTCTCAAGGTGCTCAAAACCACATTCAAGAAGTTTATTAACCCTTCAGGTGTTTCACAGGAATTTTTGGAATGTTTAAATAAAAATGAACATTTAACTTTTTTTCACACAAAATTTATTTCAGCTCCAATTTGTTTTATTTTACCAAGGGTAACAGGAGAAAATGGACCCCCAAAGTTGTTGTACAATTTGTCCTGAGTACGCTGATACCCCATATGTGGGGGTAAACCACTGTTTGGGCGCATGGCAGAGCTCGGAAGGAAAGGAGCGCCATTTGACTTTTCAATGCAAAATTGACTGGAATTGAGATGGGACGCCATGTTGCGTTTGGAGAGAAACTGATGTGCCTAAACATTGAAACCTCCCACAAGTGACACCATTTTGGAAAGTAGACCCCTTAAGGAACTTATCTAGATGTGTGGTGAGCACTTTGACCCACCAAGTGCTTCACAGAAGTTTATAATGCAGAGCCGTAAAAATAAAAAATCATATTTTTTCACAAAAATTATCTTTTTGCCCCCAATTTTTTATTTTCCCAAGGGTAAGAGAAGAAATTGGACCCCAAAAAATGTTGTGCAATTTGTCCTGAGTACGCTGATACCCCATATGTGGGTGTAAACCATTGTTTGGGCGCATGGCAGAGCTTGGAAGGGAAGGAGCGCCATTTGACTTTTCAATGCAAAATTGACTGGAATTGAGATGGGACGCCATGTTGCGTTTGGAGAGCCCCTGATGTGCCTAAACATTGAAACCCCCCACAAGTGACACCATTTTGGAAAGTAGACCCCTAAGGAACTTATCTAGATGTGTTTTGAGAGCTTTGAACCCCTAAGTGTTTCACTACAGATTATAACGCAGAGCCGTGAAAATATATATATATATTTTTTTCACAAAAATGATTTTTTAGCCCCCAGCTTTGTATTTTTACAAGGGTAACAGAATAAATTGGACCCCAAAATTTGTTGTCCAATTTGTCCTGAGTATGCTGATACCCCATATGTGGGGGGGAACCACTGTTTGGGCGCATGACAGAGCTCGGAAGGGAAGAAGCGCCATTTGGAATGCAGACTTAAATGGATTGGTCTGCAGCCGTCACGTTGCATTTGCAGAGCCCCTGATGTACCCAAACAGTACAAACCCCCCACAAGTGACCCCATATTGGAAACTAGTCCTCCCAAGGAACTTATCTAGATGTGTTGTGAGAACTTTGAACCCCCAAGTGTTTCACTACACTTTATAACGCAAAGCCGTGAAAATAAAAATTATTTTTTTTTTCACAAAAATGATTTTTTTAGCCCCCAGTTTTGTATTTTCACAAGGGTAACAGGATAAATTAGACCCCAAAGGTTGTTGTCCAATTTGTTCTGAGTATGCTGATACCCCATATGTGGGGGGGAACCACTGTTTGGGCGCATGACAGAGCTCGGAAGGGAAGGAGCGCCATTTGGAATGCAGGCTTAAATGGATTGGTCTGCAGGCGTCATGTTGCATTTGCAGAGCCCCTGATGTACCCAAACAGTACAAACCCCCCACAGGTGACCCCATATTGGAAACTAGACCTCCCAAGGAACTTATCTAGATGTGTTGTGAGAACTTTGAACCCCCAAGTGTTTCACTACAGTTTATAACACAAAGCCGTGAAAATAAAAATTCTTTTTTTTTTCACAAAAATGATTTTTTAGCCCCCAGTTTTGTATTTTCACAAGGGTAACAGGATAAATTAGACCCCAAAAGTTGTTGTCCAATTTGTCCTGAGTACGCTGATACCCCATATGTGGGGGGGAACCACTGTTTGGGCACATGACAGAGCTCGGAAGGGAAGGAGCGCCATTTGGAATGCAGACTTAAATGGATTGGTCTGCAGGCGTCACGTTGCATTTGCAGAGCCCCTGATGTACCCAAACAGTACAAACCCCCCACAAGTGACCCCATATTGGAAACTAGACCTCCCAAGGAACTTATCTAGATGTGTTGTGAGAACTTTGAACCCCCAAATGTTTCACTACAGTTTATAATGCAGAGCCGTGAAAATAAAACATTTTTTTTTTCTCACAAAAATGATTTTTAGCCCCCCAAATTTTTAATTTTCCCAAGGATAACAAGAGAACTTGGACCCCAGAAGTTGTTGTTCAATTTGTCCCGAGTACGCTGATAACCCATATGTTGGGGTAAACCCCTTTTTGGGCGCACGGGAGAGCTCGAAAGGGAAGGAGCACTGTTTAACTTTTTCAACGCAGAATTGGCTGGAATTGAGATTGGACGCCATGTCGCGTTTGGAGTGCCCCTGATGTGCCTGGACAGTGGAAACTCCCCAATTCTACCTGAAACCCTAACCCAAACACACCCCTAACCCTAATCCCAACGGTAACCCTAACCACACCCCTAGCCCTGACACACCCATAATTCTAATCCCAACCCTAATCCAAACCGTAAATGTAATTCAAACCCTAACCCTAACTTTAGCCCCAACCCTAACCCTAACTTTAGCCCCAACCCTAACCCTAACTTTACCTCCAACCCTAGCCCTAACCCTAACCCTAGCCCTAACCCTAACTTTAGCCCCAACCCGAACCCTAGCCCTAACCCTAACTCTAGCCCTAACCCTAACCCTAACCCTAGCCCTAATGGGAAAATGGAAATAAATACATTTTTTAAATTTTATTATTTTTCCCTAACTAAGGGGGTGATGAAGGAGGGTTTGATTTACTTTTATAGCGTTTTTTATATCGGATTTTTATGATTGGCAGCTGTCACACACTAAAAGACGCTTTTTATAGCAAAAAAGTTTTTGCGTCTCCACATTTTGAGACCTATAATTTCTCCACATTTTGCTCCACAGAGTCATGTGAGGTCTTGTTTTTTGCGGGACGAGTTGACATTTTTATTGGTAACATTTTCGGACACGTGACAATTTTTGATCACTTTTTATTCCGATTTTTGCGAGGCAGAATGACCAAAAACCTGCTATTCATGAATTTCTTTTGGGAGAGGCGTTTATACCGTTCCACGTTTGGTAAAATGGATAAAGCAGCTTTATTCTTCGGGTCAGTACGATTACAGTGATACCTCATTTATATCATTTTTTTATGTTTTGGCGCTTTTATACGATAAAAACTATTTTATAGAAAAAATAATTATTTTGGTATCGCTTTATTCTCAGGACTATAACTTTTTTATTTTTTTGCTGATGATACTGTATGGTGGCTTGTTTTTTGCGAGACAAGATGACGTTTTCAGCGGTACCATGATTATTTATATCAGTCTTTTTGATCGCGTGTTATTCCACTTTTTGTTCGGTGGTATGGTAATAAAGCGTTGTTTTTTGCCTCGTTTTTTTTTTTTTTTCTTACGGTGTTTACTGAAGGGGTTAACTAGTGGGGCAGTTTTATAGGTTGGGTCGTTACGGACGCGGCGATACTAAATATGTGTACTTTTATTGTTTTGTTTTTTTTATTTAGATAAAGAAATGTATTTATGGGAATAATATATATTTTTTTATTATTACACAGGTCAACAAAAAAAATTTTTTTTTCTGGTGTCCAAAATATTTTAATGAATTTGGGGTATTTTTGGGGTGCTGATTCTGAATATGTCATCAGTTTTGCCAGATTGGCTCAAGTTTTTGAGATTTTTGGTATCTTATTTATAGCACTTGTTGGTAAATGCGACGCATCATCTCATTAATTTCTTTGGATTAGTACTTGAACTGAGCAGTTCTCAATATAGTTTTGTGTTAATTAGTGTTCTAAAAGTTTGTTCATAGCTTGATTTTTGCACTAACTTTATGTTGTTGTCTGTTTTCCAGTGAAAAGCATGAACTCATCAAGAAGAAGTTGTCTTAACGATCCAGACTCATTCTGTTACATTTGTGGTGAATACACACTGCCAAAACATAGAAGAAACATAACAGACTTCGTAAAAAAAGTGTATTTTGCCTATTTTGGGGTTATGCTTGGGGACCAAGACAAGTTTTGGGCACCACACATAGTGTGCAAAGCATGTATCGAATTATTACGAAAATGGAGCAAAGGACAAAGAAAAAGCTTCAAATTTGGTGTTCCAATGGTGTGGAGAGAGCCAAAAAATCATCATGATGACTGTTATTTCTGTGCAGTGCAAGTGCAAGGATTCAATAAGCATAAGAAACGAAAATGGGAGTAACATGGAATCTGCAAGAAGGCCTGTCCCTCATTGTGAAGATGTGCCTGTACCTGTGTTTACCATAAATAACAGTCATCATGATGATTTTTTGGCTCTCTCCACACCATTGGAACACCAAATTTGAAGCTTTTTCTTTGTCCTTTGCTCCATTTTCGTAATAATTCGATACATGCTTTGCACACTATGTGTGGTGCCCAAAACTTGTCTTGGTCCCCAAGCATAACCCCAAAATAGGCAAAATACACTTTTTTTTACGAAGTCTGTTATGTTTCTTCTATGTTTTGGCAGTGTGTATTCACCACAAATGTAACAGAATGAGTCTGGATCGTTAAGACAACTTCTTCTTGATGAGTTCATGCTTTTCACTGGAAAACAGACAACAACATAAAGTTAGTGCAAAAATCAAGCTATGAACAAACTTTTAGAACACTAATTAACACAAAACTATATTGAGAACTGCTCAGTTCAAGTACTAATCCAAAGAAATTAATGAGATGATGCGTCGCATTTACCAACAAGTGCTATAAATAAGATACCAAAAATCTCAAAAACTTGAGCCAATCTGGCAAAACTGATGACATATTCAGAATCAGCACCCCAAAAATACCCTAAATTCGATGAAATATCTTTGGCACCAAAAATGCTGTTGACCAGTGTTATTTATTTAGGTTTTTTTTTTGTTTTTTTTTTACACATGTGGAAAATTTTTTTTTTTACTTTTTTACTTTGTCCCAGGGGGGGACATCACAGATCGATGATCTGATAGTGTGCACAGCACTCTGTCAGATCACCGATCTCACTTACATCGGTGCAGGCTTACCAGCGTCTGCTCTGAGCAGGCGCTCGGTAAGCCACCTTTCTCCCTGCAGGACCCAGATGCCGCTGCCATCTTGGATCCGGGACCTGCAGGGAGGAAGGAGGTAGGAGACCCTCGGAGCAACGCGATCACATCGCGTTGCTCCGGGGGTCTCAGGGAAGCCCGCAGGGAGCCCCCTCCCTGCGCGATGCTTCCCTATACCGCCGGCACATCGCGATCATGTTTGATCGCGGTGTGCCGGGGGTTAATGTGCCGGGGCGGTCCGTGACCACTCCTGGCACATAGTGCCGGATGTCAGCTGCGATATGCAGCTGACACCCGGCCGCGATCGGCCGCGCTCCCCCCGTGAGCGCGGCCGATCGCGTATGACGTACTATCCCGTCACCGGGAATTAAGTCCCAGATCACCTTGACGGGATAGTACGTCATACGGGATTAAGGGGTTAAGGGCAATGGTATCAAATACTAATGAAATGTGTGCAAACTTTTAACTTTGCAGTAATAAAAATGCCTTAAAACATTCTCTCTCTCTCTCATTATTCTGGCATTTGGCAAATATTAATAATTATGGCAATCCTAATTGACCTAACGGGAAAGGTTTATTCTGATTTCATGTCAGAACTTGAGAAAAATATGCATATGTGTCTTTTTATAAAGTGTATGTAAACTTCTGGTTTCAACTGTATATACACCTCTGGCAAAAATCAAGAGCCCACCACATCAAAACCCTGTCACAGGCAGCCCAATCTCCAGACCTGAACCCCATTGAAAACCTCTGGAATGTAATCAAGAGGATGATGGATAGTCACAAGCCATCAAACATAGAAAAACTGCTTACATTTTTGCGCCAGAAGCAGTGTGAAGGACTGGTGGAAAGCATGCCAAGATGCATGAAAGCTGTGATTAAAAATCATGGTTATTCCACAAAATATTGATTTATGAACTCTTCCTGAGTTAAAACATTAGTATTGCTGTTTCTAAATGATTATGAACTTTTTTTCTTTTGTTTTTTTTTTTATTTTGACCATTTTTCCTTTTCAGAAAAAAAAAATTATTATTGCTTGGAAATTCAGAGACATGTTGTCAGAAGTTTATAGAATAAAAGAACAATTTACATTTTACTTAAAAATATACCTATAAAGAGAAAAATCAGACAAACTGAAAATTTTGCAGTGGTCTCTTAATTTTTGTTGTACAAATATATTTGTTGGTGGTGTGAAGGTGCACCATTCTTGGAGGGAGGTGAGCCTGTGAGACATCACCATATTTACAAGGAGGGGGTCTGTAGGGGCATCATACTGTGTGAGCAGTATGATACTATTTGTTAGAAAGCAATGTGGGGGCATCAATGTGTCATTATACTGCTTGGATGCTATAAAAGGGTATTAAAGGAAAACTATAAGTAGGATCAACCCTCCTAAGCCATCTATATGGAAAGTTAAATAAAATAATAGCTTGAACTTTGCAATCTGATGTCTTATTCCAGAAAAATAATTGTATTTCTTAATATGTAAACGAGCTGTTCAAGGCTATGGGCCCTATATAGATTTTCCTAAGAATCTTCATTCAGAGCTTATATTAAGTTAAAGGAAATATTTCCAATAACATGTAATGTAGTGACATGTTCCCCCTTTTTGGACTGTGCAACTTGCAGAATTGGCAGTGTATCAGATACATATTTTCTTCACTGTAGCTTTCTACAGGCATGTGTGACACATTCAGCAGTAGGTCCTGCTCTGCCCCTTCCATTTTGAGGCCTACTGGAACATAGCGAGGTGAAATACTAGAGTTAGTGACCATTCTGAGTGGGTACACCTTGTAACGGTGGGATCGATTTTACTTTTTTTGATAAAAATAGTTTCAACTAAGTACCTTACATTATTTACATGTACTATTACTATTTATTTATTTACTACAGGCTATTTGCTCCTTTTGTTTTTATGCTAGCTTATGTCTCACACTGGCAACGCCCCATTTCATTAAAAGTTATCTCTTCTAATAGTGACTTTTATATTCATGAATTAATTTGCACCTCTTTTTAAGTTAAGCTTACTTGGTATCATCTGTACCTCAGATTAGGACAAAATATGCTTAATTTTAATTTTGTGCAGTTGAAGGCTAACATTCAGTATTTTAGTGGATCATGGGACATTTTGAACTAAAAACATTAAAAAAGTAAAACACACATATAAAAGAGTTTATTTTATTATGTGCAAAATCCATCAACCCACAGGGATGCCATGTTGAAGAATTTGGTATAAAAAAACTCCAAGGAATACCAGAAGTCAAAAAAAGAAAAGGCACTTAAATATGCATAAATGAATTGAGGACTAGATGTTCTGCAATTATTTAAAAAATACCATGCTGAAAGTCATTTTCCAAGTGTGGATTTAGAGGAGGTTGTGTATGGTTACTTATGTAGGTCCACATACAGTGGTATGTAAAAGTTTGGACACCCCTGGTCAAAATTACTGTTATTGTGTAAAGTTAAGCAATATGAAGATGAAATGATTTCTAAGAGACCTAAAGTTACAGATGACATATTTCCTCTTTATTTTAGGCAGCTTTATAAAAACCAAGTCTCCTCTAACCTTGTGCCAAAAACAGCAGTCATGGGTTCTTCTAAGCAGCTTTCTATCACTCTGAAAATGAAAATGATGGAGGACCACAAAGCCGGAAAAGGCTACAAAGAAGATAGCAGTGTTTTGTTTGTTTTTTAAAGTGTTTTCAAGTTGTTCTTTCCTCAGTTTGAAATCTAATTATTAAGAAATGACAGTTAACAGGAACAGTGGAGGTCAAGATAAGGTCTGGAAGATTAAGCAAAATTTCAGTAACAACTGCTCATAAGATTGCAAGAGAGGCCAATCAGAATCCCCGCTTGATCACAATAGACCTTCAGATAGATTTAGCAGATTCTGGAGTTGTGGTCAAAAACCCAAGATAAAAAAACAATAAGCAAATACCTGCAGTAAATAAATAAACAGCAATAGTGCATGAAAATAACATAGGGTGCTTAGTCAACATAATTGTGATTTAAAAAATGCAAATAGTTGTCCCACCACATCACAGTAAGCCTATTTGGGGCAGTCTTAACCTCTAATATTAAAACTTAACCATTTGTCAAGTGACATGCGTGTGGATATGGGCAGAGAAGGACTGAAACCCAGCAAGTGGAAACACAGTCACAGTGAACTGTTTGAATACAATGTCCAGCTCAAAAGGTCTCTTTTTTCCTTACACACAGGATCTCGGCATACAGAGAGGTCATACCCTGCCACTGCAGGTGACCTCGTTCGTTTTTCTTTAGCCTGGATAAACTTCCCCTGATGAACCCCCCAAACGGGTGGGGAAACGCGTAGGGAAGACACATGATTTTTTCTGGGAGGCTATATTTGACCAGGTGCACCGAAAAATAGGCTCACACTTGGGTACTGCCCTTGTAAGGGCGGGAGCTAATTGCAGAGGGCACGACAGGGTAAAGAGGCCCCCCGTGTTCCCCACTCCCCCCTCTGTTGTTGTTTGGTCTTTATGTCCTTTCTCCCCATCGTCTGGTCTCATGATATTTGGAGCAGAATTCCAAGTGCCAGCAAAGAATTTGGGTGAGATTGTGCCATTTTTTATCTAGTGCACTGGTTATCACGAGCACTTTATGTATATAATGTTTATTTCTATCCATGTTTTTTCATTTTAGGTGTATAAATTAAATGCTAAGTTTTATCTGACATTTAAAGGGCTGACTTTGCTGCGTCTGGTTGATATTTGGAGTCAGAGACATTCAGAATAGAATTTCTGGGTTGTCGCATTGCTCATACTCTTTAGAGAGCCAATGAACATGCAGGGATTACACACTGTAATGCTGCAGCCATGTTGGTTGTGGCATTACAGTGATTGGCTGGCCGCACAGCGTCATCAGGTCTATATCAGACCTGGCGCTGCCATGCTCGTCACAGTCAGCTCTGGAATCACGCAGTGTAGGGAGAGTTGCTGATGAGCTAGGGAGAGATTTGTTTGCTTTGTAGTTAGTGTGGGTATGCCACATATAATACACATATCCATCTCAACTAACAGTCCTTCTGAGGACTAATAGTTGCATAGATATCAGTGCCAGGCAACCAGGCAGTGTATGTGGAGACTGCAGTGCATACAGTATAGCAATAGGGTCCATTGCAGTTCTGTCTGCTGCTACCTATCACAGATATTTATAGACATAGTCCCAGGTATCAGGGGCCAGGAATATTTTTTTTATCTAAATCCTGATTATTTGCTTTGAAAGCAATCCAGAGAACACCATTTTTCAGCTCCATTTGCTTGTTGGCACTGCAGAATACAGCCAGATCCTTTACAGCGGTAAAAAAACTGCTATTTTAAACTGGTGTTTGCCTGCCACATGGATCACATATCAGTGCGGTCAAAATTGTGACATTTCAGGCATCAATGTAAATTTTGCTGCAGTGTCTTAGGCAAGTTATTGACACCAGTTTGCTGAAAAAAAATGGTTACCTACAAACCAGATATTTTACACTGGGGTTTGTCCGCCACATGGATGGCATATCAGTGCGGTCAAAATTGTGCCATTTCAGGCATCAATTTAAATTTTGTTGTAGTGTCTTTGGCAAGTTATTGACACCAGTTTGCTGGAAAATAAAAATAGTTACCTACAGGTCTGATATTTTAAACTGGGGTTTTCCCTTACACGGATCACATATAAGTTCGCTCCAAATTCAGCCATTTATAGTGAACATTGAATATATTGTACTTCATTTAAAATGGGCAAGGCGAGTGGCAAGGGAATAGGAAGCGTACGTGATGGTGATGGTGCATGCAGAGGCTGAGGTCGAGGCCGTGGGCATACTGAAATTGCCCCAGAACAAACACCCACATCTTCTCGCCTGACCTTCCTGTCCCAATTACTAGGGGACCACAGCACCACACCACAAAAGGTTGTTGGTTGGATAGCAGATAATGCTTCCAGTCACTTTGCTGCCACCACCACCACCCTGTCTTCCACACGGTCAAGTCTAAGTAGCCGTGAGTCTGGACTGCATATTCCTCACCCTGATCCTCTTTTCTACCACCATGCCGAGTGCCAGGAGCAACTGATCCCACACTTGGACACTCCGAAGAGCTGTTCACTTTTCCATTTATAGTTTCGGGCCACTCGTCCGGTCTACTTGAAGCAGGTCAAGAGGAGATCGCATGCAGCGATGCCCAAATATTTGAGCAGCCACGGTCATAAGAAGGCGACCGTGGGAAAGTGTCACAGGAGGTGGCCGATGATGAGACACAATTATCAGAAAGTCTGGAGGAGGACCAGGGTGCGGAAGGGGAGGACAAGGCGGTGGATGATATAGTAACTGACCCAAACTGACAGGCGGACATTCAGAGTGAGGACAGCAGCACACAGGGGGAGGGAGACAGCACCCCAACAGGCAGGAAGAAGCAGTGTGGTGGCCACAGACAGAAGGCAACCATTCCCTGTAACACCAACACGATGGAAGTTGCCAGTCCAACTGTTAGGTCTTCCCAAGTCTGGTTGTTTTTTAAAGACTCTGCCGATAACCCCAAAAAGGCCATTTGCACCACATGCAAGGCCAGCATCAGCAGGGGTAGCAAAACTACCAGCCTGACCACCATCAGTATGATCAGGCACATGGCAGCAAAGCACCCGACTTTGTGGGCCGAACCCAAGGGTCCAGGAACAGTGTCTGCGGGTGACACCACTGCTTCTTTCGCTGTTGTGCGTGCAAGCCAATCCCCTGTCCATGGTGCATGCGAAGATGCCTCCTGCCCTGCACCTGTTATTGCACACATTCAACTAGCACCATCAGCAAGCGTCCTTGTCCCAGCGCAGTGTTCAGTTGTCCATACCTCAGTCCTTGGAACGCAAGCGCAAATACGCAGCCAACGCCACACTACTAAATTCGCACATTTCGCAACTGCTTGTGGTCGAACTGTTGCCTTTTAGGCTCATGGAGACGGATGCTTTCTGCAACCTGATGGCGGCGGCTGTCCCTCAGTACTCGGTCCCAAGCAGCCACTATTTCTCCTGGTGTGCCATCCACGCATTACACAAGCACGTGTCCCATAACATTAGAAGTGCCCTCAACAATGCAGTTACTGGGAAACTCCACCTAACCATGGACACGTGGACAAGTGCTTGTGGGCAGGGACGGTACATCTTGCTGATGGCACACTGAGTTAACATAGTGGAAGCTGTGACCAAGTTGGACCTTGGGATAGAACATGTTCTCCCGACGCCGATGATTGCAGGCCCTACATCAGTCAGGGTTGCCCCCACAGTCTACAGCTCCTGCACCTCATCCTCCTCCTCTTAAGCCTCCATCTCTGAAATGACCACATCAGTCACAAGCTGGAAGCACTGCAGCACTGCCTCAGCCAAGTGGCAACAGGCTGTGCTGAAGCTAATATGCTTAGGTGAGAAACCAGACAATGCTGAAGAGTTGTGGACAGCTCTGAAAGAGCAGGCAGATCTGTGGCTGACACCGTTGAACCTCCAGCCAGGCATGGTCATGTGTGAGAATGGCCAGATCCTGATGGCGGCTCTGAGGCAAGGCAAGCTCACACATGTACCATGCCTGGCCCATGTGCTTAACCTCATGGTTCAGCAGTTTCTCAAAACATACCCAGTGCTGCCGGAACTGCTTGTCAAAGTACGCCGCCTGTGTGCACATTTTGGAAAGTCAGCTACAGTTTCTGCCGCTCTTGCCGTGCTTCAGCAGCATTTGCAGCTTCCGGCTAACCAACTGTTGTATGATGTCCCCACGCGTTGCAACTCTACACTGCAGATGTTGGAAAGGATTTGTGAGCAGAAGAAGGAAGTTGTTGACTAACAGCATCAACAAGGCCATTGGTATTCAGTTCAGACTACATACATAAGACTTCAGGAGTGGACATGGATGTCAGACATATCTACTATTCTTAAAAATTTTAAGGACTCTGCCAAGATGGTGTGCGGCGATGACGCCATTATTAGCATCACCATCCCGCTTCTCTGTGTTCTGAAACGCTCTCTACTCACAATCAAAGAGGATGATTTGCATGCGGAGCATGATGAGATGGAGAAAGGAACCATGCAGGGTGATTACACACAGTCTACCCTCATCTCATTCCAATGTGGATTGGGTGACAATGAGGAAGAGGAGGGGAAAGAACAGGAGCTACTTTCATGCGCTATAGATGTTACTAGAAGCACAACTGTCATACCGTCTGTTCAGCATGGATGGCCTGAGGACAGGGAGGAGGAGGAGCAGAGCATGGTCAGTTGTCCTCTTGGTGAGGACACGGAAGTCATGCCTGTTAGCAGTCTGGCACGCCTGGCTGACTTTGACTTTATGCTACACTGCCTTTCCCATGACCCTCGCATTCTCAAAATTTTGAGTGAAAGTCATTACTGGTTGGTGACACTTCTAGACCCACACTACAAGGAGAACTTTCTATCTCTTATTCCAGAGGCAGACAGGTGTACTAAAATGGGGCAGTACCAAAGGGCAGAATTATTAAAAAAATTACCAAAAAAGTACCAGAAGGCCCTTGTTAAGTAATTATTAAAAAAATCCCATCTGAAAACGCTGGCAGCTGAGGTCACAGTTCTTTTGACAACAAAGGAGTACAGGCAAGAGAGACACAACTCCAATCCAGCAGAGGCAGGCGAACAATGGCAAAGTTCTGGGAGAGTTTTTGCAGACCCTCCCTTTGCACAGGCCCAGAGGTGCGGGGTACTCTCACAAGGATCGCAAAGTTTTGGAAGATGCTGAGGGAGTACCTTGCTGACCTTACCAATGTCCTCCATGATTCCTCTGTGCCTTATAATTATTGGGTATCCAAGCTGGACGCATGGCATTAACTGGCTCTCTACACCTTGGAGGTCCTAACCTGCCCTGCTGCTAGTGTTTTGTCAGAGCGGGTTATTAGTGCTGCTGGTGGAATTGTAACTGATAAGCACATCCGCCTGTCAACTGAAAATGCTGACAGGCTGACTCTTATAAAAATGAACAAGGGCTGGATTGGCTAGACTTCTCAACACCACCGAATGATAGCAGCATAACATAAATTAAAATCCAGTGTCTTTTTTTGGGAGGTCTATTCCCATGCACCTCTTCACACCCATACATGGGTTTACGCTTCCTGATTTTGGCTATTTGCTGTTGTACTCCTCCTTCCCCTCATCCTCCACTACCATATCACCAGGATTACCGTGGTCCGTGATGCAACACCCACATAATTTTTTTAAAGGGTGTTTATGTTGACTGCCAAAAATGGTTATACAATATGTTCATGTATACCCCCCAGGGTAAATGTTTGTCAGCCCATACAGTTGTGCATGGGCACTACAAGTATAGGAGACCCTTTCCTTTCAAATGGGAAAATTTTTTATGAGGCCTTCCTCCACATCTCGTCAAAGGGGTATTGGGATGCGCCCAAATTTTTGACAACCCTTGCATTCACTGCATAGGCAAACACTAAGGAAGACCCACTTCCTAATAATGGTTACATTGTTTTCATTAGGCCCTCCTGTATGTCTCGTCAAAGGGGTATTGGGGTGCATCCAAATTTTTGGCAGCCATTGCATTCACTGCATAAGCAAACAGTATGGGAGACCCACTTCCTAATAATGGGAAAATTGTTTTATGAGGCCCTCCTCCACATCTCTTCCAAGGGGTATTGGGGTGCATCCAAATTTGTGGCAGCTCTTGCATTCGCTGCATAGGCATACAATATGGGTGCCCCAAACCATTTTGGGCCTCCGCCCCCTGTTGGGACCCCCAGTATGGAGTGGGCTGCTTTCCGATGGAACCTTCCATCCCCTCTCAAGCAGTCCGACCAGTTCATCGGCATTCCGGGGATCACCCTGTCCAACCAAAGCCTGTATGGGCCTCGGCAGGTTGTGCACAAACCGGTCCATCACCACCCGTTCTACCATGAGTGCAGGCGTAGAGCACTCTGGCTGCAGCCTCTTCTGGACCAGGTGCAACAGATCAAACATTTGGGAGCACAGTTGTTTGTCCCGGTGATACGCCCAACGGTGAACCCACTGTGCCCTGAGAGTCATTGTTACCCCAAGCTTGCAAGAATCTCCATTTTTAGCTTGCCATACTGTTTAGCATCCTGCAAAGCTAAATTATAGTATGCTTTCTGTGGTTCCCCCGTCAAGTATGGCGCCAGTGCCTGTGCCCACTGCTCTGGCTGCAGTTTCTCCCCCTCGGCGACCCTTTAAAACAACGTCAGGAAACCACCTACATTGCAATTCTCCATTGTAGTTTTTTCAGCCTCAACAATGCAGTTCTCCACTGCACGTTGATAAGCTTCAACAATGCAATTCTCCACTGCAGTTTCTTCAGCTTAAACATTTAAATTCTCCACTGCAAGTTCTTCAGCCTGAACATTGCAATTCTCCACTGCAGGTTCTTCAGCCTCAAGACTACAATTTTACACTGCCGGTAATTCAGCCTCAGCACTGCAATTCTCCACTGCAGGTTCTTCAGCCTTAACATTGCAATTCGCCACTGCAGGTTCTTCTGCCTCATCACTGCAATTCTCAACTGCCGGTTCTTCAGCCTCAACACTGCAATTCACTGCAGGTTCTTCAGCTCCAATATTGCAATTCTCCACTGCAAGTTCTTCAGCCTCAACACTGCAATTCTCCACTGCTGATTCTTCAGCCTCAACACTGCAATTGCCCACTGCAGGTTCTTCAGCTTCAACACTGCAATTTTACACTGCCAGTTCTACAGCCTCAACACTGCAATTCTCCACTGCAGGTTTTTCAGCCTCAACACTTCAATTCTCTTCTGCCGGTTCTTCAGCCTCAACACTGCAATTCACTGCAGGTTCTTCAACTTTAACACTGCAATTTTACACTGCCGGTTCTTCAACCTCAACACTGCAATTCACTGCATAGGCAAACAGTATGGGAGTATCAACTGCCTAATAATGGGAACATTGCACATTACTTTCAGGTGGCCCTCCTGTATGTCTCTTCAAAGGTTTGTTTTGGTGCTTCTAAATTTGGGGCAGGTGTTGCATTCAATGCATAGACAAACAGTATGGGAGTACCAACTTCGTAATAACGAGAACATTGCTTTCAGGTGGCCGTCCTGTGCATCTCTTCAAAGGGGTATTGGGGTGCGTCTAAATTTGGTGCAGGGCAGGCCTTGTATTCAATGCATAGTTAAACAGTATGGGAGTACCAACTTCCTAATAATTGGAACATTGATTTCAGGTGGCCTTCCTGTACGTCTCTTCAGAGGGGTATTGGGGTGCGTCTAAATTTGGGGCAGGCCTTGCATTCAATGCATAGGCAAATAGTGTGGGAGACCCACTTCTTAATAATGGGAACATTGTTTTCAGGAGGCCCTGTTGTACGTCTCTTCAAAGGGGTATTGGGGTGCATCTAAACTTGATGCAGGGTAGGCCTTACATTGAATGCATAGGCAAACAGTATGGGAGTACCAAATTCCTAATAATGGGAACATTGCTTTCAGGTGGCCCTCCTGTGCCTCTCTTCAAAGGGGTATTGGGATGCGCCTAAATTTGGTGCAGGGCAGGCCTTGTATTCAATGCATAGTTAAACAGTATGGGAGTACCAACTTCCTAATAATTGGAACATTGCTTTCAGGTGGACCTCCTGTACGTCTCTTCAGAGGGGTATTGGGGTGCGTCTAAATTTGGGGCAGGCCTTGCATTCAATGTATAAGCAAACAGTATGGGAGGACCAAATTCCTAATAATGGGAACATTGCTTTCAGGTGGCCCTCCTGTACGTCTGTTCAACGGCTTATTAGGGTGCATCTGTAAGCAGGTGCAGGAATGCAGTAATGCAGGGATTGCAGAACAAAGCTGCATAACAATGCTATTTAATTTTTAACAAGAAGGATGGCAGTGGTCTCCTCGCAGGGAGCTAATAAACAATAAACAAGAGAAGTAAAAGGGTTAACGCAAAAGTCTGGTATTGAAAAAACACTTATCGTCATCTTCTCTAGGCCTTATCCACATACAGTCTGATGGTAGCTGGAGCACCAGCAACGGCCGGCATGGTGCTATCAGATGAATTACAACAAATCACGGTCCAGCTTCTGGCGGCAACGGTTGGTATGCTGTTTTGCCCGCTGAGCCCCTAGTCCATAAATCTGTGCAGCCAAAGTGGTGAGAGCGCTGCAGGAGTCTCTGTTTCATATGTGTGCTTTCAGCAATGGGGAATGCACCTCAGGGTCCTGCCACTGGCACCCGCTCCTCCACGCGAGTACTGCACTCTGCTTGGCTATGAACACTCACTGGCTCTCTGGAGCATTCACCTAAGTTCTGCTGGGGCATGTCTCTGTGCTGCCTCTGTCCCCGCGGAGCTCGCCGCACACCTCTCTCTGCTCTCACTGCTGGCTGTAAACTGAGACCTCTTTCCCGCGCTTCCTGCTCACTGCCTGCCTTAGCCACACCACCTATCCCTGGATCATGGGACCTGTCCGGTTTCCCATTTTTTCACCCCGGCAACAGTGGACCCAGCCTCGACAGTTCCAGACCAGGCATGATGCAGGTACCCCCAGCCTGGGAACATTGGGAATGGGAACACTGATTTCAGAAGGCTCTCCTGTACATCTCTTCAAAGGGATATTGGGGTGCGTCTAAATTTGGGGGAAGCCTTGCATTCAATGCATAGGCAAACAGTATTGGAGGACCAAATTCCTAATAATGGGAAAATTGCTTTCAGGTGGCCCTCCTGCATGTCTCTTCAAAGGGTTAATGGGATGTGTCTAAATTTGGTGCAGAGCAGGACTTGCATTCAATGCAAAGGCAAACAGTATGGGAGAACCACTTCATAATAATGAGAACATTGTTTTCAGGAGAACTGTTGTGATTTTGCTTTTTGCTCCCTCTAGTGGTCATTAGTGATTTGACTCTGGAGCTTCTGTCTTTTCCTATATCCTCACCTGGGCCGTTAGTTCAGGGGCGTTGCTATATAAGCTCCCTGGACCTTCAGTTCAATGCCTGGCATCGTTGAAATCAGAGCTAATCTGTTGTGCTCTTGTCCTATGATCCTGGTTCCTGTATTTCAAGCTAAGTCTGCTTCCTTGCTTTTTGCTTTTGTTTTGTTTGGTATTTTTGTCCAGCTTGTTCCAATCTGTATCCTGACCTTTGCTGGAAGCTCTAGGGGGCTGGTGTTCTCCCCCCGGACCGTTAGACGGTTCGGGGGTTCTTGAATCTCCAGCGTGGATTTTTATAGGGTTTTTGTTGACCAGATAAGTTATCTTGCTATATTCTGCTATTAGTAAGCTGGCCTCTCTTTGCTGAACCTGGTTCATTTCTGTGTTTGTCATTTCCTCTTACCTCACCGTTATTATTTGTGGGGGGCTTGTATCTTGCTTTGGGGTCCCTTTCTCTGGAGGCAAGAGAGGTCTTTGTTTTCTTCTCCTAGGGGTAGTTAGATTCTCCGGCTGGCGCGAGTCATCTAGCGATCACCGTAGGCATGATCCCCGGCTACTTCTAGTGTTGGCGTTAGGAGTAGCTATTTGGTCAACCCAGTTACCACAGCCCTATGAGCTGGATTTTTGAATCTCGCAGACTTACACGTTCCTCTGAGACCCTGTCCACTGGGGTCATAACAGTATGCCAGGCCAGTATTAAATGTTTAATGCATTGCAGAAGTGGGATTATAAGAAAGAAAATTTTGAGTTTTTTTTTTCCCTCTCTCATTTTTTTTTTCTTTTCCCCTTTACCTCAGAGTGGCTTAAGCTTGCTGCAGACATGAATGTCCAGACCTTGATTACAAGTGTGGACCAGCTTGCCGCTCGTGTGCAGGGTATACAAGATTATGTTACCAGAAATCCTAGGTCTGAACCCAAGATTCCGATTCCTGAACTGTTTTCAGGAGACCGATTTAAGTTTAGGAATTTCAGGAATAATTGTAAATTGTTTTTGTCCCTGAAACCTTGTTCGTCTGGAGACTCTGCTCAACAAGTAAAAATTGTTATTTCATTCTTACGGGGTGACCCTCAAGATTGGGCTTTTTCGTTGGCGCCAGGAGATCCGGCATTGGCTGATATTGATGCGTTTTTTCTGGCGCTCGGTTTACTTTATGAGGAACCCAATCTTGAGATTCAGGCAGAGAAAGCCTTGCTGGCTATGTCTCAGGGCCAGGACGAGGCTGAGGTGTATTGCCAAAAATTTCAGAAATGGTCCGTGCTGACACATTGGAACGAGTGTGCACTGGCCGCTAATTTTAGAAATGGCCTTTCTGAGGCCATTAAGAATGTTATGGTGGGTTTTCCCATTCCCACAGGTCTGAATGATACCATGTCCCTGGCTATTCAAATTGACCGGCGGTTGCGGGAGCGCGAAACCGCAAATTCCCTCATGTTGTTGTCTGAACAGACACCTGATGTGATGCAATGTGATAGAAAAACCGCAAATTCCCTCATGGTGTTGTCTGAACGGACACCTGATTTGATGCAATGTGATAGAATCTTGACTAGAAATGAGAGGAAAATTCATAGACGCCGGAATGGCTTGTGCTACTACTGTGGTGATTCTACACATGTTATCTCAGCATGCTCTAAACGTATATCTAAGGTTGTTAGTCCTGTCACCGTTGGTAATTTGCATCCTAAGTTTATTCTGTCTGTAACTTTGATTTGCTCACTGTCATCTTATCCTGTCATGGCGTTTGTAGATTCAGGTGCTGCCCTGAGTCTTATGGATCTCTCATTTGCTAAGCGCTGTGGTTTTATTCTTGAACCATTAGAAAATCCTATCCCTCTTAGGGGTATTGATGCTACGCCATTAGCAGAAAATAAACCGCAGTATTGGACACAGGTTACCATGTGCATGACTCCTGAACACCGCGAGGTGATACGTTTTCTCGTTCTACATAAAATGCATGATTTGGTTGTTTTGGGGCTGCCATGGTTACAGACCCATAATCCAGTCCTTGACTGGAAGGCTATGTCAGTGTCTAGTTGGGGCTGTCGTGGTATTCATGAGGATTCCCTGCCTGTGTCTATTGCTTCTTCTACGCCTTCGGAAGTTCCGGAGTATTTGTCTGATTATCAGGATGTCTTTAGCGAGTCCAGGTCCAGTGCATTGCCTCCTCATAGGGAATGTGACTGTGCAATAGATTTGATTCCAGGCAGTAAATTTCCTAAGGGAAGACTTTTTAATCTGTCGATACCTGAACATACCGCTATGCGTTCATATATCAAGGAGTCTCTGGAGAAAGGACACATCCGTCCGTCTTCTTCCCCTCTTGGTGCGGGATTCTTTTTTGTGGCTAAAAAGGACGGATCTTTGAGGCCTTGTATTGACTATCGGCTTTTAAATAAGATCACTGTCAAATTTCAGTATCCTTTGCCGCTGTTGTCTGACTTGTTTGCCCGGATTAAAGGTGCCAAGTGGTTTACCAAGATAGACCTTCGTGGTGCGTACAACCTTGTGCGCATTAAGCAAGGGGATGAATGGAAAACCGCATTCAATACGCCCGAAGGTCATTTTGAGTACTTGGTGATGCCTTTTGGGCTCTCTAATGCCCCTTCAGTTTTTCAGTCCTTTATGCATGACATTTTCCGGAACTATCTGGATAAATTTTTGATCGTTTATCTGGATGATATTCTGGTTTTTTCTGATAATTGGGACTCGCATGTGGAGCAGGTCAGGATGGTCTTTAAAATTTTGCGTGAAAATTCTTTGTTTGTCAAGGGCTCAAAGTGTCTTTTTGGTGTACAGAAGGTTCCCTTTTTGGGGTTCATTTTTTCCCCTTCTGCTGTGGAGATGGACCCAGTCAAGGTCCGAGCTATTCTTGATTGGACTCAGCCCTCGTCAGTTAAGAGTCTTCAGAAGTTCTTGGGTTTCGCTAACTTCTACCGTCGTTTTATCGCTAACTTTTCTAGCATTGTGAAACCTTTGACGGATATGACCAAGAAGGGCTCCGATGTGGTTAATTGGGCTCCTGCTGCCGTGGAGGCTTTCCAGGAGTTGAAACGTCGGTTTACTTCGGCGCCTGTTTTGTGCCAGCCTGATGTCTCGCTTCCCTTTCAGGTTGAGGTGGATGCTTCAGAGATTGGAGCAGGGGCCGTTTTGTCGCAGAGAGGCCCTGGTTGCTCTGTTATGAGACCTTGCGCCTTTTTCTCTAGGAAGTTTTCGCCTGCGGAGCGAAATTATGATGTGGGCAATCGGGAGTTGTTGGCCATGAAATGGGCATTTGAGGAGTGGCGTCATTGGCTCGAGGGTGCTTAGCATCGTGTGGTGGTCTTGACTGATCACAAAAATCTGATGTATCTCGAGTCTGCTAAACGCCTGAATCCTAGACAGGCCCGCTGGTCATTGTTTTTCTCCCGTTTTGACTTTGTTGTCTCGTATTTACCAGGTTCAAAAAATGTGAAGGCCGATGCTCTTTCCAGGAGCTTTGTGCCTGATGCTCCTGGAGTCGCTGAACCTGTTGGTATTCTTAAGGATGGTATTATCTTGTCAGCTATTTCTCCTGATCTGCGACGTGTGTTGCAGAGATTTCAGGCTGATAGGCCTGATTCTTGTCCACCTGACAGACTGTTTGTGCCTGATAAGTGGACCAGCAGAGTCATTTCCGAGGTTCATTCCTCGGTGTTGGCAGGTCACCCAGGAATTTTTGGCACCAGAGATCTGGTGGCCAGATCCTTTTGGTGGCCTTCCTTGTCTAGGGATGTGCGGTCATTTGTACAGTCCTGTGGGACTTGTGCTCGAGCTAAGCCTTGCTGTTCTCGTGCCAGCGGGTTGCTCTTGCCCTTGCCTGTCCCTAAGAGACCTTGGACACATATCTCCATGGATTTCATTTCTGATCTTCCGGTGTCTCAAGGCATGTCTGTTATCTGGGTGATATGTGATCGCTTCTCCAAGATGGTCCATTTGGTTCCTTTGCCTAAGCTGCCTTCCTCTTCCGATCTGGTTCCTGTGTTTTTCCAGAACGTGGTTCGTTTGCACGGCATCCCTGAGAATATTGTGTCAGACAGAGGATCCCAGTTCGTTTCCAGATTCTGGCGATCCTTTTGTAGTAGGATGGGCATTGACTTGTCGTTTTCGTCTGCTTTCCATCCTCAGACTAATGGACAGACGGAGCGAACTAATCAGACTTTGGAGGCTTATTTGAGGTGTTTTGTCTCTGCTGATTAGGACGATTGGGTGACCTTCTTGCCGTTGGCGGAGTTTGCCCTTAATAATCGGGCTAGTTCCGCCACCTTGGTTTCGCCGTTTTTCTGCAACTCTGGTTTCCACCCTCGTTTTTCTTCGGGTCATGTGGAACCTTCTGACTGCCCTGGGGTGGATTCTGTGGTGGATAGGTTGCAGCGGATCTGGAATCTTGTGGTGGACAACTTGAAGTTGTCACAGGAGAGGGCTCAGCGCTTTGCCAACCGCCGCCGCGGTGTGGGTCCCCGACTATGTGTTGGGGATTTGGTGTGGCTTTCTTCCCGCTTTGTTCCTATGAAGGTTTCCTCTCCCAAATTTAAACCTCGTTTTATTGGTCCTTACAAGATATTGGAAATCCTTAATCCTGTATCCTTTCGCCTGGATCTTCCTGTGTCGTTTGCTATCCACAACGTGTTTCATAGGTCCTTGTTGCGGCGGTACGTTGTGCCTGTGGTTCCTTCTGCTGAGCCTCCTGCTCCGGTGTTGGTTGAGGGCGAGTTGGAGTACATGGTGGAGAAGATCTTGGATTCTCGTCTCTCCAGGCGGAGGCTTCAGTACCTGGTCAAGTGGAAGGGCTATGGTCAGGAAGATAATTCCTCGGTGGTCGCCTCTGATGTTCATGCGGCCGATTTAGTTCGTGCCTTTCACGCCGCTCGTCCTGATCGCCCTGGTGGTCGTGGTGAGGGTTCGGTGACCCCTCACTAAGGGGGGGGTACTGTTGTGATTTTGCTTTTTGCTCCCTCTAGTGGTCATTAGTGATTTGACTCTGGAGCTTCTGTCTTTTCCTATATCCTCACCTGGGCCGTTAGTTCAGGGGCGTTGCTATATAAGCTCCCTGGACCTTCAGTTCAATGCCTGGCATCGTTGAAATCAGAGCTAATCTGTTGTGCTCTTGTCCTATGATCCTGGTTCCTGTATTTCAAGCTAAGTCTGCTTCCTTGCTTTTTGCTTTTGTTTTGTTTGGTATTTTTGTCCAGCTTGTTCCAATCTGTATCCTGACCTTTGCTGGAAGCTCTAGGGGGCTGGTGTTCTCCCCCCGGACCGTTAGACGGTTCGGGGGTTCTTGAATCTCCAGCGTGGATTTTTATAGGGTTTTTGTTGACCAGATAAGTTATCTTGCTATATTCTGCTATTAGTAAGCTGGCCTCTCTTTGCTGAACCTGGTTCATTTCTGTGTTTGTCATTTCCTCTTACCTCACCGTTATTATTTGTGGGGGGCTTGTATCTTGCTTTGGGGTCCCTTTCTCTGGAGGCAAGAGAGGTCTTTGTTTTCTTCTCCTAGGGGTAGTTAGATTCTCCGGCTGGCGCGAGTCATCTAGCGATCACCGTAGGCATGATCCCCGGCTACTTCTAGTGTTGGCGTTAGGAGTAGCTATTTGGTCAACCCAGTTATCACAGCCCTATGAGCTGGATTTTTGAATCTCGCAGACTTACACGTTCCTCTGAGACCCTGTCCACTGGGGTCATAACAGAGAACCTCCTGTACGTCTCTTCAAAGGGATATTGGGGTGCGTCCTAATCTTTGGCAGCCCTGCCACTCACTGCACAGGCAATAACAGTAAAGGAGACCCACTGTTTAATAATAAGAACAACAAAGCACAGCCAGCTGAAGGATGAATAATAAAGGCCGCCTTATGGCCCTATAAAAATAGGCTTTGTGACTTTCAGAGTCCCTCCTTCATAAATGAAACAGAATGTGTCTGATGATGTGTCACACACCACATTGCCAGCTAAGGTTGTAAAATGTTAAAATGACATTTCCCAGTGAATGCATTTGTCTTGGTTGAAAGCAATGCTAAAGTTCAAAAACGCATAAAAAATGCCACTTGTTGCTCGGGTCGAGCACCCGAGCATTCCAATATGCTCGACCCGAGAAATGAGCACCCAAGCATTTTAGTGCTCGCCCATCACTAATACTGATGTATTTGCTTTTAATTTTTTTTTTAACAATAGTTTTTATTTATTTTTAACATCTAGAATTATACAATAAAATTTTGTACACTTACGGTACCTTCACACTAAGCGACGCTGCAGCGATATCGACAACGTTGCCGATCGCTGCAGCGTCGCTGTGTGGTCGTTGTGTGGTCGCTGGAGAGCTGTCACACAGACAGCTCTCCAGTGACCAACGATGCCGAAGTCCCCGGGTAACCAGGGTAAACATCGGGTTACTAAGCGCAGGGCCGCGCTTAGTAACCCGATGTTTACTCTGGTTACCATCGTAAATGTAAAAAAAAAAAAAACACTACATACTTACATTCCGGTGTCTGTCCCCCGGCGCTGTGCTTCCCGCACTGACTGTGAGTGCTGGCCGTAAAGTAAAAGCAGAGCGCAGCGGTGACGTCACCGCTCTGCTTTTACTTTCCGGCCGGCACTCACAGTCAGTGGGGGAAGCTCTGAGCAGCAGCGCGCACGCCGGGGGACGTGACAGACATCAGAGGGTGAGTATGTAGTATTTTTTTTTACTTTTACAATGGTAACCAGGGTAAATATCGGGTTACTAAGCGCGGCCCTGCGCTTAGTAACCCGATATTTACCCTGGTTACCATTGTAAAACATTGCTGGCATCTTTGCTTTTGCTGTCAAACACAACGATACACGCCGATCTGACGACCAAATAAAGTTCTGGACTTTCAGCAACGACCAGCGATATCACAGCAGGATCCTGATCGCTGCTGCGTGTCAAACACAACGATATCGCTATCCAGGACGCTGCAACGTCACGGATCTCTATCGTTATCGTTGCAAAGTCGTTTAGTGTGAAGGTACCTTTAGTTTACAAACTCTCAGTTTTAGTTTCCTTTCTTCCATTTCCAGGATCACAAACAGAGTAATTGAAAGAGATAAAGAAAAAGAAAACAAACCATATAATTCCCCAACTACCTTCCCTCTACCCAGACAGGCAGGATATACTATTTATATTTCCAGTGTTCACTTCTATCTTATCATTCTCTTGACCAAAGTAACCCCTCGGATTTTTAACTTCCCCAATGTTTCAACCAAGTTTTCCAGTAAATACCAACTTGTCTGGTCTAAGGGCTTCATGATTTTATGAAGTACCTTTTTTGTGTAATAATTCAGTAAAAAGCCTTTCCAATTTATCATAAGCAATTTTACATATCTCTCCATATCACGTTCTGCTTCCATCCTTTCCAAATGGAATATGGCATTCACTTGGCCGATAATCAAGCTTATTATGTTTTTATCTTGGGTTTTTGTCTGTTTAGTGGCCCGTGTGAACATGTGTTTACATGCTGTCTGCACATCAACTTATATCCTAGTTCATCTCTTTAAATTTTCTGGAGTTGTGGTACATTGTTCTACTGTTGAGAGACTCCTGCTCAAATATGGCCTTTATGGAAGAGTCATCAGAAGAAAACCTGTCCTGCATACTCATCATAAAATTCAGCATCAGAACTATATAAAAGAACATCTAAACAAGCCTGATGCATTTTGGCCCTGCGAACCGATGAGGTTAAACTAGAATGATCAAAGGTATGTGTGAAAAAAAGGGTTCAGAATTTCAATCATGCTTTTGGGGTTGTGTTGCAGCTAATGGCATGGGGAGCATTTCATGGGTAGAGGGAAGAATGGATTCAATGAAATTTCAACAAATTCTAGATGCAAACATAACTTTCATAAATGAAAAAGCGTTTACAAGCTGTGATACTTTCAAAAAGGGATGCTACTAGGTACTAACCATGCATTGGCTCATTTTCCTTTTTGTAATTTTAAAATGTAAAAGATGAAAAAATATATATTTTTCTGCATAAAATAAAAAGGAAATATGTCATCTTTAAACTTAAACCTTTTAGAGACCATTGCATCTTCAACTTTCTTAACTATTCACAATAACAGTAATTTTGACCAGGAGTGCCCAAACTTTTGTATGCCACTCTAGTTTATGTGGATGCAATTCACACATATTCAATGGTCACCTCGCTTATTGATATCTCCAGATTGCAATTGTGAACCTCTTAGATAAGAACAGCTGCTGCCTCCATCCATGGTGCCCAAGATCAACATTTGGATTATCCATATTTATAAAAGGAGTACAAAAATTTTGAAAACTAAGGGAAACTGAAGAGCAATATCTCAAGTGAATTTTCACATCCAGTCATGGGCTCACTTTAATGGAAGGTGACTTCATACAATAATTTCACCAAGTGTTTTAGCTTAATATTTGAAATGTAGATTTTCCATCTAAGAGCAAAGTAATGGAAATGGTAATGGGATTATATAGAGAAATGAGCTTCTGCTTCCTGTAATAAATGTATTTTGCTATCACATTTATTTTATATTACAGGAACCTTATGATCATGTTATGTGCATAAAATCTAGAAAATGCATTAAAGTCTTCTACTCTCGTTGTAATTGTAAATAAGAACAAAAAAAACAAATATCCATCAAGCTCCAACCTTGCCATTTCTATTCATAAACAGTTAAAAATAAAATATTTCTCTCTTTTCTAATACCTATTGTAAGATGGCCACCGGACAAGTACTTGAGGGGAAATATGTGTCATCGCAACTGTTAGCTGCGGTGATGTGAGCTCGGAAGTATGCTCCAGCACCTATAGTTCTGAGAGAGTTATTTGGCTATTCCAGGACTGGGTTTTACGAGCGGCCATAAGAGATGGGTGGGAATAATGTCTCACATATCCCAACCCCAGGGGCGTGGTTTGACAGATAAAATGGAGGCCGAGTCTCTCATTCAGTGTCTGTGGCTGGAGGTGTGGAGATCTCCAGTGTGTGTTGTTATGGGCACTGACCTGAACGGGTGGACCCACAGGGCTATATGGACTATATACCTGCAGTTCAGTGTGTGTTGCTAAAAGCACTGACCTGAGTGGGGGGATCCGCAGTACCATATGGACTATTTGTTTTCAGTTTTGCTTTCACTTTGTGCCAGAAAAGGCTCTGTTTTGTTTTGCCATCTGGAACGGTTTATGAAGTTAAATTAACTTGCCTGGACTATTGTATGTAAACCGCCTCCTGTGCCTACCTCAAGAGCAGCTGAGTGAGTACAAACCTCTACAATTGGTGCTAGAAGCACAGGCACAAATCCCAAGGGGCAGTGTGATTGCCGCACAGATATCGCATGTCCTGAGTGAAAGCGGCTGCACTGCAGGAGCAAAAACTGACAACATGGAAGAATTGGTAAAGCAACTCGTGCAGGCTAATTTCCAACAACAACACCAGCAGCAGATATAGCAGGAGACAAATAAACTCCTGATGCAACAAATTCAACAGCAGCAGATAAACTCCTGATGCAACAAATTCAACAGCAGCAGAGGAAGATGGAACTCCTAGAGGGAGACGTTCGCAGAAGAAAGACTGCCCCAACCCCAAATCCAAGGGGTTAACTTTCACGTGAGGAAGATGGTAAGAAGAGTATTGCAAAAGTTGACCCCGGATGATGACGTTGAGGCGTTCCTTGCGGTGTCTGAAAGGTAGGCGGAGCGGGAGAAATTGCCTCTGGAGCAGTGGGCGGAGGTTCTGGCGCCATATTTGTCAGGTGAACCGCAGAAGTTGTATTATGATTTGGCATTGCAGGACACAAAAGACAAGTTAAAGGCTGAGAACTTGGCATGTTTAGGAGTGACTTTTACTGTCAGGGTGCAATGGGTGAATGAGTGGGCATTTCGCAGTGACAAACCTACCTGGTCCCAAATGTTCGATCTCCTACACATGGACCAAAAATGGTTGCAACCTGAATCCTCTTCCCCAGCACAGATGGTGGAGAAGGTTGCTATGGACAGGTTAATACACTCCCTACCAAGGTGGTGCAATCCTGGGTTGCCCAGGAAGATCCCCGTAATGCCGATGACCTAGTGAGCCTGTTGGAGAGGCACCAGGTGGTCGAGAGGTCCTTGGGTAAGCAAGGGGGCAGAGCCTCCCAATACTGGGATTCCCAAAAGGGGGTGGACACCAAAAAGGGGGTGGGATGTCACTGAACCCAGGAGCTTCTTGAGTCAAAAGCCCCATCCCATAGTATAATTTGTTGGAGGTGTTGTAAGGGGTTACAAAGACTGGTTTAAATCTCTTGCATGTCCAGGTTAAATGTTGATAAATGTAAATGTCCTACTCGGTATACATGGTTATATTTCTTAATGCTGCTATGTGTCCATTGTATGTAGGGAGAGTGTAGTACCCAAGTTAGCCCAAGAGGGGGCACCTTAGGACCAAATATTAAAAAGATTAGCAACTAGTTAAATATAGGAGTGGCCAATAATGTTGATAAATGTAAATGTCCTACTTTGTATGCATGGTTATATATCTTAATTCTGCTATGTGTCCATTTTATATAGGGAGAGTGCACTACCCAAGTTAGCCCAAGAGGGGGCACATTAGGACCAAATATTAAAAAGATTAGCAACCAGTTAAATATAAGAGGAGCCAACCGTGGGTAAGCCAGCACGTTCTCAGCATTTTAGTTAGTAAGGCCTTAGAGCCCGAACAGGGTGGGCAGCTCCATAACGTTAAAGCTAGAAGCCCAGCTGTCCAAGGCCAGCAGGCCAGAAATTGCAGCAGCTCATGAATGTAGGTGGCTCTATCATGTGGCCACTTAGTACGTGGGCAGATGCCCTTATGTCTGGAGCGAAATGGACAAAGGAACTCCTAAAAGTAGTGAAGCTGGACAGGGAGGACGCTGCGGTCCCAGACAAGATGACACAACCCAGGAACATGCTGAAGGACATGAGGGAGAGCACAGGGAAAGTGATGGATATAAGTTGTGTAGAAACCTAAGTCAATGCTGTAATTGATTTGGACGTGCTGAGGAAGGAAACCAACAAAGTTACTCGTTTAAAGTTGGACTTGGACTCTGTCTCTATTTGTGTGCAATCGTCAGTAATAAGCCATCAACAAACCAGAGGTGGCCCTGATTTCTCGGAGAATAGAGAGACAGGTATGCTGACAAAGGGACACTGTATTCATGTGATGAGAGACCAGGACACGCATAAACAAATACTCTCAGCCACGACTATGGCCCTGGCTCACCTCACAGTGTCATACCCCAGGTCACATAGCCGCCCGTTGCCCTTTGACCACTGAGACAATTGACTGAAGCCTGGGACAGTGCTGCTCATAATTTGCATACCCTGCCTGCAGTGCTGCCCCTCAACCAAGTGAGACCCCAGGCATGCCCCGTGATAGTAAACAGGGTGCAAGTGACTGGTCTGCTGGACTCAGGAAGTTTGGTTACCTTAGTGAGAGCCACAATTCCTCATTCGACTGATTCCTGGAAAGAGGGTGGGCATCCGCTGTATCCATGGTGACACGAAGGACTACCCTGTGGCCCAAGTGGTCATAAACACAAACTGTGGCACTGAATCCCATGAGGTCGGTGTGGTCAAGGACCTATTGCACCCTATTATAATAGGGTGGGACTTTGTGATATTTTGGGACTTGTGGGGAAAAGGGAGGATGTCTGGTTTCCTCGATGACAGCCAGGCTGCTGTCGAAGAAACCTCTTCACAGGCTGCGGATGACAGGTTTCCATTTTGTGTACTTGTTGGCAATGAGGCTGAGGCAGCATCCACTGAGGCCAATGTCCCTGAGCTGAAGGTGTCTGGGGAGAGCTTTGGAATCACCCCACTCAGGGACCTAACTCTTAAATTGGCATTTGAAAATGTAACTGTGCCAAATGCTATGCTCCGACAATCGGTTCTATAATTTTGCTGTAATTGGTGAACTGCTGTGCAGTGTAACCAAGCCAAGGGGTGAGGTAATAGAGCAGCTATTGATACATTGGTACATTCTGCAGAGATTCTACTGGTCGGGGTGTTACAGACAATTCTTGAACTACTGTTCCTGCTCCATGTGCCAGCTGACCTCCCCAGTGGCCCACTTCCGCAGTCCTCTGGTACCGTGCTCATTATTGAGGTGCCATTCGAGCAAATAGTGATGGACCTGGTGGGACCCCTGGTAAAGTTCACAAGAGGACACCAATATATATTGGTGGTCCTGGATTATGCTACCCGGTACCCAGAGGCGGCACCCTTAAGATATGCCTCTGCTAAATGTATCTCTAAGTAGCTGATCCATACTTCTCCCGGACCGGGCTGCAGAAGGAGATACTGATGGACCAAGGGATTCCCCTCATGTCAAAGGTTATGAGCGAGTTGCGCAAGACAAAACCTTGATGGTTATGCTGAAGAAAGCAGAGGAGAAGGATGGCCGAGAATGGAACTGTCGGCTTCCTTACCTGTTGTTCTCCATCCGAGAAGCTCCCCAAGCTTCCACTGGCTTCTCCCCGTTTGAACTGCTCTATGGATGACACCCTTGAGGGCTCCTGGATGTGGCAAAGGAATCATGGGAGACTGAAGCCACCCCATAGAAGCGTGATTGAGCATGTCACCAGATGCAAGAGAGGATTGCCAACGTGATGCCCAATGTGAAGGAACACCTCCTTTAATTGAATCTGTCACCCCAAAATTTGCCTATGACCTAAGGCCACCAGCATCAGGGGCTTATCTACAGCATTCTGTAATGCTGTAGATAAGCCCCGATATAACCTGAAAGAGAAGAAAAACAAGTTAGATTATACTCACCCAAGGGTGGTCCGGTTTGATGGGCGTCGCGGTCTGGGTCCAGTGCCTCCCATCTTCATATGATGACGTCCTCTTCTTTGCTTCTTGACACAGCTCCTGTGCAGGCGTACTTTATCTGCCCTGTCGAGGCCCGGCGCCTGTGCACTGCAGTACTTTGATCTGCCCTCAACAGGGCAGATAAAGTACACCTGCGCAGGAGCCGTTGCAGGAAGAAAAGAAGAGGACGTAATCGTATGACGATGGGAGGCACTGGACCCGGACCGCAACGCCCATCGGACCTGACCGCACCAGGAGCTCCCCTGGGTGAGTATAATCTAACTTGTTTTTCTTCTCTTTTAGGTTACATCTGGGGCTTATCTACAGCCTTACAGAAAGCTGTAGATAAGCCCTGATGCCGGTGGCCTTAGCTTATAGGCGAATTTTGGGGTGACATTCCCTTTAAGGCTCAGGAAGCCCAGTACAGGGTGTATAATAGGTCAGACAGGTTAAGACTGTTCAACCCAGGGGATTGGGTATTTGTCCTGGTGCCCATGGTGGAGACCAAATTTGTGGCCAAGTGGCATGGTCCCTATGGTGCCTTTATGGCAGAGCAGCCCGACAGAAGCCTCTCCTCAGTGCAAGACATATGAAATTCTGCATAGAGTTATAAATGATGCTGCAGCATGCGGCATTGCATTTATTATAACTGATGTGGCCTCCTTCCTTTGCATATATCAATTAAGCCTTGTGGCTAGATTGTGGTGATGTGGTATTGCTCCATTTATTATATCTAAGTTATTATCTGGAATTATATTTATCTGTATTTTATCATATGATTAGGCTCCACCACCACTAGCCACATCTAGAGGTTCTAGGGCTATTGCTAGGGAGAGCCATCGTTGAGTGGGGGCGCCACTTCCGCTGCACAGTAGGGTGCCAACCCCCACAGTTAGGTAGGTGGTCACAGAACAGGTGTCAGTATTAGTCTAGTTTGTTTGCACTGTTTGTCAGCACTTTAGGCACGGCATCACTTTTCTTCACATGGTTTTAACACGCTCTGACAAGCAAATTACCATGCGTATTTAGTACTTTCCTACCGCGTGAGACTGGGGTTCAATTGTATCACCTATGCTAGTGGCCTAAATAGGAGCCCCAGGACCAGTCGTCGAGGAGCGGGGGCGCCTCTCTCGTTATCTGATTAGGGTGCCAACCTCCGCTGTATAGGCAGGGCAAGTCAGTGATCATAGCGTGAGGGTCAGTTGCAGTGTGCACGGTTGTGTGTATTATTTGCTGTATGGTTAAAGGTTTTAATATATGCTTAATAAAAATTTAAGATTTTATCTAATATCATTCTAGTGCCATAAGGTTCTTGTTAGTTTTTGAATATTTTGACCTTATTTGTTTAATTAAGTTTTTTTGAGTTTGAGTCCATTCTTGACTGAACCAGCCAGAGCCCTGACCTAAACTCACTTGAGCATCTGTAGAGAGACCTGAATATGGCTGCCCACCAACGTTCACCATCCATCCAGACGAACTGGAGAGGATCTACAAGGAAGAATGGCAGAGGATCCCAAATCCAGGTGTGAAAAACTTGTTGCATCATTCCCAAGAAGACTCATGGCTGTACTAGTTCAAAAGGGTGCTTCTACTCAATACTGAGCAAAGGGTCTGAATACTTATGACCATGTGATATTTAATTTTTTCTTTTTTAACCCCTTCATGACCCAGCCTGTTTTGACCTTAATGACCTGGCCGTGTTTTGCAATTCTGACCAGTGTCCCTTTATGAGGTAATAACTCAGGAACGCTTGAACGGATCCTAGCGGTTCTGAGAATGTTTTTTCGTGACATATTGGGCTTCATGTTAGTGGTAAATTTAGGTCGATAACTTTTGCATTTATTTGTGAATAAAATGGAAATTTGGCAAAAATTTTGAAAATTTCGCAATTTTCAAATTTTGAATTTTTATTCTGTTAAACAAGAGATATGTGACCCAAAATAGTTAATAAATAACATTTCCCACATGTCTACTTTACATCAGCACAATTTTGGAAACAAAATTTTTTTTTCTAGGAAGTTATAAGGGTTAAAATTTGACCAGCGATTTCTCATTTTTGCAACGAAATTTACAAAATCATTTTTTTTAGGGACCGCCTCACATTTGAAGTCAGTTTGAGGTGTCTATATGGCATAAAATACCCCAAAATTACACCATTCTAAAAACTGCACCCCTGAAGGTGCTCAAAACCACATTCAAAAAGTTTATTAACCCTTCAGGTGCTTCACAGCACCAGAAGTAACATGGAAGGAAAAAATGAACATTTAACTTTTTAGTCACAAAAATGATCTTTTAGCAACAATTTTTTATTTTCCCAAGGGTAAAAAGTGAAACTGGACCCCAAAAGTTATTGTACAATTTGTCCTGAGTTCGCTGATACCCAATATGGGGGGAACCACTGTTTGGGCGCACGACAGGGCTTGGAAGGGAAGGAGCGCCATTTGACTTTTTCAATGAAAAATTGGCTCCAATCTTTAGCGGACACCATGTCGCATTTGGAGAACCCCTGTGTGCCTAAACATTGGAGCTCCCCCACAAGTGACCCCATTTTGGAAACTAGACCCCCCATGGAACTTATCTAGATGCATAGTGAGCACTTTGAACCCCCAGGTGCTTCACAAATTGATCCGTAAAAATGAAAAAGTACTTTTTTTTCACAAAAAATTTCTTTTAGCCTCAATTTTTTCATTTTCACATGGACAACAGGATAAAATGGATCCTAAAATGTGTTGGGCAATTTCTCCTGAGTACACCGATACCTCATATGTGGTCACAAACCACTGTTTGTGCACATGGCAAGGCTCGGAAGGGCAGGAGCGCCATTTGACTTTTTGAATGAAAATTTAGCTCCAATCTTTAGCGGACACCATGTCGCGTTTGGAGAGCCCCTGTGTACCTAAAGATTGGAGCTCCTCCACATGTGACCCCATTTTGGAAACTAGACCCCCCCAAGGAACAATGGGCAACAGGATAAAATGGATCCTAAAATTTATTGGGCAATTTCTCCTGAGTACACTGATACCTCACATGTGGGGGTAAACCACTGTTTGGGCACACGGCAATGCTCAGAAGGGAAGGAGCGCCATTTGACTTTTTGAATGAAAAATTAGCTCCAATCATTAGCGGACACCATGTCGTGTTTGGAGAGCCCCTGTGTGCTTAAACATTGGAGCTCCCCCACATGTGACCTCATTTTGGAAACTAGACCTCCCATGGAACTAATCTAGATGTGCGGTGACCACTTTAAACCCCCAAGTGCTTCACAGAAGTTTATAACGCAGAGCCATGAAAATAAAAAATCATTTTTCTTTCCTCAAAAATTATGGTTTAGCAAGCAATTTTTTATTTTCACAAGGGTAACAGGAGAAATTGGACCCCAATAGTTGCTGCCCAGTTTGTATGTGGGGGTAAACCACTGTTTGGGCACACGTCGGGGCTTAGAAGGGAAGTAGTGATGTTTTGAAATGCAGACTTTGATGGAATGGTCTGCAGGCGTCACGTTGCGTTTGCAGAGTCCCTGATGTGCCTAAACAGTAGAAACCCCCAACAAGTGACCCCATTTTGGAAACTAGACCACCCAAGGAACTTACCTAGACATGTGGTGAGCACTTTGAACCCCCAAGTGCTTCACAGAAGCTTACAACGCGAGCCGTGAAAATAAAAAAATCATTTTTCTTTCCTCAAAAATTATGTTTTAGCAAGCAATTTTTTATTTTCACAAGGGTAACAGGAGAAGTGGACGCCAATATTTGCTGCCCAGTTTGTCCTGAGTACGCTGATACCCCATATGTGGGGGGTAAACCACTGATTGGGCACACGTTGGAGCTCGGAAGGGAAGTAGTGACGTTTTGAAATGCAGACTTTGATGGAATGGTCTGCAGGCGTCACGTTGCGTTTGCAGAGCCTCTGATGTGCCTAAACAGTAGAAACCCCCCACAAGTGACCCCATTTTGGAAACTAGACCCCCCAAGGAACTTATCTAGATATGTGGTGAGCACTTTGAAACCCCAAGCGCTTCACAGAAGTTTACAATGCAGAGCCGTGAAAATAAAAAATACTTTTTCTTTCCTCAAAAGTTACATTTTAGTAAGCAATTTTTTATTTTCACAAGGGTAACAGGAGAAGTAGACCACAATATTTGTTGCCCAGTTTGGATGTGGGGGTAAACCACTGTTTGGGCACACTTCGGGGCTCAGAAGGGAAGTAGTGACGTTTTGAAATGCAGACTTTGATGGAATGGTCTGCGGGCATAGTGTTGCGTTTGCAGAGCCCCTGATGTGCCTAAACAGTAGAAACCCCTCACACAAGGAGTAAAAGAAGAAATAGCGGGCACCACACAATTTAATAGCTCAGGGATCAACCACGTGCATATAACAACGTACAAAAGGATAAGCAGAGAAAAAAGATATGCACAATAGTGGGATCAACCAACAATATTATCTTTTATTAAACACTTAATTACAAAGGGCAACAGCAAAAACACATAATATAAAAACATTTAAAAGAAAAGACCAACCTAGGTCCCCCCTAGATAATTTTAGATGAAAAGACACCAGACCAGTATAGGCATATGCAAGGTAAATACATATATATATAATAAGGCTAAACAGCACATAAATAACAACCTAACCCCAACAACCCCTAACCACAACCCTAACCCCAACACACCCCTAACCCTAACCATAACCCTAACCACAAGCCTAATCTTAACCCTGTTTCCAACCCTAGCCCTAATTCCAATCCTAACTCTAATTCCAACCCTAACTCTAAGGCTATGCGCCCATATTGCGGATTCGTGTGAGTTTTTTCCGCACCATTTTTGAAAAATCCGCAGGTAAAATGCACTGCAATTTACCTGCGGATTTACTGCGGATTTCCAGTGTTTTTTGTGCGGATTTCACCTGCGGATTCCAATTGAGGAACAGGTGTAAAGCGCTGCAGAATCCGCCCAAAGAATTGACATGCTGTGGAAAATACAATGCAGCGTTGCCGCGCTGTATTTTAAGCACCATGGGCACAGCGGATTTGGTTTTCCATAGTTTACATGCTACTGTAAACCTGATGGAAAACTGCTACGAATCCGCAGCGGCCAATCCGCCGCGGATCCGCAGCCCAATCCGCACCGTGTGCACATAGCCTAATTCTTACCCTAACCCTAATTGTAACCCTAACCCAAGCCCAAACCCTAACCCTAGCCTTAACCCTAACCCTAGCCCTAACCCTAACCCTAGTTCTAACCCTAACCCTAGTGGAAAAATAAATGTCAATATATTTTCTTTATTTTATTATTGTCCCTACCTATGGGGGTGATAAAGGGGGGGTTCATTTTCTATTTTTTTTATTTTGATCACTGTCATAGGTTTTATCACAGTGATCAAAATGTACCTGGAACAAATCTGCCGGCCGGCAGTTTCGGCGGGCGCATGCTCATTTTGTAAGATGGCGCCCATGGAGCAGACGGACGGACACCGGGAGGCTCGGTAAGTATGAAGGGGGGATCGGAGCATGGAGGGTGGGATCGGAGCATGGGGAGAGTGGACAGCAGGACGGGGGAGCAGACAGGCGGACGGAGGGGAGCGGAGCACAGGCCGGAGGACTGGGGAGGAGATCGGTGGTGGTGGTGGGGGGGCAGATCAGGGTTTCCAGCCATGGCCGATGATATTGCAGCATCGGCCATGGCTGGATTGTAATATTTCACCAGTTTTCATAGGTGAAATATTACAAATCGCTCTGATTGGCTGTTTCACTTTCAACAGCCAATCAGAGCGATCGTAGCCATGGGGGGGTGAAGCCACCCCCCCTGGGCTGAAGTACCACTCCCCCTGTCCCTGCAGGTCGGGTGAAATTACAGTTAACCCTTTCACCCGATCTGCAGGAACGCGATCATTCTGTGACACAGCATATGCGTCACAGGTCGCATTGGCACCGACTTTCATGACGCATACGCTGTGTCACAGGTCGGGAAGAGGTTAATAAATTAGCAAAAATTTCTACAATTCTGGTTTTTTTCAGTCAAGATGGGGTACATTATTGTGAAAAAAAAATGATCTTTTTTGAATTTACCAAATGGCTGCAATGAAACAAAGAGTGAATAATTTAAAGGGGTATGAATACTTTTCGTACCCACTGTATGTATAATATACATTATTTTTTATGAACCTTACTGTTGCCAAAAAATAAATTAAAATATACATTTTTTAAAAAAATTGTCACAGGCTGGCTAAAATGAGCAGAATGCAGTCTGGGCCCAGGAATGTTGCTTTTCCCTTGCTTCTTCATTGGCGATACTGTGTGGTCTCTGGTACTTACACAGGGCTTATTCACCAAGCCCATTGCTACCTGCCAAAGTTGGCACATTTTTGGACCCCTGCTTGACAAAAAGCCATGGCTTCTTCTGTGTATATTTCTTGTGCATAAACACTGCCACAGCCCAGGTATCTGTCTCCAATAAAGATATTTCTTTTCAAACCTTTTTAAAATTAAAAAGCATAAAATGTGTGATACTGCAATGTCTTATTAAACAGGCTGTTGGTTACTACCATTTATCATCCATTTATCCATAGCCATATATGTCAAGGTCACTTTGCAAATGACCAAGGCTTGTGTTGCGTTCAAGAGTTTGAGAGGGTTTGCAGTACGTTTGATTCTCAGAAAATCGATTCAAAGCTAATTCTTCTTTTTGGAACAATTTCCCAAATCTGGCAAATTAAAATGTCAAAAGTTTCGATCATCTCTAGGCATATGTATTTGGCTGTGTAGTGTTTATTTTATGTAAGGCTGACTTTATTGATCAGCTATTGCACACATGAAATAAAGGAGTATATGTATACCAAGTTGAAAAGTGAAATTGTATTTTTTGCTTTGAGATCAATGAAACCATTTTGTACTATACAATAAGGTTGAAGCCATAAGCACATGAAATCTCTGCTCTGTAACCCAGTCATTTCTATTACACACCTGAATTCACTACTTTACAATTATTTCCATCTCCCAAGCACAGAAAGGCCAACCATTATTGCTTCATTTGACCCATTTGTTCCACGTTCTGTGCACGAGATTACCAAGAATTCAATGTTTTAGTCTAGAATTTAACACTCTCTGCCATATAAATAATTAACAATGACTGTTATTTTTACTACACCTAGCTGGTTTGGTCTCTGTTTTTTTTTTTAGCAATTATTTAAAGGAATTGTATGAAACTAGAATTTGTTGGCTGCTTACATTTAAAACTGAGCCAACATTATCCATAGGTTGTGTCTGGTAATGCAATTTAGCCCCATGTGTATCCATAACATTGCATTTATAGAATAATTAATTAGAAATGGTAAACCTTCAAATAAGAATGATCATTGGCCTCTGAAATAAAGAAAAAAGGCTTAGAAGCATCCCTGGATTCGCTTTAAGTTTTTCACCGGTCTGTTCAGCTTCTCCTGCGATGTCTGCCCCACTTCTGTCTTGATTGTTCAGTAACAGGCCGCATTTAATGACACCCACAAGCTCTCACTTGCCTATGTTCCAGCAAAAAGCCTAGACTAGACCGTGTAGATTTTGTTTCTATGGAAACTAGCACACCAGATGACATCATCAGGAGTCATTAAACCCGGTTTGCTCAGATATTCACCATCTAAGCCTTGATTCTTGTTGGTGTCAATCTCTAAACAGTTTCTTCTGTTCAATGGTTTGGACTTTTTCCATATTTCCTAATTCATTCTAGTTCCTTTGCCTTCGCTATATATTTATTCTCTATGTCTGCCTTGATTTTGATTCTGGAATGCTTCCTGACGCTGATTCTTGCCTACACATTCTTGCCTATTATTATGCCGACTACGTGGCATTGCCTCAAAACACATGGAGACTACATGACGGCTTTAAATTTTTTATTATATGTGTCCCATTCAAATGAATGTAATATGCAGTTTTTCTACCTAGAATAAGAAAGGGATTCCCGTGTGATGCTCACATGCTCTAGTAAGAGTTATGGTCTGAGGCTGTCCAGTTGGGATTTGCATTATCAGAGCAAAAGTCTACACTCCTGTTAAAATGCCAGTTTTTTTACATATAAAAAAAGTCATACAAAGAAGAATAATTTCAGTACTGTTTCCACCTTTAATCTCTCCCATAATCTAGACAATACAATTGAAAGATAAACTGAAAAATAAAGAACTAAAATAATGTGGTTGCATAAATATGAACACCCTGACATTAAAACTTTGAAGTACCCGTTTGACTTTATGATAGCACTCAGTCTTTTTGGAGAGAATTCTCTCAGCATGGCACATCTAGAATTGGCAATCTTTGCCCTCACGTGGCATCTCCTGAATTCAGGCCTCTTCATGTCAAACCACAGATTTCAAAATTGACTCAGGTCTAGGCTCTGTCTGGGCCATTCTAAAATGTTTCACCTTTTTTCTGTCAAAGCCATTCTTATGTTAACTTGGAGGAATGTTTAGGGTCATTATCATGCTAAAAGATAAAATTCCTCTTCTTCATCTTTAGCTCTTTAGTAAAGATCTGAAGGTTTTGATGCAAAATTGAATGATATTTGGAACTGTTCATAATTTCCTCCACCCTGACTAATGTCCCTGTTCCAGGTGCTGAAAAATAGCCACAAATCATAATGTTGCCTCCACCATATTTTACTCTGGTTATGGTATTCTATTGGTGATAAGCAGTATTGGCTTTGTACCAATTATACATTTTGCAATTATGTCCAAAAAGTTTAATCTTGATCTCTTCAGACGATGACACATTTTCCCACATGCTTTTTTTTTTTTTACAGATTTGATGTAAGTTTTTTCAAACCATAGCCAGACTTGCATGTTTTTCTTTGTAAGAAAAAGCTTCCTTTTTGCCAACCTACCCCACAGGCCAGACATATGAAGATTACAGAAGATTGTTGGCACACGCAGTATACAACTGGTACTTGCTAGAAATTCCTGCAGTTAGGTTGCTGTAGGCTTCTTGGCAGACTCAATGACCAATTTTCTTCTCTTTTCATCAATTTTTGAGGGACATCCAGTTCTAGGAAATGTCACTGTTGTGCTAATTTTAAGCTACTTCTCGATGACTGTCTTCACAGTGTCCCTTGTGACATTAAAGGTGGAAAAAATTCTGAAATAATTCTCCTTGGTATGATTTGTTTGCATGACAAATATCTGGCATTTTAATAGATGTGTAGACTTTTATATCCACTGTGTATAAACTGGCTATAAGGTTTTACAAGCTGTATGAGTTTAGATTTACAGTGCAGGAATTTCTTGTTTCAGCAATGTAGTTCCTACCCAACTAGCGATATTAAGATTATGCAGTGCCTGCTGCTATTAATCCTATCTACAACACTGTGCGTTACACAAATGATCTTCTCTCAAACATATGTAAATGACAGCTAGTTACAGCTATCTACTCATTACTTTTTATTCACATCTCTGCATATGTCGCAATCCTTTTACCATCTCTCTAATAATTGGAAGGAGAAATGTGACTTATAAGAAAATGTAAAGAAATAATGAGAGATAAATATATATTTGGCAAAAAAAATCCATCGTTGTATAAATAGATGGTCATATGCAATGAATATAATGAGAGAAAATGGAAAAAAATGAAACGGTCAGTTAAAAATTTATTTGCAAAGGAAAATCGTCAAAATTAAATATTTGAGCAAAATTTAAAGCATACTAGTACTAGAAATAAATATCGTGATTACTTACCGCAATCATGACCATAACCTATTGTTCGTATTCAACCGATCAAACGCAATGTGTCTCAAACTTAAAGGAAAAATCTATTCTTTCCACTGGTTATGCTAATGCCTCTTTCCCCTGTTAATCATAATATAATAATAATAATAATTTTATTTATATAGCGCCAACATATTCCGCAGCGATTTACGAATTATAGAGGGGACTTGTACAGACAATAGACATTACAGCATAACGGAAATCACAAATCAAAATAGATACCAAGAGGAATGAGGGCCCTGCTCGCAAGCTTACAAACTATGAGGAAAAGGGGAGACATGAGAGGTGGATGGTAACAATTGCTTTAGTTATTCGGACCAGCCATAGTGTAAGGCTCGGGTGTTCATGTAAAGCTGCATGAACCAGTTATCAGCCTAAGTATGTAGCAGTACAGACACAGAGGCTATTAACTGCATGAAGTGTATGAGAACATGATGTGAGGAACCTGATTATGTTTTTTTTTAATGGGCCACACAGGGATAGTTAGGTTAATGTGTTGAGGCGGTAGGCCAATCTGAACAAATGAGTTTTTAGGGCGTGCTTAAAACTGTGGGGATTGGGGATTAATCGTATTAACCTAGGTAGTGCATTCCAAAGAGTCAGCGCAGCACGTGTAAAGTCTTGGAGATGGGGGTGGGAGGTTCTGATTATTGAGGATGCTAACCTGAGGTTATTTGCGGAGCGGAGGGCATGGGTAGGTTGGTAGACTGAGACCAGAGAGGAGATGTAGGGTGGTGCTGAGCCATGGAGTGCTTTGTGGATGAGGGTAGTAGTTTTGTACTGGATTCTGGAGTGGATGGGTAGCCAGTGTAATGACTGGCACAAGGTAGAGGCATCGGTGTAACGGTTGGTGAGGAATATGATCCTGGCTGCAGCATTCAGGACAGATTGGAGCTGGGAGAGTTTGGTGAGAGGGAGGCCGATTAGTAGAGAGTTACAATAGTCCAGACAAGAATGAATAAGTGAAACAGTAAGAGTTTTTGCAGAGTCGAAAGTAAGAAAAGGGCGAATTCTAGAATTTTTTTTAGATGCAGATAAGAAGAGCGAGCCAGTGATCAGATGTGGGGGGTGAATGAAAGCTCCGAATCAAGTATTACCCCAAGGCAGCGGGCATGTTGCTTTGGAGTAATGGTGGAACCGCACAAGGAGATGGCAATGTCAGGCAAAGGTAGATTAATAGAGGGAGAGAACATGAGGAGTTCAGTTTTTGACAGGTTCAGTTTCAGATAGAGGGAGGACATGATGTTAGAAACAGCGGTAAGACAATCACTAGTGTTTTCTAAAAAGGTCAGTGTGATAACAGGAGAAGAAGTGTATAATTGGGTGTCGTCAGCATAGAGATGGTACTGGAAACCAAATCTACTGATTGTTTGTCCAATAGGGGCAGTATACAAAGAGAAGAGGAGGGGGCCTAGGAGTGATCCTTGAGGAACCCCAACAGTAAGGGAAAGGTGAGAGGAAGAGGAACCAGCAAAAGATACAGTGAAGGAGCGGTCAGAGAGATAGGAGGAGAACCAGGAGAGAACGGTGTCCTTGAGGCCGATGGAGCGGAGCATAGTGAGGAGGAGCTGATGATCCACAGTGTCGAATGCTGCAGACAGATCCAGGAGAATTAGCATGGAGTAGTGACCATTAGATTTAGCTGTTAGTAGGTCATTAGAGACTTTAGTGAGGGCAGTTTCAGTAGAGTGTAAAGAGCGGAAACCAGATTGAAGAGGGTCGAGAAGAGAGTTATCTGAGAGATAGTGGGTAAGACGGGAGTGGACCAGTTGTTCGAGGAGTTTGGAGATGAAGGGAAGATTAGAGACAGGTCTATAATTAGCAGCACAGTTTTGATCGAGGGATGGTTTTCTAAGTAATGGATGTATGATGGCATGTTTAAATGAGGATGGAAAAATACCGGAAGTGAGAGAAAGGTTGAATATTTTTGTTAGGTGAGAGGTGACAGCCAGGGAAAGGGACTGGAGGAGATGTGACGGAATGGCGTCACTGGTGCAAGTGGTCATTAAACTGATTAGATACCACAACTTGAAGATAGGTAGCAAAACCAAAACTACCATTATGGCCAAGAAGTTTGGCCTTCTAGCAAAGTCTACAAAGCTCTTTTTAGTGCTTCACATACTAGTGTCTCCAAGTTTTCTCCTGTGCTGTACCATTACTCTGGAATGCTTGGCCCCTGAGTGAGTGACTAAGGCTTGACACATGGATTTATTACAATTCCATATAGTATCCTAGTATTTTGGATTCTGTGGAGCTCTACCATGCCTGTATAGGCCCTCTTTCTCTTAGAAGTATACATAGTTTTCTTTCAGTTCAGTTTCTTCTTCTTTGCTAAGCTGGTTTCACACATATGATATTCATGGTCCACGTATGGACCGCAATGTCAGGATCAGCCAAGGGTCTCCTGATAGGATCTCAGCAAGCTCGCAGGCATTTATTAGGTGGTTGAGTTCAGGCCATCATAGCTGCCGCCAGTTCGAACATTGTTGTCAGTACTTGCAAGGTGAATGTCAGATGTCCAAAACCAGCATTACAAATACAAAAGTGCTCCATTGGATGCCTCTTTATGGAGCTATTTTAGGAGCATTGGTTCTAGGGAAAAAAAATTGGAGAACTATTGCAAGCACTAGATTTTATTTCCAACTGGACATTTGCTATATTGGCAATTCCTCTATGATTAGGTGCAATGTGTATGAATCTTCTCACAATCTGCTCTCTCTCCTTGGAATTTATTTTTACTGTGAGGTCTCCTCAATATATGGAAACTATTCATTCTAATAGTCTGCCAATAACATTTACGTGCAACACATTCTGCTACAGATGGATCTGGGTAAGTTGGAATCTTGGGCCGAAAGGTGGCAGATGCGGTTTAACAATGATAAATGTAAGGCTATACACATGGGAAGAAGGAATCAATATCACCATTACACACTGAACTGGAAACCATCTGACATGGAGAGGGACTTGGGGATCCTAGTTAATGATAAACTTGCCTGGAACAGCAAGTGCCAAGGCAAACTGGATCATGGGGTGCATTAAAAGAGGTCTGGATACACATGATGAGAGCATTATACTGCCTCTGTACAAATCTCTGGTTAGACCGCACATGGAGTACTGTGTACAGTTTTGGGCACCGTTGCTCAGGAAGGATATAATGGAACTAGAGTGAGTACAAAGGAGGGCAACAAAATTAATAAAGGGGATGGGGGAACTACAATACCCAGAGAGATTAGCAAAATTAGGATTATTTAGTATAGAAAAAAAGACGACTGATGGGCGATCTAATAAGTATAAGATGTATAAGTATATAAGGGGACAATACAAATATCTTTCCGAGGATCTTTTTATACCAAGGAAGGTGACAGTCACAAGGGGCATTCTCTGCGTCTGGAGGAGAGAAGGTTTTTCCACCAACATAGAAGAGGATTCTTTACTGTTAGGGCAGTGAGAATCTGGAATCCCTTGCCTGAGGAGGTGGTGATGGCGAACTCAGTAGAGGGGTTCAAGAGAGGCCTGGATGTCTTCCTGGAGCGTAACAATATTGTATCTTACAGCTATTAGGTACTTTAGAAGGACGTAGATCTGGGGATTTATTCTGACGGAATATAGGCTGAACTGGATGGACAAATGTCTTTTTTTGGCCTTGCTAGCTACTGTATGTTACCATGTTACATCTTTTGTGATTCTGAACATTACTTTGAACATTGGTGTTTTCTAAACAGGTCAAAAAACGTTAAATGAAGAATATGGCAGATTTATGTAAAGCTGCCATAAATCTGCCATATTCTTCATTTAACGTTGGTAGCTACCAGGGCTATTTTCACACCGTGTTAATTGACTGTTTTCACACCATATTAATTGACTGTGACAATAGAACAAGTTTGTATATAAGTAAAAGTCACAAAAATACTGTGATCTACCCAGAGAGACTGACGAACGTATAATTTACGTATACTTCATGTGTATGCATGTGACAGAAGGGTAAGATCTACCTGCTTTTATCCAATGTTAAAACCACAGATACGCCAAAAATTGTTCCAGTAAAATATATAAAAAACAATGCAATTAATGTATAAAATTACGGATACAATAATCCAGTGCTCTGTGAAAAAAAGGTGAGAACCACCAGATCCAGAAGAACAGCACAACAACCAATCTACGGATTACCAGGGAGGCACCACACAGGAATAGATTATAAAAATGCTTTTATCCAAGTAGATAGTAAAGTGCTCTTGTCTTGATAGTTTGGTGGAGCAGAAGCCACTTACATGAATTCTGTATAGGAGGTAGATGCAGTGTTTTAGAAGAAGGTCATGTCAATTACTGGCTGTAATACAATCAGTGCTGCTTAGTGCTCCTGCAGATATACAGATTGAACGAGAGATGCTCATTGACAAGACTGGCTTCCTAAAGTGACAGTCATTTTCAAAAGGAATTCGAGCAGCATTCCTAGAATTTTCAAGCAGCATCCCCTAACATCTAGGTTGGGGGCTGTTTCCCGTGCATTCTAACTCCTTTTTGCCTTTCTTTAAAGTGCTACTGTCTCTCTGTGTAGTAAATATGATGTAAATTCTTTCTTTTTGAAGAATACTCATGAAGGAAATGTGAGCCGCCCAATAAAAAAAAAAATATTCTGAATTCTGGAATATCTTTTCTAAAAATCTGCATTGTGCTCAGTTATTTGTCCTGGAAACTTAAAAACTTAAATAAATTGACAAATGGGTTTTATAAGTTGAGAGTATGACTCTATACATTTGGACACTGTCAAGCAGTCTATTAGTATAAAGCCATGTTCACACTATCAGTATTTGGTCAGTATGTTACCTCAGTATCTGTAAGCCAAAACCAGGAGTGGGTGATAATACAGAAGTGGTGCAGATGTTTCTATTATACTTTTCCTCTGATTGTTCCTCTCCTGGTTTTGGCTTACACATGCTGAGGTAAAATACTGACCAAATACTGAACGTGTGAATGTGGCCTTAACATAGACTGTCCATTGGCACTAAATGACTGCCTATGTATGCATAAACCTTTACATAGACAGACCAAAATAAATGATGTGCATTGAATGACCTTTAGGGAATTGCTCATTGTGCATAGGCTGTCACTGTTCTCGGCAGAGCGCATCCTCTTTATACAGAACAACGCATTGCCTAGAAAGATGATCTTCCCCGCTCCACAAAAGATCATTCTTCTGCTGGGTGATCAGCAGCCTGCTTACAATGAAAGAATATTGCGTAGCAAGCATTGCTAAAAACACTCGCTAATGATAATCTTTCAGTGTAAATGCAGCCGAAGGCCTTTTGAAACATCAGTATTTGGTCAGTATTTTGCACAAAAAATTTTCACGAAAACCAGTAGTGGATCCTGCAGAGAGAAAAAGTATGATAGAAGATTCACAGCTCTTCTTCATTTTGGAGACACTCCTGATTTTAGTTTACAAATACTGATGAAATACTGACCAAAATTACTGGTATCTGTATAAGGCACGAGTCTATGTGGGAAAACACTGTAAACTGTTTTACTCAACTTGTTCTCGTTAAAACAGCACAAACGTACCCCGTGCATGCGCCATCTGACTTCCCCTGGTGACGCAATTTGTCTGTGTTGGCTTGGTGTCTAGGTGATGTGTGCTATAATGTTCATCGTCCTGTCCTTCATGCTTGGCGCGTGTCTGTCGGGCACTATGGGGAGGTGAGTGCCAATTTGCTACATGCAGGTGAATATTTCATAGAAATAGTGCCCAGATTTTATCTTATCCATGTCTCCTGATGAAGCCCGGAGTTGGTGAAACGCGTGTTGAGGTGCCTGTGCGCCCCTTATTCTCACCTGTATCTCTTACTGACATACTATGTCTCATGGTATATGTATTATATAGTGTTTTTATATTACCTCATGCAGTTTGTGTCTTAATATAAGTGTGTCCTATGTATAATTCTGTTCCTATTATTCAGGCTTATATTGCAACGGAATTTGTTATTAAGTAACTCCATTATGCATTTCTATTGAGCGTATCATTAGAATTTATCTTGTAGTTCATCATACTTATTTTTTGCCATTGTTTTCAATATCAAGTGTATTAATATGTTGCTAATATGATTAATATACACTCACTGGCCACTTTATTAGGTACACCTGTCCAACTTCTTGTTAACACTTAATTTCTAATCAGCCAATCACATGGCGGCAACTCAGTGCATTTAGGCATGTAGACATGGTCAAGACAATCTCCTGCAGTTCAAACCGAGCATCAGTATGGGGAAGAAAGGTGATTTGAGTGCCTTTGAACGTGGCATGGTTGTTGGTGCCAGAAGGGCTGGTCTGAGTATTTCAGAAACTGCTGATCTACTGGGATTTTTACGCACAACCATCTCTAGGGTTTACAGAGAATGGTCCGAAAAAGAAAAAATATCCAGTGAGCGGCAGTTCTGTGGGCGGAAATGCCTTGTTGATGCCAGAGGTCAGAGGAGAATGGGCAGACTGGTTCGAGCTGATAGAAAGGCAACAGTGAGTCAAATCGCCACCCGTTACAACCAAGGTAGGCCTAAGAGCATCTCTGAACGCACAGTGCGTCGAACTTTGAGGCAGATGGGCTACAGCAGCAGAAGACCACACCGGGTACCACTCCTTTCAGCTAAGAACAGGAAACTGAGGCTACAATTTGCACAAGCTCATCCAATTGGACAGTAGAAGATTGGAAAAACGTTGCTTGGTCTGATGAGTCTCGATTTCTGCTGCGACATTCGGATGGTAGGGTCAGAATTTGGCGTAAACAACATGAAATCTTTGGGATGTGGTGGAACGGGAGATTCGCATCAGGGATGTGCAGCCGACAAATCTGCGGCAACTGTGTGATGCCATCATGTCAATATGGACCAAAATCTCTGAGGAATGCTTCCAGCACCTTGTTGAATCTATGCCACGAAGAATTGAGGCAGTTCTGAAGGCAAAAGGGGGTCCAACCCGTTACTAGCATGGTGTACCTAATAAAGTGGCCAGTGAGTGTATATTTGATCATCACAAAGGGGGGATGGAGAGGGGTTTTCTTGCCTCTTGCATCAGTGTTTTTGTGTCAAAATACAGATCATGATTACCATCTATTTTTTTTCCAACGTTTGCCTTTTTGTCTCATCTTTCCCAACCACTATATATTTATTTTTATATATTTATTAATAAACTTTATCTGCTCAATGGTTATACATTTATTACATTTTTTTCTTTATTCATATACTGTATAATATAATTTTTTTTTTATCCGTCTGTCATTCTGTACCCCCTGCATCACACATAGATTTTCAGTTTGTAATTTATTTTTTTAATTTATTGTTTTTATGTAATTAATAAAATTTTGTGACATCAATTTTTTATTTTATATTTATTCTGTTATCATGTTTTTTTAATATATGCCAATAAAGAGATATATTCTTTTATCAGTACTATGAATACTTTTTTGGATTATATACACGGCTGACACCTGCCTGCAGAAGCATTTTTTGTCCCTTTCTTCAGTATGTGCTGGTATTCATTATGCAAACTAGGAGGCGGGTCAGTGAGGGATCAGTGACCTGTCAGCAGTCTGAATTATGAATATATAATTAGATCACCACATACACCAACTCCGCCTTAGGGCACGAACATAAAAATAACAACAAACTGAAAGTAAAGATTAAAAAACAACCATAAGACAGATTTCATCACCCAAGGTATCATTGTAATCAGTATAACGACACCGACCTGACACTGTCTGTAGGTTACTGTGCACAATCCTGCTGACAGGTTCCCTTTAAGGGTGGGAATATATATGCAATACCATTATTTTAGTTCTTTATTTTTCATTTTCCACCCGAAAAGTTTTCAGTTTGTTTTTAAATTGAATTGTACAGATTATGGGTGACATTCATTTGTGGAAATAGTTCTGAAATGAATCTTACTGAGATTATTTTTTTTTATAATAAAAACTTGGCATTTTAACAGGGGTGTGGAGACTTTTGTATATTCACTGTATATTGCTTGATTACATAATTGTGAAGACTCAAGTTGTGACCTTGTTAAACAGTGTTTTCTCAACTGCTAATTTAGGCTTAACCCACGAATGAGTTAAAGCATGACTGTGGCATTTACCAAGATTTAACATTACTATGTAATGTCTGCTCTCAACAAGATAAATTCAGCATGTGGTACTCAGCACCACTCTGGCAGTGGGCAGCTCCTCATAGTTCTGCTTATAAAGGAACTCTGTATATTAGAGCAGGATTGAGAAGTGACTGTGGGGACTGATATGCTTATCTTCTGGACTGAATGTTATAGAGGATTACTTAGGCTGGATGGAAGTAATGTTCTCCACAAATCTACTAGCAATAAAGAGTTTCCCCTCTATCTGGCTGCATTCAGACGCTTGCTATCATGCTCCGGTATTGTCAATGCCAAATTCTTCCCTGTGCGATATTTGCTTTAATGCATATTAATGCTGCTCCTGGAGTATTCCAGCCATATATTCGCTCAATCCTGGCCTCTTCAGCTGACCTCGCTAATTTTACTGTGTCACAGTCAATCAAGTATCCAAGTTAAAATAGGTTAGCAAAATATAATGTCTGATAGTTAAAAGCATCACTATCAATTCCAGGATCAAATAATATGTTTAATAATATGACATCTCACCTTATTACTAAGTATATTTAAAGTGGCACAGTAAATATACGCTGCTCAAAAAAATAAAGCGAACACTTAAACAACACAATTTGAGTCCAAGTCAATCACATGTCTGTGAAATCAACCTTTCCAGTGATGAAGCAAAACCAATTGTGAATCAATGCCTCCTGCTGTTTTGCAAATAGAACAGACAACAGGTAGAAATGATAGGCAATTAGAAAGATAACCCCAATAAAAGAGTGATTCTGGAGGGGGTGACCACAGACCATTTCTCTGTTCTCATAGTTTTTGTTGTTGTTTTGGTCACTTTTGCATTTGGTCATTGCTTTCACCCCTAGAGGTACTGTACAGTAGTATGCTCCTGTCAGTGTGTTCCGGCTGGCATGGATAGCGGTGGAATCACCAACGTGACCACTATCTAAATCATCCTGATCGTTGTGGTGCACTATGGATCATCTTCATGTCGGACAGGTGAGGGATATGGTTGTTTAATATTTTTCTTTTCTTCCAGGGGACATGGGTATCGGTGAATTCAGCATAAGGTGAGTATTTTTTTTGTTTATTATTTTCAGGGTTTTTTTTTACAGGGGACAAGGGCTTTAATGGAATAAGAATAAGGTGAGTGTAATTTTGCTTTTTTTTATTTTTAAATCAATTTGTAAAACAGGGTGTTGATTTTTATTTCAAATAAAGGATTTTATTTGTGCTATGTGTTTATTTCCAAACTTACTGTGTGGTTAGTGATGGGGGCATTTTATAGACACCTCTCCATTATTAACATCTGGGCTTGATGTCACCTGACAATACAAAAAAGATATCAACCTCACAAATAGTAAAAAACCTGACCAGCACCTCTTAAGTGTGAACAGGTGCAAGCTGCAATGAGGGCATGATATATAAAAAGAAAACATAGCAGCTCTCTGTAAGGGCCAAGAAATATATAAAATACATGAGGCATTAACCCCTTAATGTCCACCAATACGTCTTTTTACTGACCTGTGATATAAGAGAATAGCATTCTAGCATTCTCCAACAGGTGACAATCCAGCAGCTGTCAGCTGTACACTATAGTTGACAACTTGCTGCATCTGCCACGATCAGTGTTGGCACTGAACATGGCCATTTAACCCCTTAGATGACGCTGTCAATAGTGACTACAGCATCTAAATGGTTAACAGAGTGTGAGGGCTCCCTCTTTAACCCCATTTGCAACCTGAGATCTTGATCACGTGGTCCGGATGTTTTTCATGGCAGGTCATGGCCAAATAATGTCCATAAAGTCTGCCGGCTACAGCGGCCTGTTCAGAAATTAGTGACATTTAGGTGGTAAAAATCAACTTTTTCATTCCTGTCATACCACTTTGCATTAATTCCTGAAAAGGGTTAATAAACTACCTGACAGAAGTTTTGAATACATTGAAGTGTGCTGTTTTTAAAATGGTATCACTTTGGGGGTTTTTCAATATATAGGACCCCCAAATTCAATTCCAAACTGGAAAGGTACTTAAAAAAATAAGTTTTGTAAATTTCCTTGAAAAAATGAAAAACTTACTGCTACATTATTAAACCTTCTAAAATGCCAACCATTTTAAAACATTTCAAAACTGGTGTCGATGTAAAGCAGACATAAGAGAAATATTATTTATTAATGTTTTTGTGTGGTGTGACTGTCTGGATTAAAGGGTTAATCATTCCAAGTTTGAAAATTGCTAATTTTTTAAACTTTTGGTCAAATTTCTGATATTTAAAACGTAAAACATATCAATGTAAACTTACCATTATCATAAAGTATAATGTGTCACAAAAAAACTATCTCAAAATCAAAGGGATATGTTGAAGCCTTCCAGAGTTATTACAATATAAAGCGACAGATTAAAAGAAAATTAGCCCGGTCACTAAGGAGTTAAACCTAAGCTATATTATTACTCAATAAGATGTACTTACAAAAAAAAGAAGGTTCTTAGTTTATAAATTGGCCATTTCATGTGTGCCCATCATCCACGGCAATGTGACACTTCTCTGATGGCTCCTATCCTACTGAACATGCCACTTTCATATCCTACTGGACATGTCACTCTCGGGCTATAACACCTACAATTAAGTGGACAAACATGTCTCTCTTGGGCAACAAGCCTACAACTTAAATAGGCAAGTAGAACGGATTAAAATCACCTATAGGCTAATTGGAGGAGTGCAGAGTCAGTCAGGAGGCAGTCAAAACCTCCAATAGTAAACTATTGTAAAAAACCTGACCAGCACTTCCTAAGTGTGAACAGGTGAAAACTGCAATGGCTGCATGATATACAGTTGTGGCCAAAAGTATTGAGACCCCTGCAATTCTGTCAGATAATACTCAGTTTCTTCCTGAAAATGATTGCAATCACAAATTCTTTGGTATTATTATCTTCATTTAATTTGTCTTAAATAAAAAAACACAAAAGAGAATGAAGCAAAAAGCAAAACATTGATCATTTCACACAAAACTCCAAAAATGGGCCAGACAAAAGTATTGGCACCTGTTGTGATCCCAATGGCAAGGGATCTCCGAGATTAAAGCAAAGTCTGCAAACATAAATACCAGCTCATAGGGAAGTGGTAACTAAGCTGACCATATAGCTGATCCTAGCACAAACACTAACAGTAGCCGGGGAACGTGCCTACGTTGATCCTAGACGTCTCGCGCCAGCCGGAGAACTAACTAACCCTATCAGGGAAAATAAGACCTCTCTTGCCTCCAGAGAAAAGACCCCAAAGTAATACAAGCCCCCAACAAATAATAACGGTGAGGCAAGAAGAAAAGACAAACGTAAGAATGAACTAGATTTTAGCAAAGAGAGGCCCACTGACTAAATAGCAGAAGATAGAAAGATGACTTATATGGTCAGCAAAAAACCCTGCAAAATATCCACGCTGAGTATCCAAGAACCCCCAAACCGACTAACGGTGAGGGGGAGAATATCAGCCCCCTAGAGCTTCCAGAGATATCAGGAATCACATTTTGTACAAGCTGGACAAAAATAAGAACAATGCAAATAAACAAAAATAAGAAAGTTGGACTTAGCTTATCTTGCAAAGAACCAGAACCTGAAGACAGGAGCAAACAGAAATGAACTGATTACAACGATGCCAGGCACTGGACTGAGAATCCAGGAAGTTTAAATAGCAACACCCCAGGCCTAACGAAGCAGGTGAGTACCAACCTGGTAAAAGACAATCAAGTGCCAAATCACTAGTGACCACAAGAGGGAGCCAAGAAGTATAGTTCACAACAGTACCCCCCCTTTAAGGAGGGGTCACCGAACCCTCACCAAGACCACCAGGGCGACCAGGATGAGCAGCGTGGAAGGCACGAACCAAATCGGCCGCATGAACATCAGAGGCGGCCACCCAGGAATTATCCTCCTGACCATAGCCCTTCCATTTGACCAAATACTGAAGCCTCCGTCTAGAGAGACGAGAATCCAAGATCTTCTCTACCACGTACTCCAACTCGCCCTCAACCAACACCGGAGCAGGAGGCTCAACAGCAGGAACCACAGGCACAACGTAACGCCGCAACAAAGACCTATGGAACACGTTGTGAATGGCAAGCGACACCGGAAGATCCAAACGAAAAGAAACCGGGTTAAGAACTTCCAAAATTTTATAAGGACCAATAAAGCGAGGCTTAAACTTAGGAGAGGAAACCTTCAGAGGGACATACCGAGAAGACAACCAAACCAAATCCCCAACACGAAGTCGGGGGCCCACACCGCGGTGGCGGTTGGCAAAACGCTGAGCCTTCTCCTGTGACAACTTCAAGTTGTCCACCACATGATTCCAAATCCGCTGCAACCTATCCACCACGGAATCCACCCCAGGACAATCAGAAGACTCAACATGACCCGAGGAGAAACGAGGATGAAAACCAGAGTTGCAGAAGAATGGCGAAACCAAAGTAGCGGAACTAGCCCGATTATTAAGGGCAAACTCCGCCAATGGCAAGAAGGTCACCCAATCATCCTGGTCCGCAGAAACAAAACATCTCAAATAAGCCTCCAGTGTCTGATTAGTTCGCTCCGTTTGACCATTAGTCGGGGGATGGAAGGCAGATGAAAACGACAAATCAATGCCCATTTTAGCACAAAAAGATCGCCAGAATCTGGACACAAACTGGGATCCTCTGTCGGACACGATATTCTCCGGAATGCCGTGTAAACGAACCACATTCTGAAAAAACAAAGGAACCAGATCGGAAGAGGAAGGCAACTTAGGCAAGGGTACCAAATGGACCATCTTGGAAAAACGATCACACACCACCCAGATGACAGACATTCCTTGAGACACCGGAAGATCAGAAATGAAATCCATGGAAATGTGTGTCCAAGGCCTCTTCGGGACGGGCAAGGGCAGAAGCAACCCGCTAGCACGAGAACAACAAGGCTTAGCCCAAGCACAAGTCCCACAGGACTGCACAAATGACCGCACATCCCGTGACAAGGAAGGCCACCAAAAGGACCTAGCCACCAAATCTCGGGTACCAAAAATTCCCGGATGCCCTGCCAACACCGAGGAATGAACCTCGGAAATGACTTTGCTGGTCCATTTATCAGGAACAAACAGTCTGTCGGGTGGACAAGAGTCAGGTCTACCAGCCTGAAATCTCTGCAACACACGTCGCAAATCAGGAGATATGGCCGAGACGATTACTCCCTCTTTAAGAATACCAGCTGGCTCCGAGACTCCAGGAGAGTCAGGCACAAAGCTCCTAGAAAGAGCATCAGCCTTAACATTCTTCGAACCAGGCAGGTACGAGACCACAAAGTCAAAACGAGAGAAAAACAATGACCAACGAGCCTGTCTAGGATTCAGGCGCTTAGCAGACTCGAGATACATCAGATTTTTGTGATCAGTCAAGACCACCACACGATGCTTAGCGCCCTCGAGCCAATGACGCCACTCCTCAAATGCCCACTTCATGGCCAACAACTCCCGATTACCAACATCATAGTTCCGCTCAGCAGGCGAAAACTTCCTAGAGAAAAAAGCACATGGTCTCATCACAGAGCAACCAGAGCCTCTCTGCGACAAAACAGCCCCAGCACCGATCTCAGAAGCATCCACTTCAACCTGAAAGGGAAGTGAGACATCAGGCTGGCACAAAACAGGCGCCGAAGTAAACCGGCGCTTCAGCTCCTGGAAGGCCTCCACGGCTGCAGGGGCCCAATTAGCCACATCAGAACCTTTCTCGGTCATATCCGTCAAAGGTTTAACAACGCTAGAAAAGTTAGCGATAAAGCGACGGTAGAAATTAGCAAACCCCAAGAACTTCTGAAGACTCTTAACAGACGTGGGCTGAGTCCAATCATGAATAGCTCGGACCTTGACTGGGTCCATCTCCACAGCAGAAGGGGAGAAAATAAAACCCAAAAAGGAAACCTTCTGCACTCCAAAGAGACACTTTGAGCCCTTCACAAACAAAGCATTATCACGCAAAACCTGAAACACCATCCTGACCTGCTTTACATGAGAATCCCAATCATCCGAGAAAACCAGAATATCATCCAGATAAACAATCATAAATTTATCCAGATACTTCCGGAAGATATCATGCATAAAGGACTGAAACACTGAAGGAGCATTAGAGAGCCCAAAGGGCATCACCAAGTATTCAAAATGACCTTCGGGCGTATTGAATGCAGTTTTCCATTCATCTCCCTGCCTAATGCGCACAAGGTTGTACGCACCACGAAGATCTATCTTGGTGAACCACTTGGCACCCTTAATCCGAGCAAACAAGTCTGACAATAGTGGCAAAGGATACTGAAACTTAACAGTGATTTTATTCAGAAGCCGATAGTCTATACAAGGTCTCAAAGACCTGTCCTTCTTGGCCACAAAAAAGAATCCCGCACCAAGAGGGGAAGAAGATGGACGAATATGCCCCTTCTCCAAAGACTCCTTGACATAAGAACGCATCGCGGCATGTTCGGGTACAGACAAATTAAATAATCGTCCCTTAGGAAATTTACTGCCAGGAATCAAATCTATAGCGCAGTCACAGTCCCTATGAGGAGGAAGAGCACTGGACCTGGACTCACTGAATACATCCTGATAGTCACACAAATACTCAGGAACTTCTGAAGGAGTAGAAGTAGCAATAGACACCGGCGGAGAATCGCAATGAATTCCCTGACAACCCCAACTCGACACAGACATAGCCTTCCAATCCAAAACAGGATTATGGGTCTGTAACCATGGCCGACCTAACACGACCAAATCATTCATTTTATGCAGAACAAGAAAACGAATCACCTCCCGATGTTCAGGAGTCATGCATATGGTCACTTGTGTCCAAAACTGCGGTTTATTTTCCGCCAGTGGCGTAGCATCAATTCCTCTGAGAGGAATAGGAACTTTTAAAGGCTCCAGGACAAAACCACAGCGCTTGGCAAACGACAAGTCCATAAGACTCAGGGCAGCACCTGAATCCACAAACGCCATAACAGGGTAGGAAGACAATGAACAAATTAAAATCACAGACAAAATAAATTTAGGCTGCAAATTACCAATGGAGACAGGACTGACAACCTTGGTTAGGCGTTTAGAGCATGCTGATATAACATGTGTAGAATCACCACAGTAAAAACACAGCCCATTCTGTCGTCTATGATTTTGTCGTTCGGTTCTAGTCAGGATTCTATCACATTGCATTGCTGGATCGGGGTTTCTATCACATTGCATTGAAACAGGTGTCTGTTCAGACAACACCGCCAGAGGATTAGCGGATTTGCGCTCCCGCAAACGCCGATCAATCTGAATAGCCAGCGCCATAGAATCATTCAGACTTGTAGGAATTGTGAAGCCCACCATCACATTCTTAATGGCTTCAGAAAGGCCATTTCTGAAATTTGCGGCCAGAGCACATTCATTCCATTGAGTAAGCACGGACCATTTCCGAAATTTTTGGCAATACACTTCGGCTTCATCCTGGCCCCGAGAGATAGCCAGTAGAGCTTTTTCTGCCTGAATTTCAAGATTAGGCTCCTCATAAAGCAATCCGAGCGCCAGAAAAAAACGCATCAACATCCGCCAATGCCGGATCTCCTGGCGCTAACGCGAAAGCCCAATCCTGAGGGTCGCCACGCAAAAAGGAGATAACAATTTTAACTTGCTGAGCTGAATCTCCAGATGAACGAGGTTTCAAAGATAGAAACAATTTACAATTATTCCTAAAATTCCTAAATTTAAATCGATCTCCAGAGAACAGCTCAGGAATAGGTATCTTAGGCTCAGACATAGGACTGCTAACAACAAAATCCTGAATGCTCTGCACTCGTGCAGCAAGCTGATCCACACTAGTAATCAAGGTCTGAACATTCATGTCTGCAGCAAAGCTTACAGCCACTCTGAGAAAAAGGGGAAGGAAGAAAGAGGAGAAAAAAAAACAAAGAACTCAGAACTCCTTTTCTTTTAATCCCACTTCTGCAATGCATTAACTATTAATGGCCTGGCATAATGTTGTGATCCCAATAGCAAGGGATCTCCGAGATTAAAGCAAAGTCTGCAAACATAAATACCAGCTCATAGGGAAGTGGTAACTAAGCTGACCATATAGCTGATCCTAGCACAAACACTAACAGTAGCCGGGGAACGTGCCTACGTTGATCCTAGACGTCTCGCGCCAGCCGGAGAACTAACTAACCCTATCAGGGAAAATAAGACCTCTCTTGCCTCCAGAGAAAAGACCCCAAAGTAATACAAGCCCCCAACAAATAATAACGGTGAGGCAAGAAGAAAAGACAAACGTAAGAATGAACTAGATTTTAGCAAAGAGAGGCCCACTGACTAAATAGCAGAAGATAGAAAGATGACTTTTATGGTCAGCAAAAAACCCTGCAAAATATCCACGCTGAGTATCCAAGAACCCCCAAACCGACTAATGGTGAGGGGGGAGAATATCAGCCCCCTAGAGCTTCCAGCGATATCAGGAATCACATTTTGTACAAGCTGGACAAAAATAAGAACAATGCAAATAAACAAAAATAAGAAAGCAGGACTTAGCTTATCTTGCAAAGAACCAGAACCTGAAGACAGGAGCAAACAGAAATGAACTGATTACAACGATGCCAGGCACTGGACTGAGAATCCAGGAAGTTTAAATAGCAACACCCCAGGCCTAACGAAGCAGGTGAGTACCAACCTGGTAAAAGACAATCAAGTGCCAAATCACTAGTGACCACAAGAGGGAGCCAAGAAGTATAGTTCACAACAGGCACCCTCAGCCTAATACTTGGTTGCACAACCTTTAGCCAAAATAACTGCGACCAACTGCTTCCAGTAACCATCAATGAGTTTCTTACAATGCTCTGCTGGAATTTTAGACCATTCTTCCTTGGCAAACTGCTCCAGGTCCCTGATATTTGAAGGGTGCCTTCTCCAAACTGCCATTTTTAGATCTCTCCACAGGTGTTCTATGAGATTCAGGTCTGGACTCATTGCTGGCCACCTTAGAAGTCTCCAGTGCTTTCTCTCAAACCATTTTCTAGTGCTTTTTGAAGTGTGTTTTGGTCATTGCCCTGCTGGAAGACCCATGACCTCTGAGGGAGACCCAGCTTTCTCACACTGGGCCCTACATTATGCTGCAAAATTTGTTGGTAGTCTTCAGACTTCATAATGCCATGCACACGGTCAAGCAGTCCAGTGCCAGAGGCAGCAAAGCAACCCCAAAACATCAGGGAACCTTCGCCATGTTTGACTGTAGGGACCGTGTTCTTTTCTTTGAATGCCTCTTTTTTTCTCCTGTAAACTCTATGTTGATGCCTTTGCCCAAAAAGCTCTACTTATGTCTCATCTGACCAGAGAACATTCTTCCAAAACGTTTTAGGCTTTTTCAGGTAAGTTTTGGCAAACTCCAGCCTGGCTTTTTTTATGTCTCAGGGTAAGAAGTGGGGTCTTCCTGGGTCTCCTACCATACAGTCCCTTTTAATTCAGACGCCGACGGATAGTACGGGTTGACACTGTTGTACCCTCGGACTGCAGGGCAGCTTGAACTTGTTTGGATGTTAGTCGAGGTTCTTTATCCAACATCCGCACAATCTTGCGTTGAAATCTCATGTCAATTTTTCTTTTCTGTCCACATCTAGGGAGGTTAGCCACAGTGCCATGGGCTTTAAACTTCTTGATGACACTGCACACGGTAGACACAGGAACATTTAGGTCTTTGGAGATCGACTTGTAGCCTTGAGATTGCTCATGCTTCCTCACAATTTGGTTTCTCAAGTCCTCAGACAGTTCTTTGGTCTTCTTTCTTTTCTCCATGCTCAATGTGGTACACACAAGGACACAGGACAGAGGTTGAGTCAACTTTAGGACAATTATTTTTGTGTTTTTTCATTTAAGACAAATTAAATGAAGATAATAACAAAGAATTTGTGATTGCAATCATTTTCAGGAAGAAACTGAGTATTATCTGACAGAATTGCAGGGGTGTCAATACTTTTGGCCACAACTGTATAAAAAGAAAACACAACAGCACTCTATCAGGGCCAAAATATATGAAAACACTGTAAGCAGTAATTCTAAGCTGTACTTACATAAAATGAAGGTTCTTAGCACATAAATTGGCCAATTCAACTATGGAAAGGTGACACTTCTCTGATGGGTCCTATTTAGTTGAAAATTTTATTTAAGATTTAATGCTTTCATAGCTGACATCAAGTCCACAACCGTTATCCCACTTGCCACCACACAAGGGCAAGTGGGAAGAGCAAGCAAAGCCCAGAATTGGCTCATCTAATAGGTGCTCCTTTTCTGGAGTGGCTGTGGCATTTAAACAAGTATACAGCTCAAGAAACTGAGAACTGTGATTAAGAAACTTGCTTGGGGGGAAAACTGCTGATAGTGCCAGCCTGTGATTTTGCAAGATTTATAACAGCAGCTTGTCAGGAGCTGAGTGGGAGGGTAGGCAGGTGAGCAACTAACTGCTTTAAACAAATCAATGGACTAGAAAGAGGTGTCTAGTATGTGAGGAGTTAATCCCTCTTCTGGAATGTAACAGCTACACACTGTTGGCCAGGATCTGAGCAGGCAATTGTGGCCATGCTTTATTGATAACAGTTGTACACTAGGAAAGAAAAAAAATCTCTCATTACATTAGAAAGACAGATAGAATAAAGGTACCTGTTATGATCTGGTGGCCTAGGAGCAGCATGAGACGTACTCTAGAGAAGGTGGTACCTGTACTGACCGCAGACCCTGAACTTAACACCGCAACTAGAAGTAGCCATGGAATGTACCTATCACTCCCTAGACATCTCGACACAGCCGGAGGACTAATTACCCCTAGAGATAGAAAAGGGAAAACTATCTTGCTTCAGAGAAAATCCCCAAAGGATAGACAGCCCCCCACAAATATTGACTGTGAGAGGAGAGGGAAAAAACATACACAGACTGAAATCAGAATTTAGCAAAGGAGGCCACTTCTAGCTAAATAGAAAGGATAGGACAGAGTACTATGCGGTCAGTATTAAAACACTAGAAAATATCCACCACAGAAAATACAAAATCTCCACATCTAACTAAAGATATGGAGGGTATATCTGCATCTCCAGAAATACCAGCTTGGCTAAACAAATCCTTATACAGACCAAGCTGGACAAGACAAAAACATGGAAAAGAACTGAACAATAAGGCCCACAGCATGTGGACTGCAAAAATCAAGGCCAGAACTTATCTTTGTTGAAATGAACAGCAAAGCAAGAGAGACCAGGCAGGGATGTGAATCCTCCAGGAACAATGGACAACTGGCACTGACTAAAGGGTCAAGCAAGACTAAATAACCCAGTCAGAATTGCACAAAGTGGACACACCTGATGAATGCTGCGATCCAGAGACAGCAGCGCTACCACTTATAACCAACGGAGGGAGCCCAAGAGCACAATTCACAACAGTACCCCCCCCCTTGAGGAGGGGTCACCGAACCCTCACCAGAGCCCCCAGGCCAATCCGGACGAGCCAAATGAAAGGCACAAACCAAATCCTCAGCATGAACATCGGAGGCAACAAACCAAGAATTATCCTCCTGGCCATAACCCTTCCATTTGACAAGATACTGAAGCTTCTGCCTCGAAAAACGAGAATCCAAAATCTTCTCAACCACATACTCCAACTCCCCATCAATCAACACCGGGGCAGGAGGATCAACAGAGGGAACAACGGGCACCACATATTTCCGCAACAAAGATCTATGAAAAACATTATGGATGGAAAAAGAGGCTGGAAGGGCCAAACGAAAAGACACTGGATTGATAATCTCAGAAATCCTATAAGGGCCAATAAACCGAGGCTTGAACTTAGGGGAAGAAACCTTCATAGGAACATGACGGGAAGACAACCAGACCAATCCCCAACCCGAAGCCGGGAACCAACACACCGACGACGGTTAGCAAAACGCTGAGCCCCCTCCTGAGACAACACCAAATTGTCAACAACATGAGCCCAAATCTGCTGCAACCTGTCAACCACAGAGTCCACCCCAGGACAATCAGAAGGCTCAACCTGCCCTGAAGAAAAACGAGGATGAAAACCAGAGTTACCAAAGAAAGGTGAAACCAAGGTAGCAGAACTAGCCCGATTATTAAGGGCAAACTCGGCCAATGGCAAGAAAGCCACCCAATCATCCTGATCAGCAGACACAAAGCATCTCAAATAAGTTTCCAAAGTCTGATTAGTGCGCTCGGTTTGGCCATTTGTCTGAGGATGAAATGCGGAAGAAAAAGACAAATCAATGCCCAGCCTAGCACAAAAGGCCCGCCAAAGCCTAGAAACAAACTGGGAACCTCTATCGGACACAATATTCTCAGGAATGCCATGCAAACGAACCACATGCTGAAAAAACAACGGAACCAAATCAGAAGAGGAAGGCAATTTAGGCAAAGGTACCAAATGAACCATCTTAGAAAACCGATCACAAACCACCCAGATAACCGACATCCTCTGGGAAACCGGAAGATCCGAAATAAAATCCATAGAAATATGCGTCCAAGGCCTCTCAGGGACCGGCAAAGGCAAAAGCAACCCACTAGCGCGGGAACAGCAAGGCTTGGCCCGCGCACAAGTCCCACAGGACTACACAAAAGATCGCACATCCCGTGACAAAGAAGGCCACCAAAAGGACCTACCAACCAAATCTCTGGTACCAAAAATCCCAGGATGACCAGCCAACACAGAACAATGAACCTCATGCTAATATGCTAATTTTTTGAGAAGGACCTGTACACTCGCTCATCACTAGTTAATATCCCTGCCACTCTGTTAGTATTTATTGTGACTATCACTTAGAAATTGCCTATTAAACGTAACATTTTGAAAAAATATCTTTAAGAAGTTGGAGTTGTAACTTACTGACATACTTCAAAATCTAGAGGTTATGTTGCTATTTTCGTTGTAAGCATAGCAAAAATAAAGCAGCAGTTTGATATTCAAAGGGATGTTCTCAGTTGTTACAGTATATACGCAGAATGACAAATATGTGAAAGAACAGTCTTCTGATTTCAATTTTGCCAGGTTCTTGCGTGACTCTTTGTATATTCATAGTCCTTAATAAAGAGAACAGCACTCATACACTGTAATGTTTCCATTCACTCTACATCTAGACGCAACTGACTTAACTGGCAGAATAGGGGCCAGATTACCCTTGAGATATGCCATAAATCACTGAGATATGAAAACCTCTTAAGGGGGTTGTCAAGTTAATGAATAAACTGCATACATGCAATAGTCCAGCTAAAATAAGGTAATATTAACCCATTTCATCCCAACAGTTCCTTATCCATCCCTTCTGGTCTGTGTACCTTGGATGCACAGGGCTTGGGCCACAGTCTTGTGCCGTATTTCACATAGGCCAGCAAATGGCTGCAGTGGTGTATATAAAAATCATAGGGATCCATAGCAAAAGAACCAAAGTCCAAACTGTGCTCCCTCCCAAATAAAAACAATGTATTACTATACAATAAAAGAAAAAGACACATATATTGCAGCACACATCTAAATAGAGACCCCCCATGAATGCCCTTAGTGTTTAAATCCATAATGATAACCTCTGTAATGACCCCTATATAGTACTATGCCCCCTTTCGCAGTATGATGCACTGATGATGTCCCACAAGACAGCATGATGCATGTCCAACACAGTATAACACACTGACAATGAATTTCCCCGCACAATTTGCACACGTGGAACAACTATATGCACAGTATGATGTCCTCATAGTGCCACTCATACATTTTAATGCTCCCACACATTGTGATGACACAGTACCCCCAACACCTTATGTCTCCCAAAACATTGCCCCTTGCACATTATGATGAACCAAAACAGTATAGCCCAACACAGTGTAATGCCCGGACAGTGTGGTGCCCCTTTGCCAAAGCAGAATACTGCACTCACTGCTTCCGTATTTACCGTTACTGTATCTTCATCCTAAGGACACAGATATCGGTACAATTGGGATGCCAAATGGAGGAGCAAAATCACTCCTACTCAAGTAGGGGCAATAATTTGCGGCAGTGTCTTGAGAGAGTACAAACAGTACCCCTATTTTACTGACACTGCTTATAGGGAACCCATTGGGGGGGGGGGGCATTTTCTATGAAATCATGTTAGATATTATAACATTCTACAGCCTTAACTTTTTTAGCCTACTTATAAATTTAGCTTATTTTGATACATTTTAGTGATTTGTGGACTTTAGATCTTAAAGTATTATCAAACGTCCCAGCTCCCTCAATTGAATTTCAAATTCGTAGGACCCTTCAATAGGGGACACACATATAACAACCTCTATGAGAAGTCTTTCCTTACTGTGTCATGAATGTGAGGCCCAATGACCCCCTGGCCAGCGCTTTCATTAGTGATACGAGCTCCTTCCTGACGCAATACTGGCAATCCAATTTCTCTTTGGTGTTTTACCCTTAGATGAAATGACTTGCACATCACTTTAGAACAAACCTCAGCTTTTCTTAAAGATCCTTCAATAATGGAATTAGCTGACTTTCTCCAGAATGTAAATCATAGTGTTTTTTTTTTTCTTGCGCAACTCTGCAGGCCTCTGTGTCATGGAAGATATAAAGCTGAGCTGCTGTATGTGTTATTAAGGATAGCGCACAGTCACATTACAAAAACGATTTCTGTACAGAAATGCTAGAACTGGTACTGAAATAGTTAGAACTGGGGTCTGCTGTTCATTGCTTTTACATTTTATTTAGCATTTTTTATGTGACTGCCAGATACCTGATACCACAGGGGGTGAGCCTGCAGAGCAAACAAAGAGTTTGGGCTCTGTATTTTTCTATACAAAATGAGCGATAGAAATATTTCCTTTAGCAAAGAAAGAATAATAGATAAATGGATGGATAAATAAATGGCTAGATAAATAGATACATACGTACTGTACATACATACATACATACATAGATATGGGATAGATAGATAGATAGATAGATAGATAGATAGATAGATAGATAGATAGATAGATAGATAGATAGATAGATAGATACATAAATGTGGGATAGATAGATATGGGATAGATAGATAGATAGATAGATAGATAGATAGATAGATAGATAGATATGGGATAGATAGAGACATAGATAGATACATAGATAAGAGAAAGATTACTGGATTTTTAGATACATACAGTAGATAGATAGATATGGGATAAAGGCTTATAGCTGAAACGTCGACACTCCATGTGGACCTAATAAAGTCCACCTTATTTTGAAACTACTTTTTGGAGTGCTGCCTTCCGTTTTTTACTACTAGATATGGGATAGATAGATAGATAGATATATAGATAGATAGATAGATAGATATATAGATACATATATAGATAGATATGAGATAGATAGATAGATAAGAAAAATCAAGAGCAGCACAAAAGAAAAGAGAGTCAGGGTGCAAAGATACCAAACCTCAATTGCACAACTCCAAAAATCAGAGACAGCACACCATTTGTAGTAAAATATAGTTATGTAATTAGCCCATCTTAGCAACGTTTCGGTCCAAAAATTGTGAACTTTTCTCAAGCCTTGAGAAAGGTTCACATTTTTTAGACCGAAACGTTGCTAAGATGGGCTAATTACATAACTATATTTTACTACAAATGGTGTGCTGTCTCTGATTTTTGGAGAGATAGATAGATAGATAGATATGGGATAGATAGATAGATAGATAGATAGATAGATAGATAGATAGATAGATAGATAGATATGGGATAGATAGATAGATAGATAGATAGATAGATAGATAGATAGATAGATAACCAACATATCAGGGTTCAATTTATTTGGTGCCAAAGGTATACAGCGTTTTAGCTCTGTGGCCGGGAATGTCTATATACTTTTGGCATAGAACAACTTGTAACCTTTTTTCACTATATTTACATGGAAGTGCTGCCTGTCTTTGCACTTTAGAACAGATAGAAAGATGATAGATAGATAGATAGATAGATAGATAGATAGATAGATAGATAGATAGATAGATAGATGAATAGATACAAAAGGAGAGCAGCACTCTATAAAGGCAAAAGTATATGCAAACACTGAATACAGAAGACCTAGAATGCATTGTTGCTAAATAAGATGTACTTACAAAAAAGAACTTGCAAATATGAAGCTTCTTAGCGCATAAATTGGCCAATTCATGTTTGCCCTGGAGAGGCATGTTTGCTAAGTATCAGAGTAGTTACCAATCAGAGAAGCATCACCTTGCTGTGGTTGATGGGCTCACATGAATTGGCCAATTTATAGGCTATGAAGCTTCATTTTTGCAAGTTTAATTTTGCAAGTACATCTTAGGCTACTTTCACACTAGCGTCGTGCACTGCACGTTGCTATGCGTCGTTCTGGAGAAAAAAAGCCTCCTGCAAAAGTGCTTGCAGGATGCGTTTTTTCTTCATAGACGTGTATTAGCGACGCAGTGCGACGCATTGCCACACGTCGCAACCATTGTGCGACGGTTGCGTCGTGTTGCGTCGGACCGTCGGCACAAAAAAACGTTACATGTAATGTTTTTTTGTGCGTCGTGAGCGTCTTTTCCAACCGCGCATGCGCGGCCGGAACTCCGCCCCCACCTCCCCGCACCTCACAATGGGGCAGCGGATGCGATGTAAAACTGCATCCGCTGCCCCCGTTGTGCAGCGCTTTCAACGCTAGCGTCGATGTGCTGCAACGTCGCTTAGCGACGTGCAGTGCTCGACGCTAGTGTGAAAGTAGCCTAATTTAGCAACAATGTATAATACTTTTTTGGGCAACATCTGAGTTAATTAGAAACACACCTGTAGATGTATTTTAATGCACATCTGAAACACACCACTTCTTTGTACAGCATCATGGGAAAGTCTCAAGAAATCAGCCAAGGTATCAGGAAGATAATTGTGGACTTGCACAAGTCTGGCTCATCCTTGGGTACAATTTCAAGATACCTGAAGATGCCTCATTCATGTGTACAAACAATTATACACAAGTACAAACAAGATAGGAATGTCCAGCCATCATACCGCTCAGGAAGCAGACAGGTTCTGTGTCCCAGAGATGAACGTGCTTTGGTCCGACATGTGCGTATCAACCCAAGGCAGAAGACCTTGTGAAGATAATCTAATAAACTAGTAAGATTGTGTCAATATCCACAGAGAAACGAGTACTGTATCAACATGGGCTGAAAGGTCACTCTGCCAGGAAGAACCCATTACCCCAAAAGAAACATAAAAAAGCCAGATTAATGTTTGCAAATGCACACAGGAACAAAGACCTTAACATGTCCTGTGGTCTGATGAAACTAAAAGTGAATTTTTGGGGCATAATGACCATCGTTACATTTGGAGGAAAAAGGGTAAAGCTTGGAAGCTTAAGAACACCATCCCAACTGTGAAACACGGGGGTGGCAGCATCATGTTGTGGGGTTGTTTTGCTGCAGGAGGTACTGGTGCACTTCACAAAATAGATGGCATCATAGCAAAAGAAGATTATGTGGCAATACTGAAGCAACATCTCAAGACATCAGCCAGGAAATTAAAGCTTGGGGGAAATGGGTCTTCCAAATGGATAATGACCCAACGCATACTGCCAAAATGCTATGAAAGTGTCTTAAGAATAAAAAAGTCAATGTTTTGGAGAGGCCATCAGAAAGACCTGATCTCAACCCTATTGAAAATTTATGTGCAAAGCAGAAAAGGCAGGTGCGAGCAAGGAGACCTGCATACCTAGATCAGTTACACCAGTTTTGTCAGGAGGAATGGGCCCAAATTCTGACCAACTATTGCGAGAAGCTTGTGGAAGGATATCCCAATCATTGACCCAAGTCATTCAGTTTAAGGAAAATGGTACGAAACACTAATGAAATGTATGTAAACTTTTGACTTTGCAGTAATAAAAATGCCTTAAAACATTCTCTTTCTCTCATTATTCTGGCATTTGGCAAATATTAATAACTAGCTGTACTACCCGGCTTCACCCGGGTTAATGACTGCTGTTAGCAAAATAGAATGTGTTAACAAAAATTTATTCTGCATACAAAAAGCACAAAACAAATAGATAGAAATGTAATTATTAAAAGGCAAAAACTAAGCTAATAGAAGCATTTCTTAACATATATTAGCTTTGTTATACTGAGAATGTCTTTGTTGCCTATATTAACCAATCAGAGCTCAGATTAATTAACTGTAGCAAAATAGAAGCTGAGCTGTGATTGGTTGCTATTGGCAGCCTGATAAATCCCCAGCCAACAGGAAGCCCTCCCCCCTGGCAGTATATATTAGCTCACACATGCACATAATAGACAGGTCATGTGACTGACAGCTGCCGTATTTCCTATATGGTACAATTGTTGCTCTTGTAGTTTGTCTGCTTATTAATAGGTAATCTGTTCCTGTATATAGTATATACCTGTGTGTCATCTCCTCCTGTATATAGTATATACCTGTATGTCATCTCCTCCTGTATGTAGTATGTACCTGTATGTCATCTCCTCCTCTATATAGTATATACCTGTGTGTCATCTCTCCTGTATATAGTATATATCTGTGTGTCATCTCCTTCTGTATATAGTATATACCTGTATGTCATCTCCTCCTGTATATACTTTATACCTGTGTGTCATCTCTCCTGTATATAGTATATGCCTGTGTGTCATCTCCCCTGTATATAGTATATACCTGTGTGTCATCTCTCCTGTATATAGTATATATCTGTGTCATCTCCTCCTGTATATAGTATATACCTGTGTGTCATCTCCTCCTGTATATAGTATATACCTGTATGTCATCTCCTCCTGTATATAGTATATATCTGTATGTCATCTCCTCCTGTATTAGACCTCATTCACACGTTATTTGGTCAGTATTTTTACCTCAGTATTTGTAAGCTAAATTGGCAGCCTGATAAATCCCCAGCCTACAGGAAGCCCACCCCCTGGCAGTATATATTAGCTCACACATACACATAATAGACTGGTCATGTGACTGACAGCTGCCGGATTCCTATATGGTACATTTGTTGCTCTTGTAGTTTGTCTGCTTATTAATCAGATTTTTATTTTTGAAGGATAATACCAGACTTGTGTGTGTTTTAGGGCGAGTTTCATGTGTCAAGTTGTGTGTGTTGAGTTGCGTGTGGCGACATGCATGTAGCGACTTTTGTGAGATGAGTTTTGTGTGGCGACATGCGTGTAGCAACTTTTTGTGTGTCGAGTTGCATGTGACAGGTTAGTGTAGCAAGTTGTGTGCAGCAAGTTTTGCGCATGGCGAGTTTTGCGCGTGGCGAGTTTTATGTGTGGTGCCTTTTGAGTATGTGCAAGTTTTGTGTGAGGCAACTATTGCATGTGTTGCAACTTTTGTGCATGTGGCAATTTTTCCGCGTGTGCAAGTTTTGCGTGTGGCGAGTTTTCCATGTGGCGAGTTTTGCACGTGTGGCGAGTTTTGCATGTGGAGAGTTTTGCGCGTGGTGAGTTTTGAGCGGCGACTTTTGTGTTTCGACTTTGATGTGGCGAGGTTGGTGTATATGTGGGGAAATGTGTGCTGACGGTGATATATGTGTTCGAGCACGTGGTAGTGTGTGGCGCATTTTGTGTGTGTGTTCATATCCCCGTGATGGTGTGGTGATTATCCCATGTTGGGGCCCCACCTTAGCAACTGTACAGTATATACTCTTTGGCGCCATCGCTGTCATTCTTTAAGTCCCCCTTGTTCACATCTGGCAGCTGTTAATTTGCCTCCAACACTTTTCCTTTCATTTTTTCCCCATTATGTAGATAGGGGCAAAATTGTTTGGTGAATTGGAAAGCGCGGGGTTAAAATTTCACCTCACAACATAGCCTATGACGCTCTCGGGGTCCAGACGTGTGACTGTGCAAAATTTTGTGGCTGTAGCTGCGACGGTTCAGATGCCAATCCCGGACATACATACACACATACACACATACCTACATACACACATTCAGCTTTATATATTAGACTAGCTGTACTACCCGGCTTCGCCCGGGTTAATGACTGCTGTTAGCAAAATAGAATGTGTTAACAAAAATTTATTCTGCACACAAAAACCACAAAACAAATAGATAGAAATGTAATTATTAAAAGGCAAAAACTAAGCAAATAGAAGCATTTCACAACATATATTAGCTTTGTTATACTGAGAATGTCTTTGTTGCCTATATTAACCAATCAGAGCTCAGGTTAATTAACTGTAGCAAAATAGAAGCTGAGCTGTGATTGGTTGCTATTGGCAGCCTGATAAATCCCCAGCCAACAGGAAGCCCTCCCCCCTGGCAGTATATATTAGCTCACACATACACATAATAGACAGGTCATGTGACTGACAGCTGCCGTATTTCCTATATGGTACATTTGTTGCTCTTGTAGTTTGCTTATTAATCAGATTTTTATTTTTGAAGGACAATACCAGACTTGTGTGTGTTTTAGGGCGAGTTTTATGTGTCAAGTTGTGTGTGTTGAGTTGCGTGTGGCGACATGCATGTAGCGACTTTTGTGAGATGAGTTTTGTGTGGCGACATGCGTGTAGCAACATTTTGTGTGTTGAGTTGCATGTGACAGGTTAGTGTAGCAAGTTGTGTGCAGCAAGATTTGTGCATGGCGAGTTTTGCGCGTGGCGAGTTTTATGTGTGGTGCATTTTGAGTATGTGCAAGTTTTGTGTGAGGCAACTTTTGCATGTGGTGCAACTTTTGTACATGTGGCAATTTTTCTGTGTGTGCAAGTTTTGCATGAGGTGAGTTTTCCATGAGGTGAGTTTTGCACGTGTGGCGAGTTTTGCGTGAGCCTAGTTTTGCATATGGCGAGTTTTGCATGTAGCGAGTTTTGAGTGGTGACTTTTGTGTTTCGACTTTTATGTGGCGAGGTTGGTGTGTGTGTGTGGTGAAATGTGTGCTGAGGGTGGTATATGTGTTCAAGCACGTGGTAGTGTGTGGCGCATTTTGTGTTTGTGTTCATATCCCCGTGTGTGGTGAGTATCCCATGTCGGGGCCCCACCTTAGCAACTGTACGGTATATACTCTTTGTCGCCATCGCTCTCATTCTTTAAGTCCTCATTGTTCACATCTGGCAGCTGTCAATTTTCCTCCAACACTTTTCCCTTCACTTTTTCCCCATTATGTAGATAGGAGCAAAATTGTTTGGTGAATTGGAACGCGCGGGGTTAAAATTTCACCTCACAACATAGCCTATGACGCTCTCGGGGTCCAGACGTGTGACTGTGCAAAATTTTGTGGCTGTAGCTGCGACGGTACAGATGCCAATCCCGGACATACACACATACATACATACACACATTCAGCTTTATATATTAGATATACCTGTATGTAATCTCCTGTATATAGTATATACCTGTGTGTCATCTCACCTATATATAGTATATATCTGTGTGTCATCTCCTGTATATAGTATATACCTGTATGTCATCTCCTCCTATACATAGCATATACCTGTGTCATCTCCTCCTGTATATACTATATACCTGTAGGTAATCTGCTCCTGTATATAGTATATACCTGTGTGTCATCTCCTCCTGTATATAGTATATACCTGTATGTCATCTCCTCCTGTATGTAGTATGTACCTGTATGTCATCTCCTCCTCTATATAGTATATACCTGTGTGTCATCTCTCCTGTATATAGTATATATCTGTGTGTCATCTCCTCCTGTATATAGTATATACCTGTGTGTCATCTCCCCTGTAAATAGTATATACCTGTGTGTCATCTCCTGTATATAGTATATAGCTGTATGCCATCTCCTCCTGTATTAGCCCTCGTTCACACGTTATTTGGTCAGTATTTTTACCTCAGTATTTGTAAGCTAAAATGGCAGCCTGATAAATCCCCAGCCAACAGTAAGCCCACCCCCTGGCAGTATATATTAGCTCACACATACACATAATAGACTGGTCATGTGACTGACAGCTGCCGGATTCCTATATGGTACATTTGTTGCTCTTGTAGTTTGTCTGCTTATTAATCAGATTTTTATTTTTGAAGGATACCAGACTTGTGTGTGTTTTAGGGCGAGTTTCGTGTGTCAAGTTGTGTGTGTTGAGTTGCGTGTGGCGACATGCATGTAGGGACTTTTGTGAGATGAGTTTTGTGTGGCGACATGCGTGTAGCAACTTTTTGTGTGTCGAGTTGCATGTGACAGGTTAGTGTAGCAAGTTGTGTGCAGCAAGTTTTGCGCATGGCGAGTTTTGCGCGTGGCGAGTTTTATGTGTGGTGCCTTTTGAGTATGTGCAAGTTTTGTGTGAGGCAACTTTTGCATGTGTTGCAACTTTTGTGCATGTGGCAATTTTTCTGCGTGTGGCAATTTTTCTGCGTGTGCAAGTTTTGCGTGTGGCGAGTTTTGCACGTGTGGCGAGTTTTGCATGTGGAGAGTTTTGCGCGTGGCGAGTTTTGAGCGGCGACTTTTGTGTTTCTACTTTTATGTGGCGAGGTTGGTGTATGTGTGGTGAAATGTGCACTGAGGGTGGTATATGTGTTCGAGCACGTGGTAGTGTGTGGCGCATTTTGTGTGTGTGTTCATATCCCCGTGGTGGTGTGATTATCCCATGTTGGGGCCCCACCTTAGCAACTGTACAGTATATACTCTTTGGTGCCATCGCTGTCATTCTTTAAGTCCCCCTTGTTCACATCTGGCAGCTGTTAATTTGCCTCCAACACTTTTCCTTTCATTTTTTCCCCATTATGTAGATAGGGGCAAAATTGTTTGGTGACTTGGAAAGCGCGGGGTTAAAATTTCACCTCACAATATAGCTTTGACGCTCTCAGGGACCAGACGTGTGACTGTGCAAAATTTTGTGCCTGTAGCTGCGACGCCTCCAACACTTTTCCTTTCACTTTTTCCCCATTATGTAGATAGGGGCAAAATTGTTTGGTGAATTGGAAAGCGCGGGGTTAAAATTTCACCTCACAACATAGCCTATGACGCTCTCGGGGTCCAGACGTGTGACTGTGCAAAATTTTGTGGCTGTAGCTGCTACGGTTCAGATGCCAATCCCGGACATACATACATACACACACACACACATTCAGCTTTATATATTAGATTATGGTTATCCTAATTGACATAAAAAGGTTTATTCTGATTTCATTTCAGATATAGAGAAAACCATGCATATGTGTCTTTTTATATAGTGTATGTAAACTTCTGGTTTCAACTGTAGATAGATGTAAATAGAAGACAAATAAATGGAAGTACATATACTGTACAGTTAGTTTTGAATAGTTAATTATTAGAGGCTTTTCTATGAAAGAGACTGTAATTAATGGATCGTGTAGTTATTTGTTTTGCTCGCTTATACAGCGCCATTAATCCCACAGTGATTTACAGATATCATCACAGGAAAGTTTTATATCCAGAGATGTATACAATAACTATTCAATCTATATAGCCACAGTACTTATACAATCATCCTTAGCTGTGCAAACTGTTCATTAGCCTAGGCCTTTAATGGGGTGAGCCTAATGAGATTCCAGTACAGGTGTTATAACAGAACAGTGGGGGAAGGGAAGAGGACAGAAATAGCCGAGGGTGCTGAGCGAAACAGTAAGGTGCAAACACAGCACTGTGGGGAGAAAGTTGGCAGAAACCCTGTGCAGTTCGAGCCTCTGGGGGCGATCACGTTTCCATGGAGACTGAGCTGTTTACTCCCCACATCCTACAACCAAATGAATATGAAGCTTGGCAAGGTGCCCTCCACAGGAGACTGAGCACCCACTCCTGGCTTTAAATTCTATTAACCCCTGTCAGAACTGATTTTGAATGAGAAGTAGCTTTTAATACAATTGTGGTTATCTGGCAAGGAAGTCGGTAAATCTATATTCTAAAAATTTGAATGAGAGCACTGGGAAATTGTGGAGAAAGGAAGATAGGTACAAAAGCATACAGCGTCTGTAAGCGCTTACATGCAAATATTGAATGTATGAAATTAGGACTGCATTACTGCTATATAGAATATACTTCTAAAACGAAGGTACTTAGCACATAAAGAGGCCAATTCATGAGAGCCCCCCAGCCACGACAAGGCGTACCTGAATTGGCCATTTTGTGTGCCAAGTACCTTTGTTTTAGAAGTATATTCTATATAGCAGTAATGCAGTCTAAATTTCATACACTCAATGTTTGCATATATCTTATCGCTTACAGACGCTGCTGTATTCTTTTGTTTCTATATTATGCAGTCATAGCAGCTTGCACCTGCTCACATTTGCTTTATTTTGTTATGATGTGCAGGTCAATTTTTATGTTATATTCTTTAAGGATACATGAATTAAAACTGCACAGTTTCTCATTTTTCATGTTTTAAAAGTAACTTACCCGTTATCTTTTTTATATTTTAGTACCCTTTTAATTGCAAGCAGGTGTGTGGGAATTCAGGTCCTGAAAGTCCTGCTGATCACTAAAAAACATCTCAGACATGCTCAGCTAGGGTGACAGAAGCGCACTGCCCTTGGCTGAACATATGGATTGAATAGAAATCATAGGCTACGAGGCCGATGCTTTCCATTGTATCCGTACTCGGCTTTGGGGGTGCGCTTCTGTCGCCCTAGCTGAGCATTTCTCGAGGTTTTATTTGGAATGATCGGTGAGGGTTTCAGGACCTGGCCCCAGGGCCGGACTGGGACTAAAATTCAGCCCTGGCATTTGAAGTCACACAGGCCCACTTGTCACATGGTGACTGTATAATATCTTTGTACACTTGTAGGCTACAAGAAGTGAGGGGAGTGTAACACGACTATATAACATATAATTACAGCTGTATCCAGCATTACAGCTCAGTCCCCATAGACTATAATACAGCACAGCCCCCATAGACTGTAATACAGCACAGCCCCCATAGAATGTAATACAGCACAGCCCCATAGAATGTAATACAGCACAGCCCCATAGAATGTAATACAGCACAGCCCCCATAGAACGTAATGCAGCCAGCCCCATAGAATGTAATGCAGCACAGCCCCATAGAATGTAATACAGCACAGCCCCCATAGAATGTAATGCAGCACAGCCCCATAGAATGTAATGCAGCCAGCCCCATATAATGTAATGCAGCACAGCCCCCATAGAATGTAATGCAGCCAGCCCCATAAAATTAAATGCAGAACAGCCCCCATAGAATGTAATACAGCACAGCCCCATAGAATGTAATACAGCACAGCCCCATAGAATGTAATACAGCACAGCCCCCATAGAACGTAATGCAGCCAGCCCCATAGAATGTAATACAGAACAGCCCCATAGAATTTAATGCAGCACAGTCCCCATAGAATGTAATGCAGCACAGCCCCCATAGAATGTAATGCAGCCAGCCCCATATAATGTAATGCAGCACAGCCCCCATAGAATGTAATGCAGCCAGCCCCATAAAATTAAATGCAGAACAGCCCCATAGAATGTAATACAGCACAGCCCCATAGAATATAATGCAGCCAGCCCCATAGAATATAATGCAGCACAGGCCCATGGAATGGAATGCAGCCAGCCCCATAGAATATAATGCAGCACAGGCCCATGTAATGGAATGCAGCCAGCCCCATAGAATATAATGCAGCACAGGCCCATGGAATGGAATGCAGCCAGCCCCCATAGAATGTAATGCAGGCAGACACCATACAATATAATGCAGCACAGCCCCCATAGAATGTAATGCAGGCAGGCAGCCCCCATAGAATGTAATGCAGGCAGGCAGCCCCCATAGAATGTAATGCAGGCAGGCAGCCCCCATAGAATGTAATGCAGGCAGGCAGCCCCCATAGAATGTAATGCAGGCAGGCAGACCCCATAGAATGTAATGCAGGCAGGCAGCCCCCATAGAATGTAATGCAGGCAGGCAGCTCCCCATAGAATATAATGCAGGCAGGCAGCCCCCCATAGAATGTAATGCAGGCAGGCAGCCCCCATAGAATGCAATGCAGGCAGGCAGCCCCCATAGAATGCAATGCAGGCAGGCAGCCCCCATAGAATGCAATGCAGGCAGGCAGCCCCCATAGAATGTAATGCAGGCAGGCAGCCCCCATAGAATGTAATGCAGGCAGGCAGCCCCCATAGAATGTAATGCAGGCAGGCAGCCCCCATAGAATGTAATGCAGGCAGGCAGCCCCAATAGAATGTAATGCAGGCAGGCAGCCCCCATAGAATGTAATGCAGGCAGGCAGCCCCCATAGAATGTAATGCAGGCAGGCAGCCCCCATAGAATGTAATGCAGGCAGGCAGCCCCCATAGAATGTAATGCAGGCAGGCAGCCCCCATAGAATGTAATGCAGGCAGGCAGCCCCCATCGAATGTAATGCAGGCAGGCAGCCCCCCATAGAATGTAATGCAGGCAGGCAGCCCCCCATAGAATGCAATGCAGGCAGGCAGCCCCCATAGAATGCAATGCAGGCAGGCAGCCCCCATAGAATGTAATGCAGGCAGGCAGCCCCCATCGAATGTAATGCAGGCAGGCAGCCCCCCATAGAATGTAATGCAGGCAGGCAGCCCCCCATAGAATGCAATGCAGGCAGGCAGCCCCCATAGAATGCAATGCAGGCAGGCAGCCCCCATAGAATGTAATGCAGGCAGGCAGCCCCCATAGAATGTAATGCAGGCAGGCAGCCCCCATAGAATGTAATGCAGGCAGGCAGCCCCCATAGAATGTAATGCAGGCAGGCAGCCCCCATAGAATGTAATGCAGGCAGGCAGCCCCCATAGAATGTAATGCAGGCAGGCAGCCCCCCATAGAATGTAATGCAGGCAGGCAGCCCCCATAGAATGTAATGCAGGCAGGCAGCCCCCATAGAATGTAATGCAGGCAGGCAGCCCCCATAGAATGTAATGCAGGCAGGCAGCCCCCATAGAATGTAATGCAGGCAGGCAGCCCCCATTGTTGTGATTCGGTTCTTGGGCTCCCCCGGTGGTCTCTTGTGGTACTGGTGTCCTGCAAGCTTTGCCTTCAGTTCACCTGTTCCTATCAGGATGTGGGAGTATCCTATTTAACCTTGCTCCTCAGTCATTCTAATGTTGGCCATCAATGTATCCAGAGTGATTCTGTTGCATGTTCCTGCTCCCAGTTTTCTGCTCAGCTAAGTTGGACACTTTAGTCCTTAAGTCTATTTTTGTATGTTTTGTCCAGTTTGCACTTATGTGAATCTCTGCAGCTGGAAGCTCTTGTTGGGCTGAAATTACCACTCCAGTGGCATGAGTTGTCACATGAGTTAAGGTAATTTCAGGATGGTGTTTTGAAGGGTTTTGCAGCTGACCGCGAAGTCCTCTGTTGTATCTTTCTGCTATTTAGTTAGCGGGCCTCTCTGTGCTAAATCTGCTTTCATACTACGTGTGTCTTTTCATCTGCTCTCACCGTTATTATATGTGGGGGGCTGCTATCTCCTGTGGGGACATTCTCTGGAGGCAAGCCAGGACTGTGTTTTCTTCTACCAGGGGTAGTTAGTTCTCCGGCTGGCGCGCGGCATCTAGAGACAACGCAGGAATGCCCCCTGGCTACTTCTAGTGTGGTGTGTAGGTTTAGCATCGCGGTCAGCTCTAGTTTCCATCACCCGAGAGCTTGTCCGTTTATTCTATGCTTCTGATGTTTCCTTGCCATTGGAAACCATAACAGTATGGCCAGCCAAAATGTTTAATCTATAGGCTGAAGCAGGAGAGAAAAGGAACTGTGTGAAACCTTTTTTTTTTTTTTTTTTTTTCCTTCCTCTGAAGTTGCACTCCAGCTCTAATTGCAGTCTCCTGTTTTCCTCTCCTCTTAACCCCTGAATGGCTCAGACTTTATCTGTTGAAATATGGATCCCCAGAGTCTGGCTACCAATTTGAATAATCTTGCCTCTAAAGTTCAGAATATACAAGATTTTTTGTTACTTGCTCCTCGGTCTGAACCTAAAATTCCTATACCGGAGTTTTTTTCTGGAGATCGATCTTGTTTTCTAAATTTTAAATACAATTGTAAATTGTTTCTTTCGCTGAGATCTCATTCTGCTGGAGATCCTGCCCAGCAAGTAAAAATTGTTATTTCTTTACTGCGGGGTGACCCCCAAAATTGGGCATTTTCATTGGCACCAGGGGATCCTGCGTTGCTCAATGTGGATGCGTTTTTTCTGGCTTTGGGGTTGCTTTATGAGGAACCAAATTTGGAGATTCAGGCTGAGAAAGCCCTAATAGCCTTCTCTCAGGGGCAAGATGAAGCCGAAATATATTGCCAAAAATTTCAAAAATGGTCTGTGCTTACTCAGTGGAATGAGTGCGCTCTGGCGGCAATTTTCAGAGAAGGTCTCTCTGATGCTGTAAAAAACGTCATGGTGGGGTTTCCTGCGCCTACTGGTCTGAATGAGTCCATGACAATGGCAATTCAGATTGATCGGCGTTTACGGGAACGCAAACCTGTGCACCAGTTGGCGGTGTCTTCTGAAGAGGCACCACAGAGTATGCAATGTGATAGCTTTCTGTCCAGAAGCGAACGACAGATTTACAGGCGCAAAAATCATTTGTGCTTCTATTGTGGAAATTCTACTCATGTTATATCAGCATGCTCTAAACGAACAAAGAAAGTTGATAAATCCTCTGCTATTGGCACTTTGCAGTCCAAGTTTATTTTGTCTGTAACTCTAATTTGTTCGTTATCTTCTATTGTTGCGGATGCGTATGTGGATTCTGGCGCCGCTTTGAGTCTTATGGATTGGTCCTTTGCCAGGCGCTGTGGGTTTGATCTAGAGCCTCTGGAAGTTCCTATACCTTTAAAGGGTATTGATTCTACACCATTGGCTAGTAATAAACCACAATACTGGACACAAGTGACTATGCGTATGACTCCAGACCATCAAGAGGTGATTCGCTTCCTTGTACTGTATAATCTACATGATGTGTTGGTGCTGGGATTGCCATGGTTGCAAACTCATAACCCAGTCCTTGACTGGAAAACAATGTCTGTACTAAGCTGGGGATGTCAGGGAAATCATGGGGACACATCTTTGGTCTCCATTGCTTCATCTATTCCCTCTGAAATTCCTGAGTTTTTGTCTGATTATCGTGAGGTTTTTGAGGAATCTACTCTTAATTCTCTTCCTCCTCACAGAGATTGCGATTGCGCCATAGATTTGATCCCTGGCAGTAAATTTCCTAAGGGTCGTCTATTCAATCTGTCTGTACCTGAACATGCTGCCATGCGAGAGTATATTAGGGAGTCCTTGGAAAAGGGACATATTCGTCCTTCTTCGTCTCCTCTTGGGGCGGGGTTCTTTTTCGTAGCTAAAAGTGATGGTTCTTTGAGACCTTGTATTGATTATAGACTCTTGAATAAGATCACAGTCAAGTATCAATATCCTTTGCCATTGCTGACAGATTTATTTGCTCGCATTGAGGGGGCGAAGTGGTTCTCTAAGATTGATCTTCGCGGTGCGTATAATTTGGTGCGAATTAAGCAGGGGGATGAGTGGAAAACCGCATTTAATACGCCCGAGGGCCATTTTGAGTATTTGGTGATGCCTTTTGGTCTGTCAAATGCCCCTTCGGTCTTTCAGTCTTTTATGCACAATATTTTCCGTGAATATCTGGATAAATTTATGATTGTGTATTTGGACGATATCTTGATTTTTTCGGATGACTGGGAATCTCATGTTCAACAAGTTAGGAGGGTTTTTCAGGTTTTGCGGACCAATTCTCTGTTTGTTAAAGGTTCAAAGTGTGTTTTTGGGGTTCAGAGGATTTCTTTTTTGGGGTACATTTTTTCCCCCTCTTCTATTGAGATGGATCCTGTGAAGGTTCGGGCTATTTGTGACTGGACGCAACCGACTTCTCTTAAGGGCCTTCAGAAATTTTTGGGCTTTGCTAACTTTTATCGTCGATTCATAACTGGTTTTTCTAGCGTTGTCAGGCCTTTGACTGATTTGACTAAAAAGGGTGCTGATGTTGCAGATTGGTCTCCTGCTGCTGTGGAGGCCTTTCGGGAGCTTAAGCGCCGTTTTTCTTCTGCTCCGGTGTTGTGCCAGCCTGATGTTTCTCTTCCTTTTCAGGTGGAAGTTGATGCTTCCGAGATCGGAGCGGGGGCGGTTTTGTCGCAGAAAAGTTCAGATTGTTCAGTGATGAGACCTTGTGCGTTCTTTTCTCGAAAATTTTCGCCCGCCGAGCGAAATTATGACGTCGGTAATCGGGAGCTTTTGGCGATGAAGTGGGCATTCGAGGAGTGGCGTCATTGGCTTGAGGGTGCTAAACATCAGGTGGTGGTCTTGACTGATCACAAAAATTTGATTTATCTTGAGTCGGCCAGACGTCTGAATCCTAGACAGGCGCGCTGGTCGTTGTTTTTCTCCCGGTTTAATTTTGTGGTTTCGTATCTGCCAGGTACTAAGAATGTGAAGGCGGATGCCCTTTCTAGGAGTTTTGAACCTGATTCCCCTGGTGATTCTAAACCTACGGGTATACTTAAGGATGGGGTGATATTGTCTGCTGTCTTCCCAGACCTGCGACGTGCTTTACAAGAGTTTCAGGCGGATCGGCCTGATCGTTGTCCGCCTGGTAGATTGTTTGTGCCGGATGAGTGGACCAATAGAGTCATCTCGGAGGTTCATTCTTCTGCGTTGGCAGGTCATCCGGGAATTTTTGGTACCAGAGATTTGGTGGCTAGGTCCTTCTGGTGGCCTTCCCTGTCTCGGGACGTGCGTACTTTTGTGCAGTCTTGCGATGTTTGTGCTCGGGCCAAGCCTTGTTGTTCTCGGGCTAGTGGGTTGTTGTTGCCCTTGCCTGTTCCTAAGAGGCCTTGGACACACATCTCTATGGATTTTATTTCTGATCTCCCTGTTTCTCAGAAGATGTCCGTCATTTGGGTGGTGTGTGACCGCTTTTCTAAGATGGTTCATTTGGTGCCCTTGCCCAAGCTGCCTTCCTCATCTGAGTTGGTGCCCCTGTTTTTTCAGAATGTGGTTCGGCTGCATGGTATTCCGGAGAATATCGTTTCCGACAGGGGATCCCAGTTTGTGTCCAGATTTTGGCGGGCGTTTTGTGCCAGGATGGGCATTGATTTGTCTTTTTCGTCTGCATTTCATCCCCAGACAAATGGCCAGACGGAACGTACTAATCAGACCTTGGAGACTTATTTGAGGTGTTTCGTGTCTGCTGATCAGGATGACTGGGTCTCCTTTTTGCCGTTGGCTGAGTTTGCCCTTAATAATCGGGCCAGTTCTGCCACTTTGGTCTCCCCTTTCTTTTGCAATTCAGGGTTCCATCCTCGTTTTTCATCTGGTCAGGTGGAGTCTTCGGATTGTCCTGGAGTGGATACCATGGTGGATAGGTTGCATCGTATTTGGGGGCAGGTGGTGGACAATTTGGAGTTGTCCCAGGAGAAGACTCAACGTTTTGCTAATCGCCATCGTCGTGTTGGTCCTCGTCTTCGTGTTGGGGACTTGGTGTGGTTGTCCTCCCGTTTTGTCCCTATGAGGGTCTCTTCTCCTAAGTTTAAGCCTCGGTTCATTGGTCCTTATAAGATTTTGGAAATTCTTAACTCTGTGTCTTTTCGTTTGGACCTCCCAGCATCCTTTGCTATCCATAATGTCTTCCATCGGTCATTATTGCGGAGGTATGAGGTACCACTTGTGCCTTCTGTTGAGCCTCCTGCTCCTGTACTGGTTGAGGGTGAATTGGAGTACGTGGTGGAGAAAATCTTGGACTCCCGTGTTTCCAGACGGAGACTTCAATATCTGGTGAAATGGAAGGGCTACGGTGAAGAGGATAATTCTTGGGTTACAGCTTCTGATGTTCATGCTTCTGATTTGGTCCGTGCCTTTCATAGGGCTCATCCAGATCGCCCTGGTGGTTCTTGTGAGGGTTCGGTGCCCCCTCCTTAAGGGGGGGGTACTGTTGTGATTCGGTTCGTGGGCTCCCCCTGTGGTCTCTTGTGGTACTGGTGTCCTGCAAGCTTTGCCTTCAGTTCACCTGTTCCTATCAGGATGTGGGAGTATCCTATTTAACCTTGCTCCTCAGTCATTCTAATGTTGGCCATCAATGTATCCAGAGTGATTCTGTTGCATGTTCCTGCTCCCAGTTTTCTGCTCAGCTAAGTTGGACACTTTAGTCCTTAAGTCTATTTTTGTATGTTTTGTCCAGTTTGCACTTATGTGAATCTCTGCAGCTGGAAGCTCTTGTTGGGCTGAAATTACCACTCCAGTGGCATGAGTTGTCACATGAGTTAAGGTAATTTCAGGATGGTGTTTTGAAGGGTTTTGCAGCTGACCGCGAAGTCCTCTGTTGTATCTTTCTGCTATTTAGTTAGCGGGCCTCTCTGTGCTAAATCTGCTTTCATACTACGTGTGTCTTTTCATCTGCTCTCACCGTTATTATATGTGGGGGGCTGCTATCTCCTGTGGGGACATTCTCTGGAGGCAAGCCAGGACTGTGTTTTCTTCTACCAGGGGTAGTTAGTTCTCCGGCTGGCGCGCGGCATCTAGAGACAACGCAGGAATGCCCCCTGGCTACTTCTAGTGTGGTGTGTAGGTTTAGCATCGCGGTCAGCTCTAGTTTCCATCACCCGAGAGCTTGTCCGTTTATTCTATGCTTCTGATGTTTCCTTGCCATTGGAAACCATAACACCCCATAGAATGTAATGCAGGCAGGCAGCCCCCCATAGAATGTAATGCAGGCAGGCAGCCCCCATAGAATGTAATGCAGGCAGGCAGCCCCCATAGAATGTAATGCAGGCAGGCAGCCCCCATAGAATGTAATGCAGGCAGGCAGCCCCCATAGAATGTAATGCAGGCAGGCAGCCCCCATAGAATGTAATGCAGGCAGGCAGCCCCCCATAGAATGTAATGCAGGCAGGCAGCCCCCCATAGAATGTAATGCAGGCAGGCAGCCCCCATAGAATGTAATGCAGGCAGGCAGCCCCCATAGAAAATAATGCAGGCAGGCAGCCCCCATAGAAAGTAATGCAGGCAAGCAGCCTGTTATGACCCCAGTGGACAGGGTCTCAGAGGAACGTGTAAGTCTGCAAGATACAAAAATCCAGCTCATAGGGCTGTGGTAACTGGGTTGACCAAATAGCTACTCCTAACGCCAACACTAGAAGTAGCCGGGGATCATGCCTACGGTGATCGCTAGATGACTCGCGCCAGCCGGAGAATCTAACTACCCCTAGGAGAAGAAAACAAAGACCTCTCTTGCCTCCAGAGAAAGGGACCCCAAAGCAAAATACAAGCCCCCCACAAATAATAACGGTGAGGTAAGAGGAAATGACAAACACAGAAATGAACCAGGTTCAGCAAAGAGAGGCCAGCTTACTAATAGCAGAATATAGCAAGATAACTTATCTGGTCAACAAAAACCCTATAAAAATCCACGCTGGAGATTCAAGAACCCCCGAACCGTCTAACGGTCCGGGGGGAGAACACCAGCCCCCTAGAGCTTCCAGCAAAGGTCAGGATACAGATAGGAACAAGCTGGACAAAAATACCAAACAAAACAAAAGCAAAAAGCAAAGAAGCAGACTTAGCTTGAAAAACAGGAACCAGGATCAGAGGACAAGAGCACAGCAGATTAGCTCTGATTTCAACGATGCCAGGCATAGAACTGAAGGTCCAGGGAGCTTATATAGCAACGCCCCTGAACTAACGGCCCAGGTGAGGATATAGGAAAAGACAGACGCTCCAGAGTCAAATCACTAATGACCACTAGAGGGAGCAAAAAGCAAAATCACAACAGTACCCCCCCCCTTAGTGAGGGGTCACCGAACCCTCACCACGACCACCAGGGCGATCAGGATGAGCGGCATGAAAGGCACGAACTAAATCGGCCGCATGAACATCAGAGGCGACCACCCAGGAATTATCTTCCTGACCATAGCCCTTCCACTTGACCAGGTACTGAAGCCTCCGCCTGGAGAGACGAGAATCCAAGATCTTCTCCACCACGTACTCCAACTCGCCCTCAACCAACACCGGAGCAGGAGGCTCAGCAGAAGGAACCACAGGCACAACGTACCGCCGCAACAAGGACCTATGAAACACGTTGTGGATAGCAAACGACACAGGTAGATCCAGGCGAAAGGATACAGGATTAAGAATTTCCAATATCTTGTAAGGACCAATAAAACGAGGTTTAAATTTGGGAGAGGAAACCTTCATAGGAACAAAGCGGGAAGAAAGCCACACCAAATCCCCAACACGTAGTCGGGGACCCACACCGCGGCGGCGGTTGGCAAAGCGCTGAGCCCTCTCCTGTGACAACTTCAAGTTGTCCACCACAAGATTCCAGATCCGCTGCAACCTATCCACCACAGAATCCACCCCAGGGCAGTCAGAAGGTTCCACATGACCCGAAGAAAAACGAGGGTGGAAACCAGAGTTGCAGAAAAACGGCGAAACCAAGGTGGCGGAACTAGCCCGATTATTAAGGGCAAACTCAGCTAACGGCAAGAAGGTCACCCAATCGTCCTGATCAGCAGAGACAAAACACCTCAAATAAGCCTCCAAAGTCTGATTAGTTCGCTCCGTCTGTCCATTAGTCTGAGGATGGAAAGCAGACGAAAACGACAAGTCAATGCCCATCCTACTACAAAAGGATCGCCAGAATCTGGAAACCAACTGGGATCCTCTGTCTGACACAATATTCTCAGGGATGCCGTGCAAACGAACCACGTTCTGGAAAAACACAGGAACCAGATCGGAAGAGGAAGGCAGTTTAGGCAAAGGAACCAAATGGACCATCTTGGAGAAGCGATCACATATCACCCAGATAACAGACATGCCCTGAGACACCGGAAGATCAGAAATGAAATCCATGGAGATATGTGTCCAAGGTCTCTTAGGGACAGGCAAGGGCAAGAGCAACCCGCTGGCACGAGAACAGCAAGGCTTAGCTCGAGCACAAGTCCCACAGGACTGTACAAATGACCGCACATCCCTAGACAAGGAAGGCCACCAAAAGGATCTGGCCACCAGATCTCTGGTGCCAAAAATTCCTGGGTGACCTGCCAACACCGAGGAATGAACCTCGGAAATGACTCTGCTGGTCCACTTATCAGGCACAAACAGTCTGTCAGATGGACAAGAATCAGGCCTATCAGCCTGAAATCTCTGCAACACACGTCGCAGATCAGGAGAAATAGCTGACAAGATAATACCATCCTTAAGAATACCAACAGGTTCAGCGACTCCAGGAGCATCAGGCACAAAGCTCCTGGAAAGAGCATCGGCCTTCACATTCTTTGAACCTGGTAAATACGAGACAACAAAGTCAAAACGGGAGAAAAACAATGACCAGCGGGCCTGTCTAGGATTCAGGCGTTTAGCAGACTCGAGATACATCAGATTTTTGTGATCAGTCAAGACCACCACACGATGCTTAGCACCCTCGAGCCAATGACGCCACTCCTCAAATGCCCATTTCATGGCCAACAACTCCCGATTGCCCACATCATAATTTCGCTCCGCAGGCGAAAACTTCCTAGAGAAAAAGGCGCAAGGTCTCATAACAGAGCAACCAGGGCCTCTCTGCGACAAAACGGCCCCTGCTCCAATCTCTGAAGCATCCACCTCAACTTGAAAGGGAAGCGAGACATCAGGCTGGCACAAAACAGGCGCCGAAGTAAACCGACGTTTCAACTCCTGGAAAGCCTCCACGGCAGCAGGAGCCCAATTAACCACATCAGAGCCCTTCTTGGTCATATCCGTCAAAGGTTTCACAATGCTAGAAAAGTTAGCGATAAAACGACGGTAGAAGTTAGCGAAACCCAAGAACTTCTGAAGACTCTTAACTGACGAGGGCTGAGTCCAATCAAGAATAGCTCGGACCTTGACTGGATCCATCTCCACAGCAGAAGGGGAAAAAATGAACCCCAAAAAGGGAACCTTCTGTACACCAAAAAGACACTTTGAGCCCTTGACAAACAAAGAATTTTCACGCAAAATTTTAAAGACCATCCTGACCTGCTCCACATGCGAGTCCCAATTATCAGAAAAAAACAGAATATCATCCAGATAAACGATCAGAAATTTATCCAGATAGTTCCGGAAAATGTCATGCATAAAGGACTGAAAAACTGAAGGGGCATTAGAGAGCCCAAAAGGCATCACCAAGTACTCAAAATGACCTTCGGGCGTATTGAATGCGGTTTTCCATTCATCCCCTTGCTTAATGCGCACAAGGTTGTACGCACCACGAAGGTCTATCTTGGTAAACCACTTGGCACCTTTAATCCGGGCAAACAAGTCAGACAACAGCGGCAAAGGATACTGAAATTTGACAGTGATCTTATTTAAAAGCCGATAGTCAATACAAGGCCTCAAAGATCCGTCCTTTTTAGCCACAAAAAAGAATCCCGCACCAAGAGGGGAAGAAGACGGACGGATGTGTCCTTTCTCCAGAGACTCCTTGATATATGAACGCATAGCGGTATGTTCAGGTATCGACAGATTAAACAGTCTTCCCTTAGGAAATTTACTGCCTGGAATCAAATCTATTGCACAGTCACATTCCCTATGAGGAGGCAATGCACTGGACCTGGACTCGCTAAAGACATCCTGATAATCAGACAAGTACTCCGGAACTTCCGAAGGCGTAGAAGAAGCAATAGACACAGGCAGGGAATCCTCATGAATACCACGACAGCCCCAACTAGACACTGACATAGCCTTCCAGTCAAGGACTGGATTATGGGTCTGTAACCATGGCAGCCCCAAAACAACCAAATCATGCATTTTATGTAGAACGAGAAAACGTATCACCTCGCGGTGTTCAGGAGTCATGCACATGGTAACCTGTGTCCAATACTGCGGCTTATTTTCTGCCAATGGCGTAGCATCAATACCCCTAAGAGGGATAGGATTTTCTAATGGTTCAAGAATAAAACCACAGCGCTTAGCAAATGAGAGATCCATAAGACTCAGGGCAGCACCTGAATCTACAAACGCCATGACAGGATAAGATGACAGTGAGCAAATCAAAGTTACAGACAGAATAAACTTAGGATGCAAATTACCAACGGTGACAGGACTAACAACCTTAGATATACGTTTAGAGCATGCTGAGATAACATGTGTAGAATCACCACAGTAGTAGCACAAGCCATTCCGGCGTCTATGAATTTTCCTCTCATTTCTAGTCAGGATTCTATCACATTGCATCAAATCAGGTGTCCGTTCAGACAACACCATGAGGGAATTTGCGGTTTTTCTATCACATTGCATCACATCAGGTGTCTGTTCAGACAACAACATGAGGGAATTTGCGGTTTTGCGCTCCCGCAACCGCCGGTCAATTTGAATAGCCAGGGACATGGTATCATTCAGACCTGTGGGAATGGGAAAACCCACCATAACATTCTTAATGGCCTCAGAAAGGCCATTTCTAAAATTGGCGGCCAGTGCACACTCGTTCCAATGTGTCAGCACGGACCATTTCCGAAATTTTTGGCAATACACCTCAGCCTCGTCCTGGCCCTGAGACATAGCCAGCAAGGCTTTCTCTGCCTGAATCTCAAGATTGGGTTCCTCATAAAGTAAACCGAGCGCCAGAAAAAACGCATCAATATCAGCCAATGCCGGATCTCCTGGCGCCAACGAAAAAGCCCAATCCTGAGGGTCACCCCGTAAGAATGAAATAACAATTTTTACTTGTTGAGCAGAGTCTCCAGACGAACAAGGTTTCAGGGACAAAAATAATTTACAATTATTCCTGAAATTCCTAAACTTAAATCGGTCTCCTGAAAACAGTTCAGGAATCGGAATCTTGGGTTCAGACCTAGGATTTCTGGTAACATAATCTTGTATACCCTGCACACGAGCGGCAAGCTGGTCCACACTTGTAATCAAGGTCTGGACATTCATGTCTGCAGCAAGCTTAAGCCACTCTGAAGTAAAGGGGAAAAGAAAAAAAAAAATGAGAGAGGGAAAAAAAAACCTCAAAATTTTCTTTCTTATAATCCCACTTCTGCAATGCATTAAACATTTAATACTGGCCTGGCATACTGTTATGACCCCAGTGGACAGGGTCTCAGAGGAACGTGTAAGTCTGCAAGATACAAAAATCCAGCTCATAGGGCTGTGGTAACTGGGTTGACCAAATAGCTACTCCTAACGCCAACACTAGAAGTAGCCGGGGATCATGCCTACGGTGATCGCTAGATGACTCGCGCCAGCCGGAGAATCTAACTACCCCTAGGAGAAGAAAACAAAGACCTCTCTTGCCTCCAGAGAAAGGGACCCCAAAGCAAAATACAAGCCCCCCACAAATAATAACGGTGAGGTAAGAGGAAATGACAAACACAGAAATGAACCAGGTTCAGCAAAGAGAGGCCAGCTTACTAATAGCAGAATATAGCAAGATAACTTATCTGGTCAACAAAAACCCTATAAAAATCCACGCTGGAGATTCAAGAACCCCCGAACCGTCTAACGGTCCGGGGGGAGAACACCAGCCCCCTAGAGCTTCCAGCAAAGGTCAGGATACAGATAGGAACAAGCTGGACAAAAATACCAAACAAAACAAAAGCAAAAAGCAAAGAAGCAGACTTAGCTTGAAAAACAGGAACCAGGATCAGAGGACAAGAGCACAGCAGATTAGCTCTGATTTCAACGATGCCAGGCATAGAACTGAAGGTCCAGGGAGCTTATATAGCAACGCCCCTGAACTAACGGCCCAGGTGAGGATATAGGAAAAGACAGACGCTCCAGAGTCAAATCACTAATGACCACTAGAGGGAGCAAAAAGCAAAATCACAACAGCAGCCCCCATAGAAAGTAATGCAGGCAGGCAGCCCCCATAGAAAGTAATGCAGGCAGGCAGCCCCCATAGAAAGTAATGCAGGCAGGCAGCCCCCCCCCCAATAGCTCCACAATCCAGTCATCACTCATTGATAAAAAAAAAAAAAACACACTACTCACCTCTCTCCTCGTGTCCCGCGCTGCTCCTGGCTCAGGTCTCAGTGGCTGCAGTCTGCCTGCCCGTTCACACAGCAGGTGCGCGATGATATGATGTCATCGCGCACCCGCAGTGTCAGCGGCAGGCAGAGCGGGGAATGATGGGAGAGGGGGCGTCAGCGGACGCTCTCTCCTCCATCATTGCATTCAACTGTACCGGCGTCTATGACGCCGGTATAGTTGAATGCGGGGCCGGGAGTGTGCCGCAACAGCGTGGGGAGTGTGCCGACAGCGGCACATTCGAGCGGCCCACTACTGCCACCGGCCCTTCTGGCATTTGCCAGAACTGCCCTATGGCCAGTCCGGCCCTGCCTGGCCCCCTCAGTGATCTGCTTACAATTAAAAAGGCACTCAAGTATAAAAAAAGATAAAGGTTTAGTTATTCTTTAAGCATATTGTTTCCTTTGGATCTGTCTAATAAATGGTACAATTGCATTGATTGATTGCAATACCTTTGAACATTTGAAAATGAAGCCGAGATAAAGTCACACTGAGGCTAGATGAGGGAGATTTTGCTACATTCAAGCTCTCAAAGTAACATGCCATTAATATTTTTAATGGGAAAACCACTTTAAAGGGAATTTGTCACCAGGTTTTTGCTACGGCATCCGAGAGCAGCATAAGGTAGTAAAAGAGACCCTGATTCCAACAAAATATCACTTAGTTTACTGGGGGCAGCAGTTGTGACACAATCGGAGTTCTTAGATGTAATATGCAGCACAGCTGAGAAAGCTAATCCCGCCCACACCGGGCACTCTATGTAAATTGTCTATTAACAGTGAGCTGCTTATTACAGGAGGGGTATGATCTGAAGACTTGGCACAAGACAGCTAATCCCAGCAATGATAATGTCCTAGTGATAAAACCTTCATTGTAAGTAAACAACAGCACACAGCCCACTAAGTGACACATCGTGAATTCAGTGTTTTAACCCCTATCTCATGCTGTCTTCTGATTACATAACAAAAACCTGCTGACAGATTCCCTTTAACCTTAAAGATTAGGAAACACAACTTTCTTCAGAGAACAGCGCCAGGCTTTTCCGTGCATTGTGCCTGGTATTGCATCTTAGTATTTTTTTAAAGTCATAAGGATGGAGCTGCAATACCAGACACAACCCATGGTCTAGAATGATGAAGTTTCTAGAAAATAAGAGCATATTTTCTATTCCTCTACAGTAGATGACTGGGCTGTTACTGAAAATAAATCTCTACATAAAGACGAACACCGATATTACCGCCATACGATGGCCATATTGTGGTAGATACCAGTCCTGCAAAAATACAAGTGATTACAGTACAGTTATATATAGTACCGTAACTTACAGATGATGTTCTTTCTGATGGAGTCATTTTTCTGTCTTTTCCATCTGGCCCAGACCAACATGACAACTTTTTCCAGCCACAACTAGTCGCTAGAGATTACAACAAAGACATATTTGACTTTTCACATATCCCGCACCGTCCCATCTATTCCCAACCTGCACAAAAGTCTTATCCTACTGATACTCCTATAGCTGCTGCTGCCGTTTGTGTCTTTATTACTGCACCTGCTGTTTGGCATGATAACAGTTCTCCTCTTAGTGTCCCACGTATAAATAATACCCTCCACTGTGCTTCTTACACAATACTAATGCCTCCTTTGTGCCCTCTAGATGGTAAAATTGCCCCCTAGAAAATGTTAATTCTCTTTGGAAATGTCCTAGAAAACAATGTCCTTATTTTGCCCCTATGATGGACACAATACTCTAAGTGTCCCAACAGCAATAATGCTTCTTAAGTGCCCATTTAACATTTAATAATATTCAGAGTCTGCCCCAATGTATAGCTCCTCTATACACATATATTATGCATTATTATTAGTGTTGAGCGATACCGTCCGATACTTGAAAGTATCGGTATCGGAAAGTATCGGCCGATACCGTCACAGTATCGGAATCCAATCCGATACCGATACCCGATACCAATACAAGTCAATGGGACTCAAGTATCGGACGGTATTCCTGATGGTTCCCAGGGTCTGAAGGAGAGGAAACTCTCCTTCAGGCCCTGGGAACCATATAAATGTGTAAAAGAAAGAATTAAAATAAAAAATATCGCTATACTCACCTGTCCGACGCAGCCGGGACTTCAGCGAGGGAACCGGCAGCGTTGTTTGTTTAAAAATCGCGCTATTACTTGGTTACGTGAATTCCCGGCTTGTGATTGGTCAGGTCGGCCATGTTGCCGGGACGCGGACCAATCACAGCAAGCCGTGACGAAATTACGTCACGGCTTGCTGTGATTGGTCCGCGTCCCGGCAATATGGCCGCCCTGACCAATCACAAGCCGGGACGTCACGGGAGGCTGGACACGCGCTCATTTTAAAATGGGCGCGTGTCCAGCCTCCCGTGACGTCACGGCTTGTGATTGGTTGCGCCGCGATCAACCAATCACAAGCCGGGAGGCTGGACGCGCTCATTTTGAAATGGGCGCGTGTCCAGCCTCCCGTGACGTCACGGCTTGTGATTGGTTGCGCCGCGATCAACCAATCACAAGCCGGGAGGCTGGACGCGCTCATTTTGAAATGGGCGCGTGTCCAGCCTCCCGGCTTGTGATTGGTTGACCGCGACGCAACCAATCACAAGCCGTGACGTCACGGGAGGCTGGACACGCGCCCTTTTTAAAATGAGCGCGTTTCCAGCCTCCCGTGACGTCACGGCTTGTGATTGGTTAATGGCGGCCATGTTGCCGGGACGCGGACCAATCACAGCAAGCCGTGACGTATTTTCGTCACGGCTTGCTGTGATTGGTCCGCGGCCCGGCAACATGGCCGCCCTGACCAATCACAAGCCGGGACTTCGCGTAACCATGTAAAAGCGGGAATTTTAAACAAACAACGCTGCCGGTTCCTGCGCTGAGGTCCCGGCTGCGTCGGACAGGTGAGTATAGCGATATTTTTTATTTTAATTCTCTATTTTACACATTTTAACATTAATGTTGTTCCGATACCCGATACCCGATACCACAAGAGTATCGGAATCCCGGTATCGGAATTCCGATACAGCAAGTATCGGCCGATACCCGATACTTGCAGCATCGGAATGCTCAACACTAATTATTATACATATATTATGGTGGGTCCACAGCTCTCTTATACAGAGTATGATGTCCCAACAGCTCCACTATATACAGTATATTGGGCCCACAGCTCCCCTATACACAGTATGATAGGCACACAGCTCCCTTATACACAGTATGATGGGCCTGCAGCTCCCTTATACACAGTATGATGGGCCCGCAGCTCCCTTATACACAGTATGATGGGCCCGCAGCTCCCTTATATACAGTATGATAGGCACACAGCTCCCTTATACACAGTATGATGGGCCCGCAGCTCCCTTATACACAGTATGATGGGCCCGCAGCTCCCTTATATACAGTATGATAGGCACACAGCTCCCTTATACATACTATGATGGGCCAACAGCTCAGCTATACACAGAATTATACTTCCACAGTTCCTCTATACATAGCATAATATCTTAACTGCTCTCCCAAAGCACCGTATAATGACCCCCACAGTAGAACTCACACTGTATAATGGCCCCCACATGTATACTGACCTTCACAGTAGTCCCCACACTAGCCCTCAAACTGTATAATGGCTCCCTTATTAGCTCCCACACTGAATAATGGCCCCCATAGAAGGTCCCAAACTGTATAATGGCCCCTACATTAGCACCCACACTGTATAATGGCCCCCACACTTTATGAGGGCCCTCACAGATGTATCTACAATGTATGTGAGTCGCCAACCAGGGCAATGGGGATACTTGGTACAGGGTCCGGTCGCACTTAAAGGGGATGTCACGGTGGCTAAGACCCGGTCCATGGCCCTGGGTGCCCAATTAAAGGGGGAAAGTCTTTTAACCCCTTCACCCCCGGAGCTTTTTCCGTTTTTCCGTTTTCGTTTTTCGCTCCCCTCCTTCCCAGAGCCATAACTTTTTTATTTTTCCGTCAATTTGGCCATGTGAGGGCTTATTTTTTGCGGGACGAGTTGTACTTTTGAACGACATCATTGGTTTTAGCATGTCGTGTACTAGAAAACGGGAAAAAAATTCCAAGTGCAGTGAAATTGCAAAAAAGTGCAATCCCACACTTGTTTTTTGCTTGCCTATTTTGCTAGGTTCACTAAATGCTAAAACTGACCTGCCATTATGATTTTCCAGGTCACTACGAGTTCATAGACACCTAACATGACTAGGTTATTTTTCACCTAAGTGGTGAAAAAAAATTCCAAACTTTGCAAAAAACAAAACAAAACAAAATTGCGCCATTTTCCGATACTCGTAGCGTCTCCATTTTTCGTGATCTGGGGTCAGGTGAGGGCTTATTTTTTGCATGCCGAGCTGGCGTTTTTAATGATAGCATTTTGGTGTAGATACGTTCTTTTGATCGCCCGTTATTGCATTTTAATGCAATGTCGTGGGGACCAAAAAAACGTAAATCTGGCGTTTCGAATTTTTTTCTCATTACGCCATTTAGCGATCAGGTTAATGCTTTTTTTTTATTGATAGATCGGGCGATTCTGAACGCGGCGATACCAAATATGTGTAGGTTGGGTTTTGTTTTATTGATTTATTTTGATTGGGGCGAAAGGGGGGTGATTTAAACTTTTATATTTTTTTTATTTTTTTCACATTTTTAAAAACTTTTTTTTTTTTACTTTTGCCATGCTTCTATAGCCTCCATGGGAGGCTAGAAGCAGGCACAGCCCGATCGGCTGTGCTACATAACAGCGATCATCAGATCGCTGTTATGTAGCTGAAATGCAGGTGTGCTGTGAGCGCCGACCACAGGGGGGCGCTCACAGCCACAGGCAATCAGTAACCATAGAGGTCTCAAGGACCTCTATGGTTACAATGGAGGAGCATCGCCGACCCCCGATCATGTGACGGGGGTCGGCGATGCGCTCATATCCGGCCGCACGGCCGGATGCGGTAGTTAAATGCCGCTGTCTGCGTTTGACAGCGGCATTTAACTAGTTAATAGCGGCGGGTGATCGCGATTTCACCCGCCGCTATTGCGCGCACATGTCAGCTGTAAAAAACAGCTGACATGTCGCGACTTTGATGTGCGCTCACCGCCGGAGCGCACATCAAAGCGGGGGTCCCGACATGTGACGTACTATTCCGTCACATGTCGGGAAGGGGTTAAGGGGGCTTTGTAATAAAGTTTGTATTCGTGACACCACCTGTGGTTCTCGGTCAGAGGGGACCGACGCTCCTTAAAGGGGTCCTCTGGGGTAATGTTACCGCAGCATAGATGGTGACGCTTCCCACAGGTGAAGCGGGGTCCCCAGGGCTCCCAGTGGAGTGGACAAGGATGGTGGGTTGCCGGTAAATAAATGGAGGACACAGGGTGGCAGTCTTTACCTGGTTTACTGATGGTAGCAGGCCACAGTTTAGGATACCGGCAACAGGTGTAGATGGAGTCCAGGCAGCCTGAAGACAGGTGGAGACCCCTTGGCAGGTCAGGTTGGGAGCCTTCCACTTTGCGATGACTATTAGTCCCTTGCTGCCTGTAGTGTCCTAACAAGGTCCTCATTCTCTCCTGTCCTGCGACAGTACCTGTATGGTGGGCAGCTTGAGCTGTTTCTCTGGGGTCTCTTGTCTGCACCAGACTATCTAACTCCTCCTCCAGACCAGGATGTAAATTGAGGGAAGCTCCCCTAAAACCAGGTTTTGAGCTCCCCCTTCTGGCCTGGAGTCAGAAAGTGTTGTATGTGAGATTACCTGCCAAAGGGATCCCTCCTGTCTCCAGGCATGGCATTACCCTCCCGGAGAAGAAGGCAGCACCACTGTGGTACCCGAACTCCTGGGGTGCCACATTCCCCCGTTAAATCCAGTACTCCCGGACTGGGAAAAGAAAACATAAACAAACAGGTTAGAAATGTGCAAAACATTTTTGAAAAACATTTAAACAGGGTTTAAACAGGTTTAAACTTTTTCTTCCCTTATGGGAGGCACTTATGGCTTAAACGTTGTAAACATATTTACAAAAGTACAACTGGCCTTATGTCAGGGTGTCCTTGCTCATGAACAACAGTACCGATGCGAGGGACCCATCATAAACCTCCAACGTAGGCTTGGGTGGGCTACAAGGCATATATCCAGACTCGGTGTTCAGCCACGCCAGACTTTTTTTGCTTCACGTCTGTGAACAAACAAGGCCCTACCCACGCTGGCAATGTGGGTAGAACCAGGGTGCACCTTGAGGGTGCCAACTATGTACAGTGACAGTTTTTGGGCAATTCACTGTCCATTACCCTATTGTCCATTTTTTTAACCTGCAATAAGCATAAGCAAATATTTTTACACAGGTAACAGCAATTATTGACATCTCATATTTTTAGAGCCTGTAACAAGTTGGTGTTTGACCTCTGGTACTACGGGTTGACCTACACAGTACAGGGATTGATAGTGACCTGACAGGATTCACTACTCTTGCTACCACTGGTGTAGTGCACTCTCTTATGGCTACACTTCTGGTGATTCTACGTAACACTGGTATACTGGATCTTCTGGGACTACTTCTACTCACTGTGGGCATGAGAGATTCACCGATAGCAGGGGTTCCACTGCTGGTGTGACATCTGTTGCTTGAGCCCGCTGGTGTAGAGTCTCTTCTGCTTCAGGATGGTTTTGAGTCACATCTGCTTCAGATATTTTCAACTGGGGAAAAGTCAAAACAGGCACCACTATAGCTTGATGTACCTGCGTCTAAGACTGGGAAAATCTCCAAAAACGGTATGGATTCTCTTTTTCTCTTCTTCCATGTGTTGAGAAGTACTTAGATCTTTTTCCCTGTCTCTCAGTTTGCCAGGGCATATTTTAAGATGATCCCTTGATACCGCTGTCGAGGTTTCTCCTCCATCTTTGCTTATAAGGCGCACTTTAGTATTGTCAAAGTTTGATGGTAAGATGGTATATGGTTCTGCTTCCCACTGGTCATCAAGTTTATGCATTCTTCTTTTTTGGTTTAGCACTTTTTCACCTGGTGACAAGGAAATTGCAGGGGCACGTTGATTGTAGTTTCTCTCTTATTTTTGTCTTGCCTGGGACAAGCTTCTCTCCACACAATCTTGTACTTGGCGGTATTTCTGTTGTCGCTCAGTATCCGAATCCGCATCCAGTGATGTTGCTTCTGGTGTGAGGACTCCCATTTCAAGATCAACAGGTAATTTGCTAGATCTTCCTCTCATCAGGTAGGCTGGAGTGCAGTTGTTGGAATTCACTGGGATGTGATTATACAGATCTACCAAGTCTGCCAACTTCTCTGGCCATAAGTTTCTCTCTTCCAAAGGCAAGGTTTTCAGTAAGTCAATTACCACTTGATTCATCTTCTCACACATACCATTTGTTTGTGGGTGATAAGGTGCTGTTCTTATCTTCTTGCATCCGTATAGGTTGCAGTACTCCTGGAACACTTCCGTTTCAAAGGCTGGGCCTTGGTCGGTAATTACCTTCTCAGGGTAACCATGTGGTCGACAAAAGTGTTGCTGGAAGGCTTTGGCTGACGTCTTCGCTGTTTGGTCCTTGACAGGCACAGCTACCAGGAATCTGGAGTAATGGTCCACAATGGTCAGAGCATAAACATAGCCTGACCGGCTTAGAGTTAGCTTCACGTGGTCTAAGGCCACCAGATCAAGTGGCTGTTTGGTGACTATGGGCTATTGGGGAGCCCTTTGGCTGTCATGGTCCTTTCTGCACAGGTTGCATGGGCCACACTCTCGGCACCACTTTTCAATGGCTTTTCTCATGCCAATCCAATAGAACCTTCCACAGAGTAGGATCTCTAACTTCTTCCATCTAAAATGTCCTGCTCCATCATGGTATGCTTCCAAGACCATTGGCGCATCTTGTCTCGGGACTACCACCTGCCAGACCAACTCGTGAGTGCATGGGTCAACATTCCTCGTGCACAGCTTACCATCATAGATAAACAATTTGCCCTTCTCCTTCCACAGCTGTTGAGTCTCTTGTGGAGCATCTGGACCAGGGTGTGAATCTGCTTGCGTCAGCAGCTCTTTGACCAGACAGACCGCGGGGTCACTATCCTGCGTCTCTGCCCATCCATGGTGGGGTAATGGGTTCAGCATGGCTTCTTGCTTGTTATTGCGTTTGTTCCTCACATAATGGGAATACTGAGTCACCCCGGGGAGATGGAAAGCTGGTGACTCAATCTCTTCAAGTGCTTCTGGATCTTCTCCCACCTCTGGTAAGTTGGGCATCCTGGACAGTGCATCGGCATTTGCATTCTTGTGCCCTGCACAGTACTTGATGGTGAATTCATAGTTGGACAACCGGGCCATCCATCACTGCTTCAATGCACCTAGTTTTGTAGTTTCCAAGTGGGTCAGTGGATTGTTGTCTGTGAAAACGGTGAATCTTGCTGAGGCCAGATAGTGTTTGAACCTCTCTGTTACCACCCAGACAATGGCGAGGAACTCCAGCTTGAAGGAACTGTAGTTTTCGAGGTTCCTTTCAGGGGGACGAAGCTTCCTGCTGGGGTCGGCAATTACTCTTTCTTTGCCTTTCTGCACCTGGGACAACACTGCTCCCAATCCCACGTTGCTGGCATCTGAGTAGAGTGCAAATGGTTGGTCATAATCAGGGTAGGCCAGTATCTAATCTCCTGTGAGACCCAACTTCAACCGAGTGATGTTGTTCCACTCAAATGGAGGACCCTTGCTCTTGGTCTTCTTGGATTGGCCCACTAACAGGTCTTGCAGTGCTGCGGCTATCTTAGTGAAGTCCTTAATGAACCTTCGGTAGTAGCCTACCAACCCGAGGAACTGCCGGACTTCGTGGATGTTGCCAGTCCCTGATCACGGTGACCTTGTCAGGGTCTGGTGCCTCTCCATCAGAGCTTACCACATAGACCAGATACTGCACTTTGGGCTTTTGCAGGTGGCACTTGGATGTCTTTACCTTCAGGCCAAAGTTAGACAGAGCTTCAAACACCTCGGCCAGATGTTTCAGGTGGTCTTCATATGTCTTGGAGAAGACGATGACATCATTCAGGTACAACAGGACGGTTTCAAAATTCTTGTGCCCGAGACAGCACTCCATCATCCTCTAGAATGTTCTTGTGCATTGCACTGACCGAACGGCATGTAGTTGAATTCAGAGAGGCCCATCGGTGTCGTGAAGGCAGTCTTTTCCTTATCTGCCTCTGCCACGGGAATCTGCCAATACCCACTAGTGAGATCTAAGGTGGAGAAATAGTTAGCAGATTTTAAAACAGCTAATGACTCTTCGATTCTGGGCAATGGGTAGGCAGTAGTGTTGAGCATTCCGATACTGCAAGTATCGGGTATCGGCCGATACTTGCTGTATCGGAATTCCGATACCGAGATCCGATATTTTTGTGATATCGGGTATCGGTATCGAAACAACATTAATGTAAAAATGTGTAAAAGAGAGAATTAAAATAAAAAATATTGCTATACTCACCTCTCCGACGCAGCCTGCACCTTACCGAGGGAAGCGGCAGCGTTCTTTGTTTAAAATTCGCGCTTTTCTTTCCTTTACGTGAGTCCCGGCTTGTGATTGGTTGCGTGCCGCCCATGTGACCGGGACGCAACCAATCACAGCAAGCCGTGACGTAATTTCAGGTCCTTCAGGATTTTAAAATTACGTTCCGGCGTTGTGATTGGTTGCGTCGCAGTCACATGGGCGACGCAACCAATCACAGCAAGCCGTGACGTAATTTCAGGTCCTTAAGGATTTTAAAATTACGTCCCGGCTTTGTGATTGGTTGCGTCGCAGTCACATGGGAGACGCAACCAATCACAAGCCGTGACGTCACGGGAGGCTGGACACGCGCGCATTTTAAAATGGGCGCGTGTCCAGCCTCCCGTGACGTCCCGGCTTGTGATTGGTTGCGCCGCGATCAACTAATCACAAGCCGGGAGGCTGGACACGCGCGCATTTTAAAATTTTAAAATGCGCGCGTGTCCAGCCTCCCGGCTTGTGATTGGTTGACCGCGGCGCAACCAATCACAAGCCGGGACGTCACGGGAGGCTGGACACGCGCCCATTTTAAAATGCGCGCGTGTCCAGCCTCCCGTGACGTCACGGCTTGTGATTGGTTAATGGCGGCCATGTTGCCGGGACGCGGACCAATCACAGCAAGCCGTGACGTAATTTCGTCACGGCTTGCTGTGATTGGTCCGCGTCCCGGCAACATGGCGCCGTGACCAATCATAAGCCGGGACGTCACTGGAGGCTGGACACGCGCGCTTTTTAAAAAGCGCGCGTGTCCAGCCTCCCGTGACGTCACGGCTTGTGATTGGTTAATGGCGGCCATGTTGCCGGGACGCGGACCAATCACAGCAAGCCGTGACGTAATTTCGTCACGGCTTGCTGTGATTGGTCCGCGTCCCGGCAACATGGCCGCCGTGACCAATCACAAGCCGGGACTTCACGTAACCAAGTAAAAGCGCGAATTTTAAACAAACAACGCTGACGGTTCCCTCGCTGAGGTCCAGGCTGCGTCGGACAGGTGAGTATAGCGATATTTTTTATTTTAATTCTTTCTTTTACACATTTATATGGATCCCAGGGCCTGAAGGAGAGTTTCCTCTCCTTCAGACCCTGGGAACCATCAGGAATACCGTCCGATACTTGAGTCCCATTGACTTGTATTGGTATCGGGTATCGGTATCGGATTGGATCCGATACTTTGCCGGTATCGGCCGATACTTTCCGATACCGATACTTTCAAGTATCGGACGGTATCGCTCAACACTAGTAGGCAGGCATCCTTGTGTGTAATGCGGTTTATCTGCCTGTAATCAACACACATCCTCATTGTACCATCCTTTTTCCTGACGAGAGGGGCTACAACTCTCTCTGATTATCCCAGCCTCCTTCATCTCTCATAACATACTTTTGGCACATTGGTAGTGTGCTGGAGGTACAGGCCGGTACCTCTCTTTAATGGGTGGATGACCTCCAGTGGGGATATGATGTTGAACCCCTTTTACCTGCCCAAAATCTAGTGGGTGTTTGCTGAATACTGCTCATACTAATGGACCACCCGGCAAGCCCCTTGTTTTTGGTGTGATGGGGTAGAGTAGGGGCCCACGTGTAACTTCTAACACCAATCCTCCATCTGTCCTGCAGAGCCATTGTCCTCCACCTGGTCGAAAGGGACCAAGGGTTCTGTTGCTTTTATTGCATTATCATTAACAGTAAACAGTTTAGCAAGTGTGGCATATCTGGTTAAGTGGACCTCTCTCTCCACAGTTAAGGACATGTACTGGTACCCTCCCCTTGCAGACATCAATCATCCCTCTGGCTGTCAGGATGGTGGGCCTACTGTCTGAATACACAGATTCTACCAGGGCCTGGTAATCTTTACCTCTGAGGCCTATTGCTGCCCAACATCATATTAACATTTCACTCCTGGAGGGTATTGCAATGGGGATCGGATCACTCACTGTGACATGACCAACTTCTCCACCAGACAATTCTACCTGTTGTCTCTGCATCAGGGCTCTGATTTCTTTTTGCAGGACACGTTGCTCACTGGAACCAGCAGTTTCGGCCACCTGTTGAAACAAGACAATAACCTCGGCAAGACAGTTTTCAATGACATTAGTACCTATGGCCATCATGGGGTTGCATTCACGTTGGTCAATATCAACAATTACCAGTCCTTGGGCCTTCAATTCTACCCGCCCCACCTTAATGGTGACCTCTTTGTACCCCACCTGTGGCAAAGGCTGACCATTACTGGCTACTATTGTCAAATCACTATCTGGGCCACGGGTAATGTCTGAGTCAGCCCAATACCATTTATAGAGAATGTAAGGCATAGTCGTCACCTGAGAGCCGGTCCAGTAAAGCGTTCATCGGGATGCCGTCGATCACAATGGGGAGGACCGGGCATCCTCCGACGTACTTGGCTCGCCAGTTTTGTGGGCCTGGACGTCCTATTCCTGGGGGTTGGCCCTCTGCCCCAGGGGTCCATCGTTTAAATGGCAGAACCTTGCGGTGTGTCCTCCCTGGTTGCAGCGGCGGCAGATGGGTCGTCCGTCCTGATGATATCGGTTGTTGTCTCTTCCTCTGATTGGTGGGATCCTCTTCTATCGTCGCCAGGGGACGTCCTCTGGACTGGAAGACAGCTGGATTTTCTCCTAGGGATTCCTGCAGGGACTGTATGGTCCTGGCCAGTGCAGCTACACTTTTAGTCAGCTTCTGGACCTGGAGGTGCAATTCTGTGGAGGGATCATCATCCAGGATCTGTGCGTCGGCTTCTACGGGGTCCTGAGGAGAGGGTGCCACCTCCTGGTGGTACGTGAGGGCTGGACGCCTAGGGGAAACTGTGCGGCTGGGCGATGGTTCATGCAGCACCTGGATGGCCCTGTCTTTAAATTTTGCAAAGTCCAGGTCAGGGTTTTGTAAGGCTAGGATGCGCAGCTGTGTCCTATGGGTGCTGGACATGAACCCTTCAATGAACTGTTCCTTTAAGAGCTTGTCTCCATCCTGCACGCTGTTAGGGTTAATCAGTTTAACCCCTTTCTGCCATTGGACGTACTATTCCGTCCATGTGGGGTGGGCCCTAATTCCCAAGGACAGAATAGTACGTCCAGCGCGATTGGCCACGCTCACGGGGGGAGCGCGGCCGATCGCGGCCGGGTGTCAGCTGCCTATCGCAGCTGACATCAGGCACTATGTGCCAGGAGCGGTCACGGACTGCCCCTGGCACATTAACCCCCTGCACACCGCGATCAAACATGATCGCGGTGTGCCGGCGGTATAGGGAAGCATCGCGCAGGGAGGGGGCTCCCTGCGGGCTTCCCTGAGACCCCAGGAGCAACGCGATGTGATCGCGTTGCTGTGAGGGTCTCTTACCTCCTATCCCTGCAGGCCCCGGATCCAAAATGGCCGCGGGGCTGCATCCGGGTCCTGCAGGGATTACTTCCGGGTGCAGACCAGGCTCTGGTAAGCCTGCAGCACTGGAACTCAGATCGGTGATCTGACAGAGTGCTGTGCAAACTGTCAGATCAGCGATCTGTGATGTCCCCCCCTGGGACAAAGTAAAAAAGTTTAAAAAAATTTTTCCACATGTGTAAAAAAAAAAAAAAGAAAAAAAAAATCCTAAATAAAGAAAAAAAAATAATATTATTCCCATAAATCGATTTCTTTATCTAAATAAAAAAAATCAAACAATAAAAGTACACATATTTAGCATCACCGCGTCCGTAACGACCCCACCTATAAAACTATATCACTAGTTAACCCCTTCAGTGAACACCCTAAAAAAAAAAAAAAAAAACGGGGCAAAAAACAACGCTTTATTCTCATACCGCCAAACAAAAAGTGGAATAACACACGATCAAAAAGACAGATATAAATAACCATGGTACCGCTGAAAGCGTCATCTTGTCCCGCATAAAACGAGCTGCCATACAGCATCATCAGCAGAAAAATATAAAAGTTATAGTCCTCAGAATAAAGCGATGCCAAAATTATTATTTTTTCTATAAAATAGTTTTTATCGTATAAAAGCGCCAAAACATAAAAAAAATGATATAAATGAGGTATCGCTGTAATCGTACTGACCCGTAGAATAAAACTGCTTTATCAATTTTACCAAACACGGAACGGTATAAACGCCTCCCCCAAAAGAAATTCATGAATAGCTGGTTTTTGGTCATTCTGACTCACAAAAATCGGAATAAAAAGCGATCAAAAAATCTCCCGTGCCCGAACATGTTACCAATAAAAACGACAACTCGTCCCACAAAAAACAGGACCTCACATGACTCTGTGGACTCAAATATAGAAAAATTATAGCTCTCAAAATGTGGTAACGCAAAATATATTTTTTGCTATAAAAAGCGTCTTTCAGTGTGTGACGGCTGCCAATCATACAAATCCGCTAAAAAAACCCGCTATAAAAGTAAATCAAACCCCCCTTCATCACCCGCTTAGTTAGGGAAAAATTTAAAAATGTAAAAAATGTATTTATTTCCATTTTCCCATTAGGGTTAGGGCTAGGGTTAGGGTTAGGGTTAGGGTTAGGGCTAGGGTTAGGGTTAGGGTTAGGGTTAGGGCTAGGGTTAGGGCTAGGGTTAGGGCTAGGGTTAGGGTTAGGGCTAGGGTTAGGGCTAGGGTTAGGGCTAGGGTTGGGGCTAGGGTTAGGGTTGGGGCTAGGGTTAAGGCTACAGTTAGGGTTGGGGCTAAAGTTAGGGTTAGGGTTGGGGCTAAAGTTAGGGTTAGTGTTGTGAACTGTGTTTCTGGGCTCCCTCTGGTGGTCACTAACAGTATTGTGTTAGGCATGTCTTGTTGCAGGCCTGAGCTCCAGCTGTGTCGTTAAGCAGCGGGTGTTCCCTATTTAAGTCTCCTCTGGACTCAGTCTCTTGCCTGGCATCGTTGTATCCAGACCTATATGGTCTCCTCCGGATTCCTTTCAGTCTGTCTCATGCAAGAAAAGCTAAGTCCGTTTTGAATAATTTGGATCGTTTGCATTTTTCTGTGTTTTTGTCCAGCTTGCTTAATATTGGATTTTCTGGCTCGCTGGAAGCTCTAGGAGGCTGATATTCTCCCTCCGCACCATCAGTCGGTGTGGGGGTTCTTGAATGTTCAGCGTGGATGTTTTTGTAGGGTTTTCTGCTGACCGCATAGTCCACTATCTATTTTCTGCCTATCTAGACTAGTGGGCCTCACTTTGCTGAATCTAGTTCATCTCTACGTTTGTGTTTTCCTCTTGCCTCACCGTTATTATTTGTTGGGGGCTTTCTTTATCTTTGGGGTTCAATTTCTCTGGAGGCAAGTGAGGTCTTATTTTCCCTCTAGGGGTAGTCAGTTCTCCGGCTGGCTCGAGACGTCTAGAACCAACGTAGGCACGTTCACCGGCTGCTTCTAGTTGTTTGTGTTAGGATCAGGTATGCGGTTAGCCCAGTTTCCACCTCCCTAGAGCAGTATTTATGTTTTTGCTTCTTGCCGGAATATCAGAGATCCTCTACCACTGGGATCATAACAGTATGCCAGGCCTAAAGAAAATGTTTATTGCATCGCAGAATCAGGATTAAAAAGAAGTTCTGAGGTTTTTTTTGTTTTTTTTTTTGTTGCTGCAGTTTGCCTAGCTTCTTCCATCCCCTTTTTCTCTGAGTGGCTGGAACTCTGCTGCAGATATGAATGTCCAGACTCTGACTTCTAGTGTGGATCAGCTTGCTGCTAGGGTGCAAAGCATTCAGGATTTTGTTATCCATAGCCCTATGTCTGAACCAAAAATACCTATTCCTGAGCCGTTTTTTGGAGATAGATCTAAGTTCCTGAATTTTAGGAATAATTGCAAATTGTTTCTGTCTCTGAAACCGCGTTCCTCTGGTGATTCCGCTCAGCAAGTTAAGATTGTTATTTCCTTCTTGCGCGGCGACCCTCAAGATTGGGCCTTCTCTCTGGCGCCAGGAGATCCTGCATTGGTGAATGTTGATGCGTTTTTCCTGGCACTTGGTTTGCTTTATGAGGAGCCTAATCTTGAAAATCAGGCTGAAAAGATGTTGCTGGCTATCTCTCAGGGTCAGGACGAAGCTGAGGTATATTGTCAAAAATTTCGGAAATGGTCCGTGCTTACTCAATGGAATGAGTGTGCACTGGCCGCAAATTTCAGAAATGGTCTTTCTGAAGCCATTAAAGATGTGATGGTGGGGTTTCCTATCCCTACAGGTCTGAATGATTCAATGGCTCTGGCCATTCAAATTGATCGACGTTTGCGGGAGCGTAAATCTGTTAATCCTTTGGCGGTGCTGTCTGAACGGTCACCTGATTCTATGCAATGTGACAGAATTCTGACCAGAGCCGAGCGACAAAATCATAGACGTCAAAATGGGTTGCGTTTCTACTGTGGTGATTCAACACATGTTATCTCAGCATGCTCTAAACGCTTAAAAAATTTTTTTAATCCTGTCGCCATTGGTACTTTTCAGCCTAAGTTTATTTTGTCTGTGACTTTAATTTGTTCATTATCTTCTTACTCAGTTATGGCTTTTGTGGATTCTGGTGCTGCTTTAAGTCTGATGGATTTGTCATTTGCCAAGCGCTGCGGTTTTGTCCTGGAGCCTTTGGAAAATCCTATTTCTCTTAGAGGAATTGATTCTACGCCATTGGCAGAGAATAAACCTCAGTATTGGACGCAAGTGACCATGTGCATGACTCCTGTACATCAGGAGGTGATTCGTTTTCTGGTACTGCATAAAATGCATGATGTTGTTGTTTTGGGTCTGCCATGGTTACAGGCCCATAATCCAGTTTTAGATTGGAAAGCTATGACTGTGTCTAGTTGGGGGTGTCAGGGGATTCATGGCGATTCTCCATTAGTGTCTATTGCTTCTTCTACTCCTTCTGAGATCCCTGAGTTTTTGTCAGACTTTCAGGATGTATTTGATGAGGCCAGGTCCGGTGCCCTTCCTCCTCATAGGGACTGTGATTGTGCTATAGATTTGATTCCTGTTAGTAAATTTCCTAAGGGACGACTCTTTAATTTATCTGTGCCAGAGCATGCCGCGATGCGGAGTTATATAAAGGAGTCTTTGGAGAAGGGACATATTCGCCCATCCTCTTCTCCTCTTGGTGCAGGATTCTTTTTTGTGGGCAAGAAAGACGGGTCTTTGAGACCTTGTATAGATTATCGTCTTCTGAATAAGATCACGGTTAAATTTCAGTATCCTTTGCCATTGTTGTCTGATTTGTTTGCTCGGATTAAGGGATCCAGTTGGTTCACCAAGATAGATCTTCGTGGTGCGTATAACCTTGTGCGCATAAAGCAGGGAGATGAATGGAAAACGGCATTTAATACGCCCGAGGGTCATTTTGAGTACCTGGTGATGCCTTTTGGATTATCTAATGCCCCTTCTGTGTTTCAGTCCTTCATGCATGACATCTTCCGGAAATATCTGGATAAATTTATGATTATTTATCTGGATGATATTTTGTTTTTTTCTGATGATTTGGAGTCCCATGTGAACCAGGTCAGGATGGTGTTTCAGGTTCTGCGGGAGAATGCTCTATTTGTGAAGGGCTCAAAATGTATCTTTGGGGTACAGAAGGTTTCTTTTTTGGGTTTTATTTTTTCCCCTTCTACTGTGGAGATGGACCCAGTCAAGGTCCGTGCCATTCATGACTGGACTCAGCCCACGTCTGTTAAGAGCCTGCAGAAGTTCTTGGGCTTTGCTAATTTTTACCGTCGGTTTATCGCTAATTTTTCCAGCGTGGTTAAACCTTTGACGGATATGACCAAGAAGGGTTCTGATGTTGCTAATTGGTCTCCTGCGGCCGTGGAGGCCTTTCGGGAGCTGAAGCGTCGGTTTACTTCAGCGCCAGTCTTGTGCCAGCCGGATGTCTCTCTTCCCTTCCAGGTTGAAGTTGATGCTTCTGAGATTGGTGCAGGGGCCGTTTTGTCGCAAAAAAGTTCTGATGGCTCCGTGATGAAGCCATGCGCCTTCTTTTCTAGAAAATTTTCGCCTGCTGAGCGGAACTATGATGTTGGTAATCGGGAGTTGTTGGCTATGAAGTGGGCATTTGAGGAGTGGCGACATTGGCTCGAGGGAGCTAGACATCGTGTGGTGGTCTTGACTGATCATAAAAATCTGATTTACCTCGAGTCTGCCAAGCGCCTGAATCCTAGACAGGCTCGTTGGTCGTTGTTTTTCTCCCGTTTTGACTTTGTGGTCTCGTACCTGCCTGGTTCGAAGAACGTGAACGCTGATGCACTTTCTAGGAGTTTTGTGCCTGACTCTCCGAGAGTCTCGGAGCCGGCTGGTATTCTCAGAGAGGGAGTGATTTTGTCTGCCATTTCCCCAGATTTGCGACGAGTGCTGCAGAAATTTCAGGCTGATAGGCCTGATCGTTGCCCACCAGAGAGACTGTTTGTCCCTGACAGATGGACCAGCAGAGTTATTTCTGAGGTTCATTCTTCGGTGTTGGCGGGACATCCTGGGATTTTCGGTACCAGAGATTTGGTGGCTAGGTCCTTTTGGTGGCCTTCCTTGTCGCGGGATGTGCGTTCTTTTGTGCAGTCCTGTGGGATTTATGCTCGGGCTAAGCCTTGCTGTTCTCGTGCCAGCGGGTTGCTTTTGCCCTTGCCTATCCCGAAGAGGCCTTGGACGCACATTTCCATGGATTTCATTTCGGATCTTCCAGTATCTCGGAAGATGTCTGTCATCTGGGTGGTGTGCGATCGTTTTTCTAAAATGGTCCATTTGGTGCCCTTGCCTAAGTTGCCTTCCTCCTCTGATTTGGTTCCTTTGTTCTTTCAGAATGTGGTTCGTTTGCACGGCATCCCTGAGAATATTGTGTCTGACAGAGGATCCCAGTTTGTGTCCAGATTCTGGCGATCCTTTTGTGCTAAGATGGGTATTGATTTGTCTTTTTCGTCGGCTTTTCATCCTCAGACTAATGGCCAGACCGAGCGAACTAATCAGACGTTGGAGACTTATTTGAGATGTTTTGTTTCTGCTGATCAGGACGACTGGGTTACCTTTTTGCCACTGGCCGAGTTTGCCCTTAATAATCGGGCTAGTTCTGCCACTTTGGTTTCACCCTTTTTCTGCAACTCTGGTTTTCATCCTCGTTTCTCCTCGGGCCAGGTTGAACCTTCTGACTGTCCTGGGGTTGATTCTGTGGTGGATAGGTTGCAGCGGATTTGGAACCATGTGGTGGACAATTTTAAATTGTCACAAGACAAGGCCCAGCGTTTTGCCAACTGCCGCCGCGGTGTGGGTCCCCGACTTCGTGTTGGGGATTTGGTTTGGTTGTCTTCTCGGCATGTTCCTTTGAAAGTCTCCTCTCCTAAGTTCAAGCCTCGCTTTATCGGTCCTTATAAGATTTTGGAAATCCTTAACCCGGTGTCTTTTCGCTTGGACCTTCCAGCGTCATTTGCTATTCATAATGTGTTCCATAGGTCCTTGTTGCGGCGGTACGTGGCGCCTATGGTTCCTGCTGTTGAGCCTCCTGCCCCGGTTTTGGTTGAGGGCGAGTTGGAGTACGTGGTGGAGAAGATTCTGGATTCTCATATCTCTAGACGGAGACTCCAGTATTTCGTTAAGTGGAAAGGCTATGGTCAGGAGGATAATTCCTGGGTTGTCGCCTCTGATGTTCATGCGGCTGATTTGGTTCATGCCTTTCAAGCTGCTCATCCTGATCACCCTGGGGGTCTTGGTGAGGGTTCGGTGACCCCTCCTCAAGGGGGGGGTACTGTTGTGAACTGTGTTTCTGGGCTCCCTCTGGTGGTCACTAACGGTATTGTGTTAGGCATGTCTTGTTGCAGGCCTGAGCTCCAGCTGTGTCGTTAAGCAGCGGGTGTTCCCTATTTAAGTCTCCTCTGGACTCAGTCTCTTGCCTGGCATCGTTGTATCCAGACCTATATGGTCTCCTCCAGATTCCTTTCAGTCTGTCTCATGCAAGAAAAGCTAAGTCCGTTTTGAATAATTTGGATCGTTTGCATTTTTCTGTGTTTTTGTCCAGCTTGCTTAATATTGGATTTTCTGGCTCCCTGGAAGCTCTAGGGGGCTGATATTCTCCCTCCGCACCGTCAGTCGGTGTGGGGGTTCTTGAATGTTCAGCGTGGATGTTTTTGTAGGGTTTTCTGCTGACCGCATAGTCCACTATCTATTTTCTGCCTATCTAGACTAGTGGGCCTCACTTTGCTGAATCTAGTTCATCTCTACGTTTGTGTTTTCCTCTTGCCTCACCGTTATTATTTGTTGGGGGCTTTCTTTATCTTTGGGGTTCAATTTCTCTGGAGGCAAGTGAGGTCTTATTTTCCCTCTAGGGGTAGTCAGTTCTCCGGCTGGCTCGAGACGTCTAGAACCAACGTAGGCACGTTCACCGGCTGCTTCTAGTTGTTTGTGTTAGGATCAGGTATGCGGTTAGCCCAGTTTCTACCTCCCTAGAGCAGTATTTATGTTTTTGCTTCTTGCCGGAATATCAGAGATCCTCTACCACTGGGATCATAACAGGTTAGGGTTTGGATTACATTTACGGTTGGGAATAGGGTTGGTATTAGGGTTAAGGGTGTGTCTGGGTTAGAAGTGTGGTTAGGGTTACCGTTGGGATTAGGGTTAGGGGTGTGTTTGGATTAGGGTTTCAGTTATAATTGGGGGGTTTCCACTGTTTAGGCACATCAGGGGCTCTCCAAACGCGACATGGCGTCCGATCTCAATTCCAACCAATTCTGCGTTGAAAAAGTAAAACAGTGCTCCTTCCCTTCCGAGCTCTCCCGTGCGTCCAAACGGGTTTACCCCAACATTTGGGGTATCAGCGTACTCGGAACACATTGGAGAACAACTTTTGGGGTCCAATCTATCCTGTTACCCTTGAGAAAATACAAAACTGGGGGCTAAAAAATAATTTTTGGGTGAAAACAATTTTTTTTTATTTGCACGGCTCTGCGTTATAAACTGTAGTGAAACACTTGGGGGTTCAAAGCTCTCACAACACATCTAGATGAGTTCCTTAGGGGGTCTACTTTCCAAAATGGTGTCACTTGTGGGGGGTTTCTACTGTTTAGGTATATTAGGGGCTCTGCAAACGCAATGTGACACCTGCAGACCATTCCATCTAAGTCTGCATTCCAAATGGCGCTCCTTCCCTTCCGAGCCCTCCCATGCACCCAAACGGTGCTTCCTCCCCACATATGGGGTATCAGCATACTCAAGACAAATGGGACAACAACTTTTGGGTTCCAATTTCTCCTGTTACCCTTGGGAAAATACAAAACTGGGGGCTAAAATATAATTTTGGGGGGAAATATTTTTTTTATTATTTTCACGGCTCTGCGTTATAAACTGTAGTGAAACACTTGGGGGTTTAACGTTCTCACAACACAACTAGATAAGCTCCTTGTGGTATCTAGTTTCCAATATTCGGTCACTTGTGGGGGGTTTCTACTGTTTAGGTACATTAGGGGCTCTGCAAACGCAATGTGACGCCTGCAGACCAATCCATCTAAGTGCATTCCAAATGATGCTCCTTCCCTCCTGAGCTCTGCCATGCGCTCAAACGGTGGTTCCCCCCCACATATCAGGTATCAGCATACTCTGGACAAATTGGACAACAATATTTATGGTCCAATTTCTCCTGTTACCCTTGGAAAAATACAAAACTGGTGGCCCAAAAATAATTTTTGTGGAAAAAAAAATATTTTTTATTTGCACGGCTCTGCGTTATAAACTGTAGTGAAACACTTGGGGGTTCAAAGCTCTCACAACACATCTAGATGAGTTCCTTAGGGGGTCTACTTTCCAAAATGGTGTCACTTGTGTTTTTTTTTTACTGTTTAGCTACATTAGGGGCTCTGCAAACGCAATGTGACGCCTGCAGACCATTCCATCTAAGTCTGCATTCCAAATGGCGCTCCATCCCTTCCGAGCCCCACATGTGGGGAATCAGCGTACTCAGGACAAATTGGACAACAACTTTTGGGGTCCAATTTCTCCTGTTACCCTCGGGAAAATACAAAACTGGGGGCGAAAATATAATTTTTGTGGGAAAAAATTTTTGTTTTAATTTTACGGCTCTGCATTATAAACTTCTGTGAAGCACTTAGTGGGTCAAAGTGCTCACCACACCTCTAGATAAGTTTCTTAGGGGGTCTACTTTCCAAAATGGTGTCACTTGTGGGGGTTTCAATGTTTAGGCACATCAGTGGCTTTCCAAACGCAACATGGCGTCCCATCTCAATTCCTGTCAATTTTGCAATGAAAAGTCAAACAGCGCTCCTTCCCTTCCGAGCTCTCCCATGCGCCAAAACAGTGGTTTACCCCCACATATGGGGTATCAGCATACTCAGGACAAATTGTACAACAACTTTTGGGGTCCAATTTCTTCTCTTACCCTTGGGAAAATAAAAAATTGGGGGCGAAAAGATAATTTTTGTGAAAAAATATGATTTTTTATTTTTACGGTTCTGCATTATAAACTTCTGTGAAGCACTTGGTGGGTCAAAGTGCTCACCACACATCTAGATAAGTTCCTTAGGGGGTCTACTTTCCAAAATGGTGTCACTTGTGGGGGGTTTCAATGTTTAGGCACATCAGGGGCTCTCCAAACGCAACATGGCGTCCAATCTCAATTCCAGTCAATTTTGCATTGAAAAGTCAAATGGCGCTCCTTCGCTCCCGAGCTCTGTCATGTGCCCAAACAGTGGTTTACCCCCACATATAGGGTATCGGCGTACTCAGGACAAATTGTACAACATGTTTTGGGGTCCATTTTCTCCTGTTACTCTTGGTAAAATAAAACAAATTGGAGCTGAATTAAATTTTGTGTGAAAAAAAGTTAAATGTTCATTTTTATTTAAACATTCCAAAAATTCCTGTGAAACACCTGAAGGGTTAATAAACTTCTTGAATGTGGTTTTGAGCACCTTGAGGGGTGCAGTTTTTAGAATGCTGTCACACTTGGGTATTTTCTATCATATAGACCCCTCAAAATGACTTCAAATGAGATGTGGTCCCTAAAAAAAAATGGTGTTGTAAAAATGAGAAATTGCTGATAAACTTTTAACCCTTATAACTCCCTAACAAAAAAAAATTTTGGTTCCAAAATTGTGCTGATGTAAAGTAGACATGTGGGAAATGTTACTTATTAAGTATTTAAAAATTCAAAGTTGGAAAATTGCGAAATTTCCAAAATTTTCGCCAAATTTCCATTTTTTTCACAAATAAACGCAAGTAATATCAAATAAATTTTACCACTATCATGAAGAACAATATGTCACGAGAAAACAGTGTCAGAATCACCAGGATCCGTTGAAGCGTTCCAGAGTTATAACCTCATAAAGGGACAGTGGTCAGAATTGTAAAAATTGGCCTGGTCATTAACGTGCAAACCACCCTTGGGGGTGAAGGGGTTAATGGCCCATAGTGCCTCCTGGAGATTAAGGGCATAGTCCCGCATGCTATCCTGTGCTCTTTGTTTGCACCCGAAAAACCTCATTTTGATTTCTGCAGCGGTGCGGGTGTCAAAAGTGGTTTTCATTTTGGCAAACATCTGCTTAACAGTTCCTTTTTCCATATCCGGCCAGGATTTTACTTCTCTTAGGGCTGCGCCCAGTAGCGTGGATACCGGGGGGCAGAGGAGGTGGGTGCCCCGGGTCCGGAGCTCAGAGGGGGCCCACCTGGAGCTACGCTACTGTAACTGCATCAGTGTGCGCAGCGCACCGATGCAGTTACATTCTGCGGCAGAGCAGGGAGAATCGATCTCCCTGCTCTGCCGCTATGGGGCCCTTGAGCAGGCGGGGGGACCCAGTGCCAGCAGTGGGCCCCCCGCCTGTCATCGCAAGGTGAGTTGTATCGGCATTTAGCCAATAAAGCTCACCGCATTGATGGGAGAAGGAGCTTTGCGCTCCTTCTCCCATCATCCCCTGTCAGCGTCCGGCGTCGCCGATACGGACAGCGGGCACAATGACGTCACTGCCCAGTGCCCGCTGCCAGGAGATGAGCGGGAGTTCGTCGAAGTGCAGGAAGCAGGAGGAAGAAATGTGAGTATTTATAGTTTTTTTATGGGGGCTGCCTTAAACTATAGGGTCTGCCTATGGGGGTACTGTTTTATACCACAGGGTCTGCTTATGGGGGTACTGTCTTATACTACAGGGTCTGCCTATATGGGTACTGTCTTATACTACAGGGTCTGCCTATAGGGGTACTGTTTTATACCACAGGGTCTGTCTATGGGGGTACTGTCATACTACAGGGTCTGCCTATGGGGGTACTGTCTTATACTACAGGGTGTGCCTATGAGGGTACTGTCTTATACTACAGGGTCTGCCTATGGGGGTACTGTCTTATGCTACAGGGTCTGCCTCTGGGGGTACTGTCTTATACTATAGGGTCTGCCTATGGGGGTGCTGCCTTGTGCTATATAGAGGACTATCTGGCACATTATACTATATGGAGGCTATCTATGGGGCTATCATACAGTGTGGGGATTACAGAGAAGGGGCCATTATACAGTGTTGGAGCCATCAAACAGTTTGGGGGCTACTAAGGGGTCAGTATACTGTGTGGGTGGTACTATACAGTGAGGGGGCATAATACTGTGTATAAGAGAGCATCACACTGTGTATAAGGGAGCTGTACAGCGGGAGACTCGGGACATTATTAAATGTAAAGTTGGCACTTATTGTTATAGGGGAACTCAGGTTACTGTGACTGTCAAAGGGGCACACAGGGCATTATTAATTTCTAGGGGGCACAATGTGGGCACTGTTTTCTAGGGCACTTGCGCCGGGCATTACTATATTACAGAGGGGTGCTTTAGAATTCAGAGGGCACAGAGAACCACACAGCAGGTGCAGTAATAGGGACACATACGGCAGCAGTGGCTCAGTATTCGGGTATCAGCAGGATGAGGAGTTTGTGCAGGTTGGGAATAGATGGTGATGGGGCTGGAATGTGAGAAGTGAAACGTGTCTTTGTTGCATTCTCTGCAGCCTGAGTCCTGGCTGGAAGAAGTTGTCGTGTCGGTCTGGAGTAGATGGAAAAGATGGGAAAAGTGAACGATTCCATCAGAAAGAACGTCAGCAGTAAGTCATTATTTGTAACTGTACTGTGATCTCTTATATGTTCTGTAGGACTGGTATCTACCACTGACCATATGGTGGTAATATCCATGTTGGTCCTTATATAGAGATTATCTTCAGTAACAGTGCGGTCATTTGCTGAGGTTCTCCTTCACTATTAGGGTGCGTCACCGAGTTGTAATCGAGGTTACCTGGTTAGGGGCCCACTCAGAAGCTTCGCCCCCTCTGAACCAAAACCATAGCTATGCCTCTGGCTGCGCCAATTAGTTGGCCAGTTAGGATGCTGACCTTTTGATGCTCTGTCAGGGGATATACTTCAAATAGGCTGCAGAGACTTTCCTTAAAGTCACTTAACGTATGGGACTCCCCAGTATATTGTGTAAGCCAGGCTGTTCCAGGTATATAGGGCATGGGTAGCGGCATTATAGGAGCTGTTACTGTGGTGGGGTCCTGCCGGTTTGCAGGAGCTGTGGGCACTGTGGGGCTTGGTGGCATTATGGGACCTGCGGCTGCGACAACCGCGGGGCCTGGGGGCATCATGGGGCCTGCGGCTCTGACCGCCGCCAATTCTCCTCCCTGGTCAGACATGTCCCCTTCCCCCTTGCTAACCTTGCAGGGCTGACGTCTTGCCACCGGCATCTGTAGCGGTTCCTGCTGTATGCGGTCGGGCGCTCCTCCCAGTCCTCCTTCCGGGGCCCTTTGCTCGGCGTCTTCACTTGTGGCCCCTCTCACAGCACGGCACCAGCTTCCTCTTTGCCCTCTTTTGCTGACTCCACCACAAAGGTACGCCTTCCTCTTCCCCTCGCCTTCCACGTGGGGTGGCAATAGCGGCTTGCAAGCAAATTGTCAGTCTCTGGCACATAGTACTTGGCGATGCCAGGGCACGAAATCCTGTTCATGACGCCAAGGTTGAGTCGCCCACCAGGCCAATGGGGATACTCGGTACCGGGTCCGGTCGCACTTAAAGGGGATGTCACGGTGGCTGCAACCCGGTCCATGGCCCTGGCCCCCCAATTAAAGGGGGAAAGTCTTTTAAGGGGGCTTTGTAATAAAGTTTGTATTCGTGACGCCACCTGTGGTTCTCGGTCAGAGGGGACCAATGCTGCTTAAAGGGGTCCTCTGGGGTGATGTTACCGCAACATAGATGGTGACGCTTCCCACAGGTGAAGCGGGGTCCCCAGGGCTCCCAGTGGAGTGGACAAGGATGGTGGGTTGCCGGTAAATAAACGGAGGACACAGGGTGGCAGTCTTTACCTGGTTTACTGATGGTAGCAGGCCACAGTCCAGGATACCGGCAGCAGGTGTAGATGCAGTCCAGGCAGCCTGAAGACAGGTGGAGACCCCCTTGGCAGGTCAGGTTGGGAGCCTTCCACTTTGCACTGACTATTAGTCCCTTGCTGCCTGTAGTGTCCTAATAAGGTCCTCGTTCTCTCCTGTCCTGGGACAGTACCTGTAAGGTCGGCAGCTTAAGCCATTTCTCTGGGGTCTCTGTATATGGTGACTCTGGGATCTGGTATGCTGCTGTAGCTCAGATTTAATGGGGCTGGTTACTTTCAGCTCTCTGCTGGTGGACTTGCAGTTGCCCACAACCTCGGACTCCCAGTGCCCGGCCTCTGCGCTCTGCTTAGAGGGGCCCAGTCACAGCCCTCGTCTACCTCCTAATCACTCCTCTGCTCCTTCCCTGTCTCCTGTCTGCACCAGACTGTTTAACTCCTCCTCCAGACCAGGATGTAAATTGAGTGAAGCTCCCCTAAAACCAGGTTTTGAGCTCCCCCTTCTGGCCTGGAGTCAGAAATTGTTGTATGTGAGATTACCTGCCAAAGGGATCCCTCCTGTCTCCAGGCATGGCATTACCCTCCCCAAGAAGAAGGCAGCACCACTGTGGTACCCGAACTCCTGGGGTGCCACACATGATAACCCCCACAATATATTAGAGCACCTCACAGTAGTCACCACACTGTGTGATTGCCCCCACAGTAGGCCCCAAACTGTATAATGACCTCCACATTAGCTCCCAAACTGTATACTGACCACCAAATTAGCCTTCAAATCTGTATAATGGCAACCATATTAGCCCCCAAACTGTATAATGGCCCTTACATTTGCCCCCAAGCTGTATAATGGCCTGCACTTTAGCCGCCAAACTGTATAAAAGTTCTTACATTAGCCCTCAAACTGTATATTGGCTGTATCATTAGGCCTCAAACTGTATAATGGTCACTGCATTAGCCCCCCAACTGTATAATGGTCACCGTATTAGTCCCCAAACTGTATAAAGGCCCCCACATTAGCCCCCAAACTGTATAATGCCCCCCACATTAGTTTCCTTGCTGTATAATGGCTCCCGCATTAGCCCCCAAACTGTGTAATGGCCCCACATTAGCCCACAAGCTGTATAATGCTCCCCACATTAATTTCCATGCTGTATAATGCCCTCCGCATTAGCCTCCAAACTGTATAATGCCCCCCACATTAGTTTCCATGCTGTATAATGCCCCCCACATTAACCTCCAAACTGTATAATGGCCCCCACATTAGCCCCCAAGCTGTATAATGGCCCTTACTTTAGCCTCCAAACTTTATAATGACCCTTACATTAGCCCCCTAACTATATAAAGTCCCCCACATTAGCCCCCAAACTGTATAATGGCCCCCACATTGGCTTCCAACGCGCTGTCATAGCACCAAAGCACGCTCAGGACGTCAGAGTCCTGGAGCAGCACGGTGATGTCACCGCACTGGGATTTTGAAGTCCTGTGCGTGAGTTAGCGTCTCAACCATTCTATAGACTGCAGGCTCAAAGCAACCTGCATTCTACAGAACAGAGAGCTTTAGTGCAGGGAGGTTGTGTCTCCCTGCCCTACCACAGGGCTGAACTATATCAGCATGCTGCGCACACCAATACAGCTAAAGGTAGCGTAGGTCCGGGGCCTTCTGAATGCTGTGCCCGGGGCAACCGTGCCCTCTTCCCCCCAGTAGCTAAGCTACAGGTAGGTAGCATGCAGTATCTGGAGAACAGAATTGCTGATTATTACATGATAATCTCCCTTTAAAATATGGATACCAAATATATAGGTTTTGTCTTTTGTCTTGGTTGCTCAGCACCTATAACTAGTGCATATAGGAAGCTCATAGTTATGCGAGATTATTTTTCAATGACTTCTGTGGCATAGCAACTAAAGAAAGCAGAAGAAACAGTGCCTAGTGGAGCGTAGCCATATGGATTTCTCATTACATTGTTATTTACTTCTGCTAATTCCTCATTCTAGAAGCATTAAAAACCTTAATCTTATTCTTGCATTTTATGTGATTTAGAAATAATTTGGATAGAGTTTAAGATATTAAGTAAAAATGTTTGATTGGTTGTGATGGCATATGTAACCTACTAGGGGCAAAATGTCTGTCTGGCAAGCAATATGTAAAACAGTTGCATTGGCCCCATTATGTGAAGTACTCTGCAATGAGACAGTGTAAGGCTGGTTTCACACTTGCGTTTTTATCTGCATGCGTTTTAAAAAAAACCAAAAAAAACGCATGTGTGAAAAACGCATGTAAACGCGGTAAAACGCATGCGTTTTTTAGACACATGCGTTTTTATAGAAAAACACAAGAAAACACAAGAAAACACAAGAAAACACAAGAAAACCCTAACCCTAACCCTACCCCTACCCCTAACCCTAACCCTAAACGTGACTGAAATACGTGGCACTGAAATACGTGGCACTGAAATACGTGGTACTTAAATACGTGGCACTTAAATACGTGGCACTTAAATACGTGGCACGTGGCACTTAAATACGTGGCACTTAAATACATGGCACTTAAATACGTGGAACGTGGCACTTAAATACGTGGCACGTGGCACGTAAATACGTGGCACGTGGCACGTAAATACGTGGCACGTGGCACTTAAATACGTGGCACGTGGCACTTAAATACGTGGCACGTGGCATACGTGGCACTGAAATACGTGATACGTGGCACTTAAATACGTGACAATGTGACTGTCAGAAAATGTTCATTAAACGGTTAGGGGTGAGGTTAGGGGTAGAGTTAGGGTTAGGGTTTGGATCCCTTTATCACCTTGATGGTGGTGGGTGGCTTTTCAGTGTGTTTTATGTTTTTTTTCTATAAAAACGCATGCGTTTTTAGCGCAAACAAACGCATGTGCTTAAAAACGCATGCGTTTACATAGACAGCAATGCATTTTTTTGCCGCGAAAAAACGCGCAAGAAAATACTGCAGGTAGCATTTTTGAAAATGAACGCATGCAGACAAAAAACGCATGCGTTTGAAAACGCGACCAAACGCATGTGCAAAAAAACGCATGCGTTTTCAATGTTAAATATAGGGGAAAAATGCATGCGTTTTTTGTGCAAAAAACGCTGCAGACAAAAACGCAAGTGTGAAACCAGCCTAATGTATGTTGATACTACGAGGCTTCTATTATTTTTTACTGTTTATTTTATTGTTCATTTGCTTCCTAAAAGCAAAATGAAGTGCATTTCTAAATAGTCTTTTAAAAAAATGTCTTTCCTAGTTGTTGTTCTAGTGCCTGCCTATCTCCTTCACATAGCAGGCTATGCTGCTGCTTCTCACTTAGATCCCACAGCACACTTCTCTTGACTGTACTACCTTTCTCTGCCCCCTCTCCTTTTGCTCAGTGTCAGAGATGGGAGCAGGAAGGAGGTTTTAAAGTTTAGATGACAGCATTGGAAGGGTTGGGAGGGAAGAAGGCATCCAAGTGTTTAGTGAGGGCAAATTACACAGCCTGTACTATGGCAGTGTGAGAGGGAGGAGGTGTGAATCACATACAGTAGGTTGTGTATTTGTATTGACACAGATTAGGGCCCCTACAGTAGGGAGACAGAGGAGGAATCTAAAATTCTTCAGTCTTAAAGGGTTTAGCTCAACATATGTCTTCAGGAATGCACAGCTCCTCAACTTCCTCATTTCCTTTAGTGAGGAGCATGAGGTTACCATTGCCTACATGTGGAACAATGGGAGGTGCAGTCCGACGGGTGCCATGTCTCTCGCTAGTGCAACACAGCAGAGATAGTGAAGAGAACAAAAGAGTAGCACTTCAGAAGTGATGCTCCTTCGTCCTCTTCACTCCTCATTTCCTTGATGCTGGTGAATGGGGGTTTTTCTTTGAGTGACAGTTCTGGTTGAGAAGCATCATCCTTCTGCAGACCTGAATGTTTCACAGTGTCCTTGCTCTAAAGCCTACACAGTTATCTCTAAATTTGCCTATTGGTAAAAAAGTGTCTTTGAACAAGCGCACTGCTCAGCAGTTCATGGGGAAAGTAAACACTGCTTATGATAACTGCACTGGCTAAGCGGTCAGACAGATATGGGCTAGGGGCTTGTGATTTTGTAGGACTTAAAATGGCAGCTCCAGATCAGGAGCTGACACGGAGGGGGAGGTGAGCAGCACTGTTTAGTTACTTTATAGAAATAAAAAAACTGAAGAGAAGTGACTGGGTTCTTATGAGGTAACTCCTCAGCCAGGAATGTAGCAACTGTACATGTTTGGCCAGGTTGTGGTGGTCGTCTCCGTGGCAGCAACCTGTAAACAATGTAAAACAAAAGTTCTCACAGCAAAGACAGCAAACACACCATGTCAAATTGCAAACTTGATTATTTTTACCGTGTTTAACTATTTGAAATCATAACATGAGAATAATTCTTTAAGGTGTCTATACACATTAGATCTCTTCCAACTCCTCCATACACAGGAACTCTTTGCTTAGTCCGACTGCAAATTTTAATTTTCAAAACATTCATCATCCTGAAGCAACTACTAATATATATAAAAATATTTTTTTTCTATGAAAAAGGTGTTCATAGCATTAGGTTTGTCCAGTCTAATGGAGCTAAATGCTATCTGTTGTGAATTCTGCTTTTGGGCTCCCTCCGGTGGTTGTAGGTGGTAATGCAGTTGTCCCTGAGTTGCAGTCCTGGTCAGATGTATCTGCTGATTGCAGTTCTGACTGGGGTATTTAGGCGTGCAGGATTCATTAGTCCTTGCCAGTTGTCCATGGTTGTTGGGAGGTTTTGGTCCTGGTTTGGTTCCATCTGCCTTCTGCCAAATCAGCAAAGATAAGTGTCTGGTTTTGTTTCTGTGGCACCCATGCTGTGTGCTTAATAATTCTGTGCTATTCAGTGTTTTTTTGTCCAGCTTAGATTGTCAGTATTTTCTCAGTCTTGTTGGATTCTCTGGAGTGGCAGATATACATTCCATGTCTTTAGTTAGATTGTGGAACTTTTTGTATTATCTTCTGTGGATATTTTTGGAAGGGTTTTAATACTGACCGCTTAGTATTCTGTCCTATCTTTCCCTATTTAGCTAGAGTGGCCTCTTTTGCTGAATCCTGTTTTCTGCCTGCGTGTGTCTTTCCTCTCCTACTCACAGTCAATATTCGTGGGGGGCTGCCTATCCTTTGGGGTTCTGCTCTGAGGCAAGGTAGTATTCCTATTTCCATCTATAGGGGTATTTAGTCCTCCGGCTGTGTCGAGGTGTCTAGGGTTTGTTAGGCACACCCCACGGCTACTTCTAGTTGCGGTGTTAGTTTAGGTTTTGCAGTCAGTACAGTTTCCACCTACTCCAGAGAAAGTTCATGCGGCTCCAAAGTCACCGGATCATAACAGTACAACTGGCCCACTATGAGTTAAATGCATCTCAGAAGAAGGGAAGAAAGGTGTTGAGTCATTTTTTTTTCTCTGTAGTTTGCTTTGCCTTTTCTTCCCTCTTTTTCTCTGGGTGGCTAAGGAGTCTTGTGTTAGCATGGATGTTCAGGAATTAGCTTCTCGTGTAGACCAGCCTGCTGCTGGGGTACAGGGAATTTCTGATTATATTGTTCAGACTCCTGTTTTAGAGCCGAAGATTCCTACTCCTGATTTGTTTTTTGGTGACAGGTCCAAATTTTTGAGTTTTAAAAACAACTGTGAACTGTTTTTTGCTTTGAGACCTCGATCCTCTGGGGATTCTATTCAGCAGGTTAAAATCGTCATTTCCCTGCTGCGTGGTGATCCACAGGATTGGGCATTTTCCCTGGAATCTGGGAAACCGGCTTTGCTTAATGTAGATTCCTTTTTTCAGGCTTTAGGATTATTATATGATGAACCTAATTCTGTGGATCAAGCGGAGAAGACCTTGTTGGCCCTATCTCAGGGTCAAGAGGCGGCAGAATTGTATTGTCAGAAATTTAGAAAATGGTCTGTGTTGACTAAATGGAATGATGATGCTTTGGCGGCAATTTTCAGAAAGGGTCTTTCTGAATCCGTTAAAGATGTTATGGTGGGGTTTCCCACGCCTGTCGGTCTGAGTGATTCTATGTCTTTGGCCATTCAGATTGATCGGCGCTTGCGGGAGCGCAGAACTGTGCGCGCTGTGGCGTTGTCCTCAGAGCAGAGTCCTGAGCCAATGCAGTGTGATAGGATTCTGTCTAGGACAGAATGACAAGGACTCAGACGTCAGAATAGGTTGTGTTATTATTGTGGCGACGCTTCTCATGTCATTTCAGTCTGCCCTAAACGGACAAAGAGGATCGCTAGTTCATTTATCATCAGTACTGTATAACCTAATTTTCTGTTATCGGTGTCCTTGATCTGCTCATTGTCATCATTTTCTGTCTTGGCGTTTGTGGATTCAGGCGCCGCTTTGAACTTAATGGACCTTGAGTTTGCCAGGCGTTGTGGTTTCCCCTTGCAGAACTTTGCAGAACCTTATTCCTTTAAGGGGCATTGATGCTACACCTTTGGCTAAAAATAAGCCCCAGTTTTGGACACAGGTAACCATGCGCATGGCGCCAGCCCATCAGGAAGATTGTCGATTTCTGGTATTGCTTAATTTACATGATGCTATCGTGTTGGGTTTCCGTGGTTTCCGTGGTTACAGGAACATAATCCTGTGTTGGATTGGAAGTCTATGTCTGTGACTAGTTGGGGTTGTCAGGGGGTTCATAATGATGATCTTTAATGTCCATCTCCTCTTCTTCCTCTTCCGAAATTCCAGAGTTTTTGTCTGATTTTCAAGATGTATTCGATGAGCCCAAGTCCAGTTCTCTTCCACCGCACAGGGACTGTGATTGTGCTATTGATTTGATTCCAGGCTGTAAGTTTCCTAAGGGCCGACTCTTCAACCTGTCTGTGCCTGAACATAGCGCTATGCGGAGTTATGTTAAGGAGTATTTGGAGAAAGGGCATATTCGGCCATCTTCTTCACCGGTGGGAGCGGGATTTTATTTTGTTGCTAAGAAGGATGGCTCCTTGAGACCCTGTATTGATTATTGCCTCTTGAATAAGATCACGGTCAAGTTTCAATACCCTTTACCTTTGCTTTCCGATTTGTTTGCTAGGATTAAGGTGGCTAGTTGGTTTACGAAGATTGACCTTCGGGGGCGTATAATCTTGTTCGTATTAAGCAGGGTGATGAATGGAAAACTGCGTTCAATACGCCCAAAGGCCATTTTGAATACCTTGTGATGCCGTTCGGGCTCACTAATGCTACATCTGTTTTTCAATCTTTCATGCATGATATCTTCCGGACTTATATTGATAAATTCTTGATTGTATATTTGGACGATATTTTGATTTTTTTCTGATGATTGGGAGTCTCATGTGGAACAGGTCAGGATGGTATTTCAGATCCTTCGTGACAATGCTTTGTTTGTGAAGGGGTCTAAGTGTCTCTTTGGGGTGCAGAAGGTTTCTTTTTTGGGTTTTATTTTTTCTCCTTCATCTATTGAAATGGATCCGGTTAAGGTTCAGGCCATTCATGATTGGATTCAACCCACGTCTGTAAAGAGCCTTCAGAAATTTTTGGGTTTTGCAAATTTTTATCGCCGTTTCATTGCTAACTTTTCCAGCGTGGTTAAACCCTTGACCGATTTGACGAAGAAAGGCGCTGATGTGGCGAATTGGTCCTCTGCGGCTGTTTCTGCCTTTCTGGAGCTTAAACGTCGATTTACTTCTGCTCCGGTGTTGCGCCAACCGGATGTTTCTCTTCCGTTTCAGGTTGAGATTGACGCTTCTGAGATTGGTGCAGGGACCGTTTTGTCCCAGAGTGATCATGTTGGTTCCTTGATGAAACCGTGTGCATTCTTTTCCCGTAAATTTTCGCCTGCTGAACGCAATTATGATGTCGGCAATCGGGAGTTGTTGGCTATGAAGTGGGCATTTTAAGGAGTGGCGACATTGGCTTGAGGGAGCTAAGCACCGTATTGTGGTCTTGACCGATCATAAGAATTTGATTTACCTCGAGTCTGCCAAGCGGCTGAATCCTAGACAGGCTCGATAGTCCTTGTTTTTTTCCCGTTTTGATTTTGTGGTCTCGTATCTTCCGGGTTCCAAGAATATTAAGGCTGATGCCCTTTCTAGGAGTTTTTTGCCTGATTCTCCTGAGGTCCTTGAACCGGTCGGCATTCTGAAAGAAGGGGTGGTTCTTTCTGCTATTTCCCCTGATTTACGACGGGTTCTTCAGGAATTTCAGGCTGACAGACCTGATCGTTGTCCAGTGGGGAAACTGTTTGTTCCTGACAGATGGACTAGTAGAGTGATTTCTGAGGTTCACTGTCCGTCCTGTGTTGGCTGGTCATCCTGGTATTTTTGGTACCAGAGACTTGGTTGGTAGGTCCTTTTGGTGGCCTTCTTTATCACGTGATGTGCGTTCTTTTGTGCAGTCCTGTGGGACTTGTGCGCAGGCCAAGCCTTGTTGTTCCCATGCTAGTGGGTTGCTTTTGCCATTGCCGGTCTATGAGAGGCCCTGGACGCATATTTCTGGATTTTATTTCTGATCTTCCGGTTTCCCAGAGGATGTCGGTTATCTGGGTTTTTTGTGAACGGTTTTCTAAGATGGTTCATTTGGTGCCTTTGCCTAAATTGCCTTCCTCTTCAGATTTAGTTTTGTTGTTTTTTCAGCATGTGGTTCGTTTGCATGGTATTCCGGAGAATATTGTGTCTGACAGAGGTTCCCAGTTTGTTTCTAGGTTTTGGCGGGCCTTTTGTGCTAGGCTGGGCATTGATTTATTTTTTTCTTCGGCATTTCATCCTCAGACAAATGGCCAAACCGAGCGAACTAATCAGACCTTGGAGACTTATTTGAGATGCTTTGTGTCTGCTGATCAGGATGATTGGGTGGCCTTTTTGCCATTGGCCGAGTTTGCCCTTAATAATCGGGCTAGTTCTGCTACCTTGGTTTCGCCTTTTTTTTGTAATTTTGGTTTTCATCCTCGTTTTTCTTCTGGGCAGGTTGAGCCTTCTGACTGTCCTGGTGTGGATTCTGTGGTCGACAGGTTGCAGCAGATTTGGGCTCATGTGGTGGACAATTTGGTGTTGTCTCAGGAGGAGACTCAACGTTTTGCTAACCGTCGTCGGTGTGTTGGTTCCCGGCTTCAGGTTGGGGATCTGGTCTGGTTGTCTTCCCGTCATGTTCCTATGAAGGTTTCTTCTCCTAAGTTTAAGCCTCGGTTTATTGGTCCTTATAGGATTTCTGGGATTATTAATCCGGTGTCTTTTCGATTGGCGCTTCCGGCCTCTTTTGCTATCCATAATGTCTTCCATAGATCTTTATTGCGGAAATATGTGGTACCCGTTGTTCCCTCTGTTGATCCTCCGGCCCCGGTGTTGGTTGATGGGGAGTTGGAGTATGTGGTTGAGAAGATTTTGGATTCTCGTTTTTCGAGGCGGAGGCTTCAGTATCTTGTCAAATGGAAGGGTTATGGCCAGGAGGATAATTCTTGGGTTTTTGCCTCTGATATCCATGCTGCTGATTTGGTTCATGCTTTTCATCTGGCTCGTCCTGATCAGCCTGGGGGCTCTGGTGAGGGTTCGGTGACCCCTCCTCAAGGGGGGGGTACTGTTGTGAATTCTGCTTTTGGGCTCCCTCCAGTGGTTGTAGGTGGTAATGCAGTTGTCCCTGAGTTGCAGTCCTGGTCAGGTGTAGCTGCTGATTGCAGTTCTGACTGGGGTATTTAGGCGTGCAGGATTCATTAGTCCTTGCCAGTTGTCCATGGTTGTTGGGAGGTTTTGGTCCTGGTTTGGTTCCATCTGCCTTCTGCCAAATCAGCAAAAGATAAGTGTCTGGTTTTGTTTCTGTGGCACACATGCTGTGTGCTTAATAATTCTGTGCTATTCAGTGTTTTTTTGTCCAGCTTAGATTGTCAGTATTTTCTCAGTCTTGTTGGATTCTCTGGAGTGGCAGATATACATTCCATGTCTTTAGTTAGATTGTGGAACTTTTTGTATTATCTGCTGTGGATATTTTTGGAAGGGTTTTAATGCTGGCCACTTAGTATTCTGTCCTATCTTTCCCTATTTAGCTAGAGTGGCCTCTTTTGCTGAATCCTGTTTTCTGCCTGCGTGTGTCTTTCCTCTCCTACTCACAGTCAATATTCGTGGGGGGCTGCCTATCCTTTGGGGTTCTGCTCTGAGGCAAGGTAGTATTCCTGTTTCCATCTATAGGGGTATTTAGTCCTCCGGCTGTGTCGAGGTGTCTAGGGTTTGTTAGGCACACCCCACGGCTACTTCTAGTTGCGGTGTTAGTTTAGGTTTTGCAGTCAGTACAGTTTCCACCTACTCCAGAGAAAGTTCATGCGGCTCCAAAGTCACCGGATCATAACAGCTATATCCTGAATAATGAATAATTATGTACCTTTTGTAATGTACTTTGCATTTCAATTCCTCAAAACCTGCAGGTCAAGTATGAATTAGTGCTATTGAAAGTATTAAGCTCACAGAGAATTACCGTACTTTGACTGAATACATTATTGAAAACCCTTAGATGCCATATGGCAATCACATTTGCTCTTTTACAGTGTTATCCATACCAATTTGGGTAACAACATTACTACATTTCAAGCAATTATTGACAAGAAGAAATATAGTTGTGAGTCAAATGTTCATTTTGGGCATTGTAACCTTTATGATAGGCTCAGGGCTGGCATTGGGGGAGGGTGGTAGTCTAGACTGGGTAACTGCCTAAGGTCCTCATCATTAAAAGGGTTGGCAATCCAGAAACTGTACTGATAAGGCTACATCATCAGTGAAGTTGTGGGGCGTGGCCTGAGCTCTGCTAATGTAAAGACACAAGAGCTCCGAGCTCCCACTGAAGGACCTCTCTAAAGCCACTACAGAGCATGCAGGAGGATTATTCCCTCAAGTCTTTGATCCAGATTTGTTCCCCACTCATTGCTGAATTAATCAACACCAAGACTGTACAATTTGGTGGAGGATTTCAGAAGATACAGCTTTTTGGAGGAGACGCTTGGGGCCTTCATGACAAGTAGGAAGTGTGCTGACACACGACGTGTGCCATTGATAAAATAAAGCCCTGGACTCTGCATATTTAACAAGCCCTGGAGGGTTCTTCTATTTAACCTGATGGGTAATCTGATAACAAGACTGGACTGCCTGGGTGAGTAACACCGGGGAGAACATTCGCAGGAGTCGGTGGGCCCAAGCAAGCATCGGAGACTTCATCGGACACTGTTGCTCCAGCGCGGACTGTTCAGTGATCCATGCTGCCATCCATTACAGGAGCGGGGACCTATTTCGCACCCGACACCCAAGCTCTCTCATCGGGAATCCTGGATTACAGGCTGGTGCTCCGGCTTTGAACGGGGCCTGCTCCTAAGCGGTGACGTCACGCGGCTGCTTCTGTTTACAGGAGACGAGGGATCTTGAGCGATGCTGGTGTCCCTCATTGATGAAAAAGACTGGGTCACAGTTTTGAGCACATTCTTTTATTAATCCTCACGGTTCTCGATTAACCAGGTATCTACCTGGCACCCCTGGGAACAAGAAACGCAGTAGCTAATACTGGGAAGGCTACTAGACTGAGCCCATCTATGAGGAGTGCATATTGAGCACAACTGCCACACAGTAGAACGAGAAATCACCCCTGAAATTGGCAGAAAGCTGGTATACAGCAGAGGCTTGAGCAACATCAATACTGTCAGTGGGGGGAGAAGTTGCTGATCCCGGAGTTGATCTGGAAGAAGATTGCCACCTTTACATATATCTGAATTACAGAATATACCTTTATGCAAATTGCCTCTGCTGAAAAAAAGAGGACTTAAAAGCCAAATCAGTATCTCAATTCGCAGACACGGTGTTTCGGGCTGTTGGTCCTCGTCAGTGCAAAGCATGAGAACTGATTTGGCTAGGTGAGAGGCTCTGGAGTGGGGTCTAAGGGGTAACGTTTCTCCTTATGGAGAGTGACATACCAGCTGGCTTGTTAAGGTAAGGAGGCTTATTCGCCGTGCAATGCTCCTCTGGGAATTTAAATATGCAAATTGCCTCTGCTGAAAAAAAGAGGCCTTAACTCTATAGCGCCACCTATTGGAAGTAGCGATCCTACAAGTCACAATCAACCCTTTAACGAGTCGTGCAATATGACTTAGGATAAAAGCCAAATCAGTATCTCAATTCGCAGACACGGTGTTTCGGGCTGTTGGTCCTCGTCAGTGCGAAGCATGAGAACTGATTTGGCTAGGTGAGAGGCTCTGGAGTGGGGTCTAAGGGGTAACGTTTCTCCTTATGGAGAGTGACATACCAGCTGGCTTGTCAAGGTAAGGAGGCTTATTCGCCGTGCAGTGCTCCTCTGGGAATTTAAATATGCAAATTGCCTCTGCTGAAAAAAAAGGACTTAACTCTATAGCTCCACCTATTGGAAGTAGCGATCCTACAAGTCACAATCAACCCTTTAACGAGTCGTGCAATATGACTTAGGATAAAAGCCAAATCAGTATCTCAATTCGCAGACACGGTGTTTCGGGCTGTTGGTCCTCGTCAGTGCGAAGCATGAGAACTGATTTGGCTAGGAGAGAGGCTCTGGAGTGGGGTCTAAGGGGTAACGTTTCTCCTTATGGAGAGTGACGTACCAGCTGGCTTGTCAAGGTAAGGAGGCTTATTCGCCGTGCAATGCTCCTCTGGGAATTTAAATATGCAAATTGCCTCTGCTGAAAAAAATATATACCTTTGACGCTTTCTCTCTCAGGGCACAAGCTCTGCCATACTAACTCTCTACCCACTTGAGTTTATTACCAATAGGTGACACAGAGTTTAGTGTATATTTGAACCTGCATCTCCTTTCTGATTTCATATTGCTCTGCATTTAACCATTTTATACACTGTTTGAAATAACAGAGAGGCTGTCAAATTCTCTCCCTCTACCTCAACAGTTGGGAGTCTCTCTATAAGTAGAGGTAGTTGTACATCTAATACACTACTAGCTGATCCTTTCACTATATGTGTCTCTGTAGCAACACAGAATATCTGGGGTCTTACTAGGTTTATTGAGGATCAAACTGATTATTAGCCATTTTTTTTCCTTCTTAGGTTGTTCAGCACCACTGTGTTAGACCTTACCAATATTGTGCTAACCTTCCTCATCTTTAGCTAGTTTTCTTTGCTGCATATTTTTTCTGCTCTGCTACAGTTTGATTAGGTGTCTCGGGGTTTGGTTTGGTCTAGAGTAGACACAAATCTGGTGAAGTGTTCACTCTATACCTTTTTACCACTCTATTTGTCTAATACCTTCTGGCACTTGGGTTAACCTTTTATCTACCAATGTCCTTTTTTTGGGACGCCTAATCTTTAGCTTCTAGCAACTAATATTTTATAATTTTTATAATTAGGTCCAATTTTTTGTGTTGTGTTTGTAAAATTAATGTTTACAAAATAGGAAATCATGTCATTGTCATTTTTAATTGAGGAAGCCCTTTTCTGAAAAATCCGTACTTGAAAAAAATTTGCAAATTATGTTTCTGATTCATTAGGACCCAAATCATTAAAAATCTGTCATTTAAAAAAAATAAAATAAATGAAAATTGCTAATTTGGCAAGTAATGGGTTAAGCCCTATAAGACTTTTCTTAAAAAAAAAATTACAGTATTACAACTCTGCTTGGGAGTGAACACTTCTACAACTATCCCTTTAAGAGAGTTTATAACTACCGGCCTTTCAAAGCACTACTGGGCCTATCACATTGGAAATTACAGGGTCAAAAACTAAAAACAAGTCTTTAAAAGGTAAACATACTATGCAACAGTCCTATTCAAAATTATCAGAGGACTTCCCAAGTTTAATTAGTCCTATTAAATCCAGGTCCCCCTTGAAAAGGGAGGAACCAAGGTCCATTCCTACAAATCAATCATCTATTCCTTCATACAGTAAAGCCATTAAAGTAGGGGCTGGGCAAAATAATTTAATTTCTAAACCCCAACCAAATCCTTCTTTTACCAAAGCAGAAGCTAAAGGAGAGACCAAGACCCTGTATGTATTAACATTACCATCCATACTACTTACACAGTTTTTAGGAATAACTTTTCTATGTCCATAGGCATGACCAGTGTAAAAATACCAAACTGAGATTTTTATACCCCTCCACTGCTCCTCCACTGGCCGTTGTGTTTGTTGTTAGGCTGCAGCATTGAGATCACAACTACAGCGCACGTGACTGCTGTTGCCAATGACTAAACTCAGCAATGCTGTTTTTATTGAAGAAATGGACTTGTCAAAGTCAGCAGGGCCGTATTTGCCATTAGGCACTTGAGGGCACATGCCTAGGGCGGCAGGATGAGGGGGGGGCGCACTTGAGCTAGTTTTTTTCTTTTTTTTTATAAAAGTCCGGGGTCAAGTGCCCGCCCACTCCCTCCCTCCTTGATGCCCCCCTCCCTGAAGACGTCATACTCATCTTCCTCCAGCGGTGGCTGCAACTCCGTCTCAGCGCCGGCAGAGCGTCCTGTCTTCAGCGGTCACGTGGTACCGCTCATTAAGGTGATGAATATGCGCATATTCATCACCTTAATGAGAGGTAACACGTGACCGCTCATACAGGAAGGAAGACGCTGCAGAGATGCCGGGAAGTTCTGCGCCGCGCGGTGAGAGGTGAGTATGACAGGGGAGAAGGATGGGGGAGCCATGCACACAGGGGAGAAGGATGGGGGAGCCATGCACACAGGGTGGGAGGATGGGAAAGCCATGCACGCAGGGTGGGAGGATGGGGGAGCCATGCACGCAGGGGAGAAGGATGGGGGAGCCATGCACGCAGGGGAGAAGGATGGGGAGCCATGCACACAGGGGAGAAGGATGGGGGAGCCATGCACACAGGGGAGAAGGATGGGGAAGCCATGCACGCAGGGTGGGAAGATGGGGGAGCCATGCATGCAGGGGAGAAGGATAGGGGAGCCATGCACACAGGGGAGAAGGATGGAGAAGCCATGCATGCAGGGGAGAAGGATGGGGGAGCCATGCATGCAGGGGAGAAGGATGGGGGAGCCATGCACGCAGGGGAGAAGGATGGGGGAGCCATGCACGCAGGGTGGGAGGATAGGGGAGCTATGCACGCAGGGGAGAAGGATGGGGGAGCCATGCACGCAGGGTGGGAGGATAGGGGAGCCATGCACACAGGGTGGGAAGATGGGGGAGCCATGCACGCAGGGGAGAAGGATGGGGAGCCATGCACGCAGGGTGGGAGGATAGGGGAGCCATGCACGCAGGGGAGAAGAATGGGGGAGCCATGCACGCAGGGTGGGAGGATAGGGGAGCCATGCCCACAGGGTGAGAGGATAGAGGAGCCATGCACGCAGGGTGGGAGGATAGGGGAGCCATGCACGCAGGGGAGAAGGATGGGGGAGCCATGCACACAGGGGAGAAGGATGGGGGAGCCATGCATGCAGGGGAGGATGGGGGAGCCATGCACGCAGGGTGGGAGGATAGGGGAGCCATGCACGCAGGGGAGAAGGATGGGGGAGCCATGCACGCAGGGTGGGAAGATGGGGGAGCCATGCACACAGGGTGGGAAGATGGGGAGCCATGCACGCAGGGTGGGAGGATAGGGGAGCTATGCACGCAGGGGAGAAGGATGGGGGAGCTATGCACACAGGGGAGAAGGATGGGGGAGCCATGCACGCAGGGTGGGAAGATGGGGGAGCCATGCACGCAGGGGAGAAGGATAGAGGAGCCATGCACGCAGGGTGGGAGGATAGGGGAGCCATGCAAGCAGGGGAGAAGGATGGGGGAGCCATGCACGCAGGGGAGAAGGATGGGGGAGCCATGCATGCAGGGGAGGATGGGGGAGCCATGCACGCAGGGTGGGAGGATAGGGGAGCCATGCACGCAGGGGAGAAGGATGGGGGAGCCATGCACGCAGGGTGGGAAGATGGGGGAGCCATGCACACAGGGTGGGAAGATGGGGAGCCATGCACGCAGGGTGGGAGGATGGAGTGTAAATATGGAGTATAAATACTGGGCCCTATAGGGGGACACAGTGTAGGAGGACAGTGTGAAGAGGGGGCCGGTATAGAAAGGAGAGGTCAGTGTGAAGAGCATGTACCATAAGAGGGACAGTGTGGGGGTCATATTTTGTGCAGACAATATAGTGAGGGGCAATTTTTTATTCAGGAGCATTATAATGACACTTGTATCTTTAAGGGCGTCATGTGGAGATTTTCTGCAAAAGAGCGGAGAAGATGGAAGTCTGCAGAGACGGCTGTGGATGAGAAAACTCATCATGGGATCTGGACAAGATGAAGAAAAGAAGGAGCAGGCTCCAGAGACGACGTCATCTATCAGGTACCTGGATGTAAATGTTATTTGTGCTACTGACTAACTCTCATGTTTTTATTTATGTTAGGAGCATTAAAGGGGATGTCCAGGTTTGTAATGAATGCAGTCATTCTTTGTGACTGCAGACTTCTGAATTCTCACAGTGCGCACTGCACGCTGTCAGAATTCTCTCGTGCTGGCGATTTACATTAATGCTGTCACATGCTGACTAGACATGTGTGGCCTCCGTCAATGAAAATGAACTAAGGGAGGCCGGGCATGTCTAGTCAGAATGTGGTCAGAAGTATACAAATCACATGCTTGTGCTGACATGTCTGTCCACCGGCAAGGGAGAATCCTAAAAGTGTGCAGTGCATGAGTTGTGAGAATTCAGAAGCTGCGATGTCAGGATTCAACTCTGCAGGTTCAAGTAGTCATCACATGGACACTTCACTCATATGCGACTTTCACACTTATGGTCCTGTGACATTGAGCTTCTCTTCCCGCTTCTCTCAATTTTTCACTGAACATTGAGAGCATTAGGGAGAGGAGCTCGTGGGTACATGACTGAGTGTGCAAATCGCATATGTCCTTGGCGGAGGGGGGGCACCAAAATGAATTCTTGCCCCTGGTGCCAGAAACCCTAGATACACCTCTGGTGCCCCCCGTACACTACTGTACCCTGTGCCCCATGTGCTGCTCTGCCCCCTACACTACTGAACCCTGTACCCCATGTGCTGCTCTGCCCCCTACACTACTGTACCCTGTGTCCCATGTTCTGCTGTGCCCTCTGCAATACTGTACCCTGTGCCCCATGTGCTGCTGTGCTCCTATAGTACTGTGCTCCATGTGCTGCTGTATCCTCTCCCCCATGCACCTCTGTGCCTTCTGCTTCATGCACTACTGTGTCCCATGTATTGTGGTGCCCTGTGCCTCCTGCACTGCTGTGCCCCATATGTTGTGGTGCCCTGTGCCTCCTGCACTGCTGTGCCCCATGTGTTGTGGTGCCATGTGCCTCCTGTACTGCAGTGTCCCATGTATTGTGATGCCCTGTGCCTCCTGCACTGCTGTACCCCATGTATTGTGATGCCCAGTGCCACCTGCACAGCTGTGTCCCCTGTTTGTGGTGCCCTGTGCCTCCTGCACTGCTGTGCCCCGTGTGTTGTCGTGCCCTGTGCCACCTGCACTGCTGTGCCCCGTGTGTTGTGGTGCCCTGTGCCACCTGCACTGCTGTGCCCCATGTGTTGTGGTGCCCTGTGCCACCTGCACTGCTGCGCCCTGTGTGTTGTGGTGCCCTGTGCCACCTGCACTGCTGTGCCCCATGTGTTGTCGTGCTCTGTGCCTCCTGCACTGCAGTGCCCCATGTATTGGGCCCTGTGCCTCCTGCACTGCTGTGCCCCGTGTGTTGTGGTGCCCAGTGCCTCCTGCACTGCTGTGGCCAGTGTATTGTGGCTGGAGGGTCGAATGTTACTTGTCCCTGCCCCAATGGTCAAGTAACCCATTGCTCCCAGGTCCCAGGCCCTCTAAGCACCACATACTTGCTGAGTGTAACCTGGCAGCAGTGCTGTATTTGTCACTAGTCACTTGAGGGCACCAGGATGCGGGGGAGGGGGTGCACCTGAGCAAGGTTTTTTTTTCTTTTTATGCGGATGTGGAAAAGCTGCCGGAACTGCCGCGAATAGCAAAAATCGCTGATGTGAAAGTAGCCTAAGTCACTGCTGATAATGTCATACTCACCAATGGGGGAGGCAGCACGAAAAGTGCATAGGGCAGCATAAACTCTAAATATGGCCCTGAAAGTCAGATAAAAGAAAAGGCCCTAATGCCAAAGAAAACATAAAAGCTCCCAACCCAGAAGACTCAGACAGTTTTTCTGACGATTAGGGTATGTGTCCACGTTCAGGATGACCGGCGCTTTGGACAGAGCGGAAAACTCGCTCTGCCCAAAGCGCCGCCCCCTTCTGTAGACTCGGTGATTCCGGATGTGTTCATTGCACACATTCAGAATCATCGCACTCCACACATAGGGCCCTGTGTTTTACCTTGGATCGGCGCAGCGTCGCCGCAAGGTAAAAGGACATGCTGCGTTCCAAAAAGATGCGCTGCATGTCCGGAAACGCAGGGCCGCCGGGTGCATGTTTGCACGCATAGTGGAGACGGGATTTCATAAAATCCCCTCCACTATGCTGTAACATCTGGATGCTGCGGATTGAACGCTGCGGCTCTACGCAGCGTTCAATCCACAGCTATTCCGAATGTAATACGGCCCGTGGACACATACCCTTACTCTCCAAATAATAGTCCTGACAGACAGCAACCAAAAAGGGACAGACCTGAATCCTCCCTTCCGCTAATGCCCACTCCTCCCACTGTCAATTTAGACGACTTTCTTGGCTCTGACAAACAGGTAACTGAGGGATTTCTGGCCAGTCTTTTCAAATCATTCAATGATTCCATGAGAATCAGATTTGAAACACGAAACAGAACCTTGCAAGATGTATGTAGCAACTTTAATCAGAGACTAGAAAAAAATGAAAAAAAAAAGGATAAAAATTGTTGAGGAGGATACGGTATTCCTCTCCAAGCAAAACTCAAACCTACAAGCTGAAATCCTAACCCTCAAAACCAAACTAACTGACTTGGAGAACAAGAATAGATAGGAATAGATCTAAAGTTAAGAGGCATTCCCAAAACCATCCCACAAAATGAGCTTCTAACCTATATTATATTGTTCAAAAAATTGTTGCCCACTCTAACTGACCTGGAATTTAAGATTGATCGAATCCACCGCCTCCCACGTCCTTACGGTATTCCTCAGGGGCACGATTTTACGCATACATTTCTTTGAAACCAAAGAAAAATTCTAAACACCATTAGAGAGAGAGGCTCCTTCCCTGACCCTTACAAGCACAATAAAAACTTCTCTACCTATTCCAAAGCGACCATGGCTGCCAGGAAGGCCTTTAAAGACGTTACTTCTGTCAGGGAGAGACTAGGTGAGCGAGAGCTAATATCCCGGGCCCCTGCAGTTTCCCTCAGACTAGGGAAATTCTGACTGACCCTCTACCTGGAGTTTACACTGAAGGTGTGCATGTCCAGGCCTCGAACCTCACCCTGTCTCCTGAGCTCAGCCCTAGGCTGAAACCTCCGCCCACCACCCAGTGAAGATGTTATTCCCCAATACCCACAGTTAGCACAGACAAGGATAAAGGAAAATATACACCACGCTGCAGTCACTCAGGAATACACTATAAATGTGCAGGGCAAAATAAATACAAATATAGGAAGGAGTAAATAAGACAAAGGAAAATACACCACCAGCAACGAATCTCCAACCACCAGCTCTCCTCACCAGACCGAGACAACAACGCACAAGACAGAAGCTATAATCGGCGACGCCCAAAGATCAGGAGAACTATTTAAAGGTAGTGGGCATGGCCCAGCTTCCAATCCAAGGATTAAGTAAATTAACCCCGGAACAGCTAGATAAAATCTAGCAGAGGCCAATGAGCAAATAGTGGTCAAAAGCGGAATTACCGCTGTCTGTCGGACGACCTGGTCTGAACAGCATCCGACATGACAGTACCCCGCCTTCTACGAGGGACCCCAGGGCCCTCACGGCTAATAGGACCCGGCTTGTCCGGATGACGGTGGTGAAACAACCTGACCAGCCGGTCAGCATGAACGTCCGAGGCTGGTACCCAGGACCTCTCCTCAGGCCCATAACCACGCCAATGTACCAAGTACTGTAAAGTGCGATGCACTACACGAGAGTCAACCACCTTGGAGACTTCAAACTCCAAATTACCATCCACCAAGACTGGAGGTGGCATAGGCGCCGCGTCCACAGAACCCACCACCTTCTTTAGAAGAGACACCGTAGGGAGCTCCAATCGGTACGCTACTGGGTTAATGACAGCGGTGACCCTAAATGGACCAATAAACCGTGGACCCAATTTAAGGGATGGTATTTTGAGTCTTATGTTTTTTGTGGATAACCACACCCAGTCATCCACACTCAGGTCCGGACCTGGCACACGCCTACTGTCAGCCACACGTTTGTACCTAGCACCCACACTCAACAGGCGCTGTTTAACTCTCCTCCAGACTAATGACAATTGTGTTCCTAACTGGTCCTCCTCCGGAACGCCGGAAGAGCCCCTCTGACTCAAGGTACAAAATTGAGGATGTAGCCCGTAAACACAAAAAAACGGAGACAAAAAACGGAGACTCCCCAGACGAAAAATGGCGGTGATTATTGATGGCAAACTCAGCCAAAGGAAGAAAGGTAGACCACTCCTCCTGGTTATCAGAGACAAAGCAGCGTAAGTACTGTTCCAAATTTTGGTTCATACGCTCAGTCTGACCATTTGACTGAGGATGAAACGCCGAAGAATGAGATAACTTGATTCCCAGCCGTGAGCAAAACGCTCTCCAAAATTTTGCCACAAACTGAGACCCCCTATCAGACACGATGTCAGACGGAACCCCATGAAGTCTGACTACCTCCTGCACAAATACTTGGGCCAGAGTCTTAGCGTTAGACAACGCAGGCAAAGACACAAGGTGCGACATTTTAGAAAACCGATCAACAATCACCAAGATGACTGTGTTTCCAGCTGATGAGGGCAAATCAGTGATGAAATCCATGGATATTTCCGTCTATGGCTTACTAGGTACCTCAAGAGGAAGTAGTGTGCCAACAGGACGGGGGCGAGGCGTCTTAGCCCTAGCGCATGTGGTACAAGCTGACACGTATGAGACCACGTCCTGTCGGATCTTGGGCCACCAAAACCGACGTGACACCAACTCCAAGGTACCTCTAACCCCTGGGTGACCAGCCAGGACAGCATCATGATGCTCCGCCAAAACCTTTAGGCGGAGATGAAGCGGTACAAAAGATTTGTTGACGGGAAGCTCAGATGGTACCTCCTCCTGAGCCTCGGCAATCTCAGCCTCAACCTCGGTAGTGAGAGCCGAAACCACAACACCCTTTTGGAGGATGGGTACTGGATCTTCCCGAGGTTCTCCCCCCGGAAAACACCTGGACAGAGCATCCGCCTTAGTGTTTTTAGACCCCGGTCTGTAAGTGACCACAAAATTGAACCGCGTGAAAAACAATGCCCAGCGAGTCTGCCTAGGGGACAGACGCTTGGCAGACTCCAAATACAGCAGATTCTTATGATCGGTAATAACAGTTACCTGATGTACCGACCCCTCCAAGAAGTGTCGCCATTCCTCAAAGGCCAACTTAATTGCCAACAACTCCCCGTTGCCGATATCGTAGTTACGTTCGGCGGACGACAGTTTCTTGGAGAAATAGGCACACGGACGTAAACCACTCAAAGATGAGCCTTGAGGTAGTACCGCCCCCACACCTACCTCAGACGCATCGACTTCCACAACAAAAGGTTTTGATATGTCTGGCTGCACAAGAATGGGGGCTGAAACAAAACTGTTCTTAAGAAATTCAAATGCGCGCACAGCAGCCTCAGGCCAAACGGAGAAATTGGTACCCTTTTTAGTCATGTCAGTTAGCGGTTTAGCAATGATGGAAAAATCCTTGATAAATTTCCTATAGTAGTTAGAAAACCCAAGGAACCGCTGAAGAGCTTTCAGGTTATCAGGACGTTCCCAACGCAGCACCGCCTGCACCTTAGCGGCGTCCGTTTTAAAACCAGAAGCAGACACAATATAACCCAAGAAAGGCAACTCTTGAACAGAAAATACACATTTTTCAAGTTTAGCATACAGCTTATTCTCTCTGAGAAGCTGTAACACCTGCCTGACATGATCTAAATGAGTATCACGGTCGCAAGAATATATGAGAATGTCATCTAGGTACACGATAAGGAATTTCCCCAAAACATGCGAGAACACATCATTGATGAAATGTTGGAACACTGCAGGTGCGTTAGTCAACCCAAACGGCATCACCAAATTTTCAAAATGACCCTCAGGGGTATTAAAAGCCGTCTTTCACTCATCACCTTGATGGACTCTTATGAGGTTGTACGCCCCCCTGAGGTCAAGCTTGGTAAACCACTTAGCACCTGCCACCTGGTTGAACAAATCTGGTATCAGAGGCATAAGGTATGGATCACGAACCGTAATCTGGTTCAACTCCCTGAAATCCAAACACGGGCGTAATCCGCCATCTTTCTTCTTCATGAAGAAGAACCCTGCTGCCACCGGCGAGGATGACGGCCTGATGTGCCCTTTGCTCAAGCTTTCAGCAATGTAATCTTTTAACGCTTGTCTCTCCGGACCGGAGATGTTAAACATCCTTGCTTTAGGCAATTTGGCCCCTGGTTTAAACCTGATAGAACAGTCATAAGGACGATGTGGCGGCAACTCTGAACAATCCTTCTCAGACAACACATCCACAAAATCCTGAAGTGACTCCGGAACGCTTGAAGTCACTGCAGCCACACATGTGGCCAGGCAATTCTCCTGGCAGAACTCGCTCCACCGAATTATGTCCTGAGTTTTCCAGTCAATTACCGGGTTGTGCATAGACAACCAAGGAAAACCCAAAACCACCTGAGCAGGAAGATTCCTGAGCACCTTACATGTAACCCGCTTGGAATGTAGAACTCCAATGTGGAGTTTCACCTCAGCCACAAATTCAGTAATCTCCCCCTGAGAGAGAAGAGCAGCATTGATGGTCACCACGCGGATAGGATGAGACAGTTTTTCAATCCTAAAACCTGCTGTGCGCGCAAACTCCTCATCAATGAGATTTGTGGCTGAACCACTATCCACAAAAACAGTAATTGGCAGCTCACTGCCAGCAACAAAAACCTTAGCAGGGAGCATGCACTGAGAAACCACCATGGAGGATATACATAAGCTCAGACTGGTCTCCTTCACACCCTCTGAGCTTAGAAGTTCTCCGCCGTTGCGTTTTTCTTAGGCAGCAGAGGACAGATGTTAATAAAATGACCCGTTTTACCACAGTAAAAACAGGCTCCCTGCTTCCTGAGCTCAGGGACTGGACGCTTCACATGTGACACCCCTGCGATTTGCATAGGCTCTGTGGGCTCACCTGCAGCAACCTCACGTGAACCTAAATCCTCTCCCATAGGTGGTGTCACATGCTCCCCCTGAGGCAAAAGGCGATCAATGCGGACAACCAGACTCATGGCGGAATCTAGAGAAGCAGGAGTCTCGTACATCAGAAGGGCTTTTTTAACCCTTCCAGAAATCCCATGTATAAACTGACTCCGCAATGCTGGATCATTCCATTGTGTATCAATCGCCCAGCGACGAAATTCAGAACAGTAATCCTCTGCAACTCGCTCCCCCTGGCGAATAGAGCGTATCTTAGATTCTGCTAGAGCCATTTTGTCAGGTTCATCATAGATTTTCCCAAGACAGGAAAAAAAAACTCTCCACAGAGTCAAATGCAGCAGAATCAGATGGCAAAGAAAACGTCCATGCTTGGGGATCCCCACTCAACAATGACAACACCAGGCCCACACGCTGATCCTGATTACCTGAAGATATCGGGCGCATACGGAAATATAGTTTGCAAGCTTCACGAAAATAAACAAATTTACTGCGTTCCCCAGCAAATTTTTCAGACAAAGGAAATTTAGGCTCAGCAACTCTTCCTGTCACTCCAGCTTGCACATTAGACACTGCTAGTCCCTGTTGCTGTACTGCCCCCCCTTAACTCCGTGACCTGTAGGGACAGCGCCTCCAACTGGCGGGTTATGGAAGTCATGGGATCTATGACAAAACACAAAAAAAAGAAACCCCTTTCTTTTTTTTTTTTTGTGTTGTTGGGCCGATTATAATGTCAGGGAGAGACTAGGTGAGCGAGAGCTAATAACCCGGGCCCCTGCAGTTTCCCTCAGACTAGGGAAATCCTGACTGACCCTCTACCTGGAGTTTACACTGAAGTTGTGCATGTCCAGGCCTCGAACCTCACCCTGTCTCCTGAGCTCAGCCCTAGGCTGAAACCTCTGCCCACCACCCAGTGAAGATGTTATTCCCCAATACCCACAGTTAGCACAGACAAGGATAAAGGAAAATATACACCACGCCACAGTCACTCAGGAATACACTATAAATGTGCAGGGCAAAATAAATACAAATATAGGAAGGAGTAAATAAGACAAAGGAAAATACACCACCAGCAACGAATCTCCAACCACCAGCTCTCCTCACCAGACCGAAATAACAACGCACGAGACAGAAGCTATAATCGGCGACGCCCAAAGATCAGGAGAACTATTTAAAGGCAGTGGGCATGGCCCAGCTTCCAATCCAAGGATTAAGTAAATTAACCCCGGAACAGCTAGATAAAATCTAGCAGACGCCAATGAGCAAATAGTGGTCAAAAGCGGAATTACCGCTGTCTGTCGGACGACCTGGTCTGAACAGCGTCCGACATGACAATTTCAGACTTAGCGAATTTGGAGTCCCTTATAGACTGGTAAAATGGGAAAAACAACACGTTTAATTCACACCAAGAGGGTCTACAGTTTATTAACTTTCTGCAGGAAGAACCAGCATTTAAAGACAAGTGGTAGATTATAGATTATAGGTGATGGCCTATGCTGGCATTATTATCATTCCCTCTGTTACCACTGTAGCGCCCCCACTGCCGCAGGGCCTCCGTCCCTCCCTGATGTTACGGTTAGGACGGCACCCGTATGACGGGTAGGCTCGGAGCTCTTCCGGGACCCTAGAGTTGCCCCTCTCCACAAGTTGCCCCCCAAGACTGCATAGGTGATTTGGGTGAGACAGCAAGCCTTAGACTGACTGTCCTGCCGTTGGTTTAGAGTATTGCCTGAAGCTGAATATTGTAATACTCCCTCGGTGTTCCGGCCGCCGGTTGTGCGCCTCAGTAGGATGTTGCCTCGGTCTCACAGCACGACTCCTACTGGTATTCTCCTTCTTGCTTTGATCTCGTTTCTCACTCAGCACAATCTATCTCGCTTCTTATCCTTCCTTGGGCACCGCCGCTATGCTGAGCAGGCACGGTCCCGTTACATTCCTTCTTGTAGCCAGGCCTCTGTCAGGATCCCACCCCTGACAGGGACCCTACCGAATCTTCTCCCACACCACCCCCTGCCACAAGGTGTTGCCTGGTTCCAACCCAGTCAGCTTTCTGAACTAACTTCCTGCCTGACCCCCAGTTTACCCACAATGGTGGGGAGTGGCCTAATGGATAGAACCCTTAGCTCCCCCTGGAGGCCCGACTGTGAAATGTATTGGTGTCTGTGATACCTGGTCAGATGAACTCCTTCAGTGCCATCGGACGTACCATAGCTCCCCTTAGTGGCGGAGCCACAGTACTGCAACGACCAGGACTCTGGGGCGCTGCACTCCCCCCCGGTTAAATCCAGTACTCCTGGACTGGGAAGAAAACAACAATACAGGTTAGCAAAAAGACATACAATTTTGTTGAGTGCAATAACAATAAGTATACTTGAACAGGGCTTCCCTTTATGGGAGGTGAGGACACTTGAACGTTACAAACATGGTTAAATACTTTTAAATAACTTTTCTATAAATAACTCTTTACCCAACCGGGTATTCTACTAAGTGCAAAAATTTTAGACATTAATTCAACGTTGCCTTTAAGGATGTACACTCTGAATCCACTAAAGACCTTCTTATAACACACTATAAGGCAATTAACTTCATTCCCCTTCTTTAAATCTGCAGGACCGCCTGTCCTAACGGCTCCAGACCTACTGCCTCTCCTTTCTTTACAGGACCGCCCCTTTCAGCCCGGGCCTACTGCCTTTTCAACTACTATACACAGTATAGAACATAACATTTTTCCTTCAGTTCAAAACTACTGAGCCTTCTCTGTATGGCTCCTAGGAGGACTCACCAACTAACCCCTACGGGTTCACTTCCTGTCCTCGTTCTTCCATCAACATTATCAAACACTTTTCACATTTAACTAGTTAGGTACATTTAACGTGTTTATATCAACATTATTACTTTCTCTTTCCAAGACATTATTTCCACCCAACTGTCTTAAGGCAATACGGTTCATCAGCGCAATACGTGAACATCCCTGTTAAGAGGGGACTAAGTCTTTATGGGGTAGCACATCTTCTCAAGCTACCAGTCCATACTCAGCAAAAGCTCCGGTGCGGTATCTTCGCAAAGAGTCTCTCTTTAAGTAAAACCAGTAGGGAGCACCTTTAATAAGGTGCGAACTATTTACAAGCAGTTTGTATCATGCACTGTTCATGATGGCGGCAGTTCCTGATAACAGGGGAAGGTAGGAAAAGCAAACAAAACAATAGGGATCCCGGGTCAACAAAGGGATCCCTTTAAAAGTTAACCCTCAACGGGTTTAGCAGCAAAATAGTAGAAAACAAACAGTTTGAAGAACTATTTACAAATAATGCAGTATCTTACTCATTTTTCGGTAGCCCCCACCGAGGCTTCACCTGGCAGGTGGCCCTCTGCGGCCCAGGCAGGTCGGACTCCAAGTTCACTCCCGCGGCCAGGTGCACCCCGTGGGTTTGGGTCTCCTGCACGACCAGGTCGTGCGCTGCGATGAGTGTCTGCGTGGGTCGATGGATGATGCTGGCAGCGGCGGCAGCAGCAGCAGCGGCTTCAGCGGCTTCAGTGGCCAGCTCCTCCCCCTCGGTTCGGGATACCGCCAGAACGGCAGTGCAGCGCTGCATATCCCGGGCCCACCAGCTGTTCCCCTTTAGGTGCCGGCGGTATGTGACCACATCCCCTGGCTTCAGAAGGGACTTGGCGCCGTCTCCACACAAGCAAGTGTTGTGGATTCTGTTTGCGGGCTCCCTCTGGTGGTTACTGCTGGTACTGGGTGACTTTGGTGGGTTGCGGCCTTTGGTTTCCATCTGTCCATCAGAGGCTGGGTGTTTCCTATTTTACCTGGCCTCAATGTCATTTCCCTTGCCGGCTATCAATGTGTTCAGATGTGCTCTGTTTGGTTCCTGCCTACCTGCTCCCAGATCTTTCAGGATAAGCTAAGTGCTGATTTTCAGTTGTTTGGTTTTTTTTGTCCAGCTTGCTTAGAATGTCTCTTTGTTAGCTGGTTGCTCTAGTGGACTGAGGTTCTCCCCATGTGTCATGAGTTGGCACATGGGTTCTTGTAATCTCAGGATGTTTTTTTTGATTAGGGTTTTTTGCTGACCGCTCAGTCCCCTTTTGTGTCATTCTGCTTTCTAGTTTTTAGCGGGCCTCTATTTGCTAAAGCTATATACATCATCTCTATGTATGTGCCTTCCTCTCATTTCACCGTCAATACATGTGGGGGGCAACTATATCTTTGGGGTTAATTCCTCTGGAGGCAAGTGAGGTCTTTGTTTTCTCTGCAGTACTAGTTAGCTCTTAGGCTGGTGCGTGGCGTCTAGAACCAACGTAGGCACGCTCCCTGGCTATCTCTAGTTGCGTTTGTCAGGCGTAGGGCAGCGGTCAGCCCAGGTTCCATCACCCTAGAGCTCGTCCGATATTTATTATACTTTGCTTATCCTGTGCTATCCCTAGCCATTGGGGATTCATGACAGTATAGCCAGCCCACAAAGTGTTAATTGTTTGGGCTGAAGCAGGAGGAAAAGAAGTGTTCAAGGAAAATTTTTTTTTTTTTTTTTTTTTTCCTTCAGAGTTTTGCTGCCTAGCCCTTAATTGCTGTCTAGCTGCTTCTTACCTCCTCTTAACCCTTGAATGGCTCTGATCTTAGCTGTTTATCATGGATGTCCAGAGTTTGGCTTCCAGCCTGAGTAATCTCGCGGCAAAGGTGCAAAACATACAGGATTTCGTTGTTCACACTCCCATGTCTGAACCTAGAATTCCTATTCCAGAGTTTTTTTCTGGAGATAGATCTACCTTCCTGAATTTCAGGAACAATTGTAAATTGTTTCTCTCTTTGAAATCTCGCTCCTCTGGAGACCCTGCTCAACAGGTCAAGATTGTTATATCGTTCCTACGGGGTGACCCTCAGAATTGGGCATTTGCATTGGCACCAGGGGATCCTGCATTGCTCAGTGTGGATGCGTTTTTTCTGGCATTGGGATTGCTCTATGAGGAACCTAACCTGGAGATTCAGGCTGAAAAGGCTTTGTTGGCCCTCTCTCAGGGGCATGATGAAGCGGAAATATATTGTCAGAAATTTCGGAAATGGTCGGTGCTTACTCAGTGGAATGAGTGCGCCCTGGCTGCAAACTTCAGAAATGGTCTTTCTGAGGCCATTAAGGATATTATGGTGGGGTTCCCTGCGCCTACAGGTCTGAATGAGTCTATGGCTATGGCCATTCAGATTGATCGGCGTTTACGGGAGCGCAAACCCGTGCACCAGTTGGCGGTGTCTTCTGAACAGGCACCTGAGACTATGCAATGTGATAGAATTCAGTCCAGAAGTGAACGGCAAAATTATAGGCGGAAAAATGGTTTGTGTTTTTATTGTGGTGATTCAGCTCATGTTATATCAGCATGCTCTAAACGCACAAAAAGGGTTGATAAATCTTTTGCCATTGATACTCTGCAGTCTAAGTTCATTTTGTCTGTGACTCTGATTTTTTCACTGTCTTCCATTTCCGTCGATGCCTATGTGGATTCAGGCGCTGCCCTGAGTCTTATGGATTGGTCATTTGCTAAACGCTGCGGTTTTAGTCTAGAGCCTCTGGAAGTTCCTATTCCTCTGAAAGGAATTGATTCTACACCATTGGCTATGAATAAACCGCAGTATTGGACACAAGTGACCATGCGCATGACTCCCGTTCATCAGGAGGTGATTCGCTTCCTTGTACTGTATAACTTACATGATGTACTAGTGCTTGGTCTGCCATGGTTACAAACTCATAATTCTTTCCTGGACTGGAAAACAATGTCTGTGCTAAGCTGGGGATGTCACGGGGTTCATGATGATGCACCTCCGATTTCTATAGCTTCATCTACTCCTTCTGAGATCCCTGAGTTTTTGTCGGATTATAGGGATGTTTTTGAGGAGCCTAAGCTCAATTCGCTCCCTCCCCATAGAGAGTGTGACTGTGCTATAGAATTGATCCCTGGCAGTAAGTTCCCTAAGGGTCGTTTATTTAATCTGTCACTGCCAGAGCATACTGCTATGCGGAATTATATTAAGGAGTCCTTGCAAAAGGGACATATTCGTCCATCTTCGTCCCCTCTGGGAGCAGGTTTTTTTTTCGTGGCGAAAAAAGATGGTTCCCTGAGGCCTTGTATAGATTATCGCCTTCTGAATAAGATTACAGTCAAATACCAGTATCCATTGCCATTATTTACTGATTTGTTTGCTCGCATTAAGGGGGCTAGGTGGTTCACTAAAATAGATCTTCGTGGTGCGTATAATCTGGTGCGGATAAAACAGGGTGATGAGTGGAAAACCGCATTTAATACGCCTGAGGGCCATTTTGAGTATTTGGTAATGCCTTTTGGACTCTCCAATGCTCCGTCAGTCTTTCAGTCCTTTATGCACAATATTTTCCGTGAATATCTGGATAAGTTTATGATTGTGTATTTGGATGATATTTTGGTGTTTTCTGATGACTGGGAGTCTCATGTTCTACAGGTCAGGAAGGTGTTTCAGGTTTTGCGGGCCAATTCTCTGTTTGTGAAGGGCTCAAAGTGTCTCTTCGGAGTCCAGAAGATTTCTTTTTTGGGGTACATTTTTTCTCCTTCTACTATTGAGATGGATCCCGTTAAGGTTCAGGCTATTTGTGACTGGACACAACCTACATCTGTTAAGAGCCTTCAGAAGTTCTTGGGCTTTGCTAATTTTTATCGTCGGTTCATTGCTAATTTTTCCAGTATTGTTAAACCTTTGACTGATTTGACTAAAAAGGGTGCTGATGTTGCTGATTGGTCTCCTGCGGCCGTGGAGGCCTTTCGGGAACTTAAGCGCCGGTTTTCTTCTGCTCCTGTGTTGTGTCAACCAGATGTTTGACTTCCTTTCCAGGTGGAGGTTGATGCTTCCGAGATTGGAGCGGGGGCGGTTTTGTCACAGAGAAGTTCTAATGGCTCGGTGATGAAGCCATGTGCTTTCTTCTCTAGAAAGTTCTCGCCCGCCGAGCGCAATTATGATGTGGGTAATCGGGAGCTTTTGGCCATGAAGTGGGCATTTGAGGAGTGGCGTCATTGGCTTGAGGGTGCTAAACATCGCGTGGTGGTCTTGACTGATCACAAGAATCTCATTTACCTTGAGTCTGCCAGGCGTTTGAATCCTAGACAGGCTCGTTGGTCGTTATTTTTTTCTCGTTTCAATTTCGTGGTTTCATACCTGCCAGGTTCAAAGAATGTGAAGGCAGATGCTCTTTCCAGGAGTTTTGTGCCTGACTCTCCTGGAGACACTGGGCCTGCTGGTATCCTTAGGGATGGAGTAATATTGTCCGCCGTATCCCCAGACTTGCGACGCGCATTGCAGGAGTTTCAGGTGGATAAACCGGATCGATGTCCACCAGAAAGACTGTTTGTTCCGGATGATTGGACCAGTAGAGTCATCTCCGAGGTCCATTCTTCTGTGTTGGCTGGTCATCCTGGAATATTTGGTACAAGAGACTTGGTGGCCAGGTCTTTTTGGTGGCCTTCCTTGTCTAGGGATGTGCGTACCTTTGTGCAGTCTTGTGAAGTGTGTGCTCGAGCTAAGCCTTGCTGTTCACGGGCTAGTGGGTTGTTGTTATCCTTGCCCATCCCGAAGAGGCCTTGGATGCACATTTCCATGGATTTTATTTCTGATCTCCCGGTTTCACAGAAAATGTCCGTTATCTGGGTTGTGTGTGACCGCTTTTCTAAGATGGTTCATTTGGTGCCCTTGCCTAAGTTGCCTTCCTCCTCTGAGTTGGTCCCTTTATTTTTTCAGAACGTGGTTCGTTTGCATGGGATTCCGGAGAATATCGTTTCTGACAGGGGATCCCAGTTTGTGTCTAGATTTTGGCGGACGTTTTGTGCCAAGATGGGCATTGATTTGTCTTTCTCGTCTGCATTCCATCTTCAGACGAATGGCCAGACGGAGCGAACTAATCAGACCTTGGAAACTTATTTGAGGTGTTTTGTTTCTGCTGATCAGGATGACTGGGTTGCTTTTTTGCCACTGGCCGAATTTGCTCTTAATAATCGGGCTAGTTCGGCCACGTTGGTCTCTCCTTTTTTTTGTAATTCGGGGTTTCATCTTCGTTTTTCCTCTGGTCAGGTGGAGTCTTCGGATTGTCCTGGAGTGGACGTGGTGGTGGACAGGCTACATCACATTTGGAATCAGGTGGTGGACAATTTGAAGTTGTCTCAGGAGAAGACTCAGCAGTTTGCTAATCGCCGTCGCCACGTGGGTCCCCGACTTCTTGTTGGGGACTTGGTGTGGTTGTCTTCTCGTTTTGTCCCTATGAAGGTCTCTTCTCCTAAGTTCAAGCCTCGGTTCATCGGTCCTTATAGGATCTCGGAGATTCTTAACCCTGTATCTTTCCGTTTGGATCTCCCAGCATCGTTCGCTATTCATAATGTGTTCCATCGGTCGTTGTTGCGGAGGTATGAGGTGCCTGTTGTTCCTTCGGTCGAGCCTCCTGCTCCGGTGCTGGTGGAGGGAGAATTGGAGTATGTTGTTGAAAAGATCTTGGATTCTCGTGTTTCCAGACGCAAACTCCAGTATTTGGTTAAGTGGAAGGGTTATGGTCAAGAGGACAATTCCTGGGTGGTCGCCTCCGATGTTCATGCGACTGATTTGGTCCGCGCCTTCCATAGAGCTCACCCTGATCGCCCTGGGGGTTCTCGTGAGGGTTCGGTGACCCCTCCTCAAGGGGGGGGTACTGTTGTGGATTCTGTTTGCGGGCTCCCTCTGGTGGTTACTGCTGGTACTGGGTGACTTTGGTGGGTTGCGGCCTTTGGTTTCCATCTGTCCATCAGAGGCTGGGTGTTTCCTATTTTACCTGGCCTCTCTGTCATTTCCCTTGCCGGCTATCAATGTGTTCAGATGTGCTCTGTTTGGTTCCTGCCTACCTGCTCCCAGATCTTTCAGGATAAGCTAAGTGCTGATTTTCAGTTGTTTGGTTTTTTTTGTCCAGCTTGCTTAGAATGTCTCTTTGTTAGCTGGTTGCTCTAGTGGACTGAGGTTCTCCCCATGTGTCATGAGTTGGCACATGGGTTCTTGTAATCTCAGGATGTTTTTTTTGATTAGGGTTTTTTGCTGACCGCTCAGTCCCCTTTTGTGTCATTCTGCTTTCTAGTTTTTAGCGGGCCTCTATTTGCTAAAGCTATATACATCATCTCTATGTATGTGCCTTCCTCTCATTTCACCGTCAATACATGTGGGGGGCAACTATATCTTTGGGGTTAATTCCTCTGGAGGCAAGTGAGGTCTTTGTTTTCTCTGCAGTACTAGTTAGCTCTTAGGCTGGTGCGTGGCGTCTAGAACCAACGTAGGCACGCTCCCTGGCTATCTCTAGTTGCGTTTGTCAGGCGTAGGGCAGCGGTCAGCCCAGGTTCCATCATCCTAGAGCTCGTCCGATATTTATTATACTTTGCTTATCCTGTGCTATCCCTAGCCATTGGGGATTCATGACAAGCAAGGTTCCACTTCATCCCGAGTGATGCGGACTCTTAGGGCTGTCCCAATCTCCTGCACGAAGCCTTTTCCCATCTGGGGCAGGTAAACAATAACAACGCCCCACTTCGGCAGGGAGCCCTCCAGCAGTTCTCCTCGCGCCTCCCACTCCACTTCTCGCTGGAACTCCACGATCAGGTGGTTCCGATATTCCCCCCAGGGGAAGGGCCCGAGGTCATGCCCCCCCGGTGCATTGGTGCCAGACGGCGGGGACATCGGGGCGCCACTGGTCGCAGCAGTGGCTGGGTCGTGTGCAGAGGTGAGGTGGCCTCCCCGGGGGTCGCGGCACTGGGTACCTTCACTTGCGGTAGCTCCTCCGGCGCCGCTCCCCTCTACTGTGGAAGGCGCACGAACCGGGGACCATTCAGGCACGGGATGCCCCATCGGCAGCTCCCAAGGATTCAAATCTTCCAGCGGGGGCATATCGGAATAATCCGCTGGCGACGGGGGTCGATGCGGGGCCATTCTTTTCTGCAGGCCTTCCCTGGTCTCCAGTTCCACCTCACCTGAGTCATAGTTTCGTTTCTTCGGTTTCCGCCCAGCATAGAAAATCAGAAGGCGGGTCTCGACTGCTGACGGACACGTCCTCAGAACACAACAATATTTAGACTGGGCGGCCATTGTCCTTCGCGCTCTTCAGCTTGTCCACGCCTACTCCACGCCCCTCTTCTTCTCCTGCGCTCTCCTCAGCGCTGTAATGGCGGCGGATTTTGGCGGCAAGTGGCACAGCACAGTCTTTGCAATAAATCACAGTCCAAGCACAATAAATCACAGTTCCAAGGCACACATGACCTGATTTTTCAGGCTTAAGTAGATCCTGTTCGTGACTCCAAGTTGTAGCGCCCCCACTGCCGCAGGGCCGAGGGGTACCCGGTACCGGGCCTCTGAGTCTCTGCTCTGGGGTTGTCACGGTGGCTAGGCCCGGTCCGTGGCCCTGCCGAGGGGCGTACAGTGATAGATGTAGGTATAGATGGTGGTAGTGGTGGTGGTGGTGCGGTGCAGTAAATAACGAAGACACCAGGTTGCAGTCTCTTTACCTCTTTACTGAAGATCTCTGGGTCCTCAGTCCGGAATCCGGATAACCAGGCTACGCAAGTCCGGCCGGTCTAATGGCACCTCCAGAGTTCTCTTAACAGGTGGAAATCTGTGCCTTCCTTCTAGCGCTAGGTGTTGTGGTCCTTCCCTGCTGTGCTTACGGAAAGTCCCCACAACTGTTGTGTCTGTTTCTTAAGTTCCCTCACAACTCGATTAGATGATGTTCTGCTAATCCTCCGTCCCTCCCTGATGTTACGGTTAGGACGGCACCCGTATGACGGGTAGGCTCGGAGCTCTTCCGGGACCCTAGAGTCGCCCCTCTCCACAAGTTGCCCCCCAAGACTGCATAGGTGTTTTGGGTGAGACAGCCCGCCTTAGACTGACTGTCCTGCCGTTGGTTTAGAGTATTGCCTGAAGCTGAATATTGTAATACTCCCTCGGCGTTCCGGCCGCCGGTTGTGCGCCTCAGTAGGATGTTGCCTCGGTCTCACAGCACGACTCCTACTGGTATTCTCCTTCTTGCTTTGATCTCGTTTCTCACTCAGCACAATCTATCTCGCTTCTTATCCTTCCTTGGGCACCGCCGCTATGCTGAGCAGGCACGGTCCCGTTACATTCCTTCTTGTAGCCAGGCCTCTGTCAGGATCCCACCCCTGACAGGGACCCTACCGAATCTTCTCCCACAACACCCCCTGCCACAAGGTGTTGCCTGGTTCCAACCCAGTCAGCTTTCTGAACTAACTTCCTGCCTGACCCCCAGTTTACCCACAATGGTGGGGAGTGGCCTAATGAATAGAACCCTTAGCTCCCCCTGGAGGCCCGACTGTGAAATGTATTGGTGTCTGTGATACCTGGTCAGATGAACTCCTTCAGTGCCATCGGACGTACCATAGCTCCCCTTAGTGGCGGAGCCACAGTACTGCAACGACCAGGACTCTGGGGCGCTGCACCACCATTTTCTATTTCAACATTTTTTCAATAGAGCCAATAAACCTCCAATAATGAGGTACTTTTGTGGGCTCTCAGCTACAATGTTTTTTTTCCCCAAACATAGAAGAGATACCATCGTGGGTGGATTCCTCCACGAGAACCTGTTTGGATAATTTTATTTTTTCAGTTTTTTCTACTTCTTCTTCTACTTCTTGTACATTCTTTTCAATTCGTTAGGTGTAGTTTTACACAGGCCGTTTTTTTTTTTAGTGTGTAACTGTGTTACTACTGTTCGTCCTCACTTCACATTCATAGTTATATAACTCTCCACAGACTTATGAAAATTAAAATCTTATCATATAATGTTAGGGGACTTAACAGCCCTAATAAAAGATACACATTATGGAGAGAAATCAAACAGAATCATGCTGATCTGGTCTGCTTACAGGAAGTGAAAATGGCAAGAGACAATCATGCTAACCTTCACCACAGAAACTACTTACACATTTTCAAATCGCTTAATACCTCCAAAAAGGCGTGTGTTGTTAGTATTATAGGTAGCTCTGTCCCATTAAAATTTGTCAAAGAGGTGACTGACTCATTAGGGAGATTTCACATTCTCATCTGTCAATTGAATAACAAGTTTTTTACAGTGGTAAACAGTTACGTCCTAAATAGAAGACATATCTCATTTTTAAATAAATTGTTAAAGAAAGTCAATGAAATCAAGAAGGGAAATGTAATACTGTTAGGTGACTTTATCATTGTCTCCTCTTCATTGGTTCGCCATAAAGCCCTGTCACTTAAAAATTGGCTTATCCAGAATTAGTTTTTTGAGATTTCCCGCTGCTTGAATACCTCCTCGTGTGAGAATTCTCACTACTCGGACATTCACAAGACATCCTCTCTGATAGACCTAATGCTCACTGATATTTTTAATCTAGCCAAATTCAAAAGTATTAAATTTCTAAAAAAAACTTTCTCAGATCATTCCCCTGTTCTAGTTGCATTTTTAATAGGACCTCCTATCGAGAATACTTTCCTATGGAAGTGTAACCTCACTCTTTTCAAAACCCCAGTATCCAAATCAGAAATAGAAAGCAAATCAACAATAACTTCAAACTGAATACCTCTGATAATATTAGTCCCTTTACCCTCTGAAACACCCATAAAGCCATCTTCAGAGGGAGCCTTATTCAAATTTTATCCAGATATAAAAAAAGAAATAAAGAAAAAATCATTAACTTACAGACACAAATTAGTATGAAAGAAGATCAACAAAACAATTTAAAAGTACCATCTTCTGACACTCACTTGGAAATTTTAAAACTGAGATCTGAAATTCTTCTTGAATATGACACAATCATTAAATCCAAAGTTTAAAATGTATTCTTCTATCAATAAGCCAACAGGATTTATGATGTTGAGATAAAAAAAAGAGCGTATTAATAGAGGAATTGTCAAGATAACATCCCCCTCAGGCGAGTCCATGGTTCACCCAAAAGATATAGTTGGCGCATTTGCCGAATTTGTTCAAAATTTGTATAATCTGAAAGAAATCCTCTCTACTCCTATTGTAGATCCTGATTCTATAGATGCTTTTCTCTCCAGTCTAAACCTTCCCAAAATAGATCCATTGGATCTAGACTTTATCAATAGACCGGTTACCGAGGAGGAAATAGTTAATACCATCCGCAAACTAAAACCTCAAAAATTCCCAGGTCCAGATGGATTCTCCAATGAATATTTTATTTCACTTTCAAATATTTTAGCACCCTACTTAGTTCCGGTATTTAATTTGTCTTCTTCTCTGGGCTCATTTCCTAAAGAGATGCTTGAAGCCAATATCATCATGATCCCAAAAGCTAAAGGGGATCCAGAGAGAATACAAAATTATAGGCCCATTTCTCTCATTAATTGTGACATCAAGATTTACTTAAAGATTCTGGCAGAACATTTAAAAAATATACTCCCATACCTAATAAAAGACAACCAAATAGGATTTATAGAAGGGCGACAAGCACTAGATGGTACCAGAAGGTTAATAAACTTGATAAATCTGTTGAAATCTACAAACTCCCAAGCAACATTCCTAACACTAGACGCCAAAAAGGCTTTTGATAGGCTTAACTGGTCATACCTAAAAGCCACTCTATAAATTTGGTTTTAATGACTACTTTATTTCCTCAATTTTTGCCCTATATTCATGCCCTAGTGCAAATATGTACACAAATAATTTTTTATCGAAATCTATCCCCATCACTAACGGCATGAGACAGGGGTGCCTGCTATCTCCTCTTCTGTTCGTTAACACCATAGATCCCCTTGCAGAAAGAATTAGGCTGAATAGGTCAATTCTTGGATTCAATTTTCCCTACCGTCTTTTTAAAATTAGGTTGTTCGCCAACGATCTTTTCCTAACAATGAAAGATCCCATAAACTCAATCAGGGCTCTAACTCTAGAATTTGAGACTCTCTTAAGTTTCATACTTCAAGATAAATTCTCAGAAGTAAAAAATACTCACTCTTAATATGAACAAGGCCGAGATTGGTGATTTACATAGTAACATAGTAACATAGTTATTAAGGTTGAAGGAAGACTTTAAGTCCATCTAGTTCAACCCATAGCCTAACCTAACATGCCCTAACATGTTGATCCAGAGGAAGGCAAAAAAAACCATGTGGCAAAGAGTAAGCTCCACATTGGGGAAAAAAATTCCTTCCCGACTCCAGATACGGCAATCAGACTAGTTCCCTGGATCAACGCCCTATCAAGGAAAGTAGTATATATAACCTGTAACATTATACTTTTCAAGAAAGGCATCCAGTCCCCTCTTAAATTTAAGTACTGAATAACTCATTAAAACATCATACGGCAGAGAATTCCATAATCTGACTGCTCTTACAGTAAAGAATCCGCGTCTGTTATTATGCTTAAACCTTCTTTCCTCCAGACGTAGAGGATGCCCCCTTGTCCCTGTCTCATGTCTATGATTAAAAAGATCATCAGAAAGGTCTCTGTACTGTCCCCTCATATATTTATACATTAACATAAATCACCCCTTAGTCTTTGTTTCTCCAAACTAAATAGTCCCAAGTCCTCTAACCTTGGTCGCTCTTCTCTGCACCCGCTCCAGTTCAGCTATGTCTTTCTTATACACCGGAGATCAGAACTGTACACAGTATTCTAAGTGTGGTCGAACTAGTGACTTGTATAGAGGTAAAATTATGTTCTCCTCATGAGCATCTATGCCTCTTTTAATGTATCCCATTATTTTATTTGCCATTGTAGCAGCTGCCTGACACTGGCCACTAAATGTGAGTTTGTCATCCACCCAAACACCCAGGTCTTTTTCATTGATGGTTTTGCCCAGAGTTTTAGAATTAAGCACATAGTTATAAATCTTATTACTTCTACCCAAGTGCATGACCTTACATTTATCCCCATTAAAGCTTGTTTGCCATTCGTCAGCCCAAGCTTCTAGTTTACATAAATCATCCTGTAATATAAAATTGTCCTCCTCTGTATTGATTACCCTGCAGAGTTTAATGTCATCTGCAAATATTGAAATTCTACTCTGAATGCCCCCTTACAAGGTCATTAATATGTTAAAAAGAAGAGGGCCCAATACTGACTCCTGTGGTACCCCACTGCTAACCGCGACCCAGTCCGAGTGTGCTCCATTAATAACCACCCTTTGTTTCCTATCCCTGAGCCAGCTCTCAACCCAATTACACATATTTTCCCCTATCCCCATTATTCTCATTTTATGTATCAACCGTTTGTGTGGCACCGTATCAAAAGCTTTTGAAAAGTCCATATACACTACGTCCACTGCTTTCCCTTGGTCCAGTCTGAAACTTACCTCTTCATAGAAATTGATCAGATTTGCCTGACAGGAACGGTCCCTAGTAAACCCATGTTGATATTGGGTCATGAGGTTATTCCTCCTCAGATACTCCAGCATAGAATGCCCTCCAGGATTTTACCCACAGTAGAGGTTAAGCTTACTGGCCTATAATTTCCGAGTTCAGTTTTTGTCCCCTTTTTGAATATTGGCACCACATTTGCTATACGCCAGTCCTGTGGTACAGACCCTGTTATTATGGAGTCTTTAACCCCTTAATCCCGTATGACGTACTATACCGTCGAGGTGGGGTGGGCCTTAATTCCCGGTGACGGTATAGTACGTCATACGCGATCGGCCGCGCTCACGGGGGGAGCGCGGCCGATCGCGGCCAGGTGTCGGCTGCATATCGCAGCTGACATCCGGCACTATGTGCCAGGAGCGGTAACGGACCGCCCCCGGCACATTAACCCCCGGCACACCGCGATCAAACATGATCGCGGTGTACCGGCGGTACAGGGAAGCATCGCGCAGGGAGGGGGCTCCCTGCGTGCTTCCCTGAGACGATCGGTACAAGGTGATGTACTCACCTCGTACCGAACGTCTTCTCCCTGCAGGCCCCGGATCCAAAATGGCCGAGGGGCTGTATCCGGGTCCTGCAGGGAGCACTTCCGGGTCGGAGCAGGCTGCAGATGAAAGCTGCAGCCTGCACGGCTGTAAGTGAGATCGGAGATCTCACAGAGTGCTGTGCACACTGTGAGATCAGCGATCTGTAATGTCCCCCCCTGGGACAAAGTAAAAAAGTAAAAAAAAAAATTTCCACATGTGTAAAAAAAAAAAAAAAAAATTCCTAAATAAATAATAATAAAAAAAAAATATTATTCCCATAAATACATTTCTTTATCTAAAAAAAACAAACAAAAACAATAAAAGTACACATATTTAGTATCGCCGCGTCCGTAACGACCCAACCTATAAAACTGGCCCACTAGTTAACCCCTTCAGTAAACACCGTAAGAAAAAAAAAAAAAAAACGAGGCAAAAAACAACGCTTTATTACCATACCGCCGAACAAAAAGTGGAATAACACGCGATCAAAAAGACGGTTATAAATAACCATGTTACCGCTGAAAACGTCATCTTGTCCCGCAAAAAACGAGCCACCATACAGCATCATCAGCAAAAAAATAAAAAAGTTATAGTCCTGAGAATAAAGCGATACCAAAATAATTATTTTTTCTATAAAATAGTTTTTATCGTATAAAAGCGTCAAAACATAAAAAAATGATATAAATGAGGTATCGCTGTAATCGTACTGACCCGACGAATAAAACTGCTTTATCAATTTTACCAAGCGCAGAACGGTATAAACGCCTCTCCCAAAAGAAATTCATGAATAGCTGGTTTTTGGTTATTCTGCCTCACAAAAATCGGAATAAAAAGTAATAAAAAATGGTCACGTGTCCGAAAATGTTACCAATAAAAACGTCAACTCGTCCCGCAAAAAACAAGACCTCACATGACTCTGTGGACCAAAATGTGGAAAAATTATAGGTCTCAAAATGTGGAGACGCAAAAACTTTTTTGCTATAAAAAGCGTCTTTTAGTCTGGTTTCACACTTGCGTTTTTATCTGCATGCGTTTTTTAAAAAAACCGCATGTGTGAAAAAATGCATGTAAACGCGGTAAAACGCATGCGTTTTTATAGAAAAACACAAGAAAACAAGAAAAAAACAAAAAACCCTAACCCTACCCCTAACCTGAAATACGTGGCACTGAAATACGTGGCACTGAAATATACGTTTATATACGTATATACGTATATAAGTGCCACGATATTTCAGTGGCCACGTATATAAGTGCCACGTATATAAGTGCCACGTATTTAAGTGCCACGTATTTAAGTGCCACGTATTTAAGTGCCACGTATTTAAGTGCCACGTATTTAAGTGCCACGTATTTAAGTGCCACGTATTTACGTGCCACGTATTTACGTGCCACGTATTTTTCAGTGCCTGAAATACGTGGCACTGAAATACGTGGCACTGAAATACGTGGCACTGAAATATCGTGGCACTTAAATACGTGGCACTTAAATACGTGGCACTTAAATACGTGGCACTTAAATACGTGGCACTTATATACGTGGCACTTATATACGTGGCACTTACATACGTGGCACTTACATACGTGGCACTTACATACGTGGCACTTATATACGTGGCACTTATGACTGTCAGAAAATGTTCAGTAAACGGTTAGGGGTGAGGTTAGGGGTAGGGTTTCAGGTAGAATTGGGGAGTTTCCACTGTTCAGGCACATCAGGGGCTCTCCAAACGCGACATGGCGTCCAATCTCAATTCCAGCCAATTCTGCGTTGAAAAAGTAAAACAGTGCTCCTTCCCTTCCGAGCTCTCCCGTGCGTCCAAAAAGGGGTTTACCCCAACATATGGGGTATCAGCGTACTAGGGACAAATTGAACAACAACTTCTGGGGTCCAAGTTCTCTTGTTATCCTTGGGAAAATAAAAATTTGGGGGGCTAAAAATAATTTTTGTGGGAAAAAAAATATGTTTTATTTTCACGGCTCTGCGTTGTAAACTGTAGTGAAACACTTGGGGGTTCAAAGTTCTCACAACACATCTAGATAAGTTCCTTGGGAGGTCTAGTTTCCAATATGGGGTCACTTGTGGGGGGTTTGTACTATTTGGGTACATCAGGGGCTCTGCAAATGCAACGTGACGCCTGCAGACCAATCCATTTAAGTCTGCATTCCAAATGGCGCTCCTTCCCTTCCGAGCTCTGTCATGCGCCCAAACAGTGGTTCCCCCCCACATAGGGGGTATCAGCGTACTCAGGACAAATTGGACAACAACTTTTAGGGTCCAATTTATCCTGATACCCTTGTGAAAATACAAAACTGGGGGCTAAATTTCATTTTTGTGAAAAAAAAAAGAAAAAATTATTTTCACAGCTCTGCGTTATAAACTGTAGTGAAACACTTGGGGGTTCAAAGCTCTCAAAACACATCTAGATAAGTTCCTTAGGGGGTCTACTTTCCAAAATGGTGTCACTTGTGGGGGGGTTTAATGTTTAGGCACATCAGGGGCTCTCCAAACGCAACATGGCATCCCATCTTAATTCCAGTCAATTTTGCATTGAAAAGTAAAATAGCGCTTCTTCCCTTCTGAGCTCTGCTATGCGCCCAAACAATGGTTTACACCCACATATGGGGTATCGTCGTACTCAGGACAAATTGCACAACAACTTTTGTGGTCTAATTTCTTCTCTTACCCTTGGGGAAATAAAAAAATGGGGGTGAAAAGATCATTTTTGTGAAAAAATATGATTTTTTATTTTTACGGCTCTGCATTATAAACTTCTGTGAAGCACTTGTTGGGTCAAAGTGCTCACCACACATCTAGATAAGTTCCTTAGGGGGTCTACTTTCCAAAATGGTGTCACTTGTTAGGGTTTTCAATGTTTAGGCACATCAAGGGCTCTCTAAATGCAACATGGCGTCCCATCTCAATTCCAGTCAATTTTGCATTGAAAAGTCAAATGGCGCTCCTTCCCTTCCGAGCTCTGCCCTGCGCCCAAACAATGGTTTACACCCACATATGGGGTATCAGCGTACTCAGGACAAATTGCACAACAATTTTTGGGGTCCAATTTCTTCTCTCACCCTTGGGAAAATAAAAAATTGGGGGTGAAAAGATCATTTTTGTGAAAAAATATGATTTTTTATTTTTACGGCTCTGCATTATAAACTTCTGTAAAGCACTTGCTGGGTCAAAGTGCTCACCACATATCTAGATAAGTTCCTTAGGGGGTCTACTTTCCAAAATGGTGTCACTTGTTAGGGGTTTCAATGTTTAGGCACATCAGGGGCTCTCCAAATGCAACATGGCGTCCCATCTCAATTCCAGTCAATTTTGCATTGAAAAGTCAAATGGCGCTCCTTTGCTTCCAAGCTCTGCCATGCGCCCAAACTGTGGTTTACCCCCACATATGGGGTATCAGCGTACTCAGGACAAATTGTACAACAACGTTTGGGGTCTATTTTCTCCTGTTACCCTTGGTAAAATAAAACAAATTGGAGCTGAAATAAATTTTGTGTGAAAAAAAGTTAAATGTTCATTTTTATTTAAACATTCCAAAAATTCCTGTGAAACACCTGAAGGGTTAATAAACTTCTTGAAAGTGGTTTTGAGTACCTTGAGGGGTGCAGTTTTTAGAATGGTGTCACACTTGGGTATTTTCTATCATATAGACCCGTCAAAATGACTTCAAATGAGATGTGGTCCCTAAAAAAAAATGGTGTTGTAAAAATGAGAAATTGCTGGTCAACTTTTAACCCTTATAACTCCGTCACAAAAAAAAATTTTGGTTCCAAAATTGTGCTGATGTAAAGTAGACATGTGGGAAATGTTATTTATTAAGTATTTTGTGTGACATATGTCTGTGATTTAAGGGCATAAAAATTCAAAGTTGGAAAATTGCGAAATTTTCAAAATTTTCGCCAAATATTCGTTTTTTTCACAAATAAACGCAAGTTATATCGAAGAAATTTTACCACTAACATGAAGTACAATATGTCACGAGAAAACAATGTCAGAATCGCCAAGATCCGTTGAAGCGTTCCAGAGTTATAACCTCATAAAGGGACAGTGGTCAGAATTGTAAAAATTGGCCTGGTCATTAACGTGCAAACCACCCTCGGGGCTTAAGGGGTTAACCCCTTCATGACCTTGGGATTTTCCATTTTTCCGTGTTCGTTTTTCGCTCCCCTCCTTCCCAGAACCATAACTATTTTATTTTTCCATCAATATGGCCATGTGAGGGCTTATTTTTTGCGGGACGAGTTGTACATTTGAACGACACCATTGGTTTTACCATGTTGTGTACTAGAAAACGGGAAAAAAATTCCAAGTGCGGTGAAATTGCAAAAAAAGGGCAATCCCACACTGGTTTTTTGCTTGCCTATTTTGCTAGGTTCACTAAATGCTAAAACTGACCTGGTATTATGATTCTTCAGGTCAGTACGAGTTCATAGACACCTAACATCACTAGGTTATTTTTTATCTAAGTGGTGAAAAAAAATTCCAAACTTTGCTAAAAAAAAAAATTGCGCCATTTTGCGATACTCGTAGCGTCTCCATTTTTCATAATCTGGGGTCGGTTGAGGGCTTATTTTTTGTTTGCCGAGCTGGCGTTTTTAATGATACCATTTCAGTGCAGATATGTTCTTTTGATTGCCCGTTATTGCATTTTAATGCAATGTTGCGGCGACCAAAAAAACGTAATTCTGGTGTTTCGAATTTTTTTCTCGTTGCGCCGTTTAGCGATCAGGTTAATGCTTTTTTTTTATTGATAGATCGTGTGATTCTGAACGCGGCAATACCAAATATGTGTAGGTTTGATTATTTTTTTATTGATTTATTTTGAATGGGGCGAAAGGGGGGTGATTTAAACTTTTATATTTTTTTTATTTTTTTCACATTTTTTTTAACTTTTTTTTTTTAATTTTGCCATGCTTCAATAGCCTCCATGGGAAGCTAGAAGCTGGCACAACACGATCGGCTCTGCTACATAGCAGCGATCTGATGTTCGCTGCTATGTAGCAGAAATGCAGGTGTGCTGCGAGCGCCGACCACAGGGTGGCGCTCACAGCTGCCGAGGATTAGTAACTATAGAGGTCTCAAGGACCTCTATGGTTACTATTCAGAAGCATCGCCAACCTCCGATCATGTGACGGGGGTCGGCGCGCGCTCATTTCCGGCCGCCCGGTCGGAAGCGCCGGTTAAATGCCGCTGTCTGTGTTTGACAGCGGCATTTAACTAGTTAATAGCGGCGGGTGAATCGCAATTTCACCCTCCGCTATTGCGGGCACATGTCAGCTGTTCAAAGCAGCTGACATGTCCCAGCTTTGATGCGGGCTCACCGCCCTGCATCAAAGCAGGGGATCTAACCTCGGACATACTATCCCATCCGAGGTCAGAATGGGGTTAAAGATTAAAAATAATGGTCTATCAATGACTGTACTTAATTCCTGCAGTACTCGGGGGTGTATCCCATCCGGGCCCGGAGATTTGTCAATTTTAAGGATTTTTAGACGCCGACGTACTTCCTGCTGGGTTAAGCAGGTGACATTTAATGGGGAATTTTTGTTATCACTGATCATATTGTCTGCCATGGAATTTTCTTGTGTAAATACTGATGAAAAAAAAGTCATTTAGCATATTGGCTTTTTCCTCATCCTTATCCACCATTTCACCCAGACTATTTTTAAGGGGGCCAACACTATCATTTTTTAGTTTCTTACTATTTATGTAGTTAAAGAATATTTTGGGATTATTTTTACTCTCTCTGGCAATGAGTCTCTCTGTCTCAATCTTTGCTGCCTTGATTTGCTTTTTACAGAATTTATTTAATTTTCTGTATTTATTTGATGCCTCATCACTACCTACTTCCTTTAATTCTCTAAATGATTTATTTTTGTCACTTATTGCGCCCCTTACAGCTCTATTTAGCCATATTGGTTTCCTCCTATTTCTAGTATGTTTATTCCCATATGGTATATACTATGCACAGGTCCTATCCAGGATGCTAATAAACGTCTCCCATTTTCTTTGTGTATTTTTATGTCTCAGGATATCGTCCCAGTTAATCGCACCAAAATCCTCTCTCATCCATTGGAAATTTTCCCTCCTGAAGTTTAGTGTCCTTGTCACCCCTCTACTACACATCTTATTAAAGGATACACGAAAACTTACTATTTTGTGATCACTATTCCCCAAGTGACCCCCAACCCTTATATTTGATATGCGGTCTGGCCTGTTGGTTAATATTAGGTCTAGCAGTGCCCCCCTTCTTGTTGGGTCCTGAACCAGTTGTGAAAGGTAATTGTCTCTCATAGTTGTCAAAAACCGATTACCTTTGCTGGAACTGCAGGTTTCTGTTCCCCAATCTATTTCAGGGTAGTTGAAGTCCCCCATAATAATGACTTCTCCTTGAGTCGCAGCTTCATCTATTTGCTTTACGAGGATATTCTCCGTTGCTTCCATTATTTTTGGAGACTTATAACAAACCCCTATCAGTAATTTATTATTTTTCCCCCTCCCCTTATCTCCACCCACAGGGACTCTACATTTTCATTAGATTCACCTATATTATCACGCAGGATGGGTTTTAAGGATGATTTTACATATAGACACACCCCACCCCCTCGCTTATCCGTTTGGTCATTTCGGAACAGACTATAACCCTGCAAGTTAACAGCCCAGTCATGGCCCTCATCCAGCCATGTCCCAGATATCCCCACCATGTCATAAATGATAATAATAATAATTGAGGGAACAAACGGATTTTGCACTGGAAGAGAAAGAAATTGTCTATCTAGGCATCATTGTTACAAATAAGCTACACTCTACTGTTGATGCCAATCTAGACAATATTATAAAAACTATCTCTGTCGACTTTACTAATCTTGGGCACTCAGATCTATCCCTGTTAGGCAAAATATTGGCAGTTAAATCCTTTATTCTACCCAAAATCCTTTACATATTTAGGACTCTTCCAATAATTATTCTTCCTCAGCTTATTTTTAAGATTCAAGGCATGATCAACTCCTTCATTTGGAGCAGGAAAAGGGCTAGAGTGGCGGTTGACATTTTGTACAAGCGTAAATGTAACGGAGGTTTTGGTTTACCAAATATATATGCTTATTACCTTGCATCCCTGGTTAAACAAAGTTGGCATTGGTTCAACGCCCAATCTCACCCTGTGTGGTTCATCTTAGAATCTGTTTAAATTGGCCATAGATCTATTCGAGAGATATTTTTCAATTTCTTAATTCACACTCCGCAAAAGAATCTTCAAACCCAATTTTTCAAGCTTTAACCCATTCACCTCCGGAGCTTTTTTCGTTTTTTCGTTTTTGTTTTTCGCTCCCCTCCTTCCCAGAGCCATAACTTTTTTTATTTTTCTGTCAATATGGCCATGTGAGGGCTTATTTTTGTGGGACGAGATGTACTTTTGAATGATACCATTGGTTTTACCATGCCATGTAACAGAAAACGGGAAAAAAATTCCAAGTGCGATGAAATTGCAAAAAAAGTGCAATCTCACACTGGTTTTTTGTTTGGCTTTTTTGCTAGATTCACCAAATGCTAAAAGTGACCTGCCATTATGATTCTCCAGGTCATTATGAGTTCATAGACACCTAACATGACTAGGTTCTCTTTTATCTAATTGGTAAAAAAAAAAATCCAAAGTTTGCTTGAAAAAAAAATTGCACCATTTTCCGATACCCGTAGCGTCTCCAATTTTCGTGATCTGGGGTCAGGTGAGGGCTTATTTTTTGCGTGCTGAGCTGACATTTTTAATGATACCATTTTGGTGCAGATACATTCTTTTGATCGCCCATTATTGCATTTTAATGCAATGTTGCGGCGACCAAAAAACCATAATTTTGGCGTTTTGATTTTTTTTCTCGCTACGCAATTTAGCGATCAGGTTAGTCCTTTGTTTTTATTGATAGATCGGGCGATTCTGAACGCGGCGATACCAAATATGTGTAGGTTTGATTTTTTTTTTAATTGTTTTATTTTGATTGGGGCGAAAGGGGGGTGATTTGAACTTTTATATATATATTTTTTTTATATATATTTTTAAACACTTTTTTTAATTTTGGCATGCTTCAACAGCCTCCATAGGAGGCTAGAAGCATGCACTACACGATCGCCTCTGCTACATGGAGGTGAAGCACCGATGACCCCCGATCATGTGACCGGGGTCAGCGGTGAGAGCACTTCCGGCCGTGCGGCCGGGAGCACTAGTTAAATGCCGCTGTCAGCGTTTGACAGCGGCATTTAACTAGTTAATGGGCACGGGCGGATCGCAATTCCGCTTGTGCACATTGTGCGCACATGTCAGCTATACAAAACAGCTGACATGTCGCGGCTTTGAGGTGGGCTCACCGCCGGAGCCCACCTCAAAGCAGAGGTTCTGCCAGCTGATGTACTATTCCGTCAGCTGGCAGAAAGGGGTTAATTTATGCCTCGAAAATACTCATTAAACCTTCTAAAAACTTCACTAAGGTTGACCAAATCAAAAAACTTCCTCTACCTTAGCTCGCTTCTATTTACAATTTCTCTCTACCAGATATTTAATAGGGGATATTTACGTTGGCGACAACTTTTTCTCGTTTAGTGAAATCAAAACCAAGTACAAACTTCCTTCCACAGAATTGGTGTTATTCACCTTTGTAACGGACTGTATTTGAAAGATATTTATTAGTAAAACAATGAATATTGAAATACTCTCTTTGCTTTTGTGTAACACAAGCAACAAAAATATTTGGAGTCTAAAAAATCCCTACAACTACTTTAACAAAGATGTAACCACTCTTAAGAATATATATATGAAAAGGTGGGAGGTAGACCTCAATATTACTCTTCAGGGAAGGCCGAGAAGACAGTGAGCACCGCAGAATAGTATGTAAGTATAAAGTGACAGTGCAAAAAAGTGCAAAGTGACTAAGAATAACAAATATTCAATATATAAATATTATTGTGATCCTTTATATAGCGCAAAGTACGCCAAATAATGCGCATGCGCAAAGTGAATAAAAGTGACAGATTCCCCGATACATAGTCACCAGGGTCCTATAATAGATGTTGGCCCAAAAACCCCACCCATAGCCGCGATCTAAGGATCAAAGGAGAAATTGACCGGGGAATAAATTGTGAATAAAAAGTGTGTGAATTACATAACTAGCAATACAACCATGAATGGTAATAATAACAATATAAAATATCCCAACTATGTACATAAGGAAGCCTGCAATTGAGGACACCTTGGCAAAACACCTACCAAATATATAAATATAAGGAGACAAAAGACAAAGAAATATAAAGCAATTTTGTTATTACATATTAATATAGTAACTACTGTTGATAGCTCTATAAGTCCCAAGTTTGCATTGGTCATGTTGTCCACTTCTGACTCCTTGTGATGTTTAATTTTGAAAGTAAGTATATAATTCTTCAATTCCACTCCAACTTCATAAGAATGTCCGCAATAACAGACGTCACATGGACACAGTCGGGAAAATATACACACTAAAACATGAGACAAAGACACAAAATTAAAAACTGATAAGACATGTTGGGGACCACAGGAAAAGGAATAAATGTACATATCTCAATCAGAGATAGGAGGAGAATCCATGCGCTTCGTTCAGACCTATGGGTGTCATTGTGCCCAGCGTGGTAATCCAGCGACATTCTCTTTGTGCCAGAATGCGCTTGATGTTTCCACCTCTAATGCCACACTGGACAAGATCAATACCACGTACCATAAAGGATTTTGGGTTACACCCATGAAACTGTCGAAAGTGACGTGGTATTGTTTTCAATTGTGTCACGTCTAGTGTTGAGCGATACCGTCCGATACTTGAAAGTATCGGTATCGGAAAGTATCGGCCGATACCGGCAAAGTATCGGATCCAATCCGATACCGATACCCGATACCAATACAAGTCAATGGGACTCAAGTATCGGACGGTATTCCTGATGGTTCCCAGGGTCTGAAGGAGAGGAAACTCTCCTTCAGGCCCTGGGAACCATATTAATGTGTAAAAGAAAGAATTAAAATAAAAAATATTGCTATACTCACCTCTCCGACGCAGCCTGCACCTTACCGAGGGAAGCGGCAGCGTTCTTTGTTTAAAATTCGCGCGTTTACTTGGTTACGTGAAGTCCCGGCTTGTGATTGGTCGCGGCGGCCATGTTGCCGGGACGCGGACCAATCACAGCAAGCTGTGACGTAATTTCAGGTCCTGCAGGATTTTAAAATTACGTCCCGGCGTTGTGATTGGTTGCGCCGCAGTCACATGGGCGACGCAACCAATCACAAGCCGTGACGTCACGGGAGGCTGGACACGCGCGTATTTTAAAATGCGCGCTTGTCCAGCCTCCCGTGACGTCACGGCTTGTGATTGGTTGCATCGCGGTCAACCAATCACAAGCCGGGAGGCTGGACGCGCGCATTTTAAAATGCGCGCTTGTCCAGCCTCCCGTGACGTCCCGGCTTGTGATTGGTTGCATCGCGGTCAACCAATCACAAGCCGGGAGGCTGGACGCGCGCATTTTAAAATGCGCGCTTGTCCAGCCTCCCGTGACGTCACGGCTTGTGATTGGTCGCGGCGGCCATGTTGCCGGGACGCGGACCAATCACAGCAAGCCGTGACGTAATTTCAGGTCCTGCAGGATTTTAAAATTACGTTCCGGTGTTGTGATTGGTCCGCGTCCCGGCAACATGGCCGCCGCGACCAATCACAAGCCGGGACGTCACGGGAGGCTGGACACGCGCGCATTTTAAAATGTGCGCGTGTCCAGCCTCCCGTGACGTCCCGGCTTGTGATTGGTTACGTCGCCCATGTGACCACGACGCGCCCAATCACAACGCCGGAACGTAATTTTAAAATCCTGCAAGGACCTGAAATTACGTCACGGCTTGCTGTGATTGGTCCGCGTCCCGGCAACGTGGCCGCCGCGACCAATCACAAGCCGGGACTTCACGTAACCAAGTAAACGCGCGAATTTTAAACAAACAACGCTGCCGGTTCCCTCGCTGAGGTCCGGGCTGCGTCGGAGAGGTGAGTATAGCAATATTTTTTATTTTAATTCTCTCTTTTACACATTATTACATTAATGTTGTTTCGATACCCGATACCCGATACCACAAAAGTATCGGATCTCGGTATCGGAATTCCGATACAGCAAGTATCGGCCGATACCCGATACTTGCAGTATCGGAATGCTCAACACTAGTCACGTCTGTCTCATTTGCAGCAGCCAATATGTCACGCACATGTTCCCGAGTGCGGGTGCCCAAACGACGGGATGTTAGACCAATGTAGATCTTAGGGCAGCTGCATACAGCGTAATATATAACCTGAGTGGTATTACAGGTTATATGGTAATTGATAGAAAATGTTTTTTTACCATCCGCTGACTCAAAGGTGGCAATGCGACAGATATTTGGACAAGAGATACAATCACCACATTGATAACAGCCATGAGGTGGACCACCAGATCCAAAACTGTACGTATGTAACTTGGGGACATAGTGACTTGACACCAGCAGATCCTTGAGATTTTTGCTACGTCTTGCGGTCATTAAGGGACATTTTGTCAGCCATTTAGAAAGTAGTGGGTCACTATGGAGAATGCCCCAATGTTTTTGGAGACATTCTCTCATAGTAGACCACTCACCATTGTAGGTGGAAATAAATCTTACCACATTTTGCTGTTCACTGATTTTGAAGTTCTTTTTATTAGAGCACAGCAGTTCATCACGCGATGCATATTTAGCTCTTAAATATCCTTTATTAATACTTCTATTGCTGTATCCCCTAGTTTGGAATCTGACTTTCAAATCAGCTGCCTGAGCTTCAAATTTGGTAGTGGAGGAGCAGATCCGCTTCATCCTGAGATGCTGACCAACTGGGATGGCTTTAATGGTGCTGTAAGGATGACCTGATTCAGCATGTAGAAGTGCATTAACTGACGTGGACTTTCTAAAAACATCGGTCTGCAAAAAGCGGTCACCATCGACCTCAATCTTGATGTCAACAAAGTCCACCTCAGTTTTACTCATCTGATACGTCAGTTTAATGTTGTACGTATTCTCATTGAGTTGATGCATGAACTCATGTAGGGCCTCATCAGGTCCTTGCCATATGATGAATAAATCATCAATATAGCGCAGCCAGCACTGCACATGGTCCGCGGCCCGCGGCCCCCCTCTGCCAAAGACCTCCCTCTCCCAATACCCCAGGAAGAGATTGGCGAAAGAGGGCGCACAGGCCACTATCTATCTATATAATCATCTAAAGGGCACTTCCGTCTGTCTGTCTGTCTGTCTGTAACGGAAATCTCGCTACACTGATTGGTCGCGGCCGGCAGGCTTAGTCCGGCCATGTAACATATGGGCCTCGGACTTCTGGGAGTTGTAGTTTGCTTACCCTCATAGGCCATGTAGTATTCTGCATTTTAACTAGATTTCCCAGAGGCAGGGAGTACAGTGCGCAGAGAAAACAGAGAAGTGTCTGCATGGCTGCTATAGGGCAATAATGTTCTCCCTCTATGTAGCGGCCGTTTATGGTGGTCTTTGGCGGCTGGCACTGAGGTAACTGGGCAGTGGAGTCCCGGAATAAGCCCCTGAAGCAGCGGACCCTCATCGTGCACCCGCTGAGCAGCCTGCAGGTGAAGCTGCCGTGTAACGTGCGGCTGAGACCCCAAGACCCGCTCACCTATCCGGACGTGGACCGGGTGTTCGTCATGGTGAGCGGGTGTCTTCCCTTCTCCCTGCAGAAGACACTGAGGCTCTGTATCTGTACTGCAGGTCTCTGCTGCGACCCAGTGTCTGAGCTGAGGCTGGAAACACAGCGAGGCTCAGACTCCTGGAGGTCCAAGTGGCTGATGGGCGAGGGCAGGGTACGGTGTGCAGGGTATGATGGACAAAGTTCGGTGTTCAGGGTATGGTGGGAAAGGTACGGTGGGCAAGGTGCTGTGTGCAAGGTATGGTGTGCAGGGTATGGTGTGCAGGGTATGGTGGGCAAGGTACGGTGTGCAGGGTACGGTGGGCAAGGTGCGGTGGGCAGGGTACGGTGGGAAAGGTACGGTGGGCAAGGTGCTGTGTGCAGGGTATGGTGTGCAGGGTACAGTGGGCAAGGTGCAGTGGGCAAGGTACGGTGTGCAGGGTACGGTGGGCAAGGTGCGGTGGGCAGGGTATGGTGTGCAGGGTACGGTGGGAAAGGTACGGTGGGCAAGGTGCTGTGTGCAGGGTATGGTGTGCAGGGTACGATGGGCAAGATGCGGTGGGCAGGGTACGGTGTGCAGGGTACAGTGTGCCATCTCACGAGGATCTCATCTCCTGATGGTCCTACATGATAGGCTCTAGGAGAACTGATCTGTGACTACAGCAGCAGTTGGCATCAATGTGGCTGTTTTTCTCATCAACCCCTTTGGCATATTTGTGCCTGCCTGATGCTTTTGTGACCAGATGTGCAATGTTAGTAAAAGAGGATTACTTTTAGGATATGCCGTGTGTATCACATGGGTGAAGGCCATACCGCTGTGATCTAAGGATGAGCAGATTCTCTCCAATCACCCCGAGACATTTAGTGAATCAAATGTGCAGTATTATCCTCTGAGGTCCAGTGCTATATACCCCTGTGTGTATGGTGGGAGTTCTGCACACCCCTCACCTGCCGCCTTGGTCACAGAGGTTAGTAGGGTGATGGTGCCCTGGGGTCACACTGTGATTACACTGAGGATGCTATATAGTCTGATCGCTTTACACGCGGACTGTGCTGTGGTTTGCGGTGCGGGTTTCTCTAGATGCTCCTCCATCAATGGAATTCCCTACAATCTGCAGTGTGTTTTCTGAGACTGTTTATTTTACTCACTTACATAGATAGCGCCATTAATTCCACAGCCCTTTACAGACATCATCATCACTGTCGTCATTGGGGCTCACAATCTAGATTCCCTGTTTGGAGTACTGGAGGAAATCCCTGCAAACACGGGGAGAACATATAAACTCCTTAAAGATGTTGTTCTTGGTGGGATTTGAAGCCAGGACCCCAATTCCACTAAGCCACCGTGCTGCCCTATGTGTTATATGGTGGCCACTGATGTGATCATCTATCTATATAATCATCTAACGCCCACTTCCGTCTGTTTATCTGTCACGGAAATCCCGTGTCGCTGATTGGTCGCGCCTGGCTGGCCGCGACCAATCAGCGACATTGGCGCGGGATTTAAATCACGCTTTGCTGATTGGTCGCGCCCGGCCGGACGCGACCAATCAGTGACAGGCACAGTCCGGCCGCGAAATGGCGCTGGATTTGAACCACACTTCGCTGATCGGCCAGCTGGGCGCGGAATTGGCACGAAATTTAACCCCCACTCACAGCACAACGTACATAGATACATACATACATATTCTAGAATACCCGATGCGTTAGAATCGGGCCACCATCTAGTCACATATAAGTCCTGATCAGTCATCATTATGTTGGAGAAACTGCGGACTGCAGGGCAACCTTTACCACATAATTTGGGGGGTGCTCTAAAGTTAAAACACTGTGGACGTATGTTTCACAACATATTAATTCTTTCACTAACAATAGCTTTTTGATAACCCCTAAAAGGGCACTTCTCTCTGTCGACATGGAGCACTTGGATTCTTCGATCAAATATTTCATCATCCACTTTTTTTTAGTAGTTAAGAATACCTTAGCTTATTGGTGGAAAAAAGCCGAAACACCGAAATTTGCAGACATACTAGATAAACTTCACCTGCACAGCTCTCTAGAGTGGAGGTTCGCTATTAATAATAACGGCATAAATAAATACAATAGGAAGTGGGAGATTTGGAACTTAAAATTTCGTAATTTATGAGCTACCTGTAAGATCTGTGTGGACGAACTTTGACCAGTAGATTTATTTACCTATACTTTCTCTTTTGTCTACATCTTCTGTTAACCATAATTAAGTTTTGTACTTGTTCAGGAGTATAGTTTTTTGTGGTAACTTTGCTATTCCGCCATTTGGAGATATTTTGTCTGAGTTCTCTAATTTTTACTGACTCCCTCCCTTTCCCAATGTTATCCCCCTACCCTTCCCCCTTTGTTAAAAATTCAATAAAAAACATTTAAAAACATCATCAGTGACGTTTCTGACATTAGAAGTATAGAAGAATATTTGATGATATCATGGTCATATGACCAAAGGTCTTTCACCCCGAGGAAGTCTGGAGGAACTGAAGAGAAGAGAGCCTAGTATGTCCTCTATAAAATAAAAATTGCTATCCACACAATATGCGTAGGGCGATAGCATTAATTACATTTTGACAAAGAAGGCAACTGATGCCTAACTAAAGGCTGTTAAAATATAACTTTTAATTAACTATTTAAGGAAAAATGGTTAAAATTGCAACAGTCAGTTTGTATAAAGGGACATCCAGGGTATAACCCCTTTTCTACAATAATCTCAGCATAGTAGTTTCCTGGATATTGACTGCCCCACTAACACTATTAACTAGTTAAATGCCGCTGTCAAACGCAGACAGTGGCATGTAACTACCGCATCCGGCCGGGCGGCCAGATATGACGTCATCGCCGACCCCCGTCACATGATCGGAGGTCGGCGATGCTTCTGAATGGTAACCATAGAGGTCCTTGAGACCTCTATGGTTACTGATCCTCGGCAGCTATGAGCGCCACCCTGTGGTCGGCGCTCACAGCACACCTCCATTTCTGCTGCGTAGCAGCGATCTGATGATCGCTGTTATGTAGCAGAGCCGATCGCGCTGTGCCTGCTTCTAGCATCCCATGGAGGCTATTGAAGCATGGCAAAAGTGAAAAAAAAAAGTTAAAAAAAATGTGAAAAAAATAAAAAAAACGTAAAAGTTTAAATCACCCCCCTTTCGCCCCAATCAAAATAAATCAATAAAAAAAATAAATAAACCTACACATATTTGGTATCGCCGCGTTCATAATCGCCTGATCTATCAATAAAAAAAAAGCATTAACCTGATCGCTAAACGGCGTAACGAGAAAAAAAATCGAAACGCCAGAATTACGTTTTTTTGGTCGCCACGACATTGCATTAAAATGCAATAACGGGCGCTCAAAAGATCGTATCTGCACCAAAATGCTATTATTAAAAACGCCAGCTCGGCACGCAAAAAATAAGCCCTCAACTGACCCCAGATCATGAAAAATGGAGACGCTACGAGTATCGGAAAATGGCGCAATTTTTTATTTTTTTTTAGCAAAGTTTGGAATTTTTTTCACCACTTAGGTAAAAAATAACCTAGTCATGTTAGGTGTCTATGAACTCGTAATGACCTGGAGAATCATAATGGCAGGTCAGTTTTAGCATTTAGTGAACCTAGCAAAAAAGCCAAGCAAAAAACAAGCGTGGGATTGCACTTTTTTTGCAATTTCATCGCACTTGGAATTTTTTTCCCGTTTTCTAGTACACAACATGGTAAAACCAATGATGTCGTTCAAAAGTACAACTCGTCCCGCAAAAAATAAGCCATCACATGGCCAAATTTACGGAAAAATAAAAAAGTTATGGCTCTGGGAAGGAGGGGAGTGAAAAACGAAAACGGAAAAACGGAAAATCCCACGGTCATGAAGGGGTTAAGGAAGTCCAGTCCCAGGTACTTCCAACACACAGACCAACACACAGGCCCTCAGTCCATGGCCTCACCATGTGCTTCCAGGAATCCAGTCCACTCCAGGACATACCAACACAGACCATCCAGGACTTTACACACTGACCATTCCGGTCCATACACTCTGACCATGTGACCCAAACCCTGTTCACATTATGTACCTGTAACCACCCCCATAGGTGGGAGGTGTGTGTGGTTAGCCAGTCCCGCTCAGCTCTCTGACTAACCCTGCAAGCCTCCCTTTTAGCTGTACAAATACTTGTGGGACTACAGGTCCCAGAACAACATTACTGACTTACAGCGCAGACTCCCTCTGCGACACATACCGGCCATTTACAATCATGCCGGACACTGTTTCATTATCACTATTACAGATACACCTCCATGCATATCCTGAGGAGCACATGCAGCGCCCCCTGGCTGTAACATGGGTCACTGCATCACAATTGGTAATAAATAACACAGTTGACTACTGCTAGTTAAAAGATGTAAAGTCTCCCCAACATGTTTCACCAGAGACCTGGTGTCATCAGGGGACAGAGGCTAAATCAGCAAGCATACAGAGAGACAGAGTCTTTAAAGGCTCTTTAAAGGGACGGAGTCTGTATGGGTCCTTAACATCCTCTTTAGGGCTTCCATGTGTGCAATATGAAGTTAAGAATAGGGGTGTAGCTAAAAGGTTGCAAAGGTAGGCCCATGTGCTTGAGGCCCAAAGGCCCATTTGCCACTTAAGACATTGATATAATAACTAACATAGTAACTGGCACATACTACTTGGATGTCCCTGTTACAAATTTAGCACTGCATGTAAGTTATATTCTGATTTATAAGTCAGAATATAGATTTGAAATACTGTTTTTCATATTAAAATCTTTATTAAAAAAAGGAATCTTGAAATTTTCCAATTTTAACACTGGCAACTGGCAAGAGCATTGGATGCGATATGCTAATGGCCCTCAGCTCTGGCTCTGCTTCGAGCAGGAGTCGAGTGTCATGCTACTGTGGTCCGATCCTCTCGCACAGAGAGTATTGGAGTACAGTTACGGCGGGAAAAATAATTTCTCCCTCTCGTCTGCTGCCTGCGTTGGCATATATCGCGCTGCACTCAGATGATATTCGAGTGATGTGCGTTGTGTCAATTGCACCCATAAACTTAAATGAGCCAAGACTTGGCCAAGAATCGGTGCCAATCGCAGCATGCTGCGATTTCATATACATGCCGAATACGGCAGAAAAAAAAATATGCTGATCTGGATTGCTACTGGTAACACTGGTCCTGGTACTATGTGATGTTTTATCAAACACAGCACTCGGCCGTATCGAACGGTAGTGTGACTCCGGCCTTACACTCATATGTCCTGTCCTTTTAGGAGGAGTTTACAGGAGTTTTCTTATCCTCAGAGGCAGATTGACAATGGCAGGTGACACCTCTATACACAGCTGCTAACACAGGATCCACCAATCACAATAGACAATGTCACAGCTGACCCTACTCTTCTGTTCACAATTACTTTTACATGCTCTCATTAGATGCTTCAATATTAAATATAGAGTCAGACTCTGTTCATGTGTTGTTTCCTGGAACAATAGGAAGTTAGAGTCTAAACAGCTTTAGTGGCCTGTCTGAAAATTCTAAGATTTCTATTTTTTATTTTTAATTGCAATAATAATAAAAAATGGCAAAAATTAAAATAAATATACATTGATCACAAAAGCCTGACAATAAATCATTTTGACATGATAGTTTCTCTAATTGGTGATCATTTGCAGCATTGCATCTAAGGAAAATACAATATCAAATAGTGGTCCGGACTCTGTGTTTAGCAATATAGCATTACAGATTGTGATTTCTGCAAATGCATAAGTCTTTAAAATGTGGTTGACTATAGGCAGCTGAATTTCTAAAGCAAAGGTAGGGAATATGAAATTGCTTACTCTCTTGTAGGCTACAAAACTCAGAAGTCATAAAGAATTCTTATTATAATATTACAAGTTTTGGGAACTGCTATTCCTTAATATATTCTCATATATATTCACTCGATGTAAATCAATATTCAGCACAAGCATTGTACTGAGATTACTGCACCTATATTTCCATTGCAGTATGAGTTACTTCTCTTGACAGAAGTTTTTACAGGATAGAGTAGATGAATATCTCAACAATGCTAAGCCACTTGTGTTACAACTCCATGTTTTTCCACAATTTCAACAGCAATGGAGAAGGACTAAATTAAAATCATCACTCAAAATAGACGAATGTCAGCGCTAGCCTCAAACATGATAGAGAAATGGAATCCTGCTCTTTACAATACAGCTGTTTTCCATAACAATGAGCCCTTCAGAGTGCTGTAAAAAGGAATTCTGCTTTCATAGTCAAGAAGGCAATAGTCGGCAGAAAGGATGTTTACGTGCTTATCAAAATGTATCATGAGTAAATCCTCAGCGTTGGCCACATGAGCTGAAAGCAATTGGATCAATACTGCAAAATGTATGGCCTGAAAACAAACCTGACAAGCAATAATGAGACTATCAACATCTAGAAGATTATTATCTGATACTGACTTTCGCCATGTGCTGTCATTTTTCAACTTCACTAAAAGGTTGGGGCCATTTATCTCAGTTTAAAGGAACACTCCGAGCAAACATGACACACTAGAAGACATCAAAACTGTTTACTGAAAAGGAGTCTTTGTTAGGGTTCAAACATCAGGCATTTTTCTCATACGAGAAGATCGGTCCGAGTTTCATGCAGGTTTTTGTCAAGACTTTCATCGCAGTTGGGTCAGTTTCTTCCATTAGAGTTTGGTTAGATTTTGATAAGTTTTTCTTGAATGAAAAAAAGTGCTGTCTCAAGTAGGGATGAGCAAATATTCAAAATCAGCCATGCATGAGGTTTTGTGCTCGATGCCAGCATTCACAGCTTTCAATTGAACGTCAAAGTAAGACGAGGTGGGTGAAGGATTGGTGTAGGCCTAATGTGCTGGGAGCCCTGATACCACATGCAACAGCTCAACCTGCTTTCATGCTCAGCCACACTCAGGTGGCATAAATATCTGTTTCATAGACTACTATTGTCAGAAAAATGTAAGGATAGTAAGACGGGTAACTGACTCCAAGGAAGTGGAGGCCTGACGGTCTCGGAGGCCTACTGCTACAGGCAACACACATGAAGGAGACCCAACCAGGAGTCTACACATTTACAAAAATTAGTGGCAGACACCAACAAAGTGGCATCAATTGCAATAGAGTAGAACCAGTATAGCGGGGACCGCCACCTCTTCCACTACAGCCAACCCAGTAGATGTAGACTTTAACGGGCAAGGTGGTGGAAGCACTGTGTCATTTCCCTCTGAAAGCCTGGAGGAACGTAACTAGGTGGCCTACTGAAATAAGTGGCAGCAAGCAAAAACTGCGACCCAAGGAGGGTCAAGGAGGTGGCACCAGGTGCTGCTCCATGGCTGACCTACAGAAGGTGGCAGCTGACCTGCTACAGTGGGTAGGCTGCTATGGCCCAAAGGAGGGATGAAGAATGCAGGTGGGCACTGTAGGGACTGTGGAACCACTGTCTGGACTGTGGACTGGATGTTAGACAGATGGGCACTGCAGGTGCACTCTGGACCGGCTGATGGAAAGAAGAACACTGACAGGTATGAGCAGACAGGCACACACAGGTAAGAGCAGACGGGTACAGGGTAGACAAGCAGACAGGCGGACCTGGGGAACCTGATAACTAGCAAGCATGCAAGGCAAACTAACAGCATAGCTCAGGCACCTTAATATTGGAGGAGAAGCCTTAAATAGAAGGTGTCACCAAGCTGTAGGCTGGGAATACCATAGGTTGACGCGGGTGGTCCCTTTAAGAGGGAGTGAGCATACACGCGCCCTAAGCATAGTGCCCGATCCTACAACTGAACCTTAGGGAACACCGACTGTTGTGAATTAGACTTTTTGGCTCCCTCTTGTGGTTACTAGTGATATGACTCTGGGATTGTCTTTCCTCAGTTTGGCACCCACCTGGGTCGTTAGTCCAGGGGTGTTGCTATATAAGCTTCCTGGATCCTTAGTCCAGTGCCTGGCATCGTTGTAATCAGATCCTTTCTGTTTGCTCCTGTCTGCTGGTCCTGGTTCGTGCAAAATTAAGCTAAGTCCTGCTTCTTTGTTTTTTGGTTATTTGCTTGCTCTCATTTTTGTCCAGATTGTAATAAATGTGATTCCTGACCTTGCTGGAAGCTCTAGGGGGCTGGTGTTCTCCCCCTGGGCCGTTAGACGGTTCGGGGGTTCTTGAATATCCAGCGTGGATATTTTGATAGGGTTTTTGCTGACCATATAAGTCATCTTACTATATTCTGCTATTAGCTAGTGGGCCTCTCTTTGCTAAATACCTAGCTCATTCTTACGTTTGTCTTTTCCTCTTACCTCACCGTTATTATTTGTTGGGGGCTTGTATCCAACTTTTGGGGTCTTTTCTCTGGAGGCAAGAAAGGTCTTTCTTTTCCCTTCTAGGGTTAGTTAGTTCTCCGACTGGCGCGAGACGTCTAGAACCAACGTAGGCACGTTCCCCGGCTGCTGCTATTTGTGGTGCTAGGATTAGATATATGGTCAGCTCAGTTACCACTGCCCTATGAGCTGGTTTTTTGTGTTTGCAGACTTAGTAATTATTTCTGAGACCCTCTGCCATTGGGGTCATAACAGTATGCCAGGCCCACATTGAATGTTTAATGTATTGCAGAAGTGGGATAATAAGAAAGGAAATTCTGAGTTTTTTTTTTTTTTCCTCTCTTCCTCCCCTTTACCTCTGAGTGGCTTGTGCTTGCTGCAGACATGAATGTCCAGACCTTGATTACAAGTGTAGACCAGCTTGCTGCTCGTGTGCAGGGCATACAAGATTTTGTTACCAGTAGTCCTATGTCTGAACCTAAAATACCTATTCCTGAACTGTTTTCTGGAGACCGATTTAAGTTTAGGAATTTCAGGAATAATTGTAAATTGTTTCTATCTCTGAGACCCCGTTCATCTGGAGATTCAGCTCAGCAAGTTAAAATTGTTATCTCTTTTTTACGGGGCGACCCTCAGGATTGGGCTTTCTCGATAGCGCCAGGAGATCCGGCATTGGCAAATATTGATGCGTTTTTTCTGGCGCTCGGATTGCTTTACGAGGAACCCAATCTTGAAGTTCAGGCAGAAAAAGCCTTGCTGGCTATTTCTCAGGGCCAGGATGAAGCTGAAGTGTATTGCCAAAAATTTCGGAAATGGTCCGTGCTTACTCAGTGGAATGAGTGTGCTCTGGCCGCAAATTTCAGAAATGGCCTTTCTGAAGCCATTAAGAATGTGATGGTGGGTTTCCCCATTCCTACAAGTCTGAACGATTCCATGGCGCTGGCTATTCAAATTGACCGGCGTGTGCAGGAGCGCAAAACCGCTAATCCTCTGGTGGTGTTGTCTGAACAAACACCTGATTTAATGCAATGTGATAGAATTCAGACTAGAAATGAGCGGAAAAATCATAGACGTCAGAATGGGTTGTGTTTTTACTGTGGTGATTCTACACATGTTATATCAGCATGCTCTAAACGCCTAACAAGGGTTGTTAGTCCTGTCGCCATTGGTAATTTGCAACCTAAATTTATTTTGTCTGTGACTTTAATTTGCTCATTGTCTTCTTACCCTGTTATGGCGTTTGTGGATTCAGGCGCTGCCCTGAGTCTTATGGATCTGTCATTTGCCAAGCGTTGTGGTTTTGTTCTTGAACCGTTGGTAAATCCTATTCCTCTTAGAGGTATTGATGCTATGCCATTGGTGGAAAATAAACCGCAGTTTTGGACGCAGGTAACCATGTGCATGACTCCTGAACATCGGGAGGTGATTCGTTTTCTTGTTCTGCATAAAATGCATGATTTGGTCGTTTTGGGTCTGCCATGGTTACAGACCCACAATCCAGTCTTGGATTGGAAGGCAATGTCTGTGTCAAGTTGGGGCTGTCAGGGAATTCATGCTGATTCTCCGCCGGTGTCTATTGCTTCCTCTACTCCTTCGGAAGTTCCTGAGTATTTGTCTGATTATCAGGATGTATTCAGCGAGTCCAGGTCCAGTGCTCTGCCTCCTCATAGGGATTGTGACTGCGCCATAGATTTGATTCCAGGTAGTAAATTTCCTAAGGGAAGACTATTTAATCTGTCTGTACCTGAGCATGCCGCAATGCGTTCGTATATCAAGGAGTCTCTGGAGAAGGGGCATTTCCGTCCTTCCTCTTCCCCTCTTGGTGCGGGATTCTTTTTTGTGGCCAAGAAGGACGGATCTTTGAGACCTTGTATTGACTATCGGCTTCTGAATAAAATCACTGTTAAATTTCAGTATCCTTTGCCTCTGTTGTCGGACTTGTTTGCCCGGATTAAAGGTGCCAAGTGGTTCACCAAGATAGATCTTCGTGGTGCGTACAACCTTGTGCGCATTAAGCAAGGAGATGAATGGAAGACTGCATTTAATACGCCCGAAGGTCATTTTGAGTACTTGGTGATGCCTTTTGGGCTCTCTAATGCTCCCTCAGTGTTTCAGTCCTTTATGCATGATATTTTCCGGAAGTATCTGGATAAATTTATGATTGTTTATCTGGATGATATTCTGGTTTTCTCTGAAGATTGGGACTCACATGTGGAGCAGGTCAGGATGGTGTTTCAGGTTTTGCGTGAGAATGCTTTGTTTGTTAAGGGCTCAAAGTGTCTCTTTGGAGTACAGAAGGTTCCCTTTTTGGGGTTTATTTTTTTCCCCTTCTGCTGTGGAGATGGACCCAGTCAAGGTCCGAGCTATTCATGATTGGACTCAACCCACGTCAGTTAAGAGTCTTCAGAAGTTCTTGGGTTTTGCTAACTTCTACCGTCGTTTTATCGCTAATTTTTCTAGCGTTGTTAAACCTTTGACGGATATGACCAAGAAAGGTTCTGATGTTGCTAACTGGGCTCCTGCAGCCGTGGAGGCGTTCCAAGAGTTGAAGCGCCGGTTTACTTCGGTGCCTGTTTTGTGCCAGCCTGATGTCTCACTTCCCTTTCAGGTCGAAGTGGACGCTTCTGAGATTGGGGCAGGGGCCGTTTTGTCGCAGAGAGGCCCTGGTTGCTCTGTAATGAGACCATGTGCTTTTTTCTCTAGGAAGTTTTCGCCTGCTGAGCGGAATTATGATGTTGGCAATCGGGAGTTGCTGGCCATGAAGTGGGCATTTGAGGAGTGGCGTCATTGGCTCGAGGGTGCTAAGCATCGTGTGGTGGTCTTGACTGATCACAAAAATTTGATGTTTCTCGAGTCTGCTAAACGCCTGAATCCTAGACAGGCCCGCTGGTCATTGTTTTTCTCCCGTTTTGACTTTGTGGTCTCATATTTACCAGGTTCAAAGAATGTGAAGGCTGATGCTCTTTCAAGGAGCTTTGTGCCTGACTCTCCTGGAGTCGCAGAACCAGTTGGTATTCTTAAAGAGGGAGTTATCTTGTCAGCCATTTCTCCTGATTTGCGACGTGTGTTGCAGAGATTTCAGGCTGGTAGACCTGACTCTTGTCCACCTGACAGACTGTTTGTTCCTGGTAAGTGGACTAGCAGAGTCATTTCCGAGGTTCATTCCTCGGTGTTGGCAGGGCATCCGGGAATTTTTGGCACCAGAGATCTGGTGGCTAGGTCCTTTTGGTGGCCTTCCTTGTCACGGGATGTGCGGTCATTTGTGCAGTCCTGTGGGACTTGTGCTCGAGCTAAGCCTTGCTGTTCTCGTGCCAGCGGGTTGCTCTTGCCCTTGCCTGTCCTGAAGAGGCCTTGGACACACATTTCCATGGATTTCATTTCAGATCTCCCGGTGTCTCAGGGCATGTCTGTCATCTGGGTGGTATGTGATCGCTTTTCTAAAATGGTCCATTTGGTGCCTTTGCCTAAGCTGCCTTCCTCTTCCGATCTGGTTCCTGTGTTCTTTCAGAATGTGGTTCGTTTACACGCATTCCTGAGAATATTGTGTCTGACAGAGGATCCCAGTTTGTTTCCAGGTTCTGGCGATCCTTTTGTGCTAGGATGGGCATTGATTTGTCGTTTTCGTCTGCCTTTCATCCTCAGACTAATGGACAAACGGAGCGAACTAATCAGACTCTGGAGGCTTATTTGAGGTGTTTTGTTTCGGCAGATCAGGATGATTGGGTGACCTTCTTGCCGTTGGCTGAGTTTGCCCTTAATAATCGGGCTAGTTCCGCTACTTTGGTTTCGCCATTTTTCTGCAACTCTGGTTTCCACCCTCGTTTTTCCTCGGGACATGTGGAGCCTTCTGACTGTCCTGGGGTAGATTCTGTGGTGGATAGGTTGCAGCAGATCTGGAATCATGTGGTGGACAACTTAAAGTTGTCACAGGAGAAGGCTCAGCGTTTTGCCAACCGCCGCGGTGTGGGTCCCCCACTTCGTGTTGGGGATTTGGTATGGCTGTCTTCTCGATTTGTTCCGATGAAGGTCTCCTCTCCTAAATTTAAGCCTCGCTTCATCGGTCCTTACAAGATATTGGAAATCCTTAATCCTGTGTCCTTTTGCTTGGATCTTCCGGTGTCGTTTGCCATTCACAACGTGTTCCATAGGTCTTTGTTGCGGCGGTACGTTGTACCTGTGGTTCCTTCTGTTGAGCCTCCTGCTCCGGTGTTGGTTGAGGGCGAGTTGGAGTACGTGGTGGAGAAGATCTTGGATTCTCGTCTCTCCAGACGGAGGCTTCAGTATCTGGTCAAGTGGAAGGGCTATGGTCAGGAGGATAATTCCTGGGTGGTTGCCTCTGACGTGCATGCGGCTGATTTAGTTCGTGCCTTTCACGCTGCTCATCCTGATCGCCCTGGTGGTCTTGGTGAGGGTTCGGTGACCCCTCCTTAAGGGGGGTACTGTTGTGAATTAGACTTTTTGGCTCCCTCTTGTGGTTACTAGTGATATGACTCTGGGATTGTCTTTCCTCAGTTTGGCACCCACCTGGGTCATTAGTCCAGGGGTGTTGCTATATAAGCTTCCTGGATCCTTAGTCCAGTGCCTGGCATCGTTGTAATCAGATCCTTTCTGTTTGCTCCTGTCTGCTGGTCCTGGTTCGTGCAAAATTAAGCTAAGTCCTGCTTCTTTGTTTTTTGGTTATTTGCTTGCTCTCATTTTTGTCCAGCTTGTACTAAATGTGATTCCTGACCTTGCTGGAAGCTCTAGGGGGCTGGTGTTCTCCCCCTGGGCCGTTAGACGGTTCGGGGGTTCTTGAATATCCAGCGTGGATATTTTGATAGGGTTTTTGCTGACCATATATGTCATCTTACTATATTCTGCTATTAGCTAGTGGGCCTCTCTTTGCTAAATACCTAGCTCATTCTTACGTTTGTCTTTTCCTCTTACCTCACCGTTATTATTTGTTGGGGGCTTGTATTTAACTTTTGGGGTCTTTTCTCTGGAGGCAAGAAAGGTCTTTCTTTTCCCTTCTAGGGTTAGTTAGTTCTCCGGCTGGCGCGAGACGTCTAGAACCAACGTAGGCACGTTCCCCGGCTGCTGCTATTTGTGGTGCTAGGATTAGATATATGGTCAGCTCAGTTACCACTGCCCTATGAGCTGGTTTTTTGTGTTTGCAGACTTAGTAATTATTTCTGAGACCCTCTGCCATTGGGGTCATAACAACCGACACATAGGGGTCGAGGTGAGAAGGTGGGGTGTGAGTGGTAGACACTGAATGTCCTGTCTGTTAGGTACGAAGAGATCCAAGGGCCAAGTCTGTAATGTCAACAGATCAGAAAGTCTGTAGTAAGAGGGAATGGTCCACTGTTCCAGGTCCAGGAGAAGGAGGAAAACAAACTTGCGTCACTTTCATTTGGCGGTTAGTAGGTCGTTGGTGACTTTAGGCAGGGCAATTTCAGTAGAATTGAGTCTGAAGCCAGATTGTAAATAAAGCAGAACCCGGCACTCAACTTTGCGGTAAGGATAAAGGTGATTTTATTCAATCCCAGTATGTGACAAGACGTTTCGGTCCCAACCAGAGACCTTCATCAATTACTGTAGAGATGTACATAGATATACAGTATATCAAATATATAAGTGGGATAGAAATTACAAAACTAAAATGAGAACAATGAAAAAAATAAAAACAAATTATATACAGGAAAATATATAGATAATCTCACATATTTCCATAGTGGCGGATGGGAATGGCTGGGGATGACCAGTCTGTGGTGAGATCTACCCAAGCGCATGGGTTTATTTAATACATACTGTCTCATGCATATCAGCTTCCGAATGTATTATTTCCACTGATGTTAGCCTCTGAGCACAAATTGCCATGAATGAATCCATAGGGGACACTCATATTTTGTAAATGAGAAAACTGAATCCCATAAATAAGTGGATGGATATTCATTTTTCAATGGCATGTTGAAGCGCTAAGGAAGTGCTGCGTTTTGTACTGACAGAGCTTTAAATTTATACTTATATATGGCATTTATTATTTTTTCTATTGGTCATATAAGTAGAACAATAGGATGTGGTGTCTTAGAAATTGGCAGTGAGACACATAGCCTATTTTTGCTTCATTTGTAAATTGCATAAAGGGAAGTTTGAAAGGCCAAAATTACACAGGCCTGGTTGTTAAAATACCGTTGGATACAACTGTAAGGTTTGACTTGGTCTAAAAAGTGTGAAAACTCAATTTCATATACCCATACTCTTTGAGTGTTATTTACATACATCCAGTTGGCTTATGTCCATACTGGACAGTAGAAGCATTTGGGCTTGTTCACACTTTTTCCGGATTTTTCCGCTGCGGATTTGGAAAAACCGCAGTGCAAAACCGCTGCGGTTTTCACTGCGGATTTTCCTGCGGTTTCTTCTGCGGATTCCTCTGCGGGTTTTCAACAGCACTTTCCTATTGGTGCATGTTGAAAACCGCTGCGGAATCCGCAGAAAGAAGTGACATGCTCCTTCTTTTTTTCCGCAGCAATTCTGCGCGTTTTTTAAAGGGATTTTCCGCAATGTGGGCACAGCGGTTTTTGTTTTCCATAGGGTAACATTGTACTGTACCCTGCATGGAAAACTGCTGCGGATCCGCAGCGTCAAATCCGCTGCGGATCCGCAGCAAAAACAGCAAAGTGTGAACATAGCCTTAAGGTTAGACGGATTTTTAGCACTGTCAGTGTTGTTTAGTCTTTAATTGTTGTTTGTCTTGTTCTTGTTTCACCATTCTGTGTAGGTAATAGGGCACAAATCACACCAGGGTTCTCATATTTTTCTTTTTGTTTACATATTTGCCAATTGATTGGCTTTTAACATACCGTACTTAATAAAGGTTATTTTTATCCAGTTGCTAAATACATACAGTTAGGTCCATATATATTTGGACAGAGACAACATTTTTCTAATTTTGGTTATAGACATTACCACAATGTATTTTAAACAAAACAATTCAGATGCAGTTGTAGTTCAGACTTTCAGCTTTCATTTGAGAGTATCCACATTAAAATTGGATGAAGGGTTTGGGAGTTTCAGCTCCTTAACATGTGCCACCCTGTTTTTAAAAGGACCAAAAGTAATTGGACAGATTCAATAATTTTAAATAAAATGTTCATTTCTAGTACTTGGTTGAAAATCCTTTGTTGGCAATGACTGCCTGAAGTCTTGAACTCATGAACATCACCAGACGCTGTGTTTCCACCTTTTTGATGCTCTGCCAGGCCTTCACTGCGGTGGTTTTCAGTTGCTGTTTGTTTGTGGGCCATTCTGTCTGAAGTTTAGTCTTTAACAAGTGAAATGCATGCTCAATTGGGTTGAGATCAGGTGACTGACTTGGCTATTCAATAATATTACACTTCTTTGCTTTAATAAACTCCTGGGTTGCTTTGGCTTTATGTTTTGGGTCATAGTCCATCTGTACTATGAAACGACGACCAATCAGTTTGGCTGCATTTGGCTGGATCTGAGCACACAGTATGTCTCTGAATACCTCAGAATTCATTCGGCTGCTTCTGTCCTGTGTCACATCATCAATAAACACTAGTGACCCAGTGCCACTCGCAGCCATGCATGCTCAAGCCATCACACTGCCTCCGCCGTGTTTTACAGAAGATGTGGTATGCTTTGGATCATGAGCTGTACCACGCCTTCGCCATACTTTTCTCTTTCCATCATTCTGGCAGAGGTTGATCTTGGTTTCATTTGTCCAAAGAATGTTCTTCCAGAACTGTGCTGGCTTTTTTAGATGTTTTTTTGCAAAGTCCAGTCTAGCCTTTTTATTTTTGATGCTTATGAGTGGCTTGCACCGTGCAGTGAACCCTCTGTATTTACTTTCATGCAGTCTTCTCTTTATGGTAGATTTGGATATTGATACGCCTACCTCCTGGAGAGTGTTGTTCACTTGGTTGGCTGTTGTGAAGGGGTTTATCTTCACCATGGAGATTATTCTGCGATCATCCACCACTGTTGTCTTCCGTGGGCGCCCAAGTCTTTTTGCATTGATGAGTTCACCAGTGCTTTCTTTCTTTCTCAGGATGTACCAAACTGTAGATTTTGCCACTCCTAATATTGTAGCAATTTCTCGGATGGGTTTTTTCTGTTTTCGTAGCTTAAGGATGGCTTGTTTCACCTGCATGGAGAGCTCCTTTGACCGCATGTTTACTTCACAGCCAAACCTTCCAAATGCAAGCACCTCACCTCAAATCAACTCCAGGCCTTTTATCTGCTTAATTGAGAATGACATAACGAAGGGATTGCCCACACATGTCCATGAAATAGCTTTGGAGTCAATTGTCCAATTACTTTTGGTCCCTCTAAAAACAGGGTGGCACATGTTAAGGAGCTGAAACTCCTAAACCCTTCATCCAATTTTAATGTGGATACCCTCAAATGAAAGCTGAAAGTCTGAACTTCAACTGCATCTGAATTGTTTTGTTTAAAATTCATTGTGGTAATGTCTATAACCAAAATTAGAAAAATGTTGTCTCTATCCAAATATATATGGACCTAACTGTATATATAAAAAGGACTTTGATTAGGGAATATGATAGGTTGCCCTAAACAGATGTGTTTTTAGGGAGAGCCTAATAATGCCTAAGTTGAGGTTATAATCCTAATTTCATGGGGGACAAAGGGGAAGAGGTGAGTTATCTAGGTAGGAGATTGAACTGAGCAGGACAAAGTCCAGATCAGGGGTGTTACCGTCTTTGTGTGTCTCAGAGTTTGAAAGTTGTGAGAGGCCATGAGAAGTGGCTAGAGATAGAAGCTGGGATGCAGTTGGGGAGGTGGAGCTATTGAAGTCTCCCAGGATAAGGGTTGTTAATTCTGAGGACATGAAGTGTGGCAGCAAGGCAGAAAAGTGGTCAAGGAAGTAGGTGGGTGAGCCTGGGGGCCGGTATATGACTGCTACTCTGAGGGAGAGGGGATGGAACACCCTGATGGTGTGAACCTCAAAAGAAGAATGGCGTCCAATCAGCCTCTGTTTATTTATTTGGTAAAAAACAGGATTATTGTTGGCAGCGAGGAGTGCAGCATTATCGTGGCGTGAGCAGTGATCGTACAGCAAGATATACATATATGCCATGTGTTCTAATCTGGAGGTAAATAAGCCATAAGCTCACTATTACTTTTCTGAGAACTAATTATTGTGAACAGCCTGCGGTCTCCTCAGATGATTGTTGCTCAATCGTGTTATTGTCCGGATGATAGGGGCCAGCTGAGAGCTATTCTCTACAAAGATCACAGCACTTGTTTCTGCATGACTCAGGGTCTGTGATCTCTGTATTACATGGCCACGCCAATCTGGCCTGGCTTCAGGTTGGCTATTTCTCTTCACTGCATCCTGCAGGTGGTGTCAGTTATAGTTCTGCCTATGGCGTGAGTAGATGACTCTCTTACACCCTGACTTGTTCTGCTGTTATTCCTGACTCAACCCGTGTCTGTGTTATATCTTGATCCCTGTCCTGTCTCTCTGGGTCCCCTTTGTGTCTGGACTTCTTGGTGCTTGAACTCGGCTTGGACCCTGACCTGCTTTTGTCTATTGTCTTTGGCATACCCGCTCCTGACCATTACCCGCTCCTGACCGTTACTGATCCCCTGGCTTGTCTCTGACCCTGAGTTTGCTTATTCCTTTGGTAATGCGCTACAGTCTTCGATTTTACCCGGCTTGTTTGACTTGTCTGCTGCCATCTGGTGGTGTCTTCGATGCTGCACGGCAGGTCTGCTTCATCTGTGTGCATGACCTCTCTTTCCTCTATCGCCACCTAGCGGAGCTAGCTTCCACCTGCATTGCAGCATCGTGATACCCAGTACCAGTTGCCCAGTAACCATTACTTCTCTAAGAAAGATGTGCCTGCGTTACAGCAGCAAGTCGCAGACAACATCACCCTTTCCCTGAAAAATTCTATGTCTGCCATTGTGCATTTCCACACTGACACCTTGATGAGCAAGCATGGACAGGGGAGTTACATCTCAATGACTGGGCACTGGGTAACTCTGGTGGCTGTGGGGGCAGTCGGGAAAGGGGCTGCTTCACAAGTGTTGCAATCCACAAGTCTTGCAATCCCCAAGACTTGCAGGGTGCTTGGGGATGGAGAAATAAACCACTACACACCATAAGATGGATAACTAAACTACTAGACATCAGAGGTTGGAGAACTAAACTACTAAACAGCTATGATTTCAGAACTAAACAAATTAACACCAGAACCTGGAAAACTAAAGTATTAGACAACAGGGGTTGGATAAACTAAACTACAAAACAGCTATCATTGAGGAAGGAAAGAAGTACACACCAAAACACGGAGAGCTAAACTAACAGACAACAGGGGTTGGAGAACTTAACAACTAAACAGCTTGGGTTGGAGAAATAAACTAGTACACATCAGGAGATGGAGAACTAAAGTAGTACACACCAAGGTGTCACTCACTAGACACAAAGTCTTGGAATCCCCAGGTCTTGCGGAACAAACCTCTGTAACAGTTCCTCCAGTGCTTCTGCATCCTCCACCCCCTCTAGGACCTCCACCTGCACCCTCAACCTATGCCTTAATGGAACACATACTCCAACACTGCAGAGAGAATCTCCCCCTATCTCCATACTGCACAGCCAGAGTTCACCACAATCAGGCAGTGTTTACATTAATATGCCTTTGAGATCGCAATCATACAGATCAACAGTTGTGGACAGCTATTCATGCCGAGTTTGAGCAATGGCTGTGTACAATCAACCTGAAGCCAGGGAAGGCTGTGCACGATAATGGTGCAAACCTGGTGGCAGCCCTACACCGGGCCAATCTTACACATGTGCCTTGCATGGCTGGCATCCTCAACCTGATGGTACAGCAATTCCTCTGCCACTGTTCCAGCCTGTATGCGCTGCTGCAGAAACCACTGTCATTGTGTGCTCACTTCCACCATTGGTGGTATAGAGATCTTTCGGACTACCGGTTGATATGCGATATGACCACACCATGCAATTAAACCCTGCACATGTTGCAGCGACTCTGGCAGCAGCGCCGAGATCTGGTGCGGTATGAAATTTTTTATAGCTTGGCACAACGCAGTACGGATGTGGTGCAATTCACACTTGTGTATTGGACACAGATGAAGGACCTCTGCACCCTTCTGCATGTTTTCTTAATGGCTACTATGATCATCAGCATCACTATTAGTGTCATGTACATGCTGGAGCACACTTTAAATAGTCTGGGTGATGAGGTGGTGGTGTTGGTGGTCCCGGGGAAATACTGTAGTAGGAAGTCGGATAGGATTTCTTTAGAGTTAACAATATCTATAAGTTCAGGTCTGTTTTCTCACAGGTGGTTGCCATGGGAGGAACAAATCGAGAAGGACCATGAAAAGGACGAGAAGGAAGAGGTGATGGACGCGCAACAGTTAGGAGAAGATGACGATAATGTTTCCCTCTATGTTGTCCGTGGTGGTCAGGAAAGGATGGAGGAAGAAAACTTGAGTGTTAATCCATCACCAACAAACTGTGGAGTTGGATCTCACGAAAGAGCGCCTTCTTGCAGCACTAGCTGCAACATGATTGTTACCTGTATAGTTATTATTCAAAATAGTGCTGACTACTAAGTTGCCAGTGTGTTCTATCCACAATATAAAAGTAAATTTTGCCAGTTGCTTCCCCCCCTGGAAAGGGACACGCCTATGCTGCAGTATCAAAACATGCTGGAAGACAATCTTGGCAATGGTTTTCCCCAAGACAGCAGTGAGGCACACAGTTTGCATCGCAGTGATAGCATTCCAACCACAGAAACTTTCAGTCGCCAATGCAAAAACGTTAGCAGCCTTGCAGCGCTGGAGTTCTGGGTTCCAACCCCACCAAGGATAGCATCTGCAAAGAGTTTTTATGTTCTACCCGTGTTTGCAAGGGCTTACTCCCATTAATTATTTTTCTACCCACTCTGAAAGACATAAAGATAGTAAATTTAGATTACAAGTCGCAATGATAACAGTGCCTGTAATGTCTATAAAGCTAATGTTGAACTTTTGGCACTATATGAGTGATAAAACAAATAAAAATTGAAATTGATGCTCAGCCCGTAGAAACAGAGCAAAACACGCGTCGGGTAGAGGGACGTACGGGAACCCCCACCTACCCATTATTAGGTATGCCTAAGGCGATACAATGACTGAGAAGTTGACATCATTATAGATTGTCTATTATCATGGGTCTATTGATGCATATTTGGGGCATTGTTTCTGTATGAAATTGCACCATTTTCTAGTGGGCATATATTTATTTATTAGTATCAGATTGTTACAGATTGGACTATATGACATCGGTGGGTTAGTTTCTGGGAAGTCCCAGGACACTATAGTCCCTCATTTTTTGGATCAAGCACCTTCTCTGGATGATATTTTTATAATTATATTAATAAAGATACATTTTATATTATATAAATATTTGTTATAACTACTGATGTTGGAGACCCTTATTTCTATTTTGAGGTTCCCATTATGTGAATTATGTATTACGTTAGTAACAAAAGAACTTTTTGGGGGCCTGTTAATGAGGCCTGTATAACATTGACTAAATGCTCCAATTTTAAAGTGAGATGTCCCCTACTGCATGACGTTAGTAACAGAAGAATTTTATTTTGGCTTGTTGATGAGGCCTGTATAACATTGACTAGGTACTACAAACAATTTCTAAGTGAGATGTCCCCTACTGTATGAAGTTAGTAACAGAAGAAGGAATTAAGTGGGGATGAGGGCTGGATGACAAAGAAGATATGCTACAAATAATTTTTTAATAAGATATCCCCTACTTTATTACATTAGTAACAGTAGAATTTTTGGGGGACCTGTCAATGAGGCCTGTATAACATTGACTACATGCTCCAAACAATTTAAAAGTGACATGCCCCCTACTGTATGTTGTTAGTAACAGAAGAATTTTTTTGGCCTGTCAATGAGGCCTGTATAACATTGACTAGATGCTCAAAGTAGTTTCAAACTGACATCTCCCCTTCTGTATCACAGTAACATAAAAAAAATATTTTTAGTGTGGATGAAGCCTGTATAATCTACAATATTGTCCGTGAACGCCCTCTTTCCTACAGTTGTTGCTGGTAAGGTGCAGGTTTGCTGGAGAAATATGGCCAACGTGTCGTTAGATGAACTAATCAAGAAAAGGGGCATGACGATGGCGGGAATGGGAACATACAACGGGATCAATAACAGGACAGTTATGGGAGGTATGAGATCCAGAATCCAGCCTACGATGATTAGTTGTTTAATCAACACCAGAGAGTGTTTGATGCTCATTAGAAGATAGATGTAACAGAGGCGCTTCTCAAGCTAGGCATGAAAGAAATTGGATGCCAAAGATGCACATAATCTAGAAGACATGCTCAAAACAATTTCAAACTCAGATGTCGGCAGCTGTATCACATTTGTAAAAAAATATTTTAATGCCCACAGCTTTGCACACAGAACAATTGCAACACCACTAAATGACAAAGTTGTATATAGCGGGTTGCATCACACTTAGCAACAGAAAAAAAAATATTTTAATGTGCGTGAGATCTGCAGACAGCTTCATATCACCGTCACAAAATGACAATGTGGGATATGGCAGGCTGTATCACGTTTTGCAACAGAAAAAAATATACATTTTTGTAATGTGCATTAGGTATGCAGACAGCTTCAAATCACTGCCACAAAATGACAACATGGAATACAGCAGGCTGTATCACATTTTGCAACAGGGAAAATTATAATTTTTTTGTAATGTGCAATAGGTCTGCAGACAGCTTCATCTCACCGCCACAAAATTACAATGTGGGATATGGCGACCTGTATCAAGTTCTGCAACAGAAAACATTGTTAATTTTCTTAATGTGCGTTAGGTCTGCAGACAGTTTCATATCACCACTACAAAATTACAACGTGGAATACGGCGAGCTGTATCACATTTTGCAACAGAATTTTTTTTTTTTTTTAATGTGTGTGAGCTTTGCAGACAGCTTCATATCACTGTCACAAAATTACAATGTGGGATAAGGCTGCCTGTACCACGTTTAGCCACATTATTTTTTTTAATATGCATGGCCTATGCACACTGGAATTTCACAGCCACTAAATAACAAGGTGAGATATGGCATGGTGATTCACAGTAGCAACTGCACCAAAAAATATTTCTTCATGCACAACAGCTCAAATCACAGAACAATGTCACCACAGCACTAAATGACAAAGTAGGATATGGCTTGCTGTTTCACATTTAGCTAGTGAAAAAATAAGATTTAGAATGCTATACTCGTGCATGGAGCACATTAGAAGCAGTGCACAACACACTTGTATAACATGTGCCAGGTTGTATTTGTCTGCGGACCTCAGTAATGGCAAAAAAAAAAAAATTGCTGGAAGGTCCATTTCACAGCCACACAGGACACTACCTAGCTAAACTATCTGAGTAAGAAGCAACTGCCTAGCTAAGTAGCTAAAATCTAGCTGCTATAGCTGCTAAGACTGTCAGCATCAGGAGCAGCCTCTCTGCACTGTTACAGTGTCACATTGGCGCTAAAACAAGATGTCCGCTCTTTATATGGTGAGGGACATGTGGTTTCAGCAGCCAATGACACAATCCATTGTGTCAGGACATTGTGGATGTTTCCTGCACTCTGATTGGCTAGCAGAAATGTGCACACTTAAAGTTAGAAAAAAAAATTAATGTTTACAAGCACGCCGCGCCTCTGAGCTCTGCAAACCCCCTAACCTAATCAAACACATGCCCCACGCTTATGATACATCACCATTTTCATAGCAAAAGTGCTGAAAATACTTTTGTGGCGACACAAATATTTTCCCTCACTTTTTAACGAATGTTTCCAATTTTTCCCGATTTTATCAAATTTGGCTTGTGTTTTTCTGATCATGAAACCTGATTGTGCCATATTTGTGCCAAATTTATGTTTGGCGATTGTTTTCCGAACAAATTCGCTCATCGCTACACTCAAGCTTTTCCTATCAGTCAGTGAAAATCGGACAGCAGACGGATAGACTTGCATAGACTTTCCATAAACTTGCATTGCCGATTTTAATCTGACACTTGGATCAATATCAGACATGTCTCATAGAATTTGCACGAATCCCCCCCCCAAAAAAAAAATATTTGACATGTGAACAACCCCATAGACTATAATTGGTATGAGTGCTATCCATAAAAGACACGGATAGAACTAGTACGCAAAAAATGGATGGCTGAATGAGCCCTTACAGAAAGCTGAGCTCTGATTGGTTGCTGTGTGCTAAAAAGTTTTTGTTTAAGTCAGTTTTGATAAATGAGGCCTAGTAAGCCTGTGTGCAAGACAGAGGATGCACCACAACACATGGATTATCTCTTTGGTATTCTTTGAACCCAAGCGCACTAGGCAAAACAGTATTATAGTTTTCTTTTGAACTTTCTATACATGTGGCAATATTAGAGCTTAGAGACAGGTAGACAAGGTATGCACTATGCATGGGCAGAGTAACCTGCTCCATGTCTTGCTTAGGCAACAAATTAGAATGACAGCTAAAACTATGTTGAAAGGAGGAAAACTTCAAACATTTTCTCAAAAGATCATCACAAATATACAAAAAAAAAGCTATTATCTTGATGGGGTTCTGGCCGTGGTAAGAGACCTTCTGAGGGACCTCTTACTCCTTCCTCGTTGGCAGAGTGATGCAATCAACAAATGGATATTGTTAAACTGCAAGAGTGAATAGAAATACATTGGACAATGATAGTTTCAAGGTTACGTTCCCAATACAATTTCACTGTCTACTAACTTGCATAAGACTGAATAACAACTGTTCTTAACAGATAATGAACTACGAAAGACCAAAATCGCATGTAATTTGCTGAGGCTAAAGAACGTCCAGGTTAAAGGAAAGTATACTAAACAAAATGCACAAAATATGGTAAAATATGACATCACTGGGAAGATTTACTTTCAAGGGATTATTTCTCTGTTGCACTAAATTGTAGAATGGAGAAAAAACATTAGCACTGCTTTGGTTCGGCATCCACTCTGGTTCTTCAAGGCAACCAGACCAGGGCAGTCTTCAATTCTGCACCCTAGTCACATGCCCGCAAGGTTTCAGGACCTAGAAAGGTCAAGAGATGCTGGGCCAAGAATGCGGGGAGCAAAAGTAAATGCTGCCAAGGAAGACCTGACCGGATGATTGACCAGGGCAGTGTGAATATTTTGCTCATCCTTAAAAGCACTAAAAAATGGTCAATCATTGAAAAGAGGTCTTCCATTTTGGATAAATCCATTTAGCTAAGAGGATCCTTTATGAATTAGTCTGCCTCTCTTTGGTACCCTAGTGATCAGCTGTAATCTATGGATGCACCTTGTAAGAAGCACTGAATATTTCTGCAGCTCCAACACAGTTGAAAGGAAGTAATACACAGTGCCCAGAAAATGAAAAGGCAGTCCTTGTAGTGCACAGGGATTTGAGGACCAGAATAAGAAGCATACTTATTGACTACTCTCTGCTAAGGCTAAAAGTTGAGTGCCCCGAAAATGTGACATCTCCCCTAATTCATTCAACCCTTTCCCATAAATGGGTGTACCATTCCGTGCTAATAGAGTTCTTTTGACAACAACAAGACATAATATCATATCCAGTAGATGGCGTGAGCACAGGTGCTTTGCTTGCGCCATGACCATCATCTGCTAGCTGTAAAATACAGTCGACATCTCACAGCAACTTCCAGGATTGGAGATATCTCCTGCCCGTTTAATCCCACAGAGATCAAAGTCAATAGCAACAGCAGCATCTAGGTGGTAAGACAGAGAAAGGCGGCTCCCTCGGTCCCCTCATCATTGCTCCAGGAACAAAATTCCTGAAAAGATTTTTTTTTGCAAATGTCAAAAAGTACTCATATTGAATAGATAAATGTCTGTGAAAGAAAGTTGACACCTTATTTAAAAGAAATTTGTAAGTAGGTTTTTGTTAAGTAATTTGAGAGCAGCATGATGTAGGGACAACTAGCCTAATTCCGTGGATGTGTCAAGCTAAGCATTTTGCTGTAGTTTCAATACAATCAGTGTTTTATCAGCAGGAGATTATCACTTCAGGACTAGGTGTCCCATGCAAATCAGTTCAGCTAATCTGTGTAACCCTGTATCCCACCACTGATTGGTAGCTTGCTGACAATGTACAGTGTACACAGTAATCTGCCAATCAGGGGTGTGGGAGGGGTTATAAACAGCTCAGTATTCATAGCACTGATACATGTACAGCAGAGAAAACAGGGTTTCTATCAAAACTACACCAAGCAGTTCAGTCAGTGACACATCACCAGAATCTGGTAATCTGCCCCTACAACATGCTGCTCTCAGATTACATAGCAAAACCTGCTGACAGATTACCTTTCATATGTAAAGAAAGTGGAACAGCATTTTTTTTATTCCTCCCTCTAAAGAAATAATAGAAGCTAGTCAATATTGGAATGGAATAAAAAGTTACTGCTCTTGGAATGGTGCGATATGAAAAGAAATTTTTTCCATGAAATATATTATTGTTAGAATTGATAGAATAAAGCTAGCAAGTTCTTTATGCCGCACAGTGAAGACTATAAACTCAGAATGCAAAGACAATGGCAGAATTGATTTTTTTCCCATTATTGTTCCAAGTTGTATGTAGCCTAAGATGATGGCAATGAAAAATATGTCTCCCCCAAAATATAGCTCCATCCCAAATAAGGCTATTAAAAATAATACTAATACTAATAATATCCCTCTCTACATTATAGCATAGCTCACCAAAGTAGTCAAATGATAAAACGTCGAGGCTCGTATACATGTCATAGTGAGGTACAGGGTGCTGTGTATCTCATATAGAGGGAGCCAGAGATGAATTTGTCTTTTTCTGACCCTAGATTACACCTTTGAATTGTAATGTATTTCAGGCTCACTCTCCATATCGTGCTGGCAGAGTGGTACAATTATCATTACACCTCCGTAAGGCCTGATAGATCAATTGTACTGCAACACTTTTTGGATCATTAGTATCTGTTCTACACTTGTTATGTTCAATATGAAACTAGTCAACTGAGGCAAGATGTCTACTCTTCACCAGCCTTTGCTTCAAGCTTGCAGTATAGATTTCTCTCAGTGCAGATGTCACCTCTTACTCTTTTCTGTACCATAGCAAATTGTCAGTCATTACAATTACTGTCAAATGTATCCACAATTACAGTACATTGGACTATCAATTTAATCCTTCAAAATTGACTCTTTATTAATTTACAGTTGTGTAAAAATTTTACAAGGTAGCTACAAGGACCAGCCCTCGCTTTGGAGGTGCTATCATGTCAAAGGAATAAATCAATAGGTCTTCGATTTTAACAAAAACTGTGTAAGACTTTATTTTCCATTTGGTGGCCTTGCTTGGTAATTGAATACATGGTATGAGATCCCCGCAGATCACAACTGATCACTCGGAATCCCAGCAGCAGGAACCCCTGAGGAGAGCTTATACGTTGTAATTTAAAATTAATTGTTTAAGGTGGACAACTTCTTTCAGCCAACTTAGTGTTGACTAGTGAAGGAAGAAAGCCACCAAGCCAACTGGAGCAAAGTATCAGTGTGTCATTGACAAGTCTACAAACCTAAACAGAAAAAAATGGCATAAACTGTTCATGTGTGGGCCAGGAGACATTCCCACAAGGTTTCTGGACCTGCTCCTGAAATGTCTGATTTTATCACTAGGCATTTCCATATTCATTCTATGGGTGGTGTTGGTGAAAGAGGACACATTATAATCAGTAGTTCTGACAGTATGGGAAATTTGCAGCTTGTGTGCTCAGCTCCCTGCTGTGGCCACTGGGACAGCACCACTCCCTACTTAAACTCTCGGCATACTGATGGAAGGTGACAGGCTTAAGGTTTACCCTATCTCTGGCTCACTTCCTTGGACTGCTCTTGCTTAGTAATTTGATTCCTGTGTCTGACCTCAGCTCCTGTTTTGGCTATACTAATGCTTGACAATTTTGTGCCTGACCCTGACCTCTTGGCATTGACCCAGCTTTCTAACCATCCTCTGCCACCCTGTTCCACTGGCAAGAAACCACTCAGTATACTCAACCAATGGGCCCCTGCACAAGTCTAGGGAAGCCCCTCAGGTCCCTGTGGGAGATAAGATGCACTTACATGAAAGTGCTTGCGCATTGTATGGACCAATCACTGTGTAGTTCCCCATCATTAATGGCAGCTACGTCTGGGCCTCACCAGTGTCATATTGGTTGGGCACTGCCATTAACCCAGAACTACCGAGGCCTAACAATTAGGGTTGAGCGAAACGGGTCGTTCATTTTCAAAAGTCGCCGACTTTTGGCTAAGTCGGCGTCTCATGAAACCCGATCCGACCCCTGTGCTTGTCGGCCATGCGGTACGCGACTTTCGCGCCAAAGTCGCGTTTCAATGACGCGAAAAGCGCCATTTCTCAGCCAATGAAGGTGAACGCAGAGTGTGGGCAGCGTGATGACATAGGTCCTGGTCCCCACCATCTTAGAGAAGGGCATTGCAGTGATTGGCTTGCTGTCTGCGGCGTCACAGGGGCTATAAAGGGGCGTTCCCGCCGACCGCCATCTCACTGCTGCTGATCTGAGCTTAGGGAGAGGTTGCTGCCGCTTCGTCAGAAGCAGGGAGAGCGTTAGGCAGGGTCCACTAACCACCAAACCGCTTGTGCTGTAGCGATTTCCACTGTCCAACACCACCTTCGGTGTGCAGGGACAGTGGAAGCTAATTTTTTTTTTTTTCTCTCAGCGCTGTAGCTCATTGGGCTGCCCTAGAAGGCTCCCTGATAGCTGTATTGCTGTGTGTACGCCACTGTGGAAACCAACTGCTTTTTTCAAAGCACATATCCTCTTGTTCCTTCCTTTCTGCACAGCTATCTTTTTTGTTTGTCCACACTTTTTATTTAATTTGTGTATCAGTCCACTCCTATTGCTGCCTGCCATACCTGGCTGAGATTACTGCAGGGAGAAAGTAATTGTAGGACAGTCCCTGTTTTTTTTTTTTTTTTTTGTGGGAGATTAAGATTGGCATTTCTGCTAGAGTGCCATCCCTGTGTGTGCCATCTCTCACTGAGTGGGCCATAGAAAGCCTATTTATTTTTTTCCTTGATTTGGGTTTTAAAATCTACCTTAACAAAAAAACACTACATCAATCAGTGGGAGAAAAATATTGGCCTCAGTCAGGGCTTGTGTGCCACTCCTGTGTGTGCCATCTCTCACTCAGTGGGCCATAGAAAGCCTTTTTTTATTTTTTATTTTATTATTTGGTTTCTAAAGTCTCCCTGAAAAAAAAATAAATAAAAAAAAAAACAGTGGGAGATTAATATTGCCCTTTCAGCTTGTGTGCCACTCTTGACTCCTGGGTGTGCCACCTCTCTCTCTCAAATTGTGGGCCATAGAAAGCCTATTTATTTTTTTCCTTGATTTGGGTTCGAAAATCTACCTTAAAAAAAACACTACATCAATCAGTGGGAGAAAAATATTGTCCTCAGTCAGGGCTTGTGTGCCACTCCTGTGTGTGCCATCTCTCACTCAGTGGGCCATAGAAAGCCTTTTTTTTATTTTATTTTATTATTTGGTTTCTAAATTGTCCCTGAAAAAAACATTTTATCTTATTTGGTTTCTAAAGTCTCCCTGAGAAAAAAAATAAAATAAAAAAAAACAGTGGGAGATTAATATTGCCCTTTCAGCTTGTGTGCCAGTCTTGACTCCTGGGTGTGCCACCTCTCTCTCTCAAATTGTGGGCCATAGAAAGCCTATTTATTTTTTTCCTTGATTTGGGTTCGAAAATCTACCTTAAAAATAAACACTACATCAATCAGTGGGAGAAAAATATTGGCCTCAGTCAGGGCTTGTGTGCCACTCCTGTGTGTGCCATCTCTCACTCAGTGGGCCATAGAAAGCCTATTTATTTTTTTCCTTGATTTGGGTTCGAAAATCTACCTTAACAAAAAAACACTACATCATTCAGTGGGAGAAAAATATTGGCCTCAGTCAGGGCTTGTGTGTCACTCCTGTGTGTGCCATCTCTCACTCAGTGGGCCATAGAAAGCCTATTTATTTTTTTGCTTGATTTGGGTTCTAAAATCTACCTTAAAAATAAACACTACATCAATCAGTGGGAGAAAAATATTGGCCTCAGTCAGGGCTTGTGTGCCACTCCTGTGTGTGCCATCTCTCACTCAGTGGGCCATAGAAAGCCTATTTATTTTTTTGCTTGATTTGGGTTCGAAAATCTACCTTAAAAAAAAACTCCATCAATCAGTGGGAGAAAAATATTGGCCTCAGTCAGGGCTTGTGTGCCACTCCTGTGTGTGCCATCTCTCACTCAGTGGGCCATAGAAAGCCTTTTTTTTTTTTTTTTTTATTATTTGGTTTCTAAATTGTCCCTGAAAAAAACATTTTATCTTATTTGGTTTCTAAAGTCTCCCTGAGAAAAAAAATAAAATAAAAAAAAACAGTGGGAGATTAATATTGCCCTTTCAGCTTGTGTGCCAGTCTTGACTCCTGGGTGTGCCACCTCTCTCTCTCAAATTGTGGGCCATAGAAAGCCTATTTATTTTTTTCCTTGATTTGGGTTCGAAAATCTACCTTAAAAATAAACACTACATCAATCAGTGGGAGAAAAATATTGGCCTCAGTCAGGGCTTGTGTGCCACTCCTGTGTGTGCCATCTCTCACTCAGTGGGCCATAGAAAGCCTATTTATTTTTTTCCTTGATTTGGGTTCGAAAATCTACCTTAACAAAAAAACACTACATCAATCAGTGGGAGAAAAATATTGGCCTCAGTCAGGGCTTGTGTGCCACTCCTGTGTGTGCCATCTCTCACTCAGTGGGCCATAGAAAGCCTATTTATTTTTTTGCTTGATTTGGGTTCGAAAATCTACCTTAAAAAAAAAACTCCATCAATCAGTGGGAGAAAAATATTGGCCTCAGTCAGGGCTTGTGTGCCACTCCTGTGTGTGCCATCTCTCACTCAGTGGGCCATAGAAAGCCTTTTTTTTATTTTATTTTATTATTTGGTTTCTAAATTGTCCCTGAAAAAAACATTTTATCTTATTTGGTTTCTAAAGTCTCCCTGAGAAAAAAATAAAATAAAAAAAAAACAGTGGGAGATTAATATTGCCCTTTCAGCTTGTGTGCCAGTCTTGACTCCTGGGTGTGCCACCTCTCTCTCTCACATTGTGGGCCATAGAAAGCCTATTTATTTTTTTCCTTGATTTGGGTTCGAAAATCTACCTTAAAAAAAAACACTACATCAATCAGTGGGAGAAAAATATTGGCCTCAGTCAGGGCTTGTGTGCCACTCCTGTGTGTGCCATCTCTCACTCAGTGGGCCATAGAAAGCCTTTTTTTTTTTTTTATTTTATTATTTGGTTTCTAAATTGTCCCTGAAAAAAACATTTTATCTTATTTGGTTTCTAAAGTCTCCCTGAGGAAAAAAAAAAAAAAATAGGTGGGAGATTAATATTGACATTTGTGCTTGAGTGACAGTCCTGCGTGTGTGTCATCTCTGTGATTTGGTGCCACAGAAAACAGAGTGTGTAACATTGTGCCTGATTTTCCTTGTGGTCTCACTAACCTGTTAAGGGATATTGAAATCATACTGAAGTTATAGCTCACCGTGTAAGTTGTTTGACAGCAACAAATAAAGTTAATTTGGTTAAGTTTTTCAAACAATGAGGAAGTCTGGTGCAAGAGGTCGTGGCCGTGGGCGTTCATTGTCAGCTGGTAATGATGGTAGTGGTAGTGGAGCATCAGGTGGTCGTGGGGATAAAAATATTCCACCTAAGTCTGGAGCTGTGGAGGCTGTTTCGTCGTCTGGCTACACAAGGCCTCGAAAGCTTTCTTTTCTGGGATTAGGAAAACCGATTTTAAAGCCGGAGCAGCAACAGCAAGTTTTGGCTTACATTGCAGACTCAGCCTCTAGCTCTTTTGCCTCCTCTTCTGAAACTGGTAAATGTAAAAGCAGCGCGTCGCTTGTGGATGTTCACGGTCAGGGACAAGTCGCTTCCTTGTCCTCCTCAGCAAAAACAACAACAAGAGAGAAGGATGCAGCAGGTGACACAACGGGTTACTCCATGGAGCTCTTTACACATACCGTCCCTTGCTTAGAAAGTGAAACACTTAACAGGCCATGCCCATTACAAGTAGATTCTGACATGGAGTGCACTGATGCACAGCCACAGCCAGAGTACTATGCTGCTCCTTTGACTGAGACCACAACATTGCCCACTCAGGGTACTGATCCGCAATCAGACCCTGATGAGACTATGTTGCCCCGCCACGAACGCTATACCACCGACCGACACAGTGACACAGACGAAGTTGCACACGAGCTCGAAGAGGAGGTAATAGATGACCCAGTTGTTGACCCCGATTGGCAGCCATTGGGGGAACAGGGTGCAGGCGGCAGTAGTTCAGAAGCGGAGGTGGAGGAGGGGCCGCAGCAGGCATCAACATCGCAACAGGTTCCATCTGCCGGGCCCGTATCTGGCCCAAAACGCGTGTCAAAGCCAAAACCTGTTGGAGGACAGCGTGGCCATCCGGTTAAAGCTCAGTCTGCAATCCCTGAAAAGGGATCCGATGCTAGGAAGAGTGCAGTCTGGCATTTTTTTAAACAACATCCAATTGATCAGCGCAAAGTCATCTGTCAAAAATGTTCAACTAGCTTAAGCAGAGGTCAGAATCTGAAAAGTCTCAATACTAGTTGCATGCATAGACACTTAACCACCATGCATTTTCAAGCCTGGACTAACTACCAAACGTCCCTTAAGGTTGTAGCACCCTCGGCCAATGAAGCTAGTCAGCAACGCAACATCCCTTCCGTCACTGTAAGGCCACCATTTTCCGCACCACCGGCAGTATCTGTGCAGGTTTCTTTGCCAGCCAAAAGCAGTCAGGGTCAGGGAATCACCAGTTTTGTAGGAGGAAATATTGCATCTAGGGCACCGGCGGAAACAATACCGTCTCCAACCGTCTCTCAGTCTGCCAGGTCCACCGGCACACCCGCAAGTTCCACGATCTCCATCTCTCCAGTTCAGCTCACACTACATGAGACTCTGGTTAGGAAAAGGAAGTACTTATCCTCGCATCCGCGTACACAGGGTTTTAACGCCCACATAGCTAGACTAATCTCGTTAGAGATGATGCCCTACCGGTTAGTTGAAAGCGAAGCTTTCAAAGCCCTGATGGAGTACGCCGAACCACGATACGAGCTACCCAGTCGACACTTTTTTTCAAGAAAAGCCATCCCAGCCCTGCACCAGCACGTTAAACAGCGCATCGTCCATGCACTCAGGCAATCTGTGAGTACAAAGGTGCACCTGACTACAGATGCATGGACCAGTAGGCATGGCCAGGGACGTTATGTGTCCATCACGGCACACTGGGTGAATGTGGTGGATGCAGGGTCCACAGGGGACATCAATTTCGGGACAGTTGTGCCTAGCCCACGGTCTAGGAAACAGTTGGCTGTAGGCGTTCGCACCCCCTCCTCCTCCTCGTCCTCCTGCAGAAGCTACAGCTCTTCCACAGACCGCAGTCTGCCAACCACTCCATCGGCAGATGACACTGTTGCACACCAGTTGTCCCATTATGGGCCAGCTACTGGCAAGCGTCAGCAGGCTGTATTGGCTATGAAGTGTTTGGGCGACAACAGACACACCGCGGAAGTTCTGTCCGAGTTCTTGCAACAAGAAACGCAGTCATGGCTGGGCACAGTAGATCTTGAGGCAGGCAAGGTAGTGAGTGATAACGGAAGGAATTTCATGGCTGCCATCTCCCTTTCCCAACTGAAACACATTCCTTGCCTGGCTCACACCTTAAACCTGGTGGTGCAGTGCTTATTGAAAACTTATCCTGGGTTCTCCGACCTGCTCCTCAAAGTGCGTGGACTTTGCTCACATATCCGACGTTCGCCTGTACACGCCAGCCGTATGCAGACCTATCAGCGGTCTTTGAACCTTCCCCAGCATCGCCTAATCATAGACGTTGCAACAAGGTGGAACTCAACACTGCACATGCTTCAGAGACTGTGCCAACAGAGGCGGGCTGTTATGTTTTTGTGGGAGGATACATATACACGGGCAGGCAGTAGGATGGCAGACATGGAGTTGTCAGGTGTGCAGTGGTCCAAGATACAAGACATGTGTCAAGTCCTTCAGTGTTTTGAGGAATGCACACGGCTGGTTAGTGCAGACAACGCCGTAATAAGCATGAGCATCCCCCTAATGCGTCTGCTGATGCAAAGTTTGACGCACATAAAGGAGCAGGCGTCTGCACCAGAGGAAGAGGAAAGCCTTGATGACAGTCAGCCATTGTCTGGTCAGGGCAGTGTACAGGACGAGGTAGCGGGCGAAGAGGAGGTGGAGGACGAGGAGGATGATGGGGATGAGTATATTTTTAATGCGGAAGCTTTCCCGGGGGCACTGGAAATTGGTTGCGTGGCAAGGCCGGGTTCTGGTTTTTTGAGGGACACAAGTGACGTAGATTTGCCTGAAACTGCCCCTCAACCAATCACAACCGGAGATTTGACAACTGGAACTTTGGCCCACATGGCGGATTATGCCTTACGTATCCTAAAAAGGGACACACGCATTACGAAAATGATGAACGATGACGATTACTGGTTGGCCTGCCTCCTTGATCCACGCTATAAAGGCAAATTGCAAAATATTATGCCACATGAGAACTTGGAACTAATATTAGCAACCAAACAATCAACTCTTGTTGACCATTTGCTTCATGCATTCCCAGCACACAGCGCACGTGATCGTTCTCACACGAGCTCCAGGGGGCAGCAGACTAGGAGTGTTAGGGGTGCACACATCAGAAGTGGCATTGGACAGAGGGGTTTTCTGACCAGGTTGTGGAGTGATTTTGCTATGACCGCAGACAGGACAGGTACTGCTGCATCAATTGAAAGTGACAGGAGACAACATTTGTCCAGTATGGTTACTAACTATTTTTCATCCCTTATTGATGTTCTCCCTCAACCGTCATTCCCATTTGATTACTGGGCATCAAAATTAGACACCTGGCCAGAATTGGCAAAATATGCATTGCAGGAGCTTGCTTGCCCGGCAGCAAGTGTCCTATCAGAAAGAGTATTCAGTGCTGCAGGTTCAATATTAACCGAAAAAAGGACTCATCTGGCTACCCAAAATGTTGACGATCTAACATTCATTGAAATGAACCACAACTGGATTTCGAAATCTTTTGCCCCACCTTGCCCGGCCGACACCTAGCTTTCCTATGAAAAGCTCTTGCCTGTGGACTACTGTGAATTACTTTTCTAATGTATAATTTGCTGCAGCTGATTGTCCAGCATACGACATGTTTACACCTCCCTAAATGGCCAAACTCCCCACACGGGGCCGTGGTATCGCGACTTGGCGCAAGCACCCGTGAGACTGCTGTTTGTCTGAAGAGGTGGGTGTGGCCGCTTTTGGTCGACGGCACTGCCACTGGGTCCCTCATAGTACAATGTAGTGTCTCTGGCGGTGGTGGTGCGCACCCAACGTCAGACACACCGTTGTAACATGAGGGGCCCTGGGGCGGTCCCGCCGGCCTCAAGAGAGTTCCCCCTCCCCCAGCTCAAACTGTGCTCTACCACGTGCAAAATTATGTCGCACAGCTCCACCAATGTTTAGTCTATTCGCTGACATCATTCAATGTCTGGCACTGACAATACAAATTTGTAGACATCTATGATGCAACTTAAAGTAGTCTGTGTCTGTGTCCTATATTGGCACCATTAAATAGTTACTGCCAAATTACTATGTCAGAAACTCAGCAGATGAGCCCACCCCTGTACCTAAGTATGCCACCTTTTTTTTTTTTTTGGTTGTTTTGCGAGACATTAACATCTATTTATATTTTGGGAGTACTGGGACAGACACTCCTTGCAATACTCCTCCACTGACCACCAAGCTGCCTGTGTATCCATGTAACCGATGTAAAACTGCCATGAGCCTATTGTTTGTTATTTTAGGCCTTTGATAGCCTGTCTGCGGTCCCTACTTTAAATACTCCTCCACTGACCACCAAGCTGCCTGCCCGTGTATCCATGTAACCGATGTAAAACTGCCATGAGCCTATTGTTTGTTATTTTAGGCCTTTGATAGCCTGTCTGCGGTCCCTACTTTAAATACTCCTCCACTGACCACCAAGCTGCCTGCCTGTGTATCCATGTAACCAATGTAAAACTGCCATGAGCCTATTGTTTGTTATTTTAGGCCTTTGATAGCCTGTCTGCGGTCACTCCTTGCAATACTCCTCCACTGACCACCAAGCTGCCTGTGTATCCATGTAACCGATGTAAAACTGCCATGAGCCTATTGTTTGTTATTTTAGGCCTTTGATAGCCTGTCTGCGGTCACTCCTTGCAATACTCCTCCACTGACCAACAAGCTGCCTGTGTATCCATGTAACCGATGTAAAACTGCCATGAGCCTATTGTTTGTTATTTTAGGCCTTTGATAGCCTGTCTGCGGTCCCTACTTTAAATACTCCTCCACTGACCACCAAGCTGCCTGCCCGTGTATCCATGTAACCGATGTAAAACTGCCATGAGCCTATTGTTTGTTATTTTAGGCCTTTGATAGCCTGTCTGCGGTCCCTACTTTAAATACTCCTCCACTGACCACCAAGCTGCCTGCCCGTGTATCCATGTAACCGATGTAAAACTGCCATGAGCCTATTGTTTGTTATTTTAGGCCTTTGATAGCCTGTCTGCGGTCACTCCTTGCAATACTCCTCCACTGACCACCAAGCTGCCTGTGTATCCATGTAACCGATGTAAAACTGCAGTATTTTGCTTATAAAAAAGAAAATACTGGAGAGATATCAAATGCAGACATTTTAACATTAAAAACAAAAACACATACAACAAAAAACTGGTACAGTACAAAAATTGGCAACCAGCTACAAAAACTTTCTCCTGCAAGTAGTTAACTGAAAGGTTTTTTTCTATTGAAAACACAGATATGGCATCCACCGAGTGTTGTCCTGTCGCGTCTTCTTTATATTATTGCCAAGAAGCTGCAACTGAATAAAGCTGAGCTTCTACCTTCTGCCTCTTATTAACTGCTTTTTTTGAAAAAAATTGGCCACCAGCTACAAAAACTTTCTCCTGCAAGTAGTTAACTGAAAGGTTTTTTTCTATTGAAAACACAGATATGGCATCCACCGAGTGTTGTCCTGTCGCGTCTTCTTTATATTATTGCCAAGAAGCTGCAACTGAATAAAGCTGAGCTTCTACCTTCGGCCTCTTATTAACTGCTTTTTTTGAAAAAAATTGGCCACCAGCTACAAAAACTTTCTCCTGCAAGTAGTTAACTGAAAGGTTTTTTCCCATTGAAAACACAGATATGGCATCCACCGAGTGTTGTCCTGTCGCGTCTTCTTTATATTATTGCCAAGAAGCTGCAACTGAATAAAGCTGAGCTTCTACCTTCGGCCTCTTATTAACTGCTTTTTTTAAAAAAAATTGGCCACCAGCTACAAAAACTTTCTCCTGCAAGTAGTTAACTGAAAGGTTTTTTTCTATTGAAAACACAGATATGGCATCCACCGAGTGTTGTCCTGTCGCGTCTTCTTTATATTATTGCCAAGAAGCTGCAACTGAATAAAGCTGAGCTTCTACCTTCGGCCTCTTATTAACTGCTTTTTTTGAAAAAAATTGGCCACCAGCTACAAAAACTTTCTCCTGCAAGTAGTTAACTGAAAGGTTTTTTTCCATTGAAAACACAGATATGGCATCCACCGAGTGTTGTCCTGTCGCGTCTTCTTTATATTATTGCCAAGAAGCTGCAACTGAATAAAGCTGAGCTTCTACCTTCTGCCTCTTATTAACTGCTTTTTTTGAAAAAAAATTGGCCACCAGCTACAAAAACTTTCTCCTGCAAGTAGTTAACTGAAAGGTTTTTTTCTATTGAAAACACAGATATGGCATCCACCGAGTGTTGTCCTGTCGCGTCTTCTTTATATTATTGCCAAGAAGCTGCAACTGAATAAAGCTGAGCTTCTACCTTCGGCCTCTTATGAACTGCTTTTTTTGAAAAAAATTGGCCACCAGCTACAAAATCTTTCTCCTGCAAGTAGTTAACTGAAAGGTTTTTTTCCATTGAAAACACAGATATGGCATCCACCGAGTGTTGTCCTGTCGCGTCTTCTTTATATTATTGCCAAGAAGCTGCAACTGAATAAAGCTGAGCTTCTACCTTCTGCCTCTTATTAACTGCTTTTTTTGAAAAAAATTGGCCACCAGCTACAAAAACTTTCTCCTGCAAGTAGTTAACTGAAAGGTTTTTTTCTATTGAAAACACAGATATGGCATCCACCGAGTGTTGTCCTGTCGCGTCTTCTTTATATTATTGCCAAGAAGCTGCAACTGAATAAAGCTGAGCTTCTACCTTCGGCCTCTTATTAACTGCTTTTTTTGAAAAAAATTGGCCACCAGCTACAAAAACTTTCTCCTGCAAGTAGTTAACTGAAAGGTTTTTTTCCATTGAAAACACAGATATGGCATCCACCGAGTGTTGTCCTGTCGCGTCTTCTTTATATTATTGCCAAGAAGCTGCAACTGAATAAAGCTGAGCTTCTACCTTCTGCCTCTTATTAACTGCTTTTTTTGAAAAAAATTGGCCACCAGCTACAAAAACTTTCTCCTGCAAGTAGTTAACTGAAAGGTTTTTTTCCATTGAAAACACAGATATGGCATCCACCGAGTGTTGTCCTGTCGCGTCTTCTTTATATTATTGCCAAGAAGCTGCAACTGAATAAAGCTGAGAAACTACCTTCCGCCTCTTATTAACTGCTGTTTTTTTAAAAAATTGGCTGTTCCGGCCTACTAAAGGTGTCTGCCCCTGCCTGGTGTTGTCCTCAACTGAATAAAGCTGAGCTTCAACCTTCTGTTCCAAAATAACGATTTTTAAAAATGAAATTGGCTGTTCCGGCCTACTAAAGGTGTCTGCCCCTGCCTGGTGTTGTCCTCAACTGAATAAAGCTGAGCTTCTACCTTCTGCCTCTTATTAACTGCTGTTTTTTTTAAAAAATTGGCTGTTCCGGCCTACTAAAGGTATCTGCCCCTGCCTGGTGTTGTCATCAACTGAATAAAGCTGAGCTTCAACCTTCTGTTCCAAATGACGATTTTTAAAAATGAAATTGGCTGTTCCGGCCTACTAAAGGTGTCTGCCCCTGCCTGGTGTTGTCCTCAACTGAATAAAGCTGAGCTTCAACCTTCTGTTCCAAAATAACGATTTTTAAAAATGAAATTGGCTGTTCCGGCCTAGTAAAGGTGTCTGCCCCTGCCTGGTGTTGTCCTCAACTGAATAAAGCTGAGCTTCTACCTTCTGCCTCTTATTAACTGCTGTTTTTTTTAAAAAATTGGCTGTTCCGGCCTACTAAAGGTGTCTGCCCCGTCCTAGTGTTGTCCTCAACTGAATAAAGCTGAGCTTCAACCTTCTGTTCCAAATGACGATTTTTAAAAATGAAATTGGCTGTTCCGGCCTAGTAAAGGTGTCTGCCCCTGCCTGGTGTTGTCCTCAACTGAATAAAGCTGAGCTTCAACCTTCTGTTCCAAAATAACGATTTTTAAAAATGAAATTGGCTGTTCCAGCCTACTAAAGGTGTCTGCCCCTGCCTGGTGTTGTCCTCAACTGAATAAAGCTGAGCTTCTACCTTCTGCCTCTTATTAACTGCTGTTTTTTTAAAAAAATTGGCTGTTCCGGCCTACTAAAGGTGTCTGCCCCTGCCTGGTGTTGTCCTCAACTGAATAAAGCTGAGCTTCAACCTTCTGTTCCAAATGACGATTTTTAAAAATGAAATTGGCTATTCCGGCCTACTAAAGGTGTCTGCCCCTGCCTGGTGTTGTCCTCAACTGAATAAAGCTGAGCTTCAACCTTCTGTTCCAAATGACGATTTTTAAAAATGAAATTGGCAGTTCCGGCCTACTAAAGGTGTCTGCCCTTGCCTGGTGTTGTCCTCAACTGAATAAAGCTGAGCTTCAACCTTCTGTTCCAAAATAACGATTTTTAAAAATGAAATTGGCTGTTCCGGCCTAGTAAAGGTGTCTGCCCCTGCCTGGTGTTGTCCTCAACTGAATAAAGCTGAGCTTCAACCTTCTGTTCCAAAATAACGATTTTTAAAAATGAAATTGGCTGTTCCGGCCTAGTAAAGGTGTCTGCCCCTGCCTGGTGTTGTCCTCAACTGAATAAAGCTGAGCTTCAACCTTCTGTTCCAAATTACGATTTTTAAAAATGAAATTGGCTGTTCCGGCCTACTAAAGGTGTCTGCCCCTGCCTGGTGTTGTCCTCAACTGAATAAAGCTGAGCTTCTACCTTCTGCCTCTTATTAACTGCTGTTTTTTTAAAAATGAAATTGGCTGTTCCGGCCTAGTAAAGGTGTCTGCCCCTGCCTGGTGTTGTCCTCAACTGAATAAAGCTGAGCTTCAACCTTCTGTTCCAAAATAACGATTTTTAAAAATGAAATTGGCTGTTCCGGCCTAGTAAAGGTGTCTGCCCCTGCCTGGTGTTGTCCTCAACTGAATAGAGCTGAGCTTCAACCTTCTGTTCCAAAATAACGATTTTTAAAAATGAAATTGGCTGTTCCGGCCTAGTAAAGGTGTCTGCCCCTGCCTGGTGTTGTCCTCAACTGAATAAAGCTGAGCTTCAACCTTCTGTTCCAAATTACGATTTTTAAAAATGAAATTGGCTGTTCCGGCCTACTAAAGGTGTCTGCCCCTGCCTGGTGTTGTCCTCAACTGAATAAAGCTGAGCTTCAACCTTCTGTTCCAAAATAACGATTTTTAAAAATGAAATTGGCTGTTCCGGCCTACTAAAGGTGTCTGCCCCTGCCTGGTGTTGTCCTCAACTGAATAAAGCTGAGCTTCTACCTTCTGCCTCTTATTAACTGCTGTTTTTTTTAAAAAAATTGGCTGTTCCGGCCTACTAAAGGTATCTGCCCCTGCCTGGTGTTGTCATCAACTGAATAAAGCTGAGCTTCAACCTTCTGTTCCAAATGACGATTTTTAAAAATGAAATTGGCTGTTCCGGCCTACTAAAGGTGTCTGCCCCTGCCTGGTGTTGTCCTCAACTGAATAAAGCTGAGCTTCAACCTTCTGTTCCAAAATAATGATTTTTAAAAATGAAATTGGCTGTTCCGGCCTAGTAAAGGTGTCTGCCCCTGCCTGGTGTTGTCCTCAACTGAATAAAGCTGAGCTTCTACCTTCTGCCTCTTATTAACTGCTGTTTTTTTAAAAAAATTGGCTGTTCCGGCCTACTAAAGGTGTCTGCCCCGTCCTAGTGTTGTCCTCAACTGAATAAAGCTGAGCTTCAACCTTCTGTTCCAAATGACGATTTTTAAAAATGAAATTGGCTGTTCCGGCCTAGTAAAGGTGTCTGCCCCTGCCTGGTGTTGTCCTCAACTGAATAAAGCTGAGCTTCAACCTTCTGTTCCAAAATAACGATTTTTAAAAATGAAATTGGCTGTTCCGGCCTACTAAAGGTGTCTGCCCCTGCCTGGTGTTGTCCTCAACTGAATAAAGCTGAGCTTCTACCTTCTGCCTCTTATTAACTGCTGTTTTTTTAAAAAAATTGGCTGTTCCGGCCTACTAAAGGTGTCTGCCCCTGCCTGGTGTTGTCCTCAACTGAATAAAGCTGAGCTTCAACCTTCTGTTCCAAATGACGATTTTTAAAAATGAAATTGGCTATTCCGGCCTACTAAAGGTGTCTGCCCCTGCCTGGTGTTGTCCTCAACTGAATAAAGCTGAGCTTCAACCTTCTGTTCCAAATGACGATTTTTAAAAATGAAATTGGCAGTTCCGGCCTACTAAAGGTGTCTGCCCTTGCCTGGTGTTGTCCTCAACTGAATAAAGCTGAGCTTCAACCTTCTGTTCCAAAATAACGATTTTTAAAAATGAAATTGGCTGTTCCGGCCTAGTAAAGGTGTCTGCCCCTGCCTGGTGTTGTCCTCAACTGAATAAAGCTGAGCTTCAACCTTCTGTTCCAAAATAACGATTTTTAAAAATGAAATTGGCTGTTCCGGCCTAGTAAAGGTGTCTGCCCCTGCCTGGTGTTGTCCTCAACTGAATAAAGCTGAGCTTCAACCTTCTGTTCCAAATTACGATTTTTAAAAATGAAATTGGCTGTTCCGGCCTACTAAAGGTGTCTGCCCCTGCCTGGTGTTGTCCTCAACTGAATAAAGCTGAGCTTCTACCTTCTGCCTCTTATTAACTGCTGTTTTTTTAAAAATGAAATTGGCTGTTCCGGCCTAGTAAAGGTGTCTGCCCCTGCCTGGTGTTGTCCTCAACTGAATAAAGCTGAGCTTCAACCTTCTGTTCCAAAATAACGATTTTTAAAAATGAAATTGGCTGTTCCGGCCTAGTAAAGGTGTCTGCCCCTGCCTGGTGTTGTCCTCAACTGAATAAAGCTGAGCTTCAACCTTCTGTTCCAAAATAACGATTTTTAAAAATGAAATTGGCTGTTCCGGCCTAGTAAAGGTGTCTGCCCCTGCCTGGTGTTGTCCTCAACTGAATAAAGCTGAGCTTCAACCTTCTGTTCCAAATTACGATTTTTAAAAATGAAATTGGCTGTTCCGGCCTACTAAAGGTGTCTGCCCCTGCCTGGTGTTGTCCTCAACTGAATAAAGCTGAGCTTCTACCTTCTGCCTCTTATTAACTGCTGTTTTTTTTTTTTAAATTGGCTGTTCCGGCCTACTAAAGGTGTCTGCCCCTGCCTGGTGTTGTCCTCAACTGAATAAAGCTGAGCTTCAACCTTCTGTTCCAAAATAACGATTTTTAAAAATGAAATTGGCTGTTCCGGCCTAGTAAAGGTGTCTGCCCCTGCCTGGTGTTGTCCTCAACTGAATAAAGCTGAGCTTCAACCTTCTGTTCTAAAATAACGATTTTTAAAAATGAAATTGGCTGTTCCGGCCTAGTAAAGGTGTCTGCCCCTGCCTGGTGTTGTCCTCAACTGAATAAAGCTGAGCTTCAACCTTCTGTTCCAAATTACGATTTTTAAAAATGAAATTGGCTGTTCCGGCCTACTAAAGGTGTCTGCCCCTGCCTGGTGTTGTCCTCAACTGAATAAAGCTGAGCTTCAACCTTCTGTTCCAAAATAACGATTTTTAAAAATGAAATTGGCTGTTCCGGCCTAGTAAAGGTGTCTGCCCCTGCCTGGTGTTGTCCTCAACTGAATAAAGCTGAGCTTCAACCTTCTGTTCCAAATTACGATTTTTAAAAATGAAATTGGCTGTTCCGGCCTACTAAAGGTGTCTGCCCCTGCCTGGTGTTGTCCTCAACTGAACAAAGCTGAGCTTCCACATTCTGGCTTTCGGCCTATACTATCAGATATTAAACTGCATTTGGCCTACTAGTGTGGTTAGGCCCTTGAAACAGTGTCTGCTGCTCTTGGGTTTGCTACTCCACTGAACAAAGCAATGCCGCCTGTTTAGTCCTGTTACCAATTTTGAACTGCATTTAGCCTACTTTATTCTTTAGCCCTATATCTGTTTCCTCCTCATCCTGCCCATTGCCCAGCCACTGCTAGATGAGTCTGCTGGTACATTGACCTAGACCACTACATTCCCCTTGTACTCTACACAGCCAGAATCTGACCCTGCTGAAAGTAAGGTTCCCTGTTGTGATTTTGCTTTTTGCTCCCTCTAGTGGTCATTAGTGATTTGACTCTGGAGCGTCTGTCTTTTCCTATATCCTCACCTGGGCCGTTAGTTCAGGGGCGTTGCTATATAAGCTCCCTGGACCTTCAGTTCAATGCCTGGCATCGTTGAAATCAGAGCTAATCTGTTGTGCTCTTGTCCTCTGATCCTGGTTCCTGTTTTTCAAGCTAAGTCTGCTTCTTTGCTTTTTGCTTTTGTTTTGTTTGGTATTTTTGTCCAGCTTGTTCCTATCTGTATCCTGACCTTTGCTGGAAGCTCTAGGGGGCTGGTGTTCCCCCGGACCGTTAGACGGTTCGGGGGTTCTTGAATCTCCAGCGTGGATTTTTATAGGGTTTTTGTTGACCAGATAAGTTATCTTGCTTTATTCTGCTATTAGTAAGCTGGCCTCTCTTTGCTGAACCTGGTTCATTTCTGTGTTTGTCATTTCCTCTTACCTCACCGTTATTATTTGTGGGGGGCTTGTATCTTGCTTTGGGGTCCCTTTCTCTGGAGGCAAGAGAGGTCTTTGTTTTCTTCTCCTAGGGGTAGTTAGATTCTCCGGCTGGCGCGAGTCATCTAGCGATCACCGTAGGCATGATCCCCGGCTACTTCTAGTGTTGGCGTTAGGAGTAGCTATTTGGTCAAACCAGTTACCACAGCCCTATGAGCTGGATTTTTGTATCTTGCAGACTTACACGTTCCTCTGAGACCCTGTCCACTGGGGTCATAACAGTATGCCAGGCCAGTATTAAATGTTTAATGCATTGCAGAAGTGGGATTATAAGAAAGAAAATTTTGAGTTTTTTTTTTCCCTCTCTCATTTTTTTTTTTTTCTTTTCCCCTTTACCTCAGAGTGGCTTAAGCTTGCTGCAGACATGAATGTCCAGACCTTGATTACAAGTGTGGACCAGCTTGCCGCTCGTGTGCAGGGTATACAAGATTATGTTACCAGAAATCCTAGGTCTGAACCCAAGATTCCGATTCCTGAACTGTTTTCAGGAGACCGATTTAAGTTTAGGAATTTCAGGAATAATTGTAAATTATTTTTGTCCCTGAAACCTTGTTCGTCTGGAGACTCTGCTCAACAAGTAAAAATTGTTATTTCATTCTTACGGGGTGACCCTCAGGATTGGGCTTTTTCGTTGGCGCCAGGAGATCCGGCATTGGCTGATATTGATGCGTTTTTTCTGGCGCTCGGTTTACTTTATGAGGAACCCAATCTTGAGATTCAGGCAGAGAAAGCCTTGCTGGCTATGTCTCAGGGCCAGGACGAGGCAGAGGTGTATTGCCAAAAATTTCGGAAATGGTCCGTGCTGACACATTGGAACGAGTGTGCACTGGCCGCTAATTTTAGAAATGGCCTTTCTGAGGCCATTAAGAATGTTATGGTGGGTTTTCCCATTCCCACAGGTCTGAATGATACCATGTCCCTGGCTATTCAAATTGACCGGCGGTTGCGGGAGCGCAAAACCGCAAATTCCCTCATGTTGTTGTCTGAACAGACACCTGATGTGATGCAATGTGATAGAAAAACCGCAAATTCCCTCATGGTGTTGTCTGAACGGACACCTGATTTGATGCAATGTGATAGAATCCTGACTAGAAATGAGAGGAAAATTCATAGACGCCGGAATGGCTTGTGCTACTACTGTGGTGATTCTACACATGTTATCTCAGCATGCTCTAAACGTATATCTAAGGTTGTTAGTCCTGTCACCGTTGGTAATTTGCATCCTAAGTTTATTCTGTCTGTAACTTTGATTTGCTCACTGTCATCTTATCCTGTCATGGCGTTTGTAGATTCAGGTGCTGCCCTGAGTCTTATGGATCTCTCATTTGCTAAGCGCTGTGGTTTTATTCTTGAACCATTAGAAAATCCTATCCCTCTTAGGGGTATTGATGCTACGCCATTGGCAGAAAATAAGCCGCAGTATTGGACACAGGTTACCATGTGCATGACTCCTGAACACCGCGAGGTGATACGTTTTCTCGTTCTACATAAAATGCATGATTTGGTTGTTTTGGGGCTGCCATGGTTACAGACCCATAATCCAGTCCTTGACTGGAAGGCTATGTCAGTGTCTAGTTGGGGCTGTCGTGGTATTCATGAGGATTCCCTGCCTGTGTCTATTGCTTCTTCTACGCCTTCGGAAGTTCCGGAGTACTTGTATGATTATCAGGATGTCTTTAGCGAGTCCAGGTCCAGTGCATTGCCTCCTCATAGGGAATGTGACTGTGCAATAGATTTGATTCCAGGCAGTAAGTTTCCTAAGGGAAGACTGTTTAATCTGTCGATACCTGAACATACCGCTATGCGTTCATATATCAAGGAGTCTCTGGAGAAAGGACACATCCGTCCGTCTTCTTCCCCTCTTGGTGCGGGATTCTTTTTTGTGGCTAAAAAGGACGGATCTTTGAGGCCTTGTATTGACTATCGGCTTTTAAATAAGATCACTGTCAAATTTCAGTATCCTTTGCCGCTGTTGTCTGACTTGTTTGCCCGGATTAAAGGTGCCAAGTGGTTTACCAAGATAGACCTTCGTGGTGCGTACAACCTTGTGCGCATTAAGCAAGGGGATGAATGGAAAACCGCATTCAATACGCCCGAAGGTCATTTTGAGTACTTGGTGATGCCTTTTGGGCTCTCTAATGCCCCTTCAGTTTTTCAGTCCTTTATGCATGACATTTTCCGGAACTATCTGGATAAATTTCTGATCGTTTATCTGGATGATATTCTGGTTTTTTCTGATAATTGGGACTCGCATGTGGAGCAGGTCAGGATGGTCTTTAAAATTTTGCGTGAAAATTCTTTGTTTGTCAAGGGCTCAAAGTGTCTTTTTGGTGTACAGAAGGTTCCCTTTTTGGGGTTCATTTTTTCCCCTTCTGCTGTGGAGATGGACCCAGTTAAGGTCCGAGCTATTCTTGATTGGACTCAGCCCTCGTCAGTAGGGTTGAGCGACTTTCATTTTTTTAAGATCGAGTAGGGTTTTGGGAAACCCGATTTTGTCCAGAGTCGAGTCGAGTGCAGTCGGCCGATTATCGCTAAAAGTCGGGGATCGACCGAAACACGAAACCCAATGCAAGTCAATGGGGAAGCATAGTCGGCAGTGAGTGGAGGCCAGGAAAACACCTACAGTGCCCATTTTAATGCCAAAAACATCCATTCTTGTTTCTGAAGCTTGCCAATCTTAATTAACTGTATAATAATAGTTGGGCATAGGGAATTGGGGGAAAGTTGTGGGGGGAGTAGGGCTGGCTCAAGTTTTTCGTGGGCCCAGGAAATGCGGACTACGTCACGGCGGTGTTGCAGGGAAAGGTAAGTATTTAAAAGTTGCAAGTGCTGTGATCCTGAGCAAGCAGGGGGGGGCCCACTCGTTCGCATTGCCACTGGCACAGGGCCCCTCAAAGTACGGCGGTGTGTTTGCATGGCGGGGGCGCCTCCCACCAGCAGCGACACTTTTGCGTACTCTGAGGGGCCCTGTGCCAGTGACGTCGCCAACGAGTATGCCCCCCCACCTGATGAAGGAACCTGCACTTTCATCTGCACCTTCCTCTTTGTCCCTGTGTAAGGTGGTATAACATGCGGGAAGGGGAACCTTACTTTCAGCAGGGTCAGATTCTGGCTGTGTAGAGTACAAGGGGAATGTAGTGGTCTAGGTCAATGTACCAGCAGACTCATTTAGCAGTGGCTGGGCAATGGGCAGGATGAGGAGGAAACAGATATAGGGCCAAAGAATAAAGTAGGCTACATGCAGTTCAAAATTGGTAACAGGACTAAACAGGCGGCATTGCTTTGTTCAGTGGAGTAGCAAACCCAAGAGCAGCAGACACTGTTTCAAGGGCCTAACCACACTAGTAGGCCAAATGCAGTTTAATATCTGATAGTATAGGGCGAAAGCCAGAATGTGGAAGCTCAGCTTTGTTCAGTTGAGGACAACACCAGGGAGGGGCAGACACCTTTAGTAGGCCGGAAAAGCCTATTGCATTTTTTAAAATGGTAATTTGGAGCAGAAGGTTGAAGCTCAGCTTTATTTAGTTGAGGGCAACACCAGGGAGGGGCAGAAGCCGTTAGTAGGCCCTAACCACCATTTTTTTTTTTTAAAACCACTTAATGAGAGCCGGAAGGTTGAAGCTCAGCTTTATTTAGTTGAGGACAACACCAGGCAGGGGCACACAGACAGACACCTTTAGTAGGCCGGAAAAGCCTATTGCATTTTTTAAAATGGTAATTTGGAGCAGAAGGTTGAAGCTCAGCTTTATTTAGTTGAGGACAACACCAGGCAGGGGCACACAGACAGACACCTTTAGTAGGCCGGAAAAGCCTATTGCATTTTTTAAAATGGTAATTTGGAGCAGAAGGTTGAAGCTCAGCTTTATTTAGTTGAGGACAACACCAGGCAGGGGCACACAGACAGACACCTTTAGTAGGCCGGAAAAGCCTATTGCATTTTTTAAAATGGTAATTTGGAGCAGAAGGTTGAAGCTCAGCTTTATTTAGTTGAGGACAACACCAGGCAGGGGCACACAGACAGACACCTTTAGTAGGCCGGAAAAGCCTATTGCATTTTTTAAAATGGTAATTTGGAGCAGAAGGTTGAAGCTCAGCTTTATTTAGTTGAGGACAACACCAGGCAGGGGCACACAGACAGACACCTTTAGTAGGCCGGAAAAGCCTATTGCATTTTTTAAAATGGTAATTTGGAGCAGAAGGTTGAAGCTCAGCTTTATTTAGTTGAGGACAACACCAGGCAGGGGCACACAGACAGACACCTTTAGTAGGCCGGAAAAGCCTATTGCATTTTTTAAAATGGTAATTTGGAGCAGAAGGTTGAAGCTCAGCTTTATTTAGTTGAGGGCAACACCAGGGAGGGGCAGAAGCCGTTAGTAGGCCCTAACCACCATTTTTTTTTTTTAAAACCACTTAATGAGAGCCGGAAGGTTGAAGCTCAGCTTTATTTAGTTGAGGACAACACCAGGCAGGGGCACACAGACAGACACCTTTAGTAGGCCGGAAAAGCCTATTGCATTTTTTAAAATGGTAATTTGGAGCAGAAGGTTGAAGCTCAGCTTTATTTAGTTGAGGGCAACACCAGGGAGGGGCAGAAGCCGTTAGTAGGCCCTAACCACCATTTTTTTTTTTTAAAACCACTTAATGAGAGCCGGAAGGTTGAAGCTCAGCTTTATTTAGTTGAGGACAACACCAGGCAGGGGCACACAGACAGACACCTTTAGTAGGCCGGAAAAGCCTATTGCATTTTTTAAAATGGTAATTTGGAGCAGAAGGTTGAAGCTCAGCTTTATTTAGTTGAGGACAACACCAGGCAGGGGCACACAGACAGACACCTTTAGTAGGCCGGAAAAGCCTATTGCATTTTTTAAAATGGTAATTTGGAGCAGAAGGTTGAAGCTCAGCTTTATTTAGTTGAGGACAACACCAGGCAGGGGCACACAGACAGACACCTTTAGTAGGCCGGAAAAGCCTATTGCATTTTTTAAAATGGTAATTTGGAGCAGAAGGTTGAAGCTCAGCTTTATTTAGTTGAGGGCAACACCAGGGAGGGGCAGAAGCCGTTAGTAGGCCCTAACCACCATTTTTTTTTTTTAAAACCACTTAATGAGAGCCGGAAGGTTGAAGCTCAGCTTTATTTAGTTGAGGACAACACCAGGCAGGGGCACACAGACAGACACCTTTAGTAGGCCGGAAAAGCCTATTGCATTTTTTAAAATGGTAATTTGGAGCAGAAGGTTGAAGCTCAGCTTTATTTAGTTGAGGACAACACCAGGCAGGGGCACACAGACAGACACCTTTAGTAGGCCGGAAAAGCCTATTGCATTTTTTAAAATGGTAATTTGGAGCAGAAGGTTGAAGCTCAGCTTTATTTAGTTGAGGACAACACCAGGCAGGGGCACACAGACAGACACCTTTAGTAGGCCGGAAAAGCCTATTGCATTTTTTAAAATGGTAATTTGGAGCAGAAGGTTGAAGCTCAGCTTTATTTAGTTGAGGACAACACCAGGCAGGGGCACACAGACAGACACCTTTAGTAGGCCGGAAAAGCCTATTGCATTTTTTAAAATGGTAATTTGGAGCAGAAGGTTGAAGCTCAGCTTTATTTAGTTGAGGACAACACCAGGCAGGGGCACACAGACAGACACCTTTAGTAGGCCGGAAAAGCCTATTGCATTTTTTAAAATGGTAATTTGGAGCAGAAGGTTGAAGCTCAGCTTTATTTAGTTGAGGACAACACCAGGCAGGGGCACACAGACAGACACCTTTAGTAGGCCGGAAAAGCCTATTGCATTTTTTTAAATGGTAATTTGGAGCAGAAGGTTGAAGCTCAGCTTTATTTAGTTGAGGGCAACACCAGGGAGGGGCAGAAGCCGTTAGTAGGCCCTAACCACCATTTTTTTTTTTTAAAACCACTTAATGAGAGCCGGAAGGTTGAAGCTCAGCTTTATTTAGTTGAGGACAACACCAGGCAGGGGCACACAGACAGACACCTTTAGTAGGCCGGAAAAGCCTATTGCATTTTTTAAAATGGTAATTTGGAGCAGAAGGTTGAAGCTCAGCTTTATTTAGTTGAGGGCAACACCAGGGAGGGGCAGAAGCCGTTAGTAGGCCCTAACCACCATTTTTTTTTTTTAAAACCACTTAATGAGAGCCGGAAGGTTGAAGCTCAGCTTTATTTAGTTGAGGACAACACCAGGCAGGGGCACACAGACAGACACCTTTAGTAGGCCGGAAAAGCCTATTGCATTTTTTAAAATGGTAATTTGGAGCAGAAGGTTGAAGCTCAGCTTTATTTAGTTGAGGACAACACCAGGCAGGGGCACACAGACAGACACCTTTAGTAGGCCGGAAAAGCCTGTTGCATTTTTTAAAATGGTAATTTGGAGCAGAAGGTTGAAGCTCAGCTTTATTTAGTTGAGGACAACACCAGGCAGGGGCACACAGACAGACACCTTTAGTAGGCCGGAAAAGCCTATTGCATTTTTTAAAATGGTAATTTGGAGCAGAAGGTTGAAGCTCAGCTTTATTTAGTTGAGGGCAACACCAGGGAGGGGCAGAAGCCGTTAGTATGCCCTAACCACCATTTTTTTTTTTTAAAACCACTTAATGAGAGCCGGAAGGTTGAAGCTCAGCTTTATTTAGTTGAGGACAACACCAGGCAGGGGCACACAGACAGACACCTTTAGTAGGCCGGAAAAGCCTATTGCATTTTTTAAAATGGTAATTTGGAGCAGAAGGTTGAAGCTCAGCTTTATTTAGTTGAGGGCAACACCAGGGAGGGGCAGAAGCCGTTAGTAGGCCCTAACCACCATTTTTTTTTTTTTTAAAACCACTTAATGAGAGCCGGAAGGTTGAAGCTCAGCTTTATTTAGTTGAGGACAACACCAGGCAGGGGCACACAGACAGACACCTTTAGTAGGCCGGAAAAGCCTATTGCATTTTTTAAAATGGTAATTTGGAGCAGAAGGTTGAAGCTCAGCTTTATTTAGTTGAGGGCAACACCAGGGAGGGGCAGAAGCCGTTAGTAGGCCCTAACCACCATTTTTTTTTTTTTAAACCACTTAATGAGAGCCGGAAGGTTGAAGCTCAGCTTTATTTAGTTGAGGACAACACCAGGCAGGGGCACACAGACAGACACCTTTAGTAGGCCGGAAAAGCCTATTGCATTTCTTAAAATGGTAATTTGGAGCAGAAGGTTGAAGCTCAGCTTTATTTAGTTGAGGGCAACACCAGGGAGGGGCAGAAGCCGTTAGTAGGCCCTAACCACCATTTTTTTTTTTTTAAACCACTTAATGAGAGCCGGAAGGTTGAAGCTCAGCTTTATTTAGTTGAGGGCAACACCAGGGAGGGGCAGAAGCCGTTAGTAGGCCCTAACCAAAGTTGAAGGCCAAATGCAGTTTAATTTCTGATACTATAGGCCGAAAGCCAGAAGGTGGAAGCTCCGATTTAGACAGTGGAGGACAATTTGAATTAGGGACTGCAGACAGACTTAGTAGGCTGTCCCCTGTGGACCATGCATCCACCACATTAACCCATTGCGCCGTAATGGACACGTAATCTTCCGTGGCCATGCCTACAGGTCCATGCGTCTGTTGTCAGGTGCACCTTTGTACTCACAGATTGCCAGAGTGCATGGACAATGCGGTCTTCTACATGCTGGTGGAGGGTTGGGATGGCTTTTCTCGCAAAAGAAGTGTCGACTGGTTAGCTTGTAGCGTGGTACAGCGTAGTCCATCATGGCCTTATTAATAGTAAATAAAATATATAACTAGGCTCTATGAACTTTTAAATAGGTTCCAGGGGTACACGGGCAGCATTGGTGTGGTCAGTGGAGGAGTATTGCAAGTAGGGGCTGCAGACAGGCTATCAAAGGCCTAAAATAACAAACAGTAGGCAGTCATGGCAGTTTTACATCGGTTACATGGATACACAGGCAGGCACTCCAGGCAGCATTGTGGTCAGTGGAGGAGTATTGCAAGTAGGGGCCGCAGACAGGCTATCAAAGGCCTAAAATAACAAACAATAGGCTCATTGCAGTTTTACAGCGGTTACATGGATAGACGGGCAGGCAGCTTGGTGGTGAGTGGAGGAGTATTTAAAGTAGGGACCGCAGACAGGCTATCAAAGGCCTAACATAACAAACAATAGGCTCATGGCAGTTTTACAGCGGTTACATGGATACACGGGCAGGCAGCTTGGTGGTCAGTGGAGGAGTATTTAAAGTAGGGACCGCAGACAGGCTTCAAAGGCCTAACATTAGAAAATGGGCTGGCTGTAGGCACTTTATAATTGGTTCCAGGGGTACACGGGCAGCAGTGGTCTGGTCAGTGGAGGACTAGTGGAAGGAGGGACCGCAGACAGGCTTCAAAGGCCTAACATAAAAAAATGGGCTGGCTGTAGGCACTTTATAATTGGTTCCAGGGGTACACGGGCAGCAGTGGTCTGGCCAGTGGAGGACTAGTGGAAGGAGGGACCGCAGACAGGCTTCAAAGGCCTAAAATAACAAACAATAGGCTCATGGCAGTTTTACAGCGGTTACATGGATACACGGGCAGGCAGCTTGGTGGTCAGTGGAGGAGTATTTAAAGTAGGGACCGCAGACAGGCTTCAAAGGCCTAACATAAGAAAATGGGCTGGCTGTAGGCACTTTATAATTGGTTCCAGGGGTACACGGGCAGCAGTGGTCTGGTCAGTGGAGGACTAGTGGAAGGAGGGACCGCAGACAGGCTTCAAAGGCCTAACATAAAAAAATGGGCTGGCTGTAGGCACTTTATAATTGGTTCCAGGGGTACACGGGCAGCAGTGGTCTGGTCAGTGGAGGACTAGTGGAAGGAGGGACCGCAGACAGGCTTCAAAGGCCTAAAATAACAAACAATAGGCTCATGGCAGTTTTACAGCGGTTACATGGATACACGGGCAGGCAGCTTGGTGGTCAGTGGAGGAGTATTTAAAGTAGGGACCGCAGACAGGCTTCAAAGGCCTAACATAACAAACAATAGGCTCATGGCAGTTTTACAGCGGTTACATGGATACACGGGCAGGCAGCTTGGTGGTCAGTGGAGGAGTATTTAAAGTAGGGACCGCAGACAGGCTTCAAAGGCCTAACATAAGAAAATGGGCTGGCTGTAGGCACTTTATAATTGGTTCCAGGGGTACACGGGCAGCAGTGGTCTGGCCAGTGGAGGACTAGTGGAAGGAGGGACCGCAGACAGGCTTCAAAGGCCTAACATAAAAAAATGGGCTGGCTGTAGGCACTTTATAATTGGTTCCAGGGGTACACGGGCAGCAGTGGTCTGGTCAGTGGAGGACTAGTGGAAGGAGGGACCGCAGACAGGCTTCAAAGGCCTAAAATAACAAACAATAGGCTCATGGCAGTTTTACAGCGGTTACATGGATACACGGGCAGGCAGCTTGGTGGTCAGTGGAGGAGTATTTAAAGTAGGGACCGCAGACAGGCTTCAAAGGCCTAACATAAGAAAATGGGCTGGCTGTAGGCACTTTATAATTGGTTCCAGGGGTACACGGGCAGCAGTGGTCTGGTCAGTGGAGGACTAGTGGAAGGAGGGACCGCAGACAGGCTTCAAAGGCCTAACATAAAAAAATGGGCTGGCTGTAGGCACTTTATAATTGGTTCCAGGGGTACACGAGCAGCAGTGGTCTGGCCAGTGGAGGACTAGTGGAAGGAGGGACCGCAGACAGGCTTCAAAGGCCTAACATAAAAAAATGGGCTGGCTGTAGGCACTTTATAATTGGTTCCAGGGGTACACGGGCAGCAGTGGTCTGGTCAGTGGAGGACTAGTGGAAGGAGGGACCGCAGACAGGCTTCAAAGGCCTAAAATAACAAACAATAGGCTCATGGCAGTTTTACAGCGGTTACATGGATACACGGGCAGGCAGCTTGGTGGTCAGTGGAGGAGTATTTAAAGTAGGGACCGCAGACAGGCTTCAAAGGCCTAACATAAGAAAATGGGCTGGCTGTAGGCACTTTATAATTGGTTCCAGGGGTACACGGGCAGCAGTGGTCTGGCCAGTGGAGGACTAGTGGAAGGAGGGACCGCAGACAGGCTTCAAAGGCCTAACATAAAAAAATGGGCTGGCTGTAGGCACTTTATAATTGGTTCCAGGGGTACACGGGCAGCAGTGGTCTGGTCAGTGGAGGACTAGTGGAAGGAGGGACCGCAGACAGGCTTCAAAGGCCTAACATAAAAAAATGGGCTGGCTGTAGGCACTTTATAATTGGTTCCAGGGGTACACGGGCAGCAGTGGTCTGGTCAGTGGAGGACTAGTGGAAGGAGGGACCGCAGACAGGCTTCAAAGGCCTAAAATAACAAACAATAGGCTCATGGCAGTTTTACAGCGGTTACATGGATACACGGGCAGGCAGCTTGGTGGTCAGTGGAGGAGTATTTAAAGTAGGGACCGCAGACAGGCTTCAAAGGCCTAACATAACAAACAATAGGCTCATGGCAGTTTTACAGCGGTTACATGGATACACGGGCAGGCAGCTTGGTGGTCAGTGGAGGAGTATTTAAAGTAGGGACCGCAGACAGGCTTCAAAGGCCTAACATAAGAAAATGGGCTGGCTGTAGGCACTTTATAATTGGTTCCAGGGGTACACGGGCAGCAGTGGTCTGGCCAGTGGAGGACTAGTGGAAGGAGGGACCGCAGACAGGCTTCAAAGGCCTAACATAAAAAAATGGGCTGGCTGTAGGCACTTTATAATTGGTTCCAGGGGTACACGGGCAGCAGTGGTCTGGTCAGTGGAGGACTAGTGGAAGGAGGGACCGCAGACAGGCTTCAAAGGCCTAAAATAACAAACAATAGGCTCATGGCAGTTTTACAGCGGTTACATGGATACACGGGCAGGCAGCTTGGTGGTCAGTGGAGGAGTATTTAAAGTAGGGACCGCAGACAGGCTTCAAAGGCCTAACATAAGAAAATGGGCTGGCTGTAGGCACTTTATAATTGGTTCCAGGGGTACACGGGCAGCAGTGGTCTGGTCAGTGGAGGACTAGTGGAAGGAGGGACCGCAGACAGGCTTCAAAGGCCTAACATAAAAAAATGGGCTGGCTGTAGGCACTTTATAATTGGTTCCAGGGGTACACGGGCAGCAGTGGTCTGGCCAGTGGAGGACTAGTGGAAGGAGGGACCGCAGACAGGCTTCAAAGGCCTAACATAAAAAAATGGGCTGGCTGTAGGCACTTTATAATTGGTTCCAGGGGTACACGGGCAGCAGTGGTCTGGTCAGTGGAGGACTAGTGGAAGGAGGGACCGCAGACAGGCTTCAAAGGCCTAAAATAACAAACAATAGGCTCATGGCAGTTTTACAGCGGTTACATGGATACACGGGCAGGCAGCTTGGTGGTCAGTGGAGGAGTATTTAAAGTAGGGACCGCAGACAGGCTTCAAAGGCCTAACATAAGAAAATGGGCTGGCTGTAGGCACTTTATAATTGGTTCCAGGGGTACACGGGCAGCAGTGGTCTGGTCAGTGGAGGACTAGTGGAAGGAGGGACCGCAGACAGGCTTCAAAGGCCTAACATAAAAAAATGGGCTGGCTGTAGGCACTTTATAATTGGTTCCAGGGGTACACGGGCAGCAGTGGTCTGGCCAGTGGAGGACTAGTGGAAGGAGGGACCGCAGACAGGCTTCAAAGGCCTAACATAAAAAAATGGGCTGGCTGTAGGCACTTTATAATTGGTTCCAGGGGTACACGGGCAGCAGTGGTCTGGTCAGTGGAGGACTAGTGGAAGGAGGGACCGCAGACAGGCTTCAAAGGCCTAAAATAACAAACAATAGGCTCATGGCAGTTTTACAGCGGTTACATGGATACACGGGCAGCTTGGTGGTGAGTGGAGGAGTAGTGCAAGGAGTGTCTGTCCCAGTACTCCCAAAATATAAATAGATGTTAATGTCTCGCAAAACAACCAAAACAAAAAAAAAGGTGGCATACTTAGGTACAGGGGTGGGCTCATCTGCTGAGTTTCTGACATAGTAATTTGGCAGTAACTATTTAATGGTGCCAATATAGGACACAGACACAGACTACTTTAAGTTGCATCGTAGATGTCTACAAATTTGTATTGTCAGTGCCAGACATTGAATGATGTCAGCGAATAGACTAAAGATTGGTGGAGCTGTGCGACATAATTTTGCATGTGGTAGAGCACATTTTGAGCTGGGGTAGGGGGGAACTCTCTAGAGGCCGGCGGGACCGCCCCAGGGCCCCTCATGTTACAACGGTGTGTCTGACGTTGGGTGTGCACCACCACCGCCAGAGACACTACATTGTACTATGAGGGACCCAGTAGCAATGCCGTCAACCAAAAGCGAGCACACCCACCTCTTCAGACAAACAGCAGTCTCACGGGTGCTTGCGCCAAGTCGCGATACCACGGCCCCGTGTGGGGAGTTTGGCCATTTAGGGAGGTGTAAACATGTCGTATGCTGTACAATCAGCTGCAGCAAATTAGACATTAGAAAAGTAATTCACAGGCAAGAGCCTTTCATAGGAAAGCTAGGTGTCGGCCGGGCAAGGTGGGGCAAAAGATTTCGAAATCCAGTTGTGGTTCATTTTAATGAATGTTAGATCGTCAACATTTTGGGTAGCCAGACGAGTCCTTTTTTCGGTTAATATTGAACCTGCAGCACTGAATACTCTTTCTGATAGGACACTTGCTGCCGGGCAAGCAAGCTCCTGCAATGCATATTCTGCCAATTCTGGCCAGGTGTCTAATTTGGAGGCCCAGTAATCAAATGGGAATGACGGTTGAGGGAGAACATCGATAAGGGATGAAAAATAGTTAGTAACCATACTGGACAAATGTTGTCTCCTGTCACTTTCAATTGATGCAGCAGTACCTGTCCTGTCTGCGGTCATAGCAAAATCACTCCACAACCTGGTCAGAAAACCCCTCTGTCCAACGCCACTTCTGATGTGTGCACCCCTAACACTCCTAGTCTGCTGCCCCCTGGAGCTCGTGTGAGAACGATCACGTGCGCTGTGTGCTGGGAATGCCTGAAGCAAACGGTCAACAAGAGTTGATTGTTTGGTTGCTAATATTAGTTCCAAGTTCTCATGTGGCATAATATTTTGCAATTTGCCTTTATAGCGTGGATCAAGGAGGCAGGCCAACCAGTAATCGTCATCGTTCATCATTTTCGTAATGCGTGTGTCCCTTTTTAGGATACGTAAGGCATAATCCGCCATGTGGGCCAAAGTTCCAGTTGTAAAATCTCCGGTTGTGATTGGTTGAGGGGCAGTTGCAGGCAAATCTACGTCACTTGTGTCCCTCAAAAAACCAGAACCCGGCCGTGACACGCAACCAATTTCCTGTGCCCCCGGGAAAGGTTCGGCATTAAAAATATACTCATCCCCATCATCCTCCTCGTCCTCCACCTCCTCTTCGCCCGCTACCTCGTCCTGTACACTGCCCTGACCAGACAATGGCTGACTGTCATCAAGGCTTTCCTCTTCCTCTGGTGCAGACGCCTGCTCCTTTATGTGCGTCAAACTTTGCATCAGCAGACGCATTAGGGGGATGCTCATGCTTATTACGGCGTTGTCTGCACTAACCAGCCGTGTGCATTCCTCAAAACACTGAAGGACTTGACACATGTCTTGTATCTTAGACCACTGCACACCTGACAACTCCATGTCTGCCATCCTACTGCCTGCCCGTGTATCCTCCCACAAATAAATAACAGCATGCCTCTGTTCGCACAGTCTCTGAAGCATGTGCAGTGTTGAGTTCCACCTTGTTGCAACGTCTATGATTAGGCGATGCTGGGGAAGGTTCAAAGACCGCTGATAGGTCTGCATACGGCTGGCGTGTACAGGCGAACGTCGGATATGTGAGCAAAGTGCACGCACTTTGAGGAGCAGGTCGGAGAACCCAGGATAAGTTTTCAATAAGCACTGCACCACCAGGTTTAAGGTGTGAGCCAGGCAAGGAATGTGTTTCAGTTGGGAAAGGGAGATGGCAGCCATGAAATTCCTTCCGTTATCACTCACTACCTTGCCTGCCTCAAGATCTACTGTGCCCAGCCACGACTGTGTTTCTTGTTGCAAGAACTCGGACAGAACTTCCGCGGTGTGTCTGTTGTCGCCCAAGCACTTCATAGCCAATACAGCCTGCTGACGCTTGGCAGTAGCTGGCCCATAATGGGACAACTGGTGTGCAACAGTGTCATCTGCCGATGGAGTGGTTGGCAGACTGCGTTCTGTGGAAGAGCTGTAGCTTCTGCAGGAGGACGAGGAGGAGGAGGAGGAGGGGGTGCGAACGCCTACAGCCAACTGTTTCCTAGACCGTGGGCTAGGCACAACTGTCCCTAAATTGATGTCGCCTGTGGACCCTGCATCCACCACATTCACCCAGTGTGCCGTGATGGACACATAACGTCCCTGGCCATGCCTACTGGTCCATGCATCTGTAGTCAGGTGCACCTTTGTACTCACAGATTGCCTGAGTGCATGGACGATGCGCTGTTTAACATGCTGGTGCAGGGCTGGGATGGCTTTTCTGGAAAAAAAGTGTCGACTGGGTAGCTCGTATCGTGGTTCAGCGTACTCCATCAGGGCTTTGAAAGCTTCGCTTTCAACTAACCGGTAGGGCATCATCTCTAACGAGATTAGTCTAGCTATGTGGGCGTTAAAACACTGTGTACGCGGATGCGAGGATAAGTACTTCCTTTTTCTAACCAGAGTCTCATGTAGGGTGAGCTGGACTGGAGAGCTGGAGATCGTGGAACTTTCGGGTGTGCCGGTGTACATGGCAGACTGAGAGACGGTTGGAGACGGTATTGTTTCCGCCGGTGCCCTAGATGCAATATTTCCTCCTACAAAACTGGTGATTCCCTGACCCTGACTGCTTTTGGCTGGCAAAGAAACCTGCACAGATACTGCCGGTGGTGCGGAAAATGGTGGCCTTACAGTGACGGAAGGGATGTTGCGTTGCTGACTAGCTTCATTGGCCGAGGGTGCTACAACCTTGAGGGACGTTTGGTAGTTAGTCCAGGCTTGAAAATGCATGGTGGTTAAGTGTCTATGCATGCAACTAGTATTTAGACTTTTCAGATTCTGACCTCTGCTTAAGCTAGTTGAACATTTTTGACAGATGACTTTGCGCTGATCAGTTGGATGTTGTTTAAAAAAATGCCAGACTGCACTCTTCCTAGACTCGGATCCCTTTTCAGGGATTGCAGACTGAGCTTTAACCGGATGGCAACGCTGTGCTCCAACAGGTTTTGGCTTTGACACGCGTTTTGGGCCAGATACGGGCCCGGCAGATGGAACCTGTTGCGATGTTGATGCCTGCTGCGGCCCCTCCTCCACCTCCGCTTCTGAACTACTGCCGCCTGCACCCTGTTCCCCCAATGGCTGCCAATCGGGGTCAATAACTGGGTCATCTATTACCTCCTCTTCGAGCTCGTGTGCAACTTCGTCTGTGTCACTGTGTCGGTCGGTGGTATAGCGTTCGTGGCGGGGCAACATAGTCTCATCAGGGTCTGATTGTGGATCTGTACCCTGAGAGGGCAATGTGGTGGTCTGAGTCAAAGGAGCAGCATAGTACTCTGGCTGTGGCTGTGCATCAGTGCACTCCATGTCAGAATATACTTGTAATGGGCATGGCCTGTTAAATGTTTCACTTTCTAAGCCAGGGACGGTATGTGTAAAGAGCTCCATGGAGTGACCCGTTGTGTCGCCTGCTGCATCCTTCTCTCTTGTTGTAGTTTTTGCTGAGGAGGACAAGGAAGCGACTTGTCCCTGACCGTGAACATCCACAAGCGACGCGCTGCTTTTACATTTACCAGTTTCGGAAGAGGAGGCAAAAGAGCTAGAGGCTGAGTCTGCAATGTAAGCCAAAACTTGCTGTTGCTGCTCCACCTTTAAAAGCGGTTTTCCTACTCCCAGAAAAGAGAGCGTTCGAGGCCTTGTGTAGCCTGACGACGAAACTGGCTCCACAGCTCCAGACTTAGGTGGAATATTTTTATCCCCACGACCACCTGATGCTCCACTACCACTACCATCATTACCAGCTGACAATGAACGCCCACGACGACCTCTTGCACCAGACTTCCTCATTGTTTTAAAATCTTAACCAAAGTAACTTTATTTGTTGCTGTCAAACAACTTACACGGTGAGCTATAACTTCAGTATGATTTCAATATCCCTTAACAGGTTGGTGAGACCACAAGGAAAATCAGGCACAATGTTACACACTCTGTTTTCTGTGGCACAAAATCACAGAGATGACACACACGCAGGACTGTCACTCAAGCACTAATGTCAATATTAATCTCCCACCTAATTTATTTTATTTTTTTTCTCAGGGAGACTTTAGAAACCAAATAATATTAAAAAAAAAAAAAAAAAAAAGGCTTTCTATGGCCCACAATTAGAGAGAGAGAGGTGGCACACCCAGGAGTCAAGACTGGCGCACAAGCTGAAAGGGCAATATTACTCTCCCACTGTTTTTTTAAGTTTTTTTTTTATTTCAGGGAGACTTTAGAAACCAAATAATATAAAAAAAAAAAAAAAAAAAAATAGGCTTTCTATAGCCCACTGAATGAGAGAGAGAGGTGGCACACCCAGGAGTCAAGACTGGCACACAAGCTGAAAGGGCAATATTACTCTCCCACTGTTTTTTTATGTTTTTTTTTTTTTTCAGGGAGACTTTAGAAACCCAATAATATTTAAAAAAATAAATAAATAGGCTTTCTATGGCCCACTGAATGAGAGGGAGAGAGGTGGCACACCCAGGAGTCAAGACTGGCACACAAGCTGAAAGGGCAATATTACTCTCCCACTGTTTTTTTATGTATTTTTTTTTTTTCAGGGAGACTTTAGAAACCCAATAATATTTAAAAAAATAAATAAATAGGCTTTCTATGGCCCACTGAATGAGAGGGAGAGAGGTGGCACACCCAGGAGTCAAGCCTGGCACACAAGCTGAAAGGGCAATATTACTCTCCCACTGTTTTTTTATGTATTTTTTGTTTTTTAAGGGAGACTTTAGAAACCCAATAATATTTAAAAAAAAAAATAAATAGGCTTTCTATGGCCCACTGAATGAGAGGGAGAGAGGTGGCACACCCAGGAGTCAAGACTGGCACACAAGCTGAAAGGGCAATATTACTCTCCCACTGTTTTTTTATGTATTTTTTTTTTTTCAGGGAGACTTTAGAAACCCAATAATATTTAAAAAAATAAATAAATAGGCTTTCTATGGCCCACTGAATGAGAGGGAGAGAGGTGGCACACCCAGGAGTCAAGACTGGCACACAAGCTGAAAGGGCAATATTACTCTCCCACTGTTTTTTTATGTATTTTTTGTTTTTTAAGGGAGACTTTAGAAACCCAATAATATTTTAAAAAAAAAATAAATAGGCTTTCTATGGCCCACTGAATGAGAGGGAGAGAGGTGGCACACCCAGGAGTCAAGACTGGCACACAAGCTGAAAGGGCAATATTACTCTCCCACTGTTTTTTTATGTATTTTTTGTTTTTTAAGGGAGACTTTAGAAACCCAATAATATTTAAAAAAATAAATAAATAGGCTTTCTATGGCCCACTGAATGAGAGGGAGAGAGGTGGCACACCCAGGAGTCAAGCCTGGCACACAAGCTGAAAGGGCAATATTACTCTCCCACTGTTTTTTTATGTATTTTTTGTTTTTTAAGGGAGACTTTAGAAACCCAATAATATTTAAAAAAATAAATAAATAGGCTTTCTATGGCCCACTGAATGAGAGGGAGAGAGGTGGCACACCCAGGAGTCAAGACTGGCACACAAGCTGAAAGGGCAATATTACTCTCCCACTGTTTTTTTATGTATTTTTTGTTTTTTAAGGGAGACTTTAGAAACCCAATAATATTTAAAAAAATAAATAAATAGGCTTTCTATGGCCCACTGAATGAGAGGGAGAGAGGTGGCACACCCAGGAGTCAAGACTGGCACACAAGCTGAAAGGGCAATATTACTCTCCCACTGTTTTTTTATGTATTTTTTGTTTTTTAAGGGAGACTTTAGAAACCCAATAATATTTAAAAAAATAAATAAATAGGCTTTCTATGGCCCACTGAATGAGAGGGAGAGAGGTGGCACACCCAGGAGTCAAGACTGGCACACAAGCTGAAAGGGCAATATTACTCTCCCACTGTTTTTTTAGGTATTTTTTTTTTTTCAGGGAGACTTTAGAAACCAAATAATATTAAAAAAAAAAAAAAAAAAAATAGGCTTGCTATAGCCCACTGAATGAGAGATAGCACACACAGCAGTGGCACACAAGCCCTGACTGAGGCCAATATTTTTCTCCCACTGATTGATGTAGTGTTTTTGTGTTGAGGTAGAATTTAGAACACAAATCACGGAAAAAATAAATAGGCTTTCTATGGCCCACTCAGTGAGAGATGGCACACACAGGGATGGCACTGTAGCAGAAATGCCAATCTTAATCTCCCACAAAAAAAACAAAAAAAAAACAGGGACTGTCCTACAATTACTATCTCCCTGCAGTAATGTAAGCCAGGTATGGCAGGCAGCAATAGGAGTGGACTGATGCACAAATTAAATAAAAAGTGTGGACAAACAAAAAAGATAGCTGTGCAGAAAGGAAGGAACAAGAGGATATGTGCTTTGAAAAAAGCAGTTGGTTTCCACAGTGGCGTACACACAGCAATACAGCTATCACGGAGCCTTCTAGGGCAGCCCAATGAGCTACAGCGCTGAGGGGAAAAAAAAAAAAAAATAGCTTCCACAGTCCCTGCACACCGAAGGTGGTGTTGGACAGTGGAAATCGCTGCAGCACAAGCGGTTTGGTGGTTAGTGGACCCTGCCTAACGCTCTCCCTGCTTCTGACGAAGCGGCAGCAACCTGTCCCTTAGCTCAGATCAGCAGCAGTAAGATGGCGGTCGGCGGGAACGCCCCTTTATAGCCCCTGTGACGCCGCAGACAGCAAGCCAATCACTGCAATGCCCTTCTCTAAGATGGTGGGGACCAGGATCTATGTCATCACGCTGCCCACACTCTGCGTTCACCTTCATTGGCTGAGAAATGGCGCTTTTCGCGTCATTGAAACGCGACTTTGGCGCGAAAGTCGCGTACCGCATGGCCGACAAGCACAGGGGTCGGATCGGGTTTCATGAGACGCCGACTTAGCCAAAAGTCGGCGACTTTTGAAAATGATCGACCCGTTTCGCTCAACCCTACTCGTCAGTTAAGAGTCTTCAGAAGTTCTTGGGTTTCGCTAACTTCTACCGTCGTTTTATCGCTAACTTTTCTAGCATTGTGAAACCTTTGACGGATATGACCAAGAAGGGCTCCGATGTGGTTAATTGGGCTCCTGCTGCCGTGGAGGCTTTCCAGGAGTTGAAACGTCGGTTTACTTCGGCGCCTGTTTTGTGCCAGCCTGATGTCTCGCTTCCCTTTCAAGTTGAGGTGGATGCTTCAGAGATTGGAGCAGGGGCCGTTTTGTCGCAGAGAGGCCCTGGTTGCTCTGTTATGAGACCTTGCGCCTTTTTCTCTAGGAAGTTTTTGCCTGCGGAGCGAAATTATGATGTGGGCAATCGGGAGTTGTTGGCCATGAAATGGGCATTTGAGGAGAGGCGTCATTGGCTCGAGGGTGCTAAGCATCGTGTGGTGGTCTTGACTGATCACAAAAATCTGATGTATCTCGAGTCTGCTAAACGCCTGAATCCTAGACAGGCCCGCTGGTCATTGTTTTTCTCCCGTTTTGACTTTGTTGTCTCGTATTTACCAGGTTCAAAGAATGTGAAGGCCGATGCTCTTTCCAGGAGCTTTGTGCCTGATGCTCCTGGAGTCGCTGAACCTGTTGGTATTCTTAAGGATGGTATTATCTTGTCAGCTATTTCTCCAGATCTGCGACGTGTGTTGCAGAGATTTCAGGCTGATAGGCCTGATTCTTGTCCACCTGACAGACTGTTTGTGCCTGATAAGTGGACCAGCAGAGTCATTTCCGAGGTTCATTCCTCGGTGTTGGCAGGTCACCCAGGAATTTTTGGCACCAGAGATCTGGTGGCCAGATCCTTTTGGTGGCCTTCCTTGTCTAGGGATGTGCGGTCATTTGTACAGTCCTGTGGGACTTGTGCTCGAGCTAAGCCTTGCTGTTCTCGTGCCAGCGGGTTGCTCTTGCCCTTGCCTGTCCCTAAGAGACCTTGGACACATATCTCCATGGATTTCATTTCTGATCTTCCGGTGTCTCAGGGCATGTCTGTTATCTGGGTGATATGTGATCGCTTCTCCAAGATGGTCCATTTGGTTCCTTGCCTAAACTGCCTTCCTCTTCCGATCTGGTTCCTGTGTTTTTCCAGAACGTGGTTCGTTTGCACGGCATCCCTGAGAATATTGTGTCAGACAGAGGATCCCAGTTCGTTTCCAGATTCTGGCGATCCTTTTGTAGTAGGATGGGCATTGACTTGTCGTTTTCGTCTGCTTTCCATCCTCAGACTAATGGACAGTCGGAGCGAACTAATCAGACTTTGGAGGCTTATTTGAGGTGTTTTGTCTCTGCTGATCAGGACGATTGGGTGACCTTCTTGCCGTTAGCTGAGTTTGCCCTTAATAATCGGGCTAGTTCCGCCACCTTGGTTTCGCCGTTTTTCTGCAACTCTGGTTTCCACCCTCGTTTTTCTTCGGGTCATGTGGAACCTTCTGACTGCCCTGGGGTGGATTCTGTGGTGGATAGGTTGCAGCGGATCTGGAATCTTGTGGTGGACAACTTGAAGTTGTCACAGGAAAGGGCTCAGCGCTTTGCCAACCGCCGCCGCGGTGTGGGTCCCCGACTACGTGTTGGGGATTTGGTGTGGCTTTCTTCCCGCTTTGTTCCTATGAAGGTTTCCTCTCCCAAATTTAAACCTCGTTTTATTGGTCCTTACAAGATATTGGAAATTCTTAATCCTGTGTCCTTTCGCCTGGATCTTCCTGTGTCGTTTGCTATCCACAGCGTGTTTCATAGGTCCTTGTTGCGGCGGTACGTTGTGCCTGTGGTTCCTTCTGCTGAGCCTCCTGCTCCGGTGTTGGTTGAGGGCGAGTTGGAGTACGTGGTGGAGAAGATCTTGGATTCTCGTCTCTCCAGGCGGAGGCTTCAGTACCTGGTCAAGTGGAAGGGCTATGGTCAGGAAGATAATTCCTGGGTGGTCGCCTCTGATGTTCATGCGGCCGATTTAGTTCGTGCCTTTCACGCCGCTCATCCTGATCGCCCTGGTGGTCGTGGTGAGGGTTCGGTGACCCCTCACTAAGGGGGGGGTACTGTTGTGATTTTGCTTTTTGCTCCCTCTAGTGGTCATTAGTGATTTGACTGGAGCGTCTGTCTTTTCCTATATCCTCACCTGGGCCGTTAGTTCAGGGGCGTTGCTATATAAGCTCCCTGGACCTTCAGTTCAATGCCTGGCATCGTTGAAATCAGAGCTAATCTGTTGTGCTCTTGTCCTCTGATCCTGGTTCCTGTTTTTCAAGCTAAGTCTGCTTCTTTGCTTTTTGCTTTTGTTTTGTTTGGTATTTTTGTCCAGCTTGTTCCTATCTGTATCCTGACCTTTGCTGGAAGCTCTAGGGGGCTGGTGTTCTCCCCCCGGACCGTTAGACGGTTCGGGGGTTCTTGAATCTCCAGCGTGGATTTTTATAGGGTTTTTGTTGACCAGATAAGTTATCTTGCTTTATTCTGCTATTAGTAAGCTGGCCTCTCTTTGCTGAACCTGGTTCATTTCTGTGTTTGTCATTTCCTCTTACCTCACCGTTATTATTTGTGGGGGGCTTGTATCTTGCTTTGGGGTCCCTTTCTCTGGAGGCAAGAGAGGTCTTTGTTTTCTTCTCCTAGGGGTAGTTAGATTCTCCGGCTGGCGCGAGTCATCTAGCGATCACCGTAGGCATGATCCCCGGCTACTTCTAGTGTTGGCGTTAGGAGTAGCTATTTGGTCAACCCAGTTACCACAGCCCTATGAGCTGGATTTTTGTATCTTGCAGACTTACACGTTCCTCTGAGACCCTGTCCACTGGGGTCATAACAGTTCCCCTTCCCGCATGTTATACCACCTTACACAGGGAAAAGAGGAAGGTGCAGATGAAAGTGCAGGTTCCTTCATCAGGTGGGGGGGGCATACTCGTTGGCGACGTCACTGGCACAGGGCCCCTCAGAGTACGCAAAAAAGTGTCGCTGCTGGTGGGAGGCGCCCCCGCCATGCAAACACACCGCCGTACTTTGAGGGGCCCTGTGCCAGTGCCAATGCGAACGAGTGGGCCCCCCCTGCTTGCTGAGGATCACAGCACTTGCAACGTTGAAATACTTACCTCTCCCTGCAACACCGCCGTGACGTAGTCCGCATTTCCTGGGCCCACGAAAAGCTTGAGCCAGCCCTACTCCCCCCACAACTTTTGCCAAATGACCCCCAATTTCCTATGCCCAACTATTATTATAAAGTTAATTAAGATTGACAAGCTTCAGAAACAAGAATGGATGTTTTTGGCATTAAAATGGGCACTGTAGGTGTTTTCCTGGCCTCCACTCACTGCCGACTATGCTTCCCCATTGACTTGCATTGGGTTTCGTGTTTCGGTCGATCCCCGACTTTTAGCGATAATCGGCCGACTGCACTCGACTCGACTCTGGACAAAGTCGGGTTTCACAAAACCCGACTCGATCTTAAAAAAATGAAAGTCGCTCAACTCTACTAACAATCATTAAACAATCATTACAGAATCTCTACACATACATGGCGCCAGAAATAAGAGTCAGCATATAGAAAGATGTGGTGACACCAAGCACTATAGGGCAATAGGGCCTTATCTGGGGAAGAAATAATATCTACTTGAGAGATAAAGAAATTTGCTCACTTTTTGGTGTTGTTATAACCCATAATTGAGGAATTAAGATATTACAGCTGCTGCAGTACTCATAGATCAAGAGAACAATAGAACAATTGGTGGGCAGATAGGGGTAGCAGTCTGTAATGCTGTGCTAGATTCAAAAAAATCCGGAGGGCGTAATTATGGATTATACCTTATTCTCAGCGCATTTCGTATTTGTGGTTGTCCTGATGAAGTTGCTTCAACTATGAAATGCGTTTAGAATAAACTACATGGTATAACCCATCATAATGTCCTTTAGATTTTTTCAATCTAGCACAGCAATGCTGGCTACTACTCCCATCCTCCCACCAAGAGTCAGCATATGGCATTCCTACAATGTATATAGGAAAAATATTGCCCATCTTAAAGCAATTTCAGCCATATTCATATAAGAAAACTGACACAGTCCACATATATTAACTTAGAGTACTAGATACAGTGGGTACGGAATGTATTCAGACCCCTTTAAATTTTTCACTCTTTGTTTCATTGCAGCCATTTGGTAAATTCAAGAAAGTTCATTTTTTTCTCATTAATGTACACTCTGCACCCCATCTTGACTGAAAAAACACCCAGAAATTTAAAATTTTTTGCAAATTTATTAAAAATCTAAAACATTCTTCCTTGCAGATCCTCTCCAGTTCCGTCAAGTTGGTGGACAGCCATTTTCAGGTCTCTCCAGAGATGCTCAATTGGGTTTAGGTCAGGGCTCTGGCTGGGTCAGTCAAAAATGGTCACAGAGTTGTTTTGAAGCCACTTTGTTATTTTAGCTGTGTGGTTAGGGTCATTGTCTTGTTGAAAGGTGAACCTTTGGCCAAGTCTGAGGTCCAGAGCACTCTGGAAGAGGTTTTCATCCAGGATATCTCTGTACTTGGCCCCATTCATGTTTCCTTCAATGGTAACCAGTCGTCCTGTCCCTGCAGCTGAAAAACACCCCATAGCATGATGCTGCCACCACCATGTTTCACTGTTGGGACTGTATTGGGCAGGTGATGAGCAGTGCCTGGTGTTCGCCACACATACCGCTTAGAATTATCACCAAAAAGGTCTATCTTCGTCACATAAGACCAAAGAATCTTATTTCTCATAGTCTGGGAGTCCTTCATGTGTTTTTCAGCAAACTCTATGTGGGCTTTCATATGTCTTGCACTGAGGAGAGGCTTCCATCAGGCCACTTTGCCATAAAGGCCCAACTGGTGGAGGGCTACAGTGATAGTTGACTTTGCGGAACTTTCTCCCATCTTCCTACTGCATCTCTGGAGCTCAGCCACAGTGATCTTGGGGTTCTTCTTTACCTCTCTCACCAAGGCTCTTCTCCCACGATTGCTCAGTTTAGCTGAACGGCTAGGTCTAGGAAAACTTCTGGTGGTCCCAAATTCCTTACATTTAAGGCTTATGGAGGCCACTGTGCTCTTAGGAATCTTGAGTAATGCAGAAATTCTTTTGTAACCTTGGCCAGATTTCTGCCTTGCCACAATTCTGTCTCTGAGCTCCTTGGCCAGTTCCTTTGACCTCATGATTCTCCTTTGGTCTGACATGCACGGTGAGTTGTGAGGTCTTATATAGTCAGGTATGTGCCTTTCCAAATCAAGTCCTATCAGTTTAATTTAACACAGCTGAACTCCAATGAAGGAGTAGAACCATCCGAAGGAAGATCACAAGGAAATAGACAGAATGTGACTTAAATATGAGTGTCTGAGCAAAGGGCCTGAATACTTATGACCATGTGATATTTTAGTTTTTCTTTTTTTAATAAATTTTCAAAAATGTCTACATTTCTGTTTTTTTCAGTCAAGATGGGGTGCAGAGTGTACATTAATGAGAAAAAAAAGAACTTTTTTGAATTTACCATATAACTGCATTGAAACAGAGAGTGAAAAAATGTAAAGGGGTCTGAATACTTTCCGACCCACTCTATAACTGGAAGAGCAGCTCCAGCATACAGAAGACTTAGGTTAATATCAGGTAGAGGAACTCATGCACATAATGTAAAGAGGATACACACAGGATGGACATTGTACATATGTTTTCTCTTGGTAAGACGTAACTGTGTAAATAAACTGGCTTTGCCTGGGGAAAGAGCAAGCATCTGTTAGGGGATGAGAGCAAATGAGGTTGGCACTGTTACTGTGCATTGTGATATGTATATATTTTAATGAATTGCTTTGAAATAACAGAACATTACCTCCCTGGTGGACTCCTGTGAGTGAAGTGATGAAGACATTAGGTTTCCTTATATCATCATGTCTACTCCTGGGTCTAGGCTTTTGTTATCAATGGATAAGTAAAATCTTACTTAACTGGGGACAGCAATATAACCGTGTATCTGTATGGACAGTTCTTGGTATCCTGACCAGATCAAGTTTATCCTGACTTTTCCACACAATACAATAGTTATCAAACATTACCCATACAATTATAGGATATGTACCAAGTTTAGATGTTACCCCTATCCATAGGATAGGGGATAACTTCCTGATCGCAGGGTATTTCAACTGCTGGGCCACCCACAAATCCTGAAAACATGTCTCTAAAGAGATCCATCTGAATGGACTGAGGCCGAGCATGCGCACATCTGCTTCAATTCATTCTCTGCGATAGGTAGCTGAGCGCAGCTCCGTTACTTCTGGCAGTCCCATTGAGAAAGAATGGAGCCGAAGTGCGCATGCTCGGCCTTACTCCTTTCAGATGAGTCTCTTCAGAGCTTAATTCTTGGGATTGGTGGGAGCCCTAGTGAGTGAAACCATCAGGAATTGGGTAACCGTATCATTTGATAAATAATGTAGTAAATTGGTAATTTTGTAAGTCATTTAGAATTGATCTTGTCTAACCCCACCTTCCCCCCGATAAGTCATTTGGAAGTACTGGCAGCTGGGGAATTCTCTTCTAAATTGCCGTCCGATTCCTGCTGTCAAATGTAATCTGTTTCTATCAGCAGAGACACCAAGGATTACAGGAAGTGAGGATGGATATGTCTCTCTGCTCCTTCCCTCAAGTATGTCAAACGGCATACAGACATAGAAGAGAGATGGCCTTTCAGTTTAGGGCAGGCAAATCACAGGATAATAGTGGGTGAAACACTTTTTAAAACGTAAGTGAAAGGATGTTCCAGCACCTATAGTGCTGGCAGTATGTTGATAAAAAGGAACAGTTCTCTCAAGAAATGTTGATAGGAAGTCGTTAAGCATGGAAACTGGGACAGTTTTTGAACATATTTGAATTGCATATGTCCCATCAGCAGTTTTAACTTGTTGTAGTGGAGGAGGGTAGCAAGAGAATGCTATTCTATAGTGTTTGTGTGAAATGACAAGTATGCTTTAAAGTACGTTTTCGCACTTACAATCTCAATAGTTTTAAAATGTTATACTAATTAAATTTATTATTATAGTTTAAGCTCATTTTTCTGCGTAACCATAGAGTTAAATGATAAAATTCTGGCTGCCTGCAAACACCACTAGAGGGAGCACAAAGTACTTGGTTGAGCAGCTCCTGTAAATTGTCTGTAAAGATCCTCGGCATTGGAAATGAAAAGCCCCTGCTTGGCTTGAGATGCAGATGTACTTAGTCATGGAAAAGTTTTATGCCAAAAACGTGTCGTTTTTTGCCTTCATGCAATGTTTTTAATGTACCTGAAACCTTTTAATCCATACTAATAAATTGTTTTATATCCAAACAGCTTGCTTTGACCTCTAGAGGGCGCCTGGTAGCTTATTGCATCTGATGTAGTCATTGAACTTATTAACAAAAGAGCACTCAGTAATGAGCTCCCTCTAGTGGTGACTGCACATAGCCAGAATAGTATTAATTCACTCTGTATAGGGGATTTGAAGCAATGACTGCTATAAGGATGTATGAAAAAAATGAATTAGTGCAGAATGAAGGACCTAAAAATTACATGATTATAATAAATAGAGATTTTTTCTTTCTTGTTGTTTTTCTCCTGGGATGATTTTCATATGCTCGGCCTGCTTTAATCCATAGATCACAATCCAGTGGGATAAACTGCACATTACACGGTGTGATTAGAAGTGAAAATACTGAAGCACTGCACCTCCAATGATATTAGTTCATCAATAGGAGCAGACGTAATCAAGATCAATAGCCCTTATTCTTCCCATCTAATGTAAAGGAACAGGGGGTAGACTCTGCATATGCTCAGATCCTCTGCGCCCAGGGTACATATAGACATTGTGCTGCACAGATCTGTCTAAATTTATCTCTCTCCACCCTGCTCCTCAACCACAGTGCTGGCGTCAGCGGGGAAACTGGAGAAAATGACTATGAATGTGACTTTATGGATGATAAGTATGTGTAGAGATCTCACCTCCCCTCCGCACCTTATGCTTCACAGCAGAGGTGACATATATTATTTAGACCCAGAAGGCCCTGGTTTGTCTGTGCGCTGTAAATATATACAAGGAAAAGAAAAGAACCAATCACATTGACAGATTATGGAAATTATGTGAAGAATATATTGTGCACTCTACACCCCAGAAATTGAATCAGACGCTGCTTGGAACCAACATATGTGCCCGCAGACTACCTATCCAAATGGATGCCGATATAATATATCAGTAAATGATAGTATACATAATATTAGTCACCTTAGCTCGCCAATATAAAAGGATGCCTGAAAAAGAGGAATACCCAGTGCCATGCTATTTTTACAATGGGCATCAATGGCAGATATACATTAAAGGTATACAGATGGCTTCATCTACTGCCTATATTCAGGGCCATACTTCTAATGTATGAATAAAATAGGGCTGATTTATATATCTCCATTTCATACATACAAAATGAAGAATGTATATGGAACATATTGATTTTCCATATCCTGGCGGTCCTTTTTATCATGCTAAGCATTAGATATGACACCGGTTTTTGCTACAAATGATTGAAAAAAAAATTGACCAAAATGATGATATAATCATTTAACATTTGTCTATTAAAAATATTTCTCAGACCTTAAGAAATGAGAGGTTAAATAATTCTCTTGTTCTATTAAAATGTGTAGTGTTCCATATATTAGATATTTTTGAACCAAAATATATAATTTGTAAAAAAAAAAAAAAACTGTTTGGCCAAAATTAGAAATAGACAATTGTTTGGTCAGGAGAAGGTTAAATATTTCTGGTCTCCATCAGTAGCTTGATAAGAGTACCTGCAATACCAAATATTAGCCAGCAGATGGCGGAAATGTAATAGGTGTAATCCAGCCGGCTGAAAACAATGCAGCCCCCACAGTCAGCTGGCAGAGCGCAGTGCATGGCCGGGTAAGAAGGTACAGACAGGTCTGTGGAGAGGAGATGGAGCATGGAGCATCCTCTGCCACCCTGGGATAGGCTGCCACACTGTTACCTCTGCTGCTGACTCCTGCCAAGCACTCAGGGTATGGGCTCTTCTGAGTTTTGGGTTACCTATGTGTATACCAGATGCATGAGGGATCACTTGATGCTTTGTATGCAAGTGAAGGCTGGGAACCCCCTGGCTCAGTTTGTTATATGGGCATGAGGATATGCTGCTTAGATCTGGATGTGAGCATGGGACTCAATGTGGGGGGACTGATGATGCTGAGAAACACATTGCATGAGCCTAAGGTGTAGGCATTATTCTGGGAACTAAAGGGGGTAGGATTTGTCTGCTAATTGTAAAGCTATCTACTCTTCAAGATGGTAGATGCATAATGTGTCATGTCCTGGCATTGGGCACAGCAGTGAACCGTTATGTTCATTTATGACTCTGTATCACAAATCCATTGTAAATGTACCTAGAATCGGATGCTTCGATAATTACAATATCATTTATTATTGCTGCAAATGATGGTGGTATAAGACATGCTACCACCACAGTGCCCATATGTGAGAGCCATGTGTCACCATACATTCTGGAGATAGGTGAGATGCATGGCAACTATAGTCATAGAGTGAGCGCTGACATCATTACACTGGTCCTATATGTAGCGTAACTCTTCATAGATCGACCATAAGGAGTCAAGTGCTATCTATGTATATCATGTGTGTGATATTTTATGTATTTGTACAAATGGATTATATATATATATATATATATATATATATATATATATATATATATATATATTATTTTCTAATGTTACTGTGCCCTATGTGTACACATGTACTCCATGTTATATGTGAGGGATGGTAATCTCTGTACACTACTGAGGATATGGTAGTGCCATATCAACGTATATAATAATAGTCTTAGCATTTTATTAATATATTAGTATCAGAGTAATACTATGGAGAATGCCTACAGCAATGTATTGGTGAAGGAGGCTGGTACTTTTCTATGAGGAGGACTTGTTATTGTATATGTTAATATACTGTATATATATATGTAAATATCATATATAGCCCTGTAGAGGAGTATACAATTCTAATATGCTGTAAAAGCGATGTCTGTACTCCTTTGCAGCCTGTGCATCAGTCTGCATAATATCAAGGTCTATAGACTTTTCGCTATCAGACAATACATCCTTTTCTAAATCAAATACAAAGCGAAACACTCATCCTTTTCCCAATACAAAGGGAAAGGCATGAGATGTGGGAACAGACAGTGCCCAGTGATTACTGGGGAGATATGGCTACAGATGAGGTGATATTAACAACAAGACAGCCTTAGTTAACATGGCAGTTATAGGATGCTGTTATTAACCCACCGTAGGGCTCTGTGGAGCGTGTGATTCCACCCGACTGTAGGTTCAGGTGTTGCTAAGCTGTGCATACATGGTTCAGCTACTTGAAAGTTTTGTTTCTGAGCTTCTCATCGGCTTATTGATGGACTAGGAGCAGCTCCCATTATTCCATAAGTTTATGGGGCCATAAAATGACTTTAGTATTTTGGTATCAGCCCTGGTGACTCTACATGGAGGGAGACCGAGCCCATGACTGTAGCATGTCTGACCACCAGTAATAGACAGGACCCCAGACAGTCATTTACTTTGAAGGTGCGGGTCGCTCTAGATTTTTGTAGATTGTGTTTGATCCATCTTGTTTTAAGTAGGAAACTAAAACTGAAGCCAAACAAGGGGGCGGCGATTCAATTTTGAGACTTGAAGGGAGATTAAAGACATAAACTGTAGATTTGGGTTTGGATTGAGGTTTTGAGATATCCAACTCTCTGAATTTTGCTGATAGGTGTCTCCCAGGGAGTGAGGAACAACAGGCAGTTGGCTTCATTACCTAGATCAGAGGTTATTATTATTATTTATTATTATAGCGGTATTTATTCCATGGCACTTTACATGTGAAAAGGGTTCCATGTGTATATGGAATAAATAGAAATATTTGTATTGCATTCGTTCTTTTATCATTATTTCATTATTGCTATTATATCGTTATTGGTTCAGGGGGAATACTTTCATTGAAGATACCCAGGTTGGGATGGAGATTTATTTTCAAGGGAACACTCCATGGGAAACAAATGTGAACAGTAGATCAGAACAGTCAAACTGTTCGCGGTTTTTTGCCCCTTATCAGTGCAAATCCGTGAGAGGCAAACATTCTGAAAACAAGGAGAGCCAGTATTTCCCCTGAGCTGTGTTACAGACATGTAATTCAGCCAACTGATGAGGGACAAAATACCCAAACAGTAATGTCTTCAGAAGGGCTTCTGTTTGTCTAGTATGAGCTTCTTTGCCAGATTCTGTAGGATAATTAAGTAACTTAATAGGGTTTTGGAGATGTACATGTAAGCTAACAAAGGAAAGGGTTGTGGGACATTATTCCGGAAGCTGGCCACTAGTGGAGGAACATTAAAGCAATTCAGCCTTTGCCAGGTTATTTATTTAGACACAAAGCAATATAATTTCCCTACGAAAGCCTAGAAATTTGCATGCAGACCCCATCTGATCTGAAGGGAAGCATTAGTTATCTTGTAAATATTCATGCATGCTTGGAATATAAAGGTTTTTTGCCAAGTTTGAAGACCATCATTGTGTTCACCTGCAAATGGATTAAAGGGTTTGTACCAAGTTTGGAAGTTGTCCCCTATAAAATAGGGGATAGCTTCCTGATCGGTGAAGGTCCAATTGCTCGGACCCCTATGATCCTGAGAATGCCACTCCGAAGAGCCCTGTCGGAATGGAGTACCCATCAAATATGAACACCTCCACTCGTTCGTTCTTTGTGGGACTACCGGAGATAGCGGAAAGCAGCTGTCAGCTGTCTCCCACACTCTCATTGGGAATAGTGAAGAGGTGAACATGCTCAACCTCTGCTCCATTCAGTAGGACCTTTTCAGAGCCCTATTCTCTGGATCTGTGGTGGGGGTCCCAGCAGTTGGACCCCCAGCATTCAGGAAGTTATCCCCTATCTTATTGATAAGAAATAGCTTCCAAACTTGGCACAAATCCTTTATATAACATTAGGCTGTCAATAAATAAATCTGGCACCTAATTGGAAGGATTTGTAATTAGACATCTACACACAATAGTACAAAACTTATTTTATGGAATGACAAATATTCTTCGAAAATTTAAATGGTGGGGTAGGATCAAAATGATTGAAACACTTGAAGACTTGGGAGACCTTAAAGTGTAACCGACATTTTAATTCTTATTTCATAAATCAATAGTACACGTAAAAATGTGTAATATATATTAACGTAGAAATATACTTCTTTCCCTGCCAGAATTGATCATTCATTAATCCAAATTCTCAACAATAAAGTGCTAAACATCTCATCACATTCACAACCTAAGCAGATCTGGCCAAAAAATTGCAGAAACTGTGCACAAAATGATCAAAATAATAGTCCTTTTAATTTGTTTGGGACAATGACACACCATTTAAACACTTCAAACTTTCAAAAATGCCGAGTGCATTAATGATGGAAGAAACCTGCACGTCTTTGTGAGATTTTACATATTCTTAATTGTTTTAATAGATTCAAAAACTCATAAATGCTAGTAAAAAAAAGTCCAAAAATCCCTAAAAAAAAGGAAAAAAACTTTGAAAAAGCACTAGGGAAACAACAAAAAAATGCTAAAAAGACACTTTTAGGTTTACAAAACTGAAATGAAATGGAGTGATTCTTGAAGTGCTTTCTGCTTGAGAAAGGCAAGTTTTTGACTTCCTGAAAAAGATTTTATATGTTATAACACTGAGGTAGTGCAAGTCATAGCATGACATAGTGACGGATAATTATACACTTTGAACACTAAGGCACTACATGTGACAGCGAAGCATAAAACAAATAATTGCATACTGAAACACAGAAGTACTACATGTCACTCACATTGCAACCTGGTAATGATTATTTACATACTGGGACTTTGAGGTACAATTAATCCCAGCACTACCTAGTTCAGATAATATACACTGGAAGATGCTGCAGGGTGCAGAGAGGCGCCAGAGAGCAGATGAAAGAGTTGCAGTAGGTTGCTGCCTTGCAAAGAGAAGATGAGACTTTGCAAGAGATGGCGCAAACAGGATAATTAGTAGTTACAGGAGGAGGCTGTATGCCATAGATGAATGTTTCGCACCTGTCCCGACTCCAGGGTCGGGCTTCGCTTCCTTCCCTTATGATTGCTGCCCTTTGATGTGCTCCGCATCAGGTTTTACAAGCTGCATGGTATACCTCACTGTCATCATCATTCATGTGTTTTTAATGTCGACTTATACACACATGGTGTATGTGTGTATTTAGTCAGTGTTGTGTTCAGTTATAGGTTGTCTTGGAGTTTGCCGCTATCCAGTTCTTTCAGCTGCAATTGTCTCTACAAACTCCTGCAACTTGCTTCTACTTATTTACAGACCTGCTGATTAACCATCTTCTGCTGTAAGCATTACTAACTGTTATTTAGAGACTGTTCATATGACGCAATCAACTCTGCTAGTTCCTTCAACCTGCATTAATGTTCTGGTTTGGAACTTGTATCTAACCCTTCATCAGCTCTCATGATGTACACTCCTGGCTCCATGACATAGGGTGCATCCTCCTCTCAGTTCTTGCTTGCCTGCAATCCAACATAGCCTAGAGTTCAGGGCCTTGCAGTTGTGCCATCATCCTCAGTCTGTTTGTTCACCCTGACAAGCGGCTTAATGGATCTATCTTACCAGTGAGCCCAACAAGGAAGAAAAAACTCTGCAAAATATAGAGGAGGAGGAGCAACAGGGGGAGGCTCCCAATCAGCGATGAATGGCAGACTCTTATACAGACTGTTTACATAGCATGAGATTATAGAAATCTTTGCTAGTGGAAGATTATGATATGGACATTTTGACAGCTGTAGGTCACCCACTACTGGTGGGTGCAACAATAATGAAATTATCTATAATCAAGTCTTATGCTAATATAACAATAAGCACATTCATGTAGCCTTTCCTATGACAGGCATACTCCCTTTGGTTCTCTGTTATGCAGATGTAGGCTCTTTATGTGCTACCAAATGGTGCCTCTAGGTGACATTGTATTTACTGAACACCTTTTTTTGTACAGCATGGGTTTAGAACATTTATAGCTCATGTCGAGGAGAGGTAGTGATCAGTATATACAAATATGTCTAATATAATTTATGTCTATATATTCATGTATCTGTAGATTATAGCACCATGCAGTTCTCTTTATAACACCACCTTGAATCATGGTGACTTTAAATGTCTGTATATTGTTTATTGCTAGTAGTAGCATCTTCTGCCAAGCAATACTTGGTTGTCTATAATAAATCTATATTATGGCAATTTAGCTGTTGTTTGGGGGCACATATTATTTATACGCAGCAGAAATGAAGATCAAGATCAAGATCAAGCCTTATATCCAGTGAGGACAATAAATTTGTGTTATGGCCATTTGCCTTTTGTACCAGAGAAGCACTTCCAACAGTATTATCATTACAACTAACCGTAAAGGGTATTTCTCATGTATTTAGTTTTAGTTGCAATAATTATATTCATATGTTAAAGAATGTATTTAAAGAGGAACTTCCACAATTTTAGCATTGTAAACTACATAGCTGCACATAGTAGCAGGAATGTAGATGAATGTAGATGACTTTTTTTTCTCCACACAATTGTGGAGATGTAGGGCACCGCAATTTCTGGTGCCAATTTTCCTAATGTTCAACTGGGTGGTTCAATATGTTTTACTCTGTGGACGGGCACTTTAAACCTAATATGGCGCTGTCCAATAATAATAATGCAACGCCATAGGGAAGAAAAATTAGATACCCCCAGCTCTGACCAAAATGGGATGCTCATAGAGGAGGTCATGATTGTGGCAACATGGTCATGTGAGACTTCATCTCTCTGACCATGCCAGCAACTCCTCCCTAACGGCACTAACAGTAATATACATAGTAGGTCTACTGTCCTCGGCTGCTCCTGCAAAGCTCCTATTCTGATGATGCTGTATGCCTCCTCTTCCAGGCGCTTAAATAACAGGTAGATCAGGAAGGGAGTCGTGATTACACAAGATCATGTGAGACACGTGAAGTCTTGAGCGATCATGCTGTCAGTGCCTCCCTGCCGGACCTTCCTGTTATTAAATCGTACAGAGAGGAGATGGCCAGCAACATCAGAATGAGGAGTGCAGCTGAAGACCGTAGACTTACTAGGGGTAAATGCAACACCCGCTAGGGCCATGGGGTACTCGGAACCGGGTCGGACGGCTCTTAAAGGGGTGGTCATGGCAGCAGTGACCCGGTCTGTGGCCCTGGCCGTGCAATAAAAGGGATGAGGGAAATGTTTGTAGGGGATTATTCGTGACGACACCTGTGGTGTTCAGCTAGAGATGGCTGATGCTGCTTAAGGGGACCACTGGGGCCGGTGGTGTTGCAGCTGAGATGGTTTGACTCCCCACAGGTGAAGCGGGGCTCCAGGGCTACCAGAACAGTCTATGAGCGGTTGTGGACTTTGGGGTGCAAGAATAATTGGAGGACTGTAGTCTCTTTACCCTTAATGGTAGGTGCAGTCCGAAGCACAGGTAACAGGTGGTATTGGAGATCCGGGCAGTCTGGAAGCAGTTCAGAATTCCCCTAGCCAGGTGGGGTTGGAAGCCTCCCTACTGCGCTGCTTTCTGGGCTCCTGATACTTGTAGTTCTCCTCAAGTCCCTCTCTTAGTCTGTCCACTTGAGCCTTTTCCAGGTGTTATTCCCTCGTGGTGACTCTGGGCTCTGGTAGGCGGTTGTGCTTTCGGGTGTTAGTTGTGGCCAGGAGACCTGCAATCTCCTGTCCTTCAGATTTGGCTGCAGGGCCTGTAGTTCCCACACAACCAAGGACTCCGGTGTCTGCTCTGTTGCGCTCAATCCTGGGGTGAGCTCAGTCGCAGCTCCACTCCCAGGCTCTCCTCACATGCTTCCTCTCCCTTCACTGACTCACACAGAACTCTCTAACCACGCCTCCAGGCCAGAACTTATAAGGAAGCCACCTTGAAACTGGGTTTAGAACTCCCCCCTCTGATCTGGAGTCAGGAAAGGTGTTGTATGCCATCGTACCAGCTAAAGGAATCCCTTCTTGCTTCCAGGCATGGCATCACCCCCTGTGAGGGAGTCAATGCCAGTGTGGCAACCGGACTCCTGGGGTGCCACATAAGGATTACTGTTAGGGAGGCATTAACAGCTCAGTCATGTGAGACTGATGAAGTCTGAAGTGACTATGCTGGCATAGTTATGTCTTTTTTTATGGACATTCAATTTTGGTCAGAACTGTGGGCAACTACTTTTTCATCCCAAGAAAAACCTACACAAACATGGAAGCCAATGCCACAACTAAGAATAGAGTTTAAACAAATTTTTTATTAAACAATAAAATTTCACACAAAAACGGAGACACAAATGCACAAAATAGTGCCGCCATATACAGGGTAATATGGTTAACAAAATATGTATACAAAAATCCATATACTAGTAACAATCCAAAAAAAGACGCAAAAAAAAAAAAACCGCAAAAAAACCCAATCCAAATTCAAATAACAAGAATAGGGCTAACTATGTAGATGCCCTGGATATATCAACCAAAAAGTAGCGCTAAATATGTACCCATATAAGGATAATATACAGGGTGAAATGCTTAATGCATATGTAGCCACATAGAAATAGTATATAAAGTGTAGTACTTAATATATGCCACATAAGGATAGTATACAAAGTGCAGTGCTTAATGCATATATAGCCACATAAAAATAATACACAAAATGCAATACTTAGTGTATATATAGCCACATAGGGATGGTATAAAAGTGCAGTGCTTAATATATATATATAACTAGCCACATGGGAATAGTATACAAAGTGCTTAGTGCCATACAAGTAGTTGCAATAATGCAGATAAGTAATAAATCCCAGACTATTATAGTCATATCGCTACTGCCATAGCCATACTATTAAAAGCTATCATGGGTAAAAGACAATCCATAGCAAGTGCTCCATGAATATGCGCCTACATGTAATCTATAATGTCATCCCGATGACACTGCCTTTTTAAGCTTGAGAGTCATAAAGAGTTTAAAGTACATGCCCATAGAGCTGAAAGAAATTAAGTGCCCAGTTGAATGATAAGAAAATTGGCGCAAAAATTATATGTTCTGTATCTCCACATCGAAGTGGAGAAAAAAAAAATCATCTACATTCCTGCTAGTATGTGCAGGGATATACAGTTTATAATGCTAAAATTTGTGATAAGTCAGATATGCAGAGACCCATTTCATCGGTGCCATCTCTCTGATCTCTGTAATCGGTCAGTCGGTCTGACTGACCGATCACAGCATGTGATCGCTAGGATATGCTGAAATATCAGCACTTCTCCACATGATCACCACTGGGAGCTTGGCACAGATGACAGCTGAGCTCCTGCGGTAACAACCAGGGCTGATGCCCGCACTGCCTCAGGCTGATTAACCCTCCGAATGTCATGATCGATAGTGATCGCGGCATTTGCAAAGTTGTGAGAGGGAGTGAGATCCCTTTCTCACCCCCATCGGCACCCCGTGACTAAATCACGGTGGATTTGAGTGTTGTCATGGCACCTGAACATGAAACATTGATCTCCTAGTGTGCTAGGTGCGGTGGTTTGTGAGACCCAGCCATAGACAGGGTCTAACAGGCTAACTGCCTATATAATATTATAGGTATCATGCATTACAGTACATCTGTATTGTAATGCATGAGACCAGTGATCAGAGTAATAAAAGTTAATGTACCACAGAGGGACTAAGTAAAAAAGTAAAGATGATAGAAAAAAATATTAAAAAAACAAAAAAAAAAGCACAAAACAAAGAACAAAAACGAATACACCAATAAATACACATATTTTTGTTAAAAGAAAAGTGAATAAAAGTACACATATTTGGTATCACCGCTCCCGGAACAACTCCATCTATAAAACTGTCACACTAGTTAACCCCTACAGTGAACACCATAAAATTAAAAAAAGGCAAAAAATTATTCTTTTTCATCATACCATTGGAGAAAAAGTCAATTAAAATGCAATAAAATGACCAATGTAAATAAAATTGATATAAGCTAAAAATGTAATCTTGTCCCACAAAAAACATGCTGTCATATAGCTCCATCAGTGGAAAAGTAAAACAGATATAGCTCTCAGAATACAGTGATGCAAAAAGAACATTTTTCCTTTAAAATTGTTTTTATTGTGTAGATGCGACAAAACATAAAAAAATTATATAAATGTGGCATTGCTGTAAATATACTGATCTGAAGAATAAAGATGCCTTATCAATTTTACCACACGGTAAACGTCATAAGTCATAAAAGCAAAAACAAAAAGCAGTCTCTGAATTGATGGATTTTGTTAATTCTGCCTCCCTAAAATTGGAATAGAAAGCGATCAAAAAATGTTATGTGACTGAAAATGGTACCAATAAATGACTCAGCAAAAATATAGAAAAATTATAGTTCTCAAAATATGGTGAAAACTTGTTTTTGTAAAAAAGAAGGGTTTTTAGTGTGTGACAGCAGCCAAAACATAAAAACCAATATAAATCTGGTATCACTGTAATCGCACCAACCCGAAAAATAAAGTTGTCTAATCACTTACACTGCACAAACGGTGTAAAAAATAAAACCAATTGTTCAACTACAATTGATTTGTTCATTCTGCCTCCCAAAGATCGCAGTAAGGCTTGGCTCACATTTATCCTGCGCTCTACACTCAGCACTTACACTGGGGTTTCTGGATAAATCTCTGAAATACGTGATTCAGACGCAACTTCTGGCAGAAGATTCCCTATAATGAGGCAGATGGAGACACTGTGGACTCTGCCTGGCCTATGATCCGTCCGTGCTCATCTTTTTAGGCATGCATAAAAGCGCAGTTCACCACACTTTTGTTCACCTCTTTAAACCGGATACTGCTGAATAGAAGCCACACATAGTCCATGGTAACTCTGCTGCCTCATTAGTAAATGGATCCCTAGGTGGTTTCATCCGAATTATGTATTTTGTAGATTTAGATGGAAACCCCAATGTACTGTAAGTGCTCTGCATAGAGCACAAGATAAATGTGATCCAAAATGTTCTGTACCCCAAAATGCCACCAATAAAAGCTTCTACTCAACCTACAAAAAACAAATCCTCACTCAGGTTCACTATCTGTTAACAGAAATATAGGGGTTGTACACATTACTGCACAAAGGTTCTGGAAAAGTGACGTGGCTTTTACCAAAAGAAATCTAGAGAAATCTGCAATCCCAAATCCAAATGCCCCCTCCTCCGGAGCCCTACAGTGTACTTAAACCGCAGTAAGCATCCACATGTTTGGCATTACTGTAGCAGGGAAAGCTCACTTAATTTGCAGGGTGTGTGGCTCCAGAAGAACTAGCTGGGTACAATGTACTGGGCACTACAAATGGCATATTTGCATTTTCATTTGAATTCCCAGGGTAGTGTAATTTCCAAATTGAGGACAATTGTGGGAGATTCTGCAGTTAGTGACTCTGTATATGGAGTCTGCAAACTATTCTACAAAAATGTATTCTCCACAGTACTATACAGTCACATATGGGGTACTGACACGTTCATGAGAAATTGTAAAGTAAATTATGTGGTCATTTTACCTATTTCCCATAGTGAAAATGTAAAATCTGGGGCTAAAATAACATTATCATGAAAAAAATTAAATTTTTTCTTCTTCTATATCGTATAAAATTTTGTGAAACACCTGTGGAATCAATAAGCTCATTGGGGTCACTTATGGGGTGTACTTCCTGATATCTGACACTCTGCCAAAGTGATGTGGCACCCTAAAACCATTGCAGACAAATCTGCAATCCGATATGGCGCCCCTTCCCTTCTGAGCTTTGCGCTATGCCTAAAAAGGAGTTTTGGCCACATATGGGGCATTGCCATACTCAGGAGACATTGCATACCAAATTTTGTGGTCCATTTTCTGCTATTATCCCTTTTGAAAATTAAAAACTTGGGGCTAAAACAACATTTTAGTGGCCAAAATGTAACTTTTCATTTTCACAGCAAAATGTTTCACAATTCTGTGAAATGCCTGTGAGTTTAAAATGCTCACTACACCCCCAGAGGAATTCTTTGAGAGGTGTAGTTTCCAAAATGGGGTCACATGTGGGGATTTCTGCTGTTCTAGAACTTTGACGGCTCTCTAAATGGTCCACAATCTATTCCTAACAATTTTACACTCCAAAAATCAAATAGTGCTCCATCCCATTCAAGCCCTGCTGTGTGCCCGAACAAGAGTTTCTGAGCACATATGGGGTATCCCTGTACTCAGGAGAAACTTCACAACAAATTTTGTGGTACGTTTTCTTCTGTTAACTATTGTGAAAATGAAAAATTTTAGGCTAAAACAACATTTCTAATTTCAAGGTTCAATGTTTTAAAATTTTGTTTCACACCTCTCGCTCAAGATGCTCACCACACCATTCCTTGAGCAATGTAGTTTCCAAAATGGGGTCACTTGTGGGGGATTTCCACTGTTTAGGCATATCAGGGGCTCTGCAAACATCTCATTGCATCTGCTATCTATTTCAGCCAATTTTGCACTCCAAAACTGAAATGATGCTTCTTCCCTTCAGAGTCCTGCCATGCGCCCAAACAGTTTTTCATCACATGTGTGGTATTGGGGTACTCAGGAGAAATTGCACAACAAATTGTATGGTCCACTTTCTCCTGTTACCCTTGTGAAAATGAAAAATTTGCAGCTAAAGCCTCATTTTTTTATGAGAAAAATAAGCAGTGTTTTTCCATATTCATTTATATATAAAATTTTGTAGAGCACCTGTGAGTTCAAGGTACTTACCACACCTCTAGATAAATTCCCTGAGGGGCATAGTTGTCAAAATGGGGTCACTTGTGGGGGGTTTCCACTGTTTAGGCACACCAGAGGCTTTGCAAATGCAATGTGACATCTGCTATCTATTCCAGACAATTTTGCGCTCCAAAAGTCAAATAGTGCTCCTTTCCTTCCGAGCCCTGCTGTTCACTCAAACAGTAGTTTTCCACCATATTTGGGTTATTGATGTACCCAGGAGAAATTGCACAACAAATTACATGGTCCATGTTCTCCTGTTACCTTTGTAAAAATGAAAAATTTGGGGCTAAAGTTAAATTTTTGTGGGAAAAGGTAAAATGTTATTTTTTTTTCCTTCTACCTTGTTTTAATTTCCGTGATGCATTGAAACAGTTAAACTTCTTGAATGTAGTTTTGAGTACCTTAAAGGGTGCAAATGTTAAAATGGCATCACTTTTGGATATTTTTGTCATATAACCCCTCAAAGTCACTGAAAATGTGCTGTGGTCCCTAAAAAAATAGGTTTTGTAAATTTTGTTTGAAAAATTGAAAATTGCTAATAAACTTTTAACTTTTCTAACTTCCTAAAAAGGAAAACAATGTTTCGAAAATTGTGCTGATGTAAAGTAGACATATCTTAAATATTATTTATTAACTATTTTGTTTGGTACAACTATCTGTTTGAAGGGCATAAAAATTCAAAGTTTGAAAATTGCGAAATTTTCAAATTCAAGTTTTCGATATTTCATAAACTCAAATCATGCCAATCAAAATTTACCACTAAAATGAAGTACAACTAGTGATGAGCGAATATGTTCGTTACTCGAGATTTCCCGAGCACGCTCGGGTGTCCTCCGAGTATTTTTTAGTGCTCGGAGATTTAGTTTTCATCGCCTCAGCTGAATGATTTACAGCTTTTAGCCAGCATAAGTACATGTGGGGGTTGCCTGGTTGCTAGGGAATCACCACATGTTATCAAGCTGGCTAGTAGCTGTAAATCATCCAGCTGCGGCAAAAAAACCTAAATCTCTGAGCCCTAAAAAATACTCGGAGGACACCCGAGCATGCTCGGGAAATCTCGAGTAACAAGTATATTCGCTCATCACTAAGTACAACATGTCACGAAAAAACAATCCTGGAATCACTGGGATATGTTGAAAGTTCTGGAGTTATTACCTCATAAAGTTACACATTAAGGTCATTAAGGTACACAGTGGCTAGATCCTTAAGGTGTTAAGCTGGGTGCAACCTCTAGTAGGCGCTGCTCCACTGATTCTGATTGTAAGACTATGTTTACAAGTTGTGTTTTGGCTCAGTTTTTCTGCAGGCAAAAGTCTGCTACAAAAAAGCATGTTTTGCTGCATATTGACTGCATTTTTTGCTGTAATTTGTTGTCTCTTGGGCATGTTGGTAAAGTTTAGTGCCCCTCAAAAAATCATGATGCAACTTTCATAAGGTTTTTGAACCAAAAACACAGAAAAACCACACGTAGCCGGATGGGAGTAGTAGTCCCATCAGACGACGACTGGGTACACACGTTTCATGGGTATACACACACAAACATACACAGACAGACACACGCACATATTTGCCACCCACACACAGAGACACATGCACATATTCTCCACCCACACACAGAGACACACACACACATATTCTCCACCCACACACAGAGAAACACACACACATGTTCTCCGCCCACACACAGAGACCCACCCATATTTTCACCCACACACTCTTCCTCCTTTTGACATCATTTCCCTTTGATAGATCACAGTGTTTTTGGCAGCAAATCCTGTTGTGAATTCTGCTCTTGGGCTCCCTCCGGTGGTTGTTGGTGGTAGTGCAGTTGTCTTGGGGTTGTAATCCGGGCAGGTGTTTCTGCTGATTGCAGCTCTATTAGGTATTTAGGTGTGCTGGATCCATGAGTCCATGCCAGTTGTCCATTGTACTTGGAGGGATTGCATCTCTCTCTGGCTCCTCATGCCCTGCTGCCAATTCAGCTAAGATAAGTGTCTGGTTTTTTGTCTCTGTGCACACATGCAGTGTGCTTTGCAATTCAGTGCAATTCATTGTGTCTTTGTCCAGCTTAGACTTTGTTTGGATTTTTCAGTCATGCTGGATACTCAGGAGATGCAGATATACTTTCTATGTCTTTAGTTAGATGTAGTATATTTGTATTATCTGCTGTGGATATTTTTAGGATTTTAATACTGACCGCTTAGAATTCTGTCCTATCCTTTTCTGTTTAGCTAGAAGTGCCTCTTTTGCTAAATCCTGTTTTTCTGCCTGCGTGTGTTTTTCCTCTTATACTCACAGTCAATATTTGTGGGGGGCTGCCTATCCTCTGGGGTTCTGCTCTGAGGCAAGATAGAATTCCCATTTCCATCTATAGGGGTATTTAGTCCTCCGGCTGTGTCGAGGTGTCTAGGACGTGTTAGGTACATCCCACGGCTACTTCTAGTTGTGGTGTTAGTTTAGGGTTTGCGGTCAGTACAGGTACCACCTACTCCTGAGAAAGTCTCTCATGCGGCTCCAAGGTCACCGGATCATAACAGTACAACTGTCCACAATGAGTTAAATGCATCTCAGAAGAAAGGAAGAAAGAGCCATTTTTTTTTCTGTAGCCTGCTTGGTCTTTTCTTCCCTCTTTTCCTCTGGGTGACTGAGGAGTCTTGTGCTAGCATGGATGTTCAGGGATTAGTTTCTCGTATAGACCACCTTGCTGCTAGGGTACAGGGCATTTCTGATTATAATGTTCAGACTCCGCTTTTAGAGCCTAGGATTCCTACTCCTGATTTGTTTTTTGGGGACAGGTCCAAATTTTTGAGTTTTAAAAACAATTGTAAACTGTTTTTTGCTCTGAAGCCTCGTTCCTCTGGTGATCCCATTCAGCAGGTTAAAATTGTCATCTCCCGGCTGCGTGGCGACCCTCAGGATTGGGCATTTTCCCTGGAATCTGGGAATCCGGCCTTGCATAATGTAGATGCCTTTTTTCAGGCTCTAGGATTATTATATGATGAACCAAATTCTGTGGATCAAGCGGAGAAGACCTTGTTGGCCCTGTCTCAGGGTCAAGAAGTGGCAGAATTGTATTGTCAGAAATTTAGAAAATGGTCTGTGCTGACTAAATGGAATGAGGATGCTTTGGCGGCAATTTTCAGAAAGGGTCTTTCTGAATCTGTTAAAGATGTTATGGTGGGGTTTCCCACGCCTGTTGGTCTGAGTGATTCTATGTCTCTGGCCATTCAGATTGATCGGCGCTTGCAGGAGCGCAGAACTGTGCGCGCTGTGGCGTTGTCCTCAGAGCAGATGCCTGAGCCTATGCAGTGTGATAGGATTCTGTCTAGAACGGAACAACAAGGATTCAGACGTCAGAATAGGTTGTGTTTTTATTGTGGCGATGCTTCTCATGTCATTTCAGTCTGCCCAAAGCGTACAAAGAGAATCGCTAGTTCTGTTACCATCGGAACTGTACAACCTAAATTTCTGTTATCTGTGACCTTGATCTGCTCATTGTTGTCATTTTTTCTCATGGCGTTTGTGGACTCGGGCGCCGCTTTGAATTTAATGGACTTTGAATTTGCCAGGCGTTGTGGTTTCCTTTTGCAGTCTTTGCAGAACCCTATTCCTTTAAGGGGCATTGATGCTACACCTTTGGCTAAAAATAAGCCCCAGTTTTGGACACAGGTGACCATGTGCATGGCGCCAGCCCATCAGGAAGATTGGTGTGCATAATTTGCATGATGCTATTGTGCTGGGTTTTCCATGGTTGCAGATACATAATCCTGTGTTGGATTGGAAGTCTATGTCTGTGACTAGTTGGGGTTGTCAGGGGGTTCATAATGACGTTCCTGTGATGTCAATCTCCTCTTCCTCCTCTTCTGAAGTTCCAGAGTTTTTGTCTCATTTTCAGGATGTATTCGATGAGCCCAAGTCCAGTTCCCTTCCACCGCATAGGGACTGTGATTGTGCTATTGACTTGATTCCAGGCTGTAAGTTTCCGAAGGGCCGACTTTTCAACCTGTCTGTGCCGGAACATACCGCCATGCGGAGTTATGTTAAGGAGTCTTTGGAGAAAGGGCATATTCGGCTATCTTCTTCACCATTGGGAGCGGGATTTTTTTTTGTTGCTAAGAAGGATGGCTCCTTGAGACCTTGTATTGATTATCGCCTCTTGAATAAGATCACGGTCAAGTTTCAATACCCTTTACCTTTGCTTTCCGATTTGTTTGCCAGGATTAAGGGGGCTAGTTGGTTTACTAAAATTGACCCTCGGGGGGCATATAATCTTGTTCGTATTAAGCAGGGTGACGAATGGAAAACTGTGTTTAATACGCCCGAAGGCCATTTTGAATACCTTGTGATGCCTTTCGGGCTCTCTAATGCTCCATCTGTTTTTCAGTCCTTCATGCATGATATCTTCCGGAATTATTTTGATAAATTCATGATTGTATATTTGGATGATATCTTAATTTTTTTCCGATGATTGGGAGTCTCATGTGAAACAGGTCAGGATGGTATTTCAGATCCTTCGTGATAATGCTTTGTTTGTGAAGGGGTCTAAGTGTCTCTTTGGAGTGCAGAAGGTTTCTTTTTTGGGCTTCATTTTTTCTCCCTCATCTATAGAGATGGATCCGGTTAAGGTTCAGGCCATTCATGATTGGATTCAGCCCACATCTATGAAGAGCCTTCAGAAATTTTTGGGCTTTGCTAATTTTTATCGCCGTTTCATTGCTAACTTCTCCAGTGTGGTTAAACCCCTGACCGATTTGACGAAGAAAGGCGCTGATGTAACGAATTGGTCCCCTGTGGCTGTCTCTGCCTTTCAGGAGCTTAAACGCCGATTTACTTCTGCCCCTGTGTTGCGTCAGCCGGATGTTTCTCTTCCATTTCAGGTTGAGGTTGACGCTTCTGAGATTGGGGCAGGGGTGGTTTTGTCTCAGAGGAATTCTGATGGTTCCTTGATGAAACCGTGTGCCTTCTTTTCCCGTAAGTTTTCGCCTGCTGAACGCAATTATGATGTCAGCAATCGGGAGTTGTTGGCTATGAAGTGGGCGTTTGAGGAATGGCGACATTGGCTTGAGGGAGCCAAGCACCGTATTGTGGTCTTGACCGATCATAAAAATCTGATTTACCTCGAATCTGCCAAACGGCTGAATCCTAGACAGACTCGATGGTCCCTGTTTTTCTCCCGTTTTGATTTCGTGCTCTCATATCTTCCGGGTTCTAAGAATGTTAAGGCTGATGCCCTCTCTAGGAGTTTTTTGCCTGATTCTCCTGAGGTATTGGAGCCGGTCGGCATTCTGAAGGAAGGGGTGGTCCTTTCTGCCATTTCCCCTGATTTGCGACGGGTTTTGCAGGAATTTCAGGCAGACAAACCTGACCGCTGTCCAGTGGGGAAACTGTTTGTTCCTGATAGATGGACTAATAGAGTGATTTCTGAGGTTCATTGTTCTGTGTTGGCTGGCCATCCTGGTATTTTTGGTACCAGAGATTTGGTTGGTAGGTCCTTTTGGTGGCCTTCTTTGTCGCGTGATGTGCGTTCTTTTGTGCAGTCCTGTGGGACTTGTGCACGGGCCAAGCCTTGTTGTTCCCGTGCTAGTGGGTTGCTTTTGCCTTTGCCGGTCCCTGAGAGGCCCTGGACGCATATTTCTATGGATTTTATTTCAGATCTTCCGGTTTCCCAGAGGATGTCTGTTATCTGGGTGGTTTGTGACCGGTTTTCTAAGATGGTTCATTTGGTGCCTTTGCCTAAATTGCCTTCCTCTTCTGATTTGGTTCCGTTGTTTTTTCAGCATGTGGTTCGTTTGCACGGTATTCCGGAGAATATTGTGTCCGACAGAGGTTCCCAGTTTGTTTCTAGGTTTTGGCGGGCCTTTTGTGCTAGGCTGGGCATTGATTTGTCTTTTTCTTCCGCATTTCATCCTCAGACAAATGGCCAGACCAAGCGAACGAATCAGACTTTGGAAACTTATTTGAGATGCTTTCTGTCTGCTGATCAGGATGATTGGGTGGCTTTCTTGCCATTGGCCGAGTTTGCCCTTAATAATCGGGCTAGTTCGGCTACCTTGGTTTCGCCCTTCTTTTGTAATTTTGGTTTTCATCCTCGTTTTTCTTCGGGGCAAGTTGAACCTTTTGATTGTCCTGGTGTGGATTCTGTGGTTGACAGGTTGCAGCAGATTTGGGCTCATGTTGTGGCAATTTGGTGTTGTCTCAGGAGGAGGCTCAGCGTTTTGCTAACTGTCGTCGGTGTGTTGGTTCCCGGCTTCAGGTTGGGGATTTGGTCTGGTTGTCTTCCCGTCATGTTCCTATGAAGGTTTCTTCCCCTAAGTTTAAGCCTCGGTTTATTGGTCCTTATAGGATTTCTGAGATTATCAATCCTGTGTCCTTTCGTTTGGCCCTTCCGGCCTCTTTTGTCATTCATAATGTTTTCCATAGATCTTTATTGCGGAAATATGTGGTGCCCGTTGTTCCCTCGGTTGATCCTCCTGCTCCTGTGTTGGTTGATGGGGAGTTGGAGTATGTGGTTGAGAAGATTTTGGATTCTCGCTTTTCGAGGCGGAGGCTACAGTACCTTGTCAAATGGAAGGGTTATGGCCAGGAGGATAATTCTTGGGTTTTTGCCTCTGATGTCCATGCTGCTGATTTGGTCCGTGCCTTTCATCTGGCTCGTCCTGATTGGCCTGGGGGCTCTGGTGAGGGTTCGGTGACCCCTCTTCAAGGGGGGGGTACTGCTGTGAATTCTGCTCTTGGGCTCCCTCCGGTGGTTGTTGGTGGTAGTGCAGTTGTCTTGGGGTTGTAATCCGGGCAGGTGTTTCTGCTGATTGCAGCTCTATTAGGTGTTTAGGTGTGCAGGATCCATGAGTCCATGCCAGTTGTCCATTGTACTTGGAGGGATTGCATCTCTCTCTGGCTCCTCATGCCCTGCTGCCAATTCAGCTAAGATAAGTGTCTGGTTTTTTGTCTCTGTGCACACATGCAGTGTGCTTTGCAATTCAGTGCAATTCATTGTGTTTTTGTCCAGCTTAGACTTTGTTTGGATTTTTCAGTCATGCTGGATTCTCAGGAGATGCAGATATACTTTCTATGTCTTTAGTTAGATGTAGTATATTTGTATTATCTGCTGTGGATATTTTTAGGATTTTAATACTGACCGCTTAGAATTCTGTCCTATCCTTTTCTGTTTAGCTAGAAGTGCCTCTTTTGCTAAATCCTGTTTTTCTGCCTGCGTGTGTTTTTCCTCTTATACTCACAGTCAATATTTGTGGGGGGCTGCCTATCCTCTGGGGTTCTGCTCTGAGGCAAGATAGAATTCCCATTTCCATCTATAGGGGTATTTAGTCTTCCGGCTGTGTCGAGGTGTCTAGGACGTGTTAGGTACATCCCACGGCTACTTCTAGTTGTGGTGTTAGTTTAGGGTTTGCGGTCAGTACAGGTACCACCTACTCCTGAGAAAGTCTCTCATGCAGCTCCAAGGTCACCGGATCATAACAAAATCCGCAGCAAATCAGCAAACTTTTTTACACCTGCGTTTTTGCTGCGGATTTGACTGACTCAATGGAAGTCAATGGGTGTAGAAACGCTGCAGATCTGCAAAAAGAATTGACATGCTGCAGAAAATAAAACGCTGCAAATAAGAATGGAAATTTCCGGATCACGTGCACAACACTTCAGGAATGTCATTGATTAACATTGCTTAAGTAATCCATTGCGTTTTTGGAGCATTTTCGCACGTAAAAAAACGCTGCGAAAACGCATCAAAAACGCATCGTGTGCACATAGCCTTAAGCTGCTGAAATGAATAGAAGTAAATTGAAATGTCATAGTCTGTTACAGTCTCCAGGAGGTACCATAGTAGAACCCACTCACCCAGAGACCAGTGCGTTCAAGAACTTTAAAAGGTTTGTCCCCTTTCAGGGACTATTAATCTCAATTTTTATCAAAACAAAGGGTGCTAAACTCACTGTCCCTGGGTCCACTGGTGAATCTCAGCTGCAGCTCCCAGTGTCTGGCATTGGCTGTGGTGCTGGAGTAACGTTGACAGTGTGGCAATCAGTGAGGTCAGCAGTTATGCCAATGTAGACAGAACTTCCCTATCAGAGCTTCTGAGCTCACTGATTGACTGCCGTGCTGTCTACCAAGACATTCAACTATGGGTTGAACTAGATGGACTTAAAATCTTCCTTCAACTTTAATAACTGTGTTACATTTTATTCACCGTTGACTCGGGTACGGTGAGAATTGCGCTGTTTGTGCTTTAATACTAAACTTTGTCCAAGGACCAATATTTTCTGAAAGAGGACAATCCTTTAATAGAGTATATAGTATATAGTGTTACTATCCTGCCTTATCTAGGCCAACAGTACAACAAAGGTTCCCACCCTCTAATGATGAGATGACTCTGTTCATTTAGTCCCAATCTCTACAGCAAAACAGAGCTACAGAATACAGAAAACAAAAGCTAAAAAAATGACTGGACTGCTCTAATGTAATTATTTAAAGATTTTTATCTGAATAGCCCAGTAAAAAAATAGGAAGAAAACTTGTTTAAAAATAAACTCAGAATAAAAATAATGCAAACGTAATTTAAGCGTCATGTTATTTCTGATCACACTTTCCCTTTAAAGGAAGGCATCGCCATTCTTCAGTCTCTGAACTTTGATTTATAAGTATTTTTTATGAGCGTAGAACCCCCCAAAATGTTATTTTTGTAATATATACAGTATAATACCTGCCGACTTCAACTCAAAAATATTTCACGAATCCGTTCATTCCTCAACCAAGAATCTGCAAAAACCCTAGTCCATGCCCTCATCATCTCTCGCCTTGACTACTGCAACCTCCTGCTCTGTGGCCTCCCCTCGAACACTCTCGCACCCCTCCAATCTATTCTAAACTCTGCTGCCCGACTAATCCACCTGTCCCCCCGCTATTCCCCGGCCTCTCCCCTCTGTCAATCCCTTCACTGTCTCCCCATTGCCCAGAGACTCCAGTACAAAACCCTAACCGTGACGTACAAAGCCATCCACAACCTGTCTCCTCCATACATCTGTGACCTCGTCTCCCGGTACTTACCTACACGCAACCTCCGATCCTCACAAGATCTCCTTCTCTACTCCCCTCTTATCTCCTCTTTCCACAATCGTATACAAGATTTCTCTCGCGTATCACCCCTACTCTGGAACCCTCTACCACAACACATCAGACTCTCGCGTACCATCGAAATCTTCAAAAAGAACCTGAAGACCCACCTCTTCCGACAAGCCTACAACCTGCAGTAACCACCGATCGACCAAACCGCTGCATGACCAGCTCTATCCTCACCTACTGTATTCTCACCCATCCCTTGTAGATTGTGAGCCTTCGCGGGCAGGGTCCTCTCTCCTCCTGTACCAGTTATGACTTGTATTGTTTAAGATTATTGTACTTGTTTTTATTATGTATACCCCTCCTCACATGTAAAGCGCCATGGAATAAATGGCGCTATAACAATAAATAATAATAATAATAATAATAATATAATACAACATTGTAACTTTTAGTTACATTTGGCTAGAAGTTAGTGCTGCCTGTGTGATGCACAGAATTCAACGAGATGATCATTTCTATGACTTCGCCTTTCTTATAACACAGGGGCGGACATACAGTTGTGCTCAAAAGTTTACATACCCTGGCAGAATTTTTGCTTTCTTGGCCTTTTCTCAGAGATTGTGAATGATAACACCAAAACTTTTTCTCCACTCATCAATAGTGTTTGGGTGATGCCAGTTATTGTCAAACTTCTGTGTTTTCTCTTTTTAAATCATAATGACAACCCAAAACATCCAAATGACCCTGATAAAAAGTTTACATACCCCATTTCTTAATATCGTGTATTGCCCCCTCTAACATCAATGACAGCTTGAAGTCTTTTGTGGCAGTTGTGAATGAGGTTCTTTATTTACTCAGATGGTAAAGCTGCCTACTTTTCTTGGCAAAAAGTCTCAAGTTCCTGTAAATTCCTGGGCTGTCTAGCATGAACTGCGCGTTTGAGATGTCCCCAGAGTGGCTCAATGATTTTGAGGTCAAGAGACTGAGATGGCTACTCCAGAACCTTTACTTTGTTCTGCTGTAGCCAATGACAGGTCGACTTGGCTTTGTGATTTGGATCATTGTCATGTTGGAATGTCCAAGCACATCCCATGCGCAGCTTCTGGGATGAAGATTGCAAATTTGCCTCCAGTATTTGCTGATAACATGCTGCATTCATCTTTCCTTCAACTTTGACCAAGTTTCCTGTCATGTCGGACACTGTTCAGACCAGGTCGTCTGACAGACAGCGGTAATTCCGCGTTTGACCACTGTTTGCTCATTGGCGTCGGCTAGTTTTCGTCTGGCTGCTCCGGGGTTAATTTATCTGATCCTCGGATTGGAAGCTGGGCCATGCCCATTTCCTTTAAATGGTTCTCCTGATCTTTGGGCGTCGCCGATTATAGCTTCTGTCTTATCCATAGTTATCTCGGTCCGGAGTGGAGAGCTGGTTGTTGGAGAATCGTTGCTGGTGGTGTATTTTCTTTGTCTTATTTACTCCTTCCTATATTTGTATTTATTTTGCCCTGCACCGTTATAGTGTATTCTTGATTGACTGCGGCGTGGTGTATATTTTCCTTTATCCTTGTTTGTTATAACTGTGGGTATTGGTCTATTGCATTCACTGGGTGGTGGGCGGTGGTATTCAGTCTAGGGCTGAATCAGGAGTCAGGGTGAGGGTGGAGGCCTGAACATGCACACCTTCAGTGTAAACTTCAGGTAGCGGGTCAGACAGGGTTTCCTGTTGTGATTTTGCTTTTTGCTCCCTCTAGTGGTCATTAGTGATTTGACTCTGGAGCGTCTGTGTTTTCCTATATCCTCACCTGGGCCGTTAGTTCAGGGGCGTTGCTATATAAGCTCCCTGGACCTTCAGTTCAATGCCTGGCATTGTTGAAATCAGAGCTAATCTGTTGTGCTCTTGTCCTCTGATCCTGGTTCCTGTTTTTCAAGCTAAGTCTGCTTCTTTGCTTTTTGCTTTTGTTTTGTTTGGTATTTTTGTCCAGCTTGTTCCTATCTGTATCCTGACCTTTGCTGGAAGCTCTAGGGGGCTGGTGTTCTCCCCCCGGACCGTTAGACGGTTCGGGGGTTCTTGAATCTCCAGCGTGGATTTTTATAGGGTTTTTGTTGACCAGATAAGTTATCTTGCTATATTCTGCTATTAGTAAGCTGGCCTCTCTTTGCTGAACCTGGTTCATTTCTGTGTTTGTCATTTCCTCTTACCTCACCGTTATTATTTGTGGGGGGCTTGTATCTTGCTTTGGGGTCCCTTTCTCTGGAGGCAAGAGAGGTCTTTGTTTTCTTCTCCTAGGGGTAGTTAGATTCTCCAGCTGGCGCGAGTCATCTAGCGATCACCGTAGGCATGATCCCCGGCTACTTCTAGTGTTGGCGTTAGGAGTAGCTATTTGGTCAACCCAGTTACCACAGCCCTATGAGCTGGATTTTTGTATCTTGCAGACTTACACGTTCCTCTGAGACCCTGTCCACTGGGGTCATAACAGTATGCCAGGGCCAGTATTAAATGTTTAATGCATTGCAGAAGTGGGATTATAAGAAAGAAAATTTTGAGTTTTTTTTTTCCCTCTCTCATTTTTTTTTTTTCTCTTTTCCCCTTTACCTCAGAGTGGCTTAAGCTTGCTGCAGACATGAATGTCCAGACCTTGATTACAAGTGTGGACCAGCTTGCCGCTCGTGTGCAGGGTATACAAGATTATGTTACCAGAAATCCTAGGTCTGAACCCAAGATTCCGATTCCTGAACTGTTTTCAGGAGACCGATTTAAGTTTAGGAATTTCAGGAATAATTGTAAATTATTTTTGTCCCTGAAACCTTGTTCGTCTGGAGACTCTGCTCAACAAGTAAAAATTGTTATTTCATTCTTACGGGGTGACCCTCAGGATTGGGCTTTTTCGTTGGCGCCAGGAGATCCGGCATTGGCTGATATTGATGCGTTTTTTCTGGCGCTCGGTTTACTTTATGAGGAACCCAATCTTGAGATTCAGGCAGAGAAAGCCTTGCTGGCTATGTCTCAGGGCCAGGACGAGGCAGAGGTGTATTGCCAAAAATTTCGGAAATGGTCCGTGCTGACACATTGGAACGAGTGTGCACTGGCCGCTAATTTTAGAAATGGCCTTTCTGAGGCCATTAAGAATGTTATGGTGGGTTTTCCCATTCCCACAGGTCTGAATGATACCATGGCCCTGGCTATTCAAATTGACCGGCGGTTGCGGGAGCGCAAAACCGCAAATTCCCTCATGTTGTTGTCTGAACAGACACCTGATGTGATGCAATGTGATAGAAAAACCGCAAATTCCCTCATGGTGTTGTCTGAACGGACACCTGATTTGATGCAATGTGATAGAATCCTGACTAGAAATGAGAGGAAAATTCATAGACGCCGGAATGGCTTGTGCTACTACTGTGGTGATTCTACACATGTTATCTCAGCATGCTCTAAACGTATATCTAAGGTTGTTAGTCCTGTCACCATTGGTAATTTGCATCCTAAGTTTATTCTGTCTGTAACTTTGATTTGCTCACTGTCATCTTATCCTGTCATGGCGTTTGTAGATTCGGGTGCTGCCCTGAGTCTTATGGATCTCTCATTTGCTAAGCGCTGTGGTTTTATTCTTGAACCATTAGAAAATCCTATCCCTCTTAGGGGTATTGATGCTACGCCATTGGCAGAAAATAAGCCGCAGTATTGGACACAGGTTACCATGTGCATGACTCCTGAACACCGCGAGGTGATACGTTTTCTCGTTCTACATAAAATGCATGATTTGGTTGTTTTGGGGCTGCCATGGTTACAGACCCATAATCCAGTCCTTGACTGGAAGGCTATGTCAGTGTCTAGTTGGGGCTGTCGTGGTATTCATGAGGATTCCCTGCCTGTGTCTATTGCTTCTTCTACGCCTTCGGAAGTTCCGGAGTACTTGTCTGATTATCAGGATGTCTTTAGCGAGTCCAGGTCCAGTGCATTGCCTCCTCATAGGGAATGTGACTGTGCAATAGATTTGATTCCAGGCAGTAAATTTCCTAAGGGAAGACTGTTTAATCTGTCGATACCTGAACATACCGCTATGCGTTCATATATCAAGGAGTCTCTGGAGAAAGGACACATCCATCCGTCTTCTTCCCCTCTTGGTGCGGGATTCTTTTTTGTGGCTAAAAAGGACGGATCTTTGAGGCCTTGTATTGACTATCGGCTTTTAAATAAGATCACTGTCAAATTTCAGTATCCTTTGCCGCTGTTGTCTGACTTGTTTGCCCGGATTAAAGGTGCCAAGTGGTTTACCAAGATAGACCTTCGTGGTGCGTACAACCTTGTGCGCATTAAGCAAGGGGATGAATGGAAAACCGCATTCAATACGCCCGAAGGTCATTTTGAGTACTTGGTGATGCCTTTTGGTCTCTCTAATGCCCCTTCAGTTTTTCAGTCCTTTATGCATGACATTTTCCGGAACTATCTGGATAAATTTCTGATCGTTTATCTGGATGATATTCTGTTTTTTTCTGATAATTGGGACTCGCATGTGGAGCAGGTCAGGATGGTCTTTAAAATTTTGCGTGAAAATTCTTTGTTTGTCAAGGGCTCAAAGTGTCTTTTTGGTGTACAGAAGGTTCCCTTTTTGGGGTTCATTTTTTCCCCTTCTGCTGTGGAGATGGACCCAGTCAAGGTCCGAGCTATTCTTGATTGGACTCAGCCCTCGTCAGTTAAGAGTCTTCAGAAGTTCTTGGGTTTCGCTAACTTCTACCGTCGTTTTATCGCTAACTTTTCTAGCATTGTGAAACCTTTGACGGATATGACCAAGAAGGGCTCCGATGTGGTTAATTGGGCTCCTGCTGCCGTGGAGGCTTTCCAGGAGTTGAAACGTCGGTTTACTTCGGCGCCTGTTTTGTGCCAGCCTGATGTCTCGCTTCCCTTTCAAGTTGAGGTGGATGCTTCAGAGATTGGAGCAGGGGCCGTTTTGTCGCAGAGAGGCCCTGGTTGCTCTGTTATGAGACCTTGCGCCTTTTTCTCTAGGAAGTTTTCGCCTGCGGAGCAAAATTATGATGTGGGCAATCGGGAGTTGTTGGCCATGAAATGGGCATTTGAGGAGTGGCGTCATTGGCTCGAGGGTGCTAAGCATCGTGTGGTGGTCTTGACTGATCACAAAAATCTGATGTATCTCGAGTCTGCTAAACGCCTGAATCCTAGACAGGCCCGCTGGTCATTGTTTTTCTCCCGATTTGACTTTGTTGTCTCGTATTTACCAGGTTCAAAGAATGTGAAGGCCGATGCTCTTTCCAGGAGCTTTGTGCCTGATGCTCCTGGAGTCGCTGAACCTGTTGGTATTCTTAAGGATGGTATTATCTTGTCAGCTATTTCTCCTGATCTGCGACGTGTGTTGCAGAGATTTCAGGCTGATAGGCCTGATTCTTGTCCACCTGACAGACTGTTTGTGCCTGATAAGTGGACCAGCAGAGTCATTTCCGAGGTTCATTCCTCGGTGTTTGCAGGTCACCCAGGAATTTTTGGCACCAGAGATCTGGTGGCCAGATCCTTTTGGTGGCCTTCCTTGTCTAGGGATGTGCGGTCATTTGTACAGTCCTGTGGGACTTGTGCTCGAGCTAAGCCTTGCTGTTCTCGTGCCAGCGGGTTGCTCTTGCCCTTGCCTGTCCCTAAGAGACCTTGGACACATATCTCCATGGATTTCATTTCTGATCTTCCGGTGTCTCAGGGCATGTCTGTTATCTGGGTGATATGTGATCGCTTCTCCAAGATGGTCCATTTGGTTCCTTTGCCTAAACTGCCTTCCTCTTCCGATCTGGTTCCTGTGTTTTTCCAGAACGTGGTTCGTTTGCACGGCATCCCTGAGAATATTGTGTCAGACAGAGGATCCCAGTTCGTTTCCAGATTCTGGCGATCCTTTTGTAGTAGGATGGGCATTGACTTGTTGTTTTCGTCTGCTTTCCATCCTCAGACTAATGGACAGACGGAGCGAACTAATCAGACTTTGGAGGCTTATTTGAGGTGTTTTGTCTCTGCTGATCAGGACGATTGGGTGACCTTCTTGCCGTTAGCTGAGTTTGCCCTTAATAATCGGGCTAGTTCCGCCACCTTGGTTTCGCCGTTTTTCTGCAACTCTGGTTTCCACCCTCGTTTTTCTTCGGGTCATGTGGAACCTTCTGACTGCCCTGGGGTGGATTCTGTGGTGGATAGGTTGCAGCGGATCTGGAATCTTGTGGTGGACAACTTGAAGTTGTCACAGGAGAGGGCTCAGCGCTTTGCCAACCGCCGCCGCGGTGTGGGTCCCCGACTACGTGTTGGGGATTTGGTGTGGCTTTCTTCCCGCTTTGTTCCTATGAAGGTTTCCTCTCCCAAATTTAAACCTCGTTTTATTGGTCCTTACAAGATATTGGAAATTCTTAATCCTGTATCCTTTCGCCTGGATCTACCTGTGTCGTTTGCTATCCACAACGTGTTTCATAGGTCCTTGTTGCGGCGGTACGTTGTGCCTGTGGTTCCTTCTGCTGAGCCTCCTGCTCCGGTGTTGGTTGAGGGCGAGTTGGAGTACGTGGTGGAGAAGATCTTGGATTCTCGTCTCTCCAGGCAGAGGCTTCAGTACCTGGTCAAGTGGAAGGGCTATGGTCAGGAAGATAATTCCTGGGTGGTCGCCTCTGATGTTCATGCGGCCGATTTAGTCCGTGCCTTTCATGCCGCTCATCCTGATCGCCCTGGTGGTCGTGGTGAGGGTTCGGTGACCCCTCACTAAGGGGGGGGGTACTGTTGTGATTTTGCTTTTTGCTCCCTCTAGTGGTCATTAGTGATTTGACTCTGGAGCGTCTGTGTTTTCCTATATCCTCACCTGGGCCGTTAGTTCAGGGGCGTTGCTATATAAGCTCCCTGGACCTTCAGTTCAATGCCTGGCATCGTTGAAATCAGAGCTAATCTGTTGTGCTCTTGTCCTCTGATCCTGGTTCCTGTTTTTCAAGCTAAGTCTGCTTCTTTGCTTTTTGCTTTTGTTTTGTTTGGTATTTTTGTCCAGCTTGTTCCTATCTGTATCCTGACCTTTGCTGGAAGCTCTAGGGGGCTGGTGTTCTCCCCCCGGACCGTTAGACGGTTCGGGGGTTCTTGAATCTCCAGCGTGGATTTTTATAGGGTTTTTGTTGACCAGATAAGTTATCTTGCTATATTCTGCTATTAGTAAGCTGGCCTCTCTTTGCTGAACCTGGTTCATTTCTGTGTTTGTCATTTCCTCTTACCTCACCGTTATTATTTGTGGGGGGCTTGTATCTTGCTTTGGGGTCCCTTTCTCTGGAGGCAAGAGAGGTCTTTGTTTTCTTCTCCTAGGGGTAGTTAGATTCTCCGGCTGGCGCGAGTCATCTAGCGATCACCGTAGGCATGATCCCCGGCTACTTCTAGTGTTAGCGTTAGGAGTAGCTATTTGGTCAACCCAGTTACCACAGCCCTATGAGCTGGATTTTTGTATCTTGCAGACTTACATGTTCCTCTGAGACCCTGTCCACTGGGGTCATAACAGTTTCCCTAGTCTGAGGGAAATAGCAGGGGCCTGGGTTATTAGTTCTCGCCCTCCTTGTATCCCCGTGACATTTCCTGTGCCTTTGTAGCTCACACATCCCCAAAACATCAGTGATCCACCTCTGTGCTTTACAGTAGGAATAGTGTTCCTTTCATCATAGGCCTTGTTGACCTCTCTCCAACTGTAACGTTTATGGTTGTGGCCAATAAGTTCAATTTTGGTCTCATCACTCCAAATTACTTTGTTCCAGAAGTCTTGAGGCTTGTCTCTGTGTTGTGCTACAATTCGCAAAGAATTGTAGGCGAGATACTTTGCGGCATTTGTGCAGTAATGGCATTTTTCTGGCAACCAGACCAAGCAGCCCATTTTTCTTTAAGTGCTTCTTATTGTGCATCTTGAAACAGCGACACCGCTAGTTTTCAGAGAGTCCAGTATTTCAGCTGATGTTATTTGTGGGTTGTTCTTTGCATCCCAAACAATTTTCCTGGCAGTTGTGGATGACATTTTTGCTGGTCTACCTGACCATGGTTTTGTTTTTACAGAGCCCCTGATTTTCTATTTGTTAATTACAGTTTGAATGCTGCTGACTGGCATTATCAATTCCTTGGATGTCTTTTTGTATCCCTTTCCTGTTTTATACAGTTCAACTACCTTGTCCTGTAGATCAGTTGACAGTTCTTTGCTTTCCCCATGACCCACAATCCAGAAACGTCAGTGGCTGGATGAAAGATGCAAGAGTCTATCTGGATCCCAGAAACTCACTCAGCTTTTATGTACACACACTGATTACAAGCAAACAGGTCACAGGTGTGGATGTTACCTTTACTATCCATTCAAACCCATTTTTTGTCAAATTCTGTGCATGTTATCAGGCCAAAATCACCAGGGTATGTGAACTTTTGATCAGGGTCATTTGGATGTCATTATGATTTAAAAAGAGAAAACACAATAGTTTGACAATAAATGGCTTCACCCAACCACTAACCATGAGTGGAGAAAAAGTTTTGGTGTTATCATTCACATTCTCTGAAAAAAGGCCAAGAAAGCAAAAATTATTCCGGTGTAAACTTTTGAACATAACTGTATCATTTGCAGTCGCACAAGGGCCCAGTAGGTAAGGGGGCCCATTTCTACCTCCAAAGCAGGTTGAATTATGTATTATGATGAGAAATTGGACTGCAAAGGGCCCATATAGTGTTCTTGCAACAGGCCAGTGTGACTGGCAGCAGACTGCACCATTATATTAAAGACAACTTTACTATTATTCAACGTACGATCTGTGAACCTGGAGGAGCCTAATGATCAAATATTACACAAATTCATTTTATTTTTTTATATTGTTTGTAGACCAATCTATTGAAGTAATTGGGATTATCACAATGCAAATTCTTACAACAGTCAGTCCATTTGGAGGTTTGTGGGTCTGATGCCCACCGTTCTTCATTCCTCCTGGAAATGTATGAGTAAGGCCACATGCACACATTAAGTATTTTATGAGTTTTTTAACTCAGTATTTGTAAGCCAAAATCAAGAGTGGAACGGTATCTCATCATAATACATAATTCTACCTGATTTTGAGGAAAGTATGATACTAATCAGCCTCCCTCTTACCAAACTCTACCCTCTCCAATTTGTCCTGAATGCTGCAGCCAGGATATCATATTCCTCACCAATCGTTATACTGATGCCTCTACCTTGTGCCAGTCATTACACTGGTTACCCATCCACTCCAGAATCCAGTACAAACTTATTACCCTCATCCACAAAGCGCTCCATGGCTCAGCACCACCCTACATCTCCTCTCTGGTCTCAGTCTACCACCCTACCCGTGCCCTCCGCTCCGCTAATGACCTCAGGTTAGCATCCTCAATAATCAGAACCTCCCATTCCCGTCTCCAAGACTTTACACGTGCTGCACCAATTCTTTGGAATGCACTACCCAGGTTAATACGATTAATCCCCAATCCCCACAGTTCTAAGCGTGCCCTAAAAATGCATTTGTTCAGACTGGCCTACCGCCTCAACGCATTAACCTAACCATCCATGTGTTGCCCATTCAAAATTTTTACCATAACCAGGTTCCTTGCATCATGTTCTCACATGCTTTATGCATTTAATAGCCCTCTGTGTCTGTACTGTTACATATTTAGGCTGTTAACCGGTTCATGCAGCATTGCATGAACACCCGATTCTTACACTATGGCTGATCCGAACAGTGAAAGCAATTGTTACCATCCACCTCTCGTGTCTCCCCTTTTTCCTCACAGTTTGTAAGCTTGCGAGCAGGGCCCTCATTCCTGTTGGTATCTGTTTAGATCTGTGTTTATTGTTATGCTGTAATGTCTATTGTCTGTACAAGTCCCCTCTATAATGTAAAGTGCTGCGGAATATGTTGGCGCTATATAAATAAAAATTATTATTACTATAGAAACAAGTCACCACTAGGGTTGAGCGAAACGGGTCGGCCCTTTTCAGAAGTCGCCGACTTTTGGCAAAGTCGGGTTTCATGAAACCCGACCCGACCCCTGTGTGGGGTCGGCCATGAGGTTGGCGATCTTCTGAATCTGGTATCGGAATTCCGATACCGAGTTCCGATATGTTTGCGATATAGGGAATCGGTATCGGAATCCATATTTAAGTGTAAAATAAAGAATAAAAATAAAAAATATTGATATACTCACCTCTCCGACGCAGCCCGATGTAACTGGCAGCTTCGGTACCTCAGAATGAGCGCTTGAAAGACCTTAGATGACGTCGCGGCCTGTGATTGGTCGTGTGGCGGTCACGCGACCGCCACGCGAGCAATCACAGGCCGCGACGTCATCTAAGGTCTTTCAAGCGCTCATTCTGAGGTACCGAAGCTGCCGGTTACATCGGGCTGCGTCGGAGAGGTGAGTATATCAATATTTTTTATTTTTATTCTTTATTTTACACTTAAATATGGATCCTAGGGCCTGAAGGAGAGTTTCCTCTCCTTCAGACCCTGGGAACCATAGTATCCCATTGCACTGCATTGGGTTTCGTGTTTCGGCCGACCCCGACCCCGACTTTTTTATAGGATCGGCCGATTTCACTCGACCTGACTTTTGAGAAAGTCGGGTTTCGTGAAACCCAACCCGATCCTATAAAAATGAAAGTCACTCAACCCTAGTCACCACTTCTGTATTTATCACCCACTCCTGGTTTTGGCTTACAGATACTGAGGTAAAAAAACCGCACCAAATACTGAACATATGAACGTGGCCTAAATCTGCAAATCCCATTCAGCAAAGTCATGTGGTGCTGTATAAAAGACAAGACTAGGTATGAGGTATCTATGGATGAGGAAATTATCACACGTGTGGTAGAAATGATATGTGTCCAGTACAAGTCCCAGCTTATACATGAATGTGCAGGTTAATCAGGAGACTTTACGTCACCAGCATAAAATGGCAATTATTGCTCTCTCCTGTAATGTATTAAATACTCACCTGCAGGATATGGCATCTGATGTCAGTCAGGGATTGAACATATTAACCTCATACCTTGAATATATAACGCTGTCATGACCCAAGTAGCAGGAATGTGTACTACAGTGTATAAGAGCAACTGTGTTTCCATAACAACAGATATTTTTCTTTGGTCTGACTTTTCTCCAAAATGTTGAAGTTGTTAAAAGGAATCTGTCTCGAGATTTTGCTACCCCATCTGACAGCAGTATAATGTAGGGGCGTCTGATTCCAGTGATGTGTCACTTATTGGGCTGCTTGCTGCAGTTTTGACAAAATTACTTTTCAATCTGCTGCAGATCTAGCAGTTCTCTGAAAACTGAGCTCTGTATATCCTCACCCACTCCACTGATTGTCAGCTTTCTGTGTACACTGTGCATAGTCAGAAAACTCCCAATCAATGATGGGGCGGGGTTATACAGAGCTCATGAATAAGGACTACATGGCAGCAGGTTTACTAGTCCTCTAGTGATAATCTCCAGCTTTTATAAATATTACAGCAAACAGTCTAGTAAGTGACACACCACTGGAATCAGAGTCTCTATCCCTTCATTATGCTGCTCTCAGATTAGATGGCAAAAACTTAGTGACAGATTTCCTTTAATGTGTATGCATTGTGTGTTTTCAGGAGCTCACCACTCCCCTGACCCTCAGCTTCCTGTTTGCAGTCCGCTCCCGATGGTTGACAGTTTGGTCAAGCAGCATGTTGAGTCCTTAGTCCAAACTGTACGAGAAGAAAAAAAGGGGGGAAAGACACTACTACAATATGCACACCACCCAATAATCATATAACAAAATATACTTTATTGGCACATATGATTAAAACATAATTAAAATCACTGTACCACTTACAATCAGCCTGGGTACATAATATAAATCCCTACAATACAGCCTGTTAAGTAAGCACAACAATATGCACAACATGTGAAATCAAACCACCGTGCCTGATGGCTCATGAGGTATCTAAGGATATTTGGACACCAACATGAAGAACCATGCAATGGTTAAAAGCACTGTGGTGTAATACAAACCAACGCTTGAGGAAAGCATGCTGGAGGATCCAGGAGGATTAGTAAGCCATAGCCCCACGCGTATCGCCTCCCAAATGAGGCTTCGTCAGGGGAAGTAAGAAGTTAGCCAATTCCTAAGTATATATATATATAATTAATAGGTACTTAATAGCCTACCGGTGTTGAACTGTGAACCGCCATGGAACCGGAACAGACGCGCCGGCCTGCATAACACTGGGAGACCAGAACATAGCGCGCATGCGCAAGGAGACACTCAGTGATGAGATAAGTGAAAGAGCCCGCAGTCGCAAACTGGGCTGCCGTAACAAGGAACCGCGCATGCGCAAACGGCTCACCCTGCACCAGCATAGAAGCGAGCAGCCGGTGAACAAGAAGAGGCAGAGTAAAGACCTCCCCCCGGCATGTGGGTGTAAAATGGTGATGGTTTTTTTTTTTAAATCATAAACAGTGTTGATACAGTAACTGTGTTCAGCCACCAGAGGTCACCCTTGAGTAATAGACAGGATAATTACAATGTTGTTGCAGTAATTTGGTTCAGCCACCAGAGGTCACCCAGGAGTAAAAGACAAGAAGATTCTGGAAACAGGACAGTTACCTCAGAGAGAGTTTCTGGGCGTTTGAGAAGAAGCAGTGCGGTGATGGAGAGTGGGGAATCCAGATCTTGAGGCATTCCTGTTTGGGACTGTGTGATTTCAAGAAAGCTATTCTTGTGAGTAAACAGAGAAGTGTGACCGGTCACCGACTGTGTAGTTAGCTAGGGATAGCTAGATAGGAATCACAGCCTATTTAAGGACACTCTTGTATGAAGAATTGCCTGACAACTAATAGACACTGTGTGGATTCCTGCGCTTCACGATTCTGGCTGTGGGATATTCCTGGAATTATTTGTGAACTTTATCTGGATCTGCATCAGAAGATTTGGTGGCTCAAATACCTATTTATAGAAAGTAGTGGAAAGCTAGCACTCAATCAGTGAAGTTCACGGTGCCAGTGAACGGGATGTTGAATCCCATACGTCATCAAGTTCCAAATAATCACTGCACTCGTATGGTTTTCAAATGCATAGTTCCAAAAGTTTATTAAATTTATAACAGAGGAAAAAAGGTACTTGGCGAATTGACGTTTCGGCTAACCCGTAGCCTTGTTCACAAAATCGCTGTAACAAGTAGAAAATAAAATAATGTCACTCACAAATAGGTATATACATATTTACAATTGTACATAAAAGAAAAAAATCCATATCACGGTGATACAGTGGCCGATAGTTTGACGTAGTCTGTAAAGATTAACGACTAAGGATCATATATTTCCAAGAGCAAAATGTAACATGAAACTTGAGGGAGATGAGGAAAGGAGTTCATGTTGAATCTAGAGCACAGAATTATGGAGGAAGAACATACCCTATTAGAACTGTATTGTGCACAAAGAAAGGACCCTTTACGTTTGGTGAGTCAAATAGAACGATGAAGAAGCATAACCTGAAAAGAACAATATAACATAAGGAGGTAGTAGTGACATTAGGCCCATATCAGAAGGGGGCCTGCATCCCATACATATAAATATACAGTATAGTATTGACAATCATTCCATCTTTATGGTCTGGTTATTATTGTCTCCATTCCAAATAGAGTAGTACGTCATAGCGATACTGACCTAGCAAGAGTGCTAGCGAAAATAAGTCCATGCACAAAAACCGTATCAGTGGCTGGACCAAGACTTGTGGCTGCAATATATAGATATAAGAACAATAAGGCTCAACAGTGAGGACTGGTTGAAATGAGGGGTATACGGAGCCCTAGGAATACCTGTCCTGAGGGTGCAGTCAATACTGGATGTCAGCCTGTATCTGTTCTGTATGTTTTGCAGTGTCCCAGACGTAATCAGAGGGTATAGCGCTATGATGAAGAAAGAAGAGGGGGGAGAATAATTATAAGTGGGACCATGTCTCATGTGGGAAATGATATGAAGGCCCCATCCATCTCTACAAGGCATTACTAAGTACCTGTGTCACTATTAAACGTGGGTAACCACAGAAATTCTGGCCACTGTTGGTAAAAGTGTCTCCTCTGTATATAGGGAAATGCTGCCTGCAGATACAGGATTAATACACCTGTGTAAAAGGGATGATGGTGTCAGCTAAATGGTTTTTAAGGATAATGGTATACTTATCAGATAGATGTGCTGTAGTCTCACGTCCTGGTCCTGTGTGCAGGTGAGGGGCAAGCGTTGGTGGCGTAGTGGAGGAAGCCGACACAGTCCTGTGTCACGGCGGTGAGGCAGCTCAGTGTGCTGAATGGCGCCCGGCGTTTTATCTGTATCCCCAGCCGGTCACAAGACCGGAAGAGCAGGGGGACGCCGGCGCGTGCGCACTAAGGTTCCCTGACTCTGTGTGGGCAGACAGGGCGGCGCCTGCGCACATCGCACCCACCAGAGTGCCGGCATGCCACGCCTGCGTCCTGTCCTAGAGACGGCTCCTGCGCACGAGCGATCTCTCCCTGTGTGCGGCCAGGCAAAACGGCGCCTGCGCATCACACCCGGCTGGGCGCTGGTTTACAGTGCCTGCCTTTGTCAGCTGATCGGGTTATGTATGCGTATAGGCCAGGCATCTGTGCATATAGTAGTGTGTGGAATGCTTGTGTCTGAATATGGATGTATGACACTCATGCATTATACCGTGTGGCACCCCTGGTCTGTGCTAACATGCTACACATTATAAGGGCACACAGGGAGAGATCGCTCGTGCGCAGGAGCCGTCTCTAGGACAGGACGCAGGCGTGGCATGCCGGCACTCTGGTGGGTGCGATGTGCGCAGGCGCCGCCCTGTCTGCCCACACAGAGTCAGGGAACCTTAGTGCGCACGCGCCGGCGTCCCCCTGCTCTTCCGGTCTTGGGATACAGATAAAACGCCGGGCGCCATTCAGTTTAATAGTGACACAGGTACTTAGTAATGCCTTGTAGAGATGGATGGGGCCTTCATATCATTTCCCACATGAGACATGGTCCCACTTATAATTATTCTCCCCCCTCTTCTTTCTTCATCATAGCGCTATACCCTCTGATTACGTCTGGGACACTGCAAAACATACAGAACAGATACAGGCTGACATCCAGTATTGACTGCACCCTCAGGACAGGTATTCCTAGGGCTCCGTATACCCCTCATTTCAACCAGTCCTCACTGTTGAGCCTTATTGTTCTTATATCTATATATTGCAGCCACAAGTCTTGGTCCAGCCACTGATACGGTTTTTGTGCATGGACTTATTTTCGCTAGCACTCTTGCTAGGTCAGTATCGCTATGACATACTACTCTATTTGGAATGGAGACAATAATAACCAGACCATAAAGATGGAATGATTGTCAATACTATACTGTATATTTATATGTATGGGATGCAGGCCCCCTTCTGATATGGGCCTAATGTCACTACTACCTCCTTATGTTATATTGTTCTTTTCAGGTTATGCTTCTTCATCGTTCTATTTGACTCACCAAACGTAAAGGGTCCTTTCTTTGTGCACAATACAGTTCTAATAGGGTATGTTCTTCCTCCATAATTCTGTGCTCTAGATTCAACATGAACTCCTTTCCTCATCTCCCTAAAGTTTCATGTTACATTTTGCTCTTGGAAATATATGATCCTTAGTCGTTAATCTTTACAGACTACGTCAAACTATCGGCCACTGTATCACCGTGATATGGATTTTTTTCTTTTATGTACAATTGTAAATATGTATATACCTATTTGTGAGTGACATTATTTTATTTTCTACTTGTTACAGCGATTTTGTGAACAAGGCTACGGGTTAGCCGAAACGTCAATTCGCCAAGTACCTTTTTTCCTCTGTTATAAATTTAATAAACTTTTGGAACTATGCATTTGAAAACCATACGAGTGCAGTGATTATTTGGAACTTGACAAATACCTATTTAATCCGCTGCTGGACGTCTGTATAACAAATTCAGTTATTTACCGCTGAAGCATATATTGTGAAAGAGTACACTCTGAGCACTCAACAATAAGACAGTGCACTGCGTATACACTGAGTATATACTGTGAGATATATATATATATGTTGGGAAAAACCGGGTACCCGTGATTTATTGTAAATTAGGCGGGAGGCGGGTGTAAGATTGTATTCCTGAGAGGACCACGTGTCACAGGCACAGTGTAACCCCGTGTAGGCCCGTTACAGGTAAGGGAGGGAGTGGTATAGTTGTGGGGTAGTCTGATTCCTGTCTGTGAAGCTGGCACTTGGGGTCTCTCAGGCTGTATAACTTGTATTCTGTGAGTTGTGGCTGTTGTGGCCCATATTGTGTTGGGAGAGAAATTCTGTCATTTTTTGCAATAGTTATAAAGAAAAGTTGGTTTAATATCATATTGTGCCCTGAGTCATTCATAGCAGCGCCGTATTCTGTTCTCGAGCAGCGACCGGCATAACGGTCGTTACATTTTGGCGTAGTCGGCAGGATACGGTGCTCGCTATGGATGTTACTGATGGAACAGAAGGCGCTGTCGCTCCTGCTGTAGTTATTCACCCCCCTTCCCCCATTGTTTCTGGTAGAGATCGATTAGTGGGTTGCTCTGCCACGGGAGCGCTGCTTAATCACCTGGCCAAGTTTGATGGATACAATCTGCTGCTCAGTGATTGGGAAGGCAGGTTAAAGAATGCCATTGCCTTGCTCGGTGTTAGCCCCCGACTGCAGCCAGAAGTCGCGCTGAATGCTTTAGAGGGGGATGCCCGCAAAGTTGTCTTGTTGAAATCCGAGGATAAGCGAAGAACAGTTGATGACATCATTCGGATATTGAAAAATGCATTTGATCACGTGGCAGCGGCAGGGCAACTGCGAGTACAGTTTTTCGCTCGGACCCAGAGAGACGGAGAAAGTCTGATCCAGTATGCTATAGCATTGGAGGAGCTGCATCAGGAGGTTAAAAGGAAGTCAACTGTGACTGTGGGTACTGAGGCCGAGGTTGACAGCATTCTTCGGGATCAGTTCATTGAGGGGATCCAAAGTGAGACACTAAGGAGTGAATTGTTGCTGAAAGCTCGAAGTATTCCTGGTATTACATATGCTGAAATTCAGGAAGAAGCAGTAGCACGGACCTTAGAAGTAAAGCCCGTTCTGCAGAGGAGTAACCTGCAAGTGGCTGATACACAAGGGCCGGGGCCAGATCCCATCCAGACACAGCTGGCAGCTTTACAGAAAACCGTGGAAAGCCTGGCAGAGCAGATGCAGCAGATGCAGGTTCGGGAAACACCTCCGATGTACCCGGCACCGCCTAACCCCTCTATTCCATTGTATGGGCGGTTACCCTATGCCTCAAGTGAAATGTCGACTGCTATAAGACCCTGGCCATCCAGAGGTTTGGCAAGAAGACCGGTGCAATGCTGGCGATGCAGGGAATTTGGTCATTTGCAGCGAGACTGCCAGAGGAAGCTGGCAGATGAAGCTTCATCATCAGTAAAAGAGAGGCCCTCGCTGTAGTTGGGCATACGGCGGGGCAGGAACGAAAATCAGTGCCCAATGTCTGTTCTGAGGATCTGATTGAGGACAGTCCAACTTTGGAGGTGCAGTTTGCAGGCAAGAAGGTGGCATGTCTGGTGGATACCGGGTCGGAGGTGACTACGATGCCAATGAAGTTTTTTAAGGAGCACTTCGAAGGGACTGTCAAACCGGAGTCGGGACATTTATTAAAACTAAAGGCTGCCAATAATGAGGAAATCCCAGTGGCGGGCATTGCGTGGATGAAGGTACAGCTGTGTGGTCAGGAGTTGGGGACCAAGGGAGTGGTGCTCGTGACGACGCAGGCGAGACCAAACCTTCCGGTGGTTCTGGGAATGAACATCCTGAGAGAGCTGGATTCCCTTCTGTTTGAACGTGATGGTCCGCGTTATTGGAAGCGGGTGACGCCCCACAAAGTCACTCAGAGAGTCCTACAGCAGGTGGTCCGTTCATGCGGCATTCAGAAGAGTTCGGCAGAAGGAAGAGCAGTGGGAGCGGTGTATGTCCCACGCGGGTCTGCTGTTGTGATCGGTCCGGGTCAAGAGAAGCTTGTATTGATGCCGGTAGGGACACACAGAAAACTGAATGGTGTGGAGGTGATTCTGGAACCGACCAGTCGGTCAGAAGACACTAATAGTCTAATGGTAGCCCGAACAGTGGCCGTTGTACGATATGGAAGTGTACCGATAAGGTGCTTGAATCTGCAAGATCATGAGATGACTCTGGCGGCAGGCACCAAGCTGGCTGATGTATATGTGTGCGGCGAGAGAGTCATTCCCAAAAGTCAGTTTACACTAAGAGCAGACCACAGGACTGCCTGGACCCTGTCAATGCAGACGACAACCGAAGAGTCCCCCACACCTGCGTGGAATGGCAGGAAGATCATGGAGATTATGGGGGTGGATGAGTCCCAGTTAACATTTGAGCAGGCGCGCAGGCTGGAGGATACACTGTGGGAATATCAGGCTGCTTTCTCCAGGGATGATGAAGACTTTGGTTGCACAAAGGCAGTGGAACACGAAATACCCACAGGAGATACCCCTCCGATTCGAGAGAGATATCGTCAGATCCCGCCGAACCTCTATCAAGAGGTTAAGCGGATGATAGCGTAAATGCTAGACAATGGGGTGATCCGCCAGAGTCAGAGTCCTTGGGCCGCACCAGTCGTGTTGGTACGGAAGAAGGATGGGTCCATACGGTTTTGTGTTGATTACCGCAAGCTGAATGCACATACTGTACGTGATTCTTATCCATTACCAAGAATCGAGGAATCCTTGTCCGCACTAGGGAAGGCGAAGTATTTCTCTACGCTTGATTTAGCCAGTGGCTACTGGCAGGTGCCCGTGGCGGCTCGAGATCGGCAGAAGACAGCATTCATCTTGCCGATGGGTCTGTTCGAGTTTAATCGGATGCCCTTTGGACTGGGTAATGCCCCAGGAACATTTCAGCGATTGATGGAGTATTGCTTGGGTGACTACAATTTTGAATCTGTGTTGATCTATCTGGATGATGTAATCGTATTCGGAAATTCATTCGATGATCACCTGAAAAAGCTGCGACAAGTGTTGCACCGACTGAGAGACAATGGACTTAAGATCAAGCCAAAAAAATGTCAACTGTTCCGGACGCAGATTGAGTACCTGGGGCATGTAGTGTCGGCTGAGGGTGTGCAACCAGCACCGAGTAAAATTGAGGCCATTCAAGGGTGGCCCAGACCCAAGACCCGGAGAGAAGTACAGGCATTTCTCGGTCTAGCCGGATACTATCGCCGATTTGTAAAAGACTTTGCTAAAGTGGCTGAGCCACTGAATGAGCTGTTGAGAGGGACGGCGCGAGGGCCCAAGAACCAACCCATCCAATGGACAGATCGACAACAACAGGCATTCGATCAGATCCGGGATGCCCTTGTGCAGGCACCTTTGTTGGCGTATGCATGTTTTGACCGACCTTTCATTCTGTACACTGACGGGAGCCTCCATGGCCTGGGAGCTGTGTTAGCCCAAGAGCAGGAGGGGCGTGAACGGGTTATTGCATATGCCAGTCGGTCTCTACGAGACACCGAGCGAAACCCAGATAATTATAGCTCATTTAAGTTGGAGATGTTGGCCTTGGTGTTGGCTATGACTGAGAAATTTGCAGAGTACCTTGCTGGCTCTGAGATTTTTGTGATGACTGACAATAACCCGCTGGCACACCTAGAGAATGCCAGGCTCGGAGCCCTAGAGCAGAGGTGGGTAGCACGGATGTCCAAGTTTAATTACCGGATTCGGTTCCGTTCTGGTAAAGAGAACTCCAATGCCGATGCACTGTCACGAGTGACTTGTGGTACTCCCCGGCATGTTGTGGATGAAGACCTTGAGGATACCGAGATTCCTGACCTGAGACGATTACCTGTGTTTGTGGATGTGGCACGGTTAAGTGGGGTGGCGACACAGGTCGCCACTTTGCTGGGAAAGACTCGTCAGGAGTGGGCCGATTTACAGGATGCAGACTCCGAGCTGTCACGAGTAAAGAAGTGGCTGAGTCAAAAGTCCTGGCCCGACAGAAGGGTGAGAGCTCGGCTGGGTGCAGAGGGGCAGAAACTGCTACGGCAGTGGGATCGATTGGCCATAACGGAAGGGGTACTGTATCGCTGGATCTACATAGCGGCAGAGCTGGGGTACCGTTGGCAGGTGGTGATCCCAGCCTCAATGGCTCCAGACATTGCCCGAGAGGCTCATACGCAGGGTGCACATTTTGGACCTGAAAAGACGTATAGATGGTTGCATCGATTTGTGTACACACCTGGCTTGGAAGAAGTCGTGAGAGAGGTGTGTGCTAAGTGCCGACCCTGTGAATTGAATAAGTCTCCAGAACAGAGAGCTCCAGTTCAGACAATCGTGACGTCTGCCCCGCTGGAAGTATTAATGGTGGATTATCTGTCCATTGGGTACTCCAGCAGCGGTCATCACTCATGCCTGGTCATGACCGATCATTTCACAAAATTTGCTGTGGCCATTCCCACTAAAGATCAAACTGCTAAGTCCGCAGCAGAGGCGATCTGTAAACATTTCATGCCGGTGTATGGCTGCCCCCAAAGAGTGCATTCAGACCAAGGTACCTGTTTTCAGGGTCAGCTCATGACTGAGTTGCTGCAGGTCTATGGGATTCAGCAATCACGGACGACGCCCTATCACCCGCAGGGAAATGGAGCTTGTGAGAGATTCAACCGAACGCTGCTCCAGATGCTGAGAACGCTGGAACAAAGGCAAAAGGGGCGATGGCCTGAGTTTCTCCCTGAACTTATGTGGGCTTATAATAACAGAGTCCATAACACTACAGGGTTCACGCCTTATGCGATGATGTTCGGCCGGCCAGGACGAGAAATTGGAGAGCTGAGTCTGACAGTACCGGATGAGCCGCAGTATCGTACAGCCAGTGAGTGGGTCCAGGACCACCGAAGAAAACTGCGAGAGATCCATCAGATAGTGAAAGAACGTGTACGGGATCATCCACACCGAGATCGAAAACCAGTGCACGGGGATGAGTTCCAGGTGGGTGACAAGGTGCTAGTGCGGGTTACACGTCCAAAAGGGAAGTTGAGTGACAGGTGGGAGGATACTCCTTACACAGTAGTGGAAAGGGTGTTCCCAGGAGGAAGTGTGTACACTGTGGTCCCTGAGGGGTGTATCGGACCTCGTCGCACGATGCATCGGAATTGGTTAAAGCGGTGTATATCCGACGCACCTGTCTGTTCCCCTGAGTCATCTGATCCAATGATGGTGCAACCGAGCAATGTTGAGTGTTACTGTTGGGATGACTGTGATGGCGACCTCTCAGAAATGCAGAGTCCGACAGTGCAAACTCCTGATATGCCCACTGATGTTACTGTTCCACCAGATACGACAAATGTTTCGTTGAACCCGACAGGTACTGGCTTACGGAGGTCAGAGAGGAGCACAGCCGGAATTCCTCCGATACGATATAATCCTGATGAGTATGTGTTGCGTGTGAGTTGTGAGAAGCCATTTGTCGGGACGCCAAATTGAAAGTGGGGTGGAGTGTAAAATGGTGATGGTTTTTTTTTTAAAATCATAAACAGTGTTGATACAGTAACTGTGTTCAGCCACCAGAGGTCACCCTTGAGTAATAGACAGGATAATTACAATGTTGTTGCAGTAATTTGGTTCAGCCACCAGAGGTCACCCAGGAGTAAAAGACAAGAAGATTCTGGAAACAGGACAGTTACCTCAGAGAGAGTTTCTGGGCGTTTGAGAAGAAGCAGCGCGGTGATGGAGAGTGGGGAATCCAGATCTTGAGGCATTCCTGTTTGGGACTGTGTGATTTCAAGAAAGCTATTCTTGTGAGTAAACAGAGAAGTGTGACCGGTCACCGACTGTGTAGTTAGCTAGGGATAGCTAGATAGGAATCACAGCCTATTTAAGGACACTCTTGTATGAAGAATTGCCTGACAACTAATAGACACTGTGTGGATTCCTGCGCTTCACGATTCTGGCTGTGGGATATTCCTGGAATTATTTGTGAACTTTATCTGGATCTGCATCAGAAGATTTGGTGGCTCAAATACCTATTTAATCCGCTGCTGGACGTCTGTATAACAAATTCAGTTATTTACCGCTGAAGCATATATTGTGAAAGAGTACACTCTGAGCACTCAACAATAAGACAGTGCACTGCGTATACACTGAGTATATACTGTGAGATATATATATATATGTTGGGAAAAACCGGGTACCCGTGATTTATTGTAAATTAGGCGGGAGGCGGGTGTAAGATTGTATTCCTGAGAGGACCACGTGTCACAGGCACAGTGTAACCCCGTGTAGGCCCGTTACAGGTAAGGGAGGGAGTGGTATAGTTGTGGGGTAGTCTGATTCCTGTCTGTGAAGCTGGCACTTGGGGTCTCTCAGGCTGTATAACTTGTATTCTGTGAGTTGTGGCTGTTGTGGCCCATATTGTGTTGGGAGAGAAATTCTGTCATTTTTTGCAATAGTTATAAAGAAAAGTTGGTTTAATATCATATTGTGCCCTGAGTCATTCATAGCAGCGCCGTATTCTGTTCTCGAGCAGCGACCGGCATAACGGTCGTTACATGGGCATCCACAACCAATCCATGGACCCCCCAACTGTGCATGCGTGGGAAACAAGCCCCGCGCAAGCGCAGCAAGGAGGGTAATACAAGGGAGGATAAAAAGAAGAGGACATGAAACAGATATAAAATACCTGTACAGGACCAATAAGTCTAGATCAAGCCAGAACCAGCCTGATAATACTGCGGCATGGCAAGGAATGTAGTCAAGCCCCATATATGATGTAATAAAGAAGGGGGGGGAAATATATATATATGTATGTATATGCATATACACACATATATATCAACAAGGGGAAGAGGACTACCCAAAATTGAGTTATAAAAAGGGTGGTAGATGTAAACCTGCATATGTGTAATAAACAGGCAGGGTAGGAAGGCAGGGTATAATGCCTGAGGTAAAATAAGGATATAGAAGCATAATGGGCTACATATATATGTGCCAGAGCGGAAACCCACTCTGACACACAATTAGTGCCCAACTCACATCACACAATCAAACATAAACACACCATATCCCCAGGGATCAAACAAGCCAGCGGATCATTCATATTCACTCAAACCAATAGCGGTATATATTTAAAGGACAACAGTTCTGCAATAAATAATCACTTTATTATACATAAATAAATAGAGACATGGTACATGTTTATATTCATACTATAAATCCAGCAGCCCTGATTTCATATAGAGATTTCGCATATAATATGCATAAAAAGTCAGGGCCTGCTGGGAGAACGAGCAATGGAACCAGACGCAGTTAAACCGCATAGGACAGCTGCCTAACTTTGATGACAAAACACAGGTCCAGCCTTTTAAGATGAGAATTAAGGACACTCTGGATAAATACGATCATGACATTAGGGACAAAAAAAGATCCAAATTTTTTAGGGATCGGAGGGATTTTGATTCTCAACAGGCGTTCCAGTGGAAGCATCAGGGCAATCGTAGACAGGTTCCTCAGATATCCAAGCCCCCTGGGGCAGCACAAGGGCCATTTAGAGGAGGACAGCAAACATCGGGAAGTAATTTTTTATCATCGGCCGAAAGCGAGCCCGACGCAGGGTTAGAAGGGGCCACAAGCACCGTTCAACCACCTCGGCGATTCACCAGGTTCGTGGGCCGCAGGACGCCAAACACGAAAAGACACAAGTATTACCACAAATAGGGCTACCGTTGGAATCCATGATCCCGCCGCCTGACCTACAAGGACCATCAGGTAAATTGCAGGTTATTAAGCTATCTGACCACCATCTTACTTTGGTGGAACTTTCAGCACTGCAAAGGGGTTTGACATTCTCTCCCATGCAAACTATTGATAAGTTTACACTAGTCAAGGACTTATATTTGTTTTGTAGGTGCTTGGTTTTGCAAGTTTTGCACAGCAGGCCACAGGTTATGGATGGACTGGATCAGACGGACCAACGGGTATTTCAAGATCTATTACAGCTGTTGCAAGAAGACTCTATGGATAGTGGTAAGAATCACTTTCCCCACAAAAACAAGTCGGTCATGGCCCCACCTTTTTCATTGGTACCGGTCATCAGAGTATTTTTTGAGCTTGTTAAAAAGGATATTCTCCAATTGCGTTCCTTTTTGCATATACCTGACAATCTTAACAAAGAGGAGAAGCGAGCTATTACCAAATTGAAATCTAATCCTGCCTTCTTAATTAAGGAGGCTGACAAGGGGGGCAACGTGGTCTTGTGGCCACACACCCTTTACTTGGAGGAGGCCCGCCGACAGCTGGACAACACCCGCTTTTACAGGAAGCTGCCATCAGACCCAACAGGTGTGTTCTCGGTCAGGTTGAGGAGTCTCTTGGAAAGGGCCAAGGATTTGGGGGTTATTAATAGCCATGAATTTGATTTTATGTGGGTTGAACATCCGATCACAGCTACTTTTTATATGCTACCTAAGGTGCATAAAGACCTTCGCAAACCGCCTGGCCGCCCGATTTTGGCCAGCATTGGTAGCCTATGTGAAAAAATCTGTATATATGTAGATCATTTCCTGCAGCCCCTGGTTAGGAGGTTGCCTTCCTTTATATTGGACTCTTCTCATTTTATTAGGAGGTGCAAGGACGTCACTTTGCCATCTGATGTTTTTCTGGTCACGTGTGATGTAGAAGCTCTCTACTCGAACATTGACCATGGTGATGCAGTCATGGCAGTCCTATACTTCCTGGACCAGTTAGGGCATTCTGATAGAATGCATGACTCACTGATTGTGGATCTTATGGAATTTGTCCTTAAGCATAACTATTTTACATTTGACAGGACATATTACCTCCAAACATCGGGAGTGGCCGTGGGGGCCAGATGTGCCCCGGCTCTCGCCAATCTATTTTTAGGATGGTGGGAGGTGACCAAGGTTTATGTACTGGATGTATTTAGAGACAAAGTGCGCCATTGGATGCGCTTTATTGACGACGTGTTCTTTGTGTGGTCCGGGACAGAGGCGGAGTGTCGGGGGTTCATAGAATTGTTGAATAACAACTCACATAACATCTTCTTGACATATTCAATGTCTTCCTCCTCAGTTACGTTCTTGGACTTGGAAGTTATGGTGGAGAATGGTGCTGTTTTGACCAAGTTATACCGCAAGCCAACAGCAACCAACAGTCTTTTGGACTTCAGAAGCTTCCATCCTCAACACACGAAGTATGGAGTGCCTACCGGGCAGCTCCTAAGAGCCAGAAGAAACTGTACACGTGATGAGGATTTTCGTTCTGAGGCCCTGACACTCACTTCCCGGTTCAGAGAAAGAAATTACCCCCAGAGATATATATCCTTGGTGTTTCAGAGGGCTAGGACCCACACACAGGAGTCCCTTTTGAGCACGACACGTAAGGTATGGGATTGTGTTCCAAAATTTATAACGAATTATAACACTCACTGGTCGCAAATAGGAGATATATTGCGGAAACATTGGGGTATTCTGACCACGGACCTCAATACATCTAACATTGTTGGGGAGCGGCCCCCTCTTGTGGCTAGGAGGGCGACTAATTTGAGAGATCTACTTGTTAATAGCCACTACAGGCGACAGACCACCAGACTCAATCGTGGGATCAGGCTTAGGAGCTCGTTCCCGTGTGGGGATTGTAACATCTGCCCCCACATGGGCCCACACAGGGATCATTTTGATAACCCCATAGATGGTAAGAGATATAGTCTTAGGGGATACATCAACTGTAAGACCAGATATGTTATTTATGCCCTGATTTGCCCATGTCAGCTGGTCTATGTGGGCCAGACCTCTCAAGAGCTGCGACGTAGAGCGCAGAAACATTTCTCCATGATTAACTGTGCCAGGAGTGATGTTGAAAAAGAGAAGACCCTTACGCCAGTGGCGGCCCATTTTTTAGCACACCATTCGGGTAGTGTTGTCAACACACGGGTGGTGGGACTTTAAAAAGTTTTTGTTTCTGAGAGGGGGGGGGCTCCCCCCAAAAAAGGTTGCTTCAAGCTGAATCACGGTGGATTTTTAATTTGGGATCTATCACCCCTGCAGGTTTAAATGAAGAACTTTTATTCACCGGATTCCTTGGCTGAAACCATTTTCACATGGACCAACGTCTATATACATTTATTATTTATTTATTATTATTTATTGTTATAGCGCCATTTATTCCATGGCGCTTTACATGTGAGGAGGGGTATACATAATAAAAACAAGTACAATAATCTTAAACAATACAAGTCATAACTGGTACAGGAGGAGAGAGGACCCTGCCCGCGAAGGCTCACAATCTACAAGGGATGGGTGAGAATACAGTAGGTGAGGATAGAGCTGGTCATGCAGCGGTTTGGTCGATCGGCGGTTACTGCAGTTTGTAGGCTTGTCGGAAGAGGTGGGTCTTCAGGCTCTTTTTGAAGGTTTCGATGGTAGGCGAGAGTCTGATGTGTTGTGGTAGAGGGTTCCAGAGTAGAGGTGATACGCAAGAGAAATCTTGTATACGATTGTATACAACTCTTGGAGTTGTACCTAGGGGGAAGAACGTTAGGTGGTTTCTAAGAACCCTATCTGATATCGACATGGACCCATGGATACAAAGGATATACTGTGAACATGGACCTCTATCTGGAATCCCTCCAATTGGAGGGGTTTATGGGAATTCCACTATATGGACCTTGAATCTTGAGCGGATTTATTTTGATATTATGTCTAATTTTATCAACCAATGGCAATGTGGCCTATTGGTATTGTTTCAAACAGACTACTTGTCAGTCCGCCTTTCTGATATCGGCTCATGGGGTGTGGCATGAGTGGTTAGGCTCCTTTTAATCTTTGGCTCATGGGATTCTATATGAGGGGTTAGGTCATTGATACCACACATGAGGACCAGAGGTATGCATGGGTAGGCCCTGGACATTATACGATATGGCCCCCTCATATTCTTCAAACTTTTGGTTGGCCCAGTAGGGTGGCTAATGGTGGTTGGAAATGGGGTTTTAGGCTCATAGAGGCCAGATTAGACTTTGAAATATTCATTCCTGATAATACCCTCCTCTTCCCATAAAGGAATTGGGTGATAGGCTATGGGGACCTCACATTTAGAGACCAACCTGTCCTATGCGGTTTAACTGCGTCTGGTTCCATTGCTCGTTCTCCCAGCAGGCCCTGACTTTTTATGCATATTATAAGCAAAATCTCTATATGAAATCAGGGCTGCCGGGTTTTAATATGAATATAAACATGTACCATGTCTCTATTTATTTATGTATAATAAAGTGATTATTTATTGCAGAACTGTTGTCCTTTATATATATACCGCTATTGGTTTGAGTGAATATGAATGATCCGCTGGCTTGTTTGATCCCCGGGGATATGGTGTGTGTATGTTTGATTGTATGATGTGAGTATGTTGGGCACTAATTGTGTGTCAGAGTGGGTTTCCGCTCTGGCACATATATATGTAGCCCATTATGCTTCTATATCCTTATTTTACCTCAGGCATTATACCCTGCCTTCCTACCCTGCCTGTTTATTACACGTATGCAGGTTTATATCTACCACCCTTTTTATAACTCAATTTTGGGTAGTCCTCTTCCCCTTGTTGATATATATGTGTGCATATGCATATACATACATATATATATATTCCCCCCCCCTTCTTTATTACATCATATATGGGGCTTGACTACATTCCTTGCCACGCCGTATTATCAGGCTGGTTCTGGCTTGATCTAGACTTATTGGTCTTCTTTTTATCCTACCTTGTATCACCTTCCTTGCTGCGCTTGCGTGGGGCTTGTTTCCCGCGCATGCACAGTTGGGGGGTCCATGGATTGGTTGTGGATGCACACAGGCCGGGGGGTGGTCTTTACTCTGCCTCTTCTTGTTCACTGGCTGCTCGCTTCTATGCTGGTGCAGGGTGAGCCGCTTGCGCATGCGCGGTTCCTTGTTACGGCAGCCCAGTTTGCGACTGTGGGCTCTTTCACTTATTTCGTCGCTGAGTGTCTCCTTGCGCATGCGCGCTATGTTCTGGTCTCCCAGTGTTATGCAGGCCGGCCCGTCTGTTCCAGTTCCATGGCGGTTCACAGTTCAACACCGGTAGGCTATTAAGTACCTATTAATTATACATGTATATATATATACATAGGAATTGGCTTCCTTCTTACTTCCCCTGACGAAGCCTCATTTGGGAGGCGATACGCGTGGGGCTATGGCTTACTAATCCTCCTGGATCCTCCAGCCTGCTTTCCTCAAGCGTTGGTTTGTATTACACCACAGCGCTTTTAACCATTGCATGGTTCTTCATGTTGGTGTCCATATATCCTTAGATACCCCATGAGCCATCAGGCAGGGTGGTTTGATTTCACATGTTGTGCATATTGTTGTGCTTACTTAACTGTATTGTAGGGATTTATATTATGTACCCAGGCTGATCGTAAGTGGTATAGTGATTTTAATTATGTTTTAATCATATGTGCCAATAAAGTATATTTTGTTATATGATTATTGGGTGGTGTGCATATTGTAGTAGTGTCTTTCCCCCCTTTTTTTTTCTTCTCATTTAGTCAATTCTACTACTTGCACCCCCTATATATATACTTTTTGTATGGCTGTGCGCCGGTTGTTTTGAATTATCTAGTCCAAACTGTATCATCTCTGATGCTGCAAGCAGGAGCAGCATTTAGAGGAGTGCAGGGGCACTGAAGCTGGCCAGTTCTAATGCCAGAGCAAAGCTTGCAAGCTGTATAACAAAGAGCTTGTATGTGATGTGATCCTTGCATAGGAAATTGGCCACCTCTGACAAACTGCAGAAAGTGGTCAGTAACCTAGGCAATGAGCAGTAAACTGTAAATTGAAAAATGTTTCTATTCATCAGAACCGAATGGATTTTTAGGAGATAAATTTGTTTTGCAAGCACATTTTAGGTGTTGATTGAACCACTTTAACCATGAATGTTCCATAACAAGTCTTAAACACAGTAATAGTATAACACCTTCTTAGTTCCTGTGCCCCATGTAGTGGAGGATACAGGAACTATAATTATGTATATGCAGGGAATTTGGTGCTCTGTATCTTCAAAATATAACTACAACCACTAAAAAGATATATTAATACATCAAAAATAGCTCCCAACCATCCCTCATACTGCGGGACTGTCCCGATTTTGAGGCTGTGCCCCACAGTCCCGCAAAGGACTCTACCTCTCCCGCCCAGGCAGCAGGAGAAGCAGCCGACACGCCCTCCGTATCTTCTTCCGGGACAGTGGTTCAGAGAGGGAGAGAGGACATTCTGAGGTACGTGTGTGTGTGTGTCTGTGTGTGTGTGTACTGCACATATACATGCAGCTGGCCCTGCTGTGCTTACAGTACAAGGCATTATAACCAGGAGTAGTGGCAGCAGTTAGAGCAATCCAGTGCCTGTTAGTCACAGGCATAGTATATACTGTATATATATATATATATATATATATCCTTTAAGTACTACAGCAGTTATGGAGTGGAGCCAGTAGATAGTGATGTTGTCTGAGTGCATGCAGAGTTCGCAGATCTGGGCTACATTGCAATGTGCAGGATTTGTGAGGCAGCAATGTGTACAGCGACAGGTGGTGAAATCTTTGCCTGCATTGTAAGCAGAGCTGCTGGGACACATCTATAGCTCCGACTGTACACTGGAATTGTCATGTGGGGCCATTATACTGCACGCAGCATAATGTGGGGCCATTATACAGTATGGAGCAGTATATTGGGCCATTATACAGTGTTGAGCATCATGTGGGGCCATTATACAGTATGGAGCACTGTGTGGCCATTATAAAGTATTGAGCATCATGTGGGGCCATTATACAGTATGGAGCACTCTGTGACCATTATACAGTATTGAGCATCATGTGTGTCCATTAAACAGTATTGGGCATCATGTGGGCCATTATACAGTATGGAGCACTGTGTGGCCATTATACAGTATGGAGCACTGTGTGGCCATTATACAGTATTGAGCATCATGTGGGGCCATTATACAGTATGGAGCACTGTGTGGCCATTATACAGTATGGAGCACTGTGTGGCCATTATACAGTATGGAGCATCATGTGTGGCCATTATACAGTATTGAGCATCATGTGGGGCCATTATACAGTATGGAGCACTGTGTGGCCATTATACAGTATGGAGCATCATGTGTGGCCATTATACAGTATGGAGCATCATGTGGGGCCATTATACAGTATGGAGCATTGTGTGGCCATTATACAGTATTGAGCATCATGTGTGGCCATTATACAGTATGCAGCACTGTGTGGTCATTATACTGTATGGAGCATCATGTGTGACCATTATATAGTATTGAGCATCATGTGGGGCCATTATACAGTATGGAGCATTGTGTGGCCATTATACAGTATTTAGCATCATGTGTGGCCATTATACAGTATGCAGCACTGTGTGGCCATTATACAGTATTCTGTTGTGAATTCCACTCCTGGGCTCCCTCCGGTGGTTATAAGTGGCATTTTTGTGAATTCTGCTCTTGGGCCCCCTCCTGTGGTTTTGAGTGGTATGGCTGCTTCTTGGATTTAGCATCAGCAGCTGTTCTCACTGATCATTTTTCTGGCTCGGCTATATTAGTCTGGCCTTATCCCTAATTCAATGCCAGTTGTCAATTGTTGAGCTTGGAGTCATGGCTCTCTGAGGATTTCCCTGCCACTCTGACCATTTCAGCAAAGCTAAGTCCTTGCTTGTCTTTTTGCAGTTCACTTGTTGTGGAGTTTGTTGTTTGGCATTTTCTATGTTTTGCTCATTTGTCCAGCTTATCAGTATGGATCTATTTAGCTAAGCTGGAAGCTCTGGGCAGCAGTGTTTGCTCTCCACACCTTTAGTCAGGTGTGGAGATTTTTGCATTTCTCTGCGGTGGACTTTTTCTAGTTTTTATTACTGACCACACAGTTTTCTGTTCTGTACTAATTCTGTCTAGCTAGTAGTGGCCTCCTTTGCTAAATCTTGTTTCATACTACGTATGTCATTTCCTTCTCCTCTCACAGTCATTTGTGGGGGGCTGTCCTATTCTTTGGGGATTTTCTCTGAGGCAAGATAGCTTTCCTGTTTCTACCTTCAGGGGTAGCTAGGTCTCCGGCTGTGACGAGGTGTCCAGGGAGTGACAGGAACATCCCACGGCTACTGCTAGTGTCTGTGTTAAGATTAGGAACTGCGGTCGGTATAGTTACCACCTGCTCAGAGCTACTCGCATGTCGCTCCTTAATCATCAGACCATAACAGTACAACTGGCCAAAAATGAGCTGAATGCATCTCAAAAGAAGGAAAAGAAAAAGAGTTCTGAGCCATTTTTTTTTTTCTTTAGTCTGTTTTGACTTTTTCCTTCCTCTTAATCTCTGGGTGATTCAGGATTTGGATGAAGGCATGGATGTTCAGGGGTTGTTTTCTCATGTGGATCAGCTTGCTGCAAGAGTACAGAGTATTCAAAATTATGTTGTTCAGACTCCGGCCTTAGAGCCTAAAATTCCTACTCCGGATTTGTTTTACGGGGATAGAACTAAGTTTTTGAACTTTAAAAATAACTGCAAATTGTTTTTTGCTCTGAAACCCCGTTCCTCTGGTGATCCCATTCAGCAAGTAAAAATAGTTATTTCTCTGCTGCGTGGTGACCCTCAGGACAGGGCATTCTCCCTTGAGTCAGGGGATCCAGCATTGCTTAATGTAGATGCATTTTTTCAATCGCTCGGATTATGGTATGACGAACCTAACTCTGTAGAGCATGCTGAGAAAACACTGTTGGCCCTGTGTCAGGGTCAGGAAGCGGCAGAATTATACTGCCAGAAATTTAGAAAATGGTCTGTGCTCACTAAATGGAATGAGGATGCTCTGGCAGCAATTTTCAGAAATGGTCTTTCTGAAGCCTGTTATGGTGGGGTTCCCCACGCCTGTTGGTTTGAGCGAGTCTATGTCTCTGGCCATTCAGATTGATCGGCGCCTGCGCGAACGCAAAGTGGTGCACCATATGGCAGCGTCCTCTGAGCAGAGTCCTGAGCCTATGCAATGTGATAGGATTTTGACTAGAGCGGAACAGAGGGGATACAGACGTCAGAATGGGCTGTGTTTTTACTGTGGGGATTCTGCTCATGCTATTTCTGATTGCCCTAAGCGTATTAAGAGGGTCGCTAGATCTGTTACCATTAGTACTGTGCAGCCTAAGTTTCTCCTGTCTGTGACCCTGATTTGCTCATTGTCATCTTTTTCTGTCATGGCATTTGTGGATTCGGGCGCTGCTCTGAACTTAATCGACTTAGAATTCGCTAGGCGCTGTGGTTTTTCTTTGCAACCTTTGCAGAGTCCCATACCCTTAAGGGGTATTGATGCTACACCGTTGGCCAAGAATAAACCTCAGTATTGGACTCAGCTGACTATGTGCATGGCTCCAGCACATCAGGAAGATTGTCGTTTTCTGGTGTTGCATAGTTTACATTATGTTGTTGTACTGGGTTTTCCATGGTTACAAGTACACAATCCAGTGCTGGATTGGAAATCTGTTATGGAGCTGGTGGTTAGGAACACTTGGGATGACCTGATAGGTAAACCAGAAATATAGGACAAGCTCTGGGGATGTGGGAACTTTACTGACCACAACCCTGATCCTATCGCACACACTATAGGCAGCCGTGGAGCGTACCTAACTCTCCCTAGACGCCTCTTCACAGCCTGAGAGCTAGCTACCCCTAGAGAGAAACAAAAGCCTCACTTGCCTCAGAGAAATTTCCCCAAAGTAATAGAAGCCCCCCACAAATAATGAAGGTGAGTTAAGAGGAAAATACAAACATAGGAATGAAAACAGGTTTTAGCAAAAGAGGCCCACTAATACTAAATAGGAAGAAGATAGCAAGGTAACTGTGCGGTCAGTATAAAATACTACAAAAATATCCACGCAGAGAATACAAAAGACCCTCACATCGACTCACGATGTGAGGGAGCAACTCCGCACCCCAGAACTTCCAGCTAGCAAGAAAATAGCATATAAGCAAGCTGGACTGAATTAATCATATACTGAGAAACATTTTCCAAAAGCATTGAGCAAAATGAACTAGCATGAACTTAGCTTCTCCAGGAGGAGACAGGTCACAAGGAAGTCCCAGAGAGATCTGAACCAGTACTGAATACAACGACAGCTGGCAACAAGTAAAGATCTAGATGGAGTTAAATAGGCAGCTAGCATAGCAGAAAACGAGGCAGCTGGGAGCCCAGCTAAAGACCAGCAGTATCACTCAAAGCCACCAGAGGGAGCCCACGAACAGAACTCAACAAAGTACCATTCACGACCACAGGAGGGAGCCCGAGAACGGAATTCACAACAGTACCCCCCCCTTGAGGAGGGGTCACCGAACCCTCACCAGAGCCCCCAGGCCGATCAGGACGAGCCAAATGAAAGGCACGAACTAAATCGGCAGCATGGACATCAGAGGCAACAACCCAGGAATTATCCTCCTGACCATAGCCCTTCCATTTAACCAAGTACTGAAGCTTCCGTCTCGAAATACGAGAATCCAAGATCTTCTCCACCACATACTCCAATTCTCCCTCAACCAACACCGGAGCAGGAGGATCAACAGAAGGAACCACAGGCACCACATACCTCCGCAACAATGACCTATGGAACACATTATGGATGGCAAAAGATGCTGGGAGGTCCAAACGAAATGACACAGGATTGAGGATTTCAGAGATCTTATAAGGACCGATGAAACAAGGCTTAAACTTAGGAGAGGAAACCTTCATTGGGACATAACGAGAGGACAACCAAACCAAATCCCCCACATGAAGTCGGGGACCCACACAGCGGTTAGCAAAGCGCTGAGCCTTCTCCTGTGACAGAGTCAAATTGTCCACTACGTGGTTCCAAATCTGCTGCAACCTATCCACCACAGAATCCACACCAGGACAGTCAGAAGGCTCAACCTGCCCTGAGGAAAAACGAGGATGAAAACCAGAATTACAAAAAAAAGGTGAAACCAAAGTAGCCGAACTAGCCCGATTATTGAGGGCGAACTCAGCCAATGGCAAAAAAGTCACCCAATCATCCTGATCAGCAGAAACAAAACATCTCAGATAAGTTTCTAAGGTCTGATTAGTTCGTTCGGTTTGGCCATTTGTCTGAGGATGGAAAGCCGAAGAAAAAGACAATTCAATGCCCTTCTTAGCACAAAAGGACCGCCAGAATCTGGACACAAACTGGGACCCTCTGTCAGACACAATGTTCTCCGGAATACCATGCAAACGAACCACATTCTGAAAAAACAGCGGAACTAAATAAGAGGAGGAAGGCAATTTGGGCAAGGGCACCAAATGGATCATCTTAGAAAAACGGTCACAAACCACCCAGATGACAGACATCCTCTGAGAGACCGGAAGATCTGAAATAAAATCCATGGAGATATGCGTCCAGGGCCTCTTTGGGACAGGCAAAGGCAAAAGCAATCCACTGGCACGAGAACAGCAAGGCTTGGCCCGAGCACAAATCCCACAGGACTGCACAAAAGAACGCACATTCCGCGACAAGGAAGGCCACCAAAAGGACCTAGCCACCAAATCTCTGGTACCAAAAATCCCAGGATGACCTGCCAACACTGAACAATGAACCTCGGAAATAACTCTACTGGTCCATCTATCAGGGACAAACAGTCTCTCCGGTGGACAACGGTCAGATCTATCGACCTGAAACTCCTGCAGCACCCGCCGCAAATCAGGGGAGATGGCAGACAGAATCACCCCCTCTCTGAGGATACCAGCTGGTTCAGGAACTCCCGGAGAGTCAGGCACAAAACTCCTAGAAAGGGCATCAGCCTTCACATTCATAGAGCCCGGAAGGTACGAAACCACGAAATCAAAACGAGAGAAAAACAGTGACCATCGAGCCTGTCTAGGATTTAGCCGCTTGGCCGACTCGAGATAAATCAAATTCTTGTGATCCGTCAAGACCACCACACGATGTTTGGCTCCCTCAAGCCAATGACGCCACTCCTCAAATGCCCACTTCATTGCCAACAACTCCCGATTACAAACATCATAATTACGCTCGGCAGGCGAAAACTTTCTCGAAAAGAAAGCACATGGCTTCATCACAGAGCCATCAGAGCTTCTCTGAGACAAGACAGCCCCTGCTCCAATCTCAGAGGCATCAACCTCGACCTGAAAAGGGAGAGAAACATCCGGCTGACGCAAGACAGGAACCGAAGAAAACCGACGTTTCAGCTCCTGAAAGGCCTCAACGGCCGCAGAAGACCAATTCGTCACATCAGCATCCTTTTTGGTCAGATCAGTCAAAGGCTTAACAACACTAGAAAAATTAGTGATGAAGCGACGGTAAAAATTAGCAAAGCCCAGGAACTTCTGAAGACTCTTCACAGATGTAGGTTGAGTCCAATCATGAATGGCCTGGACTTTAACTGGATCCATCTCGATAGTAGAAGGGGAAAAAATAAAGCCCAAAAAGGAAACCTTCTGGACTCCGAAGAGACATTTAGAGCCCTTCACAAACAAGGCATTAGCACGCAGGACCTGAAATACCATCCTGACCTGCCACACATGAGATTCCCAATCATCAGAAAAGACCAGAATATCATCCAGGTATACAATCATGAATCTATCCAGATACTCTCGAAAGATGTCGTGCATAAAGGACTGAAACACAGAAGGGGCATTAGAAAGCCCAAATGGCATCACCAAGTACTCAAAATGGCCTTCAGGCGTATTAAATGCTGTTTTCCATTCATCGCCCTGTTTTATATGCACAAGATTATACGCTCCTCGAAGATCTATCTTGGTGAACCAACTAGCCCCCTTAATCCGAGCAAAAGATCGGACAGCAGAGGCAGAGGGTACTGAAATTTGACCGTGATTTTATTAAGAAGGCGATAATCTATACAGGGTCTCAGAGAACCATCCTTCTTGGCCACAAAAAAGAACCCTGCTCCCAAGGGTGACGAGGACGGGCGAATATGCCCTTTCTCCAAGGACTCCTTTATATAACTCCGCATAGCGGCATGCTCTGGCACAGACAAATTAAAAAGTCGACCCTTAGGGAACTTACTACCAGGAATCAAATTTATAGCACAATCACAATCCCTATGAGGAGGTAGGGCACTGGATTTGGGCTCATCAAATACATCCTGGTAATCCGACAAAAATTCAGGGACTTCCGAAGGAGTAGAAGACGCAATTGATACCAAAGGAGCATCGCCATGTACCCCTTGACAACCCCAACTAGACACAGACATTAATTTCCAATCCAATACTGGATTATGAACCTGCAGCCATGGCAACCCCAAGACGACAACATCATGCAAATGATGTAATACCAGAAAGCGAATATCCTCCTGATGAGCAGGAGTCATGCACATGGTCACTTGAGTCCAGTACTGAGGCTTATTCTTGGCCAATGGCGTAGCATCAATTCCCCTCAGTGGAATGGGGAAATGTAAAGGCTCCAAGAAAAAACCACAGCGCCTGGCAAAATCCAAATCCATCAAATTCAGGGCAGCGCCTGAATCCACAAAAGCCATAACTGAGTAGGACGACAGAGAGCAAATCAAAGTAACAGACAAAACAAATTTAGGCTGTACAGTACCAATGGTGACGGACTTAGCGAACCCTTTAGTGCGCTTAGGACAATCTGAGATAGCATGAGTGGAGTCACCACAGTAAAAACACAACCCATTCTGACGTCTGTGATTTTGCCGTTCAATTCTGGTCAGAATCCTACCACATTGCACAGACTCAGGCTTCTGCTCAGAGAACACTGCCAGATGGTGCACAGGTTTGCGCTCCCGCAAACGCCGATCAATCTGAATGGCCAAGGACATTGATTCATTCAGACCTGCAGGCGTGGGAAACCCCACCATAACATTCTTAAGGGCTTCAGAAAGACCCTTTCTGAAAATCGCTGCCAGGGCACACTCATTCCATTGAGTGAGCACAGACCACTTCCTAAACCTCTGGCAGTAAACCTTCGCTTCCTCCTGACCCTGCGACAGAGCCAGCAAGATCTTTTCTGCCTGGTCTACTAAATTAGGTTCCTCATAAAGCAATCCAAGTGACAGAAAAAACGCATCCACATTTAGCAATGCAGGATCTCCTGGCACCAGGGAAAATGCCCAATCTTGAGGGTCACCACGTAACTAAGAAATAATAATTTTAACTTGCTGAGTAGGGTCACCAGAGGAGCGGGGTTTCAGAGCAAGAAACAATTTGCAATTATTTTTGAAATTCTGAAACTTAGATCTATCGCCAGAAAACAAATCAGGAATTGGTATTCTAGGCTCTAACATAGGATTCCGAACTACATAATCCTGAATGCTTTGTACCCTTGCAGTGAGATGATCCACACTAGAGGACAGACTTTGAATATCCATATCTGCAGCTGAGTCCTGAACCACCCAGAGATTAAGGGGAGGAGAGAGGCAAAACACACTGCAGAGAAAAAAAAATGAGCTCAGGACTTCTCTTATCCCTCTTTTGCGATGCATTAACTCTTTGGCCAGCTGTACTGTTATGGAGCTGGTGGTTAGGAACACTTGGGATGACCTGATAGGTAAGCCAGAAATATAGGACAAGCTCTGGGGATGTGGGAACTTTACTGACCGCAACCCTGATCCTATCGCACACACTATAGGCAGCCGTGGAGCGTACCTAACTCTCCCTAGACGCCTCTTCACAGCCTGAGAGCTAGCTACTGTAAGATAATGTAAGATTATTCCTACTGAGTGTATTGGGGGACACTCGCTTTGCTGCGACATTCAGCACACGGGCACGGGTTTTTAAAACAAAACAGTCTATCTGGTTTATTAGGGTATCATAAACCACATCGTGAACAGTCCATTTACACACTGTACCAGGACATCACATCACGTTTCATATCCTCAGTCTGTAGCAACTAAACATGCTGGTCCTCTCCTGACCAGCTGCAGTGGGTTACCACACAGTTCATGGAACATAACAAGCACCATCAGACAATGATACCTTATGGGAGCTCCTGCTCCATCTGCTGACTCCTTGTCAGTCCGCTCTCCTGGGGAAACTGCCTAACGGGGTTCACCAACTTGCCTGGCCGGCACACATCAGTCAGTCCAGAGCCACCGAAGGCCGGTAGCTTCCCCAACGCCGATCATCCAGGTCCACAGTCTCTCAGGTGCTCCAAGAAGACTCCACTCGCAGGACCTTCTAACATAGACTGTGCCGGACCATGATCACACTGTGTTCTTCAGAACGTCCATCCCACCTGGGACCGTTCAACACAGGCCGTGGCCTGTCTGGGTGCTATTCAGGACTCAGTCCAACACCACAGGCCACCAGGTCCAAGCCATGTGCTTTCCAGGAAGCCTCCTCCCAGGTCTTCCTACACGGGGCACACAGCCCATGCACAGGCTTCCAGGACCTTGCACTTGGACCATTCAGATCCAACACTGGAACCACACAGGAACCACACAGAAGACCACGTGACCCACACCCTGGTCAGGTTATGTACCTGTAACCACACCCACAGTAATGGATCACCTGGGCTGGTCACGTGATCCTGACATTACTGCAGGTCAATTCTCACGGCCTCAATACGACTCCGTGCACATACCGGGGAGACCATGCAGCGCCCCCTACCTGTTACAGGGGTCACTATATCACATATCCCCCCCCCTCTGTTCAAGCTTGTGGGGTTGAACACCTGTCATACACGTGGGGTCAAGGGATATGTCACGCACGTTGCCTTGCCCTACCTGTCGAGAGAACCGCCTCAGTCGGTTTTGAGCATCACACCCAACCATCCATTTGTTGAGTTTACCCTGCCCCCAGCGGTCAACATGTAGGCCTTGAGCTTTGGCCTTTAGGTCACAGTCTGTGTCACCAAACCTTTAGTCAAGTTTGTCTCTTTACTCGACCTTTCTCTCCAGGGTCGCCACACACGGTTGGTGTGGTCATTGGTCCCACATACAGTCGAGACTAGCAACTGATCAGAGTCTGACCCTCCAACACTACGTCTACTACTGTACATGTCCCTTTTGTTTCCTTTTCCTTGGGAAGAAGGCGGCCGCCACCTTATGTTCTGCAGCTGTTTATTGACCTGCCGTCCGTACAGTCTTAGCTGCTCCATTTCTTTCAGGTATGCCATGCGATACCTCAGGAGCATCCGGATATTCCCTAGACTCTCCTTGGACCCGACAAGCAGGAATTACACCATTCCATCTTCACCCACCTGGGCCTCGTCTTCAGCCGGAATCCTCAGTCTCTTCACACCGGATATATCCACCATCTCCTGCATCACTTTCCCAAATCGGCCAATGAGCTTCGCTACCAGAGCTCTGGGCACTTGGACTGTGTCCTCTACCAAGCCCAGACGACTTTGAGCTTTCCTGGCTTGCTCCAAACAATGAGTGGCCTCACCATTCCCCAACAGGACCATCTGTTTCGTGCGGAGGCACCGTAGGTGCATGTCCCTCAGGACAGCCACCCTCTTCACTGTGACTTCCTTATTAGACAGTATCACCAACTGTCTCGTCTCCAGTGCCCAGTGCACACTACACGCTTCTACTGCCTTTTTAAAGGCCTCATGCACACCCTCACGGGTACATGCATCTTGCGCCTCTACGGGTGCATCTATCACGCACTTGAAGAGCGGAGTCTCACTTCCTTCAAGAACAGATGGCTCCTGCCTTGCCATGGACCTTTTCATCAAGACACCTGTCACAACCGGGTGACCATCTTGTTCTGCTTTTAGCGCCAACTCCTCTTCAGCTTTACCCTCTTCCAGACCCCGGGTCAAGATGGGCCTTAGCAGCTTCACCTCGTTACCACTCTGGTACTGACACGAGAAGTCTGCGACCACCACCTCTTTGCCTTGTAGAGGGCCTTTCAGTGCTTCTCTGAGCACGTCAATGTCTTCCTTTAGGGTCTGATACACATTTTGCCATCTGAACAGGTGACCTCTGAGCTCAGAGACTTCCTTCTCCAGCTCATCCACTCTGCGCTCAGCCGCTTGTCTCAGGACCCTTTCTCGTTCGAGATGGTCGTTCACCGTCTCTTTAACCAGTTCTATCTCGCTCCTCCCATCCTTTGGACTGGTGGAACATCCATTACTTGAGGAGGTATTTACTTCAGGCACCACCTCCTTGGTGGCCTCCTCCACTTCTGCACCCTCAGACTCTGCACTGTCAGGGTTGGCCCTCTCTTGGGTCTCAGCGGTGACATCATTAGGTTCGTCCCTTTTCCCTGGGACTTCAGAGTACTTCATATACCCCAGGTCCTCAGCATCTTCCGTCAATTCCTCACACGGAACAACCGGCTCAGCCCCTTTGGCTCTTTTACGTCTCCGGCGACGGGAGGAAGAATTGCCTGAGTCAACCTTATTACACTCTTTTCCACTGGTATCACCGTCTGAATGTGAGTGACCACCATCCGTCACCACAGGTCCTGGACCCCGTTCTCCACCCGGTACCACAGGTCCTGGACCCCGTCCTCCACCTGTCACCACAGGTCCTGGACCCTGTCCTCCACCCGGTACCACAGGTCCTGGACCCCGTCCTCCACCTGTCACCATGGCACATGCGCTTGTTACTGGCCATGACTTGTCACAGTCACCCCCAGAATCTGTGTCACACCCCACAGTATGATGACGCCACGAGTCACTCTCTGTCTGGGTGTCAGCTCCACTTGTTTTATCCAGCAGACCACTACCAGTCGTATTGTGGCACACTTCATGTGAAGTCAGGTCAGTTAGTTGGACAGTCGCACCTTTTCCCTTGTTCAGGCCTACCATAGGACTGTCAACTCTAGGGGGCGCCTTCTCAATATTACTAACTGACATCCACATTATGTCCACAAACACTTCAGTCTTTTCCCACAGTGCTACCAAATCTTGTCCTATTACCATAGGATACGGCAAGATCGGGTCTACAGCCACCTCATGGTATGTGGAAACCTCCGCTGCGACAATGTAGATAGTGGCTACCTGGAGATATTCAGTGTCGCTAGGTGACACAGAATTTCCTGGAAGGGTTCTCAGCACAGACGCTTCTCTCCCCGGGTCTATCAATCCCCGCACACACTTTCCATCCAGCCAAAAAGGACACAGTCGTGACACCTCACTGATTGCCGCCCCTTTTTTGGCTCCGCCGCCTTTTTGGCTCCGCCCCCTTTTTGGGCCAGTGCTCTGCTTTTTGACACTACCCCTGTCCGGGATTCAGCCCCCCTTCGGGATTCCACCCCTTTTTGGGCCATTACCCCTGTTCGGGTTACCGCCCCTTTTTGGAACTCCGCCCCCTTCCAGGCAACCATCTCCATTTGGGCCACGGCTCACTATTAGGGATACTCCCCTCCCTGGGATACACCCCGTGGACTTCTCCACGGCACTCAGGCCCCAGTTCGCACAGTGCACCCCTTTGTCTCTGGGCTTGTACTGGCCCTTTAAGAGTCAGCACAACTTGGCAGAAAAGGGAGAGAAAAAAAATATTTTTTTTTTTTCTCTTTTATATGTCACTTCACCAGCTCCTGCTGGTACTGCCACAGCTCCCGCTGCAGTCACATACAACCGGCACCTCCGGCTGCCAACCACAAGCCACTGCAGCTCTGCCTGCTGTGGAACCTCTTGCTGCCACTGCAGCTACGCTCCACAAGGCTCTACCGCTGACTTTGTGGACCCGCTGATCCACAGGACACCGCTTGTCCCCTTCGTAACCCCGCCGAGTTACAGCCAGACGCTTGTCAGCTTCGTAACCCCGCCGAGTTACAGCCAGACGCTTGTCAGCTTCGTAACCCCGCCGAGTTACAGCAATCAACTCCACGTGTGCGTGCTGGATCGTTGCCCGCATTCTCCGCCAAATGTAAGATAATGTAAGACTATTCCTACTGAGTGTATTGGGAGACACTCGCTTTGCCGCGACATTCAGCACACGGGCACGGGTTTTTAAAACAAAACAGTCTATCTGGTTTATTAGGGTATCATAAACCACACCGTGAACAGTCCATTTACACACTGTACCAGGACATCACATCACGTTTCATATCCTCAGTCTGTAGCAACTAAACATGCTCGTCCTCTCCTGACCAGCTGCAGTGGGTTACCACACAGTTCATGGAACATAACAAGCACCATCAGACAATGATACCTTATGGGAGCTCCTGCTCCATCTGCTGACTCCTTGTCAGTCCGCTCTCCTGGGGAAACTGCCTAACGGGGTTCACCAACTTGCCTGGCCGGCACACATCAGTCAGTCCAGAGCCACCGAAGGCCGGTAGCTTCCCCAACGCCGATCATCCAGGTCCACAGTCTCTCAGGTGCTCCAAGAAGACTCCACTCGCAGGAGCTTGTACCTGTAACCACACCCACAGTAATGGATCACCTGGGCTGGTCACGTGATCCTGACATTACTGCAGGTCAATTCTCACGGCCTCAATATGACTCCGTGCACATACCGGGGAGACCATGCAGTGCCCCCTACCTGTTACATGGGTCACTATATCACACTACCCCTAGAGAGAAACAAAAGCCTCACTTGCCTCAGAGAAATTTCCCCAAAGTAATAGCAGCCCCCCACAAATAATGACGGTGAGTTAAGAGGAAAATACAAACATAGGAATGAAAACAGGTTTTAGCAAAAGAGGCCCACTAATACTAAATAGGAAGAAGATAGCAAGGTAACTGTGCGGTCAGTATAAAATACTACAAAAATATCCACGCAGAGAATACAAAAGACCCTTACATCGACTCACGATGTGAGGGAGCAACTCCGCACCCCAGAACTTCCAGCTAGCAAGAAAATAGCATATAAGCAAGCTGGACTGAATTAATCATATACTGAGAAACATTTTCCAAAAGCATTGAACAAAATGAACTAGCATGAACTTAGCTTCTCCAGGAGGAGACAGGTCACAAGGAAGTCCCAGAGAGATATGAACCAGTACTGAAAACAACGACAGCTGGCAACAAGTAAAGATCTAGATGGAGTTAAATAGGCAGCCAGCATAGCAGAAAACGAGGCAGCTGGGAGCCCAGCTAAAGACCAGCAGTATCACTCAAAGCCACCAGAGGGAGCCCACGAACAGAACTCAACAAAGTACCATTCACGACCACAGGAGGGAGCCCGAGAACGGAATTCACAACAGAAATCAATGTCTGTGACTAGTTGGGGTTGTCAAGGGGTACATAGTGACGTTCCTTTAATGTCAATTTCCTCTTCCCCCTCTTCTGATGTTCCTGAATTTTTGTCAGATTTCCAGGATGTATTTGATGAGCCCAAGTCCAGTTCCCTTCCTCCACATAGGGACTGTGATTGTGCTATTGACTTGATTCCTGGCTGTAAGTTCCCTAAGGGCAGACTTTTCAATCTGTCTGTGCCAGAGCATGCAGCCATGCGGAGCTATGTAAAGGAGTCTTTAGAGAAGGGGCATATTCGGACGTCTTCGTCACCATTGGGAGCGGGATTCTTTTTTGTTGCCAAGAAGGATGGCTCCTTGAGACCATGTATTGATTATCGTCTTCTTAATAAGATCACGGTCAAATTCCAATACCCTTTACCTTTGCTCTCTGATTTGTTTGCTCGGATTAAGGGGGCTAGTTGGTTTACCAAGATTGACCTTCGAGGGGCATATAATCTTCTTCGTATTAAACAGGGTGACGAATGGAAAACTGCATTTAATACGCCCAAAGGCCATTTTGAATACCTGGTGATGCCTTTCGGGCTTTCTAATGCTCCTTCTGTATTTCAGTCCTTTATGCATGATATTTTCCGCAATTATCTTGACAAATTCTTGATTGTGTATTTGGATGATATTTTGATTTTTTCCAATGATTGGGAGTCTCATGTGAAGCAGGTCAGGATGGTATTCCAGATCCTTCGTGATAATTCTCTATTTGTGAAGGGGTCTAAGTGCCTATTTGGAGTTCAGAAGGTCTCTTTTTTGGGGTTTATTTTTTCTCCTTCGTCTATAGAAATGGATCCTGTTAAGGTCCAAGCCATTCATGACTGGATTCAACCCACATCTGTGAAGAGCCTTCAGAAATTTTTGGGCTTTGCTAATTTTTATCGCCGTTTCATTGCCAACTTCTCTAGTGTGGTTAAACCCCTGACCGATTTGACGAAGAAAGGCGCTGATGTGACTAATTGATCCTCTGAGGCTGTTGAGGCCTTTCAGGAGCTTAAACGCCGATTTACTTCTGCCCCTGTCTTGCGTCAGCCGGATGTTTCTCTTCCTTTTCAGGTTGAGGTTGATGCTTCTGAGATTGGGGCAGGGGCCGTTTTGTCACAGATGAATTCTGATGGTTCCTTGATGAAGCCATGTGCCTTCTTTTCCCGAAAGTTTTCGCCTGCGGAATGCAATTATGATGTCGGCAATCGGGAGTTGTTGGCTATGAAGTGGGCATTTGAGGAATGGCGACATTGACTTGAGGGAGCCAAGCACCGCATTGTGGTCTTGACCGATCATAAGAATCTGATTTACCTCGAGTCGGCCAAGCGGCTGAACCCTAGACAGGCTCGGTGGTCCCTGTTTTTCTCCCGTTTTGATTTTGTGGTCTCATATCTTCCAGGATCTAAGAATGTTAAGGCGGATGCCCTCTCTAGGAGTTTTTTGCCTGATTCTCCTGGAGTCCTTGAGCCGGTTGGCATTCTTAGGGAAGGGGTGATTCTGTCTGCCATCTCCCCTGATTTGCGGCGGGCGCTTCTGAAATTTCAGGCTGATAAACCTGACCGCTGTCCTGTGGGGAAGCTGTTTGTTCCTGATAGATGGGCAAGTAAGGTAATTTCTGAGGTCCATTGTTCTGTGTTGGCCGGTCATCCTGGGATTTTTGGTACCAGAGATTTGGTTGCTAGGTCCTTTTGGTGGCCTTCCTTGTCGCGGGATGTGCGTCCTTTTGTGCAGTCCTGTGGGACTTGGGCCCGGGCTAAGCCTTGCTGTTCCCACGCTAGTGGGTTGCTTTTGCCTTTGCCTGTCCCGGAAAGGCCTTGGACGCATATTTCCATGGATTTTATTTCGGATCTTCCTGTGTCCAAGAGGATGTCTGTTATCTGGGTGGTTTGTGACCGGTTCTCTAAAATGGTCCATTTGGTACCTTTGCCTAAATTGCCTTCCTCCTCTGATTTGGTTCCATTATTTTTTCAGCATGTGGTTCGTTTGCATGGCATTCCAGAGAATATTGTGTCTGACAGAGGTTCCCAGTTTGTTTCCAGGTTTTGGCGGGCCTTTTGTGCTAAGATGGGCATTAATTTGTCTTTTTCTTCGGCGTTTCATCCTCAGACAAATGGCCAAACTGAGCGAACTAATCAAACCTTGGAAACCTATTTGAGATGCTTTGTGTCTGCTGATCAGGATGATTGGGTGTCTTTCTTGCCGTTGGCCGAGTTTGCCCTTAATAATCGGGCCAGTTCGGCTACTTTGGTTTCGCCTTTCTTTTGTAATTTTGGTTTCCATCCTCGTTTTTCTTCAGGGCAGGTTGAGCCTTCTGATTGTCCTGGTGTGGATTCTGTGATGGACAGGTTGCAGCAGATTTGGACTCATGTGGTAGACAATTTGACATTGTCCCAGGAAAAGGCTCAGCGTTTTGCTAACCGCCGTCGGTGTGTTGGTCCTCGGCTTCATGTGGGGGATTTGGTCTGGTTATCCTCTCGTCATGTTCCTATGAAGGTTTCTTCCCCTAATTTCAAGCCTCGGTTTATTGGTCCTTATAAGATTTCTGAGATTATCAATCCAGTGTCTTTTCGTTTGGCCCTTCCAGCCTCTTTTGCCATCCACAATGTTTTCCATAGATCTTTGTTGCAGAGATATGTGGTACCCGTTGTTCCATCTGTTGATCCTCCTGCCCCGGTGTTGGTACAGGGGGAGTTTGAATATGTGGTTGAGAAAATTTTGGATTCTCATTTTTCGAGGCGGAGGCTTCAGTATCTTGTCAAGTGGAAGGGTTATGGCCAGGAGGATAATTCTTGGGTGGTTGCCTCCGATGTCCTTGCCGCCGATTTGGTTCGTGCTTTCCATTTGGCTCATCCTGATCGGCCTGGGGGCTCTGGTGAGGGTTCGGTGACCCCTCCTCAGGGGGGGGTACTGTTGTGAATTCCGCTCTTGGGCTCCCTCCGGTGGTTATAAGTGGCATTTTTGTGAATTCTGCTTTTGGGCCCCCTCCTGTGGTTTTGAGTGGTATGGCTGCTTCTTGGATTTAGCATCAGCAGCTGTTCTCACTGATCGTTTTTCTGGCTCGGCTATATTAGTCTGGCCTTATCCCTAATTCAATGCCAGTTGTCAATTGTTGAGCTTGGAGTCATGGCTCTCTGAGGATTTCCCTGCCACTCTGACCATTTCAGTAAAGCTAAGTCCTTGCTTGTCTTTTTGCAGTTCACTTGTTGTGGACTTTGTTGTTTGGCATTTTCTATGTTTTGCTCATTTGTCCAGCTTATCAGTATGGATCTATTTAGCTAAGCTGGAAGCTCTGGGCAGCAGAGTTTGCCCTCCACACCTTTAGTCAGGTGTGGAGATTTTTGCATTTCTCTGCGGTGGACTTTTTCTAGTTTTTATTACTGACCACACAGTTTTCTGTTCTGTACTAATTCTGTCTAGCTAGTAGTGGCCTCCTTTGCTAAATCTTGTTTCATACTACGTATGTCATTTCCTTCTCCTCTCACAGTCATTATTTGTGGGGGGCTGTCCTATCCTTTGGGGATTTTCTCTGAGGCAAGATAGCTTTCCTGTTTCTACCTTCAGGGGTAGCTAGTTCTCTGGCTGTGACGAGGTGTCCAGGGAGTGACAGGAACATCCCACGGCTACTGCTAGTGTCTGTGTTAAGATTAGGAACTGCGGTCGGTATAGTTACCACCTGCTCAGAGCTAGTCGCATGTCGCTCCTTAATCACCAGACCATAACAGTATTCAGCATCATGTGGGGCCATTATACAATATGGGGCACTGTGTGACCATTATACAGTATTGAGCATCACGTGTAGCCATTATACAGTATGGAGCACTGTGTGTAACTAGTTGTGAATTGGGTGTGGTCAGGGCATGGCCTAAAATTTGTCACGGCGCACTGCGTGCACCACTACCTTTGTCCCTCCTTGCCTTCTTCAAAAGTTGGGAGGTATGTCAAATACATTATATATTAATAATTTATTAATAATTTATTAAGAAACTAATCAGACCAGAATCTTGTACCTCATTTTAAGGAATCGTGAACATTGATGTGCTCCTCCAAGTTTGAATATGCTAGACCAGAAATTATTAGACAAGTGGCAACTATAATTAATGAGTAACATAACTTATGTCTTGTCTGTTATGACACAACAATAATATCTTTATTAGAACTGGAGCGAATAAAATTGCAGGACCCGGTACAGTGGCCATATCAGTATCTGTGATCATTGAACAGGAGCCCTGAGAACCTGTTGTGGATTCTGTTTGCGGGCTCCCTCTGGTGGTTACTGCTGGTACTGGGTGACTTTGGTGGGTTGCGGCCTTTGGTTTCCATCTGTCCATCAGAGGCTGGGTGTTTCCTATTTTACCTGGCCTCTCTGTCATTTCCCTTGCCGGCTATCAATGTGTTCAGATGTGCTCTGTTTGGTTCCTGCCTACCTGCTCCCAGATCTTTCAGGATAAGCTAAGTGCTGATTTTCAGTGGTTTGGTTTTTTGTCCAGCTTGCTTAGAATGTCTCTTTGTTAGCTGGTTGCTCTAGTGGACTGAGGTTCTCCCCATGTGCCATGAGTTGGCACATGGGTTCTTGTAATCTCAGGATGGTTTTTTTGATTAGGGTTTTTTGCTGACCGCTCAGTCCCCTTTTGTGTCATTCTGCTTTCTAGTTTTCAGCGGGCCTCTATTTGCTAAAGCTATATACATCATCTCTATGTGTGTGCCTTCCTCTCATTTCACCGTCAATACATGTGGGGGGCAACTATATCTTTGGGGTTAATTCCTCTGGAGGCAAGTGAGGTCTTTGTTTTCTCTGCAGTACTAGTTAGCTCTTAGGCTGGTGCGTGGCGTCTAGAACCAACGTAGGCACGCTCCCTGGCTATCTCTAGTTGCGTTTGTCAGGCGTAGGGCAGCGGTCAGCCCAGGTTCCATCACCCTAGAGCTCGTCCGATATTTATTATATTTTGCTCATCCTGTGCTATCCCTAGCCATTGGGGATTCACGACAGTATAGCCGGCCCACAAAGTGTTAATTGTTTGGGCTGAAGCAGGAGAATAAGAAGTGTTCAAGGAAAATTTTTTTTTTTTTTTTCCTTCAGAGTTTTGCTGCCTAGCCCTTAATTGCTGTCTAGCTGCTTCTTACCTCCTCTTAACCCTTGAATGGCTCTGATCTTAGCTGTTAATCATGGATGTCCAGAGTTTGGCTTCCAGCCTGAGTAATCTCGCGGCAAAGGTTCAAAACATACAGGATTTCGTTGTTCACACTCCCATGTCTGAACCTGGAATTCCTATTCCAGAGTTTTTTTCTGGAGATAGATCTACCTTCCTGAATTTCAGGAACAATTGTAAATTGTTTCTCTCTTTGAAATCTCGCTCCTCTGGAGACCCTGCTCAACAGGTCAAGATTGTTATATCGTTCCTACGGGGCGACCCTCAGAATTGGGCATTTGCATTGGCACCAGGGGATCCTGCATTGCTCAGTGTGGATGCGTTTTTTCTGGCATTGGGATTGCTCTATGAGGAACCTAACCTAGAGATTCAGGCTGAAAAGGCTTTATTAGCCCTCTCTCAGGGGCATGATGAAGCGGAAATATATTGTCAGAAATTTCGGAAATGGTCGGTGCTTACTCAGTGGAATGAGTGCGCCCTGGCTGCAAACTTCAGAAATGGTCTTTCTGAGGCCATTAAGGATATTATGGTGGGGTTCCCTGCGCCTACAGGTCTGAATGAGTCTATGGCTATGGCCATTCAGATTGATCGGCGTTTACGGGAGCGCAAACCCGTGCACCAGTTGGCGGTGTCTTCTGAACAGGCACCTGAGACTATGCAATGTGATAGAATTCAGTCCAGAAGTGAACGGCAAAATTATAGGCGGAAAAATGGTTTGTGTTTTTATTGTGGTGATTCAGCTCATGTTATATCAGCATGCTCTAAACGCACAAAAAGGGTTGATAAATCTTTTGCCATTGATACTCTGCAGTCTAAGTTCATTTTGTCTGTGACTCTGATTTTTTCACTGTCTTCCATTTCCGTCGATGCCTATGTGGATTCAGGCGCTGCCCTGAGTCTTATGGATTGGTCATTTGCTAAACGCTGCGGTTTTAGTCTAGAGCCTCTGGAAGTTCCTATTCCTCTGAAAGGAATTGATTCTACACCATTGGCTATGAATAAACCGCAGTATTGGACACAAGTGACCATGCGCATGACTCCCGTTCATCAGGAGGTGATTCGCTTCCTTGTACTGTATAATTTACATGATGTACTAGTGCTTGGTCTGCCATGGTTACAAACTCATAATCCTGTCCTGGACTGGAAAACAATGTCTGTGCTAAGCTGGGGATGTCACGGGGTTCATGATGATGCACCTCCGATTTCTATAGCTTCATCTACTCCTTCGGAGATCCCTGCGTTTTTGTCGCATTATAGGGATGTTTTTGAGGAGCCTAAGCTCAATTCGCTCCCTCCCCATAGAGAGTGTGACTGTGCTATAGAATTGATTCCTGGCAGTAAGTTCCCTAAGGGTCGTTTATTTAATCTGTCACTGCCAGAGCATACTGCTATGCGGAATTATATTAAGGAGTCCTTGGAAAAGGGACATATTCGTCCATCTTCGTCCCCTCTGGGAGCAGGTTTTTTTTTTGTGGCAAAAAAAGATGGTTCCCTGAGGCCTTGTATAGATTATCGCCTTCTGAATAAGATTACAGTCAAATACCAGTATCCATTGCCATTATTTACTGATTTGTTTGCTCGCATTAAGGGGGCTAGGTGGTTCACTAAAATAGATCTTCGTGGTGCGTATAATCTGGTGCGGATTAAACAGGGTGATGAGTGGAAAACCGCATTTAATACACCTGAGGGCCATTTTGAGTATTTGGTAATGCCTTTTGGACTCTCCAATGCTCCGTCAGTCTTTCAGTCCTTTATGCACAATATTTTCCGTGAATATCTGGATAAGTTTATGATTGTGTATTTGGATGATATTTTGGTGTTTTCTGATGACTGGGAGTCTCATGTTCTACAGGTCAGGAAGGTGTTTCAAGTTTTGCGGGCCAATTCTCTGTTTGTGAAGGGCTCAAAGTGTCTCTTCGGAGTCCAGAAGATTTCTTTTTTGGGGTACATTTTTTCTCCTTCTACTATTGAGATGGATCCCGTTAAGGTTCAGGCTATTTGTGACTGGACACAACCTACATCTGTTAAGAGCCTTCAGAAGTTCTTGGGGTTTGCTAATTTTTATCGTCGGTTCATTGCTAATTTTTCCAGTATTGTTAAACCTTTGACTGATTTGACTAAAAAGGGTGCTGATGTTGCTGATTGGTCTCCTGCGGCCGTGGAGGCCTTTCGGGAACTTAAGCGCCGGTTTTCTTCTGCTCCTGTGTTGTGTCAACCAGATGTTTCACTTCCTTTCCAGGTGGAGGTTGATGCTTCCGAGATTGGAGCGGGGGCGGTTTTGTCACAGAGAAGTTCTAATGGCTCGGTGATGAAGCCATGTGCTTTCTTCTCTAGAAAATTCTCGCCCGCCGAGCGCAATTATGATGTGGGTAATCGGGAGCTTTTGGCCATGAAGTGGGCATTTGAGGAGTGGCGTCATTGGCTTGAGGGTGCTAAACATCGCGTGGTGGTCTTGACTGATCACAAGAATCTCACTTACCTTGAGTCTGCCAGGCGTTTGAATCCTAGACAGGCTCGTTGGTCGTTATTTTTTTCTCGTTTCAATTTCGTGGTTTCATACCTGCCAGGTTCAAAGAATGTGAAGGCAGATGCTCTTTCCAGGAGTTTTGTGCCTGACTCTCCTGGAGACACTGGGCCTGCTGGTATCCTTAGGGATGGGGTAATATTGTCCGCCGTATCCCCAGACTTGCGACGCGCATTGCAGGAGTTTCAGGTGGATAAACCGGATCGATGTCCACCAGAAAGACTGTTTGTTCCGGATGATTGGACCAGTAGAGTCATCTCCGAGGTCCATTCTTCTGTGTTGGCTGGTCATCCTGGAATATTTGGTACAAGAGACTTGGTGGCCAGGTCTTTTTGGTGGCCTTCCTTGTCTAGGGATGTGCGTACCTTTGTGCAGTCTTGTGAAGTGTGTGCTCGAGCTAAGCCTTGCTGTTCACGGGCTAGTGGGTTGTTGTTATCCTTGCCCATCCCGAAGAGGCCTTGGACGCACATTTCCATGGATTTTATTTCTGATCTCCCGGTTTCACAGAAAATGTCCGTTATCTGGGTTGTGTGTGACCGCTTTTCTAAGATGGTTCATTTGGTGCCCTTGCCTAAGTTGCCCTCCTCCTCTGAGTTGGTTCCTTTGTTTTTTCAGAACGTGGTTCGTTTGCATGGGATTCCGGAGAATATCGTTTCTGACAGGGGATCCCAGTTTGTGTCTAGATTTTGGCGGACGTTTTGTGCCAAGATGGGCATTGATTTGTCTTTCTCGTCTGCATTCCATCCTCAGACGAATGGCCAGACGGAGCGAACTAATCAGACCTTGGAAACTTATTTGAGGTGTTTTGTTTCTGCTGATCAGGATGACTGGGTTGCTTTTTTGCCACTGGCCGAATTTGCTCTTAATAATCGGGCTAGTTCGGCCACGTTGGTCTCTCCTTTTTTTTGTAATTCGGGGTTTCATCCTCATTTTTCCTCTGGTCAGGTGGAGACTTTGGATTGTCCTGGAGTGGACGTGGTGGTGGACAGGCTACATCACATTTGGAATCAGGTGGTGGACAATTTGAAGTTATCTCAGGAGAAGACTCAGCAGTTTGCTAATCGCCGTCGCCGCGTGGGTCCCCGACTTCTTGTTGGGGACTTGGTGTGGTTGTCTTCTCGTTTTGTCCCTATGAAGGTCTCTTCTCCTAAGTTCAAGCCTCGGTTCATCGGTCCTTATAGGATCTCGGAGATTCTTAACCCTGTATCTTTCCGTTTGGATCTCCCAGCATCGTTCGCTATTCATAATGTGTTCCATCGGTCGTTGTTGCGGAGGTATGAGGTGCCTGTTGTTCCTTCGGTCGAGCCTCCTGCTCCAGTGCTGGTGGAGGGAGAATTGGAGTATGTTGTTGAAAAGATCTTGGATTCTCGTGTTTCCAGACGCAAACTCCAGTATTTGGTTAAGTGGAAGGGTTATGGTCAGGAGGACAATTCCTGGGTGGTCGCCTCCGATGTTCATGCGACTGATTTGGTCCGCGCCTTCCATAGAGCTCACCCTGATCGCCCTGGGGGTTCTCGTGAGAGTTCGGTGACCCCTCCTCAAGGGGGGGGGTACTGTTGTGGATTCTGTTTGTGGGCTCCCTCTGGTGGTTACTGCTGGTACTGGGTGACTTTGGTGGGTTGCGGCCTTTGGTTTCCATCTGTCCATCAGAGGCTGGGTGTTTCCTATTTTACCTGGCCTCTCTGTCATTTCCCTTGCCGGCTATCAATGTGTTCAGATGTGCTCTGTTTGGTTCCTGCCTACCTGCTCCCAGATCTTTCAGGATAAGCTAAGTGCTGATTTTCAGTGGTTTGGTTTTTTGTCCAGCTTGCTTAGAATGTCTCTTTGTTAGCTGGTTGCTCTAGTGGACTGAGGTTCTCCCCATGTGCCATGAGTTGGCACATGGGTTCTTGTAATCTCAGGATGGTTTTTTTGATTAGGGTTTTTTGCTGACCGCTCAGTCCCCTTTTGTGTCATTCTGCTTTCTAGTTTTCAGCGGGCCTCTATTTGCTAAAGCTATATACATCATCTCTATGTGTGTGCCTTCTTCTCATTTCACCGTCAATACATGTGGGGGGCAACTATATCTTTGGGGTTAATTCCTCTGGAGGCAAGTGAGGTCTTTGTTTTCTCTGCAGTACTAGTTAGCTCTTAGGCTGGTGCGTGGCGTCTAGAACCAACGTAGGCACGCTCCCTGGCTATCTCTAGTTGCGTTTGTCAGGCGTAGGGCAGCGGTCAGCCCAGGTTCCATCACCCTAGAGCTCGTCCGATATTTATTATATTTTGCTCATCCTGTGCTATCCCTAGCCATTGGGGATTCACGACAAGAACCGCCCGCTACCCAATGGCATCTGCGGCTCTTCTTTTAATTAGTTGGCCTGGTGTAATGTCATCATTGCAGTGTGACACATGTGACGTGGCGCTAGGATGGCTAATCAAAACAGCAGCCATGAATGCAAGAGGTAGGAAGTGCTTCTCAGGGCTCCCGTTCAGCACCCACAGATTACTGACGTGGCTGATGGTTGGGGTCATGCAGATTGATTTGCACAATTTCTAATCTGTACGTAATAGACTTTGACAGGGACAGACATGTCATTGATGCAATCGGTGCAGTCGCGCAGAATCGGTGCTGTCGCGCAGAAGCCCAAAATATAAGGGGGCCATTTCCACCTCCAAAACAGGTGGAATTTTGAATTATAATTGTGGGATTTTTTGGAACACCTGGAGTGGACCCACAGATCCATGACAACGAACCTCCCAAGGGTGAGCTGACCAAGTAGACCACCCCCTATACAGGGAGCTTTAGGGGCAGACCCAAGGGAAACTATTGCCACAGAAGCTGGAACCCGGAGACAGGTAGTACGAGGTACAAAATAGAGAAGCTGGGCGTAGGACGGACAGAGTGGGGTAAGATGAAGTACAGTTTGTTAAGAGCTGAGTACAGGCGAGACCAAAGGAGCACTGGGAAGGGGAAGACACAAAGGAAGCAGGACAGGACAGACACCAGACTAACAGAGTACAGAGCGGACACTGGAAAGGCTGGACTGGACGAGGAGACAAGGAAGCCTGGGAAAGGCAAAGAAGCTGAACTGGCTGGACAGAGCGGAGACTCAGAACAGGCAGTGCAAAGACAAAGGTGGACCTGAGTCACAGAAGCACAAATGACTGACAGGCAAGGAGCAGAGGAAGGAATCGCCTTAAATACATGGAGTGCTGAAGGACTTCTGGGTCACGGTCCTCCAGGATCACAGAGAGGAGATACAGGAGTGCCTGTAAATCAGAAAGAGGAAGTGCTGGAGTGGGCGGTGCGCATGCGCACCCAACGAGAACCAGGGAGCGGAGAAGAATGAAGGAGAGGTCGCGCGCCTGCAGGAGGAGCACGCCGCAGTGGGTAAGTATAAGCGGGGGGAGCGGCGGTGGTCCCGGCAGCAGGCACGGCCACAGAAGGAGTGGCCGTGACAATAATGAGGTTTTGGACTGTAAAGGACCCACATACTGTTCTTGCACAGGGGCCCTTTTCAGTCTGTGTCTGACAGTGGACTTTGACTGTAAAGATAAATGATAGAGTTGATCCATTTGCATAATCTTTTATCCATAAAGAGCCTAGACCCAGTGCAATGGAGTATCTAGCCATTAGCCTTCGACCTGTCTAAGGCTACGTTCAGACAAATGTACTAATTTATGCGCCAATCATCATCACATAAAGCTTAGGTGACTGTATCCATGTGCATCTCCATGCAAAAACAGACCAGACTGCTGCTGCAATTTTTCCACACCGACCACCTGTCCATTGTGCATTAGAACATTTACTTACATTGGTGATCGTTGTCTGAGTTGTGCACATGTTGACCACGTATGATTCTCCATTCTAGAGGAGAGAAATAAATGAACATAAAACAGGCAAACCATAAGAATTGAGAAAACTGATATTTTACACTACTAGAACATGTCTGCTCTGTGCATCCTGCAATGTCTACTTCGGAGGTTAGGATGATTAAGCCATTGTACAGTCGCTCTTTATTCTTTACTTTTTGCATTATTCTTACTCTCCTGCCATCAAATCTAATAATTGTATGTGCTGTGTAAAAGATGGATGTAGACATAGTGATCTCTAGCCGCACCTGGCTAGGCACAAAGTCTGCCTCAATATCCAAAAACTAAGTGGGACTATCATAATATGAGAACGAGGTAGGACTGAAGCCTTTGAAGATGATTTCCTCAGTGGACATTAGGTTATATCACTATTTGCTCTCTAAAAGCGCTCTTTAATTTTGTATTATCTCTAAACTAAAGCTTTTCAAGACTCCTTATTTTACTGTTCCAGTCTTGTTTCAGTCTAAGTACACTTCTGATTTACATCTAGGAATATTTAGGCATAAGTATATAGTGACTACATTCACAGTCAGGCAATGTACAAATAACATTAGCCAATAAACTGCATTCTGAACAACAATCCAAACAGTAATGTAATGCTGCAGAAATAATATACAGACTACAGATACCTGCATTTGTTTGTTACTGTGTCTTGCTGCCTTTCTTGGTGCTGGGTTTTGCTGCATTGCTTGGTGCTGGGTATTGACACTTTGCATTGTGCTGGGTTTTGACACTTTGCTTTGTACTGGGTCTTGACACTTTGCTTAGTGCTGGGTTTTAACACTTCACTTTGCACTGGGTTTTGACACTTTGCTTTGTACTGGGTCTTGACACTTTGATTTGTACTGGGTCTTGACACTTTCAAAGCAAAAGACAAAAGGGTAGCATGCATTTCAAAAAGGGATCACCACTCAAAAGTATCAAAAAAGGGGAATAATTTTATTAAATCACAACACTAGCACTGCACAAAGATTAAAAACATTTAAAATTGCAAACCACAACAAATACAAATACAGAGACCCATAATGAGGTCATGCCACAGTCCCACCCTACACAAAGATGAATATACCAGATGCTATCAATAACTCACAGGTAACCATACTAAGTAAACAGAAGCATCGTGTCAGTATAATACAGCAGATGTATATATAATAAGAATCAATTGTCAAGGGTTACAGGTGCAATATTTACTCATTCAGAAATCCTTTTAGGCTTAAGGTGCCGAACAATACAGCAGCCTATACAACCAGAGCCTATGAACAAAGCTTGCTACGCAGGGTCCCTGTGAGAAGCATTGATGCAATAAAGGGTAAAGAATGAAAGGGTGGACCAGGGCACTGAACGCCCTTGACACTTTGCTTTGTGCTGGGTTTTGACACTTTGCTTGGTGCTGGGTCTTACCACCTTGCTTGGTGCTGGGTCTTGACACCTTGCTTGGTGCTGGGTCTTACCACTTTGCTTGGTCTTGTTTTTCACTTGTTATTTTGTGACTCTTGGGTCAATTCCTTATCTTCTTGTTTGCTAATAATGCAGTTCATCAATATTGGGAGTCTGGTCAAGGGACGTCTCCCAACATTTTTTTGACCAGGTGTAATGATCTTGCTTTATTTTAATTCAAATAAAACATGATATTTTTCACATATCTTTAAATACATGACTATACCTTTAGTCTTGACAATACAATAAAAAATACTTACAAGGTCGATGAATGCCAGGATATGTAGAATTTAGAATTTATTATATTACAACTATATAAAGTAGTAACAAATTTTAGTATATGCTTCATTCATAATAGTGTGGATATTTGGTCTTAGGGTGGAGCGCTGGAAGACTCTGGAGCGAATTCATCTGGAGTTTAACATTTGGGTTCAAATATGCTGTCTGTCAACTCTGATGGAAAGGTTTTGGTGCGAAGATGTTTTCTCACACTCAGGCCTTTCCGGTAAGTATATTCTAAAAGTTTAAAATTGGTGTTGAAATATAGAGCTAAATGTAGACCAGTTCCTCGTTTTATATCATTGCAATGTATACCACCTTATAAACCAGCTAATTCAATTGCAAAATTTGTATTTGGTGAAAATTTACTAAAGGTATATTAAAAGGATAAAAATCAAATTATCCCCTATCTATGAGATAAGTTATAACTTGCTGATTGCTGGCAGAACCCATTGCTGTGAGCCCTTTATCTGGCAGTTCAAAAGAAAATGACTGGATCGGAGGCCGAGCATGCACACCTCTGCTTCATTCAGGATGGGGCTGTAGAGTCCTGTTCTTGGACATCCAGAGCTTCAATCTGAGGATCACTTAGGGTCTCAATATTTGGACCTCCAGCTATCAGCAAGCAAATTATCCCATCATCCTATGCATAAGGTTTTCTAACCTGTCATTATAGAAGAGGCCTTTGAGCCCATGTTATAATCTAGTTGCCTGCCTTTCAACCAACTTTAGCTTTCCAATATCCGCTTGAAAAGATGAAGCCCAAAACTGGATCCCATATTCAAGATGTGGCCTTAAAAGTGATTTATAGAGGGGTAATTATTAGCGATGAGCGAGTATACTCGTTGCTCGGGTTTTCCCGAGCACGCTCGGGTGGTCTCCGAGTATTTGTCAGTGCTTGGAGATTTAGCCACAAATCATCCAGCTGCTTCAACAAAAACTAAATCTCCGAGCACTCACAAATAGTCGGAGAACACCCGAGCAACGAGCATACTCGCTCATCACTAGTAATTATACATTGTTATCACAAGTTGTTAAGCCTTTTTTTATACTCCCTAAAATCTTGTTTGCTTTTGCACCTGCTGCCTGACATTGAGTAGCTGTACTCAATGTCAGGCAGCTTTGAAGACTTTCAGGACATTGTCAGGCAGCAGTGCTCAGCTTACTTGTAACCAGAATACCCAAGTCCTTCTGTTCTGTAGTTCTGAGTGTACTCCCATTCAATGTATATGCAGCAATAAGATCACTCTGTCCTAGGTGCCTTACCCTACTTTTATCTGCATTAAACCTCATCTTCCATGTGTTTGTCCATGCAGACATCTTATCCAGATAGTTCTGTAATATCATACAGTCCAAATCTGTTGTTATTGTCCTATAAAGTTTCATGTCATTACTAGCAAAGACTGATACTTTACTCTCAATCCCATCCAAAAGGTTATTATTGAGAGTTAAAAAAATTGGTCCTATCACTGATCCTTTTGGCCACTGGCAACTTTATCCAGTATAGAGAATGTACCATTTACAATTACTCTTTGCTTCAACAATCATTAATTCCCTTATTTGCGGCAAGAATAGAGCTCGAAATGATAATTTTCGAAAGAGATCGATATAAAGTGCATATAGTATATACCTAGTTTATATATAGCTTAAATCTGTATTTATCTTTCTATATTAGCCTGTTTTATCTTTAGTCAACAAAAAATTTAGGACGTTAAAGGAAACTTATGGGACATACATGAGAAATGCTAGTCATTGCCTTGGAATTCTGATAAGATTGTTATTCTGGTAAATGTCATAGTATCTTTCATACATAATCTTTTGTCTTTTTTATCCTTTGCCTGTAGAATTTTCGTCCTGGGGATCGGATTTTTTACTCTTTGCTTCCTGATGACCTCACTTGGTGGACAGTTTTCAGCCAAGCGACTAGCAGATTCTCCATTTACTATCAGAACAGAAGGTTAGCACTTTACAAAAAACATGTGACGGTTATCGAAATATTATTCTAGTTAGTAATATTATATAATATTGTCGAATAAGGCAAGCCTTTATTCACTGGACAGCTGACAGGTTATTGGGGATGGGATAACTAGGATCAAAAATCACGAGAACAGAGGTCTTCCAGTCTCCCTTGTGAATGGAGCACAGGTCACATATGCCTTCTTTGGCTTAATGTATACTCTCTGACTGGCTTGGACTGGCCCACAGGAAAACAGGAGAATCCTCCGGTGGGCCCCTGTGCAAGAGTGGTCCATCACCCTCTTATATGAGCAATATTTGGCATAATATACACTGCTCAAAAAAATAAAGGGAACACTAAAATCCCACATCCTAGATATCACTAAATGAAATATTTCAGTTGTAAATCTTTATTCATTACATAGTGGAATGTGTTGAGAACAATAAAGCCTAAAAATTATCAATGTAAATCACAACTAATATCCCATGGAGGTCTGGAGTTGGAATGATGCTCAAAATCAAAGTGTAAAATGAAGTTACAGGCTGATCCAACTTCAGTGGAAATGCCTCAAGACAAGGAAATTATGCTCAGTAGTGTGTGTGTGTGTGTGTGTGGCCTCCACGTGCCTGTATGACCTCCCTACAACGCCAGGGTATGCTCCTGATGAGGCGGCGGATGGTCTCCTGAGGGATCTCCTCCCAGACCTGGACTAAAGCATCCGCCAACTCCTGGACAGTCTGTGGTGCAACGTGACATTGGTGGATGGTGCAAGACATGATGTCCCAGATGTGTTCAGGCGGCGGATGGTCTCCTGAGGGATCTCCTCCCAGACCTGGACTAAAGCATCTGCCAACTCCTGGACAGTCTGTGGTGCAATGTAACGATGGTGGATGGTGCAAGACATGATGTCCCAGATGTGTTCAATCGGATTCAGGTTTGGGGAATGTGCAGGCCAGTCCATAGCTTCAATGCCTTCATCTTGCAGGAACTGCTGACACACTCCAGCCACGAGGTCTGGCATTGACCTGCATTAGGAGGAACCCAGGGCCAACCTCACCAGCATATGGTCTCACAAGGGGTCTGAGGATCTCATCTCGGTACTAGTGATGAGCGAGTGTACTCGTTGGTCTCCGAGTATTTGTAACTGCTCGGAGATTTAGTTTTTGTTGACGCAGCTGCATTATGTACGGCTGCTAGCCAGCCTGAGTATATGTAGGGGTTGCCTGGTTGCTAGGGAATCCCCACATGTTCTCAAGCTGTCTATCAGCTGTAAATCATGCAGCTGAGGCAACGAAAACTAAATCTCCGAGCACTTACAAATACTCGGAGATCACCTGAGCATGCTCGGGAAAGCCCGAGCAACCAGTATACTCGCTCATCACTACTCGGTACCTAATGGCAGTCAGGCTACCTCTGGCGAGCACATGGAGGGCTGTGCAGCCCTCCAAAGAAATGCCACCACACAACATTACTGATCCACTGCCAAACCGGTCATGTTGCAGGCAGCACATCGCTCTCCACGGCGTCTATAGACTCTGTCATGTCTGTCACATGTGCTCAGTGTGAACCTGCTTTCATCTGTGAAGAGCACAGGGCGCCAGTGGCGAATTTGCCAATCCTGGTGTTCTGTGGCAAATGCCAAGCGTCCTGCACTGTGTTGGGCTGTGAACACAACCCCCATCTGTGGACGTCAGGCACTCAGATCATCCTCATGGAGTCGGTTTCTAGCCGTTTGTGCAGAGACATGCAAATTTGTGGCTTGCTGGAGGTCATTTTGCAGGGCTCTGTGTCATGGTTCCCAATGGCAAGGGAACGTCAGAGAACATAAATAACAGAACAGCTCTTGGGTGATGGAATCTCGAGCTGACCGTGAGCTAAACCTACCACACAACTAACAGTGGCCGGGTGGCGTACCTACGTTTTATCCCTAGACGCCTAGCGCCAGCCGGAGGACTAACTAACCCTAATAGAGGAAAAGACAGACCTGGCTTACCTCTAGGGAAATTCCCCCAAAAAGGAGACAGAAGCCCCCCACATATATTGACGGTGAGTTCAGAGGAAAAGACATACGCAGTATGAAGGTAGGTTCAGCAAAGCGAGGTCCGCTTACTAGATAGCAAGAAGATACAATAGGGAACTTCACGGTCAGCTGAAAACCCTATTAAAATACCATCCCGAAATTACTTTAAGACTCATGTGTCAACTCATGACACCGGAGTGGCAATTTCGGCCCACAAGAGCTTCCAGCTACAGAAAAATAACACAACTGTGAACTGGAACAAAAATGCAAAACAAACTTAGGACTAAGAGTCCAACTTAGCTGATAGTAGTCTAGAAGCAGGAACATGCAACAGAAAGGCTCTGGTTACATTGATGGCCGGCACTAGAATAAATGAGCAGCAAGCTTAAATAGGATACTCCCATATCCTGATGGAAACAGGTGAACAGAGAAAGTGAAGCACACAAGTCCAGTACCACCAGTGACCACCGGGGGAGCCCAAAAACCAAATTCACAACAGTACCCCCCCTCAAGGAGGGGGCACCGAACCCTCACAAGAACCACCAGGGCGATCAGGATGAGCCCTATGAAAGGCATGGACCAAATCAGAGGCATGAACATCAGAGGCTGTCACCCAAGAATTATCCTCCTGACCGTAGCCCTTCCACTTGACCAGATACTGAAGTTTCCGTCTGGAAACACGGGAGTCCAAGATCTTCTCCACAACGTACTCCAATTCACCCTCAACCAACACCGGAGCGGGAGGCTCAACGGAAGGCACAACCGGTACCTCATACCTGCGCAATAATGACCGATGGAAGACATTATGGATAGAAAAAGATGCTGGGAGGTCCAATCGAAAGGACACGGGGTTAAGAATCTCCAAAATCTTATACGGGCCGATGAACCGAGGCTTAAACTTAGGAGAAGAAACCCTCATAGGGACAAAACGAGAAGACAACCACACCAAATCCCCAACACGAAGACGAGGACCAACACGACGACGGCGGTTAGCAAAATGCCGAGTCTTCTCCTGGGACAACTCCAAATTGTCCACCACCTGTCCCCAAATCCGATGCAACCTATCCACCACAGTATCCACTCCAGGACAATCCGAAGACTCCACCTGACCGGAAGAAAAACGAGGATGAAACCCCGAATTGCAAAAGAAAGGAGAAACCAAAGTGGCAGAACTAGCCCGATTATTGAGGGCAAACTCCGCCAACGGCAAAAAGGCAACCCAGTCATCCTGATCCGCAGACACAAAACACCTCAAATAAGTCTCCAAGGTCTGATTAGTTCGCTTAGTCTGGCCATTAGTCTGAGGATGGAACGCAGACGAAAAAGACAAATCAATGCCCATCCTAGCACAGAACGCCTGCCAAAATCTAGACACGAACTGGGTCCCCCTGTCAGAAACTATATTCTCCGGAATACCATGCAAGCGAACCACATTTTGAAAAAACAGAGGAACCAACTCGGATGAGGAAGGCAACTTAGGCAAGGGCACCAAATGAACCATCTTTGAAAAACGGTCACACACCACCCAGATGACAGACATTTTCTGAGAAACAGGGAGATCAGAAATAAAATCCATAGAGATGTGAGTCCAAGGCCTCTTCGGAATAGGCAAAGATAACAACAATCCGCTAGCCCGAGAACAACAAGGTTTGGCCCGAGCACAAACATCACAAGACTGCACAAAAACTCGCACATCTCGAGACAGGGAAGGCCACCAGAAGGACCTAGCCACCAAATCCCTGGTACCAAAGATCCCGGGATGACCTGCCAACACAGAAGAATGAACCTCCGAGATGACTCTACTGGTCCAATCATCAGGAACAAACAGTCTACCAGGCGGGCAACGATCAGGTCTATCCGCCTGAAACTCCTGCAAAGCCCGTCGCAGGTCTGGGGAAACAGCAGATAATATCACCCCATCCTTAAGGATACCTGTAGGTTCAGAATCACCAGGGGAATCAGGCTCAAAACTCCTAGAAAGGGCATCCGCCTTCACATTTTTAGAACCTGGTAAGTATGAGACCACAAAATTAAACCGAGAGAAAAACAACGACCAGCGCGCCTGTCTAGGATTCAGGCGCCTGGCAGACTCAAGATAAATCAAATTCTTGTGATCGGTCAATACCACCACCTGATGTCTAGCCCCCTCAAGCCAATGACGCCACTCCTCAAAAGCCCACTTCATAGCCAAAAGCTCCCGATTACCAATATCATAATTTCGCTCGGCGGGCGAAAATTTTCGAGAAAAGAACGCACAAGGTCTCATCACGGAGCAGTCGGGACTTTTCTGCGACAAGACCGCCCCAGCTCCGATCTCGGAAGCATCGACCTCAACCTGAAAAGGAAGAGTAACATCAGGCTGACGCAACACAGGGGCGGAAGAAAAGCGGCGCTTAAGCTCCCGAAAGGCCTCCACAGCAGCAGGGGACCAATCAGCAACATCAGCACCCTTTTTGGTCAAATCAGTCAAAGGTTTAGCAACATCAGAAAAACCAGTTATAAATCGACGATAAAAATTAGCAAAGCCCAAAAATTTCTGAAGGCTCTTAAGAGAAGAAGGTTGCGTCCAATCACAAATAGCCCGAACCTTAACAGGATCCATCTCAATGGAAGAGGGGGAAAAAATGTACCCCAAAAAAGAAATCTTTTGAACCCCAAAAATACACTTAGAACCCTTCACACACAAGGAATTAGCCCGCAAAACCTGAAAAACCCTCCTGACCTGTTGGACATGAGAATCCCAGTCATCCGAAAAAATCAAAATATCATCCAGATACACGATCATAAATTTATCCAAATATTCACGGAAAATGTCATGCATAAAGGACTGAAAGACTGAAGGGGCATTTGAAAGACCAAAAGGCATTACTAAATACTCAAAATGGCCCTTGGGCGTATTAAATGCGGTTTTCCACTCATCCCCCTGCTTAATTCGCACCAAATTATACGCCCCACGGAGATCAATCTTAGAGAACCACTTAGCCCCTTTTATTCGAGCAAACAAATCAGTCAGCAGTGGCAGAGGATACTGATATTTGACTGTAATTTTATTCAAGAGTCGATAATCAATACACGGCCTCAAAGAGCCATCTTTTTTAGATACAAAGAAAAAAACGGCTCCTAAGGGAGATGAAGAAGGACGAATATGTCCCTTTTCCAGGGACTCCTTAATATATTCTCGCATAGCAGCATGTTCAGGTACAGATAGATTAAATAAACGACCCTTTGGAAATTTACTGCCCGGAATCAGATCTATGGTACAATCGCAATCTCTGTGAGGAGGTAGTGAACCAAGCTTAGGCTCCTCAAAAACATCACGATAATCAGATAAAAATTCCGGAATCTCAGAGGGAATAGATGACGAAATGGAAACCAAAGGTACGTCCCCATGAGCCCCCTGACATCCCCAGCTTAACACAGACATTGCTTTCCAGTCAAGGACTGGGTTATGAGATAGTAACCATGGTAATCCGAGCACCAAAACGTCATGTAGATTGTACAACACAAGGAAGCGAATCATCTCCTGATGGTCTGGATTCATACGCATAGTCACTTGTGTCCAGTATTGTGGTTTATTACTAGCCAATGGTGTAGAGTCAATACCCTTCAGAGGTATAGGAACTTCCAGAGGCTCTAGATCAAACCCACAGCGCCTGGCAAAGGACCAATCCATTAGACTCAAAGCGGCGCCAGAGTCGACATAGGCATCCGCGGTAATTGACGATAATGAACAAATCAAGGTCACAGACAGAATAAACTTAGACTGTAAAGTGCCAATTGAAATAGACTTATCAACCTTTTTTGTACGTTTAGAGCATGCTGATATAACATGAGTTGAATCACCACAATAGAAGCACAACCCATTTTTTCGCCTAAAATTCTGCCGTTCGCTTCTGGACAGAATTCTATCACATTGCATATTTTCTGGAGCCTTCTCAGAAGACACCGCCAAATGGTGCACAGGTTTGCGCTCCCGCAACCGCCGATCAATCTGAATAGCCATTGTCATGGACTCATTCAGACCTGTAGGTGCAGGGAACCCCACCATAACATCTTTAATGGCATCAGAGAGACCCTCTCTGAAATTCGCCGCCAGGGCGCACTCATTCCACTGAGTAAGCACAGACCATTTACGAAATTTTTGGCAGTATATTTCAGCTTCATCTTGCCCTTGAGATAGGGCCATCAAGGCTTTTTCAGCCTGAATCTCTAAGTTAGGTTCCTCATAAAGCAACCCCAAAGCCAGAAAAAACGCATCTACATTGAGCAACGCAGGATCCCCGGGTGCCAATGCAAATGCCCAGTCTTGAGGGTCACCCCGCAGCAAGGAAATTACTATCCTAACCTGCTGTGCGGGATCTCCAGCGGAGCGAGATCTCAGGGAAAGAAATAATTTACAATTATTTTTGAAATTCAGGAAACAAGATCTATCCCCGGAGAAAAATTCTGGTATAGGAATTCTAGGTTCAGATATAGGAGCATGAATAACAAAATCCTGTAAATTTTGAACCTTCGTAGCAAGATTATTCAAACCTGTAGCCAAACTCTGAGGATCCATTTTAATCAGGTGAGATCAGAGCCATTCAAGGATTAGAAGGAGAGAGAGAGACAAAGGCTGCAATTAGAGCAGAAATGCAACTAAGTCAACTATAGAGCAAGCTCAGAGGAAAAAAAAAAAAAAAAAAAATCTGCAGACTTCTTTTTCTCTCCTTTCTTCTGCCAACGGTTTTAACACTGGGCCGGCCATACTGTCATGGTTCCCAATGGCAAGGGAACGTCAGAGAACATAAATAACAGAACAGCTCTTGGGTGATGGAATCTCGAGCTGACCGTGAGCTAAACCTACCAAACAACTAACAGTGGCCGGGTGGCGTACCTACGTTTTATCCCTAGACGCCTAGCGCCAGCCGGAGGACTAACTAACCCTAATAGAGGAAAAGACAGACCTGGCTTACCTCTAGGGAAATTCCCCCAAAAAGGAGACAGAAGCCCCCCACATATATTGACGGTGAGTTCAGAGGAAAAGACATACGCAGTATGAAGGTAGGTTCAGCAAAGCGAGGTCCGCTTACTAGATAGCAAGAAGATACAATAGGGAACTTCACGGTCAGCTGAAAACCCTATTAAAATACCATCCCGAAATTACTTTAAGACTCATGTGTCAACTCATGACACCGGAGTGGCAATTTCGGCCCACAAGAGCTTCCAGCTACAGAAAAATAACACAACTGTGAACTGGAACAAAAATGCAAAACAAACTTAGGACTAAGAGTCCAACTTAGCTGATAGTAGTCTAGAAGCAGGAACATGCAACAGAAAGGCTCTGGTTACATTGATGGCCGGCACTAGAATAAATGAGCAGCAAGCTTAAATAGGATACTCCCATATCCTGATGGAAACAGGTGAACAGAGAAAGTGAAGCACACAAGTCCAGTACCACCAGTGACCACCGGGGGAGCCCAAAAACCAAATTCACAACAGTACCCCCCCCTCAAGGAGGGGGCACCGAACCCTCACAAGAACCACCAGGGCGATCAGGATGAGCCCTATGAAAGGCATGGACCAAATCAGAGGCATGAACATCAGAGGCTGTCACCCAAGAATTATCCTCCTGACCGTAGCCCTTCCACTTGACCAGATACTGAAGTTTCCGTCTGGAAACACGGGAGTCCAAGATCTTCTCCACAACGTACTCCAATTCACCCTCAACCAACACCGGAGCGGGAGGCTCAACGGAAGGCACAACCGGTACCTCATACCTGCGCAATAATGACCGATGGAAGACATTATGGATAGAAAAAGATGCTGGGAGGTCCAATCGAAAGGACACGGGGTTAAGAATCTCCAAAATCTTATACGGGCCGATGAACCGAGGCTTAAACTTAGGAGAAGAAACCCTCATAGGGACAAAACGAGAAGACAACTGTTATGACCCCAATGGCGAGGGTCTCAGAGGAACGTGGAAGTCTGCAGAATACAAAAATCCAGCTCGTAGGGCAGTGGTAACTGGGTTGACCATATATCTACTCCTAACGCCAACACTAGAAGTAGCCGGGGATCATTCCTACGTTGATTCTAGATGACACGCGCCAGCCGGAGAATCTAGCTACCCCTAGTAGAGGAAAACAAAGACCTTTCTTGCCTCCAGAGAAGGGGACCCCAAAGCTGGATAGAAGCCCCCCACAAATAATGACGGTGAGGTAAGAGGAAATGACAAACACAGAAATGAACCAGGTTTAGCACAGAGAGGCCCGCTTACTGATAGTAGAATAAAGAAAGGTAACTTATATGGTCAACAAAAACCCTATCAAAATCCACACTGGAAATTCAAGAACCCCCGAACCGTCTAACGGTCCGGGGGGAGAACACCAGCCCCCTAGAGCTTCCAGCAAAGGTCAGGATATAGATTTGGAACAAGCTGGACAAAAATACAAAACCAAAACAAATAGCAAAAAGCAAAAGGCAGACTTAGCTGATATAACTGGAACCAGGATCAGTAGACAAGAGCACAGCAGACTAGCTCTGATAACTACGTTGCCAGGCATTGAACTGAAGGTCCAGGGAGCTTATATAGCAACACCCCTAACTAACGACCCAGGTGCGGATAAAAGGAATGACAGAAAAACCAGAGTCAAAAAACTAGTAACCACTAGAGGGAGCAAAAAGCAAATTCACAACAGTACCCCCCCCTTAGTGAGGGGTCACCGAACCCTCACCACGACCACCAGGGCGATCAGGATGAGCGGCATGAAAGGCACGAACTAAATCGGCCGCATGAACATCAGAGGCGACCACCCAGGAATTATCCTCCTGACCATAGCCCTTCCACTTGACCAGGTACTGAAGCCTCCGCCTGGAGAGGCGAGAATCCAAGATCTTCTCCACCACGTACTCCAACTCGCCCTCAACCAACACCGGAGCAGGAGGCTCAGCAGAAGGAACTACAGGCACAATGTACCGCCGCAACAAGGACCTATGAAATACATTGTGAATAGCAAACGACACAGGAAGATCCAGACGAAAAGATACAGGATTAAGGATTTCCAATATCTTGTAAGGCCCAATAAAACGAGGTTTAAATTTGGGAGAGGAGACCTTCATAGGAACAAAGCGGGAAGAAAGCCACACCAAATCCCCAACGCGTAGTCGGGGACCCACACCGCGGCGGCGGTTGGCAAAGCGCTGAGCCTTCTCCTGTGACAACTTCAAGTTGTCCACCACATGATTCCAGATCTGCTGCAACCTATCCACCACAGAATCCACCCCAGGACAGTCAGAAGGCTCCACATGACCCGAAGAAAAGCGAGGATGGAAACCAGAGTTGCAGAAAAAAGGCGAAACCAAGGTGGCGGAACTAGCCCGATTATTAAGGGCAAACTCAGCCAACGGCAAGAATGTCACCCAATCGTCCTGATCAGCAGAGACAAAACACCTCAAATAAGCCTCCAAAGTCTGATTGGTTCGCTCCGTCTGTCCATTAGTCTGAGGATGGAAAGCAGACGAAAACGACAAATCAATGCCCATCCTACTACAAAAGGATCGCCAGAACCTGGAAACGAACTGGGATCCTCTGTCTGACACAATATTCTCAGGGATGCCGTGCAAACGAACCACGTTCTGGAAAAACACAGGAACCAGATCGGAAGAGGAAGGCAGCTTAGGCAAAGGAACCAAATGGACCATCTTGGAGAAGCGATCACATATCACCCAGATAACGGACATGCCCTGAGATAGCGGAGATCAGAAATGAAATCCATGGAGATATGTGTCCAAGGTCTCTTCGGGACAGGCAAGGGCAAGAGCAAACCGCTGGCACGAGAACAGCAAGGCTTAGCTCGAGCACAAGTCCCACAGGACTGCACAAATGACCGCACATCCCTTGACAAGGAAGGCCACCAAAAGGACCTGGCCACCAGATCTCTGGTGCCAAAAATTCCCGGGTGACCTGCCAACACCGAGGAATGAACCTCGGAAATGACTCTGCTGGTCCACTTATCCGGGACAAACATTCTGTCAGGTGGACAAGACTCAGGCCTATCAGCCTGAAATCTCTGCAACACACGTCGCAGATCCGGAGAAATAGCTGACAAGATAACTCCATCTTTAAGAATACCAACAGGATCAGCGACTCCAGGAGCATCAGGCACAAAGCTCCTAGAAAGAGCATCGGCCTTCACATTCTTTGAACCTGGTAAATACGAGACAACAAAATCAAAGCGGGAGAAAAACAATGACCAGCGGGCCTGTCTCGGATTAAGGCGTTTAGCAGACTCGAGATACATCAGATTTTTGTGATCAGTCAAGACCACCACACGATGCTTAGCACCCTCGAGCCAATGACGCCACTCCTCAAATGCCCATTTCATGGCCAACAACTCCCGATTGCCCACATCATAATTTCGCTCGGCAGGCGAAAACTTCCTAGAGAAAAAGGCACAAGGTTTCATAACAGAGCAACCAGGGCCTCTCTGCGACAAAACGGCCCCTGCCCCAATCTCCGAAGCATCCACCTCAACCTGAAAGGGAAGTGAGACGTCAGGCTGGCACAAAACAGGCGCCGAAGTAAACCGGCGTTTCAACTCCTGGAAAGCCTCCACGGCAGCAGGAGCCCAGTTAGCTACATCGGAGCCCTTCTTGGTCATATCCGTCAAAGGTTTCACAATGCTAGAAAAATTAGCGATAAAACGACGGTAGAAGTTAGCGAAGCCCAAGAACTTCTGAAGACTCTTAACTGACGAGGGCTGAGTCCAATCAAGAATAGCTCGGACCTTGACTGGGTCCATCTCCACAGCAGAAGGGGAAAAAATGAACCCCAAAAAGGGAACCTTCTGTACACCAAAGAGACACTTTGAGCCCTTGACAAACAAAGAATTTTCACGCAAAATTTTAAAGACCAACCTGACCTGCTCCACATGCGAATCCCAATTATCAGAAAAAAACAAAATATCATCCAGATAAACAATCAAAAATTTATCCAGATACTTCCGGAAAATGTCATGCATAAAGGACTGAAAAACTGAAGGCACATTGGAGAGCCCAAAAGGCATCACCAAGTACTCAAAATGACCTTCGGGCGTATTGAATGCGGTTTTCCATTCATCACCTTGCTTAATGCGCACAAGGTTGTACGCACCGCGAAGGTCTATCTTGGTGAACCACTTGGCACCCTTAATCCGGGCAAACAAGTCAGACAACAGCGGTAAAGGATACTGAAATTTGACAGTGATCTTATTTAAAAGCCGATAATCAATACAAGGTCTCAAAGATCCGTCCTTTTTTGCCACAAAAAAGAATCCCGCACCAAGAGGGGAAGAAGACGGACGAATATGTCCTTTTTCCAGAGACTCCTTGATATATGAACGCATAGCGGTATGTTCAGGTACCGACAGATTAAACAGTCTTCCCTTAGGAAATTTACTGCCTGGGATCAAATCTATAGCACAGTCACAGTCCCTATGAGGAGGCAGTGCACTGGACTCAGACTCACTGAAGACATCCTGATAATCAGACAAATACTCCGGAACTTCCGAAGGCGTAGAAGAAGCAATAGACACAGGCAGAGAATCCTCATGAATACCACGACAGCCCCAACTTGAGACTGACATAGCCTTCCAGTCCAGGACTGGATTATGGGTCTGTAACCATGGCAGCCCTAAAACGACCAAATCATGCATTTTATGTAAAACCAGGAAACGTATCACCTCGCGGTGTTCAGGAGTCATGCACATGGTAACCTGAGTCCAATACTGCGGTTTATTTGCTGCCAATGGTGTAGCATCAATACCCCTAAGAGGAATAGGATTTTCTAATGGTTCAAGAGTAAATCCACAGCGCTTAGCAAATGAGAGATCCATGAGACTCAGGGCAGCACCTGAATCTACAAACGCCATGACAGGATAAGATGACAGTGAGCAAATCAAAGTTACAGACAGAATAAATTTAGGTTGCAAATTACCAACGGTGACAGGACTAACAACCTTAGCTATACGTTTAGAGCATGCTGAGATAACATGTGTAGAATCACCACAGTAGTAGCACAAGCCATTCCGGCGTCTATGAATTTTCCGCTCATTTCTAGTCAGGATTCTATCACATTGCATTAAATCAGGTGTCTGTTCAGACAACACCATGAGGGAATTTGCGGTTTTTCTATCACATTGCACCGAATCAGGTGTCTGTTCAGACAACACCATGAGGGAATTTGCGGTTTTGCGCTCCCGCAACCGCCAGTCAATTTGAATAGCCAGTGCCATAGTATCATTCAGACCTGTGGGAATGGGAAAACCCACCATAACATTCTTAATGGCTTCAGAAAGGCCATTTCTAAAATTAGCGGCCAGTGCACACTCGTTCCAATGTGTCAGCACGGACCATTTCCGAAATTTTTGGCAATACACTTCAGCCTCGTCCTGCCCCTGAGACATAGACAGCAAGGCCTTTTCTGCCTGAATCTCAAGATTGGGTTCCTCATAAAGTAAACCGAGCGCCAGAAAAAACGCATCAAGATCAGCCAATGCCGGATCTCCTGGCGCCAGCGAAAAAGCCCAATCCTGAGGGTCGCCCCGTAAGAACGAAATAACAATTTTTACTTGCTGAGCAGAATCTCCCGATGAACAGGGTCTCAGGGACAAAAACAATTTACAATTATTCACGAAATTCCTAAACTTAAACCTGTCTCCGGAAAACAGTTCAGGAATCGGTATTTTAGGTTCTGACCTAGGATTTCTGATAACATAGTCTTGTATGCCCTGCACACGAGTAGCCAGCTGGTCCACACTTGTAATCAAGGTCTGGACATTCATGTCTGCAGCAAGCATAGCCACTCTGAGGTAAAGGGGAAGGAGAAAAAAAAAAACTCAGAATCTTCTTTCTTATAATCCCTCTTCTGCAATGCATTAAACATTTAATACGGGCCTGGCAAACTATTATGACCCCAATGGCGAGGGTCTCAGAGGAACGTGGAAGTCTGCAGAATACAAAAATCCAGCTCGTAGGGCAGTGGTAACTGGGTTGACCATATATCTACTCCTAACGCCAACACTAGAAGTAGCCGGGGATCATTCCTACGTTGATTCTAGATGACACGCGCCAGCCGGAGAATCTAGCTACCCCTAGTAGAGGAAAACAAAGACCTTTCTTGCCTCCAGAGAAGGGGACCCCAAAGCTGGATAGAAGCCCCCCACAAATAATGACGGTGAGGTAAGAGGAAATGACAAACACAGAAATGAACCAGGTTTAGCACAGAGAGGCCCGCTTACTGATAGTAGAATAAAGAAAGGTAACTTATATGGTCAACAAAAACCCTATCAAAATCCACACTGGAAATTCAAGAACCCCCGAACCGTCTAACGGTCCGGGGGGAGAACACCAGCCCCCTAGAGCTTCCAGCAAAGGTCAGGATATAGATTTGGAACAAGCTGGACAAAAATACAAAACCAAAACAAATAGCAAAAAGCAAAAGGCAGACTTAGCTGATATAACTGGAACCAGGATCAGTAGACAAGAGCACAGCAGACTAGCTCTGATAACTACGTTGCCAGGCATTGAACTGAAGGTCCAGGGAGCTTATATAGCAACACCCCTAACTAACGACCCAGGTGCGGATAAAAGGAATGACAGAAAAACCAGAGTCAAAAAACTAGTAACCACTAGAGGGAGCAAAAAGCAAATTCACAACAGACAACCACACCAAATCCCCAACACGAAGACGAGGACCAACACGACGACGGCGGTTAGCAAAATGCCGAGTCTTCTCCTGGGACAACTCCAAATTGTCCACCACCTGTCCCCAAATCCGATGCAACCTATCCACCACAGTATCCACTCCAGGACAATCCGAAGACTCCACCTGACCGGAAGAAAAACGAGGATGAAACCCCGAATTGCAAAAGAAAGGAGAAACCAAAGTGGCAGAACTAGCCCGATTATTGAGGGCAAACTCCGCCAACGGCAAAAAGGCAACCCAGTCATCCTGATCCGCAGACACAAAACACCTCAAATAAGTCTCCAAGGTCTGATTAGTTCGCTTAGTCTGGCCATTAGTCTGAGGATGGAACGCAGACGAAAAAGACAAATCAATGCCCATCCTAGCACAGAACGCCCGCCAAAATCTAGACACGAACTGGGTCCCCCTGTCAGAAACTATATTCTCCGGAATACCATGCAAGCGAACCACATTTTGAAAAAACAGAGGAACCAACTCGGATGAGGAAGGCAACTTAGGCAAGGGCACCAAATGAACCATCTTTGAAAAACGGTCACACACCACCCAGATGACAGACATTTTCTGAGAAACAGGGAGATCAGAAATAAAATCCATAGAGATGTGAGTCCAAGGCCTCTTTGGAATAGGCAAAGATAACAACAATCCGCTAGCCCGAGAACAACAAGGTTTGGCCCGAGCACAAACATCACAAGACTGCACAAAAACTCGCACATCTCGAGACAGGGAAGGCCACCAGAAGGACCTAGCCACCAAATCCCTGGTACCAAAGATCCCGGGATGACCTGCCAACACAGAAGAATGAACCTCCGAGATGACTCTACTGGTCCAATCATCAGGAACAAACAGTCTACCAGGCGGGCAACGATCAGGTCTATCCGCCTGAAACTCCTGCAAAGCCCGTCGCAGGTCTGGGGAAACAGCAGATAATATCACCCCATCCTTAAGGATACCTGTAGGTTCAGAATCACCAGGGGAATCAGGCTCAAAACTCCTAGAAAGGGCATCCGCCTTCACATTTTTAGAACCTGGTAAGTATGAGACCACAAAATTAAACCGAGAGAAAAACAACGACCAGCGCACCTGTCTAGGATTCAGGCGCCTGGCAGACTCAAGATAAATCAAATTCTTGTGATCGGTCAATACCACCACCTGATGTCTAGCCCCCTCAAGCCAATGACGCCACTCCTCAAAAGCCCACTTCATAGCCAAAAGCTCCCGATTACCAATATCATAATTTCGCTCGGCGGGCGAAAATTTTCGAGAAAAGAACGCACAAGGTCTCATCACGGAGCAGTCGGGACTTTTCTGCGACAAGACCGCCCCAGCTCCGATCTCGGAAGCATCGACCTCAACCTGAAAAGGAAGAGTAACATCAGGCTGACGCAACACAGGGGCGGAAGAAAAGCGGCGCTTAAGCTCCCGAAAGGCCTCCACAGCAGCAGGGGACCAATCAGCAACATCAGCACCCTTTTTGGTCAAATCAGTCAAAGGTTTAGCAACATCAGAAAAACCAGTTATAAATCGACGATAAAAATTAGCAAAGCCCAAAAATTTCTGAAGGCTCTTAAGAGAAGAAGGTTGCGTCCAATCACAAATAGCCCGAACCTTAACAGGATCCATCTCAATGGAAGAGGGGGAAAAAATGTACCCCAAAAAAGAAATCTTTTGAACCCCAAAAATACACTTAGAACCCTTCACACACAAGGAATTAGCCCGCAAAACCTGAAAAACCCTCCTGACCTGTTGGACATGAGAATCCCAGTCATCCGAAAAAATCAAAATATCATCCAGATACACGATCATAAATTTATCCAAATATTCACGGAAAATGTCATGCATAAAGGACTGAAAGACTGAAGGGGCATTTGAAAGACCAAAAGGCATTACTAAATACTCAAAATGGCCCTTGGGCGTATTAAATGCGGTTTTCCACTCATCCCCCTGCTTAATTCGCACCAAATTATACGCCCCACGGAGATCAATCTTAGAGAACCACTTAGCCCCTTTTATTCGAGCAAACAAATCAGTCAGCAGTGGCAGAGGATACTGATATTTGACTGTAATTTTATTCAAGAGTCGATAATCAATACACGGCCTCAAAGAGCCATCTTTTTTAGATACAAAGAAAAAAACGGCTCCTAAGGGAGATGAAGAAGGACGAATATGTCCCTTTTCCAGGGACTCCTTAATATATTCTCGCATAGCAGCATGTTCAGGTACAGATAGATTAAATAAACGACCCTTTGGAAATTTACTGCCCGGAATCAGATCTATGGTACAATCGCAATCTCTGTGAGGAGGTAGTGAACCAAGCTTAGGCTCCTCAAAAACATCACGATAATCAGATAAAAATTCCGGAATCTCAGAGGGAATAGATGACGAAATGGAAACCAAAGGTACGTCCCCATGAGCCCCCTGACATCCCCAGCTTAACACAGACATTGCTTTCCAGTCAAGGACTGGGTTATGAGATAGTAACCATGGTAATCCGAGCACCAAAACGTCATGTAGATTGTACAACACAAGGAAGCGAATCATCTCCTGATGGTCTGGATTCATACGCATAGTCACTTGTGTCCAGTATTGTGGTTTATTACTAGCCAATGGTGTAGAGTCAATACCCTTCAGAGGTATAGGAACTTCCAGAGGCTCTAGATCAAACCCACAGCGCCTGGCAAAGGACCAATCCATTAGACTCAAAGCGGCGCCAGAGTCGACATAGGCATCCGCGGTAATTGACGATAATGAACAAATCAAGGTCACAGACAGAATAAACTTAGACTGTAAAGTGCCAATTGAAATAGACTTATCAACCTTTTTTGTACGTTTAGAGCATGCTGATATAACATGAGTTGAATCACCACAATAGAAGCACAACCCATTTTTTCGCCTAAAATTCTGCCGTTCGCTTCTGGACAGAATTCTATCACATTGCATATTTTCTGGAGCCTTCTCAGAAGACACCGCCAAATGGTGCACAGGTTTGCGCTCCCGCAACCGCCGATCAATCTGAATAGCCATTGTCATGGACTCATTCAGACCTGTAGGTGCAGGGAACCCCACCATAACATCTTTAATGGCATCAGAGAGACCCTCTCTGAAATTCGCCGCCAGGGCGCACTCATTCCACTGAGTAAGCACAGACCATTTACGAAATTTTTGGCAGTATATTTCAGCTTCATCTTGCCCTTGAGATAGGGCCATCAAGGCTTTTTCAGCCTGAATCTCTAAGTTAGGTTCCTCATAAAGCAACCCCAAAGCCAGAAAAAACGCATCTACATTGAGCAACGCAGGATCCCCGGGTGCCAATGCAAATGCCCAGTCTTGAGGGTCACCCCGCAGCAAGGAAATTACTATCCTAACCTGCTGTGCGGGATCTCCAGCGGAGCGAGATCTCAGGGAAAGAAATAATTTACAATTATTTTTGAAATTCAGGAAACGAGATCTATCCCCGGAGAAAAATTCTGGTATAGGAATTCTAGGTTCAGATATAGGAGCATGAATAACAAAATCCTGTAAATTTTGAACCTTCGTAGCAAGATTATTCAAACCTGTAGCCAAACTCTGAGGATCCATTTTAATCAGGTGAGATCAGAGCCATTCAAGGATTAGAAGGAGAGAGAGAGACAAAGGCTGCAATTAGAGCAGAAATGCAACTAAGTCAACTATAGAGCAAGCTCAGAGGAAAAAAAAAAAATCTGCAGACTTCTTTTTCTCTCCTTTCTTCTGCCAACGGTTTTAACACTGGGCCGGCCATACTGCCATGGTTCCCAATGGCAAGGGAACGTCAGAGAACATAAATAACAGAACAGCTCTTGGGTGATGGAATCTCGAGCTGACCGTGAGCTAAACCTACCACACAACTAACAGTGGCCGGGTGGCGTACCTACGTTTTATCCCTAGACGCCTAGCGCCAGCCGGAGGACTAACTAACCCTAATAGAGGAAAAGACAGACCTGGCTTACCTCTAGGGAAATTCCCCCAAAAAGGAGACAGAAGCCCCCCACATATATTGACGGTGAGTTCAGAGGAAAAGACATACGCAGTATGAAGGTAGGTTCAGCAAAGCGAGGTCCGCTTACTAGATAGCAAGAAGATACAATAGGGAACTTCACGGTCAGCTGAAAACCCTATTAAAATACCATCCCGAAATTACTTTAAGACTCATGTGTCAACTCATGACACCGGAGTGGCAATTTCGGCCCACAAGAGCTTCCAGCTACAGAAAAATAACACAACTGTGAACTGGAACAAAAATGCAAAACAAACTTAGGACTAAGAGTCCAACTTAGCTGATAGTAGTCTAGAAGCAGGAACATGCAACAGAAAGGCTCTGGTTACATTGATGGCCGGCACTAGAATAACTGAGCAGCAAGGTTAAATAGGATACTCCCATATCCTGATGGAAACAGGTGAACAGAGAAAGTGAAGCACACAAGTCCAGTACCACCAGTGACCACCGGGGGAGCCCAAAAACCAAATTCACAACAGCTCTGGCAGTGCTCCTCCTGTTCCTGCTTGCATAAAGGCTGAGGTAGCGGTCCTGCTGCTAGGCTGTTGCCCTCCTACGGCCCCCTCCACCTCTCCTGGTGTACTGGCCTGTCTCCTGGTAGCGCCTCCAGCCTCTGGACACTACGCTGACAGACACAGCAAACCTTCTTGCCGCAGCCCGCATTGATGTACCATTTTGATGAGCTGCACTACCTGAGCCACTTGTGTGAGTTGTAGATTCTGTCTCATGCAACCACAAGTGTGAAAGCACAACCAACATTCAAAAGTGACCAAAACATCAGCCAGAAAGCATTGGTACTGAGAAGTGGTCTGTGGTCCCCACCTGCAGAACCACTCCTTTATTGAATGTGTCTTGATAATTGCCAATAATTTCCATCTGTTGTCTATTCCATTTGCACAACAGCATGTGAAGTTGATTGTCAAACAGTATTGCTTCCTAAGTGGACAGTTTGATTTCACAGAAGTTTGATTTACTTGGAGTTATGTTCTGTTGTTTAAGTGTTCCCTTTATTTTTTTGAGCAGTGTACTTGAATCACTATGTACAGACAAAGGCAGAACCTTATTCATTTAACAATCTACCCAGTTCATTGTTATATAAATTTGTGATTGAGGATAATGACATATTTGCATGTAGCTAAAAAGTGGAGCCCTGGAGTTGGTTACTGGTGGTCCCTAGTGCTGGTGCTCCCCAGTCCGACAATGCGTCTCTGAGACTAATGGAGCCAAGTGTTCTGCGTTATGTTCTTCAGTCCAATAGAGAACGATTGTAGCTGTAGCGAATATATGCGATCTGCAATTCTTTCACATAGGACACTGTGGTTTTTTTTTGTGATCTTTGGGACTTTAAGTGGTCAGACCCTTTCCTCTGGATAGCTGATAACTTTTTGTTTTTTGACCACCCTTTTAAATGTACTTATACTCAATACTGAATAAATCAAGATGTTTTCAAAATTTTTATTCCATTTTTTTCACTATTTTCATGTAAGTAACATGTCTATCTATCCTGTAATTTCCAAGACCTTCCTGGTTTTATAATTTCAATATTAAGGAGTATATACGATGCTCTGCACATGTGTATTGGGTTGTATTGATCACTGAGAATATTTATTATATGTATATTAACAGTGCCATAAAAAAACTGAACCAGCATAACTATTTTTTTCTGCAAGTGTCATAAAAAGCAATCATAAAAATTTGTGACCATGAAATTGCATTGTCAATCCCACTAGGACGTTGCTGGTGTAATATTGTTGTTGCAATGTATGTGATTTTAATGTTAGGGCAAATATCTGAAAGTCAGTTTTTCTCTGAAAAATCGAGAAGCCAAATTACAGCAATTTTCTGGCTGCATGAAGTGATTGGAAATGTGTATGTGCAGACAAACATCAGTCGTACGTAATAACATAGCAGTGAGAGAATCTAGCATGGGATAAGCTACAGAAAAGAAAAAACTAGAAGGATAAGGAATATTTTTGGATGACGTTCCACAATTAATCACCGATGGACACACAATGGAGAATGCATGTAGGAGAAAGTATTTAACGCAAAATGTCTCTGGTGATTATTTTAAAAAGTTTGCAATTGCACGGATAAAAAACACACTTAATGTGAGAGCAGGCTGAAATAGAAAATTTGTGACAATTTGGAGAGTTTCAGTAGTTCAAGTGTTCAAAGGTGACATTGGTGGGTGTCCATGTTTTGGGAGGACTAACAAGTGCCATAGTTATGCTTTTTGCTTTTTTTTTAAATTAATTTCCTAGCTAGGTCCTCATAACTTGTTGGTGACCTGCCCAGAAACCAAGCATATGGGGCACATGCTCCTTAGTCCCCTGTGGTTACACCCTTGTGGCTAGCATTTCCATAGTGTAGAAAAGCAGCAAACAATGTCAAATTACTACAACATTTTAATAAAAAACTCTAGTGTAAGTCATATAAACAATATCGACTATAAGACCAAAAGATACGTCTGAACACGGCGTGATGTAAACCAGAATGAGAACCTACGTTGATGCACAAAAGAATAACTGGAGCGGCCCCGCTAGTCAGGTTGGGTGTCACCTTGTCTCGCAGATGGAATTGAGGAGTGCCTTAGTTAAGTGGGGTGTCAGTGCCATACAACTCCTTGTGATCAGATACTCCCTTATCCCTAATGTCTTCTTATCATCTAGCACTACCACTAAAGCACCCAGAGGAATTTGCTCCCAGACTTACAATGAAAGTACCACTCTACCCCTAATCAACAATCACCTTACATGCTCCCAAGACTACATTAATGACATTGATGAGAGTCTATGTGTTCAGAAAAATATTGAGACTCATAGCTATGCTTTTAAATACTGTAGCCGAGTCATCTAGGTTCAGACCAAGTTCCCTGCACGTGGGCCGCAAACTCCGTATCATCCTCTAGTTTTTCCCAGGGTTCCCAACCATTAAGAAATTCCTGGACAGTCCATAAAAATAAGGCACTTTTTTACCATCTGTAAAATCGACGTGCTGCGTCCGTGAGTTTTTTGAAATTGGAGAAACTCATACAAGTTATTACCTATTTATATAATTACCTTAAATTGTCTGTCATCCACTTCTGTCTGGACGTCCTCGAATCCCACAATCCACTGCGCCACACAGGAAGTACGCCGACCGCCATATTGGAATACCCAAGTGATGGGTATTCCAATATGGCACCCGCTGGTGGTACCAGGCCCTTGCGCAGTACCACCAGTGGGTCATCCCCGGACCCCCCACTGCTGGAACTCCCCCGCCGCAAGAACCCCACGCCACAAGGACCCCTCCCCATGGCTGGGATCCCGGCTGCTGCTGCCCGATGTCCTGACCACCGCTGGGATACAGGCCGCCACTCTCACACTCCCACACTCACAAACTCACACTCACATTCACACTCACACATTCACGCTCACACTCACATTCACACTCACATTCACACACTCACAGTCACACTCACATTCACACACTCACACACTCATGCTCACACTCACATTCACATGCTCACACTCACACTCATGCTCACATTCACACTCACGCACACACACTCACACACTCTCTCACACTCTTACACACTCACATTTGCACTCACTCACATTCACACTCTCACATGCTCACACTCACATTCACACTCACATTCACACTCACACACATTCACACGCTCACACTCAGTCACATTTACACACTCATGCTCACACTCACATTCACACACATTCACAGTCACTCACACTCTCACACTCATACACACACTCACATTCGCACTCATACACTCACACTGACATTCACACTTACATATTCACACTCACCCTCTCACATTCACATTCTCACCTGGGATCCAATCCACCACTGGGATCCAGGCCGCCACTCTCACACTCACACACATTCACACTCACACCTTAACATTCACACTCACACTCAGATTCACACACTCACATGCTCACACACACTCACAAACTAACACTCACACACTCACACACCAACTCACACATGCACTCTCACACTCATAGACACACTCACATTCACACTCACTCACACTCACATTCACACACACTCACATGCTCACGCTCACACTCACATTCACACACACGCTCACACTCACTCACATTCACACACACTCATGCTCACACTCACACGCACATTCACATTCACACTCACACTCACCCTCACATTTACTCTCACACTCACACTCACATTCACACTCACACTCACACTTACACACTCACATTCACACTCTCATGCTCACACTCACATTCACATGCACGCTCACACTCATTCACATTCACATGCACACTCATGCTCACAATTCACATTCACGCTCACATTCACACGCTCACACTCACATGCTCACAAGCACGCTCACATTCACACTCACATGCTCACAGTCACATTCACATGCATGCTCATGCTCACACTCACACTTACAGTCACACTCATACACTCACATTCACCATCACACTTACACACTCACACTCACACACTCACATTCACACGTATGCTCATGCTCACACTCACATTCACACTCACACGCTCACACTCACACACTCACATTCACGCTCACATTCACACTCACACACTCACACAGTCTCTTGCGTGGTACCACCAGCGGAACACCGTTGCGAACATGCCACCGGGATTAGCCGAATGATTCACTGACTGCTGCCATCTTTGTACAGGAGGAGTGCATGCACAGTTTTAGGCTACGGTCACACTATCAGTATGTGGTCAGTATTTTACATCAGTATTTGTAATGTAAGCGAAAACCAGGAGTGGAACAAACAGAGGGGAAAGCTATAATAGAAACCCGTCACCAAGTCTGTATTTTTGTCCCGCTCCTGGTTTTGGCTAACAAATACTGATGTGAAATACTGATGTGAAATACAAGTTGGATCGCCCCCAGGCGCAGGGCAATGGGGTGCTCGGCACTGGGTCCCTCGGTCTTGGTTCTGGGGATGTCATGGTGGCCCAACCCGGTCCGTGGCCCTGCTGAGGGACGCCCAATTAAAGGTGTAAGTTTGTCTGGTGTTCGTGACGCCACCTGTGGTATTCGGTCAGGGTGACCAACGCTGCTTAGGGGTCCGCTGGGCTGATGGAATGGCAGCTAGATGGTATATCTTCTCAAAGGTGAAGTATGTCCCCAGGGCTTCCCAAGATGTGTAGATGGTGATGACAGACGTTGTAACGCGCGATGAATAACGAGGACTCAAAGGTTGCAGTTTCTTTACCTTTTACTGTAGACTTCAGCGTCCGCAGTCCAGAGTACCGCTCACGGGGCTGGCTGAATCTGGCCAGTCCGAAGGCACACCCAGAGTTCCCTTAGCCAGGAGGAAATCAGTAGCCTTCCTACTAGCGCCTGTGTGTTGTAGTACCTCCCTGCTGAGCACCACGGGAAAGTCCTCACAACCTTTGTAGATATTTCTGATGTTCTCTCTCTCTGTCCCCCAGATGATATGGATAGCACAACCCGTATGATGGAGTAGGCCTGGAGTTAATTTATAGGGACCCTAGAGATGCCCCTCTCCCACAGTTGCCTCCGTGTCTTCTTAGGTATTTAGGTTGGGCAGCCAACTTGGAATTGACTGTCCTGCCGTGGTCTGGAGTAATGCGTAGAGTCAGTACTCCCTCGGTGTTCCGGCCACCGGCTACGCGCCTCGGAAGGAGGCTGCCGATCTCGGGGCAGGACTCCTCCCGGTATTATCTCCTTGTGCTGTGACTTCGGTTCTCACTCTCCACAATATACTTCGCTTCGTGTCCTTTCTTAGGATGCTGCCGCAATGATGTGCAGGCGCAGCTCCGTAACGTTCTATCTCTTGCTAGGCCTCTGTCAGGATCCCACCCCTGACAGGACCTCTCTGGGTCAAAACCAGGCGGCTTCTCCCTCGATGTTATCTAGTCAAAGCCCAGTCTGCTTCTCTCCTCACTTCCTATCCAACCCACCAGTTTTACCCGTGTGTGAGGAGTGCCCTAGTAGATAGAAGCTTTGCTCCCCCTGGTGGACTGGAGTGTAAAGTGTAGTGTGTGACTGTGATACCTGGCAAGGTGAACTCCTTTAGTACCATCAGACGTAACATCACTCCCCCTGGTGGAAGAGCGACATTACTGCAACGACCAGGACTCTGGGGCGATGCACTGACCAAATACTGATAGTGTGACCATAGCCTTAATGTGACTGCCACTTTCTGTCTGCACATACATGGTAGCAGTCTGATTTACTGCACCTGTGCGAATTATGCAAATCATTGGCCTGATCCCGGTGGCAGATGCGCTATTTGTCTACAGGTTACAGGCAGAGGAAGCCAGTCACATTAAAGGGGTTTTCCCATGAACGAAAGTTAATTTTTAAAATTTACTGTGTCTGACCGTGTACGGAGCATACCATATCTCCTGGGCAGGGGAGGAAGCAAAAGATAATACTGACATTACAGCAGGGTATCACAGTGGATTCATTTTGTGAGGTAAAATATTTCACTGACTGTTTTTAAAAAATATTTTACCTCACAAAATGTATCATCTGCGATCTCCTGCTTTAATATCAGTATTGTCTTTTGCTTCCTCCCCTGCCCAGGAGCTGTGGTATGTTCGGTACACGGTCAGACACAGACAATTTAAAAAATAACTTATGTTCGTGGGAAAACCCCTTTAAAAAGCAAATATCAATGCCAAGATGGCTGTTCATAAAAAATACGCCAATGGCAATGAAAGGAAAGCAGCAAAGGCACAACGTCAAAGACAACAAAGGGCAAATGAGACTCTTGAAGAGCAACAGCATCACTGGGACAAAAACAATGCATATACTGTAAGCGTAGGTGTCAAGCACATGAGTCCCCTGATGCAAAAGTCATTAGATTATCACAGGATGCCATTAGGTAACAATAGCGCCGCATGCCTGCCCACATCATGACATTACCGCTCTCCCGATAGAATAGCATCGGACCTCCATCTAGTGAATGTAATAATCATCATTTTAGGGTATGTGCACATGTTAAGTATTTGATGCAGACATTTCTTCACCATTTCTGCATCTGTTGGCAGGAAAAATCCAGCGGCAATAGTGCACTTTTTCTGCCTTATTTTCTTGCATTTTTGGTGCAGATATTTCCCCATTCAATAGTATGGGTAAAATCTGCAGCAAAAACGCTAAAATAATTGACATGTTGCAGATTTAAGCCCTTTCCGACATTGGGCATAAGGCTGGGGTCGCACTTAACATATGAAAAATCGATCCGAGTCTCCCTGCTGAGAGTCGCACAAGTGTTCTCCGTATGGTCATCCTTGGGTAATGCGTTTTCAATGTGATGATGCGATTTTCTAGCAGCTATGCATCCGTATGACATCTGTATGACAGGCGTAGGCAGAACCTGCGCAGATTTTTACAAAGGCAAATCCGCAACGTGCGCACATACCCTAATAGTGCACCTATATCAGACTCCCCCTGTTTGGTTCAAGCTCCGGCTCTGAGCCCGCACCTTTTCATGCACGTCAGCTGATCTATACAGCTGACATGTGCCCAAAACAGCTACAGGTGGAATCGCGATTCACCCGAGGCTGTTAACCAGTTAAATGCCATTGTCAATGTCTGAAAGCGGCATTTAACTCGCGCTTACTGGAAGCGCATCGCTAATCCCGCCCACTGGTGACCCTGTCACATGATCGCGGGCCACCGATGGGTCGGCATGACAATCATGCGTTTTTTAATGCTAATTTTAAGCTGCATTTGACAGTGCCAGCTATGTCTATGAGATTTCAGAAATCTCATGCACATAGCTTGTGTTTTGTTATCAGTATTTTGTGCTTTGCTGCGTTTTCTGGACATGTGGCACGTCACTTCTTTTCGCATTTTTTCAGTGTTTTTTACCCGTTGAGTTGAATGGATAAAACGCATGAAAAAACACATAAAAAACGCAGCAAAACCTGCGTTTTGGCAGCAGCTTCTTTCCTGCCAAGGACACAGGTTTTACTGCAGCAAAAAAGCACAGCAAAAATGCCCAGTGTGAACATAGCCTTACTGTTCGGATTCGGCAGCCCGAACACTGGCTGTTTCCCACTCTGTTATCTGCGTGACAGCTCAATAAAAATCCGCGGTGCTGATCGGCGGTAAGTTCGTTACCGCTGGTCAGAGCTCTGCAGTTCCCACGCTGTCATATGACAACATTTGAGCCAGCATCTGTGATTGGCGGTAAAAAGGTTACTGCCTGTCACAGGCATCAACTGATTAGAGTACTAGTCTCATCTGGTAATTGTAGAGAAGGAACAGGGAAAAAGGATATGCGCACCCAATATATAAAATATAACATTTTTATTAAGAACAATAAATGACAAAACAACAGACAGCAAAATTGATAAAAACATGAATAAAAATGTACATACATTTGAAAAAAAGGAAAAGTGGTGCTTGGATGAGGTAGTCCAAAGTAGTCACTAGAAATAGGCAGACTTTACATAAAGTTATGTATACAAAACCCTGGTTCAAAGTGAATATATTCTACATAAATGGCAAAAGTCAAAATATACATATACAATAGATCATATCAATTCATGTAAATAGATAATAAATGGAGATACATGTAAATGAAAATGTATAAACTACAACAAAGGAACACATAAATAAACATGATTACCAAGATGTTTACCAGGATAAGCTAAGGTTCCTATTGCTGAGAGGTACCAATGCGTGTTGTTGCTTGAAGCAGCTTCATCAGGGGTAAACTAGCAGTGTAAAATATCACGTACTCATATATATAGGGGCAATGGTTCTAATCAGGGGAGAGGGAAGCAGCTGCATAAATAAAGGAATATATTCCCAGTTTGTGCATCCAAGCAACAGAGGAAATGTACATTCCATCCTTGACATCAGTGGAGCGCACAGAAGATCCTGTCAGATCGAAACCGGAAGTAACGTGTGTATTCCACCAGCAGTAATCAGTGAAACATAGGAAAGTAGCGCAGTCAATCAGGTTAGTCAAGTAAATCAAGTAAAGGATGCATATTAGTAAAGATTCAAGGCAAAAGAGAAAATAATTAAAATGAAGGAAAGAGAAATTGAATGATTTTTAGATTGGGTCCTTATATTAATCAACAGTATGCATACCATGCGGTCACAAAACGTCAAGAATCAACAAACAATGACAATGGGAACATATAAGACAAAAAATAAGCATAGACAAGACAATGACAAATACACACAAAAACAATAAAAAGAAACCACAAATAACAACCCCAACTAGACAATGCTATAAATGGTATAATAGAAGACATTAACACATACAAGACAATATAATGGAAAAGAAGGAATTGTTTAACAAAAATATATACTGTATATATTGTTTGAGACAGGCAAACTGGTGAGAATAATCACACCAGTCAGTCATCTAATGGAAGATAAGTAGTACCGTATATACTTGTGCATAAGCCGACCCGAGTTTAAGCCAAGGCACCTACTTTTGCAACAAAAAACTGGGAAAACTTGACTCAAGTATAAGCCGGGTATGCATTGTCCCCTAATCCCTATTCTGGTATGCATGGCTCCTTATCCCCATCCTTGTATGCATGGCTTCTTATTCCCATCCTTGTGTGCATGGCTCCTTTTCCGCATCCTTGTATTCATGGCTCCATATCCCCATCCTTGTTTGCATGTCTCCTCATCCCTGCCCTGGTGTGCATGGTTCCTCATCCTTATCCTTGTAGGCATGGCTCCTCATCCCTATCCTTGTAGGCATGGTTCCTCATCCCTATCCTTGTATGCATGGCTCCTTATCCACATCCCTGTATGCATGGCTCTTTATCTCCATCCTTGTATGCATGGCTCCTTATCCCCATCCTTGTATGCATGGCTCCTTATCCCTATCCTTGTCTGCATGGCTCCTCATCCCTGTCCTGGTATGCATGGTTCCTCTTCCCCATCCTTGTAGGCATGGCTCCTCATCCCTGTCCTGGTATGTGTAATTCCTCATCCCTATCCTTCTATGTATGGCTCCCATGAGAAAAGCAAAAAAAACCCCAAACATACTACTTACCTTCTCTGCGCACCCTCGTAACATCTTGTTCCAGTGCCAGCAGCTCCTGCAACCGAGCGATCACATGTCCCCACTCATTAAGGTGATTAATATTTACCTCTCTCCACGCCTAAGGAAGGGGAGAGAGGTGAATATTCATTACCTTAATGAGCGGGCACCCGTGACAACCCGGCAGCTGCTGGAAGCCGGCGACTGCTGCTGACACTGTGCGCACTGAAAGGATTGTTAAGAAAAGGCCATTCAAAAATTTGGGAGAGATTCAGAAGGAGTGGACTGCTACTGGAGTCATTGCTTCAAGAGCCGCAACACACAGATGTATCCATGAAATGACCTACAAGTGTCGCATTCCTTGTGTCAAGCCACTCATGACCGATAGACAATGCCAGAAGCGTCTTACCTGGGCCAAGGAGAAAAAAAACTGGACTGTTGCACAGTGGTCCAAGGTGTTGTTTTCAGACGAAAGTAAATTTTGCATTTCATTTGGAAATCAAGGTCCCAGAGTCTGGTCATCGAGTTTGTGTAGCCTCCTCTTTCGTTTGAGTACGTGCTCACCAGGTGGCAAAGGAATTGCAGGGGCATGCTGGTTGTAGTCCCATTCCTGTTTTTGCCTGGCCTGAGCAAGGCTTCTTTCCACGCATTCTTGTACCTTGCGGTACCTTTGCCGCCTCTCGGTATCCCAATCGGCATCTGGCGATGTGTCTTCGGGGGTTAGGACCCCCATGTCCAGATCAACGGGTAACTTGCTAGATCTTCCTCGCATTAGGTATGCTGGAGTGCAGTTGGTGGAATTTACTGGGATGTGATTATATAGGTCCACCAAGTCAGGCAACTTCGTTGGCCACAGGCTCCGTTCCTCTACGGGCAAAGTCTTTAGTAAGTCGATCACCACCTGGTTCATCTTTTCGCACATCCCATTGGTTTGGGGATGGTATGGTGTTGTTCTGATCTTCTTACACCCGTACAGTTGGCAGAACTCTTGGAACACCTCTGCTTCGAATGCTGGTCACTGATCGGTCAATACCCTCTCCGGGTAGCCATGGGGCCTACAAAAGTACTGCTGGAAAGCCTTGGCGGCCGTCCTGGCCGTTAGATCCTTGACAGGCACAACCACCAAAAATCTGGAGTAGTGATCCACAATGGTAAGAGCGTAGACATAGCCTGACCGGCTAGGTGTCAGCTTCACATGGTCCAGCGCGACCAGTTCGAGCGGCCGCCTGGTGATGATAGGCTGCAAGGGAGCCCGTTGGCTGCCACGGTCCCTCCTGCGTAGGCTACATGGACCGCACTCTCGACACCACTTCTCAATGGCTCTCTTCATGCCAATCCAATAGAACCTCCCTCGGAGTAGCCTCTCCAGCTTCTTCCACCCGAAGTGTCCGGCTCCATCATGGTAGGCTCCTAGAACCATGGGCGCATCTCGCCTTGGCACTACTATCTGCCATACCAATTCGTGAGTACGTGGGTCGATGCTTCTCCGGCACAGCTTGCCATCATGGATAAACAGTTTGCTTCTCCCCTTCCACAGCTGTTGGCTCTCCTGTAGATTATCTGGGCCGGGATGCAACCCCGCCTGCGTCAAGAGCTCTTTCACCCAACGGACCGCGGGGTCACCATCCTGGGTTTCCACCCATCCGTGATGGGGCAGGGGATTCAGCGTGGCATCCGGTTGGTTCTTGTGCCTGTTCTTCACATGGGAGTTCTGAGTGGCTTTGGGGCGATGGAATGCAGGCAGCTCCACCTCTTCAAGTGCCTCCGGGTCTTCCCCCGTTTCTGGCAAATTGGGCATTCGAGACAAGGCATCGGCATTTGCATTCTTGCGTCCTGCCCGGTACTTGATGGTGAAGTAGTAGTTGGACAGCCGGGCCATCCACCGCTGTTCCAAGGCCCCGAGTTTGGCGGTATCCAGATGCGTTAGCGGATTGTTATTCGTGAAGACGGTGAATTTCGCTGAGGCCAGGTAGTGTTTGAACCTCTCTGTCACTGCCCAAACGATGGCAAGGAATTCCAGCTTAAAGGAACTGTAGTTGTCAGGGTTCCTTTCCGTGGGACGAAGTTTCCTGCTGGCGTAAGCGATTACCCTCTCCTTGCCTTTCTGGACCTGGGACAGCACGGCTCCCAATCCTACATTGCTGGCATCCGTGTACAGCACAAACGGTTGGTCGTATTCGTGGTAGGCCAGTACCTCTTCTCCTGTCAGTGCCGACTTTAAGCAAGTGAAGGATCCCTCCAGCCCCTCGTTCCAATCAAATGGGGTGTTCCTCCCCTTGGTCTTCTTGGATTGGCCCACCAACAGGTTTTGCAGGGGCGCGGCCTTCTTGGTGAAGTCCTTAATGAACCTCCGGTAATAGCCTACCAGCCCGAGGAACTGCCGAACTTCATGGAGGTTGCTGGGCTTTGGCCAGTCCTGGATCACCGTGACCTTGTCGGGGTCTGGAGCCACTCCTTCGGCGCTCACCACATGGCCCAGGTACTGCACTTTTGGTTTCAGCAGATGACATTTGGACGGTTTCACCTTTAAGCCAAAGTTGGACAGGGCTTCAAACACCTCAGCCAGGTGCTTCAGATGGTCTTCGTAGGTCTTAGAGAAGACAATGACATCATCCAAATACAGCAGTACGGTTTCAAAGTTCTTGTGCCCCAGGCAGCACTCCATCATCCTCTGAAACGTCCCCGGGGCATTGCACAATCCGAAGGGCATGTAGTTAAATTCGCAGAGACCCATCGGTGTCGTGAAGGCCGTCTTCTCTTTGTCCGCCTCCACCACGGGAACCTGCCAGTACCCACTGGTGAGATCTAAGGTAGAGAAGTAGTTAGCAGATTTTAAGGCAGCCAGAGACTCCTCTATCCTGGGCAGTGGGTATGCGTCCTTATGTGTAATGCGATTCAACTGCCTGTAATCAACACACATCCTCATTGTACCATCTTTTTTTTTCACAAGGACTAATGGGGCTGCCCAGGGGCTACAACTGTCTCTCACCACCCCAGCCTCCTTCATTTCTCGTAACATGTCCTTGGCACACTGGTAATGAGCTGGGGGTACAGGGCGATATCTCTCTTTTATGGGTCGGTGATCTCCCGTGGGGATGTGATGTTGGACCCCTTTCACCTGTCCAAAATCTAAGGGGTGTTTGCTGAATACCTGCTCGTACTCGTGAACCACCCTGTAGGCCCCCTGTTTCTGATGGGCTGGGGTGGAGTCAGTGCCCACATGCAATTCCTGACACCAATCTTTCGAGTGCCCTGCAGAACCGTTGTCCTCCGCCACGTTTGATGGGACCAAGGGTTCATGTGTCTGTATCACACTATTATTGACAACGAACAGTTTAGCGAGCGTGGCATACTTGGTGAGGTGAACCTCTTCCTCCCCACAATTGAGGACACGTACGGGCACCCTCCCTTGGCGGACGTCGACCACCCCCCGGGCTGTCAGGATAGTAGGCCTATTGTCTGAGTATACGGGTTCTACCAAGGCCTGGTAGTTCTTACCCCTGAGGCCTATGGCTGCCCGACACCATATTAACATCTCACTCCTGGGGGGTATCGCGATGGGGTTTGAATCACTCACAGTGACACGACCAATCTCACCACCAGTCAGCTCTACCTGCTGTCTCTGCATCAGAGCTCTGATTTCTTTTTGCAGGGCGCGTTGTTCACTGTGGCCAGCGGTTTCTGCTACCTGTTGCAACAAAACAATAACTTCTGCAAGACAATTTTCTATAACATTAGTACCGATAGTCATCATGGGATTACATTCTCGGCGGTCAATATCAACAATTACAATCCCTTGGGCTTTCAATTCCACCCGCCCCACCTTGATGGTGACTTCTTTATACCCCACTTGTGGCAATGGCTGACCATTACTGGCTATTATGGTGAAATCGTCATCGGGGCCACGAGTAATATCGGTGTCCTCCCAATACCGTTTATAAAGCACGTAAGGCATAGTCGTCACCTGAGAACCGGTGTCCAGCAAAGCGTTCATGGGGATACCGTCAACCACTACAGGAAGAACTGGTCGCCCTCCAATGTATTTGGCTCTCCAATGCTGCGGGCCTGATCGTCCTACTCCTGGGGGTTGGCCCTTTGCCCCAGGGGTTGCTCGTTTAAAGGACAGTACCTTGCAAGGTGGCCCACCTGATGACAGCGGCGGCAGATGGGTCGTCCGTCCCGATGGAAGCGATCGTCGTCCCGGCCTCTGTTCGGCGGAGTCCTCCTCTGTCGCATCCAAGGGACATCCTCTGGTCTGGAGGCCAGCTGGATCTTCTCCTTGGGGGCCTCCTGTAGGGACTGCACCATCCGGGCCAGGGCAGCAACGCTCTTGGTCAGCTCCTGCATCTGGAGGCGGAGTCCTGCAGGGGAGTCATCCTCTAGGCTCTGGGCATCGGCCTCGGCGGCGACTGGGGCATCTGACGCCACCTCCTGGTGGTATGTGAGAGCTGGATGCCTGGGAGGCACCGCACGGCTGGGCTGTCGCTCCTGCAATGCCTGGATAGCTTTATCCTTGAATTGCGCAAAAGTCAAGTCTGGATTTTGCATGGCCAAGAAGTGCAATTGGCCCCATTGGTGACTGCACAGGAGCCCCTCAATGAACCGCTCCTTCAGGAGTTTATCCTCATCCTGCATGCTGTCGGGGTCACTCTGCTTAATGGCCCGCAGCGCCTCCTGGAGATTAAGGGCATAGTCCCGTAAGCTATCCTGCGGTCTCTGTTTGCATCCATAGAAAGTCAGTTTAATTTCTGTAGCAGTGCGGGTATCAAAGGTGGCTTTAAGCTTTGCAAAAACCTGCTGCGCAGTTCCCTTATCCGCGGCGGGCCAGGACTTCACTTCCCTCAGTGCCACCCCGAAGAGTTGGCCGATTATCATATGAACCTTCTGTGGCTCCGTCAGGGGATAGAACTCGAGCAGGCTGCAGATTCCCTCTTTAAAATCAGTTAATGTGTGCGACTCCCCGGAGTATCGCGGGAGCCAGGCCGCTCCGGGCAGGTATGGCATAGAGAAGGGCATTATGGCCTTTGTGGTAGCGGCAGTGTCCGACTGGTTGATGGGGGCAGCGGGCTCTGCGGCCACATCCGCTAAGGGGACCGGAACTGCCTCTGCGTTCATGGCTGCGACCGCCGCCTCCGCTTCCCCTGACTCAGACATGGCTGTCCCTTCCTCCCACTAACCTGCTGGAAGTCGGAGTTCCTCTTCCGGGGTTGGCACCTTCCTGCGTTTTTCTCGTTCCGCGCTTCTTTTTGGCCGGTTCCGCCCACGAAGCTAAGGCTCCTCCCCCCGTGCGTGGCGATGGCGAATTGTGGCGGGAACTCTTGGCGCAATAACAATGCACAGTCCTTGCAATAAGTCACAGTCCAAGCACAATAAATCACAGTTCCAAGGCACACATGACCTGATTCTTCAGGCTTAAGTAGATCCTGTTCGTGACGCCAAATTGTAGCGCCCCCTCTGTTGCAGGGCCGAGGGGTACCCGGTACCGGGCCTCTGAGTCTCTGCGCTGGGATTGTCACGGTGGCTAGACCCGATCCGTGACCCTGCTGAGGGGCGCCCAGTGAAAGGTGCGGATGGCGATGATGTTGTGGTGGTGCGGTGCAGGTCGCAGTAAATAACGAGAACACCAGGTTGCAGTCTCTTTTCCTCTTTACTGAAGGCTTCGAGTTAGCCAATCCAGAGCACTGTTAACTGGGCTGTCTGAGACTGGCCAGTCCAAAGGCACATTAGGAGTTCCCTTTGACAGGTGAGAATCAGCGTCTACCTGCTAGCGCCTATGTGTTGTAGTCCTTCCCTGCTGAGCACCCGGGATAGTCCTCACAACTAATTCTGTCTGCCTCCGATGTTCGTTTTCTCTCCGTCCCCCAGATGATATGGCAGGACGCACCCGTATGACGGGGTAGGCCTGGAGTTCTTCCGGGACTCTAGAGTCGCCCCTGTCCCACAGCTGCCTCCGTTGTCTGCTTAGGTGTTTTAGTGAGACAGCCAACCTATAATTGGCTGTCCTGCTGTGGTTTGAAGTAATGCTTAAAGTCTCTTACTTTCTCGGCGTTCCGGCCACCGACTGTTTGAGCCTCAGAAGGATGTTGCCTCGATCTTTCAGCACAACTCCTTCTGGTCCTATTGCCTCTTTGGTGTATTCCCATTGCTCACTTGTTGCGTTGGTCTCTGAGGAGTCTGTCAGGATCTCATCCCTGACAGGTCCTCTCTCTAGCTCTCCCCAGTTACGTCTCTCCGTCTTGTTGTCCAACCCCCAGTTTTACCAGAGTGTGAAGAGTCGCCTACTATATAGAACCACCCCCCCTGGTGGCCGGAGTGTGAAGTCTAGTGTGTGATACCTGGTCAGGTGAACTCCCTTAGTGCAATCAGATGCAACATCACTCCCCTTAGCGGCAGAGCGACGTTACTGCAACGACCAGGACTCTGGGACGCTGCAGATGGAAATTTAATTCTCCAGCAGGACTTGGCACCTGTCCACACTGCCAAACCACACTGCCAAAAGTGACAATACCTGGTTTATAAGCAACAGTATCACTGTGCTTGTTTGGCCAACAAACTCGCCTGACCATAACCCCATAGATAATCTATAATGTAGTACTGAGCTAGGAATTGATGAGGATTTATTAAACGATGTCAGACTCTTATTTCATCTGGGAGATCCCAACACAAATGAATTAGGAGAGGGACCTTTCACCGACTTGAAAAACAAAAGCACACGAATGCCACCTGTGACCAATGATTTGGGCACTGTGGACGTTTTTGTTCATTTAGTCTCTAATGAGATAATGGAACTTGGAAAAAAGAAAAGGAGGAACATGTACAATCTAAAAAAAAGTGAGATGGAGGGTCTGTGTGGCTAGAGAGAGACCGCGAGAGGATAATCAAGCCCTCCGATAATGGGGGAAATGTGGTGGTTTTGGACGTTTCCCAATATAGGGAGCTTTGCTCCTCCCTTTTGAATGTGGATACCACCTACGAGAGACTTGATCATAACCCCACTGATTTGTACCATAAAGAATTAAGGCAAATTGTCATGGAAGCCTTTCGTGGGAAGGTGATTGATGCTAACGAAAGGGATTTTCTAATACCCACTCATCCGGTGATATCCACATTCTACTGCTTGCCCAAAATACATAAGGGTATAAATCCCCTTAAAGGGAGACCCATAGTCTCGAGTATTATCGAGAGTCTTACACAAAACTTGGGTTTGTATGTTGATAAAATTCTAAGACCATTCGTGGTGTCTCTGAGCTCATATACACAGGACACGACAGACCTCCTTCTTAAGCTTGATCAGGTCACCTTGGAAAGGGACATGATACTGTGTTCGATTGATGTTGAAGCCCTTTACTCTTCTATCCCCCACGACAAGGGTGTTATGGCTGTGGACTACTACCTAGGCATGCGAGGATATCAATATGGTGACCATAACAGATTTGTTATTCAAGCACTCAAATTTTGTCTCACTAGGAACTATTTCCTATTCGACAACAAGTACTTCCACCAGCTCAGGGGCACAGCGATGGGGAGCCCTTGTGCCCCGTCGTATGCCAATCTGCTCCTGGGCTGGTGGGAGGAAAATGTGATTTTCAGGGACACTATGAATGCAGCCGAGGACAGTATTGTCCTGTGTCTGCGTTACATAGATGATGCGTTCGCCATCTGGAGAGGTGACGAAGCAAGTTTTCGTACATTTGCCATAGGTCTAAATGACAACGACCTTGGTCTACATTTCACCTTTGAACTGAACGCTCATAGGCTTGCCTTTTTGGATGTTCTCATTGAAAGAGTGGAGGATGGCCAACTTGTCACTAGTACATATAGAAAACCAACTGCATCCAATTCCCTCCTGAGGTGGGAATCAAACCACCCACTCCCCCTCAGGAAAGGCATCCCTAAAGGTCAATATCTCCGCATGCGGAGGAACTGCTCCGACCCTCAGCTGTACAAAAAACATGCAGATGACCTAAGAATACGTTTTCTGGAGCGGGGTTATCCCAAAAATATCCTGAAAAATGCCCACGTCTCAGCATTGTCAAAGGATAGGAAATATTTACTGACTCCAGTGACAAACAAAGAAGAGAATAATGTGACCAGGTTTATAAGAAAATACACCAGTGGGGCTAGGGACCTGAAAGAGATTTTACAGCGCCATTGGCCCATCCTCCTGATGGATAACGATCTTGGTGATATTATTACCACTTCACCACAGATCACCTTTGAGAAAGGACGGTCTATTAGAGATAGGATGGTCCACAGCCATTTCACACACCCCCTCTCCCCCGCAAAACACCTGTCTAGGTGGCGAAATATGGCGGGTTGTTACAGATGTGGGAACTGCAAATATTGCGGGTCTATAACCCAAGGGAAAGAGTTTGTCAGCAATGTGACAGGAAAAAGGCATGATATATGGCAATTCATTAACTGCAAGACCAGAGGGGTCATCTATAAGATTACATGCATATGTGGTATGGAATATATAGGCAAGACTAGCCGTGAACTAAGAAGAAGAGTAGGAGAGCATCATAGGGACACCATTAACAAGAAGGATACGTCAGTGGCCAACCACATCAATAGAATACACAATGGTGATCTGAGAGTAGTCAAATTTATGGGGATAGATAAGATTCTCCAGTCCCAGAGAGGAGGTAACTGGGACAAACGCATTTTACAGAGGGAATGCATGTGGATATTTCGGTTACAAACAATGAGCCCGAATGGCCTGAATGAACAGCTGAACTTTTCTCCTTTCCTCTAAGTATAGGTCATTGAATAGGGACTCTATCTATAGGGAAAGCCGTTGTCGAGTGGGGGCGCCACTGCGCAGGTCCTAGGGTGCCAACCTTCGCGACAGGTAGGGTCTCAGCAGATAGGGTCCTTTAGGGATACTAATGAGGGTCACTTCTTTTCTATCCTTCTCCTAATGGGCATGTTTGTAATATTGGAGGTACCGTCGTGTCCTAACAGGCTCCAATCACAATAAGGATTGTACATGTATATCCTCCACTTCCCAGATATATTTGAAAGAGACAAAATGCATTGAATAGGTTATGTCATAGTATGGGGGACCGTGCCGAACGAGAACAAGAATATAACCTATATCCCTTTAGGTGTACATTATTTAGGGATTTCAAAAAATCTGCACTTATATTGAAGACAGACTCTATGGTGGCGAATGAAAAATATCCACCTGGATGATTATGTAATTGCGACAGCACGATATGTGTCTGCCGCATTAACGTAATGCAGGTCACATGATTTGAAATCCGGGCATTCCGTGAGCGGTACATCTCCATGCACGTACCAACAGCCGGAGATGACGTGAGCGTTCCAACGCTCACTGCTTGTGGCTCAAGACCCGGATGTGATGTTCACAATCCGGCGCATGAGCACACCAAACACCGGAAGTGAATCTCCCGCGTCCGGAACCACGCGATGTGGGAATATGCACGGAATCTATTTAAGGCAAGCAAGGAGACCATGAGCTCAGCAATACTCATTTACTATAAGGTTGATGTCGCTACCCCCCTGATGAGTCAAAGGACGAAACGCGTAGGGAGACACCAATTGTTATAAGGATCAGGTGGCATGGCAAGCACAGACTAATGCCTGACATGAGATCCTGGACACTCAGATAAGGCACCGATTGAATATACGGTCCTGCAGATGAGTATAAAACCTTTTTCTTGAATAGTATACCCATTTGAGCCATGCATTGAACATGCCTACCCCTGGTGGGAGGTATTATGTATTTTGGTGATATCTTTGGGTAGTATATCATGATTGATATGTAAAGATTTTGAGCTTGCTTTAATTTGGCACTACCACTAACTGTCATCATTGGAGGCATCTCTATATTGGCACTGTTGGAGATAACCACATAACAGAAGTGCAATTGAGGGTCGGATATTGACTGCACGAATACCTATATGCATAGATATGCTTTCTGTGGCTTTGTGATGTTCAAGGCGGGTATTAAAGAAGTGGTATCTCCATCTTTGTTATAATTGACTGTTTGAGGATCCGGTAAAGAGGGATCGTGGATCTGTAAGAGATAGCTATATAATCTTGTGTATTTTCTCATACGACTACACCTATTAGTCTCAATTCTTATATCTCTAAAAGATCCAGAAATGCGGTATGTGCAATTTTTACTCGTTTGGTTATTTTTCCACTTATGTTTGAAGCACAAGCACTTTTTTGCACTATTTCGTCGCACTTTGTATTTTTTAACTTATTTAATAAAAGTTAAGTTTTATTTTGTATCCTCCAACCAGCTGATAACTACTGTTATTTTCAAAAGGAAGATGAGAGACACCAGACCCAATAATGCAGAAGAGCTAAAGGCAGCTATCAAAGCAACCTGGGCTTCCATAACACCTCAGCAGTGCCACAGGCTGATCGCTTCCTTGCCATGCTGCATTGATTCAGTAATTGATGCAAAAGGAACCCCGACTAAGTAATGAGTGCATTTTCTGAACATACATATCAGTAGGCCAACATTTTGGATTTTAAAATCATTTTTCAAGCTGGTGATATAAAGTATTCTAATTTACTGAGATAATGAGCTTTAATTGGCTGTAAGCCATAATCATCAACAGAAATAAACATTTGAAATAGATCACTGTTTGTAATGACACTATATAATATATGAGTTTCACTTTTTGTATTGAAGAACTGAAATAGCTTTTTGATGATATTCTAATTCAGTGAGAAGCACTTGTATTTTTAAAAAATGGCATGGGGTTCCCCCCATTTTTTAGGACCAGCCAAGCCAAAGCAGACAGCTGGGGGCTGGTATTCTCAGACTAGGAAGGGGCCAAGGATATTGGCCATACCCAGCCTAAAAATAGCAGACCCGCAGCAGACCCATAAAAGGCACATCTAATAGATTATACAGTGCCTTGCGAAAGTATTCGGCTCCCTGGAACTTTTCAACCTTTTCCCACATATCATGCTTCAAACATAAAGATACCAAATGTAAATTTTTAGTGAAGAATCAACAATAAGTGGATCACAATTAAGAAGTTGAACGAAATTTATTGGTTATTTTAAATATTTGTGGAAATTCAAAAACTGAAAAGTGGGGCGTGCAATATTATTCGTCCCCTTTAACTTAATACTGTGTTGCGCCACCTTTTGCTGCGATTACAGTTGCAAGTCGCTTGGGGTATGTCTCTATCGGTTTTGTACATCGAGAGACTGAAATTCTTACCCATTCTTCCTTGGCAAACAGCTCGAGCTCAGTGAGGTTTGATGGAGATCGTTTGTGAACAGCAGTTTTCAGCTCTTTCCACAGATTCTTGATTGGATTGAGGTCTGGACTTTGACTTGGCCGTTCTAACACCTGGATACGTTTATTTGTGAAGCATTCCATTGTAGATTTTGCTTTATGTTTGGGATCATTGTCTTGTTGGAAGACAAATCTCCATCCCAGTCTCAGGTCTAGAATTATCTAATAGATAATTCTAGCGTTTTACCAAGCTCTTCCCAGTGACAAGTGGGGTAATAGGTTTGGGGTTGATGTCAGCTGTTTTATGGCCGCTGACATCAAGCCCAGGGGTTATTAATGGAGAGCAAGAGAAACAGCTGCTATGAACTCAGGTGACCCTACTGTACTTGTTAATAAATAAAAAAAAGAGAAAAATAAATGGCGAGGGGGTCCCCTGTAATTTTAATAACCAGCAGAGGAAATGCTGATGGATGGGGTCTGATGTTAATATTCTGGCAATGGCCCATAGCCATAAAGGTTCCCAGTCTATTAATATCAGCTCACAGCTGTTTGCTTAGCCTTTACTTGTTATTATAGGGAAGAACCCCCCCAAAAAATGACGTGGGGTGTCCCCTATAATCAACAACCAACAAACGCTAAACAGACAGCTGCGGGCTGATATTTATAGCCTAGGAAAGGGCCATTACTAACCCCATAGTCTTATTGTAATAAAGACACAGCCAGCATAATGTCCTTTATTCTAGAGCAAGTGGGAAGAGCAGGGCAAAGCATAAGAATAGGCGCATCTATATATATAATTGTCTAAGGGTTTTTCCGTCTGTCTGTCTGTCTGTCTGTCTGTCTGTCCTGGAAATCCCGCCTCTCTGATTGGTCGAGGCCGCCGGGCCTCGACCAATCAGAGACGGGCACAGCATGGCGACGATGATGTCATAAAGGTTGCCTCGACCAATCAGCGACGGGCACAGTCTGCCGCCAGGCCTCGACCAATCAGCGACGGGCACAGTATCGACGTAGATGTCATAATGGTTGCCATGGCGACGATGATGTCATAAAGGTTGCCTCGACCAATCAGCGACGGGCACAGTCTGCCGCGAATTCTGGAATCATCAGTGTCCATATACTACGGGGACATGCATATTCTAGAATACCCAATGCGTTAGAATCGGGCCACAATCTAGTGTAATATATGCAACTTTTCTGAGGAGGCTGCAGACTTCTATTTTTAGGCTGGGAAGGGTTAATATCCATGGATCCTTCCCATTCTGAGAATTCCATCCCCCAACTGTCCTTTACCTTGACTAATTGTAGAAAAATGGGCCGACTCCACGCTGTTTTTTAAATTATTTATTTAAATAATTTTAAAAAACAGTGTTGGGATCCCTCTATTTTTGATAACCAGCCAATATAAAGTGACAGCTGGAGGTTGCAGGCCGCAGCTGTCAGCTTTACCTGTGCTGGTTATCAAAATAGAGGAGACCCCGTGCCATTTTTATTTATTTATTGCAGTCGCCAGCTGATGAATACTCTCATCAGCCTCGCCTGCTCTTGCTGATATCAGCGAGAGCAGGTGTAGAAGGATGATAGTAGTACTCTTATCAGCCGATGCCTGTGATTGGTGGTAACTTTTTTACCACCGGTCACAGCTGCTAGCTCGGACCAGACTGCGTGGGAACCGCAGTGCTCTGGCCGGCGGTTACAATCTTACCACCGATCAGAGCCTGTGTCATGCAGATGATGGCGCGGGAAACAACGGATACTCAGGCCCCCATTCATCTGAATGGGGTCAGTGTTCGGGTTCGAGTGCGGTGCTGTTCTGGTACCCGAACCAAACTTTTTTAAAAATGTTTAGCAGAACCTGCTGGACTCGCACATTCATAATTTTGCCCATCAATATTTCTAATGTGTCCGTAAAAAAAAGTTGGTTGCCTAACAAAAAAGCAGAACTCTACATAATAGCCAAAGTCATACAGACTGTTCAAAGATTTCTATCACAATTTTGCATGTACTATATAGCAATTGCTGTAGCAGAATATTGAGCTTTGGGTCCTTACAGGATTAGTCTCTTAAAGAAGTATTCTTTGTTAAACTCTCTTAATGGGTGGAATAGAAAGGGAAAAATAGATACAGAATGGGAGGAACGCAAAATACAGATAAATACAGAATGCAGATAAATAGAGAATGGGAAGAAAAGAACTATGTGAAACTAACACGTGTGAAAAAACTTGGGTAATAGATCGTAGACTGCACATGAGTCAACAGTGTGATGCAGCAGCAAAAAAGCCAAATACAGTTCTGAGATGTATTAAGAGAAGCATAGAGTCTAGATCACCTGAAGTAATTATTCCACTCTATTCCTCCTTGGTCAGGCCTCATCTGAAATACTGTGTCCAGTTCTGGGCACCACATTTTAAAAAAGACATCGAAAAACTGAAGCAAGCTCATAGAAAAGCTACTAGGATGATGAGCGGACTGCAAACTATGTCCTATGAGGAATGTTTAAAAGATTTGGAAGTGTTTAGCTTGCAAAAAAGAAGGCTAAGAGGAGCTTTAACAGCTGTCTTCAAATATCTAAAGGAATCTCACAGTGTAGAGGGATCATCTTTATTCTAATTTGCACATGGAAACAAGAGAAGCACTGGAATGAAACTGAAAGGGAGAAGATTAGTGTTGAGCGATACCGTCCGATACTTGAAAGTATCGGTATCGGAAAGTATCGGCCGATACCGGCAAAGTATCGGATCTCGCCGATACCGATACCCGATACCAATACAAGTCAATGGGACTCAAGTATTGGAAGGTATCCCTGATGGTTCCCAGGGTCTGAAGGAGAGGAAACTCTCCTTCAGGCCCTGGGATCCATATGAATGTGTAAAATAAAGAATTAAAATAAAAAATATTGATATACTCACCTCTCCGACGCAGCCTGGACCTTACCGCTGTGAACCGGCAGCCTTCTTTGCTTAAAATGAGCGCGTTCAGTACCTTCCATGACGTCACGGCTTCTGATTGGTCGCGTGCCGCTCATGTGACCGCCACGCGACCAATCAGAAGCCATGACGTCATCCCTCAGGTCCTAAATTCCTAGAAGGGAATTTAGGACCTGAGGGATGACGTCGCGGCTTCTGATTGGTCGCGTGGCGGTCACATGAGCGGCACGCGACCAATCAGAAGCCGTGACGTCATGGAAGGTGCTGAACGCGCTCATTTTAAGCAAAGCAGGCTGCCGGTTACTACCAGGGCGCGTCAGAGGGTGAGTATATCCCTATTTTTTATTTTAATTCTTTATTTTTTACATGGATATGGATCCCAGGGCCTGAAGGAGAGTTTCCTCTCCTTCAGACCCTGGGAACCATACACTGGGAACTTCCGATTCCGATTCCCGATACCACAAAGGTATCGGATCTCGGTATCGGAATTCCGATACCGCAAGTATCGGCCGATACCCGATACTTGCGGTATCGGAATGCTCAACACTAGAGAAGATACAGAATAGATATTAGAAAAAAGCTTTTTGTCAGTGCGGGTGATCAATGAGTGAAACAGGCTGCCACGAGAGGTCGTGAGTTCTCCTTCAATGGAAGTCTTCAAACAGAGTCTGGACAGACATCTGTCTGAGATGGTTTAGTGAATCCTGCATTGAGCAAGGGGTTGAACAAGATGACCCTGTAGGTCCTTTACTATGCTAACATTTTATGATTTTATGAATGTTGCTTAAAGGAAAGGTTAAAGAGAATTTGTCAGTAGGATAAACCCTCCTAAGTCATCTACATGGGCATGTTGATCATAGTAAGCTGAATAAAGTGATACCTTGATATCTGCAATCCAATGACTTATTCCAAAGGAATCCACACTTTTCTTAATATGTAAATGAGTTGTTAAGATCTATATTTCGGACATAGATCTTCCTGAAAATCTGCTTCGAAAGCTTATTTTAAATGAAAGTGAGCATTACCAATGTCAGACAAAATGACTGACAGTCTGCTCTTCTGATCTCATCGCAGAGCTGAGTGTGATTATAACTAACACAGTACAGTAGAGCTAACATAGTACAGCAGGGTTAACAGTAGAGCAGAACTGAACTTTGTCCCATTACAAACATATTTTCAGCAGCATTTGTCCTTTCATAATGCTGACAGCTCTCCTGGCGACCTATGCCAGATTATAAACAACACAGTAGAGCAGAGTTGAACCATGTCTCGTTAAAACACATTTGCAGTTGTCCCCTAAAAGTGCTGTCAGCTCTGTTGTGCTGCCCTCTCTCCCCACACACACCAACACACTGGCTGCTTGTGAAATGAAAGTTAAAGCACTTTTGGTGGACAACTGCAAATGTATTTTCAAAGAGACAAAGTTCAGCTCTGCTGTACTATGCTCTCATAATCACCCACAGTTTTGCAGTGAGAGCAGAAGCGCAGACTGTCAGTCATTACATGTCTCACACTAGTACACCCCCTTTTATTTATAACAATCTATTGAGACAGATTCTAAGGGGCTCTGTGCCTGGCACATATATCTTAACATATCGTTTACATACAAGAAAAACATGGATTTTTCTGAAATAAGACATCAAATCGCAGCTATTAACTTTTATTTATTCAACTTTCTATGACCTGCATGCCCATATAGACGGCTTGAGGGTAGATCTTACCAACAGATTCAGTGGCGTAGTAAGGGGGGTGCAGGGGGGGCGGGCCGCCCCGGGTGACACAATGCGGGGGTGGGTCACCGGGTCGTGGCCGGCGCTGCAGGCTGCAGCTGTTTAACGCTATTGACGTGCGGGCCAATCTGAGGCTGGCAGCTGACGTCAGTCCCAGCGTACATGTCGCCGGCATCTGACGTCATTGTCAGTCACCGGCGAGTGCACGCCCCTCAAGTGCAGCTCCGCCGCCTGCTCCGCTCTCTGCCGGGAGGGAGCCACGAAAGTGGGGAGGTAAGAGAGTGATGGGGTGATACAGGCGGTATTACACTCTGTGTGTGTAGTGCCCAGTCCTGTGTGTACCCTGCACTACAGATGTGCCAGCATACATAGGAGCAGCCATGGGGTGAGGCGTTTGTCCCTGTAGTGCCTAGTCCTGTGTGTGCCCTGCACTGCAGATGTGCCAGCATACATAGGGGCAGCCATGGGGTCAGGTGCTCGCCCGTGTAGTGCCCATTCCTGTGTGTGCCCTGCACTGCAGATGTGCCAGCATACATAGGGACAGCTATGGGGTCAGGCGCTCACCCCTGTAGTGCCTAGTCCTGTGTGTGCCCTGCACTGCAGATGTGCCAGCATACATAGGGGCAGCCATGGGGTCAGGTGCTCGCCTGTGTAGTGCCCATTCCTGTGTGTGCCCTGCAGTACAGATGTGTCAGCATACATAGGGGAGCCCATGGGGTCAGGCGCTCGCCCCTGTAGTGCCCATTCCTGTGTGTGCCCTGCACTGCAGATGTGCCAGCATACATAGGGACAGCTTTTTGTTTCTGTGCGTGTTGTCCTGACTATTTTTGGTAACCTTTGTGTGTGTTGAGCCGGGGGGGGGGGCGCCAAACTCGGGAACAGCCCCGGGCGGCAAAAGCTCTAGCTACGCCCCTGAACAGATTCCTCTTAATTTCTCATTCATTGCAAGATCTCTGATTGTGGTATTTGAATTGAAATCTTTACTATTTGTTTCCACATGATGGAGGTTTGTCCTAGTAATGTGATATACACAACGCTCTAGACTTACAGCACTCACAGGTAATGTGTACCTGTGTGAATCACATGACCAAACCAAATGGTATTCATCTGGAAGTATCCAATGAGGCATCCAATTTAATGTTTAGAAGTAGAAACCTTAAAACCATGAGATGATAAAGAAGGTATATCAGAAACTACAACTTTATATTATACATTAAAGGGAATTTGTCAGCAAGTTTTTGCTATGTAACCTGAAGACAGCATGCTATAGGGGAAAAACACAGATTTCAGCAGTAACTCTCCTATCAACCTTATTGATGTTGTTTATGTGATGCCCCAGGGTCCTGGTTGTCATAGTGGCATTGCTTTCCTCACGGGGAGAGTGATGTCACGCTTGGAAGCGATGAAAGACCTCTTTTATCAGGTAATCAATGCACACAACATGTTCACACTCCAGGCCAGAAGGGGGAGCTCAGAACCCGGATTAAGGGGAGCTGCCCTGATATAGAGGGAAAGTCAGACAGTGCCAGCAGACTGGAGCAGTCTGAGGCAGAGAGACGTGTTTGGGGCCATGCAGCAAGAGTTGCTGCAGCTCCAAGATTGAGATATATTGAAGGAAAGAACACTAATTCAAAAAAACACGGCACTCTTAACTCAAGTGTTGCTGGTGCCCAAGTAAAGTATCCAACCCGTCAATATACGTTAATAAACTTGGCACTCATTATCAGAAAAATAGAAGTTCCTTTTTATTGTGCATCCAGACATAAATGATGAACGTTTTCGGTCCATCACAGGTAGTGTTGAGCATTCCAATACCGCAAGTATCGGGTATCTGCCGATATTTGCTGTATCGGAATTCCGATACCAAGTTTCGATATTTTTGTGATATCGGAAATCGGAATCGGAAGTTCCCAGTGTATGGTTCCCAGGGTCTGGAGGAGAGGAGACTCTCCTTCAGGCCCTGGGATCCATATTCATGTAAAAAATAAAGAATTAAAATAAAAAATATGGATATACTTCCCCCTCCGGCGGCCCCTGGACCTTACCGATGTAACCGGGAGCCTCCGTTCCTAAGAATGAGGAGTTTAGGACCTGCGATGACGTCGCGGCTTGTGATTGGTCGCGTGAGCGGTCACATGAGCGGTCACGCGACCAGTCACCGCTGGAGGGGTGAGTATATCCATATTTTTTATTTTAATTCTTTATTTTTTACATGAATATGGATCCCAGGGCCTGAAGGAGAGTTTCCTCTCCTTCAGACCCTGGGAACCATCCGATACTTGTGTCCCATTGACTTGTATTGGTATCGGGTATCGGTATCGGCGATATCCGATATTTTTCGGATATCGGCCGATACTATCCGATACCGATACTTTCAAGTATCGGAAGGTATCGCTCAACACTAGTCACAGGACCTTCATCAGAACATTCTTATATATCAGCTGGATATCAAGGAACGCTCCTATGAGCTAAAGTAGCATCAGAGTAGTGGAAGCCTGCTATGAAGGATGTGTGCTGAGAGCACTGTTGGGTACCACAACCCTAAGCCTCCCGGCAGCCTTGCAATATGGACCTGGGCACTAAGCGCTTCCTATTTGCAACTGTGTTGCCAATTCCCATGCGCTTTTCTCACCTTGTGGTACCCAACAGTGCACTCAGCACTTATTTTTCTGATAATGAGTGCCAAGTTTATTAACGTATAGAAGGAAAGAACACTGTTAGTGGACGTGTAGGAGTGTGGAGCACAGGAGAGTGATACCAGGGGAGCTTAGCAGTGATTTGGCTACCTCCCTGGCTGAGCGCAGAATCCGGTAGCCAGAAGACCGAAGCTGTGTCGGACTCTAAGAGGCATAGCAGAAACCGGCAGGACAGCTGGACTTTAAGTTACCTGTCCGCCTTTACACCCAGGAGGCACAGTGACACATAGAGCCCGGGTCATGATAGAGACCCTATAAAAAGTCAGCTCGAGTCACCTGTCATATGGGATTGTGTCCTAACCTATATGGGGGACAGAGAGGAACTGTGAGGACCTTATCAGAAGCCATAGGCAGTAAGGGACTACAACACCACCGCGCTTTGAGGAAAGCTCTCATCTCCACCTGGTAAAGGGGACTCTGGATGTGCTTCCAAGCCGGGCGGACCCTGTCTGTACCTGTGATCTGGTGCCCTGGACTGCAGTTGCTTGAAGCTACAGTAAACCAGGTAAAGAGACTGCAAACCTGTGTCCTCCATTCTTTACTGCACTATTCACCATCTCCACCTATACACTGGGAGCCCTGGGGACCCAACTTCACCTGTGTGAAGTTATACCACCTAGCTGCCATAACATCACTCCAGAGGACACCTTTTAGCAGCGTCGGTCCCCACTGACCGAATACCACAGGTGGCGTCACAAACATAAACTTTGTTACCAACCCTTAAAAGCCCTTTCCCTTTAATTGGGAGCTCAGGGCCATGGACCGGGTCGCAGCCACCGTGACATCCCCTTTAAGTGTGACCGGACCCGATACCGAGTACCCCACAGCCCTGGCGGGCGACTCATTTACCTGCAATGATTGTTTTGGTACCAAGAACTTATCATTGCTAGACAATGTATATACAAAATCTTGTGTCGGCAGGGTTAGCTTCCTCAGCTCTGCTTCATTGCTAAATCTAAAAGCTCTGATTTTGTGAGAACAGCTGCACCCAGTAATTTAAGTGATACATTGTTGAATTCAGCTTCTCTTTGCCTACATAATGCTGCTCTCAGTTGAGGTAGCAAAAGCCTGCTAAAAGATTTCCTTTAAATATGCTGTTTTTGTTGAAATCGGAATGCCCCTTTAACCCCTTACTGACCTCGGACGGGATAGTACGTCCGAGGTCAGCTCCCCTGCTTTGATGCAGGGCTCCGCGGTGAGCCCGCATCAAAGCCGGGACATGTCAGCTGTTTTGAACAGCTGACATGTGCCCGCAATAGCGGCGGGTGAAATCGCGATTCACCCGCCGCTATTAACTAGTTAAATGCCGCTGTCAAACGCAGACAGCGGCATTTAACTACCGCATCCGGCCGGGCGGCCGGATATGAGCGCATCGCTGACCCCCGTCACATGATCGGAGGTCGGCGGTGCTTCTCCATTGTAACCATAGAGGTCCTTGAGGCTCACAGCACACCTGATTTTCTACTGCATAGCAGCGAACAGCAGATCGCTGCTATGTAGCAGAGGCGATCGTGCTGTGCCTGCTTCTAGCCTCCCATGGAGGCTATTGAAGCATGGCTAAAGTTAAAAATAAAGTTACAAAAAATGTGAAAAAAATAAAAAAAATAAAAAAGTTTAAATCACCCCCCTTTCGCCCCAATCAAAATAAATCAATAAAAAAAAAAAATCAAACCTACACATATTTGGTATCGCCGCGTTCAGAATCGCCCGATCTATCAATAAAAAAAAGCATTAACCTGATCGCTAAACGGCGTAACGAGAAAAAAAATCGAAACGCCAGAATTACGTTTTTTTGGTCGCCGCAACATTGCATTAAAATGCAATAACGGGCGATCAAAAGAACGTATCTGCATCAAATTGGAATCATTAAAAACGCCAGCTCAGCACGCAAAAAATAAGCCCTCAACCGACCCCAGATGATGAAAAATGGAGACGCTATGAGTATCGGAAAATGGCACCATTTTTTTTTTTTTTTTTTAGCAAAGTTTGGAATTTTTTTTCACCACTTAGGTAAAAAGTAACCTATACATGTTAGGTGTCTATGAACTCGTACTGACCTGGAGAATCATAATGGCAACTTTTTTTGCAATTTCACTGCACTTGGAATTTTTTTCACGTTTTCTAGTACACGACATGCTAAAACCAATGATGTCGTTCAAAAGTACAACTCATCCCGCAAAAAATAAGCCCTCACATGGCCAAAATTGACGGAAAAATAAAAAAGTTATGGCTCTGGGAAGGAGGTGAGCGAAAAACAAACACGGAAAAATGGAAAATCCCAAGGTCATGAAGGGGTTAAGGTGAGATTATACTTTAAACATCGAAGACCCGAAAGTGTAAAACACAGGGATAATGGTAATCAGCAATATTTAATATAATATATGCATCTGTAATAAATGAAGAAATAGTCTATCTATTCCTTTTTTTTGACAGTGCCATATGTTCATAAGTTGAGGCCAGCAGTCACTGCAGAAATAGCCTGAATACATATCAGAGTAGGGCAAACTGCTCTTGATCTGCTGAAAACGCCTTGCTGAGTCAGAAGCCCATGGGACGCTGTAGGCTCACTTGAATATTTCAATTCCTAAAATGCTAGTAAATTTATACTAATACCTGAGGGTTAAATTGATTTGGGCGATTTTTGCTGTTAATAATGTGGCCCTCCTAGACATTAACTGCAGAGTCCCTTAGAAAGATACAAATGTCAGCTGAAAACAAATGGTGCTTTTTTGTGCATGAAAAATCTACATTTTCCAGTTTGGTCAACAAAGCAGAATCCAATCCTGCATACAAAGCTGATCAAAACACTGGAGGTGTAACTTGCATTTCTAGGACCCCATAGCACAGCTCCAAATCTACAGCCATCTCCTGTGAAATTCAGAATTTCTACAGCATCCACTAGGGGGAGCTCACTGCATACAGATTTGTACAGTTTTTTTTTTCTAGGTGTATAAATCCTTTAAGAGATCCTGCCTAATATAGTGGCAGCACTTTGAAAGAATTTTAGTATTTAACTAGTTATGTGTCATCTTTGTCCAAGAAACCTTTACTGTGCTAATCCCAAAACCTCTCAAATTTGTAACAATGTTGGTAACAAAATAAAATGCAGACATTGACTACAGGATTGATGGGTGGTATCACTATACAAATAGTAATAGTCCCACACAACTCTGCCTGTGCTTAACTGACTTTTCGCGCTGGCCATGCAGCTAATGCCCAAATGCTCGAAGCTATACTAGTTACAATAACAGAATCTAAAAATCGCGGTTGTAAATGACTGTCGCCTGTGAGCTCAGTGTGTGATTGCATTCCCATAATCTTGCATGGTCTAGTTTATTATTTGCAGCCCTCTCTGACACGTCTAAGCAATGATTTACCTAGAAAGGGTACAGTGGCCGTTAGAAATGCCCAACGCATCTCTGTCACATAATAGGACAGGAATTTACAGTAAAATATAAGTGAATTTTCAAAACCTCATTAAAAGGTTCCGAACCAAATCCATAGCAGAACTTTTCTACGATGTGTGAAGATAGCCTTGGCCTGCAGAAATCACATCAGTGAGCAGAAGGGATAGTGGGAAAAATAATGCAATTTTAGTATGTTCCTGGGTATAAAATCTTATATATAACGGTGAATGCGCTCTTCTGTCCAAAGCTAAGATGGGTGGTGCCTGCGCAGTGTGGTGCCGGAATCAGCACGTGTTCATACTGCACTACAGAGCCATTTTATTGTAGACACTGTGTATGTGAATTCGCGGACATAGCGCCTTCAACAAAATGGTGCTGGATATCGCGGGATGTGCACGCGTTGACTCCGGTGCCATTTTATTGAAGAATTCTACTACAATGTCATCATAGCAGTGCCGTCACCATTATCCTTCTGGCCGGCGCGTGCCTACTGTTATGTTGACATTGTAGTACATTACTTCATTAAAATGTCGCCGGAATCAGCATGTGTGCATACCGCGATCTCTGGCTTCATTTTTTTGAAGACACTGTGTATGGGAATTCACAGACACAGTGTCTTCAACAATATGGTGCCAGATATCACAGGATGCGCATTTGCTGACTTTGGCTCCATTTTATTGAGGTAATGTACTACAATATCAACATAACAGTGTGCATACGCCGGCTGTCATTCTCCCTATGGCTGGTGTGTGCGCACTGCTATCTTGACGTTGTAGTACATTACCTCAATAAAATGGCGCCAGAGTCAGCGAGTGCACATATTGCCATCTCTGGCTTCATTTTTTTGAAGACACTGTGTGTGGGAATTCACAGACACAGTGTCTTCAACAATATGGTGCCAGATATCACAGGATGCGCATTTGCTGACTTTGGCTCCATTTTATTGAGGTAATATACTACAATGTCAACATAGCAGTGTGCATACGCTGGCTGTCATTCTCCCTATGGCTGGCGAGTGCGCACTGCTACCTTGACGTTGTAGTACATTACCTCAATAAAATGGCACCAGAGTCAGCGAGTGCGCATACTGCCATCTCTGGTGCCATTTATTGAAGACTATGTGTAAATGTACCAAGAAAAATGCTCGCCACCCGGGCGTAGAACGGGTTCAATAGCTAGTATAACTATAATACACATAGGCATAGTGGTAAAACAAAGCACATTGAAATGCCCATATACTGTAGCAGCTTTGCTGTGCACACATTTCCATTCTCATACTCCGCTGCTCAGATAATGAAATCTTCGGGCTGCGGGGAAGGAAGGGGATATTGCCACAGCAGCTTAAACTCTTCTGGGAGCTGTTGAGAATTGGAATCAAAGACAACTTTATAAACCCCTACAGCAATTTCTCCCTCCCCCAACTCATGAGGAAAGACAGAGTCCCTAGGGACAAGGAGTGATGATGAGAGCACAAGAAAACCTGCAGCGCAATCCAAGCTGCGAGTAATAATTATACATACAGCTCCATGTTTAATGTATGAATACTCGCTGTGTCACCGTGTCACCCTGCAGACGAAGAATAGGTTCTGTGTCCCCAAGATCCCCGCCGCCCTCTGTCACTGTGTCACTTTAGATACAAGTAACAGAGTAGGGTTGAGCGAAACGGGTCGATCATTTTCAAAAGTCGCCGACTTTTGGCTAAGTCGGCGTCTCATGAAACCCGATCCGACCCCTGTGCTTGTCGGCCATGCGGTACGCGACTTTCGCGCCAAAGTCGCGTTTCAATGACGCGAAAAGCGCCATTTCTCAGCCAATGAAGGTGAACGCAGAGTGTGGGCAGCGTGATGACATAGATCCTGGTCCCCACCATCTTAGAGAAGGGCATTGCAGTGATTGGCTTGCTGTCTGCGGCGTCACAGGGGCTATAAAGGGGCGTTCCCGCCGACCGCCATCTTACTGCTGCTGATCTGAGCTTAGGGACAGGTTGCTGCCGCTTCATCAGAAGCAGGGAGAGCGTTAGGCAGGGTCCACTAACCACCAAACCGCTTGTGCTGCAGCGATTTCCACTGTCCAACACCACCTTCGGTGTGCAGGAACAGTGGAAGCTATTTTTTTTTTTTTTTCCCCTCAGCGCTGTAGCTCATTGGGCTGCCCTAGAAGGCTCCGTGATAGCTGTATTGCTGTGTGTACGCCACTGTGGAAACCAACTGCTTTTTTCAAAGCACATATCCTCTTGTTCCTTCCTTTCTGCACAGCTATCTTTTTTGTTTGTCCACACTTTTTATTTAATTTGTGCATCAGTCCACTCCTATTGCTGCCTGCCATACCTGGCTTACATTACTGCAGGGAGATAGTAATTGTAGGACAGTTTTTTTTTTTTTTTTTTTTTTTTTTTGTGGGAGATTAAGATTGGCATTTCTGCTACAGTGCCATCCCTGTGTGTGCCATCTCTCACTGAGTGGGCCATAGAAAGCCTATTTATTTTTTCCGTGATTTGTGTTCTAAAATCTACCTCAACACAGAAACACTACATCAATCAGTGGGAGAAAAATATTGGCCTCAGTCAGGGCTTGTGTGCCACTGCTGTGTGTGCGCTATCTCTCATTCAGTGGGCTATAGCAAGCCTATATTTTTTTTTTTTTTTTTTTTTTAATATTATTTGGTTTCAAAAGTCTCCCTGAAAAAAAAAAAAAACCTAAAAAAACAGTGGGAGAGTAATATTGCCCTTTCAGCTTGTGTGCCAGTCTTGACTCCTGGGTGTGCCACCTCTCTCCCTCTCATTCAGTGGGCCATAGAAAGCCTATTTATTTTTTTTTTTAAATATTATTGGGTTTCTAAAGTCTCCCTGAAAAAAACAAAAAATACATAAAAAAACAGTGGGAGAGTAATATTGCCCTTTCAGCTTGTGTGCCAGTCTTGACTCCTGGGTGTGCCACCTCTCTCCCTTTCATTCAGTGGGCCATAGAAAGCCTATTTATTTTTTCCGTGATTTGTGTTCTAAATTCTACCTCAACACAAAAACACTACATCAATCAGTGGGAGAAAAATATTGGCCTCAGTCAGGGCTTGTGTGCCACTGCTGTGTGTGCTATCTCTCATTCAGTGGGCTATAGCAAGCCTATTTTTTTTTTTTTTTTATTTTTTTTAATATTATTTGGTTTCTAAAGTCTCCCTGAAAAAAAAAAAAAACCTAAAAAAACAGTGGGAGAGTAATATTGCCCTTTCAGCTTGTGTGCCAGTCTTGACTCCTGGGTGTGCCACCTCTCTCCCTCTCATTCAGTGGGCCATAGAAAGCCTATTTATTTTTTTTTTTAAATATTATTGGGTTTCTAAAGTCTCCCTGAAAAAAACAAAAAATACATAAAAAAACAGTGGGAGAGTAATATTGCCCTTTCAGCTTGTGTGCCAGTCTTGACTCCTGGGTGTGCCACCTCTCTCCCTTTCATTCAGTGGGCCATAGAAAGCCTATTTATTTTTTCCGTGATTTGTGTTCTAAATTCTACCTCAACACAAAAACACTACATCAATCAGTGGGAGAAAAATATTGGCCTCAGTCAGGGCTTGTGTGCCACTGCTGTGTGTGCTATCTCTCATTCAGTGGGCTATAGCAAGCCTATTTTTTTTTTTTTTTTTTTTTTTTTAATATTATTTGGTTTCTAAAGTCTCCCTGAAAAAAAAAAAAAACCTAAAAAAACAGTGGGAGAGTAATATTGCCCTTTCAGCTTGTGTGCCAGTCTTGACTCCTGGGTGTGCCACCTCTCTCCCTCTCATTCAGTGGGCCATAGAAAGCCTATTTATTTTTTTTTTTAAATATTATTGGGTTTCTAAAGTCTCCCTGAAAAAACAAAAAATACATAAAAAAACAGTGGGAGAGTAATATTGCCCTTTCAGCTTGTGTGCCAGTCTTGACTCCTGGGTGTGCCACCTCTCTCCCTTTCATTCAGTGGGCCATAGAAAGCCTATTTTTTTTTTTTTTAATATTATTTGGTTTCTAATTCTCCCTGAAAAAAAAAAAAAAACCTAAAAAAACAGTGGGAGAGTAATATTGCCCTTTCAGCTTGTGTGCCAGTCTTGACTCCTGGGTGTGCCACCTCTCTCCCTCTCATTCAGTGGGCCATAGAAAGCCTATTTATTTTTTTTTTTAAATATTATTGGGTTTCTAAAGTCTCCCTGAAAAAACAAAAAATACATAAAAAAACAGTGGGAGAGTAATATTGCCCTTTCAGCTTGTGTGCCAGTCTTGACTCCTGGGTGTGCCACCTCTCTCCCTTTCATTCAGTGGGCCATAGAAAGCCTATTTTTTTTTTTTTTAATATTATTTGGTTTCTAATTCTCCCTGAAAAAAAAAAAAAAACCTAAAAAAACAGTGGGAGAGTAATATTGCCCTTTCAGCTTGTGTGCCAGTCTTGACTCCTGGGTGTGCCACCTCTCTCCCTCTCATTCAGTGGGCCATAGAAAGCCTTTTTTTTTTTTGGTTTTTTTAATATTATTTGGTTTCTAAAGTCTCCCTGAAAAAAACAAAAAAAACATAAAAAACAGTGGGAGAGTAATATTGCCCTTTCAGCTTGTGCGCCAGTCTTGACTCCTGGTTGTGCCACCTCTCTCTCTCTAATTGTGGGCCATAGAAAGCCTTTTTTTTTTTTTTTTTTAATATTATTTGGTTTCTAAAGTCTCCCTGAGAAAAAAAAATAAATAAATTAGGTGGGAGATTAATATTGACATTAGTGCTTGAGTGACAGTCCTGCGTGTGTGTCATCTCTGTGATTTTGTGCCACAGAAAACAGAGTGTGTAACATTGTGCCTGATTTTCCTTGTGGTCTCACCAACCTGTTAAGGGATATTGAAATCATACTGAAGTTATAGCTCACCGTGTAAGTTGTTTGATAGCAACAAATAAAGTTACTTTGGTTAAGATTTTAAAACAATGAGGAAGTCTGGTGCAAGAGGTCGTCGTGGGCGTTCATTGTCAGCTGGTAATGATGGTAGTGGTAGTGGAGCATCAGGTGGTCGTGGGGATAAAAATATTCCACCTAAGTCTGGAGCTGTGGAGCCAGTTTCGTCGTCAGGCTACACAAGGCCTCGAACGCTCTCTTTTCTGGGAGTAGGAAAACCGCTTTTAAAGGCGGAGCAGCAACAGCAAGTTTTGGCTTACATTGCAGACTCAGCCTCTAGCTCTTTTGCCTCCTCTTCCGAAACTGGTAAATGTAAAAGCAGCGCGTCGCTTGTGGATGTTCACGGTCAGGGACAAGTCGCTTCCTTGTCCTCCTCAGCAAAAACTACAACAAGAGAGAAGGATGCAGCAGGCGACACAACGGGTCACTCCATGGAGCTCTTTACACATACCGTCCCTGGCTTAGAAAGTGAAACATTTAACAGGCCATGCCCATTACAAGTATATTCTGACATGGAGTGCACTGATGCACAGCCACAGCCAGAGTACTATGCTGCTCCTTTGACTCAGACCACCACATTGCCCTCTCAGGGTACAGATCCACAATCAGACCCTGATGAGACTATGTTGCCCCGCCACGAACGCTATACCACCGACCGACACAGTGACACAGACGAAGTTGCACACGAGCTCGAAGAGGAGGTAATAGATGACCCAGTTATTGACCCCGATTGGCAGCCATTGGGGGAACAGGGTGCAGGCGGCAGTAGTTCAGAAGCGGAGGTGGAGGAGGGGCCGCAGCAGGCATCAACATCGCAACAGGTTCCATCTGCCGGGCCCGTATCTGGACCAAAACGCGTGTCAAAGCCAAAACCTGTTGGAGCACAGCGTTGCCATCCGGTTAAAGCTCAGTCTGCAATCCCTGAAAAGGGATCAGAGTCTAGGAAGAGTGCAGTCTGGCATTTTTTTAAACAACATCCAACTGATCAGCGCAAAGTCATCTGTCAAAAATGTTCAACTAGCTTAAGCAGAGGTCAGAATCTGAAAAGTCTAAATACTAGTTGCATGCATAGACACTTAACCACCATGCATTCTCAAGCCTGGACTAACTACCAAACGTCCCTCAAGGTTGTAGCACCCTCGGCCAATGAAGCTAGTCAGCAACGCAACATCCCTTCCGTCACTGTAAGGCCACCATTTTCCGCACCACCGGCAGTATCTGTGCAGGTTTCTTTGCCAGCCAAAAGCAGTCAGGGTCAGGGAATCACCAGTTTTGTAGGAGGAAATATTGCATGTAGGGCACCGGCGGAAACAATACCGTCTCCAACCGTCTCTCAGTCTGCCATGTCCACCGGCACACCCGAAAGTTCCACGATCTACAGCTCTCCAGTCCAGCTCACCCTACATGAGACTCTGGTTAGAAAAAGGAAGTACTTATCCTCGCATCCGCGTACACAGGGTTTTAACGCCCACATAGCTAGACTAATCTCGTTAGAGATGATGCCCTACCGGTTAGTTGAAAGCGAAGCTTTCAAAGCCCTGATGGAGTACGCTGAACCACGATACGAGCTACCCAGTCGACACTTTTTTTCCAGAAAAGCCATCCCAGCCCTGCACCAGCATGTTAAACAGCGCATCGTCCATGCACTCAGGCAATCTGTGAGTACAAAGGTGCACCTGACTACAGATGCATGGACCAGTAGGCATGGCCAGGGACGTTATGTGTCCATCACGGCACACTGGGTGAATGTGGTGGATGCAGGGTCCACAGGCGACATCAATTTAGGGACAGTTGTGCCTAGCCCACGGTCTAGGAAACAGTTGGCTGTAGGCGTTCGCACCCCCTCCTCCTCCTCCTCGTCCTCCTGCAGAAGCTACAGCTCTTCCACAGAACGCAGTCGGCCAACCACTCCATCGGCAGATGACACTGTTGCACACCAGTTGTCCCATTATGGGCCAGCTACTGCCAAGCGTCAGCAGGCTGTATTGGCTATGAAGTGTTTGGGCGACAACAGACACACCGCGGAAGTTCTGTCCGAGTTCTTGCAACAAGAAACGCAGTCGTGGCTGGGCACAGTAGATCTTGAGGCAGGCAAGGTAGTGAGTGATAACGGAAGGAATTTCATGGCTGCCATCTCCCTTTCCCAACTGAAACACATTCCTTGCCTGGCTCACACCTTAAACCTGGTGGTGCAGTGCTTATTGAAAACTTATCCTGGGTTCTCCGACCTGCTCCTCAAAGTGCGTGCACTTTGCTCACATATCCGACGTTCGCCTGTACACGCCAGCCGTATGCAGACCTATCAGCGGTCTTTGAACCTTCCCCAGCATCGCCTAATCATAGACGTTGCAACAAGGTGGAACTCAACACTGCACATGCTTCAGAGACTGTGCGAACAGAGGCGTGCTGTTATTTATTTGTGGGAGGATACACGGGCAGGCAGTAGGATGGCAGACATGGAGTTGTCAGGTGTGCAGTGGTCGAAGATACAAGACATGTGTCAAGTCCTTCAGTGTTTTGAGGAATGCACACGGCTGGTTAGTGCAGACAACGCCGTAATAAGCATGAGCATCCCCCTAATGCGTCTGCTGATGCAAAGTTTGACGCACATAAAGGAGCAGGCGTCTGCACCAGAGGAAGAGGGAAGCCTTGATGACAGTCAGCCATTGTCTGGTCAGGGCAGTGTACAGGACGAGGTAGCGGGCGAAGAGGAGGTGGAGGACGAGGAGGATGATGGGGATGAGTATATTTTTAATGCGGAAACTTTCACGGGGGCACAGGAAATTGGTTGCGTGTCACGGCCGGGTTCTGGTTTTTTGAGGGACACAAGTGACGTAGATTTGCCTGCAACTGCCCCTCAACCAATCACAACCGGAGATTTGACAAGTGGAACTTTGGCCCACATGGCGGATTATGCCTTACGTATCCTACAAAGGGACACACGCATTACGAAAATGATGAACGATGACGATTACTGGTTGGCCTGCCTCCTTGATCCACGCTATAAAGGCAAATTGCAAAATATTATGCCACATGAGAACTTGGAACTAATATTAGCAACCAAACAATCAACTCTTGTTGACCGTTTGCTTCAGGCATTCCCAGCACACAGCGCACGTGATCGTTCTCACACGAGCTCCAGGGGGCAGCAGACTAGGAGTGTTAGGGGTGCACACATCAGAAGTGGCGTTGGACAGAGGGGTTTTCTGACCAGGTTGTGGAGTGATTTTGCTATGACCGCAGACAGGACAGGTACTGCTGCATCAATTGAAAGTGACAGGAGACAACATTTGTCCAGTATGGTTACTAACTATTTTTCATCCCTTATCGATGTTCTCCCTCAACCGTCATTCCCATTTGATTACTGGGCCTCCAAATTAGACACCTGGCCAGAATTGGCAGAATATGCATTGCAGGAGCTTGCTTGCCCGGCAGCAAGTGTCCTATCAGAAAGAGTATTCAGTGCTGCAGGGTCAATATTAACCGAAAAAAGGACTCGTCTGGCTACCCAAAATGTTGACGATCTAACATTCATTAAAATGAACCACAACTGGATTTCAAAATCTTTTGCCCCACCTTGCCCGGCCGACACCTAGCTTTCCTATGAAAAGCTCTTGCCTGTGAATTACTTTTCTAATGTCTAATTTGCTGCTGCAGATTGTACAGCATACGACATGTTTACACCTCCCTAAATGGCCAAACTCCCCACACGGGGCCGTGGTATCGCGACTTGGCGCAAGCACCCGTGAGACTGCTGTTTGTCTGAAGAGGTGGGTGTGCTCGCTTTTGGTTGACGGCATTGCTACTGGGTCCCTCATAGTACAATGTAGTGTCTCTGGCGGTGGTGGTGCGCACCCAACGTCAGACACACCGTTGTAACATGAGTGGCCCTGGGGCGGTCCCGCCGGCCTCAAGAGAGTTCCCCCCTACCCCAGCTCAAACTGGGCTCTACTACGTGCAAAATTATGTCGCACAGCTCCACCAATCTTTAGTCTATTCGCTGACATCATTCAATGTCTGGCACTGACAATACAAATTTGTAGACATCTATGATGCAACTTAAAGTAGTCTGTGTCTGTGTCCTATATTGGCACCATTAAATAGTTACTGCCAAATTACTATGTCAGAAACACAGCAGATGAGCCCACCCCTGTACCTAAGTATGCCATCTTTTTTTTTGTTTTGGTTGTTTTGCGAGACATTAACATCTATTTATATTTTGGGAGTACTGGGACAGACACTCCTTGCACTACTCCTCCACTCAGCACCAAGCTGCCTGCCCGTGTATCCATGTAACCGCTGTAAAACTGCCATGAGCCTATTGTTTGTTATTTTAGGCCTTTGATAGCCTGTCTGCGGTCCCTACTCCTCCACTGACCACCAAGCTGCCTGCCCGTGTATCCATGTAACCGCTGTAAAACTGCCATGAGCCTATTGTTTGTTATTTTAGGCCTTTGAAGCCTTTCTGCGCTCCCTCCTTCCACTAGTCCTCCACTGACCAGACCACTGCTGCCCGTGTACCCCTGGAACCAATTTTAAAGTGCCTACAGCCAGCCCATTTTATTGTGTTAGGCCTTCGAAGCCTGTCTGCGGTCCCTCCTTCCACTAGGCCTCCACTGACCAGACCACTGCTGCCCGTGTACCCCTGGAACCAATTTTAAAGTGCCTACAGCCAGCCCATTTTATTGTGTTAGGCCTTCGAAGCCTGTCTGCGGTCCATACTTCCACTAGTCCTCCACTGACCAGACCACTGCTGCCCGTGTACCCCTGGAACCAATTTTAAAGTGCCTACAGCCAGCCCATTTTATTGTGTTAGGCCTTCGAAGCCTGTCTGCGGTCCATACTTCCACTAGGCCTCCACTGACCAGACCACTGCTGCCCGTGTACCCCTGGAACCAATTTTAAAGTGCCTACAGCCAGCCCATTTTATTGTGTTAGGCCTTCGAAGCCTGTCTGCGGTCCCTCCTTCCACTAGGCCTCCACTGACCAGACCACTGCTGCCCGTGTACCCCTGGAACCAATTTTAAAGTGCCTACAGCCAGCCCATTTTATTGTGTTAGGCCTTCGAAGCCTGTCTGCGGTCCATACTTTAAATACTCCTCCACTCAGCACCAAGCTGCCTGCCCGTGTATCCATGTAACCGCTGTAAAACTGCCATGAGCCTATTGTTTGTTATGTTAGGCCTTTGATAGCCAGTCTGCGGTCCCTACTTTAAATACTCCTCCACTCACCACCACCAAGCTGCCTGCCCGTGTATCCATGTAACCGCTGTGAAACTGCCATGAGCCTATTGTTTTTTTATGTTAGGCCTTTGATAGCCTGTCTGCGGTCCCTACTTTAAATACTCCTCCACTCACCACCACCAAGCTGCCTGCCCGTGTATCCATGTAACCGCTGTAAAACTGCCATGAGCCTATTGTTTGTTATGTTAGGCCTTTGAAGCCTTTCTGCGCTCCCTCCTTCCACTAGTCCTCCACTGACCAGACCACTGCTGCCCGTGTACCCCTGGAACCAATTTTAAAGTGCCTACAGCCAGCCCATTTTATTGTGTTAGGCCTTCGAAGCCTGTCTGCGGTCCATACTTCCACTAGTCCTCCACTGACCAGACCACTGCTGCCCGTGTACCCCTGGAACCAATTTTAAAGTGCCTACAGTCAGCCCATTTTATTGTGTTAGGCCTTCGAAGCCTGTCTGCGGTCCATACTTCCACTAGGCCTCCACTGACCAGACCACTGCTGCCCGTGTACCCCTGGAACCAATTTTAAAGTGCCTACAGCCAGCCCATTTTATTGTGTTAGGCCTTCGAAGCCTGTCTGCGGTCCATACTTCCACTAGGCCTCCACTGACCAGACCACTGCTGCCCGTGTACCCCTGGAACCAATTTTAAAGTGCCTACAGCCAGCCCATTTTATTGTGTTAGGCCTTCGAAGCCTGTCTGCGGTCCATACTTCCACTAGGCCTCCACTGACCAGACCACTGCTGCCCGTGTACCCCTGGAACCAATTTTAAAGTGCCTACAGCCAGCCCATTTTATTGTGTTAGGCCTTCGAAGCCTGTCTGCGGTCCATACTTCCACTAGGCCTCCACTGACCAGACCACTGCTGCCCGTGTACCCCTGGAACCAATTTTAAAGTGCCTACAGCCAGCCCATTTTATTGTGTTAGGCCTTCGAAGCCTGTCTGCGGTCCATACTTCCACTAGGCCTCCACTGACCAGACCACTGCTGCCCGTGTACCCCTGGAACCAATTTTAAAGTGCCTACAGCCAGCCCATTTTATTGTGTTAGGCCTTCGAAGCCTGTCTGCGGTCCATACTTTAAATACTCCTCCACTCACCACCAAGCTGCCTGCCCGTGTATCCATGTAACCGCTGTAAAACTGCCATGAGCCTATTGTTTGTTATGTTAGGCCTTTGATAGCCTGTCTGCGGTCCTTACTTTAAATACTCCTCCACTCACCACCTAGCTGCCTGTGTATCCATGTAACCGATGTAAAACTGCCATGACTGCCTACTGTTTGTTATTTTAGGCCTTTGATAGCCTGTCTGCGGCCCCTACTTGCAATACTCCTCCACTGACCACAATGCTGCCTGGAGTGCCTGCCTGTGTATCCATGTAACCGATGTAAAACTGCCATGACTGCCTACTGTTTGTTATTTTAGGCCTTTGATAGCCTGTCTGCGGCCCCTACTTGCAATACTCCTCCACTGAGCACAATGCTGCCTGGAGTGCCTGCCTGTGTATCCATGTAACCGATGTAAAACTGCCATGACTGCCTACTGTTTGTTATTTTAGGCCTTTGATAGCCTGTCTGCAGCCCCTACTTGCAATACTCCTCCACTGACCACACCAATGCTGCCCGTGTACCCCTGGAACCTATTTAAAAGTTCATAGAGCCTAGTTATATATTTTATTTACTATTAATAAGGCCATGATGGACTACGCTGTACCACGCTACAAGCTAACCAGTCGACACTTCTTTTGCGAGAAAAGCCATCCCAACCCTCCACCAGCATGTAGAAGACCGCATTGTCCATGCACTCTGGCAATCTGTGAGTACAAAGGTGCACCTGACAACAGACGCATGGACCTGTAGGCATGGCCACGGAAGATTACGTGTCCATTACGGCGCAATGGGTTAATGTGGTGGATGCATGGTCCACAGGGGACAGCCTACTAAGTCTGTCTGCAGTCCCTAATTCAAATTGTCCTCCACTGTCTAAATCGGAACTTCCACCTTCTGGCTTTCGGCCTATAGTATCAGAAATTAAACTGCATTTGGCCTTCAACTTTGGTTAGGGCCTACTAACGGCTTCTGCCCCTCCCTGGTGTTGTCCTCAACTAAATAAAGCTGAGCTTCAACCTTCCGGCTCTCATTATGTGGTTTTAAAAAAAAAAATGGTGGTTAGGGCCTACTAACGGCTTCTGCCCCTCCCTGGTGTTGTCCTCAACTAAATAAAGCTGAGCTTCAACCTTCCGGCTCTCATTAAGTGGTTTTTAAAAAAAAATGGTGGTTAGGGCCTACTAACGGCTTCTGCCCCTCCCTGGTGTTGTCCTCAACTAAATAAAGCTGAGCTTCAACCTTCCGGCTCTCATTATGTGGTTTAAAAAAAAAAAATGGTGGTTAGGGCCTACTAACGGCTTCTGCCCCTCCCTGGTGTTGTCCTCAACTAAATAAAGCTGAGCTTCAACCTTCCGGCTCTCATTAAGTGGTTTTAAAAAAAAAATGGTGGTTAGGGCCTACTAACGGCTTCTGCCCCTCCCTGGTGTTGTCCTCAACTAAATAAAGCTGAGCTTCAACCTTCCGGCTCTCATTAAGTGGTTTTAAAAAAAAAAAAAATGGTGGTTAGGGCCTACTAACGGCTTCTGCCCCTCCCTGGTGTTGTCCTCAACTAAATAAAGCTGAGCTTCAACCTTCCGGCTCTCATTAAGTGGTTTTAAAAAAAAAAAAAATGGTGGTTAGGGCCTACTAACGGCTTCTGCCCCTCCCTGGTGTTGTCCTCAACTAAATAAAGCTGAGCTTCAACCTTCCGGCTCTCATTATGTGGTTTAAAAAAAAAAAATGGTGGTTAGGGCCTACTAACGGCTTCTGCCCCTCCCTGGTGTTGTCCTCAACTAAATAAAGCTGAGCTTCAACCTTCCGGCTCTCATTAAGTGGTTTTAAAAAAAAAATGGTGGTTAGGGCCTACTAACGGCTTCTGCCCCTCCCTGGTGTTGTCCTCAACTAAATAAAGCTGAGCTTCAACCTTCCGGCTCTCATTAAGTGGTTTTAAAAAAAAAAAAAATGGTGGTTAGGGCCTACTAACGGCTTCTGCCCCTCCCTGGTGTTGCCCTCAACTAAATAAAGCTGAGCTTCAACCTTCTGCTCCAAATTACCATTTTAAAAAATGCAATAGGCTTTTCCGGCCTACTAAAGGTGTCTGCCCCTCCCTGGTGTTGTCCTCAACTGAACAAAGCTGAGCTTCCACATTCTGGCTTTCGCCCTATACTATCAGATATTAAACTGCATTTGGCCTACTAGTGTGGTTAGGCCCTTGAAACAGTGTCTGCTGCTCTTGGGTTTGCTACTCCACTGAACAAAGCAATGCCGCCTGTTTAGTCCTGTTACCAATTTTGAACTGCATGTAGCCTACTTTATTCTTTGGCCCTATATCTGTTTCCTCCTCATCCTGCCCATTGCCCAGCCACTGCTAAATGAGTCTGCTGGTACATTGACCTAGACCACTACATTCCCCTTGTACTCTACACAGCCAGAATCTGTCCCTGCTGAAAGTAAGGTTCCCCTTCCCGCATGTTATACCACCTTACACAGGGACAAAGAGGAAGGTGCAGATGAAAGTGCAGGTTCCTTCATCAGGTGGGGGGGCATACTCGTTGGCGACGTCACTGGCACAGGGCCCCTCAGAGTACGCAAAAGTGTCGCTGCTGGTGGGAGGCGCCCCCGCCATGCAAACACACCGCCGTACTTTGAGGGGCCCTGTGCCAGTGGCAATGCGAACGAGTGGGCCCCCCCTGCTTGCTCAGGATCACAGCACTTGCAACTTTTAAATACTTACCTTTCCCTGCAACACCGCCGTGACGTAGTCCGCATTTCCTGGGCCCACGAAAAACTTGAGCCAGCCCTACTCCCCCCACAACTTTCCCCCAATTCCCTATGCCCAACTATTATTATACAGTTAATTAAGATTGGCAAGCTTCAGAAACAAGAATGGATGTTTTTGGCATTAAAATGGGCACTGTAGGTGTTTTCCTGGCCTCCACTCACTGCCGACTATGCTTCCCCATTGACTTGCATTGGGTTTCGTGTTTCGGTCGATCCCCGATTTTTAGCGATAATCGGCCGACTGCACTCGACTCGACTCTGGACAAAATCGGGTTTCCCAAAACCCTACTCGATCTTAAAAAAATGAAAGTCGCTCAACCCTATAACAGAGTTTACTAGAAAAACCAAGCACTTATGGATTATTCAAATGAATGGGTCTTCAGATGGCGAGAGTGCATTTGGGAGTCACTGCATCTTAGCCAATTTGGTCCTTTATGTGTCATTTCCCTTTTGTGCTGCAGCCATGGCCACTTTAAGATATAAGATTATCCATGGAATGGTTTACATCAAACATGTTATAACTAACATCTCTGGAAATAATTACATTCTGAAAGATGCTTATGTATTTGGCTAAATTAAGACTAGGTGGTGCCAACTTTTCGCAAATCACATTAAAAAACACTCTGTAATGATAATATGGTACTTGTCCCCTTACAAGTGTTAGCAATTCTGATTAAAAAGATTCATTTACCCTGCTGAATTTTTGGTTTGAGTGAGAAAAAACAGATCACACTAATACCAGTGTAAGGCTACTTTCACATTTGCGTTTGGAGCCGCTGCGGAGGGCTGTGGACTTCCTCCGTGAAGCCCCGCCCTCCGCCGCTAGCTCCGCCTACTTCTGCATGCGGCCGGCATGCGACCTGGGTACCTATATTTAACATTATGTACGCAGGTCGTGCCGCAGTATGCGGATGCTGCCGCATGCGTCGTTTTGACGATGCGGAAAAAAAAAAATTGCTACGAGCTGCGTCCTACGCTGGTCTCCGCATCGTCAAAACGACGCATGCGGCAGCATCCGCATACTGCGGCACGACCTGCGTACATAATGTTAAATATAGGTACCCAGGTCGCATGCCGGCCGCATGCAGAAGTAGGCGGAGCTAGCGGCGGAGGGCGGGGCTTCACGGAGGAAGTCCACAGCCCTCCGCAGCGGCTCCAAACGCAAATGTGAAAGTAGCCTTAGACAATCTAGCAGTGCAGATGAAAGTTTTTTTTCAGTGACTGAATCTGCATGTGAAAAAAAGTCTCAGCATGCACTAGTTTCTTCCAGAAATCAGATGAGACTCATCCATTGAAGTCAACAAATGTGCAAATAACATCAGTTGCCACAGTATAGAATCCGATTTTTACGGATACATTACAATTCTGTAACATAGGAACCTATAAAATGACTTGTAAATGATTAATAGCTGCTGTAGTGGGCTGCCACTAGGAATTTCAGGGCCCCACACTGGCAGCATCTTTAGGCCCACTTGAGACTCCGCCCAGGCTACACCCCAGCTCCTCCTCCACCCCTCAAAACTTCCACAGTCCCACTGCTCACTCTTTGAAAAATTCCACTTGTGCACCACATCCTCACCAATCACACATTACTAGTTCCCAATGAACACCATATCACATACAGAGCCATCAGCTTTTCTTTTGACCAAAATAATTTTTAAACCGCCACCATGACAAGTTAGACTTTTTTGGCAGCACCCTACTCTACTCTAACCTATTAAATATTTCTTAAAATATCCAATACTCTTTTTAAGTACATTTTTATTTATTTGGCTTTAAGGGAATGTTTTGCATTATTTTTTTAAAATGCCAAATAATACCACATACAAGGAACAAATACTGTCACACCATGGCCGGACCACACATTACCACCACATAGTGACCGAATAATATCACACACAAGGGAAAAATACCATCACACCATGACCAGACCACATGTTACCACCACATAGTGACCAAATAATACCACATCCAAAGAACAAATACCGCCATACTGTAACCAAACCACATATTACCACCACATAGTGACCGAATACTTCAATACTGATCATTAATAAAAAAAAACACAATACTAGCATTATCAAACGTGCCATTATACACATGAGCTCTGTACATAGTATAGGGTATTGTGTAAGTGTACAGGTAATACAGTGATCACCAGTGACATTATACAAAGGAGCTCTGTATATCATGTCAATGTACAGTTAATAAGGGGATCACCGGTGACATTATACACAGGAGCTCTGTATATAGTGTACAGGAGCTCTGTATATAGTGTCAGTGTTCAGGTAATACAGGGATCACCGGTGACATTATACACAGGAGCTCTGTATATAGTGTATAGGTAATACAGTGATCACCAGTGACATTATACACATGAGCTCTGTATATATTGTCAGTGTACAGGTAATACAGGGATCACCAGTGACATTAATACGCAGGAGCTATGTATCTAGTGTACAGGTAATACAGGGAACACCAGTGACATTGTACACATGAGCTCTGTTTATAGTATATAGTATAGTTAATACAGGGATCACCAGTGACATTATACACAGGAGCTCTGTATATAATGTTAGTGCACAGGTAATACAGTGATCACCAGTGACATTATATACAGGAGCTCTGTACACAGTATATAGTGTATATTGTCAGTGTACAGATAACACACTAACTCACCGGTGATGTCTCTAGTTGAAGTCTTTCATCTTCGCTTTTCTTCTTCATCCAGAGCAGACCACCATCATCTTCTTCCAGCCAGGACTCATCTCTACATAAAATGCAGTTATCTAGAGCACATTGCCCAACTTCTACACTATGCAGCTGAATACAACATGCATCCACCATTAATATATAATTAGTTATTTTGCAACTCACCATTCTAAACATAAATTGTAATCCACCATGTGGCCCCATTAACTATACATAGCATCTTTCCCCAACCAATGAATATATAAATTAGTTAGCACCAGTACGTTTTCCTCCAATTCATTTCCAGTCACACTCCGCCATCCTCAACACCCCCCACTCTGTACCTACCGCTCCTCGATTCATTATATTTACACTAGATGGTGGCCCGATTCTAGCACATCGGGTATTCTAGAATATGTATGTAGTTTATTTATGAAGTTTTCAGAATAATGCAATGAATACACAGGATTCGGCCGGCCGGGCGTGACCAATTAGCGAAGCGTGGTTCAAATTCTGCGCCAATTCACGGCTGGACTGCGACTGTCGCTGATTGTTTGCAGCCGGCTGGGCGTGACCAATCAGTGAAGCCAGGGCCTGCTCCAGGTTTTTGAGGGCCTCGGGTGAAAGAGTCTCAGTGGGCCCCCCCTCATTAGCACATACCACGATTCATGATGCACAGATACAGCAGAGAAATATACCACAGCCAAGTAGCATATAACACAGCTGAAGTAGCATATAACACAGCCCACGTAGCATATAGCACAGCCACGTAGCATATAGCACAGGCCACGTATATAGCACAGGCCATGTAGTATATAACACAGCCCACGTAGCACATAGCACAGCCCATGTAGCATATAGCACAGCCATGTAGCATATAACACAGCCACATAGTATATAACAGCCCACGTAGCATATAGCACAGCCACATAGTATATAGCACAGCCACGTAGTACATAGCACAGCCCACGTAGTATATAGCACAGCCCACGTAGTATATAGCACAGCCCACATAGTATATAACACAGGCCACGTAGTATATAACACAGCCCACGTAGTATATAACACAGCCACGTAATATATAGCACAGCCAAGTAGTATATTGCCCAGCCACGTATATTGCATAGCTACATAGTATATAGCACAGCCCACGTATTATGTAACACAGCCATGTAGTATATAGCACAGCCCACGTAGTATATAGCACAGCTCACGCAGTATATAACACAGCCACATAGTGTATTGCCCAGCCACGTAATATATTGCACAGCCATGTAGTATATAGCACAACCACATAGTAGATAGCACAGCTCATGCAGTATATAACACAGCCACGTAGTATATTGCCCAGCCACGTAACATATTGCACAGCCACGTAGTATATAGCACAGCCCACGTAGTATATAGCACAGAGACGTAGTATATAACACAGCCCATGCAGTATACTACACAGCCCACGTAGTATCTAACACAGCCCACGTAGTATATAGCAATGTGGGCACCATATCCCTGTTAAAAAAAAAGAATTAAAATAAAAAATAGTTATATACTCACCTTCCGGCGGCCCCCGGATCCAGGCGAGGCGTTTAGCGATGCTCCTCGTGACGCTCCATTCCCAAGAATGCATTGCGGTCTCGCGAGATGATGATGTAGCGATCTCGCGAGACCGTTATGTCATCATCTCGCGAGACCGCAATGCATGGACCGGTGTGTCGCGAGGAGCGAGAAAGGCGCCGGAAGGTGAGTATATAATAACGCGGTGTAACGCAGCCATTAACCCTGTGTGAGCGCTGACTGGCGGGGAGTATGGAGGGGGCACTGACGGAGAGTAGTAAGGGGTGAGTTCGCAGCCGGACTGTGCCCGTCACTGATTTCCGTTACAGACAGACAGACAGATGGAAGTACCCCTTAGACGATTAAATAGATAGATGCACCTCTATACCTCAATTCATTATGTCATGTCCGCTCTCTCTTCCACCCCACTCTCTATTCATCATCATTTACTCTCCCCAACCCCCAATTTCAAATTTTTTGTCCTCCACCCTCAATTCATCATTTGCTTCCCCCACCCTCAATTCATTATCATTTGCTCTCCTCCCACCCTCAGTTCATCATCATTTGCTCTCCCCCTTCAATTCATAATTTTGCTGTCCCCCACCCTCGATCCATCATTTGCTCAGTCTCCACCATTCCCCAAACTCATTTCATCATTTGCTCTCCTCACCCCTCCTCCGTATTCCGCTTTTAAGTGAGGGGTACACAGCTAGCTTCTGTCTAAAGTTTTAATCGTAGAAAACTAATCCCGCTAATATTTTTGTAAGCTTCCAAAACTATGTCCACATGTTGAAGTAATCCTGAAAATTTTTTTGGGAAACTTTTCACCCATGATGCTGGCATAAATACAGAATGTCTGCAGCCATTTGTTAAAGGACAGAGGGATAGGTCTGCGTCTATCCTCGTCCTCTTTTCTACCAATTTTAGCTAGAAATTTTTTAGATGTTGGCAACAATAATAGCTAATCTACATACTAATCTTTCCTTTTACTGATATTGGTAAATGGTAGCCTAATGGCAAAACTGTACATGTCATAGCTTCCTTATAACACACCTCCCCCACCCCTTTAACACCTAATGCTATTGGTGACATCAAGGAGTCGTGCTCCCCCACCAATCCCTCCAGACCCTCAACAAGGTGCCTCCAAACCTCTACCACCTCTGGGACATGTCAGGACTTACTGGCAGACACTGACTGAATGTAGCGGGGGAGGGGAGCATACCCCTTAAAGATACTAACAGCTTTGCTTGCTGTGACAAGGCAGTGGGGAGTTGTGTGTGTGCTGAGCTGTACTCAGCGCCAGAAGTCTGTTCATCCTGCATGCAGCTCTGCTCGAAGGGATGTTCCATGTCTGCACCTCTGGCATGCATGCCGTCTGACCCAGGACCAGCAACGGCTTCAAGATGCTGGTGGTTGACCGAGCCCTAACTGCCATGTCAACCCTGCCTGCTGCTATCCTCTGCTCTCCATCTCCTTCTCCTCAGTGCTGTCCTGGCTCCTCTCACCGATGATGAGATTATCTTCCTTCTCTTTGTGCGCCCCCCTCTGCGCATGCCAATGACGTCATGTCTCCTTGAGTCACTCCGGCTGCAACATCATTCCTGCTGTCTGCTTATATTTGCACTGACCTCTGGACTGCTTGCATCTCCCAGTGGTTACTCCAGGGCTCTCTGCAGGCATGCCATGGCACCTCCCTCGCCCATCCTCTTCTTCAATTCCTCCAGGAGGACTTCCATCCCATCATGCAGTGGCATACCGCAATGGCTCAGCAGCAGCACAATAGTGTAAGGCGGCCAGGGTGGTAGTCGTGGCAACGAGCTGTAGTGTTCCCACATCCTGGAGCCTCACAAATGAAACACATTGTCCCTTCTGCGGTGTGTGCAATGTACGCAACAGAACACTCACATTTATTGCCAGAGTCCCCTCTGCTTCTGTCATCCCATCTTCAGCTCCATGGGCCTCACAAACATCTCCTGAGACAATGTCCATTGTTAACTAGTTAACTTTACTTAACAGTAGGGTTTCCAGTACAAATGCGGCACAGTGTATACAGAGTGACATTTCTTAAGCTTTCCCTGCCTCGCTAGATAATCTCTGTCCTGTCCGTACCTTTAGACCCACCAGCTTCCTGCCATTCCTCTGGTCCAGCTTCGAAATTAAAGGGTAAAAGGCTTGCCATCTCAGCTTCACCTAATCAAGGCTGTAAGCTTCAGATCCTCCTCAGAATGGCCCTGTTCAAGCTGATGACCACGTGTACAACACTCAGCCTGGGGCCCCTTTTTTGCTGAAGCAACCTTATCCCCATGGCTGTCAGACTGTCCTCTGTTACTGCTGCAACCTTACTCACTCTAACCAGGAAGTCCCAGTCCTCCAAGTCTGGAAAACCTCTATGCTGCCTATTAGTGTTGAGCGATACCTTCCGATATCGGAAAGTATCGGTATTGGAAAGTATCGGCCGATACCGTCAAAGTATCGGATCTCGCCGATTCCGATACCCGATCCCAATGCAAGTCAATGGGACGAAAATATCGGAATTAAAATAAACCCTTTCTTTCCTTGTAGGTTCATTCTGCATGAAGGAAAACAACTAAGAATAATGTAGGATGTATTGGGGGAGGTGGCGGAGACATTAAAGGCATAGAGGTTTAGCCCAATCAAATAGAATAGCATGAATTTTAATTTTTTTTAAAGACGTTTGGAGTTACAAAGATATTGACTATGTTAAGATTTTTTTTATTTTGTCAGATATTGATGTTTCACTACTTCCACGCCCTTCACCCTCTTTTTTACTTCTCCCACACTTTCTTCTTCATCATCATCAGCATCCTTGACATCAACTTCTTCTTCACCTTATTCATCTTCTTCATCTTCTACCTATAATTTTTTCTTTTTACATTGTTCATATTCTTTTTATTTAACTATTATTCTTCTTCATATTCAACTTCTTCATCATATTCTTATTTGTGACAGGCATTCCCGTAGTTGTTATCTATAAAAGTTTGAAGATTACACCTTCCGTTCTGCCTGTCACAAAAGAGTTACATTTGTCCGCGTTCAGTTTGGCCTGCAGCATCAGGCTTTATCCAGGGGCACCACGAGGAGGAACGGACTCACCCCCATACACTGCTTAGTCTTCTTCTGCTTATAATTTAGATAATATCTTTTGCACTGATATTTAGTGTTATGCTTAATGTTCTTCTGCTCTTTGTTCTGCAGCCTCTTGTTCTTCTGCTTCTCGGTCTCCCATGTCGTCGTCGTCTCCAGGGTCATCGTCTCCGGGGTCGTCGTCATCGGGGTGGTCTTCAGGGTCATCGTCTCCAGGGTCGTCGTCATCTCAGCGGTTGTCGTCTCTGGTGTCGTCGTCATCTTAGGGGTGGTCTTCCGGGTCGTCATCTTTAGGGTCTTGAACTTGAAAATGTAGCAGAAGGTACAAGAAGGCTGAGAAAATGCCGAGAAACAGCTGATGGAACTGGAACTCGGATGGCTACCCGAAGGTCCAAGAGCCAATGGAACTACCGAGGACCAGCTGACGTTACTGGAACCCGGTTACTAAGCAGGAGGTACCTGTGCCTGAAAGCACTACCAAGGACCACCTGACGTTGGTGGAACTCGGATACCCAGAGGGGGGCACCTAAGCCAAAGGCTCTGCCCGGAACCAGCTGACGGTACTGGAACCAGGATGGGGAGCAGAAGGTACAAGAGCAAAAGACACTGCCGAGAACCAGCTGACGGTACTGGAACCCGGATGGGTAGCCGAAGGTCCAAGAGCCAATGGAACTACCGAGGACCAGCTGACGTTACTGGAACCCGATTACTAAGCAGGCGGTACCCGTGCCTGAAAGCACTACCAAGGACCACCTGACGTTGGTGGAACTCGGATACCCAGAGGGAGGCACCTAAGCCAAAGGCTCTGCCCGGAACCAGCTGACGGTACTGGAACCAGGATGGGGAGCAGAAGGTACAAGAGCAAAAGACACTGCCGAGAACCAGCTGACGGTACTGGAACCCGGATGGGTAGCCGAAGGTCCAAGAGCCAATGGAACTACCGAGGACCAGCTGACGTTACTGGAACCCGGTTACTAAGCAGGAGGTACCCGTGCCTGAAAGCACTACCAAGGACCACCTGACATTGGTGGAACTCGGATACCCAGAAGGAGGCACCTAAGCCAAAGGCTCTGCCCGGAACCAGCTGACGGTGCTGGAACCAGGATGGGGACCTATTCAAGCTTGTCTTCCTAGAGCCCCAACTAGCGGTGTTGGGACAAAGGGTCAGCAGGGGGAGCAGAGTGTAGGCCGAAGCCTGCACTGGAGGCATTTGTAGGTATGTTGTGTCTGCGTGGCTTTTGCAGGACACGATGCCGGCTACACAGCAGGGGAACAGCTGGCGGTGCTGAACCCCACTGACACATTGGCGAGGTGTTTGGCTCTGTGCAGCTAGCAGTACCGGGCACCAACAGGCGGTGTTAGAGCCCAGGGTCAGCAGGAGGAGAGGGAGCAGAGTGCAGGCCGAAGCCTGCACTGGCGGCAGCTTTGTGTCTGCGTGGCTGTTGCAGGACACGTTGCCGGATACACAGCAGGGGAACAGCTGGCGGTGCTGAACCCCACTGACACATTGGCGGGTGTTTTTCTCTGTGCAGCCAGCACTTCGGGGCACCAACTGGCGGTGTTAGAGCCCAGGCTCTACAGGGGGAGCAGAGTGTAGGCCGAAGCCTAATTGAACCAATTTTAAAGGTAACCTTTAACCCCCCCTCAGGTGTTACAAACTAGAAGAGCCACGCCTTATGCAGCAGTAGTGCTGCACAAGTCAAAGGTTGCTCTTTTAAATTTTGTTCCTTGCACACGCTGAATGAAACCCGTATGACATTTAGCCCCTTATACAGTCAAAACTGTCTTGGAGGCGGGAGTTTCCTTCGTAATGCGGCGCAGCACAGTTGTCAAGAATCCCACCTTGGTGCTGGGCGCGGCCTCCTGAGCGTCGGTATTTGCTGCACAGGAGTCTGCGCTGTCGTGTTATCCCTTGGCCTTGCGCTGTTAACGCTGCCCGTCTTCTGACTTCATTTAATGTCGGCCGTTGCGGTTCGCGATGCCCATGAATACCAGCCCCGCAGTGTCTTCTCATTTATTCACACTGCGGGGCTGGGATTCATGGCCTGGCGCAGTCAATATGTTCGCCTCTCACACTCGTGTCCTTACACCTGCTTCAGACTGTGCGGCGTCAGCTGATCCCTTATCGCATGCCACAGCCATGAGGACGCACAGTCTGAAGAAGGCAGAAGGAGATGAGGGACTGGCGAAGATATGAACTGCTCATGCCCATCAATCACACCCTCACAGTCAATATAAATAAGGCACCGAGGGGCGTTGTGTCGGGCAGGGCGGCAGCAGAGGCGCAGCCAGCCAACCAAGGATGCCAGAAGACGGGCAGTGCTACCAAGGGGGTTGCAGCGTGTCATTACAAAGGAAAGTCACACCTCAGGGACGGTTTAATGGTCTCAGGGGACACATTTTAGATGTGTTTCGTTCGGCGTGTGCAAGGAGAGTAACTTAATGAGCCACCTTGTACAAATGCACCATTACTGCTGTACAAGGTGGCTGTTATACATACAAACGCCTGGGGGGGGGACAGGTTCCCTTCAATTTCAGTTCTTGTGTCTGCGTGGCTTTTGCAGGACACGATGCAGGCTACACAGCAGGGGAACAGCTGGCGGTGCTGAACCCCACTGACACATTGGCGAGGTGTTTAGCTCTGTGCAGCTAGCAGTACCGGGCACCAACAGGCGGTGTTAGAGCCCAGGGTCAGCAGGAGGAGAGGGAGCAGAGTGCAGGCCGAAGCCTGCACTGGCGGCAGCTTTGTGTCTGCGTGGCGTTTGCAGGACACGTTGCCGGATACACAGCAGGGGAACAGCTGGCGTTGCTGAACCCCACTGACACATTGGCTGGTGTTTTTCTCTGTGCAGCTAGCACTCCCGGGCGCCAACTGGCGGTGTTAGAGCCCAGGGTCAGCAGGAGGAGCAGAGTGTAGGCCGAAGCCTGCAGTGGAGCAAGTTGAAAGGGAACCTTTAACCCCCCCCCCCCAAGGCGTTTGTAGCTGAAAGAGCCATCTTGTACAGCACCAATGCTGGAAAAGGTAAACATAGCTCTTTTTTAATTATGGTCCTTGCAAATGCTGTACTTGACACTTATGAAATGTGTCCCCTCCCACCGTTAAACCGTCCGGTAGGTGGAACTTTCCTTCGTAATGTGACGCAGCACAGCCGTCATTCTTACCCCCTTGGCGCCGTGCGCCGCCTCCTCAGCGTTGTTTGAATCTGTCCCGGAGCCTGCGCTGGTATGTTAGCCCTTGGCCATGCACACATTTTGCGCTGCCCGTCTTCTGACATCATTTGGTGTCAGGCTGGCTGCGCCTGTGCGGCCGCGCTGGCCAAGATCCCGCCTCGCTGTGTCATCCAATGTAATCACTCTGCGGACCTGTGATCCATGGGCATGAGCAGTGCATATCCTCGCCTCTCACTCCCCTCCCTACGGCTTCTTCAGACTGTGCGGCGTCACGGCCGTGGCATGCTATTAGGGATCAGCTGACGTTGCACAGTCTGAAGAAGGTGTAGGGAGATGAGTGAGAGGCGGATGTTAAGATATGCACTGCGCATGTCCATGGATCACAGGCCCGCAGTGGGATTAAATCAGAAGACACTACGAGGCGGGATCTCGGCCAGCGCGGCCGCACAGGCGCAGCCAGCCTGACACCAAATAATGTCAGAAGACGGGCAGCGCTAAGTGTGCATGTCCAAGGGCTAACATAACAGCGCAGGCTCCGGGACAGATTCAAACAACGCTGAGGAGGCGGCGCACGGCTCCAAGGGGGTAAGAATGACGGCTGTGCTGCGTCACATTACGAAGGAAAGTTCCACCTACCGGACGGTTTAACGGTGGGAGGGGACACATTTCATAAGTGTTAGGTTCAGTATGTGCAAGGAGCACCACGAAAACAGGCACTTTTTCCTTTTGCATCATTACTGCTGCACAAGGTGGCTCTTTCAGTAAGAAACGCCTGGGGGGGGGACAGGTTCCCTTAAATTTAAGTTGTTGTGCCTGCGTCGCAGTCGCATGACACGTTGCCGTATACACAGCAGGGGAGCAGCAGGCATTACTGAACCCCACTAACACATTGGCGAGGTGTTTGGCTCTGTGCGGACAGCACTTCCGGACAACAACTAGCGGTGTTGGAGCCCAGGGACAGCAGGAGGAGGAGGTGGAGGAGAGAGGAGGGATTGCCACACACACAGCTGGGGAACAGCTGACGTTACTGAACCCCAATAACAGAAGAGCGACTGTTGACTGTGCGGACAGCACTTCCAGGCAACAACTAGCGGTGTTAGAGCCCAGGGACAGAAGGAGGAGGAGATAGGAGGGATTGCCACACACACAGCTGGGGAACAGCTGACGTTACTGAACCCCAATAACAGAGGAGCGACTGTTGACTGTGCGGACAGCACTACCAGGAAACAACTAGCGGTGTTGGAGCCCAGGGACAGCAGGAGGAGGAGGTGGAGGAGAGAGGAGGGATTGCCACACACACAGCTGGAGAACAGCTGACGTTACTGAACCCCAATAACAGAGGAGCGACTGTTGACTGTGCGGACAGCACTACCAGGCAACAACTAGCGATGTTGGAGCCCAGGGACAGCAGGAGGAGGAGGTGGAGGAGATAGGAGGGATTGCCACACACACAGCTGAGGAACAGCTGACGTTACTGAACCCCAATAACAGAGGAGCGACTGTTGACTGTGCGGACAGCACTACCAGGCAACAACTAGCGGTGTTGGAGCCCAGGGACAGCAGGAGGAGGAGGTGGAGGAGAGAGGAGGGATTGCCACACACACAGCTGGGGAACAGCTGACGTTACTGAACCCCAATAACAGAGGAGTGACTGTTGACTGTGCGGACAGCACTACCAGGCAACAACTAGCGGTGTTGGAGCCCAGGGACAGCAGGAGGAGGAGGTGGAGGAGATAGGAGGGATTGCCACACACACAGCTGAGGAACAGCTGATGTTACTGAACCCCAATAACAGAGGAGCGACTGTTGACTGTGCGGACAGCACTACCAGGCAACAACTAGCGGTGTTGGAGCCCAGGGACAGAAGGAGGAGGAGGAGGTGGAGGAGATAGGAGGGATTGCCACACACACAGCTGAGGAACAGCTGACGTTACTGAACCCCAATAACAGAGGAGCGACTGTTGACTGTGCGGACAGCACTACCAGGCAACAACTAGCGGTGTTGGAGCCCAGGGACAGCAGGAGGAGGAGGTGGAGGAGAGAGGAGGGATTGCCACACACACAGCAGAGGAACAGCTGACGTTACTGAACCCCAATAACAGAGGAGCGACTGTTGACTGTGCGGACAGCACTACCAGGCAACAACTAGCGGTGTTGGAGCCCAGGGACAGCAGGAGGAGGAGGTGGAGGAGAGAGGAGGGATTGCCACAAACACAGCTGGGGAACAGCTGACGTTACTGAACCCCAATAACAGAGGAGCGACTGTTGACTGTGCGGACAGCACTTCCAGACAACAACTAGCGGTTTTGGAGCCCAGGGACAGAAGGAGGAGGAGGTGGAGGAGATAGGAGGGATTGCCACACACACAGCTGGGGAACAGCTGACGTTACTGAACCCCAATAACACGGCAGCAAGTGTTGACTGTGCGGACAGCACTTCCAGGCACCAACTAGCGGTGTTGGAGCCCAGGGACAGCAGGAGGAGCAGAGGAACACAGTGTAGGCCGAAGCCTGATTGGAGAAAGTCGAAAGGGAACCTTTAACCCCCCCAAGGCGTTTGTAGCTGAAAGAGCCAGCTTGTGCAGCACAAAGGATGCAAAAGGAAAAGGTGGCTCTTTTTATTATGCTCCTTGCAAACACAGAACTAAACACTTATAAAATGTGTCCCCTGATACCGTGAGACCGTCCCGGAGGTGGGACTTTCCTTCGTAATATGACGCAGCACAGCCGTCATTCCTACCCCCTTGGCGCCGTGCCCCGGCTCCTCAGCGTTGTTTAATTCCGTCCTGGAGCCTGCGCTGTTATGTTATCCCTTGGCCAGGCACACTTAGCGCTGCCCATCTTCTGACATCATTTGGTGTCAGTCTGGCTGCGACTGTGCGTCCGCGCTGGCCGAGATCCCGCCTCGCAGTGTCGTCTAATGTAATCCCACTGCGGGCCTGGGATCCGTGGCCATGCGCAGTGCATATCCTCGCCTCTCACTCCCCTCCCTCCGACTTCTTCAGACTGTGCGGTGTCACGGCCGTGGCATGCTATTAGGGATCAGCTGACGGCGCACAGTCTGAAGAAGGCGAAGGGAGATGAGTGAGAGGCGGAGGTGAAGATATGCACTGCACATGCCCATGGATCCCAGGCCCGCAGTGTGATTAAATCAGAAGACACTGCGAGGCGGGATTTCGGCCAGCGCGGCCGCACAGGCGCAGTCAGCATGACACCAAATGATGTCAGAAGAGGGGCAGTGCTAAGTGTGCCTGGCCAAGGGATAACATAAAAGCGCAGGCTTCGAGACAGAATCAAACAACACTGAGGAGCCGGCACACGGCGCCGGGGGGGGAAGAATGACGGCTGTGCTGCGTCACATTACGAAGGAAAGTCCCACCTCCGGGACGGTTTTACGGTATCAGTGAACACATTTTATAAGTGTTAAGTTCTGCGTGTGCAAGGAGCTAAACAAAAATAGCTACCTTTTCCTTGTGCAGCATTACTGCTGCACAAGGTGGCTCTTTCAGTAACAAACGCCTTGGGGGGGGGGACAGGTTCCCTTACATTTCAGTTGTTGTGTCAGCGTGGCGGTCGCAGGACACATTGCCGGCAACACAGCTGGGGATCAGTTGACGTTACTGACACCCAATAACACTGGGTGGTATGTTTTGACTGTGCAGACGGCACTTCTGAGCCTCAACTGGTGGTGTTGGAGCCCAGGAATTAAAGTTCAGGTGGTAGAAAGATGAACACAACTGGAGACCTGGATACTGTAGACAGTCACCTAATTATTTAATCAGGAAGAGGAATGGCAAATTCCTGCGAGATCCAGGCCTGGTTCATTTTCAGGAAAGTAAGCCGGTCAACGTTATCGGAGGATAGTCGCATGCGACGGTCAGTTAGTACACCACCTGCAGCACTAAAGACGCGTTCCGATAGTACACTAGCCGCAGGGCAAGCCAGCACCTCCAATGCATACTGGCTTAGCTCTGGCCATGTATCCAGCTTTGAGACACAAAACTTGAAAGGGGAAGAGCCGTCTGGGAGTACAGCAAGAGGGCAAGACATGTAGTCTGTCACCATCTGACGGAACCATTTTCTCCTGCTGACTGGAGCCGTCTGTGATGGTGTAGACTTTTGTGGCGGGCACACAAAACTGTGCCACAGTTGGGCCATACTGGTCTTGCCTTGGGCAGAGGCACTGCTTCTGCTCCCTCTTTGTGCAGAGCCTCCTCCACTGCCTGGACGCACTGAGCTGCTTTGTAATGCACTAATGAAAATAATGTTGCGGCATGCATTTTACACACATGAAACACGCATGATATTTGAAACTAAATAGACACCTGTATTGGTGCTGAATGTGTGTATGCTAGGACTAAATTAAGGGACAACTGAAAAGCAGAAATCCTAATACTCCACAGAGGACACAGTCGATTAATCCCATAAAAAATATATATCTTTATGAAATATGTTAAAAAATCAACAGTACATAGAAAAGGTACAACAGGAACCAATGGGGCTAGTAGGAAAAACTAGTGTCCATGCAAAAAGCACATCGGGCTATGGGGTCGTACCACCGCAATAATGAATACTTCAATGCTAGTGCCACACCACATAGGGTGGATATATAGATGTCTATGGGAGCACATCAATATTAGATAAACATCCTGAGAACAATAGTATAGTGCAAGTGCACACAGATAGATGAATTAAAACCACTAGTGGCAACCAAATAATATCCGCATATAAATTATCTCTCCCGAAGGAATTACCTGATGTGCATCCACGGTGGGAGGACCCCAAGCCCACCCCGACGCGCGTTTCGGAACACCAAAAGTGTTCCTTCCTCAGGGGGAAGGAACACTTTTGGTGTTCCGAAACGCGCGTCGGGGTGGGCTTGGGGTCCTCCCACCGTGGATGCACATCAGGTAATTCCTTCGGGAGAGATAATTTATATGCGGATATTATTTGGTTGCCACTAGTGGTTTTAATTCATCTATCTGTGTGCACTTGCACTATACTATTGTTCTCAGGATGTTTATCTAATATTGATGTGCTCCCATATGCATCTATATATCCAACCTATGTGGTGTGGCACTAGCATTGAAGTATTCATTATTGCGGTGGTACGACCCCATAGCCCGATGTGCTTTTTGCATGGACACTAGTTTTTCCTACTAGCGCCATTGGTTCCTGTTGTACCTTTTCTATGTACTGTTGATTTTTTAACATATTTAATAAAGATATATATTTTTTATGGGATTAATCGACTGTGTCCTCTGTGGAGTATTAGGATTTGTAATGCACTAGCAGCACTTCTCTCAGTTGGAATGGAGAAGATGATGGAATTCACCAGTGTCTCTTGGTACTCCCGCATTTTTCGCTCCCGGTTCAACGGTGTGATGAGGCTTTCTACGTTGTCCCGGTAGCGAGGATCGAGGAGGGTGAACACCCAATAATCAGACATGCTGAGAATGTGGGCGATGCGGCGGTCGTTTCTCAGGCACTGCAGCATGTAATCCACCATGTGCTGCAGACTGCCAACTGGCCAAGAAACGCTGTCCCCTGCTTGAGGCATGATCTCTGCCCGCTCGTCATCACCCCACCCTCGCTGTACACACTGAGTACTGGACAATTGTGTAACTCCCTCCTCTGGACGGATGTCTTCCTCCTCCATTGACTCCTCCTCATCCTCCTCACAAAGTGTCCCCTGCCTACGCGTTTGTGAGGAACCACGTGGCGCTGACTGTCCAGAAGATGATGGAAATGGTGAATCCTCATCCTCCACCTCTTCCACAACATCATCCCTTAGCGCTTGCAGTGATTTTTCAAGCAGGCAGATAAGGGGGACAGTCATGCTGACTAGTGCATCATCTGCACTCGCCATCCGCGTGGAATAATCGAAGGGACGCAAAACCTGGCAGACGTCCTTCATTGTGGCCCACTCTGTGGTTGTGAAGTCTGAACAGCGCGGAGTGCGACTTCTTTGCGCCTGATGCAGCTGGTACTCCATTACCGCTTGCTGCTGCTCACACAACCGCTCCAACATATGTAACGTGGAATTCCACCTGGTAGGTAGGTCACATATGATGCGATGTTCCGGAAGGCGGAATCGGCGCTGCAGAGCCGCAATGCGCGATTTTGCCGTGCTGGAACGCCGCAAGTGAGCACACTCTAGGCGGACCTTGTGCAGCAGTGCATCAAGATCCGGATAGTCCCTCAAAAAACTCTGCACGACCAAATTGAGCACATGTGCCAGACATGGGATGTGAGTGAGGTTGCCGAGGCCCAGAGCTGCCACCAGATTTCGGCCATTATCACACACTACCATGCCTGGCTGGAGATTCGTTGCCACAAACCACACATCGCTCTCCTGCTTGATGGCATTCCAGAGCTCCTGCGCTGTGTGGCTTCGATTCCCCAAAGAAATTAATTTCAAGACGGCCTGTTGACGTTTGGCCACGGCTGTGCTCATGTCGGTCGTAACAGGTACACGTTCATCACGGGTCCATGTGGAGGTGGACTGTGACGGCTCCTGCAGCGATGATTCTGAGGAACTGGTGTAAGAGGAGGAGTCAATGCGTACAGACTGGATTCCTGCAATCCTTGGAGTGGGCAGGACACGTCTTGCGCCACTCGCACGATCTGTACCCGGCTCAACAACATTAACCCAATGGGCTGTGAGGGAAAGGTATCGCCCCTGTCCATGTTGACTGGTCCACGCATCGGTGGTGAGGTGGACCTTGCTACTGACGGCGTTCAGTAGCGCGTGTTTTATGTGTCCCTCCACATGCTTGTGCAGGGCAGGGACAGCTTGCCTGCTGAAGTAAAAGCGGCTGGGCACATTGTACTGTGGGACTGCCAATGACATCAAGTCACGGAAGCTGTCAGTCTCCACCAGCCTGAATGACAGCATTTCCAGTGACAGAAGTTTGGCAATGCCTGCAGTCAGAGCCTGTGCTCGTGGGTGGTTTGACGAGAAAGGCCGCCTTTTCTCCCATGCCTGTACTACCGATGGCTGTAGACTGGGCTGGGAGTGTGAGGATGCCTGGGAACATGGTGCTGCGGGTGGAATTACAGTGGGTCTCTGGACAACAGGGCCAGAGGTTCTTCCACGGCGATCCTGGGAGGAAGCCGAACCAGCTGCGTGTGAGCTGGAGGAAGAGGCAACACGAGCTGAAGAGGTGGTAGCTGCCGCTGTTGGTTGGCCTAGCTCTTCAGTGTGTTTTTCTAACTCCGCCACGTGCCTGGTCCGCACATGTTTCCACATGTTGGAGGTATTGAGGTTGCTGACATTTCGACCTCTTTTGACTTTGTGATGACACACCTTGCATTTGACATAGCAAATGTCATCTGCAACTGTGTAAAAAAAGGACCAGGCACTGCAAGTCTTGGGAGCGCCCTTTTTGGCTTTTGAAAGAGACACGCTCCTAACGGGTGCCAAAGTGGAGGCTGCAGGATCCGCAGTCTTCCCCCTCCCTCTCCCTCTTTGGCCCGTTCGGGGAATCTCTTCCTCAGAGCTGCTCCCACCACCTTCCTGTCCCTCACGCCAAGATGGGTCAAGGACCTCATCATCTACACTACCCTCTGCCACCAACTGCTCCTCCTGGGTAGTCTCAGCAGCAGAGCATGCACCAGAAAGTGGCACCTGAGTGTCATCAGCGGATGCGTCCTGCGATGTGGTGACCGGAGGCACTGGCCCACCCGCCTCTTCAGACTTAGAGAGAAAAAGCTGTTGGGCATCACTGCACCCTGCCTCTTCTTCCATTTCTCCAATGCTGCTTGGCTGGCCCCCTGTTTCCAAGCCAAGAGATTCAGAGAACAGAAGTAGAGACGGCTCCTGTCCGGGGCTCTCTGTCTGCCTGGGCAATTTGGCAGGTGGTGAAGAGACAGATGGGTGCTCTCCAGTGCTCTGTGTCTGAGAGGATGTGGCACTAATTGAAGTCGATGCATTAGCTGCCATCCATCCAACAACGGCTTCAATTTGGTCTTCACGCAGCAGCGGTGTACGGCGCTCTCCGACAAAGCTGCACATGAACGACTGTTCCCTGCTGAAAGTGGGTGCTGATGAGTCACCGGTGCCCGCAGCAGGCACAGAATCCCCACGTCCTCTCCCTGCTCTGCGCCCACGCCCACGTGCCTTACTCCCTGCCTTCTTCATCTTGGTTGACTGATAAAGATAAGCAGAAAAGTACTAATGGCTTTGTGTGCTTATTCCTGAACAGCTCCGAGTCCTAACAGGTATAGGAAACACTAATTTTCTAAAGTGTGGACTAGACTTTCATATGAGCTAATGTGGCCTACACAAATGTAAAGTGGTGTGTTTGGTGAACTTTATTATTTATTTATTTTTGGGGGGCTGAACTGACAACAGGGAGAGCTGCAGTCACACGGAGACCGTGCAGACAGCCGTAAATGGCGCTGCAAGGCCCAAAAACACTCCTCTACGTTGTCCTATGTAGTGTTTTTCCACAAGTTAGCTGGATACGGGTGGAAAGACACTAATAGGAATTTTTTGAAAAAATGTGCAGCAGCCTGCACTACTTAAAACAAAAGGAAAATTGATTTTACGGTATGACGCAGTGAAGAACCCTGAGCTGGATACAACCGGCTATGGCTGCACACAGACTACAGGGCGAGCTGCAGTCACACGGAGACCGTGCAGACAGCCGTAAATGGCGCTGCAAGGCCCAAAAACACTCCTCTACGTTTTCCTATGTAGTGTTTTTCCACAAGTTAGCTGGATACGGGTGGAAAGACACTAATAGGAATTTTTTGAAAATATGTGCAGCAGCCTGCACTACTTGAAAAAAAAAAAATTGAACAGTATGAGGCAGTGAAACACCCTCCCTGAACTGAATGCAACCAGCTATGGCCTATGGCTGCACACAGACTAGAGAGTGGGCTGCACACACACACACACACACACACACAGGCCTTGCAGATCGCTGTGAAAACAGCGCTGCAAGGCAAAAGCAAGGTGATTAGTGGGTGAACACAGCGGTTGCTAAATTAGCCTTGGAAAAGAACAATGAAGCAAATCGCTATCTCTAAACTCAGTCAGCAAACAGCGTCCTGTCACTAACTGAATTCACAGCAGAGTGAGCACAAAATGGCGCCAGCGACTTTTAAACTGCAGCATGACATCATTTCAGCAGCCAATCACAGCCTTGCCAGTAGTTTCATGCCCTCCATGCTGAACAGGATGTGCCCACACTTGGAATCATTCTCATTGGCTGAATTCGTGCAGTTTGAATCTGGGAACTTCCGATTCCGGTATCCGATACGCGGCAAGTATCGGAATCCCGGTATTGGAATTCCGATACCGCAAGTATCGGCCGATACCCGATACTTGCAGTATCGGAATGCTCAACACTACTGCCTATACTTAAACTAATACTCTTATTCCCTATCTCTAGCATGTCCCCTTTATTCTGATCCCACTATTGTCCAATACTACATTCTATTCTATCCCTAATTCTGTACACGACACATATAAATACATTCACATTACAGTACATAAACACATTAACACTTATAAATGCTCTGGAACCTCATGCATCAAATGTGAACAATGTCCAAAGGGAGAGAATCATATGACGGACTCCATCACCTCCTTACAGTAGCAGTTCCCAGGTGATTTCTCACAACACGGGACCCGCAGCGCTGGCACTCCCCTCCCTCAGATGGCTTTACTTGTTACTATTTACCGTAAGCTCATCCAGTCTTGGGGCAATCACCAGACAGAACACTCCTTACTCCTGTAACCATCTCACGATTGGATAGCACCCCTACCAACCACTACCCCCTACGTTAAACTTGTAGATTCTGCGGGAAAGTACTTTTCCTGCCAATTAACCCCTTCAGGAGGTCAACACACAACAAAGTTGTTGATGCCATGTGTTCTCCTCCTGAAGGTCCTGAAAACACCATTAAGTACTGTTTGTATATAATTACTTGCCCGGTTATCATTAATAAAGAGACTGTTCTGTTCAAGTTAATGTGATTGGGGATCAGCTGCACAAACCATGATCACAACCAACATCCTCTACCGGGATAGCAACCGGGGGGGCAGAGGGTGCAGGATCCGCAAGCTCAGAGAGGGCCCACCCGGTGCTATGCTACTGTAACTGCATCAGTTACATTCTACGGCAGAGCAGGAAGATTCAATCTCCCTGCTCTGCCGCTATGGGGCCCTTGAGCAGGCGGGGGGCCCAGTGCCAGCAGTGGGCCCCCCGCCTATCATCGCAAGGTGAGCTGTATCGACACTTAGCCGATACAGCTCACCGCATTGATGGAAGAAGCGTTGCGCTCCTTCTCCCATCATCCCCTGTCAGCATCTGCCGTCGCTGACACTGACAGCGGGCGCGATGATGTCACTGCCCGGCGCCCGCTGTCAGGAGATGAGCGAGAGCTCATCGCAGTGCAGGAAGCAGGAGGAAGAAAGGTGAGTATTTATTGTTTTTTATGGGGCTGCCTTAAACTTTAGGGTCTGCCTATGGGGGTACTGTCTTATACTACAGGGTCTGCCTATGGGGGTACTGTCTTATACTACAGGGTCTGCCTATAGGGGTACTGTCTTATACTACAGGGTATGCCTATGGGGTGCTGCCTTATACTGCAATGTCTGCCTGTAGGGGTGCTGTCTTAAACTACAGGGTCTGCCTATGGGAGTGCAGCACCCCAGAGTCCTGGTCGTTGCAGTAATGTCGCTCTTCCACCAGGGGGAGTGATATTACGTCTGATGGTACTAAAGGAGTACACCTAACCAGGTATCACAAGTCACACACTACACTTCACACTCTAGTCCACCAGGGGGAGCCTTGCATCTATCTATTAGGGCACTCCTCACACACAGGTAAAACTGGTGGGTTGGATAGGAAGTTAGTGAGAAGCTACCTGGGTTTGACCCAGAGAGGACCTGTCAGGCAGACAGGGGGAGAAAGAGGAACATCTGAGCTGCAGACAGAGGGTCTCTGTCAGGGGTGGGATCCTGACAGAGGCCAAGCACGAGATAGAATGTTACGGAGCTGTGCCTGCACCCCATTGCGGCAGCATTCTAAGAAAGGACACACAGCGAAGTATATTGTGGAGAGTGAGAAACAGAGTCACAGCACCAGGAGATAATACCGGGAGGAGTTCTGCCCCAAGATCGGCAGCCCCCTTCTGAGGCGCGTAGCCGGTGGCCGGAACACCGAGGGAGTAATAGGCTCTACGCATTACTTCAGAGACCGGCAGGACAGTTGATTCCAAGTTGGCTGCCCGACCTTAATACCTATGAAGACACGGAGGCAAATTGTAGGAGAGGGGCGTCTCTAGGGTCCCTATAAAATGGCTCCAGGACTACCCCATCATACGGGTTGTCCTATCCATATCATCTGGGGGACAGAGGGAGAGAGAACATCAGAAACATCCATGACAGTTGTGAGGACTATCCCGTGGTGCTCAGCAGGGAGGTACTACAACACACAGGCGCTAGTAGGAAGGCTACTGATTTCCACCTGGATAAGGGAACTCTGGATGTGCCTTCGGACCGGCCGGATTCCGCCTGCCCTGTGAACCGTACTCTGGATTGTGTGTGGACTCTGAAGTCTTCAGTGAAAGGTAAAGAGACTGCAACCTTTGTGTCCTCGTTATTCATTGCGCCTTACGACGTCCACCATCACCACCTATACATCTGGGAAGCCCTGGGGACATACTTCACCTGTGGGAAGGTACACCATCTAGCTGCCATTCCATCACCCCAGTGGACCCCTAGTAGCGTCGGTCACCCTGACCGAATACCACAGGTGGCGTCACGAATACCGTACAAACAACTACACCTTTAATTGGGCGCCCCTCAGAAGGGCCCCGGCCGGGTCGGGCCACCGTGACATCCCCAGAACTGAGAGAGATAGACCCGGTACCGAGTACCCCATTGCCCTACACATGGGGGCACTCCAGGGGTGCTGCCTTATACTACAAGGTCTGACTATAGCGGTGCTGTCTTATACTACAGGGTCTGCCTATAGGGGTGCAGCCTTATACTATAGGGTCTGCCTATGGGGGTATTGTCTTATACTACAGGGTCTGCCTATAGGGGTACTGTCTTATACTACAGGGTCTGCCTATGGGGGTACTGTATTATATTACAGGGTCTGCCTATGGGGGTACTGTCTTATACTACAGGGTCTGCCTAAAGGGGTACTGTCTTATACTACAGGGTCTGCCTATGAGGGTACTGCCTTATACTACAGGGTCTGCCTATGGGGGTACTGTCTTATACTACAGGGTCTGCCTATGGGGATACTGTATTATACTACAGGGTCTGCCTATACGGATACTGTCTTATACTACAGCGTCTGCCTATAGGGGTACTGTCTTATACTCCAGGGTCTGACTATGGGTGTGCTGCCTTATACTACAGGGTCTGCCTATAGGGGTACTGTCTTATACTGCAGGGTCTGCCTATAGGGGTGCTGCCTTATACTACAAGGTCTGCCTATAGGGGTGCTGTCTTATACTACAGGGTCTGCCTACAGGGGTGCTGCCTTATACTATAGCGTCAGCCTATGGGGGTGCTGCCTTGTGCTATATTGAGGACTATCTGGCACATTATACTATATGGAGGCTATCTATGGGGCCATCATACAGTGTGGGGATTACAGCGAAGGGGCCATTATACAGTGTTGGAGCCATCAAACAGTTTGGGGGCTACTAAGGGGTCAGTATTCTGTGTGGGTGGTACTATACAGTGAGTGGGCATTATATTATGTATAAGAGAGCATCATACTGTGTATAAGGGAGCTGTACAGGGGGAGACTCAGAACATTATTAAAAGTAAAGTGGGCACTTATTGTTATAGGGGAACTCAGGTTACTGTGACTGTCAAAGGGGCACACAAGGCATTATTACTTTCTAGGGGGCACAATATGGGCACTGTTTTCTAGGGCACTTGCGCCCGGCATTACTATATTATAGAGGGGTGCTTTAGAATTTAAAGGGCACAGAGAATCACACAGCAGGTGCAGTAATAGGGACACATACGGCAGCAGTGGCTCAGTATTGGGGTATCAGCAGGATGAGGAGTTTGCGCAGGTTGGGAATAGATGGTGATGGCTGGAATGTGAGAAGTGAGACGTGTCTTTATTGTAATCTCTGCAGACTGAGGTCCTGGCTGGAAGAAGTTGTCGTGTCGGTCTGGGCCAGATGGAAAAGACCGGAAAAGTGAATGATTCCATCAGAAAGGACGTCAGCGGTAAGACATTATCTGTAACTGTGCTGTAATCTCTTATGTTCTGTAGGACTGGTATCTACCACTGATCATATGGCGGTAATATCATTATTGGTCTTTATATAGAGATTATCATCAGTAACAATGCGGTCATCTGCTGAGGTTCTCCTCCACTATTAGGGCACATCACCGAATTGTAATCAAGGTTACCTGGTTAGGGGCCCACTCAGAAGCTTTGTCCCCCCTGAACCAATACCCTAGCTACGCCTCTGCCTCTACTTAAAGAGGCAGCTACTGTGCACATCATCAGTCTCTCCACGTTTCCTGATCTGATGTGTGCAGATTTAGGATTCACCATCAGCCCTACATCCAGGAGCCTGTCTCAAACAGTCTGATATGCATCTGGCGCAGCGACAAACTATCTCCCACTGTTATATCCCTTTTCCTGTTATATATTGTGGGTCTTTGTGTGTGTGTAATTGAGGAGGGAAGGAAGCTCATCATGACAGAAATCTTTGCTACCACAAGGCACATAGACTGCCAGGAGCACAACCCTCTGCTGTACACCACATAAGGTTACTGCTCTTTCCCCCTTGGTTTGTATTTTCCTGACCTGGGAACAATAATTCAAGATCCTAGACAAACAACAAAGCCATAAAGAACAATTATCTCTAAAATATAACTTTTAATAGACATAAAGTTAAAAACATGTTCAAATTTGTAACTAGGAATGTTCCAAAAAAGAGGAGTAATAAACAGGGAAAAATTACAATGTGTCCTAATGGGCCCTAGTAAACCACTGAGCTGAACGCTGCCTGTCAGTGGATGTTGGCACACTACGTTTCTGCTGTTTGCGCCCCCATTCCTCGTCGGCTCTTCCTGATATCCCTAAAAATCCCTAAATAGGAAGAACAAATATGTCCCAATATACCCCGTTACCCATGAAAAAACTACACAAGAGAACTAGTGAAAATTAAAAAAAAAAAAAACAGAAAAAATAAGCAATGTTAGATGTCCTCATTCATAACAAATCCAAATATTGTAGAGGACATAGATAAATAGGCTATATAAATGAATGAGATTTAGCCTATTAAAATATAAATGATAGAAGATGATGGTATCACAATAATTGTGGGTAAACAAGATGTAATAGTAATATACTCAAAAAAACTCCTCTCATCATAAAATAGTGCAAAGTCAAAGCATGGGATCGCCTTAATGGCCACTTGTCCATAACAGGACCAAAAACAATACTGGCAGAGAACAACATGAGCAAACTACAATAGTCAACTACTCATTTGTTTTGCCGTTCAATCATAGGGATTCCCCAAATGAATTTGAGCCTCAGTCAGGCATCAATAGTATGAAACATTCCTCTCTCGCAATGGGGTTCATCATAGGATATGGCCCCATCTATAATCAGAAGGGCTATGAAAAAATCCACTCATCACCCTTTTTTTAAATGTGCCAACCTCTACAAATTTGAACATGTTTTTGACTTTATGTCTATTAAAAGTTATATTTTAGAGATCCTTGTTCTTTATGTTTTTGTTATTTTCCAGACCTGCCTAATACTGTTTCTTTGTCTTCTCTCCATGTCTGACTGGTGGGCAACCCCCATTCTCTTTCTGTTATTTGTAATACTGAGGGAAGGTTGGCAGAGAGAGGAGTCTGAGTCTGAGAGGAGGCACTCTGCAACAGTGAAATAGGAGAAAGTTTTTGATGAAGGCTATTCACAAAGTTAATTAGCTTAGCATTTAGGTATAAAAAGAAAACAAAAAACTGACAAAGGAGTAAATAGCCTTAAAGGGGTTTTCCAGTTTTGCAAAGCCCCTGTCCTTGGCTACAAAAAAGACAAACCAAACTTTACTATCCTCCCCAGGTCTGATTCTGAGTCTGCATTGCTGCTCCTGGTGCCTGTTATTGTCTGCAGTGCTGTAGTCACATAGACACCACTAGTGACAATAGCTAAGCTCAGCGGCTCTGCCTGAGTTAACGGCACGATCAGTGACGCTGAGCTCACTAATTGGCTGCAGCGCTGTCGTTGCCATGCTCTCTATTTTTTACAACTACCTGTGCACCTAGTGTCTGGTATGAGTCACAAGTGTGAAAAATGTTATATATTGCAGTAGATGTTTCAAGATCTTACAAGTGAGAACGCACACTGTGAAAAGACTGGTTCTTCTTTCTGTGAAGTAATTAGCATACCAGGCAATACACATTCATTAAATATGTAGCTGTGCAGCCGTTTAATGAGTCTCTGTAGCCTAAACAAAAAGACAAATGGTTAATTCTCCCTCGAGGGTTTAGAAGAAAACAGTGTGGAAGACATGATTTTTACTCCTTACAATAGTGTTGGTATCGCTGGTTATCTCTACATAATGTCACTTGATAGCACTTGACATTGGCAGACGCTGTACTCACCATGGTCTATTCTTGTGCTTTCAACTATTCCAAACTAGACCAACTATTAGGGCTCATGTATTGTAGCTCAGCTGCAATAAGCTTCCATAGAGGTCCATGAGGTTTCCACTGACTCCAAAATTATCTCTGAGTACATGGAGTTTAACAAAACTCTTACTACAGTTCTTGATTAAAAGTCTGTTCCCAAAATCCCAATGCGGTCATATAATAAAGTACACATATATGTATTAATTTGTGCCAATTTAACTCATTTTTAAATCTGGTCCATTTTGAACATATAACCCCTCTCCGTTTACACAGCTCTGGTCTGCCTCCAGCATTGGCAGAACGTACTGTATGTTTACTGTCTCTGTGCACTGTCTGCTCCTGTACATTACCCCACCTGGCCAATTTCATTTTTTGCCATCTACATCAGTATTGCTTTGTATGTTTTTATATCATTATTAGATGGTTTCTGTCAGAGCTCAGAGAGATCAGTGATGTAAAACTGCAAATGATGCTCTGCTGATGCTTATGGCAGAAGATAATCCTCTGCTGCAGTGTGCATCAGCGGAGCATCATTTGCATTTTCACATCACTAATCTGTCAGCAGCAAGCAGCAAACACAGTTCAGCTCTGCACTGTTGAGTAATTACAAGCTCTGTCATGGAGAAGCATGGGAGAGCTGAGTTCTAAAAAAAACTAGCTAACATTGAGTGCAAACAAGCAGGCAGCTTATACTGATGCAGATGGCAGATAAAATCAGTTAGGCAAGGCACTGTACTGGAGAATAGAATGCACAGGAGCATAAGGTAAATTATAACGCTTCGTAAAAACTCAGAAAGATGAGGCTAGTGAGGAGCACACAGGAGAGGGAGCGAGGGGTATGCAGCACTGAAGAGAAATAATGTGATGCTGGTAACTGTAGTTTTAGCTGATAAGAATATGACCGCCCATTCAGCTGTGTAAAGCAGGATGCACAAAGGGGCAGATAGATATAAAAAATACACGAATAGTACAATATTAGTTGAACCAGCCGATATTATTTTTACTAAGTGGCAGGATTACTTTCTCATTACTGATAGATTGCAGCTGGTGTCATGATTTCCCATGACTTTTTACACCTCTCTTGCTTAATGTGTTCAATACATTTTCCCTCTGTCATTTCTCATTACACATAACTTAATTTATAGACATTTATGGTTTGATTTATTTGATTGTGTGGATTGGATTGGTTGTTACAGACACCTGGTGAGAATTTTATGTCAATTGCATTGTTAGATTTATATGTACTAATAAAATTGGTGACGTGTTCAATACATATAGATAGATAGATAGATAGATAGATAGATAGATTTATAGAGAAAATAAAGGTTGCATATTGTATGATCATTTTGGATTAATGTGCCTGTAAGGTGGTAGCTGCCTAGTTGATGAAATTATATATAATGTAGTGCAGCGTTGTCCTCATTGTGCAGTGATGAGGCAGTAACCCAAGAAAGTTCAAAGTAAACATAGTTTTAATGTCCAAAACTTACAAACAAAACAAATGGTATCCTCCCAATTACAGCCGGGAAACAAGACAGTCTATAAATGCGTCTGGTTGCCGAGGGCGACTGCACCAGAGTATTATGTTGCGGGGTGCCAGGAGTTCCCTCTGCCTGGTTCTGTCTTTCCTCACACAGGTTGAGCTTTTGCAGAGCCGTCTGCTCTGCACCTTGCACAGTCCCCACTGACACACCCAACCCTCTGCTGCAGGGGTTTTTACCAAAGTACCTGTGGCCACATGGAAAACATGGGCCGGGGAGGAAATGGACCACCCCACTACCTTCCTATAGTCCATTTAAAAAATAAAAGCCCATGACAAGTTTTCCTAAATCTGCCTTGGACAAATAGCTTGTCCAAGACTAACATTCACTTTTATTCTGCATTGTAATCACAGCTAAGCCTGTGACTGCAATGCACTCCCACGGCCTCAATATGCTTCTTTGTGCATCCTGGGGGACTCATAGCAACCCTTGCATTGACCCCGGTCACTGCCTCACAATATATGTATAAAAATTTGTGTTCTCCTCATTAAAGCTTTTAGTAAAGCTGGCGCTCCAGTAATAATTAGGGCGTATTATTGACTGTATTTTATTTCTAATTCTGATGAAATACTAGACAGAGGTTTTGTGTTTGTGTTTCACTTTAATTAATATGACAGATTTTCTTTAGGATCACAAGGTTACGAAGGTTTAGTAGCACAGTAACTTGCAGGACTCTTGGTATTGCATAAATCAGATTCTTAAATATCACAATCTTTGCTTTAGTAACTGCTTTAGATTTGGCTCTTGTACTACTTTGGGCACAATGGTGAAAATGAAATAAGTACTTCAGCAATAAGCACAGGTTCACTAAAGTAAATGTGTGACTTTGTTTTCAGTACTGGGACTAGGAGAATCTCGAGGAGCTCTTCGCAGAATGAATGAGATACTGGAGACCCTGGTGAGGAGAATGGACATCCTAGCCAGATTGGAAAATATTAGTGAATCTCGAAGGACAGAGGACACCGGACACTTCACTTTGGACAGGTAGGTTACTAGGTTCTTCTTCAATTCAGCCTCTATTCAATCAGCACAAGCTCTACCAAGTCATGCAGTATAACCGATCACACCATGTCTGTGAAGGGAAAGCGGAGGAGGAGGAGGATAATTTTGATGAGAAATTGTCAGTTCTCTACAGAAGTCTGGGAACAGAATATGACATCATGTCAAGGTTTGTGCTCGTTGCCTCTGATATATTCCTGACAGTTCCTTTCCAATCTCTAGTATATTACATTTTATAGCATAACAGCAAAGCATCCTGGGTGCTGCATGGATAACCTAACTCAATATTGAATTGATGTATGACATGGTTGAATGTAAACTTCAAGAAGGCAAGAGTTTAATGTATCATGTAGAAAACTTTTGATTGAAATATCTTAAAGGAAATGTGTCAGCAGGTTTTTGCTATGTAATCTGAGAGCAGCTTGATGAAGGGACTGAAACCCTGATTTCAGTGATGCGTCACTTGCTGGCCTGTATGCTGTCATTACATACAATCACAGTTTTATCAGCTGCAGATCAAACAGAACTCAGAATGCTGCTGAGCCTTGTAGACTATTACACTGCCCACACCACTGATTGGCAGCTTTCTGTGTACACTGTGCATTGACTTAAATCTACTAATCAGTGGTGGGGAAGGGGTTATATAGAGCAGTTGACTTGGAGGCATGAGATACTTAATTATATAGTGATAATCTCTAGCTGATAAAACATTGATTTTATTGAAACTACAGCAAGAAGCCTAATAAGAGACACATTGCTGGAATCAGGCTCTCTGAGACTATATTATGCTGCTCTTGGATTATATAAAAATCTCCTGATAGATTTCCTTTAATGGTATGTTCAGATGTAAATGATATTCTGCGTATTTTCCATCTGGATTTTTATAATATAATAACAGCAGAGTGGATTAGATTTTTTTTAATCTCATCAACACACTGCTTTTATTTTCAGGCCAAAAATTGACTTGCTTTCACATTTTTTCAGTCTGCAGCATGTTAATTTTGCCTGTGTATTTGTTACATTTTAATTGCTGATATTCACAATACACATTCATGTTACTTAATCCTGCAGCAAAAATGTTAATACAGCTTGTTGTGGATCCACTGCATGCCAGCAGCAAAATGTGCAAGTGAGGACTTAAAAATATATAAAAATGAAAAAAGAAGATTTTCACCCCTGCTATTGATTCCTCTGGTCATAACAGGTCTTCCATGCCGATCTCATCTCATCTTGGCCTCCTGTGGTGACATTCTGTGGCAAGTGACAATCAGAGGCTGTAGAACAGAATGGAACGTCACCTCGGGAGGCCAGAATGCACTGAGACTGGCATGGAAGCTCTGGTAGGACCAAAGGAATCACCAACAATGGTATTTTCTTTTTAATGAAAGAGAAACCTGCAGCAAGGTCTGCATAATTTTTTGGTATCTACCGTTGCGGATTTTCCTGTGGACCCTAGCAGATTTGCTCCCCAGACTGTCTACCACAGTGTGTGAAAATTTCTTAAAAGCTCTGGTGGAAATATGAAAAAACTGGGAAAGAAAAAGCGCAATAGGGTCTTATCCAATGACAAAGGGGTGTCAGGAAAAAGGGGAGATACACTCACCTTGCTAAGTTGCTAAATAGCAAAACACAAACGGCATGTAACAGCTGCTGCACAGATATCGGTCGAGAGGACGACCACAGGAATCAGAGAAACACGATCGGAGGTATCACTTATGTGCTGCTGAGAAGGAATATCCTTAGGATAAAAACATTTATTGGAACAGGTTAAAAGTCTATGTGTTTTGAGGTCACGCAGGACCTCTTCATGGATGGTTTGTCCTGATGAAGAGGTCCTGCGTGACCTCGAGACGCGTAGACTTTTAACCTGTTCCAATAAATGTTTTTATCCTAAGGATATTCCATCTCAGCAACGCATAAGTGATACCTCCATTCATGTTTCTCTGAAGCTCTGGTGGAGAATTTTCAGTTTGGCACAAAAAGCACATACCTACAAGTAGGCCTTTGGAAAAAGCATCTGACCTTCAATGTTGGGGCAGAATAATAGTTCAAATAGCTCATGCCATAATAGTTGGATCAGTGGCCACCTTTCACTGTAATTTGAGTCTCCACATACCGTAGTTTAACCACCAGTAAGTTACTCTACTGCCAGCATGGGGCTGTGATCTTCATATTGTATTACTGGGCCTGGAATATGTGGCATTATTTCATTATTGAAATATAGATCGGATTGGACAAGTCACATCTGATTTGGCCGTCTATGTAATTGCTAAATCTCTTGAAAATCCTGATTTTACATTATGATCAAACGGCATATTCCTGGCTCAATTATCATACCCAACATTCATAAAACATTATGGATTTACTATAAATTGATGTCAGACAAAATAAGATTTTGAGGACTTTTGCTTATAATTGTGAACTATGTCAAGAGTTTTGGACAGAAATACAAGACATGTTTCCAACAAAATCATTATGAGAAAATAACTGACTGATAATAAAATAACATGACCGCCTGTCGTTGGCAATGTGTATATGTGTCTTGCAGTGTGCACTCAGTGGGTCTGATGGAGAAGATTCAGGCAATTGCTCAGAATGTGTCTGACATCGCAGTCAAAGTTGATCAGATCTTGCGGAACAGCCTCCTGAGAGGAAAAGGTGAGGAAGAGTGCCAGCCATACCAGCCGTATGTGTCTCTAAACAGAACTGCTAAAGTATGAAGTATCTGAAGACTTTTGCACTTTTTATGAGGCCAAATGCAATATAAAATGCACTACAAGCAATGGTTTATACAAATAAAACTTCCATGGTACATAGTTATAGTTATGTGCCTCTCAATCAATATTAGGGAAAATCACTGTTAGCCACTCCAACAAATATTATAACCAGCAAAAAAAACAAACAAAGGAGTTAATATGCTAATAAAAATGAATCTATAGTTAATTAATACATATTAAAGAGAACCTGTCATTAGGAAATTAGACCCATAACTAAAGGCGTGTTTGTAAAGTTACTCACTTTTATATAAAGGGTCCACTGATACATGCTGCCCAATCCACGGGCAGCATGTATCAGACATTGGCTGTATGATCTCAGCCAGATATGTTGACTCTGACGTTCCATGTGCTTATGTAAGGCTTCTTTCACACTTCAGTTGTGTGGCGTCAGTTGGGTCCGACATCGTGGCGGATCGACGGATCCGTCAAATTTCATGCAAAAACGGTTCTAACGGATCCGTTTTTTTAACGGATCAGCTGCCCTAATCCGTTAAAAAAACGGATCCGTTAGAACCGTTGCGAACGTTTTTACATCCGTTGCAACCGTTTTTTGACGGATCCGTTTTTTAAAAGGGGAGGATTTCAATGTGATTGGCTACTGGAAACTTCTGGAAAACTATATATAGCGTGTATTTACACCACATCTTTGAAAGGTTGTAGAGAAAGTGGCAGAAATGGAAGGAGTCCTGGCGAACATTGCAAAGATCTATGCAGATTTTACTTTTGAGGCAAATCAGTTGGCAGTCAGCGTTCGAGAGAGGGAGGAACGAAGACTGCGAATCCTACGGCAGCGGCGTAAGAGAAGGCTGTGGATCCATCCCATCACAGCACAACGTATGACCCGTGGTGTTTATTCCACGCTTTACATGGAACTAAGGGAAAACCCTCAAAAGTTCTTCAATTATGTGAGGATGAGAGCTGAAAATTTTGCATTTTTATTGGGCTATGTGGAAGACTGTATACGGAGACGAGACACCCAGATGCGATTCTCAATATCACCAGCAGAGCGTCTCATGGTGACTATTCGGTAAGTCATTTTTTTATTAAATGATTCTCATTCATCAGACTTATAACTGTGTTGGTTTTTTTTGTATTTTTTTTATAAAGTATTGTCTTTTCTTTTTGTTAACAGATTCCTTGCAACTGGAGAGTCCTTCTCATCCCTCCATTTTCAATTTCGACTTGGGATATCCACCATCTCGGGGATCATCAGAGATACCTGCCGGGCATTGTGGGAGTGCCTACAAGTGGAATACATCCCAGAGCCATCACAGGAGAGGTGGCTGGAGATCGCCCAAATTTTTCATCAGATTTGCCAGTTTCCAAATTGTGTTGGAGCAGTTGATGGAAAGCACATAAGGATCGTCAAACCTTCAGGCTCTGGGTCACAGTTTTATAACTATAAGAAGTATTTCTCTATTGTGTTGATGGCCATAGCTGACGCACAATGCAAGTTCATCGCTGTGGATATAGGTGCGTATGGACGTGCAAATGATTCACAAATCTTTAAAAATTCACCAATGGGGCGCCGTTTATATGGAGAGACATTTGATTTTCCGCCCCCTAGACCTCTCCCTGGAACCACCGGTCCACCGTTACCATTTGTTTGTGTTGGAGATGATGCCTTCCAGCTTTCCCCACATTTGCTTAAACCCTTTGGAAGTAGTGGACTGACCCAGAGGAAGAAAATTTTCAATTACCGTTTAACCAGAGCACGCAGAGTAGTGGAATGTGCCTTTGGCATCCTAACTGCCAAATGGAGAGTGCTACTAACTGCCATTAAACTGCAGACTGAAACTGTCGATGATGTGGTCAAAGCGTGCGTTGTCCTGCATAATTTTGTTCTATCAAAAGAACAAGTTTCCCTGGAGGATAATGTTTCAGAAAGCACCTTACGGGATTACCAAAACCCCACTTTTCGCAGTCCAGTTGCAGTCTGCAGAATGCGGGACAGTTTTGCAGACTACTTCATGTCTCCTGCAGGATCAGTTGACTGGCAGTATGAAATGGTGTAAAAAATTTATTTATTTTTATACTTGTAAAAATACCAATTTTTGTTTGCATACAAAATCTTTTTACTTTAATGCAGCATTGTATGTTTTGCAACGGTACCCTTTAAACACTGTTAATGTTACTATTGCCATAACCTTGGTGACTTAATAAATTAAAAGAAAAAAAAAAAGAAAGACAATAAAAATTTTTTTAAACCAAACAACTGTTTATTTATTGACTTTTACAGATTCTCATAGTTTTGGGTGGAGATAGTAGCGGAGGGGCTGACAGGCGGGCGGACCACGTCGAGAGTGGGGGACAGGACATCACGGGGAGGAACAGAAGTGGAATGGGTGGTGAAAACATGAGGTTGTGTAGAGACTTGAGGTGCAGATGTGGTGTGTGTGAGGTATGAAGGTGTTGCTGGGATTGATAACGGAGAAGTTAAAGGGGAAGAATGGAAGGGGGACGTTAAAAACTGGGAAAGACTAAGGGGGGAAGGAACAAATGACGAAGGAGTAGAATGGACGGGAGGAGGACGTACAGGAGGAGGACGGATGGGAGGATAGACGGTGGATTGAGAGGGGAAAGGTGTTGACACATGAAGGGTAGGTGGAGGGGCATGGGATATCGCCTGCGCTAGAGCAGTGTGGCAGCCTTGCATCACATGCATCTGCAGGTCAGGAGTTAGATTTTCCATGTGCCTGAGGACCGCCTGAAAAAAACAGTGCCTTGGTGACTGGTTTGCATCTGATTGCATCCTATCAAGACGACTGCTGAGTTCAAGTATGCTTTTGTTAAGCATATTGTACCCAGCAGACGTTTGCTCACTCAAAAGCTTGATGGCACTGTGAAAGGATGCATTCAGATGCAAAAAGTCAGGCGCATAGCTCCTTTCCTGACCTCTCTGGCGCTGCCGTCCTGACCACAAAGTTGGTCTAGAAGTTGCGGCAGTGGCAGAGGGGTGGGGTAAAGGGAACTCTAACTCATCACCTGCAGCTTCAAGTGACGAAGTCCGCCCTGCTGCTCCAGCGCTGGTGGATGAGGCTGAGGGATCAAACAAAAGGGTAGGTGCAGAAACAGAGGGGTCGACGTGGTCCCCGGTGGCGGACTCTCGAGGGATCGCTCCAGAGGGCTGCAACTCTGATGCAGGCTCCCGAGTGCTGCAGAAAGTGCTGTTAAAGAAGAAGAAAAAAAATATTAGTATCTTTATATTACAATTGCCCTTACTGCAAAAAAATTGAAGGTTACACATTTTTTCAGTTTGACTGAAAATATGTGGTGTTGAATATTTACCTTCTGCTCAGCAGCGTCGACCGTAGGAACGACAGGGCTCTGGCATGTTTGTATCTGCTCCTGCGTCCTCTAGATCCACTCGGGGCCTGCATCTCCTTATTAAACTCCCTCTTGAAGCGATCCCTGATTGACCGCCACCGCACGATAATCCTGTTACCTGGAAAGAGATAGCAAAAATTGGTTACTATACACCACATTAAATCATGCTAAAATAAGGTTATGAAGTGTGAATACTTACGCGCTAGATCCTGGGCCCCAGCATCGAGTTCCTCCCAGTTATCCATAACAGCACTGCACACTTCCTCCCATAGCCGTCGGGTGATTAACTGGTCAGCATGGCGGCGGTCCGACATGTTCCACAGCGGCTCCCTACTTTGTACTGCTTCGATGAGGGTGTTCACATCGATGCCCTCCTCTTCATCATCTTGTTCGGGAGCACGCTGTGAAGCCTACGAAAAATATAACAATAAAAAGGGAAAGATTACAACACATGAATTTTACATTTTACTACACAACAAAACAAAAAGGAACTTACTCTTCGGCGACCGCCGCGATTATCATTCCGACGACTATGGGAGGTGCTTTGAGGAACTCTATGTCGAGCCCCGGATTGTGAGGACTAATAAAAAAAATTAAAAAAAAAAAAATTAATAATGTTCTTAGATTGAGGCATATGTATTGTGTGTGCTGTCATGAATGTTTGTGTTGGGTGTAGTGCATTGTATGTGAGGATCGGTCTGTTCAAAACTTACACTATGCGCTCCCGCTCCTTGTCTTTCTCCACCCTGTCCGTCTCCTTCTGTAAGCCCCTCTGCTTCATATTCCTGTGAATACAGAACACATAAAGGGTTAAAAACAATGACCATAGTTGTATCACCAAAAAATTTTACAGAACAAAAAAAAAAAAATACAATACCTCAGTTTGCTGCTGATGTGCTGGGGGGCTCTCAGAAGAAGACATTATGGTCTTTGCGTACCTCTTGGTCCCAAGTATCTGTAAGTATACAGACAGTTCTAAGCTACTATACACAAGGATAGATGCAGCTGTAGGATTTAACAGTTACATCTTTTTTAAAAACTTTTACATTTCATCCCACACAAAATGAAATTTTTTTTCTAACCGTCATACTTTATATGGTAGATATGCTTGATGCACAAGCTGCCAAACCCTCTAGCCCTGTTTCCCCACCAAAAAAACCCCCCAAGAACCCTTTAAAGCAACACCAAAACTGAAATTGATATGCGCAATGCGCATGTTGGTAAAAGCCACCTATCAAACCTTATCAAAAATGTTCCTCATTCGAACTTAAAATACCAATTCCAAAAATTGGTAATTATGATTACCCTACAGTTTGTATTTTCTAAAACCGGATAACATATTCTATACACAAGATTTGCATTACACATTTATATATATAACCTTTACTGCATGTTTACCCAATATTACATTTATCTTGCAATGAGACTACTGACAGTTTTGTGTAATTTTTATTACTATTTTTTAAAAAAAATTTTTTTTTTTTAATGGTACAGTAGGAGCTACACTGCTCTTTATTTGAAATACTATAACATTTGGGATAACAACAAAAATGCAGAACACATCACACATCATTTATACACACACACAAAACTCATTTTACACCACAGCTATAAAAAATAACAGCTAATAGTATGAAAAACATATAAACAGGGCAGGCAGGCGCACGCACACAAGCACGCACACAAGCATGCACGCACACAAGCACGCACACAAGCACGCACGCACACAAGCATGCAAGCACGCACGCACGCACACAAGCATGCAAGCACGCACGCACGCACGCACACAAGCACGCACGCACACAAGCATGCACGCACACAAGCACGCACACAAACACGCACGCACACAAGCACGCACGCACGCATGCATGCATGCTGGATGGCAGTACTCACATGGCTGTCTCAGGCAGGGTCTGGCTTGCAGGGCCTCTCTGGCTGGATGGCAGTGCCTGGCTGGCAAAGTCTTGCTGGCAGAGTGTCTCTGGCTTGCAAGGCCTCTCTGGCTGGATGGCAGTGCCTGGCTGGCAAAGTCTTGCTGGCAGAGTGTCTCTGGCTTGCAGGGCCTCTCTGGCTGGATGGCAGTGCCTGGCTGGCAAAGTCTTGCTGGCAGAGTGTCTCTGGCTTGCAGGGCCTCTCTGGCTGGATGGCAGTGCCTGGCTGGCAAAGTCTTGCTGGCAGAGGTCTTGCTGGCTGGGTCTGGCTGGGTCTCTCGGGCATGGAAGGGTCTCTCTTGCTGGCTGGTACATTTGGGAATGACCTGTCCTCTTTATATAGTTTTTGGGTTGTCTGGGCAAAGTTGCAACTTTTTGGAGCATGCTCAATCAAAAAAAGCGGATTGAGGCGACGGATCCGCCAAAAAACGGATCGCGACGGATCCGTCGCCCATAGGCACCCATTAAAAAAAAAGGCGGACGCGACGGATCCGCCGCGTTCCGCCTTTTTGCCGGCGACAAAAAACGTTACAAAGTCCGTCAATGTCTAGACAACGTCCGCCAAATATCGACGGATCCGTCGCAAGGCGGATGGAACGGACGACCATCCGCCACAATCCGTCTCTAATGCAAGTCAATGGAAAAATAGCGGATCCGCCCCAAAAAAAAAACGGATCCGCCATTTTACGAAAATGGCGGTTTTTGACTGACGCCGAAAGACTGAAGTGTGAAAGAGGCCTTAGTTGACTAACAAATTTTACTATTTGCACCATTAGGTTTGCAATCTCTGATCAGTCACTGCCAGTAGCGTAGCTACTGGGGGGGCAGAGGGGGCCGTTGCCCCGGGCCCAGTGTCATGAAGGGGCCCACCCACAGCCACTTCTGTATCAGGCAGCACTGAGGGAGAGCACGGCACCTTGCCTGCTCCCCTGTCTTCCTGAGACGCGGCTGCACACTGACTGGCACAGTGGCAGAGTCCTCAGTGCAGTAGTGCAGTGTACTAGTCTATGGCCTGAGCTCACCTCATGATAAGATTCTCCCAGGCTCCGCTCCTGTGTGCTCTCCTTCATGCACGCTGGATCTCCCCTGGGTCCTAGTGCTCACCGCTGATTTACCTCAGACACTGCTGGCCATGTCTATGATGTCTGACACCTCACCTCATGCTCTCTGCCTGCAGCACTTGGTGGGACATTGCAGCGCCATCCATAAACTTGCTGCAGTGCCTGCAAACTCCATCTGAGGGCTGCCAGAATGTAAGCTAATTAAATTCAGGTAAAGGTCACTGTGGGGAGAATGTGAGAGCCTGGGGGCCTGGTGGGCACTGAAGGGGTGGTGGAGGGAGGACAGGGGCCTTAGTATTAGAGTTACTATAATAGTGTTTAGTGCTCTGCACCACATCACATGTAATACGTGCTGTTTGGGGGGCTGATGGGGTAATGGGCTTATTATTCTTACAGCCGGGGTCTTATAAGCCCCAGCCTGTTAGTATAACAAGCCCCCATACAGTAACCATGTTGTGAGCTGCATTATATGTAATGCTGTCATAGTAAGTGACTTATTATTGTTATAAAGTTATTAAAGGGAGCCTGAGCGGTGTCACAGGCCGCTCATGGTTTGTACAGCGTCTATCAGCACCGTCTGTAGTGTACCAGGCGGACATGTTTGTCTCTATAAGGGTAGGTGCACACGGTCGGTAAACGCTGCGGTTGGACGCTGTGTACTGGTGCCTCGTGCAGATGTTACAGCATAGTGGATGGGATTTCAAGAAATCCCATGTCCACTATGCGTCCATAGATGCCTGCGACGCTCGCGGTTTACCTGTGGAGACAGATATGCGGCACGTCTTTCCAGAGCACACCATGTCTATTTATCCAAGATAAAAGTCACCTGTACAATGTATTGGATGCAATGATTCGGCATGGTTCAGTGAACAAATGCGAAATCACCTGCGCTCAATGCCGGCAGCACTTGGGATACATCGGACATGTGCTGCGTCCAAAGCGCTGCCAATTACTGTAACGTCTGCACATACCCTAAAGCTGCAGTGTTTCGTAGAAAAACATACTAATAGCTGCTAGAGAGCGAGCGGCGCTGTGCACTAGTCCTACAGACAGGTCCCTGGTGGCTTCTCCCCCCCCACTGACAGTACGGTGCTGTGCACTAGTCCTACAGACAGGTCCCTGGTGGCTTCTCTCCACCCGCTGACAGTACGGTGCTGTGCACTAGTCCTACAGACAGGTCCCTGGTGGCTTCTCCCCACCCACTGACAGTACGGTGCTGTGCACTAGTCCTACAGACAGGTCCCTGGTGGCTTCTCTCCACCCGCTGACAGTACGGTGCTGTGCACTAGTCCTACAGACAGGTCCCTGGTGGCTTCTCCCCACCCACTGACAGTACGGTGCTGTGCACTAGTCCTACAGACAGGTCCCTGGTGGCTTCTCCCCACCCACTGACAGTACGGTGCTGTGCACTAGTCCTACAGACAGGTCCCTGGTGGCTTCTCCCCCCCCACTGACAGTACGGTGCTGTGCACTAGTCCTACAGACAGGTCCCTGGTGGCTTCTCCCCCCCCACTGACAGTACGGTGCTGTGCACTAGTCCTACAGACAGGTCCCTGGTGGCTTCTCTCCACCCGCTGACAGTACGGTGCTGTGCACTAGTCCTACAGACAGGTCCCTGGTGGCTTCTCCCCACCCACTGACAGTACGGTGCTGTGCACTAGTCCTACAGACAGGTCCCTGGTGGCTTCTCCCCACCCGCTGACAGTACGGTGCTGTGCACTAGTCCTACAGACAGGTCCCTGGTGGCTTCTCCCCACCTGCTGACAGTGCGGTGCTGTGCACTAGTCCTACAGACAGGTCCCTGGTGGCTTCTCTCCACCCTCTGACAGTGCGGTGCTGTGCACTAGTCCTACAGACAGGTCCCTGGTGGCTTCTCCCCACCCGCTGACAGTGTGGCGCTGTGCACTAGTCCTACAGACAGGTCCCCGGCGGCTTCTCTCCACCCGCTGACAGTGCGGTGCTGTGCACTAGTCCTACAGACAGGTCCCCGGCGGCTTCTCTCCACCCGCTGACAGTGCGGTGCTGTGCACTAGTCCTACAGACAGGTCCCCGGCGGCTTCTCTCCACCCGCTGACAGTGCGGTGCTGTGCACTAGTCCTACAGACAGGTCCCTGGTGGCTTCTCTCCACCCGCTGACAGTGCGGTGCTGTGCACTAGTCCTACAGACAGGTCCCTGGTGGCTTCTCCCCACCCGCTGACAGTGCGGTGCTGTGCACTAGTCCTACAGACAGGTCCCCGGCGGCTTCTCTCCACCCGCTGACAGTGCGGTGCTGTGCACTAGTCCTACAGACAGGTCCCCGGCGGCTTCTCTCCACCCGCTGACAGTGCGGTGCTGTGCACTAGTCCTACAGACAGGTCCCTGGTGGCTTCTCCCCACCCGCTGACAGTGTGGCGCTGTGCACTAGTCCTACAGACAGGTCCCCGGTGGCTTCTCTCCACCCGCTGACAGTCCTAGAGACCCAGTGTGGTGCTGTGCACTATTCCCAAAGACAGGTCCCCGGCGGCTTCTCTCCACCCGCTGACAGTGCAGTGCTGTGCACTATTCCTACAGACAGGTCCCCGGCGGCTTCTCTCCACCCGCTGACAGTGTGGTGCTGTGCACTATTCCCAAAGACAGGTCCCCGGCGGCTTCTCTCCACCCGCTGACAGTGCGGTGCTGTGCACTATTCCTACAGACAGGTCCCCGGCGGCTTCTCTCCACCTGCTGACAGTGTGGCGCTGTGCACTATTCCTACAGACAGGTCCGTCGGCTTCTCTCCACCCGCTGACAGTGCGGTGCTGTGCACGAGTCCTAGAGACCCAGTGTGGTGCTGTGCATTATTCCTACAGACAGGTCCCTGGTGGCTTCTCCCTACCTGCAGGACCGTGCGGTGCTGTGCACGAGTCCTAGAGACAGGTGCCTGGTAGCTTCTCCCCATACTTATTTTCAGTAATACCATGGTCATCAGCAGAAGTTCCCCTATGCCGACAATTAGGGTGTGCCACTATAGTTGTAATCAGGGTTACGTGGCTAGGGGCCCACTCAGATGTTTCGCCCCCCCTGAGCTAAACCCCTAGCTACGCCTCTGGTCACTGCCAAAAGTTTTGAGATGCAAATTTTGGTATTTACAAAGTACGCTGCTTCAAGGTTTTTGGATCTTTTAACCACACATTTTTATGGTTGCTGAAGTACAGCATTTCATAAGTTTTTAAACTTTTACTGACTAATACATCAAGTTTATGCAAAGACTCAGTATGTCTAGTCTTGACTCTTTGTTTTCAACACTTCTGCAATTCGCCCTGGCATATTTGTCCACACACATTTTTAGGATTAAGCAAAGGTCCTCGATGTTATTGAGAACTGGTAATTTTCCTGATCATGGATACAAAATGTCAATGTTTTGCTCACCGAGCCATTTAGTTATCTCTTTTGAATTGTGACATTGTCATCCATTATGCTGGAAAAAGCATTGTTCACCACCAAATTGCTCCTGGATCGTTGGGAGAAGTTGCGCTTGGAGGAGGGTTAGATCCCATTCTTTATTCATGGCAGTGTTGGGAGTGAGCCCTTTATCCAGGATGAAAAGCAACCCCATACATAAACGGTCTCAGGATGCCTAACCGTTGACCTGATACAGGACTCAGCTTTTCTTCTCTAGAAAATCATTGTTCCAGATGTCGCAAAAAATATGAAGAGGGCTTAATTGGAGAAAATAACTTTACCCCAGTCCTCTGGAGTCCAATCCCCTGCAGAATGTCAGTCTGTTCTTGATGTTTTTCTTGGAGAAAAGTGTTTTTTGCTGGCTGCCCTTTTTGACACCAAGCAAACTTCCAAAAGTATTTGACTCAATTTTCCTTCAGATGCAACGATTGCTGCTACCATTCTTGAGCAAGATCTCTGCTGTTGTTGAACCAATCCTGTAACCAAGTCTTCTTTAGGAGAAATTCTGGCCCTTGCTGGACTTTCTTGGGCATCCTGAAACTTCAGAGCAATTGAACCTCTCTCTTTGAAGTTCTTGATGATCTGATAAATGATTGATTTAGGAATATTAAATGCAACAACATCCTTTCCTGTAAAGCCCTTTTGACGCAAAGCATTGATGACTGCATTTGTTTCCTTGGACTTAACCGTAATTAACAGAATAAGATAATGATTTCTTGCTCCAGCTACAATTTAATCAACCAGTTTGCTATTATAATTCAATCAGCATGACAGTATCACTTGGCTTGTCCGCTCTAATATTTTCTCCTGAGCTAATGTAAAGATCACTGAAAATATGTAATCAGGTCATTTTGTGGCAGGGCTGAAATTCGGAGGAAATTGGATTTTTTTGACTTAAGGTACCTTCACACGAAGCGACGCTGCAGCGATAGCGACAACGATGTCGATCGCTGCAGCGTCGCTGTTTGGTCGCTGGAGAGCTGTCACACAGACCGCTCTCCAGCGATCAACTATGCCGAGGTCCCCTGGTAACCAGGGTAAACATCGGGTAACTAAGCGCAGGGCCGCGCTTAGTAACCCGATGTTTACCCTGGTTACCAGCGTAAAATCTAAAAAAAACAAACAGCACATACTTACATTCACGTCCCCCTGCGTCCACTTCCTGACTGACTGAGCGCCGTACAGTGAGAGCAGAGCGGTGACGTCACCGCTGTGCTGCTTTCACTTTCACTTTGCGGCGCTGAGTCAGAGGAGGAAGCAGACTGCAGGGGACGCAATGTAAGTATGTGCTGTTTGTTTTTTTTACATTTTACGCTAGTAACCAGGGTAAACATCGGGTAACTAAGCGCGGCCCTGCGCTTAGTAACCCGATGTTTACCCTGGTTACCAGTGTAAAATATCGCTGGTATCGTTGCTTTTGCTTTCAAACACAACGATACACAGCGATCGGACGACCAAATAAAGTTCTGGACTTTATTCAGCGACCAGCGACATCACAGCAGGATCCTGATCGCTGCTGCGTGTCAAACGAAACGATATCGCTAGCGAGGACGCTGCAACGTCACGGATTGCTAGCGATATCGTTATAATGTCGTTTCGTGTGAAGGTACCTTAAGTTAACTTTCATGCTAAGGAATGATTTTGCAATTCATCTGATCACCCTTCATAACAATCTGAAATTCATGCATATTGCCAATTTAAAACATACCTGACTGACATCATGCAGCCAATGCCTGATACGTGCTGCCAGTGGATCAGGCAGCATGTATCAACTGTCGGGTTCTTTTTTAAAACAAAAATACTATCAAAATGCTTGACTCCTCTCTTATACTACACTAACATTCACTAAAACACTAACATCTGTAACCTGTAGTTTATAAAAGGGAAGGAGGCAGGCGGGCTGAAAGGGATGATAGCATAGTCTAGAAGAATCTGCTCATAGCAGTGGTCTATCAACTATGACTCTCCAGCGTTAAACAGCTCCAACTCCCAGCATGTCCTGTCTCTCAACAACCGGAGAGCCTTAGTTTCGAGGTCACTGTTCTACAGTAATATGTCATATACTATAGTGATGTGCATGTCTGTTAATGTGTCTTCTTGAAAAGGGGTCAATGTTGCTATTTTTGCATTTATTTTGTGACTTTTTTTGTACTAGCTTTTTCTTTTCTTTGCCATATTGAGTTCTTAATATGTACTTTAGTTATTGAAGGTCAGAAGGATATGTGTGAAATCCCAAGGGACCCCCGATTCCCAGACTGCTCTGGAAAAGTAGAGGTAAGTGTATTAAACATACATGTCGTTAATAACAATGTTAGAAATAAATTTTCTGCACTGTCATATTTAATATATATTTAACCAGGTCAAGACAGATCATTTACCTCCATTCTTGACCAGGCACATTTTCTTGTTTGTTTGTTTGGTTTTTTTTCGTACATGCATTATTTTACAGAGCTGTAATTTTTTTTTTGGACATTTAAAAAATGTTTGCATTTTTTTTTAGTGATCCGTGGGTCCTAAATGTATTTTCATATTTTCTTTTTTTTTGCTGATATTAGGTGATATTGGTGAGAAAAATAGCACAAATAAGTGTTTGTTTTCACATTTTTTATGACCACGAACGATCACTACAGGAGCTTCTCAAAAAATTAGAATATCATCAAAAAGTTAATTTATTTCAGTTCTTCAATACAAAAAGTGAAACTCACATATTATATAGTCATTACAAACAGAGTGATCTATTTCAAATGTTTATTTCTGCTAATGTTGATAATTATGGCTTACAGCCAATGAAAACCCAAAAGTTATTATATCAGTAAATTAGAATACTTGATATCACCAGCATGAAAAATGATTTTAAAATCCAAAATGTTGGCCTACTGAAATGTATGTTCAGTAAATGCACTCAATACTTGGTCGGGGTTCCTTTTGCATCAATTACTGCATCAATGCAGCGTGGCATGGAGACGATCAGCCTGTGGCACTGCTGAGGTGTTATGGAAGCCCAGGTTGCTTTGATAGCAGCCTTTAGATCATCTGCATTGTTGGGTCTGGTGTCTCGCATCTTCCTCTTGACAATACCCCATAGATTCTCTATGGGGTTAAGGTCAGACGAGTTTGCTGGCCAATCAAACACAGTGATACTGTTGTTTTTAAACCAGGTGGTGGTACTTTTGTCAATGTGGACAGGTGCCAAGTCCTGCTGGAGAATTAAATTTTCATCTCCAAAAGGCTTGTCGGCAGAGAGAAGCATGAAGTGCTCTACAATTTCTTGGTAGACGGCTGCGCTGACTTTGGTCTTGATGAAACACTGTGGATCTACACCAGCAGATGACATGGCTCCCCAAACCATCATTGATTGTGGAAACTTCACACTAGACCTCAAGCAGCTTGGATTGTGTGCGTCTCCATTCTTCCTCCGGACTCTGGGACCTTAATTTCCAAATGAAATGCAAAATGTACTTTCATCTGAAAACAACACCTTGAACCACTGAGCAACAGTTCAGCTCTTTTGGCCCAGGTAAGACACTTCTGGCATTGCCTATTGGTCATGAGTGGCTTGACATAAGGAATGCGACACTTGTAGTCCATGTCCTGGATACATGTCTGTGTAGTGGCTCTTGAAGCAATGGCTCCAGCAGCCGTCCACTCCTTGCGAATTTCCCCAAAATTTTTGAATGGCCTTTTCATAACAATCCTTTCATGGCTGCAGTTATCCCGGTTGCTTGTGCAACTTTTTCTACTACACTTTTTCCTTCCACTCAACTTTCCATTAATATGCTTGGATACAGCACTCTGTGAACAGTCAGCTTCTTTTGCAATGACCTTTTGTGGCTTACCCTCCTTGTGGAGTGTGTCAATGACTGCCTTCTGGACATCTGTCAATTCAGCAGTCTTCCCCATGATTGTGGAGCCTACTGAAACAGACTAAGGGACCTTTTTCAACGCTTAGGAAGCCTTTGCAGGTGTCTTTTGTTAATTATTCTAATTTACTGAGATAATGATTTTGGGGTTTTCATTGGCTGTAAGCCATAATCATCAACATTGACAGAAATAAATACTTGAAATAGATCACACTGTTTGTAATGACGCTATATAATATGAGTTTCCCTTTTTGTATTGAAGAACTGAAATAAATTAATTTTGCTTAATATTTGATGATATTCAAATTTTGTGAGAAGCACCTGTATAATGCCTTTTTTTAATTTGTTACCCTATGTACACTACCGTGCAAAAGTTTAGGGTCACTTAGAAATTTCCTTATTTATGAAAGAAAAGTACAGTTTTTTCCAATGAAGCTAACATTAAGTGATTCAGAAATACACTCTATACATTGTTAATGTGGTAAATGACTATTCTAGCTGCAAACGTCTGGTTTGTAATGCAATACCTTCATAGTTGTATAGTGGCCTATTTCCAATAACCATCACTCCAGTGTTCTTATGGTACTTTGTGTTTGCTAACTGTATTAGAAGGTTAATGGATGGTTAGAATACCCATGAAAACCCTTGTGCAAGTAAGTTAGCACAGCTGAAAACAGTTTGGCTGATTAGAGAAGCTATAAACCTGACCTTCCTTTGAGCTAGTTGAGAATCTGGAGCATTATATTTGTTGGTTCCATTAAAGTCTCAAAATGGCCAGAAAAAAAGAACTTTCATGTGAAACTCGACAGTCTATTCTTGTTCTTAGAAATGAAGGCTATTCCATGTGAGAAGTTGCCAAGAAACTGAAGATTTCCTACAACGGTGTGTACTACTCCCTTCATAGGAGAGCACAAACAGGCTCTAACCAGAGTAGAAAGAGAAGTGGCAGAACCCGCTGCACAACTGAGTAACAAGACAAGTACATTAGAGTCTGTAGTTTGAGAAATCGACGCCTCACAGGTCCTCAACTGGCAGCTTCATTAAATAGTACATGCAAAAAGCCAGTGTCAACGTCTACAATGAAGAGACAACCCCGGGATGCTGGCCTTCAGGGCAGAGTGGCAAAGAAAAAGCCATATCTGAGACTGGCTAATAAAAGGAAACAATTAATATGGGCAAAAGAAGACAGAGATTGGATACAGGAAGATTGGAAAAAAGTGTTATGGACAGACGAATCCAAGTTTGAGGTGTTTGGATCACACAGAAAAACATTTGTGAGATGCAGAAGAGCTGAACAGATGCTGGAAGAATTCCTGACGCCATCTGTCAAGCATGGTGGAGGTAATGTGATGGTCGGGGTTTGCATTGGTGCTGGTAAAGTGGGAGATTTGTACAAGGTAAAAGGGATTTTGAATACGGAAGTCTATCACTCCATTTTGCAATGCCATGCTATACCCTGTGTACAGCGCTTGATTGGAGCCAATTTCATCCTACAACAGGACAATGACCCACAGCACACCTCCAAATTATGCAAGAACTATTTAGGGAAGAAGCAGGCAGCTGGTATTCTATCTATAATGGAGTGGCCAGCGCAGTCACCAGATCTCAACCCCATTGAGCTGTTGTGGGAGCAGCTTGACCGTATGGTACGCAAAAAGTGCCCATCAAGCCAAAACAACTTGTGTGAGGGGCTTCTGGAAGCATGGTGTGAAATTTCTCCAGATTACCTCAGCAAATTAACGGCTAGAATGCCAAAGGTCTGCAATGCTGTAATTGCTGCAAAGGGAGCATTCTTTGACAAAAGCAAAGTTTGAAGGAGAAACTTATTATTTCAAATAAAAATCTTTTTTTCGAATCTTGTCAATGTCTGGACTAGATTTTTAATTCATTTGGCAACTCATTCGATTAATAAAAGTACGAGTTTTCATGGGAAACACAAAATTATCTGGGTGACCCCAAAATTTTGAACGGTAGTGTAATGTTTTTGTTTGTTACATTTTTGGCAGAGGCTGAGCTAGTTACCTTAATTTGTATAGCCCGTGGCTTTTTTAAAATTGTTTTTTTTTCTTGGTCTTTATTTATTTGTTGAATTAACACATTCTGCCCCCTATAGGGTCATAAAAAACTTTCAGGTAGCGTTTGAACATTTAAAAACTTTTTTTTTTTTTAAATCTGACTTCCCATGTAACTAGGGATGGTATATTAGCCCCAGTTATAGGGGAAATTCAGCCTCCTGGCTGCAAATCAAAGCTGACCTGGTCTTAGGATCCAACAGCTCCTGTTCCCTCTATACAAACTGCAATTAATTGATCAATGAGGAATCTGACAGCCGATTCCCCACTACCAGAGCTGCTTTATATTAAGCAGCTGCTCTAATATACAGTGATGTTTAGAATGTTAGTGTGGAGTAGAATGCAGACACCCCTCCCCCCCCCCCCCCCGAATTTTTATAGTCTATTGGTAATCTGAAAAGCAGTTAATAATTACCAATTTATACTGTCAAGCACATCATCTTGAAGTTGGAATTATCCATCTGTTAACAACCCTTTGCCATTTCAGTGGATGCGATCACGATGGACATCAGATCCATGTTACGCTTTCTATGGAGTGGATGGTACAGAGTGTTCATTTCTGGTGTACCTCAGTGAGGTGGAATGGTTCTGTCCAGTTCTACCTTGGAGAAATCAATCTATTAGTCCATTTTTCAAACCCCACCCTAAAAAACAGGTATGAATATAAAACTGTCCATTTCCCAAATATAATTGGTATACTTTATTTAAAGGGAAATTGGCAGTAGGATTAACTCTCATAAGTCATATACATGGGCATGCAAGTCATAGAACGTTGAATAAAGTGACACCTTTACATCCGTGATTCAATGGTTTATTGCAGATAAATCTACATGTTTTCTTAATATGTAAAAGAACTGTTAAGATCTATGAGTTGGACACTGAACTGCATGAGAATCTGCCTCCAGAGCTTATTTTAAATAAACGTTGGCGTTACTAATGTGAGACATGCAATGACTAACAGCCTGCTCTCGTGATCCCACTTCAGAACTGTGTGATTATAACTAACACACTACAGCAGAGGTGAGCTTTGTCTCTTTACAAACACATCTGCAGTTGTAGTTCTTTTCTGATAGTGCTGGAAACTCAGTTGATAGAAATATGATTCATTTGTGATTGTAATATTAGCAAATGGAGAACATTCTTTTCCCAGGTTTACCTTGTGCTATAACTGGCCAAGGCCCAAAGACAATAACTCTTATCTGAAAGTGTTTTTAATTTTGTTCCCAAATGTCTGCTTACTGCTTGCATAATATAACCCTGAATGCTCATGTGCTATCCTTGTCCCAGGCTGCCTTTCGCACAGAACTCTCCTCTCTCCTTGACCCACTGGGAACCGGTAAAGAATCTCTCATCTTCATGAAAAAAAGACTGAGAAGGCTTGAGGCTCAATGGCTTATGGCTGCTAGGAAGTTAGAGGCCAAGATTCAAGATACACCACATGAGCAGAAGCAAGTATGAAAACTTTCAATCCTGTTTTACCTCATTTAATAGTCTTATGTCTACAGATTTACTGTTCATTTAATTTACCCAATGATCCATTAAGCACTTTTTCTCGTTAGATTCTAGTCCATATTGGATTTTTGACAGAGGAGTCCGGTGATGTTTTCAGTCCTAGAGTGCTGAAAGGTGGACCGCTGGGGGAGATGGTGCAGTGGGCAGACATTCTTGCAGCTCTGTATGTGTTGGGCCACAGTCTTAAAATAACAGTGTCCGTGAAGGAGTTGCAAAGGTGAGGATAGCAATGGTGCTATGCTGTCAGTTTCTCCAGATATGAGTTGAGCTCCCAGTTTGCTGTCTTGCTGGAAGATTGGGAGTTAGTTTGTTTTTGATGCTGATTGTTTTTAGATTTTTCTTGACCATATTGAACACACTCCTCTGTTCTGACATTTTCTTCCTTGTAGTTACTTAGGTGTCCCTCCTGGAAGAGGAAATTGTCCACTAACAGAACCTCTAAGTTTTGATCTCATCTACACAGACTATCATGGCATGCAGCAGATGAAGCAGCACATGGGACTGTCCTTCAGGAAGTACAGGTGAGAGGATGAGTTTAATTAGAGGCCATGGACCCAGATATGTAATGAATTCTGCAACTATATCTGGGGCTTCCAGGCTTTTTTGACCATGGACTTCCTACTGACACCTTGACGTAAAATAGAGATATGTGACCTCCTGTGGCATCATTTGGCTACTTGATGGTTTACTTGGACTTTTGACTGGTCCCAGAGTTCCTCCAGCAAATATGCTCAAAACTGTAGTTACCCATAGTTTCCTATTATGCTTTAATGTATGTTGACACCCCATAAATAAATAGATCCCTGCACTCCACAACGACATTTGGCCCCTTACAGAGGGTCCACACCATGAACACCCCCCTCCTGCAGGTGCCGTCTGCGTGTGGTGGACACATTTGGGACAGAGCCAGCGTATAACCATGAAGAGTATGCCACACTCCACGGCTACCGCACAAACTGGGGATACTGGAACCTGCACCCCAAACAGTTCATGACAATGTTCCGTGAGTTTGGGAAGATAATTCTGGGGGGTTTCAACTGAAGTGGAACTTGCTAAGCATGCTACATGATTTCATATATATGGTATAAAAAAGATATCCCAAAATGTTGTCATCACCTAGTAAATAAAGGGGAAGTATCACTTGATATTAGTTGCCCCATCATTTGCTGACATTGCCAGTTTCCTTCACTGTTTTCCAATACAGCTATTGCAATAGCTACAGAGGGCACCAGACATCCAGCCATAACCCCAAATCATCGGATACCTACAGCTATACAATACAAGATGTCTATGCTGAACAACATAGAACAATTAATATAGTAAATGGGTATTACAATAAGGGCAATCAATTTACAAAAAAATAAATTACCTTTTAATGAAACTTCCCCTTTGTTCTCTTCGTGTGAGTGAGCCGCCATGTATGCCCCGTGGAGTTCATTTATCTTAACTTTATTAGGCACATGCATTGTTTTTCATTATTAGAACTGACAACAATTGGAAGAAAGCATTTACATTATCTAGTGTTCTGCTCTATATTAGTGGTAAATGGCATTTAAGGTGAAGCTCATTTGGAGTAATTGCATGAGAGGGAAGTGCGAGGTAGAAGTGTGATTTATGAAATAGCACATTCATTTATTGGCAAATCTGGTTGCACAAAGAGTTTACAACAAAATGTAGTTTGAAGAATGGCTAATGAGGAATCGTTTGACCTTAAGAAGCATTCATCCTCCCATCAAAGTTTTTATCCTCTTAATATATTGCAGTTCTCATATTGCTGTGTACTTACTATTGCTTATTTTGTCTTTCTACCTAGTTAATTATTCTCTTTGCACTGCTCTTTGTAGAAACAGGAAGGCTCTTTTCCCTGCATTAATCATTCCTATCTTCAACTCCTGACCCAGCTGCTCCCTCCTCCCCTTGACAGGAACTTTTGCAGTGATTTATGACTCCTACAGGGAAAACTGACCTCCTGTTTCTACATAGAGCTTAGAAGAATTCAGCTAGTCAGTTTTTAATCCCATGATGTCCTCGACCTAATGGAAAAGAGTAGAATTATCTAGATAAAAGGGCAAAATGAGCAATTGTAAATACACAGTGCCATATAATATGATGATTGCAATATATTAAGAGGATAAAGGTTTTGATGGGAGGAGGAGCGCTTCTTTAATGATATGAGTTAAGTAAGTTACACCAAATTATAATGTGGGCAAAGCATAATTAGATTTTGATGAGTGGCACAATATATTTTTGGAAGTTTTTGAGTCAAATAGTGTATGTAAGCATATTATAGGGTTTCAAATCTTCCCAAAAATATGATCTAGAAGAATTTCTATATGAGAAAAGTAATTTCCTATGGCAATTATACCAATTTTGGGGTGTAATCCATGGTTGTGGCAAGTCCACCAGATGGGGAGCTGCTCTACTCTCTGACTCCAGGTCGGATCACATGTAGCGAATGCCATGAAGCCAAAAACATGGTAAATCATGCAATTTTCTACTGGATTATTTTAAATTGGTTGTTAATTGATTGCTTATTGTTAAAGGCTTATCTTTTTGCAAGTTTATTCTTCTGACAAATGTTTATCCTCTAATCCTTTCTAAATATATGTCATATAGAGTAGGAGCAACAAAATACTTACCGATTGATGATTTTCAGCATTGCTCTGGTCCTTTTCTGAGCTGCTTGAGCACCCGTCTTCTTTGCCGGATCACTGGGACTACAGTATAAGGAAATGCTATTTCCACCAATGTTAGACTATGTAACCTCAGAATAACTTACATTGTGAAAGCAACTTCTGGTCCACACATAAAACCTCTGTGTGTACCAGCCATATTTCAAGTCATGTGACCCAGAAGAGGCCCAGAATCACGGAGAGATGCTGGAAACAGGGGAGGACATTGATTAGCAAGTATTTATATGCACCTACATTACATCACATACATTTTTATAAAGGATTAGTGATTAAAATTTTTACTAGGATTGCTTCTTTAAAGGCATCTGTCAGTAGGATCATCCCTCCTAAGCAGTCTATTTGGGTGTGTAGGTCATAGGAAGCTGAATAAAGTGTTACCTTGATATTTGCGATCTGATGTCTTATTGATGTCTTAATCCAGAGAAATCTACAATTTCTTCTATATAAATAAGCTGCTAAGAATTATGGGCAGGACACTGACCTTGAGAATCTGCCTCCAGACATTATGATAAATGAAAGGGGAGTTACCAGTTTGATGTGTAATGGCCGATCCCTGCTCTCCAGATCTCACTGCAGAGCTGTGTGTGGTTATAACTGACACATCTGCAGGTTCCTCTCAGTGCTTCAGCTTCCATATCACTAACGGCCAGTGTTGCAATACAGCAGAGCTGTAAGAGCTGCAGCAAATGTGTTTGTAAGGAAACAATGTTCAGATCTACTGTCCTGTAATGAATACATGTCTCGCATTAGTAGTGGCCCTGTCATTTAAAATAAGCTCTGGAGGCAGATTCTTATACAGATCAGTGTCTGGCCCATGAATCTGAACAGCTGATATACATATCATATAAATTTCTCTGGAATAAGGCAGCGGATCACAAATATGAAGGTATCACTTTTTTCAGCTTCCCATGACTTGCATGCCCATATGCACAGCTTACAAGGGTTGATCCTTCTGACAGATTCCCTCTAATAAAATTGTCCATTTGCAATCAACTTTGAGTGATCTAGCAGAAAATCATGGCAGCTTACTAGTGATGAGCGAGTGTACACGTTGCTCGGGTTTTCCTTAGCACACTCGGGTGATCTCTGAGTATTTGTTACTGCTCGGAGATTTAGTTTTCATCCCGGCAGCTGAATGGTTTACAGCTATTAGCCAGCTTGATTACATGTGGGGATTCCCTAGCAAACAGGCAACCCCCACATGTACTCAGCCTGGCTAATAGCTCTAAATCATTCAGCTGCCGAGATGAAAACTAAATCTCAAAAGACTAACAAATACTCGGAGGTCACCCGAGCAATGAGTAAACTCACTCATCACTACAGCTTACCTGTCTTACCTGTTACCTGTACGTTGTCTACATGTATGTTCCTGCCCTAAATAATAGCAGGGAAATAACTTCTCCCCATCAGACTTCTTTCTCTGCTGATAGGATAGAACTGGAGATATACACTCACTGGCCACTTTATTAGGTACACCTGTCCAACTTCTTGTTAACACTTAATTTCTAATCAGCCAATCACATGGCGGCAACTCAGTGCATTTAGGCATGTAGACATGGTCAAGACAATCTCCTGCAGTTCAAACCGAGCATCAGTATGGGGAAGAAAGGTGATTTGAGTGCCTTTGAACGTGGCATGGTTGTTGGTGCCAGAAGGGCTGGTCTGAGTATTTCAGAAACTGCTGATCTACTGGGATTTTCACGCACAACCATCTCTAGGGTTTACAGAGAATGGTCCGAAAAAGAAAAAAAATCCAGTGAGCGGCAGTTCTGTGGGCGGAAATGCCTTGTTGATGCCAGAGGTCAGAGGAGAATGGGCAGACTGGTTCGAGCTGATAGAAAGGCAACAGTGACTCAAATCGCCACCAGTTACAACCAAGGTAGGCCTAAGAGCATCTCTGAACGCACAGTGCGTCGAACTTTGAGGCAGATGGGCTACAGCAGCAGAAGACCACACCGGGTACCACTCCTTTCAGCTAAGAACAGGAAACTGAGGCTACAATTTGTACAAGCTCATCGAAATTGGACAGTAGAAGATTGGAAAAACGTTGCTTGGTCTGATGAGTCTCGATTTCTGCTGCGACATTCGGATGGTAGGGTCAGAATTTGGCGTAAACAACATGAAAGCATGGATCCATCCTGCCTTGTATGGAGCATCTTTGGGATGTGCAGCCGACAAATCTGCGGCAACTGTGTGATGCCATCATGTCAATATGGACCAAAATCTCTGAGGAATGCTTCCAGCACCTTGTTGAATCTATGCCACGAAGAATTGAGGCAGTTCTGAAGGCAAAAGGGGGTCCAACCCGTTACTAGCATGGTGTACCTAATAAAGTGGCCGGTGAGTGTAGAAATGAACACTATAAACAGTTTATAACAGTTCTGTGAGTTTGGAAAGAAAATTTTAGGAAAATCCTGTTAGGATAAGCTTTTATTTTGAAGGGGTTCCAAAAAGAGCTAGCAACTTCAGTCTTTGATTTATAGCAATAGTGGTGCATTACATCTGTCTGCAGGTAGGCTTTACGCAACATAACATACTAATGCAACAGGAATTTGTTATAAAGTGCAAGACGCGTTATAACATCGATCCTCCTACAGGTCTATGCATGATCATGGTAAAATTTGCTTTAGGCATTTTACTTACCATTTCGACAGACCTTGATGTATCAGTCACTAAGACTGTTGCAGCAATAGTTCCACTGCTGGGTAGGTAATTTAGGGCACATATACATGCATATACATACATAGTTATGGTGTTAGGTGCCTACAGTGCTCTTCTACAGCTGATGATTCAATCATGGAATCAGACGATCACGGCACTCCGGCATGGAGCTATCGGCACTGTTCCTGCATTTGTGGCACCCTGTGTTACTGCACGTCCATTTTGCTGAGTCTGCTTCCCCTCTGTATTTTCTGCGTTCCTGCACCTCCATTGCTGCACTGCTCGAATACTTGTATTGAATAGCCTTTCCATGCATCTATTTGCGTGACTGTGTCCCCTATAGCTTCCTCTTCGCAGTTTGGATATTGAGGCTACTTGTTGCCTATCTCAGCTCTGTGTCATTGTTCTACAGCTCACACGCCGGATAATTCCTTTATGGGGTTTGTAACAGATGAACTGAATGAAACTGAGCGCCAACACGTGGCCCAGAACAAGGTCAGAAACATGGCTGTGGTGTATGGAAAGGAAGCTGCTATGTGGAAGGTACACTATTTTCTGTCCCAACACCCTTATACGTACATGTTTCCATACTCATCTGCTTGTCTGGCATTTCTATATTTGACTCATAAAATGTACATATCATTAGGTAAGCATAATTTGCAATTAGGACTATTTAAAAATTCAGTTTAACCCCTTTAATGTTATTGTCCAAACTTTTTCCAATGCTATGATACCAAGTTGGTCCCTGAAAAAATGTGTGAATGGTAACAGCCAATGCACGGCTTCCACAATGTCAAACATTTTTGTTAGGGCTTTGCTTTCAAAGGTAATCTGTCACCAGGTTTTTGCTGAGAGCAACATAATGCAGGGACAGAGACCCTGATTCCAGCAATATATCACTTACTGGGCTACTTGTTGCAGTTTTGATTAAATCACAGTTATTTCTCTAAATGCGGACCTCTGTATAACCCAGCCCACACCACTGATTGGCGGCTTCCAGCATATACACAGTAAGCTGCCAATCATTGATGGGGCGGGGTTACAGCTTATGAATATGGAGGACTACAGGGCAGAAGATTTACTAGTGATTTTTTTTCAAAACTGAAGCAAGAAGCCAAGTAAATGACTTTACCAATACATCATACTGCTCTCAGAATAGATAGCAAAACCCCAGTGACAGATTCTCTTTAATTCTAAGTCTACAGATAATGTGTCATCCTCATCATATGTATGCCATTGTATTAATCCGGTTATGTAATGTTACCTGCTAATATTTTTCATCTATGCTACTATTTACTATACTTTGACATCTTTTCTATACATGACCATACGATCTTTGAATATATACTGTATGTGGTTGTTTTATCACCACATACTAGTGTATCATGTGTCTTGCCATATAAAAGGAAGAGAACACCAAATTCAGATTTATAGTTGGACTGCCAAAAAATGTATTATTAAACAGTTCTATACTTTAGCTTCATTTTCCACATTGTTACACACACACACAATATGTCTGAGAAAACCGTTCTTGTTGTCCTATGCTAACATTTCCATCAAATCTGTCTTCTCCATTTTTCCCCCCAAAATTGATAGTTTTATGAGTTACTCACTCCCTTCTCTCTTTCTCCTATAAATTCTTCCCTGATGACTTGGCACAGTTGCAGGTATGTACTTATGTCTACATCCCTCATCTCACTCTCACATAATTACTTGTCCATCATAAATTGAGATGTTGACATCTAGATCATTGGGTTGATAACTACAGTGGCTTGCAAAAGTATTCACCCCCTTGGTTTTTCACCTATTTTGTTACTTTACAACCTGTGTTTAAATATTTTTGTAATCTGATTTGTGTGTGATGCATCAGCGCTAAATAGTCTAAGTTGGTGAAGTAAAGTGAGAAAAATATAGGTATAAATTACATTTACAGGATCAAAGAATTAAAAATGGCATGTGCATATGTATTCACCCATTTTGCTATGAAGTCCCTAAAAATTTCTGGTGCAAGAAATTACCTTCATAAGTCACATGCTTAGTGACAGGAAGTCCACCTGTGTGCAATCTAACTATCAGTATATACACACCTTTTCTGAAAGGCCACAGAGGCTGCAACTCCATTAAGCAAGAGGCACCACTAACCAAACAAAACCATGAAGACCAAGGAGATCTCCAAACAAGTCAGGGACAAAGTTGTTGAGAAGTTGAAGTCAGGGTTGGGTTATAATAAATAAATATCCCAACCTCTGATGATTCCCCAGAGCACCATCAAATCCATTATCATCAAATGGAGAGAACATTCTACCACAACAAGCCTGCCAAGAGAGGGCTGCCCACCAAAACTCTAAACCCAGGCAAGGAGGGCATTAATATGTGAGACAAAGACCAAACGTAACCCTGAAAGAGCTGCAGAGTTCCCAAGCAGAGACTGGAGTATCTGTCCATATGACTACAATAAGCCATACACGCCATAGAAGTGGTCTTTATGGAAGGATGGACAGAAAAAAACCTTTCCTTATACACAAAAATTGTATGGCTTGTTTTGAGTTTGCAAAAAGACTTATGGGAGACTCACCAAATGTATGGAGGAAGGTGCTGTGGTCAGATGACACCAAAACTGAACTTTTTGGCCTCTAAAGTAAATGCTAGATCTGGCGCCAAACCAACACAGCTCATCACCCCAAGAACACCGTGTTTTTCGGTGGCAGGGACAAGGAAAATGGTCCAAGTCAAGGGGAAGATCTTAAGCAAAACCTGTTTCAGTTTGTCAGTAATTTGAGACTGGGACGGAGGTTCACCTTCCAACAAGACAATGACCCAAAGCATACTGTAAACATGTAAATGGTTTGGAGTGGACTAGTCAAAGCCCAGGCCTAAATCAAACTGAGAATGTGTGGTAAGACTTGAAGATTGCTGTTCACCAGAGGAAACCATGCAATTTGATATAGCTGGAGCAGTTTTGCCTTGAGGAATAGGCAAAAATCCCAGTGACAAGATGTGGGAAGCTCATAGAGACTTATCCAAAGTGACTTGCAGCTGTAATTGCCGCAAAAGGAGGCTCTACAAAGTACTGACTTTAGGAGGATGAATAGTTATGAACACTGAAGTTTTCAGTTATTTTGTCCTATCTGTTGTTTGCTTCACAAGAAAAATAAAACCACATGTTCACAGTTGTAGGCATGTTCTTTTCGTGAACTGATGCAAAAAAACAGTGAAATTCCAGGTGGCGAAGTAGCAAAACACGAAAAATTCCAAGGGGGTTAATACTTTCACAAGGCACTGTATAGGGTCAAAACTGCAATAATTATATACATTGCCTTATTCTCCATAATATGGAGCAGCAGATAGAAAGTGAACAGACAAGTTTTTTAAAAGGGTCATTATGATAGTATAATGAAGGACAAACATTAAGGAAAGGTCACATGAGTGGAGGTCCCAATATCCTCTCTTAGAGAAGAAAGAATAGCCTGTATAGAAATATTCAATAGAAAGTCTGGAGGGGCTTCGCTATGGACAATTGTTATAGAAAAAAAGAGGTTATATTTCTAGAATATTTTTTTGAAAGTGGCTGTCCAACGTTCAAAACTTCCTTCACAAATTGTGCAATTTTTTAGCAATTGTTTTTTAATCCAACACTAGAAATGGATGCACAAAAGGAGATAAAAGTCCTTCATATTTTCCATTCTATACCAGAGAGGTAGAGTGGAACAAACAGGGATTTTTCACAAATGTATTTGTATTTGCTCTTGTTGTATTTGTTGACTCCAGTTAATGTGACCTCTTATGATTCTAGGGTAAAGAAAAGTTTCTGGCAGTACTACACAAGCACATGGAAGTGCATGGGACTGTTTATTTCGAGACCCAGAGGCCCCCTGAAGTTCCTGCCTTTGTTAAAAATCATGGTTTGCTGCCACAGCAGGATCTCCAGCAGCTCCTGAAGAAGGCCAAGGTGAGAGATGTGTTGGTGGGGTCAGCAGTTCTATTAGTATACAGCTTTAACAGTGAACTTGAATGGTTATGTCTGCTTGTAAAGTCTGAACACAAGTCTACAACAGGCGCAGTGCCTGAGAGAAGTATTTGCTCTCACCCTGATTGTTTTAGACCTTTCAATAAGATTTAACATTAGACATAAATAAGGGGTTTAAACATAACATACAACTTTTGCCCAATTTAACAGTAAACTATTTATACATGGGCACATTATCGCACAGTCATAGGTCTAATGACCAGATCTGTTAGCATTGAAGGGATCTATAATTCTGTCATTTGGAGTCATCAGACCTGTGGTCGTGTCGGGATTTGCACCTGTAGCATGAATGCAAATATACGTTTGTATTAAATTCGCCAAAAAATGATTATCTGTTACGGTAAGTAAAAAAGTTACCGATGAGAAACTAGACCAAAGTTAAAAGGTAGTTAACCTTTTTCAAGACACTGTATTACAGCATTAAACAGAATCGGTCAGTTACCATAAATACAGCGGGTGAAATAAGTATTGAACATGTCACCAATTTTCTAAGTAAATATATTTCTAAATGTGCTGTTGACATGAAATTCTCACCAGATGTCAATAACAACCCATCTAATACATGAAAATAAATTAAACCATAGATGTCCATAAATTAAGTTATGTGTAATAATGAGAAATGACATAGGGAAAAAGTATTGAACACACTTACTGAAAATTTTTTAATACCTTGTACAGAAGCCTTTGTTGGCAATGACAGCTTCGAGACACTTCCTGTATGGAGAAACTAGTCGCATACATTTCTCAGATTTAATTTTGACCCATTCTTCCACACAAACACTCTTCAAATCCTAAAAGTTCTGTGGGCTCCATCTATGAAATCTGAGCTTTAGATCTTTCCATAAATGTTCTATTGGATTCAGGTCAAGTGATTGGCTGGGCCATTCTAGCAGCTTTATTTTCTTTCTCTGAAACCAATTGAGAGTTTCCTTGGCTGTGTGTTTGGGATCATTGTCTTGCTGAAATGTCCACCCTTGTTTCATCTTCATTAGCTTGGTAGATGGCAGCAAATTTTTATCAAGAATGTTTCAGTACATGTGTCCATTCATCCTTATGTGAAGTTTGCCAGTGCCGTATGCTAAAAAACAAACCCACACCATGATGTTCCCACCTCCAAAATTCACAGTTTGGTGATATGCAGTGCCTTTTGCCCTCCAAACATGATGTGTATTATGGCATTAAAGGAGTTCAATTTTGTTCTGACAAGACTGTATTTTCCCAGTATTTTACAGGCTTGTCTAAATGTTGTTGAGCAAACTTTAAATGTACCTGAATATGCTTTTTGCTCAGCAATGGAGTCTTGCGTGGTGAGTGTGCATACTGGCCATGAAGGTTGAATACATTACTTATAGTTTTCTTTGAAACAATAGTACCTGCTGATTTCACGTCTTTCTGTAGCTTGGTCCTTGGCACTTGGAAAACTCTTGTGATAATTCTTTTCACTCCTCAGACTTTGGGAATTCAAACTGATAACGATGTCCAATTATTTGACAATAGGACTCAATTTAGCCCCTAGATTTATGGCTCACTACATGGACACAACTCACACCTCCACAAGATGGACTCCAGATGATTAAGGGAACATTCCCACTGCCTCTCCATTTTTAAACCCTAATATGATTCCCTTGGTTTATCTTGAGGAGGCATCACCTATTCCACCTCATGAACAAATGTCCTGTTGTAATATCTCTTAAATGTTGTGCGACTATCTTTTTAATTCATTTGTAAACCTGCCTGAAGAAGAAGCCCCTTTGCTCTGAAAGCTTGCAAATATATTCCAAATTATTATGCAAATACTATTTCCTCATATTTTCTCTAAATTACCTATCTGAATTGCAGTCATTGTTATTTTCCAGTCATCTACTATTCTAGTATAATTGCAATGTTTTGGAACAAACTGCCTATGAAAACAGTATCTTTTAAAAAAAAATAAACACTCAAAATGCACGTTCCAAATTATTATGCACAGCAAAGTTTTCAACTTTTTTTTATTTTGAACATAAAAAATGGTCAGTTGTGAAGTTATAAGCATTATCAGCTTATTACAAAATGAAATCAAACAGTTTCCAAATGAAAACTTTATTGTAGGTGATGTTACATTTGCACATAGGACCCCTTGTTGGAAAGAAGCTTTTGAACTCTCTCGTCCATTGAATTTGTCAGTTTTTGGATGGTTTCTGCTTCAATTGTTTTGCATGTGGACAGAATACCCTCCCAGAGCTGTTGCTTAGTTGTGAACTGCCTCCCGCCATCATAGACACTCCTTTTGATGATGCTCCAGAGGTTCTCAATGGGGTTGAGGTCAGGGGAAGATGGTGGCCACACCATAAGTTTGTCCTCTTTTATGCCCATAGCAGCCAGAGATGCAGATGTGTTTTTTGCAGCATGAGACGATGCATTATCATGCATGAAAACACATCCTTTTTCTTTCCCACTTTGGCAAAAAATGTGGGCTGCTTAATAATGTGGAACAGCCTTCTTAAGTAGTCTTGCCTTTATTTGGACACACCTGCCAAACTAATTTGCACAGGTATCTGCAATTGCTTTCAGTGATATAAAGAGCCCTGACACACATCACCATCAATGAGTTTAAATGACAAACAAAAAAATTCTAACCTTATCACTCCTAAACTCTTTGTGCATAATAATTTGGAACACAGTGTATATATATATATATATATATATATATATATATATATATATATATATATATATATATATATATATATATATATACAGTCATGGCCAAAAGTATTGACACCCCTGCAATTCTGTCAGATAATACTCAGTTTCTTCCTGAAAATGATTGCAAACACAAATTCTTTGGTATTATTATCTTCATTTAATTTGTCTTAAATGAAAAAACACAAAAGAGAATGAAGCAAAAAGCAAAACATTGATCATTTCACACAAAACTCCAAAAATGGGCCAGACAAAAGTATTGGCACCCTCAGCCTAATACTTGGTTGCACAACCTTTAGCCAAAATAACTGAGACCAACCGCTTCCGGTAACCATCAATGAGTTTCTTACAATGCTCTGCTGGAATTTTAGACCATTCTTCTTTGGCAAACTGCTCCAGGTCCCTGATATTTGAAGGGTGCCTTCTCCAAACTGCCTTTTTTAGATCTCTCCCCAGGTGTTCTATGGGATTCAGGTCTGGACTCATTGCTGGCCACCTTAGAAGTCTCCAGTGCTTTCTCTCATTTCATTTCTCACATTTTCTAGTGGTTTTTGAAGTTTGTTTTGGGTCATTGTCCTGCTGGAAGACCCATTACCTCTGAAGGAGATGCAGCTTTCTCACACTGGGCCCTACATTATGCTGAAAAATTTGTTGGTAGTCTTCAGACTTCATAATGCCATGCACACGGTCAAGCAGTCCAGTGCCAGAGGTAGCAAAGCAACCCCAAAACATCAGGGAACCTCCGCCATGTTTGACTGTAGGGACCGTGTTCTTTTCTTTGAATGCTTCTTTTTTTCTCCTGTAAACTCTATGTTGATGCCTTTGCCCAAAAAGCTCTACTTTTGTCTCTTCTGACCAAAGAAAATTCTTCCAAAACGTTTTAGGCTTTTTCTGTTAAGTTTTGGCAAACTCCAGCCTGGCTTTTTTTATGTCTCGGGGTAAGAAGTGGGGTCTTCCTGGGTCTCCTACCATACAGTCCCTTTTCATTCAGACACCGACAGATAGTACGGGTTGACATTGTTGTACCCTCGGACTGCAGGGCAGATTGAACTTGTTTGGATGTTAGTCGAGGTTCTTTATCCAACATCCGCACAATCTTGCGTTGAAATCTCTAGTCAATTTTTCTTTTCCGTCCACATCTAGGGAGGTTAGCCACAGTGCCATGGGCTTTAAACTTCTTGATGACACTGCGCACGGTAGACACAGGAACATTCAGGTCTTTGGAGATGGACTTGTAGCCTTGAGATTGCTCATGCTTCCTCACAATTTGGTTTCTCAAGTCCTCAGACAGTTCTTTGGTCTTCTTTCTTTTCTCAATGCTCAATGTGGTACACACAAGGACACAGGACAGAGGTTGAGTCAACTTTAATCCATGTCAACTGGCTGCAAGTGTGATTTAGTTATTGTCAACACCTGTTAGGTGCCACAGGTAAGTTACAGGTGCTGTTAATTACACAAATTAGAGAAGCATCACATGATTTTTCCAACAGTGCTAATACTTTTGTCCATCCCCTTTTATATGTTTGGTGTGGAATTATATCCAATTTGGCTTTAGGACAATTATTTTTATGTTTTTTCATTTAAGACAAATTAAATGAAGATAATAATAACAAAGAATTTGTGTTTGCAATCATTTTCAGGAAGAAACTGAGTATTATCTGACAGAATTGCAAGGGTGTCAATACTTTTGGCCATGACTGTATATATATATATATATATATATATATATATATTGTGACAAAACACTTCGGGATCGCCTTTGCTGGGGTCAAAGGTCACGTGGTGTGTGCATTGAATCTGAGGCGTACAGCAGGTTTCTTAGCAGACTGACTTCAGGTCAGATTTATTAACGTGAAAGCAACATAGATAAAACAAAGCATAAAAATAAATCCTAGCCTGTCCGGCACTAACTAAACAAATACGCTGCTACCTAACAACTGGGGGGCTTCTCCCACCCAGCTAACAACACACAGTGCATGAGCACAGCTCTCACTCATGTTTGTCTCACACAGACAGGCAATCTGTGTGCCCCAGGCTGACACCGGAAACCCTCAGCTGGTCATCCTTTATTCCCGCACTCATTAACCCATCATTATCCTGAAGATACTGAGCGGCCTAATTCACATAGGACAAATACCTGGACGAGATATACCTGCCCCCGACTACCAGACCGACATGATTCTTACATATCCTCCCCCCCGCTCAGACCACTCAGGTCGAGCAAGAACACTCTCGAAACAGTGCACTCGGGACAGGGCATCAGCGTTCCCCATCTGCACCCCAGGGCGGTGCTCCACCGTGAAAGAGTAAGCCTGCAGGGCAAGGAACCACCGGGTTACCCGACTATTACGGTCTTTGTGGAGGTGCATCCACTTGAGAGGGGCATGGTCCGTGACCAGCTTAAACTTCCTACCTGCCAGGTAATACTTGAGGGAGTCGAGAGCCCATTTAATGGCTAGTCATTCTTTTTCAATCACGGCATACCTCTGCTCATGTACATTCAGTTTCCGGCTGAGGTAGAGGACCGGGTGTTCCACCCCGTCCCTCACCTGGGAAAGTACAGCTCCGACCCCAGTATCAGAAGCATCAGTTTGGACCACAAACTCGCTGCTGAAATCAGGAGTCACTAATACGGGCTGAGAGCACAAAGCTCGTTTCAGGCTGTGGAAGGCCTCTCCAGCCGCTGAGGTCCATTTTACCATGACGGAACCCTTCCCTTTGGTAAGATCCGTCAAGGGGGTAGCCACGGCTGCAAAATTGGGTATGAACCGGCGATAATAGCCGGCGATCCCCAGGAAAGCTTGTACTTGTTTCTTGTTCACTGGTTGCGGCCAACCCTGAATTGCCTGTATTTTGTCGATCTGTGGTTTAACCACTCCTCTGCCAATCACGTAGCCCAAGTAGCAGGCTTCTTCAAGCCTGATGTGACATTTCTTGGGGTTTGCCGTTAAGCCTGCGTCTCGCAGGTCATCAATCACCGCCTGTACCTTCCGGAGGTGAGTTTCCCAGTCCAAGCTGTAAATTACGATGTCATCCAGGTAGGCCGAAGCGTACTGCCTGTGGGGCCTCAAGACCCGATCCATCAACCTCTGGAACGTTGCTGGAGCTCCGTGAAGTCCAAACGGCATGTAGACATACTGGAACAGACCTTCCGGTGTAGCAAATGCCGTCTTCTCTCTGGCCGCCTCGGCCAGAGGGATCTGCCAGTACCCCTTTGTTAGATCCAGGGTCGTAATGTATCGGGCTTTACCCAGCCGGTCGATTAACTCATCGACCCGAGGCATAGGGTACGCATCAAATTTAGAAACCGCATTCAGTTTCCTTAAGTCATTACAAAACCGTATAGAGCCATCCGGCTTAGGTATCAACACGATTGGACTGGACCAGGCGCTGTGTGACTCCTCAATGACTCCTAAGTCCAACATTGCCACCACCTCCCGGGAGACGGCTTCACGGCGTGCTTCCGGAATCCGGTATGGCTTCACATGAACTGTGACACCAGGCTCCGTAACAATCTCATGTTTCACCAGCTTAGTCCGGCCAGGTTTTTCCGAGAAAAACTGTCGGTTCTGTAACAAAAACTGCTTAACCTCAGATTTTTGTTGTTCCGAGAGAGTCTCGGCAATCTGCACCTCCGTGTTATGACCCCAATGGCAGAGGGTCTCAGAGGTTATTACCAAGTCTGCACACACAAAAAACCAGCTCATAGGGCAGTGGTAACTAGGCTGACCGTATAATTGATCCTAGCACAACAAATAGCAGTAGCCGGGGAACGTACCTACGTTGGTTCTAGACGTCTCGCGCCAGCCGGAGAACTAACTAACCCTAAAGGGAAACAATAGACCTTTCTTGCCTCCAGAGAAAAGACCCCAAAAGTTGGATACAAGCCCCCAACAAATAATAACGGTGAGGTAAGAAGAAAAGACAAACGTAAGAATGAACTAGGTTTTAGCAAAGAAAGGCCCACTGACTAATAGCAGAATATAGGAAGATGACTTATACGGTCAGCAAAAACCCTATCAAAATTTCCACGCTGAATATTCAAGAACCCCCGAACCGTCTAACGGCATGGGGGGATAATATCAGCCCCCTAGAGCTTCCAGCAATATCAGGAATCACATTTAGTACAAGCTGGACAAAAATAAGAGCAATGCAAATAACCAAAAAATAAGGAAGCAGGACTTAGCTTATTTTGCAAAGAACCAGGACCAGCAGACAGGAGCAAACAGAAAGGAACTGATTACAATGATGCCAGGCACCAGACTGAGAATCCAGGGAGTTTAAATAGCAACACCCCTGGACTAACGAACCAGGTGGGTACCAAGCTGGGGAAAGAAAATCAAAGTGTCATGTCGCTAGTGACCACAAGAGGGAGCCAAAAAGTTCAATTCACAACACCTCCGGTACGGTAGGTGCGCAAACCGGACGGGGCAGATCCGCCGTTAGGGCAGAGCGGTCTTTCCAGGGTTTTATCAGATTCACATGATAAATCTGTTCTGGTTTTCTCTTACCGGGCTGGTACACTTTATAGTTCACCTCACCAACTCTTTCCATGACCTCAAAGGGGCCCTGCCATTTCGCCAGAAATTTACTATCCACTGTAGGGATTAGGACCAACACCCTATCCCCGGATGCAAACATACGGACCTTAGCACCTGTATCATAACTTTGCCTCTGGGCCCCCTGGGCCTGTAACATATGGTCCCTAACAATGGGCATGACAGCGGCAATACGGTCCTGCATTTGTGTTACATGGTCGATCACCGTTTTAAAGGGAGTGACTTGACCTTCCCAGGTTTCTTTTGCGACGTCCAACAGTCCCCGGGGACGACGGGCGTACAACAGTTCGAAAGGCGAAAACCCTGTGGAAGACTGGGGAACTTCCCTAATGGCAAACAGCAAATAGGGTAGCAAGTAATCCCAGTTCTTCCCATCTTTGTCTATCGCCTTCCGGAGCATCTGTTTTAAGGTTTTGTTGAACCGCTCAACCAGGCCATCTGTTTGAGGGTGATAGACAGACGTACGCAACTGGTCTATTTGTAAGAGTCTGCAGAGCTCCTTCATCACCCTCGACATAAAGGGAGTCCCCTGGTCGGTGAGTATCTGTTTTGGAATTCCCACCCGACTAAACACTTGTACCAACTCTTTGGCGATCGTTTTGGTAGCAGTGTTACGTAAAGGGACGGCTTCTGGGTAACGAGTGGCATAGTCCATGATGACGAGGATATGTTGGTGCCCACGTGCGGACCGGGGAAGGGGCCCAACCAGATCCATCCCAATTCTCTCAAAAGGGACTCCAATGATAGGGAGGGGTACCAAAGGGCTACAGAACCGAGTTTTAGGCGCAGAGATTTGGCACTCTGGACAGGACTCACAATAGTTACGTACATCACTATGTATTCCGGGCCACACAAAATAATGTGATATCCTTTCTGTGGTTTTCTGTACCCCCAGATGTCCCCCCATTATATGTCCGTGGGCCAGGTCCAGTACCTTCCGCCGATAAGGTTTGGGTACCACTAACTGTTGCATAGTGTCTTCCCCTTTTTTCTCTACCTGGTAGAGCAAATCATTTTCAAGAACCATGTACGGGTATGCTAGCCTAGTGTCAGGTTCTACGGGTACCCCATCTATCATTTTTACATTTTTCCTAGCCGGAATCAGGGTAGGATCTTTCATTTGCTCGCTGTGGAAGTCATCCAACTGGACTCCCAAATCTGGCAGGCAAGGTGCTGGATGGCTGTCTGCCTCCGCCTCTCGCTGAGTTTCCTCAGTTTCCCCCGCCAGAACTGAGAAGGGGAACTGAAGGTTAGTTTCAATAACCTCCCCAGCAACGTCTTCCTGTGGGACCTCCTCTAGGAGTTCGGGACCTCCAGTTGGCATGGGAAAAGACTCACAGCTACCGTGAAGGAGCAACTGATTCTCCCACAACTGCCAGAAATGGGGAAAATCCCTGCCCAGGATTACATCCTGTAACAATGCGGGAACAAGTCCCACCTTGTGTTGCACAGACCCATAGGGAGTGGAAATCGATATGACCGCTGTTAGGTACGAGCAGGTGTAACCATGCACACACGTTACAGAAAATTTGTCAGACGAACCAGATGGAAGTGCCACCAGACTAGCTTTCACCAGAGTCACCACACTTCCAGAGTCTAGTAATGCCACAACACTTTTCCCATCAACAGATAATTCACACAGGTGTTTCGCTATACCATTTTGACCCGCATTCACATTCACTAGCCGTGTAACCAAAGACATGCGTTTCTTAGAGTCTGTAACATCGCACTGCATGGGCTCAGTGGTAACAGGACAGTTCACAGAAATATGGCCCTTCTCACGGCAGCGGAAACACCTAACAGGCCCCCTACTGAGACCACCGTCCAACCCTCTCGGTCTCGGAGTACGAGCAGTCCCGTGTCCCTCCCCCACAGTTTTTGGCAATTTTCCTTCACCCGTAGTCGCTGGAACAGTCTTACCGGTTCCACGAGGAGAAGGCACAGACTGGGTGCTAGCGGTTTCGTCGGGAAGTCCTTCTGTCACGGAATAACGCTCGACCAACTCCACAAGTTGATCCGCTGTCGTGGGATTTCCTTGGCTTACCCACTTTTTCAGCGCTGGTGGTAGTACTCTCAGGTACTTGTCCAAGACAATCCGCTGGATTATTTCAGGTGTTGTCAGTACCTCGGGTTGTAGCCATTTCTTTGTCAAGCAGATCAGGTCGAACATCTGAGACCGCGCCGGTTTATCTTGCTGGTATGTCCACTGGTGTACCCTCTGTGCACGGACAGCCGTCGTTACACCCAGCCGGGCCAGGATCTCAACTTTCAGCTTCTCGAAGTCCTGAGCGACTTCCGGGTCCAAGTCATGGTAAGCTTTTTGGGCCTCGCCGGAGAGAAACGGAGCAATCAAATCGGCCCATCGTGCCTTCGGCCACTTCTCCCTCAATGCCGTCCGCTCAAACGTTGTCAGGTATGCCTCGACGTCATCTTCTGCAGTCAATTTTTGCCAGTATCGACTCACATGGATCCTTCTGGACTCTGCTTCCGGGTCTGCCTCAGGCATGCTCAGCAGGCGCTGCGCCACCTGTTGGAGGAGCTGGCGGTCTGCAACCGTCATGTCCATTAACTCCTTCAGCTGTGCGGACATCAAGCGATTAGCTTCATGCTGTGCGGCAGTGGCCTGCTGCTGTACGGCAGTGGACTGTACTAGGGCTTTCACCACGTCTTCCATACTGTCGCCTGTGCCACGTAATTGCCCGCGTTCTCCACCACAATGTGACAAAACACTTCGGGATCGCCTTTGCTGGGGTCAAAGGTCAAGTGGTGTGTGCATTGAATCTGAGGCGTACAGCAGGTTTCTTAGCAGACTGACTTCAGGTCAGATTTATTAACGTGAAAGCAACATAGATAAAACAAAGCATAAAAATAAATCCTAGCCTGTCCGGCACTAACTAAACAAATACGCTGCTATCTAACAACTGGGGGGCTTCTCCCACCCAGCTAACAACACACAGTGCATGAGCACAGCTCTCACTCACGTTTGTCTCACACAGACAGGCAATCTGTGTGCCCCAGGCTGACACCGGAAACCCTCAGCTGGTCATCCTTTATTCCCGCACTCATTAACCCATCATTATCCTGAAGATACTGAGCGGCCTAATTCACATAGGACAAATACCTGGGCGAGATATACCTGCCCCCGACCACCAGACCGACATGATTCTTACAATATATATATATATATATATATATATATATATATATATATATATATACACTCACTGGCCACTTTATTAGGTACACCTGTCCAACTTCTTGTTAACACTTAATTTCTAATCAGCCAATCACATGGCGGCAACTCAGTGCATTTAGGCATGTAGACATGGTCAAGACAATCTCCTGCAGTTCAAACCGAGCATCAGTATGGGGAAGAAAGGTGATTTGAGTGCCTTTGAACGTGGCATGGTTGTTGGTGCCAGAAGGGCTGGTCTGAGTATTTCAGAAACTGCTGATCTACTGGGATTTTCACGCACAACCATCTCTAGGGTTTACAGAGAATGGTCCAAAAAAGAAAAAAAATCCAGTGAGCGGCAGTTCTGTGGGCGGAAATGCCTTGTTGATGCCAGAGGTCAGAGGAGAATGGGCAGACTGGTTCGAGCTGATAGAAAGGCAACAGTGACTCAAATCGCCACCCGTTACAACCAAGGTAGGCCTAAGAGCATCTCTGAACGCACAGTGCGTCGAACTTTGAGGCAGATGGGCTACAGCAGCAGAAGACCACACCGGGTACCACTCCTTTCAGCTAAGAACAGGAAACTGAGGCTACAATTTGTACAAGCTCATCGAAATTGGACAGTAGAAGATTGGAAAAACGTTGCTTGGTCTGATGAGTCTCGATTTCTGCTGCGACATTCGGATGGTAGGGTCAGAATTTGGCGTAAACAACATGAAAGCATGGATCCATCCTGCCTTGTATGGAGCATCTTTGGGATGTGCAGCCGACAAATCTGCGGCAACTGTGTGATGCCATCATGTCAATATGGACCAAAATCTCTGAGGAATGCTTCCAGCACCTTGTTGAATCTATGCCACGAAGAATTGAGGCAGTTCTGAAGGCAAAAGGGGTCCAACCCGTTACTAGCATGGTGTACCTAATAAAGTGGCCGGTGAGTGTATATATATATATATATATATATATATATATATATATATATATATATATATATATATATATATATAATTTTTTTTTTTCTGGTTAGCCAATAAAGGTATCACTCAGCGAATACTTATGGCATTTTTGCATTTTTGGGCATAAAACTATTTACATCCACTCCTCAGTCTGAAACTTTGCAGGGAGGAACCTGGTTGTGGTCAGTTCATAGTGAAAGTATGTTCTTTCCACTTCTGGATTATAGCCCCAATAGTGATCACTGAACCCTCAGTAGTTTAGAAATTCTTCTGAAACCAATGCATTCAGTTTGTTTTGCAACAATAAGATTTAGGGTATGTGCACACGTTGCGGATTTCTTGCAGAAAATTCCTGAAGAAAACCGGAAATTTTCTGCAAGAAATCCGCATTTTTTTTTTTGCGTTTTTTTTCCGTTTTTTTCGCGTTTTTTTAGCATTCTGCAAGCGTAATTAGCTTGCAGAATGCTAAAGTTTTCCCTGCGATCTGTAGCATCGCTTGGAAAACTGACTGACAGGTTGGTCACACTTGTCAAACATAGCGTTTGACAAGTGTGACCAACTTTTTACTATAGATGCTGCCTATGCAGCATCTATAGTAAAAGATAGAATGTTTAAAAATAATAAAAAAAATAAAAAAATGCTTATACTCACCCAGACATCTCACCGGCGTCCGTTCCGTATAGCTGGTCTGTGCGCACAGGACCTCCCGTGACGTCACGGTCACGTGAGCGGTCACGTGACCGGTCACGACCAATCACAGGACAGTGACGTCATTCGGCGAGGTCCTTCAGCGCACACCAGGTACAGAAACCGAACGGCAGCGTGCGAGGAGGCGGCAAGACATCGAGGGTGAGTATAGGACTGTTTATTATTTTATTTCTTATTTTTTGACCACTTATATGGTGCCCAGTGCGTGGAGGAGAGTCTCCTCTCCTCCACCCTGGGTACCAACCGCATATAATCTGCTTACTTCCCGCATGGTGTGCACAGCCCCGTGCGGGAAGTAAGCAGATCAATGGACCCCTAGGTGTGCGGAATCCCTGCAATTCCGCATTTTTAATGAACATGTTGCTTTTTTTTCCGCTATGCGATTTTTTCGCGGAAAAAATCGCAACATTTGCACCAAAAATGCGGAATACCCTGTAAATAATAGGAGGCTTATGTAAGCGTTTTTTTTCGCGTTTTTATCACGTTTTTATAGCGAAAAAACGCGAAAAAAACGCTAACAATCCTGAACGTGTGCACATGGCCTTAATGTTAAGGTCTTGAGGCAGCTCACTGGTTTTACTTATCATGAGATGTATCTTGTATGGCACCTTAGTAATGAGACACCTTTTCATAGGCCATCAGTTGAACAAACTGATATTATTTTTCACTATTTGGCAGGATTGCTTTCTAATTACTGATAGATTTCTGCTGGTGTCATGACTTTCCATGACTTTTTGCACCTCTTTTGCTTGATGTGTTCAATACGTTTTCCCTGAGTCATTTCTCATTATTACACATAACTTAATTTATGGACATCTGTGGTTTGATTTCTTTGCCTGTGTGGATTGGATTGGTCGTTACCGACATCTGGTGAGAATTTCATGTCAATAGCACTTTAGAAATATATTTACTCAGAAAATTGCTGACGTGTTCGATACTTAATTCTTAGTTTTGGTAAAATCAGTGTTTTACTAGCTGGAGATTATCACTAAACCTGCTGCGAGCTAGTCCAGCATATTCATGAGCTCTGCATAACCTCACCCCATCACCGATTAGCAGGCTTTATACTGTGCTTCACACTCAGAGAACTGCTAGATCTGCAGCAGATAAAACAATGATTTTATCAAAATGACAGCAACACCCTTGTATTGTTCTGCTTTCATATAGGGTAGCAAAAACCTGGTGACAGATTCCCTTTAAATGTATTCACTGTTCTATTTTAAAGAATGTATGCAACTTTTGAATTTTTTCTGTGTTTCATTTCCTTACCAAATTCAAATCGATAAGTCTGCAGTCACGCTGTGTGACTGCAGATTTATGAATCCCCCCAGCGCTGTTCCCAGAGGATATATGTGTGTTGTACATGCTACCAGACAGGGCTCGTTTAGTCGGCGTGGTCTCACTCCATATACTTGTATTGAGCGAGATCTCACCCTGTCTAGTGATGTGGCCGTCCAGTGTCCGTGGACAACTAGAGGGCTTGGCCTCACTCCAGTGTATGGAAGTTGGGCTGCTCCCAGTGGCTGGGAGTATGTTTAACTCTTACATACCCTCCGGTTCTGGCTCAGAAAACAACGAATCCCTGCAGTGCACAGTGCATGTGCTGGGGGGATTCATAAGTCTGCAGTCACACTGATTTACTGCAGACTTATCAATTTGGACTGGACAACCCCTTTAAGAAACATCCAACAATTTTTTCTTCTCATATGAGAAAAACGAATGCCACACTGATGGCAAAAATGGATACAAAAATGTACGAAATTATATCCAGCAGATAAACACATGAAAAAAAAATCAGTCTTTTTATTTAGTTATTTATTTTTTTGCCTTTGTACGATTCAATTCAATTCAGACATCTGATATTTTCCATGTACAAGAAAAACAGACCAATTACTCTGATCAAGCGTTTCATTCCATTACGGTCTGAGCGTCATTCAATTTTCTCATACGTGGAGAAATTAGAAAAAAAAAAAATCTCCACTTTCTCCATGCTGACAGTCTGGGAAAATTGGACTGCATTCAGATGTTGTCTGAGTGCAGTCCAATTTTTTCCACAGAGCGAATGCATTGCATTGGCAATTTTAATCTGAACCTCAGATCGAAATGGGACCTGTCTCTGAAATTTTCCCCTGAGATCTCGGTGTGTGAAAAATCACGGAAATTTGAATTGCCCCATAGACTATTACAATTATGAGTACTATACAAGAAAAACACAGATAGCACTCGAATGCAAAATTCGGCCTTGTGAATGAGCCATAAAAGAAGAGAATAAAAAGGTTGAACTAAAAAAAAAATCTATCCTGTTAGATCAAAGTTTTCCCTGAAAGCAGCCCTCGTCTGAAGATCTGCCAGATCCCATAGTGTCTTCAACTACAGAATTATTACTTAACTAGCTGAAGAGCCCGGCGTTGCCTGGGCATAGTAAATATCTGTGGTTAGTTATAGCACCTCACTTCTCTTATTTTCCCATCACGCCTCTCATTTTCCCCATCACATCTTTCATTTTCCCCCTCACATCTCTCATTTTCTCCCTCACACCTCTCATTTTCCCCCTCACTCCTCTTATTTTCCCCCTCACTCCTCTCATTCCCCCCTAACACTTGTCATTTCGACCTCACATCTGTCATTTTCCGATCACTCCACTATTTTCCCTCACTCCTCTCATTTTGCACTCACACCTTTTCATTTTCACCTCACACCTCTCATTTTCACCTCAGTATATACATGTTTGTCATCTCCCTTATATATAGTATACACCTGTATGTCATCTCCTGTATATAGTATATACCTGTATGTCATCTCCCCTGTATATAGTATATACCTGCTGTGTGTCATCTCCCCTGTATATAGTATATACCTGTATGTCATCTCCTCCTATATATAGTATTTACCTGTATGTAATCTCCTCCTGTATATAGTATATACCTGTGTGTCATCTCACCTATATATAGTATATATCTGTGTGTCATCTCCTCCTGTATATAGTATATACCTGTATGTCATCTCCTCCTATACATAGCATATACCTGTATGTCATCTCCTCCTGTATATACTATATACCTGTAGGTAATCTGCTCCTGTATATAGTATATACCTGTGTGTCATCTCCTCCTGTATATAGTATATACCTGTATGTCATCTCCTGCTGTATGTAGTATGTACCTGTATGTCATCTCCTCCTCTATATAGTATATACCTGTGTGTCATATCTCCTGTATATAGTATATATCTGTGTGTCATCTCCTCCTGTATATAGTATATACCTGTGTGTCATCTCCCCTGTAAATAGTATATACCTGTGTGTCATCTCCTCCTGTATATAGTATATATCTGTATGTCATCTCCTCCTGTATTAGACCTCGTTCACACGTTATTTGGTTAGTATTTTTACCTCAGTATTTGTAAGCTAAATTGGCAGCCTGATAAATCCCCAGCCAACAGTAAGCCCACCCCCTGGCAGTATATATTAGCTCACACATACACATAATAGACTGGTCATGTGACTGACAGCTGCCGGATTCCTATATGGTACATTTGTTGCTCTTGTAGTTTGTCTGCTTATTAATCAGATTTTTATTTTTGAAGGATAATACCAGACTTGTGTGTGTTTTAGGGCGAGTTTCGTGTGTCAAGTTGTGTGTGTTGAGTTGCGTGTGACGACATGCATGTAGCGACTTTTGTGAGATGACTTTTGTGTGGCGACATGCGTGTAGCAACTTTTTGTGTGTCGAGTTGCATGTGACAGGTTAGTGTAGCAAGTTGTGTGCAGCAAGTTTTGCGCATGGCGAGTTTTGCGCGTGGCGAGTTTTATGTGTGGTGCCTTTTGAGTATGTGCAAGTTTTGTGTGAGGCAACTTTTGCATGTGTTGCAACTTTTGTGCATGTGGCAATTTTTCCGCGTGTGCAAGTTTTGCGTGTGGCGAGTTTTCCATGAGGTGAGTTTTGCATGTGTGGCGAGTTTTGCATGTGGAGAGTTTTGCGCGTGGCGAGTTTTGAGCGGCGACTTTTGTGTTTCGACTTTTATGTGGCGAGGTTGGTGTATGTGTGGTGAAATGTGCGCTGAGGGTGGTATATGTGTTCGAGCACGTGGTAGTGTGTGGTGCATTTTGTGTGTGTGTTCATATCCCCGTGGTGGTGTGGTGATTATCCCATGTCGGGGCCCCACATTAGCAACTGTACAGTATATACTGTTTGGCGCCATCGCTCTCATTCTTTAAGTCCCCCTTGTTCACATCTGGCAGCTGTTAATTTGCCTCCAACACTTTTCCTTTCATTTTTTCCCCATTATGTAGATAGGGGCAAAATTGTTTGGTGAATTGGAAAGCGCGGGGTTAAAATTTCACCTCACAACATAGCTTTGACGCTCTCGGGGTCCAGACGTGTGACTGTGCAAAATTTTGTGCCTGTAACTGCGACGCCTCCAACACTTTTCCTTTCACTTTTTCCCCATTATGTAGATTGTTGTGAACTCTGTTCTCGTACTCCCTTCTGTGGTCAGGAATGGTATTTCTGTGGGTTCTGTCCGTGGGTTCCCTCTGGTGGCTGAAAGTGGAGCTGCTGGTCTTGAATTGGCTTCCTCAGCTGCATCGTTTAGGACTGGGCTGGTTCCTCTATTTAACTCTGCTCAGATCGTTACTTGATGCCAGCTGTCAATGTATCAGTACTGGTTCAGATCTCACTTGGATCTCCTGATGACCTGTCTACTTCAGCAGAAGCTAAGTCCCTGCTAAGCTCATTGTTGTTCATTTGTGTGCTGAATATATTTCTGAGTACCTGCTTACGTTCTGTCCAGCTGGTTATCATGATATTGTCTCGCTAGCTGGAAGCTCTGGGTTGCAGAGTGGCACCTACCGCACCGTGAGTCGGTGCGGTGGTTTTTTGCTCACTCTGCGTGGCTTTTTGTAGTTTTTGTGCTGACCGCAAAGATCCCTTTATCTATCTTCTGTCTATTTAGTAAGTCTGGCCTCCTTTGCTGAAACCTGTCTCATTCCTGTGTTTGTGCCTTCCTCTTAACTCACAGTCAATATATGTGGGGGGCTGCCCTTTTCCTTTGGGGAATTTCTCTGAGGCAAGGTGAGGCTATATTTCTCTTTAGGGGTAGTTACCTCTCAGGCTGTGAAGAGTCGTCTAGGCAGAGTCAGGCACGATCCACGGCTAATTCTAGTGTGTGTGATAATAGGATTAGAGTTGCGGTCAGCAGAGCTCCCACTTCCCAGAGCTCGCTCTATTTTGCAGTTTTGACTATCAGGTCATTCCAGGTGCTACTAACCACCAGGTCCATAACAGTACAGCTGGCCAAAAAGTGTTAATGCATCTCAATAGAGGGATAAGAGAAGTTCTGAGACCATTTTTTTTATCTCTGCAGTGTGTTTAGTCTTTTTTTTTCCCCTAAACCTCTGGGTGGTTCAGGACTCAGGTGTAGATATGGACATTCAAGGTCTGTCCTCTTGTGTGGATAATCTCACTGCAAGGGTACAAAGCATTCAGGATTATGTAGTTCAGAATCCTATGTTAGAGCCTAGAATCCCAATTCCTGATTTGTTTTCTGGGGATAGATCTAAGTTTCTGAATTTCAAGAATAATTGTAAACTGTTTCTTGCTCTGAAACCTCGCTCCTCTGGTGACCCTTGTCAGCAAGTAAAAATCATTATTTCCTTGTTGCGTGGTGACCCTCAAGACTGGGCATTCTCCCTAGCGCCAGGAGATCTTGCATTGCTTAATGTAGATGCGTTTTTTCTGGCGCTTGGATTGCTCTATGACAAACCAAATTCTGTGGATCAGGCAGAGAAAATCTTGCTGGCTCTATGTCAGGGTCAGGATGATGCTGAAATGTATTGTCAGAAGTTTAGAAAGTGGTCTGTGCTTACTCAATGGAATGAGTGTGCCCTGGCCGCAATTTTCAGAAAGGGTCTTTCTGAGGGCCTTAAGGATGTTATGGTGGGGTTCCCCACGCCTGCTGGTCTGAATGAATCAATGTCCTTGGCTATTCAGATCGATCGGCGTTTGCGGGAGCGGAAAGTTGTGCACCATATGGCGGTGTCCTCTGAGCAGAGGCCTGAGCCTATGCAATGTGATAGGACTTTGACCAGAGCTGAACGGCAAGAGCACAGACGTCAGAATGGGCTGTGTTTTTACTGTGGTGACTCCACTCATGCTATCTCTGATTGTCCTAAGCGCACTAAGCGGTCCGCTAGGTCTGTCACCATTGGTACTATACAGCCTAAATTTCTTTTGTCCGTTACTTTGATTTGCTCTTTGTCATCCTACTGTGTTATGGCGTTTGTGGATTCAGGTGCAGCCCTGAATTTGATGGACTTAGAGTATGCCAGGCGCTGTGGTTTTTTCTTGGAGCCCTTGCAGCATCCCATTCCATTAAGGGGAATTGATGCTACGCCTTTGGCCAAGAATAAGCCTCAGTACTGGACCCAGTTGACCATGTGCATGGCTCCTGCACATCGGGAAGATATTCGCTTTTTGGTGTTGCATAATTTGCATGATGTGGTCGTGTTGGGTTGCCATGGCTACAGGTCCATAATCCAGTATTGGACTGGAAATCTATGTCTGTGTCCAGTTGGGGTTGTCAAGGGGCCCATGGTGATGTTCCAGCGTTGTCAATTTCGTCTTCCACTCCTTCTGAAGTACCTGAGTTTTTGTTGGATTACCAGGATGTATTTGATGAGCCCAAGTCCAGTGCCATGCCTCCTCATAGGGATTGTGATTGTGCTATCAATTTGATTCCTGGTAGTAAGTTTCCTAAAGGCCGACTTTTCAATTTATTTGTGCCAGAACACGCCGCTATGCGGAGCTATATAAAGGAGTCCTTGGAGAAAGGGCATATTCGCCCGTCGTCGTCACCGTTGGGAGCAGGGTTCTTTTTCGTGGCCAAGAAGGATGGTTCTCTGAGACCTTGTATAGATTACCGCCTTCTTAATAAAATCACGGTTAAATTTCAGTACCCTTTGCCTCTATTGTCTGATTTGTTTGCTCGGATTAAGGGGGCTAGTTGGTTTACCAAGATAGATCTTCGAGGAGCGTATAATCTTGTGCGTATTAAGCGGGGCGATGAATGGAAAACCGCATTTAATACGCCCGAGGGCCATTTTGAGTATCTGGTGATGCCATTCGGGCTTTCTAATGCGCCATCTGTATTCCAGTCCTTTATGCATGACATCTTCCGAAAGTACCTGGATAGGTTCATGATAGTATATTTGGATGATATTTTGGTCTTTTCGGATGATTGGGAGTCTCATGTGAAGCAGGTCAGAATGGTGTTCCAAGTCCTTCGTGCTAATTCCTTGTTTGTGAAGGGGTCTAAGTGTCTCTTCGGAGTTCAGAAGGTTTCCTTTTTGGGCTTCATTTTTTCCCCTTCTACTATCGAGATGGATCCAGTTAAAGTCCAGGCCATTTATGATTGGACTCAGCCTACATCTGTAAAGATCCTTCAGAAATTCCTGGGCTTTGCGAATTTTTACCGTCGCTTTATCGCTAATTTTTCTAGTGTTGTCAAACCACTGACTGATTTGACCAAGAAAGGTGCAGATGTGGTGAATTGGTCCTCTGCGGCCGTTGAAGCGTTTCAGGAGCTGAAACGTCATTTTTCTTCAGCCCCTGTGTTGTGTCAGCCAGATGTTTCGCTCCCTTTTCAAGTCGAGGTTGATGCTTCTGAGATTGGTGCAGGGGCTGTTTTGTCTCAGAGAAGTTCTGATGGCTCTGTGATGAAGCCATGTGCTTTCTTTTCTAGAAAGTTTTCGCCTGCTGAGTGTAATTATGATGTTGGCAATTGGGAGTTGTTGGCCATGAAGTGGGCATTCAAGGAGTGGCGACATTGGCTTGAGGGCGCCAAGCATCGCGTGGTGGTCTTGACGGATCACAAGAATCTGACTTATCTCGAGTCTGCCAAGCGGTTGAACCCTAGACAGGCTCGATGGTCACTGTTTTTCTCCCGTTTCGATTTCGTGGTTTCATACCTTCCGGGTTCTAAGAATGTGAAGGCTGATGCCCTTTCAAGGAGTTTTGTGCCTGATTCTCCTGGAGTTTCTTAGCCGGCTGGTATTCTCAAAGAGGGGGTAATTTTGTCTTCCATCTCCCCTGATTTGCGGCGGGTTCTACAGGAGTTTCAGGCGGATAGACCTGACCGCTGTCCTGCAGAGAGACTGTTTGTCCCTGATAGATGGACTAGTAGGGTTATCTCGGAGGTTCATTGTTCGGTGTTGGCTGGTCATCCTGGAATTTTTGGTACCAGAGATTTGGTGGCTAGGTCCTTTTGGTGGCCTTCCTTGTCCCAGGATGTGCGTGCTTTTGTGCAGTCCTGTGGGACTTGTACTCGGGCGAAGCCCTGCTGTTCTCGTGCCAGTGGGTTTGTCCTTGCTGATTCCGAAGAGGCCCTGGACGCATGTTTCCATGGATTTTATTTCAGATCTCCCTGTCTCTCAAAGGATATCGTCATCTGGGTGGTTTGTGATCGCTTCTCTAAGATGGTCCATTTGGTACCCTTGCCTAAGTTGCCTTCATCCTCTGATTTGGTTCCGTTGTTTTTCCAGCATGTGGTTCATTTGCATGGCATTCCGGAGAACATTGTGTCGGACAGAGGTTCCCAGTTTGTTTCGAGGTTTTGGCGGTCCTTTTGTGCTAAGATGGGCATTGATTTGTCCTTTTATTCTGCTTTCCATCCTCAGACAAATGGCCAAACTGAACGAACCAATCAGACTTTGGAGACCTATCTGAGATCCTTTGTTTCTGCTGATCAGGATGATTGGGTGACCTTCTTGCCATTAGCTGAGTTCGCTCTTAATAATCGGGCCAGTTCGGCTACCTTGGTTTCACCTTTTTATTGTAATTCTGGTTTCCATCCTCGTTTCTCTTCAGGGCAGGTTGAGCCTTCGGACTGTCCTGGTGTGGATTCTGTGGTGGACAGGTTGCAGCAAATTTGGACTCATGTAGTGGACAATTTGACATTGTCACAGGAGAAGGCTCCACGTTTCGCTAACCGCCGTCGCCGTGTTGGTCCTTGACTTTGTGTTGGGGATCTGGTTTGGTTGTCATCTCGTTATGTTCCTATGAAGGTTTCTTCTCCTAAGTTTAAGCCTCGTTTTATTGGGCCTTATAAGATTTCTGAGATCCTCAATCCTGTGTCATTTCGTTTGGACCTTCCAGCTTCTTTTGCCATCCATAATGTGTTCCATAGATCGTTGTTGCAGAGATATATGGGCCTATGGTTCCTTCCGTAGACCCTCCTGCTCCGGTGTTGGTCGAGGGAGAATTGGAGTATGTGGTGGAGAAGATTTTAGATTCTCGTATCTCGAGACGGAAACTTGTATCTGGTCAAATGGAAGGCCTATGGTCAGGAAGATAATTCCTGGGTTCTTGCCTCCGATATCCATGCTGCCGATTTGGTTCGTGCCTTTCATTTGGCTCGTCCTGATCGGCCGGGGGGTTCTGGTGAGGGTTCGGTGACCCCTCCTCAAGGGAGGGGTACTGTTGTGAACTCTGTTCTCGTACTCCCTCCTGTGGTCAGGAATGGTATTTCTGTGGGTTCTGTCCATGGGTTCCCTCTGGTGGCTGAAAGTGGAGCTGCTGGTCTTGAATTGGCTTCCTCAGCTGCATCGTTTAGGACTGGGCTGGTTCCTCTATTTAACTCTGCTCAGATCGTTACTTGATGCCAGCTGTCAATGTATCAGTACTGGTTCAGATCTCACTTGGATCTCCTGATGACCTGTCTACTTCAGCAGAAGCTAAGTCCCTGCTAAGCTCATTGTTGTTCATTTGTGTGCTGAATATATTTCTGAGTACCTGCTTACGTTCTGTCCAGCTGGTTATCATGATATTGTCTCGCTAGCTGGAAGCTCTGGGTTGCAGAGTGGCACCTACTGCACCGTGAGTCGGTGCGGTGGTTTTTTGCTCACTCTGCGTGGCTTTTTGTAGTTTTTGTGCTGACCGCAAAGATCCCTTTATCTATCTTCTTTCTATTTAGTAAGTCTGGCCTCCTTTGCTGAAACCTGTCTCATTCCTGTGTTTGTGCCTTCCTCTTAACTCACAGTCAATATATGTGGGGGGCTGCCCTTTTCCTTTGGGGAATTTCTCTGAGGCAAGGTGAGGCTATATTTCTCTTTAGGGGTAGTTACCTCTCAGGCTGTGAAGAGTCATCTAGGCAGAGTCAGGCACGATCCACGGCTAATTCTAGTGTGTGTGATAATAGGATTAGAGTTGCGGTCAGCAGAGCTCCCACTTCCCAGAGCTCGCTCTATTTTGCAGTTTTGACTATCAGGTCATTCCAGGTGCTCCTAACCACCAGGTCCATAACAGTAGATAGAGGCAAAATTGTTTGGTGAATTGGAAAGCGCGGGGTTAAAATTTCACCTCACAACATAGCCTATGACGCTCTCGGGGTCCAGATGTGTGACTGTGCAAAATTTTGTGGCTGTAGCTGCGACGGTTCAGATGCCAATCCCGGACATACACATACACACACACACACACACACACACACACACATACACATTCAGCTTTATATATTAGATGGGAAGTAAAAGGAGGTATTAAAACAGACAGGCAAGCGGACAGACATGCCTTAAAGCTACCATGCCCCATTGTCATGCACGAAAGGTAGAACTTTCTGTATATCAACTGAGTCATAGAAAGTGATGGAAGAGCTTTTCTAATCTATAGGTTTTTCGAGACAGAGGCCATTTACTCAACCTGTACACGAGGGACAATCAAGCAATTATTTCCTTGGACCTAATGACATATTGACGCTAATGTTGATAGATTCGTTTGTGGAGGATGTTTTCGGAAATAAATTATATGCTTATACTCTCCATTATTCTGACAAATCACTGCCTCATTTACTTCTATTAATGAGACAGGTCAGTTTATAGTATATGTACACATTCTGATACAAAATGAAGTTCAGGTCATTGTGTTTGTGAACATCGTTACTGCCCATCCCAATAGGCACTGACCTAACCTTTATCTGGGCCACCATATTATATAATAATGACCTCGATTTGGCGTATTAGTCAGGTACCTAGTCCTACCTGGTATACATAGCTAAGGATATTGGATGCTTTGCTATATTTTTTCTTTAACGAGTAACTGTCATTTTAATTTTTATTTCATAAATCAATAATACACAAGAAAATAAGACATTTTGCAATATATCTTACCAGAGAAATCCGCTTCATTCTCCTCTTGAACTGATCATTCATTTTCAAAATTCTCAATTCTTGAGTAAAATCTGTACTCAGTCAAATTTTACATTACAGTGATAGATGACAGTTACTACTGCTGGGAATCTATGTACAAGGGAAGAGCGAATAGAAGAGATAGAGGCAGCGCTTCTCTCTCCTATTTGTCTCTTCCATTTACATAGAATCTTAACAGTAGCAATTGTCATCTAATTTCTTTAATTTTTCACTTTGTGACGAACTGACAAATCCGACAAATCGTTATACCTGCCCATTCTATAGAACAGGAGCAGATCTGCAGAACCAAGCAGCTGCCACTACACATTGAGAGATGTACAGTGCAGCTCCATTAAGTGTAGCATCCACTGTGGAGTACTGTAGATCAGCTCACATTCTATAGAACAGGAGCAGATCTGCAGAACCAAGCAGCTGCCACTACACATTGAGAGATGCACAGTGCAGCTCCATTAAGTGTAGCATCCACTGTGGAGTACTGTAGATCAGCTCACATTCTATAGAACAGGAGCAGATCTGCAGAACCAAGCAGCTGCCACTACACATTGAGAGATGTACAGTGCAGCTCCATTCAATGTAGCAGCCACTGTGGAGTACTGTAGATCAGCTCACATTCTATAGAACAGGAGCAGATCTGCAGAACCAAGCAGCTGCCACTACACATTGAGAGATGCACAGTGCAGCTCCATTAAGTGTAGCATCCACTGTGGAGTACTGTAGATCAGCTCACATTCTATAGAACAGGAGCAGATCTGCAGAACCAAGCAGCTGCCACTACACATTGAGAGATGTACAGTGCAGCTCCATTCAATGTAGCAGCCACTGCGGAGTACTGTAGATCAGCTCACATTCTATAGAACAGGAGCAGATCTGCAGAACCAAGCAGCTGTCACAACACATTTAGAGATGTACAGTGCAGCTCCATTCAAAAGGAGAGGAGATACTACACAATTATAGATATGGAACTGGTCCCAACTTTTTTGAGATATTGCTTCCATCAATTCCTTTTTTTTAATGAAATGGAAAAATGTCTAACTTTCATGTTCTTTTGTACATACAATGCACTTATCAGAGATTTCCAAATCACTGCATTCTTGTTTTTTTTTACATTTTGCACAGTGTCTAAATGTTTTTGTAATTTTGGTTGTATTAAATAGGTGGTCAGATGTAAATGGTCAGCAAGAAATATTATATTTCCCTTGCAGCATCTGTTGCAGCTAAAATACCTGTTTCAATCCTTGTCCTGCACAAAATATAAAAAAAGATCTGCAACATTACTTTAACTTTAATAAAACGCAATATACAAACTCACATTGAGCAAGAATATGTAGAGAACAAAAGCATGAGCTTGTTTCATTTTAATGGAATTGTGAATATTGTGTTATACTGGTATACATACTTTTGAACTGTAATGTAATATAGATTGCAAATATCTTTGCCTATTTGTATATTTTATGTGGGATAACAAAATTGTGCTTTGGTAAGTTTTCTCTCATGCATCTGCTGATTTAGCAAGTCTGGATTGTAATTTCTTTTTTTCCTTTTAGATTCATTCTATTAAATATTAAGTTATTTTATAAATGTAAAATGTTATGCCAGGCTGGTTATGTTCCATGAATTTAATAAATTATACTGTTACAGACCGGAGTAGGAAAGTTAAAATGATATTATTTATCTTTGTATTGGTATGTTTGATATCAGCAATGCAATGGTGAATAGGGGATGGCCAGTAGCCGACCATAATGCTGACATCTTTTTGAAATTCAGATCTCGATGTTGTTATTGGGAGGGTTGGTACTTCACCATAACAGAGATAGTGCCATATGGCAAATGCTGATGTTTGGAATCACATTTTTTGTCCCATCGGCTTCCAGTTGTAGAAAATAACAAACCTAGTCAGTCTACTATGTCTCTCCGATCCGGTCTTTGTTGACTCACTATAGATAGCCGTGATATTTAAGTTCTACTTGTTAGTTTCTGTAACTGAAACCCTAAATTTACTCCTTGACCACCTATAACTATAGTTTACACCATGAAACGTACATGGGCTCTAAAGCAAAATTGTTTGCAGATTTGCCGAATATTCTTATCAACCCATGTTATGGGAGATACAAAGCCTAAAGATACACATATAGTTGGACTTACGTTATATTTTGTTTTACTCTTGATATAGCTTAAGCTTCAGTGGAAGCATTTCTCTGGCTTGTGCGTGTAGTAATATAAGCATTAAATAGAAGAACAGTTTCTTTATGTTGGCGGCTGGTTTCTTTTACACTTTAAGTATTGGGTTTCTATTGTTCAGTGAAGAGTGTACTGCTTGTCTGCACAAATAATTAACATAAAGAATAGGTGAGGTATCAGATATCAGATTTCCTATCATGATGTAATGAGGTATCATTATCTGGTTTGTTATATGGTACTGTTAAATAATGCAGATATAGTATACACAGCAATATATCAGTTCTGTAAAAGAATGCTGACTTAGAGGATACAGACACCGTAGATGTAAATTGTATTCACTTAAATGTATGCATATTTGGCTAATAATAATGTTTTCTATAGAATTCTATTAAGACTTATGAATTGCTCACCTTCTACAGTCTCTATGTATCACTGCACGTACCAGACTGCAGAATGAGTAAACTGTGAATTCATCAGTGAGTTCTCAATCTTTTTTAAAGTTTATTTTAAGCTGATTTATGACTACAACAAAGTTAGACAGCTTAGAGAAAATATTGAAAATAGAAAGATACAGACCCTCCTTTTAACATAAAAAACACAAAATCACTGCTGAACTTACTATTAACTCATACTTCAGCCAGACATGTACAGTGATACATGCAGGCTGTATAAGCAAAATGGATCAAATATTTTAATGAAACTCTACTGCATAAATAATTTTTAGACGATGAAGGTGTCCATATTCTTTAAAGCAAAGAAAAGGATAGGCTGCAAAAGTATAAATTCTGTTAAACTAATCCATTAATATGTTAGAGATACGCATGAAAAGACAATATTTGTGTATTTATTTAAAGGGGTTGTGTAACCTTGGGAAATTTTTCGCCAAGCACTGTAGCTTGCCAAATCCCGACAGTGTGTAATATACACACTGTTAGGATTCAGCACTGATTTTCAGGTCGAGCGATTGTCAAACTTAAACAAAGTAAAACTCACAGACTGAATGAAATATTGAGAGAAGCCAGTTGACTGCAAATGCTGTATACACATTGCATCCTTGCATCAATATCACATTGAAATAAGTGGATGAGAAGCTACTGTATTCAGCACATATGGAAATCAAATATTTGTAGTCACGTGACAATCACGCAGACTGCAAGCACAGTGGTACAGTACACTGGCATACTGTTAGGATTTGTCAAGTTGGCAACATTTTCAACAGTACTAGTCAAAAATTTCCCCAGGGCTGAACAATGCCTTTAAAAATATTGGCCAAGACTTTAATATTGATTGGCTATCCTCAGGATAGGTCATTAATGTCTGATGAGTGGGGATGCGACACCCAGCACCCCTGCTGATCAGCTGTTCCCTAAGGATAAGCCATCAATATTAAAGTCCCATACAACCCCTTTACACCATAAATCCAAAATAACGTAAAATACTATAGCACAGGTATAAGTAACACAGCTATATAGGATAAATGAGACCACTAATGAGAGTAAATGCAAAGTGCAACCAACAAACACGGACATATATATCCAAAATAATGTAAAATGCTATAGCACAGGTATAAATAACACAGTATGGTGGCTTGAACTAAAATGAACTCTGTAGTGTGGGAAAGTTTCTGAATATTTTCCACGCTACAGAGTTCATATGAGTTCATGCCACCAGGGGGCGCAGCTTCGGTGACGACACCGCTAGTCACCAAAGCTCCGCCCCTGCATTTCATTAATTCCCCAGTCATTTACAGCCGGGAGTGGCCGCATTAGCAACGCTCCCGTTTGTAAACCATTTAACCCCTTGAGATGGATTACTGCGTGGGACTTGACTGTACGGTGGACAGGTATGGGATATTGTTGCTTTTTTATTTTGGATTTTTTTACAGGAGAACGAGGGCTTCACTTGGATTGAGCGTACAGTAAAGAAATTAAAACCCTGTGTGATTCAATATTTAATCAAAATACGTTTTTCTTAGTGTGTGTGTGTTTTAACTCTTTCACAACTGTGGGATTAGTAATGGATAGGTGTCTTATTGACACCTCTCCATTACTAAGCCGGCTTAATGTCACCTTACAATAGGAAGGTGACATTAACCCCTCATTACCCAATATGCCAATACAACAGGGCAGTGGGAAGAACCGAGCAAAGCTCCAGAATTGGCGCCTCTAATAGATGTGACTTTTCTGGGCCCCTTACCAGCCTGAGAATAGCAGCCCGCACCTGTGAGTTTTGCCGGATTGGTTGGAAAATATAATGGGGACCGCACATAGGGTTTTCTTTCATCCCTTCTGCCCTGCTCGCTCTGCTTTCGGCCGAGCAGGGGAGAGCGGATGATGGCCGGCTTCAGCACCACACACAGGGGACAGCAGCTTACAGTATCGCTGTTTCTCCTGCCGCCGGCCGTGCGCACGGAGGAGAGTTTACACTGTTCTCCGTGTGCACGTGTGTGGGACATATTGTGGTATGTGCTGCCGGTAAAAAATGGATATGTCTCCGTGTTTTGCACACAGACACACGGTCCATGAAAACGCTCTGACATGTGTAGAGCCCCATTCATTTGAATGGGTCTACGTGTGTCAGTGTCTCCGGTATGTGAGAAAACTGTCACTACACGTACCGAGGCACTGACGTGTGAAACTGGCCTTACATGATTGCACCCTATAAACAAACAGTGTCCATATGTTGTTCGCTTCCATCTGCCCCATAAAATGCTGACTAGGACAGAGGTCAGCTTGTAGTCTCTAACTATGAAGACAAATAGGCCTACGTGGGCGCCGCATAACCAAAACTGCAGGAGATTTTCAATTAAGACTGGTGAACAGTGGCTTCTTTTTTTTATTGAAGATGAATTGGAGCAATAATAAAAATGGTATGCGAAAGTGTACATGCCCTTTAAAACAGCGGAAAATCCTTTTTCAGATATAGAACATGAAAACAAGATTCCAGTCTTTATGGATTATTTGTTACATGGATATAGACAAGCTAATTTTTTTTATTTTAGCTGCCATTTGGTGGTGCGGGAAAAAAACCTTTGTCTATCTCTTCTTCGATAACACACCTAAGGATGTACACATGAGATTTACTCGATAAAAGCAGCTGGGCGCCTTCCTCTGTGCACTGACTGAATATGTGATGACTGCGGTTTATCTTTCTTCAGGATTAATACATGCAGACAGAATTATTCCAAGAGGTTATTTTTATAACAAGCCAAGAGACTCTTTCCCTGTATTCATCCAGTATAAAAACTCTATCTTACAAGAACATTGATCAGTTATTTACATGGTTAAACAGTATTAAGATAATATGGAAGAAACTGGAGCTTTGGCATGATATATAGTAAATACATTACATAATATAAGAGCCTTTATGTGGGGGTATAACATATAGTATGCATGCAACGCACGCATAATTATGTACAAAGGTAAAAAGTTGCTTCCAGGATAATAATTGATATATCTTTCTGTGGTATCAGCATTATGGAGTTTATTAGGATACGATGACTTTGATGACTGCTTTGCACACTCTTGGCATTCTCTTGATGAGCTTCAAGAGGTAGTCACCGGGAATAGTCTTCCAACAATCTTGAAGGAGTTCCCAGAGATGCTTAGCACTTGTTGGCCCTTTTGCCTTCACTCTGCGGTCCAGCTCACCCCATACCATCTCTATTGGGATCAGATCTGGTGACTGTGGAGGCCAGGTCATCTGGCATAGCACCCCATCACTCTCCTTCTTGGTCAAATAGCCCTTACACAGCCTGGAGGTGTGTTTGGGATGGTATAAATATCCAAATGGCACTTCACAGAAAAAAAGATTCCCCACCCCTGATTTACATAACTGTAAAAATTTTTGAAACTAAAAATTCATGAAACACAAAAATACGATTTAAACAATTGATCATTTCCTGATGATGGAGTTATCTTGTGGCATAGCTCATTGGAGGATATTCAGTTGGACCAATCTAATAATCAAAGAAAGAAAAATAGATCTTATCTGGTTACAGGACTACACGGAGATATATGACAAAATGAACAATTCGTGTTTAGGGGGAGGACAAAAGATGGGACAACAGCTTGATGTGGCTCCTCTACTTTTCTTTTCTCACAAGATGAAGATCACTTGCTATTTGTTTTGCCTCCTAGCACTGAGGATCTGGTTTTGAACCTAGTTTTGTAGAGATATACGATATACATTTTCTACAAAATTCCAAAAACATTTCCGATGAAATTGGTCTGTATTGTATATGTGTGCGATGGAAAGCTGACCGATCAAAACTGACAGATAATCACACCAACTTTCTGTGAGGATGTTTCAACTTATCCAGTTAGCAAATAAAATATACTAGTCATCCTAGTACTCGTGCCCTTGTAAATCTGTTCATGTTCCTATTTTGGAATGGTCTCCTTATACCCTCTCATATTTGAGGAAACAATCTTTTAGGAACTCTCTTATTCTAAACCCTTTAGGAGAATGTTGATAATTGCTGGTAAGGGCCAAGCTCACAAAGTGTTTCTCTACACTCAAAGCACATTGGGGTCCGTTAGTTTATTAGATGTATTTCATGATTACTCTGTATCTCCTCACTGATAACTTATTTTTATGTATTTTTGTGTTTCAGTTGTTTATAGGTTTTGGTTTCCCCTATGAAGGTCCAGCGCCCTTGGAAGCAGTTGCTAATGGTTGTGTGTTTCTCCAACCTCGTTTTAATCCACCACACAGTTCCCTGAACCATGAGTTTTTCCGTGGTAAACCAACATCCAGAGAGGTAGGAGGCCGTGACATTTAATTAAGATTGGTCATGTCCTAAAAATGACTAATACTTCAGCAATCAGTCCGTTTGATCTGACAGGGCATTTTACAAGATTACCCTGGCATACAGTAGAAGATTTTGTATTGATTTAACCACAAGTTGAAAATTGTGTTTTGCACAGCAGGCCTAGGGAATTAATCATAGCCACCTGACAAAAATTATAATTACCTCCATTAATTAGACAAGATTTCCCGCTGAGTTCTGATGAATGGAAGTGTCAGTCAGTAACTGTCAGGGAATGAGCAGGATTCACACAGATGTATACACTTACTAATATTGGAGTCAGTGAGTTGAGAAAAATGAAAAACCAAAGAAGCTGAAGATGTCAAGAAGGATTATTGGGAATTAAGAAACATACTATTAACCCATGAAGTAAAATGTACACTGTTCGAAGTAAAATGTACACTGTTCTAGTTTCTCCACCCTATGACCATAATTTTTGGCAACAGCCAACAAGTGATCAAGCATTGGTTGGGAAATCTATATAAATATATATTTATGTACTGTGTAGAGTGGGTACGGAAAGTATTCATACCTCTAAATTTTTCACTCTTTGTTTCATTGCAGCCATTTTGTAAATTCAAAAAAGGTCATTTTTTTCTTATTAATTACCCCCTGGAGCTTTTTCGGTCTTGCATTTTCATTTTTCCCTCCCCTCCTTCCCAGAGCCATAACTTTTTATTTTTCTGTCAATATGGCCATGTGAGGGCTTATTTTATGCAGGACGAGTTGTACTTTTGAACGGCACCATTGGTTTTACCATGTCGTGTACTAGAAAACAGAAAAAAAATTCCAAGTGCGGTTAAATGGCAAAAAAAAGTGCAATCCCACACTTGTTTTTTGTTTGGCTTTTTTGCTAGGTTCACTAAATGCTAAAACTGACCTGCCATTATGATTCTCCAGTTCATTATGAGTTCATAGACACCAAACAAGTGTAGGATCTTTTTTATCTAAGTGGTAAAAAAAATTGCAAACTTTGCTAAAAACAAACAAATTGACAATTTTCCGATACCTGTAGCGTCTCCATTTTTCGTGATCTGGGGTTGGGTGAGGGCTTATTTTTTGCGTGCTGAGATGATCTTTTTAATGATACTATTTTGGCACAGATACATTCTTTTGATCACCCGTTATTGCACTTTAATGCAATGTCGCGGCGACCAAAAAAAGGAATTCGGGTGTTTTGATTTTTTTTCTCGCTATGCCGTTTAGCGATCAGGTTAATCCTTTTTTTATTGACAGATCGGGCAATTCGGAATGCGGAAATACCAAATATGTGTATGTTTGATTTTTTTTATTATTGTTTTATTTTTAATGGGGCAAAAGGGGGGTGAATTGAACTTTCATATATTTTTTTTTTCACATTCTTAAAAACACTTTTTTTTTAACTTTTGCCATGCTTCAATAGCCTCCATGGGAGACTAGAAGCTGGCACAACTTGATTGCCTCTGCTAAATAGAGGCGATGGTCAGATCGCCTTTATGTAGTAGAATTACTGTACTGCTATGAGTGCCGACCACAGGGTGGCGCTCACAGAAATCTGGCATCAACAACCATAGAGGTCTCAAGGAGACCTTTGGTTGTCATGCCGATGCACCGATGACTCCCGATCACGTGACGGTGGTCACCGATGCTCGCATTTCCGGCGCTTGTTAAATGCCGCTGTCAAAGTTGGACTGCGGCATTTAACTAGTTAATAGGCTCGATTCTGCCCATGCCTATTGCGGGCACATGTCAGCTGTTCAAAATAGCTGACATATCCCAGGTTTGATGCGGGCTCACCGCCGGAGCCCACATCAAAGCGGGGGATTCTGCCATCGTACATACTATTTCGTCCGATGGCAGAAAGGGGTTAACTACACTCTGCATCCCATCTTGACTGAAAAAAACAGAAATGTAGTATTTTTTGCAAATTTATTAAAAAAGAAAATCTGAAATATTACATGGTCATAAGTATTCAGAGTCTTTGCTCAGTATTGAGTAGAAGCATCATTTTGACCTAGTACAGCCATGAGTCTTCTTGGATATGATGAAACAAGTTTTTCACACCTGGATTTGAGGATCTTCTGCCATTCTTCCTTGCAGATCCTCTCCAGTTCCATCAGGTTGGATGGTTATGAACATTGGTGGACAGCCATTTTCATTTTCCAGAGATGCTCAATTGCGTTTAGGTCAGGGCTCTGGCTGGGCCATTCAAGAATGATCGCAGAGTTGTTCTAAAGCCACTCCTTTGTTATTTTAGCTCTGTGCTTAGGGTCATTGTCTTGTTGGAAGGTGAACCTTCGGCCGAGTCTGAGGTCCAGAGCACTCTGGAAGAGGTTTTCATATACAGGTCCTTCTCAAAAAATTAGCATATAGTGTTAAATTTCATTATTTACCATAATGTAATGATTACAATTAAACTTTCATATATTATAGATTCATTATCCACCAACTGAAATTTGTCAGGTCTTTTATTGTTTTAATACTGATGATTTTGGCCTACAACTCCTGATAACCCAAAAAACCTGTCTCAATAAATTAGCATATTTCAACCGTCAAAAAAAATAAAAGTGTTTTTTAATAACAAACAAAAAAAACATCAAATAATAATGTTCAGTTATGCACTCAATACTTGGTCGGGAATCCTTTGGCAGAAATGACTGCTTCAATGCGGCGTGGCATGGAGGCAATCAGCCTGTGACACTGCTGAGATGTTATGGAGGCCCAGGATGCTTCAATAGCGGCCTTAAGCTCATCCAGAGTGTTGGGTCTTGCGTCTCTCAACTTTCTCTTCACAATATCCCACAGATTCTCTATGGGGTTCAGGTCAGGAGAGTTGGCAGGCCAATTGAGCACAGTAATACCATGGTCAGTAAACCATTTACCAGTGGTTTTGGCACTGTGAGCAGGTGCCAGGAAGCATGAAGTGCTCCAAAATCTCCTGATAGCTAGCTGCATTGACCCTGCCCTTGATGAAACACAGTGGACCAACACCAGCAGCTGACATGGCACCCCACACCATCACTGACTGGGTACTTGACACTGGACTTCAGGCATTTTGGCATTTCCTTCTCCCCAGTCTTCCTCCAGACTCTGGCACCTTGATTTCCGAATGACATGCAAAATTTGCTTTCATCAGAAAAAAGTACTTGGGACCACTTAGCAACAGTCCAGTGCTGCTTCTCTGTAGCCCAGGTCAGGCGCTTCTGCCGCTGTTTCTGGTTCAAAAGTGGCTTTACCTGGGGAATGCGGCACCTGTAGCCCATTTCCTGCACACGCCTGTGCACGGTGGCTCTGGATGTTTCCACACCAGACTCAGTCCACTGCTTCCTCAGGTTCCCCAAGGTCTGGAATCGGTCCTTCTCCACAATCTTCCTCAGGGTCCGGTCACCTCTTCTCGTTGTACAGCGTTTTCTGCCACATTGTTTCCTTCCAACAGACTTACCATTGAGGTGCCTTGATACAGCACTCTGGGAACAGCCTATTTGTTGAGAAATTTCTTTCTGGGTCTTACCCTCTTGCTTGAGGGTGTCAATGATGGCCTTCTTGACATCTGTCAGGTCGCTAGTCTTACCCATGATGGGGGTTTTGAGTAATGAACCAGGCAGGGAGTTTTTAAAAGCCTCAGGTATCTTTTGCATGTGTTTAGAGTTAATTAGTTGATTCAGAAGATTAGGGTAATAGGTCGTTTAGAGAACCTTTTCTTGATATGCTAATTTATTGAGACAGGTTTTTTGGGTTATCAGGAGTTGTAGGCCAAAATCATCAGTATTAAAACAATAAAAGACCTGACAAATTTCAGTTGGTGGATAATGAATCTATAATATATGAAAGTTTAATTGTAATCATTACATTATGGTAAATAATGAAATTTAACACTATATGCTAATTTTTTGAGAAGGACCTGTATATACAGTGCCTTGCGAAAGTATTCGGCTCCCTGGAGCTTTTCAACCTTTTCCCACATATCATGCTTCAAACATAAAGATACCAAATGTAAATTTTTGGTGAAGAATCAACAAGTGGAACACAATTGTGAAGTTGAACGAAATTTATTGGTTATTTTAAATTTTTGTGAAAATTCAAAAACTGAAAATTGGGGCGTGCAATATTATTCGGCCCCTTTAACTTAATACTTTGTTGTGCCACCTTTTGCTGTGATTACAGCTCCAAGTCGCTTGGGGCATGTCTCTATAAGTTTTGTACATCGAGAGACTGAAATTCTTGCCCATTCTTCCTTGGCAAACAGCTCGAGCTCAGTGAGGTCTGATGGAGATCGTTTGTGAAACAGCAGTTTTCAGCTCTTTCCACGGATTCTCGATAGAATTGAGGTCTGGACTTTGACTTGGCCATTCTAACACCTGGATATGTTTATTTGTGAACCATTCCATTGTAGATTTTACTTTATGTTTGGGATCATTGTCTTGTTGGAAGACAAATCTCTGTCCCAGTCTCAGGTCTTTTGCAGACTCCAACAGGTTTTCTTCATTAACTTTAACCATCTTCCCTGTCCCTGCTGAAGAAAAGCAGGCCAAAACTATGATACTGCCACCACCATGTTTGACAGGGGAGATGGTGTGTTCAGGGTGATGAACTGTGTTGCCTTTATGCCAAACATATCGTTTGGCATTGTTGCCAAAAAGTTCGATTTTGGTTTCATCCGACCAGAGCACCTTCTTCCACATGTTTGTTGTGTCTCCCAGGTGGCTTGTTGCAAACTTTAAACAACACTTTTTATGGATATCTTTGAGAAATGGCTTTCTTCTTGCCACTCTTCCATAAAGGCCAGATTTGTGCAGTGCACGACTGATTGTTGTCCTATGAACAGACTGTCCCACCTCAGCTGTAGATCTCTGCAGTTCATCCAGCGTGATCATGGGTCTCTTGGCTGCATCTCTGATCAGTCTTCTCCTTGTTTGAGATTAAAGTTTAAAGGGACGGCCGGGTCTTGGTAGATTTGCAGTGGTATGATACTCCTTTCATTTCCTTGGGATGTTTAAACTTTAAAGTTTTGGAAATCATTTTGTATCGAAATCCGGCTTTAAACTTCTCCACAACAGTATCATGGACCTGCCTGTTGTGTTCCTTGGTCTTCATGATGCTCTCTGTGCTTTAAACAGAACCCTGAGACTATCACAGAGCAGGTGCATTTATACGGAGACTTGATTACACACAGGTGGATTATATTTATCATCATTAGGCATTTAGGACAGCACTGGATCATTCAGAGATCCACAATGAACTTCTGGACTGAGTTTGCTGCACTGAAAGTAAAGGGGCCGAATAATATTGCACGCTCCACTTTTCAGTTTTTGAATTTTCACAAAAATTTAAAATAACCAATAAATTTCGTTCAACTTCACAATTGTGTTCCACTTGTTGATTCTTCACCCAAAATTTACATTTGGTATCTTTATGTTTGAAGCATGATATGTGGGAAAAGGTTGAAAAGTTCCAGGGGCCAAATACTTTCGCAAGGCACTGTACCTTTGTGGGATTGAGGGGTACCAACAATTTTGACCACATGTGTATATATATGTTTACATGTGTGTGTGTGTATATATATGTATATATGAATTTGTGACAGCAAACAAAGGAGCTTTCAGTCAAGCTGGGTATGGAGTACAACTGTAGAGAGTAGAATCTTGGAAACAGACTCGCTAGTTAGAGGTATGGATGATCCTGTCTTTGCAAGAGCTACATGCACATATGAACAGTTTAGAGGGTGTTAAAATCATGCTGACATATTCTCTTTAAGACAATGGGCCTAATAGCAACCTCTTTTGTTAATGTTGTAGTTACTCCTGTGTTACTGTTTCTCTTGTTTAGATCATTTGACTTCAACCTTTATTAATCCATCTATTGTGCCTATATGTGGCTTTCTTTTAAGTAAAAGCTGTATGTGTACACTCTTGCTGTTCTTTTCAGATAAGGCATCAATTGTTTCTTTGGAAATCTTTCTTCATGTTCCTCCACAGGTTTCATCTCAGCACCCATACATGGAGATGACCATCGGGAGGCCTCATGTCATAACAGTGGATTACAATGACACAAAGGAGTTTGAGGCAGCTATCAAAGCCATCATGAGGAGCAAGGTATTTTAAGGAAACAGTGCTGGTACAAAATGGCTATTAGGGATAATTTCCCCATTAAGGTGATCTAAGACTGGATATGTTTGTAACAGGATACATTGTTGATAATTTAAAGCGTTATTCTTATAATCACAGATGGATATGTTTGGATATTGCTAGCAAAAACAAACACTTTATCAATTTACTGCCATTTTTTAGATATTAACACTTTTCTTGTGCTCACAACTCATTGCCTAGAAGACCGACCACTACTACTATCTTATTTGTAAGAATTGCACTGAAGCTGTCCAAGAGTAGGAGGTAATGGGAAACTCCAGAGATCCTGGCCAACTTCAAAACAGTTTATACAATTTCAACAGAAAAGAGCTTGTAAGCGCTGTGCATGTTCTGTTGTCTAGAAGCAGTGGTCAGTCTCCTAGGCAACAAGTTGTAAACAAAAGAAAAGTGTTAATATCTCTAGAACGGCTGAAAATTTTAATACAAATACTTACAATTGCTATCAAATAATACCCATTTATAAACATGAGAATAACCCTTTAAGCTTAGATCGGACATGCATGATAAATTATTGATAATCTAAAACTGGACATGAGGTGATACAATGTCTCAGTAATAGAAACAGACAGAGGCGTAGCTGTAGTTCATTGGGCCATAGGACAAATTTAGTACCTTAGCTTCCATCAACAGCTTGTTAAGCCTATTAACAAAGACAATGTAGCTGCAAAACATATATATGTATATATATGTACAAGTAATGCAACCTTATATAATGTAGTTAATTAACTAGTTACCAAATAACATAACTGAAAAGAAAACCAATATCAACATACAGTTAAGGCAAAAATACATTATAAGAAGGCCTTTACTACCAATATTATTACAGTACAAGCGACATATAATACCTCCTTTATATGCCCCTCACAATAACAGTGCCAACAAGCGTTAATAGTGCCTCCTTTAGGCCCCACACACTAATGGTATTCCTCTTGGTGAATGAATTTCACCAAATCCCATACCCTCTCTGCTTCCTGTGGCCTGGCTCATGGTTCTGATATCCATGGCATGATAGATAGATAGATAGATAGATAGATAGATAGATAGATAGATAGATAGATAGATAGATAGATTTTTAATGCATTTCCTTTGGCAAAAATAGATATGTAACTGGCTGGATGGAGGACACAAGGGATGGAGGGGTGGAGGTTTGAGGTCTGGCTAATGCTTCAATTTGAGGTCATTGAGCCGTAGAGGTGTCAGTTGCGGGTGGTTTAACAGCCAATATTCCTGAGAAGCTGAGAAAGAGGTCTCATTATCTGGAAGGTTCTGTGCAGAAGAATAATAGTATATCACTGAGCTCAGGGACGAGGCCCAAGGGAACTCATTAGACAATGTGATGAGGAGAGAAAAGCTGCAGTCATGGAAGCAGAACCCTAATATTCTCTGTTTATTACCCCTGGTTAATGGGGGGGTAGCCTCTTGTTGCTGTAGTAATGTTGATATGTAGAAACAACTTGGTCCTTTAGCATATTTGGTGAATATGTTTTCTGCTGTAGTAATGCTATTGCATGTACACAATTTTGTCAGAACTCATATACCATGACTAAATGTCTGCTATTAAGAGATGCAGTGAGTCTCCTATGAGTCATGCTCCTATGTTAACAAATATTAATTTATCTACAAGGAATAACCAATTCCAAATCTGTTCATTGCTCTTTCCATAGATTGAACCATACCTACCCTATGAGTTTACAAGCGAAGGAATGCTGCAGAGACTCCATGCCTACATCCAGCACCAAGTAAGCTGCCAATCAGCTGATATAGGGTCTTATGACATCTCCTTCAACAATCCAGAAAACAAGCAGAGCTTCCTTTACTCCTATTTAATACTTGTTAAATGTATTCTGCTCCAGTGGTGACCTTCAGTGAACTGTGCTCCATACTACAACACTAAATTGTTAAATCAATGAAAATCCGACAGTTTGATGGCTGTCTGCAGACCACATGCATTAGCATACTCCAATTTGCTGGAAATGTTCATTACAGATAATGCCTATCAGAGTATAATGGAGCAGAATGTGCTTTAAATTCCTTTTCTGTCTCTGTTTCCTTTTCCATCTTTCATTATCCACCATTTCCTCATGATAACATTTTTATTCTATGATCCTATATCTTCTAAATGCTGTCATTTTTTCTTCTTTCTTTCCAAATTTTTGCCATTTTCCCTTTACTTTTTCAATCGCCTGCTTTTCATTTTATCCGAATCACATCCAGGAGTTTTGCTCTCCTCCTTTGCCCTTGCCTATTCCTCTTAATACGTCCCAGGTTCATCTTCCTTCTTCCTTGGCTCTCATCAATCATACCCACCTTGTCTGGTCACCCAGTGAACCTCCTCCATCCATGTGGCCGCCTGTCACGGCTATGCAGGTATGGCTGTCTGCAGAAGGAGAGTCCTGCACAAGCGCATGCTGGGATCATGACTTGGTATGTGAGCCCACGTTCTTCAGCATCATCAACAGACAAAATGTTCTCGAACAGTAAGTATATGACAGTCCTATGTCATATCGTGTCTACTAACCATGAATAAATGAGTTCTGGCTTACATTTTCTACGTAAACTCTCCTAAAATTCTGGATGTTTGCTTCTGTTTCAATCCATCATTGGTTCCCCTTCAAGTTTCACTTTTGAAATATCTAGAATCTTATCCGATGATAATGGACAGTAAGGTACAGGAAATTGCTTACCATGTAGAGTTGTGTATCAAACAACAAGGATCAAGCTTAAATTTGTCAGCTGCTGCAGTCCCACGGGTTAAAAAAAGTTGAGATTGCAGAAGAGAAACAAAAGGTTGGTCATCCGTGCTGCTCATGGACATCCGAAAGTATGGTCCAGGATGCAAAGTAGACTTGATGCGGTTTTATTATCAACGCATTTTGAAGTCTTCAGACCTCTTCATCAGAATATTACCATATACAAAAGCCCTTATATCCCGATGAAGAAGTCTGAAGACTTCAAAACGTGTTGCTAATAAGACTGCATCAAGTCTACTTTGTATCCTGGATAGTGTTGAGCGATACCGTCCGATACTTGAAAGTATCGGTATCGGAAAGTATCGGCCGATACCGGCAAAGTATCGGATCTAATCCGATACCGATACCCGATACCAATACAAGTCAATGGGACTCAAGTATCGGACGGTATCCCTGATGGTTCCCAGGGTCTGAAGGAGAGGAAACTCTCCTTCAGGCCCTGGGAGCCATATTAATGTGTAAAATAAAGAATTAAAATAAAAAATATTGCTATACTCACCTCTCCGACGCAGCCTGGACCTCACCGAGGGAACCGGCAGCGTTCTTTGCTTAAAATGCGCGCGTTTACTTCCTTCCATGACGTCACGGCTTGTGATTGGTCGCGTGCCGCCCATGTGGCCGCGACGCGACCAATCACAGCAAGCCGTGACGTAATTTTCAGGTCCTCAATGCCTAATTCTAGGCATTCAGGATTTTAAAATTACGTTCCGGCTTGTGATTGGTCACGTCGCGGTCACATGGGCGACGCGACCAATCACAAGCCGTGACGTCACGGGAGGCAGGAAACGCGCGCATTTTAAAATTACGTCACGGTTTGTGATTGGTTGCGTGCCGCCCATGTGACCGCGACGCGACCAATCACAGCAAGCCGTGACGTAATTTCAGGTCCTGAATGCCTAATTCCGCATTCAGGACCTGAAAATTACATCACGTCACGGAAGGAAGTAAACGCGCGCATTTTAAGCAAAGAACGCTGCCGGTTCCCTCGGTGAGGTCCAGGCTGCGTCGGAGAGGTGAGTATATCAATATTTTTTATTTTAATTCTTTATTTTACACATTAATGTTGTTTCGATACCGATACCCGATACCACAAAAGTATCGGATCTCGGTATCGGAATTCCGATACCCGCAAGTATCGGCCGATACCCGATACTTGCGGTATCGGAATGCTCAACACTAATCCTGGATCATACTTTCGGATTTCGGATCAGCACAGGCATCCCACCTATTTTCCGCTTCTATCCTTACAATTTTAAATTCTTGTTTCATCTAGAACTTTTTTCATACCAACATCCTCATGGAAAAAAAAATAATTATGGGACAACTATCTTTTTTCTACATTATTAGAAAATTATCATACATGAAGGGATGTGTAATGTGGGTAGCTTCTTGCAAATCCCTTGTAATCTGCCATGAATTTCATGTATAGAAAATAATTATCTTCTTTAAGGCTGGCAAGGCTGGATTTTAACCAGTCATATCATTTTGTTCATTGCACCAGTGTCCGGAAGATGGTAATCTTGCCCATTATTGAAAAACAAGCATGACTTTTTTACTGAGTTGGGGAAGAAACTATTCTGCTACATGACTGATATCTTTTGTATATGACCAACTTTATACTATAAACCATTTTTTTCTTGAAGATAACTGTCCCTAAAGTCTATATAACAATTACTAAATGATTTATGTCGTCATCTGAAAAGTTCAAATTAGATTTACTACTCAGCTTTGAAGTAAGTTTCCATGACTATACAGTACAGACCAAAAGTTTGGACACACCTTCTCATTTAAAGATTTTTCTGTATTTTCATGACTATGAAAATTATAGATTCACACTGAAGGCATCAAAACTATGAATTAACACATGTGGAATTATATAACTCCTTCAAGATTCTTGGAAGACCATTTCTGGTGACTACCTCTTGAAGCTCATCAAGAGAATGCCAAGAGTGTGCAAAGCAGTCATCAAAGCAAAAGGTGGCTACTTTGAAGAACCTAGAATGTAAGACATGTTTTCAGTTGTGTCACACTTTTTTGTTAAGTATATAATTCCACATGTGTTATTTCATAGTTTTGATGCCTTCAGTGTGAATTTACAATTGCCATAGTCATGAAAATACAGAAAAATCTTAAAATGAGACGGTACGCCCAAACTATTGGTCTGTACGTATAAATCTAATGCTACCTACCTAATCTTTTCTAATATGCCTGATGAAAACAAAAGTACCTCCTGAAAGTATAGCTAATTTTTGGTATATGCTACCAATGTTCCCAAACAAGCCATTTCCAAAGTGAGAGTTTAGAGTTTCTTGCACATATAGAAAGCCTGACTGTGATGTTCTTGGATGTGTGCACAATTCTACTAATGTCTCATAAGTTAGAGTGTTTGTATAGAAGAGATGGAACAGTATGGCACAACGGGTTAGACACAGCGGCATCTAAAGCTCAAAGAACTCCGCACTGCAGAAAGATCTCGGTATGACTCAAAGCCGAATGTTATGTTTCATATGGAACGTAGGTTCTACTGATCTGGAAAAGATTTTTTATCATTATTTTTTTACATCTCCAAAGAGGAGGATGAAAGGAAACCTACTCTTATGTGAAGACATGTTATTTCTGGTTGTTTTGAAGTTTACTTGGATGTAACAATTGGCTTAAAAAAAAGTTCTCCTTTTTCTTGCATTCTCAAAGTATCCTATAGAGAGCAACCAAATCAAGATCTGTATATCTAGGTCACAGAAACAGGAGCTAATTGTAGGTCACACTATCATACAAAATGTTTCTTCAGTCAAGGCGAAGGCAGCAGAATTGGCAGCAACAGAGTGATTTAATAGAGATGACATGAGCAAAAAAGAGTGCATCATTCTTTAGAAAAAAGTTATTCTTACAGAAGTTGTCCACTACTTGGACAACTTATTCTCATACCCTATGCTTGACCCCCACAAAACAATAAAGTTATACTCACCTCCCATGTTGGCGCTGTTGCCCCGGTGTCGGCACTTAGACTCTCAGAGGTCCCGTGCTGTTGAGACATGTGACGCCGGCGCCCAATCAGCTCTGGTGCCACTGTCCCCACCCCCTGTCAAAGTGAACAGGAAGAGGAAGTCCGAGATCAGCTGCAACCCCGCCTTTCTCTTCATGTTTGATTTATCTGAAGGCGGAAACAGTGACACCAGTCCTGATTGGACGCCGGCATCACGTGTCATAACAACCACTCGAAAGCCTCGGCAGAGCAAGTGCTGACACGATGAAAACTGCGTCAGCATTGGAGGTGGGTATAAGCTTTTTTATTTTATGGGGGCCAAACATTTTCATCAAGAAGGGGTTGTCCTAGTAGTGGACAACTTCTTTAAGAATTCATAGACTTGTTAGAAAACAAAACACATTTGGGAAGATTTATCAAAACAAGTGAAAAAATAGTCTGGAGTACTTGCCTATAGAAAGCAGTATTGATTAATATGCTTCACTGCTTAAAGAGAATCGAGCAGCAAAACCTGGTGATTTACTTTTATACAAGAAATACACTGAACCACCTTGTTTTTTATCTTGGCTCTTTGTTTTTAAATATCAATTATCTTAATTAAGAATTATTTGCTTTTGCCTTTCATTATTTTGGACCAAATGACCAATTTAAAATTTAAAACGGTTCTTAGTTCAGGGATGCGCTGCTTTACAATAACCCCCTTAATTAAATTGGGGCAAAAGCCACCATTTTTAAAGAAGACGTATCACCTCCAAAGAAACTTCATAAGGTAAAAGAAGGCCAAATATTAACCTTAGATATTTCCATTGTACATTAGTAAACTTAAAATATTTCCTAACTAATTTACTGATTGAACCCCTATCCATTTAAAACTAATGTAACATCAACAAATCTTTTATTGTTTAAATTATTTTCTTTGTTAAAACTAGTTTTTTTTTTTTTTTTTTTTTACTTTTGATTTTTTATATCACTTTCTTAATACAGACCTTAAGTAAAAAAAACACTGAAATTATGAAAGATGTAATCTCTATATCTGCTAAATCCCAAAACATTACTTCTGTATTTTTGTGCTCAAAAATATGTCAGAAACAATCTTAAAAGGACAAGAAGAAAATCTTAGAGCCCTCTCAGTTCCCAGAAAATACTATGTGTTTGGGGAACTCATAGTGAAAACATTCAGCCCTTACAGTATATTACAAAGAGAAAAAATAGACTTTGCAACTGGCAGACCTTAGGAACATATAATGATTGACAATAAAGTCTGCAGAGTAGATTATTTTTGTGAATTGAAAAAGAAATAGAAAATACAAAACTAAAAGGCTCAGTTGTAAGTCATGGTACAAAATGGTCAAAAAGTCAACAAAATTGACTACAAATCAGAGAGACATTTCCTAAAACCAATTGGTACATTGTTACTTAGACAAATAAACATACATGTTTATCAAGTTCAAGCACAGAATATAAGATGTCATACAAGAAGAGAGGGAGTGTAGGTAGAACTGTAGAAATTTGTTTCCCAATATTAATCCAAAGGAAAGTTAAAAATAATCCATAAGGCATGAAAAAATCTACTTTAAATAAGAAATGCTCAACTCCTGATCCCAAGTGGTGATCAGATTGGATCAACATTCTAACAAGAATTCTGTGCATTTACATAGGTATAAATATTATTTTCTTCTTTCTTATAATCTAAGCCTTTTTTGAAGTCATAAACTGCTCCTGCTATTATCAGCTCCTAAAGATTGTTCCAGAAATTCACAGCTCTGATGTTAAAAGGTTTATCTTTTTTGGAGATTGATTTTTTTTTCTTTTTCTTCTCCAAAGAGTAGGGATTTTGTCCTTAAAATGGATTTTACCTTTCTATGAACTGGTGCCCAGAACTTATATGCATATTCCTGATGAGGGTGTAATGCTTTGTAAAGTGGTAACATTATATTCTAGTTCCACTAGTCCAGTTATATCATTATTTAATGCTTGTTCTTGTGACCATGGCGGTGTAAAAGCATCTTAATTTTTCAAAGGGCAGTTGAGAAAATTAGTCTTGTTCATTGTACAGGCGGTAAGTTAACATGAGATTGTGTTGTTAATCAAGGGAGGATGGAGAATGTTTGTTAAAGACTCAGGGTATGTGCACACGTTGCGGATTTCTTGCAGAAATTTCCTGAAGAAAACCGGAAATTTTCTGCAAGAAATCCGCATTTTTTTTTTTGCGTTTTTTTTCCGTTTTTTTCGCGTTTTTTTAGCATTCTGCAAGCGTAATTAGCTTGCAGAATGCTAAAGTTTTCCAAGCGATCTGTAGCATCGCTTGGAAAACTGACTGACAGGTTGGTCACACTTGTCAAACATACTGTTTGACAAGTGTGACCAACATGTTACTATAGATGCTGCTTATGCAGCATCTATAGTAAAAGATAGAATGTTTAAAAATAATAAAAAAAATTAAAAAAATGCTTATACTCACCCGCAGACAGCTGATATCCTCACCGGCGTCCGTTCCGTATAGATGGTGTGCGCGCGCAGGACCTTCCATGACGTCGCGGTCACATGACCGGTCTCGACCAATCACAGGACGGTCACAAGACCGTGACGTCATCGCAGGTCCTTCACCGCACATCAGCTACAGGAACCGAAGCGGCAGCATGCAGCTGAGAGGCGGGAAGACATCGAGGGTGAGTATAGGACTATTTTTTATTTTAATTCTTTATTTTTGACCACTTATATGGTGCCCAGTGCGTGGAGGAGAGTCTCCTCTCCTCCACCCTGGGTACCAACCGCACATAATCTGCTTATTTCCCGCATGGTGTGCACAGCCCCGTGCGGGAAGTAAGCAGATCAATGGACCCCTAGGTGTGCGGAATCCCCGCAATTCCGCATTTTTAATGAACATGTTGCTTTTTTTTCCGCGATGCGATTTTTTCGCGGAAAAAATAGCAACATTTGCACAAAAAATGCGGAATACACTGTAAATAATAGGAGGCATATGTTAGCGTTTTTTTCGCGTTTTTATCACGTTTTTATAGCGAAAAAACGCGAAAAAAACGCTAAAAATCCTGAACGTGTGCACATGGCCTCAGAGCCAAGAATTTATAGAACTTGAATCTCGGCTCAACTCCATGCGTTGTCTGCCATTATGGACTTTATGATCCTGTCAGTCAGTGTTGACGGCATTAGACTGTAGGAATCACCATATTGAGAAGAATAATGCTAATACCCAGAACTGTGATTTCATGGGGTGTGATGTTAAAGGTGTTCTTTAACATATATATATATATATATATTTACATATCTGCCCCCTAAAAATCCTGATTTATTATGTGGTTATTTGCCATAGTAGACTTCAACAGATTGGTTGTAAAAACAATCTCCCCAAAGACATGTCTGGTTGAACCTTCCATTTTAATTAACTATATGACAACTTTCTCTTACATTGGAAACAATGCGATCACTTGGAACGATCACATTTTGTAACTGTTTCAAGCAATCATTAGCTAAAATTGCCAATTTTGACTTATTTCTATCTAATGTGTGTGGGCAGTTTAGATGCAGCTGGTAGATTCATTGATACTAGTGATGAGCGAGTGTACTCGTTACTTGAGATTTCCCGAGCATGCTCGGGTGATCTCAGAGTATTTGTTAGTGCTCGGAGATTTAGTTTCTGTCACTGTAGCTGCATGATTTGCAGCTGCTAGCCAGCCTGAGTACATATGGGAGTTGCTTGTTTGTTAGGAAATCTCCACATGTATTCAGGCTGTCTAGCAGCTGCAAATCATGCAGCTAAGGAGACAGAAACTAAATCTCCGAGCACATCTAAATACTCAGAGATCACCCGAGCATCTCAAGTAACGAGTATACTCGCTCATCACTAATTGATACTTTTGTTTGATACACTACGTGTGCATATCATATGTATAATCTCATGTCATCTTGTCATCAAAGGCTTGGAGCCCAGTGTGAGAGCACTGAATCTGTTATGAGCCACTTGTACCCAGCCGTGTCACCTTCTGTCCGGGAATGCTATCTTCAGAGGGAGCCACTACTCTTTAGCTGTTCAGGACAAAGCACAAAGTTCCGCAGGCTGTGCCCATGTGGAGACTACCATCGTGGACAAATCGCTCTGTGTAAGCACTGCTCGTGATTCCATTGGTTGTCCATTAAAGCCGATAACTGTCTCCATTAATCTTCCAACTACTGATCATACTGACAGCTGCATGTAGAGGTCCTACTGTACCTTTAGAACTGAGTATACAGACTGGAACCTCTGCCCGGAGTTTTATGCTGCAGCATAAAGCAATAGTGAGCATACTATACACTCACACAACCACCAGTGTAATACTTCTTGGAGCCACGTAATTATCTCCATGCCCTCTTATGGTTTTTGATCAAGGGTCGACTACATTTTTATAAGTCAAGCACAATGAAGATAAAACAAGACAACGACCAATCTGTTGGAACAGAGATGCAAGGAGTCAAGAGAGGATCATACATAAAGGGCATGCTCGAACTGCAATATTTTGGAAGTAGTCATAATAAATATGGTCTCGGTGACAAGTAACGTGGTACAGCCAGTGCCAACCCAAGGACTTTTAGAAAGGATATCACTTCCATTTCTGAGCATTAACATTGTGACAATATGATTTTTTACAAGATAAAGAGAGAACACAAATACTATCAAATGTTTGGGGATTTAAATTAATACATGATTTGGACCAAATGTGAAGTTCATGAAAGTAATGTATTTTAAGCCACAATGGCAGGGAACAGGTCAAGATATATGCACTTTTTTTTTCTGAAGTTGATACTTCCAATTAAACTGGAATTTGTTAAAAGGATCTGCGTGAGCAATAGGATTTCTTTCTTTCAATTATTTATGTTAATAAAGACTGAATTGGTGAAACAGAATTGATGCTGCTTGATTTGAGAATAAAGGTGGACATCAAGTGAAGCTGAGTTAATGGGCCTCATGTATATCAAACTTGGTCTCATTGCCAATTACCCTCTTATATTTCATCGCACCACCAAAAATACAAAAAAAACACTCACTGTTTTTATTATATGCTCACTAGAATTAAAAAAACAACATTTATATAAGCAAATATAGTTCAAAGAACGTTTATAAAAACGTAACCTAAAAAGTAAAAGCATTGATTCATAAACAAGTAAGTATCCAGAAAGAGATACATGAACTTGAATTAGAATACAAAGGGCGTAATATCAATATTTCAAAATCAACAACCGACCCAGGCTCCTTATTGGAGCGAATTCTTGAGGTCACTTCACTCAGATTTGGAACAAGGTGTGAGTTACCTTCTCAGGACCTCTCATAATCACTAGTAGAGAGCTGCTAAGGGTGCTTTCACATTGTGCTTTTCTCCAAGTTCGTGGTCCTGTCAGTGCATATGTCCGAATCTCAGTTTGCATGACGGTTCGGACGCAAGCCCCAACGGGACACACAAATGTGGAGAAAAGCGCAATGTGAAAGCACCATAAGAAGCAGTATTTCTTAAAGTAAATACAGTGGGGGAAGTAAGTATTTGATCCCTTACTGATTTTATAAGTTTGCCCACTTACAAAGACATGAACAGTCAATCATTTTAAGGGTAGGTTAATTTTAACATAGAGAGAATATCAAAAATAAAATCCAGAAAATCACATTGTATAAAAATTATGTAAATTTATTTGCATTTTGCAGTGAGCAATAAGTATTTGATCCCCTACCAACCATTAAGAGTTCTGGCTCCTACAGACCAGTTAGACGCTCCTAATCAACTCTTTACATGCATTAAAGACAGCTGTCTTACATAGTCACTAGTGATAAGTGAGCAGGTGCTGGCTGGCACTTTTCAGCCTGGGGGACAATCACAAGGCAGTGGCCCTCGAGTTGCAGTGGGCCACCCCTGCCCTGCTTATCTCTGGTCGCTGCATTAAAGCAGCAGAGATAACAAGCTTTAAAAACAGGCTGGTACATAGATATGGGAACAGAATGGAGCTTGCTGCAAAGATATGGGAACAGAAGCAAGCTTACTACCTACATAGATACTGCAACAGAAGCAAGCTGACTACATAGACACAAGAACGGATCCAAGATAACTACATATATACGTGAACTGAAAGGAGCTTACTTAAGAGATAAAGAGATATGTGAGCAGAACCAAGCTTACTACAAAGATATAGGAAAAGAACGGAGCTTACTACAGAGATAAAGGAGCAGAGCCAAGTTTACTACAGAGATAAGCAAGCAGAACCAAGCTACTACATAGATAGAGCAACAAAACCAAGCCTTCTACATAGATATGGGAACAGAACCAAGTTTACCGCATACATATGGTACCAGAATCTAGATTACTACATTGATTCAGTACCAGAACCAATCTTACTGCTTACATATGGTACCATAACTGAGCTTATTTACAAACATACAGTGCCTAAAAGTAGTATTCAACCCCCTGCAGATTTAGCAGGTTTAATAAGATGCAAATAAGTTAGAGCCTTCAAACTTCAAACAAGAGCAGGATTTATTAACAGATGCATAAATCTTACAAACCAAAAAGTTTTGTTGCTCAGTTAAATTTTTATAAATTTTAAACATAAAAGTGTGGGTCAATTATTATTCAACCCCTAGGTTTAATATTTTGTGGAATAACCTTTGTTTGCAATTACAGCTAATAATCGTCTTTTATAAGACCTGATCAGGCCGGCACAGGTCTCTGGAGTTATCTTGGCCCACTCCTCCATGCAGATCTTCTCCAAGTTATCTAGGTTCTTTGGGTGTCTCATGTGGACTTTAATCTTGAGCTCCTTCCACAAGTTTTCAATTGTGTTAAGGTCAGGAGACTGACTAGGCCACTGCAACACCTTGATTTTTTGCCTCTTGAACCAGGCCTTGGTTTTCTTGGCTGTGTGCTTTGGGTCGTTGTCTTGTTGGAAGATGAAATGACGACCCATCTTAAGATCCTTGATGGAGGAGCGGAGGTTCTTGGCCAAAATCTCCAGGTAGGCCGTGCTATCCATCTTCCCATGGATGCGGACCAGATGGCCAGGCCCCTTGGCTGAGAAACAGCCCCACAGCATGATGCTGCCACCACCATGCTTGACTGTAGGGATGGTATTCTTGGGGTCATATGCAGTGCCATCCAGTCTCCAAACGTCACGTGTGTGGTTGGCACCAAAGATCTCGATCTTGGTCTCATCAGACCAGAGAACCTTGAACCAGTCAGTCTCAGAGTCCTCCAAGTGATCATGAGCAAACTGTAGACGAGCCTTGACATGACGCTTTGAAAGTAAAGGTACCTTACGGGCTCGTCTGGAACGGAGACCATTGCGGTGGAGTACGTTACTTATGGTATTGACTGAAACCAATGTCCCCACTGCCATGAGATCTTCCCGGAGCTCCTTCCTTGTTGTCCTTGGGTTAGCCTTGACTCTTCAGACAAGCCTGGCCTCGGCATGGGAGGAAACTTTCAAAGGCTGTCCAGGCCGTGGAAGGCTAACAGTAGTTCCATAAGCCTTCCACTTCCGGATGATGCTCCCAACAGTGGAGACAGGTAGGCCCAACTCCTTGGAAAGGGTTTTGTACCCCTTGCCAGCCTTGTGACCCTCCACGATCTTGTCTCTGATGGCCTTGGAATGCTCCTTTGTCTTTCCCATGTTGACCATGTTTGAGTGCTGTTCACAAGTTTGTGGAGGGTCTTAAATAGTCAGAAAAGGCTGGAAAAAGAGATAATTAATCCAAACATGTGAAGCTCATTGTTCTTTGTGCCTGAACTACTTCTTAATACTTTAGGGGAACCAAACAGAATTCTGGTGGGTTGAGGGGTTGAATAATAAATGACCCTCTGAAAAGACTTTTCACAATTTAAAAAAAAAATAAACAAAGAAATAACATTCTTTTTTGCTGCAGTGCATTTCACACTTCCAGGCTGATCTACAGTCCAAATGTCACAATGCCAAGTTAATTCCAAATGTGTAAACCTGATAAATCTGCAGGGGGTTGAATACTACTTGTAGGCACTGTATATACAACTTCAGAAACACAAACATGTAAACACACAGTATGGCAGGAGCGTTGCTAGGGTCATAAAAGATCAGGGGCCCAAACCCCAAAGTGCTTGTCTCCCCATATGACCCACCTATGGCCATTTAAAATAGCAACTATACATGTATAATTACAGTATAACACTGTTGCTAACCAAAAACACACAATGCAAAGACTAATATTATAAAATTACTGCTATAAGATGCCAAAATAATATGGCTACACAATGTCCACTACTATCGCCACTACACAGCAATTACATAATATTATAATATTACCATTACCTCTACATAACAAAACACTTTATACAAAGACCAATGATTCCACCATACAACTTCTACTACATAATGACTGAAACACATTAAACTGTTACTAAATAAAACATTTTTTAAAAAAGCTACTAAAGAGCAATAATACCACCTTAAAGTAACGGTATATTGGTAGATACCAGCCCTACACATAAATGTGATTACAGTACAGTCATATATAGTAACTTACAGATGATGTTCTTTCTGATTTGGGTGCCGCTATGAAAACTATTAATGTCCCCATTTATAACAAATAATGTCCTCCGAGTGCACACCCACCTCTGTATACAGTGGGTATGGAAAGTATTCAGACCTCTTTACATTTTTCACTCTTTGTTTCATTGCAGCCATTTGGTAAATTCAAAAATGTTCATTTTTTTCTCATTAATGTACACTCTGCACCCCATCTTGACTGAAAAAAAACAAAAGTAGAAATTTTTGCAAATTTATTAAAAAATAAAAACCAAAATATCACATGGTCATAAGTGTTCAGATCCTTTGCTCCGTATTGAGTAGAAGCACCCTTTTGAGCTAGTAGAGCCATGAGTCTTCTTGGGAATGATGCAACAAGTGTTTCACACCTGGATTTTGGATCCTCTGCCATTCTTCCTTGCAAATCCTCTCCAGTTCCATCAGGTTGGATGGTGAACGTTGGTGAACAGCCATTTTCAGGTCTCTCCAGAGATGCTCAATTGGGTTTAAGTCAGGGCTCTGGCTGGGCCAGTCAAGAATGGTCACAGTTGTTCTGAAGCCACTCCTTTGTTATTTTAGCTGTGTGCTTAGGGTCATTGTCTTGTTGGAAGGTGAACCTTCGGCCAAGTCTGAGATCCAGAGCACTCTGGAAGAGGTATTCATCCAGGATATTGCTGTACTTGGCTGCATTCATGGTTCCTTCAATGACAAACAGTTGTCCTGTCCCTGCAGCTGAAAAACACCCCCATAGCATGATGTTGCCACCACCATGTTTCACTGTTGGGATTGTATTGGGCAGGTGATGAGCAGTGCCTGGTTTTCTCCACACATACCACTTAGAATTATCACCAAAAAGGTAATCTTCGTCTCATCAGACCAGAGAATCTTATTTCTCATAGTCTGGGAGTCATGTGTCTTTTTAGCAAACTCTATGCAGGCTTTCATATGTCTTGCACTGAGGAGAGGCTTCCGTCAGGCTACTTTGCCATAAGTGCCCATCTGGTGGGCTGCAGCGATAGTTGACTTTGTGGAACTTTCTCCCATCTCCCTACTGCATCTCTGGAGCTCAGCCACAGTGATCCTGGGGTTCTTCTTTACCTCTCTCACCAAGGCTCTTCTCCCACAATTGCTCAGTTTTTCTGGACGGCCAGGTCTAAGAAGACTTCTGGTGGTCCCAAATTTCTTCTATTTAAGGATTATGGAGGCTACTGCATTCTTAGGAACCTTGAGTACTGCAGAAACTATGTTGTAACCTTAGCCAGATCTGTGCCTTGCCACAATTCTGTCTCTGAGCTCCTGGGCCAGTTCCTTTGACCTCATGATTCTCATTTGGTCTGACATGCACTGTGAGCTGTGAGGTCTTATATAGACAGGTGTGTGCCTTTCCAAATTAAGTCCTATCAGTTTAATTAAACACAGCTGGACTCCAATGAAGGAGTAGAACCATCTTAAGGAGAATCACAAGGAAATTGACAGCGTGAGACTTAAATATGAGTATCTGAGCAAAGGGTCTGAATAATTATGACCATGTGATATTTCAGTTTTTCTTTTTCATTAAATTTTCAATATTTTCTATATTTCTGTTTTCTTTTCATTCAAGATGGGGCGCAGAGTGTACATTAATGAGATAAAAATGAACTTTTTTGAATTCACCAAATGGCTGCAATGAAACAAAGAGTGAAAAATTTAAAAGGGTCTGAATACTTTCCGTACCCACTGTGTATACAGAATAGTATGTGACTGGTGTATATTATACATACAAAGTGTACAAGTGGCTGACAGCACTCACTTATCAGGGCACTCGTTCCATATCCAGGGAACCCTCCTGGGTAATACGTAAACTTCAACACAGATGAACAGCGCTCCAACCGGGTGTAGTAGTCCAATAAAGAATCTTTATTCAGCCATATACCAACTGTTGCTATATGGCTGAATAAAGATTCTTTATTGGACTACTACACCCGGTTGGAGCGCTGTTCATCTGTGTTGAAGTTGGTGTATATTATACAATGACTACAGACATCAGATATTACACCAGTCACATATCCAGTATATAACATCAGATATCTGTGCACGTAGTATATTACATACAGTATACAGGATATGTGACTGCTGTGTGATATGTCTACAAACATCAGATGTCATACAGTATAGTATGTGACTGGTATATATTATACTATTGTGAAGGAGAAAATGGCTAATAAAATCAATTATTAAACCTTATGTAAGTCAGTTCAGATATGGTGTAGCAAGATGGAGTCTATTTCCTGATCAGCAGCACACTGGAAGGAATTTTTGGAATGTGAAGAAGTCACTGGACATTGGACTGAATACCATATATGGAAGTGAAGTTGGAATTGAAGTTGGAATGAACCAATCAGAGTGACACTAACTATTCAGAAGTTGTGCGACCTCCCCCATTTGCTGCTTGTAGTATCTTCCTTTGTTCAGTAAATAAAGCAGGTGTGTAAGCCTTTGCTGAGAGAGGAGTGTGTATCTGTCTCTGTGTATCTGATACATTCTTTGCCTCTAAGCTACCACTCAGCTTATATTTGGTCAGGTACAAGCAATCATATAGATCTCACTTTAAGAGATCACCCTCACATTTTTGGCGCCCAATGTGGGACTACTGAGGATGTACACTCCCCAGACATTGACACCCAGAATGGATTGAGTGGAACGTCCAGAGTGGTTCGACTAGGAAACTGATCACCTCCATAAAAATACAGTAAGTCTGCTGATTCCTTTATGAATCTGTAGTACTTGCCAGTGTTTCTCGAACCATCCTGGGTAGTTCGGTACTCGTGTTTGCCGAGTGTTTATGTTGCCCTGACACGGTAGGGTGTGTGATGCGTATACCTGGTGGCCCTTAAAGATCCCACGGCTACTGGCTGTGAGGAACACAAACCGTGATTGATTGCTTGTAACCTGCTACATGTTGTCTTAAAAGTAGCAGACCTGTCCTGGGCTATTGAGTCTTCTGCCTGTGTGTAGCAAGCAGGGGCAGAGGAGGTTGTCTATGGTACGGTGAGCTGTTGTGAATTCTGCTCTTGGGTTCCCTACGGTGGTTGTTGGTGGTAATGCAGTTGTCCCTGGGTTGCAATCCTGGGCAGGTGTCCCTGCTGATTGCAGCTCTGACTGGGATATTTAGGCGTGCAGGATTCATTAGCCCTTGCCAGTTGTCCATTGTTCTTGGAGGTTTTGCATCTCTGTCTGGTTCCTCCTGCCCTGCTGCCAAATCAGCAAAGATAAGTGTCTGGTTTTGTTTCTGCAGCACACATTCAGTACTATTCAATGTTTTTTCTTGTCCAGCTTAGACTGTGTTTGGATATTTCAGTCAAGTTGGATTCTCAGGAGATGCAGATATACATTCCATGTCTTTAGTTTGATGGTGGAATCTTTGTATTATCTGCTGTGGATATTTTAGGGTTTTAATACTGACCGCTTAGTATTCTGTCCTATCCTTTCCTATTTAGCTAGCGTGGCCTCTTTTGCTAAATCCTGATTTCTGCCTGCGTGTGTCTTTCCTCTAATACTCACAGTCAATATTTGTGGGGGGCTGCCTATCCTTTGGGGTTCTGCTCTGAGGCAAGATAGAATTCCCATTTCCATCTATAGGGGTATTTAGTCCTCCGGCTGTGTCGAGGTGTCTAGGATGTGTTAGGTTCACCCCACGGCTACTTCTAGTTGCGGTGACAGTTTAGGGTTTGCGGTCAGTACAGGTTCCACCTACTCCTGAGAAAGTCTCATGCGGCTCCAAGGTCACCGGATCATAACAGTGAGCACAAAGGTGTTCCTAGAGTCTCGGGTGCGGAGCATGGTGTGATTGAATCATGGGTGGTCAAACCACGTAGTGCAAAAAATGGTAGAAACCTCATTGAACCCTAGCATTGGGCACAAGGTCTGAGATAGAAATCCCAGTTACAGAGGACGGTCAGTTTTTGTGCTTGTCCATCCATCTGGTTATGTGTGTCTGAGAGTGTTGTCCCTCTTCCGGGATTAGCCGTCCTGTCTGTGACCGCACATGAGGAACGGAGAGATTAGTGTTGGTGCTGGTGAGCGCAAATTCTGTGTGGTCCCAGACAACTTGATGCGGTTCCGAGGGGACACACAGTGGTTTAACCATGTAAGAAGACAGCAGATACGTCTCATCCTCTGCGCTGGTCATAGATTTGGGCTGGGACTTCTGGTGACTGGATAACACTCAGTCTTTTGTTTGTCTAAAGCCAGCAGATAATGGTAAAAGTTTTTGCAATTCTATTAGAGAAGGGGAAATATGATGATGGCAGATAAGACTGCTGTATGATAGTGTTTGCCAGAGAGGGAAAGAAGCACATTCAGAATATGAGGCAATTAATGAAAGTATGTGGATTCCCCGAGAAAGGCAGATTACAGTCGATACAATGGCAGGGAGTTATCAAAGAAAAGAAACAAAGTTGGAAGATGAGGAATTGCTGCAAGTAACTTTAGCATGGTTCAGAACAGCAAAAAAAAAATCTGTCTAAGGAAAGTTGGGTGACTGACTTAATGAGGGTTTTCTGGAAATGTATTGAAGTAAAAAAGAGGATCTTTAAATGATGCTGACTTTTTAGATCAGGCTGAGATATGATGGAAAAACCTGTGTAATTAGAGGCGATGTGCAGGAAGAAAAACATGGTGATAAGTTATAGTATATGAAAGTATGAAACAAAGATGTTGCTGAACGCCATGCTGCTCCCAGTTTGTCTCCACCCCCTGACATTGTCCCTAGAGGATGGATATGTTGTGTATGTAGGAACTAGAATTTAGTTTGGGTGGAGACCTGTCCTGTATGTGGTGCCCCCTGTTGGCACATAGGAACTATTAAACATTCAATTTCTAAGCTAGGATTGTATCCTTTGTTATGCCCCCCTACCATTCATGTGCATAGTGTGCCTCTTGACCAGTGTCCCAAATGCTACGCCCCCATAAGTCTTGGCCATGTCCCCAATGAATTTTATGCCTGCACTAGATGGCACCAGCACCCCCTTCAGGCTCAGCCCTGCCCTCTAGTTCTTTTCCTGATAAAACCCAAACGGATGCAGCAGTTATAAATACGTCTGTCTTTTGCTGCCATCTGGCACTCAATAGGACAATTACTCAGCCAGGGTGGGCAGCCCACCTCAACCCCTGCTGTTCTCTTGCAGTGCTCATCTGGGTTATAGCCAACAGACCTTACAACCCAGACTAGGGGACCAGTTATGGTAAAGCCCCAGGAGAGTGTATGGCGTCCCTGGGATCCTAGTGAAACGCTGGCCATAATGAGTAGAATGAAAGACCCTGGAATATTTCCCATGTCATTTGTTACAGAGGATAATGAAAAAATAGTAATGCTTTCTGCTGTTGCTGGTGAGATTTAGAAGAACATATTAGCCTCCCAGACAGCCATCCTTCATGATATCCAACAGGATTCTACTGAATCAGGAGAAAATATTATACCCGGCTCTGGCAAAGTTAAAGGTGTAAAGTCTGTGATTATAGAGCCACTAATAATGTCCCACTCAGAGTATTAAAGTCATATTCCCAGCTCTGATAACACAAAAACTTGGTCCAGAGCCCCTGTTATGTAGACCAGGCAAGAGCAAAGAAATTTAATGTGTAAAGTAAAAAAATATTTAGAACTGAGAGTCCTCAGTGGTTGATACCTTTTACCAATATATATATCTTTCCTATGTGTGTAAAGTATGCACACAGGCGCTGCACAGGGGGATAGCCCCCTCCTCCCCTCTTCAATCTCTTAGGGGGGAGTCAGGGTCATAAAGCTGTGCTGCTGTGATAGCCCCCTCCTCTCTCAGCACTGCTTGACATCTCAGGTTTCACTGTGCATCCTTGTGTCTGATAATATCAGCATTCATGGCGCACTACTGATTTCAGCCATCCTGCTGCCTCTGGGGGGAAGAGGAGGGAAGTGGGTGGAAGTGGAACCTGCCTGACCTGCTAGTTGAACTACAACAGGACCATCACTGTGTACAGATAATGTCCCACATGGGGGTTTCAGTCATGGTGCCGATGTCCCACTAGATAATCCAGACCATGATCTCTTTGTGGATGGATTGCTGTATGGCTTAGATGACCCAGTTCTACATCGAATATGCTGTTGGTCCATGAAACCATAAATGCGGAACTCTGACGTGACGCAAGAACATGACTGCATAGATGTTGTGAATTTGCTTTTTGCTCCCTCTAGTGGTTACTAGTTTTTTGACTCTGGTTTTTCTGTCATTCCTTTTATCCGCACCTGGGTCGTTAGTTAGGGGTGTTGCTATATAAGCTCCCTGGACCTTCAGTTCAATGCCTGGCAACGTAGTTATCAGAGCTAGTCTGCTGTGCGCTTGTCTACTGATCCTGGTTCCAGTTATATCAGCTAAGTCTGCCTTTTGCCTTTTGCTATTTGTTTTGCTTTTGTATTTTTGTCCAGCTTGTTCCAAATCTATATCCTGACCTTCTCTGGAAGCTCTAGGGGGCTGGTGTTCTCCCCCCGGACCGTTAGACGGTTCGGGGGTTCTTGAATTTCCAGTGTGGATTTTGATAGGGTTTTTGTTGACCATATAAGTTACCTTTCTTTATTCTGCTATCAGTAAGCGGGCCTCTCTGTGCTAAACCTGGTTCATTTCTGTGTTTGTCATTTCCTCTTACCTCACCGTCATTATTTGTGGGGGGCTTCTATCCAGCTTTGGGGTCCCCTTCTCTGGAGGCAAGAAAGGTCTTTGTTTTCCTCTACTAGGGGTAGCTAGATTCTCCGGCTGGCGCGTGTCATCTAGAATCAACGTAGGAATGATCCCCGGCTACTTCTAGTGTTGGCGTTAGGAGTAGATATATGGTCAACCCAGTTACCACTGCCCTATGAGCTGGATTTTTGTATTCTGCAGACTTCCACGTTCCTCTGAGACCCTCGCCATTGGGGTCATAACAGTTTGCCAGGCCAGTATTAAATGTTTAATGCATTGCAGAAGAGGGATTATAAGAAAGAAGATTCTGAGTTTTTTTTTTTTTTTTTCTTCTTCCCCTTTACCTCAGAGTGGCTATGCTTGCTGCAGACATGAATGTCCAGACCTTGATTACAAGTGTGGACCAGCTGGCTACTCGTGTGCAGGGCATACAAGACTATGTTATCAGAAATCCTAGGTCAGAACCTAAAATACCGATTCCTGAACTGTTTTCCGGAGACAGGTTTAAGTTTAGGAATTTCGTGAATAATTGTAAATTGTTTTTGTCCCTGAGACCCTGTTCATCTGGAGATTCTGCTCAGCAAGTAAAAATTGTTATTTCGTTCTTACGGGGCGACCCTCAGGATTGGGCTTTTTCGCTGGCGCCAGGAGATCCGGCATTGGCTGATCTTGATGCGTTTTTTCTGGCGCTCGGTTTACTTTATGAGGAACCCAATCTTGAGATTCAGGCAGAAAAGGCCTTGCTGGCTATGTCTCAGGGGCATGACGAGGCTGAAGTGTATTGCCAAAAATTTCGGAAATGATCCGTGCTGACACATTGGAACGAGTGTGCACTGGCCGCTAATTTTAGAAATGGCCTTTCTGAAGCCATTAAGAATGTTATGGTGGGTTTTCCCATTCCCACAGGTCTGAATGATACTATGGCACTGGCTATTCAAATTGACCGGCGGTTGCGGGAGCGCAAAACCGCAAATTCCCTCATGGTGTTGTCTGAACAGACACCTAATTCGGTGCAATGTGATAGAAAAACTGCAAATTCCCTCATGGTGTTGTCTGAACAGACACCTGATTTAATGCAATGTGATAGAATCCTGACTAGAAATGAGCGGAAAATTCATAGACGCCGGAATGGCTTGTGCTACTACTGTGGTGATTCTACACATGTTATCTCAGCATGCTCTAAACGTATAGCTAAGGTTGTTAGTCCTGTCACCGTTGGTAATTTGCAACCTAAATTTATTCTGTCTGTAACTTTGATTTGCTCACTGTCATCTTATCCTGTCATGGCGTTTGTAGATTCAGGTGCTGCCCTGAGTCTCATGGATCTCTCATTTGCTAAGCGCTGTGGTTTTACTCTTGAACCATTAGAAAATCCTATTCCTCTTAGGGGTATTGATGCTACACCATTGGCAGCAAATAAACCGCAGTATTGGACACAGGTTACCATGTGCATGACTCCTGAACACCGCGAGGTGATACGTTTCCTGGTTTTACATAAAATGCATGATTTGGTTGTTTTAGGGCTGCCATGGTTACAGACTCATAATCCAGTCCTGGACTGGAAGGCTATGTCAGTCTCAAGTTGGGGCTGTCGTGGTATTCATGGGGATTCCCTGCCTGTGTCTATTGCTTCTTCTACGCCTTCGGAAGTTCCGGAGTATTTGTCTGATTATCAGGATGTCTTCAGTGAGTCTGAGTCCAGTGCACTGCCTCCTCATAGGGACTGTGACTGTGCTATAGATTTGATCCCAGGCAGTAAATTTCCTAAGGGAAGACTGTTTAATCTGTCGGTACCTGAACATACCGCTATGCGTTCATATATCAAGGAGTCTCTGGAGAAAGGACATATTCGTCCGTCTTCTTCTCCTCTTGGTGCGGGATTCTTTTTTGTGGCAAAAAAGGACGGATCTTTGAGACCTTGTATTGATTATCGGCTTTTAAATAAGATCACTGTCAAATTTCAGTATCCTTTGCCGCTGTTGTCTGACTTGTTTGCCCGGATTAAGGGTGCCAAGTGGTTCACCAAGATAGACCTTCGTGGTGCGTACAACCTTGTGCGCATTAAGCAAGGTGATGAATGGAAAACCGCATTCAATACGCCCGAAGGTCATTTTGAGTACTTGGTGATGCCTTTTGGGCTCTCCAATGCGCCTTCAGTTTTTCAGTCCTTTATGCATGACATTTTCCGGAAGTATCTGGATAAATTTTTGATTGTTTATCTGGATGATATTTTGGTTTTTTCTGATAATTGGGATTCGCATGTGGAGCAGGTCAGGTTGGTCTTTAAAATTTTGCGTGAAAATTCTTTGTTTGTCAAGGGCTCTAAGTGTCTCTTTGGTGTACAGAAGGTTCCCTTTTTGGGGTTCATTTTTTCCCCTTCTGCTGTGGAGATGGACCCAGTCAAGGTCCGAGCTATTCTTGATTGGACTCAGCCCTCGTCAGTTAAGAGTCTTCAGAAGTTCTTGGGCTTCGCTAACTTCTACCGTCGTTTTATCGCTAATTTTTCTAGCATTGTGAAACCTTTGACGGATATGACCAAGAAGGGCTCCGATGTAGCTAACTGGGCTCCTGCTGCCGTGGAGGCTTTCCAGGAGTTGAAACGCCGGTTTACTTCGGCGCCTGTTTTGTGCCAGCCTGACGTCTCACTTCCCTTTCAGGTTGAGGTGGATGCTTCGGAGATTGGGGCAGGGGCCGTTTTGTCGCAGAGAGGCCCTGGTTGCTCTGTTATGAAACCTTGTGCCTTTTTCTCTAGGAAGTTTTCGCCTGCCGAGCGAAATTATGATGTGGGCAATCGGGAGTTGTTGGCCATGAAATGGGCATTTGAGGAGTGGCGTCATTGGCTCGAGGGTGCTAAGCATCGTGTGGTGGTCTTGACTGATCACAAAAATCTGATGTATCTCGAGTCTGCTAAACGCCTTAATCCGAGACAGGCCCGCTGGTCATTGTTTTTCTCCCGCTTTGATTTTGTTGTCTCATATTTACCAGGTTCTAAGAATGTGAAGGCCGATGCTCTTTCTAGGAGCTTTGTGCCTGATGCTCCTGGAGTCGCTGATCCTGTTGGTATTCTTAAAGATGGAGTTATCTTGTCAGCTATTTCTCCGGATCTGCGACGTGTGTTGCAGAGATTTCAGGCTGATAGGCCTGAGTCTTGTCCACCTGACAGACTGTTTGTCCCGGATAAGTGGACCAGCAGAGTCATTTCCGAGGTTCATTCCTCGGTGTTGGCAGGTCACCCGGGAATTTTTGGCACCAGAGATCTGGTGGCCAGGTCCTTTTGGTGGCCTTCCTTGTCAAGGGATGTGCGGTCATTTGTGCAGTCCTGTGGGACTTGTGCTCGAGCTAAGCCTTGCTGTTCTCGTGCCAGCGGTTTGCTCTTGCCCTTGCCTGTCCCGAAGAGACCTTGGACACATATCTCCATGGATTTCATTTCTGATCTTCCGCTATCTCAGGGCATGTCCGTTATCTGGGTGATATGTGATCGCTTCTCCAAGATGGTCCATTTGGTTCCTTTGCCTAAGCTGCCTTCCTCTTCCGATCTGGTTCCTGTGTTTTTCCAGAACGTGGTTCGTTTGCACGGCATCCCTGAGAATATTGTGTCAGACAGAGGATCCCAGTTCGTTTCCAGGTTCTGGCGATCCTTTTGTAGTAGGATGGGCATTGATTTGTCGTTTTCGTCTGCTTTCCATCCTCAGACTAATGGACAGACGGAGCGAACCAATCAGACTTTGGAGGCTTATTTGAGGTGTTTTGTCTCTGCTGATCAGGACGATTGGGTGACATTCTTGCCGTTGGCTGAGTTTGCCCTTAATAATCGGGCTAGTTCCGCCACCTTGGTTTCGCCTTTTTTCTGCAACTCTGGTTTCCATCCTCGCTTTTCTTCGGGTCATGTGGAGCCTTCTGACTGTCCTGGGGTGGATTCTGTGGTGGATAGGTTGCAGCAGATCTGGAATCATGTGGTGGACAACTTGAAGTTGTCACAGGAGAAGGCTCAGCGCTTTGCCAACCGCCGCCGCGGTGTGGGTCCCCGACTACGCGTTGGGGATTTGGTATGGCTTTCTTCCCGCTTTGTTCCTATGAAGGTCTCCTCTCCCAAATTTAAACCTCGTTTTATTGGGCCTTACAAGATATTGGAAATCCTTAATCCTGTATCTTTTCGTCTGGATCTTCCTGTGTCGTTTGCTATTCACAATGTATTTCATAGGTCCTTGTTGCGGCGGTACATTGTGCCTGTAGTTCCTTCTGCTGAGCCTCCTGCTCCGGTGTTGGTTGAGGGCGAGTTGGAGTACGTGGTGGAGAAGATCTTGGATTCTCGCCTCTCCAGGCGGAGGCTTCAGTACCTGGTCAAGTGGAAGGGCTATGGTCAGGAGGATAATTCCTGGGTGGTCGCCTCTGATGTTCATGCGGCCGATTTAGTTCGTGCCTTTCATGCCGCTCATCCTGATCGCCCTGGTGGTCGTGGTGAGGGTTCGGTGACCCCTCACTAAGGGGGGGGTACTGTTGTGAATTTGCTTTTTGCTCCCTCTAGTGGTTACTAGTTTTTTGACTCTGGTTTTTCTGTCATTCCTTTTATCCGCACCTGGGTCGTTAGTTAGGGGTGTTGCTATATAAGCTCCCTGGACCTTCAGTTCAATGCCTGGCAACGTAGTTATCAGAGCTAGTCTGCTGTGCGCTTGTCTACTGATCCTGGTTCCAGTTATATCAGCTAAGTCTGCCTTTTGCCTTTTGCTATTTGTTTTGCTTTTGTATTTTTGTCCAGCTTGTTCCAAATCTATATCCTGACCTTCTCTGGAAGCTCTAGGGGGCTGGTGTTCTCCCCCCGGACCGTTAGACGGTTCGGGGGTTCTTGAATTTCCAGTGTGGATTTTGATAGGGTTTTTGTTGACCATATAAGTTACCTTTCTTTATTCTGCTATCAGTAAGCGGGCCTCTCTGTGCTAAACCTGGTTCATTTCTGTGTTTGTCATTTCCTCTTACCTCACCGTCATTATTTGTGGGGGGCTTCTATCCAGCTTTGGGGTCCCCTTCTCTGGAGGCAAGAAAGGTCTTTGTTTTCCTCTACTAGGGGTAGCTAGATTCTCCGGCTGGCGCGTGTCATCTAGAATCAACGTAGGAATGATCCCCGGCTACTTCTAGTGTTGGCGTTAGGAGTAGATATATGGTCAACCCAGTTACCACTGCCCTATGAGCTGGATTTTTGTATTCTGCAGACTTCCACGTTCCTCTGAGACCCTCGCCATTGGGGTCATAACAATAGATGAGTCAGGAAACAGTGGCTTCTGCACATGTTCATGATAAACCTGATCCTAATGCAGATTTTGAGTTTTTTCCTGCAGATGGCTCCAGATACCACCAGGATGGGCGATTCTACACTGGATATGCAGTAGTATCCTCACATGAGGTAATCCGAACTGAACCACTCGCTCCTCACATGTTTGTGAAGGAGGCAGAGTTGAAGGCACTCACTGAGGCGTGTAGAGCTGCTGCAGGTAAAGTCGCTAATATTTACACAGATTCGAATTATGGATGGGGAATATCCCATGACTATGGCCCTATCTGGAGAAGCAGAGCTGGTGAAACAATTAATGGAGGCATTGATGTTACCAGTCCAGGTTGGCATCGTTAAGGTGAAAGCACACATAAACAGTGAGTCCTCGGAGGTAGAGGGTTACAGAAGGGCAGATGAGGCTTCTAAAGTAGCAGCAAGGCAGCCTAGGGAGCAGTGGACAGTGGCGGGGAATCAAAGTATTCCAGTCACACTGAGCCTAAATGTCCAGAAATCCCTCCAGCTGCCCAAACAGAGAAGAAACACTGGGGAGAATGGGAGCTGAGCTGAACTCAAATAGAGTATGGGAGAATAAGGATGAATTGTGTATACCAAGGTCCCTGTTCCCAATCATGGCGCAAGCAACACATGGCCCCACTCACACCTCAAAATGTCACATGTGTCCATGGCAAATTCCTTCTGGATCGCTCCTGGTTTCAGTTACGCAGCCATGAAACTCATGCAGTCATGCCTCGTCTGTGCACAGCACAACCCAGGTAAAACAGTAAAAGTCCCTAAGAAAGCGACACCCAGGTCTCTCTACCCGTTTCAGAGACTGCAGACTGACTACATACAACTACCCAGGTAGGAGTGTATGAATATGTCCTAGTATGTGCAGATCTCTTCTCTAGTTGGCCGGAAGCCCATCCAGTAAAATGTGCTAATTAATGCTAAAATGACACTTAAGCTTAAAAATTCAGAAGGCCATGACAGACACATGAAAGAATTGGGTAGAGTGCTTGTCTCTTGCACTTTCTTCAGTCAGACCCACTCCAAATAGAAACATAGGTTTATCTTCTTCTGAAGTCCTCTTGGTAGTGTGCCAAAGACTGGTCTGTACTACCCATAAGTACTACAGCCTATGTCCAGGCCTTGCAGAAAAGACTTAATATGGTGCATAAACATGTATTCTCATCCATTCCAGATCCTAATGAAAGTGCATACGTGCATCAGCTGAATCCAGGCGATTGGTGGTCATATGCAGACATGTGAGAAGAAGCCTAAATCCACGTTTTGAGTGGCCATACCAAGTACTCCTGACAACCTACCTCAGTGTAACTCTAAGGGAGACCACCATGGATTCATGCCTCACATTGAAAAAGTGGACTAACCACATTTGACTTCTACATGAATAAAGATTGCATCAAGGGGGGTAAAAGCTTAACATTGCCTGTTTAATGGTCAGCTCAGATGTCACAATCCATGTACTGTGTTTTTCCTTTGTCCTTTTTGTTTGTCACTGTCCCCTGTGTGTATTATCTGCAGTGATGAGGCTAGCGTCCCTTGCCAGCCAGTGCACTAGTCAGGGCAATGTTAGGTGACAGTGAGGGACGAGGTTCCTGGCTGTGGTGGGGGGAAGGACCCACTTAGGGCATTAGGGCAGTGCAGGGACAGGTTTAGGTTAAATTCAGGTGGTGACCATTCCCCATTTCCCTATCAGTAAAGCCTTCCTTTCCCCATTTTCCATCCCTTTGTGTGTGTTGCGCCATTCATTGACCGACCACCTATTAGGTCATATTATATTGTGATATCAGGTTAATAATTGATTTAGGGGGGACTGTGAAGGAGAAAATGGCTAATGAAATCAATTATTAAACCTTATATAAGTCAGTTCAGATATGGTGTAGCAAGATGGAGTCTATTTCCTGATCAGCAGCACACTGGAAGGAATTTTTGGAATGTGAACGAGTCACTGGACATTGGACACTGGACATTGAACTGAATACCATATATGGAAGTGAAGTTGGAAATGAAGTTGGAATGAACCAATCAGAGTGACACTAACTATTCAGAAGTTGTGCGACCTCCCCCATTTGCTGCTTGTAGTATCTTCCTTTGTTCAGAGAATAAAGCAGTTGTGTGTAAGCCTTTGCTGAGAGAGGAGTGTGTATCTGTCTCTGTGTATCTGATACATTCTTTGCCTCTAAGCTAGCACTCAGCTTATATTTGGTCAGGTACAAGCAATCATATAGATCTCACTTTAAGAAATCACCCTCACACTATGAGTACAGACATCAGGTATTAGACCATCACATACATTATTATCTACTATATAACATCTGACATCTGTACATATAGCATAACACATATGTAACACCCCAGGTTCCTGGTTGTTACAGTGGCATTGCTTTCCTCATGGGGAGAATGATGTCACGCTTGGAAGCGATGAAGGATCTCTTTTACCAGGTAATCACAAACATGCAACATGTTCATACTCCAGGCCAGAAGGGAAAGCTCTCATCCATCTTGTGGGTGGCTCCCCTATATATATTATGGTCTGGGGGAAAGAGAGTTCAGTCAGTCAATCAGAGAGACAGAGGAGAGAGCAAGTGAGGGGCCGTGCAGCCACAAGAAGTGCTGCAGCTCCTGGAAAGAAAGGAAAGCATAACTGATTGTAGAGAGCATGAAGGAGGAAAGAAGTAAAGGCGAAGTTAAGAGCTGGAGAGAAAAGCTGTGACTGGGCTTTCTCCACGCTGAGCTCAGATACTGGTAGCCAGAAGACCGAGGTTGTGCAGAATTCTACATCTCACAGCAGAAACCGGCAGGACAGCAGATTGCAAGTTACGTGTCCACCATACACCTGAAGACACAGTAATGCATAGAACCCAGGTTGTGATAGAGATCCTGTAAAAAGGCTCGAGTTACCTGTCATACATGTATTGTCCTACCTAAAAGGGGACAGAGAGAACACATATAGACCTTGTGAGAGGCCTAGGGCAGCATGGAGCTAGAGGGACGGCTTCTAACTCCACCTGGTAAAGGGGACTCACAACTCACTTCTAAGCCGGCCAGACCCTACCTGTACCTGTGATCTGGTGCCCTGGACTGTGGCTGCCTGAATTAATCCGTAAACAAGGTAAAGAGACTGCAAACTTGTGTCCTCTGTTTCTTGCTACACTGCCCACCATCTTCATCTATACACCGGAAGCCCTGGGGACCCAGCTTCACCTGCGGGAAGCTATACCATCTTAGCTGCCATAACATCACCCCAGTGGACCACTTTAAGCAGGGTCGGTCACCTCTGACCGAGAACCACAGGTGGTGTCACGAACACAAACTTTATACAAAACCCATTTAAAGACTTCCCTTATTACTTGGATGCCCCGGCCATGGACCGGGTCGCCGCCACCGTGACCTCCCCTTTAACAATGACCAGGCTCAGTACCGAGTACCCCACAGCCCTGGCGGGCGATTCACATACAGGATAATATATTACTTGCATATGAAACACTGTTATAAAAACATCAGATGTATACAGTATACACATGTGTATGTGTGTAGATACGTACAGTGCCTTGCAAAAGTATTCGGGCCCCTGGAACTTTTCATCCTTTTCCCACATATCATGCTTCAAACATAAAGATACCAAATGTAAATTTTTAGTGAAGACTCAACAACAAGTGGAACACAATTGTGAAGTTGAACGAAATATATTGGTTATTTTACATTTTTGTGGAAATACAAAAACTGAAAAGTGGGGCGTGCAATATTATTCATCCCCTTTACATTCAGTGCAGCAAACTCAATCCAGAAGTTCATTGTGGATCTCTGAATGATCCAATCTTGTCCTAAATGCCTAATGATGATAAATATAATCCACCTGTGTGTATTCAAGTCTCCGTATAAATGCACCTGCTCTGTGATAGTCTCAGGATTCTGTTTGAAGCACAGAGAGCATCATGAAGACCAAGGAACACAACAGGCAGGTCCATGATACTGTTAAGTTTAAAGCTGGATTTCGATACAAATATATATATATATATATATATATATATATATATATATATATATATATATATATATAAATATATATAAAATGATTTCCAAAACTTTAAAGTTTAAACATCCCCAAGGAGCACAGTGCAGGTGATCATATTGAAATGGAAGGAGTATCATACCACTGCAAATCTACCAAGACCTGGCTGTCCCTCTAAACTTTCATCTCAAACAAGGAGAAGACTGATCAGAGATGCAGCCAAGAGGCCCATGATCACTCTGGATGAACTGCAGAGATCTACAGCTGAGGTGGGACAGTATGTCCATAGGACAACAATCAGTCGTACACTGCGCAAATCTGACCTTTATGGAAGAGTGGCAAGAAGAAAGCCATTTCTTAAAGATATCCATAAAAAGTGTTGTTTAAAGTTTGCATCAAGCCATCTGGGAGACACAACAAACATGTGGAAGAAGGTGCTCTGGTCAGATGAAACCAAAATCGAACTTTTTGTCAATAATGCCAAGCGATATGTTTGGCGTAAAGGCAACACAGCTCATCACCCTGAACACACCATCCCCACTGTCAAACATGGTGGTGGCAGCATCATGGTTTGAGCCTGCTTTTCTTCAGCAGGGACAGGGAATATGGTTAAAATTGATGGGAAGATGGATGGAGCCAAATACAGGACCATTCTTGAAGAAAACCTGTTGGAGTCTGCAAAAGACCTGAGACTGGGACGGAGATTTGTCTTCCAACAAGACAATGATCCCAAACATAAAGCAAAATCTACAATGGAATGGTTCACAAATAAACATATCCAGGTATTAGAATGGCCAAGTCAAAGTCCAGACCTCAATCCAATTGAGAATCTGTGTTAAGAGCTGAAAACTGCTGTTCACAAACGATCTCCATCAAACCTCTATGAGCTTGAGCTGTTTGCCAAGGAAGAATGGGCAAGAATTTCAGTCTCTCGATGTACAAAACTGATAGAGACATACCCCAAGCGACTTGCAGCTGTAATCGCAGCAAAAGGTGGCGCAACAAAGTATTAATTTAAAGGGGCTGAATAATATTGCCCGCCCCACTTTCCAGTTTTTGAATTTCCACAAAAAAAAACAATAAATTTTGTTCAAGTTCACAATTGTGTTCCACCAAGAATTTACATTTGGTATCTTTATGTTTGAAGCATGATATGTGAGAAAAGGTTGAAAAGTTCCAGGGGGACGAATACTTTCGCAAGGCACTGTATATATATCACTGTGTATACTGTATAGCATCTTATGTCTGTACACAAAGTATAAGGCCATGTTCACACTTGCGCGCATTTGCCATGTTTTTTCTGCGTGGATTTGTTAACAAAACCTGAAGCAAAACCTGATGCCAACAAAGTGAATGAGAAACGTGGTGTCATGCAAATGTTTAGTATTTTTGACTTAGGCTAATTTCACACTAGGTGTTTTTGCAACGTACTGTATGTTGATGCTTTTTTCAAGCAAATTTTCAGCTGCGTTTTACAGTACCAGCGAAATCTATGAGATTTCAGAAATCTCATGCACACACATTGTTTTTTTTTCTCATCAGGATTTTGCGCTATGCATGTTTTTTTTTGCACAATGGAGCATGTCACTTCTTTCACCGTTTGTTCACCCACTGAAATAAATGGGTGGTTAAAAAATTCTGACAAAACACACCAAAAGCTCAGGAATTAGGTTTTGCTGTGTTTTTTTTTGTGCCAAAATGTGATTCTATAGAACATGACTTTTTTTTTAACACTAAACATTATCAGCATGCACAAGAGACAATTCTAGCATGCCAGAACTGCAGCAAAAAACTCTTAAAAAACCGCAAGAAAAACAAGCTTTTTTCTGCAGCTTCTTTCCTGCCAAGCGATCAGGCTTTGCTGCAGAAAGAATGCCTAGTGTAAACTTACCCTTTCAGATTTGGTGCAGAGAATAATCTGCAGCATGTCAACATACTTCCCAACTTTTGAAGAAGGTAAAGAGGGTCAAAGGAAGTGGAGTGCACAGCGGCACACTTTAGGCCATGCCCCTGACTACACCCATTTCACAACTAGTCACACCCATATCCATGCCCCAACCACACCCATTTAACACTGCTGTTCACACTGTTTCATAAACAATAATTATAAACATACCAAATAAAATTACAAACCACACCGGCGCTACCCTAAATAGGAGAGGAGAAAGCTGTTTACGAACACTCAGTAAAGTAGCTGCTGGTAGTAGACAAACACTGTGCTGATTTCCGTCGATAAAAAAAAGTCCGACACTGCTCGGCAGTGTGTGATGTCTCTGAGGTACAGAGCCTTGCTGTGGCCAAAAAGACAGTGACGTCACATACTGCCGAGCACTGTCGACCATTTTTTTCTTTTCTCCGTGTAACCAGGGAAGCCGCCGGCCAGGACATCCCTGGCTCTGCGCGGATGTGTGAGTCCTCACTGCTTACTGCATAGATCCTCAGGCGGTGTACGCTCAGCAGATCACTCAGCCCTGCAGGGACTTGCAGCAGGATACTAATCATCTGCGAAGAACCGGCAGATATCTGCACATCAATCGAACTCTCACCTGCCAGACTCATTGTGAATCCTAAGGTATGTAAACCTAATTAGTGTGCAGTCTAAACAAAACCCACTATTTAGTGTTATTGCCTAATGCCTGCGGGCTGAATTCTCTGTGCATTTACGGCAGTGATTTGTGCGACTAATAGCCCGAGTGGCTTATTCAATGTCTACCTACTAGCAACTGCATGTAGAGTAGCTGCGGAGACACCATCACGTGTTTCTCAACGCAAGCAGTGAATAGCCAGGCCTTTCTGTTGTGAATTCTGTTTTTGGGCTCCCTCTGGTGGTTACTGGTGGTACTGGTTGACTGGTGTCTTGTTTTTTCCAGTGCACCTGTTTCCATTAGGAAATTGGGAGTCTCCTATTTAGTCTGGCTTCCCAGTCATTGCAGTGCCGGCAATCAATGTTATCAGAGCACCTTGTTGCTTGCTTCCTGCTCCAAGTCTGCAAGTCAGCTAAGTTGAATCTTTGGCTTTTGTGTTTGTTTTGTCCAGCATGCATTTTCATATCTCGTGCGGCTGGAAGCTCTAGTGATCTGGAATTGCTACTCCGGTGTCATGAGTTGACAACGGAGTTAAGGTAATTCCAGGATGGCTGTTCAGGGTTTTGAGGTGACCGCGAAGTCCTCTTTGGTATATTCCGCTATCTAGTCAGAGGGCCTCGCTTTGCTGAATCTATATTCATACTGCGTTTGTGTTTTCCCCTTACCTAACCGTTATTATATGTGGGGGGCTACTATAACCTTTGGGGTTTCCCTGGAGGCAAGTCAGGTCTGTGTATTCCTCTATTAGGGGTAGTTAGTTCTCCGGCTGGCGCGAGGTGTCTAGAGACAACGTAGGCACACCTCCTGGCTATTTTTAGTTGCGTGTTAGGTTCAGTATCGCGGTTACCTAAGATACCATCCTTCCTAGAGCTTGTCTGTTTTTTGCCTAAGTCCCTGCCATTGGGAATCATGACAGTATTCAGGGGTTTGTATTAAGAGTATTGGCTGAAGAAAGAGAGTAAAAAGAAGTTTCTGACACTTTTTTTTTTTTTTTTTTTTTTTTTTGCTCAGAAGTTCTCCTAGCCATAATTGCAGTCTGCTGTTTTTTTGTTTTTTTTCTCTCCTCTTAACCCCTGAATGGCTCAGATCTCTGCTGTTGAAAAATGGATATCCAGAGTTTAGCTTCAAACCTAAATGCTCTCGCTTCTAAGGTTCAAAATATCCAAGACTATGTTATGCATGCTCCTGTGTCTGAACCCAAGATCCCTATACCCGAGTTCTTTTCTGGAGATAGATCTCGTTTTTTGAATTTTAAGCACAATTGTAAATTGTATCTTTCTCTGAGATCTCGCTCCGCTGGAGATTCCGCTCAGCAGGTTAAAATTGTTATTTCCTTGTTGCGGGGTGACCCCCAGAATTGGGCATTTGCATTGGCACCAGGGGATCCTGCGCTGCTCAGTGTGGATGCGTTTTTTCTGGCACTGGGGTTGCTCTATGAGGAACCTAATTTGGAGATTCAGGCTGAAAAGGCCTTAATAGCCCTCTCTCAAGGGCATGATGAAGCTGAAATATATTGTCAAAAATTTCGAAAATGGTCTGTGCTTACTCAGTGGAATGAGTGCGCCCTGGCGGCGAATTTCAGAGAAGGTCTCTCTGACGCCGTTAAAGATGTCATGGTGGGGTTTCCTACGCCCACAGGTCGGAATGAATCCATGACTATGGCTATTCAGATTGATCGGCGTTTACGGGAGCGCAAACCTGTGCACCATTTGGCGGTGTCTTCTGAGCAGGCACCAGAGATTATGCAATGTGATAGAATTCTGTCCAGAGGTGAACGGCAGAATTATAGGCGCAAAAATGGGTTGTGCTTCTACTGTGGTGATTCTGCTCATGTTATATCAGCATGCTCTAAACGCACAAAAAAGGTTGATAAGTCTTTTTCAATTGGCACCTTACAATCTAAGTTTATTTTGTCTGTAACTTTGATTTGTTCATTGTCATCTATCACTGTGGATGCCTATGTGGATTCTGGCGCTTCCTTGAGTCTTATGGATTGGTCCTTTGCCAGACGTTGTGGGTTTAGCCTAGAGCCTTTGGAAGTTCCTATCCCTCTGAAGGGTATCGACTCCACACCTTTGGCTAGGAATAAACCACAATTCTGGACACAAGTGACTATGTGTATGACTCCTGACCATCGGGAGGTGATTCGCTTCCTTGTGTTGCATAACTTGCATGATGTCTTAGTGCTTGGATTGCCATGGTTGCAAACTCATAATCCAGTCCTCGACTGGAAAACAATGTCTGTGTTAAGCTGGGGATGTTGGGGGGCTCATGGGGAAGTACCTTTGGTTTCCATTGCTTCATCTACTCCCTCTGAAATTCCCGCATTTTTGTCTGATTTTTGCAATGTTTTTGAGGAGCCTAAACTTGGTTCTCTTCCCCCTCACCAGGATTGTGATTGTGCTATAGAATTGATTCCTGGCAGCAAGTTTCCCAAGGGTCGTTTGTTCAATCTGTCTGTGCCTGAGCATGCTGCTATGCGAGAGTAAATTAAGGAGTCCTTGGAAAAGGGACATATCCGTCCATCCTCATCCCCTTTAGGAGCAGGTTTTTTTTTCGTGGGTAAAAAAGATGGCTCCCTGAGGCCCTGTATTGATTATCACTTGTTGAATAAGATTACAGTCAAATATCAGTATCCTTTGCCACTATTGACTGATTTATTTGCTCGTATTAAAGGGGCAAAGTGGTTCTCTAAGGTTGATCTTCGGGGTGCGTATAATTTGGTGCGGATTAAGCAGGGAGATGAGTGGAAAACTGCATTTAATACGCCCGAGGGCCATTTTGAGTATTTGGTAATGCCTTTTGGTCTTTCTAATGCTCCTTCAGTCTTTCAGTCCTTTATGCACAATATTTTCCGTAAATACCTGGATAAATTTATGATTGTGTATTTGGATGATATTTTGATTTTTTCGGATGACTGGGAGTCGCATGTTCAACAGGTTAGGAAGGTTTTTCAGGTTTTGCGGTCCAATTCTTTGTTTGTAAAGGGTTCAAAGTGCATTTTTGGGGTTCAGAAGATCTCCTTTTTGGGGTATATTTTTTCCCCTTCTTCTGTTGAGATGGATCCTGTCAAGGTTCGGGCTATTTGTGATTGGACGCAGCCTACTTCCCTGAAGAGTCTTCAGAAGTTCTTGGGCTTTGCTAATTTCTATCGTCGATTTATAACTGGGTTTTCAAGTGTGGTTAGACCTCTGACTGATTTGACTAAGAAGTGTGCTGATGTTGCCAATTGGTCCTCTGCGGCTGTGGAGGCCTTTCGGGAGCTTAAGCGCCGCTTTTCTTCTGCCCCTGTGTTGCGTCAGCCTGATGTTTCGCTCCCTTTTCAGGTTGAGGTTGATGCTTCCGAGATTGGAGCAGGGGCGGTTTTGTCGCAGAAAGGTCCCGATTGCTCAGTGATGAGACCATGTGCATTCTTCTCTCGAAAATTTTCGCCCGCCGAGCGAAATTATGATGTCGGTAATCGGGAGCTCTTGGCTATGAAGTGGGCATTTGAGGAGTGGCGTCATTGGCTTGAGGGTGCTAGACATCAGGTGGTGGTCTTGACTGATCACAAGAATCTGATTTACCTTCAGTCTGCCAGGCGTCTGAATCCTAGACAGGCGCGCTGGTCTTTGTTTTTCTCCCGGTTTAATTTTGTGGTTTCATACTTGCCGGGCTCGAAAAATGTGAAGGCAGATGCTCTTTCTAGGAGTTTTGAGCCTGACTCCTCTGGTGATTCTGAGCCTATGGGTATCCTTAAGGATGGAGTGATTTTGTCTGCTGTCTCCCCAGACTTGCGGCGTGCTTTGCAGGAGTTTCAGACTGATAGGCCTGATCGTTGTCCGCCTGGGAGATTGTTCGTTCCAGATGAATGGACCAGTAGAGTCATCTCAGAGGTTCATTCTTCTGTGTTGGCAGGCCACCCTGGAATTTTTGGTACCAGAGATTTGGTGGCCAGATCCTTCTGGTGGCCTTCCTTGTCTCGGGATGTGCGTACCTTTGTGCAGTCTTGTGATGTTTGTGCTCGGGCCAAGCCTTGCTGTTCTCGGGCTAGTGGATTGTTGTTGTCCTTGCCTATTCCGAAGAGGCCGTGGACGCACATCTCTATGGACTTTATCTCGGATCTCCCAGTTTCTCAGAAAATGTCTGTCATTTGGGTGGTGTGTGACCGTTTTTCTAAGATGGTTCATTTGGTACCCTTGCCCAAATTGCCTTCTTCATCGGAGTTGGTTCCTTTGTTTTTTCAGAATGTGGTTCGTTTACATGGTATCCCGGAAAACATCGTTTCTGACAGGGGATCTCAATTTGTGTCCAGGTTCTGGCGAGCGTTCTGTGCTAGGATGGGCATTGATTTGTCTTTTTCGTCTGCGTTCCATCCCCAGACTAATGGCCAGACGGAGCGAACTAATCAGACCTTGGAGACTTATTTGAGGTGTTTTGTGTCTGCTGATCAGGATGATTGGGTCGCCTTTTTGCCGTTGGCAGAGTTTGCCCTCAATAATCGGGCCAGTTCTGCCACTCTGGTTTCTCCTTTCTTTTGCAATTCAGGGTTTCACCCTCGTTTTTCATCTGGCCAGGTGGAATCTTCGGATTGTCCTGGAGTGGACACTGTGGTGGATAGACTGCACCAGATTTGGAGTCATGTGGTGGACAATTTGAAGCTGTCTCAGGAGAAGACTCAGCAGTTTGCTAATCGTCATCGTCGTGTGGGTCATCATCTCCGTGTTGGGGACTTGGTGTGGTTGTCTTCTCGTTTTGTCCCTATGAAGGTCTCCTCTCCTAAGTTTAAGCCTCGGTTTATAGGTCCTTATAAGATTTTGGAGATTCTTAATCCTGTATCTTTTCGTTTGGATCTACCAGCATCTTTCACCATTCATAATGTCTTCCATCGGTCGTTGTTGCGGAGGTACGAGGTACCGGTTGTTCCTTCTGTTGAGCCTCCTGCTCCTGTGCTGGTGGAGGGTGAATTGGAGTATGTTGTGGAGAAGATTTTGGACTCTCGCATTTCCAGACGGAGACTTCAGTATTTGGTTAAATGGAAGGGATACGGTCAGGAGGATAATTCTTGGGTGACTGCCTCTGATGTTCATGCTTCGGATTTGGTTTGCGCCTTTCATAGGGCGCATCCAGATCGCCCTGGTGGTTCTCATGAGGGTTCGGTGCCCCCTCCTTAAGGGGGGGGTACTGTTGTGAATTCTGTTTTTGGGCTCCCTCTGGTGGTTACTGGTGGTACTGGTTGACTGGTGTCTTGTTTTTTCCAGTGCACCTGTTTCCATTAGGAAATTGGGAGTCTCCTATTTAGTCTGGCTTCCCAGTCATTGCAGTGCCGGCAATCAATGTTATCAGAGCACCTTGTTGCTTGCTTCCTGCTCCAAGTCTGCAAGTCAGCTAAGTTGAATCTTTGGCTTTTGTGTTTGTTTTGTCCAGCATGCATTTTCATATCTCGTGCGGCTGGAAGCTCTAGTGATCTGGAATTGCTACTCCGGTGTCATGAGTTGACAACGGAGTTAAGGTAATTCCAGGATGGCTGTTCAGGGTTTTGAGGTGACCGCGAAGTCCTCTTTGGTATATTCCGCTATCTAGTCAGAGGGCCTCGCTTTGCTGAATCTATATTCATACTGCGTTTGTGTTTTCCTCTTACCTAACCGTTATTATATGTGGGGGGCTACTATAACCTTTGGGGTTTCCCTGGAGGCAAGTCAGGTCTGTGTATTCCTCTATTAGGGGTAGTTAGTTCTCCGGCTGGCGCGAGGTGTCTAGAGACAACGTAGGCACACCCCCTGGCTATTTTTAGTTGCGTGTTAGGTTCAGTATCGCGGTTACCTAAGATACCATCCTTCCTAGAGCTTGTCCGTTTTTTGCCTAAGTCCCTGCCATTGGGAATCATGACACCTTTCCCCGGGAAGGAACAACCACGGGAAGGGCAGCATCCAATAAAGGAAAACATCCAATACAGGAAAACCACCTATGCCAAGCATGGTATCCATCCACAGACAGCTGTTTCGGGGGTTTTGCCCCTTATAGGTGGGTTTTTGCTTGGCATAGGTGGTTTTCCTGTATTGGATGTTTTCCTTTATTGGATGCTGCCCTTCCCGTGGTTGTTCCTTCCCGGGGAAAGGCCAGGCTAATCACTGCTTGCGTTGAGAAACATGTGATGGTGTCTCCGCAGCTACTCTACATGCATTTGCATATTTCCCATAAGGGATGGGGGCAGTGTTCTGGATCACTGCGTCGAGAAACACGTGATGGTGTCTCCGCGGTGTTGGATGTTTTGGTCTCCCCGAGGCCAATCATCTGTGCCTTTACAGCCTTTTTACTAGGCACTGCTCCTAATAGCCAGATTCCTACTCCACACTGATGAGGGGCAAAAACCCCGAAACAGCTGTCTGTGGATGGATACCATGCTTGGCATAGGTGGTTTTCCTGTATTGGATGTTTTCCTTTATTGGATGCTGCCCTTCCCGTGGTTGTTCCTTCCCGGGGAAAGGCCTGGCTACTCACTGCTTGCGTTGAGAAACACGTGATGGTGTCTCTGCAGCTACTCTACATGCATTTGCATATTTCCCATAAGGGATGGGGGCAGTGTTCTGGATCACTGCGTCAAGAAACACGTGATGGTGTCTCCGCGGTGTTGGATGTTTTGGTCTCCCCGAGGCCTATCATCTGTGCCTTTACAGCCTTTTTACTAGGCACTGCTCCTAATAGCCAGATTCCTACTCCACACTGATGAGGGGCAAAAACCCTGAAACAGCTGTCTGTGGATGGATACCATGCTTGGCATAGGTGGTTTTCCTGTATTGGATGTTTTCCTTTATTGGATGCTGCCCTTCCCGTGGTTGTTCCTTCTCGGGGAAAGGCCTGGCTATTCACTGCTTGCATTGGGAAACACATGATGGTGTCTCTGCAGCTACTCTACATGCATTTGCATATTTCCCATAAGGGATGGGGGCAGTGTTCTGGATCACTGCGTCGAGAAACACGTGATGGTGTTGGATGTTTTGGTCTCCCCGAGGCCAATCATCTGTGCCTTTACAGCCTTTTTACTAGGCACTGCTCCTAATAGCCAGATTCCTACTCCACACTGATGAGGGGCAAAAACCCCGAAACAGCTATCTGTGGATGGATACCATGCTTGGCATAGGTGGTTTTCCTGTATTGGATGTTTTCCTTTATTGGATGCTGCCCTTCCCGTGGTTGTTCCTTCCCGGGGAAAGGCCTGGCTATTCACTGCTTGCGTTGAGAAACACGTGATGGTGTCTCCGCAGCTACTCTACATGCATTTGCATATTTCCCATAAGGGATGGGGGCAGTGTTCTGGATCACTGCGTTGAGAAACACGTGATGGTGTCTCCGCGGTGTTGGATGTTTTGGTCTCCCCGAGGCCAATCATCTGTGCCTTTACAGCCTTTTTACTAGGCACTGCTCCTGATAGCCAGATTCCTACTCCACACTGATGAGGGGCAAAAACCCCAAAACAGCTGTCTGTGGATGGATACCATGCTTGGCATAGGTGGTTTTCCTGTATTGGATGTTTTCCTTTATTGGATGCTGCCCTTCCCGTGGTTGTTTCTTCCCGGGGAAAGGCCTGGCTACTCACTGCTTGCATTGAGAAACATGTGATGGTGTCTCTGCAGCTACTCTACATGCATTTGCATATTTCCCATAAGGGATGGGGGCAGTGTTCTGGATCACTGTGTCGAGAAACACGTGATGGTGTCTCCGCGGTGTTGGATGCTTTGGTCTCCCCGAGGCCAATCATCTGTGCCTTTACAGCCTTTTTACTAGGCACTGCTCCTAGTAGCCAGATTCCTACTCCACACTGATGAGGGGCAAAAACCCCGAAACAGCTGTCTGTGGATGGATACCATGCTTGGCATAGGTGGTTTTCCTGTATTGGATGTTTTCCTTTATTGGATGCTGCCCTTCCCGTGGTTGTTCCTTCCCGGGGAAAGGCCTGGCTATTCACTGCTTGCGTTGAGAAACACGTGATGGTGTCTCCGCAGCTACTCTACATGCATTTACATATTTCCCATAAGGAATGGGGGCAGTGTTCTGGATCACTGCGTTGAGAAACACGTGATGGTGTCTCCGCGATGTTGGATGTTTTGGTCTCCCCGAGGCCAATCATCTGTGCCTTTACTACCTACTAGCAACTGGCATCAGCTGTATACATATAATCACTTATTATTGAGCACTTGTTTAGGTGGGTAGACCATTCCACCTAAACAAATTTTTTAGCTTGGTATTTTTGTCTATTATAATAATTATAAACAGAAAAAAATATGTCCACGCCCCGCAGTGCTCCATACTGTATAATGGCCACACATGATGCTCCATACTGTATAATGGCCACACATGATACTTAATACTGTATAATGGCCACACAGTGCTCCATACTGTATAATGGCCACACATGATGCTCCATACTGTATAATGGCCACACAGTGCTCCTTACTGTATAATGGCCCCACGTGATGCTCAATGCTGTATAATGGCCCCACAGTTCTCCATACTGTATAATAGCCCCACAGTGCTCCATACTGTATAATGGCCCCCCATGATGCTGCATACTGTATAATGGCCACACATGATGCTCAATACTGTATAATGGCCACACATGATGCTCAATACTGTATAATGGCCACACAGTGCTCCATACTGTATAATGGCCACACATTGCTCCATACTGTAAAATGGCCCCAAATGATGCTCCATACTGTATAATGGCCACACAGTGCTCCATACTGTATAATGGCCACACATGATGTTCCATACTGTATAATGGCCACACAGTGCTCCATACTGTATAATGGCCGCACAGTGCTCCATACTGTATAATGGCCACACATGATGCTGCATACTGTATAATGGCCACACATGATGCTCAATACTGTATAATGGCCACACATGATGCTCAATACTGTATAATGGCCACACAGTGCTCCATACTGTATAATGGCCACACATTGCTCCATACTGTAAAATGGCCCCAAATGATGCTCCATACTGTATAATGGCCACACAGTGCTCCATACTGTATAATGGCCACACATGATGTTCCATACTGTATAATGGCCACACAGTGCTCCATACTGTATAATGGCCGCACAGTGCTCCATACTGTATAATGGCCACACATGATGCTCAATACTGTATAATGGCCTCACATGATGCTCCATACCGTATAATGGCCTCACATGATGCTGCGTACAGTATAATGGCCACACATCATGCTCCATACTGTATAATGGCCCCACGTGATGCTGCGTACAGTATAATGGCCACACATGATGCTCCATACTGTATAATGGCCCCACATGATGCTCAATACTGTATAATGGCCACACAGTGCTCCATACTGTATAATGGCCACACATGATGCTCAATACTGTATAATGGCCACACAGTGCTTCATACTGTATAGTGGCCCCATATGATGCTGTGTACAGTATAATGGCCTTATATGACAATGCCAGTGTACAGTCAGGGCTGTAGATGTGTCCCAGCAGCTCTGCTTACAATGCAGGCAAAGATTTCACCACCTGTCGCTGTCCACACTGCTGCCTCACCGATCCTGCACATTGCAATGTAGCCCAGCTCTGCAACCTCTGCATGCACTCAAACAACACCACTATCTACTGGCTCCACTCCATAACTGCTGTAGTGTATAAAGGATACATATACATATACTGTGCCTATGACTACAAAGCTGCACTGGATTGCTCTAACTGCTGCCAGTACTCCTTGTTATAATGCCTTGTACTGTAAGCAGAGCAGGGCCAGCAGCATGTATGTGTGCAGAACATACACACACGTACCTCAGAATGTCCTCTCTCCCTCTCTGAACCACCGCACCTGAAGAAGAAGACACAGAGAGGCGTTGCCTAATACAAGGGGGTGTCGGCTGCTTCTCCTGCTGGCTGTGAGGGAGAAGTAGAGGGGCACAGCCTCAAAATCGGGACAGACCCGCAGTATGGGAGACGGTTGGGAGCTATGTGTCAATGTAGCTGCATGTCTCGTGCCATGAAAGGCAGAAATGGTGTGGATATTTTACTTAATTTCTGCACATACCCCAAGGGTATGTGCACAGTATTTGGTGCAGAAATTTCTGCCCCATTTCTGTCTTTCTTGGCAGGAAAAACGCTGCATATAGTAGTTTTTTATGTGTTTTTACATGCATTTTTATTGCAGATTTTTTCCCACTTATTTGAGTGAAATCAGCAATAATAAGCAAAAGCACTGCTAAAATTGACATGCTGCAGATTTACATCTGTACCAAATCTGTAAGTACAAAGAATTATTAGGTGGTATTCTTTATTTTATTACATGATGTCCAGCAATTAGGTATATATACAGTATATACAGTACAGGCCAAAAGTTTGGACACACCTCATTTAAAGATTTTTCTGTATTTTTATGACTATGAAAATTGTACATTCACACTGAAGGCATCAAAACTATGAATACATGTGGAATTATATACTTAACAAAAAAGTGTGAAACAACTGAAATTATGTCTTATATTCTAGGTTCTTCAAAGTAGCCACCTTTTGCTTTGATGACTGCTTTGCACACTCTTGGCATTCTCTTGATGAGTTTCCAGAGGTAGCACTCCAGGACCTGAAGCACAGATATGCAGCTCCCTTCCTGCTTTTCTCCACACAGTAGGCTGCAGTATATCTGTGCCAAAGGGAACTAAGACAGTTTCAGCAGGAGGGATCTTGCTTTGCTACAAGCTTGAAGACACATGGCCCTCTTCTCTCTCCTCTCAATGGTTTCCCCATCACTACAAATACACAGCTGCTCATCCTCCTCACCACTCATTTGCTGCTACTCCATGCCTGATGTCCTAGAGCTCTTTTTTGCAGAGTTTAGCCTTGTCCATGGCCCTTGAATCCCCGGGAGCAGCAGGAGCTTTAGTGAGCATGTCCACTTGGAGCCATTGCCAGGCCACGCCCCTTCTTTTCAAAGTGTTTTTACACTTTCGTGAAATTACACTGGTGAAAACATTTTGATGAATCTAGGCCTTAGTCTTTAATTTTATAAAGAGGTTAAAGGGACTATCCACCCTATTTTGAGTCCAAGCAGAGGAAGAACAGGGAAGATCATACTAATTTAATCTAGGTGGTGATGGTCATGACAATGATGTCACGCACAGTGTGGGAAGACTAAGTGCAACACGAGGGGAAAAAAGCCCAATCACTCAGGAAAAGGGGAATGGCGACCCCTAGGCAGATCTAATAGCTCCCTGACTCCTCTACCGTCCCTATATTGGTTCCGCACCAATCACCGAGCAGGAACCTAAGCCCTGTATGTCCCTAGAGTAAGGCCATGAATAGGCAAGGGGGGAGTGAGCACTGGCCAATCCCCACTGTACACTAAAGAGAAAAAGGGCAACAAACAAGGGACAAGCAGCTTAGCTTGAGCAGACTCAGATAGGTAACCACAAACGTCCTCCACCAGCAGCACCAGAGAAGAAGTTAGTCGACTGCTATCGCTCCAAGCCTTCACAAGGGAAAATGTGAATATTATTGGCGACTTCCTGAAGCACACTAGCAATCTATGAACACCCAGGTCCAGGTGTGTCAATTAGAGCCGGAGAGAGGTTGCCACTGGGTACAAAAGTCAGAAGGATTAAGAAGGCGTCTGCAATGCGAAACGCAGAGACCTTCTGTAGCTAAATGCAGAGGGACTGTCGCATCTGGTACACCCATGACAGATGACCTCAGCTTTGTAAACCTACAAATGGGTAGAACTGGCAAATAAACTGACCTTTAGTAGAAAAAGAAACTAGATACATAACAAACTATTACCTCTAGGGACACTGTGGATAATTTTAATAAGATGGGAATACTGGAAGCCAGGCCACATGAGCAAGCACGCCTGTGAAGAGACGTAGGCCAGTTTTGTGAAATAGTAATAAAATTTCTAGACAGGACATTAAATGTTCAGAGTTGAGTGTCTCAATATGTATGAGTCTTATTAACCTCCCAGAATGAGCCTGACACTGTAGTGTACTTTTTAACATCTCTCAGCCTTTATCTTGTGTGCTATTTTAATCTAAAATAGTAGGATTCATCTAAACCTTACTTTTCCTCTCCTGACCTGTAAAATGTTTTAAAGAATAAAACACAGTGGGGAAAAATATATATTAAAAATATGTGTTATAAAAAATACATAAAAAAACATCTTTGCACTGTAGAAAAGGTAATAAAAGCCGTGCAGATGCTGATTGAGCGGCCATGATAGAAAAAAAACGTAAAATGAATGGTGAATGATAAGCGAGATTCTGGCTAAACTAAGCAATTCCACTGGATTAACTCTTCATTCTTGAAATAGAATCTCTAGCTGAAATTGATTATTTGGTAGGAATTGAGAAAGTAACTGACACTGCTTAGAAAAATGCATTACTGTAGGAACATGGAAAATGTGTAGATAAGAGCGTTTCCATAAAACTAGTGGTTCTGGTAAAGTTGTTTGGTGAAAGAATGAGGCTCTATTAAAACTGACATCATGGGGTTGATATGACAAATCTGTTTTTACAGGATCCTAACATGCCTTGTAAATTTTTTTAATATTATGCTAAGGTTTTGATGTTTTTGTCAGCAAGGAAAGTAAAGTCTGATCTATAGCGATATTTTCCCAATAAAATTGCCAGAGCTGTGAAAACCTGGCACATTTCCCAAGGACAATATCTGCATGAATGTTATCTCTGATATTAATAACAGACTGACTTCCTATGAAATTGACCCTATTTTATGTGTATATTTAAGATAGGCAAATTCATTTGTGAGCCAGATTAGGAACAAGAACTGATGTGAATAGTAATGATATCTGCAGAGAGCTGTTGAATATATTGGTGTTATTTAAGCAGCAGGAAATAAAATAATAAAAAAATCTCTAAATAAATATCAGAAATATAATTGCCAAACTTGCTGCTCTAAAGTTCCAGGATCACTATCTTTGTGTCCTACATGACCACCATAGTCAGCTAGGAAGTGATGTGGAAAGTCTGAACCACACCTCCATTGCAGGGTACAATGCTGACGTCATCAACACTGGTACGTCCCACTGCAGATGAGCACGGAAAACAGAGTTTGCGATGCAATGAGAACAAAGAAAGTGGTCCCAGAACTTGGGATGCCATCAGCAGGCATGATGTCTATACTAGGGTCTTTTACATAAATTCGTCATACCACTTGAAACTTGGAGTGTCCTATTTTTGTGATGTGGTCTCTCTATCATTAGCTCAGACACTTTAGTTTGAGCATGAATAAGAGGGTTATTGTTTCCATAGTGGGTTGTATTTATTATTCTTTTACATAAATTGTATGAACACTCACATAGAAGGAAAACATTAAAAACCACACAATAAAACCACAAGCAGTCATGGCCAAAAAAAAACATTTATGATAAAGAGAGAGTGTAATGGGAGTGGAGGAACCACTGTCCCATGGACCAAGGAGACCCTGGAGAGGTGTGACTAGGTGAACACCTGACTCTTCGCTAGAGCCCCTAATGGTGGGGTTGGCTCCAGATGGACTGCAGATGCTACACCAGGACAGACCTCGGACACAAGGCAGCTGTCCCCCAAGGGACGGGAAACTGGGAAGGCCAAGAAGGGAAGGTTTAAGCAGGCAGGGCAGGAACCTGGGAGTGGCAGGTACTGGCAGGCTCAACTGGTAGACAGGCAGGCACTTGCAGGTGCAGACATGTATGGCTGGTATACAGGTGGGAACAGGCAGGTGCAAGCAGGTATGACTGGTGTACAGACTGCTACTGGCAGGTGCAGCTGGTATACAGATTGGCACTGGCAGGTGCAGGCAGGTATGGCTGACATACAGGTGGACACAGGCAGATGGAGCCAGCTAATGCTGGTATACAGATAGGCACAGGCAGATGCAGGCAGGTACAGGTGGTATACAGATGGATACAGGCAGGCACGATTGGTACACAGATTGGCACTGACAGTTGCAGGCATGTATGGCTGATATACAAGAGGGAACAGGCAGGTCTGGCTGGTATACAGGTGGACACAGGAAGATGCAGGCAGATACGACTAGTATACAGACTGGCACCGCAGGTACAGGCAGGTGTGCTGGAAGGCATAATCAGAGACAACCTGAAATGAGCAGAGCAAGTGGATACAGGCAGGTACTAGCGGGTAACGGTGGGTGCACATGGACAGGGGATTTGAGATCTAGCAAGTGTGCAAACTAACAGACAAAACACATTGCTCAGGTACCTACCATCAGATGGAGGTGCCTTAAATAATAAGTGTCACCCAGCCATAGGCTGTCCCTTTAAGAGGGCGGGAGTGCACACGTGCCTTAACCACAGTGTCCGGGAATCTGTGAGCAGACCCTGGGCGGTAGCAACAGAAGGAGGAGGAAGGAGCGCCGGATGGGGGCTGCAGTGGTGAGTAAGTTGGCCTCCTTGCCGAGGGGAGGCAGGAAGAGTGCAGGGACGCCAGCGCCACAGTGACCAACCATCAAATATGCAAAATGCTGTCTGAGTATTCAGGAACTTGCTGTCCACATACTAAAGCCTTATTCACATGTCAGTATTTGGTCAGTATTTTGCATCAGTGTTTGTATACCAAAAGTGGGAATGGTACTTATAGAAAAAACTGTTCTGTGCTTTGAAGGCATTCCTTTTTTGGGGATACAAATACTGATGAAAACTACTGATGTGTGAATAAAGCCTTACATGGACTTCTGACAAACCCAGTTCTTCTGCAATCCTACTTACCCAGTTATTATCTGTGTCAGTTCTTCTGAGTACTCTTGACAAATTCAACACTAGTACATTGCTGAGTCAATAGCTCTGCAACAAACCCAGCTCTGCTGTATTGCTAAATCAACTTTTTAAAGAGTTCAGCCAGTTCTGGACTGAACTCTGTGACAAACCCAGCTCTGCTATATTACAGAGTCCACTCTGTCATGCCACCTTGAACTCTGCATTGAACTGAAACATCTCTACTTTACTATTGCATTGGCCTCTGTGAGAAACTTAGACTGGCTTCAACGGTCATTCTGTGCTTCATCGATTCCCATAATTTCCACTTGCTCCTCTTGCTGCCATTCCGCTTCAACAATTTACATTGCTACCTTTGGATTTCCTTTCTGCACCAACATCATCAGTCCGTGTTGCATAGAAACTGCTCATCCATAACAAGGGCTATGAGGATCTATCTACCTCACTACCTGAGACAAAGCACATTAGTAATTTAGAGACAAATTTTGTGCCTGGGGTGGGATGTTCCTTTGAAGTGTGATGATAAATGAAAATGATTCATGCTTTTTGAAGAAGCTATTTGGACTCAAGCTGCATCATAATATTTTACCTGAGTTTTTCATGCGATATTGGCTGGATATTCCAGACTTCATGTAACAATCACAAAATGGACATTTTTTATATAGTAACTTAAAAAAAGACATTGCGAATAAAAATTGATATCAATTTCACCAAAAACCAAGATCACTCATGGTCATACAAGGTTGTCATTAGTCCAATATTATTGACTCTTAATAGGAAAGTTGCTTATAGGGAAATTTTGTAAAAAGTCCTTACTTTCCCCTGAGGTAAGATACTGTAATGGTATCTGCAGTTCTGCATTAACATGGACAGCAAGACCTGACCTTAGAAAGTGTAAATGTAAATTTCACATGCAAATAAGAAAAAATAGTCAGTTTCATGCAGAGACAGTGATGACTTTCTGACAGTAAATAAAGAAATAAAAAAGAACTGGAAGATATAAGGTGCAACATGAAGGCTAGAATGGATGAAAGCGATGTGTGGTATATGTAACAAGATTGGGGCCCAGAAGAAGTGCCTTTGTCAGTTCAGATTACCATGCCAGGCTTAGCTGTCAATTATAGTTCAAGGACAGCTACTATGGGATGTTGTGGCTGACAGTCCCAGCAGTTGGTACAAATCACAGTATGGAGTTCTATGCCTGTGGCACCTACCGGTCATTGTGCAGACAGTGCATGCAGCCTCATTGTAATTATAGGAGGCATCAGGAAATGGTAACACGCTGAGAAAGTCGAGATCTGACAGAATTAAGGGTGAGAATTATGAGTGAGAAGAGGAGGAAGGAGCAAAACAAAGCTGGAAAAAGATGCTGTGAAGGAAGTTTTACTGAATACGCAGAAGAAATATTACATAACGGCTGAGTCTAGAACTCTAAAAACCTGAACTTTTCAACGGGACATTACTGTTGCATCATATATTAATTTCAGGATATTTAAAGAGAACTGTAAAGCGCTGCGGAATATGTTGACGCTATATAAATAAAGATTATTATTATTATTTCACCAATTTTGGCCTTATAAACTGTACATTCCTGAATTTTCCTACACTACGTTGTGGAGATACAAGGCAGCAAAATTAACGGCACCTAATTAGGGATGAGCGGACTCGTGGATGTTCAGGTTCGGCCGAATCAGGAGTAAAACTTTGGTTCGGGATCAAACTTGACCTTGAACTTGGCCCCGGGCCCGAACCCAAACCCAATAGAAGTCAATGGGGACCCAAACTGTGGTGCTTTAAAATGACTATAAAATGGTCATAGTAAGGGCTAGGGGGCTGCAAAAGGAAGCTAAATAGGGTTAAGAGCAAGATACAGTTGTGCTCAAAAGTTCACTTGCCCCAGCAGAATTTTTGCCAAGAAGAGTGGGCAGCTTTACCATCTGAGAAAATAAAGAACCTCATCCACAACTACCACAAAAGACTTCAAGCTGTCATTGAAGTTAGCGGGGGCAATACATTGTATGGAAACTTTTGATCAGGGTCATTTGGATGTTTTGGGTTGTCATTATGATTTAAAAAGAGAAAACACAGTCGTTTGACAATAAATGGCTTCACCCAACCACTAATCATGAGTGGAGAAAAAGTTTTGGTGTTATCATTCATATTCTCTGAAAAAAGGCCAAGAAAGCAAAAATTCTGCTGTGTTATGTAAACTTTTGAGCACAACTGTAATTGCCCTGAAAATAAATGTGGAGACTTGCTAACTCCAGTCAGTTAAAAAGTTCACCGGCAGAAGTTCTGCCGCAAAACATGTGGCACAGTACCCCCACAGAAGCAGCTTACAAATTTCACCCACAGAGCACGGTGCACAATACCCCCAGAGAAGCAGCTTACAACTTTCACCCACAGACCATGGGGCAGAGTACCCATACAGAAGCAACTTACAAATTTGACCCATAGACCATGGGGCACAGTACCCCTATAGAAGCAGCTTACAGATTTCAGCCATAGAGCATGGGGCACGGTACCCCCACGGAAGCAGCTTACAAATTTGACCCACAGAGCTGGGTGCATAGTACCCCCACAGAAGCTCATTACAAATTTCACTCACAGAGCACGTGTTCATATTTCCCCCACAACTCCAGCTCCAGTAGTGTACATTACAACCACTGCCTATGAAAAACAGGTTGTGTGATCTTGGAACGAGCTGGCGGTCTGCCACAAGGCTTGCTACTGGCAGTCCCAGCCCCTTTGCCTTGGGACAATTCTCCAATGCTGTTGCCTAAGGGTCACGGGGGACTGATCTGTATTCACCTTGAAAAAATTATTGTTCAAAGCAGCCAACCGTGCCTGAATACACCAGTAGGGATAATGGAGTGGTACTCTGCTTCTATTTTCTTTTTTATTGGAACTGGGACCATGATTAAGAGGGGACCTGGTGGAATACAAAGCAAATGAACCTGAGGCACTCTCAGCCATCCAATCTCAAACTGCCTCTACTTGTTCTGCCCCTCACCATTAGTACAGCGGTACTTGGGGCTACGAAATTATGCAGAATGTAAACTTTGCACAGTGCACACAGGATTTTGTTCACCCACAGAGCATGTTTTCACATTTCCACCATAGAGCCAAACTTGTATCTTCTGTAGCACACGTAGAGCAGCCACAGATGAAAAGCACATAGTTTGATTCTAGATACAGCTGGCGGTTTGCCTCGAGGCTTGTTTATCAGCAGTGTCAGACTCTTTTTCTCTTAGGGTACTGTCACACAGTGGCACTTTGATCGCTCCGACGGCACGATCCGTGACGTTGCAGCGTCGCTTGATTAGCGCTCCAGCGTCGTAGACTGTGGTCACACTTTGCAATGCACGGCGCTGGAGCGATAATTTCATGATGTAGTTGCGATGTAGAAGTCATACGGGACATTGGGAATACCGTGCACACCTTTGTTACACGCTGCGATCATGCCGCCACAGCGGGACACTTGACGACGAAATAAAGTTTCAAACGATCTGCTACGACGTACGATTCTCAGCGGGGTCCCTGATCACAGTAGTGTGTCAGACACAGCGATATCGTAACTATATCGCTGGAACGTCACGGATCGTGCCGTTGTAGCGACCAAAGTGCCACTGTGTCACAGTACCCTAAGGGTCTCGGGGACCTGAAGTGTTTCCCTTGAGAAAATTATTGTTCAAAGAAGCTTCAGCTAGATATTATGGAATTGTGCTCAGTTTCTATTTTCTTGTGCCATGATAAGAGCGGACTCAGAGTAACTAAAAGCGAAGGAACTGGAGGCACTCTCAGCCATCCAATCTCAAAATGCCTCTTCTTGTTCTGCCCCTCACCATTAGCACAACAGTACTTGGGCCTACGAAATTACACAGAACATAAACATTGTATACCATATGAACAGAGAAAAGGGTGCACTCTGGTTACATATATATAATAGAAGGGGTGCAAAACTTAGTCCATGTATGAATGTCAAAGAAAGAAGAAAAAGTTGGACTAAAGAGAAGGCCTGCACAACCACTTATAATAGAAAAATAGTAACAAACCTTTATTAAACACAAAAGACAATATAAAAACAATTAAAAACAGGCATATAAGCACAACACATCCCCATTCCTGATCAATAAAGGTGCCAATAAACAAATTGTCATGTGTGCCAACCACTCCACATAGAGCATCAATATCCTACCGACGATGGAGCAAGTAACAGTGATAATACCTATCCCTCATAGAATTAGCCCATAAACAGTTATGTCCCAGACCACAATGAAATGCCCCTGTGTATTGTCAGCATACAACCTGATAGGTAGTCAAGAGGACATCCCGGGGTAATGACCAATGTACCGTCATAAATAAACAGGACGGTGGAAAGATGTGAAGTCCAGGACACATACAGCCTATATAATAGGACACTAATGAGGAGGGATAGTGCAAAACCAGCTACTGAGCCCAGGAGCAGAACACCGGCATACACGTGTAGAAGACCCTAAAGGCCGGAATGGGGTGTGGGAGGAAGGCCCCACGTGTATCGCTGCCGCAGCAGCTTCGTCAGGGGAAGTGTGCTAGCGGTGTAAAAACAAGGTTTAAGTAGACATTTTAATCAGAACAAAGACCTACCGCTGTGCTGCAGTGAGGAGGGCAGAGCGTGCGTGCCGGAGGAAGCGCTGACTGCACAGAGAGGTAACCCGGCGGAAGTATGGAAAATCTCCATGGAGATAGACCGCGCCTGCGCACCTATGACTCACATGAGTCATATTGCGCTTGCGCAAAGGGAGAAGAAGAATAAGCACCATTAGGTGTGAAGAGGAGGGGACGCAAGGCTTAGACCGCATAGCAGGACACACATAGGTGCATAGCAGCAAAGGCTTACTATAAGTAAATGCAGCACCTGAGGGGAAGAAAGCGTGGTTATTGTAATGAATGCACATAGTACATAAATCCTGCATATATATACAATATAATCCTCCCGTCTGTCCTAGATAAGTATATTTAGTCATTTGTACACAATTCAAATACAAAGAGTCCATGTAACCAAGAATTTTTCCCCCTCCATAGTCCCAAGGATAGGGTAAAGTCCATAGTGGATCAAATGCATAGTCCTCCAATGTAATAGCCGCCATGTCTTCCCAATAGCCACCGATGTCCCATAGTTCTGCCATCCGTATGATCATAAAATACCGGCGGGTATAATTTTCAACTGCAGAAGGAAATGCATGCATCCTTCTTCCCAGTTGGATCCAGAGAGTCCTCATCAGGTCCACAGTGGATCCCATCATCCTATTCATATCGCATAGTATCCAAACCATAAATCCCATAGACCTAATGGAAATTAGCAAGGAAAGAATATATTACCAAAAGCAGAAAATAAAAATGTCTTCTGACGACACTTCGCACCCATCGCCACTCCTGACGTTTGCAGAAAGAAAATCTTATCAAAAAGGAAAAAATTATAACGGAGGACAAAGCCCAATAGGTCCAGAAGAAATTAGTCATGTCCGCGATCCGTAGATCTGTTTTTGTCCAAGAAGTGAGCAGTCGCCTCAATCCCGTCCTTGTGGTTGATATTAGAATATAGTGACTCAACATCACAGGTCACTAAGAGAAAATCTTTAGGAAGTTCTATTTGTCCACACATTTCAATAAAGTGAGAGGAGTCACGAATAAAGGAGGGGAGAGACAAAGCTATAGGTTAGAAAAAAAAGTCAAGGTACTCACTTGCTTTTTCGCACATGCTACCGATACTGGAGACAATAGGTCTTCCGGGAGGTTTTTTTGTTGTCTTTGTGGATCTTCGGCAACATATAAAATGTTGCCATCACCGGATGTTCCACCCATAGATAGTGTTTTTCTTGCGGGGTAATGATACCCATCTGTAAAGCCCTGTGAAGTAATGTTTCAAATTTTAAGGAGAAGACAGACGTGGGGTCAGATGGAAGTTTTTGATAATACTGTGTGTTACTCAATTGTCTCTTAGCCTCCGCTTCATGCAGCTGGGTGGACCACAGAACCACATTGCCCCCTTTGTCCGCCTCTTTAATAATGAATTCCTTATTATTCTGCAAACCATGAAGGGCACGTTTTTCATCCATAGTGAGATTAGATAAACTACTCACCTGAATTGGCATGGCCAAAATGTCCTGTTTCACAACTTCGAAAAATATTTTGATGGCAGGCACCAGGGAAAACGAAGGTGTTCTAAGGGATTTGTTTTTGTGTGGAAATCTCCCTCTGTTTGGATCAGGTTCGTTTTCCTCTAACAGTTCCAATAGATCCTGAAATGCTTGGCGCTCGTCCATAGGGATGGTTTGCAAGATGTCCGGTTTCTTGTAGATGACCTGAAAGGTTAATTTTCTACAAAAGAGATACAAATCTTTTATCAAAACAAATTTATCTGCCGTATGTGTGGGGACAAAATTCAAACCTTTTTCAAGCACAGATAATTCTGCAGCGGTTAATGCATGTTCAGAAAGGTTGATTACCTGTAGATTGGAGGAAGAAGGACCCAAATCCTGTGTGGCCTGATGAGAAGTACCAGGCTCATTTATTTCCGTCTGGTGGAGTATTTGTGTTGGTAGGGAGGTACATAGCCCCTGTAGCGTGTCACCCGTTTTTGTGTTGTGAATGTTCCTCTTCCGTCTCCCCCCCCCCCGTCTGGTCCGTGGTCTATTTCGCTTCCGGTGGAGGACAAAAAATCACTCGAACTATCTTCCCTATGGGAAGACATGGTGGCCATTGGTAGAGGGCTAGTCATATTAGATCTGTGGTGGCGAGGCTTGCACGTATGTTTCCACTTGTAAACAGTCTTATATTCAAAATCGGTCTTATCCCTCTGGAATTTCTTCCGTTTTCTCTGTGTCACTTCAGTCTCATATCTTTCAAGTGTCTCTTTAAGTTTGATTTTAAAGGCATTTACCCGTCCCTCATCAAAAGCACCCAGTTTTAGCTCTAATTCCTTAATTGTTGATTTAGTTGAGGCAAATAAATCCCTATCATGCTCCAGCAATAAATTCATTAATATACTGGAGCAACGATTAAGCCCCTGTTCCCACAACTGTTGGAACGAGGTAGATGGTTCCCAGGCCGGAAAAATAGATATACGAAGACCCCTTGGAATAAGGCCAGATTTTAAATATTCCTCCAGGCTTCTCATATTCCACCAGAGCCTGACACCTGTCCTGTGGGCCCTGATGAGATCAGAACAAAGTGTGGAGAAATCATCAGCTGATGTATCTGTGGCGGCTCCTAACCCCTCGAAAACATTCGAGGGTTTAGCCAACCACGCCGCTTCTCTGGCCTCCCAATCCATACTGCAGCACGACTAAAAAGTCAATCAAAAATATTAGTAACCCCGTTAAGAATATACGTGTGCCACCCTAGGAAAACGCCCTGGAACACAGGGCAAACAACCGTATATACCATATGAACAAAGAAAAGGGTGCACTCTGGTTACATATATATAATAGAAGGGGTGCAAAACTTAGTCCATGTATGAATGTCAAAGAAAGAAGAAAAAGTTGGACTAAAGACAAGGCCTGCACAACCACTTGTAATAGAAAAATAGTAACAAACCTTTATTAAACACCAAAGACAATATAAAAACAATTAAAAACAGGCATATAAGCACAACACATCCCCATTCCTGATCAATAAAGGTGCCAATAAACAAATTGTCATGTGTGCCAACCACTCCACATAGAGCATCAATATCCTACCGACGATGGAGCAAGTAACAGTGACAATACCTATCCCTCATAGAATTAGCCCATTAACAGTTATGTCCCAGACCACAATGAAATGCCCCTGTGTATTGTCACCATACAACCTGATAGGTAGTCAAGAGGACATCCTGGGGTAATGACCAATGTACCGTCATAAATAAACAGGACGGTGGAAAGATGTGAAGTCCAGGACACATACAGCCTATATAATAGGACACTAATGAGGAGGGAAAGCGCAAAACCAGCTACTGAGCCCAGGAGCAGAACTCCAGCATACACGTGTAGAAGACCCTAAAGGCCGGAATGGGGTGCAGATCGAATCTAGGTGGATTTTTCAACTACATTCAGTTGCACCCATGGTATTGAATGAGGAGCTCAATTTTACGAGCTTTCTGGGCTAGACTACAAGGATTTGGGATGTATTATGTGTCAGCAGAAGACATTTTTATTTTCTGCTTTTGGTAATATATTCTTTCCTTGCTAATTTCCATTAGGTCTATGGGATTTATGGTTTGGATACTATGCGATATGAATAGGATGATGGGATCCACTGTGGACCTGATGAGGACTCTCTGGATCCAACTGGGAAGAAGGATGCATACTAAGGATCACAAATTCAGGAATCCATCAACGACTCTCATAAAGATGCATGTTTTCCTTCTGCAGTTGAAAATTATACCCGCCGGTATTTTATGATCATACGGATGGCAGAACTATGGGACATCGGTGGCTATTGGGAAGACATGGCGGCTATTACATTGGAGGACTATGCATTTGATCCACTATGGACTTTACCCTATCCTTGGGACTATGGAGGGGGAAAAATTCTTGGTTACATGGACTCTTGTATTTGAATTGTGTACAAATGTCCAAATTATACTTATCTAGGACAAACGGGAGGATTATCTTGTATATATATGCGGGATTTATGTACTATGTGCTTTCATTACAATAACCACGCTTTCTTCCCCTCAGGTGCTGCATTTACTTATAGTAAGCCTTTGCTGCTATGCACCTATGTGTGTCCTGCTATGCGGTCTAAGCCTTGCGTCCCCTCCTCTTCACACCTAATGGTGCTTATTCTTCTTCTCCCTTTGCGCAAGCGCAATATGACTCATGTGAGTTATAGGTGCGCAGGCGCGGTCTATCTCCATGGAGATTTTCCATACTTCCGCCGGGTTACCTCTCTGTTCAGTCAGCGCTTCCTCCGGCACGCACGCTCTGCCCTCCTCACTGCAGCACAGCGGTAGGTCTTTGTTCTGATTAAAACGTCTACTTAACCTTGTTTTTACACCGCTAGCACACTTCCCCTGACGAAGCTGCTGCGGCAGCGATACGCGTGGGGCCTTCCTCCCACACCCTATTCCGGCCTTTAGGGTCTTCCACACGTGTATGCCGGTGTTCTGCTCCTGGGCTCAGTAGCTGGTTTTGCGCTTTCCCTCCTCATTAGTGTCCTATTATATAGGCTGTATGTGTCCTGGACTTCACATCTTTCCACCGTCCTGTTTATTTATGACGGTACATTGGTCATTACCCCGGGATGTCCTCTTGACTACCTATCAGGTTGTATGCTGACAATACACAGGGGCATTTCATTGTGGTCTGGGACATAACTGTTTATGGGCTAATTCTATGAGGGATAGGTATTGTCACTGTTACTTGCTCCATCGTCGGTAGGATATTGATGCTCTATGTGGAGTGGTTGGCACACATGACAATTTGTTTATTGGCACCTTTATTGATCAGGAATGGGGATGTGTTGTGCTTATATGCCTGTTTTTAATTGTTTTTATATTGTCTTTGGTGTGTAATAAAGGTTTGTTACTATTTTTCTATTATAAGTGGTTGTGCAGGCCTTGTCTTTAGTCCAACTTTTTCTTCTTTCTTTGACATTCATACATGGACTAAGTTTTGCACCCCTTCTATTATATATATGTAACCAGAGTGCACCCTTTTCTTTGTTCATATGGTATATACAGTTGTTTGCCCTGTGTTCCAGGGCGTTTTCCTAGGGTGGCACACGTATATTCTTAACGGGGTTACTAATATTTTTGATTGACTTTTTAGTCGTGCTGCAGTATGGATTGGGAGGCCAGAGAAGCGGCGTGGATGGCTAAACCCTCGAATGTTTTCGAGGGGTTAGGAGCCACCACAGATACATCAGCTGATGATTTCTCCACACTTTGTTCTGATCTCACCAGGGCCCACAGGACAGGTGTCAGGCTCTGGTGGAATATGAGAAGCCTGGAGGAATATTTAAAATCCGGCCTTAAGGTACCTTCACACTAAGCGACTTTGCAACGATAACGATAGCGATCCGTGACGTTGCAGCGTCCTGGATAGCAATATCGTTGTGTTTGACACGCAGCAGCGATCTGGATCCTGCTGTGATATCGCTGGTCATTGCTGAAAGTCCAGAACTTTATTTGGTCATCAGATCGGCGTGTATCGTCGTGTTTGACAGCAAAAGCAACGATGCCAGCAATGTTTTACAATGGTAACCAGGGTAAATATCGGGTTACTAAGCGCAGGGCCGTGCTTAGTAACCCGATATTTACCCTGGTTACCATTGTAAAAGTAAAAAAAAACAAACAGTACATACTCACATTCCGGTGTCTGTCACACGTCCCCCGCCGTCCGCTTCCCGCACTGACTGTGAGTGCCGGCCATAAAGTAAAAGCAGAGCACAGCAGTGACGTCACCGCTGTGCTGTGCCTTACGGCCGGCGCTCACAGTCAGTGCAGGAAGCAGACGCCGGGGGACGCGACAGGCACCGAAATGTAAGTATGTACTGTTTGGTTTTTTTTACATTTACACTGGTAACCAGGGTAAACATCGGGTTACTAAGCGCGGCCCTGCGCTTAGTAACCCGATGTTTACCCTGGTTACCCGGGGACTTTGCATAGTTGGTCGCTGGAGAGCTGTCTGTGTGACAGCTCTCCAGCGACCACACAGCGACGCTGCAGCGATCGGCATCGTTGTCGATATTGCTGCAGCGTTGCTTAATGTGAAGGTACCTTTATTCCAAGGGGTCTTCGTATATCTATTTTTCCGGCCTGGGAACCATCTACCTCGTTCCAACACTTGTGGGAACAGGGGCTTAATCGTTGCTCCAGTATATTAATGAATTTATTGCTGGAGCATGATAGGGATTTATTTGCCTCAACTAAATCAACAATTAAGGAATTAGAGCTAAAACTGGGTGCTTTTGATGAGGGACGGGTAAATGCCTTTAAAATCAAACTTAAAGAGACACTTGAAAGATATGAGACTGAAGTGACACAGAGAAAATGGAAGAAATTCCAGAGGGATAAGACCGATTTTGAACATAAGACTGTTTACAAGTGGAAACATACGTGCAAGCCTCGCCACCACAGATCTAATATGACCAGCCCTCTACCAATGGCCACCATGTCTTCCCATAGGGAAGATAGTTCGAGTGATTTTTTGTCCTCCACCGGAAGCGAAATAGACCACGGACCAGACGGGGGGGGGGGGGAGACGGAAGAGGAACAATCACAACAAAAAAACGGGTGACACGCTACAGGGGCTATGTACCTCCCTACCAACACAAATACTCCACCAGACGGAAATAAATGAGCCTGGTACTTCTCATCAGGCCACACAGGATTTGGGTCCTTCTTCCTCCAATCTACAGGTAATCAACCTTTCTGAACATGCATTAACCGCTGCAGAATTATCTGTGCTTGAAAAGGGTTTGAATTTTGTCCCCACACATACGGCAGATAAATTTGTTTTGATAAAAGATTTGTATCTCTTTTGTAGAAAATTAACCTTTCAGGTCATCTACAAGAAACCGGACATCTTGCAAACCATCCCTATGGACGAGCGCCAAGCATTTCAGGATCTATTGGAACTGTTAGAGGAAAACGAACCTGATCCAAACAGAGGGAGATTTCCACACAAAAACAAATCCCTTAGAAAACCTTCGTTTTCCCTGGTGCCTGCCATCAAAATATTTTTCGAAGTTGTGAAACAGGACATTTTGGCCATGCCAATTCAGGTGAGTAGTTTATCTAATCTCACTATGAATGAAAAACGTGCCCTTCATGGTTTGCAGAATAATAAGGAATTCATTATTAAAGAGGCGGACAAAGGGGGCAATGTGATTCTGTGGTCCACCCAGCTGTATGAAGCGGAGGCTAAGAGACAATTGAGTAACACACAGTATTATCAAAAACTTCCATCTGACCCCACGTCTGTCTTCTCCTTAAAATTTGAAACATTACTTCACAGGGCTTTACCGATGGGTATCAGTACCCCGCAAGAAAAACACTATCTATGGGTGGAACATCCGGTGACGGCAACATTTTATATGTTGCCGAAGATCCACAAAGACAACAAAAAACCTCCCGGAAGACCTATTGTCTCCAGTATCGGTAGCATGTGCGAAAAAGCAAGTGAGTACCTTGACTTTTTTTCTAACCTATAGCTTCGTCTCTCCCCTCCTTTATTCGTGACTCCTCTCACTTTATTGAAATGTGTGGACAAATAGAACTTCCTAAAGATTTTCTCTTAGTGACCTGTGATGTTGAGTCACTATATTCTAATATCAACCACAAGGATGGGATTGAGGCGACTGCTCACTTCTTGGACAAAAACAGATCTACGGACATGACTAATTTCTTCTGGACCTATTGGGCTTTGTCCTCCGTTATAATTTTTTCCTTTTTGATAAGATTTTCTTTCTGCAAACGTCAGGAGTGGCGATGGGTGCGAAATGTGCACCGGCCTACGCCAATATCTTTCTAGGCTGGTGGGAAGAGAAATATGTTTATTCATCCCCGATATTTGACAACTACATACCTTTTTGGTTTCGTTTTATTGACGACATATTTTTCGTCTGGACGGGCACGAGGGATGAGTGCGTTGAGTTTCTTGACGATTTAAATCGCAATTCCCATAACATTTTTCTCACCTACTCCTTTTCCAATAGTGCTACTACCTTCCTGGACCTGAAAGTGTTTGTGGAGGGCAATCGCCTGATGACAGACCTCTTCCGAAAACCAACCGCAACTAATGCACTGCTTGATTTTTTCCAGCTTCCACCCCTGGCATACCAAGGTGGGTGTACCCACGGGACAATTTTTACGAGTTAGACGCAACTGTACTCTTGACCGCGACTTCTTGATACAGGCCCGGGACCTTTCAAACTGCTTTAAACAAAGGGGTTACCCCAAGTCAGTGATTTCTTCAGCCTTCCAATGGGCCAGACAACTGTTATGGACCTGGTGGTTAGGAGCACCCGGAATGACCTGATGAGTAAACTAGTAATCGGAACAAGCTCTGGAAAGTGGGAACTCTGCTGACCGCAAACCCTACTCCTATCACACAAACTAGAAATAGCCGTGGAGCGTACCTAACTCTCCCTATACACCTCTTCACAGCCTAAGAGCTAACTACCCCTAAAGATAGAAATAGAAGCCTAACCTTGCCTCAGAGAAAATTCCCCAATGGTAAAGGCAGCCCCCCACATATATTGACTGTGAGTTAAGAGGAAAGTCACAAACACAGGAATGAAACAGGTTTTAACAAAGGAGGCCAGACTTCACTAAAAATAGTCAGAGGATAGAAAAGGGAACTATGCGGTCAGCACAAAAGACTACAAAAAACAACGCAGAGTAAGCAAAAAGACTCCCCACACCGACTCACGGTGTGGAGGTGCCACTCTGCACCCCAGAGCTTCCAGCTAGCAAGGGAATATCATGATAGCAAGCTGGACTAGAATTTAGCAGTACTAAGAAATATATTCAGGAAGCAGTAACAACAAATGAACTAGCAAAGACTTAGCTTCTGCTGGAGTAGACAGGTCCTCAGAGAAGTCCAAGAGAGATCTGAACCAATACTGAATCATTGACAGCTGGCATCAAGTAGTGATCTGAGTGGAGGTAAATAGGGAAGCCAGCAAGCAATAAACGAGAGCAGCTGACAAAGCCAACCTCAGTGACCAGCAGTTCCGCTCAAAGCCACCAGAGGGAGTCCAAGAGCAGAACTAACCAAAGTACCATTCATGACCACAGGAGGGAGTCCGAGAACGGAATTCACAACAGACAACATGATCAAGGCTCACTCTTAACACCAAGGAAACATTGCCGGGAAACAGGAACAAGGTTTATCACAGACTACAACAGTAGCTGGAAACAGGTCAGTGACATTATCTCCAAACATTGGCGGATTTTACAGGCCGATGCTCAAACCATGGGAGTAATTTGCGATAGACCGCTACTGACAGCAAGAAGGGCACCAAATCTTAGGGATTTATTAACTAAAAGTCACTTTCTGAGACCAACTGTCAGGCTTAACAGGGGAATCAATTTGAAGGGATCATTTCCGTGTGGGGATTGCAGTGTCTGCCCCCACATGGTTCTGACGCGGGACACGTTTGAACATCCAACCAGAATGAGTAGACATCCACTAAAGGCTTATATCAACTGCAAAACCAGGGATGTAATTTACGCCCTGATTTGCCCTTGCGACATGATATATGTTGGGCAGACCTCTCAGGAACTGAGAAAGAGGACTCAAAAACATGTCTACTATACATTTAGCCGGTGTGGATGTGAAAAAAGGAAAAACTCTTACCGCAGTGGCCGCACATTTTCTAGCAGTACATGGGGGTTCCCCGGCGAGACTTAGAGTTGTGGGTTTGCAAAAACTTGCCCCCAATGAAAGGGGGGGAAACAGATGCAAACTCCTCTTGCAGATCGAATCTAGGTGGATTTTTCAACTACATTCAGTTGCGCCCATGGGATTGAATGAGGAGCTCAATTTTACGAGCTTTCTGGGCTAGACTACAAGGATTTGGGATGTATTATGTGTCAGCAGAAGACATTTTTATTTTCTGCTTTTGGTAGTATATTCTTTCCTTGCTAATTTCCATTAGGTCTATGGGATTTATGGTTTGGATACTATGCGATATGAATAGGATGATGGGATCCACTGTGGACCTGATGAGGATGCTCTGGATCCAACTGGGAAGAAGGATGCATACTAAGGATCACAAATTCAGGAATCCATCAACGACTCTCATAAAGATGCATGTTTTCCATCTGCAGTTGAAAATTATACCCGCCGGTATTTTATGATCATACGGATGGCAGAACTATGGGACATCGGTGGCTATTGGGAAGACATGGCGGCTATTACATTGGAGGACTATGCATTTGATCCACTATGGACTTTACCCTATCCTTGGGACTATGGAGGGGGAAAAATTCTTGGTTACATGGACTCTTGTATTTGAATTGTGTACAAATGACTAAATATACTTATCTAGGACAAATGGGAGGATTATATTGTATATATATGCAGGATTTATGTACTATGTGCTTTCATTACAATAACCACGCTTTCTTCCCCTCAGGTGCTGCATTTACTTATAGTAAGCCTTGCTGCTATGCACCTATGTGTGTCCTGCTATGCGGTCTAAGCCTTGCGTCGCCTCCTCTTCACACCTAATGGTGCTTATTCTTCCTCTCCCTTTGCGCAAGCGCAATATGACTCATGTGAGTCATAGGTGCGCAGGCGCGGTCTATCTCCATGGAGATTTTCCATACTTCCGCCGGGTTACCTCTCTGTGCAGTCAGCGCTTCCTCCGGCACGCACGCTCTGCCCTCCTCACTGCAGCACAGCGGTAGGTCTTTGTTCTGATTAAAACGTCTACTTAACCTTATTTTTACACCGCTAGCACACTTCCCCTGACGAAGCTGCTGCGGCAGCGATACGCGTGGGGCCTTCCTCCCACACCCCATTCCGGCCTTTAGGGTATTCTACACGTGTATGCCGGTGTTCTGCTCCTGGGCTCAGTAGCTGGTTTTGCGCTTTCCCTCCTCATTAGTGTCCTATTATATAGGCTGTATGTGTCCTGGACTTCACATCTTTCCACCGTCCTGTTTATTTATGACGGTACATTGGTTATTACCCCGGGATGTCCTCTTGACTACCTATCAGGTTGTATGCTGACAATACACAGGGGCATTTCATTGTGGTCTGGGACATAACTGTTTATGGGCTAATTCTATGAGGGATAGGTATTGTCACTGTTACTTGCTCCATCGTCGGTAGGATATTGATGCTCTATGTGGAGTGGTTGGCACACATGACAATTTGTTTATTGGCACCTTTATTGATCAGGAATGGGGATGTGTTGTGCTTATATGCCTGTTTTTAATTGTTTTTATATTGTCTTTGGTGTTTAATAAAGGTTTGTTACTATTTTTCTATTATAAGTGGTTGTGCAGGCCTTGTCTTTAGTCCAACTTTTTCTTCTTTCTTTGAACATAAACATTGAACAGTGCACACATGATTTTGTCTACAACATGACCATGGGGCATAGTAAACCCACAGAAGCTAATTAAAAATTTACCCACAGAGCATCAGGCACAGTACCCCCAGAGAAGCTGATTAAAAATGTCACCCCCACACAACGGGGCACAATACTCCCACAGGTTGCAGAGAGCACACAGCAGCTTAAAGGCACTGTATTCCCACAGGCAGAGTTGCAGAGTATGCAAAAAGACTTTTTGGCATAGTATTTGTTTGTACGCACACTACTATCACAGACATGTGTGCATAAGCATAGAAAATTTTGTTTAGATGCAAATAAGTCCACAGACACGGCTGCAGATTAGAACAACTTTTTGGTATGCACAGTACTATCACAGACACGTGTGCAGAGTACACATAAAGAGTGTTTTTGGAAAACTGCACACACTCAAAACCTAATACTATCCCTCACTATAGCTGCGTCTTGTCTCTACGCTAAGCGGTGAATAATTAAAAAGTAATAATAATCCTGAACCAGGAGGAAGAGGTCCAAGTGGAGGAGGAGGTGGAAGAAGTAAAGATGGATGTGGTGGGGTAGGTGAATCAGGCAAGGGAGGAGTAATCCAACACTGTTTTTTTTATTTGTGTATTTTTGTTTTTTATGGAACTGACTTAACCCCTTAACGACCACCGATACGCCTTTTAACAGCGGCAGTTAAGGGTACTTAAAACACAGCGCCGTTAATTAACGGCGCTGTGGAAAAAGTGAATAGCGCCCCCCCCAGAGTTGGATTTTCTCTGGGGTCTCGGTTACTGGGGGTAGCCGAGACCCCAGAGAACATGATTCGGGGTTTTTTTTACCAACCCCTGGGTTGCGATTGCCGGTAATTAACCGTTTACAGGCAGTCGCAAAAAAAACCAAAACACGATTTCCCAATTAATTTCTATGTCCTCCGATGTGATCGCACCAGAGGACAGAGACATGGGGTCCCCGATTGCCCCCCGATACTCACCTGTGTCCCCCAGTGCTCCTCGTGGCTCCCGATGGGCGCCGCCATCTTGTTCCGGCCAAAAAATGGCAGGCGCATGCGCAGTGCGCCCGCCGGCCGGCACCAAGAAGATCTTTGGGGTCTTGGCTGCCGGGGGTAGCCGAGACCCCAAAGAACATGATCGGGGTCGGTTTTTTCCGACCCCTGTTTTGCGATCGCCGGTAATTAACTGTTTACCGGCGACCGCAAAAAAAAAAAAATAGTGATGTGTAATTCTCTGTCCTCTGATGTGACCGCACATCAGAGGACAGAGAAATAGGGGGTGTCAGGACTTTGAACATTTTTATTGCCTTTTGTGCATTACTGCCCTTTTCCAAGATGGCGTCTTTGGTCTCATGTGCACTGTGTCTTCCTGCTATAATACTCCACCCCAGCCTTCAGTCTGTGCTAGAGTATTCTGCCTTGCATCCAGCTCCTGACCTCTGGTTACTCCCTGGCTATATACCTGCTCCTGTGAACCTGTGGGGTTATCCTGCTACTCTGCTCTGAGTTCCTGCTGCATACACCAGTTCCAGTAATCCTCCTTCATCTGCTGCTCGTATTTACTTCCATCTGCATTTGCTGGACATGTAAGCTGTTGCTGCTCTGCTTGAACCTAAGACTAATAACCAGGCCTCCTTGGTTGAGCTAAGATATTAATTGAACTGCCTTATAAGCATATCTGTCTGTGTTTTGGACTAAGCAAGGACTTATTCATGTCAAGTATCCTCAAGAATAATTTGCTTCATAGACTTTCTGCGTGATTGCATTTTCCTCTGAAGTTTCCTATAGACTGTTAAGCTGAGTTTAATATTTACACCAAGTGTTGTGGACTTGAGCTTCACTCTGCACCTGTTTGAATCACCGTGTGATAATATAGACTTTACCACTTATAAAACTGTGTCCTGTAGTTGTCTTGTTCCACGCAAAGAGTCTCCTGAGTTATCCCCTATAATTATTACAGGGGGATTCGGGGACCCTGTTATACTTACCGGTGTCCCTGGGTCCTCCTGTGTCCCCTCCTGGCCGCCGGCTTCTTCCTTCGATAAGAAAATGGCGGGCGCATGCGCAGTGCGCCCGCCATGATCTGCCGGCCGGCAGCTAGAGGAGTTGGGGCTAAATTTAGGGTTAGGGTTAGGGTTGGGGCTAAAGTTAGGGTTAGGGTTGGGGCTAAAGTTAGGGTTAGGGTTGGGGCTAAATTTAGGGTTAGGGTTAGGGTTGGGGCTAAACTTAGGGTTAGGGTTGGGGCTAAATTTAGGGTTAGGGTTGGGGCTAAGCTTAGGGTTAGGGTTAGGGTTGGGGCTAAATTTAGGGTTAGGGTTGGGGCTAAATTTAGGGTTAGGGCTAGGGTTGGGGCTAAATTTAGGGTTTGGGCTAGAGTTAGGGTTGGGGCTAAAGCTAGGGCTAGGGTTAGGATTGGGGCTAAAGTTATGGCTAGGGTTAGGGTTGGGGCTAAAGTTAGGACTAGGGTTGCGGCTAAAGTTAGGGTTAGAGTTGGGATTAGGGTTAGGGTTTGGATTAAGGTTTAGCGTTAGGGTTACGTTTGGGATTAGGCTTAGGTTTGGGATTAGGGTTAGGGGTGTATTGGGATTAAGGTTAGTTTTGAGGTTATGGTTGAGATTAGGATTAGGGGTGTGTTGGATTTAGGGTTCTGATTAGGGTTATGGTTGTTTTGGTGTTAGGGCTGTGATTATCGTTAGGATTGTGATTAGGATTATGGATCGGGTTGGGATTAGGGTTAGGGGTGTGTTGGGGTTAGGGTTGGAGTTAGAATTGGGGGGTTTCCACTGTTTAGGTACATCAGGGGGTCTCTAAATGCCACAGCCAATTTTGCACTCAAAAAGTCAAATGGTGCTCCCTCCCTTCTGAGCTCTGCCGTGCGCCCAAACAGTGGTTTACCCCCACATATGGGGCATCGGTGTACTCAGGATAAATTGAACAACTTTTGGGGTCCAATTTCTCCTGTTACCCTTGTGAAAATAAAAACTTGGGGGCTAAAAAATCTTTTTTGTGGAAAAAAAATATTTTTTATTTTCACGACTCTGCATTTTAAACTTCTGTGAAGCACTTGGGCATTCAAAGTTCTCAACACACATCTAGATAAGTTCCTTTGGGGGTCTAGTTTCCAAAATGGGGTCACTTGTGGGGGGTTTCTACTGTTTAGGTACATCAGGGGCTCTGCAAACGCAACATAACGCCCGCAGACCATTCTATCAAAGTCTGCATTCCAAAACAGCGCTCCTACCCTTCCGAGCTCTGCTATGCGCCCAAACAGTGGTCCCCCCACACATGGGGTATCAGTGTACTCAGAACAAATTGGACAACAACTTTTGGGGTCAAATTTCTCTTGTTACCCTTGTGAAAATAAAAATTAGGGGGCTAAAAAATCTTTTTTGTGGACATTTTTATTTTTTTATTTTCACGACTCTGCATTATAAACTTCTGTGAAGCACTTGGGCATTCAAAGTTCTCACCACACATCTAGATAAGTTCCTTGGGGGTCTAGTTTCCAAAATAGGGTCACTTCGGGGTTTCTACTGTTTAGGTACCGTATTTTCCGGCGTACAAGACGACTTTTTAACCCCTGAAAATCTTCTTAAAAGTCGGGGGTCGTCTTGTACGCCGGGAATCGCCTTGTACGCCGGGTGTATATGGTGGGTGGGGGGGGGAGTGATCCTGATGACGACGAGGGGGCGTCTCACAGAAAAGTGAGTATCCCCCATTACCTTATCATAGCGCTGCAGCGTGGGGTCTCTGTGCTGGGAGCGGCGGCGGCTGCTGTGCTGTGGCGGCTCCTCTTCTGCAGTGTGGGGCCTGTGGGGCGGTGGCGGCGGCGGCGTATCTTCATGCAGTCGGGGCTCCTCCGGCATCTCAGCCTGGAAGCCCCGCCGGCAATTCCATCGGTACAATGCGCTGGCCTCCGGGAAAATGGCCGCTGCTTAGATTCAGATCTCGTTGAGATCTGAATCTGAGCATGCGCAGCCCCCAGCGGCCGGGCCACCGCATCGCACCTATTGAGCTGCCTCCGGGAAAATGGCCACTGCTCAGATTCAGATCTCGTCTCCCGAGATCTCGGGACGAGATCTGAATCTGAGCAGCGGCCATTTTCCCGGAGGCCACCTGACCGCATTGTACCCATGGAGTTGCCGGCGGGGCTTCCAGTCTTTGAGATGCCGGAGGAGCCCCGACTGTATGAAGATACGCCGCCGCCACCGCCCCACAGCACCAGAGGCCCCACACTGCAGAAGAGGAGCCGCCACAGCACAGCACAGCACAGCAGCCGCCGCTCCCAGCACAGAGACCCCACGCTGCAGCGCTATGATAAGGTAATGGGGGATACTCACTTTCCTGTGAGACGCCCCCTCGTCCTCATCAGGATCACTCCCCCCCCCCCAAAAGGCACATATTCACCGGCCCTATAAGACGACATAGGGTGTATAAGAAGACCCCCGACTTTTAAGAAGATTTTATTTTTTAACTGGTAAAGTTGGGGGGTCGTCTTATACGCCCAGTCGTCTTATACGCCGGAAAATACGGTACATCAGGGGCTCTGCAAACACAACATAACGCCCGCAGACCATTCTATCAAAGTCTGCATTCCAAAACGGTGCTCCTTCCCTTCCGATCTCTGCCATGCGACCAAACAGTGGTCCCCCCACACATGGGGTATCAGTGTACTCAGGACAAATTGGACAACAACTTTTGTGGTCCAATTTCTCTTGTTACCCTTGTGAAAATAAAAATTTGGGGGCTAAAATATCTGTTTTGTGGAAACATTTTTATTTTTTTATTTTCACGACTCTGCATTATAAACTTCTGTGAAGCACTTGGGCATTCAAAGTTCTCACGACACATCTAGTTAAGTTCATTGGGGAGTCTAGTTTCCAAAATGGGGTCACTTGTGGGGGGTTTCTACTGTTTAGGTACATCAGGGGCTCTGCAAACGCAATATAATGCCCGCAGACCATTCTATCAAAGTCTGCATTCCAAAACAGCTCTCCTTCCCTTCCGAGCTCTGCCAAGCGCCCAAACAGTGGTTTACCCACATATGGGGTATCAGCCTACTCAGCATAAATTGCACAATAAATTTTGGGGTCCAATTTCTCCTGTTACCCTTGTGAAAGTAAAAATTTTGGGGTGAAAATATCATTTTTGTGGAAAAAATATGATTTTTTTAATTTTCATGGCTCTACATTATAAACTTCTGTGAAGCAGTTGGGGGTTCATAGTGCTCACCACACATCTAGATAAGCTCTTTGGGGGGTCTAGTTTCCAAAATGGGGTCACTTGTTGGGGGTTTCTACTGTTTAGGTACATCAGGAGCTCTGCAAATGCAACATGATGCCCGCAGACCATGCCATCAAAGTCTGCATTCCAAGTGGCGCTCCTTCCCTTCCGAGCCCCAATGGGTGCCCAAACAGTGCCCCCCCACATATGGGGTATCAGCGTACTAAGGACAAACTGGTCAACAGATTTTGCGGTCCAATGTCTCCTGTTACCCTTGAGAAAATAAAAATTTGGGGGCAAAAGGATCATTTTTGAGGGAAGAAAAGGATTATTTATTTTCGTTATAAACTTCTGTGAAACACCTGGGGGTTTAATGTGCTCACCACACATCTAATTAAGTTCCTTAAAGGGTCTAGTATCCCAAATGGTGTCACTTGTGGGGGGTTTCCACTGTTTAGGCACATCAGGGGCTCTCCAAACGCGACATGGCGTCCGATCTCAATTCCAGCCAATTCTACATTGAAAAAGTAAAACTGTACTCCTTCTCTTCAAAGCTCTGCGGTGCGCCCAAACAGTGGTTTACCCCCACATATGGGGTATCGACGTACTCAGGAGAAATTGCACAACAACTTTTGTGGTCTAATTTCTCCTGTTAAGGTACCGTCACATTTAGCGACGCTGCAGCGATCTAGACAACGATGCCGATCGCTGCAGCGTCGCTGTTTCGTCGCTGTGTGGTCGCTGGAGAGCTGTCACACAGACAGCTCTCCAGCGACCAACGATGCCGAAGTCCCCGGGTAACCAGGGTAAACATCGGGATACTAAGCGCAGGGCCGCGCTTAGTAACCCGATGTTCACCCTGGTTACCATTGTAAATGTAAAAAAAACAAACAGTACATACTTACATTCCGGTGTCTGTCCCCCGGCCTCAGCTTCCCTGCACTGTCTCAGCGCCGGCCGGCCGGCCGTAAAGCAGAGCGGTGACGTCACCGCTGTGCTTTACGGCCGGACGGCGCTCACAGTCAGTGCGGGAAGCTGACGGCGAGGGGACAGACATTGGAATGCAATGATCCGATGTGGAATACGCTTTCTGGAACATCCAGAGCAAAGAGAAAAAAAAAGAAAGCGCTGCTATATTTGTCCAGCAAAGAAGGAAAGAAAATCGGAGCATTTCTGTTCTAGTTGCGGACAAAATGTATGCAAGGAACATTCAGCCGAAAAAATAATATGCGAGAATTGTCGGGGGAATATGTAAAGTTACAAATAAATATTCCTGCACCAAGTTTGCTACAACCAAAAAATGTTTTCATAAAAAAATTGCATTAAGAATGCCTATATTTGGCGTGCCCGTTTACTTACTTTTTTGTTGTTTTATGCACATAATTATGTTTTGAAATATACACATCTTAGGCTGTGTTCCCAGTAGCACTGGGGTTCGCCAGAAGGGGATTCATAATGGATCTGACCTCCTGGTAACTCCAGCTAAGGCTGCTGGAATGGCGGGATTCTGCCAGCCTTAGCTGGAGTCACCAGGAGGTCAGATCCATTACGGATCCCCTCCTGGCGGACCCCAGCGCTAGTTGGAATGCATCCTTACCTTGCAATTGTAAAATACATTTTGAAAAGTATTTTTATTTCAGTTATTCCGTGTTATTTGCACAAAGGCCTAAAAGGCCCCAGGTGCGTGAATATGGGGTAGTCCCAAAAAAAGGTTGTTATACCGAAATGCCTATAACATAAAAATATATGAACAACTGGAAATTACTAACAACTATATACCTGAGAAATACCTAGAGTTTCAAAATTCTAACTAAAGTAATTTTACAGAAAATAGAAAACAAATAACCTGGCAGGACTGCGAGGCCCCAGGTATGCGTCCGCCAGCCTTAGCTGGGGTCACCAGGAGGTCAGATCCATTACGGAATCCCGTCCTGGCGGACCCCTGCGCTAGTGGGAATGCATCCTTACTTTGCAATAAACTTTGAAAAGTATTTTTATTTGAGTTATTCCATGATAATTGTAAACAGGCCTAAAAGGCCCCAGGTGCGTGAATGTGTAGATTTCTATGGGTATGCGTTCTAGGGATTAAGAAAACTAAAACTAAAAATCTAGCACCATGAGTTGTATGTCCAAGTGGAGGTAGAGATAGACATGGCGGTATGGATGGATGTGGTAATGGAGGAGTAATTCAACACTGTTTTTTTTTTTTTTGGGGGGGGGGTTGTATTTTCTTTTACTTTACTTTTTTTATGGAATTGAATTAAAACAACCTACAATTAACAAAACTTAAACTATCAATCTAGAAACAAGTGGAGTAGGTCCAAGTGGAGAAATAGATGGACATGGCAGTATAGGTGAAAGAGGCAAGGGAGGAGTAACATAACACTATATTTTTTTAGGGAACTGACTTCAAAGAACATAGAATGAACCAAAAATCAATTAACAAGCTACAACTAGGGGCCAGAGGTATCATCTGGGTTCCTCCAGCCACATTCAAGTAATGCCCGTGAGCTGATGAGTGCCACACTACTGTGAACACGGTTGCTCCTCCTCCTCATCTTCCCAAACTGTCCCCTGGCTGTACAGTTGGGTACCTGGCTGCTGTTACGACAGTAACCCACCCTCCGCGCCATGTGTGCAGGGCCAGCGTTATGGGGAGGCAACTAGGCATCTGCCTAGGGCCCCCACTACCCCAAGGGCCCCCAGTCAGTGATGTGCTGCTAATAGTGGCAGACCACGAGGCCGCTATGGGGTCTGTGAGTCAGGGAGGCACATTTTTGGTGCCCCTTCCCTGCATCGCGCATTCAGCTGTATCGGCATCATAGATTCCCATACAGTTGAAAGCAATGATGGAGGAGAAAGCGTCATGTGATGCTCCCGCTTCCATCATCCTCGTCTGCTTCTGGCACAGTGTGCATGATGGCGTCACTGTAACATGTACCATGCTCTGCCAGGCAGTGGAGTTGCTGAGGTGAGGAGATTAGCTGTAGCAGGGGAACAAGGAGAAGTGAGTATTGTATTTATTTTTTAAATCAGTGAGTATGTGGTGGCCATAATACTAGATGACTATGAGGCTGGATCATACTTCTTTGGGGGAGGCTGCATTATACTCCTATGGGGAGCTGCATTATACTCCTGTGGGGGTCGCATTAAACTTCTGTGGGGGCTGCATTGTACTCCTGTGGGCTGCTGCATTATACTCCTGTGGGGTGCTGCATTATATTACTTAGGGGGCTGCATTATATTCCTGTGGGGGTTGCATTATACTCCTACGGTGCTGCATTATATTCCTATGGTGGTGCTGCATTATACTCCTGTGGGGGGCTGCATTATAATTTTGTGAGGGCTGCATTATACTTCTCTGGGGGCTGCATTATACAGTTATATGAAAAAGTTTGGGCACCCCTATTAATCTTAAGCTTAATGTTTTATTAAAATTGTTTTTTTTGCAACAGCTATTTCAGTTTCATATATCTAATAACTGTTGGACACAGTAATGTTTCTGCCTTGAAATGAGGTTTATTGTACTAACAGAAAATGTGCAATCTGCATTCAAACAAAATTTGACAGGTGCATAATTATGGGCACCCTTATCATTTTCTTGTTTTAAATACTCCTACCTACTTTTTACTGACTTACTAAAGCACTTTTTTTGGTTTTGTAACCTCATTGAGCTTTGAACTTCATAGCCAGGTGTATGCAATCATGAGAAAAGCTGTTGTGAATTTACTTTTTGCTCCCTCTAGTGGTTACTAGTTTTTTGACTCTGGTTTTTCTGTCATTCCTTTTATCCGCACCTGGGTCGTTAGTTAAGGGTGTTGCTATTTAAGCTCCCTGGACCTTCAGTTCAATGCCTGGCAACGTAGTTATCAGAGCTAGTCTGCTGTGCTCTTGTCTACTGATCCTGGTTCCAGTTATATCAGCTAAGTCCGCTTTTTGCTTTTTGCTATTTTGTTTTGGTTTTGTATTTTTGTCCAGCTTGTTCCAAATATATATCCTGACCTTTGCTGGAAGCTCTAGGGGGCTGGTGTTCTCCCCCCGGACTGTTAGACGGTTCGGGGGTTCTTGAATTTCCAGTGTGGATTTTGATAGGGTTTTTGTTGACCATATAAGTTACCTTTCTTTATTCTGCTATCAGTTAGCGGGCCTCTCTGTGCTAAACCTGGTTCATTTCTGTGTTTGTCATTTCCTCTTACCTCACCGTTATTATTTGTGGGGGGCTTCTATCCAGCTTTGGGGTCCCCTTCTCTGGAGGCAAGAAAGGTCTTTTGTTTTCCTCTACTAGGGGTAGCTAGATTCTCCGGCTGGAGCGTGTCATCTAGAATCAACGTAGGAATGATCCCCGGCTACTTCTAGTGTTGGCGTTAGGAGTAGATATATGGTCAACCCAGCTACCACTGCCCTATGAGCTGGATTTTTGTATTCTGCAGACTTCCACGTTCCTCTGAGACCCTCGCCATTGGGGTCATAACAGTTTGCCAGGCCAGTATTAAATGTTTAATGCATTGCAGAAGAGGGATTATAAGAAAGAAGATTCTGAGTTTTTTTTTTTTTTTCTTCTTCCCCTTTACCTCAGAGTGGCTATGCTTGCTGCAGACATGAATGTCCAGACCTTGATTACAAGTGTGGACCAGCTGGCTACTCGTGTGCAGGGCATACAAGACTATGTTATCAGTAATCCTAGGTCAGAACCTAAAATACCGATTCCTGAACTGTTTTCCGGAGACAGGTTTAAGTTTAGGAATTTTGTGAATAATTGTAAATTGTTTTTGTCCCTGAGACCCTGTTCATCTGGAGACTCTGCTCAGCAAGTAAAAATTGTTATTTCGTTCTTACGGGGCGACCCTCAGGATTGGGCTTTTTCGCTGGCGCCAGGAGATCCGGCATTGGCTGATATTAATGCGTTTTTTCTGGCGCTCGGTTTACTTTATGAGGAACCCAATCTTGAGATTCAGGCAGAAAAGGCCTTGCTGGCTATGTCTCAGGGGCAGGACGAGGCTGAAGTGTACTGCCAAAAATTTCGGAAATGGTCCGTGCTGACACATTGGAACGAGTGTGCACTGGCCGCTAATTTTAGAAATGGCCTTTCTGAAGCCATTAAGAATGTTATGGTGGGTTTTCCCATTCCCACAGGTCTGAATGATACTATGGCACTGGCTATTCAAATTGACCGGCGGTTGCGGGAGCGCAAAACCGCAAATTCCCTCATGGTGTTGTCTGAACAGACACCTAATTCGGTGCAATGTGATAGAAAAATCGCAAATTCCCTCATGGTGTTGTCTGAACAGACACCTGATTTAATGCAATGTGATAGAATCCTGACTAGAAATGAGCGGAAAATTCATAGACGCCGGAATGGCTTGTGCTACTACTGTGGTGATTCTACACATATTATCTCAGCATGCTCTAAACGTATAGCTAAGGTTGTTAGTCCTGTCACCGTTGGTAATTTGCAACCTAAATTTATTCTGTCTGTAACTTTGATTTGCTCACTGTCGTCTTTTCCTGTCATGGCGTTTGTAGATTCAGGTGCTGCCCTGAGTCTTATGGATCTGTCATTTGCTAAGCACTGTGGTTTTACTCTTGAACCATTAGAAAATCCTATTCCTCTTAGGGGTATTGATGCTACGCCATTGGCAGCAAATAAACCGCAGTATTGGACACAGGTTACCATGTGCATGACTCCTGAACACCGCGAGGTGATACGTTTCCTGGTTTTACATAAAATGCATGATTTGGTTGTTTTAGGGCTGCCATGGTTACAGACCCATAATCCAGTCCTGGACTGGAAGGCTATGTCAGTCTCAAGTTGGGGCTGTCGTGGTATTCATGGGGATTCCCTGCCTGTGTCTATTGCTTCTTCTACGCCTTCGGAAGTTCCGGAGTATTTGTCTGATTATCAGGATGTCTTCAGTGAGTCTGAGTCCAGTGCACTGCCTCCTCATAGGGACTGTGACTGTGCTATAGATTTGATCCCAGGCAGTAAATTTCCTAAGGGAAGACTGTTTAATCTGTCGGTACCTGAACATACCGCTATGCGTTCATATATCAAGGAGTCTCTAGAGAAAGGACATATTCGTCCGTCTTCTTCCCCTCTTGGTGCGGGATTCTTTTTTGTGGCAAAAAAGGACGGATCTTTGAGACCTTGTATTGATTATCGGCTTTTAAATAAGATCACTGTCAAATTTCAGTATCCTTTACCGCTGTTGTCTGACTTGTTTGCCCGGATTAAAGGTGCCAAGTGGTTCACCAAGATAGATCTTCGTGGTGCGTACAACCTTGTGCGCATTAAGCAAGGTGATGAATGGAAAACCGCATTCAATACGCCCGAAGGTCATTTTGAGTACTTGGTGATGCCTTTTGGGCTCTCCAATGCGCCTTCAGTTTTTCAGTCCTTTATGCATGACATTTTCCGGAAGTATCTGGATAAATTTTTGATTGTTTATCTGGATGATATTTTGGTTTTTTCTGATAATTGGGATTCGCATGTGGAGCAGGTCAGGTTGGTCTTTAAAATTTTGCGTGAAAATTCTTTGTTTGTCAAGGGCTCAAAGTGTCTCTTTGGTGTACAGAAGGTTCCCTTTTTGGGGTTCATTTTTTCCCCTTCTGCTGTGGAGATGGACCCAGTCAAGGTCCGAGCTATTCTTGATTGGACTCAGCCCTCGTCAGTTAAGAGTCTACAGAAGTTCTTGGGTTTCGCTAACTTCTACCGTCGTTTTATCGCTAATTTTTCTAGCATTGTGAAACCTTTGACGGATATGACCAAGAAGGGCTCCGATGTAGCTAACTGGGCTCCTGCTGCCGTGGAGGCTTTCCAGGAGTTGAAACGCCGGTTTACTTCGGCGCCTGTTTTGTGCCAGCCCGATGTCTCACTTCCCTTTCAGGTTGAGGTGGATGCTTCAGAGATTGGAGCAGGGGCCGTTTTGTCGCAGAGAGGCCCTGGTTGCTCTGTTATGAAACCTTGTGCCTTTTTCTCTAGGAAGTTTTCGCCTGCCGAGCGAAATTATGATGTGGGCAATCGGGAGTTGTTGGCCATGAAATGGGCATTTGAGGAGTGGCGTCATTGGCTCGAGGGTGCTAAGCATCGTGTGGTGGTCTTGACTGATCACAAAAATCTGATGTATCTCGAGTCTGCTAAACGCCTTAATCCGAGACAGGCCCGCTGGTCATTGTTTTTCTCCCGCTTTGATTTTGTTGTCTCGTATTTACCAGGTTCAAAGAATGTGAAGGCCGATGCTCTTTCTAGGAGCTTTGTGCCTGATGCTCCTGGAGTCGCTGATCCTGTTGGTATTCTTAAAGATGGAGTTATCTTGTCAGCTATTTCTCCGGATCTGCGACGTGTGTTGCAGAGATTTCAGGCTGATAGGCCTGAGTCTTGTCCACCTGACAGACTGTTTGTCCCGGATAAGTGGACCAGCAGAGTCATTTCCGAGGTTCATTCCTCGGTGTTGGCAGGTCACCCGGGAATTTTTGGCACCAGAGATCTGGTGGCCAGGTCCTTTTGGTGGCCTTCCTTGTCAAGGGATGTGCGGTCATTTGTGCAGTCCTGTGGGACTTGTGCTCGAGCTAAGCCTTGCTGTTCTCGTGCCAGCGGTTTGCTCTTGCCCTTGCCTGTCCCGAAGAGACCTTGGACACATATCTCCATGGATTTCATTTCTGATCTTCCGCTATCCCAGGGCATGTCCGTTATCTGGGTGATATGTGATCGCTTCTCAAAGATGGTCCATTTGGTTCCTTTGCCTAAGCTGCCTTCCTCTTCCGATCTGGTTCCTGTGTTTTTCCAGAACGTGGTTCGTTTGCACGGCATCCCTGAGAATATTGTGTCAGACAGAGGATCCCAGTTCGTTTCCAGATTCTGGCGATCCTTTTGTAGTAGGATGGGCATTGATTTGTCGTTTTCGTCTGCTTTCCATCCTCAGACTAATGGACAGACGGAGCGAACCAATCAGACTTTGGAGGCTTATTTGAGGTGTTTTGTCTCTGCTGATCAGGACGATTGGGTGACATTCTTGCCGTTGGCTGAGTTTGCCCTTAATAATCGGGCTAGTTCCGCCACCTTGGTTTCGCCTTTTTTCTGCAACTCTGGTTTCCATCCTCGCTTTTCTTCGGGTCATGTGGAGCCTTCTGACTGTCCTGGGGTGGATTCTGTGGTGGATAGGTTGCAGCGGATCTGGAATCATGTGGTGGACAACTTGAAGTTGTCACAGGAGAGGGCTCAGCGCTTTGCCAACCGCCGCCGCGGTGTGGGTCCCCGACTACGCGTTGGGGATTTGGTATGGCTTTCTTCCCGCTTTGTTCCTATGAAGGTCTCCTCTCCCAAATTTAAACCTCGTTTTATTGGGCCTTACAAGATATTGGAAATCCTTAATCCTGTATCTTTTCGTCTGGATCTTCCTGTGTCGTTTGCTATTCACAATGTATTTCATAGGTCCTTGTTGCGGCGGTACATTGTGCCTATAGTTCCTTCTGCTGAGCCTCCTGCTCTGGTGTTGGTTGAGGGCGAGTTGGAGTACGTGGTGGAGAAGATCTTGGATTCTCGCCTCTCCAGGCGGAGGCTTCAGTACCTGGTCAAGTGGAAGGGCTATGGTCAGGAGGATAATTCCTGGGTGGTCGCCTCTGATGTTCATGCGGCCGATTTAGTTCGTGCCTTTCATGCCGCTCATCCTGATCGCCCTGGTGGTCGTGGTGAGGGTTCGGTGACCCCTCACTAAGGGGGGGGTACTGTTGTGAATTTACTTTTTGCTCCCTCTAGTGGTTACTAGTTTTTTGACTCTGGTTTTTCTGTCATTCCTTTTATCCGCACCTGGGTCGTTAGTTAAGGGTGTTGCTATTTAAGCTCCCTGGACCTTCAGTTCAATGCCTGGCAACGTAGTTATCAGAGCTAGTCTGCTGTGCTCTTGTCTACTGATCCTGGTTCCAGTTATATCAGCTAAGTCCGCTTTTTGCTTTTTGCTATTTTGTTTTGGTTTTGTATTTTTGTCCAGCTTGTTCCAAATATATATCCTGACCTTTGCTGGAAGCTCTAGGGGGCTGGTGTTCTCCCCCCGGACCGTTAGACGGTTCGGGGGTTCTTGAATTTCCAGTGTGGATTTTGATAGGGTTTTTGTTGACCATATAAGTTACCTTTCTTTATTCTGCTATCAGTTAGCGGGCCTCTCTGTGCTAAACCTGGTTCATTTCTGTGTTTGTCATTTCCTCTTACCTCACCGTTATTATTTGTGGGGGGCTTCTATCCAGCTTTGGGGTCCCCTTCTCTGGAGGCAAGAAAGGTCTTTTGTTTTCCTCTACTAGGAGCGTATTCTCCGGCTGGAGCGTGTCATCTAGAATCAACGTAGGAATGATCCCCGGCTACTTCTAGTGTTGGCGTTAGGAGTAGATATATGGTCAACCCAGCTACCACTGCCCTATGAGCTGGATTTTTGTATTCTGCAGACTTCCACGTTCCTCTGAGACCCTCGCCATTGGGGTCATAACAAAAAGCTACTTAAAATGGTCACTTGCAAGTTGTTCTCCTGTTTGAATCTCCTCTGAAGAGTGGCATCATGGGCTCCTCAAAACAACTGTCAAATGATCTGAAAACAAAGATTATTCAACATAGTTGTTCAGGGGAAGGATACAAAAAGCTGTCTAAGAGATTTAACCTGTCAATTTCCACTGTGAGGAACATAGTAAGGAAATGGAAGAACACAGGTACAGTTCTTGTTAAGGCCAGAAGTGGCAGGCTAAGAAAAACATCAGAAAGGCAGAGAAGAAGAATGGTGAGATCAGTCAAGGACAATCCTCAGACCACCTCCAGAGAGCTGCAGCATCAACTTGCTGCAGATGGTGTCACTGTGCTTCGGTCAACTATACAACGCACTTTGCACAAGGAGAAGCTGTATGGGAGAGTGATGCGAAAGAAGCCGTTTCTGCAAGCACGCCACAAACAGAGTCGGCTGAGGTATGCAAAAGCACATTTGGAGAAGCCAATTTCTTTTTGGAAGAAGGTCCTGTGGACTGATTAAACCAGGATTGAGTTGTTTGGTCATACAAAAAGGCGTTATGCATGGCGGCAAAAAAAACACAGCATTCCAAGAAAAACACTTGCTACCCACAGTAAAATTTGGTGGAGGTTACATCATGCTTTGGGGCTGTGTGGCCAATGCCAGCACCGGGAATCTTGTTAAAGTTGAGGGGCGCATGGATTCCTCTCAGTATCAGCAGATTCTTGACAATAATGTTCATGAATCAGTGACAAAGTTGAAGTCACGCAGGGGATGGATCTTTCAGCAAGACAATGATCCAAAACACCGCTCCAAATCTACTCAGGCATTCATGCAGAGGAACAATTACACTGTTCTGGAATGGCCATCCCAGTCCCCAGACCTGAATATCATTGAACATCTGTGGGATCATTTGAAGAGGGCTGTCCATGCTCGGCGACCATCAAACTTAACTGAACTGGAATTGTTTTGTAAAGAGGAATGGTCAAAAATACCTTCATCCAGGATGCAGGAACTCATTAAAAGCTACAGGAAGCGACTAGAGGCTGTTATTTTTGCAAAAGAAGGATCTACTAAATATTAATGTCACTTTTCTGGTGAGGTGCCCATACTTATGCACCTGTCAAATTTTGTTTGAATGCTGATTGCACATTTTCTGTTAGTACAATAAACATCATTTCAAGGCAGAAACATTACTGTGTCCAACAGTTATTAGATATATGAAACTGAAATAGCTGTTGCAAAAAAACCTATTTTTATAAAACATTAAGCTTAAGATTAATAGGGGTGCCCAAACTTTTTCATATAACTGTACTTCTGAGGGGCTGCATTATACTCCAGTGGAGACTGCATTATACTTCTGGGGGCTGCATTACATTATACTTCGGTGGGGGCTGCATTATACCTCTGTGGAGGACTGCATTGTACTAAATGGAGGACTGTGGGGTGCATTTTACTATATGGAGGACTATGGGATGTGCATTGTACTATATGGAAGACTTAGGGTTGTGCATTGTACTATATGGAGGACTATGGTGTTTGCATTGTACTAAACAAGCACAATGCAGCCTATTCAATGAGTGATTGGATTGTTTATGCTGGAACAAAAATCATTATTCTCAGCAGCACATTGCCGGTGAAAACTGCAGATGTGCTGCTGAAAACATGATACTGTATGGGGACAGATTGATCTACTAGTGATCATTCTGTGCCCATTATTCTTCCTCAGCCGGTGTAAAAAGGCTGGGAAACAAGCGTCGAACGACTTCAATATTGTTGATCACGCTCGTTTAATGGCTTGAACTCAGCGCATATACACACGTGGTCAAAATTGTTGGTACCCCTCGTTTAATGATAGAAAAACCCACAATGGTCACAAAAATAACTTGAATCTGAAAAAAGTAATAATAAATAAAAGATCTATGAAAATGAACAAATGAAAGTGAGACATTGCTTTTCAACCATGCCTCCACAGGATTTAAAAAAATAAAATAAAACTCATGAAATAGGCCTGGACAGAAATGATGGTACCCTCAACTTAATATTTTGTTGCGCAAACTTTTGAGGCAATTACTGCAATCAAACGATTCCTGTAACTGTCAATGAGACTTCTGCACCTCTCGACAGGTATTTTGGCCCACTCCTCAAGAGCAATCTGCTCCAGATGTCTTGTGTTTGAAGGTTGCCTTTTCCAGATGGCATGTTTCAGCTCTTTCCAAAGATGCTTAATAGGATTTAGGTCAGGGCTCACAGAATAGTCCAATGTTTTCCTCTTAGCCATTCTTGGGTGTTTTTACCTGTGCGTTTTGGGTCATTATCCTGTTGCAAGGTCCATGACCTGCGACTGAGACCAAGCTTTCTGACACTGGGCAGCACATTTCTCTTTAGAATCCCTTGATAGTCTTGAGATTTCATTGTACCCAGCACAGATTCTAGGCAACCTGTGCCAGATGCAGCAAAGCAGCACCAGAACATAACAGAGCCTCCTATATTTTTCACAGTAGGGACAGTGTGCTTTTCTTGATATGCCAAAAAAGACTTATGTACAACTGAAGCGCACCCACCGCCGCAGGGCCGAGGGGTACCCGGTACCGGGCCTCTGAAGTCTCTGCTCTGGGGTTGTCACGGCGGCTAGGCCCCGGTCCATGACCCTGCCGTGGGGCGCACAGGGAATAATAGGTGTGGATGATGGTAGTGGTGGTGCGGTGCAGTAAATAACGAGGACACCAGGTTGCAGTCTCTTTACCTCTTTACTGAAGATCTCTGAGTCCACAGTCCAGAATACGGTTCACCAGGCTGCGCAAGTCCGGCCGGTCCAATGGCACCTCCAGAGTTCTCTTCACAGGTGGAAATCGGTGCCTTCCTTCTAGCGCTATGTGTTGTGGTCCTTCCCTGCTGTGCTTACGGAAAGTCCCCACAACCGTTGTGTCTGTTTCTTAAGTTCCCTCACAACTCAATTAAATGATGTTCTTCTAATCCTCCGTCCCTCCCTGATGTTCTGGTTGGGACGGCACCCGTTTGACGGGTAGGCTCGGAGCTCTTCCGGGACCCTAGAGTCGCCCCTCTCCACAAGGTGCCCCCCAAGACTTCATAGGTGATTTGTGTGAGACAGCCCGCCTTAGACTGACTGTCCTGCCGCTGTTTAGAGTATTGCTTGAAGCTGAATGTTATAATACTCCCTCGGCGTTCCGGCCACCGGTAGTGCGCCTCAGTAGGGTGTTGCTCCGGTCTTACAGCACGACCCCTACTGGTATTCTCCTATTGCTTGATCTCGTTTCTCACTCAGCACAATCTATCTCGCTTCTAGTCCTTTCTTGGGCACCGCTGCTTCCCGGAGCAGGCGCGAACCCGTTACGTTCTTTCCAATGCCAAGCCTCTGTCAGGATCCCACCCCTGACAGAGACCCTACTGTATCTTCCCCCACAACACCCTCTGCCACAAGGTGTTGCCTGGTTCCAACCCAGTCAGCTTTCTGATCTAACTTCCTGCCTGACCCCCAGTTTACCCACTATGGTGGGGAGTGGCCTAATGAATAGCACCCTTAGCTCCCCCCGGAGGCCCAGCTGTGAAATGTATTGGTGTCTGTGATACCTGATCATATGAACTCCTTCAGTGCCATCGGACGCACCGTAGCTCCCCATAGTGGCGGAGCCACAGTACTGCAACGACCAGGACTCTGGGGCGCTGCACTCCCCCCTGGTTAAGCACAGTACTCCGGGACTGGGAAGAAAACAACAATACAAGTTAGCAAAAAGACATACAATTTTGTTAAGTGCAATAACAACAAGTATACTTGAACAGGCTTCCCTTTATGGGAGGTAAGGTCACTTGAACGTTACAAACATGGTTAACATTATAAATTACAGGCTATAAATAACTCCTGTTACCCAACCGGGTATTCTACTAAGTGCAAAATTGCTGAACAATAATTTAACTTTGCCTTTAAGGACATACACTCTTTTATCCACTAAAGACCTTCCTATAATCACATTATAAGGCAATTTAACTTTTTCATTCTCCTTCTTTAAATCTGCAGGACCGCCTGTCCTATCGGCACCAGACCTACTGCCTCTCCTTTCAGTTACAGGACCGCCCCGTTCAGCCAGGGCCTACTGCCTTTTCAACTACTATACACAGTATAGAACATAACATTACTTTCAGTTTAAGAGCACTAAGTCATCTCTACATGACTCCTATGAGGACTCAGGGTTTACCTTCTATCCTAACTATCTATCAGCATTATCAAAAACATTTTCTATCGAACATTAAGCCTTCTCATTATCTTTCTTCCTTTCATGCATGCTGGACACCACATCTATCCCTACGGGTCCACTGCATCCTTCTTCTATCTTTCACCTTTTACTTCTCAGAGCATATCATCAGTTTTTTCTTCACATTTAACTAATTAAACACATATAACTTTCTCATGTAAACATTATCATCACTTTCTTTGGTCAAGACATTATTGCTTCCAATCTTAAAGCAATATCACGGTTGAAGCGCAACAAATGAACGTCCCCTTTAAGAGGGGACCAAGTCTCTGTGAGGTAGCATATCTTCTCAAGCTACCAGTCCATACTCAGCAAAGGTTCCAGTGTGGTATCTTCACAAAGAGTCCTTTTTGAAGTAAAACCAGTAGGGAGCGCCTTTAATAAGGTGCAAACTATATACAAGAAGTTCGGATCATGCACTGTTCATGATTTCAGCAGTTCTAAAACTTGTGCAAAAACTTTGGAAAGACAAACAAAACAAAACACTAGGGATCCCGGGTCAACAAAAGGATCCCTTTAAAAGTTTACCCTGGACGGGTTTAGCAGAACACAGGAAAACAGCAACTATTTACAGATTCATGGTATCGAGGTTTATTCTTCCAAGTCTGGGGGCGGCTTCCGCGAGTACCGGTCTCCCCCCGCCACCACGTAGAGGGCGTCCGCACCCTGGATAGGGGTCTGGGTACTCACGGTTCTCCTTGGAGTGATGGCCCGCAGGCATTTGGCGCACAGGGAGATCGGGGCAATAACCGCCGGCCTTGATGAATCATCAGAGGATGGTACTGTCACTTCCGGCTTGTATTTGCGCACATGCAGGGCATACCACCCCTTATCCCCCCAGTGGCGGGTGTACCGAACCCGGTCTCCTGGGTAAAGATCCCGGCCTGGGTGTCCCTCAATGAGGTGCGCCTCTACATTCCGCCGGTTTACAAACACTTCCAAGGCAAGACCGGGCTCCTTAATGAAGCCCCAACCTCCCTGCAGCCGGAAGGTGTTGATCACGCCATAGCGCTGCGGCCCCCAGTTCTCCTCAGCAACTTGCCTGACTTGGGCTTTATTCTGAAGGTCCTTCTCTCGCTCAGCCTGACGCCGGAGCTCCTTCTTGCGGGCCCACTTTTCCTCTTGCTGGCGCAGCTGTTGGCGGTACTCCCTCTGGCGGATGACCTCGATACTCTCCCCCTCCTCCTGGGCATCCCCTGGAAACCCCATCAGATTGGTAGTGGCCGCGCGGGTCCATTTGAAGGTTACCCATTCTCCCTGGAGCTGCGTGGGTTGTTTGATGGGCCGTAGGGGGCAATCGGCCATCTGCAGAGTTTCCCAGGGCCTCTCGCATTCAAGACGGCTACACACTCGCCCGGGTGGTCGTGGTGGGGGTGAGTCTACATCCACCAGCAGGGGCTCTTCAATCGCCACGCCGGGATCGGCGCGGTTACCTGCCTCCGATGCATCTCCGGTGCCGGCCTCCTCCGTTGTCGGCTGCAGGACCGATACCTGGTGCGGGTGCAGCTCCTCGCCAGGGGTGGTTGCTCGCTGGCACAGACTCCGGAACTGCCGACACAGCTCCTCCACTTCTGCCCCGAGGATTTCCTGATTAGCGCAGCCTGGTAAGGACTCCGCCGGCTCCCATTGGTAGAACCTGGCACAGGTCTTCTCTCCCTCTCCGGGGTGACTTCCGCGCTCCATGCTGCCAATCGGATTGTGCCTCGTGGCCTCCAGAAGTTCTTGCCCCTCCCCGTCCGGAGGGCGGCCTTTCTCTCCTCCACCATCCCACACTAGGAGGCGGGCCCTTCTCCTTGATGGGCATATTCTCTGGACATAGTAATATCGGTGAGGGGCGGGCTCCATCTTCGCGCCACTCTTCCAAGCTACGCCCACGAGGACACGCCCCATGCTCCCTGCGCGCCACATAGTGTTATAATGGCGGCGGTTTTGGCGGGGAATGTCGTAACACAGTCTTTGCAACATAATACAGTCCTAGCACAGTAGACCACAGTTCCAAGGCACACATGACCCTGCCGTGGGGCGCACAGGGAATAATAGGTGTGGATGATGGTAGTGGTGGTGCGGTGCAGTAAATAACGAGGACACCAGGTTGCAGTCTCTTTACCTCTTTACTGAAGATCTCTGAGTCCACAGTCCAGAATACGGTTCACCAGGCTGCGCAAGTCCGGCCGGTCCAATGGCACCTCCAGAGTTCTCTTCACAGGTGGAAATCGGTGCCTTCCTTCTAGCGCTATGTGTTGTGGTCCTTCCATGCTGTGCTTACGGAAAGTCCCCACAACCGTTGTGTCTGTTTCTTAAGTTCCCTCACAACTCGATTAAATGATGTTCTTCTAATCCTCCGTCCCTCCCTGATGTTCTGGTTGGGACGGCACCCGTTTGACGGGTAGGCTCGGAGCTCTTCCGGGACCCTAGAGTCGCCCCTCTCCACAAGGTGCCCCCCAAGACTTCATAGGTGATTTGTGTGAGACAGCCCGCCTTAGACTGACTGTCCTGCCGCTGTTTAGAGTATTGCTTGAAGCTGAATGTTATAATACTCCCTCGGCGTTCCGGCCACCGGTAGTGCACCTCAGTAGGGTGTTGCTCCGGTCTTACAGCACGACCCCTACTGGTATTCTCCTATTGCTTGATCTCGTTTCTCACTCAGCACAATCTATCTCGCTTCTAGTCCTTTCTTGGGCACCGCTGCTTCCCGGAGCAGGCGCGAACCCGTTACGTTCTTTCCAATGCCAAGCCTCTGTCAGGATCCCACCCCTGACAGAGACCCTACTGTATCTTCCCCCACAACACCCTCTGCCACAAGGTGTTGCCTAGTTCCAACCCAGTCAGCTTTCTGATCTAACTTCCTGCCTGACCCCCAGTGTACCCACTATGGTGGGGAGTGGCCTAATGAATAGCACCCTTAGCTCCCCCCGGAGGCCCAGCTGTGAAATGTATTGGTGTCTGTGATACCTGATCATATGAACTCCTTCAGTGCCATCGGACGCACCGTAGCTCCCCATAGTGGCGGAGCCACAGTACTGCAACGACCAGGACTCTGGGGCGCTGCACAACCATGGGTGCATCCACATAAGGAAGAAATTCCGCACAGTAATACAAACTGAGACCTGTATATGGAGCCATGAGATGGGGAGCAGAAACCCCACGCGTATCGCCACTGGATTTGGCTTCCTCATGGGTAGTAGTACCTCTAACTATTCATGTCCCAGGGGTACTTTTAATTGTAGAGAGGTCTTTGTCTCCAACCTTTCTAGGCTCCTGTTAAACCCTAATATATCCCCTCTCCCATACCATGAGGCATGGGACAGAAATGCAAGGGAAACCAGACATAAAGACAGAGTTGAATAACTGAAAACCAATATATTACAAAAAAAATAGGTAAGAAGAAAGGGAAAGGGAGGAATTAATAAACTAAATAGGAATAAGGACAAGGAGATAAACACACACAAATCCACTGCACACAGAACACTCCAGTAACTGCTACAAACTCCAAACTACACAGCTCAGTATTTTCCAGGAAGAAAATTCTTCCGTTAGCAATGAAGAAATGCCCAAAGCCAGTAAATGTAAGGAGAGGAGATGATGTCAGCAGCTGCAGCTGGAAACAACAACCTGTATGTCCCTAGCCAGCATGGAAAGAGTTCTTAGCCTTTTCAGCACTGATTAAAAGGAAATCCATTTAAAATAGGACACAAATCACACCTTCTCTAAAGAGGCCCTGTAATTCATTACCCATTTTGAGCTTCTAACTCCAGGTCTACCAGACATACTTGTGACACATGCAAATACTTGGCATAGCTGTAATGGCTCTGGAAGTGCCCGCAGTCTAAAAGCTTGTTGGTTGGCTGAGCTGCAGCCTTTAATCAAGCTTTATTAGTCTGGAGAACCCAAACAGGAAACTGAACTTACATTAAAAAGTCTGTGTTCAGGGTTTGGTACCGGACACTAGGTGTCTGGTATGGACCTGAACTTTTCCATTCGGGTTCGCTAATCCCTACAACTAATGTATTACTTACTTTTTTTTAGCAATCAGCTGGCCATTTAATTGCTTTCAGCTTTGTGGGCGTCCAGTGTCACCCACAATGACTATGTTCAAAAGACACTGTAAAAAGTAGGAGAAAGTACACTCCCACATTACTGGCTGAAATGAAACCACCATTGAGTCAAAAAACTGTGCCACACTGACAATGCCTGCTTCTCTCCCTTATGGTGCATTCAGATGGCCGTGTAAATATATGAAATTGTCAGGCTCGGGTGCGCCGCCTGCCAATTGGATCTCGATCAGATTTATAGGACTGTCTGACTGCACCGTAACAATAATACTTATCCTCGGCTACTCCCGCGATACTCTTCAACTCTTCCCATATCTGTTGTTCCACTCTACTCATATGTGCCCACACCTCTCACTAACAGGAAAAGCCAGGTGAGAGGTGTGGGCACATGAGACAGATACAGTCTCTGGCATAATTCCTGGCCTCAACGGGCGTTTCATGTAGGTCAGAACAGAGAGCATCTACTTTTTCTTACCTATAGACACTGACTTTTTATTATTGAATGATTTTTAATAGTATAGAAGTACACGATCACAGAATTAAACAAAATTAAATGCCCAGTTGAATGATAAAAAAATAACGCATTAAGCTCCAGTAATTTCGATGTCCTATTTCTCTACAATGGAGCTGAGAAAAATAAACCATATGTATGTTCCTGCCACTATGTGCAGGAATGTACAATTTATAAGCCAAAAAATCCTCTTCAATGCAAAATTTTTGTATGTCAGTTTCAGTTTTCCAGACTTATCCTGCCTGGTACTACTTACAGTAATATCCGACTCGGCACAGTTTCAGAGCTCTCACTGTTCAAAACAAAAATGTTTCCTGTTCAATGACTACAAGAAAAAATTCTTGAACACCGAAGTCTCCTTGCACAATGAATAAGCTCTTTTTTCAGCCAGAATACCGTTATTGATTTCTATTTCCAATAAACTGGGAGTATATTTTGCTGACAGCACTAGATAGAACAGCCATGGGGAATTTGGTTTTTGCGGGCAAAGATGTGCATTTATTGCACGGCAGTGAGGGCAGAGAGGATGGGGCTGATTAGGAGTACAGAGCTCTGTATTCATTATACAGATAAAGCTGGCACTTAACAAAATTACTAATTGGAGCCTTTCACTGTAGCGTGAGACGAGACCCAAAGCTAGCAATTATACCTTGATAATTGATGATATAAAGCAGGGGCTGATAATTGGGTTAGAGTCTCTTCGGCTCAAATCGCAGCTGTTTATTCATGCCTCACCATTAACTCTTCTTTGATTAGAATTCAAATTCGAGAGGGAAAGTGTTAAAGGTCTTTGTCAGCTGAACCTTTAAATTTGCATATTTGCTGGAAGCACCACACTAAGTCACTTACCGATATATTGTATTGGAACACCTGCCCTGATGTCTTTATTTGTATGCTGCCCCACCCCTTGTCTATTCCAATATTTTTCCCTGTCTGTAGCATGGCACTCAATTTCTAACATGGTCAGTGAAGATGGAGAGGCATATGTGACAAGACCCATCCATCAGCACCCCCCATTGATGACACTGTGCATGGCACTATGTATTCGCCAGTTTCCTTTGCTGCAGTCTTAATAAATGCTGGTGTTATTCTGGTCCTATGCGTCTTTATCAGCAGCTATGTTGGGAACAGACAGTTCATAACTAGTGTTGAGCGATACCGTCCGATACTTGAAAGTATCGGTATCGGAAAGTATCGGCCGATACCGGCAAAGTATCGGATCCAATCCGATACCGATACCGATACCCGATACCAATACAAGTCAATGGGACTCAAGTATCGGACGGTATTCCTGATGGTTCTCAGGGTCTGAAGGAGAGGAAACTCTCCTTCAGGCCCTGGGATCCATATTAATGTGTAAAAGAAAGAATTAAAATAAAAAATATTGCTATACTCACCTCTCCGACGCAGCCTGCACCTTACCGAGAGAAGCGGCAGCGTTCTTTGTTTAAAATTCGCGCTTTTCTTTCCTTACGTGAAGTCCCGGCTTGTGATTGGTCGCATGCCGCCCATGTGGCGGCGACGCAACCAATCACAGCAAGCCGTGACGTAATTTCAGGTCATTCAGTATTTTAAAATTACGCTCCGGCTTTGTGATTGGTTGCGTCGCAGTCACATGGGCGACGCAACCAATCACAGCAAGCCGTGACGTAATTTCAGGTCCTTAAGGATTTTAAAATTACGTCCCGGCTTTGTGATTGGTTGCGTCGCAGTCACATGGGCGCCGCAACCAATCACAAGCCGTGACGTCACGGGAGGCTGGACACGCGCGCATTTTAAAATGGGCGCGTGTCCAGCCTCCCGTGACGTCCCGGCTTGTGATTGGTTGCGGCGCGGTCAACCAATCACAAGCCGGGAGGCTGGACACGCGCGCATTTTAAAATGGGCGCGTGTCCAGCCTCCCGTGACGTCCCGGCTTGTGATTGGTTGCGGCGCGGTCAACCAATCACAAGCCGGGAGGCTGGACACGCGCGCATTTTAAAAATTTTAAAATGCGCGCGTGTCCAGCCTCCCGGCTTGTGATTGGTTGACCGCGCCGCAACCAATCACAAGCCGGGACGTCACGGGAGGCTGGACACGCGCCCATTTTAAAATGCGCGCGTGTCCAGCCTCCCGGCTTGTGATTGGTTGACCGCGCCGCAACCAATCACAAGCCGGGACGTCACGGGAGGCTGGACACGCGCCCATTTTAAAATGCGCGCGTGTCCAGCCTCCCGGCTTGTGATTGGTTGACCGCGCCGCAACCAATCACAAGCCGGGACGTCACGGGAGGCTGGACACGCGCCCATTTTAAAATGCGCGCGTGTCCAGCCTCCCGTGACGTCACGGCTTGTGATTGGTTGCGGCGCCCATGTGACTGCGACGCAACCAATCACAAAGCCGGGACGTAAGTTTAAAATCCTTAAGGACCTGAAATTACGTCACGGCTTGCTGTGATTGGTTGCGTCGCCCATGTGACTGCGACACAACCAATCACAAAGCCGGAGCGTAATTTTAAAATACTGAATGACCTGAAATTACGTCACGGCTTGCTGTGATTGGTTGCGTCGCCGCCACATGGGCGGCATGCGACCAATCACAAGCCGGGACTTCACGTAAGGAAAGAAAAGCGCGAATTTTAAACAAAGAACGCTGCCGCTTCCCTCGGTAAGGTGCAGGCTGCGTCGGAGAGGTGAGTATAGCAATATTTTTTATTTTAATTCTCTCTTTTACACATTTTTACATTAATGTTGTTTCGATACCGATACCCGATACCACAAAAGTATCGGATCTCGGTATCGGAATTCCGATACCCGCAAGTATCGGCCGATACCCGATACTTGCGGTATCGGAATGCTCAACACTATTCATAACATTATATTGGTGACTTTTTGAGATTTTTCCAACACAAGCAAAATAAAAAAGACCAAATGACCTGTTTATGACATGGCATCTCCAGATAATAGCAGGACTGTCCTGGCTGTGAACTCCTTCTGTCCCACTAGCTATAATATGAAAAGAGTTGATAATGCCTTCAAATGTTTTACCCTTTATCAAATTGTTAAAGATATTCTTGAGTGGTTGTCAAGATAATGACCTCTGGCATAGCAACTAGAAATTCAAAGCAGTGTACCAAGCCATTAGATAAAATTGTAGATATTCAAGATTGCAATCAAGGAAGGCAGAGTATGTGCAGGTCGATAAACAGGCAGAGGTGGGAGGAATTTGATCGGAACACAAGCAAAAAACAAGACAGAGTAGAGTTCATGCAGAAAATTGTCACTAGGTGGTCAAAGTTACAAAGGCACCTTGAAAATTACAAGAACCGTAGAACTTTATTGCTCAGTCATTGGGCAGTGTGCTGAGCTAAAATAAAAATTTTGTGATGTTGTTGGGATCAGTTCCAGGATATCTGCTTCACCGCACATTTATGAAGATGCACACAAGGTGTTCTTTTTGATAGGTGCCATCTACGCCCTTTGGAAAGGAGTGTGGATTAATAGGCAATCTGGACAATCGTTTAATAAAAGAGGTGAGTTAAGCAAAGCATGCTTAAGTCTGCAGTTATACAAAACAGTCCATATGTATTACTAGGGACTAAACCAATCAGATGTAACTGATGTAACTTTGGACTTTGCATGCTATCAGTTGGTCTGTCCACCAGCTGCCCTTGTCCTGAAGTCAGGCCAATTTACATTCACCCTATGTTCCACTTCTCTTCCTACTTGGCACTCATGCTATGTCTTGTCGCCAATATCATGAAATTTGTAGGCTTATTGTTTTCCTTAAACTCTGGAATTGTGGAATTGTGCTCTAGAGAAAGAGAGAGAGACAGCCACACATTTGAGAAATTAATTTCTGTCTCACTGTATGCTAGGGCTGACTCATTCTGTGCGCATGTTGCCCACTTCCAACCAAGATCTCCTTCCCAGGAAACAACCTCGCCAATTACTGTTCTTCTGTGGAAAACAGGTAAACTGCTCTATGACTATCTCTTGTAACTACAGATTACAAGGGCATCTACCACCTCTATGCACTATTTCATCATATCTCCAGTAGAAGTGACAGTGAAATGTGTGTTGGGTAGCAGTTGCCCTTTTATTATGTGTGCAGTTTGGGTTCATAACTTGCAATCATTTGTGTGGTGTGAATGTGGTGTTTAAAACTATTTCAATTTTGTACTTTACATTCATCTTTGAAATACACTTATCTGTATAATACATATGTAATCAGCTTAGTGGTGTCTGCCTTTTGTGTGTGATGTTCTATATCCATTTTATTTTAAAAAAATATGGTTTTATTATGTAGTAACTCAATAAAGCTATACTTTTTATGGTAGAAATTATGTTTTTTATTTGTAACACTAACTGCTGTTTGGGAACAAGTCTTTATGTAGTCTCTGCACTATAGAAACCAGACCAAGATTATATGTACATGAATGCAGATCTCAATTACATTCTTCTTATTGGCTCTGAATTATTGATGATTTATTAATGTTGGACCATGAATCTCTTCATGTGAGATATTGGACTCCAGAGATCACAAAATTATACTTTTGCTGAGTTGTATTAATTCAAATCACCATGATACCATCATAGCAGAAATTAGGGGTTAATGGAATCTAAAGCTAAGTGACTCATTTGTAAGATATAATTTGCAATGGAAATGAAATTAGGAATAAAATATTGGATTGATTACTGTATGTCCTCGTTCCAAAATCAAGGCTGTTATGCAGAGAGTCTAAAAATACAAAATGAATCTATTGTGTCTATCTATCTATCTATCTATCTATCTATCTATCTATCTATCTATCTATCTATCTATCCTTTCTGGCCTAAAGTGAAAAACAAAATGTAACAAATGGAAACAAACACAAGGTTCAGCTTTCTTTAACAAGAACTCAGATCTGGAGATCTCGTCTCCAGAGACACTGAACACTGAATGAGCGAGAATGTATTTATCTTCTGGAATCCACTCTGGGATGGAGATATAGTGAACAGCTCCCCACTCACTCTTCAGCTGTTCACTAAACCTAGCCCTAAACAAGTCCCAGAACAAGCTAAAGTCCCGCCCTATTATAACAGGGTGTAACAGGTCTTTAGCTATTCTGACCCCATGGGACAGTTTGTTTTTATAGTCTTGCTTGGCTAGTAAAATAGAGGCCAAGTGCCTCACTCAGTGTCTGTGGCTGCAGGTGTGGAGACCTCCATTGTGTGTATACACTAAAGTCACTGACCTGAGCGGGCCAGCATTATTATATGGACTGTGTATTTGTTCCTATTTGCTTTTCACCTTGTTCTGGAAAAGGCTGTTCTTTTTTTTTGAGTATCCAGAGCGGTTTATGCAACTTTAATAAACTGGCTTGGACATTTCCACAATACCACATTCTGTGCCTACCTCAACCGCAACCAAGTGAGTACAGACTCCTACAATATATATACATACACACTCTGTATGTAATGCTTATATATGAAATACATGCATAATAATATTTACAAAGCATACCTATGTATGCATATATATACAGTATTAAAAAACAGATCTAGATATATATGTACAGTACATGTGCATATACTATAAAAAGTATAGGTGAAGCCATAGAGTCAGGACCGCTGGACTACTAAATACAAATATTGAAGAATGGCAGCACTACCATTTCAAAAGAGGCCATGTTCACAAGTTCGCATTTGTGGATTCCACTGCAAACATTGCTTACATACAATTATTTCTGTAAGTATACCTGAGCCCATGCAGTGATTTGCATGACCGAATCATGCCTGTTTTTAATACAATGCTGCCTGAGGCCCAGAGATTATGAGCATCCAATATTGACAGTCAATCTTATTCCTTATGCACATGGATTCTATGGATCTTTTCATGATATGATGTACTGTAGATGGTGCCATATTCAAATACTTAGCAATTTTACATAGAGACATTTTTTGGAAATTGAACTGCAATTTTTAGACACAATTGTTCACAGATTGGTGAATCTCTGACCATCCTTGCTTCTGAGAGACTCTGCCTCTTTATAATGTGCTTTTTATTCTCAATCATGTGACTTAGTTAAGATTCAGTTTTCAGGGGTTATTCATTATTAACTCTCTGTTTCAGGCTTCTGTTAATACTATCCCAACTGTTTTGAGATGTGTTGCTAGGATCAATTTCTAAATTAATTAACTTTTCAAATAAAATGGAAAGATATCTAACTTGCATCCTCGCAACTTTGTTCTATGAGCTGTTGTGAATAATATGTGCCTAAAAGAGATTTCCAAATCATAGCATCCTTTTTTTTAACATTTTGCACTATAGGTAGCTCAGTGGTTAGCATTGCAGCGCTGGGGTCCTGGGTTCAAGTCCCACCAAGAACACTATCTGAAAGGAGTTTATATGCTCTCCCCGTGTTTGCGTGTCCTTTCCTGCGGGTTCTCCGATTTCTTCCCACATTCCAAAAACATGCTGATAGGGAATTTAAATTCTGAGCCCCAATGGGGACAGCAATGATAATGTATGCAAAGGAACAAGTGACATGATTTAGCGTGTATATAATGGCCATGATCACCCAAATAGAATTAACTCAAATACATAAATGTATGAATTTTATTATTTAACAAACATGCTGGACAACACTGACATAAAAACAATTAAAATAGCCAAAACAGACTGTACAAAAACACACACACTACTGAGAGTCCGTGTAGGGACAGACCAGTGACCTCCTCCCATGTGTGCTGGTTACAGGTTATATAGATGTGAATGAAGAGACTAAATGTTTTATAGTAATTTGTAAATAAATGTTAGAATGGTATTCATACCCACTGGCAAACCAAACCAATTAGCAAATGTGCCAAATATTATGCTGTTAAAATGGTAATATTCTAAGACAGTAAAATCACAAAAGCATATGATTACGTATGGCTATACCTGCCAACTCCCACAGGGACACTCTGAGATAAAGCTATATGGAACCTGATATGAAAAGATCCGTAGGACAAAAAGTCAGAACTAAAGAAAAAATCTATACACATGACCACAGAAACATGATTAGACTAATTTAGTCAAGGTAAATAAATAAAGTAAGACATGCCCTATAGATATCCAAAAGTAGAAGCATGGAAAATGAACACGCTTATGAAAGAGTTAATGCAGTGGAAGGAAAAACCAGTGTGGAGGCACAGCAGGACTCATGATGGTATAAAAACAATGCCATAACCTGCTACCATCCTGATGGTTTGGAGGGAGGACCCCACATGTATCGCCACCTTGTGCGTGGCTTCCTCAGGGAAAAGAAAGAGAAAGTGGACTTGTTGTCCGAATGCATGTCTTATATATACACCTAATAATCATGAATAAATGACATACCGGCGAGTGTGTCTGTGGAAACAGAGCCTGGAAGCAAGTACCGCGCATGCGCATCTCATAAGTATCCAACTGCGTTAGCGACAAAACCTCTCATGGAAATGGCGTGGTAAAGGTGAGGACTGCGCTTGCGCAATACATACTCACTGTTAAGGCCCCGTCTCACATAGCGAGATCGCTAGCGAGATCGCTGCTGAGTCACAAGTTTTGTGACGCAACAGCGACCTCAGTAGCGATCTCGCTATGTGTGACACGTACCAGCGATCAGGCCCCTGCTGCGAGATCGCTGGTCGTGTCAGAATGGCCTGGACCTTTTTTTGGTCGTTGAGGTCCCGCTGACATCGCTGAATCGGTGTGTGTGACACCGATCCAGCGATGTCTTCACTGGTAACCAGGGTAAACATCGGGTTACTAAGCGCAGGGCCGCGCTTAGTAACCCGATGTTTACCCTGGTTACCAGCGTAAATGTAAAAAAAAAAAAACCACTACATACTCACCATCTGATGTCCGTCAGGTCCCTTGGCGTCTGCTTCCTGCTCTGACTGAGCCGCCGTAAAGTGAGAGCACAGCAGTGACGTCACCGCTGCGCTCTGCTCTCAGCTCTCACTGTAAGGCGGCTCAGTCAGAGCAGGAAGCGGACGGCAAGGGACCTGATGGGCAACAGATGGTGAGTATGTAGTGTTTTTTTTTTTTTACATTTACGCTGGTAACCAGGGTACACATCGGGTTACTAAGCGCGGCCCTGCGCTTAGTAACCCGATGTTTACCCTGGTTACCCGGGTGCTGCAGGGGGACTTCGGCATCGTTGAAGACAGTTTCAACGATGCCGAAGTCGTTCCCCTGATCGTTGGTCGCTGGAGAGAGCTGTCTGTGTGACAGCTCCCCAGCGACCACACAGCGACCACACAGCGACGCTGCAGCGATCAGCATCGTTGTCTGTATCGCTGCAGCGTCGCTGTGTGAGACGGGGCCTTTACACATGAAGGAGTGGAAGGTAGCGCATGCATAGTAGGTACGGTAGAATCTATGTGTGTGGAGCGTTGTCACAGCAACAACACAGAACCTGATAATGAAGACGCATGCGAAGGTGAATAATGTGAACCAGCATGGTGGTATGATAAAGGAATGTAGAAAAGCTGCGAAGACACCATCACGTGTTTCTCAACGCAAGCAATGAATAGCCAGGTCTTTCACCGGGAAGGAACAACCACGGGAAGGGCAGCATCCAAGAAGGAAAACCACCTATGCCAAAACATGGTATCCATCCACAGACAGCTGTTTCGGGGTATTTGCCCCTCATCAGTGTGGAGTAGGAAACTGGCTATTAGGAGCAGTGCCTAGTGAAAAGACTATAAACATAAGGGTGAATGACCTCGGGGAGATCAAAACATCCAACACCGCGGAGACACCATCACGTGTCTCTCAACGCAGTGATCCAGAACACTGCCCCCATCCCTAATGGGAAATATGCAAATGCATGTAGAAAAGCCATGGAGACACCATCACGTGTTTCTCAACGCAAGCAATGAATAGCCAGGCCTTTCACCAGGAAGGAACAACCACAGGAAGGGCAGCATCCAATAAAGGAAAACCACCTATGCCAAAACATGGTATCCATCCACAGACAGCTGTTTCGGGGTATTTGCCCCTCATCAGTGTGGAGTAGGAAACTGGCTATTAGGAGCAGTGCCTAGTGAAAAGACTATAAACATGAGGATGAATGACCGCGGGGAGATCAAAACATCCAACACCGCGGAGACACCATCACGTGTTTCTCAACGCAGAGATCCAGAACACTGCCCCCATCCCTAATGGGAAATATGCAAATGCATGTAGAAAAGCCATGGAGACACCATCACGTGTTTCTCAACGCAAGCAATGAATAGCCAGGCCTTTCACCAGGAAGGAACAACCACAGGAAGGGCAGCATCCAATAAAGGAAAACCACCTATGCCAAAACATGGTATCCATCCACAGACAGCTGTTTCGGGGTATTTGCCCCTCATCAGTGTGGAGTAGGAAACTGGCTATTAGGAGCAGTGCCTAGTGAAAAGACTATAAACATGAGGATGAATGACCGCGGGGAGATCAAAACATCCAACACCGCGGAGACACCATCACGTGTTTCTCAACGCAGTGATCCAGAACACTGCCCCCATCCCTAATGGGAAATATGCAAATGCATGTAGAAAAGCCATGGAGACACCATCACGTGTTTCTCAACGCAAGCAATGAATAGCCAGGCCTTTCACCAGGAAGGAACAACCACAGGAAGGGCAGCATCCAATAAAGGAAAACCACCTATGCCAAAACATGGTATCCATCCACAGACAGCTGTTTCGGGGTATTTGCCCCTCATCAGTGTGGAGTAGGAAACTGGCTATTAGGAGCAGTGCCTAGTGAAAAGACTATAAACATGAGGATGAATGACCGCGGGGAGATCAAAACATCCAACACCGCGGAGACACCATCACGTGTTTCTCAACGCAGTGATCCAGAACACTGCCCCCATCCCTAATGGGAAATATGCAAATGCATGTAGAAAAGCCATGGAGACACCATCACGTGTTTCTCAACGCAAGCAATGAATAGCCAGGCCTTTCACCAGGAAGGAACAACCACAGGAAGGGCAGCATCCAATAAAGGAAAACCACCTATGCCAAAACATGGTATCCATCCACAGACAGCTGTTTCGGGGTATTTGCCCCTCATCAGTGTGGAGTAGGAAACTGGCTATTAGGAGCAGTGCCTAGTGAAAAGACTATAAACATGAGGATGAATGACCGCGGGGAGATCAAAACATCCAACACCGCGGAGACACCATCACGTGTTTCTCAACGCAGTGATCCAGAACACTGCCCCCATCCCTAATGGGAAATATGCAAATGCATGTAGTAAAGCCGCGGAGACACCATCACGTGTTTCTCAACGCAAGCAATGAATAGCCAGGTCTTTCACTGGGAAGGAACCCGGCTTTTCTACATGCATTTGCATATTTCCCTTTAGGGATGGGGGCAGTGTTCTGGATCACTGCGTTGAGAAACACGTGATGGTGTCTCCGCGGTGTTGGATGTTTTGATCTCCCCGAGTTCATTCACCTTTATGTTTATGGTATGATAAAGGAAGTCATAGTTACACATTATTGACTCATTTGTTGTGATGAGAATTCATACCCAATAAAAGATCTTAAATTAAAGGCTTAAGACGATGTTACTTAACATTTTACAATATCAATTAAACGGCGTGGTAAAGATGAGGGTTGCGCTTGCGCTATACGTGTTCACTGTTAAACGTGAAGGAATAAGAGGTAACACATGCATAGTAAGTACGGTAGAGTCTATGTATATAAAGCGTTGCCAGCGCAACAATGCAACACATAATCTGATTATTTTGTCGTAGTGAAAATTCCAGCCAATGGTGGATCTAAATTATAGGCATAAGAAGATGTTACTTTACATAAAGGAATTTACAATAACAATTTATTGAACGGCATAATAAAGATGAAGATTACTCACTGTTACACATGAAGGAGTGAAAGGTAGCGCATGCGTAGTAGTAATGGTAGAGTCTATGTGTATAAAGCGTTGCCACCGCATCAATGAAGCATAGACCTGATGATGAAGACGCATGTGGAGATGGGTAATATGCACCAACACAGTGGTATAAAAAGAAGAAATGACAGTTTGAAGTTTGGGATCCAAGAAGTATCGTTTCTCCTTGCGGAGAGTGACGTGTTAAGCATGTCGAGATGAGGAGACTTAAAGCCGCAATGCTCTTCAGAGAGGAAAAGGACTAGAACTCTAGTGCCACCCATTGGAAGTAGCAATCCTAACAGTCAATGTTGACCCTTTAACGAGTCTTGTCACATGACTTAGGATAAGAGCAAACTGAGATCTGGTTTGGCTATGCACAAAGGATTGTAGGATACAAAAATGAAAGCTATAAATAAGCAATTAAACCCTGACATTTATGAATAATAATAAGCAATGAGATGTGCTATATGCCCCTATTTATAATAGGTAGGAATATATATCCAGCAGTATAGTCAATTTCAGGAGTATGATAGGATCCATAAATCCCAGGAAATAGGAATCACATATATAATATAGGCATGTATCCTTGAGCATATCAATAAGCATGCTTAGCTGTTATAAAAGCCAGTGTCTATGTTAATCATGGGGTAAAGGGTATAAAAAACCTTCCTGATGACATATAAATTAGAAGAGAAGGATTTTGCCAAGATGTTAGAATAAAGCAGTAATTTAAGATTTTTTTTTCAAAAAGGATATGAAAAACCTTCCTGGCAACATATCAATCAAAAGAAAATAATTTTGCCAAGATGTTAAAATAAAGCAATTGTAGAAAGTTTCCAAAACTGATCACCAATAAATATATTTTTAATTATGTTATAGTATCATTATGCCTTGGCATAACATGGGATGACTCACAGAATCAAAATATAGACCATTATGGAATTCAAGATCAAGTTTGTCCAAAATCAGACACCATTAAGAAGGGTTGGAATCAAGATGAAAAGTGATTAGCTACTTTGGCACTAATAAACATTTCAGACATCGAAATCTTCAGGATGATGGTAACAAAAGAGATCAATGGCACATGTACCAGGATCTATAAAAATGAGGAAAGAGGACAGGAACTTCTCCCAAGCATTATAATCACAAAATAGAGACGTGATACAACAAAGATACAGTAGCGATAATAAGTACTCAAATTCGATGTCCTACAGATGAAACATAAAATCACTCCAAAAATACTGAATAGATGGCACTGTGTGAACACAAAAATGTGTTTGATCGTATGGATTTAGTCACAGAATGCCAAATATCCAATCAGCACAATGGGATGGTATAGAAAATAGTGATATTTATATTAATAATGATAGGTGTGACATATAAACAATAAGAATAATAAAAAAGAGTGCATATCATGATTGTAACGTGAAAGAAAAAAATATAAGTGTGAAATGTTATGATGAACATGTGAAAAATAATACATATGAAGGAATGTGTGTATAAATATGGTTATATCCAAATAAGGGATAATAAATACATAAAGAGTGATTATATTGAACATGTGAAAAATTGTACATGTGAAAATATATGTGTATAAATATGACTGCGTTTAAATAAAGGATAATAAATGCATAAAAAAAAAAAGTGAAAGACTATTTCTTATAGAAACCAGTGAAAAGTATCTCTTCGTTGAGGCCTTCTGGTGATAAACTGTCCATATTGAAAATCCATCTAGATTCCCATCTGAGTAATTCGTTGGTGCGTCAGTACTTATTATTATACACATCTATGCATACATTTATACAATTTATACAATGTGATTTTCTGGATTATATTTTTGATATTCTATCTCTATCTCTCAATGTTAAAATTAACCTGCCTTTAAAATTATAGACTGTTCATGTCTTTGTCAGTAGGCAAACTTACAAAATCAGCAAGGGATCAAATATTTATTTCCCCCACTGTATGTATTGTGTCTTGTGAATTGTAATGTATTATGATATAAGGAGTGATAAGTAATGTACATTTTAGGACATAGTATAAGACAGGTGGCATAGGGATAGATAGTTAACTGTAGTCTAGGTAGTGACTATAGGGTAAGTTAGGATAGATTTAATGTTTGGGACTAGCCCATAGAGGGAGACGTTTAGTGTTAGGGCAAGTGACTGCTTCCTTTAGTTAGTTAGATAGGGTTTGGAGAGTGGAGAGAGGAGTGCCACTGTGGTGTGATCTACAGTAAGAGAAGACCTAAGAACAGGGATAGCTAGATCCTGAGGAGAAGTGACTGACTAGTCATTGTAGCCTTCTGGAGAGGCTGGGTTGTGGCGCAGTAGGGCAAAACAGTGTGCCTCACTAGCCTTGGAGTAGACTAAAGTGGAAGGATACTGTGTGAAAGAGAAGGGGTATGATTTAGAGGAAATGACCATAAAACTTTGTACCCACTATCCCATGTACTGTACATAATTGTCATTAAGTTACCATTCAGTAAAGACTCTGTGTTTGAACGATGGTCTCCTTTATTGAACTGAGGAACCCATGGTCCTGGCCAGCCAACACCACCAGCATGCAGCCTGCACAGGTGTGATGTCCTCATAGCACAAGTCCACACATCCAGCCAGGGACTCACACTTTCATGTAGCACGTCGGGGCATAAAGGGAAACGCTCCGCATTACAGAGTGATGTTTGGTTGTTCTGGCTTACGTTGCTGTGGCTGCACAGCTAACAGCAGTGCCATGGACATAACAGGGCCTGTCTGTATACTCTTCTGCTTCCTCCCCTGCCCAGGAGCTGTGGTATGATCACATCATGTCCCTGCACGGTCAGACACAGCCATTACACAGTACACAGCAGGGGCACATTAATAAGATTATCTCAGCACAGGAACATTTTATTTAACACATCAAATTGTGTAATTATTTTTATTCCATAATCTATTAATTACCATGTACTTTCTTCAATGGAGCAATGCCTTATAAGAATGTCTGTGAGCTGTAGAAGAGCTGGAATTGTACACCAGTACTAATAAGGAGCTACATTCTTGTATAACTGGAAGATCCCTTTAAATGTATTTTTAACACTTAATCTGTAGATCTGGGGATAATCTGCAGGTTAATAGCATTCTGAACCTGCCCAGTGCCAGCACTTAGAGCCCAGATGCCGGAAATTAATTTTATTTGCCCTGACAGCATTCGGGTTTCAGTCACAGGGACGGCGCTGGCGCAGATTTAGTCACCACTCTTTGTATAAAGAGCGGTGGCTGTAACGGTGTAACCGAAACCCTGGCACTAACTGACAGCCAGTTCTAATGCTGAGCGAGATGTTTTTAGTGCGTTTCTGCAGTAGAAATGCATATAAATAACTTTATTAATACATTTTTCTCAAAACTAGGTAAGTCGGCAAACAGAAAGTTTCCAAAACAAAGTAGTATTTCTTTAAAAAAAAAATAAAAAAAAAATGCCACATTGAAAAGAAACTCAAAAAGTAGCTGAAAAAACAAAAACAAAAATGTTAAAAAAACGCACTAAGTAAACAAGCACCTTAAGGCCGGGGTCACGCTACTGTAGAATACGGGCGAGTGCTATGCTAGAAAACATCGCATAGCACTCGGAACAGTGTTAATCTATGGGGCAGCTCACATCACCACATTTTTTCTCAGGCGTATTCAACGTGCGAGTGAAATCACAGCATGCTGCAATTATACTTGTATATCGCCCGAGTCTTGCCAATGCTAGTCTATGGTTGTGAGAAAAACTCGGACACCACACGGAGTATCCGTCTAGCTTGCGACAAATACGCACACAGTTTCCTCATTTCAGCCCATTTAGCAATATAATTCAATGGTGAAAAGCAGTGAGAAATGTAAAGCCATACGCATGTCATACGGATACATAGGTGGGAGAAACACGCATCATCACATTGCAAACGCATTACACATGGATGACCATATGGAGAACACTTGGCAGGGAGACTCGGACCGATTTTCCATACGGTAAGTGTGACTCCAGCCTAAATGCATCAAAAACGCACCAAATACTCATTGTGAAACTATAGACAGTATAATGCTATGGCAGGCATGGCATGCAAGTTACCATCAGAAGGTACTGCACTTGATGTGATCCAAGGTAAGGATGGCCCGGACCTCCTCTGATATTTGTGCTCTGCTTCATATCTGTTATTCACTGCTAGTTCTTTGTGCCCGTGCGTCATTTCTTGTTTTCATCCTGTAGTTTGCTGCAGAATACGTCCCAGTCGGCAGCGATAGAATACTGAGTGTAATGTCCACATTTCATTGTTATCTTACGCTCCCAGGTAGTAGATTGTTCCGGAATTTTTCTCTTGCTAAGCAATCTTTCACATTTTATTGCCTTTAATATGTGAAGTGAGGCAGGAAGCAGTAAAAGTATCTAATTTCAGCTTACAAGAAAAGAACTCTACGTAATGTTTTACATTATTTTGTATTGTAGCAGAATAAATTTTAACAGATTTCAAACAGGGTTGACTGTGTTGTTTCTTGCATATAGAGCCTCCACGCCATGAGGAAAATAGCAGCTGGTTATCTGCACAGTCAAAACATTTACATATTTCAGCTTTATGAAATTTTCTCTGTTGCTGAGCTCCGCAGAATCTGGGATTAGCTTCAAATTGAGTTGTATATAAAACAATATGAGAGCAAGTGAAAACATAATGTATGTGAAATTACTAGATGGTGGCCCGATTCTAATGCATCGGGTATTCTACAATATGTATGTATGTATGTATATATAGCAGCCACATAGTATATAGCACAGGTCACAAAGTATATAGGAACCATGTAGTATATAGCAGACACACAGTATATAACACAGCCACGTAGTATATAACACAGCCCACGTAATATATAGCACAGCCCACGCAGTATATGACACAGCCCACGCAGTATATAACACAGCCCACGTAGTATACAACACAGGCCACGCAGTATTTAACACAGGCCATGGGGTATATAACACAGGCCACGCAGTATATAACACAGCCCACGCAGTATATAACACAGCCCACGCAGTATATAACACAGGCCACGCAGTATATAACACAGGCCAAGCAGTGCATAACACAGCCCATGTAGTATATAACACAGCCCACGCAGTATATAACACAGCCCACGCAGTATATTACACAGCCCACGCAGTATAAAACACAGGTCACGCAGTATATAACACAGGCCATGCAGTATATAATACAGGCCATGCAGTATATAACAGTGGTCACGCAGTATATAACACAGTCCACACAGTATATAACACAGCCCACGCAGTATATAACACAGGCCATGCAATATATAATACAGGCCACACAGTATATAGCAGTGGCCACGAAGTATAAAACACAGCCCACACAGTATATAACACAGCCCATGCAGTATATAACACAAGCCACGCAGTATATAACAAGCCACGCAGTATATAACAGTGGCCACGCAGTATACAACACAGCCCACATGGTATATAACACAGCCCACATAATATATAGCACAGCCCACACAGTATATAACAGTGGCCACGCAGTATATAACACAGCCCATGTAGTATATAGCAGCCACGCAATATAAAACACAGCCCACGTAATATATATAACACAGCCCACGCAGTATATAACAAAGCCCACATAGTATATAACACAGGCCACGCAATATATAACACAGCCCACGCAGTATATAACAGTGGCCATGAAGTATATAACACAGCCCACGCAGTATATAACACAGCCCACGTAATATATAGCACAGCCCATGCAGCATATAACAGTGGCCACGCAGTATATAACAGCCTACGCAGTATATAACACTGCCCACGTAGCATATAGCAGCCATACAGTATATAACACAGGCCACGCAGTATATAACAGCCCACAGAGTATATAACACAGGCCACGCAGTATATAGCACAGGCCACACAGTATATAATACAGGCCACGTAGTATATAACACTGCCCACGTAGTATATAACACAGCCCACATAGTATATAACACAGGCCATGCAGTATATAAAACAGCCCACGTAGTAAATAACACAGCCCATGCAGTATATAACACAGCCCACGCAGTATATAACAAAGCCCATGCAGTATAAAACAGCCCACGTAGTATATAACACAGGCCACGCAGTATATAACACAGGCCACGCAGTATATAATGCAGGCCATGCAGTATATAACGCAGCCCATGCATTATATAACACAAGCCACGCAGTATATAACGCTGCTCACGCAGTATATAACACAGTCAACATAGTATATAACACAGGCCATGCAGTATATAACACAGCCCACGTAGTATATAACACAGGCCATGCGGTATATAACACACGCCACGCAGTATATAACACAGGCCACGCAGTATATAACAAAGGCCATGCAGTATATAGCACAGCCCATGCAGTATATAACACAGCCCACGCAGTATGTAACAGGCCACGCAGGATATAACACAGGCCACGTAGCATATAACACAGCCCACGTAGTATATACCACAGCCCATGCAGAATATAACACAGCCCATGCAGTATATAGCACAGCCCATGCAATATATAACACAGGCCATGCAGTATATAACACAGCCCACGCAGTATAAAACACAGGCCACACAGTATATAACACAGGCCACGCAGTATATAACAGTGGACACGCAGTATATAACACAGCCTACGCAGTATATTACACAGCCCACATAATATATTGCACAGCCCATGCAGTATATAACACACGCCACGCAGTATATAATACAGGCCACACAGTATATAACAGTGGCCACGAAGTATATAGCACAGCCCACGCAGTATATAACACAGCCCACGCAGTATATAACACAGCCCACGCAGTATATAACACAGGCCACACAGTATATAACACAGGCCATGCAGTATTGCAGTATATAACAGTGGACACGCAGTATATAAAACAGCCCACATAATATATTGCACAGCCCATGCAGTATATAACAGTGGCCACACAGCATATAACACAGCCCACGCAGTATATAACACTGCCCACATAGTATATAGCAGCCACGCAGTATATAACACAGCCCACGTAATATATAACACAGCCCACGCAGTATATAACAAAGCCCACATAGTATATAACACAGGCCACGCAATATATAACAGTGGCTACGAAGTATATAACACAGCCCACACAGTATATAACACAGCTCACATAGTATATAACACAGGCCACACAATATATAACACAGCCCACGCAGTATATAACACTGGCCACGTAGTATATAGCAGCCACGTAGTACATAACACAGCCCACGTAGTATATAGCAGTGTGGGCACCATATCCCTGTTAAAAAAAATAGTTAAAATAAAAAATAGTTATATACTCACCCACCAGCATCCAGCGAAACTGTCCCAGATGACTTAGCGGTCTCGCGAGACTGCTAAGTTTTTTGGGTAATTTCGCAATGCATCTCTGGAAACGGAAGCTGGCGGCAGCAGCGCGCACATCGGCAGACGACGGAAGGTGAGAATATCAGGTTTTCTGTTTTTTTTATTATTTTTAACATTAGATAGGCAGCATCAATAGTAAAAAGTTGGTCACACAGGGTTAATACCAGCGTCAACGGAGTGCGTTACCCGTGGCATAACGCGGTCTGTTAATGCTGCCATTAACCCTGTGTAAGCGCTGAATGGAGGGGAGTATGGAGCGGGCACTGACTGGACGGAAGTAGGGAGGGACTAATTCTTGGGCAGACTGTGCCCGTCGCTGGTGGCCGCGACCAATCAGCGATGCGGGATTTCCGTTACCGACAGACAGACAGACGGAAGTACCCCTTAGACAATTATATATATAGATACGTATTTGTGATCTCAGACGTTTGTAACGTGGATGAGGGACAGCCATAGGACGAGGGGTACAGCGGCAATAAGCAGACATGCAAAAAGATAATCTATATATATAATCATCTAAGGTCCACTTCCGTCTATTTGTCTGTCTGTCTGTTTGTCTGTCACGGAAATCCCACGTCGCTAATTGGTTGCGGCTGGCTGGGCATGACCAATCAGTGACAGGCACAGTCCGGCCATGAGTTGGCCCCTCCCTACTCCCCTCCAGTCAGTGCCCCCTCCATACTCCTCTCCAGTCAGCGCCCACATAGCGTTTTAGCAGTCCGTTAAACAGACTGCGTTACACAGCGGCATAACGCAGTGTAACGCAGTCTGTTAAAGGGACACTGTCAACCCCTGCAGCCTTTAGAAACTAAAAGAGCCACCTTGTGCAGCAGTAATGCTGCATTCTGACAAGGTGGCTCTTTTAGTTATTGGTGCAGTTAAAGCCAAAATAAAGCGTTTTATAATTTCGCCAAAATACCTGTCTTTAGCCAGGGAGGCAGGTCTTAACCCCCCTGCTGCACACGCCACACTGCCATCATTCAAATCTTCTTCGGCACCGGGCGCCGCCCCCTCCACGCTGTTTTCCAATGAAATCCGGCGCCTGCGCTGTTTAGTACTGGCTGGGGCAGGCACAGTGAGTTCTGGCCGTCTGACCTCCGATGCAGTCTTGCAGACTGCGCCTGTGCAGCCGCCCTGCTTGTGAATCCCAGACCCGCACTCTGCATAATGCATAACACACTGCGGGTCTGGGATTCACAAGCAGGGCGGCCGCACAGGCGGTGACGTCGCCGCTGTGATCTGCTTTCACTTTACGGCGGCACTCAGTCAGCGGGAAGCAGACGGCAAGGGACCTGACGGACATCAGATGGTGAGTATGTACGTTTTTTTTTTTTTACTTTTACGCTGGTAACCACGGTAAACATCGGGTTACTAAGCGCGGCCCTGCGCTTAGTAACCCGATGTTTACCCTGGTTACCAGCGAACCTCGGCATCGTTGGTCGCTGGAGAGCGGTCTGTGTGACAGCTCCCCAGCGACCACACAACGACTTACCAACGATCACGGCCAGGTCGTATCGCAGGTCGTGATCGTTGGTAAATCGTATAGTGAGACGGTACCCTAACTGCTGTCATTGTATTTGTTGCTTACCTACCACCCTTTCCTTTGTATTTATAAACTGGTTGGTAAATATTTATTTTATACTAGATGGTGGTCCGATTCTAACGCATCGGGTATTCTAGAATATGTATGTAGTTTATTTATGAAGATTTTAGAATAATGCAATGAATACACAGGATTCGGCCGGCTGGGCGCGACCAATTAGCGAAGCGTGGTTCAAATCCCGAGGCAATTCGCGGCCGGACTGCGCCGGTCGCTGATTGTTCGCGGTCGGCCGGCGCAGGGCCAGCTGCAGGTTTTTGAGGGCCCCGGGCAAAAGAGTCTCACAGCTCACGTAGCATATAACACAGCCCACATAGTATATAGCACATCCACGTAGTATATAGCACAGCCACATAATATATAGCACAGCCACGTAGTATATAGCAGCCAAGTAGTATATAGCACAGCCACATAGTATATAGCACAGGCACATAGTATATAGCACAGTCCATGCAGTATATAACACAGCCACGAAGTATATAGCACAGCCACATAGTATAATGCACAGCCACATAGTATATAGCACAGCTACATAGTATATAGCACAGCCCACACAGTATATAACACAGCCCACATAATATATAAGACAGCCACGTAGTATATAGCACAGCCACTTAGTATATTGCACAGCCACGTAGTATATAGCACAGCCGACATAGTGTAGAGCACAGCGACGCAGTATATAACACAGCCCATGCAGTATGCAACATAGCCCACGTAGTATATAGCAATGTGGGCATCATATCGCTGTTAAAAATATAATTAAAATAAAAAGGCCCAGGCCTTTAGCGATGCTCCGTTCCCAGTAATGCCTTGCGGCAATAACCCGTGATGATGTAGCTGTCTTGCGGTAAACATCGGGTTACTAAGCGCGGCCCTGCGCTTAGTAACCCGATGTTTACCCTGGTTACAAGCGAACGCATCGCTGGATCGCTGTCACACACAACGATCCAGCGATGACAGCGGGAGATCCAGCGACGAAAGAAAGTTTCAAACGATCTGCTACGACGTACGATTCTCAGCAGGGTCCCTGATCGCAGTAGCGTGTCAGACACAGCGATATCGTGCCGTCGTAGCGATGAAAATGCCACTGTGTGACGGTACCCTTACTCTAAATAATACCGACTAAGAGTTTACACAGATATACAGTAGATAACAGAATTAACAGTTATATGCTAGCAAAATACGCGCAATTAACCCTTTCTATGCATATATCAATTAAACTACAGTATTGTGGCAGTACTTTACTAATGCCTGTAAGAGAAGGGTCATTCATAATATACTAAACAGCCATGTTGGCTCTAGCAGCCATCTTGTGCAAAGTTATAAACTAACTAATTCTGCTGCTAAAAAGCTAATTCTAAGATGTACTTCTGAAAGTCATAGACAGATTGGAGACACATGATGAGATCATAGCCATTAGCAGGTATAGTGGACATACACAGGGGATAATTGGATCAGGTGCAGTGCCATGAGAATAGAAAAAGGGTAAACATATGGTAATAAATAAGTGTATTAAGTGAACAATGACATTAACTAAGAGGAACATGGAGATTTATGAGTTCTAATGGAGTTTGGTGCAAAGAGCCTAAAAGTCATTACATTTAACCATTATTTTATCCGTAAATGTGAATGTGTATTTTTTTGCAGTATGATGTTATCATGTATATGCCCTTTGCTGCAAGGTGCAGCTTTCTTTGTCTAAACCATGTTACTGTTGTTCGGGGCCATTACATCCCTAACCTGCTGCCATGCCACAACATGGCCATTACATCGCCATTCTGCCACTGTGCCACACCATGGCCAGGCTACGGTCGGACCGGACCATCGGCAGATATCCCAGCGTTACTTTGTCTGTCTGGACTTCTGTTCGTACTCATATGCTTTATTTCACTGACTATCCATGTGCTGTCCTGCTGCAAAATCTCTGAAAAAACTTCAGTGTCAGCTTGATAAGAGAATTGTCTACATTTTTTTCCCGACTCTTCCAGCTCTCAGTAAGGACTTTCTTACAATGCCCTACTCTGAGCCGTTTTGGAAGTATCTCTTAGAGAAGAGGCCTTTTCTCCCAACTAACTAGACCTTTATAAAGTTATTTATATATGCGCATATGCAGCACCCCCAGGTAACTGGTTGCTGCAGTGATGTTGCCTTCCCTTCGGGGAGGGTGATGTCACGCTTGGAGGCAAAGGGGATCCTATCTATCAGGTAAGGCACTCGCATTCAACACAATCTGATCTAGGCCAGGAGGGGGAGCTCAGGACCAGGATTCAGGGAAGCTCCCTTACACTTTATGTATCCTGGTCTGGAGGTGGAGCCAGTCAGTCTCAGGGAGTCTGAGAGAGACAATAGAGGGAGACAGTTGGTCTCCAGTAGCCAAAGGACGTCTGGAGCAGATGTGGGGGCCAAGCAGCCACGAGGGAGCTGCTACCCCTGGAAAGAAAAGCAGAAGGAGAGTTGCATTGTGGAGGAGCTTAGAGGAAAGAAGCATAGAAGAGAAAAGGGCTCAGCAGGGGAACAGCAGAAGGACACCCTCAGAGTGAGAGCGCAGAAGCCGAGTACCGGGAGCCCATGGTCGTGTTGTTCTCCAGGACACGCGACAGAACCGGAGGGCAAAGCACTATATGTCAATTGCCCATAACAAGTCTGAGGTGAAGCAGTGACTGTGAGAGCCGGGTCATCTAAGAGATTCTATAAATAGGCTCAAACTGCCTATCATACAGACATCTGTCTTTGGACAGGAGAGAGGGGACTTGCACTGAGCTTCAAGCAGCAGGGACCTAATTAACTAAACAGCGCTAGCAGGAAAGGCTTATGGACCTCACCTGGTAAAGGGATCTCTTATTGCCTCCAAGCCGGCTGGACCACAGCTATTCTGTACTTGGTACCCTGTACTGAGGAGGACTACTACTACCATCAGTAAACCAGGTAAAGACTTGCAAACCTGTGTCCTCGTTTTTTGTGCATTTATCGGCTTATACCAACTTGCCATACACCTGGGAAGCCCTGAGGACCCCACTCCACCTGTGGGAAGCTTTACCATCTTGCTGCAACAACATCACCCCAGAGGACCCCTTTAAGCAGCGTCGGTCCCTACTGACCGAACACCACAGGTGGCGTCACGAACATAGACATTACAAATCCCCTTAAAGACCTTTCCCTTTAATTGGATGCCCAGGGCCACGGTCCGTGTCGCAGCCACCGTGACATCCCCTTTAAGACCGGACTGGGTACCGAGTACCCCGCTGCCCTGGTTGGGGCGCTCCACATATATATTCAGATGTAAGATGGTATTGGTATATCCTTAGACTGAAGTAGAAGGGTCCTTGCTGGGCTGAGGCCTAACTCTTGAATAATCAGAAATGCTGACTTGAAGCTTTTAGAGAATGTCAATCTTTCCTATGCTGGTCTTCTCTAAGTCCTCCCAATCTGTGAAGACTTCCGTCTGCATATAGAAATGAATGGACAATCATATTGAGCGTATGCCAACACCGGGTCATTGGTCAAGGCTTCTTTCAGCTGATCCAGGGCTCGTTGTTGTGAGGGTCACCAGGCAATGGGCCAATTCTTTGGGCCTTTTGCGGTCACCTTCAGTAACTTGTGAAGAGGCTCAGCTATCATAGCAAAGTTCAAGATGAAACGTTGATCATATCCTGTAAGTCCCAGGAAGGCTCGCAGCTCTTGAAAAGTTCATGGGGGAGGCCAGTTTTTTACAGTTTCCACTTTGCTTCAAGCTGGGCTGACTCTACCCGAAGACACCACATGCCCTAGCTCTCCCAAACAGTGCTCCATTAATGCTGAAACATCCCAGGTGCATTGGTGAGTCCGAAAGGAATTATATTGAACTCATACAGGCCTATTGATAAAATGAAAGCTGTCTTTTGCTTGTCTCTTTCAGCCACTAGAACCTGCCAATAGACACTTGTCAAAAGATGGAAAAATACTTGGCCTGTCGAAGGTCCATCAGGGACTCTTCCACTCTAGGCAAAGAATAAGCGTCTTGTACGGTGACACTATTCAACTTGCGATAGTCGACACAGAATCTCAAGCTTCTGTCCTTCTTTCAGACAAGCACTATCGGTGTGGCCCATGGGCACTGACTCTCCTGCATTACTCCGCTACTCAGCATTTGTGATACCATTGCTTTTACTTATGGGTTACGGGGAATTTCTCGATATTGCTCACGGATTGGAGATGTGTCTCCTGTCGAATTTGGGCTGCATTGGCCCTAGTCCTGCTTATTTGCCGGTTCACCCACGGACTTCTTCCTGGCCACCATCTTGCTTTTGGTAACTTCTGTCCCAGCATTTCTTTTGGCACTTTGCTGGGCGGTCTCTGCACTTTTTCTATTACTAGCATGTCCTTTTGGGATTTCCCTTACAGCCCAGTTTGTCTGGATTACATGCTTATCAGTGTCCCATGAGCCGCGCAGGTTATTGTACTTGTTGAGGTGCCTGGTGGGGCATATGCCCATTGTCATATATAGTATGGTGTAGGATTTACATTCCCTGGCCAGTTTAGTGTTCTCAGTTGAATCATATATTGCTCCTACTCTATCTAGGGTATAGGCAGGTTTATACCATTGCATGTTATAGCTTTACTGTTGTTTGTACGTATCATTGTACCTTGCATTGTTTGCTATGGACAGGGCTTTTTGTTTGCTGTTTTTAATTATGTTTTATGTAGTGTTTCAATAAAATCTTGTGCTTTTCCAGTATCATGTCTCTTATTCTTATACATGGTGTGCATCTCTGGGAGTGATACTTTTTTCTTTGTGTGTACTGCTAGTGATTCATCACTCACTTGCACCCCGTATTGTATTTTCATATTGTGGATATAATGTGCTCATATTGGTGTGGTGCGCCTTGGTTTTTTGCTTATTCATTCCTGTCGAAATCTTTTGTTCAATGCGTGTTGTACTTTCAAAATCATCTTAATTTCTGGAGAAAGCAGCTTGAAACTCCCACAAAAAGTTTTCTATCAGCTGAATTTGTTTAGAGGAGAACTGACTGGTGCCCAGTTGTATTATTTAGAAGATTTTCTGGCCATTCCACTCCAGAGTCGACTCTGTCCTCGGAGCTTTGAAAACAGTCACAGTTAGTGTTGAGCATTCCGATACCGCAAGTATCGGGTATCGGCCGATACTTGCGGTATCGAAATTCCGATACCGAGATCCGATACTTTTGTGGTATCGGGAATCGGTATCGGATCCATATTACTGTGTAAAATAAAGAATTAAAATAAAAAATATTGATATACTCATCTCTCCGGAGGCCCCTGGACATCACCGCTGGTAACCGGCAGCCTTCTTTGCTTAAAATGAGTGCGTTTAGGGCCTTCCATGACGTCACGGCTTCTGATTGGTCGCGTGCCGCTCATGTGACCGCCACGCGACCAATCACAAGCCGTGACGTCATTCTCAGGCCCTAAACTCCTCATTCTAGGAATTTAGGACCTGAGAATGACGTCGCGGCTTGTGATTGGTCGCGTGGCGGTGACATGAGCGGCACGCGACCAATCAGAAGCTGTAATGTCATGGAAGGCCCTAAACGCGCTCATTTTAAGCAAAGAAGGCTGCCGGTTACCAGCGGTGATGTCCAGGGGCCTCCGGAGAGGTGAGTATATCAATATTTTTTATTTTGATTCTTTATTTTACACAGTAATATGGATCCCAGGGCCTGAAGGAGAGTTTCCTCTCCTTCAGACCCTGGGAACCATCAGGATACCTTCCGATACTTGGTGTCCCATTGACTTGTATTGGTATCGGGTATCGGTATCGGCGATATCCGATACTTTTCGGGTATCGGCCAATACTATCCGATACCGATACTTTCAAGTATCGGACGGTATCGCTCAACACTAGTCACAGTCCATGGTTCCTGTTCCTCAGCAATCAGGGCCAGTTGGATTTCAGGGACCGTCTCTCCTCCATAGATGTACAAATCCGCAAATGTTTAGCCTGCATGAAGTATGATAGTATAATCATGTACAGTGGCACACTGGACAGCCACTTGTCCATCCACCACTGTCGCCATAGTATGTACGATCATCAGGCCTTGTCAGGTTCCTGTTGGCTTCGGGGGTTCAATAATCACCTCTATTCAATTGAGTATTTGGTGGCTAACCATATCCATCTGAATGATCTTCTCCTGATGAGGTGAGATAATATTTTGACGCCCTGGTGGGATGGTCGCAATCCCCACCACTTCATCTTCCGGAAACACTGTAGCAAATCCCACATACCCGGCTCAGTCTCTGGTACACTTTCTATGTAGGATGCTGTTTGGTGGCTCTCTGCCAGCATCCTAGGCCATCTTGGTGGAACATCAACTTGTCCATACCATGCAGGATATTCATTCCTAATATAATCAAGGTTCCTGACCATTAATCCTCATCCACCAGCACAATCCCTTTTTGACCCATATCCAGTTTCTAATCTTCACGTGTGTGTGCGGAGAATATGTGTGTGTCTCTGTGTGTGGGCAGAGAATATGTGCGTGTGTTTCTGTGTGTGGGTGGAGAATATGTGCGTGTGTCTGTTGTGTGTCTGTCTGTGTGTGTGTCTGTGATTGTCTGTGTGTGTGTCTGTACCCATGCAACGTGTGTATCAAGGCATCGTCTGATGGGACTACTAGTCCCATCCGGATACGTGTTTTTTCACATATAACAGAGACAGCATGACAATAGTCTCATCATCTGGTGCCTGAATTCAATTGTAAAAAAGAATCAAAACATTTACATATTCAAATACAAAATGCATACTCATTGGACACCTAATCCCCTATGCCCATGTCTCCTGCAAACAATCAAAAATAATAAACCAACATATACCCACCTGTCTGCCGTAGTCCATTTAATACCGAGTGTCCCACGACGATCTCTCGTGTAGAACAGTCACTGCTCTACCCAGCCTCTGGTGATACACTGACAGGAGGTGATCGCTCCCGCTGTGTATCACCGGAGTTCACCAGCTGATTAGCTCCGGTACTCTCATTTACAGCACCGCTGTGTGGGAAAGTTCTCATACAGCGGTAGTGATGTAAGTGAGAGCACCGGAGCTGATGAACTCCGGTGAACTCTCACGGCGGCTCAATGATACACTGTGGGAGCGATTACCTCCTGTCAGTGTATCACCGGAGGCTGGGTAGAGCGGTCACATCTCCCAATGTGACTGTTCTACATGTGAGATCACCGTGGGACACTCAGAATTAAATGGACTACGTCAGACAGGATAGTATTATATGTTGGTTTATTATATTTTGATTGTTTGCAGGAGACGTGGGCATCGGGGATTAGGCGTTCAGTAAGAATGGTAAATGTAGATTCAATAAAGGAGTCTGTATGATTATTTTAAATAAAGGACTTTATTCTGGACATGTCTTTATCTACCATGTATCTATAGGATTAGTAATGGATAGATGTCTTATTGACGCCTCTCCATTACTAACCCCGAGGCTTGATGTCACCTGACAATACAAAGGTGACAGCAACCCCACAAATATGAACCCTACTTGCCACTGCTACAGGGCAAGTGGGAAGAGCAAGTCTAAGTGCCAGAATTGGTGCATCTATAAGATGCGCCATTTCTGGGGGCAGCTGAGAGCTGATGTTTTTAGCCTGGGGGGATGCCACTATCCATGGCCCCTTTCCAAGCTATTAATATCAGCCCACAACTCTCTGCCTAGCCTTTGCTGGTTTGATTTTATATGGGGACCCCATGTCAATTTTTTTATGGGATTACCCTGTAAACTAGCCAGTAAAGGCTAAGCGAACAACTGTGAGCTGATATTGATAGCCTGGGAACCTTTGGCTATTGGCTCCTTCCCAGAATATTAACATCTGCCCTCAGCCGTTGGCGTTTCCTCGGCTGGTTATTAAAATTATGCTGGAGCCCGAGCAATTTAAAAAAAAAAATAAATAAAAATAAATAAATATATTGCATTTCACGCAGATTTCTTACAGTTGCTTTTTTGTTACAGCATATGTGGGTTAATTATGTTAATGTTCCTACATAGGCTGGTGTGTGTGTGTCTTTATTTAATATTAATGAGGGTATCTGGCTGAAGAGATTGAACAAGGAAATTACATCACAACTTTTTTTTTTTAATAATATATCTTTACTTAGCTCTATGGATTTACAAAAACACATGAAAAAACGCATGCATAAATGCATAAAAAGTATAAAAAATGTGCATATTTCCAGCTGTGTTTTTCTGCCAAGAGATGCAGAAACCTTGCAGAAATTTCTGCAAGCAAATACACATCATGTGCACATAACCTAAAGGATTGTGAGTTTTTCACCCTTAACCCTAGCAATCCCTTGATTCGTTTGGTGAGTAATGGTTCTTACACAGATATCAAGTAATCACTAGGGCATTGAACAAAAGGGAAGGCTGGAAATAACACTCTTCATCATCTACTTTACAAAAATGAAAAAAAAAAAAGAAGAAAACATACATACTTTCTTATTGTCTTTTTCCCAATTTACAGTCAATAACAAGTGTCACCGGTTAAATGCCTTTTCATGTGGCTGCTGCTCAGAAGTCTAAATCATAGACTCATAAAGATGCGTGAGAACAATTTTTTAAATGTATGGCCCATCTCAGCTTTCTGTAATCAATACTGATCAAAATTTCAATATGTAGTTCTGTAGTGAGGCCTATGATGTACACTGTGTTTCCAATGCAGTGATGCCACTCTGCGGATACTCCACATTGTAAAGTATATAAACAGTAGCATAGACAGTGTAGACAATTGTGCCAGCATAAAATAGCTAAGACAAGACGATTGTATACATGACAGATGATTATCAAAATGATTCTGACTTCATATAGCAATGAACATTAAAAAGGGCCTGTCATTGCATTAAAAGTAACCAGTTTTTGTTTTATCCCATGGCTCCTCTAAGTATTCTGCTTTTTTTCAAATCCACCATATGGCTCAAAAGATAAGGACCTTTTTATTTACTGTTAATTTTTATGCTTTTTACCAAGGAGGCTGTGATCACAGGGTAATATGTCAGAGCAGCCTAAAGACACACCCCAGAAAATCTGTGAGACACTACCCTTTGGTAAAGACCATTACAATTAGAACTAAATAAAAAGCCTCATATCTAAAACTACATTCCGTAAAAATAGGGCACTTGTTTGACCTGTCGGTTTAGAAAATGTAAGGCCTCTGTGATTTTTTTTACTTGTACAAATTATTTTGTCTGTAATTATCATCAGTTTACAGTGACTGCAGATAATGTTTTCATATCAGAATTATGGGCTGTAGACATGGATCACTTATAATCATAACGATTTAATATGGTTTTCCAATGTATCCATAAAAAAAATATATTATTTTTTTTATAAGATGTCCAGAAAAAAAAATAGTCAGGTTGGCAACCTTGCCAGTAATGCCCATAGGTACAGTGCCCCTATAGAGAAAAAGTTTTATCTTCTGCAGAATCCAGCCTTGTTCTTTACTAACAAGAACTGAATTTTGATCAGTAGTTTTATCAAATGTATTGACCGCTTTCAGTGCCGATCTGTACAGTCAGAGACTGGAGAAGTTCATTGGGTACAAGGATCTATCATTCATGACCTTTATCACTGTAGAAGTATGGTATTCTAAAACCATGCCTTAAATCCTTGACTCCCTACAAAGAAATCTGGCATGGTTTTTAAAAAGCATGATGAGGTCTCACAAGCTGCATGTGGGCCACTAGCCACACTATGGCCTCCCTTTGTATAGTGTTTCATACTACAGGGTCGGAATTGCGGCCATTTGATTAATGAGAGTGTAAGGGGGACGACCAGACCACCAGACCGTGGGTACCTGTGTGCCGGGTCCGGAACTGAAAAGGCTGCATCCTCTGTTCCCGGGGGGAAGTTTTAGTGAGGTGAACCTTACTCTGTTGCCTGGGAGAAGCTGGAGTGAGAGAGAACTTCCTTCTGACCGAGGGGGGCAGAGATATAAAAGGGAAAAGCGCTTGCAGCAGAGGAGTTTGCTGCCAGCCGAGGGCTGCGCACATGGAGGTGAGCAGCGTGCTCTACTTCCTCTCCCCACCACAGAGTATCGTCAATGCAGCAGGGCCCTACCGCCTGAAGAGGACCGCCGTGTTGAGGGGAGCAGTGTGCCCAGCACGACGACTGCAGAGAGTGCAGAGCCAGGTGTGTTCAGCAGCAGCCAGGGAGAGAAGTGCTCTGTCCTGGGAGCACCGACCACGTGCAGGTCAGCGTCCGTTGTCTCCGGCCGCCAGCAGCAGGGACCAGTGAGTGCGGCGGTCCTAGACCATCTGTATAGCGCAGCTCTGCACTCAAGCATCCCCACCGCCACCGCTGACAGAGACTGTGAGGAGAGACGTGCAGGGTGCCCGCTGATCACCACGGAGCAAGGTGCTGAACGTTCCGGGCTAGTGAGTACTGTGTGCGTGCTGCCAGAGAGAGATCGGGTGCAGCACCCCGCCAGAGAAGCAGCGCGCCAGTAGTTATCGGCACTTGAGTCTTGGTAGGGGCAGGCAGCATGCAGCATAGAGAGAAGAGTGCAGTGCGCCCAATAGCTGACAGAGAGCGAGGTGCTGTGTGCTTCATGACCGTGAGTACAGCATACGTGCCGCAAAGAGAGAACCAAGTGCTGGATAGACTTGTGTAGCCCACCTTACCAGCATATACTTTCCTGCTCACGGGAGACCCTGATTTTGCCAGTTTATATTTGCTGAGCCACGTTGGGCTCCTACAGGACTGTGGCCCGCACCCTTATCAGCCACTGTAGCATATGGACTAGGCTCAGCGGAAGGTACCGGAGACCGACCGCTGCCATCAGAAGATGGGGCATTGATGCCCACAGTACCTCCCTGGAAAAGACACAGCGCCAGCTGTTGCCGGTGCTATTGAGTTCCCAGCAGGAGTTACAGTTTGTGGAACTTCTGACACAAGTGCTTCACAGGAACTGCCGTTGCTAGAACCATTATTCTTTACCTCCCAATATCCTTTGCCATCTATACTGTTTAATTCACTGTTTTAACCCTTTACCTCCCTGTGTGGAGTATTTCCCTGTTATTAAACCTGTTAACCCTTGCTCTGCATCCCTTGCTCTTGCTCTGTTAACCCTTGCACTGCATCCCGCAACCTGCTTACAAGAGCATATTAGACACTACACTGTTTTAGGGACTTCACAACCTTGTAATATTTTTTATTCTCTTGTACAGAATACTTGATTTGAACAAGTCATTAAAGCCGTATGCTAATATATTTTCCTGAGCATCTTCTCATTTAACAGATTGGAATATCTAATTGTCAGGTCTAAATCCCATTGATTGAACATGTAAAACTCTTCTGCTCAGAATTAATGAATTTAAATGCAGTCTCCATGAAAAACAAATCTAAGCACAAAAATATGTGGAATCAGTAAGAGATGTTTCAGAGGCGAAATCAGGCAGAAAGAGACACAGCAGGGAAATTATAGATGAAATCAAATATACATGAGATGTGAATGGACTGCACCTACACGACGAATTTAAGATATGCAACAGGATAGATTGCAGAGGGGAAGAGAAAGCAAGATAGAGAAGTATATTGTGGCACATATACTGTAGATGGTCAAAATTAAACAATTATCAAAACTTGATTTTGGGGGGGTAAAATGAAGTTAGAAGAAGACCTCTAGAATGAATTTTGTTATAATAAAAACACAATAATGTAACTGGCATATTTGTTTTCAATCACAACGCATAAAATGTAATTTGCATAAATGTAGGAATGACTTTTATGGGTTTTACCTAACGGGCTCATGGTGTCTTAAGCAATATCTGGGTGTATGGAGCGGGCTCAGTAGCAGTGCCTGCTCCATCCATTGTGGGTGATGGCTGCGTAATACAGTAGGCACTTTACTCTATCAGGTGCAATTGGAACTAGTTCACCGCTATCTATCCACTTAGTATTTAGGTGGTTCAACTCTGGAAGGGACAGTTTATGCATCCATTAAGCCTTGTGCAATAAAATCTTGGATTGTTTATGGATCTGGACATCACAGGAGAATATTAATTTTACTATAACATTCAATACTAAAGTAGCCCCAAAACCATATGACAACTGTCTTTTCCAAGGGTACACTCTTAATCTCTGTCTTCCTATCTATCATAATTCAAAATAATCTTCTAAGTGGTTGTCAGAATTAGAAACCCTTTTTAAGTCTGAGCTAATAGAGAGAGGTCTCTAATTTATAACAGCTAATCAAATTACAGTAGAAAGTTACTACAAAATGGCTTCAAAGAGAATCTGGCAGGTCCATGCATCACATAGACCACCGACTGATTTCAATGAAGATCATGTAATTATTTTTTTAAAGAGGACCCTAATTGGGTTTCACATGGACTGATTAAGAAATTGAGGCATCTGCGGTAAAACGCTCTGATCAGTTTATTTTCAAGTGAACTTTCTAAAAAGTGATCGCCCAAAGCAAACAGCCTCTTTAGAAATCTTTTAACATGGACCAAATATATCGCCATTTGACTGTTAGGGAAGTTTTACTTTACAATTCGGTTTGACATGCAAGTAAGTGGGTCAGCTACAGACTTTCTCTGTAACACCCACTTCTGGGGAAATTGACAAACTGGGTGGGTCTTCTTGGTCATCATATACTGTATATAAGGCATATAGTGATCGAATGACTTTAATGAGAGTTAGGCGCCCACAAAAAAAACCAGAGAAATAATGGTGAATTGAACGTTATATCACACAAAACCCCAAAAAGGACCCTAACAAAATCGTTTGCACCCTCAACTTAATGTTTGGTTGCACACCCTTTGGAATAAATAACTGCAATCAGTCGCTTCCTACAACCATCAACAAGCTTCTTACACCTCTCAACTGGAATTTTGGAAAACTCTTCTTTTGCAAACTGTTACATGTCTCGTATATTTGCAAGGTGCCTACCCCCAACAGCAATATGAAGATCTCTCCACAGGTTTTCAACAGGATTTAGATCGGGACTTATTGCTAGTCACTTCAGAACTCTCCAATGCTTTATTTCCTTCCATTTCTGGGTGCTTTTTGAAGTACTTTTGGGGTCATTGTCCTGCTGGAAGACCCAGCTTTCTGACACTGTGCATTACAATGCGACCCAAAATCTTTTGGTAATCTTCAGGTTTCATGATGTCTTGCATACAGTCTGGGCATTTTGTGCCAGAGGTAGCAAAACAACCCCAAAACATCTTTGATCCTCCACCATATTTGACTGTAGATACTGTGTTCTTTTCTTTGTAGGCCTCTTTCCATTTTTCAGTAAACAGTAGAATGATGTGCTTTACCAAAAAAGGTCTATCTTGGTCTCATCTGTGCACAAGACGCTTTCCCAGAAGGATTTTGGCTTAATGTACATGTTGGCAAACTGACTTTTGGCTTTTTTATGTCTCTGTTTCAACAGTGGAGTCCTCCTGGGTATCCTGCCATAGCCTTTAATTTATTTTGTCAACCAATAGTTTGCGATGATACTGATGCACCCTGGGCCTGTAAGTCAGCTTGAATTTGTTTGGATCCTGATTGGGCCTGCTTATCATACGCATTATCTTGAATTGCAACCATTCATCAATTTTTCTTTGCCATCAAAATACAGGAAAATTATCTATAGTGCCATGGGTTGTAAACTTCTTGATTATGTTGCGCACCATGGACAAAGGAACATCAAGATCTCAGAAGATGAGCTTGTAACCTTGATATTGTTGATATTTTACAACAATTTTTGTTCTGAAGTCCTCAGATGGTTCTCTTCTCTTTCTGTTCTTTGCTTTGTGTGGCACACACAGACACACAATGCAAAGACTGAGACAACTTTTCCGCTTTTCAATCTCATTTTAGGTGTGATTTTCATATTATCCACACATGTTACTTGCCACAGGTAAGTTTGAACGAGCACCACATGCATTAAACCAAGTTGTTTACTCACAAATTTGAAAAGGTGGCAACAATTTTGTCCAGGCCATTTTTTGAGGTTTTGTGTGAGATTGTGTCCAATTGAACTTTTTTTGCTGTTCTTTTGTGTTGTTCCAATAAGCACAAAGAAAATAAATGTGTATATCAAAACATGTTTAATACTTTGTTTTCTGGAACAATTTCAAGAGTGCCAACCTTTTTGGCCATGACTGAATAACTATTACATTACAGGATAAAAAGAACAGCGATCCTTCTAGGTTTCCATCTTTATGACTACAATGAAAAGTCTACCTACATGGTTAATCAACGTCTACATTATCAAAAGTTCCCGCTAGTTCTCTAACCCCTCAAATATGGCCCTTCTTTGCATTACAAAGTCATCAGCTTTATCTGCTGGTTCCTTCCTTACCTATAGGTATCTGTTGCACCATTAAAATTGCTTAGGGTGATATTTTTTCTTTACTTAAATGCATGTAATTGGAGCTAAAAATCATTTTTGCAATATGGTTTCATTAAAAAGTTTGCACTGCTTGCCTTCTATAGCTGCTGTGTTGCACCAGTTATTGCTGGCAACAGAATGAGATAAATGAGAATCCATCAGTCAGCCCACTTTGATGGGGAGTTTGTAACTCTATTTTCTGTCTTTCAGACAGCTGATTTATTCACAGACCACATACACGCATAGTGCTTGTGAAGCGATGGCCGGGGGGACCACCACGGTGCAGGAAGTCTACTGTACACAAGATGAGGTGCAAACAACAAAGGGTAGATTTATTGGAAGGCAAGGAATGAAGGGAATGAGGAAGATGCAAATAGGGGTATACAATGGCAACAGACAATTTACAAGAGTTATGAACTTTAACTTTTCCGTAAAACAGCACAGTGCTACAACTATTGCAGACTCAAAATATGTCTAACAAGCAAATGTAAACAATAACCAAGTGATGATGCTACTCTACATATAACCTCCCTGGCCTTTACTAAGCAGGCCACATGGCTCCCGTGTACTGACTATTGAAGCCTACACTAGGCCTTAAGATGTGCACAAAACAGGAACAAACTCACGGTGATGTTGGACAATCAGGTCCAGTCCCAGGGGGCTTGAAGAGGTGGCACTTCTTTGGCTTCACCTTCAGGTTATGAGCCCGCAGTCTTCTGAGTACCTGTCCAAGCCGGGCAAGGTGTTTGAATGAGGCCGAAAACACAATGATGTCATCCAGATAGATCAGGGTAGCCTCAAAATTTAAGTCTCCCAAACACTTTTCCATCAGCCGTTGAAATGTGCCTGGAGCATTGGAGAGCCCGAAGGGCATCCGGTTAAACTTGAACAGCCCCATAGGGAGGATGAAGGCGGTTTTCTCTTTGTCTTTCTCTGCCACGGCCACTTGCCAGTATCCACTTGCTAGGTCCAGGGTGGAGAAGTACTTGGCTTTCCCCAACGCTGTCAAGGATTCCTCAATGCGGGGCAATGGATACGAGTCTCGAACAGTGCAGGCATTGAGTTTCCTGTAATCTACACAGAACCGGATGGTCCCATCCTTTTTCTTGACGAGCACCACTGGGGCTGCCCAAGGTCTCTGACTACTCTGCCCCACTCCTGAATCCAACATCTGCCTCAGTAATGTTTTCACCTCTTGATACATCTTGGGTGGGATCTGCCGGTATCGTTCTCGAATTGGAAGAGCTTCCCCAGTCGGTATCTCATGCGTGATGGCTTCAGTACAGCCAAAATCTTCGGCGTGACGGGCAAATGCAGCCTGATTTTCCCACAGCATAGTTTCCACACGCTCAGGGCCCAGAGCCTTCACATCCACTTCCATTTGATCAAGGATGACCACTCCACTCCGGGGATGGCGTCTCTTCGTCCCCCGCAGTAACTGCTAGGGTCCACCCTGCGCCTTCTTTCGGTGATAAAGACATCTCCTTCTGACTCAACACTTCACCCTTATGTAAGTACACCAGGGCCAGATCTGTCCCTCGTGGCAAGGTGACCTCCCCGGGGCCAAAATTCAAAGCTCTTACGGGGACATGTCCTCGCTGGACCACAGCTATCGTACGAGCTATCATGACTTCTTGGTCCACTCCTCCGCCAACCACAGGCTGAACAACCACTTCCAACCCATCAAGGTTGCGGTGAGTCCCCACTGGAAGGTATACTATAGTTTCTCGCTCGGGAAGTAAGATTACAGGTTCTTTACCAGGAGCCCTGATGACCCCTACCGTCTGATAAGATGGCACACTCTTCTGCATCACACAGATGCGGATCAGTCATTGAAGGGCTTCTTGAGTAGGCTTATGTGTAGTAGCCTTCTTCCAATATCCAGCTCCCCATTTGGTAAACATAATCTGATCAAGTTCTTGTAGGATATTCATTCCCAGTACTACAGGCACATCTTCCTTGATAGGCTCAGGGACTAGCAGGATCCCTTTTCTCCCAACTTCTTGCCCACAGATTCGAATATTCATCCACACGACCCCTGTGACCGGGATCGGTTGTTGGTTGGCAGCAAACAACCGGATCAATGTCTCTTTTTCTGGCTTGGCCAGGTCCTGGAAATGCTGCTTGAAATACGCTTCTGGCATCGTTGTCACTTGTGACCCGGTATCTATCAGGCAATCCACTAGAACTCCTTCGAATTCAGCACGTAGGATGGGGCTCCCAGCAATCAAGTGTTCGTTATGATATGGAGCGGCCTCTCTTCTCGACTCCCCCACAGAGTGCCGCACTACTGCGGGGGTTGGTAGTTTAACGGCGGCTTCCGCTGGCCTTGAGCATAGTTCTGACAGTCTCTGGCAAGGTGTCCCCGTTCTCCACATTCCCAGCATTGGATGCCTCCTCCTCACCGAGCGGTACCTCGAGCCTGTCCTCGTGCCTCCGATGCCTGATGGGAGGGGGCTTGCTCCCACTGATCCCTTATCGGTCGGGCTGAAGAATGGTTGCTTGAGTACGGTGGGTCAGACTGTTGTAGTTCCCCCACTCTTCGCTCCATCTGGGTCAGTTTCTCTTGCACGTTGACAAGGGACCGCTGCAAGTCATGCACCACCTGGACCAGCACCTCCTGATGATTTGGGTCCCCTCTGGTATTGGTGCCCTGGACACGCATCACCCCAGACGCATAGCTCTCTTCTTTACTTTGGGCCACTGTTTCCACCAGGATTTGACGAAACGTAAGAGCCGGGTCTGCCCTGACCCGTTCTGACAGTGCTCGCCTCAAGGATGTGCTGTGCAGTCCCAGAATTAATTGCTCCCGGAGTATCCGGCCTTTAGAGCCCATGCCGCCAAATCCATCCGCCTCCTTTCTCTGCACCTCTGCTAACACTTCTTGCAGTGCTGTTGCATACTGAGAAATTCCTTCTTCTTCCCGCTGCAGCCTAGAGAAAAATTTGGCGCAAAGGTGTCCGGCGCTAGTAGTCTCGCTGTAGATCTCTTCCAGGAACTTCACTAGCTCCTTCAGGATACTGCGGGTGAGTTCTGGTTGTAGGCAGACGTTTCTACAGGCTTCTCCCTCTAGGGCAGTTAACGCAATGTCCACTTCAAGGTCTGGGCTGATGTTATAAATCTTCAGGGTGCTTTGCAGCCGGGACACCCAGTCGGACAGTGGCATATTCTTGCCGTCAAACTTTGGAAGCACACTAAATATGGTGCCCATAGGGAGTGTCCTTGCAGGGGTTCCACCAATGCCCACAGCAACTCCATTAACATTAGCATTCAAGCCATTCCTGTCTGCTGCTTCCATCTTGGTGACAGTACCCTGCTCGCAGCGCCACTTGAAGCGATGGCCGGGGGACCACCACGGTGCAGGAAGACTACTGTACACAAGATGAGGTGCAAACAACAAAGGGTAGATTTATTGGAAGGCAAGGAATGAAGGGAATGATGAAGATGCAAATAGGGGTATATGTTGTGAAATTGGATTCTGGGCTCCCCCGGTGGCCACTTGTGGAATTTAACTTGTGTGCATCATCCCCTCTGTTCACCTGCTCCTATCAGGATGTGGGAGTCGCTATATAACCTTGCTCCTCTGTCAGTTTCATGCCGGTCAACAATGTAATCAGTAGCCTTTCTGTGCATGTTCCTGCTACTAGACAACTCCCAGCTAAGTTGGACTTTTGTCCTTGTGTGTTTTTGCATTTTGTTCCTGTTCACAGCTGCTGTTTCGTTACTGTGTCTGGAAAGCTCTTGTGAGCGGAAATTGCCACTCTGGTGTTATGAGTTAATGCTAGAGTCTTAAAGTAATTTCTGGATGGTGTTTTGATAGGGTTTTCTGCTGACCATGAAAGTGCCCTTTCTGTCTTCATGCTATCTAGTAAGCGGACCTCGATTTTGCTAAACCTATTTTCATACTACGTTTGTCATTTCATCTTAAATCACCGCCAATATATGTGGGGGCCTCTGTCTGCCTTTTGGGAAAATTTCTCTAGAGGTGAGCCAGGACTGTCTTTTCCTCTGCTAGGATTAGGTAGTTCTCCGGCTGGCGCTGGGCATCTAGGGATAAAAAAACGTAGGCATGCTACCCGGCCACTTCTAGTTGTGCGGCAGGTTTAGTTCATGGTCAGTATAGTTTCCATCTTCCAAGAGCTAGTTCTCATATATGCTGGGCTATGTTCTCTCGCCATTGAGAATCATGACAGGTATACAATGGCAACAGACAATTTACAAGTGTTATGAACTTTAACTTTTCCGTAAAACAGCACGGTGCTTCAACTATTGCAGACTCAAAATATGTCTAACAAGCAAATGTAAACAATAACCAAGTGATGATGCTACTCTACGTATAACCTCCCTGGCCTTTACTAAGCAGGCCACACGGCTCCCGTGTACTGACTATTGAAGCCTACACTAGGCCCTAAGATATGCACAAAACAGGAACAAACTCACAGTGATGTTGGAGAATCAGGTCCAGTCTCAGGGGACCCCAGCAGTCTAATATGGTGGTGCGCACGGCTTTCTGTCAGCTCTGTGAAACGTGGTCTTCTCCTTGCTTCTGGATCCTAGGGATGTTCCTGGAAACTGTAAATCCCTTTCTCTGTATCTTCGTTGCTCTCTTGCAGCTATATCAGGACACAGTTCTTCTCTCTTTCAGCTATCAGCACAAAAAGTCCTCTCTGCTGCAGCCTCAGCTCACACACGCTGCTCCAGCTCCACACCTGCACTCTGCACAGACTAGTTCATTACACCGACTCTTGCAGGGGAGAAGCAGAACATTCCATCACGCCAGACAAGGGGGTGCAGCCTCTTAAAGTGACAATGTGTTCCTTACTGTCCATAACAGCACCACCCTCTTACACTTGTAAAAGCCAAATGGTACAAAATTTGTAATTATACCCCACTGCAAAAATTATTTATAGCCCCTAATACATGCAAATAAAGAAAAATATTTCCCCAAATGTGGACATCCTCTTTAAAAGTGTAACCTAGTTTGAATAGGGCTGTATTTTCCTCGTGTTCATGTTTGCTATACATTATGTAGCAAACTGCATAGTATGCAAATATTGAAAATAAGGGAAACAATGGCAATAAAGATAAGTACGAGAACATATTCATAAAAACGTATGAAGATTTTCATAGCAATTGTAGAGCACCTAAGTCTCTCGACCACTAATTGCAGACATAGGATGAGGCCAAGCAAATAATCTTACCAAAAGCTTTTAACAAACTAATTGTACAAGTGACAAGTCCTATTAACACTAACGTTCCAAAAAGTGAGAAAACGTTGTTGCAAAAAAATTCCCTTCCATTTATCCAGCATAAGAAATGCCTTTCTTCATCTCAGCGTTGTGGCCATGTCACTTCTTGTTATTCTCCCACACATAAGAAATTGGTCTCAGTAATTGTAATATCATTTACAGATGCTATAATGACACTGGGGTTTGTAAATAGCTGCATTTATCTACTATAGGAAAAGTATTTAATTCTGCTGAGAGTACTATTGATTTCTATCCCTGGAAAGACTGTGTGCATTTGGTGAGCAGTACGCTATTTATTTCCATTTTACGGAGAGAAGTGGACAGTTGTGAGGCTAAGAATGTTCCCACCAAAGAGGAAATTGACCTCTATGGGAATCATCATCCATGGTAGATAATGTCTTGGTTAGGAAATAGTGCAGCAGGTTGCTGCTATTAACCTACTATAGCAGAATACGCAGTGGCTGTCCATTGCTGTCCATCAGACAACTACTCGCCATATAAATCAATAATCCCCACAATAATGCAGTTTCCACTATGATACAGGGTAGTTATCTACCTCTGGGGAGTTTCTAGTCTATTATTTGCCTAAGGCAAATCGTGCCCCATCCCCAGCATGGATAATCTGGGGATCTGCCAAAATCCTGTCCAGCAGACAAGAAGTGGCAGGTTTTGCATTAATGCATTTCATAATTGTGCTAGATGATTTTTTATCTATTTTAGCACTCATAATTCCACAATGCATTTAGCAAAGAGAGATTTAAAGTGAACCTACCGCCTATTCATACTGACAGAACCAATGACAGCATGAAATTTTTATTAGGAAAAAGTCATGTTTTGCAGTTAAATTCTGCAAAATAGCTAGTAGGTGGCTCCTTTCCAATTATTTTTAACCAACTTATCTTGATCAAATTGATTTTGTCATGTAGCGTCAAGGGACTATGGGCACCAACCCAATCCCTCAAACTAGAGGCGCCCTAGTCTATCGCTGTCCCCAGGAATACCCAGGATGGTGGAGACGACGGGGTCTCGTACATAGCTATGCCCCTAACTTAATCTTTATCTGATTTCTCCCACACCCAGGGTATTGAGGGGCCAATGCATGTAAGAAAACACTAACCAGACAGACAGGAGTAAACAGGGATGAAAGAAAACTACTATAATAAGATTACATTCACAAAACAACAGAGTGGTAAACAGGGGAGTTACAGGAATGGCAAACCAAATGTGAGAGGATGCGAAGAAGCACACATACCAACTCCAAATAGCAATCTCCAGAAAACACTCCAAACACTGAACTTTCTTCTTTAACACCAAACCAGGAAGTATAACTATTACTGGCAACTCCCAAGTGCCAGTGACATGCATTTATACCAGAGGTGAGTAGCCAACACAGAACAGCTGAGACAATTCAGGATGAAGAGCTCCAGGAGATCAACTGAACTGTTTGACCCTTGCCATGACAGAGCAAAGAAAACCTGCACTGTTTAATAGGATGATGAAGCAGTTCTTATAAGTTCAGGAGTTTGTGTAACCAGACGCCAAGATGTTATGGCCTCTCTCTGTTGGGATATTCCCATGACAGTACTCCCCATTCTAAGAAGGACCTCCAGAACATCGGAACTAGGTTATCTGGATGTGCAGCATGAAAAGACTGGACCAACCTGATCTTATGAATGTCAGATACTGTTACTCACATTCTTTCCTCAGGACCGTAACTGTTCCAATGAACCAAATATTGAAGAGAACAGCATGCCAAGCAAGAATCAAAAATCTTCGCTATCTGGAATTCCAGATTCTCAGCAGCAAACACTGGGGAAGGTGGTGTGGAGATGGTTCAGAGGATGCAATATATTTTATGAGATTGGTGAAGCAAGATGAAACGCTACAGGATTAACGATGGCAACTATCTTATATCTTACAGGAGCAATGAACCTGGGTCCCAGTTTCCAAGAAGGATCCTTGAACTTAATGTTCTTAGCGGACAAACACACCAAGTCACCAACACACAAGTCCGGACCCACCAAGCATCTCTGATCAGTCATACTCTTATATTTTATCCCATCTTTCTCAAATTATTAAGAACACCATGCCACACTAATGTAATGAAAGAAGAAAACCGTTCCTCCTCAGGTACTCCTTTAGAATGATTCATATTGAAGGAGCAGAATTGTGGATGAAAACCATATGCCCTGAAGAACAGGGACTCGCCAGTAGATGCCGGTTATTCACAGCAAGTAGTTTGCCGGTTATTCACAGCAAACTCAGCTAGAGGTAAATAAGAAACCCAATCCTCCTGATTATCGGACACAAAGCACCTAAGATAAGTTATAAGATTCTGTTTCACTTGTTCAGTTTGCTTATTAGACTCTGGATCAAAGGTGGATAAGAATGAAAGATGAATCCCTAAGCTTAAACAAAATACTTTTCAAAATTTGTAAATAAATTGACCCTGATTGGAAACAATTTCAAATGGAATCCCATGTAATTTAATGATTTCTTTAATAAAAAGTTGCACCAAAGTCTTGGCATTTGGTAAAGCAGGTAGAGCAATGAAATGAGCCATCTTGCTGAATCTATCCATCACCAGCAATATTACACTTTTCCCTGCTGATTTAAGTAGGTTGAAGAGCCCTAAACGGACAAATATGTGGGGTCTTAGAACGCACACAAGTACTGCAGGCAGCTACATATTCCCGAACATCCTGGTGCATCCTAGACCACCAAAAATGATGAGTAAGAAGATCTGTGGTGGCTTTGTGAGGGAGGGCCGGGCCACAGTCCTGGCTGAGATTAGCAGGTCTTGTGCACCCTGGTCTCCCGTCATATGCAGATAACATCCCATGGTCAATGTAGTTGCCTCTTTATTGTTTGCACAGTCTGGGTCTTCTCCCCGTTGCCTAAGGTCCCCTCGGTCGTTTGCATACAAACAGAGACACAGTCCAGTTGCAACTTGAAACATAAAACTTTACTTTCTTCTTTGCACAGCTCATCCTTAACAGACACAGAATTTACATAGGGTTCTTTACCACTCACACTTTCCACTTTCCCTGCACTCTTCCCTTGGTCCTTCAGTACGTGCCCAGGTCTTACCGCCTCTTGCGGTAATGCAGCATCCTCCCTGTCCAGATTCTCTGAACTTGGGGATTCCCTCGTCCCTTTTGCCCCGGATCTGAGGGCATCAACCCATGCGATGATCTGCCACATATCAAGCGACCCGCGTCGCCGTACTGCTATGGACAGCTGCTGCTTCTGCTTCACCAAGGCTGAACCCTGTGCTGGTTTAGCTACAGTTCTGTCCACCAAGCCTTGGGTGGCTGGGTTCTTCCCTTTAATGTGACGAGGCTGCTGGATGGCTCAGGCTCAATGCCCAACCGAGCTGTAGGGGCTCCCTTTCCCCTCTGCTCTAACTGAGGAACTGTTCCTGCCTTATTCTCAGTAAACCCCTCCTACAGCTAACTATCTACACTACTTATTATAATAAGGCGTAATGGGCCAAATCTAGTGGACCGAACAAGGTACTACGCTTTCCCTATGTTTATCACTATTTGTTAGCAGAATTGAGATTCATAAACAATTACACAAAGCTAATATTTACATAGAGGTGACTAAAGTGCTGAAGTGCAAATAAATTCAAAAAACACAATTGTTTTAACCTGACGAAGGAATTTAGTTCCGAAACGCGCGTCGGGTGTGTGGGTGTACTCAGGACGGCGCGGTGCCCTAAGGTAATATCCACTAATATCCACTATTTTTCCCTGAAATCTGTTATAGTTCAGCACTTAGCACTTTGTCTCTATCAGCACTGTGCAGGGTCTGGAAATAACCCTGATGGTTAAAACAATTGTGTTTTTTGAATTTATTTGCACTTCAGCACTTTTTTGCATATACACTGTGTTCCAAATTATTATGCACAAAGAGTTTAGGAGTGATAAGGTTAGAATTTTTTTGTTTGTCATTTAAACTCATTGATGGTGATGTGTGTCAGGGCTCTTTATATCACTGAAAGCAATTGCAGATACCTGTGCAAATTAGTTTGGCAGGTGTGTCCAAATAAAGGCAAGACTACTTAAGAAGGCTGTTCCACATTATTAAGCAGCCTACATTTTTGGCTAAAATGGGAAAGAAAAAGGATGTGTCGGCTGCTGAGAAGCAACAAATTGTGGAGTATTTAGGTCAAGGCATGACTACAATAAACATTGCCAAGACACTTCATCGTGATCATCGCACATCAAGAAGTATGTAGCTGATTCCCAGCACACATGTGTGCGTGCTGATAAAGAAAAATTGAGGACCCTTTCCAACAGGCAATTGCGTAAGGTTAAAAGAGCAGCTGCAAAAATGCCTTGCCATAGCAGCAGACCAGTTTTTGAAGCTGCTGGTGCCTCCAACGTCCCCAGAACAACAAGATGCAGGGTCCTTCAGAGGTGCATAAGCCATCCTGTCGACCACCTCTATCCACTGCACACAAGCAGAAACAGCTCCAATGGGCCAAACGATACATGAAGACTGACTTCCAAACTGTTTTGTTCACCGATGAGTGCCGTGCAACGCTCGATGGTCCAGATGGATGGAGTGGAGGATGGCTGGTTGATGGGCACCCCATGAAAACACGGCTAAGGCGCCAACAAGGAGGAGATGGAGTAATGTTTTGGGCTGGAATCATGAGGAGAGAGATTGTCGGCCCCTTTATGATCCCTGAAGGGGTAAAGATGAACTCCATAATCTATGTGGAGTTTCTAAAAACACTTCCTGCCATGGTTCAAGAGGAAGAACCGTGCTTTCGGCAGCAAGATCATTTTCATGCATAATAATGCACCATCTCATGCTGCAAAAAACACATCTGCATCTCTGGCTGCTATGGGCATAAAAGAGGACAAACTTATGGTGTGGCCACCATCTTCCCCTGACCTCAACCCCATTGAGAACCTCTGGAGCATCATCAAAAGGAGTGTCTATGATGGCGGGAGGCAGTTCACATCTAAGCAACATGCTCTGGGAGGGTATTCTGTCCACATGCAAAACAATTGAAGCAGAAACCATCCAAAAACTGACAAATTCAATGGACGAGAGAGTTCAGAAGCTTCTTTCGAACAAGGGGTCCTATGTGCAAATGTAACATCACCTAGAATAAAGTTTTCACTTGAAAACTGTTTGATTTCATTTTGTAATAAGCTGATAATGCTTATAACTTCACAATTGTCCATTTTTTTGTCCAAAATAAAATAAAAAAGGTTGAAAACTCTGCTGTGCATAATAATTTGGAACATGCATTTTGAGTGTTTATTTTTTTTTTTAAAGATACTGTTTTCATAGGCAGTTTGTTCCAAAACATTGCAATTATACTAGAATAGTAGATGACTGGAAAATAACAATGACTGCAATTCAGATAGGTAATTTAGAGAAAATATGAGGAAATATTATTTGCATAATAATTTGGAACACAGTGTATTGCACATCAAATTTTGGAGTTTTTTTATTTTTGTTTCCACATTGTGTCACTTAATTTTTCAGGGAACTAATATACCCTGATTGTGGGTAATACTTACCTTGCACGGGTATATAAATAATTATTATTACTGTGCGGTTGGGTATCCGTATATTCATTTTTTATATGCCGTCCTGTGCTGCACACTTTTTTGTATGATTGTTTTGTATTTTTATCGTATATTTTTAAACGGTAGTTGTTTATATATTGTATCGCTGCTTGATAATTAAATAATAAAATAATATATCTTGATCCAGTCTGGTCTTCCTGGTGCATCCTTTGGTTTGGTGATTGGTTTAGGTTCTTGGTTTAAGTGGTTTCCACTTTCTTTTTCCTCAAAAGACACCCGGGTGAGCTAATATCACTATATTTATGATTGTGATACTGATTTATATATAGCCTTTATTTTATTTGGGTTGTTCTTTTGTAATTTTCTCTAATAGAGGGAGGGAGTAGAGTATCACATGGTCCCAGTATACCCCTTACAGCTTTACAACTAGGTTGTCCTGCCAGGACATAATCATGATTCTCTCTCAAAATATTAAGATGGAGGCTCACAGGGACAAACAGTTTACATGAAGGACAGGCAGCAGGGGCATCCCACTGAACCTCTACGACCTCCTTCTCCAGATCAGAACATATAGTAGCAAAAACGACACCTTTTTGTAATATAGGAACTGGCTCACAATTACTTCCTTCCCCCGGAAAACAATGAGATAAAGCATCCGCGTTAACATTCTTATTGCCTGGCCTATAAGTCACAAAAAAGTTGAATCTGGTAAAAAACAATGACCATCTTTCCTGTCTAATAGTCAAAAGTTTGGCAAATTCCAAATACAAAAGATTTTTATGATCGGTGATTACCATGACCCCATGAACTGCCCCTTCCAAAAAATTACTCTCTCATCAAAGTCCCACTTTATTACCAAGAGTTCCCTATTACCAATATCACAGTTGCTCTTGGCAGACAAAAGTTTATTGGAGAAGTAAGCACAAGGACACCATTTACTTGGAGACGAACCCTCCGACAATACAGCCAAATACCCCCACCTGTGATGCATCAACCTCAACAATGAACGTCTGAGTGACATCAGGCTGTATAAGAATCGGCACAGAAGCAAAATATCTCTTTAAAGTTGTAAATGCCTCACTGGCCAGACTGGACTATTTAGAAAAGTCTGTTCCTTTCCTGGTCATATCCATCAGGGGTTTGGTCACTACTGAAAAGTTCTTGATGAACTTACGGTAATAATTGGTGAACCCTAAAAACCTTTGTAAAACTTTAACGTCTTCAGAATGATTCCAATCCAGCCCCATCCGGACTTTCCTGACATGTACCTGACATGTACCTGATGTGGGGACAAAAAATGTCCTTTACAAAGTGCTGAAAAATGGTGGGAGCATTATTCAACCCAAATGGCATAATAAAGTTTTCGTAGTGTCCCTCTGGTGTATTAAAAGCAGTCTTCCACTCATCCCCCTTCTGTTATATGGATGAGATTATATGCCCCTTGAGGTCCAGTTTAGCTACAACAATCTGGTTAGAGAGGTCAGAAATGAGAGGGAGATGATAAGAATCCCGAACTGTGATCCGATTTAGTTCACATAAATCTAGGCAGGGGTGTAACCCCTCAACTTTTTTTCTTAACAAAGAAAAACCCTGTTGCAATGGGAAACAAAGAAGGTCTGATATTATTATTATTATTATTTATTTATATAGCACCATTAATTCCATGGTGCTGTACACATGAGAAAGGGGTTACATACAGGGTTATAGATATCATTTACAGTACACAAATTTATGATGACAGACTGGTACAGAGGTCCTTGCGGACTTACATTCTTCGGAATATGACCCTTAGCCAGACTTTCTTGAGATATAGTCCTTCATGGCCTGCTTCTCAGGACCTGAAATATTATACAACCTGCTCTTAGGCAATTTGTCCCAAGAAATTAAATTAATGGCGCAATCATAAGGACAATGAGGAGGAAGTTCATGACACCCCTGTTCCTATAACAAATACTCAAAATCAGACAGGTATTGCGACAGGGACCGGGTATCAACCCTGGCTAAACAGGTGCCCAAGCAGTGTTTTTGACAGTACTCACTAAACCTTACTATCTCCCAAGTGCACCAGTCCACCACAGGATTGTGCAACATACATCAGCCAAGGTGGTTCAAGAAGCACAGGAGAGGGCAAACCCTCTAGCACATAACAATCGACTGATTCCAAGTGCATGACCCCCACCTGCAGACATATCCCTCAAATGACCTGAGCAAAATACCCCTGGCGCAAGGGTGCAGAATCAATAGCGATTATAGATATAGATCTAGACAATTTGTGAGGATAGAGTCTCTGCTCCTGGACAAACTGGTTGTCAATCAGATTAAACCCCTCCCCATTGTCCAAAAGAGTGAAATAACCACTTTACTTTTGCCAAAATGGATCTTGGCTGATAAAAAGAATTGTGACCTACCCACATAGGAAATATGTACAACCTGGTTGCTAATCTCCCCGCAACCCAGGTTCCTTAGTTCTCCAGCAGATTTTTGTGGTTACATATAGATGGACAAGTACCAGCAAAGTGACCCTGCTTAACACAGAAAAGACACACTCACTCTTTGCGCTAAACTACAGGAGGAATGGTAAAATGAATCATCTCCTCCAACTGCATGGGCTCCTTGATAGACTCACCTCTAAGTTCCATTGACCTCGACTTCCTGAAAATTGAGGTTTTTCTTCATGTCTCTAATGTAGACGATAGTCCCCTTGGATAGCTAGAGATATGGCTGCCTCCAGGGAAACCAGGGTCTCATACAGAGCAAAGGCATCCTTTACCCTCTAAGAATGCCTCTCACAGAACTGATAACGGAGGCCAGGGTCATTCCACCTAGTATCCATAGACCACCTATAATACTCGGAGCAATACTTGATGGTCTACCTGCTGCAGCTGATGTAAATTGGACAGAGAAACATGGTTGGGGTCATAGATAAGACTCACATCCAGAAAAAATTCCTCCACAGCCTGAAGCGACTGGGAATCAGATAGGAGAGAAAATGTCCAGGCTTGAGGGTCACCCTGGAGAACAGAGAATGGGATCCCCACTCGTTGCTCTTCGGTTCCAGAGGAAAGAGGATGTAATCTAAAATAAAGTTTACAGGCCTCCCTGAAAACCACAAACTTACCCCGATGCCCAGAAAGCCCATCCAGCAAAGCAATCTTGGGTTCCACCAGGGGTTGCCTGGGAGCCGTGGGTCCTAAATCTGGAATTGATGGGCGTTGTAGAGCTACGGAGTGCAAATCTGTCACCTACAGGGAGAGTTGTTGTCGCTGCCTTGCCAGAGCAGCCGACACAATCCATAATGGATCCAAAATAGTTGGGCCAGTGATAATGTCAAAGAATGTCAAGGGACTGTGGCCACATACCCTCAAACTAGGGGTGCCCTAGTCTATCCCTGTACCCTGGATTAGCCTGGATGATGGAGATGCTGGGGTCTCATTACTAGCTATGCTCCTAACTTAACCCTTATCTGATTCCTCCCACACCCAGGGAGGTGAGGGGCCAAAGTGTGTAGGAAAACACTAACCAAACAGACAGGGGTCAACAGACAGGGATGAAAGAAAACTACTATCATACAAATGCGACGCCCCAGTGTCCTGGTCGTCGCAGTGATGTCATTATCCTTTCAGGGGGAGAAGTGATGTCATGTCTGAAGGCAATGAAAGACAACCACATTCAGGTATCACACATGTTCACCCTCCAGACCAGAAGGGGGAGCTCTAAGCCTGTTTAGGGTGAACTCCCCTATTTAACATTCTGGCTGGAGAAAGTCAGAGTTCAGTTCCTGTCAGGAGGACAGAGGGAGAGGAAGGAGTCCTGGAGCCTGAAGGGCTGCAACTCCTGGAAGAAGACACTAAAGCGAATATACTGCAGAGAGTGTGCAGGAAAGCAGAGCACAGGAGAGAAATATCAGAGGGAGTTCAGCCAGAAGCAAGCTGCTTCACTCTGAGGCGCAGAATCCAGTAGCCAGTGCACCGTGGAAGTAAGCGCTCTACGTCTTGCTTCAGAGACTGGCAGGGCAGGTGATTCCAAGTTGCCTGTCCGCACTTGTATACCCAGGAGGCACAGTACACCGCTCAGAGGCCGGGGCGTGCTAGAGTCCCTAGCCAAAGTCTCAAGTCACCAGCCATACGGGTTTGTCCTATCCATACCATCTGGGGGACAGAGATAGAGACATTCCATCTACAATAGTTGCGAGGACCTTACCGAGAAGCTCAGCAGGGAGGTACTACAAAACACAGGCGCTAGAGGAAGGCTACTGATTTCCACCTGGACAAGGGGACTCTGGAATTGCCTTCAGACCGACCGGACTCTGCTTGCTCTGTCATCTGGCGCTCCAGGCTGAGGATACCATCTGAAGTCTTCAGTAAACAAGGTAAAAGACTGCAAACCCATCTACTCGTTCTTTACTGCACCTTGCCCTTATTTAAACTTTTTTACTGGACACCCCTGAGGGCCACGGACCGGGTCAGCCACCGTGACATCCCCCGAACCGAAGGACCCGGTGCCGAGTACCCCATTGCCCTACTCTGGGGGCAATCCACAAATACAGTCACAAAATAACAGAGTGGAAAACAGGGGAGTTGTAGCATGGTGAAACCAAGTGTGAGAGGAAAAGGAGAAACACGCAAACCAACTCCACGCAGCAATCTCCAGAGAAACTCACCAACCATCACTCCAAACACTGAACTTTCTCCTTCAACATCAATTCAGCATGTAGAGCTATCACTGGTAAACAACAAGTGCCAGTGACCAGCATATATACCAGATGGGAGTTGCCAACACAGAACCGCTGAGACAATTCAGGGTGGAGAACTCCAGGAGATAAACTGAATTGTTTAACCTTTGCCATGACAGGAAGAAAACCTACACATATGCTGCGATTTTCTGGCCCCTCTCTGTTGCGGTATTCCCATGACCGATGATGAATGTAGGCAAACTAATTATTTTTGCACACTTATGGCGCTATGAGTTTATACAAGGCTACTCATATAAAAGATATCCCAGGCATGAACCGTGAGAGTGAGAGGGGTCTGCAGGTTTGCTGGATGCAAGCAGTCACTTCACTTTCAGTAACAGATATAATGAAAACATTCAGAAAGTCTATTCTATCTGCAATTTATTTTTCTGGTCACAGTTTATTTTAAGCCCGCCTTTATATTCCTCTCCCCCATTGTTCTCAGCCTCATCTCTCTGCTATAAATCACAGTTAAACATGTTCTTTCTCCCAAGAAGTGATGAGACCCTTTCCTCCTCTCCACCTCCTGAGCAGACATCTCAGTAATGACACTGCCAGTCTCTATGTCTCCACATCTATTTCAATCTAACCTCCCACTGCATGAATATATTTATCTCTATATGACTTTACTTGCATCTCTGCGTGTTTCTCTGTGACTCCTTTTCTACCCCTAAATTCCATCTATCTATCTAGATATAAAGAGAATACAAGCAGCCAAACAGAAATCTAAATATATAATATAGACAGTAATTTAGAAAATTTTATTTTCAGTTTAGCGTTAATGAGATTCTTGTGCCCTAAGGCGGGGTCGGTGTATGTGGTGCTTTGTTTAGATTTTCATAATGCAGACTGCTGACAGGTCACTGAAACCTCACTAACCTGTCCCCTAGTTTGCATAATGAATATCTGTACATACGTAAAAAAAAAAACCTTCTGCAGGCAGGTGCCGATAGCTGCTACTGTGTATGCGCCGGTGGCGCCATCTTACTGGAGAAGAAAAAAAAATCCTCCTTCAAGATGGCGCCGCCCATGCCTGCGCAGTAGCAGCTCTCAGCTGGAGGAATTTTTTTTTCTTCTCCAGTAAGATGGTGCCTGTAATCTCCACACGGTGCAAGGAATTTAAGAGAGTAAGGCCTCTCTCACACTTCAGTCTTTTGGCGTCAGTTTGAAACCGCCATTTTCGTCAAATAGCGGATCCGCCATTTTTTTTTGGCAGATCCGCTATTTTCCCATAGACATACATTAGCGACGGATTGTGGCGGATGGTCGTCCGTTCCATCCGCCATGCGACGGATCCATCGAGATTTGGCGGACGTTGTCTAGACATTGACGGACATTGTAATGTTTATTGTCTGCGCCTAAATGGCGGTTCGCGATGGATCTGTCGCGTCTGCCATTTCCTAGAATGGGTGCCTATGGGCGACGGATCCGTCGCAATCCGTCATTTGGCGGATCCGTCGCCCCAATACATTTTTTTCAATTGAGCATGCTCCAAAAAGTAGATACTTTGCCCAGACAACCCCAAAACTATATAAACAGGACAGGTGGGCCTCAATCCTCAATGTGCCATCAAGAGAGAACAAAGTGCCAGCCAGCAAGACAGACAGACCCTGCCAGCAAGACAGACCCTGCCAGCAGCCAGCAAGACAGACTCTGCCAGCAGCCAGCAAGACAGACCCTGCCAGCAAGACAGACTCTGCCAGCAGCCAGCAAGACAGACCCTGCCAGCAGCCAGCAAGACAGACTCTGCCAGCAGCCAGCAAGACAGACCCTGCCAGCAAGACAGACTCTGCCAGCAGCCAGAAAGACAGACCCTGCCAGCAGCCAGCAAGACCCTGCCAGAGACTGCCATGTGAGTACTGCCATCCAGCATGAGTTCTGCCAGTGTGTGTGTGTGTGTGTGTGTGTGTGTGTGTGTGTTCACCCTGCATACTTTTATTTTTCATACTGTACTGGTATTTTGAATGGCTGTGCTGTGACGTGTGTGGTGTGTGTGTATAAATGCCGTGTGATGTGTGTGTCCTGCAGTTTTGTTACTTTTCATACATTGACATACTGTACTGGTATTTAAAATAAAGAGCAGTGTAGCTCCTACTTTCCCCAAAAAATTTTTTTAAAAAAAATTGTAATAAAAATTCCACAAAACTGTCCATAGTCTGATTTCAAGATAAATTTAAAACTGGGTATACATGCAATATAGGTTCTATATACAAATGCGGAATGCAAACCATTGGTATAGAAAATGTTATCTGGTTTTAGAAAATAGTAACTGTAGGGTAATCATAATTGAGATTTTTGGGTATTGGTATTTTAACTTTGAATGAGGGAAATTTTTTATAAGGTTGATACTTTGTCTGGGGGGGGGAGTAGGTTTACCAGCACATGCACATGGCGCATATCAAGTTTTAAGTAGTTTTGGTGTTGCTTTCAAGGAATTTGGCAGCTTGCGCATCAAGCATATCAAGTTAACACTCATTTTTTTATTTTTTTTTGGTGTGGTAATAATTTTTTGTAGGGGGGGAATCAAAATATAAGTTGGCATACCAATACATGATCATTCTAATTTTAAAACTGTCTTTACGGCTAGTTTCACATTTGCGTTTGTGGCTGCAGCGTTTGTACCGCATATAAACGCATGCGTCGTGTTTTACTATAGTTAACATTAAAAACGCATGCGTTTTTTTTTGTTCGCATTTTGCCGCGTATGACGACGCATGCGTCGTCTCGTCGTTTGCGGCTTGTCGTGGAAATGCAACATGTAGTAATTTCTAGAGGCGTCTATTTGCCGCCAGAAAACGCATGCGTTCGATTGCGCAAGGATTGCGACAAAAAAACGCACTGCTGTAAATGTAAACGCATGCGTTTTTAAGCACATGCGTTTTGATGCGTTTTTGAACGCATGCGTTTCAGTTGAGAAAAACATGTCTAGACACTGATAAGCCACCCCCCACCATCAAGGTGATAAAGGGAGGGTGTGGACAGTTGCAGGTCACTTCTCACCAGACTCTGAAGCAGACGAGACACAGACAGGCTACATCTTGGAGGAAAACAAGACCCTGAACAATGTGAGTATATCCTAGCCAATGCCTTCATTTTCTATTTTCTGTCTCTACATGTCCTAATTTCTGCCATTTCTTTATTTCTACATGCATCAGAATGTCTTCTTCGGATTCTTCATCTGGTGAGGAGTTTCGGCCAGGACAGTCGGAAGTGGAGCATGTCAGTGAGGTGAGTATTTGCCTCGTCAGATTGGTACGTATTCACTGTCACATCGACACATGTGACAATTTGATTTTTTCCTTTTTTTAGAGCTCTTCTACTGCTGCAGAGACAGGGCAGGAGCAGCGGAGTCAAGGTCCGGTGGCAAGACGGGTACGTATACAAGGCTGACTGTCCTCAGTGTAATATTCTTGAATCTTCCTTTCTTTCCACTCGTATTTCTTTACTTTTTTCTTCTGGAATCCTTTTGTATGTTGACTTTCCTATTCATGCCATTTCTCAGCATCTTTTTTCTTTCTTTTCCTTATGTTAATTGAGCAAACTTTAATGACTTTCTTTAATTTTTAGGTTTCACAACGGGAGGATGATCTGATAGAGAATGACCTCCTTATCACCCTGGTTCAGGAGCGAGTCCCGTTGTGGGACACCCGGGATCCACTGCACTCGAACAACATCACGATCCGGCGGTTATGGAATGAGGTGGCCCAAGCGATGTGGGATGGTTGGGACAATGGCCCGACACGGGTCCGAACTGCATTTGGTAAGTATTGCACTGCAGTGTGAAGTAGCAGAGACCTTGGCCGTGCTCACTCGACTGTGTGTGATGAAAGAAACTCTCTGGAGTTTCTCTCATAACACACAGTTGTGTGAGCACGGCCAAAAGTACTTTTTCTGACAACAATTTTTTTTTAACAGTATCCAAAGTCAAAACACGTTGGCGTTCGATGAAGGACCGCTTCAACAAGGACCTGCGTCAAGAGAGCCGTGTTCCCAGTGGTTCAGGAGCAAGGATTAGAAAGTACAAATACCATCGAGTTCTGGCATTTTTAAGACCGGTCCTTGCCCAGAGAACGTAAGTATTTATCACGTGCATTAGGTTGAATTGTATTGCCATAATCTGTATTTTTACATTCCACAGGAATTTGCGTCTGGTAAATTTTTGATAGTAATTTTCTTTTTCATTTTTTCACAGCACATACAGCACTACTGTTGGCCCATGTTCTGGAGCGGTCCTTCATCCGACAGCCACGGACCCGTCCCAGCCATCAAGCAGCGCAGCAGCAAGTGGGCCTTCCACACTAACTGGAGACCAGGGAGCTGGTCCATCAGGTCTTCCCCTTTCGCAGTCCTCTTCCACTGCCCCCTTTTTTTGGGGCTCCTCCCGGCAGCGGCAGAGGGCTTTGGACAGGTCACTCATGCCCGAGTTTTTGCACTTGAGCTCGGTTTCACACGACGCAATCAAGGCTTTGGGTGACCGAATGGATGTTTCACATAACTCTTGAATGCACATATCCAGGAGGTCAGCAAAAGCCTTGATCAAGTGAAAGCCGACCTCCAGAGGCCAGCACATCATTTTTTTAACCAAATTCAGCAGGGCATGTCGGAACACCTTACTCCTGATCTCCAGCTGAGTGTCATGCAGGCCTGCAATGCTGCTTACGTGCAGGCTATGCAGCAGAGTCGGTATTTCCAGCAGACAGTGGGGGCATATCCACCTGTGCCTTCACTGTCACGATTGTCCTCAATGCCGACCTCTGCTGCATCCCACTGCACAGCCACCTCAATTCCTTCCACAGCCAGACACCACTACAGCACCACCACAATGCCAAGTGCAGTTGGACATCCCACCGCCACCACCATGACATCCGCTGTTCCAGCTTGGACCTCCTCCACTGACACCATGATGCAGCAGGACCCTGGCATGGCCTTCCGTACCGCCACCTCCACGATTCAGCAGGACCCTGGCATGGCCTTCCGTACCGCCACCTCCACGATGCAGCAGGACCCTGGCATGGCCTTCCGTACTGCCACCAGCACGATGCAGCAGGACCCTGGCATGGCCTTCCGTACCGCCACCTCCACGATGCAGCAGGACCCTGGCATGGCCTTCCATACCGCCACCTCCACGATGCAGCAGGACCCTGGCATGGCCTTGCGTACCGCCACCACCACGATGCAGCAGGACCCTGGCATGGCCTTCTGCTCTACAAGTGCTATGGACCCTGGCATGACCTTCCGCTCTACAAGCGCTATGGACTCTGGCATGGCTGCATGCTCTACGAGCACTATGGACTCTGGCATGGCTGCACGCTCTATGAGCACTATGGACTCTGGCATGGCTATACGATCTACGAGCACTGTGGACTCTGGCATGGCTGCACGATCTACGAGCACTATGGACTCTGACACAGTGCAGCCGGACCCTGACAGGTCACCCGCCACCACGCTACGTCATATGAGCCCACCAAGACCTCCCACAACCAGGCAAACCAAAAAAAAACACAGAAAAAAAAACACAGAGGACTCTTAGCATTCCTCCCCCTTCACCTCCCAATGTGTCTGTAATGTCAGGTTTGTCTCACCCTTCCAGTGCGTCTCAAGCCTCTCATGTGTCAAGCCCCATCCCCGAACTTCCAGACCCTTCTAGTTTCATTGCCCCTTCTCCTGCCACCTCTGCGTCTTCCACGGTTAGCCAGGCCTCAGTTCTTCACACCCCCCGTTTACATCACTCTACCCCAAGCCGCGCAGTAAATACATTTTTTAGTTGTTTACAAAATAAAAAAAGTTTGATTTGCCACAATTATGTTTGGTTTATTGTGTCTTCCGCCGCCGGCAACACACACCGTGCACCAAGAAACTTCGCCACACACTTACTTTTTGGGCCACATCATATCTCCAGTAGTTAAAAATAAAAAGACTGCAGCTTTGTGTGTCTTTAGTATACATATATGAGGTGGGCCAAAAAATATTACATGTATCTCCATAATCTCTTTTTGTCTGTGCCTAGTGTGGCTGTCTGAAGAGAAAATGGTGGAAATACAGTGCAGACCTCTACTGAACAGGTCAGGTGTAAAAAAACTCATTAGTTATGACACCTGACCTGTTGAGTAACACCTGACCTGTTGAGTAGAGAACTGCCTTGTATAACCACCATTTTCTCTTCTTCATATATAATCTATTACACACAACTGGAGGTACAATGGTGGTCACACACTACATATCTATGCTCACCTGCACATGTGACAGAAATAGTGAATTCATGAACCTGTATATGTTTATCATGAATTCATTATTTCTGACACCTGACTTGATGAGTATAGATAGTGTGACAGTGATTGTCTCTTCAGTTTGTGTCCAATGGATACAGGAGAAGAGAATCATGACGTAATGACGTCAACAAACTTACCAATAAAGCAACATGGCTGCCATTACTAGCAGTATGTGGCCAGTGTTTTATATCAGTATTTGTAAGCCAAAACAAGGAGTGGAACAATTACAGGTAAATTATGATATTAACATAATAAGTAGCACCTCTACTTTTATCCCCCACTCCTGGTTTTGGATTACAAAAACTGATATTAAATACAGATCAAATACTGCCAGTTTTAGGACAGCCTTGGTTTGGAGAGGAAAAAGATAGGAGACACGGTCAACACAACCAAAACTAAAGTTTATTAATGAGAAATATTATAAAGTTTTTTAATGAAAAATATTATTATCATTGTAGAAAATTACTGGTACAGATCGAATTACAACAGGACATTTACACAACATTGTCCTGCCATGACACACGTCCAACATCTGAATAGAAAAAGGCAGCAAATTGGTCCCGCATGTGACCAACAGCTGCAGTTGACTGCAGCGGGTGATGCTGGAAATCGGGCAGTGGGTGTGCAACATGTTCATCCAGTTCAATGTTGGGTTGCTCCTTAACCATTATATAATTGTGCAGAACCACAGAGGCTTTAACCACCTCGTCGACTGTTTCCACTTTTAGATTATGGCTGATGCAAGAATGCGCCATTTAGCGACCAGAATGCCAAAGGTACACTCTACTGTTCTTCGGGCCCTGGTCAGTCTGTAGTTAAAGATCCTTCTAGTGTAGTTCAAGTCCCGACTGGAATAGAGCTTCAGTAGGTTTTCACACATTTGAAAGGCCTCATCCCCAACCATAACAAATGGCATCTGTGGACCTTGAGTGTTGGGGAGAGGTTGTGGCGGGGGAAAATTGAAATTTTTGCCATACACACAGCGTCCCATATCCGAGTTCTTGAAAGTCTGGGAATTGTTGCCACGAATATTAAATACAAGCAGGGTGTGACTATAACTAAAATTTAACTTTTAATAAATAGGTCTAAAAATGGTATAGTAAACCAACATAATAAACACACAAAAACGGACTCACAGGGAAATCACATTCTTTGGAATGTAAAACCACAACAATCCCTGAGATTTTACACCACCATTCAATTTAACAATCTCATAGGGGAAAAAGGATTCTCATAAACATGAGAATCGCAGTACAAAAGCAATCAACCATTGCATATCTTGTATTCCAAATACCTTCTTGTGGAATGGAAAAGCAGTAGTGGTGATTGACATATGCAAATGGAACGATCTCACCTCAAAATTCTCTTTCTTTGCTATGGATAAGACCGCTCACTGTTGGCGCTGCATCCGGGAGGAGGGGCACATTCCGGCCACATGTCCATCTACCCACGCTGCCAAAAGGATTTTTGCTTAACCCCAAATTAAAGAAACCATTTCCCTACGCGTTTCGTTATATAAACTCATCAGGGGAAATTTATAAGGTGTCCCTCCAAATCTGTGGTGGGCACTCAACGCGGGGGTAATGAGGCAATCAAGTTTTTTTTTTTTTTTGTTGTTTTGTTTTTTTGTTTTGAATTGTTGCCACGGCCAAAAGCTCCAATGTCCACGGCGATGAAGCGACAATTCGCATCGGCTATTTTCATGAGCACAACAGAAAAATATTTTTTGTAATTGAAGTACTCCGATCCTGTTCTGGCTGGTTTGATAATGCGAATGTGCTTTCCATCCACCGCTCCTAAACAGTTGGGGAAATCACACACACTCCAGAATTTTTCCGCAATTTCAAGCCACATGTTGACGGTGGGTAGGGGTATAAACTCATCCCGGAGTACATTCCACAAAGCCCGGCAGGTGTCCACAACTATTCCGGACAGGGTGGATATTCCAAGCCGGTATTGGAAGTGGAGGGATGATAAATTCTCTCCGGTTGCCAGAAATCTGGAAGAAAAACAAACACAAAAAACATTACAATCTATTCTTTTTATGGTGTGGTTACGCTAAAAAAAGAAAGGAAAATAGCCAATAAATACATGTCAGAAAACACTAAATTTGGACTGTCATTGGTTTAGATTTTGAACGTACCTTAATGTAACCAGCAGACGTTCCTCCGGTGGAATCGCTCTACGGAGCTGGGTGTCCTGTCGCCGTATGGCTCCTTGGACACGAGAAAGCAAATCCCGGAACAAGTCTTGCGACATCCTGGTGTATTCCTGGAATTTCTCTGGGTTGGCATTAAGCTCAGCATAGAGCATGTGATAGGCTCCACGGCTCTCACGTAGTTCAATAATGGGGTGCCTCCAAAAACGCCTACGTTGTCTCCTTCTCCATCTTTCGCGATTTCTGTCTTGCTCCCAAGCAAAAGCACAGGCAAGAAACATTTTGAAGCTGAAATCCAGGTTGAAATAAAAGCTTTCCATGCGAAGATCCATCATGACACAGGGATACAGTAGCAAACTGTTAAAATTTCAGTAGCCCTAGGGTCTATATTGTAGCGTGGCTAAAGGGTGTCTAATCGACGGGAGATAAGTGTCGCATAGATGGCTTGCCGCTGTGATGTAGCCATAGCTACCTATATGTCTGTCAGGACCTGTGGTGATGTCACAACCACATGCCTGATCATTTGATGGGTTCTGGGTGTGGTTAGACCTATAAAAGAAAGCCTAATACTTAACACAGTGGATATGTGTGGAGCTGCTAGGCTCCTGAGTGTGTTAAAGTTCCAGGTCTGAGCCTGGTGGACTGGACACTTTGTTTTTCCTTTTCCTGAACTAAAGGCTATTTGTTTGCTGTTATTTTGCCACATGGTTTATGATGTAATAAACCTATGAACTTTTTAAAGGAACGTGCCTCCTGAAGTGTAAGCCATCGCACCTGAGTGAGTGAAACCCCTACCATTGGTGGTAGACGTGCGGGCAGCGTTCCCAGCAGAGACGAAAAGTCTGTTATTGAATGTCCTGGGTCAAGTCTGTTGTAAGCCAGAAGGGGAAAATGGAGGAACTGCTGAAACACTTGGTCCAGTTGCAGTCACAGCAGGAGCAACGGCAGCAGGTACAGCAAGAGACCAACAGGCTGTTGCAGTCACAGCAGCAAGAGACCAACAGGCTGTTGATGCAGCAGATACAACAGAGCCAGCAGGAGCAACGGCAGCAGATGCAGCTTCTGGCAACCGCCATCCAGGGCAAGGCGAGCGCCCCAACCCTAGGTTTGGCTGATGACACCCACGTCCGGAAGACGGTAAGACGCGCATTACAGAAAATGACTCCCGGGATGATGTTGAGGCCTTCCTGACGGTGTTTGAGAGGGTCGCTGAGAGGGAAAAACTTCCGCCAGAGCAGTGGGCAGAGGTGTTGGCACCTTACCTGACAGGGGAACCTCAGATTCACAAATTGAAAGCCGAGGTTCTTGCACGTTTGGGGGTGACACTGACTGTTAGGGCACAGCGAGTTCACTCCTGGGCTTATCACCGGGACAAACCGCCTCGCTCCCAAATGTTTGACCTGTTGCACCTGGTCCAGAAATGGCTGCAGCCAGAGTCCTCTACGCTTGCACAGATGGTAGAACGAGTCCTGATGGATCGGTTTGTGCATTCCCTCCCGAGGTCCATACAGACTTGGGTGGCCCAGGGTGACCCCCAGAATGCCGACGAACTGATCGGACTGGTCGAGAGATACCAAGGGTTGGAAGGCTCCTCTGGGAGACAACCCATGCCGTACTGGGGGTCCCAGAAGAGAGCGGAGTCCCAAAAAGGGGTGGTGCGTCCAAGGTCACAAAGGGCGGGGGAGGTGGTGCCCAAGGTCCCTACGGGTGATATTATTTGTTGGAGGTGCCACGGGCCAGGACATATAGCTGCCCGTTGTTCCCAGACCACTGAGCAGATGGACTGCAGTATGGGACGCCGTTGTTCATACTATGCGTATCCAGCCTGCAGTGTGAACTCTCAGCCCAACGAGGGACCTCAAGCGTGTCCCGTAAAGGTGAACGGTCGAGCAGTAATGGCACTGTTAGACTCGGGGAGCCTAGTGACCCTGGTGAAGGCCACTTTTCCTCTCCACCTACTCCCGGGAAAGAAGGTCGGAGTGCGGTGCATCCATGGTGATGCAAAGGACTACCCTGTGGCTAGGGTGGACATTGAAACGGCTTGTGGCACTGAGTCCCACATAGTCGGCGTCGTGCAGGACTTGTTGCACCCTATAATTATTGGCCGGGATTTCTGTTTGTTTTGGGATTTGTGGGGAAAAGGTTCTGAGCTCCCTAGCAAGAGTAGGGAACCAGTGAACCCTGGAAGGGTGTCACCACACCCAGAGACAGACAGGTTTCCTTTTTGTGTGCTGGTTGGGGATGAGGAGGAAGTGTCCCCTGCATCTGACACTATGGAGTTGGAGGTAACCGGTGAAAATTTTGGGACTGTCCAAAATAGGGACCCCACTCTGAGGGAAGCCTTTAATAATGTCACAGTTATTGACGGGGTGGTACAGGAGCCGGGGGCAGACACAAGGTTTCCCCATTTTCTGATGAGTGGGGAGTTGTTGTACCGGGTCACGAAAATAAGGGAGGAGTTGGTAGAGCAGTTGGTAGTACCGGGTCCATATAGACGGAAGGTGTTGGACAAGGCCCATTCACACATCTTGGGTGGACACCTAGGGGTGAAAAAAATGCAGGAACGGGTTGTGCAGAGATTCTATTGGCCTGGGTGTCACCGAGAAATAGTGAACTATTGCAGGTCCTGCCCTACATGTCAGCTAACTGCTCTTACTCCTCATTTCCGGAACCCCCTTGTGCCACTGCCCATTATTGAGGTACCGTTCGAGAGAATTGCCATGGACTTGGTTGGTCCCTTAGTTAAATCAGCCCGGGGCTATCAGTATATATTAGTCATCCTGGACTATGCCACACGCTATCCTGAGGCAATTCCCTCGAGAAATTCTTCCTCGAAGAGTATAGCCCGTGAGTTGGTCCATGTCTTTTCCCGGACAGGTCTGCCGAAAGAGATCCTGACTGACCAGGGGACACCTTTCATGAGCAAGGTGATGAGGGAGTTATGCAAAGCCCTGAAAATCTCCCAGTTGAGGACCTCGGTGTACCATCCCCAGTCAGATGGTCTTGTTGAGAGATTTAACAAGACACTGAAGAGCATGCTGAGAAAGGCTATAGAGAAAGACGGTAGAGACTGGGATTGTCTCTTACCCTATCTGATGTTTTCCATTCGTGAAGTTCCACAGGCCTCCAAAGGGTTCTCACCGTTTGAGCTTCTATATGGCCGACATCCGCGAGGACTCCTGGATGTAGCCAAGGAAACCTGGGAAGCCGAAGCCACGCCCCACAGAAGCGTCATTGAGCATGTGGCCCTGATGCAGCAGAGGATTGCAAAGGTGATGCCTATCGTGAAAGAACACCTCCTCCAGGCACAAGAAGCTCAGGCCAGAATCTACAACCGGTCTGCAAGAGTGAGGCCGTTCAATCCGGGAGACCGAGTTCTTGTGTTAGTTCCGACGGTGGAAAGCAAGTTCTTGGCCAAATGGCAAGGGCCATATGAGGTTGTCGAGAAACTTGGTGAAGTAAATTATAAAATTCACCAACCAGGAAGACGGAAACCATTCCAAGTATACCATGTCAACCTCATCAAGCCGTGGCAAGATAGAGAGCCGACAGTAACTCCATCGTTGTTAAGCAACCCAGAAGGTGAGGTTGGAGCGGTTACTATAGCGGAGATGCTATCGAAGACCCAGAAACAACAGTGCCGGGAGTTACTCCAGAAAAACAGGGACCTGTTTTCAGAGTTGCCAGGACACACGAAGGTCATAGCGCACGAGGTCCTAACAGAGCCACATGTGCGGGTGAACGTGAAGCCCTATCGTATTCCTGAGGCTCGACGAGAAGTTATCTCCAAGAAAGTGGAGCGTATGTTGAAGCTTGGAGTCATTGAGGAATCCAAGAGTGGTTGGTCGAGCCCAATTGTCCTGGTCCCAAAACCTGATGGAGAGTGGAGGTTTTGCAACGACTATCGGAAGTTGAATGAGGTCTCCAAGTTTGACGCTTATCCCATGCCCCGCGTTGATGAGCTTATCGAAAGGCTTGGACCTGCCAGGTACATAACCACCTTGGATTTGACGAAGGGGTATTGGCAGATCCCCATGGCACAGGAAGCCAAGGAGAAGACGGCGTTTTCTACACCAGATGGATGTTTCCAGTATATCCGGATGCCGTTTGGCCTACAGGGAGCTCCAGCGACCTTCCAGAGGGCTATGGATAGAATCCTTGCACCCCATAAGGCATACGCTGCTGCGTACCTGGATGATGTCGTCATCTTTAGCCCGGATTGGGAGAGTCATCTGGAAAAGGTCCAAGCGGTGTTTGATGCTATAAGAGAGGCCGGTTTTACAATAAACCCGAAGAAGTGTGCCTTGGGTAAAGAAGAAGCTAAGTACCTTGGATACATAGTGGGTCGTGGAGAAATAAAACCCCAAATCAGTAAAGTGGAGGCAATTCAAACATGGCCAATACCAGTTTCCAAGAAGCAAGTTAAAGCCTTCCTGGGTATCGTGGGATATTACAGGAGGTTCATCCCAAACTTCGCCACGATGGCTGCGCCTCTGACTGACCTGCTAAAAGGGACAAAATCAGTAATGGTTAAGTGGTCCGAAGAAACAGAGTCAGCCTTCCAAGGAATGAAAGAGGCTTTGTGTAAGCAACCCGTTCTGATGGCCCCAAACTTCAAAAAAGAGTTTATTCTTCAGACAGATGCCTCAGATGTCGGGGTGGGAGCAGTCCTTTCCCAGGAGCTACATGGGGAGGAGCATCCTGTCCTCTATCTGAGTAGGAAGTTGTCCTCGTCTGAAAAGAACTACTCAGTCGTTGAGAAGGAGTGCTTGGCCATAAAATGGGCGGTGGACACATTACGGTACTATCTGCTGGGGCGTAAATTTAGATTGATATCCAACCATGCCCCACTTAGGTGGATGAGGGAAACGAAGGGTAGAAATGCTAGGGTCACCCGTTGGTTCTTAGCCCTGCAGGACTTCTGTTTCCATGTGGAACATAGGGCCGGAAAGCTGCACGGTAATGCTGATGCCCTGTCAAGAATCCCTTGTCTAGTGGGGGAAAGTGCCAAGCCCCACGGCTTTAGGCAGAGGGGGGAGGTATGTAGCGTGGCTAAAGGGTGTCTAATCGACGGGAGATATGTGTCGCATAGATGGCTTGCCGCTGTGATGTAGCCATAGCTACCTATATGTCTGTCAGGACCTGTGGTGATGTCACAACCACATGCCTGATCATGTGATGGGTTCTGGGTGTGGTTAGACCTATAAAAGAAAGCCTAATACTTAACACAGTGGATATGTGTGGAGCTGCTAGGCTCCTGAGTGTGTTAAAGTTCCAGGTCTGAGCCTGGTGGACTGGACACTTTGTTTTTCCTTTTCCTGAACTAAAGGCTATTTGTTTGCTGTTATTTTGCCACATGGTTTATGATGTAATAAACCTATGAACTTTTTAAAGGAACGTGCCTCCTGAAGTGTCAGCCATCGCACCTGAGTGAGTGAAACCCCTACAATATATAGAGATCCCATAGTACACGCCCTCTGTAGTCCCATTAGCGGGGTCTGGTTATCTTGATTTTTCTCTTGTGAAATTTCTCATCATGCGCACCAAAAACGCAAATGCAGGAAAAAACGCATATAAATGCGTAGAAACGCGGCGTTTTTTTAACCGCATGCGCTAATGTGAAACTAGCCTAAATTGGAAGATTTTAGAGGTACCAAGCAAGGGACCCAAGACAGACGCAGGCAGGCCCCCCAAGTTTTGAAAACAGATGTAAGTATAAAGTCCCGAAAGCTGCATCTATCCTTTTGTATAGTAGCTTAGAACTCTCTTTATACTTGCAGATTCTAGGGACCAAGAGGGACCCAAGACAGACGCAGGCAGGCCCCTCAAGTTTTGAAAACAGATGTAAGTATAAAGTCCCGAAAGCTGCATCTATCCTTTTGTATAGTAGCTTAGAACTCTCTTTATACTTGCAGATTCTAGGGACCAAGAAGGACCCAAGAGAGACGCAGGCAGGCCCCCCAAGTTTGAAACAGGGACCATAATGTCTTCTTCTGGGAGCCCCCCATCACATCGTCAGCCACCTGAGGTGTTTATATTTTTTCTTCATAACTTTTTTTGGTACAACTATGGTAACATATGTTTTTATTCTGTTTTCACAGGAAGCTGAAGCTGAGGGGCTTCCAGAAGGAGACGGGCAGGGTGGAGAAATGCAAGGAGCGGGAGCACATAGTGTAAGTTTTGCAGAGACAGATCCTCACATACAACACACTACACCCAACACAAACATTCAGCACAGCACACACAATACATATGCCTCCATCCAAGCACATAATTTATTTATTTATTTTTTTATTAGTCTTCACAAACCGGGGCTCGCCCTAGAGTTCCTCGAAGCACCTCCCATATTCGTCGGAATGCTAATCGCGGCGGTCACCGAAGAGTAAGTTCCTTTTTGGTTTGGTGTTTAGTAAATATTAAAATTCATGTGGTATAATCTTTCCCTTTTTATTTTTTTTTGTTAAAGGCTTCACAGCGTGCTCCCGAACAGTCTGAGGAAGAGAAGGGGATAGATGTGGACACCCTCATCCAAGAGGACCAAAATCGGGAGCCGCTGTGGAACATGGCGGACCGCCGCCATGCTAACCAGTTCATCACCTGACGGCTATGGGAGGAAGTGTGCAGTGCTGTTCTGGAGAACTGGGAGGAACTCGACGCTGGGGCCCAGGATCTAGCGCGGAAGTATTCACACTTCATTAACTTATGTTAGCATGATTTAATGTGTTGTATAGTAACCAATTTTTGCTGTATCTTTCCAGGTAACAGGGTTATCGTGCGGTGGCGGTCACTCAGGGATCGCTTCAAGAGGGAGTTTAACAAGGAGATGCAGGCCCCGAGTGGATCTAGAGGACGCAGGAGCAGGTACAAATATGCCAGAGCCCTGTCGTTCCTCCGGTCGATGCTGCTGAGCAGAAGGTAAATATTCAACACCACATGTTTTCAGTCAAACTGTTAAAATGTGTAACCTTCAATTTTTTTTTGGCAGCAAGGGCAATTGTAATATCAAGATACTAATTTTTTTTTTTCTTCTTTAACAGCACTGTCTGCAGCACTCGGAGCCTGCATCAGAGTTGCACCCCTCTGGAGCGATCTCACAGGAGTCCGCCACCGGGGACCACGTCGAGAGACCCGACGCCTCTGTATCTGTACCTTCCCTTTTGTTTGATCCCTCGGCCCCATCCACCAGCGCTGGAGCAGCAGGGCAGACTTTGTCACATGAAGCTGCAGGTGATTTAGAGTTCCCTTTACCCCACCCCTCTGACACTGCCGCAACATCTAGACCACCTTTGGGGTCAGGACGGCAGTGCCAGAGAGGTCAGGAAAAGAGCTATGCGCCTAAGTTTTTGCATCTGAATGCAGCCTTCCAGAATGCCATCAACGTTTTGGGTGAGCAAACATCTGCTGGGTACAATATGGTTAACAAAAGCATACTTGAACTCAGCAGTCATCTGGATAGGATGCATTCAGATGCAAATCAGTCACCAAGACACTGTTTTTTTCAGTCGGTCCTCAGGCACATGGAAAATCTAACTCCTGACCTGCAGATGCATGTGATGCAAGGCTGCCACACTGCTCTAGTGCAGGCGATGTCCCAAGCCCCTCCACCTACCCTTCATGTTTCAACACCTTTCCCCCCTCAAGCTGCCGTCTATCCTCCAGTCCATCTTCCTCCCGTCCGTCCTCCTCCCGTCCATCCTCCTTCGCCATTCCTTCCTTCCCCCCTCAGTATTTCCCAGTACCTACCTTCCCCTTTCCATTCTTCCCCTTTAACTTCACCGTTCCCAATCCCACCAACACCTTCACCATACCTCCCACAGTCCACATCTGTACCTCAACTCCCTGCCCAACCTCATGTTTTCACCACCCATTCCACTTCTGTTCCTCCCCGTGATGTCCTGTCCCCCACTATCGACGTGGTCCGCCCTGTCAGCCCCTCCGCTACTATCTTCACCCCAAATTATGAGAACCTGTAAACTTGTATATAAATAAAACTTTTTTTGGTTTAAAAACAATTTTATTGTCTTTCCTTTTTCTTTTAAACTGTATAAAAACCACCAAGGTTATGGTAAAAGTAACAGTAGAAAATGTGTAAAGGGGTACCGGTGCAAAACATACAATACTGCGAGGTTAAAGTCCAAAGGTTTTGTAACAAAACAAAAAACATGGTATATTTACAAGTGTGAAAAAAAATTTTTTTTACACCATTTCGTACTGCCAGTCAACTGATCCTTGAGGAGACATGAAGTAGTCTGCAAAATTGTCCCGCATTCTGGAGACTGCTACTGGACTGCGAAAACTTGTGTTGTAGTAATCCCGCAAGGTGGTTTCTGACACATTATCCTCCAGGGAAACAGGTTCTTTGGATAATACAAAATTGTGAAGTACCACACAAGCCTTCACCACATCATCAACAGTCTCAGTCTGCAGTTTAATTGCAGTTAGTAGGACTCTCCATTTAGCAGTTAATATGCCAAAGGCACATTCCACAACTCTTCGTGCTCTGGTTAAGCGATAATTAAACATTTTCTATCTCTGGGTCAGTCCACTACTTCCATAGGGTTTTATTAAGTGTGGTGAAAGCTGGAAGGCTGTTGTGAACTCTGTTTTCAGGCTCCCTCTTGTGGTCACTGGTGGTATGGTGTGACTTTTGCTTTGGGCTCCCCCTGGTGGCTTTGTTTGTTATCCTGCTGGTCTCTGGCTATCAGCTGGTTCGTTATCCTCTGGGAGGTTCCTATATAGCTCTGTTTTACTTTCACTTGTTGCCGGCTGTCGATGTAATCAGTGCTACTCAGATTCCTTCTGACTACCTTGCTCCCAGTCCATCCAGGATAAGCTAAGTTTTGTTTGCTCATTTTTTGATCAGCAGTGTTTATCAGGTTTTCTGTTCCAGCTTGCTAAAATGTGATTCCCTCGCTTGCTGGATGCTCTAGTGGGCTGAATTTCTCCCCACACACCGTTAGTTGGTGTGTGGGTTCTTGAAATCTCAGGATGGATATTTTGTAAGGGTTTTTTATTGATCGCATAGACCCCTGCTCTATTTTCTGCTTTCTAGTACTAGTGGGCCTCTTTTGCTGAATCTGATTTCATCCCTACGTATGTGCCTTCTTCTTACTTCACCGTTAATATTTGTTGGGGGCTTCTATATCTTTGGGGATTATTTCTCTGGAGGCAAGCGAGGTCTTTCTTTCTCTTTAGGGGTAGCTAGTTCCTCAGGCTGGCTCGAGACGTCTAGGAATTATTTAGGCACGTTCACCGGCTACCTCTAGTTGTGTTGGATAGGTTCAGATTTGCGATCAGTCCAGTTACCATCTCCCTAGAGCTTGTCCTTTGTTTATTCACTTGCTGGTCTATTCGTGATCCTCAGCCACTAAGGATCATAACAGAAGGCATCATCTCCAATGCACACAAATGGTAATGGTGGACCGGTGGTTCCAGGGAGAGGTCTAGGCGGTGGAAAGTCAAATGTCTCTCCATACAAACGACGCCCCATTGGTGAAGTTTTAAAAATCTGGGAGTCATTTGCGCATCCATACGCACCGATATATTGTGAAGATATGTGCGGATTTCACTTTTGAGGCTAATCGGTTGGCAGTCATCATTCGAGACAAGGAGGAAGAAAGACTGTGCATCCTGCGGCAGCGGCGGAAGAGAAGGCTGTGGATCCATCCTATCACAGCCCAATGCATGACCCGTGGCGTTTATTCCACACTGTATATTGAATTGAGGGAAAATCCAGAAAAATTCTTCAGCTATGTGCGCATGAAAGCGGAAATTTTGAAATTTTGTTGGGCCATGTTGGAGAATCAATACGGAGATGAGACACCCAGTTGCGCTTCTCCATATCACCAGCGGAGCGTCTGATGGTGACTATTCTGTAATTTATTCTTTTTTTATGATTCTCATTCATCTAACTTATAACTGTAATGTTGTTTTTTGAAGTTTTTATTAATTATTGTCTTTTCCTTTTGTTAACAGATTCCTTTCAACTGGAGAATCGTTTTCATCCCTACATTTCCAGTTCAGGCTTGGGATATCCACAATATCAGGGATCATCAGAGAGACCTGCCAGGCATTGTGGGATTGTTTACAGGCGGAATACATTCCAGAGCCATCACAGGAGAGGTGGCTGGAGATTGCCCACAATTTTGAAGAAATATGCCAGTTCCCAAATTGTGTGGGAGCAGTCGATGGGAAGCATATAAGGATTGTCAAACCTTATGGCTCTGGATCAGAATTTTACAATTACAAAAAGTACTTCTCAATTGTATTGATGGCCATAGCCGACGCACACTGCAAATTTATCGCTGTTGATATCGGTGCGTATGGACACGCAAATGACTCCCAGATTTTTAAAACTTCTCCAATGGGGCATCGTTTGTATGGAGAGACATTTGACTTTCCGCCGCCTAGACCACTCCCTGGAACCACCGGTCCACCATTGCCATTTGTGTGCGTTGGAGATGACGCCTTCCAGCTTTCCCCACACTTGCTTAAACCCTATGGAAGTAGTGGACTGACCCAGAGGAAGAAAATTTTTAATTATCGGTTAACCAGAGCACGAAGAGTTGTGGAATGTGCCTTTGGCATATTAACTGCTAAATGGAGAGTCCTGCTAACTGCAATTAAACTGCAGACTGACACTGTTGATGATGTGGTGAAGGCTTGTGTGGTACTTCACAATTTTGTATTATCTAAAGAACATGTTTCCATGGAGGAAAATGTGTCAGAAACCACCTTGTGGGATTACCACAACACAAGTTTTCGCAGTCCTGTTGCAGTCTCCAGAATGCGGGACAATTTTGCAGACTACTTCATGTCTCCTCAAGGATCAGTTGACTGGCAGTTAGTGTTGAGCATTCCGATACCGTAAGTATCGGAATTTCGATACCGAGATCCGATACTTTTGTGGTATCGGGAATCGGTATCGGATCCATATTACTGTGTAAAATAAAGAATTAAAATAAAAAATATTGATATACTCACCTCTCCGGAGGTCCCTGGACATCACCGCTGGTAACCGTCATTCTCAGGTCCTAAATTCATAGAATGAGGAGTCACGGCTTGTGATTGGTCGCGTGGCGGTCACATGAGCGGCACGCGACCAATCAGAAGCCGTGACGTTATGGAAGGCCCTAAACGCACTCATTTTAAGCAAAGAAGGCTGCCGGTTACCAGCGGTGATGTCCAGGGGCCTCCGGAGAGGTGAGTATATCAATATTTTTTATTTTAATTCTTTATTTTACACAGTAATATGGATCCCAGGGCCTGAAGGAGAGTTTCCTCTCCTTCAGACCCTGGGAACCATCAGGATACCTTCCGATACTTGGTGTCCCATTGACTTGTATTGGTATCAGGTATCGGTATCGGCGATATCCGATACTTTTCGGGTATCAGCCGATACTATCCGATACCGATACTTTCAAGTATCGGACGGTATCGCTCAACACTACTGGCAGTACGAAATGGTGTAAAATGTTTGATTTTTTTCACACTTGTAAATATACCATGTTTTTTGTTTTGTTACAAAACCTTTGGACTTTAACCTCGCAGTATTGTATGTTTTATACCGGTACCCCTTTACACATTTTGTACTGTTACTTTTACCATAACCTTGGTGGTTTTTATACAATTTAAAAAAAAAAAAAGGAAAGACAATAAAATTGTTTTTAAACCAAAAAAAGTTTTATTTATGTACAAGTTTACAGGTTCTCATAATTTGGGGTGGAGATAGTAGCGGATGGGCTGACAGGGCAGACCATGTCGATAGTGGGGGACAGGATATCACGGGGAGGAACAGAAGTGGAATGGGTGGTGAAAACATGAGGTTGGGCAGGGAGTTGAGGTACAGATGTGGACTGTGGGAGGTATGGTGAAGGTGTTGGTGGGATTTGGAATGGTGAAGTTAAAGGGGAAGAATGGAAAGGGGAAGGTAGGTACTGGGAAATACTGAGGGGGGAAGGAAGGAATGGTGAAGGAGTAGAAGGAGGATGGACGGGAGGAGGATGGATGGGAGGATGGACGGGAGGAGGATGGACGGGAGGATAGGCGGCAGCTTGAGGGGGGAAAGGTGTTGAAACATGAAGGGTAGGTGGAGGGGCTTGCGACATCGCCTGCGCTAGAGCAGTGTGGCAGCCTTGCATCACATGCATCTGCAGGTCAGGAGTTAGATTTTCCATGTGCCTGAGGACCGACTGAAAAAAACAGTGTCTTGGTGACTGGTTTGCATCTGAATGCATCCTATCCAGACGACTGCTGAGTTCAAGTATGCTTTTGTTAACCATATTGTATCCAGCAGATGTTTGCTCACCCAAAAGCTTTATGGAATTCTGGAAGGCTGCATTCAGATGCAAAAACTCAGGCGCATAGCTCCTTTCCTGACCTCTCTGGCACTGCCGTCCTGACCCCAAAGGAGGTCTAGATGTTGCGGCAGTGTCAGAGGGGTGGGGTAAAGGGAACTCCAAATCACCTGCAGCTTCATGTGACAAAGTCTGCCCTGCTGCTCCAGCGCTGGTGGATGGGGCTGAGGGATCAAACAAAAAACAAAAAGGAAGGTACAGATACAGAGGGGTCGGGCCTTTCGACGTGGTCCCCGGAGGCGGACTCCTGTGAGATCGCTCCAGAGGGGTGCAACTCTGATGCAGGCTCCTGAGTGCTGCAGACAGTGCTGTTAAAGAAGAAAAAAAAAATTAGTATCTTGATATTACAATTGCCCTTGCTGCCAAAAAAATTGAAGGTTACACATTTTAACAGTTTGACTGAAAACATGTGGTGTTGAATATTTACCTTCTGCTCAGCAGCGTCGACCGGAGGAATGACAGGGCTCTGGCATATTTATACCTGCTCCTGCGTCCTCTCGGGGCCTGCATCTCCTTGTTAAACTCCCTCTTGAAGCGATCCCTGAGTGACCGCCACCGCACGATAACCCTGTTACCTGGAAAGATACATCAAAAATTGGTTACTATACAACAAATGAAATCATGCTAACATAAGTTAATGAAGTGTGAATACTTACGCGCTAGATCCTGGGCCCCAGCGTCGAGTTCCTCCCAGTTCTCCAGAATAGCACCGCACACTTCCTCCCATAGCCGTCGGGTGATGAGCTGGTCAGCATGACGGCGGTCCGCCATGTTCCACAGCGGCTCCCGATTTTGGACCTCTTGGATGAGGGTGTCCACATCTATCCCCTCCTCTTCCTCAGCCTGTTCGGGAGCACGCTGTGAAGCCTTTAACAAAAAAATAAATAAATAGGGAAAGATTATACCACATGAATTTTAAAATTTACTAAACACCAAACCAAAAAGGAACTTTCTCTTCGGTGATCGCCGCGATTAGCATTCCGACGACTATGGGAGGTGCTTCGAGGAACTCTAGTGCGAGCCCCGGATTGTGAAGACTAATTAAAAAAATAAATAAATTATGTGCTTGGATGGAGGCATATGTATTGTGTGTGCTGTGCTGAATGTTTGTGTTGGGTGTAGTGTGTTGTATGTGAGGATCTGTCTCTGCAAAACTTACACTATATGCTCCCGCGCCTTGCATTTCTCCACCCTGCCCGTCTCCTTCTGGAAGCCCCTCTGCTTCAGCTTCCTGTGAAAACAGAATAAATACATATAGGGTTCAAAAACATATGTTACCATAGTTGTACCAAAAAAATTTATGAAGAAAAAAAATAAACACCTCAGGTGGCTGACGATCTGATGGGGGGCTCCCAGAAGAAGACATTATGGTCCCTGTTTCAAACTTGGGGGGCCTGCCTGCATCTGTCTTGGGTCCCTCTTGGTCCCTAGAATCTGCAAGTATAGAGTTCTAAGCTACTATACAAAAGGATAGATGCAGCTTTCGGGACTTTATACTTACATCTGTTTTCCAAACTTGGGGGGCCTGCCTGCGTCTGTCTTGGGTCCCTTGCTTGGTACCTCTAAAATCCTCCAATTTAAAGACAGTTTTAATTAGAATGATTATGTATTGGGATGCCAACTTACATTTTGTTTCCCCCCCCCCCTACAAAAGTTATTACCACGCCAAAAAAAAAAAAAATGAGTGTTAACTTGATATGCTTGATTCGCAAGCTGCCAAACCCTCCACCTCCTGTTTCCCCCACAAAAAAACCCCCAAATTCCTTGAAAGCAACACCAAAACTACTTAAAAACTTGATATGCGCCATGCGCATGCTGGTAATCCTACCCCCCCCCCACCTCCCCAGACAAAGTATCAACCTTATAAAAAATTTCCCTCATTCAAAGTTAAAATACCAATACCCAAAAATGTCAATTATGATTACCCTACAGTTAGTATTTTCTAAAACCAGATAACATTTTCTATACCAATGGTTTGCATTCCGCTTTTGTATATAGAACCGTTATTGCATGTATACCCAGTTTTAAATTTATCTTGAAATCAGACTACGGACAGTTTTGTGGAATTTTTATTACTATTTTTTTTTTGGAAAGTAGGAGCTACACTTCTCTTTATTTTAAATACCAGTACAGTATGTTAATGTATGAAAAATAACAAAAATGCAGGACACACACATCACACGGCATTTATACACACACACCACACACACACACACACACACATGTCACAGCACAGCCATTCAAAATACCAGCACAGTATGAAAAATAAAAATATGCAAGGCGGGCGGTCGGGCACACACACATCACACGGCATTTATACACACACACCACACACACATGTCACAGCACAGCCATTCAAAATACCAGCACAGTATGAAAAATAAAAATATGCAGGGCAGGCACACACACACACACTGGCAGAACTCATGCTGGATGGCAGTACTCACATGGCAGTCTCTGGCAGGGTCTTGCTGGCTGCTGGCAGGGTCTGTCTTGCTGGCTGCTGGCAGGGTCTGTCTTGCTTGCTGCTGGCAGGGTCTGTCTTGCTGGCTGCTGGCAGTCTGTCTTGCTAGCTGCTGGCAGGGTCTGTCTTGCTGGCTGCTGGCAGAGTCTGTCTTGCTGGCAGGGTCTGTCTTGCTGGCTGCTGGCAGGGTCTGTCTTGCTGGCAGGGTCTGTCTTGCTGGCTGCTGGCATGGTCTGTCTGTCTAACTGGCTGGCACTGCTTGATGACACATTGAGGAATGAGGCCCACCTGTCCTGTTTATATAGTTTTGGGGTTGTCTGGGCAAAGTATCTACTTTTTGGAGCATGCTCAATTGAAAAAGGCAGATTTGGGGTGACGGATCCGTCGCCCATAGGCGCCCATTCTAGGAACTGGCGGACACAACGGATCCGTCGCGAACCGCCATTTAGGCGCAGACAAAAAACATTACAATGTCCGTCAATGTCTAGACGACGTCCGCCAAATTTCGACGGATCCGTCGCATGGCGGATGGAACGGACGACCATCCACCACAATCCGTTGCTAATGCATGTCTATGGAAAAATAGCGGATCCACCCCAAAAAGAATGGTGGATCCGCTATTTGACGAAAATGGCGGTTTCAAACTGACGCCAAAAGACTGAAGTGTGAAAGAGGCCTAAGCTTTAACTGTAGTTTATTCGTCTCCTCTTGTCCTCCGGCACACAGCATAACATTTTCTCCTCAGGATAGAACTGAAACTGAAAATAAGCTCCCGCCCTCACTTTCTTAAAGAGACAGATCTAATCATTATACATTACAGCGCCGCCAGCGCATGTGCAGTAGCAGCTCAGAGATAGCCGAGAGCTGGTACTGCGCAGGCCCGATGAACTCCTTTGTCAACCACCCACAACTTGCCAAGGTTGTGAGCAAATCCCAGTGGAGCACATACTAGCAGATTATTTGCAGCAAGTACAGGTAAAACGCTTCATTTTTGTAATTCACCAAGACTTGTTGTGAAACTATGGCAAATTATGGCCGATTTTGGTGGTTCTTGGCCGCATGGTAAACTACCTACTTGCAAATGCATAAGGCATTGAAGGAAAAAAACACACCACACTTTGCATAACACCTACACTGCTCCTTTACAGTAAATTTTTGTTCTGGTCTCATCAAATATTTTCATGGTCCCGGAACTGCGCAAGATGTGGATATTTTAGGTCCTATTTCCTTGAAGCCAGTGGCAGACACAGACAGAAGAGGACCCCTGTGCAAGAACAGTATATGGGTCCTTTGGTCCTTTGCAGTCCAATAGCTTATCATGATGCACAATTCCACCTGCTTTGGAGATGAATGTGGCCCCCTTACCTCTTGGGCCCCTGGTTGTATCAGTGCTGTGTCTTCCCCTACTAGAAGTAACAAATGACACAAACTAGTAAGTCAATTGCCAATGTACTGAAGCCGATGGGGTAGAGCCTGGTAGAGCCTTAGAATTTAGGTAAGGAACATGACTGGCAGAAGATCACAAACTAAATGAGGCATGAGGAAGCTATGACTAGTGCAAAAAGTGTACTAAGCTTTGAATGGCTGGGATGAGCACTGCACTATTGCAAAACGTTTGCTCTTCGTCTCGGGCCTGGCATTACCTTGTGCATAAAGCATAGAGTAATGGCCAAGAGGGATCCTATAAAGAACATTGCATTATAAAGAGATAAATTCTATACACCGGCATCTTGAGACAATATTGAAAAAAGGAAAACACGTGCGATTTAGTGAGCTCTAAATTCAGTTTACTCGAGAAAGAATGAAATATACCACTAAAGCGGCCAACAGAAATGGCCGCAGATGGTAAATTCTGCTAAAAGGACTGACGGGCCAGAAGTAAAATGATAGATCCTTTACTACACTGAATGGTAAGTGGCTTCCTCCCTTCTGTTAGATGACACCTATGGGGGTAAGAAATTAAAATAGCGCACCTCATTCAGAGGAACTTTATTTTCAGGGAGAAAAGATTTACAAAACCTAAATGTGTGTATGAATGTGTCTCTGACAATACAGGAGATTGCACCTCGGAGTGTGAAACAAAATAGGCAGATAATGATGTGATTTTGTCATTCTGGAGCTGGAGGAGCAAAGTGCTGAAATTAGTTTGCAACCTTTGAAATAAAATCAGGTTTTTACTTTACTGATGAAATGCTGAAGAATAAGAAACTACAATGACTAATATAAGTGAGCCTGTCACATGTAGAGAAGCTCGGGTTTGCAGGCATTTTAAAGAAGCACTCCCATGAATATTTTTTCCAATAATTCTGCTTATATGTGCTTGTAGTGTAGTGTGAATGTATCTACATACTCACCTACCACCAGTAGTGTGAATGCATCTACATACTCACCTACCACCACCTACACACCGTCTCCATGATCAGGTGTGATGACATCACTCAGAAGATGTGAAACAAAAAACGTGAGCACAGCTACTAGGGTGCACGGGTAGGTTCCCAAACCATAAACGTGTAGATACAAAGAACCCGGCACTCAACTTAAATTAAACTTGAGGTTTTTTTTATTCTGTAGTATGAAAAACGTTTCGGCCTAGTGTGGCCTTCGTCAGTTACTACAACGTTACAAAAACAAAATATACATCTGTAAATACACCTGTAAATACATATGATGTGGAACAAATCAATAGAAGAAAATCAATTAAAAAAAATCAGAAAAAACAAAGGTATATACAGTGAATCATTAGGTCATAATTTCTCCATGGTAGAGACAACCAAAAAGAGGAGCCGCTTAGTCTACTTAGAGCCCCCTTTTTTTAGTGAATAGAGTGAAAAGGAAAGTAGAGCTGTTCGTACCGTACTGTAGGGTGACTGAGAATCCACTCAGGAAGCGTGGTCTCTCCCACGTAGAGCATGCCACAGGGGCACTTGATGAGGTAAACCACGTATGAAGAGTCACAGTTGAAATAACTTTTAATTGGAAACGATCTACCCGAATGTGGATGGTGAAATGAGTTACCCTTTAGGACATTACTGCATTAAGTGCAGTGGAGACATGGGAAAGTCCCTAGGCGAGGGTTCTGAAGGAACCGTTGTGTGGGTAACCTTCTATCTGATCCTACGTCAGCTCTTACCAATGAATCTCTGAGATTGCGGGGTCTCCTGTAGCATGGCTTTGGCGTCCTTACACCCGGGCATTCACGCCGACAGCGGTGGACACCGCGTCAGGACCCGGTCGCTTTTAGGCAACACTCCCATGATGCTCTTTATTTTGCATCAACCCTGACATTAGCACTTCTTCCTCCACAGCATACAGCCGTGCTATTTTCCCTTAACGGACAATTTGTTCAGGTACTAGCTATCTCCTGGGGACTTTACACTATGTGTACTGTTACACCTTTATATATTTTTATAACCTTTATAGTTTACATGGCGGGTTTTCCTTTCTCGCATTGTAGTGATTACCCACGGATTTAACACGCTTACTGAGTGGATTCTCAGTCACCCTACAGTACGGTACGAACAGCTCTACTTTCCTTTTCACTCTATTCACTAAAAAAAGGGGCTCTAGGTAGACTAAGCGGCTCCTCTTTTTGGTTGTCTCTACCATGGAGAAATTATGACCTAATGATTCACTGTATATACCTTTGTTTTTTCAGATTTTTTTTTTATTGATTTTCTTCTATTGATTTGTTCCACATCATATGTATTTACAGGTGTATTTACAGATGTATATTTTGTTTTTGTAATGTTGTAGTAACTGTCGAAGGCCACACTAGGCCGAAACGTTTTTCGTACTACAGAATAAAAAAAACCTCAAGTTTAATTTAAGTTGAGTGCCGGGTTCTTTGTATTTATCACTGAGAAGATGAACAGAACGGGCTGGATCCCGGGGAAGGCGGCGGTAAGGGAGTATATTAACACACTCACTACATACACACATTTAATGAAAAAAAAAATCTACCGTCCTATAATCATAATTATAATATGATATGATATGATTATATTAAAATTACATTCTAATACATAAAGAACTATTCATGACTTTGGCTGTGTGTTAGGATATAATTACTAAATTCTATTTGTCTGCTGTCACCACTAGAAGGAGCCTAGGAGTTTACTGTTTTTGGATATATTTTTGAGAAAGCCAGAATTGTATCAGTTTAATGGAACCTCTGAACCAGTGGTAGCAAGGCATCAAGATGACCAGTGCTCACCCCCCTTCCCTATTCAGGGCCTAGCTCTAAGGATATACAGGGCTTAGATTCCTGCTCCGCGATTGGTGTGGAACCATTATAGGGACAGTAGGCAAGGCAGGGTGCTATTAGATCTGCCTAGGGGTCTCCACTCCCCCTTTCCCTAGCGTTTGGCCTTCCTCCCTCTTTTCCCCTCATGTTGCACTTAGTCTTCCCACATTGTGCTTGACAGGTGGACAGGTGTAGCCGGAATATGGCCAAACGTATGCAAATCACATATTTTGCAGTTACATTCCCCCTGCTCCCAGCACATCCTCACATAGACTACAAGTTTAAAGTCACTTTAAGGCCATACAACCCCTTTAAAAGGGAACTAGTCACCAGAAAAAACTGCAGAAACAGTGGCATGTAAAATTTTGGGCATCCTTGGTCAAAATTACTGTTTTGAACATTCAAGTAACTTGAAGATTAAATGATCTCTAAATGGGCTAAAGGAAACAGAAAATATATATTGTCATTTATTACATTTTCAAAATTACAAAAAGTAAAATGGGTGAATGCAAAAACGTTTTGGCACCCTGCTTAGTACCTTTAGTACCTAGTAGCATCCCCTCTTGAAAGTATCTCAGCTTGTAAAAACTTTTTTTAGCCAGCCAAAAGTCTTTTTAATTCTTGTTTGAGGGATTTTCAGTCATTCTTCCTTGGAAAATTCTTCCCGTTCTGTGAGATTCCTGGGTCGTCTTGCTTGCATTGCTATTTTGAGGTCTAGCCACAGATTTTCAATGATGTTCAGATCAGAGGACTGTGAGGGCCATTGTAAAACCTTCAGCTTGCACCTTTTGAGTTAGTCTATTGTGGATTTTAAATGTGTTTAGGATTATTATCCATTTGTAGAAGCCATCCTTTTTTTCAACTTCAGCTTTTTAATAGATGGTGTTATGTTTGCATCAAGAATTTGTTGAAATTTCATTGAATCCATACTTTCCTCTACCCATGAAATGTTGCCCATGCCATTGGCTGCAACACAACCCCAAAGCATGATTGATCCATTTCTGTGCTTAATGATGTTCTTTTCCTGATATGTTGTGCCCTTTTTTCTCCACACATACCTTTGATCATTGTGGCCAAAGAGTTCTATTTTAACCTCATCGGTCCACAGGACTTGTTTCCAAAATGCATCAGGCTTCTTTAGATGTTTTGCATACTTCTGAAACTGAATTTTATGGCGAGGATGCAGAGGAGAGGTTTTCTTCTGATGACTCTTACATGTAGGCCATATTTGTGCAGGTGTCTGAACAATAAAACAATGTAGCACAACTTCAGAATCTACTAAATCTTTCTGAATGACTTTTGCAGTTGTAACAAGGTGGTCAGGCAGGGGCTGGCTGGCAAATTTTAGCCTGGGGGGAAAGCACACAGCAGTGGCCCATGAGTAGCGGCCCATCCTTAAAGGGGTTGTCGGATCTTATGCTACATGTCTACATTCACTATTCATGAATCCTCATATCGTGCGCACTGTGCGCTGTGGTGTCGGCGCTGGGAACAGGTGGTCTTGTGACCACAAGCATGCAATATATATATTCCCAGCCACATTCCGACAAGACTGTTTCTGACCTTGTTCAATACAGTTGCATTAGGCCATGCAAGTCTAGTCAGTATGTGACCGCATGTATGCAAATCACAAACTTGCAGTCACACACCCACTGAATAAGAACAGCACTGCGAGCAATGTGAGGATTCACAAGTCTGCAATCACATAGAATGACACACAGTGAATGCACCAATGACACACGCACAGCCCCACTGTATAATGACACACACACCACAATCCTTGAAATGCGCTAGCAGTAAAACACTTTGCCCAATACTCCCTTCCCTCCTCTCCCCTTGTCAGGCCATGTAATCTTCAGCTCATAACTGGATCACTGCTCACCATTCCTGCTGTTCGCCACCCATACAGTACCTTCATAATGGCACCATACAAAACCTCCATAACACCACCATAGAGTACCTCCATAACACCACCATAGAGTACCTCCTTAACATCACCATACAGAACCTTCAAACAGGGCTGCCACTAGGAATTTTGGGGTCCCATACTGGCCAAATTTTCGGGGCCCATTGAGTCTCTGCCCAGGCTCCAACCCCAGCCTCGCCTCCACCCCTCAAACTGTCCACAGTCCCACCGCTCTCTCTTGGAAAAACTTAACTTCTCACCAATCGCACATTAACAGTTCCCATCATCAGATCACACATATAGCCGGCAGCTTTTGTTTTGGCCAAAAGATTTTTCTAATCTGCCACCATGACAATGTAGACTCATTTGGCCGGGCCCTACTCTACGCTAACCTATTTAAAAAAATTTAAAATATGCAATACAATTTAGGTATATTTTTATTTATTTTTAAATTTTTTAAATGACCAATAATGTCACATCCAAAGGGACAAATGACACCGTACCATGACCAGACACCATATTACCACCACAGTGACCCAACAATATCACATACAAGGGACAAACACAACTGCACCATGTCCAGACCACATATTACCACCACATGGTGACCAATAATACCACATACAAGGAACATATACCAACACAACATGACCAAACCACGTATTACCACCACATAGTGACCTATAATACCAGTCAGTGTACATGTAATACAGTGATCACTGGTGACATTGTACACAGGACCTCTGTATATAGTGCCAGTGTACAGGTAATACAGTGATTACTGGTGACATTGTACACAGGAACTCTGCATATAGTGTCAGTGTACAGGTAACACACTGACTCACCAGTGACATCTCTAGGTGAAGTCCTTCAGCTTCGCTTTTCATCCTCAACCAGCACAGACCGCCATCACATCTTCCAGCCAGGATGGGTCTCTGCAGGAAATAACAGTTATCTAGAGCTAGGCTTGCAGAACACATTACTTAATTTTTTTCCCAACTTCTACACTGCACCAGATGAAGAAAAAAGGGCGACATAATGTCGCTCTGCACAGTAACAGGACCGCCCCCTCATTTAAAAAAGTATCCTCAAAAAATAAAATAAATACATCACTGCAGTAATAATATTCCTTAATTAGCCCCTATGGTAATAATATCCCCCATCCTGGCCCCGTGTATCTCATGCCTGGCTCCAGCCTTATGTTCTCCCATTCTGCCCTCATTAGGACCCATTCTGCCCCCATATGATCTCCGCATCCTGCCCCATCTGTCCCATGATCCTGCCCCATCTGTCCCATCCTACCACCCCATCTGTCTCCATCGTATTCATCCTGCATCATGATCCTGCCCCATCTGCCTCCATCCTGCCTCCATATTCCTGCCCTATTTGGCTCAATCCTGCCCCCATGTCTCCCATGCCCCCGTGTCTCACATTCTGCCCCCTGTGTCTCCATCCTGCCCCCTGTGTTGTTTCCATTCCTGCCCCTGTGTTGTTTCCATTCCTTCCCCCTGTGTTGTTTCCATTCCTGCCCACTGTGTTGTTTCCATGCCTGCCCTATGTGTTGTTTCCATTCCTGCCCGCTGTGTTGTTTCCATTCCTGCCCCGTGTCTCCATTCCTGCCCCCTGTGTTGTTTCCATTCCTGCCCCGTGTTGTTTCCATTCCTGCCCCCTGTGTTGTTTCCATGCCTGCCCCATGTGTTGTTTTCATTCCGGCCCCCTGTGTTGTTTCCATTCCTGCCCTCTGTGTTGTTTCTATGCCTGCCCCCCTGTGTTGTTTCCATTCCTGCACCCTGTGTTGTTTCCATTCCTGCCCCCTGTGTTGTTTCCATTCCTGCCCCCTGTGTTGTTTCCATTCCTGCCCCCTGTGTTGTTTCCATTCCTGTCCCCATGTCTCCATTCTGCCCCGGGCTTGCCGCATTCAATAAAAATAAAAAACCTTTCTCCTTACCTGGCCATGGTCCAGCGCCGACATCCATCCCTTGCATTTCAGCGCGGACTCGCCGGTGAATAACAATGACGTCATACGCTGGCGACATGCACGCTGATGTCAGCTGCCAGCCTCTGGCTTGCGGCTTTAACTGCTGCCATGCGGGCACACGCGCGTGCACACACACACTGAGGAAAGCTCACACGCACACACACACACTCAGGAAAACACACACACTCAGGAAAACACACACACACATACTCTGACCTGCCATGTTTAATTTGTCAAATGCCCCCTCCCCCCTGCCACTTAGCACAGCAAGCGTTGAGATGAGCAGCTGGAGAGGTTACCTGGAGTGTGCTGGACAGTGGGCACACAGAGCAGCCTTCCTCTCATCTTGTCTATGTCCTGCCGTCCTGTGCTGCTGCTCTGCATGCTGTAGCTCCTCCCCCTCCAGGCCTGGCTGAGCAGACATCGGAGACAGATCTGCAAACAGAAGAGGAGGAGGCTGCGTGCGATCACTGTGTAAGTAATGCAGCCTCCTTCTCCTCTTTCTTGTGTGCCAGGAGCTGCCCCCTCTCACCGCAGCCTGCACATTACTGACGCCGGACAAGGCTCCAGCCACAGGTGCACGCTGTGTGTCCCGCCCTCCTGTTCCTGCTCATCACAGGTCCTCCAGCGGCCCTGTGCAGTGGCTTTGTCACCGGCCCGGGGGGCAAATGCATTCCTGCCACCCGGCCCAGTCCGCCTCTGTGGTCCAGGGTAGTTGTCCCAGCCGAGTCAACTAAGCCACAGTCAGTAGATACCCCAGCACCTTGCACAGAGATAGACCGGATGGACTCAATCCTCAGAAACTCACAGTCCATCAGGGAAGAAAGTTTAATAACAGAGATGAAATGAAGTATAACACTGGCTTCCTGCCCTTTCCCTAGCAATGTTCATGGCCGTACCCACAACAGCCACAGGGGCTGGTAGAAGCAGTAGTCCATACGCCAGAATATGGATGCTTGAAGTCCCTTCGGCGGGGCCCTTACCAAGTCCTGGGGCCAGTGTTGCGGTCCTTAAGTCCCGGGCAATGGATTCTATCCCCTTTGGGGGTCTGGCAATGCCCGTGTCACTGTCCTTTAGTCCATGGCAACAGATTCTTCCCCTCCCGGGGTCTGGTAATGCCCAGGCTGCTGCTGCACACCTGCTCAGGGCAAACCTGCCCAAGCTACTGACTGGAAGCAGGAGCTTCCTGCTCTCTTAAGGCTGCAAGTCCAGCCCACAAAGTTAACCAGTTCCTTTCCCTAAGCTAACATATACGGTAACACATCAAAACAGGGAAAACACAGCACACAGATACATGACATTAATACAGGGAAGTGCACATAGGAGAGAGGGGGCAGATGAGGGTTCCTGCCACCTGCTTACACTCCTCCCTCCTAAAACACAGTCATACTTGACTGTCAGAACCTAAGAGAAATACAGTCCTTAAGACTTAAAGTCCATAAAACACAAGTCTTTCACCGTGGCCCGATGGTCCCATTCAGGCCCGGCCGCTTCCCCCTCTCTCCTTTCAGTTGACCACGGGCTCTTAAACAGTGGTGGGCAGCATTTCAACATGGGGCTAGTCCAGGGGCAATGCAGTTCAGTTCTGTAGCAGCCGCACACCAAGTCCACCACAATAAACCCCCATGGGGTTTTGGTCCCATGATCCAGCAAGGGGAGCCCCAATGGGTGCAAACGAACTGGGAGGAGGGGAAAGCAAATAGACGTGGTCCTTGTCCTGTTACCACGCTGGATGCCATAGTCCTTCAGCACCAGACTGGGCTCCTTGCCCCTTCAGAGATGCAGAACGGTCCCAGATATATATTTTTTTCTGGGTGCAACCGGCACCAACTCAGTTCAAGGGCAGCCACTCGAATCCATACATGGCCACTGTTTTGCATAGTGGGCTGCATTCGGACCCTGCACTACCACGTAAACGTGAGATGAGGACCCACTGGAGGAGGAGGAGTCCCCACTGTTCCACTGGCTCCGCACTGCCCCAGTGGATTTCCTGCAGTACCTGGAGCTTCCGGCTCTGCTGATACATTGGTGGCCGCCTCGCTGCTCTTAGGTACCACTCTCTCTGGGACATTTGTAGTAACTGCGGCCTGTAATAATTATAGGGGATAACTCAGGAGACTCTTTGCGTGGAACAAGACAACTACAGGACACAGTTTTATAAGTGGTAAAGTCTATATTATCACACGGTGATTGAAACAGGTGCAGAGAGAAACTCAAGTCCACAACACTTGGTGCAAATAATAAACGCAGCTTAGCAGTCTATAGGAAACTTCAGAGGAATCAAGCAGAAAGTCTATGAAGCACAGTAATTCTTGAGGATACTTGACACGAATAAATCCTTGTCTTAGTCCAGACACAGATAGATATGCTTATTAGGGAGTTCAAATCATATCTTAGCTCAACCAGGGAGGCCTGGTTAATAGTCTTAGGTTATTGCAAAGCAGCAACAGCTTACATGTCCAGCAAATGCAGATGGAAGTAAACACGAGCAGCAGATGAAGGAGGATTACTGGAAACTTGTGTATGCAGCAGGAACTCAGAGCAGAGTAGCAGGATCACCACACAGGTTAACAGGAGCAGGTGTATAGCCAGGGAGTAATCAGAGGTCAGGAGCTGGATGCAAAGCAGAATACTCTAGCACAGACTGAAGGCTGGGGTGGAGTTTTATAGCAGGAAGACACAGTGCACATGAGACCAAAGACGCCATCTTGGAAAAGGGCAGTAATGCACAAAAGGTAAAAAATGTTCAGAGTCCTGACATTACTCCCTCCTTAGAAGCGGCCTCAGGACGATCTTGGAACTGGTTTCTCAGAGAATCTTTGATCAAAACGAGAAATCTTCTGTTGGGCATTGATGTTTTCCACAGGTTCCCAAGAGTCTTCCTCAGGGGGATATCCCTGCCATCTTATCAGATATTGGAGCCGATTCCTGCGAATCCTGGAATCAATAATATCTTCCATCACAAATTGTTCTTGCCCATCAATCACCACAGGCTGCGGAGGTGGCACAACATGTCCCTGGAAGGTATTAGGAGATACAGGCTTTAGTAAAGATACATGAAAAACTGGGTGTACCTTCATTGTCCTAGGCAGCTTCAGCCAGCAGGCCACAGAGCTCACAATACCGTTGATCTTGAAAGGGCCAATGAATTTCTGTCCAAGTTTTTGTGAAGGAACGTTTAACTTCAGATTCTTAGTTGCTAACCAAACGGAATCTCCTACCTTGAACATGGGTGCAGGTTTACGGAATTTATCAGCCGATCTCTTATAACTTTCTTGAGCTGTGGTCAGGGATTCCTTCAGAACCTCCAGATTTTGTCTCATCGCAGTCAGCCTTTCCTCCACTGCCGGAACCGGACAACTAATTGGAGACCTAGGTAAAATACACGGATGATAACCCAGATTGGCAAAGAAAGGTGTAAATTTAGTGGAGGCGCTCTGAGAATTATTATATGAAAATTCGGCTAATGGCAACAACTCCAACCAATCATCCTGGAGATGGCTGACATAGCATCTCAGATATTATTCCAGCGTCAGGTTGGTACCCTCAGTCTGACCATTTGTCTGGGGATGGTAAGCAGAAGAGAGACAGACATTAATATTGCGTGCAGAGCAAAACCCCTTCCAGAATCTTGAAGTGAACTGTACTCCACGGTCAGAGATGATCTCATCCGGAACCCCGTGCAACCGAAAGACATTCTGTATAACCAAGTTCACTGTATCTTTAGCTGAGGGGCGGCCAGTGCATGGAACAAAATGAGCAGCCTTAGTCAGGCGATCAACTACCACCATGATTGTATTCATGCCCCCCGATGTAGGAAGCTCCACAATAAAGTCCACTGATATAGACCCCCAAGGGTGGGACGGAACAGATAATGGTTGTAGAAGACCCATAGGTGCCACATGAGGAGTCTTGTAATGGGCACATACCTCGCAAGAGAGAACATAGTCCTTGGTATCCTTCAGGCAAGTTGGCCACCAGAAGAATCGGCTCAGGAACTCTTGTGTCTTCTGTACCCCCCTGTGACCAGCCAACTTGCAGTCATGTACCAACTTGAGGATCTGCAGATGGACGACCTCCGGGACATAGATACGTCGATCTCTGAACCACATGCCACCCTTAAAGACAAGATTAATATCCACAGGTGGGTTGGCCAGAAATACATCACCTTCATAGGCCTCCCTGCACTCCTTCCACAAGTCCTGATCGTGGATAACTCCGATGAAATTGGCATCAGATAGAATGGTCTTGGATGGGGCTCCAGGTACAGAATCCGCAGCATGGATTCGGGATAAAGCATCAGCCTTCCCATTGCGAGAACCTGGACGGTACGAGATAACAAAGTTAAATTGATTTAAAAATAAGTTCCAACGAGCCTGATGAGGAGAAAGACATCTAGCGGATCTAAGGAACTCTAGATTGCGATGGTCAGTTAGCACTATGATCTGTTGTGCAGCTCCTTGCAGATGATGCCTCCATTCTTTGAAAGCCGCAATAATAGCCAGCAATTCCTTGTCTCCCATGTCGTAATTCTTCTCTGCTGAGGTTAGTCTACGGGAAAAGAAAGCACAAGGATGTAGCAGACCCTGCTCTCCAGTTCTTTGGGAGAGAATAGCCCCCAAAGCATTATCAGAAGCGTCAACCTCCACAATGAAAGGAAGTGTTGGATCTGGGTGTATCAACAGCGGTGCTGATGAGAAACAGATCTTAAGCCGATCAAAAGCTTCTTGAGCCTGTGATGACCACTTAAAGGGCTTTTCCTTCTTTGTCAAGGAAGTAATGGGACGGACAATATCAGAAAAATTTCGAATGAAGCGTCTGTAGAAATTTGCAAAACCAATAAAACATTGGACCTCCTTAACGTTCTTGGGTACCGGCCAGTCAAGGATAGCCTGAATCTTACCAGATTCCATGTTCAGCCCCTGGGGAGAGATGATATAACCTAAGAACTGTATCTCAGAACGCTGGAACTCGCATTTCTTCGGCTTAATATACAGATGGTTCTCTTTCAGACGTCTTAAAACAGTTTTGACATGTTCTTCATGTTCCTGTAGAGAGTCAGAAAAGATTAGTATATTGTCCAAATAGATCACCACAAACTGGTCCAACAAATCTCTGAAAATGTCATTAGCAAGGTGTTGAAATGTTGCAGGGGCGTTACAAAGACCGAAGGGCATCACAAGAGATTCAAAGTGTCCATACCGGCATCCGAATGCTGTCTTCCACTCATCCCCTGGACGAATACGCAACAAATTATAAGCCCCACGAAGATCCAGTTTAGAGAACACCTTAGCATGGCGGACTCTTTCCAGTAATTCGGGAATCAGAGGCAAAGGGTAACGGTTTCATACGGTTACCTTATTGAGTTATTGATAGTCAACACAGGGTCTCAGGGTCCCATCCTTCTTCTTTACAAAAAAGATAGGTGGCCCTGCTGGAGAGGAAGAAGGACGTATGAAACCTTTGGCCAGATTTTCATCAATATAGTCTTTTAAGGCTTGAAGCTCAGGTGCCGCCAAAGGGTATACGTTTCCAAAAGGAATGGCTGCCCCGGGAAGCAGCTCAATGGGACAGTCATAATGCCTGTGTGGAGGAAGCTGATCTGCATTCTTCTTGTCACAGATGTCAGAGAACTCTTTATAAGCTGGAGGTAAAGAAAATACTTGTACATGTGGTTCCGTAGCCGTGGACTCAGGGACAGCTTCTGTTAACTCTGAGTTGCTCCTTGTTGGGAAGATAATCTCCTTGGTCTCCCAGTTGATAATTGGGTTCTGAGAATGCACCCAAGGAATGCCTAAAATCACAGGAAAATGAGGAGAAGAAATTAGCAAGAAAGAAAGTTGCTCCTGATGATTAGGCTCCAACAAAATTTCAAGGGGTACGGTCTCCTGATCCACAGGCCCAGAGATTAAAGGTGACCCATCCACTGTTTCCATGGTAATTGGAGAGGCTCTTTGCTGAATTTTAATACCATGTTCCTTGGCAAATGCGATATCCATGAAATTGCCACCTGCACCAGAGTCAATCATAGCTGAACTGGAAATCCACTGTCCTGAACACAGGATCTTAATAGGGAGTTCTTTTCCTTCAGCTCCTTGGGGGGTGAAGTCATAGAAAGTGAATGGAATACAGCGTTTAAAAGCAGGCTACATTCAGAGATGTCAGATTCATCATCACAGTTGTCATACTCCCCTATTGCTGCTAGCACCTTGTTAGGCCATCTAGGACACTTAGGACAATTGATCAAGAAGTGGTCACACTGGCCGCAGTAGAAACATAGACTTTCACGAAGGCAATGCTCCCGGCGCTCATTGATCTCGCGCCTCTGAATGGAATCAATTTGCACCTCCCAAGAGGTTTTACCTGCAGGCTCTTTGGAAGGAAGGGAAAAGTTAGAAACACAGTTATATGCAGCAAATTTCTCCTGCCTACGCTCAGTAAGGTGAATGTCTGCGCACACAATGCTGTAAAAATGTCTCTAGCTCTTGTGGTGACTCAGAGTGGGCTAGTTCATCTTTTACAATACTAGACAGACCCCTTTTAAAAATAGGCAATTGTGCATAACTGTCCCAATTGGTATCTACCTATCTACCGCCAATCTCCTGAATTCAGTGGCATACTCAATAACAGAACGTTTAGCCTGGTGTAAAGACATCAAAGCAGATTCAGCGATTGCACGGCGATTAGGGTCAAACATTAATGCCATAGCGGCCAAGAAATCATCCAAGTCATTTAACCGTGGGTCACGAGACTCAATCATCGGATTCGCCCAGGAGAGCGCTAGTGAGGTCAGTAGCATTATTACACACAATACTTTGGATCTATCAGTAGGAAAACGGTCAGCATGCACATCAAAATATAGCATACATTGATTCACAAAGCCACGAAATTTGTCGCGATCACCATCAAATCTGAATGGGGGCAACTTAGGTGCGCTAGCTGGTGGCGGTTGCCCAGAGGGTAAAGTCACTTGTTCAGCTATTTGCGTGCTTATGTCCTGAAAAGCCCGTCCATACTGGGACTCTATGCCAGCAAGTTTGTTTTCCTGGGCTGCCATGCGGTTGCTCAAGTCCTGCAAAGTTTGTCCAAACACTTGTTGATTGTGTTCAAAGCTTCCAAACTTCTTTTGCAGACCTTCCACATCTTTCTGCAGTGATCTAATTATGGAAAACACCTGCTCTAATCTGCTTTCTGCAGTCATTGTTCCAGCAGTCTCCTTTTTTTTTTTAGGCTAGAGTATCCTGTAATAATTGTAGGGGATAACTCTGGAGACTCTTTGCGTGGAACAAGACAACTACAGGACACAGTTTTATAAGTGGTAAAGTCTATATTATCACACGGTGATTGAAACAGGTGCAGAGAGAAACTCAAGTCCACAACACTTGGTGCAAATAATAAACGCAGCTTAGCAGTCTATAGGAAACTTCAGAGGAATCAAGCAGAAAGTCTATGAAGCACAGTAATTCTTGAGGATACTTGACACGAATAAATCCTTGTCTTAGTCCAGACACAGATAGATATGCTTATTAGGGAGTTCAAATCATATCTTAGCTCAACCAGGGAGGCCTGGTTAATAGTCTTAGGTTATTGCAAAGCAGCAACAGCTTACATGTCCAGCAAATGCAGATGGAAGTAAACACGAGCAGCAGATGAAGGAGGATTACTGGAAACTTGTGTATGCAGCAGGAACTCAGAGCAGAGTAGCAGGATCACCACACAGGTTAACATGAGCAGGTGTATAGCCAGGGAGTAATCAGAGGTCAGGAGCTGGATGCAAAGCAGAATACTCTAGCACAGACTGAAGGCTGGGGTGGAGTTTTATAGCAGGAAGACACAGTGTACATGAGACCAAAGACACCATCTTGGAAAAGGGCAGTAATGCACAAAAGGTAAAAAATGTTCAAAGTCATGACACGGCCATGGCAACCGGCCATTCCACATGCTGAGCCTCTTGCGGTGGATTCGCCTCCCTTCCAGAGGCCATTTTCATGGCCACCACGTAGGGCCCTTGGGCTCCTTGTTCTTTGATGAAGGCCACTTGGTCCCCCTCCTGGAGAGGACCACGGAAGGTGAGGGAGCCAGCATTAACATATACTTTGGCTCCGATCTCCAGCTCCTACAGGAATCCATAGCCCCTGTTCCAAATAAGATAACGGACCATACCGTGGGTCATCCAGCCTGCTGCAGTTCCCCCACCGGGGCACTGTAATTCTTTAACAATGCAGCACTCTCGCTGCTTCTTTTCTTGGATCACGCTCCGGATCCACTGGGCCTTGCCTGCGACAAGCATCCGGGGCTCCTCCACACATGCAGCACAGGCACTGGCCAGGACAGGTGTGGGCAAGGAGGCTGCTGGTGCCACGCAAAACTAGGGACGGGGTGGGGGCGCAACCAAAGATGTTGGAGGGGCCACAGGAGGGGAGACAGCAGCAGCCAGGGCAGTAGGTCGTAAGGACAGACACTTCCTACTCATCACTGCTGCATCCGGTGACAGTCCTCCTGCACGGCCACAGAAACCAGGGATGACGGCCGCAACAATACCCCTCAGCGCAGCCTTTAATGTCCTTCCGGTTCTGGCTCCTTCAGTCTCACAGGTTCCTCACCCTCCATATCAGCAGGTGATGGCGTCTTTCCTCCTGGGTTCCACCCATTCAAGGGTGGGGTCACTTCCTGCTGCTCCGCCCATTTCTTCTGGTTAGACGGGGAGGGCAGCAGCTCCTTCTTCGCCCGCACCCATTTAGGGCAGGCACTCTTCACAAATGGACGTGACTATCTTCTTTTCGTCGCCAAGATGCTTCTTTGACGCCCACGACAGGCAGCCCCATCTTCAATTTTTGCACCAACGGCTGCCATCTTTTCAGCAACAGTCAGTGCCATCTTTGTTCTCTTTTCCAAAGTGGTCAACATTTCAAAGTCTCTGTCAGCCACTGTCTGCAATGCTGTCACAGTGGGCAACAAAACACAAGTTCCAAGTTCAAAATCACAAATCTCAGGCACTTCTTCCATTCCTCCTAGGGTTGCAGTGCTGCGGGAGTCCATCCTGCCGGGAGTCCATCCTGCCGCACTATGACAAATGTAACAAGGTGGTCCGGGGTGGTGGTCCCAGCTGAATCAACTAAGCCACAGTCAGTAGACACCCTAGCACCTTGCACAGAGATAAACTGGATGGACACAATCCTCAGACACAACTCGCAGTTCAACAGGGAGCGAAATTTAATAACAGAGATGAAATGAAGTACAACACTGGCTTCCTGACCTTTCCCTAGCAATGTTCGTGGCCATATCCACAAGAACCATGGGGGCCGGTAGAAGCAGTAGTCCATATGCCAGAATATGGATGCTTGAAGTCCCTTCGGCGGGGCCCTTAGCAAGTCCTGAGGCCCGTGTTGCGGTCCTTAAGTCCTGGGCAACTGTTGTGAATTCTGTTCTCGAACTCCCTCCTGTGGTCAGGAATGGTACTTCGGCGAGTTCTGTCCATGGACTCCCTCTGGTGGCTGTGAGTGGAGCTGCTGGTTCTGAGGTTCTGTCTTCAGCTGACCTCGTTTAGTTCTGGCTGGCTGCTCTATTTAACTCCACTCAGATCGTTACTTGATGCCAGCTGTCAATGTCTTAGTACTGGTTCAGTTTTCTCTTGGATCTTTCTGATGACCTGTCTACTCCAGCAAAAGCTAAGTCCCTGCTAGCTGATTTGTTCACTACTGTTTTCTTTTCCAGCTTGCTATCATGATTTTGTCTTGTTAGCTGGAAGCTCTGGGATGCAGAGTGGCACCTCCGCACTGTGAGTCAGTGCGGGGGTCTCTTTTGCACACTCTGCGTGGTTTTTTGTAGATTTTTGTGCTGACCGCAAAGATACCTTTTCTATCTTCAATCTGTTTAGTTAAGTCTGGCCTCCTTTGCTGAAACTTGTTTCATTCCTGTGTTTGTGACTTCCATCTTAACTCACAGTCAATATGTGTCGGGGGCTGCCTATTTCTTTGGGGAATTTCTCTGAGGCAAGCTAGGCTTAATTTTCTATCTTTAGGGGTAGTTAGCTCTTAGGCTGTGAAGAGGCATCTAGGCAGAGTCAGGAACGCTCCACGGCTATTTCTATTGTGTTGTGATAGGATTAGTGGTTGCGGTCAGCAGAGCTCCCACTTCCCAGAGCTAGTCCTGTATTACTAGTTTGCTCATCAGGTCATTCCGGGTGCTTTTAACCACCAGGTCAATCATAACAGTACAGCTGGCCATAAAGTGTTAATGCATCTCAATAGAGGGATAAGAGAAGTTCTGAGACCATTTTTTTTTCTCTGCAGTGTGTTTTGTTTTTCTTTTCCCCTAAATCTCTGGGTGGTTCAGGACACAGGTGTTGATATGGACATTCAAGATCTGTCCTCTTGTGTAGATCAACTCACTGCAAGGGTACAAGGCATTCAAGATTATGTAGTTCAGAATCCGATGTTAGAACCCAGAATTCCAATTCCTGATTTGTTTTCTGGGGATAGATCTAAGTTCCTGAATTTCAAAAATAATTGTAGACTGTTTTTTGCTTTGAAACCCCGCTCCTTTAGTGACCCCATTCAGCAAGTAAAAATCATTATTTCTTTGCTACGTGGCGACCCTCAAGACTGGGCATTTTCCCTTGTGCCAGGAGATCCTGCATTGCGTAATGTAGATGCGTTTTTTCTGGTGCTTGGATTGCTTTATGATGAACCAAATTCAGTGGATCAGGCTGAGAAAATCTTGCTGGCTTTGTGTCAGGGTCAGGATGAAGCGGAGGTATATTGTCAGAAGTTCAGAAAGTGGTCTGTGCTTACTCAGTGGAATGAGTGTGCCCTGGCGGCAATTTTCAGAAAGGGTCTTTCTGAAGCCCTTAAGGATGTTATGGTGGGATTTCCCACACCTGCTGGTCTGAATGAGTCTATGTCCTTGGCCATTCAGATCGATCGACGCTTACGTGAGCGCAAATCTGTGCACCATTTGGCGGTATCTTCTGAGCAGATGCCTGAGCCTATGCAATGTGATAGGACTTTGACCAGAGCTGAACGGCAAGAATACAGATGTAAGAATGGGCTGTGTTTTTACTGTGGTGACTCCACTCATGCTATCTCTGATTGTCCTAAGCGCACTAAGCGGTTCGCTAGGTCTGCCACCATTGGTACTGTACAGCCAAAATTTCTTTTGTCCGTTACTCTGATTTGCTCTTTGTCGTCCTATTCTGTTATGGCATTTGTGGATTGAGGCGCTGCCCTGAATTTGATGGACTTGGAGTTTGCCAGGCGCTGTGGTTTTTTCTTGGAGCCCTTACAGTATCCTATTCCATGGAGAGGAATTGATGCTACGCCTTTGGCCAAGAATAAGCCTCAGTACTGGACTCAATTGACCATGTGCATGGCTCCTGCACATCAGGAGGATATTCGCTTTTTGGTGTTGCATAATCTGCATGATGTGGTCGTTTTGGGTTTGCCATGGCTACAGGTCCATAATCCAGTATTGGATTGGAAATCAATGTCTGTATCCAGCTGGGGTTGTCAAGGGGTACATGGTGATGTCCCACTGTTGTCAATTTCGTCTTCCCATCCTTCTGAAGTCCCTGAGTTCTTGTCGGATTACCGGGATTTATTTGATGAGCCCAAATCCAGTGCCCTACCTCCTCATAGGGATTGCGATTGTGCTATTAATTTGATTCCTGGTAGTAAGTTCCCGAAGGGCCGACTGTTCAATTTGTCTGTGCCGGAACACGCCGCTATGCGGAGTTATATAAAGGAGTCCTTGGAGAAAGGGCATATTCGCCCGTCCTCGTCACCGTTGGGAGCAGGGTTCTTTTTTGTGGCCAAGAAGGATGGTTCTCTGAGACCTTGTATAGATTACCGCCTTCTCAATAAAATCACCATCAAATTTCAGTACCCTTTGCCGCTACTGTCTGATTTGTTTGCTCGGATTAAGGGGGCTAGTTGGTTCACCAAGATAGATCTTCAAGGGGCGTATAATCTTGTGCGTATTAAACAGGGCGATGAATGGAAAACAGCATTTAATACGCCCGAGGGCCATTTTGAGTACCTGGTGATGCCATTCGGGCTTTCTAATGCTCCATCTGTGTTTCAGTCCTTTATGCATGACATCTTCCGAAAGTACCTGGATAGATTCATGATTGTATATTTGGATGACATTTTGGTCTTTTCGGACGATTGGGAGTCTCATGTGAAGCAGGTCAGAATGGTGTTTCAGGTCCTTCGTGCTAATTCCTTGTTTGTGAAGGGGTCTAAATGTCTCTTTGGAGTTCAGAAGGTTTCATTTTTGGGCTTCATTTTTTCCCCTTCTACTATCGAGATGGACCCTGTTAAAGTTCAGGCCATTTATGATTGGACTCAGCCTACTTCTGTGAAGAGCCTACAGAAATTCCTGGGCTTTGCTAATTTTTACCGTCGCTTCATCGCTAATTTTTCTAGTGTTGTTAAACCATTGACTGATTTGACCAAGAAAGGTGCGGATGTGGTCAATTGGTCCTCCGCGGCCGTTGAGGCTTTTCAGGAGTTGAAGCGTCATTTTTCTTCTGCCCCTGTGTTGTGTCAGCCAGATGTTTCGCTCCCGTTTCAGGTCGAGGTGGATGCTTCTGAGATTGGAGCAGGGGCTGTCTTGTCTCAAAGAAGTTCTGATGGCTCGGTGATGAAACCATGTGCTTTCTTTTCTAGAAAGTTTTCGCCTGCTGAGCGCAATTATGATGTGGGCAATCGAGAGTTGTTGGCTATGAAGTGGGCGTTCGAGGAGTGGCGACATTGGCTTGAAGGAGCCAAGCATCGCGTGGTGGTCTTGACGGATCACAAGAATCTGACTTATCTCGAGTCTGCCAAGCGGTTGAATCCTAGACAGGCTCGACGGTCGCTGTTTTTCTCCCGCTTCGATTTTGTGGTTTCGTACCTTCCGGGTTCTAAGAATGTGAAGGCTGATGCCCTTTCAAGGAGTTTTGTGCCTGATTCTCCGGGAGTTCCTTAGCCAGTTGGTATTCTCAAAGAGGGGGTAATTTTGTCTGCCATCTCCCCTGATTTGCGGCGGGTGCTGCAGGAGTTTCAGGCTGATAGACCTGACCGTTGCCCAGCGGAGAAACTGTTTGTTCCTGATAGATGGACTAGTAGAGTTATCTCTGAGGTTCATTGTTCGGTGTTGGCTGGTCATCCTGGAATCTTTGGTACCAGAGATTTGGTGGCTAGATCCTTTTGGTGGCCTTCCTTGTCACGGGATGTGCGTTCTTTTGTGCAGTCCTGTGGGACTTGTGCTCGGGCTAAGCCCTGCTGTTCTCGTGCCAGTGGGTTGCTTTTGCCCTTGCCGGTCCCGAAAAGGCCCTGGACGCATATTTCCATGGATTTTATTTCAGATCTCCCTGTCTCTCAAAGGATGTCGGTTATCTGGGTGGTTTGTGATCGCTTTTCTAAGATGGTCCATTTGGTACCTTTGCCTAAATTGCCTTCCTCCTCCGATTTGGTTCCATTGTTTTTTCAGCACGTGGTTCGTTTGCATGGCATTCCGGAGAACATCGTGTCGGATAGAGGTTCCCAGTTTGTTTCAAGGTTTTGGCGGTCCTTTTGTGCTAAGATGGGCATTGATTTGTTTTTTTCTTCGGCTTTCCATCCTCAGACAAATGGCCAAACGGAACGAACCAATCAGACTTTGGAAACATATCTGAGATGCTTTGTTTCTGCTGATCAGGATGATTGGGTGTGTTTCTTGCCTTTGGCTGAGTTCGCCCTTAATAATCGGGCCAGCTCGGCCACTTTGGTTTCGCCTTTTTTCTGTAATTCTGGTTTCCATCCTCATTTTTCTTCCGGGCAGGTTGAGTCTTCGGATTGTCCTGGTGTGGATTCTGTGGTGGACAGGTTGCAGCAAATTTGGACTCACGTGGTGGACAATTTGACATTGTCCCAGGAGAAGGCTCAACGTTTCGCTAACCGCTGTTGCTGTGTTGGTCCCCAACTTTGTGTTGGGGATTTGGTTTGGTTGTCGTCTCGTTATGTTCCTATGAAGGTTTCGTTTCCTAAGTTTAAGCCTCGTTTCATTGGTCCGTATAAGATTTCTGAAATTCTTAATCCTGTGTCATTTCGTTTGGACCTTCCAGCTTCTTTCGCCATCCATAATGTGTTCCATAGGTCGTTGTTGCGGAGATATGTGGCTCCTATGGTTCCCTCCGTTGACCCTCCTGCCCCGGTGTTGGTTGAGGGGGAGTTGGAGTATGTGGTGGAGAAGATTTTGGATTCTCGTATTTCGAGACGGAAACTTCAGTACCTGGTCAAGTGGAAAGGTTATGGTCAGGAGGATAATTCCTGGGTTGTTTTGCCTCTGATGTTCATGCTGCCGATCTGGTTCGTGCCTTTCATTTGGCTCGTCCTGATCGGCCTGGGGGCTCTGGTGAGGGTTCGGTGACCCCTCAAGGGGGGGGGTACTGTTGTGAATTCTGTTCTCGAACTCCCTCCTGTGGTCAGGAATGGTACTTCGGCGAGATCTGTCCATGGACTCCCTCTGGTGGCTGTGAGTGGAGCTGCTGGTTCTGAGGTTCTGTCTTCAGCTGACCTCGTTTAGTTCTGGCTGGCTGCTCTATTTAACTCCACTCAGATCGTTACTTGATGCCAGCTGTCAATGTCTTAGTACTGGTTCAGTTTTCTCTTGGATCTTTCTGATGACCTGTCTACTCCAGCAAAAGCTAAGTCCCTGCTAGCTGATTTGTTCACTACTGTTTTCTTTTCCAGCTTGCTATCATGATTTTGTCTTGTTAGCTGGAAGCTCTGGGATGCAGAGTGGCACCTCTGCACTGAGTCAGTGCGGGGGTCTCTTTTGCACACTCTGCGTGGTTTTTTGTAGATTTTTGTGCTGACCGCAAAGATACCTTTTCTATCTTCAATCTGTTTAGTTAAGTCTGGCCTCCTTTGCTGAAACTTGTTTCATTCCTGTGTTTGTGACTTCCATCTTAACTCACAGTCAATATGTGTCGGGGGCTGCCTATTTCTTTGGGGAATTTCTCTGAGGCAAGCTAGGCTTAATTTTCTATCTTTAGGGGTAGTTAGCTCTTAGGCTGTGAAGAGGCGTCTAGGCAGAGTCAGGAACGCTCCACGGCTATTTCTAGTGTGTTGTGATAGGATTAGTGGTTGCGGTCAGCAGAGCTCCCACTTCCCAGAGCTAGTCCTGTATTACTAGTTTGCTCATCAGGTCATTCCGGGTGCTTTTAACCACCAGGTCAATCATAACAGGCAACAGATTCTATCCCCTCTGGGGGTCTGGCAATGCCCGTGTCACTGTTCTTTAGTCCGGGGCAACAGATTCTTCCCCTCCTGGGGTCTGGCAGTGCACCGGCTGCTGTTGCACACCTGCTCAGAGCAAACGTGCCCGAGCTACTGACTGGAAGCAGGAGCTTCCTGCTCTCTTGAGGCTGCAAGTCCAGCCCACAATGTTAACTAGTTCCTTTCCCTAAGCTAACATATATGGCAACACATCAAAACAGGGCAAACACAGCACATGACATTAATACAGTGAAGTGCACATAGGAGAGAGGGGGCAGACGGGGTTTCCTGCCACCTCCTTACACAGTCAAGCGGGGGCTCTGATTTGCCTCTCTAGCAATCCTACGAGCATCTCTCATTGAAATTTTTCTTGGTCTTCCAGACTTTATCTTGACGTCCACTTTTTCTGTTAACTGCCATTTCTTAATTACATTTCAAACTGAGAAAAGGGCAGCTTGAAAATACTTTGTGATTTTGTAGCCCTCCTCTACTTTGTGGGCCTTCACCATTTTCAGAGTGCTAAGCAGCTGCTTAGAAGAACCCATGACTGCTGGTTTTTGGCACAAGGCTAGAGAGGAGGTTTGGGCTTTTTTAAGCTGGGAAATTTGCATCATCTGGCTTTTCCTAACGATGATAGTGAACAAGCCATAACCCTAACAGGCTAATTAAGGTCTGAAACCTTGGTCAAAGATATCCAAGCACACAAATCTCCAAGGGTGCCCAAAGTTTTTCATTGGCCCATTTTAGTTTTTGTAATTTTTAAAATGTAAAAAATGACAATATACAGTATATATTTGCCTAAAATGTAAAGGTAATGTGTAATCTTTAACTTTAGCCTTTTTAGAAATAATTTCATCTTCAACTTGCTTAACTGTTCACAATAACAGTAATTTTGATCAGGAGCGCCCTGGCACTCGTACTTAGCTGAATGCTGCACAGGGAAAAAATTATCTTTACTCCCCCCAACAGCATTCCGGTCTGAGTCAGGGGGGTGGCGCAGGTGCTGGTTCAGTCACTTCAGGCTGTAACCATGCCCCGGGCCCCTGACTGACACTGGCTGCACTGGGGCCAGCTGTCAGTCAGGGGCGGGGGTGCGGTTACAGTTCTCTATACTCAGAGAGGTGACAGAATAACCCTATTAAACTGCAGATTAATCACATATCTGCAGGCTAATAGCGTTTTTTTAAAGGCGACAAGTTCCCTTTAAATTAATCTCTGCTAAATGATTTAGGAAATTACGAGTGTTTAAATTGACTACAAAAAGCAAGCGCAGATTTAGCACTATTATGAAATTAATTTATGCAAAACGTGGACTTATTAAGAATCTAAAAGTGGCTATGAAAGGTAGATATTAACTTCAATTATTTTTCTCATGCATTAAATAGTGTCTATTTTCTTCCATCACGCTTCATTTATTATGTAAATACTATCTTGAAAAGTTTTGACATGAGATGAAAATCTTCATTCTAGGCATGCTTCTGTGCTATACTGGCAGAATCTTGGCACCGTGCCTTTAGCAACATAAATAAAAAGGCACGTGACTTATCTGTTCTCCAAGTGACAGATGTTTCCGGCTATTATTAAATCAACTGGCGCTTCACACTATAGAGTTACTAATACCAAATTGTCCAGCATTAATGGTGAATTTCTGGCTCATTGTAATTAGCAACTGCAATCAAGATTGAGCAAATTACATATATTGAAGTTTCTGTCCTAAGTTCAAGAGGATGCGTCATCGAAACATGATCTATTGTTTATATCAGGTCTTTAAATCTTTTTTTTTTTTTTAAATAAAACTAATTGAGCAATTTTAATACTTGCTCCTAGGCCTAATATTAGACACTTCCTGTTCTGTGCATGGACATTACCAGCAATACAATGACTTAGAGTTTAAAGGGGTTGTTCACTAATAGGACAACCCCTTCTGGATCAAAATGTTTGCCTCCCTGAAGTAATAAAGCCTATATTCACCTCCCATGCCTGTGTCGCTCCCGCGGTGTCATCCCTCAAGGTCCGGGGACTCATGTGCGGTTGTTGTGGCACGTGCCCAATCAGTGCCAGCATCACTGTCCTAACCTTCGGACCAATCAAACATGAAGAGGACATCTGGGCTGCAGCTGATCTGACTTCTTCTTCCTGCCTCGACAGGAGGCGGGGACCGTGCCACCAGCTCTAATTGGGCGCCAGCGTCACGTGTCACAGCAACAGCGCTCGAGCCCCGGGAGATGGAGTGCTGACACTGCAGGAATGGCGCCAGCACAGGAGGTCAGTATAAGCTTTATTATTTTATAGGGGCAAAGCAAGAGGTGTGAGAAGACATTGTCATAGTAGTGGTCAATTTCTTTAGCTAATGTACAGTATTGAAGTATTTAATGATCATGCCTCAATCTGGGCAATGGTCATTGTCTAAGGAAGGGGTGTAGGTGAGCTACAACATCACCTATTCTGATAGATGGATCTTATGCTAACTCCTGTTTTATCTCCTGAATGTGGAGGTGTCATTTGTCATTGTAATCCTCTCTGTGATAACAATTAGACTGCTGAAAGTCCTCTGTAAAGACAAGGAATTATTGGACTAATTCATTAAAACTTGTTTTTCGAACCCTAAGAATAAGATTTGTTGCATTCATTAACAGTCAAATGCCAATGAATTTGGCGTATGTTCTCAGTGGCTTCAGTCTCCATGCTCCTTGTCAGGAATGATACTCCAGTCCATTCCTGGCATAAAATTAAATGGGCACTTTTGCTGAATTTGACTGGGTGTCGTAGCTACGATCCGTCCCCATATCTGCTCACTACTTCAAACCCAACAAAATTTTGCGACACTTCAGTGTGTTTTACACCAGTCTAGAATTAGGCTTAGTGGTCAATTTGAAAATTACAAGTTAAAATGGGGGGGGGGGGATTTGGGGGATATATATATATATATATATATATATATATATATATATATATATATATATATATATATATTATTTTATTTTATTTTTTTTCTGTATTTTCATGACTATGAAAATTGTACATTCACACTGAAGGCATCAAAACTATGAATTAACACTTGTGGAATTATATACTTAACAAAAATGTGTGAAACAACTGAAATTATGTCTTATATTCTAGGTTCTTCAAAGTAGCCACCTTTTGCTTTGATGACTGCTTTGCACACTCTTGGCATTCTCTTGATGAACTTCAAGAGGTAGTCACCGGGAATGATCTTCCAACAATCTTGACGGAGTTCCCAGAGATGCTTAGCACTTGTTGGCCCTTTTGCCTTCACTCTGCGGTCCAGCTCACCCAAACCATCTTGATTGGGTTCAGGTCTGGTGACTGTGGAGGCCAGGTCATCTGGCATAGAACCCCATCACTCTCTTTCTTGGTCAAATAGCCCTTACACAGCCTGGAGGTGTGTTTGGGGTCATTGTCCTGTTGAAAAATAAATGATGGTCCAACTAAACGCAAACCGAATGGGATGGCATGCCTCTGCAAGATGCTGTGGTAGCCATGCTGGTTCAGTATGCCTTCAATTTTTAATAAATCCCCAACAGTGTCACCAGCAAAGCACCATCACAGCTCCATGCTTCACGGTGAGAACCAGGCATGTAGAGTCCAACCGATCACCTTTTCTGCATCGCACAAAGACACAGTGGTTGGAACCAAAGATCTCAAATTTGGACTCATCAGACCAAAGCACAGATTTCTACTGGTCTAATGTCCATTCCTTGTGTTCTTTAGGCCAAAGAAGTCTCTTCTGCTTGTTGCCTGTCCTTAGCAGTGGTTTCCTAGCAGCTATTTTACCATGAAGGCCTGCTGCACAAAGTCTCCTCTTAACAATTGTTGTAGAGATGTGTCTGCTGCTAGAACTCTGTGTGGCATTGACCTGGTCTCTAATCTGAGCTGCTGTTAACCTGCGATTTCTGAGGCTGGTGACTCAGATAAACTTATCCTCAGAAGCAGAGGTGACTCTTGGTCTTCCTTTCCTGGGGCGGTCCTCATGTGAGCCAGTTTCTTTGTAGCGCTTGATGGTTTTTGCCACTGCACTTGGGGACACTTTCAAAGTTTTCCCAATTTTTCAGACTGACTGACCTTCATTTCTTAAAGTGATGATGGCTACTCATTTTTCTTTACTTAGCTGCTTTTTCTTGCCATAATACAAATTCTAACAGTCTGTTCAGTAGGACTATCAGCTGTGTATCCACCAGACTTTTGCACAAAACAACTGATGGTCCCAACACCATTTATAAGGCAAGAAATCCCACTTATTAAACCTGACAGGGCACACCTGTGAAGTGAAAACCATTTCTGGTGATGACCTCTTGAAGCTCATCAAGAGAATGCCAAGAGTGTGCAAAGCAGTCATCAAAGCAAAAGGTGGCTACTTTGAAGAACCTAGAATATAAGACATATTTTCAGTAGTTTCACACTTTTTTGTTAAGTATATAATTCCACATGCGTTAATTCAAAGTTTTTATACCTTCAGTGTGAATGTACAATTTTCATAGTCATGAAAATACAGAGAAATCTTTAAATGAGAAGGTGTGCCCAAACTTTTGGTCTGTACTGTATATATATATATATATATATATATATATATATATATATATATATATATATATAAAGCTGAATATGTGTGTGTGTATGTATGTATGTGTGTGTGTGTGTGTGTGTGTGTGTGTGTGTGTGTGTGTGTGTGTGTGTGTGTGTGTCCGGGATGGGCATCTGCACCGTCGCAGCTACAGCCACAAAATTTTGCACAGTCACACGTCTGGACCCCAAGAGCGTCATAGGCTATGTTGTGAGGCAAAATGTTAACCCCGCGTATTCCAATTCACCAAACAATTTTGCCCCTATCTACATAATGGGGAAAAAGTGATGGGAAAAGTGTTGAAGGCAAATTGACAGCTGCCAGATGTGAACAAGGGGGACTTAAAGAATGAGAGTGATGGCGCCAAAGAGTATATACCATATAGTTGTTAAGGTGGGGCCCCGACATGGGATACTCACCACACACGGGGATATGAACACACACACAAAATGCGCCACACACTACCACATGCTTGAACACATATACCACCCTCAGCACACATTTCACCACACATACACCAACCTCGTCACATAAAAGTCGAAACACAAAAGTCGCCGCTTAAAACTCGCCACACCCAAAATTCGCCACATGCAAAACTAGGCTCAAGCAAAACTCGCCACACGTGCAAAACTCACCTCATGGAGATACGGCAGCTGTCAGTCACATGACCTGTCTATTATGTGTATGTGTGAGCTAATATATACTGCCAGGGGGGAGGGCTTCCTGTTGGCTGGGGATTTAATAGGCTGCCAATTTAGCTTACAAACACTGAGGTAAAAATACTGACCAAATAACGTGTCAACGCGGTCTAATACAGGAGGAGATGACACACAGATATATACTATATACAGGAGAGATGACACACAGATATATACTATATACAGGAGGAGATGACACACAGGTATATACTATACAGGAGGAGATGACACACATATATACTATATACAGGGGAGATCACACACAGGTATATACTATATACAGGAGGAGATGACATACAGGTATATACTATATACAGGGGAGATGATACACAGGTATATACTATATACAGGAGGAGATGACACACTGGTATATACTATATACAGGGGAGATGACATACAGGTACATACTATATACAGGGGAGATGACACAGGTATATACTATTTACAGGGGAGATGACACACAGGTATACACTATATACAGGGGAGATGACACACAGGTATATACTATATACAGCAGGAGATGACACAGGTATATACAATATACAGGAGGAGATGACATACAGCAGGTATATACTATTTACAGGGTAGATGACATACAGGTATATAGTATATACAGAAGAGATGACATACAGGTATATACTATATACAGGAGGAGATGACACATAGGTATATACAGTATACAGGAGGAGATGACATACAGCAGGTATATACTATTTACAGGGGAGATGACACACAGGTATATACTATATATTCAGGAGATGACATACAGGTGCATACTATATATAAGGGAGATGACAAACATGTACATACTGAGGGGAAAATGAGAGGTGTGAGGTGAAAATGAGGGGTGTGAGGTGAAAATGAAAAGGTGTGAGTGCAAAATGAGAGGAGTGAAGGAAAATAGTGGAGTGATCGGAAAATGACAGATGTGAGGTCGAAATGACAAGTGTTAGGGGGGAATGAGAGGAGTGAGGGGGAAAATAAGAGGAGTGAGGGGGAAAATTAGAGGTGTAAGGGAGAAAATGAGAGATGTGAGGGGGAAAATGAGAGGCGTGATGGGAAAATAAGAGAAGTGAGGTGCTATAAGCATAACTAACCACAGATATTTACTATGCCCAGGCAACGCTGGGCTCTTCAGCTAGTATATATATATATATATACACTCACTGGCCACTTTATTAGGTACACCTGTCCAACTTCTTGTTAACACTTAAAGGGAACCTGTCACCACGTTTTTGGAAGATGGGATAAAAATAGCGTTAAATAGGGGCAGAGGTGGGCGTTACATTAGTGTGTGTGTTATGCGTTTATTACCCACCTAAGTTGCCGAAATAACTTTGCAAAGTCTCCGTTTTCGCCTGTCAATCAGGCTGGTCAGGTCACATGGGCGTGGTGTCTTCACCCAGATTTGGCGTAGTTTTCCGTTGGTGGCGTAGTGGTGTGCGCATGCCCAAAGTCCGGAATCCTCTTCCAGGGGATTTAAAATAGCGCGGTGTTCGTTATTGCATTGGTGATCGGTGGGCGCGGCCATCTTCCTTTGGCCGCGCGTGCGCAGAAGCGGCGCTCTGCTGGCCGCGGCTTCAGGAAAATGGCCGCGGGATGCCGCGCGTGCGCAGATGGATATCGCGGCGGCCATTTTCCTGAAGCCGCGGCCAGCAGAGCGCCGCTTCTGCGCACGCGCGGCCAAAGGAAGATGGCCGCGCCCACCGATCACCAATGCAATAACGAACACCGCGCTATTTTAAATCCCCTGGAAGAGGATTCCGGACTTTGGGCATGCGCACACCACTACGCCACCAACGGAAAACTACGCCAAATCTGGGGGAAGACAACGCCCATGCGACCTGACCAGCCTGATTGACAGGCGAAAACGGAGACTTTGCAAAGTTATTTCGGCAACTTAGGTGGGTAATAAACGCATAACACACACACTAATGTAACGCCCACCTCTGCCCCTATTTAACGCTATTTTTATCCCATCTTCCAAAAACGTGGTGACAGGTTCCCTTTAATTTCTAATCAGCCAATCACATGGCGGCAACTCAGTGCATTTAGGCATGTAGACATGGTCAAGACAATCTCCTGCAGTTCAAACCGAGCATCAGTATGGGGAAGAAAGGTGATTTGAGTGCCTTTGAACGTGGCATGGTTGTTGGTGCCAGAAGGGCTGGTCTGAGTATTTCAGAAACTGCTGATCTACTGGGATTTTCACGCACAACCATCTCTAGGGTTTACTGAGAATGGTCCGAAAAAGAAAAAAAATCCAGTGAGCGGCAGTTCTGTGGGCGGAAATGCCTTGTTGATGCCAGAGGTCAGAGGAGAATGGGCAGACTGGTTCGAGCTGATAGAAAGGCAACAGTGACTCAAATCGCCACCCGTTACAACCAAGGTAGGCCTAAGAGCATCTCTGAACGCACAGTGCGTCGAACTTTGAGGCAGATGGGCTACAGCAGCAGAAGACCACACCGGGTACCACTCCTTTCAGCTAAGAACAGGAAACTGAGGCTACAATTTGTACAAGCTCATCGAAATTGGATAGTAGAAGATTGGAAAAACGTTGCTTGGTCTGATGAGTCTCGATTTCTGCTGCGACATTCGGATGGTAGGGTCAGAATTTGGCGTAAACAACATGAAAGCATGGATCCATCCTGCCTTGTATGGAGCATCTTTGGGATGTGCAGCCGACAAATCTTCGGCAACTGTGTGATGCCATCATGTCAATATGGACCAAAATCTCTGAGGAATGCTTCCAGCACCTTGTTGAATCTATGCCACGAAGAATTGAGGCAGTTCTGAAGGCAAAAGGGGGTCCAACCCGTTACTAGCATGGTGTACCTAATAAAGTGGCCAGTGAGTGTATATAGGAACAGCACCAGAAAAAATACCTTAAAGCGTGCACGCTTCCCTGACCAGTATTCCAATGGCCTTTCAGACAGTAAACAAAAAGGGAAACAGCACAAAAGATGTAAAAAAGAGGACTTTAATGCCCAGTGGCGTGGCAACGTTTCGGATAAAACAAATCCTTTTTCAAGGAATGAATAAAGCAATGCTACAGACATATAAAGTATTCACACCCCTGCAATTCTGTCAGATAATACTCAGTTTCTTCCTGAAAATGATTGCAAACACAAATTCTTTGGTATTATTATCTTCATTTAATTTGTCTTAAATGAAAAAACACAAAAGAGAATGAAGCAAAAAGCAAAACATTGATCATTTCACACAAAACTCCAAAAATGGGCCAGACAAAAGTATTGGCACCTTCAGCCTAATACTTGGTTGCACAACCTTTAGCCAAAATAACTGCGACCAACCGCTTCCGGTAACCATCAATGAGTTTCTTACAATGCTCTGCTGGAATTTTAGACCATTCTTCTTTGGCAAACTGCTCCAGGTCCCTGATATTTGAAGGGTGCCTTCTCCAAACTGCCATTTTTAGATCTCTCCACAGGTGTTCTATGGGATTCAGGTCTGGACAAATTGCTCGCCACCTTAGAAGTCTCCAGTGCTTTCTCTCAAACCATTTTCTACTGCTTTTTGAAGTGTGTTTTGGGTCATTGTCCTGCTGGAAGACCCATGACCTCTGAGGGAGATCCAGCTTTCTCACACTGGGCCCTACATTATGCTGCAAAATTTGTTGGTAGTCTTCAGACTTCATAATGCCATGCACACGGTCAAGCAGTCCAGTGCCAGAGGCAGCAAAGCAACCCCAAAACATCAGGGAACCTCCGCCATGTTTGACTGTAGGGACCGTGTTCTTTTCTTTGATTGCCTCTTTTTTTCTCCTGTAAACTCTATGTTGATGCCTTTGCCCAAAAAGCTCTACTTTTGTCTCATCTGACCAGAGAACATTCTTCCAAAACGTTTTAGGCTTTTTCAGGTAAGTTTTGGCAAACTCCAGCCTGGCTTTTTTTATGTCTCGGGGTAAGAAGTGGGGTCTTCCTGGGTTTCCTACCATACAGTCCCTTTTCATTCAGACACCGATGGATAGTACGGGTTGACACTGTTGTACCCTCAGACTGCAGGACAGTTTGAACTTGTTTGGATGTTAGTTGATGTTCTTTATCCAACATCCGCACAATCTTGCTTTGAAATCTCTTGTCAATTTTTCTTTTCCGTCCACATCTAGGGAGGTTAGCCACAGTGCTATGGGCTTTAAACGTCTTGATGACACTGAGCACGGTAGACACAGGAACATTCGGGTCTTTGGAGATGGACTTGTAGCCTTGAGAGTGCTCATGCTTCCTCACAATTTGGTTTCTCAAGTCCTCAGACAGTTCTTTGGTCTTCTTTCTTTTCTCCATGCTTAATGTGGTACACACAAGGACACAGGACAGAGGTTGAGTCAACTTTAATCCATGTCAACTGGCTACAAGTGTGATTTAGTTATTGCCAACACCTGTTAGGTGCCACAGGTAAGTTACAGGTGCTGTTAATTACACAAATTAGACAAGCATCACATGATTTTTCGAACAGTGCCAATACTTTTGTCCACCCCCTTTTTTATGTTTGGTGTGGAATTATATCCAATTTGGCTTTAGAACAATTCTTTTTGTGTTTTTTCATTTAAGACAAATTAAATGAAGATAATAATACCAGAGAATTTGTGATTGCAATCATTTTCAGGAAGAAACTGAGTATTATCTGACAGAATTGCAGGGGTGTGAATACTTTTGGCCATGACTGTATAGGGTGCACATGTCATTAATGAATTAATTAGCATAAAATTTCAAACATGATTTGTGAAGACCTAATCACCGTATTACATAGATTGAAGTGCTAAGTGCAAATATACAAAATCTTTCATAAAATATCTTATAAACTTATAGTGATACATAGTGTACAAAGTACTTAATATTGCAAATATCATGTGATTAATTAAATAGCCGCAGGTGTTGCATGCCAAAAAGGACTAAAAACACAATCACATCTTCATTAAAAATACATGCTAGATCCTGGGCATCCTCAGGAGTCCCATAAATCCAAATGTGCAATGCGGTGCTGAAGAAAAAAAGATCGCCATATTGGGAAAGGTTCTGACTGCTGCGCATGTCCATAGTTTGTAAAGTATTCAAAACGTCATTATGGCCCTGTTTTAAGGCGCAGGATAAGCGCATTTCCCACATAGTGCATAAAAAAATCACTTGTCATAAAATACCGCCATTTACTGTGGCTTATCATTATATCTCTGTTTTAAGGCACAGGATAAGTGCACTTCTCACACAGTGTATAAAAATGACTTGTCATAAAATACCGCCATATACTGTGGCTTGTCATTATATCTTTGTTTTAAAGCGCAGGATAAGCGCATTTCTCACACAGTATACAAAGAATCACTTGTCATAAAATACCGCCATATATTGTGGCAAGAACAAGTTACCAAGGAATATGGCATATAAATTAGGAGGTCAGGACATAAGTCCATCCGTGTCACAAGGTTTGGGGGAACCCCATCAGTCAAGTGGGGCATCCCACACCCAAACGTGGAAGGTGAAAATGGAAGGGAGAGTAAATCCCCCACCCACCAACCACAAGGTGGCACATCACGACCAAAAGCCCATTTTTGCACAAAACATTCCTTGCCATTAAACAAATGATATGCAATGATGGTGCATTTATTTAAACATGCTTTGTAACATACACTGTATATACCTATATAGAGGTTATGTTTAATGTATCGGTGTCAATAACAACAGATTATTACATTCACTGTTTACTAGAGTTGAGCGACTTTCATTTTTTTAAGATCGAGTCGGGTTTTGTGAAACCCGATTTTGTCCAGAGTCGAGTCGAGTGCAGTCGGCCGATTATCGCTAAAAGTCGGGGATCGACCGAAACACGAAACCCAATGCAAGTCAATGGGGAAGCATAGTCGGCAGTGTGGAGGCCAGGAAAACACCTACAGTGCCCATTTTAATGCCAAAAACATCCATTCTTGTTTCTGAAGCTTGTCAATCTTAATTAACTTTATAATAATAGTTGGGCATAGGGAATTGGGGGTCATTTGGCAAAAGTTGTGGGGGGAGTAGGGCTGGCTCAAGTTTTTCGTGGGCCCAGGAAATGCGGACTACGTCACGGCGGTGTTGCAGGGAAAGGTAAGTATTTCAACGTTGCAAGTGCTGTGATCCTGAGCAAGCAGGTGGGGCCCACTCGTTTGCATTGGCACTGGCACAGGGCCCCTCAAAGTACGGCGGTGTGTTTGCATGGCGGGGGCGCCTCCCACCAGCAGCGACACTTTTGCGTACTCTGAGGGGCCCTGTGCCAGTGACGTCACCAACGAGTATGCCCCCGCCCACCTGATGAAGGAACCTGCACTTTCATCTGCACCTTCCTCTTTGTCCCTGTGTAAGGTGGTATAACATGCGGGAAGGGGAACCTTACTTTCAGCAGGGTCAGATTCTGGCTGTGTAGAGTGCAAGGGGAATGTAGTGGTCTAGGTCAATGTACCAGCAGACTCATCTAGCAGTGGCTGGGCAATGGGCAGGATGAAGAGGAAACAGATATAGGGCCAAAGAATAAAGTAGGCTAAATGCAGTTCAAAATTGGTAACAGGACTAAACAGGCGGCATTGCTTTGTTCAGTGGAGTAGCAAACCCAAGAGCAGCAGACACTGTTTCAAGGGCCCAACCACACTAGTAGGCCAAATGCAGTTTAATATCTGATAGTATAGGCCGAAAGCCAGAAGGTAGAAGCTCAGCTTTATTCAGTTGAGGACAACACCAGGCAGGGGCAGACACCGTTAGTAGGCCGGAACCACCAATTTTTTAAAAAACAGCAGTTAATCAGAGCCAGAAGGTAGAAGCTCAGCTTTATTCAGTTGAGGACAATCAACAGGGAGCAGCAAACAGAGGTATTAGGCCCCATCCAGCAATTAAAAAAAAAAAAAAAAAAAAACTTAATCAGAGCCAGAAGGTAGAAGCTCAGCTTTATTCAGTTGAGGACAACACCAGGCAGGGGCAGACACCGTTAGTAGGCCGGAACCACCAATTTTTTAAAAAACAGCAGTTAATCTGAGCCAAAAGGTAGAAGCTCAGCTTTATTCAGTTGAGGACAACACCAGGCAGGGGCAGACAGACACCTTTAGTAGGCCGGAACAGCCAATTGCATTTTTAAAAATGGTAATTTGGAACAGAAGGTAGAAGCTCAGCTTTATTCAGTTGAGGACAACACCAGGCAGGGGCAGACATTCACCTTTAGTAGGCCGGAACAGCCAATTGCATTTTTAAAAATGGTAATTTGGAACTGAAGGTTGAAGCTCAGCTTTATTCAGTTGAGGACAACACCAGGCAGGGGCAGACAGACACCTTTAGTAGGCCGGAACAGCCAATGGCATTTTTAAAAATGGTAATTTGGAACTGAAGGTTGAAGCTCAGCTTTATTCAGTTGAGGACAACACCAGGCAGGGGCAGACAGTCACCTTTAGTAGGCCGGAACAGCCAATTGCATTTTTAAAAATGGTAATTTGGAACTGAAGGTTGAAGCTCAGCTTTATTCAGTTGAGGACAACACCAGGCAGGGGCAGACAGACACCTTTAGTAGGCCGGAACAGCCAATGGCATTTTTAAAAATGGTAATTTGGAACAGAAGGTTGAAGCACAGCTTTGTTCAGTTGAGGACAACACCAGGCAGGGGCAGACAGACACCTTTAGTAGGCCGGAACAGCCAATTGCATTTTTAAAAATGGTAATTTGGAACAGAAGGTAGAAGCTCAGCTTTATTCAGTTGAGGACAACACCAGGCAGGGGCAGACATTCACCTTTAGTAGGCCGGAACAGCCAATTGCATTTTTAAAAATGGTAATTTGGAACTGAAGGTTGAAGCTCAGCTTTATTCAGTTGAGGACAACACCAGGCAGGGGCAGACAGACACCTTTAGTAGGCCGGAACAGCCAATTTTTTTTTAAAAAACAGCAGTTAGTAAGAGGCAGAAGGTAGAAGCTCAGCTTTATTCAGTTGAGGACAACACCAGGCAGGAGCAGACAGACACCTTTAGTAGGCCGGAACAGCCAATTGCATTTTTAAAAATGGTAATTTGGAACTGAAGGTTGAAGCTCAGCTTTATTCAGTTGAGGACAACACCAGGCAGGGGCAGACAGACACCTTTAGTAGGCCGGAACAGCCAATGGCATTTTTAAAAATGGTAATTTGGAACTGAAGGTTGAAGCACAGCTTTATTCAGTTGCAGCTTCTTGGCAATAATATAAAGAAGACGAGACAGGACAACACTCGTTGGATGCCATATCTGTGTTTTCACTGGAAAAAAAACTGTCATTTAACTACTTGTAGGAGAAAGTTTTTGTAGCTGGAGGCCACTTTTTGTATTGTACCAGTTTTTGGTTGTATGTTTGGAACTGAAGGTTGAAGCTCAGCTTTATTCAGTTGAGGACAACACCAGGCAGGGGCAGACAGACACCTTTAGTAGGCCGGAACAGCCAATGGCATTTTTAAAAATGGTAATTTGGAACTGAAGGTTGAAGCTCAGCTTTATTCAGTTGAGGACAACACCAGGCAGGGGCAGACAGTCACCTTTAGTAGGCCGGAACAGCCAATGGCATTTTTAAAAATGGTAATTTGGAACTGAAGGTTGAAGCTCAGCTTTATTCAGTTGAGGACAACACCAGGCAGGGGCAGACACCTTTAGTAGGCCGGAACAGCCAATTTCATTTTTAAAATTCGTAATTTGGAACAGAAGGTTGAAGCACAGCTTTATTCAGTTGCAGCTTCTTGGCAATAATATAAAGAAGACGCGACAGGACAACACTCGGTGGATGCCATATCTGTGTTTTCAATGGAAAAAAAACTTTCAGTTAACTACTTGCAGGAGAAAGTTTTTGTAGCTGGTGGACAATTTTTGTACTGTACCAGTTTTTTGTTGTATGTGTTTTTGTTTTTAATGTTAAAATGTCTGCATTTGATATCTCTCCAGTATTTTCTTTTTTATAAGCAAAATACTGCAGTTTTACATCGGTTACATGGATACGCGGGCAGGCAGCTTGGTGGTCAGTGGAGGAGTCTTTAAAGTAGGGACCGCAGACAGGCTATCAAAGGCCTAAAATAACAAACAATAGGCTCATGGCAGTTTTACATCGGTTACATGGATACACAGGCAGCTTGGTAGTCAGTGGAGGAGTATTTAAAGTAGGGACCGCAGACAGGCTATCAAAGGCCTAAAATAACAAACAATAGGCTCATGGCAGTTTTACATCGGTTACATGGATACACGGGCAGGCAGCTTGGTGGTCAGTGGAGGAGTATTTAAAGTAGGGACCGCAGACAGGCTATCAAAGGCCTAAAATAACAAACAATAGGCTCATGGCAGTTTTACATCGGTTACATGGATACACAGGCAGCTTGGTGGTCAGTGGAGGAGTTTTTAAAGTAGGGACCGCAGACAGGCTATCAAAGGCCTAAAATAACAAACAATAGGCTCATGGCAGTTTTACATCGGTTACATGGATACACAGGCAGCTTGGTGGTCAGTGGAGGAGTATTTAAAGTAGGGACCGCAGACAGGCTATCAAAGGCCTAAAATAACAAACAATAGGCTCATGGCTGTTTTACATCGGTTACATGGATACACGGGCAGGCAGCTTGGTGGTCAGTGGAGGAGTATTTAAAGTAGGGACCGCAGACAGGCTATCAAAGGCCTAAAATAACAAACAATAGGCTCATGGCAGTTTTACATCGGTTACATGGATACACGGGCAGGCAGCTTGGTGGTCAGTGGAGGAGTATTTAAAGTAGGGACCGCAGACAGGCTATCAAAGGCCTAAAATAACAAACAATAGGCTCATGGCAGTTTTACATCGGTTACATGGATACACGGGCAGGCAGCTTGGTGGTCAGTGGAGGAGTATTGCAAGGAGTGTCTGTCCCAGTACTCCCAAAATATAAATAGATGTTAATGTCTCGCAAAACAACCAAAAAAAAAAAAAAGGTGGCATACTTAGGTACAGGGGTGGGCTCATCTGCTGAGTTTCTGACATAGTAATTTGGCAGTAACTATTTAATGGTGCCAATATAGGACACAGACACAGACTACTTTAAGTTGCATCATAGATGTCTACAAATTTGTATTGTCAGTGCCAGACATTGAATGATGTCAGCGAATAGACTAAAGATTGGTGGAGCTGTGCGACATAATTTTGCACGTGGTAGAGCACAGTTTGAGCTGGGGGAGGGGGGAAATCTCTTGACGCCGGCGGGACCGCCCCAGGGCCCCTCATGTTACAACGGTGTGTCTGACGTTGGGTGCGCACCACCACCGCCAGAGACACTACATTGTACTATGAGGGACCCAGTAGCAATGCCGTCAACCAAAAGCGAGCACACCCACCTCTTCAGACAAACAGCAGTCTCACGGGTGCTTGCGCCAAGTCGCGATACCACGGCCCCGTGTGGGGAGTTTGGCCATTTAGGGAGGTGTAAACATGTCGTATGCTGTACAATCAGCTGCAGCAAATTAGACATTAGAAAAGTAATTCACAGGCAAGAGCTTTTCATAGGAAAGCTAGGTGTCGGCCGGGCAAGGTGGGGCAAAAGATTTCGAAATCCAGTTGTGGTTCATTTTAATGAATGTTAGATCGTCAACATTTTGGGTAGCCAGACGAGTCCTTTTTTCGGTTAATATTGAACCTGCAGCACTGAATACTCTTTCTGATAGGACACTTGCTGCCGGGCAAGCAAGCTCCTGCAATGCATATTCTGCCAATTCTGGCCAGGTGTCTAATTTTGATGCCCAGTAATCAAATGGGAATGACGGTTGAGGGAGAACATCGATAAGGGATGAAAAATAGTTAGTAACCATACTGGACAAATGTTGTCTCCTGTCACTTTCAATTGATGCAGCAGTACCTGTCCTGTCTGCGGTCATAGCAAAATCACTCCACAACCTGGTCAGGAAACCCCTCTGTCCAACGCCACTTCTGATGTGTGCACCCCTAACACTCCTAGTCTGTTGCCCCCTTGAGCTCGTGTGAGAAGAATCACGTGCGCTGTGTGCTGGGAATGCCTGAAGCAAACGGTCAACAAGAGTTGATTGTTTGGTTGCTAATATTAGTTCCAAGTTCTCATGTGGCATAATATTTTGCAATTTGCCTTTATAGCGTGGATCAAGGAGGCAGGCCAACCAGTAATCGTCATCGTTCATCATTTTCGTTATGCGTGTGTCCCTTTTTAGGATACGTAAGGCATAATCCGCCATGTGGGCCAAAGTTCCAGTTGTCAAATCTCCGGTTGTGATTGGGTGAGGGGCAGTTGCAGGCAAATCTACGTCACTTGTGTCCCTCAAAAAACCAGAACCCGGCCTTGACACGCAACCAATTTCCAGTGCCCCCGGGAAAGGTTCCGCATTAAAAATATACTCATCCCCATCATCCTCCTCGTCCTCCACCTCCTCTTCGCCCGCTACCTCATCCTGTACACTGCCCTGACCAGACAATGGCTGACTGTCATCAAGGCTTTCCTCTTCCTCTGGTGCAGACGCCTGCTCCTTTATGTGCGTCAAACTTTGCATCAGCAGACGCATTAGGGGGATGCTCATGCTTATTACGGCGTTGTCTGCACTAACCAGCCGTGTGCATTCCTCAAAACACTGAAGGACTTGACACATGTCTTGTATCTTCGACCACTGCACACCTGACAACTCCATGTCTGCCATCCTACTGCCTGCCCGTGTATGTGTATCCTCCCACAAAAACATAACAGCCCGCCTCTGTTGGCACAGTCTCTGAAGCATGTGCAGTGTTGAGTTCCACCTTGTTGCAACGTCTATGATTAGGCGATGCTGGGGAAGGTTCAAAGACCGCTGATAGGTCTGCATACGGCTGGCGTGTACAGGCGAACGTCGGATATGTGAGCAAAGTCCACGCACTTTGAGGAGCAGGTCGGAGAACCCAGGATAAGTTTTCAATAAGCACTGCACCACCAGGTTTAAGGTGTGAGCCAGGCAAGGAATGTGTTTCAGTTGGGAAAGGGAGATGGCAGCCATGAAATTCCTTCCGTTATCACTAACTACCTTGCCTGCCTCAAGATCTACTGTGCCCAGCCACGACTGCGTTTCTTGTTGCAAGAACTCAGACAGAACTTCCGCGGTGTGTCTGTTGTCGCCCAAACACTTCATAGCCAATACAGCCTGCTGACGCTTGCCAGTAGCTGGCCCATAATGGGACAACTGGTGTGCAACAGTGTCATCTGCCGATGGAGTGGTTGGCCGACTGCGGTCTGTGGAAGAGCTGTAGCTTCTGCAGGAGGACGAGGAGGAGGAGGAGGAGGGGGTGCGAACGCCTACAGCCAACTGTTTCCTAGACCGTGGGCTAGGCACAACTGTCCCGAAATTGATGTCCCCTGAGGACCCTGCATCCGCCACATTCACCCAGTGTGCCGTGATGGACACATAACGTCCCTGGCCATGCCTACTGGTCCATGCATCTGTAGTCAGGTGCACCTTTGTACTCACAGATTGCCTGAGTGCATGGACGATGCGCTGTTTAACATGCTGGTGCAGGGCCGGGATGGCTTTTCTGGAAAAAAAGTGTCGACTGGGTAGCTCGTATCGTGGTTCAGCGTACTCCATCAGGGCTTTGAAAGCTTCGCTTTCAACTAACCGGTAGGGCATCATCTCTAACGAGATTAGTCTAGCTATGTGGGCGTTAAAACCCTGTGTACGCGGATGCGAGGATAAGTACTTCCTTTTTCTAACCAGAGTCTCATGTAGTGTGAGCTGAACTGGAGAGATGGAGATCGTGGAACTTGCGGGTGTGCCGGTGGACATGGCAGACTGCGAGACGGTTGGAGATGGTATTGTTTCCGCCGGTGACCTAGATGCAATATTTCCTCCTACAAAACTGGTGATTCCCTGACCCTGAGTGCTTTTGGCTGGCAAAGAAACCTGCACAGATACTGCTGGTGGTGCGGAAAATGGTGGCCTTACAGTGACGGAAGGGATGTTGCGTTGCTGACTAGCTTCATTGGCCGAGGGTGCTACAACCTTAAGGGACGTTTGGTAGTTAGTCCAGGCTTGAAAATGCATGGTGGTTAAGTGTCTATGCATGCAACTAGTATTGAGACTTTTCAGATTCTGACCTCTGCTTAAGCTAGTTGAACATTTTTGACAGATGACTTTGCGCTGATCAATTGGATGTTGTTTAAAAAAATGCCAGACTGCACTCTTCCTAGCATCGGATCCCTTTTCAGGGATTGCAGACTGAGCTTTAACCGGATGGCCACGCTGTCCTCCAACAGGTTTTGGCTTTGACACGCGTTTTGGGCCAGATATGGGCCCGGCAGATGGAACCTGTTGCGATGTTGATGCCTGCTGTGGCCCCTCCTCCACCTCCGCTTCTGAACTACTGCCGCCTGCACCCTGTTCCCCCAATGGCTGCCAATCGGGGTCAATAACTGGGTCATCTATTAACTCCTCTTCGAGCTCGTGTGCAACTTCGTCTGTGTCACTGTGTCGGTCGGTGGTATAGCGTTCGTGGCGGGGCAACATAGTCTCATCAGGGTCTGATTGTGGATCAGTACCCTGAGAGGGCAATGTGGTGGTCTGAGTCAAAGGAGCAGCATAGTACTCTGGCTGTGGCTGTGCATCAGTGCACTCCATGTCAGAATCAACTTGTAATGGGCATGGCCTGTTAAGTGTTTCACTTTGTAAGCCAGGGACGGTATGTGTAAAGAGCTCCATGGAGTAACCCGTTGTGTCGCCTGCTGCATCCTTCTCTCTTGTTGTAGTTTTTGCTGAAGAGGACAAGGAAGCGACTTGTCCCTGACCGTGGACATCCACAAGTGACGCGCTGCTTTTACATTTACCAGTTTCAGAAGAGGAGGCAAAAGAGCTAGAGGCTGAGTCTGCAATGTAAGCCAAAACTTGCTGTTGCTGCTCCGCCTTTAAAAGCGGTTTTCCTACTCCCAGAAAAGAGAGTGTTCGAGGCCTTGTGTAGCCAGACGACGAAACTGGCTCCACAGCTCCAGACTTACGTGGAATATTTTTATCCCCACGACCACCTGATGCTCCACTGCCACTACCATCATTACCAGCTGACAATGAACGCCCACGACGACCTCTTGCACCAGACTTCCTCATTGTTTTAAAAACTTAACCAAAGTAACTTTATTTGTTGCTGTCAAACAACTTACACGGTGCGCTATAACTTCAGTATGATTTCAATATCCCTTAACAGGTTGGTGAGACCACAAGGAAAATCAGGCACAATGTTACACACTCTGTTTTCTGTGGCACCAAATCACAGAGATGCCACACACGCAGGAATGTCACTCAAACACAAATGTCAATATTAATCTCCCACCTATTTTTTTTTTTTTTTCCCTCAGGGAGACTTTAGAAACCAAATAAGATAAATTGTTTTTTTCAGGGACAATTTAGAAACCAAATAATAATAAAAAAAAAAGAAGCTTTCTATGGCCCAGTGCCCACTGAGTGAGAGATGGCACACACAGGAGTCAGGATAAGGAGTGGCACACAAGCCCTGAGGACAGTATTAATCTCCCACTGATGGATGTAGTGTTTTTTTTTTCAGGTAGATTTTAGAACCCAAATCAAGCAAAAAAATAAATAGGCTTTCTATGGCCCACTGAGTGAGAGATGGCGCGCACAGGAGTCAGGATCAGGAGTGGCACACAAGCCCCGAGGACAATATTAATCTCCCACTGATGGATGTAGTGTTTTTTTTTCAGGTAGATTTTAGAACCCAAATCAAGCAAAAAAATAAATAGGCTTTCTATGGCCCACTGAGTGAGAGATGGCGCTCACAGGAGTCAGGATCAGGAGTGGCACACAAGCCCTGAGGACAGTATTAATCTCCCACTGATGGATGTAGTGTTTTTTTTTTCAGGTAGATTTTAGAACCCAAATCAAGCAAAAAAATAAATAGGCTTTCTATGGCCCACTGAGTGAGAGATGGCGCGCACAGGAGTCAGGATCAGGAGTGGCACACAAGCCCCGGGGACAATATTAATCTCCCACTGATGGATGTAGTGTTTTTTTTTCAGGTAGATTTTAGAACCCAAATCAAGCAAAAAAATAAATAGGCTTTCTATGGCCCACTGAGTGAGAGATGGCGCTCACAGGAGTCAGGATCAGGAGTGGCACACAAGCCCTGAGGACAGTATTAATCTCCCACTGATGGATGTAGTGTTTTTTTTTTTCAGGTAGATTTTAGAACCCAAATCAAGCAAAAAAATAAATAGGCTTTCTATGGCCCACTGAGTGAGAGATGGCGCTCACAGGAGTCAGGAGTGGCACACAAGCCCTGAGGACAGTATTAATCTCCCACTGATGGATGTAGTGTTTTTTTTTTTTCAGGTAGATTTTAGAACCCAAATCAAGCAAAAAAATAAATAGGCTTTCTATGGCCCACAATTAGAGAGAGAGAGAGGTGGCACACCCAGGAGTCAAGACTGGCACACAAGCTGAAAGGGCAATATTACTCTCCCACTGTTTTTTTATGTTTTTTTTTTTTTCAGGGAGACTTTAGAAACTAAATAATATTAAACAAAGCAAAAAAATAAATAGGCTTTCTATGGCCCACAATTAGAGAGAGAGAGGTGGCATACCCAGGAGTCAAGACTGGCACACAAGCTGAAAGGGCAATATTACTCTCCCACTGTTTTTTTTTTTTTTTTTATGTACTTTTTTTTTTTTTCAGGGAGACTTTAGAAACCAAATAATATTAAAAAAAGGAAAAAAATAAATAGGCTTTCTATGGCCCACAATTAGAGAGAGAGAGGGGTGGCACACCCAGGAGTCAAGACTGGCACACAAGCTGAAAGGGCAATATTACTCTCCCACTGTTTTTTTATGTATTTTTTTTTTTCAGGGAGACTTTAGAAACCAAATAATATTAAAAAAAGCAAAAAAATAAATAGGCTTTCTATGGCCCACAATTAGAGAGAGAGAGGTGGCACACCCAGGAGTCAAGACTGGCACACAAGCTGAAAGGGCAATATTACTCTCCCACTGTTTTTTTATGTATTTTTTTTTTCAGGGAGACTTTAGAAACCAAATAATATTAAAAAAAGCAAAAAAATAAATAGGCTTTCTATGGCCCACAATTAGAGAGAGAGAGGTGGCACACCCAGAAGTCAAGACTGGCACACAAGCTGAAAGGGCAATATTACTCTCCCACTGTTTTTTTATGTATTTTTTTTTTTCAGGGAGACTTTAGAAACCAAATAATATTAAAAAAAGCAAAAAAATAAATAGGCTTTCTATGGCCCACAATTAGAGAGAGAGAGGTGGCACACCCAGGAGTCAAGACTGGCACACAAGCTGAAAGGGCAATATTACTCTCCCACTGTTTTTTTATGTATTTTTTTTTTCAGGGAGACTTTAGAAACCAAATAATATTAAAAAAAGCAAAAAAATAAATAGGCTTTCTATGGCCCACAATTAGAGAGAGAGAGGTGGCACACCCAGGAGTCAAGACTGGCACACAAGCTGAAAGGGCAATATTACTCTCCCACTGTTTTTTTATGTATTTTTGTTTTTCAGGGAGACTTTAGAAACCAAATAATATTAAAAAAAGCAAAAAAATAAATAGGCTTTCTATGGCCCACAATTAGAGAGAGAGAGGTGGCACACCCAGGAGTCAAGACTGGCACACAAGCTGAAAGGGCAATATTACTCTCCCACTGTTTTTTTATGTATTTTTTTTTTTCAGGGAGACTTTAGAAACCAAATAATATTAAACAAAGCAAAAAAATAAATAGGCTTTCTATGGCCCACAATTAGAGAGAGAGAGAGGTGGCACACCCAGGAGTCAAGACTGGCACACAAGCTGAAAGGGCAATATTACTCTCCCACTGTTTTTTTATGTACTTTTTTTTTTTTTCAGGGAGACTTTAGAAACCAAATAATATTAAAAAAAGGAAAAAAATAAATAGGCTTTCTATGGCCCACAATTAGAGAGAGAGAGAGGTGGCACACCCAGGAGTCAAGACTGGCACACAAGCTGAAAGGGCAATATTACTCTCCCACTGTTTTTTTATGTATTTTTTTTTTTCAGGGAGACTTTAGAAACCAAATAATATTAAAAAAAGCAAAAAAATAAATAGGCTTTCTATGGCCCACTGAGTGAGAGATGGCGCGCACAGGAGTCAGGATCAGGAGTGGCACACAAGCCTCGAGGACAATATTAATCTCCCACTGATGGATGTAGTGTTTTTTTTTCAGGTAGATTTTAGAACCCAAATCAAGCAAAAAAATAAATAGGCTTTCTATGGCCCACTGAGTGAGAGATGGCGCTCACAGGAGTCAGGATCAGGAGTGGCACACAAGCCCTGAGGACAGTATTAATCTCCCACTGATGGATGTAGTGTTTTTTTTTTCAGGTAGATTTTAGAACCCAAATCAAGCAAAAAAATAAATAGGCTTTCTATGGCCCACTGAGTGAGAGATGGTGCGCACAGGAGTCAGGATCAGGAGTGGCACACAAGCCCCGAGGACAATATTAATCTCCCACTGATGGATGTAGTGTTTTTTTTTCAGGTAGATTTTAGAACCCAAATCAAGCAAAAAAATAAATAGGCTTTCTATGGCCCACTGAGTGAGAGATGGCGCTCACAGGAGTCAGGAGTGGCACACAAGCCCTGAGGACAGTATTAATCTCCCACTGATGGATGTAGTGTTTTGTTTTTTTCAGGTAGATTTTAGAACCCAAATCAAGCAAAAAAATAAATAGGCTTTCTATGGCCCACAATTAGAGAGAGAGAGGTGGCACACCCAGGAGTCAAGACTGGCACACAAGCTGAAAGGGCAATATTACTCTCCCACTGTTTTTTTATGTATTTTTTTTTTTTCAGGGAGACTTTAGAAACCAAATAATATTACACAAAGCAAAAAATAAATAGGCTTTCTATGGCCCACAATTAGAGAGAGAGAGGTGGCACACCCAGGAGTCAAGACTGGCACACAAGCTGAAAGGGCAATATTACTCTCCCACTGTTTTTTTTTTTTTTTTAATGTACTTTTTTTTTTTTTCAGGGAGACTTTAGAAACCAAATAATATTAAAAAAAGGAAAAAAATAAATAGGCTTTCTATGGCCCACAATTAGAGAGAGAGAGAGGTGGCACACCCAGGAGTCAAGACTGGCACACAAGCTGAAAGGGCAATATTACTCTCCCACTGTTTTTTTATGTATTTTTTTTTTCAGGGAGACTTTAGAAACCAAATAATATTAAAAAAAGCAAAAAAATAAATAGGCTTTCTATGGCCCACAATTAGAGAGAGAGAGGTGGCACACCCAGGAGTCAAGACTGGCACACAAGCTGAAAGGGCAATATTACTCTCCCACTGTTTTTTTATGTATTTTTTTTTTTTCAGGGAGACTTTAGAAACCAAATAATATTAAACAAAGCAAAAAAATAAATAGGCTTTCTATGGCCCACAATTAGAGAGAGAGAGGTGGCACACCCAGGAGTCAAGACTGGCACACAAGCTGAAAGGGCAATATTACTCTCTCACTGTTTTTTTATGTACTTTTTTTTTTTTTTCAGGGAGACTTTAGAAACCAAATAATATTAAAAAAAGGAAAAAAATAAATAAGCTTTCTATGGCCCACAATTAGAGAGAGAGAGAGGTGGCACACCCAGGAGTCAAGACTGGCACACAAGCTGAAAGGGCAATATTACTCTCCCACTGTTTTTTTATGTATTTTTTTTTTTTCAGGGAGACTTTAGAAACCAAATAATATTAAAAAAAGCAAAAAAATAAATAGGCTTTCTATGGCCCACAATTAGAGAGAGAGAGGTGGCACACCCAGGAGTCAAGACTGGCACACAAGCTGAAAGGGCAATATTACTCTCCCACTGTTTTTTTATGTATTTTTTTTTTTCAGGGAGACTTTAGAAACCAAATAATATTAAAAAAAGCAAAAAAATAAATAGGCTTTCTATGGCCCACAATTAGAGAGAGAGAGGTGGCACACCCAGGAGTCAAGACTGGCACACAAGCTGAAAGGGCAATATTACTCTCCCACTGTTTTTTTATGTATTTTTTTTTTTTCAGGGAGACTTTAGAAACCAAATAATATTAAAAAAAGCAAAAAAATAAATAGGCTTTCTATGGCCCACAATTAGAGAGAGAGAGGTGGCACACCCAGGAGTCAAGACTGGCACACAAGCTGAAAGGGCAATATTACTCTCCCACTGTTTTTTTAGGTTTTTTTTTTTTTTCACGGAGACTTTAGAAACCCAATAATATTAAAAAAAACAAAAAAATAAATAGGCTTTGTATGGCCCACTGAATGAGAGATGGCACACACAGGAGTGGCACACAAGCCCTGACTGAGGCCAATATTTTTCTCCCACTGATTGATGTAGTGTTTTTGTGTTGAGGTAGATTTTAGAACACAAATCAAGGAAAAAAATAAATAGGCTTTCTATGGCCCACTCAGTGAGAGATGGCACACACAGGGATGGCACTGTAGCAGAAATGCCAATCTTAATCTTCCACAAAAAAAAAAAAAAAAAACAGGGACTGTCCTACAATTACTATCTCCCTGCAGTAATGTAAGCCAGGTATGGCAGGCAGCAATAGGAGTGGACTGATGCACAAATTAAATAAAAAGTGTGGACAAACAAAAAAGATAGCTGTGCAGAAAGGAAGGAACAAGAGGATATGTGCTTTGAAAAAAGCAGTTGGTTTCCACAGTGGCGTACACACAGCAATACAGCTATCACGGAGCCTTCTAGGGCAGCCCAATGAGCTACAGCGCTGAGGGAAAAAAAAAAAAATAGCTTCCACTGTCCCTGCACACCGAAGGTGGTGTTGGACAGTGGAAATCGCTACAGCACAAGCGGTTTGGTGGTTAGTGGACCCTGCCTAACGCTATCCCTGCTTCTGACGAAGCGGCAGCAACCTCTCCCTAAGCTCAGATCAGCAGCAGTAAGATGGCGGTCGGCGGGAACGCCCATTTATAGCCCCTGTGACGCCGCAGACAGCAAGCCAATCACTGCAATGCCCTTCTCTAAGATGGTGGGGACCAGGACCTATGTCATCACGCTGCCCACACTCTGCGTTCACCTTCATTGGCTGAGAAATGGCGCTTTTCGCGTCATTGAAACGGGACTTTGGCGCGAAAGTCGCGTACCGCATGGCCGACAAGCACAGGGGTCGGATCGGGTTTCATGAGACGCCGACTTAGCCAAAAGTCGGCGACTTTTGAAAATGAACGACCCGTTTCGCTCAACCCTACTGTTTACCAATTAATATTCTAAACCACAATAATGCAAATTCCAAAGACTATTCCTCCTCAGTCAAAAAGGAATTTTAAAATTAGAATAAACAGAAAAATATAGTAGAGATATGATATCCCGGGCTACGGATTACAAACAAGTGCCATAATTAAAAAATAAATAAATAAAAAAAAACCCCTTCAGTATAGCGAAACAGAGATTAATGAAGATGTGAATGCAGCCGTACCATGGCATGCAAAGCCTGAAACATAAAAAAAGAGAGAAAACAGATTAAGCAAATTAGTTCCATAACATGATCCCAAACTGTTAATTTGATGAGGTTATAAAAATATTTATACATCATTATGTGATCAAACTCAGCTTGAAATCAACATTTGAGGCCATGTGGCCTCAAAGTATACATTTTGTTATCCATTCAAGTTTTTTTTTTCTTTAGCAATTGAACACAATCTCCCCCTCCTCATCATTGGTATAGTATCAATAACACTGGTCAACGCAATTTTCTGGCAAAACGTTTTAAAACATATTTTAAGTCAATTTTGGCTGCTGATTACGAATATGAACTCCGTTTTTGGCTATCACATCAGGATTTTGAGATATTTTAAATTTTTGATGAAAATTACTCCTAATGTTTTATGGTAAAAACACATGATTTTCGGTACTACATTTTGTATATTTTTAATCAAGGAATAACAAAGATTACAAAGTCTATGTACAGCAAATCAAATATACGAGGGGCGATCCAAAAGTAATGATAATCAATACTAAACACAATGAATATAGTCAAATTTTTTTTTTATTTTTCTACATAGTCTCCTAACAAGTCTATACATTTAGTCCATCTCTTTTCTAAACTTAGAACTCCCTTCTAAAAAATTCTTGATCTTGACCCTCAAAAAAATCCCCAACAGCGGTTATCACGTCGCTATTGTCGTCAAATTTCTTGCCCCGGAGGTGTTCCTTGAGCCGAGGAAAGAGAAAGAAGTCACTGGGGGCTAGATCTGGCGAATAGGGGGGGTGTTCCACCAGTTCAAAGCCCGCTTCTTGAATGGTAGCCATGGCAACTGCAGCTTTGTGAGCCGGCGCGTTATCTTGGTGAAACAGCACTCCAGCCCGCAGTTTTCCGGGCCTTTTCTCCTTGATAGCCTCCCGCAATCTTCTTATTTGTTCTGCGTAGTAGGAGCCCGTAATAGTGGCTCCCTTCTCCAAATAGTCCACCATAATAATTCCTTCAGCGTCCCAAAAAGCGGACGCCATAACCTTCCCTGCTGAGCTTGACACTTTGAATTTCTTCGGCGTCGGTTCGTCGGCTCGTTTCCATGTCATCGATTGTTGTTTAGTTTCGGGATCAAAGTGGTGGATCCAGGTCTCGTCCATGGTCAAAAAACGTGACAAAAAATTTTCCTTACCTTTTTTAATCTGCCTCCTGCGGCGACGTTTCGGTCCAATGACCTTTATCAAGTGCTTGATAAAGGTCATTGGACCGAAACGTCGCCGCAGGAGGCAGATTAAAAAACGTAAGACTATTATCACTGTCCGTTGTGGCGCTGTCTTTTTCCTATTTTTGCTATGGACTTGTAACCGGGTTGGACCCCCTGGTATATGACGTACGCCATTATGCACATGGAGGCTGTTTAATTATTGGGTGCGGTTTAACTTCTTTTTGAATTTGTTAAAAAATTTTCCTTGTCTGCTTGGAACTTATCGAGATTTGCTATTGAAATGTCAACTCGTTTCTTCTTTTGCTCGTCGGTTAACATTTTTGGCACCCAACGCGCGGAGACCTTTCTCATATGCAATTCTTTTGCAAGGATTCTTTGAATACTGCCATATGAGATCCCTGTGACCTCAGCTACATGCCTGATAGTCACTCTTCGATCTGCCAATACAACTTCTTCAACTTTTTTCATGTTTTCTTCATTGAGGGACGTGGATGGGCGTCCTTCACGATGTTCATCTTCCGTCGATGATCTTCCCAGCTTAAATTCCTTGGCCCAGCGTGCAACTGTGGAATATGGAAGAGAAAAGTCCCCCAATGTTTCCACCAAGTCGCTGTGTATGTCTTTGGTAGTCATTTTTTTCAAGCAGAGGTATTTGATGACAGCTCTGAGTTCGTTTTTTTCCATTTTGATGTTCACTCCTCGGCAGTTCATATTCAAATGAATGTAGCTCCCGGGAATTGTGGTCTATTTAAGTGATTTTTTTTTCCTGGACTAGTGGGTACCTAAGAGAGAAGAAAACATTTTATTTTAATTTCTGCGTGTAATAGAAATAACCGATTATCATTACTTTTGGATCGCCCCTCGTACTTACAGAATTAAACTACAAAATATAAAAACACATATATATGGCACACAGATGACTGACAAATGGCAGTTATTTGAACTTTCTTTTCTTGGCTGATCTGTGATGTACAGCTTCTGGGTTGTCTCTCATCAAGCTCCAGCAATACTCAGCCATCACATGTGAGTCCCACCGGCCTTGATACCGTTCTTCCATTGTTTTAATGTCCTGATGAAAACGCTCCCTTTGTTCCTCCCTCACATCCCCAAGGTTCTCTGGAAAAAAAGTCCAAATGGCTGTGTAAATAGTGAATCTTGATACTCATTCTACATTCAAGATTTCGCAGACTCATTAGTAGCTCTTCCACAATCTCTTCATAGTTGTCTGCTTTCTTATTCCCTAGAAAATTCTGCACCACATTACAAAATGCATTCCAAGCTCTTTCTTCTGTTTCATTCATTGATGTGATAAAATTTGGGTCTCTCATAAGTGTTCTTATTTGAGGTCTATCAAATATTCCAGCCTTTTTCTTTTCCTCACTAAGACCAGGAAAAGTTGAACATATATAGTTAAAGCATTCTCCACTGTGATTGAGAGCTTTGATGAACTGCTTCATCAATCCAAGTTTTATGTGTAAGGGAGGAAAGACAATGTCCTTCCTATCCACTAGAGGATTATGGATGACATTCTTATCGCCAGATGCCAAACTCTGTCACTGAGGCCATTCAGTTTTCACCCAATGCTCTGCTGTAGCTCTACTGTCCAGTAGCACAGAAAACAAGGGTGTTATCATAGCAAATGGGAATTATGCATATTCAAGGAAAACAAAGATATTCTCACATTAATGGTTAATGGTTCAACTCTATCCCAGCACTGATTAGCAGCTCACTGACAATGAACAATGTACACAGAAAGCTGTGGTGTGGGCGGGATTAGCTTTCTGAGCTCTGCTACATACTACATCTAGAAACTCTGTGTCACAACTGTTGCACCCAGTAAACTAAGTGACACATTGTTGGAATCAGGGTTTCTTTTTCTATATTATACTGCTCTCAGATGAGGTAGCAAAAACTTGCTGACAGATTACATTTAAGCAATAGTTCATTTTCTACATTTGATCTTTGCCAAAAGGCCAAGAAGCGATAATTCATTTTTCTGATGACACTTTTCCTTTCCAGTCTAAAGATGTATGGTTTTTCCATCTCATCACACCTCTGGGAGAATGGATTTGTCCCTGGAGGGACCTACATGACATTTATAGTATAATTTGTGGATTTGCTATAAGTGTCTACTTTAGGATTATTTCTTTAATCACTGCAAAATGAAAGTTCCAAAGCAAATAACCAGTCACTTTGTGTCTCAATTCTTCAGTCCTTTTAACCAGTTCATAACTCCCTTCCTGACCAGGGATTTTTTTTTTTTATCTTAGATGAGCTTTGAAAGGCTCCATAATTTTTTCTCATTTGGATATTCAAGCAATTTTTTTTCTTTATGAAATCAGGGAAAATTTAAAAAAAAACAACATAGGAAATACATGTCTTTTTCACAGGTTTATTTTTTTACGACTACAACGAACAAATAAAAACATGTTCAAATTGTGATTCTCTTTCTGTTTAAACTATTTTTATATATTGGAGATATTTTTTAAATGAGGCGGATAGAAACTGATTTAGACTAGCAGTGTCTCTGGTAAGAGTTAATAATTTAAAGAGAACTTGTCACTATGAAATTGCAGACCAATCTGCAGGCATCATATCATAGATCAGGGGGAGCTGAATAGATTGATATACAGCTTGTTGAAAAAAGATTCAGTATAACTTGTGTCTTCAGAATTTAAGCTTCTGCTCTTTTTGGGGTGTCTTGTCCTGGGGCGGTCCTATCAGTGATTGATAATTATCTCTGTATGCCAACTAATACAACAAAAGCTGTCAATCACTGATGGGACTGCTCACTGGGCCAAAAACTCCAGAAGTTTAAATGATGAAAACACACGTTATACCAACTCTTTTCTCACAAAACTCCAATAGGATGCTCTGTTCACCAATTTGAGGAATTTACTTGGATAAGTTTCAGGGACCTGTTCCAAAATAGTGAGTTTTAGGTCAGTACAATTTTTGTTATGCTGCAATAGGTAATGTCCAGATAGACTATGATTTATAGCCATATTAATATTCCATCTATGACATGTCATCCTGCAATGAACCGGTTGTGTGGTCCTACCAATATATCGCCGGGAACAGCTACATGCCAGCAAATAAATGACAGATGAGGAGGAAATATTTTTAATAAGGAATATTTCACCTGTAGTTGTGGATTGAAAATATTTTCTCCCATATATTACCACATTACAACAAAAGCACTGATTTCTACTACATTTATAAGAATTTAGCAGTTTGCAAAACAATGATTAAAAAGTTTTTAGAGCTTTTTTGGAAATTTTGTAGTTTTTATTTGGCTAACAGCTACCTAATTTTTTTTTTTAATTTGTATTATGCCTAAAAGTGAACTGTGGCATAGAAGGAACCAAATTAGTTAATATAGGGTCACTGTCTTATAATACAGGAACAACCACCAGGGGGAGCGCAAGGGAGGTAACAGGAGCTCACCTGAAGCGAAGATCTGAAGAGCTGGGCAAAACTTTGCTAGGGGGCAGTAGGAGGTCAGACAAGCCAAATCAGCAACAGCCAGGAACACAGTATCAGAGGAGAAGACAGAAGCAAGGTCTGAACTAAGCCAGGGGTCAGAAGCCAGTTGGGAGTGGGGTACCAAGAGGACGAGATGAAAACACAGCCAGAAATATGCCAAAGATCAGAGCCAGAAGGACAATCCAAAATAGGAACGCAAGACAGAAGAGCAGGTCAGAGATCAAGCCAAGTCATACAAAGCGGAGAACAGACACACAGGACGCACTAAGTCAGAGATCAGGTACAGTGCAAATACGAACAAGGGCAGACAGGTTGCAAAGGACACACTCAGGGTACGCTAGGTCAGCTGCTCTAGCTGAAGACATGAACTATCACTGACATCAGCTGCCAGCAACAGAGCAGGGAAATAGCCACCCATACACCAGAGAGAGGTAGGAAAGGATATCCAGCGCATGACCAGGTCAGGTAACAGACAGCCTGAAGAAAAACCTGACCTGGATCATAATAGTACCCTCCTCTCAATGGGGGGGCCACAGGACCCCCAGGTTTCCCTGGATATCTGGCATGAAAGGCCCGGACCAACCGGTCCACATGGACCGATCGCACCGGAACCTACAACCGGTCCTCAGTACCATAACCTTTCCAATGAACAAGATATTGCAGGGAGCGGCAGACCATCCGACAGTCCACAATCCATTCCACCTCATACTCATCTTGGCCATCCACTGAGACCAGTGGCCGGGAAGATGAAGACCCCTCAAAGGAAGATCCCAATTGTTTCAAAAGGACTTTATGGAATATATTGTGGAATATACTTATTTTTACACAGTGCAGCAATCGAGATGTATTTAAAAGGGTGGGGACATATATCAGTCTCGGTGATCCCCTTCCTTTAACAATGGTCGTCCCTGACCATTTGCCAAACACTTTAATATATACATCAATTACTCCACGCAGGGAGCGACACGGTAAAAGAGGTAGTATTTATATATAGGCTCAATATGAGCCGAGTCTGTACAATGTCACAGAAAAGTCTTTCCTCTCTTTTAGGGATGCCTGACACACAGTCCTCCAGGCATCACCTCGTCAGTTCCATATTCTGGTCTTGTCCACCAGTAAGCATATAAACACTTAGGTGACCCTTCCAGTGGACCAACAGTTCTTTAAGGGGGGAAAAAGTACGTCCCCCTCCCTTTGAGGGTAACACTGCCTTTAAAGGCTACATAAGCTGCCTGTTCAAAAACAGTCTGTTGCTGCAGTTACACAAAGTTAGTAGCACATGTTCCTGCTTTCCAGCAGAAATGGTGCAACAAAACACAAAAAAAATTTTTTACTGACATGTCCTTAGTGACGTTACCCCTACCCTTTGGGGTGATGAGGGCTCCTTCTGCCCACTGGAACACGGAACAGTCCCGAAATTAAGTAAGGTGCAACGAGCACAATGTCTTATCCACAGCAGTAACAGTTCAGCGACATGCATCCCCTGACGTTGTATCGGTAGTGGAATCCCAAGCCCAGATTCGGACTGGGGACAACTCTGCAGCCGCAGAGCTCGGGGGCTGCCAAGATGTGACAGGTGCAGAGTGCGGCCTAGAAATGGCCTGGCTACAAGGTGCTGACTGTGCCTGTTCCAGGCCCGTATTTGTGTCCAGGTCGTCCCCATAGGACTGACAGCCACTGCAAAGTATCCTCGTTGGATGTCTTCCTTGTAGAAGGAAACCCAATCCTCTTCATGTAAGGGTCTCCCGTATTTTACGGAGGTGGCATTAACGTAGATCTTATTATCCATGCTGACCTCCCAGATAAAGCCAAAACCATGTTCAGCATCAGTGTAAAAAAGTTGGCCTCAAGTACGGCTGCCGGCCATAGCTCCCCCTCCTGGCCGACACAGCTCTGCCCAGACTTCCCTCTCTCGCTGCTTCTTCCCTTGTATGACTTTCTCAATCCAGGCGGATTGCCCTGGAGAGGGGTAGGGACCCAAGCACCAAGGGCCGACTCATTACTGGACGTGGGCCCAGGTCCCGGGATCTGAGAACGTAAAGTGGACCGATCTTCTGGGGTGAGGGGTCATACGTGAGCTTCCAGAGTAAGGGGCCGAGGTTTGGACCATTCCTCAGGGGTTAAGGGCCATGGTTCACTCAGCCTTTCTTGCGCTTGGACACTGGCCGCTCCCGTGCCGGAACCGCTGTATCTCTCCACGGCTGCCGCTGTGCACTCTGGTAATTGGTGGAAAAGTTCCAGCTCTGAATCCATCTCCCTTATGGTTCCTCTAGGTCAGACCCCACTTCTGTCTCTCCGGCCTCCAGCTTATGACGAGAAGGTTCCAGCTCCCGCTATAGCAGTTCTGGCTCCCAAAGATGTTGAGACTCCGACTCCCGTGGACAGCGTTCCAACTCGATCTTCATCGCAGGTTCCTCCGGCAGCCACTGGCACTGCTCCCCCGCCTCCACTGGGAACTGGTGAGTCCAGAACCCATCCGCGACTCTGCATATCCATCCAGGTCGGGTCCTCTCTTCTTCCTGCCACCATTTTAGCTCCACGCAGCTTATGCCTCTGCAAAGATGAGTGCAAGAGTGGTCCATCGCTGCCGGTGCCGTGTCTCGTAATGGCACGAGCAGCAGCTTGCAGGGTCCTCCTGTGGTCCTCACCTGTTCCTTGGTGGGTCAAGTCTGGCCACTACACCCATTTCATAGCTATCTGTTGTAGAGGACGGGATCTTCGTCTTCTCCAGCGCACCCACCAGTGGTGGGCACCATGAATAGGTCACAGTCTTTGCCAGACAGTTTCTCACGCCATTTCTCCATCAGGATGCCGACGAAGGGTGGGATCAGAGCTGTCATCATCCATTTGCGTGCCAACCTCCGCCATCTGCAAAGCTGCCATTTTGGCCAACACAGTATCAGTCACATTCAAAGTTTAGTCATGTCCAGCATTTGAAGCACGTCCACCTTCTCTTCATACTTTCTTTCCACAACAGCGATATCTTTCGTGGTGTTTCCCCGCGGCACAATTGTGGCATCCTGACGACTATGCCAAGTGTGAGGGAGGACCAGGGCTGTAATTGTGGCTGAGATTAGTGACTCTTGCGCACCATGACTTCCCTGCACATACAAACAGAGTTCTTTTATGAGGGTACTTGCCTCTCTGTCATCTGTACCTTCTAAATCCTTTCTCAGCTCCTGCAGGCTCCGTTCAGACGAATTCTCACAAATTGAAACACAGTCCAGCTTTATCTTCAAACAATAAACTTGTTACAGTTCGCAGCACATCTTTCTCAGTTACAGTTATAGCAGCGGGTTTCAAACAATTCACAATTCTCACTTTCGCTGCTTCTTCTCTTTCGGCCTTGAGTCCGTGCCGGGTCATACCGCTTCCTGCAGTAATGCAGTTTTCTCCCTGTCCTCAGTCACTGTGCCTGGGGGTTCCCTCAGCCGTTTCACAGTTCTGAGGGCATCAGACCATGCAACGAGTTGCCACATCATTGAGCCACCTGCGTCCCCAGTACTGTCCTGGCCCTGATTTCATCTTCCGATTCTTCTCTGCTGCCAGCCCACTGCACTGCTTTATCTCTAGCCCTTGATCCCTGGATGGCTGGGCAATGCACTTTAACGTTGTGCAGCTGCTAGGTAACCTGGGCTCTGGTGTTATGACCCCAATGGCGAGGGTCTCAGAGGAACGTGGAAGTCTGCAGAATACAAAAATCCAGCTCATAGGGCAGTGGTAACTGGGTTGACCATATATCTACTCCTAACGCCAACACTAGAAGTAGCCGGGGATCATTCCTACGTTGATTCTAGATGACACGCGCCAGCCGGAGAATCTAGCTACCCCTAGTAGAGGAAAACATAGACCTTTCTTGCCTCCAGAGAAGGGGACCCCAAAGCTGGATAGAAGCCCCCCACAAATAATGACGGTGAGGTAAGAGGAAATGACAAACACAGAAATGAACCAGGTTTAGCACAGAGAGGCCCGCTTACTGATAGCAGAATAAAGAAAGGTAACTTATATGGTCAACAAAAACCCTATCAAAATCCACACTGGAAATTCAAGAACCCCCGAACCGTCTAACGGTCCGGGGGGAGAACACCAGCCCCCTTAGAGCTTCCAGCAAAGGTCAGGATATAGATTTGGAACAAGCTGGACAAAAATACAAAACCAAAACAAATAGCAAAAAGCAAAAGGCAGACTTAGCTGATATAACTGGAACCAGGATCAGTAGACAAGAGCACAGCAGACTAGCTCTGATAACTACGTTGCCAGGCATTGAACTGAAGGTCCAGGGAGCTTATATAGCAACACCCCTAACTAACGACCCAGGTGCGGATAAAAGGAATGACAGAAAAACCAGAGTCAAAAAACTAGTAACCACTAGAGGGAGCAAAAAGCAAATTCACAACAGTACCCCCCCCTTAGTGAGGGGTCACCGAACCCTCACCACGACCACCAGGGCGATCAGGACGAGCGGCATGAAAGGCACGAACTAAATCGGCCGCATGAACATCAGAGGCGACCACCCAGGAATTATCCTCCTGACCATAGCCCTTCCACTTGACCAGGTACTGAAGCCTCCGCCTGGAGAGGCGAGAATCCAAGATCTTCTCCACCACGTACTCCAACTCGCCCTCAACCAACACCGGAGCAGGAGGCTCAGCAGAAGGAACTACAGGCACAATGTACCGCCGCAACAAGGACCTATGAAATACATTGTGAATAGCAAACGACACAGGAAGATCCAGACGAAAAGATACAGGATTAAGGATTTCCAATATCTTGTAAGGCCCAATAAAACGAGGTTTAAATTTGGGAGAGGAGACCTTCATAGGAACAAAGCGGGAAGAAAGCCATACCAAATCCCCAACGCGTAGTCGGGGACCCACACCGCGGCGGCGGTTGGCAAAGCGCTGAGCCTTCTCCTGTGACAACTTCAAATTGTCCACCACATGATTCTAGATCTGCTGCAACCTATCCACCACAGAATCCACCCCAGGACAGTCAGAAGGCTCCACATGCCCCGAAGAAAAGCGAGGATGGAAACCAGAGTTGCAGAAAAAAGGCGAAACCAAGGTGGCGGAACTAGCCCGATTATTAAGGGCAAACTCAGCCAACGGCAAGAATGTCACCCAATCGTCCTGATCAGCAGAGACAAAACACCTCAAATAAGCCTCCAAAGTCTGATTGGTTCGCTCCGTCTGTCCATTAGTCTGAGGATGGAAAGCAGACGAAAATGACAAATCAATGCCCATCCTACTACAAAAGGATCGCCAGAACCTGGAAACGAACTGGGATCCTCTGTCTGACACAATATTCTCAGGGATGCCGTGCAAACGAACCACGTTCTGGAAAAACACAGGAACCAGATCGGAAGAGGAAGGCAGCTTAGGCAAAGGAACCAAATGGACCATCTTGGAGAAGCGATCACATATCACCCAGATAACGGACATGCCCTGAGATAGCGGAAGATCAGAAATGAAATCCATGGAGATATGTGTCCAAGGTCTCTTCGGGACAGGCAAGGGCAAGAGCAAACCGCTGGCACGAGAACAGCAAGGCTTAGCTCGAGCACAAGTCCCACAGGACTGCACAAATGACCGCACATCCCTTGACAAGGAAGGCCACCAAAAGGACCTGGCCACCAGATCTCTGGTGCCAAAGATTCCCGGGTGACCTGCCAACACCGAGGAATGAACCTCGGAAATGACTCTGCTGGTCCACTTATCCGGGACAAACAGTCTGTCAGGTGGACAAGACTCAGGCCTATCAGCCTGAAATCTCTGCAACACACGTCGCAGATCCGGAGAAATAGCTGACAAGATAACTCCATCTTTAAGAATACCAACAGGATCCGCGACTCCAGGAGCATCAGGCACAAAGCTCCTAGAAAGAGCATCGGCCTTCACATTCTTTGAACCTGGTAAATACGAGACAACAAAATCAAAGCGGGAGAAAAACAATGACCAGCGGGCCTGTCTCGGATTAAGGCGTTTAGCAGACTCAAGATACATCAGATTTTTGTGATCAGTCAAGACCACCACACGATGCTTAGCACCCTCGAGCCAATGACGCCACTCCTCAAATGCCCATTTCATGGCCAACAACTCCCGATTGCCCACATCATAATTTCGCTCGGCAGGCGAAAACTTCCTAGAGAAAAAGGCACAAGGTTTCATAACAGAGCAACCAGGGCCTCTCTGCGACAAAACGGCCCCTGCCCCAATCTCCGAAGCATCCACCTCAACCTGAAAGGGAAGTGAGACGTCAGGCTGGCACAAAACAGGCGCCGAAGTAAACCGGCGTTTCAACTCCTGGAAAGCTTCCACGGCAGCAGGAGCCCAGTTAGCTACATCGGAGCCCTTCTTGGTCATATCCGTCAAAGGTTTCACAATGCTAGAAAAATTAGCGATAAAACGACGGTAGAAGTTAGCGAAGCCCAAGAACTTCTGAAGACTCTTAACTGACGAGGGCTGAGTCCAATCAAGAATAGCTCGGACCTTGACTGGGTCCATCTCCACAGCAGAAGGGGAAAAAATGAACCCCAAAAAGGGAACCTTCTGTACACCAAAGAGACACTTTGAGCCCTTGACAAACAAAGAATTTTCACGCAAAATTTTAAAGACCAACCTGACCTGCTCCACATGCGAATCCCAATTATCAGAAAAAACCAAAATATCATCCAGATAAACAATCAAAAATTTATCCAGATACTTCCGGAAAATGTCATGCATAAAGGACTGAAAAACTGAAGGCGCATTGGAGAGCCCAAAAGGCATCACCAAGTACTCAAAATGACCTTCGGGCGTATTGAATGCGGTTTTCCATTCATCACCTTGCTTAATGCGCACAAGGTTGTACGCACCACGAAGGTCTATCTTGGTGAACCACTTGGCACCCTTAATCCGGGCAAACAAGTCAGACAACAGCGGTAAAGGATACTGAAATTTGACAGTGATCTTATTTAAAAGCCGATAATCAATACAAGGTCTCAAAGATCCGTCCTTTTTTGCCACAAAAAAGAATCCCGCACCAAGAGGGGAAGAAGACGGACGAATATGTCCTTTCTCCAGAGACTCCTTGATATATGAACGCATAGCGGTATGTTCAGGTACCGACAGATTAAACAGTCTTCCCTTAGGAAATTTACTGCCTGGGATCAAATCTATAGCACAGTCACAGTCCCTATGAGGAGGCAGTGCACTGGACTCAGACTCACTGAAGACATCCTGATAATCAGACAAATACTCCGGAACTTCCGAAGGCGTAGAAGAAGCAATAGACACAGGCAGGGAATCCCCATGAATACCACGACAGCCCCAACTTGAGACTGACATAGCCTTCCAGTCCAGGACTGGATTATGGGTCTGTAACCATGGCAGCCCTAAAACAACCAAATCATGCATTTTATGTAAAACCAGGAAACGTATCACCTCGCGGTGTTCAGGAGTCATGCACATGGTAACCTGTGTCCAATACTGCGGTTTATTTGCTGCCAATGGTGTAGCATCAATACCCCTAAGAGGAATAGGATTTTCTAATGGTTCAAGAGTAAAACCACAGCGCTTAGCAAATGAGAGATCCATGAGACTCAGGGCAGCACCTGAATCTACAAACGCCATGACAGGATAAGATGACAGTGAGCAAATCAAAGTTACAGACAGAATAAATTTAGGTTGCAAATTACCAACGGTGACAGGACTAACAACCTTAGCTATACGTTTAGAGCATGCTGAGATAACATGTGTAGAATCACCACAGTAGTAGCACAAGCCATTCCGGCGTCTATGAATTTTCCGCTCATTTCTAGTCAGGATTCTATCACATTGCATTAAATCAGGTGTCTGTTCAGACAACACCATGAGGGAATTTGCGGTTTTTCTATCACATTGCACCGAATTAGGTGTCTGTTCAGACAACACCATGAGGGAATTTGCGGTTTTGCGCTCCCGCAACCGCCGGTCAATTTGAATAGCCAGTGCCATAGTATCATTCAGACCTGTGGGAATGGGAAAACCCACCATAACATTCTTAATGGCTTCAGAAAGGCCATTTCTAAAATTAGCGGCCAGTGCACACTCGTTCCAATGTGTCAGCACGGACCATTTCCGAAATTTTTGGCAATACATTTCAGCCTCGTCCTGCCCCTGAGACATAGCCAGCAAGGCCTTTTCTGCCTGAATCTCAAGATTGGGTTCCTCATAAAGTAAACCGAGCGCCAGAAAAAACGCATCAAGATCAGCCAATGCCGGATCTCCTGGCGCCAGCGAAAAAGCCCAATCCTGAGGGTCGCCCCGTAAGAACGAAATAACAATTTTTACTTGCTGAGCAGAATCTCCAGATGAACAGGGTCTCAGGGACAAAAACAATTTACAATTATTCACGAAATTCCTAAACTTAAACCTGTCTCCGGAAAACAGTTCAGGAATCGGTATTTTAGGTTCTGACCTAGGATTTCTGATAACATAGTCTTGTATGCCCTGCACACGAGTAGCCAGCTGGTCCACACTTGTAATCAAGGTCTGGACATTCATGTCTGCAGCAAGCATAGCCACTCTGAGGTAAAGGGGAAAAAGAAAAAAAAAAAAAAAAAAAAACTCAGAATCTTCTTTCTTATAATCCCTCTTCTGCAATGCATTAAACATTTAATACTGGCCTGGCAAACTGTTATGACCCCAATGGCGAGGGTCTCAGAGGAACGTGGAAGTCTGCAGAATACAAAAATCCAGCTCATAGGGCAGTGGTAACTGGGTTGACCATATATCTACTCCTAACGCCAACACTAGAAGTAGCCGGGGATCATTCCTACGTTGATTCTAGATGACACGCGCCAGCCGGAGAATCTAGCTACCCCTAGTAGAGGAAAACATAGACCTTTCTTGCCTCCAGAGAAGGGGACCCCAAAGCTGGATAGAAGCCCCCCACAAATAATGACGGTGAGGTAAGAGGAAATGACAAACACAGAAATGAACCAGGTTTAGCACAGAGAGGCCCGCTTACTGATAGCAGAATAAAGAAAGGTAACTTATATGGTCAACAAAAACCCTATCAAAATCCACACTGGAAATTCAAGAACCCCCGAACCGTCTAACGGTCCGGGGGGAGAACACCAGCCCCCTTAGAGCTTCCAGCAAAGGTCAGGATATAGATTTGGAACAAGCTGGACAAAAATACAAAACCAAAACAAATAGCAAAAAGCAAAAGGCAGACTTAGCTGATATAACTGGAACCAGGATCAGTAGACAAGAGCACAGCAGACTAGCTCTGATAACTACGTTGCCAGGCATTGAACTGAAGGTCCAGGGAGCTTATATAGCAACACCCCTAACTAACGACCCAGGTGCGGATAAAAGGAATGACAGAAAAACCAGAGTCAAAAAACTAGTAACCACTAGAGGGAGCAAAAAGCAAATTCACAACACTCTGGTGTCCGACCAAGCTGCCTGGGCACCCTGGCCACTACTGACTCAAACTAGGAAGCTGTTCCTACCTTATCGCAGCTAGCTCCTCCTAAGATTAACTATTTACACACTAATATGATACTGTGTCATGGACCCCATCTAGTGGGCCAACTACACTGTCCCCACATTAGTGGGGGCAGAACTACACTGTCCACACATTATTATGGAAAACAAACCATGCAAGTAGTACAACACATTATGGTACCACAAACATTTAGAAGGCACAAAATACATCATCAAACAAAATTATATTAACGTACTTAAAGGGGTGGGGGCGTATATCAGTTTCTGTGACCCCGTTACATCTGCATCTAGGATGAAGCTGCCAGACATGATATTAATGCTATTTACCTGCAGATTAACCCTATATGTGCAGGTAAAAAGCATTTGGGAGATGACAGGTTCTGTTTAATGTTGCCAGTTGCAAATAAGTTTTGCAGGCCATCTATGGCTTGTGCTGATATTGACCATAAAAGCTGATGGTAAGCAAGTGGTTAAATAACTGGAAGAGCGCTAATCAGAAGGGATTTTCGTTGTGTTTCAATAGTGCATGTGAAGCAAGGAATATGCAGAAAGATAAGACCAAGCGCCCCTGAATTAAACATGAAGCAGAGCTGGACCCTTCTGCCTCGCTCTACAGGCAGCTGTGCACCGGCCTGTCCCTGTCCATAGGGAAAGCTTGAGAGGAAAACAAATTCCACCTCTGCTGCTGATAGAATTCCTTTGCATTTTCTGGCCATGTTGACTTTGAAATGAGGATATCTGGGTTCAGAAGAATCTGGTTGTTTGTTTTCTCATTACTTGCCCCACAGGGGAAAAGCCTTGACTCAACCTTGATAATTAACTTGCTTAGCAGCTATTGAATATTATCCATCTACTTCATCTTTGAAAGGGGTTAAATTAACAAACTGACTCATCTTTTAAAGCTGTCAGATAGATTCAGCTTGAAGTGGACTGCAAGAAAAATCCAATTGCTTTGGAGTAATAAGAAAAGAAAGACTGGTTTATGTGCTCGCTCTGGGGACGACACTAATATTTGAATCAGCTTTAGCTAATAAAAGTCAGAACCCAGAATTATGGACAGCTCCTCGCACTGATGCCATCCATCTGTAACATGTCAAGTCCTCACCGTTCTCCGCAGCTAAGAGAAGCATAGCTCACTCCAGCTGTTACTGAACATCATCTCCTGTGACTGTAGGCCTGATACACATCCAGCAACAGCTGGAGATATGGATGATGGTACTCATTTATTTATTGGCCCCTGACAGACTAAAGACATATTGCTTAGGGAAAATGGAGAAGTCCAAAACGCATGATGAAAGTGGATGTTGATACATCCACAGTCTCAGACAGAGCTCAAAATCCCCTGCATAGACACAGTTGAATGATACCACACTGGCCATCTGTAACCACAGAGGAAGGGAGCTTAGGCATTTACTGTTTAGTACTTTATTTTTGAGATTGCAGTAGCTCTCCCTAATGGTGCTTCCTATCAGTACTAAAAAAGCACCATATCCCTGGAATTGTATGATGGGATAAAAAAAAAAGAATTATAGGAGCAGTGGAAATAAAGAGCAAAAATGTGTCACTTTTGACCTAGTGACAGGTTCTCTTGAAGTGGATGCTGTTGCTGACAGTTGTTTGTTATACATTGTATATCGTGCATTGCTTTTGATATTGCTCTGCTTTGTATGTTTCAGTTTTGCATTGCAGGTTATGTGGACACCATACCTCTATTGTTATATGATGATTGTTATTGACTAACTGCAAATTGCATGAACTCTCTCGCACGTCTCAAGCAGCGAGTCTGAAAAGTGCCGTCATGGTGTCCCATTTTTGTCACTATTATTACAATTTGTATAGTACACTGTACATCTGCCGAGGGGTTGTGCATCCTAGAATTGCAACAGCCAAGCATTGTACCGTGGAAGCTGTAACTGCCAAGAACTGTGCCTTTAAAATTAAAACTTAGTTTTTGTCTCTGTCAAATAAAAATTATTGTTTCTTCATCAGCTTTGTACGTTTCTGTGCCATTCCTCCGGGGTCACCAGTAATACCCCACATGCCATCAAATCTCCTGCATAGCCACACCATCACAAAATAACATCCAGGCTACATAAAACAACTAGAGTAAGCTTATAGAGCAGTGTTCTCCAACTCTGGTCCTCAAAAGACACCAACAAGTCATATTTTCAGGATTTCCTTAGCATTGCCCAGGTGAGAATTACATCACCTGTGTTATACTAAAGAAATCCTGAAAACATGATCTGTTGGTGGCTCTTGAGGACTGCAGTTGCGAAACACTGTTTTAGAGGATCTATGACACCAGGTTTAGCTTGTTAAACTGGCAACATCACAGAATAGTGTCTGCAAAGCATAGGAAAACATAGTTTTTATTTTTAATTTCTCCTTTACAGTGCAGATATATGAAATGCTTAGGATACGATTTATATTATAGTTCAACTGGGTGTTACCAGAGATTTGTCTCTGGCGGGCATGTACTTCTGCCCCTGCATGAGGTTAACCAATAATAAGCAGGCAGTAGCATACAGGGGAAAAAATAATACACCCTCCTCTCTTCGCTGATCTCTGTGGCTACTGTGTGCCTAGAAGAATTGATGCTGTTTTGAAGGCAAAGTGTGGTCACACCAAATATTGGTTTGACTTGGATTTCTCTCTTGTTCACTGTATTTTTATCAATTAACAGAATGCAAATGAACTATTAACACTTTTATTTTAAAGTACTTTTCACACATGCCTAAAACTTTTGCACAGAACGGTATATTACAAAACCCCATAACTTCGCAAATGCTAATCAATAATTAAATAATAGTGATGAGCGAGTGTACTCGTTGCTCTGGTTTTCCCAAGCACGCTCGGGTGGTCTCCGAGTATTTGTGACTGCTCGGATATTACGTTTTCATCGCCTCAGCAGCATGATTTACAGCTATTAGCCAGCTTGATTACCTAGCAACCAGGCAACCCCCACATGTACTCAGCCCGGCTAGTAGCTGTAAATCATTCAGCTGCCGAGATGAAAACTAAATCTCCAAACACTAACAAATACTTGGAGGTCACCCGAGCGTGCTCGGGAAAACCCGAGCAATGAGTGCACTCGCTATTTACTATTAAATAATAAAAAATTGATTAGTTACTTTCTATAAGCTTACTGCTTACTGAAAAGCTGGCCAAGGACCATGTACCAAGATGATAAGTCCAAGGTAGGTCCCTGAAGGCCTTTCACCATCCTGCTCCCAAATACTGTCAAGTCTCTTCTTATCTGTTTGTCATGGGGAAAGCAGCTAAGGGTACTGTCACACAGTACCATTTTGATCGCTACGACGGCACGATCCGTGACGTCGCAGCGATCGTATGATTATCGCTCCAGCGTCGTAGACTGCGGTCACACGTTGCAATCACGGCGCTGGAGCGATGCCGAAGTCCCCGGTAACCAGGGTAAACATCGGGTAACTAAGCGCAGGGCCGCGCTTAGTAACCCGATGTTTACCCTGGTTACCAGCGTAAACGTAAAAAAAACAAACAGTACATACTTACATTCCGGTGTCTGTCCCCGGCGTTCTGCTTCTCTCCACTGTGTAAGCGCCATAGCCGGAAAGCACAGCGGTGACGTCAGACGTCAGACGTCACCGCTGTGCTCGCTTTCCGGCTGGCAGGCGCTCACACAGTGGAGAGAAGCAGAGACGCTGGAGGACAGACACCGGAATGTAAGTATGTACTGTTTGTTTTTTTTACGTTTACGCTGGTAACCACGGTAAATATCGGGTTACTAAGCGCGGCCCTGCGCTTAGTTACCCGATGTTTACCCTGGTTACAAGCGAACACATCGCTGGATCGCTGTCACACACAACGATCCAGCGATGTCAGCGGGTGATCAAGCGACGAAAGAAAGTTCCACACGATCTGCTACGACGTACGATTCTCAGCAGGATCCCTGATCGCTGCTGCGTGTCAGACACTGCGATATCGTAACGATATCGCTAGAACGTCACGAATCGTACCGTCGTAGCGATCAAAATGGTACTGTGTGACAGTACCCTAAGAGATGCTATTGGGACCTGCCTCAGGCTAGTTATCCAAGACACATTGTACCTGATTCATCAATACAAGCATTGTTCACAATGATCTTGATACGGATATGTACTGATGTCAGAAGCTCCCGGTTTATGAAAAGACATATGCTTCTCCTTGAATAAGGAGTGTCGGACAAATGGCATACACCTCTGTAGGTGTCTCATCACGAATCCTACTAGTCCGTGCTGGAGTAAGATTTGTCGCATAGCGGACAGAGCTGCTTATCATGAATTTGATGACTGGCAGTCACCACCCCCTCGTTCTGCCTCAACTCCAACCACTTTGTTGGAGCTTGGGGAAAATGGTGAAAGAACACTCACAGTTGCAACATTTTAAGCGCAGCCTTGAGTTGCACCAAAATTATGCAACTTTTCAAATATTTTTAAGCCAAAATATTGGCACATAAACTTTGATGAATTGGGACTATAGTCTTAGGCCAAGTTTTCAAAATATGTTTTCTCTGAATAAAACATGTGTGGATGCAATAAACTGCCAGCATCTAGTTCATGCTGTCCAAGGTTTAGGCAACATGAATCAGGTCCCCTTTAACTCTTTGAGGATCAATGGATATATTTGTCCCATAATTTTAAACTAAAACAAACTATATTGAATAAACCTACTGTCCTTAAAGGATTAAAGAGTTTATCTCATTCATTATTAGACATTTTTTATTAACATGATACAAAGTAAAGATTTTAAACAATATTGTGTTTCTAGATATAGCTGTTACATAATTGTTATGGCTCTTAATGCTGTTCTGTAGATCATATCTCAGAATGTCCAACTTATATTCCACATAAAGGATGTGTAAGTGTTTTTTTCTGCGCAGCTGGAGAAGTTCTACGAATGAAATTAGGACATAAAGGATGAAGACACTTGTGGTTTTGATATCTACGCATTTCGAAGTTATTCAACTTTTTCCTCAGGGATATATCCACACAGTGGTTGACTGTGGTTGCAACCTGAGAAAGAAGTTGGATAACTTTGAAATGCGTAGATATTAAAACTGCAAATTTCTTCATCCTGTGTGTCCTGATTCCATACATGTAACTTCTCCAGCACTGCATAAAGAAACACTTATACAAACCTTTATGGACATCATCTTGTTTTTTTAACCAACGTGGCTTACAGCAACTGGTTTAATTACTCAAGAAGTGTTGTGCATCACAACCCCACCAAGCGAGTAAGTACTCTACATCTATTAAACGTTTACCACCATTTAAAACCCTATTGCACTATTTTTGCTTGTTAGTTTCCTTCCCAACTTATATTCCAGTGATGTTGAGAAGAAGTTGATTCTAGTGTGCTAATTCTTATTAGAAGGCCTGTATAATAGCAAGAAGAACTCTGCTGGCCAAGTAGAAGGGTCTACAACAGTTGGGGCTGACTTACAAAGCATGAACGACCACTGACTCTGAACACAATCAGTGGACATTCTGAGAAAGAATCAAAAGAACAAACATTGGCCCCTTGCAATATCTAAACATGCAAGAAATGTAAAAATACGGTAGTTCCAAATGAAAATATGATCTGAGTAAATTAATATGTTAATTACAGGACATGACATCCCCTTTAAGAACTTCTTCAACACATAATATTAATGCTTGGTGTTCAAAGCTAGAACAACTAAAGATGTGCCTCTACTTTCTCTATCGCTTCGACTCATAAATCATAAATGCTTTAGCCTATTGATTTGCAAGGCAATAGTGGGAAATTGAAATATAAGCCTTCAGGTTATATTTTGGGACCATCCAAAAAGAACAATTCTAATAAGCATTGCCAAACACAAGTGAGAGCTTAAAGCAACTACCTTATATAGCTTTACAAAAGATTTCATTGGTCACTTTTGTTTTAAAATGACTGAACATATTTTTTTGGAAATTGAAATATTATTTTTTTCATTTTTCATTATAAATAATAATTTATAAGCCGTGTAGCAGTATTTTGATCTGCTAACAGGGTGGGTTGGCTAAATCCCTTGGCCACCCGTTCTTGCCTCGGTGAACTATTTTCATATCCATCTCAACAGTATCCATCTGAGCAAGCCCTGCTTCTAAATGGTTTACAGCCCCAGGCAGAACATGCTGCATGAGCGTAGGCAAAATCCTGCACAAATAACTGCTAAACACAACCAGAGATCCCTTAGCGCTCAGTGGGATGGAGAAAGAAAGCTTCATGCACTTAATTGAAAGCCTCTGTCAGACAAGAGAGACGAGTGAGAGAGATAGAGAGGAAATAGATCTTCATAACTGGCCTTCGAAGGAGATACAACAAAACACATAGAAATCCTCTCATACAACGTGACGTGACCATAGACATAGAGAGGCCACAATCAGGCACAGATATACCGGCACCTTCTGCGGTCAGAACTTTACCATGATATTACTATATATATATATATATATATATATATATATACACAAAACCTGAACAGCATCATATTACCACAATTGTAGTCCAAAGCTTTCCAAACCAATGGTCCAATGGCTTCAATCATGCTGTTTTCCTTTTTTTCATATATATATATATATATATATATATATATATATATATATATATATATATATATATATTTATATATTTATTTATATACACATATACTATAGCACTTCTGCTGCTAAGCATTCAAAGGAAACTAGACATAAGGATTTTATATCTCAAACTGATCATGTGTATGTACAAGCGTTTTCATCCTAATTAAATCCATACTTTGATTGTAGAAATCCGCTTTGGGGTTTCTAAGAAATCCAGTGTTGAAACCATATGCAAATGAGCAGCAGGTCCTCTAGGGTGGGACATTGCACTTGCAGCTCTCTTACCCTCAGACTTATTCCTCACCTGCTACCTGCCTCCTTTGTTTGATTGACTGATCACTCTTGGTTCACACACAGCACTCAGGGAGGGAAGGCAGAAGAGATGCAAGTGAATTATCTCACTTTGAAGAACTTGCAGCTAATTAGCCTGTGAATTTTGAAAGCATTTATTTGGAATACAGATGACGGTAGTAACAGGGTCAGCACCTGTCTCTCACTAACTCTGGGGATGAGCTGCTGCAGGATTGTTCTGATAAGGGCTTGTTCCACTTGGAACAACACAAAATAACTGAAAAAAGGGACAATTTGGACATAATTTCACACAAAACCCCCAAAATGGACTGGACAAAATTGTTGGCACCCTCAACTTAATATACTGTTGCACATCCTTTGGCATAAATAACTGCAATCAATCACTTCCTATAAACAACCAACAACAAGTTTCTTACATCTCTCAACTGGAATTTTTTTCAAACTGCTCCAGCTCCCTCATATTTGACTGGTGCCTTCTCCCAACAATTTGAAGATCTCTCCACATGTGTTCACTGAGATTTAGATCCGGACCCATTGCTTGCCACTTCTGATCTCTCCAGTGCTTTGTTCCCATCCATTTCTCGGTGCTTCTTGAAGTATGTTTGGAGTCATTGTCCTGCTGAAAGACCGATGACCTAGAACGCAACCCAGCTTTGTGACACTGGGCACTGAGCTCTATCTTGGTCTCATCTATCCATAAGATGCTTTCCCAGAAGGATTTTGGCTTACTCGCATACATTTTCGCAAACTTCAGTCCAGCTTTTTATGTCTGTGTCACCAGTGGTGTCCTCCTGTGTCTCTTGCCATAGCGTTTCATTTCATTCAAATGTCGACATATAGTTTGCACTGACACTGATGCACCCTGAGCCTGCAGGACAGATTTTAATTTCTTTGGAACTTGATTGTGGCTTCTTATTCAACATCAGGACTATCCTGCGTTGCAACCTTTCTCAAATTTTTCTCTGCCGTCCATATCCAGGGTGATTATATTGCACACTGTGGACAAAAGAACATCAAGATCTCTGCAGATGGATACGTTGAGATTGTTGATATTTTTCAACAATTTTGGTTTTCAAGTCATCAGATAGTTCTCGTCTCCATGCTTAGCTTGGCTCACACAGACACACAATGCAAAGACTGAGTCAACTTCTCCCCTTTTTATTTTGTTTCAGGTGTTATTTTCATATTGCGCACACCTGTTACTTGCCACAAGTGAGTTTGAATTACCATCACATGCTTGAAAATTGTATGTTTACCCACATTTTTGGGAAGGTGCCAACTATTTTCTCGATCCCATTTTTGGGGGTTTGTGTGAAATGATGTCCAATTTGCCTCTTTTTTTGTTTTGTTTTGTGTTGTTACAATACTTTGAAAGAAGGAATATAAACCAGCTCACCCGTGATGCATAAACCAATCCTCGGGAGCACGGACCCGCTGTGTTCAGGCGTATAGAGTCCAAAAAAGAAAAGAATGTCCAGCTTCACCGAATCCGTAAAAAAGAGTTTTCTTTATTCACAAACCTTTAAGCATAGAGGATACAGACTTCAGCACAAGCCATATGGGTAAGAATCTCAACGCGTTTCTGGAGACTACGCTCCCTTAATCATGACATCATGTCATTCTTTTCTTTGTTGTTACAATACACACAAAGGAAATAAGCATGTGTATAAAAAAAAATGTGTAATTGCAATAATTTTCTGAAGAAATACTTCATTTTCTGGAACAATTCTAAGAGTGCCAACACTTTAGGCCATGACTGTAGCTGATTGCTGAGGTTTCATGTGTATTATCATTATTCATGAATTATTCATTGATTGTAGCAATAATTTCTGTCACAGAAAAACATAAAAGAGAGGACTATAAATACTGATCAATAAAGAGATAAAAACTGATGGACAGAGCTCTCACATAATCATGATATAAGAACATTATAATTGACAATAATAGGCTAAAGAGAAAATCCCTTGGAGAGATATAAAGATCTACCTCCCAAAAATCACAAATTACATCCAATGTATTGCAATTCTATTTTATTACATGCCACACATGACCAATAAGGAATGATTACTTAAATAATAAAAAATAGATGAACAGCCGGCCTAATCAGGAGTCCTCACTGTTCTAAAGCAAACAAGTGGAATGCAAAGAGGAATTTCTTCTTCAACCAGCACAGCTGTCATTTATAATATGTCATTACAGTGATATTATATATATATTGTATGGGTTTTACTCACTTGGGTACTACGGGAGGAAAACAGGAGCCTCAATTCTTTTAAAATTCATATGGCTTTATTGCTTCATAAGCCTCAGAAGCACAAGCAGAAAATAAACAGCCTTTAGATCAGGCAAAGCCAAATAACAATGTCCATACAAGTGCTCTGCTCAGTCAGGCCTGTGGGCACACAGGCTGGGGTAGTGTCCAGTAGTCAGGCTCGGTCTGGTGCCAAACACTCAGGAGGCCTTCTCCCTCTCAACACACAGACCATGTGCCAAACAACAGCCTCCATTATATAGGCTGTTAACCACAACCAGAGGTGAGGTATGTGGGTAGCCAGACCCGACTATCCCTCACAGGCTACCCCCAAACCGATCCCAGGTGCAACAAAGGAACCTATTAGTGCTTTCATGCACTAGAGAAGATACTCTGGGTTGACACATTCTCTTCGACTATGCGACCATTAGCCACACTACAATAGATTGAGCAACTGCATAGTTACATCTATATTTTTTTACATAACTACAAAAATGGGAAGTGTGTATTATATATGATTGCATGCAATTATGGCTATTTGCAGAGTACGACTCTTTGCCACTTACAATATATAACACAACTAAATATCCTGAAGTCACTTTAATGGCAATGTCTACTGTACAATTTCTTATTTATAGAGGAGCTATTACTTGCTAAAAAGAGATAAGTTAAATACCTTGTAAAAATTCTTGATTCGGCAGCTCTTTTTATGTTTTGCGATGCATCACTCAATTGTAGAGATATTCACATTTGTTGCTTTTGTAGTGCAGTATGTGAAATCTCTGATTTGCAGCAAAATTAGGCATGTCTTCAGAGTCATGAACTTTCACCCCTCCCTCCCAGATACTGACAATCACCATTCTGCAGTTGACCAAGCATTCTATCTGACTTAGACACTGCCTAGCTGTTATTCACAGCATCTAGAAGGGGTGAAAGTGTATGTTCCCAGTCAGCTAGGAGTAAGGACGTTATTTTCAAGACGGAAACGCATCAGTCTGTTATGGCTATCATGTGAACATTTTGCATTGCAATGCTTTTTAATCTATTTTTGTCATGTAATAAAAAAGATTCTGTCCTTTTATTCTGTGGCTGTTTTTTTCGATATTTGTGAAGTGGACAGTCTGATGGAGCACTGGCACTCATGTACTGTAGGCAAACAAACACTATACAGACTGTGGATGTGGTGAGCCTTCATATCAAATTCTCCATAAGCAGTACTACATTGTACTGTATATCCCCTGCATTATGTAACGAGCAGTAACTCCAGGATTGTACATTGCACATTTGTACCTAGTGTTACTGAGATTAGGCAGTGCTGCTGTACCAGTGTAATGCTCCGAAGTTGGGAAATACAATAATGTTCTTATAAAGTTAAGTGAGAAAAACTCGGCACTTGATTTTGCAGCGAATGAACAAACAAGTTTTTAACGGCAATCCAAAATAATATTTTAACATTTCAGTCCTAATCCCCAGCCCTTCGTCAGAAAATGACTGGCGCAGAATAAAGAATCATATGCATTGTGGAAACGCTTGCTTCTAGAATGGATGGCGAGAGCAAGGATTGTGGCTGCACTGTATCACAAACCAGACTTTCGCTGGAGGGGCGTGACTAAGCAGCTACCTTGGTGTTCACTGGAGCCTCTAGTGGTGAGGTCAGGTTTATGTGGCATGTAGCTGCCCGGTATCGCTCCAGGGCGGTGTCTGGCAGTAGCTGCTGACCGCACAGAAGGAAAGGACACTGTAAAGACAGGTGCAGGCGAGTACTGTAGATAGCTGACGTATAGACTGGCAAGTACGGGTGATGTACAGGCAAGCACGGCTGACCCTCTGGCAGCAGGTGGGCACAGTTCAGACTGGAGGGACAGAAACTGTTTTGGGAAGGACTGGGACACCACCAGGTATGAGTTGGATATGGGGACAGGTAGGACCCAGTTCAGACTGGACGACTAGGAACAGTTTCGGAAAGGACAGGAACACAGGCAGGTATGACTGGGTTACAGAGACGGGTAGGAACCAGTTCAAACTGAATGGACAGGAACTGTTTCGGGAAGGACTGGGACACAAGCAGGCATGACTGTAAGACAGGGACGGGTAAGACCTAGTTCAGACTACGAACAGTTTCAGGAGGGACTGGGACAAAGGCAGGTACAAGATGGATACGGGAACAAATATGAAGCAGTTCACACTGGACAAACAAGGAGCCGCAGATGCAGAATGGGAGCAGAGCCACTGATGCGGAATGGGACCAGAGCCACAGATGTAGAACGGGAGCAGAGCCACAGTTGTGGAGCGGGACCAGAGCAGCAGATTCGGAGGAGAAGCAGACAGGACCAGATTCACACAAGTACTTACAATGAAGTATCAAGTGTGCACCAAGGGCACTAACATTGTGCAGAGACAACAGATGGAGATAGGTGCTGGTTCAGATAAGGCGAGTTTAAGGGGTAGGAACAAGGACAGACACAGCAGGATAGGGAAAGCTTCAGACCTGGATACAAGCAGGTTCAGGAATAGGACTTAAGGCCCCGTCTCACACAGCGACGCTGCAGCGATACAGACAACGATGCTGATCGCTGCAGCGTCGCTGTGTGGTCGCTGTGTGGTCGCTGGGGAGCTGTCACACAGACAGCTCTCTCCAGTGACCAACGATCAGGGGAACGACTTCGGCATCGTTGAAACTGTCTTCAACGATGCCGAAGTCCCCCTGCAGCACCCGGGTAACCAGGGTAAACATCGGGTTACTAAGCGCAGGGCCGCGCTTAGTAACCCGATGTTTACCCTGGTTACCAGCGTAAATGTAAAAAAAACAAACACTACATACTCACCATCTGTTGCCCGTCAGGTCCCTTTGCCGTCTGCTTCCTGCTCTGACTGAGCCGCCGTACAGTGAGAGCAGAGCGCAGCGGTGACGTCACTGCTGTGCTCTCACTTTACGGCAGTCAGTCAGAGCAGGAAGCAGACGCCAAGGGACCTGACGGGCAACAGATGGTGAGTATGTAGTGTTTGTTTTTTTTACATTTACGCTGGTAACCAGGGTAAACATCGGGTTACTAAGCGCGGCCCTGCGCTTAGTAACCCGATGTTTACCCTGGTTACCAGTGAAGACATCGCTGGATCGGTGTCACACACACCGATTCAGCGATGTCAGCGGGACCTCAACGACCAAAAAAAGGTCCAGGCCATTATGACACGACCAGCGATCTCGCAGCAGGGGCCTGATCGCTGGTACGTGTCACACATAGCGAGATCGCTACTGAGGTCGCTGTTGCGTCACAAAACTTGTGACTCAGCAGCGATCTTGCTAGCGATCTCGCTATGTGAGACGGGGCCTTCTGTTCAGACAAGGTCAGACACAGGTACTAGTTCAGGATATAGGATTCAGGCCTGGGTATACAGCCCCAGGGAGGTAGAAACAACAGCAGAACCAGGAAAGGACCTGGCAACTCAGACACTGAACACAGACTGAGAGATTAGTACACATTAGGAATGCACACACTGTTTCTTTAAGAATCATGAAGTGCAGGCGTTGTCGCCCTAAGCATACAGCCAGGAAGTATGCACCCAACAAGAAGAGGACATGTGGTTTACAGCATGGAGCAGGCAGAGAGCAGAACTCACAGCATGAACCGGAGTAAGTTGGTGTATCAGCATGGTAGGAGATGAGAAGCCATGCAGTGATGCCGGCAGAGATGTTACTTGCATCCTGTGTCACCTGGATTCACTGCAAAATCGAGTGCTGACTTTTTCTCTCAATATTTATGGACTGGACCCCTACTTGAGCTCCACATTCTCTCTGACAGAATGCCATATATTTCTTAAGCATACTTAAAATTTAAAGTCTAATTTTATATATGCCTTTAAGGCTTGCAGTTCTATGTTGATTTGTATGTGGCATGAAGAAGTAACACACACTAAGGGTTAAATTTACCACTTAGATGGATGTAGGGAAAATAAAGGAACTAGGGAACTAATTTTGTGGGTGGAGTTTGGGTATCAAAATTGCTGCAATCATAGAATAGAGTTAGAAATCAGCCAGGAATAAGGCAGAAAACAGTCAGGAACATGTAGGGGAATTATTTCTCCCGTTCCTGTAGGCCTTGTGGTGACGGACTATGGTGAGACAAACACCTGAGGACTGAATGTATTCCTTGGTCCTCCAGAGCATACATAGCAGAAAGTGTCATGGTTCTCAATGGCAAGAGAACGTAATAAAGCATACAAAAGGACTAGCTCTTGGAAGATGGGAACTCGAGCTGACCATGAGCTAAACCTACCGCACAACTAACAGTGGCCGGGTAGCGTGCCTACGTTTTATCCCTAGACGCCCAGCGCCAGCCGGAGAACTGACTGACCCTAGCAGAGGAAAATACAGACCTGGCTTACCTCTAGAGAAATTTTCCCCAAAAGGCAGACAGTAGCCCCCACATATATTGGCGGTGATTTTAGAGGAAATTGACATACGAAGTATGAAGATAGGTTTAGCAAATTGAGGTCCGCTTACTAGATAGTAGGAAGACAGAAAAGGGAACTTCACGGTCAGCTGAAAACCCCTTCAAAATACCATCCTGAAATTACTTTAAGACTCTAATATCAACTCATGACACCAGAGTGGCAATTTCAGCTCACAAGAGCTTCCAGCCTCAGAAATATTCAATCACAGAGAACTGGAACAAAAATGCAAAACAAACTTAGGACAACAAGTCCAACTTAGCTGATAGTTGTCTAGGAGCAGGAACATGCAACAGAAAGGCTTCTGGTAACATTGTTGGCCGGCATAGAAATGACTGAGGAGCAAGGCTAAATAGAAAACTCCCACATCCAGATGGAAAACAGGTGAACAGAGGAGATGAAGCACACAAGTGCAGTACCACCAGAAACCACCGGGGGAGCCCAGAAACCAAATTCACAACAGTACCCCCCCCTCAAGGAGGGGGCACCGAACCCTCACCAGAACCACCAGGGCGATCAGGACGAGCCCTATGAAAGGCACGGACCAAATCGGAGGCATGAACATCAGAGGCTGTCACCCAAGAGTTATTCTCCTGACCGTAGCCCTTCCACTTGACCAGATACTGAAGTCTCCGTCTGGAAACACGGGAGTCCAAGATCTTCTCGACAACGTACTCCAACTCACCCTCAACCAACAATGGAGCAGGAGGCTCCACGGAAGGCACAACCGGTACCTCATACCTGCGCAACAATGACCGATGGAAGACATTATGAATAGAAAAAGATGCAGGGAGGTCCAAACGAAAGGACACAGGGTTAAGAATCTCCAATATCTTGTACGGGCCGATGAACCGAGGCTTAAACTTAGGAGAAGAAACCTTCATAGGGACAAAACGAGAAGATAACCACACCAAGTCCCCAACACAAAGACGAGGACCAACACGACGACGGCGGTTGGCAAAATGCTGAGTCTTCTCCTGGGACAACTTCAAATTGTCCACCACATGCCCCCAAATCTGATGCAACCTCTCCACCACAGCATCCACTCCAGGACAATCCGAAGACTCCACCTGACCGGAAGAGAAACGAGGATGAAACCCCGAATTACAGAAGAAAGGAGAAACCAAGGTGGCAGAACTAGCCCGATTATTGAGGGCAAACTCCGCCAAGGGCAAAAAGGCAACCCAATCATCCTGATCCGCAGACACAAAACACCTCAAATAAGTCTCCAAGGTCTGATTAGTTCGCTCGGTCTGGCCATTAGTCTGAGGATGGAAAGCAGACGAAAAAGACAAATCAATGCCCATCCTAGCACAGAACGCTCGCCAAAATCTAGACACGAATTGGGTTCCCCTGTCAGAAACGATATTCTCCGGAATACCATGCAAGCGCACCACATTTTGAAAAAACAGAGGAACCAGCTCGGATGAGGACGGCAATTTGGGCAAGGGAACCAAATGGACCATCTTAGAGAAACGGTCACACACCACCCAGATGACAGACATCTTCTGAGAAACAGGGAGATCAGAAATAAAATCCATGGAGATGTGAGTCCAAGGCCTCTTCGGAATAGGCAAGGGTAACAACAATCCACTAGCCCGAGAACAACAAGGCTTGGCCCGAGCACAAACATCACAAGACTGCACAAAACCTCGCACATCTCGCGACAGGGAAGGCCACCAGAAGGACCTAGCCACCAAATCCCTGGTACCAAAGATTCCAGGATGACCTGCTAACGCAGAAGAATGGACCTCCGAGATGACTCTACTGGTCCAATCATCAGGAACAAACATTCTACCAGGCGGGCAACGATCAGGTCTATTCGCCTGAAACTCCTGCAAGACCCGTCGCAAGTCTGGGGAAACAGCAGATAATATCACCCCATCCTTAAGGATACCTGTAGGTTCAGAATTACCAGGGGAATCAGGCTCAAAACTCCTAGAAAGGGCATCCGCCTTCACATTTTTAGAACCTGGTAGGTAAGAAACCACAAAATTAAACCGAGAGAAAAATAACGACCAGCGCGCCTGTCTAGGATTCAGGCGCCTGGCAGACTCAAGATAAATCAAATTCTTGTGGTCGGTCAATACCACCACCTGATGTCTAGCCCCCTCAAGCCAATGACGCCACTCCTCAAAAGCCCACTTCATAGCCAAGAGCTCCCGATTACCAATATCATAATTTCGCTCAGCGGGCGAAAATTTACGAGAAAAGAACGCACAAGGTCTCATCACGGAGCAGTCGGAACTTTTCTGCGACAAAACCGCCCCAGCTCCGATTTCTGAAGCGTCAACCTCAACCTGAAAAGGAAGAGTAACATCAGGCTGACGCAATACAGGGGCGGAAGAAAAGCGGCGCTTAAGCTCCCGAAAGGCCTCCACAGCAGCAGGGGACCAATCAGCAACATCAGCACCCTTCTTAGTCAAATCAGTCAACGGTTTAGCAACATCAGAAAAACCAGTTATAAATCGACGATAAAAATTAGCAAAGCCCAAAAACTTCTGAAGACTCTTAAGAGAAGAGGGTTGCGTCCAATCACAAATAGCCTGAACCTTGACAGGGTCCATCTCAATGGAAGAGGGGGAAAAAATGTACCCCAAAAACGAAATCTTTTGAACCCCAAAAACGCACTTAGAACCCTTTACACACAAGGAATTAGAGCGCAAAACCTGAAAAACCCTCCTGACCTGTTGGACATGAGAGTCCCAGTCATCCGAAAAAATCAAAATATCATCAAGATACACAATCAAAAATTTATCCAAATAATCACGGAAAATGTCATGCATAAAGGACTGAAAGACTGAAGGGGCATTTGAAAGACCAAAAGGCATTACTAAGTACTCAAAATGGCCCTCAGGCGTATTAAATGCGGTTTTCCACTCATCCCCCTGCTTAATTCGCACCAAATTATACGCCCCACGAAGATCAATCTTAGAGAACCACTTGGCCCCCTTTATTCGAGCAAACAAATCAGTAAGCAGTGGCAAAGGATACTGATATTTAACCGTGATTTTATTCAAAAGCCGATAATCAATACACGGCCTCAAAGAGCCATCTTTTTTAGCTACAAAGAAAAAACCGGCTCCTAAGGGAGATGACGAAGGACGAATATGTCCCTTTTCCAAGGACTCCTTAATATATTCCCGCATAGCAGCATGTTCAGGCACAGATAGATTAAATAAACGACCCTTTGGAAACTTACTGCCCGGAATCAGATCTATAGTACAATCGCAATCTCTGTGCGGAGGTAGTGAACCAAGTTTAGGCTCCTCAAAAACGTCACGATAATCAGATAAAAATTCCGGAATCTAAGAGGGAATAGATGACGAAATGGAAACCAAAGGTACGTCCCCATGAGTCCCCTGACATCCCCAGCTTAACACAGACATTGCTTTCCAGTCGAGGACTGGGTTATGAGATTGCAGCCATGGCAATCCAAGCACCAACACATCATGTAGATTATACAACACAAGGAAGCGAATAATCTCCTGGTGATCCGGATTAATACGCATAGTTACTTGTGTCCAGTATTGTGGTTTGTTACTAGCCAATGGCGTGGAGTCAATACCCTTCAGAGGTATAGGAACTTCCAGAGGCTCTAAATCAAACCCACAGCGTTTGGCAAAGGACCAATCCATAAGACTCAAAGCGGCGCCAGAGTCGACATAGGCGTCCGCGGTAATAGACGATAAAGAGCAAATCAGGGTCACAGATAGAATAAACTTAGACTGTAAAATGCCAATTGAAACAGACTTATCAACCTTCTTAGTACGTTTAGAGCATGCTGATATAACATGAGTTGAATCACCACAATAGAAGCATAACCCCTTTTTTCGCCTAAAATTCTGTCGTTCGCTTCTGGACAGAATTCTATCACATTGCATAATCTCTGGCGTCTTCTCAGTAGACACCGCCAAATGGTGCACAGGTTTGCGCTCCCGCAAACGCCGATCAATCTGAATAGCCATTGTCATGGACTCATTCAGACCTGTAGGCACAGGGAACCCCACCATAACATCTTTAATGGCATCAGAGAGACCCTCTCTGAATTTCGCCAGGGCGCACTCATTCCACTGAGTAAGCACAGACCACTTACGAAATTTTTGGCAGTATATTTCAGCCTCATCTTGCCCTTGAGACAGGGCCATTAAGGCTTTTTCAGCCTGAATTTCTAAATGAGGTTCCTCATAAAGCAACCCCAAAGCCAGGAAAAACGCATCCACATTGAGCAACGCAGGATCCCCTGGTGCCAAAGCAAATGCCCAATCCTGAGGGTCGCCCCGGAGCAAGGAAATTACAATCCTGACCTGCTGTGCAGGATCTCCAGCGGAGCGAGATCTCAGAGACAAAAATAATTTACAATTATGTTTGAAATTCTGGAAGCGAGATCTATCCCCAGAGAAAAATTCAGGCAAAGGAATTCTAGGTTCAGATGTAGGAGCATGAACAACGAAATCCTGTCAGCTTTGAACCTTCATAGCGAGATTATTCAAACCTGTAGCTAAACTCTGAGGATCCATATTAATCAGGTGAAATCAGAACCATTCAAGGATTAGAAGGAGAGAGAGACGAAGGCTGCAGTAAGCAGAGATGCTAGTGAATCAACTAATGAGCAAACTCAGGAAAAAAAAAAAAATCTCTGCAGACTTCTTTTCTCTCCTTTCTTCTGCCAATTATTTTAACTCTTGGCCGGCCAAACTGTCATGGTTCTCAATGGCAAGAGAACGTAATAAAGCATACAAAAGGACTAGCTCTTGGAAGATGGGAACTCGAGCTGACCATGAGCTAAACCTACCGCACAACTAACAGTGGCCGGGTAGCGTGCCTACGTTTTATCCCTAGACGCCCAGCGCCAGCCGGAGAACTGACTGACCCTAGCAGAGGAAAATACAGACCTGGCTTACCTCTAGAGAAATTTTCCCCAAAAGGCAGACAGTAGCCCCCACATATATTGGCGGTGATTTTAGAGGAAATTGACATACGAAGTATGAAGATAGGTTTAGCAAATTGAGGTCCGCTTACTAGATAGTAGGAAGACAGAAAAGGGAACTTCACGGTCAGCTGAAAACCCCTTCAAAATACCATCCTGAAATTACTTTAAGACTCTAATATCAACTCATGACACCAGAGTGGCAATTTCAGCTCACAAGAGCTTCCAGCCTCAGAAATATTCAATCACAGAGAACTGGAACAAAAATGCAAAACAAACTTAGGACAACAAGTCCAACTTAGCTGATAGTTGTCTAGGAGCAGGAACATGCAACAGAAAGGCTTCTGGTAACATTGTTGGCCGGCATAGAAATGACTGAGGAGCAAGGCTAAATAGAAAACTCCCACATCCAGATGGAAAACAGGTGAACAGAGGAGATGAAGCACACAAGTGCAGTACCACCAGAAACCACCGGGGGAGCCCAGAAACCAAATTCACAACAAGAAAGAAACCGTGTGTCTTGGGCGTGGGAGGAGTACTAGTCCGAAAGGTAGTTATCTGTAAGGAGGAAGACCGGGCTACGGGTACCTACGTCATGCCGGGTCCGGAACTGTCGAGCCTGCGTCCAGCGTTTCAGAGGGGAAAGAATGGGGAACCGAACAGGTCTCATGACCTGGGTAGAGGGGCTGTGGCTAAGCCGGGCAGTGAGGTCTTTGGAGATGGACTTGTAGCCTTGAGATTGCTCATGCTTCCTTACAATTTGGTTTCTCAAGTCCTCAGACAGTTCTTTGGTCTTCTTTCTTTTCTCCATGCTCAATGTGGTACACGCAAGGACACAGGACAGAGGTTGAGTCAACTTTAATCCATGTCAACTGGCTACAAGTGTGATTTATTTATTGCCAACACCTGTTAGGTGCCACAGGTAAGTTACAGGTGCTGTTAATTACACAAATTAGAGAAGCATCACATGATTTTTCGAACTGTGCCAATACTTTTGTCCACCCCTTTTTTTTGTTTGGTGTGGAATTATATCCAATTTGGCTTTAGGACAATTCTTTTTGTGTTTTTTCATTTAAGACAAATTAAATGAAGATAATAATACCAAAGAATTTGTGATTGCAATCATTTTCAGGAAGAAACTGAGTATTCTCACAGAATTGCAGGGGTGTCAATACTTTTGGCCACAACTGTAAGTGCCATATAAGTATGAGACAGTTGCATTAACTACTTCCTTTAATTCCTGTTTGCCGTTTATTAACTCCCTGCGAGGAGACCATCTTCACCCTTTTGTTAAGAATTAAATAATATTGTTATACAGCATTGTTCTGCAATCCCTGCATTACTGCATTTCCACATCTGCTTACATTTGGCGTAGTTGGCAAGATGCAGTCCACGTGTGCAGAGGCGGCAGACCTAGCTGTCATGGATGGCCCAAAGTCCAGCTTGCTGCTGGGGCCATGCTCAACAATCTCCCTAAATTAATGGGGAGTAATATTATGCTGTGGGACTAGACTGCGCGGGTTAAGGGCATGTTAAGGATGCATCCCGTAATTCCTGCTATGCAGACAGAGATTGCTATGATGGCCCTGGACGGTGAGGCTACAAGTTCTGTGATGTTTTGCCCCCTCTCATGAACGGGACACGCTGACCAAGGTGTTCCAGTTTCTGGAAGAGATGCATGGGGACCCCACCAATGTTGGAGAGTTGTGGATGCGCTTGTTCAGCCGTGTCCAAAGGGAGGGGGAGTCAGTGATGCAATATATTAATGTATTACAGGAGATACACACGCATATTGCCCGATGGGATGATGTGGGGGTAATAGGAGTGGAGCCACCAGATGTAATATTGAGGGACCAGATCATGGAGGGCCTCAGAGACACATCTCTTAAGCAAGATTTGCGGGAGCACCTGCGTGCTAGGCCACTTATGACCTTCTTACAAGCTGGGACAGCAGCCTTGGCAGGGATGGTCCAGAGCAATGGGGTACCTGCCTCGCCTGCAGCAGAATCAGAGTGGGCCCGAGAGATCTGGAAGGAAATAAGGGACATGAAAGAAGAGTGGTCCAACCTAAGAGGAGCCTCCCGCTGCACCTCTAAATGTGCCTAGAAACAGGAGTGATGCTGAGTCCCGCTTGCTAGTTGAACAGAAACAAGGAATGAGACAACCCCACACAGAGAGGAAGCCGACTTGTTTCAAGTGTGGGGACACCGGACACTATGTTCGAGGGTGCACCAGACGGGGCAGCCCCTAGCTCAGCATCCAATAAACTAGTGGGCCTCCGTGGCTGGGGGATGCCGCAGTCCCATAAGTTTAATTTCGATGAGTCCCCTCATATGGGCTGACATGAATGGACGAGCCATTCACTGTCTAGTCAATACCGGGTCGCAAGTGACCACTATGCCGGAAACATATTTCAGCCGTCATTTTCCTGAGGTGACGCAGCCAGAATGGGGGCCAGTAATCAAGCTGACGGCAGCCAATCAGTTGCCCATCACAGTTGCAGGGGTGGTCTGGATGCAGATCACGGTGTGCGGCAAAAATATGGGCCAAAAAGAAATCGTGTTAGTCGCTGGAGACACTGGAAATGGTACTGTGATGACTCTGGGAATGGAAGGAACTCGGAACCCTCTTGATCAGCGAGTTACAAGATACTTTTCTGGACCAATGGAGTCCACGCACCCCCCATAGGAAGGTTTTTCAACAATTGATATGGGTTGCCTGGGCCCAGGAAACGTCAAGCGAAGGAAAGGTTTTAGGAAAGGTTATAGTCCCTGCAGCCGCTAAACTTGTTCAACAGCCTGGTCAGACCATGCTCACATTGAAAATACGGGCTTGTACACCTCTCGAAGGGGTGGAAGTGCAGATTGAGCCCACCATAGTGGATCAGTTACCCTCGGGTCGCCTCATCGCTCAGACCTTAGACACGGTCCATGATGGTAATGTGGTGTGTTAATCTGGGGGAAGAAGATCTCACCCTCCCCCTAAAAGTGAAGTGTTCCAGGTGTTGGGAATGCCGGATGAGCTGATACAACCAGAAGCCGAACAATTGGCAGCCATGCAAGTGGATCCCTGGAACTTAGCCATCATGATGATGCCAGAACATCTGCCTGGAGGCCTGAAGGAGGGCCGCCGAAGTCTGGAACAAATGTGGGCCGAACTGATGGGACTCTCCCTGTAACAAGCGGAAGCTGTTCTGGAGCGCTTCCAGGAGGTCTTCGCTCGTCATGAAGACGACTTTGGGTGCACCATGGCTATAGCCCATGAAATCCCTACAGAAAGTGCTGCCCCAGTCTGGGAGAGATATCGGCAGATCCCGCCTCAGATGTACAAAGAGGTAAAGGAGATGCAGGTTCACATGCTGCAGAGTGGGGAAATATGAAGAGACAGAGCCCGTGGATGGCTCCCACTGTTTTAGTCCAAAAAAAGACGGAACCTTACGCTTCTGTGTCGATTACCAATGACTGAATGCCTGTATGGTGCAAGACTCTTATCCCTTACCCCAAATCGAGGAGTTGTTATTTGCCTTGGGAAAGGTGAAGTATTTCTTGTCCCTGGATCTGGCCAGGGGAGACTGGCAGGTGTCCATGGCTGAACATGATCGGCTGAAGACAGCGTTCATACTGCCCATAGGATTGCTTGAAATTAATTGGATGCCCTTCGGCCTGACTAACGTCCCTGGGACATTTCAACGATTGATGGAAAGATATTTGAGGGATCTGAACTTTGAAGCAATACTTATCTACCTGGACTATATCATTGTCTATGCAGCCACCTTTGAAGAGCAACTCCGGCGGCTGGAGCAAGTGTTGAGTCGACTGCAGAAGCACAGCCTGAAAGTGAAGCCTCAAAAATATCACCTTTTCTATAAGCAAATCGAGTACCTGGGGCACATCATATCTGGAGTGAGACCTGCACATGAGAAGATAGCGTCGGTACAAGACCGTCCCACCCCGAAGACAGTGAAAGACGTTCGGGCCTTTCTGGGGCTTACTGGGTACTACCGAAGTTTCATTAAGAATTTCACCCGCATCAATAATTCGCTGCTGGAACTACTAAAGTGAGTGCCATTGGCTCCAAGGAATCAGACTATCCAATGGGGAAGTAGCCAGGAAGAAGCTTTCCAAGCCATGAAGATGGCCTTGACTGAGGCCCCCATACTCGCCTATGTGGACTTCTCATAACCCTTCATTCTTCACACCGATGGAAGTCTACACGGTCTGGGGGGCATGCTATCGCAGATTCAGGAAGAGAAGGAACAAGTGATTGCCTATACTTGCCGATCTTTTCACAACTCGGAATGGAACCCCGACAATTACAGTTCCTTTAAGCTGGAACTGCTGGCATTAGTGTGGGCGATGACTGAAAAGTTCACCGAAAACCTGTCGGGGTCCGAAGTCTTGGTGCGCACCGACAACAATCCCCTTGCTCAATTGCAAAATTGGGGGCCTTGGAACAACGATGGGTGGCCCGCATGGCAAAGTATTGGTACAAGATCGCGTATTGGGCCAGACACGAGAACACGCATGCTGATGCTCTGTCGAGAATGACCCATGAGTGGCCTGGACATGATGAAGAGCTAGAGGCAGAAGAGATTTCTGGTTTTCAGGACCTCGCTAGGTCATTGGTGGCAACGCAGGGACAGATCGGAGAGGCGTCCGGGGAACAGGTGCTGGGACAACCTCGCTATGACTGGGTGTAACTCCAGCAAGAAAACAGGGAACTTTCCCAGATGAGCCAGTGGGTGGCTCTGAAGTGACTTCCCAGCCAGAGCGAAAGAGACGCTCTGTCCCCGGGGACTTTGCAGATTCTAAAGTAATGAGAGAGACTCCAGTTGGAGGACGGCTTGCTGTATAGAAAAGTGCAGTTGATGCGGGAGTTGGGGGTCACCTGGCAAGTGGTGCTCCCAGAGAAATTGACCCAGGGTGTGGCTACAGAGGCCCATGAGAGAGAGGCTCACTTTGGTCTGGAGAAGATGTTCCAGTGGTTTCAGAAGCTGTTATACGACCCCCGATTAAAAACTGCAGTAGAGGAGGTCTGTCAATTATATCACAGCTGTGAACTAGCCAACCTACGAAGCAGACAACCCCAACGCAGACCATTGTGACTTCTGCTCCCTTAGAGTTGTTGATGATCGACTACTTGACCATGGGTCCAGCTCATCTCGGGTATGAATATTGTCTGGTGATGATTGACCACTTTACCAAGTTCGCTGTGGTGACTCCAACTCGGGATCAGACAGCTGAGTCAGCAGGAAAGGTCATCTGCTGAGAATTAATTCGGGTGTATGGTTGCCCGAAAAGAGGATCCATTCTGGCACTTGTTTCTAAGAACAAGTGATGGAGGAGTTACATCATCTGTACCGGATAGGGAAGTCCAAGAAGACGCCCTATCATCCTCATGGGAATGGAGCCTGTGAACGCTTCAATCGGACGTTGATTCAGATGCTCTGCACATTGGAAAACACGGTGGCCTGAGTACGTGGCTGAATTGGTCTGGGTACACAACAACCGAGTGCACAGTACAACAGGATACACTCCGTATACCCTGCTGTTCAGGCAAAAGGGATGGGAAATCGCAGAGCTGGAGTTGGATTCGGAAGAAGACTACCCACGGACAGGGGTGTCTTCCTGGGTCCGAGAACATCCACATCGACTGCAGACTCTTCACCAGTTGGTGCAGACTAAGTTTCAGGAACGCCAACACCTATTCGAGGGACAGCTCTCAAGGCTGGAGATCGAGTGTTGGTCCGAGACAAGCGGCCCCGGTTCAAGTTGGAGCATCGATGGGAAAAACCCATATCAAGTGAAATGCAGAGTTGGGTCAGATGGGCCAGTGTATGAAGTTCAACCCGAACAGGAAGGAGTACCTACCCGAATAGTCCACCACAGCATGTTGTGTCCTTGCTTGTCACAAGGTCCTGAAGAAGCAGAGAGAGTGACGAACACCACCGAGATACTTACGCCAACGGTTCTCGACTGTGATGAGGAAGAGACACTAGCCTCGTTCTGACTTGAATAGTTCACCGCCTGCAAGTCCCAGAGAAATGCGTAGGCCTGAAACCCCAGAGATGGCCAATTCGTCAGATCAAGATGTGCTCCTGTCCTCTACCACTAAACCTGAACTACGCCGTCCGGAGCGGACAACAGCTGTAATACCTCCCACTCGTTATGAACAAGACGAGTTTATTTGGCAACAAATTATGCAAGAAATGGAAAAGTGTCAACATCTGATGCAGGAACTATCACCCGTGGAATGGTGAGTTAAAGGAGGGCAAAACTGTAAGGAGGAAGACCGGGCTGCAGGTTCCTACGTCATGCCGAGTCCGGAACTGTCGAGGCTGCGTCCAGCGTTGCTGAGAGGAAAGAATGGGGGACAGGACCAGTCCCATGACCCAGGTAGAGGGGGCGTGGCTAAGCCGGGCAGTGAACTGGACGTGCGGGAAAGGGCTCTCAGTTTCCTGCCGGTGGTGAGCGCAGAAGGAAGTGTGCGTCGTGTTCCGCAGGTACAGGGACAGATCAGAGATGTGCCCCAGCAGGCTTCAGGCAAAGGCTCCAGTGAGCCAGTGAGTGTTTAGAGCACCACGCGCCCAGCCAAGTAGAGTGCAATGCTCGCATGGAGGAGCGTGTGCCAGTGGCAGGATCCTAAAGTTCATTCCCCATTGCTATTATACGCATGGCAGCAGTCGCAGCGCACATGTGATACAGATACTACTGCAGGCCTCCCTACTTTGGCTGCATAGATTAATGGACTAGTGGCTCAGCGGGCAAAACAGGTGACAACCCGTTGCTGCCTGAAACTGGACCGTGATTCTTTGGATCCATCTAAGGACACCACGCTGGCCATCGCCGGTACTCCAACTCCCACCAGACTGTTTGTGGATGAGGATCAGAGACGACTACGATAAGTGCCGTATAACAATCAGACTATTGCATTAACTATTTACTTCCCTTGATCCGTTTGCTGTTTATTAACTACTTGGGAGGAGATCATCACCCTTTTGTTAAGAATTAAATATTGTTATAGAGCATTGTTCTGCAATCCCTGCGTTACTGCATTTCCGCACCTGCTTACATTTCCATAACAAGGATGGGAATATAAATGCATCTTACGAAATAATGAAGGTTATAGGGAACAGGGATTTTGGGGTTCTCTGGGGAATGCCACCAGGGCCGGTTTTAGGCAAAGTGGGGCCCTAGGTAAAGTTTAAAATGGGACCCCAAATGCTAACATATTGCACATCACACAGAAGCATTTTGGTTCTATTTACATGCGCTGAGTTCAGGCCGCTAAATGAGTGTGATCGACAATATTGAAATCGTTCAACGCTTGTTTCCCGGCCTCTTTCCACCATCTGAGAAAGAATGTTGGGGAAAGAATGATCACTAATAGATCACTAACAGATCACCATATAGTATCATGTTATCAGCAGAGCATCTACAGTTTACAGCAATGTGCTGCTGAGAACAATGATTTTTGTTCTGGCATAAACAATCCAATCACTCGATGAATATGCAGCATTTTGCTTGTTTAGTATAATACACCCCATAGTCCTCCACATAAGTATAATGTGCACCACAGTCCTCCATATTGTAAAATGCCCCACAGTCCTCCATATAGTATTATACACTTCCCATAGTCCTCCATATAGTATAATACACTCCTCATAGTCCTCCATATATTAAAATACACTGCTCAGTCCTCCACATAGTATAATACACTCCTCATAGTCCTCCATATATTAAAATACACTGCTCAGTCCTCCACATAGTATAATACACTCCTCATAGTGCTCCATATAGTATAATGCACTGCCATAGTGATCCATTTAGTACAATTTATTATTATTATTATTATTATTATTATTATTATTATTTATTTATATAGCACCATTAATTCCATGGTGCTGTACATGAGACGGGGTTACATCAAAATACAAATATCACTTACAGTTACAAACTAACAATGACAGACTGATACAGAGGGGAGGGGACCCTGCTCTTGTGGGCTTACATTCTACAATTCACTTCCCATAGTATAATGCACCCCATAGTTCTTCATATAGTATAATGTATTCCCCATAGGCCTTGATACAGTATAATGCAGCCCACATATAGTATGATGAAGCCACCCCATAGAGCATAATGCAGCCATCCCACAGAGTATAATGTAACCCCCTATAGAATATAATGCAGCCCCCTCATATAGTATAATGTAGCCCCCTCAAAGAGTATGATGCAATCACCCCTCATAGAATATAAATATTATACAGCCCCCAATAGAATATAATGTAGCCTCGAACAGAATATAATACAGCCCACCTCCCCTTAGCCCGCATAGTATATAGCACAGCCCGCATAATATATAACACAGCCCGCATAGTATATAGCACAGCCCGCATAGTATATAACACATCCCGCATAGTATATAGCACAGCCCACATCCCCCCGAGAATGGCCCCACAGTCCAGTACTCACTGTTATAGTAAAAAAAACACTCCTCACCTCTCCTCATAACCACGCTGCTCCCTGCTCCTGTGTCAACGGCTGCACTGCCTGGCACGCAGTGAGTACGCGAACGTCATCACGCACCCACAGTGTCAGAGGCAGAAAAATGATGGGAGAGGGAGCGTCAGCTGACACTCTCTCCTCATTGCTCTGAACTGTACCGGCAGACGCGGTATAGTTCAATGCGGCAACGGGGGAATCGGCAATAGCGGCGGGCCCCCCTGCCTCACAGGGGCCCCATAGCGGCTGCGTGATGTGCCACTAGCTAGGGGCTTCTGGGGGAGCGGGGGCCCTAGGCAGCTGCCTGGTCTGCCTGCCCCTAACGTCAGCCCTGAATGCCATCCCAGCAAGGGACTATTACACAGCACAGTGTGGAAGGCTCCCAACTCCACCTGGCTAAGGGGATTCCTAATCGTTTCCGGGCTGCCTGTATCTCACCATCACCTGTTACCGGTACCCTGGACATTGGCCAAAAACCACAGTAAACGGTAAAGAGACTGCAACCTTGTGTCCTCTGCCCTGGGGATTCAGCTTCACCTGTGGAAAGCCATACCTTCCCTGCTGCAGTACCATTATTCCCAGTGGACCCCTTTAAGCGGCGTCAGTCATCCCTGACCGAGTACCACAGGTGGCGTCACAAACTTTCTTTATCCTAAATAACCCCTTTAAAGACCTTCCCTTTAATTTGGACGCTCAGGGCCATGGACCGGGTCACTGCAACCATGACCACCCCAGTAACGATGACCCGCTACCGAGTACCCCAAGGTCCTAGAGGGCATTCCAGAAGCCACTTATTATTATAGCAGATCTTGCTAGCGGAAATTGGTCCAATGCAAAAGGATCCCATTCTATGACATTCTTATGACTTTTTCTTATGCAACAACCCCATTGAGATGTCAATTTAAAAAAAGCAGAAGCAATGAATTGGTTTGAGAAGGTAGAGGAAATAAAAAAAAATTGCTGCATTCTTCAAAAGAACCAAGTCACTCTTTGTGATGGCAGACTTGAGAATCCTCCCAGCGTGCGCTGCAAGGATTCGCAGGTAATCTGCACAGGGAATGTCGGTCAGGTATGCGATATACAAACCCCGGCCAGAACATGACTAGCCATCCAATACACTTGTATTGAGTGAGCCCGCGCCCACCAGAAGGGTTCTGACTGGGAGTATGCATATTGCATACTTGACTGCCATTTCCATTGCAGACGCCAGCGAATCATTGCAGCGCTCAGTGCGAGCCATCGGTGGATTCACAAGTCTGAAGTCACACAGAGTAACTGCAGACTTGTCATTCTAGACCAGACAACCCCTTTAACAGTAGATGAAAATGTGGGTCAGTCTACAAGAGAATTGAGACTTTGGAGGTTTATTGTCTGGCAAGACTAGAAACCAAAAACACAATGTGACATCTACTGTAAAATGGCTCAAGTCCAGATACCAACCTAATTACAATGTTTTGGATGGATTTCCAAATAAATGATGGCTCATGGTCTTCAGTCAACTTAAGATAATATGTTCAAGATGATAACTAATCCACACAGACTCAAGGATAAATATGCTGCCAAGAATTTTTCAATTTTTAAAGTACACACTACATTGTTAAGGTGGTAGAAACAGTCCCAAACCAGAAATGGCAGAGTGCTTTATTAAGAACAGCAATAAATGTAAAAGTATGATCACATATTTATGTTTTGATACAGTATTTGAAGCTAAAAGCCAGGAGTTGATTAAAAAAAAAGTAGGAGTCGAAGTTTATTCGTAATCAACGTTTTCAATTTATGATCCATTCATGGCTTGGCTTCAAAAACTAATTAAAAAACTGAACATGGAAAACCAGGCTTAGCTGGGCTGAGTATATGCACAAATCTGTTTGCTATGTCTTTGAGATACTACATATGGGACTTATCACCTTCAAGCCTATTAGTGCTAGCTCCAGCGTCACTCCTAAAAGTTTGTAACATGTCTAGTGTAAATCCATTCTAAAGAAGATAACCAACCACAATAATTGATGCAGCTCAAGGTTTGCAAATATTGAGAACATCCGGTATAGAAAAAAACTAAATATATTTACAGTACGACACATTGCCACGTCGAACTGAGATCTTCAGGAAATGATAAAAAAACAGTTGTCAATTTGATGACACAATGCAGAAGAAGACTCTGGTCCTAAAATATTATCACATGAGGAATGTACTTTAATAGGTTATAACATTATAGTCACAGCTGCTGTGACCATGGCACCCTTTAAGTGGTGGGGTATGTTAGGCAGCAAGTAAAAGTCAGTTTTTGAAGTTGATGTGTTGGAAGCAAGAAAAGTGGGCAATAACAAGGGTCTGAGCGACTTGATCATGAGCCAAATTGTAAGCTAGATCACAGAGCATTCAAAAAATGGCAGGTCTTGAGAGTGGTGTGTTCACAGTAGGCGGTTATTATTACTTTCCAAAAATGGTTCATGGAAGGACACCAGGTCAAGGCTCATTGGAGCTTACGGAGTGCGATCTCTAGCTCTTCTGGTACAATCTCAAAAAACTACTGTAACATATCTTGAGAAAAACATTAACACTGGCTGTTTAGAGTGCCTATGCTATGCTGACCTTCTCTGAAGGCATTTTCAATGGTAGGTAAGTTTTACAAAGGCACCATTCAGCAATAGGACAAGGTGCCCTAGCCTGATGAGTCATGTTTTCTTTGACAAAGTATCTAGTAACAGTACAGGGGAATTTCGTGCAGGGGGAGAGGATTCTGGTGCTAAATTGACAAAGTTTTCAAAGTAACTGACATAGTCTTGAAGGTATCCTAAATTGATTTCTGAGTAATAAATTTCTCAAAAGTGTACAGAAATTCACGTCAATAGACAACTAATGGACAACTACTATATTTCCAACAGTTAAGTTGCATAACTGATATATTAATGAAGGTCCTTGGTCACTCGTAATTTTTCTGTTATGTGTCAGATTGTATAGTTTCGTTTAGGATTGAGAGAACTCTGAAAAGTAATATTAAATATTTCTCATGTGCATAAATTCTTTATCTGCATCTTTGGTATATAGTAGAATTCTGTTAACCAACTGTAATCAGATGTTTCCAAAAGCAGAAGTTTTATATGGAATCATTGGTAAAGAGTAGGACATGTTTAAGAATTAGCCTTGTCCATGAAATGTGATGTTCACACTTTAGATATGGATCACAATAATATCACTATATATAGGCTGACAGAAATAAATTGTGAATATTAGATTATACAGAATAGTAAAAACATTGCAATTTATAATTAGTTATATGTGGTCCATCTCAGACAGGGAAAGATAAACATTTTGCCATGTTAGGAGTGACATCTAGTGTTCGCCCTTCATAACTGCCAATCCCAAATGAGTTTGCGAAATGGTTTCTAATATCTGTAATAGAAATGGGCTAATTCTCTTACAGAAAAAAAAAGAAACAACTTTTGATGCAGTCATTAGTTACCCATTCTTACCTGCACCCTATTTGTGGCTAAAGTCAGTTGGTCATCCTAAGGGTCTTTGTGGACGTGCAATGCTTGCTGACCATTATAGAGTTCCCTGGTTTATTTTTTCTATTATTGCAGCTCTCTGTTTTTATATCAGGCTCCCTGACAGTCTTCCTCTTCAATGATCACAAGGGCAGAGCTTTACGTTTCACTTTGCAGCCCATATATATAAGGATCCATTGCGGGTTTCCCATTTCTACAAAAAAATCCACTTTTCTGGTAATGTTGCTAATTAACAAAAAAAAATTTTTGTGTGTCATGCCCAGAGGTGTATCTAGCCTTTCCTGCACCCGGGGCAAAGGATCAGTTATGGAACCTGGGCTTCCATATCACTTCAGCAGTGCCACAGGCTGATCGCCTCCATGGCATGCTGCATTGATGCAGTAATTAAACAAAAATGTCCATAAACATAGTAATGCTGATCAGAGGGTTCCTCCACCATGAAAGGAAATCCCGCAGGAAGCATAAAGGGGGTGTGGAAAGCTTACACTAACCCAAAAGATACAGAGTATCATAACACACCACTCAAGAAACGATGTAAAAAGGTAACAAACTTTATTTAAAGTACATTGAATGCTAAAAAACGTAACAACAAACACTGAACAGTAAGAGGAAGGATTGATTATACCTGAGTAAAATGCACAGAAATTGAGATTGAGGTAGAAAATAGCCCAGGCTTTAGGATAGAGTAAGTATATATAATCTAATATAGTAACATCATATCAAATTGATCCTCCTTTGCCAAAGTGAAAAGTGCAAGTGCATAGAGGATTAATATAAGTACCGTTTCGCGTTCTTGCTTTGTCAAGGGGAAAAGCTGTGCATGTCATGTCTCCAATACCTTGCCACCAATGCCAATACCGCATCGCGTATGGCACCGCCGCCCCCGGGTCCCAGGTGCATCCGTTTCCGGCACTCACTGTCGGCGTGCAGGGAGGAAATCCTCCATGATGTCATATCCGCACAGCCGACAGTAAAGAGGCCTTCAACAAAATGGTGGGTCCTGAGCGCGGTGTGCATGCGCGTCGCCATTTTGTAAGGGTCAAATTGCAATGATAAGGAAATCAATTCACATACTGGCCAGTCAAGCTGACGTAAACCTCCCCAAAGCCCAGCGATACGTGGCTCACTGTGTATAGAAAGGTAAGGGACACCATCACCAAGAAAAACATTATGCAGTAACAACCACTATTCAAATACATATCGTTTACAGGAAAAACATATCGGAATATATATATAAACACCAGGGGAACAAAAAAAAGAAAAAGGGGGAGGCAAAAAGAGAACAACAACATAATAATATGTCATCACATGGCGGTACATCTAAGTTCTCCAAGGAAATCCTCCTCCTATGTCTCCTTGTCTCCAAATCATAACCAATAAATATTTCCGGGCTGCAGGAAGATGTGATGTTATCCACAAATTATTCCAATGGGGAACATTAGGCCAGCTAAGGCTGGTTTCACACTTGCGTTTTGATCTGCACCGTTTAAAAAAAAAACGCAGGTGGTGAAAAAACGCATGTAAACGCGTGCAAACGCTGCGTTTTTTAGACGCATGCAAAAAAAAAACGCGGCGTTTTGACGCGTTTACATGCGTTTTTTCCTGTATTTGCGTTTTTGAAACGCATGCTGAGAAGTGTGTGACAGCTGCCAATCATCAAAATGAACTAGAAAACCCACTATTAATAGAATTAGCTAGGGTTAGGGTTAGGGTTAGGATCCCTAGGGTTAGGGGTAGCTTTTTATTAGAAGAATGTCCTGGTCACCAGGTCACTGATAAGCCACTCCCCACCATCAAGGTGATAAAGGGATCCAAACCCTAACCCTACCCCTAACCCTAACCATAACCCTAGAGATCCAAACCCTAACCCTACCCCTATCCCTAACCCTAACCCTAACCCTAACCATAACCCTAGGGATCCAAACCCTAACCCTACCCCTAACCCTAACCCTACCCCTAACCCTAGGCATCCAAACCCTAACCCTACCCCTAATCCTAACCCTACCCCTAACCCTACCTCTAACCCTAGGGATCCTAACCCTAACCCTAACCCTAAGGGTTAGGATCCTAACTCTAACCCTAAGGGTTAGGATCCCTAGGGTTAGGGTTAGGGTTAGGATCCCTAGGGTTACTAGGGATCCTAACCCTAACCATTACCCTAGGGATCCTAACCCTAACCCTAACCCTATCCCTAAGGGTTAGGATCCTAACCCTAACCCTAAGGGGTAGGGTTAGGGTTAGGATCCCTAGGGTTAGGGTTAGGATCCCTAGGGTTACTAGGGATCCTAACCTTAGGGTTAGGGTTAGGATCCCTAGTAACCCAAGGGTTAGGGTTAGGGTTAGGGTTTTCTTGTGTTTTCTTGTGTTTTTCTATAGAAACGCATGCAAACGCATGTGCTTAAAAACGCATGCGTTTACATAGACAGCAATACATTTTTTTGCCGGGAATAAACGCATGCGTTTTGTTGCGGCAAAAAAACGCCGCTAGAAATTACTACAGGTTGCATTTCTGCAACTAAATGCACGCATAAAAAAACGCATGCGTTGCCAAAAACGCGTCAAAACGCATGCAAAAAAACGCATGCGTTTTTAATGTTAAGTATAGAAAAAAAAACACATGTTTTTTAGCGCTAAAATGCAGCGGCAAAAACGCAAGTGTGAAACCAGCCTTAGATGTCATAAAGTTGTAGAGTGGCAAGTGCCTTTAACCGGAGCATTATAGAATAATTTTCCAGAATTATTACCAAGGTGAAAAGATATAAAGAAAAAACATACATATGAATAAAGACATAACAAAAATAGAATTAAAAGGCAGAGAATTATAAAAATGGAGCAAAGCTCAGCTTCTCATTGAGCCCCCCAGGGGACATAGTGTCAAGTTCAACAATCCACCTAGTTTCGGATTGTGCTAGCAGCTGTTTTAAATTACCCCCTCGTATCCTCCCGTGAATCCTGTCAATACCTCTAACTTTGAGGCCTCGGGGGTCAGAATTATGATATAACAAAAAATGTTTATGCAGCGTTTTCAGTATAGACTTGTCCTCCACCTCCTTTGCGACTAAGATGTCCCTCACATGTTCTCTCACTCTAATACGCAGTTCCCTAGACGTTAAACCAATATATGTTTTGGAACAGGGACACTGTGCAAAGTATATAACAAATGTGGTGGTGCAGGATATATAATGAACAATATTATATTAACGAGACCCAACAGCATTTTTAAAGGTTTTAGCCCTTACAATGTTGGATAAATTGCACGCCATGCAGTTCCCACACGCAGGGCTGCCACTAGAAATTTCGGGGCCCCATACTGGCAAAATTTTCGGGGCCCCCTTAAGACTCCGCCCAGGCTCCACCCCGGCCCCGCCTCCAACCCTCGAACTGTCCACAGCACCACCGCTGTCTCTTGGAAAAACTCCACTTCTCACCAATCACACATTAACAGTTCCATCACCAGATCACACACATAGCCAGCAGATTTTGTTTTGGCCAAAAGGTTTTTTTAATCTGCCACGATGACAAGGTAGACTCTTTTGGCTGGGCCCTACTCTACTCTAACTTATTAAACATTTGTTAAAATATGCAATACAATTTAGGTATGTTTTTATTTATTTTTCAATTTTTCAAATGACCAATAATACCACATACAAGGGACAAATACCACAACACCATGACCAGACACCACATTATCACCACATAGTGACCTATAATACTATCTACAAGGAATAAATACTGCCTCACCATGTGCAGACCACATATTACCACCACAGTGACCGAACAATATCGCATACAAAGGACAAATACCACCGCAGCATGTACAGACCACATATTACCACCACATGGTGACCAACTACATACAAGGAACAAATACCAACACAACATGGCCTGACCACATATTACCACCACGCGGTGACCGAATAATAGCACGTACAAGGAACAAATACCAGCACACCATGACCAGACCACATATTACCACCACATAGTGACCAAATAATAGCACATACAAGGAACAAATACCGCCACACCATGGCCGGACAACATATTACCACCACATTGTGACTGAATAGTACAATACTGATCATTAATAAAAAAAAATACTATCACCATAAGTGCCATTATACATAGGAGATCTGTACTTAGTATGCAGTGTCTGTGTACAGGTAATACAGTGGTCACCGGTGCCATTATACACAGGAGCGCTATATATAGTGTCAGTGTACAGGTAATACAGGGATCACCAGTGACATTATACACAGGAGCTCTATATATAGTGTCAGTGTACATTTAATACAGTGATCACTAGTGACATTATACACAGTAGCTTTGTGTATAGTGTCAGTGTACAGGTAATACAGTGATCACCAGTGACATTATACACAGGAGCTCTGTATACAGTATACAGTGTATGGTGTCAGTGTACAGGTAACATACTGACTCACCAGTGACGTCTCTAGCTGAAGTCCTTCATCTTTGCATTTCTTTTTAATCCAGCGCAGACCGCCATCACTTCTTTAAGCCAGGACTCGTCTCTGCATAAAATAACACAGTTATCTAGAGCACCGCTTCCAGAGCACATTCCCCACTTTTTCCCTTTCTTCTACACTACACATCTGAATACAGACATTCACCCACCATTAATATATACTGTAATTGGTTATTATGCAACCCACCATTCCAAATATAAATTATAATACGCCACTGAGCCCCTTCTAGCTATACATAGCCACTTTCCCCATTTAATATATAAATTAATTAGCATCTGTACTCTTTCCCCCAATTTATTTCCAGTTACTTTATCCTCAACGATCCCACTATGTACCTCCCGCTCTAACCCTAACTCCGATTCATTATAGTTACATGCCCCTTCTGCCTCAATTCATTGTCATGTCTTCTCTCTCTCCCACCCTCTATTCATTATCAACTGCTCTTCCACACCCTCAAAATTCATTATTTGCTCTCCCTACCTTCAATACACTATTGGTTCTCCCCACCCCCACCTTCAATTCAATTGCTGTCCACCGTCCCTCACACTCACTTGATGTGCAGTCCCCATCACCCCACTTCATCATTTGCAGTCCACCTTACTTCATCATTTAGTCCCCTATCCCCCTTCACTTCATCTGCAGTCCCCCTTACTTTATCATTTGCAGCCCCCTATTATTTCATCATGTGCAGTACCTCCTCAAACACAATTCATCATCTGCAGTCTCCATCACTCCCACATCATCATTTGCAGTCCACATCACCCCCACATCATCATTTGCAGTCCCCATCACTTGCAATCCCCATCACCATCACCTCATCATTTCCAGTCCCCATCACCCCTGCATCATTTTCAGTCCACATCACCCCCACATCATCATTTGCAGTCCACATCACCCCGCATCATCATTTGCAGTCCACATCACCCCCACATCATCATTTGCAGTCCACATCACCCCGCATCATCATTTGCAGTCCACATCACCCCCACATCATCATTTGCAGTCCACATCACCCCGCATCATCATTTGCAGTCCACATCACCCCCACATCATCATTTGCAGTCCCCATCACCCCCACTTCATCATTTGCAGTCCCCTATCATTTCATCATGTGCAATACCCCCTCAAACACACTTCATCATCTACAGCCCCCTATCATTTCATCATGCGCAGTGCCCCCTCAAACACACTTCATCATCTGCAGCCCCCTATCATTTCATCATGTGCAGTGCCCCTCAAACACATTTCAACATCTGCAGCCCCCTATCATTTCATCTTGCGCAGTACCCCCTCAAACACACTTCATCATCTGCAGCCCCCTATCATTTCATCATCTGCAGCCCCCTATCATTTCATCATCTGCAGCCCCCTATCATTTCATCATCTGCAGTGCCCCCTCAAACACACTTTATCATCTGCAGTCTTACTCCTCCCACCACACCCATTTAAAAAAACAAAAATAAAAATGTTTTTTAAACTTACCTCAGTCGTTCCGGGGCGTCTAGTGTTTCCAGCAGTGAAGCAGCAGCTAGAATGTATGGGCTGCTGAGAGGACCTGACAGGAGCCCATACATTCTAGCACATTCACTACTGAGATTGCTAGAATGTATGGGCTGTAGTCAGGACCTGCAGGGAGCCCATACATTCTAGCTACAGCCGAGCAGGAGCTGCACAGCCGACTAGGTAAGACGCCGTGCACAGCTCCAAAACGGCTCCCGGGCCCCAGCGCCGACGCGTGCGCCGCAGTGCACAGTATTTTAGTGCACGTTGGGGCCCGGTCAGTAGAAGCACAACAGTGGGGCCCCGGATCTGCGGGCCCCTCTGTGTACTGCTGCTGACCGGGCCCCATACAGCAGTAACGGCTGTAATGCCCTGATGGCGGCCCTGCCCACACGGGAAACAGCCCCATCTTTGTTTGGGGTTTCCAAAAAAACTCTTTTGTGGAGCCACATAGTGACTTCTCACTAGTTGGTCCTTCAAATTTTTGCTCCTTCTTGATGTGATGAGGGGTCTTGTTGAGATTTTCTTATTTAATATGGGGTCAGTTTGAAGAACAGGCCAATGCTTGGTCAGAATCTGACGCATGGTGTCCCACTGACAATTAAATGTTGAAATAAATCTAGCGCCAGAGTTGTAAAGCAATTTCTGACGCGGGGTATATTTAGCACGATGGTAACCATGTTTGATATTTTTTTGGCTATACCCTCTTTCAAAAAAGCGATTTTTCAAATCCTTGGCCTGTTCTTCAAACTTATCCACCGTGGAGCAGGTTCGTTTTGCTCTAAGGAACTGACCAATAGGGATAGCTTTAATAGTCGAGTGGACATGTCCCGAGGAGGCATGGAGAAAAGAGTTAACAGAGGTATCTTTCCTGAAGATGTCAGTGTGGACGGACCCCGAGTCATCAATTGACAATGCAATGTCTAAAAAGTCAATCCTGCGCTCATGCCATTTATATGAAAGTCTAATGTTGTAATCATTGTCATTCAGGATCGACACAAATTTCTCCAGTTCAGGGACCGGGCCTTGCCAAATAATCAAAAGATCATCAATATAACGAAACCAGCACTGCACACGGTCGGCGGAGCATGCCCCATCCCCATGAAAAACCTCCCTCTCCCAATATCCAAGGAAGAGGTTAGCGTAGGCGGGCGCACACGCCGCCACCATTGATGCAGTAATTGAAGCAAAAGGAGCCCCGAACAACTATTGAGAGCATTTATTGAACATTCATTTCAGTAGGCCAACATTTCAGATTTTAAAATAATTTTTCAAGCTGGTGTTATAAAATATTCTAATTTACTGAGATAATGACTTTTGGGTTTTCATTGGCTGTAAGCCATAATCATCAACATTAACAGAAATAAACACTTGAAATAGATCACTCTGTTTATAATGACTCTATATAATATATGAGTTTCACTTTTTGTATGGAAGAACTGGAAAAAATTAACTTTTTGATAATATTCTTAATTTTGTGAGAAGCACCTGTATGTCAGAGCTGCTGCTATGCTATGCGCTTTTGGTGTTCTCTCTCTGCTGCTGCCTGCCAGTCTGCGCTGCAGCGTCATTTTTGTTTTCCCGTTGACTGCCTCATATGCAATGTACCAACAAGGTGGAACTCCAATTCACCACCAATGAGTGCGCCTCCATGCGGGACATGGTGCTGTGTTGCGCTGCTTTGTATACTTCACCAACATGGTCAGCGCTGATGATGCCATCATGAGCATTACTATACCACTTCTATGCCTGCTGGAAAAAAAACACTTCAGGCAATGATGGATGATGTGGTGGCACAGAAGGAAGAGAAGAAGAAGGAACAGGGACCATTCAGACCTTTATCAGGTCTATTGTCCACATATTGTATATCTTGGAAGGTGAGTTGCTGTATCAACAGTGGCCAGGTACACAACTGTCCAACCAGGGGACAGCTTTTGAGGAGGAGGAGGGACAAAGTTTGCAGCAGGGTGCCACTTAAATCAGCCCACAGGCATTACTGGAGCATGGCTGGAAGGATACAGAGGACCCATACCATACACCTCCCGAGGACAGCTTGTCGTTCCATCTAGGCAATCTGGCACACATGAGCCAATACATGCTGCTGTGCCTGCTCAATGACCTCAGAGTTGCCCAGATTCTTACTAGTGCTTATTACTGTGTGGTTACCCTGCTGGGTCACCACTACATAGACAATGTGCCATAATTACTTCTGTTATGATCCTTAGTGGTTGAGGATCACAAATTACTCCAGCTAAGTAACAAACATAGGACAAGCTCTAGGGAGGTGGCAAACTGGACTGACCGCAAATCTGAACCTATCCAAACACACTAGAAGTAGCCGGTGAACGTGCCTAAAAATCCTAGACGTCTCGAGCCAGCCTGAGGAACTAACTACCCCTAGAAAGAAAGAAAGACCTCTCTTGCCTCCAGAGAAATAATCCCCAAAGATATAGAAGCCCCCAACAAATAATAACGGTGAGGTAAGAGGAAGGCACATACACAGGGGTGAAAGCAGATTCAGCAAATGAGGCCCACTAATACTAGATAGCAGAAAATAGAAAAGGGAATCTATGCGGTCAGTAAAAAACCCTTACAAAATATCCACTCTGAGATTTCAAGAACCCCCACACCAACTAACGGTGTGGGGGGAGAAACTCAGTCCCCTAGAGCAACAGCAAGCGAGGAAATCACATTTTAGCGAGCTGGACTAAAAACATAATGAACACTGATAATCAAAAAATGATCAAACAAAAACTTAGCTTGTCTTGGAGAGACTGGGAGCAAGGTAGCCACAAGGAATCTGAAGAGCACTGAATACATTGATAGCAGGCAAGGAACTGAGTATCCAGGTGAGCTAAATAGGAAACCAACCAAGGATAACGAACCAGCTGATGCAGCCAACCTGCAGAAAGACAACACTACACAGTACCGCTTGTGACCACTAGAGGGAGCCCAAAAATAGAATTCACAACATACTTCCGTCAATGGTGCAGGATCACAAAATATGTGAATACAAGCGCACGCTGGTAGAGGCACTGCTAATAGCGTTCCCACCTGACAGCGAGTGCTCAGTGGAAAGACAAGGCAGAGGAGGAAGTCGCCAATGCAGCTGGGGCACTGCTACCACCTCGGAAGTCAGGGCAAGTGTGGCTGAAATGTGGCAAAATTTTCTCAGCACTCCACAATATCCGCATAATGGTCCATATTAGCAACAGGCAAAGTTACAACAAAATGATGGAAGAGTACGTGTTCACACATCTTCACGAACTAACTGATGGGTCTGCCCCATTTAAGTTCTGGGTCTCCAAATTGGACACATTGCCTGAGCTTACCCTTTATGCCTTGGAGGTGCTGGTCTGTCCTGCGACAGGCTTATTGTCGGAATGTGCGTTTAGCACAACAGGGGGTGTGATCACAAACAGGTGCATCGGCCTGTCCACAGCCAATGTGTGGCAGCCAACATTCATTAAAATGAACCAGGCGAGATTCCCACAGGATTTGTCCATATCTTTGGCTGACTAGACAACTGTACCAGCTGCACTGAACCATTGTTCAACTAAATTTGCCATGCGTTTAATTTTGGGGCCTCCCCAAATAAAAACAAAAAAACAGTACTGGCTACCTCCTCTGCCTCTTCCATCTGCTGTACACCCATATGTCCACCTCCACCTACTCCTCCACTTGGACCTCTGCATCCTGGTTGTAGATTGTTAATTTATTTTATTTTAATTTTGTGTTCTTTTACGTAATTTACCTATCCACATTTGTTTGCAGGCCAATTGTCCTGCTCTTACCCTTATTTTGCTTCCTTTTGCAGCCCCCGGGCCATTAATATGATCATTTTACAGCCATTTGAGAGCACTAAAGTTCGGATTATCAAGGGGTATTATCAAGTGGTCTTATCAACAGCTCAGAGCTATGCAGTTCTTACTTCCTGGTTGCTTGGGAGGAGGATGCACAATGTTATCATTATATTTCCATATAGAGATAATAGTGCATTTGAGCAAGCACATGGCTCAGGAAAGTGAGAGCTTTAATTAGGTGAGCTTCTCTGGAAACTGCCGTTGCAGGGGGCTGCAGGATTAGGATTCTACAGGACTGATAAGTGCCCGTTCAGGAGCTCAGAGGCAGGGAAAGGGAGGTAGACATATACACTCACCGGCCACTTTATTAGGTACACCATGCTAGTAACGGGTTGGACCCCCTTTTGCCTTCAGAACTGCCTCAATTCTTCGTGGCATAGATTCAACAAGGTGCTGGAAGCATTCCTCAGAGATTTTGGTCCATATTGACATGATGGCATCACACAGTTGCCGCAGATTTGTCGGCTGCACATCCCAAAGATGCTCCATACAAGGCAGGATGGATCCATGCTTTCATGTTGTTTACGCCAAATTCTGACCCTACCATCCGAATGTCGCAGCAGAAATCGAGACTCATCAGACCAAGCAACGTTTTTCCAATCTTCTACTGTCCAATTTCGATGAGCTTGTACAAATTGTAGCCTCAGTTTCCTGTTCTTAGCTGAAAGGAGTGGTACCCGGTGTGGTCTTCTGCTGCTGTAGCCCATCTGCCTCAAAGTTCGACGCACTGTGCGTTCAGAGATGCTCTTAGGCCTACCTTGGTTGTAACGGGTGGCGATTTGAGTCACTGTTGCCTTTCTATCAGCTCGAACCAGTCTGCCCATTCTCCTCTGACCTCTGGCATCAACAAGGCATTTCCGCCCACAGAACTGCCGCTCACTGGATTTTTTTTTCTTTTTCGGACCATTCTCTGTAAACCCTAGAGATGGTTGTGCGTGAAAATCCCAGTAGATCAGCAGTTTCTGAAATACTCAGACCAGCCCTTCTGGCACCAACAACCATGCCACGTTCAAAGGCACTCAAATCACCTTTCTTCCCCATACTGATGCTCGGTTTGAACTGCAGGAGATTGTCTTGACCATGTCTACATGCCTAAATGCACTGAGTTGCCGCCATGTGATTGGCTGATTAGAAATTAAGTGTTAACAAGAAGTTGGACAGGTGTACCTAATAAAGTGGCCGGTGAGTGTATATGACTGATACATAGAAATCAATGGGTTGGAGAGAGACAAATTGGTATTTTAGGAGTTAATTATTCTTCTGGAATGTAGCTACTTCACACACTTGGCTGGAGGGTGAAAAACTTTGAGATGCAGTTTGTGGATGTACACTATACATCCACTATTGGAATATGATTTACTTCCCCAATTGAGTAAAATATCCTTTGGCCTACTTCAACTGCCCTTTGTGGTTATATTTTGCTTACGTTTTTGGAGGGTCTTTCCATGAGAATTAAGGATGAGCTGGCTAGTCGTGATATTCCGACTTTGCCCTACAACTTGGTGTTCCTCGCTACTCGGATCGACATCAGCCTTCAGGAGTGCTCTAAGGAGGTGTTAAATATTAATTATTGGTTAGTGATTTATTCTTATTCTCAATTCTGTACTGAGCACATTGCCTCATGGAAGGTTTAGCTGACATTATGTGTGTTATTTCTGCATATTTAGCTCCGGTTAGATGTTAACACCATATAGAGAAAACACGTGCTGTGTGGGACATATATAACCACATGACCCACAGGATGGGGGGACACTTCATGCATACACTTTACTCTGACACCAGGTTGAATGGACAGATGGTATGTGAGTTAACCATGTGGTTCTTTATTCAGCCTTTCTTTTTTACAGAGACAGACGCAATCTACCATTCAGGTTCCCAGGAAAGATAGGGAACAAACTTTGATATGGACAATCTCTTTGTAACTATTTCACCTATGTTATATTTTGCTATACTGATGCTTTTTGGTGGACAATCCAATAAACCACTAAATTTTTTATAAGAAATATTGTGACATTTTCTTTAGAATATCACATCTTGTAAAAAGTCCTGAATAAATAAATATACGAAATAAGCATATTTAACAGCAGGTGACCCACGAGAGAAGATCTGTGTGCATGGCTCCTACTTTTCAAAGGCCAATCTTGTCACCAACCTCAGCTTTGATCCTCTCCTCTGAATCCAAGCAATTCCTCAGGAGGTTCATCATGCCGAGGGGAGGTGCTTCTATTGTGGCAAGTCCAGAACATTTAATTCACTCCTGCCCTGAAAAAACGTGAAACTCAAAAGTTTGAAAAGTGTGTGTGACTACACAGTATTTATTCTTTATTAGTCCAGATGTAATATTCTTCTGTGGGTTAAGAGACATAGGTCATCGCTCATATGAGCCTAAACGTTGACTCTTGAATTATTTATTGTGTTGCTATCCTTGGAGGACAGGGACACTGGGTAATTGAACAATTGATGTTTGCTAATATGTTGTTTGCCCATTGTACCAGGCCATGCAGCTTGTTGGCCTGCAAACATTAAAGGATAAACTATGCAAATTGATTAAATTCTGGAACAAATAAAGGTGACCTCATCCCACCTTTCCCCTGACATGTGGATGATGGCCTGAAGGACAGATGTGGGTATAAAAAGGACCTACTCTTTATGCAGAGAGACTCTACAAAACAGCAGCCAGGACACCATGACTCCAACCGGAGGCATACAAATTTGAGAGATTCTACAGGATGCCAGCATAAGGGACCACAGCCCTAGCTGGAGGAATATAAATCTTCTTCATTGACCAATACTGAACCCATGGAGACGTTTGGAGAAGCCAGGTTGGGACCACAGTAAAGGGTTGAGGGCTTTCAGTGGGATGAGCCCTGGTCCATGCATTCTTTCTAAAGACAGCTGAGCCAACGGACGAGAGCAGCCACTGACCCTCATGTCTCCATAGTGCATCTTCGAGCAAACCTCTCTTCCAATCCTAAGGTATATTATCTCTGACACTGCACTCAGGATGGATCATGAGAAGGTGTCGGCCATCCTGAAGTGACCTTGTCCTAACCATCTAGCAGCAATTCAGTGGTTCCTCGGATTTGCTAATTACTACCGCCTGTTCATTCCACATTTCTCCTCTCGGACCGACCCAATCTCTGACCTGACATGCAAGGGAGCTAACAGTAGGGTGTGGACTTGTCACACTGTGGCTGTATGTGATTAGGGAGAGGGGCCCTGCACTATCCCTAGGATTGGAGCCCTAACTATCCCTGCTCCTAAAGGTACCTCTGATGGTGAGGAGGTTTGAGCCACATGCCTTACTGTTCTCTTGTAATACCCTAAGCTGTCCTCTCCCTCTCCTCCAGGAGGCCTGGGAAAGAAATGAGAGTGTGTAAATACGTAAGGCAAACATGGATAACAAAAATCAACTAACATACAAAACACTCACCAAAGGTAAATACGTATATATGGAAGGGTAGGAATGTACAAACCAAATGGGAATAGGACAATGAGGAAACAATACTCCCAAACACAGCATACAACAATCTCCAGCAGCAAAAACAATCTCCAGCTCAGTACAGCAACTCCAGGGAACCAGGAAGTAAACTTTCACTAGAGCGGAAGAGAAGATCTGGCCAGATTTTATAGAGAGATGAAATGACCAAGTCAGGAGCAGCTGCGAGATGGAGCTCCATGTTTCTAACCTGCATTGAAAGGGTTGTTAACCTCTTCAGTACCAAAAGAAATTAAATCCATTTATATGGGACACGAAACACACAGACTAAGTGCAAGACCTGCAATTCACAATACATAATGATCTTCTAACCCCAGATCTCCCAAGGGCACATGACACAGTCATGACTGTACCCCCTTCTACGAGGAGCCACAGGACCCTCGGGGCTTCGGGTTATCAGGTTGGGCCAAAGAAAAGGTCCTTATCAACCAACAGGCATTAACCTCAGATGCTTGCACTCACATTGTCTTATCAGGACCATTACCCTTCCAATGTAGTACAGGTACTGTACAGAGTGGTGAATCATACGGGAATCACCGATTTTTGCTACCTGAAATTCTAAATTGCCATCAATAATAAGCGGTTTCAGTTGTAAAGGTGACGGTTTCACAGGCGCAACAAATTTTTTGAGCAAAGACCTGTGGAAAACATTATGGATCTTGAGAGTTGGTGGAAGCTTGAGACGAAAAGCTACAGGGTTGATTACGTCGTCCACCTTATAAGAACCAATAAACCTAGGACCTACGTAATTTCCAAGAAGGAACTTTTAGTTTAATATTTGTATTGGACAGCCATACTAAACCCCCAGGTCCAAACGTGGAAATCGTTTCTTATCAGTCATTCATTTTTATTTGTCCCCCATGATCTTCAAATTATTCTGAACCCCTTCCCACAGAAATCAGAGTGAAGAAAAAAATTGTTCCTCCCCGGGAACCCATGAAGACTCATTTTTACTGAAGTTACAGAATTGTGGATGGAAACCATATCAGCCAAAATATGGTGATTTACCAGTGGACTCGCTAAGACAATTGTTTAAAGCAAACTCATCCACTGGTAAAAAAAGGAGACAATCCTCCTGCTTATCTGACACAAAACATCCGAGGTGTGTCTACAAACTTTGGTTCAGTCTGACAATTAGGCCGGAGTCACACTACCGTATAACATGGTTGAGTGGTATGCGATAAAACATCGCATAGCACTTAGCCCAGTGTTATTTTATGGTGCAGCTGAGATCTGCGATTATTTTCTCATGCCGATGCGGCAATAGAGAACAATCACAGCATGCTGCAATTTGCAGTGTGACTTGGCTCATTCACACCCATGCAAGTCTATGGGTGCGAGTGAAACATTGTACAGCACTCAGATATCACCCAAGTGTAGTGCGATATGCACCAACGCCGGCAGCAGAAGATATGGAGAAATTAATTTCTCCGCCTCCTCCTCAGATGTGCTCCGATCTTGTCATGCGAGAGGATTGGAGCACAGTAGCATGACACTCGGCTCCTGCTCACATCTGTGCCAGTGTCTTGGCGTTAGGGAGAGCAGGTAAATTAATAAAGTGCGCAATTTTTCTAGACCTATCCACTACAAAAAAAAGTAACCTTTATCAGAGGGCAAAGGAAGATCCATAATGAAATCCATGGATAAATGAGTCCATAGTCGATCAGGAATTGTAAATGGTAAAAAAAGTGCCCCAGATGGACGAGTATGTGGGGTCTTGGAACACGCAAGACACTAGAGGAGGACACAAAGTCAACTACATGCTCATGCAACCTTGGCCACCAAAAATGATGAGAAAGGAGGTCAAAGGTCACCTTATTACCTGGGTAACCAGCCAGAGCCGAGTCATGATGTGACTCTAAAATTTTGACATGCAGATGAACAGGTACAATTTCCTTGAAGGACCAGCAGCGGTGTCCCCCTGAGCCTTCAATACCTCACCCTCAATTTCAGAACACACTGTGGAGTCAACCATCCCTTCGTGTAAAATAGGGACAGTATCATCAATACACCCACCCTGTTATGATCCGGTGACCTTGGAGCCGCATGAGACTTTCTCAGGAGTAGGTGGAACCTGTACTGACTGCAAACCCTAAACTGTCACCGCAACTAGAAGTAGCCGTGGGGTGTACCTAACACATGCTAGACACCTCGACACAGCCGGAGGACTAAATACCCCTATAGATGGAAATGGGAATTCTATCTTGCCTCAGAGCAGAACCCCAAAGGATAGGCAGCCCCCCACAAATATTGACTGTGAGTATTAAAGGAAAGACACACGCAGGCAGAAATCAGGATTTAGCAAAAGAGGCCACACTAGCTAAATAGGAAAGGATAGGACAGAATACTAAGCGGTCAGTATTAAAACCCTAAAAATATCCACAGCAGATAATACAAAAATTCCACCATCTAACTAAAGACATGGAATGTATATCTGCATCTCCTGAGAATCCAACTAGACTGAAATATCCAAACACAGTCTAAGCTGGACAAGAAAAAACATTGAATAGTACTGAATTGTAAAGCACACAGCATGTGTGCTGTAGAAACTAAACCAGAACTTATCTTTGCCGATTTGGCAGCAGGGCAGGAGGAACCAGACAGAGATGCAAAACCTCCAAGAACAATGGACAACTGGCAAGGGCTAATGAATCCTGCACACCTAAATATCCCAGTCAGAGCTGCAATCAGCAGGGACACCTGCCCAGGATTGCAACCCAGGGACAACTGCATTACTACCAACAACCACCGGAGGGAACCCAAGAGCAGAATTCACAACACCACCCCCAGGGAAACTCTGAGACAAAGCATCTGCTTTGATGTTCTTCATTCCAGGATGCTAAGTGACCACAAAATTAAACCTGGTAAAAAAACAAAGACCTTGCCTTGGATTAAGATGGTTAGCAGATTCAAGGTACATCAACTACCCCTTCCAGAAAATGATGCAACTCCTCAAATGCCAACTTAATGGCCAAAAGTTCCTTATTGCCTACATCAGGGGTGGGGAATCTTTTTCTGTAAAGGGCCATTTGTATATTTATACCATCCTTTGGTGGCCATACGAACTCTGCCCACAAAGTACATCCTGACTCTGGCACTGGTGTCAGGATGTAATTTTTCTTGGGAAGCCCTTGAATGTTCAGTAGTGAGCACTGCATGTGTGTGCTAACAGAGCAAGAAGAAATTAATGAGCTTGTGGCAATCAAAATACAGCTCCTTACCCATGAATGCGTTCCCTGAGAATCAGTCAGAGGGCCTGATAAAAGGTCATCAAGGCCATAAATGGCCCTGGGTCCTGAGGTTCCCCACCCCTGGCCTACATCATAGTTTCTTTTGGCCTCCGATAACTTTTTGGAGAAGAAGGCACATGGATGCCACTGTCACGGCGTGACTGTCATGATGTGACTTACCCGGTATAAGACAACCCAACAGTAGGTCTGTCACGAACAGCACAACACACAAGGGAACACCAGGGACACAATTACAACGGTGGGCCCTGACGATAGGGACTGGGGGAATGGGCCCCTCCTGCACTGGCCTGCAGATGTGCCCTGATCTTGCTACCGACCCTATACGGGTTCTTTCAACCCGTCGCCGACCAGGATACCTAGTCCCTCACTTGCCCTGCACCTATCCCTTAATAGGGAGCTGGCAGATGAGAGCACTGGTCCCACCACTGTACTAATACAACATGGGGTAAGAAAATACAGACAAGGTAAAGGTAAACAACACTTAGCTTAATGCTGCAAGACACCGCACAGCAGGAAGAAACACCAGATTCACTGGACACAGCAGTAGAACAACAGTTCCCAGCTATCTCCTTCTCCCAGCTTGGTCGCTTTAGAATGAACTAACACCGGCAGTCAGCTGATGAACCAGGTGACTATTTAAAGGATGGAGGGAGTGGTCACCACAAGCATCAGCTGACCCAGCAGCAATGCAATAACACCAGCGGCCACCGGGTGAGAAAACTGCATTAACCCTCGATGACCAGAAAGGAAAAAATGTTTTAAACTGAGGCAAACCAGATCTGCCACAAATCCAAAATTGGATCGTGACAGTACCCCCCTTTCAATGAGGGGCCTCTGGACCCTCAACACTGGACCTCACCAGTAAACAACCTACAGTGAGGACGTCTCGATTCACCAGAGTTCACCTCCTCAATCACGTGACCCTCAGGTTTACGGTAGACACAGCACGATGGATATGACACCGTGGGAGGCACAAATCTCCAGAGCGCCGACCTGTGGAATGAGTTGTGTATGGGCATTACTGAGGGTAACTCCAACTGATAAGTCTTCGGACTGACAATGGCTGACACCCGATAAGGCCCGATTACCCTTGAACTCCAGATTCCAGTTCCACACTTCCACCTGATATTTTTGGTGGACACCCATACGTAATCATTCACACACAGGTCCGGACCTGAATGTTTATTTTCACGCATGCGACTGCCACAAGATGGTGAACTTTTTACAGAACCGACAACCGAGGCGTCCCCCTGTGTAGCCAAACCCACTCCCCCACTATGCATCGAGGGAACCACCACCCTCTGACATACTGGATTTGAATGTTGTGAGGGTAGCGTCTTGCCCCTACTCCCTTCAAGCACCTCTACTGCCCCCACTGGAGAAGAAGGGGTAGGTTGTAAAAAGACGGCAGAGATCGTAGTTCCCGAACAACAGTCATCACACGACTGACCCCAGCTGACTACTTCTCTGGACCGCCAGTCTATGACCGGGTTGTGTCTTTTCAACCAAGGGAGACCTAAGACCATGGGAGTTGGTATGCCCTCCAAGACGTAGCATGACAGGAACTCTTCATGACAAGCCCCTATACGCAGATGTATATTGTCTACGACTTGGGTAATGCTCCCCTGCCTGAGCGGGGCAGAGTCAATGGCCTGAACGCTTAAGGGACTCGCTAGCGTCCTACTCATCAGGCCATGGGTCTGGACAAAATGAGCATCCACCAAATTGACTCCTGCACCACTGTCCACAAGAACCAGAACATTCTCAGTTACCCCACCAACAACCACCTCAGCAGGTAAGGTACACTGAGATGAGAAAATGGAGGAAATATACACTCCCTGGTCGCTTCCTTCCACACAACCATGGGGACGCGGCTTTTTAGATGGAACAGGAATTTTGGCGCGAGCTGGGCAGACATTGATAAAATGACCAGTCTGCCCACAGTAAAAACATGCCCCCACACCACGGCGAACCTCAGACAACCCGGTTTGGAAACCAACTCCTCCCACCTGCATGGGTTCGTCCGCCTGGTCAGGTGTGTCCTCCTCCCTAGCAAGGACCACAGAGGGCACATTTGGTGTATGCCTCTTCCTCAAGTGTCTATCCACCCGGATGGCAAGGGACATGGCGGCCTCCAACGACTTGGGAGCGGCGTACTGTACCAGAGTATCTTGCAACCTAGGGGACAGACCCTGCACAAAATGGCACCTAAGGGCCGGGTCATTCCACTGTGTGTCAGTGGCCCACCTCCTGAACTCTGAACAGTACTCCTCAGCTGGCCGACCCCCCTGCTTGATCTTACGGAGTCGGGATTCCGCCAGGGAGATGCCATCTGGATCACCATACACCAGCGCCAGAGCCGTAAAAAACTCGTCCACCGACCGTAGGGATGGTGAACCGGTCGGCAGGGAGAAGGCCCAGGATTGGGGATCACCTTTAAGAAGGGAAATGATGATTCCCACCCGCTGTTCCTCACTCCCTGATGAACGAGGGGGAGCCTGAAGTATAACTTGCAGGCTTCCTTAAAAACCAAAAATTTATCTTTCCCTCCAGAGAACCTGTCCGGGAGAGATATCTTGGGTTCTGGTAGAGCCTGAACCTGAGCCGAGGCCCAGAACCCCAATAATTGCTGCAGCTGCTGCACCACCTCACCACGCAGATCCTTAAGCTCAGTGGTGAGAGTCTGGAGCAGTTGGGCAAAGGCTTGAATTTGAGCCATGGCTCACCAGAAAAAATGAGACGGTCGGTGTTAATGTCATGGCGCGACTGTCACGATGTGACTGACCCGGTATAAGACAACCCAACAGTAGGTCTGTCACGAACAGCACAACACACAAGGGAACACCGGGGACACAATTACAACGGTGGGCCCTGACGATAGGGACTGGGGGAATGGGCACCTCCTGCACTGGCCTGCAGATGTGCCCTGATCTTGCTACCGACCCTATACGGGTTCTTTCAACCCATCGCCGACCAGGATACCTAGTCCCTCACTTGCCCTGCACCTATCCCTAAGTAGGGAGCTGGCAGATGAGAGCACTGGTCCCACCGCTGCACTAATACAACAGTAAGGAAATACAGAGAAGGTAAAGGTAAACAACACTTAGCTTAATGCTGCAAGACACCGCACAGCAGGAAGAAACACCAGATTCACTGGACACAGCAGTAGAACAACAGTTCCCAGCAAGCTCCTTCTCCCAGCTTGGTCGCTTTAGAATGAACTAACACCGACAGTCAGCTGATGAACCAGGTGACTATTTAAAGGATGGAGGGAGTGGTCACCACAAGCATCAGCTGACCCAGCAGCAATGCAATAACACCAGCGGCCACCGGGGGAGAAAACTGCATTAACCCTCGACGACCAGAAAGGAAAAAAGGTTTTAAACTGAGGCAAACCAGATCTGCCACAAATCCAAAATTGGATCGTGACAGCCACTTATCAGGAGAAAACCCTTGAGACATTACAGCTCAGACCGCCAAGTCAGAAGCATCAACCTCGTCAATGAATGAGTGAGAAGCATTGGGTTGGATAAGTACAGGTGCAGTGGAAAAACATATCTTCAAAGAATAAAATGCCTGCCAAGCTCAGCCGGACCACCTCGAGAAGTCCGTACCTATCCAAGTCATGTCATTGAGGGGTTTGACAATAGACGAGAAGTTTTGAATACATTTCCGATAATAGTTTGTGAACCCTAAAAAGTGTTGTAATGCTTTCATATTTTCTAGGAGGTCCCATTCCAGAAATGCTAGTACCTTATCAGGATCCATGTGGAAACCTGCAGCTGACACTAGGGAACCTAAGAACTGAACCTCTTGCACGGCGAATACACATTTCTCCAAGTTGGTATAAAGTTTATCATCCTGTAGAACCTGTAACACCTGCTTGACATGTACCTGATGAGACTTGATGATATTTTGATCTACTCAACTGATCTCAAGATACACTACTACAAATGTACCCACGGGCCACGAGGTAACAGAAGAAGTCATTAACAAAATGTTGTAACACGGCGGGAACATTAGTCAAACCAAAAGGCTTGAGCAAATTTTCATAATACCCTTCTGCAGTGTTAAAAGCCGCCTTCCACTCCTCCCCCTCCTTAATAATAATCAGATTATAGGCTTCTCTGAGATCCATCTTGGAGAACCATTTTGCCCCAGTAATCTGATTGAACAAATCAGGAATGAGTGGGAGTGGATATGGGACCTGCATAGTAATCAGATTTTAACTCACAAAAGTTTAAACATGGACTTGGGCCCCGTTTTTCTTTTTAACAAAGAAGAGCCCCGCCGATACAAACGAAGATGAAAGTCCAATATGTCCCTTGGCAAAACTCTCATACATACTGTATAGTCTTTCATGCAAATATAAAAATCCTACAGCACGTTATATCTTTATGGGCCGAGAGCATATTCTTTATGTCTAATTTAATAGAGCTACTAAAGACTTTACCTGAAACAGAAAGGAATCAATGGCCAGAGAAATTGCCTGACTTGGTGGATCTGTATAATCATGTCCCGGTGAGCTCTACCAACTGCACCCCAGCTTATCTTATGCGTGCAAGACCCGGCCAATTGCCAATCGATCTAGAAATGGGAATTCTGAAACCAGACGCAGAAGTTCAAGACTCCAATTGGGATGTCATACGGCAAAAGCAGTATCGCCAAGTGCAAGAGAGTGTGGAAAGAAGCCTCCAGCAAACCAGAGAAAGACAAGAGCGAACTTTCAACCAGAATGCTCTAGCAACTCCATTAAGACCGGGTGACCAAGTACTCAAGAGGAATCGTCGAACCAATAAACTGGATAATCAATGGGAAGCCGTACCCTACACAGTTTTACCAACAAGAATGGATAATCCTAAAATGTGTCTCATTAGCAAAAACGGAGGTTTAACATCTGTACTAGTGTCAAGAGACAATCTTAAATTATGTCTGGAAACGTTGAAAGAACCAGAAGTTGTACAGCCAGAATCAGAAGTTATTCAACCTATACAGGTTCAACCAGTAAAGGAAAAAGAGGAGGAAATGTATCACACCTGTATAGGAGACTTTCCCAAAACCCTACTAACATACCATGGTGCAGTAGTGGTTCCCATGGTGGCCTTTTATCCAACACCGAATCCAATATTAGAAGTCCCAAGACAGGAAGAGGCTGACCCCGTACTACAAGAGGTTCCAGGTCAGGAAGAACAGATTCCTGATCAGAGTAATCCCATTCACGGTGGACTTGCCAACCCCATAGTGGTGGAATTATCTTTAGCAGAGAGGGCAGATACTATATCCGCAGTAGACAGTAGTACACCACATAAAGAGACACCGCTATTACGTAGATCCCAGCGTAGTACCCAGGGTCAATTGCCGGCCAGGTATGCGGATTACCAACTATAAGACTATAGTCATTGTTATCGTTCTGTAACGTTTAAGCCCAGTACCTACAGAGACTTACCTGTATGAACTTTTTGCATATTCTTGAACTTTTTATCAGCCCAGAAACACTAAATCAAAGCTCCAGAAAGACTGCTTTGTGAACTTTGCTTCCTAGTACCTTCAAGGATAGAACTGTATTAATGGACGCTATTTGAAGTGACTTTTTACAGAATTCCATTTTTTTTGTTTCTTTGAGTGGTTTTTGTAACTTTTCATTTTTAAGACTCTGTACATATCAATTGTTATTTCAAAATGTTATCATCCCACAGTCCCGGAGTACTGTTCTTAACTAAGGGGGGATGTGGCGCCCCTAGGGGTATTTGCCACAAAAATAGTTATTGACACCAAATACAAATACTAGAATAGCAAGACTGCACTACCATTTCCGGCCAGAAGGGGGAGCTCCAGAGACTCCCCTTGATCTATTCTGGTCTGAGAAAAGGACTGGCAGTTGGGTTGAGGAGCTGAAAGTGAGAGGTCGTATAACTGAACTCCTAACAGCCCTATGACGGATTATAGGCCCGTAATACCCATAGTAGGAAAAAAAGAATAGAGAAAAAGGACATTGTGAGAACCGGGTAGCAATAACCTCTACCCAGAATAGGCGCAGAGATGGATACCGGATCCTTGGCTATATTCATTATATATAATACAGCAACCGGAAGGAAGTGAGGTGATATCAGCTTCACCAGGGTAAGACGCAGCAACAGACACAGAGTTCAGTGGTACTCCCAGAGGGGGTAAGCCGACAAAAAAAAGGACTCGGGTTGTCCGTCGAACCAGAGCACAGAAGAGACAGATTGGGTCGGCAGCCAGTTCACACACAGCAGCAGGGCCATACAGAAACTGAGGTAGAAATCCTGACAGGATCAAAGTAATTCAGAGTGCTCATACAGACTCCGGTGACAGTATTGGTTGCAAATCCCTCTTTGTTGAAGTAAACTGGTTAAATGTTTCAGCGCCTCAGTCTTTCATTTGGACAATAACCATCGATCCAGTATCGGGGTCATCACAGCTGAGAGGACCTGCTGCTGATCAAGTAAGTGTCTGTTCCTTCATGATATCCCTTACATTGTGCATCGCCTGAGGCCACAGCACCGGGTCAAGCCACTAGTGACATCCCCCTCAAGAGACGGACCTCATTGATCTGGTGCTGGGTACCTCAGTCTCCCGGGCGTCACACATGTGTTGCCCCAATGTCTAGCGCTATGTTACATGAAGTGCTTACCCATCAAAAGTCCAGACCCCTGACGCGTGTTTCTCGTGCCCGCTTTCTCTCAGGTCTGGACTTATGATGGGTAAGCACTTCATGTAACATAGCGCTAGACATTGGGGCAACACATGGGTGGGATTACAACCTGAGGTCAGAAGTTTTCTGAAGGTTTCTAGTGCTTAGGTATAGATGGCCACACCCAATAAAATGACCCTTTTTGCTACAGTAAAAATCACACCCACATTTTGCGGCGAACCGCAATAGACTCATAACAGATGGAAGGCCCCCTAACTACATATGTTCTTCAGAGCACACAAGGAGGACTTCAGATTTAGGAAGTACCACAGGAGGTGGGGTCACTACAGGTCTATCCCGGAGGTGTCTATCTAAACATATGGCAAAAGCCATGGTAGCCTCCAACGACACTGGAGTTTTGTACTGGCCCAATTTATCTTTTCACCATTCAGTTAGGCCCTGACAAAACTGACTCCTAAGGGCAGGATCAATCCATTGGGTATCAGTGGCACATCTACAGAATTCAGAACAAAATTCCAGTCTCCCTGCTGGATCTTACATAGGTTAGATGCGTAAGGGACACCTGGTGAGAGTCATCATAGACAAGGCCAAGATCCACGAAAAATCCATCCACCGACTGGAGTGACAATGAGTCATATGGGAGTGAGAAGGCCCAAGATTGAGGGTCTCTTTGAAGGATTGAGACAACAGTCACAACCCTCTGTACCTCACTCCCAGATGACTGCGGACAAAGCCTAAAGCCTTACAGGCTTTTTGGAATGCAAGAAATGTATCCTCACCCACAGAAAACCTATCCAGGAGTGCCAATTTCGATTCTGGTTCCGTTGTCTGTTGTGAAGAAGCCTTAGACCATAGGTCTGATAGCTCAAAAACAGTCCCTGCAGAAGTCTCGCAAGATTAGTGATGGGATCCATGTCAAGATCCAAAGATGTGGGACCAGTGAAAATGTTACGCTGTGACTGTACATGATTAGGGAAAGGAGCCCTGCACTGTCCCTAGAACTGGGGCACTAACTATCCCTGCTCCCAAAGGTACCTCTGATGGTGAGCAGGTTTGGGCCATGTGCCTTAGGGTACCGTCACACAGTGGCACTTTGGTCGCTACGACGGTACGATCCGTGACGTTCCAGCGATATCCATACGATATCGCTGTGTCTGACACGCAGCAGCGAACAGGGACCCTGCTGAGAATCGTACGTCGTAGCAGATCGTTTGGAACTTTCTTTCGTCGCTGGATCTCCCGCTGTCATCGCTGAATCGTTGTGTGTGACAGCGATCCAGCGATGCGTTCGCTTGTAACCAGGGTAAAGATCGGGTTACTAAGCGCAGGGCCGCGCTTAGTAACCCGATGTTTACCGTGGTTACCAGCGTAAAAGTAAAAAAAAAAAAACAGTACATACTTACATTCCGGTGTCTGTCCCCCGGCATTCTGCTTCTCTGCACTGTGAGCGCCGGCCGGAAAGCGAGCACAGCGGTGACGTCACCGCTGTGCTTTCCGGCTGGCACAGACACAGTAACCCGTGCGCTTAGTAACCCGATGTTTACCCTGGTTACCCGGGGCCTTCGGCATCGTTGGTCGCTGGAGAGCTGACTGTGTGACAGCTCTCCAGCGACCACACAACCACTTACCAACGATCACGGCCAGGTCGTATCGCTGGTCGTGATCGTTGGTAAATCGTTATGTGAGACGGTACCCTTACTCTTTTCCTGTTACCCTAAGATGTCTTCACCCTCTCCCCAGGAGGCCTGGGACAGAAATGCTAGTGCATGAACATGTAAGACAAACAGGGATAACAAAAAGCACTAATATACAAAACGCTCACCAAAGGTAGACAGGTATATAGTAGAGGGTAGGAATGTACAAACCAAATGGGAATAGGACATTGAGGAAAGCATGCAACCAAAAACAGCAAACAGCAATCTTCAGCAGCAAAAATGATCTTCAACTCAGCACAGCACCTCCAGAGAACCAGTAAGTAACTGTCACTGATAAGGAAGTCTGGCCAGATTTTATAGAGAGGAAATGACCAGGTCAGGAGCAGCTGTGAGATGGAGCTGCATGTTTCTAACCAGCATAGAAAAGGTTGTTAACCTCTTCAGCACCAAAGGAATTGAAACACATAGGCTAAATAGAAGACCTGCAATTCACAATACATAATGATTTTCTAATCCCAAATCTCCCAGGAGGACATTGTTTCTTCTCTTAAGTTTCTTGACTCCAGAACGCAAATACTCATGAGGCGATTGAGAACTGTTGGCTATTAAACTGGCTCTGTAGTACTTGAGCTTTGTGCTTGCAAGAGCGATGCATCCAGTATTTTTTTTGCACTGATCACAAGAACTTAGCCTATCTGCAATCTGCACAGCGGCTAAATCCACATTAAGTAAGTTGGTCCTTGTTCTTTGCCCAGTTTGATTTTATTCCTCATTTCCTGCTGACTGACAAGAAAGTCAAGACAGATGCATTTTCTTGGTCCTTTCTGTCTTCTGACCAGGAAAAAGAACCTCACCAACACATCACTGAGTCCTTCAAAACGGCTACTGTTGCTCAAGTGGATCTGTCCCAGGTTCCATCTGGAAAGACCTTTGTCGCTGAACCCAACAGGAAGCAGGTCCTTCAGTGGGGTTGCTCATCTAAATTGGCTGGTCATGCCAGACAGAAGAAAACGTCTCTTCTCATTTCTCGGCATTATTGGTGGCCTTCCCTGCGCAAAGATATTGCGGATTTCAGCCTGTCCCTCCCATGTCCAGAATAAGACTCCATAACAGTTTCCGACTGATTGGTTATATCAGGTGCCGACTGGGGCTGAAATTCAGTCCTGGCATTTGAAATCACACAGGCCCCTTCCCCATAAACCAGATGCGATGTATTACTAATATTACCCTGGATGGAGGAAAGGAAGATTTACTACAAGAGCAATATTTCTAATGATACCTGTGGCCTGCTTGGGTAAGTGACAGAGTAAGTGACTTTGTGCTCCGTCAAAACTCTTAACAGCATGGGCGTCTTAAGAACACCAATTCTGTTAACAAGGTAGCAGACAAGGCAGCCCACGACCAGACAGGCCCTTCTGGCATTTGCCAAGTTTGCCAGATGGCCAGTCCAGCCCTGGGTTACATCCTATCCCTGTACCATCAGCTCCTTGTCAGCACATTGCAATGGATTTCAGGAGCGCTCTCCCAGTATCGGCCAGATGTACCGTGATTTGGGTAGTTGTGGATTGTTTCTGTAAGATGGCCCATTTTACTCCAGTCTGTTCTCCCTTGTGATCCTGTGTTTGCAGATGGGTTCTTCTAACATATCATTCACCTCCATGGGTTACTTCTCCCTGTAAACTCTGATAGAGACATCCAGTTTACATCTTGTTTCTAGAGGGCTAACTGCAAACTACCTAATGTCACTTTGGATTTCTCATCAGCCTACCATCCACAATCCAATGGCCAAGTAGACCAGGTAAATCAGATCCTAACTAACTTTCTACAGCATTTTGTCACTGTCCATCACTGTCAGTAGTGTAGCTACCGGGGGAAGCAGAGGGTGCGGGCCCCCTGGGCCCTGTGCTCTGAGGGGGCCCACCCGGAGCTACGCTACTGTAACTGTATCATTTACAGTTACATTCTGCGGCAGAACAGGGAGAATCGATCTCCCTGCTCTGCCGCTATGGGGCCCCTGAGCAGGTGGGGGCCCCGGTGCCAGCAGTGGGCCCCCCGCCTGTGATCGCAGGGTCAGCTGTACCGGCATTTAGCCAATATAGCTGACCGCAATGATGAGGGAAGGAGCGCTCCTTCCCCCATCATCCCCCTGTCAGCGTCTGACATCGTCGACGCTGACAGGGGATGCGATGAGTCACTGCCCGGCGCCGAGGCGAGCGGGAGCTCAGGGCAGCACAGGAACCAGGAAGAGGTGAGTATTAATTTTTTAAGGAGTGCTGCCTTATAGTACACAATCTGCCTATGGAGGGGGGTCTGCCTAATACTATAGGGTCTGACTATGGGGGGTCTGCCTATAGGGGGGTCTGCCTAATACTACAGGGTCTGCCTATGGGTGGTCTGCCTAATGATAGAAAAAAGTAATAAGCCAGCTCACCATTGAAGAACGCAGGTGCACGGAACTCCGTTGCAGGAAGTCGGGTTGAATCCAAGGTAAAAGGGAATATGAGTTCCAGCTCCGTAAAATGCAAAAAGTTTAATGAAGTCCAACATTAAAATACAGACAAATGACTGTGCTCCCTTCGGTGTACATCCCCAATAGTGAGGAGCAAATGGCGACGCGTTTCGATCCGTAGATCTTTCTCAAAGCCATACCTGAATCGATCTGTGTTCCTCTATATAAAGAGATCCACCAATCAGGTTCAGTTCCTAAGTCACATGACATTAAAAAATCGAAAATATCCAAACTGGGTAATCAACAGAGCAAAAAAAATAGTGGAAAAAAAAGATCGTAAAGATCTAATAACATCAGAGAGGAGTACAGATTTAAATCAGGTAAAAAAGCCGTATATATGTTTTCAATATAGTCCCCAATTCAATAAAATTTAAAATATTATCCATAGATATCTGCCCGTGCTCTATGAGGACCAACAACTCAATGACATTCTAAAATCAGGAGTTAATGTAGTATCAAGAAGGGCTCCAACTATAGGAAGCCAAATTTCCCCCAGCCTATTCCAATCACAGACAACGGGATATAAAAAAACATGGTTGAATTACCCAGGTTTCTTTAGATGCGGCACAAATAACTGCAGCGCATGTAAATACGCCTTAGTGACTAAAACCTTTCAAAATGCAGAAGGCACAATAAATTTCAATATTAACCCCTTCACCCCCAAGGGTGGTTTGCACGTTATGGACCGGGCCAATTTTTACAATTCTGACCACTGTCCCTTTATGAGGTTATAACTCTGGAACGCTTCAACGGATCCCGGTGATTCTGACACTGTTTTCTCGTGACATATTGTACTTCATGATAGTGGTAAAACTTCTGTGATAGTACCTGCGTTTATTTGTGAAAAAAAACGGAAATTTGGCGAAAATTTTGAAAATTTCGCAATTTTCCAACTTTGAATTTTTATGCAATTAAATCACAGAGATATGTCACACAAAATACTTAATAAGTAACATTTCCCACATGTCTACTTTACATCAGCACAATTTTGGAACCAAATTTTTTTTTTGTTAGGGAGTTATAAGGGTTAAAAGTTGACCAGCAATTTCTCATTTTTACAACACCATTTTTTTTTAGGGACCACATCTCATTTGAAGTCATTTTGAGGGGTCTATATGATAGAAAATACCCAAGTGTGACACCATTCTAAAAACTGCACCCCTCAAGGTGCTCAAAACCATATTCAAGAAGTTTATTAACCCTTCTGGTGCTTCACAGGAATTTTTGGAATGTTTAAATAAAAATGAACATTTAACTTTTTTTCACAAAAAATTTACTTCAGCTCCAATTTGTTTTAGTTTACCAAGGGTAACAGGACAAATTGTACAACAACTTTTGGGGTCCATTTTCTCCTGAGTACGCCGATACCCCATATGTGGGGGTAAACCACTGTTTGGGCGCATGACAGAGCTCGGAAGCGAAGGAGCGCCATTTGACTTTTCAATGCAAAATTGACTGGAATTGAGATGGGACGCCATGTTGCGTTTGGGGAGCCCCTGATGTGCCTAAACATTGAACCCCCCCACAAGTGACACCATTTTGGAAAGTAGACCCCCTAAGGAACTTATCTAGAGGTGTGGTGAGCACTTTGACCCACCAAGTGCTTCACAGAAGTTTATAATGCAGAACCGTAAAAATAAAAAATCATATTTTTTCACAAAAATTATCTTTTCACCCCCAATTTTTTATTTTCCCAAGGGTAAGAGAAGAAATTGGACCACAAAAGTTGTTGTACAATTTGTCCTGAGTACGCTGATACCCCATATGTGGGGGTAAACCACTGTTTGGGCCATGGGAGACCTCGGAAGAGAAGGAGCGCCGTTTGACTTTTCAATGCAAAATTGACAGGAATTGAGATGGGACGCCATGTTGCGTTTGGAGAGCCACTGATGTGCCTAAACATTGAAACCCCCCACAAGTGACACCATTTTGGAAAGTAGACCCCCTAAGGAACTTATCTATATGTGTTTTGAGTGCTTTGACCCACCAAGGGCTTCACAGAAGTTTATAATGCAGAGCCGTAAAAATAAAACAAAAATTTTTTCCCACAAAAATTATTTTTTTAGCCCCCAGTTTTGTATTTTCCCGAGGGTAGCAGGAGAAATTGGACCCCAAAATTTGTTGTCCAAGTTGTCCTGAGTGCGATGATAAACCATATGTGGGGAGAAACACTGTTTGGGCGCATGGGAGGGCTCGGAAAGGAAGGAGCGTCATTTGGAATGCAGACTTAGATGGAATGGTCTGCAGGCGTCACATTGCGTTTGCAGAGCCCCTAATGTACCTAAACAGTAGAAACCCCCCACAAGTGACACCATGTTGGAAAGTAGACCCCCTAAGGAACTTATCTAGATGTGTGGTGAGCACTTTGACCCACCAAGGGCTTCACAGAAGTTTATAATGCAGAGCCGTAAAAATAAAACAAAAATTTTTTCCCACAAAAATTATTTTTTAGCCCCCAATTTTGTATTTTCCCGAGGGTAACAGGAGAAATTGGACCCCAAAAGTTGTTGTCCAATTTGTCCTGAGTGCGCTGATACCCCATATGTGGGGGGGAACCACCGTTTGGATGCATGGAAGGGCTCGGAAGGGAAGGAGCGCCATTTGGAATGCAGACTTAGATGGAATGGTCTGCAGGCGTCACATTGCATTTTCAGAGCCCCTAATGTACCTAAACAGTAGAAGCCCCGCACAAGTGACCCCATTTTGGAAACTAGACCCCCCAAGGAACTTATCTAGATGTGTTGTAAGAACTTTGAACCCCCAAGTGTTTCACTACAGTTTATAACGCAGAGCCGTGAAAATAAAAAATCTTTTTTTTTTCCCCCACAAAAATTATTTTTTAGCCCCGTTTTGTATTTTTCCAGGGGTAACAGGAGAAATTGGACCCCAAAGGTTGTTGTCCTATTTGTCCTGAGTACGCTGATACCCCATATGTTGGGGTAAACCCCTGTTTGGGCACACGGGAGAGCTCGGAAGGGAAGGAGCACTGTTTTACTTTTTCAACGCAGAATTGGCTGGAATTGAGATCGGACGCCATGTCGCGTTTGGAGAGCCCCTGATGTGCCGAAACAGTGGAAACCCCCCAATTATAACTGAAACCCTAATCCAAACACACCCCTAACCCTAATCCCAACAGTAACCCTAACCACACCTCTAACCTTGACACACCCCTAACCCTAATCCCAACCCTATTCCCAACCGTAAATGTAATCTAAACCCTAACCCTAACTTTAGCCCCAACCCTAACTGTAGCCTTAACCCTAGCCCCAACCCTAGCCCTAATGGGAAAATGGAAATAAATACATTTTTTTTATTTTTCCCTAACTAAGGGGGTGATGAAGGGGGGTTTGATTTACTTTTATAGCGAGTTTTTTAGCGGATTTTTATGATTGGCTGCCGTCACACACTGAAAGACGCTTTTTATTGCAAAAAATATTTTTTGCGTTACCACATTTTGAGAGCTATACATTTTCCATATTTTGGTCCACAGAGTCATGTGAGGTCTTGTTTTTTGCGGGACGAGTTGACGTTTTTATTGGTAACATTTTTGGGCACGTCACATTTTTTGATCGCTTTTTATTCCGATTTTTGTGAGGCAGAATGACCAAAAACCAGCTATTCATGAATTTCTTTTGGGGGAGGCGTTTATACCGTTCCGCGTTTGGTAAAATTAATAAAGCAGTTTTATTCTTCGGGTCAGTACGATTACAGCGATACCTCATTTATATTATTTTTTAATGTTTTGGCGCTTTTATACGATAAAAACTATTTTATGGAAAAAATAATTATTTTTGCATCGCTTTATTCTCAGGACTATAACTTTTTTATTTTTTTGCTGATCATACTGTATGGTGGCTCGTTATTTGCGGGACAAGATGACGCTTTCAGCGGTACCATGGTTATTTATATCTGTCTTTTTGATCGCGTGTTATTCCACTTTTTGTTCGGCGGTATGATAATAAAGCGTTGTTTTTTGCCTCGTTTTTTTTTTTTTTTCTTACGGTGTTTACTGAAGGGGTTAACTAGTGGGACAGTTTTATAGGTCGGGTCGTTACGGACGCGGCGATACTAAATATGTGTACTTTTATTGTTTTTTTTATTATTTAGATAAAGAAATGTATTTATGGGAATAATATATATATTTTTTTTCATTATTTTGGAATATTTTTTTTTTTTTTTTTTTTACACATTTGGAAAAAATTTTTTTTACTTTTTTACTTTGCCCCAGGGGGGGACAATACAGATCGGTGATCTGCCAGTTTGCATAGCACTCTGACAGATCACCGATCTGAGAGAAGTGCAGGCTGCTTCACAGTGCCTGCTCTGAGCAAGCTTCTGTGAAGCCACCTCCCTCCCTGCAGGACCCGGATCCGCGGCCATCTTGGATCCGGGTCTGGAGCAGGCAGGGAGGGAGGTAAGACCCTCGCAGCAACGCGATCACATCGCGTTGCTGCGGGGGCTCAGGGAAGCCCGCAGGGAGCCCCCTCCCTGCGCGATGCTTCCCTGCACCGCCGGCACATCGCGATCATGTTTGATCGCGGTGTGCCGGGGGTTAATGTGCCGGGAGCGGTCCGTGACCGCTCCTGGCACATAGTGCCGGATGTCAGCTGCGATAGTCAGCTGACACCCGGCCGCGATCGGCCGCGCTCCCCCCGTGAGCGCGGCCGATCGTGCTGGACGTACTATTCCGTCCTTGGGAAGTAGGGCCCACCCCACATGGACGGAATAGTACGTCTAATGACAGAAAGGGGTTAAACAATATATCAATTGCAATTCCACAAACTTGATATATAAAATTGATTGTAAAGAATGTAATATGTCATATGTGGGCTGCACATCGAGGAAACTCAAAACCCGTGTTCGGGAACATCTATACGACATAAATAATATAACAAGTGGCAATAGGAATATGTCAGCAGCATCAAGACATTTTGTTGCTTGCCACGCACGTAATACTGTGAATTTTCAAATCCAGGCCATAGAGCAAGTAAATATGCCTCGGCGGGGCGGGGACATGAGAAGACGTCTCCTAACACGAGAGGCGTACTGGATTTTTCACTTAAATACTAGATATCCGATGGGACTAAACAAACGCACTGAGACCATGCTGCATTACTGTTAAACATAAAGTGAATATTTTAATGTACATATATTGATTGTTAATGTTTTTAATAGGATCCTATGAAATGTCATGTGACTTAGGAACTGAACCTGATTGGTGGATCTCTTTATATAGAGGAACACAGATAGATTCAGGTATGGCTTTGAGAAAGATCTACGGATCGAAACGCGTCGCCATTTGCTCCTCACTATTGGGGATGTACACCGAAGGGAGCACAGTCATTTGTCTGTATTTTAATGTTGGACTTCATTAAACTTTTTGCATTTTACGGAGCTGGAACTCATATTCCCTTTTTCCTTGGTCTGCCTAATACTACAGGGTCTGCCTATGGGGGGTCTGCCTATAGGGGGGTCTGCCTAATACTACAGGGTCTGCCTATAGGGGGGTCTGCCTAATACTACAGGGTCTGCCTATGGGGGGTCTGCCTAATACTACAAGGTCTGCCTATGAGGGGGGTCTGCCTAATACTTCAGGGTTTGCCTATGGGGGGTCTGCCTAATACTACAGGGTCTGCATATGTGGGGTCTGCCTAATACTACAGGGTCTGCCTATGAGGGGGGTCTGCCTAATACTACAGGGTCTGCCTATGGGGGTCTGCCTAATACTACAGGGTCTGCCTATGTGCGTCTGCCTTATACTACAGGGTCTGCCTATGGGGGGTCTGCCTTATTCTGCCTATGGGGGGTCTGCCTAATACTACAGGGTCTGCCTGTGGGGGGGTTGCCTTATACTACAGGGTCTGCCTATGGGGGGTCTGCCTAATACTACAGGGTATGCCTATGGGAGGGTCTGCCTAATGCTACAGGGTCTGCCTATGGGGGTCTGCCTTATACTACAGGGTCTGCCTTTGGGGGTCTGCATTATACTGCAGGGTCTGCCTATGGGGGTGCTGCCTTATACTACAGGGTCTGCCTATGGAGGTGCTGCCTTATACTACATAGTTTGCCTATAGGGTTGCTGCCTTTATAGTACAGGGTCTGCCTATGGGGGTGCTGTCTTATACTACAAGGTCTGCTTTTGGGGTGCTGCTTTATAGTACAGGGTCTGCCTATAGGGGTGCTGTCTTATACTACAGGGTCTGCCTGTAGGGGTGCTGCTTTATACTACAGGGTCTGCCTGCAGGTGCTACCTTATACTACACGGTCTGCCTATGGGGGGTGCATTATACAATATTGAGGACTGATACATTATACTATATTGAGGACTATCTGGTACATTATACTATACTAAGGACTATCTGGTGCATTATTCTATATTGAGGACGATCTGGGGCATTATACTATATGGAGGCTATCTAGAGGGGCATCATATAGTGTGGGGATTACAGTGTTGGAGCCATCAGTTTGGAGGCTACTAAGGTGTCAGTATACTGTGTATAAGAGAGCATCATACTGTGTATAGGGGAGCTGTACAGGGGGAGACTCGGGACATTATTAATTGTAAAGTGGGCACTTATTGTTATAGGGGAACTCAGGTTACTGTGACTATCAAAGGGGCACACAGGACAATATTACTTTCCAGGGGCAAAATATGGGCACTTTTTTCTAGGGCACTTACACCTGGCATTGCTATATTATAGAGGGGTGTTTTAGAATTTAGAGGGCACAGAGAACCACACAGCAGGGGCAGTAATAGGGACAAATACGGCAGCAGCGGCTCAGTATTGGGGTATCAGGTGCAGTAATAGGGACACATACGGCAGCAGTGGCTCAGTATTGGGGTATCAGGGGCAGTAATAGGGACACATACGGCAGCAGCTGCTCAGTATTGGGGTATCAGCAGGATGAGGAGTTTGTGCAGGTTGGGAATAGATGGTGATGGGGCTGGAATGTAAGAAGTGAAATGTGTCTTTGTTGTATTCTCTGCAGCCGAGTCGTTGCTGGAAGAAGGTGTCATCATGTCGGTCTGGGCCAGATGGAAAAGACGGGAAAAGTGAACGATTCCTTCGGAGAACATCAGCGGAAAGTCATTATTTGTAACTGTGCTGTGATCTCTTATATGTTCTGTAGGGCTGGTATCTACCACTGACCATATGGCGGTAATATCCATGTTGGTCGTTATATAGAGATTATTTTCAGTAATAGCGCGGTCAACTGCTGAGGTTCTCCTCCAGTATTAGGGTGCATCACCGAGTTGTGATCAAGGTTACCTGGTTAGGGGTCCACTCAGAAGCTTTGCCCCCCGAGCCAAAACCCTAGCTACGCCTCTGATCACTATGAATGGGTCAGTCTTCTGCCTTGGGCCAAATTCTTATATAACAACCGTATAATTGAATCCTTAGCTAAATCTCAGTTTTTCATTGTGTATATGTTGAGACTCAGCTGCCGGGTGACCCAGGACCAGGAACTCCTTCCCTGTCCCTAACTCTAGGGGGCACCCTAGCTCGCCCTATCCCTGGATACTTCTAAAGGTAAAGATGCCAAGGCCTTCACCCTTGCCTTATCTCCTGAATTCACCCTCCATCTGTTCCCTTCCCCCACCCAGAGAAGAGGGGAGCTGCCATGCACCACAGTACACCAATCAGACGAACAAAGGCAATACGAACAAGGGCAACTGAAAATACCAGACATACAAATATTCACTCATATATAACACAGGAATGCATCGGGGAGCCGAGGATGGAGAAAAATCAAAGTAAGAGGAGGAAAGGGAATTATCACACTTACAAACCCACGCAACAGTCACAGACAACTCCTCCAAACTCCTTCTCATAACTACCAAAACACATCTCCTCCAAGCCATGCAGCATAAGCTAGCTCTGACGACATGTTTTAGTCAGGACCTAGATTATATAGGGGATAGGAATGGCTAGCTCAGCTGAAAGCTCAGACTCCCAGAGCTCCCAAGATGGCCGATTAACTCCTGTTCTGCCAAAAGACATTAACACTCTTTAAAAAGGCAAAGTGCTTCGTTTCAGCACAGAAGTAGGAGCAATCAGACGTTGCTGTCTTTTGGCTCCGCTCTGTTGAGGTAACCCCGTGACAGTATAGTCAGCACACCAATATTCCGTTCCCTGTGTCTGCAGCCACTGACATTCCTGTTGCTGAAACTATCATCAAGGGCTTCTCTAAAATATGGGAAGAAACTAAGATCATATTATTGAACTCTTCCGAACAGATGAAGAGACATGCAGACAAGAGACATTTAAATCCATCTTGTTTCCTCTTGGGGACAAGGTTTGGCTTTCTTTGAAGTTTGTCCGTCTCAGTTTACTTTCATATAAGTTGGGTCTTCACTTCATCAGTCCTTCGAAGTTCTCAAACAGAATAAGGGTATGTGCACACGCAGGGGCTGGCTGGCACTTTTCAGCCTGGGGGGCAATCACAAGGCGGTGGCCCTCCTTTTCCCTGCTTATATCTGGCCACTGCATTAAAGTAGCAGAGATAATAGGCTTTAAAAACAGGCTGGTACACAGATATGGGAACAGAACGGAGCTTGCTGCATAGATATGGTAGCAGAACCGAGCTTACTACAGAGATATGGGAGCAGAATCGAGCTTACTCCAGAGATATGGGAACAGAACGGAGCTTACTACAGAGATATGGGAGCAGAACCGAGCTTAATCCAGAGATATGGGAGCAGAATCAAGCTTACTACAGAGATATGTGAGCAGAACAGAACTTACTACAGAGATATGGGAGCAGAACCGAGCTTACTCCGGAGATATGGGAGCAGAATCAAGCTTACTACAGAGATATGGGAGCAGAATCGAGCTTACTCCAGAGATATGGGAACAGAACGGAGCTTACTACAGAGATATGTGAGCAGAACAGAACTTACTACAGAGATATGGGAGCAGAACCGAGCTTACTCCGGAGATATGGGAGCAGAATCAAGCTTACTACAGAGATATGGGAGCAGAATCGAGCTTACTCCAGAGATATGGGAACAGAACGGAGCTTACTACAGAGATATGGGAGCAGAATCGAGCTTACTCCAGAGATATGGTAGCAGAATTGAGCTTACTCCAGAGATATGGGAACAGAACGGAGCTTACTACAGAGATATGTGAGCAGAACAGAGCTTACTACAGAGATATGGGAGCAGAACCGAGCTTACTCCGGAGACATGGGAGCAGAACCAAGCTTACTACAGAGATATGGGAACAGAGCAGAGCTTACTACAGAGATATGTGAGCAGAACAGAGCTTACTACAGAGAAATGGGAGCAGAACAGAGCTTACTACAGAGATATGGGAGCAGAACCGAGCTTACTACAGACATAAGGGAGCAGAACCGAGCTTAATAAGTCTACTACATGGAACCAAGCCTGCTACATAGAAACTGGAGCAGAACCGAGATTACGACACACATACTGTACCATAATTTAGATTACTACATTGATACAGTACCAGAACCAAGCTTACTGCTTAGATATGGTGCCATAACGGAGCATACTTACAAACATACATACAACAATACGGCTACACAGTGCCTAGTACTATCACCACTACACAGTGAACACATATTATAATATCACCATTACCTCTACATGAAACTACACTCTATACAAAGACCAATGATGCCGCCATACACTCCCTGACAGGAGTTATGTCGCTTATCCATGTTATGTAAATAAAAGGTTATAACCTGACGTTAAATTCATCCATTGGTTGTATAAATTATTCTTTTGAAAGATGAAACCCTCCGAAATGTGGTTTAGGTTAAGAAAACAAATTGTCATCAATGCAGAAATATTGATCAGTTAATGGACACAGAATGGTCAGATTTTGGCAAGACAAAAGTTTTGACGCCCACAGAAAGTAATGTGATATTCAAACAAATAATTAACTTAAAATACAAATATATGTTGCTTAACATTGGTGAATGAAGTTGTGGTGCTATTAGAGTCATATTTAATATTTTGTGGGACTTCCATGAGCTTGAAGGACTGCATCCATGCGGTTCAACAATGATTCATACAATTTATTAATGAAGTCATCAGGAATAGCAAAGAATGCAGTCTTACATGCCTCCCAGAGTTCACCCAGATTCTTTGGTTTTGTCTTCCAAGCTTCCTCTTTCATCCTACCCCAAACATGCTCAATGATGTTCATGTCTGGTGACTGGGCTGGCCAGTCCTTGAGCACCTAGATCTTTTTTGCCTGGAGGAACTTTGTTGTAGAGATGGATGTATGAGATGGAGCACCATCCTGCTGCAGAATTTGACCCCTTTTATTATTTGGAATATAAGAGGTAGCTAATACTTCTTGATATTTTAGGCTATTGATATTGCTTTCCACCTTGCAAACGTTTTGCACACCCCCAAACTGAATGTAACCCCAGACCATGATCTTTCCACCACCAAATTTAACTGTTTTCTGGGTGTATTTTGGAGCCATACCGGCTCCAGTAGGTCTCCTGCAGTATTTGCGGCTGCTGTGCTGTAATTCTACTGAAGATTCATCAGAGAAATCCACCTTCTGACACTTTTCCAGCGTCCATCTGTTTAGCAGGCTGTGGGACTTTTGTTTAGTGCTGGCTTCTGGGCACTGATACGACCATGGAGGCCATTTCGAGACAGAATCATACAAACTGTTCTAGTTGACACAGGGACTTGAAATGACCAGGCCTGTTGGAGCTCTGCTGCATTGGAAGAGGGGCTTGCTTTGGATTTTCTAACCAAAAAACATTCCTCCTGAGCAGTTGTCTTGCGGGGTCTGCCGGACCTGGGCTTATCAAACACATCTCCAGTCTCTTCAAATCTTTTTTTAATTCTTTGTACTTGACGCTGAGACACATTAAAGGAGCCCGCCACCTCTGCAGTGGATCTGGTCTCTTGATAATCCAGGCTTTGGTCGCAGGGTGGATTTTTGGCATGTTGTCAGAGCCTAAGTTGCAGTTCAAGTGAAGGTCTGGGGTGCTGGGTTTCTTTTTATACACACACTAATTAACCGATCACTTACTGAGCACACGTGAGGATATAAACTAGGATTGGGTGCATTATATGACCAGGCGACAAAACTTTTGTCTTGCTAAAATCTGACCATTCTGTGTCCATTAACTGATCAATATTTCTGCATTGATGCCAATTTTTTTTCGTAACCTAAACCACTTTATACAACCAAAGGATGAATTTAACGTCAGGTTATAAGCTTTTATTTACATAACATGGATAAGCGACATAACTTCTGTCAGGGAGTGTACACCTTTTGCTACTTGTATACTACAATACTGATCATTAAATTAAAAAAATCACAATGCTAAGTGCCATTGTATACAGGAACTCTGTATTTACTGTCAGTGTAAAGATAATACAGTGATCACTCGTGACATTATACACAGGAGATCTGTATAAGGTGTCAGTGTACAGGTAATACAGTGATCACCACTGCCAGTGACATTATGCACAGGAGCTTTATATATAACTAGCTGTACTACCCGGCTTCGCCCGGGTTAATGACTGCTGTTAGCAAAATAGAATGTGTTAACAAAAATTTATTCTGCACACAAAAACCACAAAACAAATAGATAGAAATGTAATTATTAAAAGGCAAAAACTAAGCAAATAGAAGCATTTCACAACATATATTAGCTTTGTTATACTGAGAATGTCTTTGTTGCCTATATTAACCAATCAGAGCTCAGGTTAATTAACTGTAGCAAAATAGAAGCTGAGCTGTGATTGGTTGCTATTGGCAGCCTGATAAATCCCCAGCCAACAGGAAGCCCTCCCCCCTGGCAGTATATATTAGCTCACACATACACATAATAGACAGGTCATGTGACTGACAGCTGCCGTATTTCCTATATGGTACATTTGTTGCTCTTGTAGTTTGCTTATTAATCAGATTTTTATTTTTGAAGGACAATACCAGACTTGTGTGTGTTTTAGGGCGAGTTTTATGTGTCAAGTTGTGTGTGTTGAGTTGCGTGTGGCGACATGCATGTAGCGACTTTTGTGAGATGAGTTTTGTGTGGCGACATGCGTGTAGCAACATTTTGTGTGTTGAGTTGCATGTGACAGGTTAGTGTAGCAAGTTGTGTGCAGCAAGATTTGTGCATGGCGAGTTTTGCGCGTGGCGAGTTTTATGTGTGGTGCATTTTGAGTATGTGCAAGTTTTGTGTGAGGCAACTTTTGCATGTGGTGCAACTTTTGTACATGTGGCAATTTTTCTGTGTGTGCAAGTTTTGCATGAGGTGAGTTTTCCATGAGGTGAGTTTTGCACGTGTGGCGAGTTTTGCGTGAGCCTAGTTTTGCATATGGCGAGTTTTGCATGTAGCGAGTTTTGAGTGGTGACTTTTGTGTTTCGACTTTTATGTGGCGAGGTTGGTGTGTGTGTGTGGTGAAATGTGTGCTGAGGGTGGTATATGTGTTCAAGCACGTGGTAGTGTGTGGCGCATTTTGTGTTTGTGTTCATATCCCCGTGTGTGGTGAGTATCCCATGTCGGGGCCCCACCTTAGCAACTGTACGGTATATACTCTTTGTCGCCATCGCTCTCATTCTTTAAGTCCTCATTGTTCACATCTGGCAGCTGTCAATTTTCCTCCAACACTTTTCCCTTCACTTTTTCCCCATTATGTAGATAGGAGCAAAATTGTTTGGTGAATTGGAACGCGCGGGGTTAAAATTTCACCTCACAACATAGCCTATGACGCTCTCGGGGTCCAGACGTGTGACTGTGCAAAATTTTGTGGCTGTAGCTGCGACGGTACAGATGCCAATCCCGGACATACACACATACATACATACACACATTCAGCTTTATATATTAGATATACCTGTATGTAATCTCCTGTATATAGTATATACCTGTGTGTCATCTCACCTATATATAGTATATATCTGTGTGTCATCTCCTGTATATAGTATATACCTGTATGTCATCTCCTCCTATACATAGCATATACCTGTGTCATCTCCTCCTGTATATACTATATACCTGTAGGTAATCTGCTCCTGTATATAGTATATACCTGTGTGTCATCTCCTCCTGTATATAGTATATACCTGTATGTCATCTCCTCCTGTATGTAGTATGTACCTGTATGTCATCTCCTCCTCTATATAGTATATACCTGTGTGTCATCTCTCCTGTATATAGTATATATCTGTGTGTCATCTCCTCCTGTATATAGTATATACCTGTGTGTCATCTCCCCTGTAAATAGTATATACCTGTGTGTCATCTCCTGTATATAGTATATAGCTGTATGCCATCTCCTCCTGTATTAGCCCTCGTTCACACGTTATTTGGTCAGTATTTTTACCTCAGTATTTGTAAGCTAAAATGGCAGCCTGATAAATCCCCAGCCAACAGTAAGCCCACCCCCTGGCAGTATATATTAGCTCACACATACACATAATAGACTGGTCATGTGACTGACAGCTGCCGGATTCCTATATGGTACATTTGTTGCTCTTGTAGTTTGTCTGCTTATTAATCAGATTTTTATTTTTGAAGGATACCAGACTTGTGTGTGTTTTAGGGCGAGTTTCGTGTGTCAAGTTGTGTGTGTTGAGTTGCGTGTGGCGACATGCATGTAGGGACTTTTGTGAGATGAGTTTTGTGTGGCGACATGCGTGTAGCAACTTTTTGTGTGTCGAGTTGCATGTGACAGGTTAGTGTAGCAAGTTGTGTGCAGCAAGTTTTGCGCATGGCGAGTTTTGCGCGTGGCGAGTTTTATGTGTGGTGCCTTTTGAGTATGTGCAAGTTTTGTGTGAGGCAACTTTTGCATGTGTTGCAACTTTTGTGCATGTGGCAATTTTTCTGCGTGTGGCAATTTTTCTGCGTGTGCAAGTTTTGCGTGTGGCGAGTTTTGCACGTGTGGCGAGTTTTGCATGTGGAGAGTTTTGCGCGTGGCGAGTTTTGAGCGGCGACTTTTGTGTTTCTACTTTTATGTGGCGAGGTTGGTGTATGTGTGGTGAAATGTGCACTGAGGGTGGTATATGTGTTCGAGCACGTGGTAGTGTGTGGCGCATTTTGTGTGTGTGTTCATATCCCCGTGGTGGTGTGATTATCCCATGTTGGGGCCCCACCTTAGCAACTGTACAGTATATACTCTTTGGTGCCATCGCTGTCATTCTTTAAGTCCCCCTTGTTCACATCTGGCAGCTGTTAATTTGCCTCCAACACTTTTCCTTTCATTTTTTCCCCATTATGTAGATAGGGGCAAAATTGTTTGGTGACTTGGAAAGCGCGGGGTTAAAATTTCACCTCACAATATAGCTTTGACGCTCTCAGGGTCCAGACGTGTGACTGTGCAAAATTTTGTGCCTGTAGCTGCGACGCCTCCAACACTTTTCCTTTCACTTTTTCCCCATTATGTAGATAGGGGCAAAATTGTTTGGTGAATTGGAAAGCGCGGGGTTAAAATTTCACCTCACAACATAGCCTATGACGCTCTCGGGGTCCAGACGTGTGACTGTGCAAAATTTTGTGGCTGTAGCTGCTACGGTTCAGATGCCAATCCCGGACATACATACATACATACATACATACACACACACACACATTCAGCTTTATATATTAGACTAGCTGTACTACCCGGCTTCGCCCGGGTTAATGACTGCTGTTAGCAAAATAGAATGTGTTAACAAAAATTTATTCTGCACACAAAAACCACAAAACAAATAGATAGAAATGTAATTATTAAAAGGCAAAAACTAAGCAAATAGAAGCATTTCACAACATATATTAGCTTTGTTATACTGAGAATGTCTTTGTTGCCTATATTAACCAATCAGAGCTCAGGTTAATTAACTGTAGCAAAATAGAAGCTGAGCTGTGATTGGTTGCTATTGGCAGCCTGATAAATCCCCAGCCAACAGGAAGCCCTCCCCCCTGGCAGTATATATTAGCTCACACATACACATAATAGACAGGTCATGTGACTGACAGCTGCCGTATTTCCTATATGGTACATTTGTTGCTCTTGTAGTTTGCTTATTAATCAGATTTTTATTTTTGAAGGACAATACCAGACTTGTGTGTGTTTTAGGGCGAGTTTTATGTGTCAAGTTGTGTGTGTTGAGTTGCGTGTGGCGACATGCATGTAGCGACTTTTGTGAGATGAGTTTTGTGTGGCGACATGCGTGTAGCAACATTTTGTGTGTTGAGTTGCATGTGACAGGTTAGTGTAGCAAGTTGTGTGCAGCAAGATTTGTGCATGGCGAGTTTTGCGCGTGGCGAGTTTTATGTGTGGTGCATTTTGAGTATGTGCAAGTTTTGTGTGAGGCAACTTTTGCATGTGGTGCAACTTTTGTACATGTGGCAATTTTTCTGTGTGTGCAAGTTTTGCATGAGGTGAGTTTTCCATGAGGTGAGTTTTGCACGTGTGGCGAGTTTTGCGTGAGCCTAGTTTTGCATATGGCGAGTTTTGCATGTAGCGAGTTTTGAGTGGTGACTTTTGTGTTTCGACTTTTATGTGGCGAGGTTGGTGTGTGTGTGTGGTGAAATGTGTGCTGAGGGTGGTATATGTGTTCAAGCACGTGGTAGTGTGTGGCGCATTTTGTGTTTGTGTTCATATCCCCGTGTGTGGTGAGTATCCCATGTCGGGGCCCCACCTTAGCAACTGTACGGTATATACTCTTTGTCGCCATCGCTCTCATTCTTTAAGTCCTCATTGTTCACATCTGGCAGCTGTCAATTTTCCTCCAACACTTTTCCCTTCACTTTTTCCCCATTATGTAGATAGGAGCAAAATTGTTTGGTGAATTGGAACGCGCGGGGTTAAAATTTCACCTCACAACATAGCCTATGACGCTCTCGGGGTCCAGACGTGTGACTGTGCAAAATTTTGTGGCTGTAGCTGCGACGGTACAGATGCCAATCCCGGACATACACACATACATACATACACACATTCAGCTTTATATATTAGATATACCTGTATGTAATCTCCTGTATATAGTATATACCTGTGTGTCATCTCACCTATATATAGTATATATCTGTGTGTCATCTCCTGTATATAGTATATACCTGTATGTCATCTCCTCCTATACATAGCATATACCTGTGTCATCTCCTCCTGTATATACTATATACCTGTAGGTAATCTGCTCCTGTATATAGTATATACCTGTGTGTCATCTCCTCCTGTATATAGTATATACCTGTATGTCATCTCCTCCTGTATGTAGTATGTACCTGTATGTCATCTCCTCCTCTATATAGTATATACCTGTGTGTCATCTCTCCTGTATATAGTATATATCTGTGTGTCATCTCCTCCTGTATATAGTATATACCTGTGTGTCATCTCCCCTGTAAATAGTATATACCTGTGTGTCATCTCCTGTATATAGTATATAGCTGTATGCCATCTCCTCCTGTATTAGCCCTCGTTCACACGTTATTTGGTCAGTATTTTTACCTCAGTATTTGTAAGCTAAAATGGCAGCCTGATAAATCCCCAGCCAACAGTAAGCCCACCCCCTGGCAGTATATATTAGCTCACACATACACATAATAGACTGGTCATGTGACTGACAGCTGCCGGATTCCTATATGGTACATTTGTTGCTCTTGTAGTTTGTCTGCTTATTAATCAGATTTTTATTTTTGAAGGATACCAGACTTGTGTGTGTTTTAGGGCGAGTTTCGTGTGTCAAGTTGTGTGTGTTGAGTTGCGTGTGGCGACATGCATGTAGGGACTTTTGTGAGATGAGTTTTGTGTGGCGACATGCGTGTAGCAACTTTTTGTGTGTCGAGTTGCATGTGACAGGTTAGTGTAGCAAGTTGTGTGCAGCAAGTTTTGCGCATGGCGAGTTTTGCGCGTGGCGAGTTTTATGTGTGGTGCCTTTTGAGTATGTGCAAGTTTTGTGTGAGGCAACTTTTGCATGTGTTGCAACTTTTGTGCATGTGGCAATTTTTCTGCGTGTGGCAATTTTTCTGCGTGTGCAAGTTTTGCGTGTGGCGAGTTTTGCACGTGTGGCGAGTTTTGCATGTGGAGAGTTTTGCGCGTGGCGAGTTTTGAGCGGCGACTTTTGTGTTTCTACTTTTATGTGGCGAGGTTGGTGTATGTGTGGTGAAATGTGCACTGAGGGTGGTATATGTGTTCGAGCACGTGGTAGTGTGTGGCGCATTTTGTGTGTGTGTTCATATCCCCGTGGTGGTGTGATTATCCCATGTTGGGGCCCCACCTTAGCAACTGTACAGTATATACTCTTTGGTGCCATCGCTGTCATTCTTTAAGTCCCCCTTGTTCACATCTGGCAGCTGTTAATTTGCCTCCAACACTTTTCCTTTCATTTTTTCCCCATTATGTAGATAGGGGCAAAATTGTTTGGTGACTTGGAAAGCGCGGGGTTAAAATTTCACCTCACAATATAGCTTTGACGCTCTCAGGGTCCAGACGTGTGACTGTGCAAAATTTTGTGCCTGTAGCTGCGACGCCTCCAACACTTTTCCTTTCACTTTTTCCCCATTATGTAGATAGGGGCAAAATTGTTTGGTGAATTGGAAAGCGCGGGGTTAAAATTTCACCTCACAACATAGCCTATGACGCTCTCGGGGTCCAGACGTGTGACTGTGCAAAATTTTGTGGCTGTAGCTGCTACGGTTCAGATGCCAATCCCGGACATACATACATACATACATACATACACACACACACACATTCAGCTTTATATATTAGATGTACAGTGTATAGTGTCAGTGTATCGGTAATACACTGACTCACTAGTGACGTTTCTAGCTGAAGTCCTTCATCTTTGCTTTTCATTTTCATCCAGCACAGACCGCCGTCACTTCTTCCAGCCAGGACTCGTCTCTGCACAAAATAACACAGTTACCTAGAGCACGGCTTCCAGAGCACATTCCCCACTTTTTCCCTTTCTTCTACACTACACATCTGAATACAGAGGTGCACCCACAATCAATATATAATTGGTTATTATGCAACCTCATAGATTGTAAGCTTGCGAGAAGGGCCCTCATTCCTTTTGGTATCTGTTGATCTATGTGTTTATTGTTATGCTTAATGTCCATTGTCTGTACAAGTCCCTTCTAAAATGTAAAGTGTTGCGGAATATGTTGGCACTATAGAAATAAATTATAATTATTATTTATTATTATTAACCCACCATTCCAAATATAAATTATAATCCACCACTGTGCACCCACTAACTATAAATAGCCACTTTCCCCATTTAATATATAAATTAATTAGCACCTGTACTCTTTCCCCCAATTCATTACCAGTCACTTCATCCTCAACACCCCCCACTATGTACCTACCACTCTAACCCTAACCCCGATTCATTATAGTTACATGCCCCTCCCGCCCCAATTCATTGTCATGTCTTTCTCTCCCACCCTCTATTCATTATCAACTGCTCTACCCCACATTCAATACATCATTTACTCCCCCACCCTTAAAATTCTTTATTTGTTCTTCCCCTAGATCATCATTTGCTCTCCCCACCCCCTTTTCAATGATCATTTGCTCTCCCCACCCCTCTTCAATGATCATTTGCTCTCCCCACCCCCACATTCAATTAAATTGCTGTCCCCTGTCCCTCACACTGAATTCATCATTTGCAGTCCCCCCACTTTAATTTGAAGTCCCCTTACTTCATTCATTGCAGTCCCCTATCACCCCCTCGCTTCACCTGCAGTGCCCCTTCATCATTTGCAGCCCCCTATCCCCCTTCCATTTAATCATGAGCAGTCCCACCTCAGGCACACTTCATCATGTGCAGTCTTGCAGTCCCCTTCCCCCCACTTCATCATGTGCAGTGCCCATTACCCACCCACTTCATCATGTGCAGTCCATCTTACCCCTCACTTTATCATGTGCAGTCCCATTACCCCCCACTTCATGTGTAGTTCACCTTACCCCCACTTCATCATGTGCAGTCCCCCTTAACCCCCAATTCATCATATGCAGTCCCCCTTACTCCCTCCCACTTCATCATGTGCAGTCCCCCTTACCCCCACTTCATGTGCAGCCCCACTCTCCCTTCATCATGCGCAATCCCCCTTACCCCCACATCATCATGTGCGGCCCCATTCCACCATGTACAGCCCCACTCTCCCCACTTCATCATGTGCAGTCTCCTTTATCCACTAAACTCCATCATGTCCAGCCTCACTCCCCCTTATCATGTGCAGCCCCACTCCCCCTTCATCATGTACAGCCCCACTCCCCCTTCATCATGTACAGCCCCACTCCCCCTTCATCATGTGCAGGCCCACTTACCCCCTCACTCCATTATGTGCAGTCTCATTTAACCCCCAAATTCCATCATGTGCAGTCTCCTTACACCCCCCCACTTAATCACTTGCAGTTACCCACCATTAAATTTATTTTATAAAGAAAACAAAAAAGTTTTTCATACTTACCTCACCAGTCGCTCCCCTGCAGCAGCTCTCTGCTTCTAGCTTTCGGGACATGTCGGCGCGTGCGTGATGATGCCATCGCGCATGTTCGACAACTAACCTGGAAGTATAGAGAACATGAAGGGAGCAGAAGCTGTGCAGCCATCAAGGTGACAGCCAAGCATAGCTCCCGGCCCCAGCGCAGACGTGTGCGCTAACTGTGATGCGGCTGTGTCTGCTGCCAACCGCATCACAATACAGCGGACATGGCTGCGCACAATTTGCTGTGTGGCCGTAGCCATCACCAGGCAGCCGGCCCTGAACAGCTGCTTGGGGAGTGGCCCGGGGGGCATTTGCCTCTTTGCCACCTGGGCCAGTCAGCCCCTGCCACGTTGCAGAATTGCCTGTGGAATTTTCTGTGCAGATTCTGCATCTCTTGGCAGAGAACGCAGGTAAAAATTTGCGCAGATTTGATGTGTCTTTGGTGTGTTTTTCATACGGATTTTCATGCATTTTTTCCATGCGGATTGTATGCGTTTTTGTAGACTAAGTAAAGATCTAATCTATTATTTAACAAAAAAAATAATTGTGATGTCATTTCTTGTCCAACCTCTTCATTTACATACTCCATTGAAGAATAATGTTTACACACACAGATAGCGTGGAGCAACATTTCGGCTTCCAAAAGCCTTTCTCAAGCAGTGAGAAAGGCTTGAGAAAGGCTTTTTTAAGCTGAAACGTTGCACCACACCATGTGGGCCCAATAAAGTCCACTTATTTTTTGCTAAAGGTACCTTCACACGAAACGACTTTGTAACGATATCGCTAGCGATCCGTGACGTTGCAGCGTCCTCGCTAGCGATATCTAGTGATGAGCGAACGTGTTCACTCGAACCTGGTGTTCGATCGGACATTAGGGCGTTCGAAGGTGTTCGGTATTCGGCCGAACATCTCGCGGTACTCGAGTGAAATCTCGTTTTTGTTTTTCTCATTTTTGGCGGTTTTTCAAGGAGCCAATCATGTTAGGTGAGCCTTCTAAGCTACTAGCATGACGTAGGGACATGTACAAGACGAGAGCAGTGAGTGGCTGGCCAGATCAGGTGACCTGACCAGCCAATAGACTGCTTTCATTATGTTCGGCGCTTTCAGCCATTTGCAGTGTGAAAGAGCATAGGGACAGACGTGCTGGGGGGACTGGGAATTGATAGGGACTAGAGCAGGGACAAAGACCAGAATTAATCAGGCAGGCAGGGTGCAGAAATCAACAGCCCTTGTCAGGGCTAATCTACGTTTACTACTACTAGTCCTCTCTTGTATTTGCTGGCTAGCTGTGTGGCAGCTGGGACCAGGAGTGCAGCGGCCGCCATCTTAGCTGCGCACTCACTGTCTCAGTGCCAAGTCTCAATCTCAGTCTCCAAGTCAATCTTTATAGGCATTAGGCATTAGGCAGGGATCGTGTGTGCATTAGGCTGGGCTTTATAGTGCGGCGTCCGCCATTTTGGGCGAACGCCGCACTATTAGAATATCGGCTGCTGGATGTTCCTCAGACTCCATTTAGCCTCCAGCACACGCTGTCTGTAACCTCATTTGTGCTGCTGTCTGGGACTTGTAGTGCCTCAGACTCCAGCACATGCTGTAACCTCATTTGTGCTGCTGTCTGGGACTTGTAGTGCCTCAGACTCCAGCACACGCTGTAACCTCATTTGTGCTGCTGTCTGGGACTTGTAGTGCCTCAGACTCCGTAGAGTGGTACAGCACACGCTGTCACCTCATTTAATAATAATAATATTAATTAATAACAATAATTAATAAATTAAAAAAAGGAAATATTTGCGGCCTAAAAATAAAACCGCATAAGATATAAAAATGCATTTTTGAGTGATACAGATATACCACACCTGGCCCAAAAATATTTGTTTAGCGTACACATAAGCGCAGTGTACAGAATACGCAATTCTGCCACATATATAGTATATATATATAGTATAGAATACCCTACATTCTAATCCAAGGTTTTGTGTGTCCAAAAAACCGCATTAGATAAAAATTGCATTTTTATAGCACGCCATATCTAATAGTTAAAGAAATAAAGGGTATTTGATGTGAAGAAATACCACAAATATAAACACAGTTTTATATCTGTTACTGGTACCCAAGTTTTGTGGTTCAAAAATACGCTCTGTATTTAGTGACTAGGCCTGTTGCCAGATTTGTGCACGCCATATCTAATAGTTAAAGAAATAAAGGGTATTTGATGTGAAGAAATACCACAAATATAAACACAGTTTTATATCTGTTACTGGTACCCAAGTTTTGTGGTTCAAAAATATGCTCTGTATTTAGTGACTAGGCCTGTTGCCAGATTTGTGCACGCCATATCTAATAGTTAAAGAAATAAAGGGTATTTGATGTGAAGAAATACCACAAATATAAACACAGTTTTATATCTGTTACTGGTACCCAAGTTTTGTGGTTCAAAAATACGCTCTGTATTTAGTGACTAGGCCTGTTGCCAGATTTGTGCACGCCATATCTAATAGTTAAAGAAATAAAGGGTATTTGATGTGAAGAAATACCACAAATATAAACACAGTTTTATATCTGTTACTGGTACCCAAGTTTTGTGGTTCAAAAATACGCTCTGTATTTAGTGACTAGGCCTGTTGCCAGATTTGTGCACGCCATATCTAATAGTTAAAGAAATAAAGGGTATTTGATGTGAAGAAATACCACAAATATAAACACAGTTTTATATCTGTTACTGGTACCCAAGTTTTGTGGTTCAAAAATACGCTCTGTATTTAGTGACTAGGCCTGTTGCCAGATTTGTGCACGCCATATCTAATAGTTAAAGAAATAAAGGGTATTTGATGTGAAGAAATACCACAAATATAAACACAGTTTTATATCTGTTACTGGTACCCAAGTTTTGTGGTCCAAAAATAAGCTCTGTATTTAGTGACTAGGCCTGTGGCCAGTTTTGTGCACGCCATATCTAATAGTTACATAAAGAAGGGGTATTTGATCTGAAGAAATACCACAAATATAAAACACAGTTTTATATCTGTTACTGATACACATCAGTTTGCTGTAAACCAAGGTTTGGTTGCATAAAATACGCTCTTTACCGAATAGTCCTTTTTGCAACACGCAATATATCCTCTGTTTGGACAAATAGAGTGTATTTCACCTTCATAACTAGCTTTTCTAGCATAACCTTTACAATGGTGAACCCCAGGGGTAAGGGATGAGGACGAGGACGTGGTCGTGGGCGTCAAAGTGAGGTTGCAGGCAGAGGCCGTAGTCCTGGGCAGGGTGACACAGTACCTGCTTCTGATGGAGCACTGGAACGCCGCAGAGTACCCTTTTCTAGCTTCCTGTCCCAATTTACAGTGTCACGTGGCACACCCCTATTGGATCCCCAGCAGTGCGAACAGGTGATCAACTGGATAGCGGATAATGCATCCAGTAGTTTATCCACCGCCCAGTCTTCCACGCAGTCCACCAACGCTAGCCAAGGGAGTGGACCTCAGGATCTTTCAGCTCAACCTCCTCCCGCCCAGCCTGGCCCCTCCTTGGAAATTAGTGATTCAAATCCTGCATACTCCCAGGAACTGTTTTCCCAACCCTTCCTAGATTCACAAAGCACTGCTGAGCAGCAACCTGACCAGTGGGTCTGTCCCGATGCCCAAAATAGAGAGCTTTCCCAGTCTGTGGGTGATGAAAGTGGGGATTTACAAATAGTCTGTGGAGAGGTGTCTGAGGATGAGACACGGGTGTCAGACAGTGAGGTGCTTGTCAGTGCAGTAATTCCCAGGAGGGAGCAGGCTGATGAATGGGAGGAGGAGGAGCCGGTGGATGATGAGGTGACTGACCCCAGCTGGGTTGTTAGGCCTAGTCAAGAGAGTGCTTCGGAGGGGGAGGCAAGTGTAACATCAGAAAATGTTGCAAGAGGTAGACGTGCGACCAGAGGGAGAGGCAGGGCCAGAGTAATTTCATCAGACAGAGGTTCAACAAGTGAACCAGTTTGGTCGAGGCCTCGGTGTTCTAAAGTCTGGAGCTTCTTTAAAGAAAGTGAGGAGGACCGACGGACTGTGTTGTGCAACCTGTGCCACACCAAGCTCAGTAGGGGAGCCACCACTAGCAACCTAAGCACTACCAGCATGCGCAGGCATATGAGTGCTAAACACCCAACTCATTGGAATCAAGGCCGTTCACCTCCTTCTGGTCGCACCGCTGCTCCTTCCCCTGTGTCACATGCTGGCTCTGCCAGTAACTCCCCAGCCCAGGAGCCCGGCACCAGCGACTCCCGCCATGCAACCACCCCTGCACCTTCACCATCCCCCCCACAATCCACCAATGTGTCCCAGCGCAGTGTTCAGCTGTCTTTGCATGAAACATTTGAGCGCAAGCGCAAATATGCCTCCACCCACCCACATGCACAGGCCTTAAATGTCCACGTCTCCAAACTCCTGAGTTTGGAGATGCTGCCCTACAGGCTGGTGGAGACGGAGGCATTCCGCAACCTGATGGCGGTGGCTGCCCCTCGCTACTCCGTCCCAAGCCGCCACTATTTTTCTCGATGTGCCGTCCCAGCACTACACCAGCACGTGTCTCAGAACATCAACCGTGCCCTGACCAACGCGGTTACAGAAAAGGTCCACTTAACCACGGACACGTGGACCAGTGCTGGGGGGCAGGGACACTATATCTCCCTGACGGCACATTGGATTAATTTGGTTGAGGCTGGGACAGAGTCTGAACCGGGGTCAGCTCATGTGTTGCCCACACCCAGGATTGCGGGGCCTACCTCGGTGACTGTTTCCCAGGATTACTATACTTCTCCCCCCTCCTCCTCCTCCTCCTCCTCCTCCTCCTCCTCCACAAACACCACTTGTAAATTTCCATCCGTGGACACGCCACCTTCAGTCGGCAGCTGCAGTCGCAGCAGGACCGCAGTGGGCAAGCGCCAGCAGGCGGTGCTAAAACTGCTGAGCTTAGGTGACAAGAGGCACACTGCCCAGGAGCTGTTACAGGGCATGACGGCTCAGACGGATCTTTGGCTGGCGCCGCTGAACCTGAAAGCAGGCATGGTCGTGTGTGACAACGGGCGTAATCTGGTGGCGGCTCTGCAACTCGGCAGACTCACACACGTTCCATGCCTTGCCCACGTGTTCAATCTGGTGGTTCAGCGGTTCCTCAAGACCTACCCCAATCTGTCAGATTTGCTCACCAAGGTGAGACGCATCTGTGCCCATTTCCGCAAATCCACCACTGATGCTGCCACCCTGAGGGCAGTGCAACGGCGCTTACAACTGCCAGCTCACCGACTGTTGTGCGACGTGCCAACGAGATGGAATTCCACCCTACACATGTTAAACAGGGTTTACCAGCAGCGCAGAGCCATTGTAGACTGTCAGATGACCACTTCCACCAGAACCGGTAGTCAAGTTAGTCAGCTTCCTCAAATCTACAATGAGGAGTGGACGTGGATGTCTGATATATGTAAGGTGTTAAGCCACTTTGACGAGTCAACACTGATGGTCAGCGGGGATGACGCCATAATCAGCGTCACCATCCCGCTGCTTTGTCTGCTGAAAAAATCATTGCTCAGCATGAAGTCTGAGGCGCATCGATTGTCACAGGAGATGGGGGAAGAAGAGTTGACTGAGAGCCAGAACACCAGCCAGTCTGTTTCTCAGAGTGTAACTGAGGAGGGGGAGGAGGAAGATGAGGATGAAGAGGAGGAGACTGTGGGCGAGACTGAAGACGGTACCCATTCCCTCTTCTCAGTTCAGCGTGTTTGGGCTGAGGAGGAGGAGTTGGAGGAGGAGGAGGAGGAGGAAATGGAGAGTCGGCCTGTTGCGGAGGGGGAATTCTTACGTGTTGGGACTCTGGCGCACATGGCTGACTTCATGTTAGGCTGCCTTTCCCGTGACCCTCGCGTGATAAAAATATTTTCCACCAGCGATTACTGGGTGTTCACCCTCTTGGACCCCCGGTACAAGCACAACTTTTCCACTCTAATTCCTATAGAGGAAAGGAGTATGAGACTGCATCAATACCAACTGGCCCTGGTGCACAAGCTGAAAATAGCCTTCCCATCTGACACCGCTAGCGGCAGAGGACGTGGTTCTGAGGGCCAACAAGCGAGGGAGAGGAGGGGAGCAGGCAGCTTGTCAAGCGCTGGCAGAGGATCAATCTCCAAGGCCTTTGCCAGTTTTATGTCACCCATGCAAGAGTATGCCACCAATCCACAGTCTAGACAGAGTAGAGGCGAGATTTACAGAAAGATGGTGAAGGACTACCTAGGTGACCATACCAACGTCCTGCATGATCACTCTGCTCCATACAACTACTGGGTTTCAAAGCTGGACACGTGGCCAGAACTGGCACTGTACGCCTTGGAGGTGCTGGCTTGCCCTGCCGCTAGCGTGTTGTCAGAGCGGGTCTTCAGTGCAGCTGGTGGCATCATCACCGATAAGCGTACACGCCTGTCAACTGACAGCGCTGACAGGCTGACGCTTATCAAGATGAATAAAGCATGGATTTCTACAGATTTCCACTCGCCACCGTGTTAAAGCAGCTCAAACTGAAGTCTGTCATGTCACCGTGCCACTCTCCGTGCTGACGCTGCTGACGCCTCCACATGCTGGGTCTTCGCTACCTCCAAACTATGTAATTGTGCCACTCTGTGGCCTCAATGTGTAAGGAATGATGCTGCTGCCGCCTCCTCAAGGGTCCGTCACCGTGCCACTCTCCGTGCTGACGCCTCCACATGCTGGGTCTTCGCTACCTCCAAACTATGTAAATGTGCCACTCTGTGGCCTCAATGTGAAAGGAATGATGCTGCTGCCGCCTCCTCAAGGGTCCGTCACCGTGCCACTCTCCGTGCTGACGCCTCCACATGCTGGGTCTTCGCTACCTCCAAACTATGTAATTGTGCCACTCTGTGGCCTCAATGTGTAAGGATTAAGGAATGATGCTGCTGCCGCCTCCTCAAGGGTCCGTCACCGTGCCACTCTCCGTGCTGACGCCTCCACATGCTGGGTCTTCGCTACCTCCAAACTATGTAATTGTGCCACTCTGTGGCCTCAATGTGTAAGGAATGATGCTGCTGCCGCCTCCTCAAGGGTCCGTCACTGTGCCGCTCTCCGGCCTGATGCTGCCTCCGCATGCCGTGCCCATAGCTGCCATGCTGTGTCAGGCTCAATTTCGGTGTGTTTCACCTGCTACCTCATCAAAGTGGGTCACTCTGTCACCACAAAGCTGTTGGCCATAATTTGGCGTAATGGTGCATTTGGGCAGCCTCAGAGGCAACTATGCATGCTGCCCCTGCTGTTTCCTGTCCATTCCAGTGTTGTTTCCATCATTTTCTGAGCTTCCCAGGTTTTTAGGCGACCTTCCCTGTGCAGAGCTTTGGTCCCGCTGAAAAATGTTCGAGTCTCCCATTGACTACAATGGGGTTCGTTATTCGAAACGAACACTCGAACATCGGGAGATGTTCGACTCGAACAACGAGCACCCGAACATTTTAGTGTTCGCTCATCACTAGCGATATCGTTTAGTTTGACACGCAGCAGCGATCAGGATCCTGCTGTGATGTCGCTGGTCGCTGAATAAAGTCCAGAACTTTATTTGGTCGTCCGATCGCCGTGTATCGTTGTGTTTGAAAGCAAAAGCAACGATACCAGCGATGTTTTACACTGGTAACCAGGGTAAACATTGGGTTACCAAGCGCAGGGCCGCGCTTAGTAACCCGATGTTTACCCTGGTTACCAGCGTAAAAGTAAAAAAAACAAACAGTACATACTCACCTGCGCGTCCCCCAGCGTCTGCTTCCTAACACTTACTGAGCGCCGGCCCTAAAGTGAAAGTGAAAGCACAGCGGTGACGTCACCGCTGTGCTGTTAGGGCCGGAGCTCAGTCAGTGTCAGGAAGCAGACGCTGGGGGACGCGCAGGTGAGTATGTACTGTTTGGTTTTTTTACATTTACGCTGGTAACCAGGGTAAACATCGGGTTACTAAGCGCGGCCCTGCGCTTAGCAACCCGATGTTTACCCTGGTTACCCGGGGACCTCGGCATCGTTGGTCGCTGGAGAGCTGACTGTGTGACAGCTCCCCAGCGACCAAACAGCGACGCTGCAGCGATCGGCATCGTTGTCGCTATCGCTGCAGCGTCGCTTTGTGTGAAGGTACCTTAAAACCTGGAGTGCTGCCTTCCAGTTTTTCTTTTTTTTGGTCCCTATCTATAGATCTATCTATCTATCTATCTATCTATCTATCTATCTATCTATCTATCTATATATCTATCTATAGATATATCTATCTATCTACAGATAGATGTATCGATAGATATATCTATAGAGAGATGCAAACATATCTACAGATAGATAATCTATAGATAGATAGATAATACCAAGCCCGATGATTAGTAATAAACATAATAAAATGGTACATACAGAGTTAAATAAAAACACACACACACAAAATCTGAGTTAGGCCTGGGTCACACTTGCGAGAAACTCGCACGAGTCTCGCACCTCAGTACCCAGCACTGCCGCTGGCACTCAGACCAGAGCGTTCATCTACATAGAAATACATGCAGCCGCATGCTCTGGTCCCGAGTTCCAGCAGCAGTGCCGGGTATTGAGGTGCGAGACTCGTGTGAGTTTCTAGCAAGTGTGACCCGGGCCTTAAACAAAATATCTGTTTAATTTTTTTAAAAAGTGAAAAAAATGGCATGATCTCCCCAATATTTTCTGCTCCAGAGAGGGAAAGCCAGCGACTGGGGTTCGATATTTATAGCCTAGGAAGGGGTTAATACCCACGGATCTTATCAGGCTATGAATATCAGCCCGCAGCTGTATATTTAGCCTTTACTGGTTTATTAAAATAGGGGAACACCCCCCCAAAAAAATGACATGGGGTCTTCCTATAATTAATAGCCAGAAAAGGCTATGCAGACAGCTGCGGGCTGATATTCATAGCCTAGGAAGGGGCCATGGTTATTGCCCCCATCTACAAACACTAGCACACAGCCGCCCCAGAAATGGCGCATCTCTAAGATGCACCAATTCAGCACTTAGCTTCTCTCTTTCCACTGCCCTGTAGCGGTGGCATATTGGGTAATAGGGGGTTAATGTCACCTTTGTATTGTAAGGTGACCTCAAGCCGGCTTAGTAATGGAGAGGTGTCAATAAGAGGGCTAAATACACAGCTAGAATAAAGTATTTTAATGAACTAAAACACTACACATTTTTCCCATCTTTATTGTTATGCCAAATTCCTGCGATGCCCTCGATCTCCTGTAAAAAAAGAAAAAGTAATAAACCAACAAAAATACTCCCTGGTCCGTCACAGTCCATTTAATAACGAGTGTCCCACGATGATCTCCCCTATAGAGTTGTCACATCAGGAGAGTGATTGCTCTATAGGGCCTCCAGCGACACACTGACAGGAGACAATGGCTCCTGCAGTGTTATTTCTGAGGGTTGGTTAATTATTTTTATATCATATGCATTAAGCCATGTCACAAATAAATGAACATTTAAATGGCAAGGTTTCAGACAGAATTGCCATATTTAAGTGTTCTGAAGAAGAATAGAAGACAGGGCAGAAGCACAATGTGTAATGGTACAATATAATACAATTAAATTCATTACATGCTATAAAACAGCAGGTGATCAAGGAGCTATTAACTTGTAGTCCACAATTCTATGGGTTAAGAGGTCTTACATTTTGGCAATAAAGTCAGGTTTCCTACTTGCCAACACATTCTGGAAAAGATACATAGATGTATAATTATTATTACTATTACTATTACTATTATTACGGATTACTAAATCAAGAAGATTAAGAGAGTGCCTGGGAAATAAAGGAAGTCATCCAGAAACAGGATGTAAGTCATAAAATATAGAACACGGGTCGCCTTCAGAGGAGGAGGAACAAAACCATTTATCTCTTTTTTTTGGCTGTTGCTGTTTTGGTAAAGCCATTTTAACATGGTTTTCTGTAATTTCTTAGAGCTATCCATTCTGGTAGTGAGGATGCATGATTGCTTAGCCAGTTTTAGCTATTGTTTCTATATATAAAGTTTCTATAATAAAAGCATGAGTGTGTCTTGAGCTGTATTAAAGTGAATATGTCACCAGGTTTTTACAACCTAATCTGAGAGCAGCATAATGTAGAAACAGAAACCCTGATTCCAGCGATGTATCACTTGTTAGGCTGCTTGCTGCAATTTTGATAAAATCACTGATTTATCAGCAGGAGATTATCATTAGAAGGCGAGCAAATATGCTGCCATGTAGTCCTCCATATTAATGAGCTCTTTATAACCCCGCCCACACCAGTGATTGGCAGCTGTTGGCCTATGAACAGAGCACACAGAAACCTATCAATCAATGGTGTGGACTTGGTAATACAAACCTCAGCATTTAGAAAACTGAAAGAACAGGGAGATCTGCAGCAGAGAAAAACAGTTATTTTATTAAAAAGGTAAATGGTATTTCCCCTGCATTATGCTGCTTTCAGATGGGGTAGCAAAATCCTGGTGACAGACTCCCTTTAATCAAGGTGAACATGAAATCAATTTTGGGAGCATAGTGGAACTGGCATGCCATTCTCATCATGCTATTAATTTTTCCTACAAAACCTGTGTCCTGGGGCATTTCCAAATTAGGTGAAAGAATGTGACCAAACTTTTAAGGCTGATGGGACATTTATATACCTAAAATGGAAGAAATCTAGAGGCAATATAATGTGCCCTATGAATGCTAAGAATTCGATGAGGCCTTTAATTGTGGTTAGCACCCTCACCGCAGAAATTTGTGAAGGAATTGCAAGTACGATATGATGTTTCCAAATTGAGCGGTTTCTATAAGGAGGTAAGTTCATATCTGGATGCAGGTAATGCGGCTGATGTGATTTATCTGGACTTTGCAAAGGCATTTGCTACAGTTCCTCATAACAGACTTAGGCTGGGGTCACACTAGAGAGAAATATGGATGAGGGAGAGGCGCAAAAACAACGCATTGCACACGAAACAATGTTTCTCTATGGGGCAGCTTCCACCAGCCGTATATTTCTCGGCCGTATTTTACAGGCTGAGAAAATCGCAGCATGCTGCGATTGTCAGAGTATTCCTACAAAAATACGCCAATGATAGTCTATGGGGCAAGAAAAATACGGATTACACACGGACCACACATCTGCCTTATGAGAAATACGCATCAGTGTCCTATAGAAAAGCCGGTAATTCAGTGCGGTGTACAGTAAAATCACACTGACAGGTTAGAATAGAATAGATAAAATTAATGTCTACACATAGAATAGGTAGATATATACAGTATATATATATATATATATATATATATATATATATATATATATATACAGTGGGGCAAAAAAGTATTTAGTCAGTCAGCAATAGTGCAAGTTCCACCACTTAAAAAGATGAGAGGCGTCTGTGATTTACATCATAGGTAGACCTCAACTATGGGAGACAAACTGAGAAAAAAAAATCCAGAAAATCACATTGTCTGTTTTTTTATCATTTTATTTGCATATTATGGTGGAAAATAAGTATTTGGTCAGAAACAAAATTTAATCTCAATACTTTGTAATATATCCTTTGTTGGCAATGACAGAGGTCAAACATTTTCTGTAAGTCTTCACAAGGTTGCCACACACTGTTGTTGGTATGTTGGCCCATTCCTCCATGCAGATCTCCTCTAGAGCAGTGATGTTTTTGGCTTTTCGCTTGGCAACACGGACTTTCAACTCCCTCCAAAGGTTTTCTATAGGGTTGAGATCTGGAGACTGGCTAGGCCACTCCAGGACCTTGAAATGCTTCTTACGAAGCCACTCCTTCGTTGCCCTGGCGGTGTGCTTTGGATCATTGTCATGTTGAAAGACCCAGCCACGTTTCATCTTCAATGCCCTTGCTGATGGAAGGAGGTTTGCACTCAAAATCTCACGATACATGGCCCCATTCTTTCTTTCATGTACCCGGACCAGTCGTCCTGGCCCCTTTGCAGAGAAACAGCCCCAAAGCATGATGTTTCCACCACCATGCTTTACAGTAGGTATGGTGTTTGATGGATGCAACTCAGTATTCTTTTTCCTCCAAACACGACAAGTTGTGTTTCTGCCAAACAGTTCCAGTTTGGTTTCATCAGACCATAGGACATTCTCCCAAAACTCCTCTGGATCATCCAAATGCTCTCTAGCAAACTTCAGATGGGCCCGGACATGTACTGGCTTAAGCAGTGGGACACGTCTGGCACTGCAGGATCTGAGTCCATGGTGGCGTAGTGTGTTACTTATGGTAGGCCTTGTTACATTGGTCCCAGCTCTCTGCAGTTCATTCACTAGGTCCCCCCGCGTGGTTCTGGGATTTTTGCTCACCGTTCTTGTGATCATTCTGACCCCACGGGGTGGGATTTTGCATGGAGCCCCAGATCGAGGGAGATTATCAGTGGTCTTGAATGTCTTCCATTTTCTAATTATTGCTCCCACTGTTGATTTCTTCACTCCAAGCTGGTTGGCTATTGCAGATTCAGTCTTCCCAGCCTGGTGCAGGGCTACAATTTTGTTTCTGGTGTCCTTTGACAGCTCTTTGGTCTTCACCATAGTGGAGTTTGGAGTCAGACTGTTTGAGGGTGTGCACAGGTGTCTTTTTATACTGATAACAAGTTTAAACAGGTGCCATTACTACAGGTAATGAGTGGAGGAAAGAGGAGACTCTTAAAGAAGAAGTTACAGGTCTGTGAGAGCCAGAAATCTTGATTGTTTGTTTCTGACCAAATACTTATTTTCCACCATAATATGCAAATAAAATGATAAAAAAACAGACAATGTGATTTTCTGGATTTTTTTTTCTCAGTTTGTCTCCCATAGTTGAGGTCTACCTATGATGTAAATTACAGACGCCTCTCATCTTTTTAAGTGGTGGAACTTGCACTATTGCTGACTGACTAAATACTTTTTTGCCCCACTGTATATATATATATATATATATATATATGTCATTGACACACACACACATATATATATATATATTTATATTTAATACAGAGCTAGATAGCATAAAAGCCGGTAATTCAGTTGCTGGCTTTTGCTATATCCTTATCAAACCCGACAGGATATGAGACATGGTTTATATACAGTAAACCATTTCATATCCGTTATATTTTTACATATTCCTCACTAATAATGTTAGTATTGTGTGTGTGCAAAATTTGGGAGCTCTAGGTGTTAAAATAAAGGGTTAAATCACGGGAAAAAATGACGTGTGCTCCCGGACAATTTTCTCCGCCAGTGTGGGAAAGCCAGTGACTGAGGGCAGATATTAATAGCCTAGAGAGGGACCATGGTTATTGGCACCCCCTGGCTAAAAACATCTACCCCCAGCTATCCCAGCAAAGGCACATCTGTAAGATGTGCCTATTCTGGCACTTAGCCACTATCTTCCCACTCCCAAGCAGTGGTGGGATATGGGGTAATAAGGGGTTAATGTCACCTTGCTAATGTAAGGTGACATTAAGCCTGGTTAATAATGAAGAGATGTCAATAAGACACCTATCCATTATTAATCCAATAGTAATAAAGGGTTAAAAATACACACACACATTATGAATAAAGTATTTTAATGAAATAAATAAACACATGGGGTTTTAATATCTTTATGGTACGCTCAATCCAACTGATGACCCTCGTTCTTCTGAAAAAGGAAAATAAAAAAGCAACAATATCCCATACCTGTCCGCCGTACAGTCATGACCCACGATGTAAATCCATCTGAAGGGGTTAAATAAATTTAGAACCAGGAGCCTGCTAATGCAGCTGCCCCTGGCTGTAAAAACTGGGGAATGAATGGACTGCAGCTTCGTTGACTTGCGCTGCCATCATAGAAGCTGCGCCCCCTGGTGGCAGAAACTCATATGAACTCTAGAGTGGGAATTTTTCTGAATATTTTCTCATGCTAGAGTTCATATGATTTTATGTAAAAATATAATGGATATGAAATGGTTTACTGTATGTAAACCATGCCTCATATCCTGTCGGGTTTGGTAAGGAGATAGCAAAAGCCGGCAATTGAATTACCGGCTTTTCTGCTATCTAGCTCTGTATGAAATATAAATCTATATATATGTCTCACTGATATATATATATATATATATATATATATATATATATATATATAGACTGTATACAGTACAGACCAAAAAGCAAAAGCAAAGCAAAAGGTGGCTACTTTGAAGAACTTAGAATATGACATATTTTCAGTTGTTTCACACTTTTTTGTTAAGTATATAATTCCACATGTGTTAATTCATAGTTTTGATGCCTTCAGTGTGAATGTACAATTTTCACAGTCATGAAAATACAGAAAAATCTTTAAATGAGAAGGTGTGTCCAAACGTTTGGTCTGTACTGTATATCCATTCTGTACATAATGTTTTGTCTAGTGTGCCCTTAAGGCGATTAAATGTCTATTTTAACCTTGGGCTGTTCTTTTATCCCGATCCACGAATCCACATCTCTGTGTTCTCGGTTTAATGTCACATGCTACCGGGGCTTTTTTCTGGACCCAGTATAATCCCGTTAATGAACCTGGCTTATATCAAACGAGGAACTGGTGGCTGTCCTACTGGGCTGGCAAGACTCTGCTTCACTGGTGCTAGTGAAAGGTGTCTCTCAGTCTGTCAGAGTTGTGGGTGAGTGTTGTGTCATGCCAGCAGTTACATAGGCAAAACTGTGCCAAGCTGACATTACATATCCCCAAGGGGTGTAGACCAAAGTGAAAGTGGGGAGAACGTACTGCATGATCCCTGATTTATTAGTGATATCAGGCGGGGCTGCAAGTTGTGGTGTTATGGACTGACCTGGTTTGGAGTAGTGATATTGCAACCTCTAGGGGCAGCACCAGCAGGTAGCATAGTCAGGGATAGCCAAGGAGTTGATACACTGGAACAGTAATGTAGTTGGAAGGAATAAGCAGTAATCATAGTCAGGAAAGCCAAAGGTCGATATCAGGAACAGCAGTGTCATTTGAAAGAATAAGCAGCAGGTGGAAGGAAGCTTGACTAGAGGCTAGTAGCTCAATAATCATACAATGAAAGGAGAGCAAGGCCAGGTTTAAATAGGGTGTGCAATCAGGATAAGCCAATTAGGAACTCACGGTGGTAACCAACAGGAAACTCAGGGTGGAGACATCAGCTACAACATAGGTACAAGTATTTTGGTTAGCACAGAACTGTCCAGTGAGCTGAATAGCTCAGAGGGGAGAGCTGCCATCTGGTGCACATGAGCTGCTGGGTTCGAGTCCTGAGAGTACTCCCTCCTTCCAGGATGGCCTCTGGACATCTTAGGTGCTGGCTTCTCTGGATGTCTCACATGAAAAACCCTTGTAAGCCTGGGTGCATGGACGTTGCCCTCCGGCTTCCATGAATTATCTTCTGGTCTGTAACCCCTCCATTGTACCAAATATCGTAGTTTCCATAGAGAAGTTTTCTAGAGTTCAGAATTTCATCTACAATGTACTCTCCTTCACCATGGACTTTTTCTGCTGGAGGAGGTGGTTGAGTTCTTCCTGGAAATGGGTTCTCATTGAATGGCTTGAACAAGGAAACATGGAACACTGGGTGAATTTATAAGGCTGCTTGGGAGTTTTAACGGAAAGCTACTGGGTTAATTTGTGCAGAAATTTGAAAAGGTCCTATGAATTTTTGACCCAATTTAGAAGACATACGTTTGTCATCATATTTTGTGAAGAAAGCCCAACCTTATCACCGAGGTAAGAAACATGGATGTCATTACATCTTATTCTAAGCTAAGTTGACTGAAATGTATATCTTTAGACGAGTCTAAATTAGAAGTTTTATGACTCAGCTTATATGTAGTGTGCAAATTGAGAATCTAAAGATAGATAATAAGAAACTGATGTCCTTCAACAGAGAAAAAGAAGAATTGAAAAAATATTTTACAGTTGATCGACGTATTTCACAAGTTTGTGTCAGCGAAATCCAAAAATGACTGTTTAAAAATATTGTCAGATGATACTAGTGATGTTCCCGAGATTGACTGTAATGTGGAGAGTGAACAAGATGTGAGACACATGTCTGTAACGGCCACTCAAGGTGGCCTTGTGTCTTATGATCCCCACAACAGGTCATGTTTTCAGGATTTCCTTAGTACTGCATAGGCGATGGAATTAATGCTTGAGCAGGTGATGAAATTATCACCTGTGCAATACTAAGGAAATCCTGAAAACATGACCTGTTGTGGGGTCTTGAGGACTGGAGTTGAGAAACACTGATGTAAAAGAAGATGGAGGAAATGTGGGAGGAGACATGAGAACTGACGTAGATGATGTACAAGGGAAAGATGTACAAAGACCACTAAAAGACGACTCAAAGGCCCAACTCTGTTGTGAATTCTGCTCTTGGGCTCCCTCCGGTGGTTATAAGTGGTAGCACTGCTGCCTCTGGATCGCAGCATTTATCAGGTGTGTTCACTTTTTGCAATTATGACTGGGCTATTTAGTCTTGCTTGACCCTTTAGTCAGTGCCAGTTGTCCATTGTTCCTGGAGGATTCACATCCCTGCCTGGTCTCTCCTGCTTTGCTGTTCATTTCAACAAAGTTAAGTTCTGGCCTTGATTTTTGCTGTCCACATGCTGTGGCCTTATTGTTCAGTTCTTTTCCATGTTTTTGTCTTGTCCAGCTTGGTCTGTATAAGGATTTGTTTAGCCAAGCTGGTATCTCTGGAGATGCAGATATACCCTCCATATATTTAGTTAGCTGTGGAGATTTTGTATTTTCTGTGGTGGATATTTTTCTAGTGTTTTAATACTGACAGCATAGTACTCTGTCCTATCCTTTCTATTTAGCTAGAAGTGGCCTCCTTTGCTAAATTCTGATTTCAGTCTGTGTATGTTTTTTCCCTCTCCTCTCACAGTCAATATTTGTGGGGGGCTGTCTATCCTTTGGGGATTTTCTCTGAGGCAAGATAGTTTTCCCTTTTCTATCTCTAGGGGTAATTAGTCCTCCGGCTGTGTCGAGATGTCTAGGGAGTGATAGGTACATTCCACGGCTACTTCTAGTTGTGGTGTTAAGTTCAGGGTCTGCAGTCAGTACAGGTTCCACCTTCTCCAGAGTACGTCTCATGCTGCTCTTAGGCCACCAGATCATAACAGTACAACTGGCCCACAATGAGTTAACCGCATCTCAGAAGAAGGGAAGGAAAGTGCTGAGCCATTTTTTTTCTGTAGTCTGTTGTGGTTTTTTTTTTTTTCCCTCTTTACCTCTGGGTGGCTCAGGAGTTCGGCGCTGGTATGGATGTTCAGGGATTGGCTTTTCGTGTGGATCAACTTGCTGCTAGAGTACAGGGTATTTCCAATTATATTGTTCAGACTCCGGTTTTAGAGCCTAGAATTCCAACTCCTGATTTGTTTTTTGGGGATAGGTCCAAATTTTTGAGCTTTAAAAATAACTGTAAACTGTTTTTTGCTCTGAAACCCCGTTCCTCTGGTGATCCCATCCAGCAGGTTAAAATTGTTATATCTCTGCTGCGTGGTGACCCCCAGGATTGGGCATTTGCCCTGGAACCTGGGAATCCGGCGTTGCTTAATGTAGACACCTTTTTTCAGGCGCTTGGGTTATTGTATGATGAACCTAATTCAGTGGATCATGCTGAGAAGACCTTGTTGGCCCTGTGTCAGGGTCAAGAAGCGGCAGAATCATATTGCCAGAAATTTAGGAAATGGTCTGTACTGACTAAATGGAATGAGGATGCCTTGGTGGCAATTTTCAGAAAGGGTCTTTCTGAATCCATTAAAGATGTTATGGTGGGGTTCCCCACGCCTGCTGGTCTGAGTGATTCTATGTCTCTGGCCATTCAGATTGATCGGCGCTTGCGCGAGCGCAGAGTTGTGCACACTATGGCATTGTCTTCCGAGCGGAGTCCTGAGCCTATGCAGTGTGATAGGATTGTGTCTAGAGCTGAACTACAAGGATTCAGACATCAGAATAGGTTGTGTTTTTACTGCGGCGATTCTGCACGTGTTATTTCTGATTGCGCTAAGCGTACCAAGAGAATCGCTAGTTCGGTTACCATCAGTACTGTACAACCTAAATTTCTGTTATCTGTGACCCTGATCTGCTCATTATCATCATTTTCTGTCATGGCATTTGTGGATTCAGGCGCCGCTCTAAACTTAATGGACTTAGAATTTGCCAGATGTTGTGGTTTCCCCTTGCAGCCTTTGCAGAGTCCTATTCCTTTGAGGGTCATTGATGCTACACCGTTGGCTAAAAATAAACCTCAGTTTTGGACACAGCTGACCATGTGCATGGCGCCAGCCCATCAGGAAGATTGTCGTTTTCTGGTGTTGCATAATTTGCATGATGCTATTGTACTGGGTTTCCCATGGTTACAGGTGCATAATCCGGTATTAGATTGGAAATCTATGTCTGTGACTAGTTGGGGTTGTCAGGGGGTTCATGGTTACGTTCCTTTGATGTCAATTGCCTCCTCCCCCTTTTCTGAAATTCGTGAGTTTTTGTCAGATTTCCAGGATGTATTCAATGAGCCCAAGTCCAGTTCCCTTCCACCGCATAGGGACTGTGATTGTGCTATTGACTTGATTCCAGGCTGTAAGTTCCCTAAGGGCCGACTTTTCAACCTGTCTGTGCCAGAACATACCGCCATGCGGAGCTATGTTAAGGAGTCCTTGGAGAAGGGGCATATTCGGCCATCTTCTTCACCATTGGGAGCAGGTTTTTTTTTTGTTGCCAAAAAAGATGGCTCCTTGAGACCCTGTATTGATTATCGCCTCTTGAATAAGATCACGGTCAAATTCCAATACCCTTTGCCTTTGCTTTCTGATCTGTTTGCTAGGATTAAGGGGGCTAGTTGGTTTACTAAGACTGACCTTCGAGGGGCATATAATCTTGTTCGTATTAAGCAAGGTGACGAATGGAAAACTGCGTTTAATACGCCCGAAGGCCATTTTGAATACCTTGTGATGCCATTCGGACTCTCTAATGCTCCATCTGTGTTTCAGTCCTTCATGCATGATATATTTCGGAGTTATCTTGATAAATTCATGATTGTATATTTGGATGATATTTTGATTTTTTCAAATGATTGGGAGTCTCATGTGAAACAAATCAGGATGGTATTTCAGATCCTTCGTGATAATGCCTTGTTCTTGAAGGGGTCTAAGTGCCTCTTTGGAGTACAGAAGATTTCTTTTTTGGGCTTCATTTTTTCTCCCTCATCTATAGAAATGGATCCGGTTAAGGTTCAGGCCATTCATGATTGGATCCAGCCCACATCTGTGAAGAGCCTTCAGAAATTTTTGGGCTTTGCTAATTTTTATCGCCGTTTCATTGCCAATTTCTCCAGTGTGGTTAAGCCCCTGACCGATTTGACGAAGAAAGGCGCTGATGTGACGAATTGGTCCTCTGCGGCTGTTTCTGCCTTTCAGAGCTTAAATGCCGATTTACTTCTGCCCCTGTGTTGCGTCAGCCGGATGTTTCTCTTCCTTTTCAGGTTGAGGTTGACACTTCTGAGATTGGGGCAGGGGCCGTTTTGTCTCAGAGGAATTCTGATGGTTCCTTGATGAAACCGTGTGCCTTCTTTTCTCGAAAGTTTTCGCCTGCGGAACGCAATTATGATGTCGGCAATCGTGAGTTGTTGGCTATGAAGTGGGCATTTGAGGAGTGGCGACATTGGCTTGAGGGGGCCAAGCACCGTATTGTGGTCTTGACCGATCATAAGAATCTGATTTACCTCGAGTCTGCCAAACGGCTGAATCCTAGACAGGCCTGATGGTACCTGTTTTTCTCCCGTTTTGATTTTGTGGTCTCATATCTTCCGGGTTCTAAGAATGTTAAGGCTGATGCCCTCTCTAGGAGCTTTTTGCCTGATTCTCCTGGGGTCCTTGAGCCAGTCGGCATTCTGAAGGAAGGGGTGATTCTTTCTGCCATCTCCCCTGATTTGCGACGGGTTCTTCAGGAGTTTCAGGCTGATAAACCTGACCGCTGTCCAGTGGGGAAACTGTTTGTTCCTGACAGATGGACTAGTAAAGTGATTTCGGAGGTTCATTGTTCTGTGTTGGCTGGTCATCCTGGGATTTTTGGTACCAGAGATTTGATTGGTAGGTCCTTTTGGTGGCCTTCTTTGTCACAGGATGTGCATTCTTTTGTGCAGTCCTGTGGGACTTGTGCGCGGGCCAAGCCTTGCTGTTCCCGCGCTAGTGGGTTGCTTTTGCCTTTGCCGGTCCCAGAGAGGCCTTGGACGCATATTTCTGTGGATTTTATTTCGGATCTTCCGGTTTCCCAGAGGATGTCGGTTATCTGGGTGGTTTGTGACCGGTTTTCTAAGATGGTTCATTTGGTACCTTTGCCTAAGTTGCCTTCCTCTTCTGATTTGGTTCCGTTGTTTTTTCAGCATGTGGTTCGTTTGCATGGCATTCCGGAGAATATTGTGTCCGATAGAGGTTCCCAGTTTGCTTCTAGGTTTTGGCGGGCCTTTTGTGCTAGGCTGGGCATTGATTTGTCTTTTTCTTCCGCATTTCATCCTCAGACAAATGGCCAAACCGAGCAAACTAATCAGACTTTGGAAACTTATTTGAGATGCTTTGTGTCTGCTGGTCAGGATGATTGGGTGGCTTTCTTGCCATTGGCCGAGTTTGCCCTTAATAATTGGGCTAGTTCTGCTACCTTGGTTTCACCCTTCTTTTGTAACTCTGGTTTTCATCCTCGTTTTTCTTCGGGGCAGGTTGAGCCTTCTGATTGTCCTGGGGTGGACTCTGTGGTTGACAGGTTGCAGCAAATTTGGGCTCATGTTGTTGACAATTTGGTGTTGTCTCAGGAGGGGGCTCAGTGTTTTTCTAACCGTCGTCGGTGTGTTGGTTCCCGGCTTCGGGTTGGGGATTTGGTCTGGTTGTCTTCCTGTCATATTCCTATGAAGGTTTCTTCCCCTAAGTTTAACCTCGGTTTATTGGCCCTTATAGGATTTCTGAGATTATCAATCCAGTGTCTTTTCGTTTGGCCCTTCCAGCCTCTTTTTCCATCCATAATGTTTTTCATAGATCTTTGTTGCGGAAATATGTGGTGCCCGTTGTTCCCTCTGTTGATCCTCCTGCCCCGGTGTTGATTGATGGGGACGAGGCAGAAGCTTCAGTATCTTGTCAAATGGAAGGGTTATGGCCAGGAGGATAATTCTTGGGTTGTTGCCTCCGATGTTCATGCTGAGGATTTGGTTCGTGCCTTTCATTTGGCTTGTCCGGATTGGCCTGGGGGCTCTGGTGAGGGTTCGGTGACCCCTCCTCAAGGGGGGGTACTGTTGTGAATTCTGCTCTTGGGCTCCCTCCGGTGGTTATAAGTGGTAGCACTGCTGTCTCTGGATCACAGCATTTATCAGGTGTGTTCACTTTTTGCAATTATGACTGGGCTATTTAGCCTTGCTTGACCCTTTAGTCAGTGCCAGTTGTCCATTGTTCCTGGAGGATTCACATCCCTGCCTGGTCTCTCCTGCTTTGCTGTTCATTTCAACAAAGTTAAGTTCTGGCCTTGATTTTTGCTGTCCACATGCTGTGGCCTTATTGTTCAGTTCTTTTCCATGTTTTTGTCTTGTCCAGCTTGGTCTGTATAAGGATTTGTTTAGCCAAGCTGGTATCTCTGGAAATGAAGATATACCCTCCATATCTTTAGTTAGCTGTGGAGATTTTGTATTTTCTGTGGTGGATATTTTTCTAGTGTTTTAATACTGACCGCATAGTACTCTGTCCTATCTGTTGTGAATTTACCTTTTGGCCCCCTCTAGTGGCTACTAGTGATTTGACTCTGGGTATGTCATTCATCCTTTGTATGCTCACCTGGGTCGTTAGGTCAGGGGTGTTGCTATATAGCTCCCTGGACCTTCAGTTCAATGCCTGGCAACGTTGATATCAGAGCTAATCTGTAGTGCTCTTGTCTACTGATCCTGGTTCCTGTTTGATTAAGCTAAGTCCGCTTTCTTGCTTTTTGCTATTTGTTTTTGTTTGCATTTTTGTCCAGCTTGTGTATAATCTGTTTCCTGACCTTGCTGGAAGCTCTAGGGTGGCTGGTGTTCTCCCCCCGGGCCGTTAGACGGTTCGGGGGTACTTGAATCTCCAGCGTGGATTTTGATAGGGTTTTTGTTGACCATATAAGTTATCTTACTATATTCTGCTATTAGTAAGTGGGCCTCTCTTTGCTAAAATCTAGTTCATCTCTGTGTTTGTCATTTCCTCTTACCTCACCGTTATTATTTGTGGGGGGCTTCTATCCTACTTTTGGGGTCTTTTCTCTGGAGGCAAGAGAGGTCTTTGTTTTCCTCTTCTAGGGGTAGTTAGTCCTCCGGCTGGCGCGAGACATCTAGCGACCAACGTAGGCATGTTCCCCGGCTACTGCTAGTGTTGGCGTTAGGAGTAGATATATGGTCAACCCAGTTACCACTGCCCTATGAGCTGGATTTTTGTACGTCGCAGACTTACTTGTTTCTCTGAGACCCTCGCCATTGGGGTCATAACACCTATCCTTTCTATTTAGCTAGAAGTGGCCTCCTTTGCTAAATTCTGATTTCAGTCTGTGTATGTTTTTTCCCTCTCCTCTCACAGTCAATATTTGTGGGGGGCTGTCAATCCTTTGGGGATTTTCTCTGAGGCAAGATAGTTTTCCCTTTTCTATCTCTAGGGGTAATTAGTCCTCCGGCTGTGTCGAGATGTCTAGGGAGTGATAGGTACATTCCACGGCTACTTCTAGTTGCGGTGTTAAGTTCAGGGTCTGCGGTCAGTACAGGTTCCACCTTCTCCAGAGTACGTCTCATGCTGCTCTTAGGCCACCAGATCATAACACAACTCCAAATTAAAGTTAGAGAAAACTTGTTAAAATTATGCAAAATCATTCCTGCATATAATAAAAAAATCCATGTGTGTAGAAATTCAGAGATATTTGAGAGTTTTGCTGATAAGTTTGATTTAACTAATGAGGAGAAAAATCAGTTGTTTAAAATTTGGCTTCCTGTAACTTTTTTTAGACGCTTAACATTAAAAATGTTTCATGATAATGACTCACGTGGAGATTTAAATGACACAGACAGATTAAGAATTCTCATTTTCTGTGAATTAAATTAAAATTATCCAGATATTGATATTCTTCAAAAATTAAGGATTGGTCGGAAAGAATGTACCTTTACATCCATGTCTATATTTGAACGGTTGTACAAAACTCCCATTAAAAATGTCAAAACACAATCAATGATAAAATGTTTTGTAAACAAATTTGGATTCCTAAATTCTGTATCTCATGTTATTGTGTCACAAAAAGATTCTTTATTTGAATGTGCGCCATCCCTAGATTTTACTAGGAAACTTGAGAATCGTGAAAGGAAAATAAATTGAACTAAGTTTGCAAAATCAGACAGAGTAAAATCTTATCAGAATCCAGAATCAAGATCACCTAAACTGAGTTATCCCCAAAATCAAATCTACGAAGTACAAAGAAAATTACATATTTGTTATAAGCCCTACCAAATGATCCAAGAGTCCACTGAAAAAGTTGCACAGTAAGGGCCCCTTTCCACTTGCGAGGAAAACGGACGAGTGAAATCCGATAAAAAATCGGATTGCACTCGGACCAATGTTATTTAATAGGTGTCTTTTCATCTGCGATTTTTTTCTCAGCCGAAATCGGACTGAGAAAAATCTGGGTCGGCTGAGAAAAAAATCGCAGCATGCTGCGTATTGCTGCGATTCTCGGACGAGACTCACCAATGCAAGTCAATGGGTGCGAGAAAAAAATCGCACAGCACTTGCACCATGCGAGTTCTGTCCAATTTTTACGCACCGGTGTCCTTTGAAAAGCCAGCAATTCAGCACGGTGTACAGTAAAATCACACTGACAGGTTAGAATAGAGTAGATATATACACATAGAATGTGTATACAGTATATACATATATGTGTCAGTGAAACACCTATATATGTATATTTATATTTAATGCAGCGCTAGATAGCATAAAAGCCGCTAATTCAATTGCCGGCTTTTGCTCTCTCTTTCCCAAACCCGACAGGATATGAGACATGGTTTACATACAGTAAACCATCTCATATCCCTTCTTTTATTACATATTCCTCTTCACTAATGTAAGAAATGTCTGTGTGTCAAATTTGGGGGCTCTAGCTATGAAATTAAAGGGTTAAATCGTGGAAAAAATTGGCGTGGGCTCCTGCGCAGTTTTCTCCGCCAGAGTGGTAAAGCCAGTGACTGAGGGCAGATATTATTAGCCTAGAGAGGGTCCATGGTTATTGGCCCCCCCTGGCTACAAACATCTGCCCCCAGCCACCCCAGAAAAGGCGCATATGTAAGATGCGCCTATTCTGGCACTTGGCCACTCTCTTCCCACTCCCATGTAGCGGTGGGATATGGGGTAATGAAGTGTTAATGTCACCTTGCTATTGTAAGGTGACATTAAGCCAGATTAATAATGGAGAGGAGTCAATTATGACACCTATCCATTATTAATCCAATAGTACGAAATGGTTAATAAAACACACACACATTTTTACAAAGTATTTTAATGAAATAAAGACACAGGTTGTTGTAATATTTTATTAGACTCTTAATCCACCTGAAGACCATCGCCCTGAAACAAAGTTAAAAAAACAAACAACAATATTCCATACCTTCCGTCGTTATGTCCCACAAAGTAAATCCATCTGAAGGGGTTAACTCATTTTACACCCAGGAGCTTTGCTAATGCAATTGTGCTCCTGTGTGTAAAACCCCGGGTACTGAATGGAAAGCAGGGTGATCTGTAGTTACCTTGAGTTGCGGTGATGCGCCCCCTGCTGGATGTCCTCATGAACTGGAGCCTGGTAAAAGTTCCTACGCTCGAGTTCATATGAGGACATCCAGCAGAGGCGCCTCACCGCAACTCAAGGTAACTAGTAGGGTTGAGCGAAACGGGTCGGCCATTTTCAGAAGTCGCCGACTTTTGGCAAAGTCGGGTTTCATGAAACCCGACCCGACCCCTGTGTGGGGTCGGCCATGAGGTCGGCGATCTTCTGAATCTGGTATCGGAATTCCGATACCGAGTTCTGATATGTTTGCGATATCGGAAATCGGTATCGGAATCCACATTTAAGTGTAAAATAAAGAATTAAAATAAAAAATATTGATATACTCACCTCTCCGGAGGCCCCTGGACATCGTCGCTGGTAACCGGCAGCCTTCTTTGCTTAAAATGAGCGCGTTTACGGCCTTCCATGACGTCACGGCTTCTGATTGGTCGCGTGCCGCTCATGTGACCGCCACGCGACCAATCACAAGCCGTGACGTAATTCTCAGGTCCTAAATTCCTCATTCTAGGAATTTAGGACCTGAGAATTACGTCACGGCTTGTGATTGGTCGCGTGGCGGTCACATGGGCGGCCGCGACCAATCACAAGCCGTGACGTCATCTAAGGCCCTGAACGCGCTCATTATTAAGAAGGAAGGCTGCCGGAAAGAAGCAGGGCGCGTCCGAGGGTGAGTATATACCTAATAGGAATATACTCACCCTCAGCTTCTTTCCGGCAGCCTTCCTTCCTAAGAATGAGCGCGTTCAGGGCCTTAGATGACGTCACGGCTTGTGATTGGTCGCGGCCGCCCATGTGACCGCCACGCGACCAATCACAAGCCGTGACGTAATTCTCAGGTCCTAAATTCCTAGGAATTTAGGACCTGAGAATTACGTCACGGCTTGTGATTGGTCGCGTGGCGGTCACATGAGCGGCACGCGACCAATCAGAAGCCGTGACGTCATGGAAGGCCCTGAACGCGCTCATTTTAAGCAAAGAAGGCTGCCGGTTACCAGCGGTGATGTCCAGGGGCCTCCGGACGGGTGAGTATATCAATATTTTTTTATTTTAATTCTTTATTTTACACATTAATATGGATCCCAGGGCCTGAAGGAGAGTTTCCTCTCCTTCAGACCCTGGGAACCATAGTATCCCATTGCACTGCATTGGGTTTCGTGTTTCGGCCGACCCCGACTTTTTTATAGGATCGGCCGATTTCGCTCGACCCGACTTTTGAGAAAGTCGGGTTTCGTGAAACCCGACCCGATCCTATAAAAATAAAAGTCGCTCAACCCTAGTAACTACAGGTCACCCTGTATTTCATTCATTCGCCGGGGTTTTACACACAGGAGCACAATTGCATTAGCAAAGCTCCTGGGTGTAAAATGATTTAACCCCTTCAGATGGATTTACATCGTGGGACGTGACTGATCATCGGAAGGTATGGGATATTGTTTATTTTTTATTTTTCCTTTGTTACAGAACGAGGGTCTTCAGCTGGATTAAGAGAATAATAAAATATTACAACAACCTGTGTCTTTATTTCATTAAAATACTTTGTAATAATGTGTGTGTGTTTTATTAACCATTTCGTACTATTGGATTAATAATGGAAACAAAACTCCCAGATACATATTGTGAGAAAACGAGATCTGGCAAGAATCGTGCCAACCAACCCCGGACTCACTGAATCAGCTCAAAACAAACCGTAATTAAAGGAGAAAGATACTGAGCATCGATGAACATTTCATTAAGCAAACTTTTATTCCATAAATAGTACAAAGACATATAAATAGCAAATAACATTATTAAGTAACTAGAGCAAGAATGAGTGCCTGAAAAATGCTGATAAAGCCCCCATCCCCACAACCCCCCAAATATTGCTGCCGATGTAGGGGCATACAAAAAACCACTGACCCCCCCCTTTATAGTGTTTCCCCTCTATAAGAGCAGGGGAAATCGTGTGTAACAAAATACTAGGTATAGGTAAAACAAAGGCCACAGTGTGTTAAGCCTAAAGAGAAGCACCTATGTATTCAACACGGATATCCATAATAGGACTCCACAATACCACCATTGAGTATGGTGATTGAAGAAGGTGCTTCACTTACCGGTGAGAGGGGCAGGGTGGGGAAACAGTCGGGAGGTGGTCCCCGACGCGCTTTTCGTGGCCACAAGGTGCCACTTCCTCAAGGGGATTTATCAGCATTTTTCAGGCACTCATTCTTGCTCTAGTTACTTAATAATGTTATTTGCTATTTATATCTTTCTCCTTTAATTATGGATTAATAATGGATAGGTGTCATAATTGACACCTCTCCGTTATTAACCCGGCTTAATGTCACCTTACATGAGCAAGGTGACATTAACCCCTTATTACCCCATATCCCACCGCTACACGGGAGTGGGAAGAGAGTGGCCAAGTGCCAGAATAGGCGCATCTTCCAGATGTGCCTTTTCTGGGGTGGCTGGGGGCAGATGTTTGTAGCCGGGAGGGGGGGGGCAATAACCATGGACCCTCTCTAGGCTATTAATATCTGCCCTCAGTCACTGGCTTTACCACTCTGGCGGAGAAAATTGCCAATTTTTTCCGCGATTTAACTCTTTAATTTCATAGCTAGAGCCCCCAAATTTGACACACAGACATTTCTTACATTAGTGAAGAGGAATATGTAATAAAAGAAGGGATATGAGATGGTTTACTGTATGTAAACCATGTCTCATATCCTGTCGGGTTTGGGAAGGAGAGAGCAAAAGCCGGCAAATGAATTACCGGCTTTTATGCTATCTAGCGCTGCATTAAATATAAATATACATATATAGGTGTCTCACTGACATATATATATGTATATATACACATTCTATGTGGATATATCTATTCTATTCTAACCTGTCAGTGTGATTTTACTGTACACCGCACTGATTTGCCGGCTTTTCAAAGGACACCGGTGCGTAAAAATCGGACAGCAATACGGATGTCATACGGATGTTGCGATAAAAAATCGCATGACACTCGCATAACACTCGCATGGCAATCGCATGACAATCGCATACGCTACATCCGTATTTTCGGTCCAGATTACGGACCGTTTTTTCTCTCGCAAGTGGAAAGGGGCCCTAAGAGTAAAAAACGGAAGATTCTGACCTTCTGAGAGCGAAATCATGGGAGGTAAACGGAAGACTCCATTATCAGAGTTTTTGAAAGAATCTCTAAGTTTAAAAATGGCATTGTTAAATCGAGTTTTTCAGGACATTATCGACAGGGAAATAAGATTTGGTATAGGAATTGGCTAAAAATGTAATTATATGTTGTGTAAAAGTGTTATACAATGTATTATTTAGTTATTTGTAATTATCTTAAACAGTATAATTCTGTAGTTCTATAATTTTTGTAGATATATATATATTCATACAGTATACAGTAAATAGTATACTTGTATAAGTAGATATTGTATAATTGTATTTTTATATGTATAGTGAAATAATTTAAATTTACCTAAGTAATAATACTTAGAATTACATTAAATACATATATTAACCCCTTCATCCCCGGAGCTTTTTTCATTTTTTTGTTTTTGTTTTTCGCTCCCCTTATTTCTAGAGCCATTACTTTTTTATTTTTCCGTCAATATGGCCATGTGAGGGCTTATTTTTTGCGGGACGAGATGTACTTTTGAACGATAACATTGGTTTTACCATGTCGTGTAACAGAAAACGGGAAAAAAAATCCAAGTGCGATGAAATTGCAAAAAAAAGTGCAATCTCACACTTGTCTTTTGTTTGGCTTTTTTGCTAGGTTCACTAAATGCTAAAACTAACCTGCCATTATGATTCTCATTACGAGTTCATAGACACCAAACATGTCTAGGTTCTCTTTTATCTAAGTGGTAAAAAAAAATTCCAAAGTTTGCTAAAAAAAAAAAAAATTGTGCCATTTTCCGATACCCGTAGCGTCTCCAATTTTTGTGATCTCGGGTCGGGTGAGGGCTTATTTTTTGTGTGCCGAGCTGGCGTTTTTAAAGATACCATTTTGGTGCAGATACATTCTTTTGATCGCCTGTTATTGCATTTTAATGCAATGTTGCGGCGACCAAAAAAACATAATTTTAGCGTTTTGATTTTTTTCTCGCTATGCCATTTAGTGATCAGGTTAATCCTTTGTTTTTATTGATAGATCTGGCGATTCTGAAAGTGGCAATACCAAATATGTGTAGGTTTGATTTTTTTTACTGTTTTATTTTGATTGGGTTGAAAGGGGGGTGATTTGAACTTTTATATATTTTTTATTTTTTTGATATTTTTAAACACTTTTTTTTTTATTTTGGCATGCTTCAATAGCCTCCATAGGAGGCTAGAAGCATGCACTACACGAACGCCTCTGCTACATAGAGGTGAAGAACAGATCACCTCTATGTAGCAGAAATGCAGGATTGCCTTGAACGCCGACCACAGGGTGGCGCTCAAAGCAATCAGCCATCAACAACCATAGAGGTCTCAAGGAGACCTCTGGTTGTTATGGCAATGCACCGATGACCCCCGATCATGTGACGGGGTCAGCGGTGCGAGCACTTCCGGACACGCGGCCGGGAGCGCTAGTTAAATGCAGCTGTCAGCGTTTGACAGCGGCATTTAACTAGTTAATGGGTGTGGGCGGATCGCAATTCCGCTCGTGCTCATTGCGCGCACATGTCAGCTGTACAAAACAGCTGACATGTCGCGGCTTTGAGGTGGGCTCACCGCCGGAGCCCACCTAAAAGTGGGGGTTCTGCCAGCTGAAGTACTATTCCGTCAGCTGGCAGAAAGGGGTTAAATAAATATATATATATATATATATATATATATATATATATATATATATATATGTATAAGATATTTAAATTATTTTGTTTCCGGAAGAATATGATATTTAACCCCTTTACCCCCAAGGGTGGTTTGCACGTTAATGACCAGGCCAATTTTTACAATTCTGACCACTGTCCCTTTATGAGGTTATAACTCTGGAACGCTTCAACGGATCCCACTGATTCTGACACTATTTTCTCGAGACATATTGTACTTCATGACAGTGGTAAAAATTATTTGATATTACCTGCGTTTATTTGTGAAAAAAAATGGAAATTTGGTGAAAATTTTGAAAATTTCGCAATTTTCCAAATTTGAATTTTTATGCAATTAAATCACAGAGACATGTCACACAAAATACTTAATAAGTAACATTTCCCACATGTCTACTTTACATCAGCACAATTTTGGAACCAAAATTTTTTTTTGTTAGGGAGTTATAAGGGTTAAAAATTGACCAGCAATTTGTCATTTTTACAACACCATTTTTATTAGTCATTTTGAGGGGTCTATATGATAGAAAATAACCAAGTGTGACACCATTCTAAAAACTGCACCCCTCAAGGTGCTCAAAACCACATTCAAGAAGTGTATTAACCTTCAGGTGTTTCACAGGAATTTTTGGAATGTTTAAATAAAAATGAACATTTAACTTTTTTTCACAAAAAATTTACTTCAGCTCCAATTTGTTTTATTTTACCAAGGGTAACAGGAGAAAATGGACCCCAAAAGTTGTTGTACAATTTGTCCTGAGTACGCAGATACCCCATATGTGGGGGTAAACCACTGTTTGGGCGCATGGCAGAACTCGGAAGCGAAGGAGCGCAATTTCACTTTTCAATGCAAAATTGACAGGAATTGAGAAGGCATGCCATGTTGCGTTTGGAGAGCCACTGATGTACCTAAACATTGAAACCCCCCACAAGTGACACCATTTTGGAAAGTACACCCCTAAGGAACTTATCTAGATGTGTGTTGAGCACTTTGACCCATTAAGTGATTCACAGAAGTTTATAATGCAGAGCCGTAAAAATAAAAAATCATATTTTTTCACAAAAATGATGTTTTCGCCCCAAATTATTTATTTTCCCAAGGGTAAGAGAAGAAATTGGACCTCCAAAGTTGTTGTACAATTTGTCCTGAGTACGCTGATACCCCATATGTGGGGGTAAACCACTGTTTGGGCGCATGGCAGAGCTCGGAAGCGAAGGAGCGCCATTTGACTTTTCAATGCAATATTGACAGGAATTGAGATGGCACGCCATGTTGCGTTTGGAGAGCCCCTGATGTGCCTAAACATTGAAACTCCCCATAAGTGACACCATTTTGGAAAGTAGACCCCCTAAGGAACTCATCTAGATGTGTTGTGAGAGCTTTGAACCCCCAAGTGTATAACGCAGAAATGTGAAAATGAAAAAAAAAAGATTTTTCCACAAAAATTATTTTTTAGCCCCCAGTTTTGTATTTTTCCAAGGGTAACAGTTGAAATTGGACCCCAAAAGTTGTTGTGCAATTTGTCCTGAGTACGCTGATGCCCCATATATGGGGGGGAACCACCGTTTGAGCGCATGGCAGAGCTCGGAAGGGAAGGAGCGTCATTTGGAATGCAGACTTAGATGGATTGGTCTGCAGGTGTCACATTGCGTTTGCAGAGCCCCTAATGTACCTAAACAGTAGAAACCCCCCACAAGTGACCCCATATTAGAAACTAGACCCCCCAAGGAACTTATCTAGATGTGTTATGATAACTTTGGACCCCCAAGTGTTTCACTACAGTTTATAACGCAGAGCCGTGAAAATAAAAAATCTTTTTTTTCCACAAAAAATATTTTTTAGCCCCCAGTTTTGTATTTTCCCAAGGGTAACAGGAGAAATTGGACCCCAAAACTTGTTGTCCAATGTGTCCTGAGTACGCTGATACCCCATATGTTGGGGTAAACCCCTGTTTGGGCACACGGGAGAGCTCGGAATAGAAGGAGCACTGTTTTACTTTTTCAACGCAGAATTGGCTGGAATTGAGATCGGACGCCATGTTGCGTTTGGAGAGCCCCTGATGTGCCTAAACAGTGGAAACCCCCCAATTATAACTGAAACCCTAATCCAAACACATACCTAACCCTAATCCCAACGGTAACCCTAACCACACCCCTAACCCTGACACACCCCCTAACCCTAATCCCAACCCTATTCCCAACCGTAAATGTAATCCAAACCCTAACTCTAACTTTAGCCCCAACCCTAACCCTAATTTTAGCCCCAACCCTAACTGTAGCATTAACCCTAGCCCCAACCCTAACCCTAGCCCTAACCCTTGTCCTAACCCTAGCCCTAACCCTTGCCCTAACCCTAATCCTAGCCCTCACCCTAGCCCTAACCCTAGCCCTAACCCTAACCCTAGCCCTAACCCTAACCCTAACCATAATGGGAAAATGGAAATAAATACATTTTTTTAATTTTTTAATTTTTCGCTAACTAAGGGGGTGATGAAGGGGGGTTTGATTTACTTTCATAGCGGGTTTTTTAGTGAATTTTTATGATTAGCAGCCGTCACACACTGAAAGACGCTTTTTATTGCAAAAAATATTTTTTGCGTTACCACATTTTGACAGCTATAATTTTTCCATATTTTGGTCCACAGAGTCATGTGAAGTCTTGTTTTTTGCGGGACGAGTTGACGTTTTTATTGGTGACATTTTCAGGCACGTGACTTTTTTGATCGCTTTTTATTCTGATTTTTGTGAGGCAGGATGACCAAAAACCAGTTATTCATGAATTTCTTTTGGGAGAGGCGTTTATACCGTTCCGCGAATGGTAAAATGGATAAAGAAGTTTTATTCTTCGGGTCAGTACGATTACAGCGATACCTCATTTATATCATTTTTTTATGTTTTGCCGCCTTTATACGATAAAAACTATTTTATAGAAAAAATAATTATTTTTGCATCGCTTTATTCTGAGGACTATAACTTTTTTATTTTTTCTTTGATGACGCTGTATCATGGCTCATTTTTTGCGGGACAAGATGACGTTTTCAGCGGTACCATGGTTATTTATATCCGTCTTTTTCATCGCGTGTTATTCCACTTTTTGTTTGGCGGTATGATAATAAAGCGTTGTTTTTTGCCTCGGTTTTTTTTTTACGGCGTTCACTGAAGGGGTTAACTGGTGGGACAGTTTTATAGGTCGGGTCGTTACGGACGCGGCGATACTAAATATGTGTACTTTTATTGTTTTTTTTTATTTAGATAAAGAAATGTATTTATAGGGACAATATATTTTTTTTTTTGAATTTTTTTGGGGATTTTTTTAATTTTTTTTTTACACATGTGAATATATATTTTTTTACACTATAACATTGCCCCAGGGGGGGGGCATCATGTTATAGTGTAAGATCGACAATCTGACACTTTGCTGTGCACTGTGTCAGATCGGCGATCTGACGTGCACAGCTCCTGGAGGCTTCCCGGCGCCTGCTCTGAGCAGGCGCAGTGAAGCCACCTCCCTGCAGGACCCGGATGCCGCGGCCATCTTGGATCCGGGCCTGCTGCAGGGAGAAGGAGGTAAGAGACCCTCGGAGCAACGCGATCACATCTGTCATGAATCCCCAATGGCTAGGGATAGCACAGGACAAGCAAAGTACAAATAAATAACGGACGAGCTCTAGGGTGATGGAACCTGGGCTGACCGCTGCCCTACGCCTGACAAACGCAACTAGAGATAGCCAGGGAGCGTGCCTACGTTGGTTCTAGACGCCACGCACCAGCCTAAGAGCTAACTAGTACTGCAGAGAAAATAAAGACCTCACTTGCCTCCAGAGGAATGAACCCCAAAAGATATAGTTGCCCCCTCACATGTATTGACGGTGAAATGAGAGGAAGGCACACACATAGAGATGATATATATAGATTTAGCAAATTGAGGCCCGCTGTAAACTAGAAAGCAGAACGATACAAAAGGGGACTGAGCGGTCAGCAAAAAACCCTAATCAAAAAAACCATCCTGAGATTACAAGAACCCATGTGCCAACTCATGGCACATGGGGAGAACCTCAGTCCACTAGAGCTACCAGCTAGCATAGAGACATAATAAGCAAGCTGGACAAAAAACCAAACAACTGAAAATCAGCACTTAGCTTATCCTGAAAGATCTGGGAGCAGGTAGGCAGGAAACAAACAGAGCACATCTGAATACATTGATAGCCGGCAAGGAAATGACAGAAAGGCCAGGTAAAATAGGAAACACCCAGCCTCTGATGGACAGGTGGAAACCAAAGGCCGCAACCCACCAAAGTCACCCAGTACCAGCAGTAACCACCAGAGGGAGCCCACAAACAGAATCCACAACAGTACCCCCCCCTTGAGGAGGGGTCACCGAACCCTCACGAGAACCCCCAGGGTGATCAGGGTGAGCTCTATGGAAGGCGCGAACCAAATCAGTCGCATGAACATCGGAGGCGATCACCCAGGAATTATCCTCCTGACCATAACCCTTCCACTTAACCAAATACTGGAGTTTGCGTCTGGAAACACGAGAATCCAAGATCTTCTCAACAACATACTCCAATTCTCCCTCCACCAGCACCGGAGCAGGAGGCTCAACCGAAGGAACAACGGGCACCTCATACCTCCGCAACAACGACCGATGGAACACATTATGAATAGCAAACGATGCTGGGAGATCCAAACGAAAAGATACAGGGTTAAGAATCTCCGAGATCCTATAAGGACCGATGAACTGAGGCTTGAACTTAGGAGAAGAGACCTTCATAGGGACAAAACGAGAAGACAACCACACCAAATCCCCAACAAGAAGTCGGGGACCCACGCGGCGACGGCGATTAGCAAACTGCTGAGTCTTCTCCTGAGATAACTTCAAATTGTCCACCACCTGATTCCAAATCTGATGTAGCCTGTCCACCACCATGTCCACTCCAGGACAATCCGAAGACTCCACCTGACCAGAGGAAAAACGAGGATGAAACCCCGAATTACAAAAAAAAGGAGAGACCAACGTGGCAGAACTAGCCCGATTATTAAGAGCAAATTCGGCCAGTGGCAAAAAAGCAACCCAGTCATCTTGGTCAGCAGAAACAAAACACCTCAAATAAGTTTCCAAGGTCTGATTAGTTCGCTCCGTCTGGCCATTCGTCTGAGGATGGAATGCAGACGAGAAAGACAAATCAATGCCCATCTTGGCACAAAACGTCCGCCAAAATCTAGACACAAACTGGGATCCCCTGTCAGAAACGATATTCTCCGGAATCCCATGCAAACGAACCACGTTCTGAAAAAATAAAGGGACCAACTCAGAGGAGGAAGGCAACTTAGGCAAGGGCACCAAATGAACCATCTTAGAAAAGCGGTCACACACAACCCAGATAACGGACATTTTCTGTGAAACCGGGAGATCAGAAATAAAATCCATGGAAATGTGCGTCCAAGGCCTCTTTGGGATGGGCAAGGATAACAACAACCCACTGGCCCGAGAACAGCAAGGCTTAGCTCGAGCACACACTTCACAAGACTGCACAAAGGTACGCACATCCCTAGACAAGGAAGGCTGTTGTGATTTTGCTTTTTGCTCCCTCTAGTGGTCATTAGTGATTTGACTCTGGAGCGTCTGTCTTTTCCTATATCCTCACCTGGGCCGTTAGTTCAGGGGCGTTGCTATATAAGCTCCCTGGACCTTCAGTTCAATGCCTGGCATCGTTGAAATCAGAGCTAATCTGTTGTGCTCTTGTCCTCTGATCCTGGTTCCTGTTTTTCAAGCTAAGTCTGCTTCTTTGCTTTTTGCTTTTGTTTTTGTTTGGTATTTTTGTCCAGCTTGTTCCTATCTGTATCCTGACCTTTGCTGGAAGCTCTAGGGGGCTGGTGTTCTCCCCCCGGACCGTTAGACGGTTCGGGGGTTCTTGAATCTCCAGCGTGGATTTTTATAGGGTTTTTGTTGACCAGATAAGTTATCTTGCTATATTCTGCTATTAGTAAGCTGGCCTCTCTTTGCTGAACCTGGTTCATTTCTGTGTTTGTCATTTCCTCTTACCTCACCGTTATTATTTGTGGGGGGCTTGTATCTTGCTTTGGGGTCCCTTTCTCTGGAGGCAAGAGAGGTCTTTGTTTTCTTCTCCTAGGGGTAGTTAGATTCTCCGGCTGGCGCGAGTCATCTAGCGATCACCGTAGGCATGATCCCCGGCTACTTCTAGTGTTGGCGTTAGGAGTAGCTATTTGGTCAACCCAGTTACCACAGCCCTATGAGCTGGATTTTTGTATCTTGCAGACTTACACGTTCCTCTGAGACCCTGTCCACTGGGGTCATAACAGTATGCCAGGCCAGTATTAAATGTTTAATGCATTGCAGAAGTGGGATTATAAGAGAGAAAATTTTGAGTTTTTTTTTCCCTCTCTCATTTTTTTTTTTCTTTTCCCCTTTACCTCAGAGTGGCTTAAGCTTGCTGCAGACATGAATGTCCAGACCTTGATTACAAGTGTGGACCAGCTTGCCGCTCGTGTGCAGGGTATACAAGATTATGTTACCAGAAATCCTAGGTCTGAACCCAAGATTCCGATTCCTGAACTGTTTTCAGGAGACCGATTTAAGTTTAGGAATTTCAGGAATAATTGTAAATTATTTTTGTCCCTGAAACCTTGTTCGTCTGGAGACTCTGCTCAACAAGTAAAAATTGTTATTTCATTCTTACGGGGTGACCCTCAGGATTGGGCTTTTTCGTTGGCGCCAGGAGATCCGGCATTGGCTGATATTGATGCGTTTTTTCTGGCGCTCGGTTTACTTTATGAGGAACCCAATCTTGAGATTCAGGCAGAGAAAGCCTTGCTGGCTATGTCTCAGGGCCAGGACGAGGCTGAGGTGTATTGCCAATAATTTCGGAAATGGTCCGTGCTGACACATTGGAACGAGTGTGCACTGGCCGCCAATTTTAGAAATGGCCTTTCTGAGGCCATTAAGAATGTTATGGTGGGTTTTCCCATTCCCACAGGTCTGAATGATACCATGTCCCTGGCTATTCAAATTGACCGGCGGTTGCGGGAGCGCAAAACCGCAAATTCCCTCATGTTGTTGTCTGAACAGACACCTGATGTGATGCAATGTGATAGAAAAACCGCAAATTCCCTCATGGTGTTGTCTGAACGGACACCTGATTTGATGCAATGTGATAGAATCCTGACTAGAAATGAGAGGAAAATTCATAGACGCCGGAATGGCTTGTGCTACTACTGTGGTGATTCTACACATGTTATCTCAGCATGCTCTAAACGTATATCTAAGGTTGTTAGTCCTGTCACCGTTGGTAATTTGCATCCTAAGTTTATTCTGTCTGTAACTTTGATTTGCTCACTGTCATCTTATCCTGTCATGGCGTTTGTAGATTCAGGTGCTGCCCTGAGTCTTATGGATCTCTCATTTGCTAAGCGCTGTGGTTTTATTCTTGAACCATTAGAAAATCCTATCCCTCTTAGGGGTATTGATGCTACGCCATTGGCAGAAAATAAGCCGCAGTATTGGACACAGGTTACCATGTGCATGACTCCTGAACACCGCGAGGTGATACGTTTTCTCGTTCTACATAAAATGCATGATTTGGTTGTTTTGGGGCTGCCATGGTTACAGACCCATAATCCAGTCCTTGACTGGAAGGCTATGTCAGTGTCTAGTTGGGGCTGTCGTGGTATTCATGAGGATTCCCTGCCTGTGTCTATTGCTTCTTCTACGCCTTCGGAAGTTCCGGAGTACTTGTCTGATTATCAGGATGTCTTTAGCGAGTCCAGGTCCAGTGCATTGCCTCCTCATAGGGAATGTGACTGTGCAATAGATTTGATTCCAGGCAGTAAATTTCCTAAGGGAAGACTGTTTAATCTGTCGATACCTGAACATACCGCTATGCGTTCATATATCAAGGAGTCTCTGGAGAAAGGACACATCCGTCCGTCTTCTTCCCCTCTTGGTGCGGGATTCTTTTTTGTGGCTAAGAAGGACGGATCTTTGAGGCCTTGTATTGACTATCGGCTTTTAAATAAGATCACTGTCAAATTTCAGTATCCTTTGCCGCTGTTGTCTGACTTGTTTGCCCGGATTAAAGGTGCCAAGTGGTTTACCAAGATAGACCTTCGTGGTGCGTACAACCTTGTGCGCATTAAGCAAGGGGATGAATGGAAAACCGCATTCAATACGCCCGAAGGTCATTTTGAGTACTTGGTGATGCCTTTTGGTCTCTCTAATGCCCCTTCAGTTTTTCAGTCCTTTATGCATGACATTTTCCGGAACTATCTGGATAAATTTCTGATCGTTTATCTGGATGATATTCTGGTTTTTTCTGATAATTGGGACTCGCATGTGGAGCAGGTCAGGATGGTCTTTAAAATTTTGCGTGAAAATTCTTTGTTTGTCAAGGGCTCAAAGTGTCTTTTTGGTGTACAGAAGGTTCCCTTTTTGGGGTTCATTTTTTCCCCTTCTGCTGTGGAGATGGACCCAGTCAAGGTCCGAGCTATTCTTGATTGGACTCAGCCCTCGTCAGTTAAGAGTCTTCAGAAGTTCTTGGGTTTCGCTAACTTCTACCGTCGTTTTATCGCTAACTTTTCTAGCATTGTGAAACCTTTGACGGATATGACCAAGAAGGGCTCCGATGTGGTTAATTGGGCTCCTGCTGCCGTGGAGGCTTTCCAGGAGTTGAAACGTCGGTTTACTTCGGCGCCTGTTTTGTGCCAGCCTGATGTCTCGCTTCCCTTTCAAGTTGAGGTGGATGCTTCAGAGATTGGAGCAGGGGCCGTTTTGTCGCAGAGAGGCCCTGGTTGCTCTGTTATGAGACCTTGCGCCTTTTTCTCTAGGAAGTTTTCGCCTGCGGAGCGAAATTATGATGTGGGCAATCGGGAGTTGTTGGCCATGAAATGGGCATTTGAGGAGTGGCGTCATTGGCTCGAGGGTGCTAAGCATCGTGTGGTGGTCTTGACTGATCACAAAAATCTGATGTATCTCGAGTCTGCTAAACGCCTGAATCCTAGACAGGCCCGCTGGTCATTGTTTTTCTCCCGTTTTGACTTTGTTGTCTCGTATTTACCAGGTTCAAAGAATGTGAAGGCCGATGATCTTTCCAGGAGCTTTGTGCCTGATGCTCCTGGAGTCGCTGAACCTGTTGGTATTCTTAAGGATGGTATTATCTTGTCAGCTATTTCTCCTGATCTGCGACGTGTGTTGCAGAGATTTCAGGCTGATAGGCCTGATTCTTGTCCACCTGACAGACTGTTTGTGCCTGATAAGTGGACCAGCAGAGTCATTTCCGAGGTTCATTCCTCGGTGTTGGCAGGTCACCCAGGAATTTTTGGCACCAGAGATCTGGTGGCCAGATCCTTTTGGTGGCCTTCCTTGTCTAGGGATGTGCGGTCATTTGTGCAGTCCTGTGGGACTTGTGCTCGAGCTAAGCCTTGCTGTTCTCGTGCCAGCGGGTTGCTCTTGCCCTTGCCTGTCCCTAAGAGACCTTGGACACATATCTCCATGGATTTCATTTCTGATCTTCCGGTGTCTCAGGGCATGTCTGTTATCTGGGTGATATGTGATCGCTTCTCCAAGATGGTCCATTTGGTTCCTTTGCCTAAACTGCCTTCCTCTTCCGATCTGGTTCCTGTGTTTTTCCAGAACGTGGTTCGTTTGCACGGCATCCCTGAGAATATTGTGTCAGACAGAGGATCCCAGTTCGTTTCCAGATTCTGGCGATCCTTTTGTAGTAGGATGGGCATTGACTTGTCGTTTTCGTCTGCTTTCCATCCTCAGACTAATGGACAGACGGAGCGAACTAATCAGACTTTGGAGGCTTATTTGAGGTGTTTTGTCTCTGCTGATCAGGACGATTGGGTGACCTTCTTGCCGTTAGCTGAGTTTGCCCTTAATAATCGGGCTAGTTCCGCCACCTTGGTTTCGCCGTTTTTCTGCAACTCTGGTTTCCACCCTCGTTTTTCTTCGGGTCATGTGGAACCTTCTGACTGCCCTGGGGTGGATTCTGTGGTGGATAGGTTGCAGCGGATCTGGAATCTTGTGGTGGACAACTTGAAGTTGTCACAGGAGAGGGCTCAGCGCTTTGCCAACCGCCGCCGCGGTGTGGGTCCCCGACTACGTGTTGGGGATTTGGTGTGGCTTTCTTCCCGCTTTGTTCCTATGAAGGTTTCCTCTCCCAAATTTAAACCTCGTTTTATTGGTCCTTACAAGATATTGGAAATTCTTAATCCTGTATCCTTTCGCCTGGATCTTCCTGTGTCGTTTGCTATCCACAACGTGTTTCATAGGTCCTTGTTGCGGCGGTACGTTGTGCCTGTGGTTCCTTCTGCTGAGCCTCCTGCTCCGGTGTTGGTTGAGGGCGAGTTGGAGTACGTGGTGGAGAAGATCTTGGATTCTCGTCTCTCCAGGCGGAGGCTTCAGTACCTGGTCAAGTGGAAGGGCTATGGTCAGGAAGATAATTCCTGGGTGGTCGCCTCTGATGTTCATGCGGCCGATTTAGTTCGTGCCTTTCACGCCGCTCATCCTGATCGCCCTGGTGGTCGTGGTGAGGGTTCGGTGACCCCTCACTAAGGGGGGGGTACTGTTGTGATTTTGCTTTTTGCTCCCTCTAGTGGTCATTAGTGATTTGACTCTGGAGCGTCTGTCTTTTCCTATATCCTCACCTGGGCCGTTAGTTCAGGGGCGTTGCTATATAAGCTCCCTGGACCTTCAGTTCAATGCCTGGCATCGTTGAAATCAGAGCTAATCTGTTGTGCTCTTGTCCTCTGATCCTGGTTCCTGTTTTTCAAGCTAAGTCTGCTTCTTTGCTTTTTGCTTTTGTTTTTGTTTGGTATTTTTGTCCAGCTTGTTCCTATCTGTATCCTGACCTTTGCTGGAAGCTCTAGGGGGCTGGTGTTCTCCCCCCGGACCGTTAGACGGTTCGGGGGTTCTTGAATCTCCAGCGTGGATTTTTATAGGGTTTTTGTTGACCAGATAAGTTATCTTGCTATATTCTGCTATTAGTAAGCTGGCCTCTCTTTGCTGAACCTGGTTCATTTCTGTGTTTGTCATTTCCTCTTACCTCACCGTTATTATTTGTGGGGGGCTTGTATCTTGCTTTGGGGTCCCTTTCTCTGGAGGCAAGAGAGGTCTTTGTTTTCTTCTCCTAGGGGTAGTTAGATTCTCCGGCTGGCGCGAGTCATCTAGCGATCACCGTAGGCATGATCCCCGGCTACTTCTAGTGTTGGCGTTAGGAGTAGCTATTTGGTCAACCCAGTTACCACAGCCCTATGAGCTGGATTTTTGTATCTTGCAGACTTACACGTTCCTCTGAGACCCTGTCCACTGGGGTCATAACAGAAGGCCACCAAAAAGACCTGGCCACCAAGTCTCTAGTACCAAATATTCCAGGATGACCAGCCAACACAGAAGAATGGACCTCGGAGATGACTCTACTGGTCCAATCATCCGGAACAAACAGTCTTTCTGGTGGACAACGATCCGGTTTATCCACCTGAAACTCCTGCAATGCACGTCGCAAGTCTGGGGATACGGCGGACAATATTACCCCATCCCTAAGGATACCAGTAGGCCCAGAGTCTCCAGGAGAGTCAGGCACAAAACTCCTGGAAAGAGCATCTGCCTTCACATTCTTTGAACCTGGCAGGTATGAAACCACGAAATTGAAATGAGAAAAAAAACAACGACCAACGAGCCTGTCTAGGATTCAAACGCCTGGCAGACTCAAGGTAAATGAGATTCTTGTGATCAGTCAAGACCACCACACGATGTTTAGCACCCTCAAGCCAATGACGCCACTCCTCAAATGCCCACTTCATGGCCAAAAGCTCCCGATTACCCACATCATAATTGCGCTCGGCGGGCGAGAATTTTCTAGAGAAGAATGCACATGGCTTCATCACCGAGCTATCAGAACTTCTCTGTGACAAAACCGCCCCCGCTCCAATCTCGGAAGCATCAACCTCAACCTGAAAAGGAAGTGAAACATCTGGTTGACACAACACAGGAGCAGAAGAAAACCGGCGCTTAAGTTCCTGAAAGGCCCCCACAGCCGCAGGAGACCAATTAGCAACATCAGCACCCTTTTTAGTTAAATCAGTCAAAGGTTTAACAATACTGGAAAAATTTGCAATGAACCGACGATAAAAATTAGCAAACCCCAAGAACTTCTGTAGGCTCTTAACAGATGTAGGTTGTGTCCAGTCACAAATTGCCTGAACCTTAACGGGATCCATCTCAATAGTAGAAGGAGAAAAAATGTACCCCAAAAAAGAAATCTTCTGGACTCCGAAGAGACACTTTGAGCCCTTCACAAACAGAGAATTGGCCCGCAGAACCTGAAACACCTTCCTGACCTGTAGAACATGAGACTCCCAGTCATCAGAAAACACCAAAATATCATCCAAATACACAATCATAAACTTATCCAGATATTCACGGAAAATATTGTGCATAAAGGACTGAAAGACTGACGGAGCATTGGAGAGTCCAAAAGGCATTACCAAATACTCAAAATGGCCCTCAGGCGTATTAAATGCGGTTTTCCACTCATCACCTTGTTTTATCCGCACCAGATTATACGCACCGCGAAGATCTATCTTAGTGAACCACCTAGCCCCCTTAATGCGAGCAAACAAGTCAGTCAATAATGGCAATGGATACTGATATTTGACTGTAATCTTATTCAGAAGGCGATAATCTATGCAAGGCCTCAGGGAACCATCTTTTTTTGCCACGAAAAAAAAACCTGCTCCCAGAGGGGACGAAGATGGACGAATATGTCCCTTTTCCAAGGACTCCTTAATATAATTCCGCATAGCAGTATGCTCTGGCAGTGACAGATTAAATAAACGACCCTTAGGGAACTTACTGCCAGGAATCAATTCTGTAGCACAGTCACAATCTCTATGAGGAGGGAGCGAATTGAGCTTAGGCTCCTCAAAAACATCCCTATAGTCAGACAAAAACTCAGGGATCTCAGAAGGAGTAGATGAAGCGATAGAAATCGGAGGTGCATCATCATGAACCCCCTGACATCCCCAGCTTAACACAGACATTGTTTTCCAGTCCAGGACAGGATTATGAGTTTGTAACCATGGCAGACCCAGCACTAGTACATCATGTAAATTATACAGTACAAGGAAGCGAATCACCTCCTGATGAACGGGAGTCATGCGCATGGTCACTTGTGTCCAATACTGCGGTTTATTCATAGCCAATGGTGTAGAGTCAATTCCCTTCAGAGGAATAGGGACTTCCAGAGGCTCCAGACTAAAACCGCAGCGTTTAGCAAATGACCAATCCATAAGACTCAGGGCAGCGCCCGAATCCACATAGGCATCAACGGAAATGGAAGACAGTGAAAAAATCAGAGTCACAGACAAAATGAACTTAGGCTGCAGAGTACCAATGGCAAAAGATTTATCAAGCTTTTTTGTGCGTTTAGAGCATGCTGATATAACATGAGCTGAATCACCACAATAAAAACACAATCCATTTTTCCGCCTATAATTTTGCCGTTCACTTCTGGACTGAATTCTATCACATTGCATAGTCTCAGGTGCCTGTTCAGAAGACACCGCCAACTGGTGCACGGGTTTGCGCTCCCGCAAACGCCGATCAATCTGAATGGCCATAGCCATAGACTCATTCAGACCTGTAGGCGTAGGGAACCCCACCATAATATCCTTAATGGCCTCAGAAAGACCATTTCTGAAGTTTGCAGCCAGGGCGCACTCATTCCACTGAGTAAGCACCGACCATTTCCGAAATTTTTGACAATATATTTCCGCTTCATCATGCCCCTGAGAGAGGGCTAATAAAGCCTTTTCAGCCTGAATCTCCAGGTTGGGTTCCTCATAGAGCAATCCCAATGCCAGAAAAAACGCATCCACACTGAGCAATGCAGGATCCCCTGGTGCCAATGCAAATGCCCAATTCTGAGGGTCGCCCCGCAGGAAAGATATTACAATCCTGACCTGTTGAGCAGGGTCTCCAGAGGAGCGAGATTTTAAAGAAAGAAACAATTTACAATTGTTCCTGAAATTCAGGAAGGTAGATCTATCTCCAGAGAAGAACTCTGGAATAGGAATTCTAGGTTCAGACATGGAAGTGTGAACAACAAAATCCTGTATGTTTTGAACTTTTGCCGCGAGATTACTCAGGCTGGAAGCCAAACTCTGGACATCCATGTTAAACAGCTAAGATCAGAGCCATTCAAGGGTTAAGAGGAGGTAAGAAGCAGCTAGACAGCAATTAAGGGCTAGGCAGCAAAACTCTGAAGGGAAAAAAAAAAACTAAAAAAAAAAAAAAAATTTCCCTTAAACACTTCTTTTTCTCCTGCTTCAGCCCAAACAATTAACACTTTGTGGGCCGGCTATACTGTCATGAATCCCCAATGGCTAGGGATAGCACAGGACAAGCAAAGTACAAATAAATAACGGACGAGCTCTAGGGTGATGGAACCTGGGCTGACCGCTGCCCTACGCCTGACAAACGCAACTAGAGATAGCCAGGGAGCGTGCCTACGTTGGTTCTAGACGCCACGCACCAGCCTAAGAGCTAACTAGTACTGCAGAGAAAATAAAGACCTCACTTGCCTCCAGAGGAATGAACCCCAAAAGATATAGTTGCCCCCTCACATGTATTGATGGTGAAATGAGAGGAAGGCACACACATAGAGATGATATATATAGATTTAGCAAATTGAGGCCTGCTGTAAACTAGAAAGCAGAATGATACAAAAGGGGACTGAGCGGTCAGCAAAAAACCCTAATCAAAAAAAACATCCTGAGATTACAAGAACCCATGTGCCAACTCATGGCACATGGGGAGAACCTCAGTCCACTAGAGCTACCAGCTAGCATAGAGACATAATAAGCAAGCTGGACAAAAAACCAAACAACTGAAAATCAGCACTTAGCTTATCCTGAAAGATCTGGGAGCAGGTAGGCAGGAACCAAACAGAGCACATCTGAATACATTGATAGCCGGCAAGGAAATGACAGAAAGGCCAGGTAAAATAGGAAACACCCAGCCTCTGATGGACAGGTGGAAACCAAAGGCCGCAACCCACCAAAGTCACCCAGTACCAGCAGTAACCACCAGAGGGAGCCCACAAACAGAATCCACAACACACATCGCGTTGCTCCGGGGGTCTCAGGGAAGCACACAGGTAGCCCCCTCCCTGCGCGATGCTTCCCTATACCGCCGGAACACTGCGATCATGTTTGATCGCAGTGTGCCGGGGTTAATGTGCCGGGGGCGGTCCGTGACCGCTCCTGGCACATAGTGCCGGATGTCAGCTGCGATAGTCAGCTGACACCCGGCCCCAATCGGCCGCGCTCCCCCCGTGAGCGCGGCTGATCGGTGATGACGTACTATCCCGTCGGTGGTCATACGGGCCCACCCCACCTCGATGGGATAGTACGTCTAATGTTAACCTTTATGTTAAGGGGTTAACCTTTATCTTTTATTTTTCCTTAGAATTTTCATTTCAATGCAGGAATTGATGTCTTACATGGATTTATGTCTTTATTTACACAGGAACTTATAATATTTGCATGATATTATATATTTTACACTTACAAGAAATAATATATGACTAACTGAATCTAAAATTAGTTTTTGTGGACTGTTAATTTTTTGTAACATTTTGCAGATTGTTTTCTATGCATGGTAATATATATATGTATATCTTTACTGCATGGCATGACATGACAGTCACAGCAGGTGATATCTGAACTCTGGCCTAATAATAAGGACACCATACACCCCTATTTCAGTTTGTGTAACTTTAAGCTTGTAACCCCTATGAGAAGAATTTCTGAGAGACTTCAACTTTTGCAAGTCAAAGCAATTCTTTAGGCCTAAGTTTCAGGGTATGTGCACGTCAGGATTTCTTGCAGAAATTTCCTGAAGAAAACCGGAAATTTTCTGCAAGAAATCCGCATTTTTTTTTTGCGGTTTTTTTCCCGTTTTTTTCGTGGTTTTTTTAGCATTTTGCAAGCCTAATTAGCTTGCAGAATGCTAAAGTTTTCCAAGCGATCTGTAGCATCGCTTGGAAAACTGACTGAAAGGTTGGTCACACTTGTAAAACATAGTGTTTGACAAGTGTGACCAACTTTTTACTATAGATGCAGCCTATGCAGCATCAATAGTAAAAGATAGAATGTTTAAAAATAATTAAAAAAAATGGTTATACTCACCTGCAGACAGCCGATCTCCTCAGCGGCTTCCGTTCCTATAGATGGTGTGTGTGTGCAGGACCTTCGATGACACCGCGGTCACGTGAGCGGTCACGCGACCAATCACAAGACCGCGACGTCATCGCAGGTCCTTCACACACACCATCTATAGGAACGGAAGCGGCAGCATGCACCGAAGAGAGGCGGGAAGACTCCGGGGGGCCATCGAAGGTGAGTATATGACTATTTTTTATTTTAATTCTTTTTTTTAACCAATTATATGGTGCCCAGTCCGTGGAGGAGAGTCTCCTCTCCTCCACCCTGGGTACCAACCGCACATAATCTGCTTACTTCCCGCATGGTGTGCACAGCCCCGTGCGGGAAGTAAGCAGATCAATGCATTCCTAGGTGTGCGGAATCCCCGCAATTCTGCGAATTTAATGAACATGTTGCTTTTTTTTCCGCAATGCGATTTTTTCGCTGAAAAAAATGCAACATTTGCACAAGAAATGCAGAATACACTGTAAATAATAGGAGGCTTATGTAAGCGTTTTTTTCGCGTTTTTATCACGTTTTTATAGCTAAAAAATGCGAAAAAAACGCGAAAAATACTGAACGTGTGCACATGGCCTTAAGGTTCGGATTCAGCACCAAGTATAGGTACAACTCATGCCCAATTATCTTATGAGTTCTTCTATCTATAGACTGGTTTACAAAGTGTTAGGTTATGTGTATTTGGAGAATATTCAAATAAATATTAAGATATTAAATTTAATAGTTTTCAATGCATTGATAATTAGGATACAATAATTTCGGTTAATATACATGTATTCATATTTTTGTATGTGGAATATGTGCTTTCAACTTATATATGTGCCACTGTCTGAGTGATGACTGATAGATGCTGGCAGCTGCTGAGACAGAATGTAACATAAGAGTAACGTGGTATCTGTGATGTATGAGAGGTCTCATGACTCATGGTCAGGGGCGGATTATCAGAGGGTCAATATGGGTGGTAGACCAGGGCCCAGTGGTGTGGGGGGGCCCTGGGCTACCGCACAGATTGACCCTCTGATAATCCGCCAGAGTGTGTGAATGCCCGCCAGGCGCCGGCATTTATGTGCCCTCGGACCCGGTGGGCAGAGAGAGAGGGCCCGCATCGGGCCCCTTCTCATCTGCTCACCGGGCCCCTTCCGGCGCTGCGGCGGTTTCCTATTGACGTGCGGGCGCGCGCTCGCACGTCAATAGTTACCAGCAGCCGCCAGCCAATTGGAGGCTGGCAGCTGAAGTCGGCCGCAGCGCACACGTCGCCGGCCTCTGACGTCATTGTCAGTCGCCGGCGAGTGTGCGCTGCTGGAGGGAGCTCGCCGCCTGGAGCGCTGGTCAGGTGAGGAGACTGTTTGTTTTGTTTTGGTTGTTTTTGATAAGCTAATGGTGGACACACTGGGGGCAATGCTGGAGGACACACTGGGGCAATGCTGGAGACACTGGGGCAATGCTGGTGGTGACACTGGGGCAGATTGCTGGACACACTGGGGCAATGCTGGAGACACTGGGGCAGATTGCTGGAGACACTGGAGCAATGCTGGAGACACTGGGGCAGATTGCTGGACACACTGGGGGCAATGCTGGACATACTGGGGCAATGCTGGAGACACTGGGGTAATGCTGGAGACACTGGGGCAGATTGCTGGACACACTGAGGGCAATGCTTGAGACACTGGGGCAATGCTGGACACACTGGGGCAGATTGCTGGAGACACTGGAGCAATGCTGGAGACACTGGGGCAATGCTGGAGACACTGGGGCAGATTGCTGGACACACTGGGGGCAATGCTGGAGGCACTAGTCTGGGGCAGATTGCTGGAGACACTGGGGCAGATTGCTGAAGACACTGGGGCAGATTGCTGGAGACACTGGGGCAATGCTGGAGACACTGGGGCAATGCTGGAGGCACTGGGGCAATGCTGGAGGCACTGGGGCAATGCTGGAGACACTGGGGCAGATTGCTGGACACACTGGGGGCAATGCTGGAGACACTGGGGCAGATTGCTGGAGACACTGGGGCAGATTGCTGGAGACACTGGGGCAATGCTGGAGACACTGGGGCAGATTGCTGGACACACTGGGGGCAATGCTGGAGACACTGGGGAAGATTGCTGGACACACTGGGGCAATGCTGGAGGACACACTGGGGCAGATTGCTGGACACACTGGGGCAATGCTGGAGGACACACTGGAACAGATTGCTGGAGACACTGGGGCAATGCTGGAGGACACACTGGGGCAGATTGCTGGACACACTGGGGCAATGCTGGAGACACTGGGGCAGATTGCTGGACACACTGGGGGCAATGCTGGAGGACACACTGGGGCAGATGATTGCTGGAGACACTGGGGCAATGCTGGAGACACTGGGGCAATGCTGGAGACACTGGGGCAGATTGCTGGAGACACTGGGGCAGATTGCTGGAGACACTGGGGCAATGCTGGAGACACTGGGGCAATGCTGGAGACACTGGGGCAATGCTGGACACACTGTGGGCAATGCTGGACAATTGGACATACTGGGGCAGATTGCTGGACACACTGGTGGTAATATGCTGGACACACTGGGGCAATGCTGGACATACTGGGGCAGGTTGCTGGACACACTGGTGGTAATATGCTGGACACACTGGGGCAGATTGCTGGACACTCTGGGGGCAATATGCTGGAGTCAGACACTGGGGCAGATTGGAGACACTGTCTGGGGGCAATGCTGGACACACTGGGGCAGATTGCTGGACACTGGGGCAATATGCTGTACATACTGTGGCAGATTGCTGGACACACTGGGGGTAATATGCTGGACACACTGGGGCAGATTGCTGGACACACTGGGGGCAGGACTGGAGGCATGGGCAGAATGTAGACACGGGGCATGATTGGAGACACGGGGCAGAATGAAAGACATGGGGCAGGATTGGATCATGGGGAAGGATGGATACGATGGAGACAGAATGGGGCAGGATGGGGAGATCATATGGGGTAGAATGGATACTCATGAGTGCAGGATGGGAGAACATATGGCTGGAGCCAGGAATGAGACACACAGGGCCAGGGTGGGGAATATTATTACCATAGGGGCTAATTAAGGGATATTATTACTGCAGTGTTGTATTTATTTTATTTTTTGAGTATACTGTTTTAAATTGGGGGGGCGGTCCTGTTACTGTGCAGAGTGACACTATGTTGCCTTTTTTTCTTCATGTGGTGTAATGTACAAGTTGTGAAAAATTAAGTAATGTGTTCTGCAAGCAGAGCTCGAGATAACTGTGTTATTTCCTGCAGAAACGAGTCCTGGCTGGAAGAAATGATGGCGGTCTGTGCTGGATGAAAGATGAAGGACTTCACCTAGAGACGTCACTGGTGAGTCAGTGTTACCTATACACTGACACTATACACTATACTATATACAGAGGTCCTGTGTACAATGTCACCAGTGATCACTGTATTACCTATACATTATATACAGAGCTCCTGTGTATAATGTCACCAGTGATCTCTGTATTACCTCTACACAGACACTGCATACTAAGTACAGATCTACTGTGAATACTGGCACTTATGGTGATAGTATTGTGTTTTGTTTTTTTTTTTAATTACTGATCAGTATTGTAGTATTCAGTCACTATGTGGTGGTAATATGTGGTCTGGAAATGGTGTTGTGGTATTTGTCCCTTGAATGTGCTATTTGGTCACCAAGTGGTGGTAATATGTGGTCTTGACATGGTGCAGTGGTATTTGTTCCTTGTATGTGATATTATTCGATCACTGTGGTTGTAATTTGTGGTCTGGTCATGGCGCGGTGGTATTTGTTCCTTGTATGTGATATTATTGGTCAAAATATACCTAAATTGTATTGTAGATTTTAACAAATATTTAATAGGTTACAGTAGAGTAGGGCCCGGCCATTTTTCTGGAATAATCTGGTTCGGGTATAACATGACCCCCATCACATGACCCCCGTCACATGACCGGGGGGGCACACAGTGTCTGAACAGCCCGGGGCCCTGGCTACCCTTAATCCACCCCTGCTCATGGTATGCTAGAAAAAAAACAAAAAAACTTGTGTTTATGTGAAAGAATGCAAATCAGTTAAGTTAATATCTACTCAACATATATTTCTATATTTCTTTAGTAATTATTATTTCTTGATGCAGTTAATAGTGGATAAGTGTAATCACACATCAAAATGATTTATCAAGAAAATCTACATTTAGAACATTTTTTCCAAATTATAATTTTTTTGGTTTTCAGTGTTTTTTTAATGGTTACATAGATGGGTACACATCTTCAGACAAATATATGGCATAAAGCTGATATGACAGTTATAAAATAATTAATAATTTTTAATTTTGTTTTTTATAAATGCATTTTTTCATAAAATAATTTGTTTTGTATTAAGAGGGAAATGTGTTTTTGATCCTGATTACATCATCACATTTCATCAATACCTCTTCTTCACACATTTTAATAAAGAAGAAATATTAATAAGGTACTATTGGGTATAATAACATAAAATATTATGAAAGAGTCATTTTTTTATCTAATAAAGGGTATTACATGCAAAGTTGCATAATTTCAATATTTTGGTAATACATAGTGTTGAGCGATACCTTCCGATATCGGAAAGTATCGGTATCGGATTGGATCGGCCGATATTAAAAAAATATTGGCTATCGTCGATACTGATACCCGATACCAATGCAAGTCAATGGGACCAAAATATCGGAATTAAAATAAACCCTTTCTTTCCTTGTAGGTTCATTCTACATGAAGGAAAACAACTAAGAATAATGTAGGATGTATTGGGGGAGGTGGCGGAGACATTAAAGGCATAGAGGTTTAGCCCAATCAAATAGAATAGCAGGAATTTTAATTTTTTTTTTTTAAGACGTTCGGAGTTACAAAGATATTGACTATGTTAAGATTTTTTTTATTTTGTCAGATATTGATGTTTCACTACTTCCATGCCCTTCACCTTCTTTTTTACTTCTCCGACACTTTCTTCTTCATCATCCTCAGCAGCAGCATCTTTGACATCAACTTCTTCTTCACCTTATTCATCTTCTTCTTCATCTTCTACCTATTATTTTTTTTGTTACATTCTTCATATTCTTTTTACTAAACTATTATTCTTCTTCATATTCTACTTCTTCATCATATTCTTATTTGTGACAGGCATTCCTGTAGTTGTTATCTATAACAGTTTGAAGTTTACACTTCCATTCTGCCTGTCACAAAAGAGTTACAACAGGATTTGTCCGCATTCAGTTAGGCCTGCACCACGAGGGGCACCATGAGGAGGAACGGACTCACCCCATACACTGCTTAGTCTTCTTCTGCTTATAATTTAGATAATATCTTTTGCTCTGATGTTTAGTATTGTGCTTAATGTTCTTCTGCTCCTTGTTCTGCAGCCTCTTGTTCTTCTGCTTCTCGGTCTACCGGGTCGTCGTCTGTAGGGTCTTGAACTTGGAAATATAGCAGAAGGTACAAGAAGGCTGAGAAAATGCCGATAACCAGCTGATGGAACTGTAACTTGGATGGCTACCTGAAGGTCCAAGAGCCAATGGAACTACCGAGGACCAGCTGACGTTACTGGAACCCGGTTGCTAAGCAGGAGGTACCCGTGCCAGAAAGCACTACCAAGGACCACCTGACGTTGGTGGAACTCGGATACCCAGAAGGAGGCACCTAAGCCAAAGGCTCTGCCCGGAACCAGCTGACGGTACTGGAACCAGGATGGGGAGCAGAAGGTACAAGAGCAAAAGACACTGCCGAGAACCAGCTGACAGTACTGGAACCCGGATGGGTAGCCGAAGGTACAAGAGCCAATGGAACTACCGAGGACCAGCTGACGTTACTGGAACCCGGTTACTAAGCAGGAGGTACCCATGCCAGAAAGCACTACCAAGGACCACCTGACGTTGGTGGAACTCGGATACCCAGAAGGAGGCACCTAAGCCAAAGGCTCTGCCCGGAACAGCTGACGGTACTGGAACCAGGATGGGGAGCAGAAGGTACAAGAGCAAAAGACACTGCCGAGAACCAGCTGATGGTACTGGAACCCGGATGGGTAGCCGAAGGTACAAGAGCCAATGGAACTACCGAGGACCAGCTGACGTTACTGGAACCCGGTTACTAAGCAGGAGGTACCCGTGCCAGAAAGCACTACCAAGGACCACCTGACATTGGTGGAACTCGGATACCCAGAAGGAGGCACCTAAGCCAAAGGCTCTGCCCGGAACCAGCTGACGGTACTGGAACCAGGGGGACCTATTCAAGATTGTCTTCCTAGAGCCCCAACTAGCGGTGTTGGAGCCAATGGTCAGCAGGGGGAGCAGAGTGTAGGCCGAAGCCTGCATTGGAGGCAGCTTATTGTCTTTTGTGTCTGCGTGGCGTTTGCAGGACAAGTTGCCGGCTACACAGCAGGGGAACAGCTGGCGTTGCTGAACCCCACTGACATAGTGGCGAGGTGAGTGTTTTTCTCTGTGTAGCCAGCACTTCTGAGCACCAACTGGCGGCGTTAGAGCCCAGGGACAGCAGGAGGAGCAGAGTGTAGGCCGAAGCCTGCACTGGAGGCAGCTTAGTGTCTGTTGTGTCTGCGTGGTGTTTGTAGGACACGTTGCCGGCTACACAGCAGGGGAACAGCTGGCGTTGCTGAACCCCACTGACACAGTGGCGAGGTGAGTGATTTTTTCTGTGTAGCCAGCACTTCCGAGCACCAACTGATGGTGTTAGAGCCCAGGGAATCAAGGAGGAGCAGAGGAGCAGAGTGTAGGCCGAAGCCTGCACTGGAGGCAGCTTATTGTCTGTTATGTCTGCGTGGCATTTGCAGGACACGTTGCTGGCTACACAGCAGGGGAACAGCTGGCGTTACTGAACCCCACTGACACAGTGGCGGGTGTTTTTCTCTGTGCAGCAGGCACTTCCGAGCACCAACTGGCGGTGTTAGAGCCCAGGGTCAGCAGGAGGAGCAGAGCAGCAGAGTGTAGGCCAAAGCCTGCACTGGAGGCAGTTTAATATCTGTTGTGTCTGTGTGGCGTTTGCAGGACACGTTGCCGGCTACACAGCAGGGGAACAGCTGGCGTTACTGAACCCCACTGACACAGTGGCGGGTGTTTTTCTCTGTGCAGCCAGCACTTCCGAGCACCAACTGGAAGTGTTAGAGCCCAGGGTCAGCAGGAGGAGAAGAGGAGCAGAGTGTAGGCCGAAGCCTGCACTGGAGGCAGTTTAATATCTGTTGTGTCTGCGTGGCGTTTGCAGGACACGTTGCTGGCTACTCAGCAGGGGAACAGCTGGCGTTACTGAACCCCACTGACACAGTGGCGGGTGTTTTTCTCTGTGCAGCCAGCACTTCCAAGCACCAACTGGCGGTGTTAGAGCCCAGTGTCAGCAGGAGGAGCAGAGGAGCAGAGTGTAGGCTGAAGCCTGCACTGGAGGTAGTTTAATATCTCTTGTGTCTGCGTGGCGTTTGCAGGATACGTTGCCGGCTACACAGCAGGGGAACAGCTGGCGCTACTGAACCCCACTGACACAGTGGCAGGTGTTTTTCTCTGTGCAGCCAGCACTTCTGAGCACCAACTGGTGGTGTTAGAGCCCAGGGATAGCAGGAGGAGCAGAGTGTAGGCCGAAGCCTGCACTGGAAGCAGTTTAATATCTGTTGTCTCTGCGTGGCATTTGCAGGACAAGTTGCCGGCTACACAGCAGGGGAACAGCTGGCGTTACTGAACCCCACTGACACAGTGGCGGGTGTTTTTCTCTGTGCAGCCAGCACTTCCGAGCACCAACTGGCAGTGTTAGAGCCCAGGGACAGAAGGAGTAGCAGAGGAGCAGAGTGTAGGCCGAAGCCTGCACTGGAGGCAGCTTAGTGTTTGTTGTGTCTGCGTGGCGTTTGCAGGACACGTTGCCGGCTACACAGCAGGGGAACAGCTGGCGTTGCTGAATCCCACTGACACAGTGGCGAGGTGAGTGTATTTCTCTCTGTATCCAGCACTTCCGAGCACCAACTGGTGGTGTTAGAGCCTAGGGTCAGCAGGAGGAGCAGAGGAGCAGAGTGTAGGCCGAAACCTGCACTGGAGGCAGTTTAATATATGTTGTGTCTGCATGGCGTTTGCAGGACACGTTGCGGGCTACACAGCAGGGGAACAGCTGGCGTTACTGAACCCCACTGACACAGTGGTGGGTGTTTTTCTCTGTGCAGCCAGCACTTCTGAGCACCAACTGGCGGTGTTAGAGCCCAGGGTCAGCAGGAGGAGCAGAGGAGCAGAGTGTAGACCGAAGCCTGCACTGGAGGCAGTTTAATATCTGTTGTGTCTGCGTGGCATTTGCAGGACACGTTTCCAGCTACACAGCAGGGGAAAAGGTGGCGTTACTGAACCCCACTGACACAGTGGCGGGTGTTTTTCTCTGTGCAGCCAGCACTTCTGAGCACCAACTGGCAGTGTTAGAGCCCAGGGTCAGCAGGAGGAGCAGAGGAGCAGAGTGTAGGCCGAAGCCTGCACTGGATGAAGTTTAATATCTGTTGTGTCTGCGTGGCGTTTGCAGGACACGTTGCCGGCTACACAGCAGGGGAACAGCTGGCGTTACTGAACCCCACTGACACAGTGGCAGGTGTTTTTCTCTGTGCAGCCAGCACTTCCGAGCACCAACTGGCGGTGTTAGAGCCCAGGGTCAGCAGGAGGAGCAGAGGAGCAGAGTGTAGGCCGAAGCCTGCACTGGAGGCAGTTTAATATCTGTTGTGTCTGCATGGCGTTTGCAGGAAACGTTGCCGGCTACACAGCAGGGGAACAGCTGGCGTTACTGAACCCCACTGACACAGTGGCGGGTGTTTTTCTCTGTGCAGCCAGCACTTCCAAGCACCAACTGGTGGTGTTAGAGCCCAGGGTCAGCAGGAGGAGCAGAGGAGCAGAGTGTAGGCCGAAGCCTGCACTGGAGGCAGTTTAATATCTGTTGTGTCTGCGTGGCGTTTGCAGGAGACGTTGCCGGCTACACAGCAGGGGAACAGCTGGCGTTACTGAACCCCACTGACACAGTGGCGGGTGTTTTTCTCTGTGCAGCCAGCACTTCTGAGCACCAACTGGCGGTGTTAGAGCCCAGGTTCAGCAGGAGGAGCAGAGGAGCAGAGTGTAGGCCGAAGCCTGCACTGGAGGCAGTTTAATATCTGTTGTGTCTGCGTGGCGTTTGCAGGACACGTTGCCGGCTACACAGCAGGGGAACAGGTGGCGTTACTGAACCCCACTGACACAGTGGCAGGTGTTTTTCTCTGTGCAGCCAGCAATTCTCTGAGCACCAACTGGCGGTGTTAGAGCCCAGGGTCAGCAGGAGGAGCAGATGAGCAGAGTGTAGGCCGAAGCCTGCACTGGAGGCAGTTTAATATCTGTTGTGTCTGCGTGGCGTTTGCAGGACATGTTGCCGGCTACACAACAGGGGAACAGCTGGCGTTACTGAACCTCACTGACACAGTTGCGGGTGTTTTTCTCTGTGCAGCCAGCACTTCCAAGCACCAACTGGTGGTGTTAGAGCCCAGGGTCAGCAGGAGGAGCAGAGGAGCAGAGTGTAGGCCGAAGCCTGCACTGGAGGCAGTTTAATATCTGTTGTGTCTGCGTGGCGTTTGCAGGACACGTTGCCGGCTACACAGCAGGGGAACAGCTGGCGTTGCTGAACCCCACTGACACAGTGGCGAGGCAAGTGTTTTTCTCTGTGCTGCCAGCACTTCCGAGCACCAACTGGCAGTGTTAGAGCCCAGGGTCAGCAGGGGGAGCAGAGTATAGGCCAAAGCCTAATTGGAGCAAATTGAAAGGGAACCTTTAAACCCCCCAGGCGTTAGTAAGTAGAAGAGCCACCTTGTGCAGCAGTAATGCTGCACAAAGAAAAGGTGGCTCTTTTAATCATGTTTCTTGCACACGCTGAATGAAATACTTCTAAAATTTTGCCCCTCATACCGTGAAACCGTCTCGGAGGCGGGACTTTCCTTCTTAATGAGACGAAGCCCAGCTGTAAAAAATTTCCCCTTGGTGCTGGGCGCAGCCTCCTGAGCGTTGTTTTGTGTTCCGGAGTCTGCGCTGTTGTGTTATCCCTTGGCCATGCGCTGTTGCTGCGCATGCCCATGAATCCCAGCCCTGCAGTGTCTTCCGATTTATTCACACTGCCGGGCTGGGATTCATGGCCTTGCGCAGTAAATATCTTTGCCTCTCACTCAAGTCCTTATGCCTGCTTTAGACTGTGTGGCGTCAGCTGATCCCTTATCGCATGCCACGGCCGTGAAGCCGCACAGTCTGAAGAAGGCGGAAGGAGATGAGTGAGGTGCGAACATATGCACTGTGCATGCCCATGATTCCTAGCTCCGCAGTGTCTTCCGATTTATTCACACTGCCGGGCTGGGATTCATGGCCTTGCGCAGTAAATATCTTCGCCTCTCACTCATGTCCTTACGCCTGATTTAGACTGTGCGGCGTCAGCTGATCCCTTATCGCATGCCACGGCCGTGAAGCCGCACAGTCTGAAGAAGGCGGAAGGAGATGAGTGAGAGGCGAAGATATGCACTGCGCATGCCCATGAATCCCAGCCCCGCAGTGAGAATAAATAAGACACTGCGGGGCGTTATCTTGGGCAGGGCGGTCACACAGGCACAGCCATCCTGACAACAAATGATGTTAGAAGACGGGCAGCGCTAAACGTGCATGGCCAAGGGATAACATAACAGCGCAGGCTCCGGGACAAATTCAAACAACGCAGAGGAGGCGGCGCACGCCACCAAGGGGGTTTCTGCGTGTCATTACGAAGGAAAGTCACACCTCCAGGATGGGTAATCGGTATCAGGGGACACATTTTATAAGTGTTTAGTTCTGCGTGTGCAATGAGTATAACAAAAAGAGCCACCTTGTCCAAATGCAGCATTTGTGCTGCACAAGGTGGCTCTTTTAGTTACAAACGCCTGGGGGGGGGCAGGTTCACTTTAAATTTTGTTGTGGTGTCTGCGTGGCGTTTGCAGGACACGGTGCCGGCTACACAGCAGGGGAGCAGCTGGCGTTACTGAACCCCACTGACACAGTGGCGAGTGTTTTTCTCTGTGCAGCCAGCACTTCCGAGCACCAACTGGCGGTGTTAGAGCCCAGGGAATCAAGGAGGAGCAGAGTGTAGGCCGAAGCCTGCACTGGAGGCAGCTTATTGTCTGTTGTGTCTGCGTGGTGTTTGCAGGACATGTTGCTGGCTACACAGCAGGGGAACAGCTGACGTTACTGAACCCCACTGACACAGTGGCGAGTGTTTTTCTCTGTGCAGCCAGCACTTCCGAGCACCAACTGGCGGTGTTAGAGCCCAGGGAATCAAGGAGGAGCAGAGTGTAGGCCGAGGCCTAATTGGAGCAAGTTGAAAGGGAACCTTTAACACCCCCCAGGCATTTGTAGCTGAAAGAGCCATCTTGTACAGCACTAATGCTGCAAAAGGAAAAGGTGGCTCTTTTTATTATGTTCCTTGCAAACGCAAAACTAGACACTTATGAAATGTGTCCCCTCACACCGTGAGACCGTCCGGGAGGTGGGACTTTCCTTCGTAATGGGACGCAGCACAGCCGTTATTCCTCCCCCCTTGGCGATGTGCACCGCCTCCTCAGCGTTGTTTGATTCTGTCCCGGAGCCTGCGCTGTTATGTTATCCCTTGGCCATGCGCAGTTAGCGCTGCCCGTCTTCATCATTTGGTGTCAGGCTGTCTGCGCCTGTGCGGCCGCAGTGTCGTCTAATGTAATCACACTGTGGGCCTGTGATCCATGGGCATGCGCAGTGCATATCTTCGCCTCTCACTCCCCTCCTTCCGACTTCTTCAGACTGTGCGGCGTCATGGCCGTGGCATGCTATTAGGGATCAGCTGACGGCGCACAGTCTGAAGAAGGCGGAGGGAGATGAGTGAGAGCCTGAGGTGAAGATATGCACTGCGCATGCCCATGGATCCCAGGCCCGCAGTGTGATTAAATCAGAAGAGACTGCGAGGCGGGATCTCGGGCAGCGCGTTTGCACTGGCGCAGGCAGCCTGACAACAAATGATGTCATAAGACGGGCGGCGCTAAATGCGCATTGCCAAGGGATAACATAACAGCGCAGGCTACGTGACAGATTCAAACAACGCTGAGGAGGTGGCCCACGGCGCCAAGGGGGCAGGAATGACGGCTGTGCTGCGTCCCATTACGAAGGAAAGTCTCACCTCCGGGATGGTTACATGGTGTGAGGGGACACATTTCATAAGTGTTAGGTTCAGCGTGTGCAAGGAGCACAAAGAAAAGAAGCACCTTTTCCTTGTGCAGCATTACTGCTGCACAAGGTGGCTCTTTCAGTAACAAACGCCTGGGGGGGACAGGTTCCTTTAAATTTCAGTAGTTGTGTCAGCGTGGCGGTCGCAGGACACATTGCCGCAACACAGCAGGGGAGCAGCTGGCGTTTCTGAACCCCAATAAAAGGAGCAACTGTTGACTGTGCAGACAGCACTTCCGGGCAGCAACTGGCGGTGTTGAAGCCCAGGGACAGCAGGAGGAGCAGGATGGAGGTATTGCCGCAACACAGCAGGGGAGCAGCTGGCGTTACTGAATCCCAATAACAGAGGAGCAACTGTTGACTGTGCAAACAGCACTTCCGGGCAGAAACTGGCGGTGTTGAAGCCCAGAGACAGCAGGAGGAGCAGGCTGGAGGTATTGCCGCAACACAGCAGGGGAGCAGCTGGCGTTACTGAACCCCAATAACAGAGGAGCTACTGTTGACTGTGCAGACAGCACTTCCGGGCAGCAACTGGCGGTGTTGGAGCCCAGGGACAGCAGGAGGAGCAGGCTGCCTGTCATGGCTGCCGCGACCAATCAGCGACGCGCACAGTCCAGAAGAAAATGGCCGCTCCTTACTCCCTGCACTCACTGCCCGGCGCCCGCATACACCCCTCCGCTCACCACTCACACAGGGTTAATTCCGGTGGTAACGGACCACGTTATGCCGCGGGTAACGCACTCCGTTACCGCTGCTATTAACCCTGTGTGACCAAGTTTTTTACTATTGACGCAGCCTATGCAGCGCCAATAGTAAAAACATCTAATGTTAAAAATAATAATTAAAAAAAAAATGATTATATACTCACCTATGCCGCCTTTCCCGCTCCTCGCGATGCAACCGGCACGTTCCGTTGGCACGGATAGTCTGGCAGAAGGACCTGCCATGATGTCACGGTCATGTGACCGTGACGTCATCACAGGCCCTGCGCCTCTGGGCGAGCAGGACCTGCCATGACGTCACAGTCATGTGACCGCGACATCATCACAGGCCCTGCGCGCCTGCGCGAGCAGGCTGGGACCGGAAGCTGCCGCCTATACCTCGCACAGGCGACAGAACTACAAGTATGGTGAGTATGTTAGAACTACAAGGGGCCCTCGGATCAGAAGGTGAGCATGTTTATTTTTTATTTTTTAACCTGTGACATACGTGGCTAGGCAATATACTACGTGGCTCTGTGCTGTATACTACATCGCTGTGCAATATACTGCGTCACTGGGCAATATACTACATCGCTGGGCAATATACTACATGGCTAGGCAATATACTACGTCGCTGGGCAATATACTACATCACTGGGCAATATACTACGTCACTGGGCAATATACTACGTGGCTGGGAAATATACTACATGGCTGGGCAATATACTACGTGGCTGGGCAATATACTACGGCACTGGGCAATATACTACGTGGCTGGGCAATATACTACGTGGCTGGGCAATATACTGTGTGGCTCTGTGCTGTATGCTACATCACTGGGCAATATACTACGTGGCTGGGCAATATACTACGTCACTGGGCAATATACTACATGGCTGGGCAATATACTACGTCGCTGGGCAGTATACTACGTCACTGGGCAATATACTACATCACTGGGCAATATACTACGTGTCTGACCAATATACTACGTGGACATGCATATTCTAGAATACCCGATGCGTTAGAATCGGGCCACCATCTAGTCAACATATAAAGGCCTTATTTTTATTTGTATTCAAATTTTTATTTTTCATTTTTCATTTTTATTCTTACTTCATTTTTATTCTTAATTATTATTTTTTATCTCAAGAAGAAAAAAAATATTTAATGAAGTAATGTCTAGTACAAGAATATTGAAGATTGAATATTGAAGAATATAAGAAGAGTAAGTAACTGCCTGCATTGTTTGCGTAAGTTCTAAGACCCCCTCATACTCATCCGTCTGGGGCTCTTCAACCATGGGCGATTCCCTGTAGACCTTGGACTCATTTGTCAGTAGATTTCATCACAGATCTACCCGTATCTGCAGGTAATACAATAATATTGGTGGTGGTGGACAGATTCAGCAAGATGTCTCATTTCATTGCGCTATCCGCTTTACCTAATGCCAAGACTTGGCGCAAATTTTTATCAAAGAAATTGTGAAGCTACATAGTATCCTACTGATATGGTTTCTGACTGGGGGGAGCAATTTATTTCCAAATTTTGGAAAGTATTTGCACTTGTTTGGAGATCCATCTGTCATTTTCTTCAGCCTTTCATCCACAGTCTAAGGCCGGTGTCACACTCAGCGTAAGACAATACGGTCCGTTTTTTACGGCCGTAATACGGAGAAATGTTCCCAAAATAGTGATCCGTATGTCCTCCGTAGGCAGGGTGTGTCAGCGTATTTTGCGCATGGCATCCTCCGTATGTAATCCGTATGGCATCCGTACTGCGATATTTTCTCGCAGGCTTGCAAAATCGACATCTAATGGATTTATGTGCTCAAATGTCCGTTAAAACATATATACAGTATATATATATATATATATATATATATATATATATGTCATTGAGACACACATATATATATTAAGTATTTATATTAATTCAGCGCGATATATGTGAAAAGCCGGTAATTCAATTGCCGGCTTCTCATTTCTCCTTCCCCAACCCGACAGGATATGAGACATGGTTTACATACAGTAAACCATCTCATATCCCCTTTTTTTTGCATATTCCACACTACTAATGTTAGTAGTGTGTATGTGCAAAAATTGGGTGCTGTAGCTGCTAAAATAAAGGGTTAAATGGCGGAAAAACTTGGCGTGGGCTCCTGCGCAATTTTCTCCGCCAGAGTGGTAAAGCCAGTGACTGAGGGCAGATATTAATAGCCTAGAGAGGGTCCATGGTTATTGGCCCCCCTGGCTACAAACATCTGCCCCCAGCCACCCCAGAAAAGGCACATCTGGAAGATGCGCCTATTCTGGCACTTGGCCACTCTCTTCCCACTCCCGTGTAGCGGTGGGATATGGGGTAATGAAGGGTTAATGCCACCTTGCTATTGTAAGGTGACATTAAGCCAGATTAATAATGGAGAGGCGTCAATTATGACACCTATCCATTATTAATCCAATTGTCTGAAAGGGTTAAAAAACACACACACGTTGTTAAAAAGTATTTTAATGAAATAAACAAACAGGTTGTTTTAGTATTTTATTGCTCTCTCAATCCATCCGGAAGACCCTCGCTTGGCAAAATAATAAACCAACAATATACATACCTTCGGATGAATTGTCAGGTCCCACGAAGTAAATCCATCTGAAGGGGTTAAATCATTTTACAGCCAGGAGCTGCGCTAAAGCACTCGCTCGTGGTTGTAAAAACCCCGGGTGCTGAAAGGAAAGCAGGGTGATCTGTACTTACATTGAGTCGCGGTGAGGCGCCCTCTGCTGGATGAACTCATATGAACTCGAGCGTGGGAACTTTTCCAAGGCTGCAGTTCATGAGAACATCCACCAGAGGGCGCCTCACCGCAACTCAATGTAAGTACAGATCACCTAGCTTTCCTTTCAGCACCCGGGGTTTTTACAACCACGAGCAGTGCTTTAGCGCAGCTCCTGGCTGTAAAATGATTTAACCCCTTCAGATGGATTTACTTCGTGGGACCTGACAGTTCATCCGAAGGTATGTATATTGTTGGTTTATTATTTTGCCAAGCGAGGGTCTTCCGGATGGATTGAGAGAGCAATAAAATACTAAAACAACCTGTTTGTTTATTTCATTAAAATACTTTTTAATAACGTGTGTGTGTGTTTTTTAACTCTTTCAGACAATTGGATTAATAATGGATAGGTGTCATAATTGACGCCTCTCCATTATTAATCTGGCTTAATGTCACCTTACAATAGCAAGGTGGCATTAACCCTTCATTACCCCATATCCCACCGCTACACGGGAGTGGGAAGAGAGTGGCCAAGTGCCAGAATAGGCGCATCTTCCAGATGTGCCTTTTCTGGGGTGGCTGGGGGCAGATGTTTGTAGCCAGGGGGGCCAATAACCATGGACCCTCTCTAGGCTATTAATATCTGCCCTCAGTCACTGGCTTTACCACTCTGGCGGAGAAAATTGCGCGGGAGCCCACGCCAATTTTTTCCGCGATTTAACCCTTTATTTTAGCAGCTACAGCGCCCAAATTTTGAACATACACACTACTAACATTAGTAGTGTGGAATGTGCAAAAAAAAAAGGGGATATGATATGGTTTACTGTATGTAAACCATGTCTCATATCCTGTCGGGTTGGGGAAGGAGAAATGAAAAGCCGGCAATTGAATTACCGGCTTTTCACTAACACCGCTGCGTATTTCTCGCAAGTCACACTGCTGGTCCGTGTGGAATCCGTATTTTTCTCGCCCCCATAGACTTTCATTGGCGTATTATTTGCGCAATACGCTGACAAACGCAGCATGCTGCGATTTTGTACGGCCGTAGAAAGCCGTATAATACGGATCCGTAATATACGGCTGATAGGACCAGACCCATTGAGAATAATTGTGCCGTTTGTTTGGTGAGTTTTACGGACGTATTTTCTGCGCTCTTACGTCCGTAAAACTCGCTAGTGTGACGCCGGCCTAATGGGCAAACTGAAACTATGAAAAAAAGAAAAAGACATGCGTATAAAATGTGCACACCTACATATATCGTGTATAGAAAAACATCTTTATTAATGACAAGACAACAAGATAAAAACAAAACCAAAAAAATCACAACACCCCCTATTGCAATTAGTGTCCATGTAGGTGATAAATGGCACAAAATCATAGAATCCAAAACGGATCCGTATAGGTGCAACTGAGTGCAAAAAAGAGCCAGAGTCAATCAAACATAGAATGCAAAAATGACATACTCTAATGCATTATTAAGGCAGAAAGACATGATATAAATAAATTACATAAATGAGGGCAAAGTAGGCGTCCCCACAAGCCTACAATATCATAGCCATGGATCCAAACACCACATAAGGACAATAAGCCCACCTCCCGTACATGTGCAATCCCCCCAAAAGACCTCTAAGAAAATTAGAAGATAACAGGCTGCTGTAATCAGTCTGTCAAAAGTATAAAGGGTCAAAAACCCGACAGTGAAGAGCAAAGCCGTCAGTTCAAGAGGGGGAGGGAGGTAAAGGGCAAGAGAAAGATGTGGGGAGAGCCCCACGCGTATCGCTGTCAACCAGCTTCGTCAGGGAAAGTGCTCTGTCATCATGAACAAAATGTATAAATACCTGGAGTTGAATCATACAATTTGCTATAGGTGTGTTCAGCGTCCCAGGAACGTCAGTCATGGAGGAGAAACCGGAAGTGTTCATTGGAACATCTGGGTCACATGCACAGAGCTAAAAAAAAAAAAAAAAAAAAAGGGGGAAATAGATCCGAAAGGCAAACTGAACGTGCAAACCAGAATCTTGTGACCTAGCTTAGGTGTTTTGTGTCTGAGAACAGGAAGATTGGGTTACTTACTTACCTCTAGCGGAATTTGCGGTGAATAACCATTGTCATGAGTCTACTGGCAAGTTCCCATTCTTCGGGGCATATGGATTTCATCCCCAGTTCTGCTCTTTTAATAGGAATCATTCATTAGGTGTCCCTGAAGAGGAACATTTTTCTGTTACATCAGTGTGGCAAGGTGTTCATGATAAGTTGTAGAAGATGGGGTCTAAATATAAGAGTGTGGCTGATCGGAGAAGTTTGGTGAGACCTGTGTGTTGGTGATTTGGTGTGGTTGTCCTCGAGGAACTTTAAGTTGAAGGTTCCTTCTTGGAAATTAGCACTCAGGTTCATCAGTCCCTTTCAGATTGTGGCTGTCATCAATACAGTAGCATTTTGCCTTGCTTTGCCATTTTTAGGATTCATAGTGTGTTTCACCTGTCTCTACTAAAAAAATATATTGCGATCTCTTCAACATCTGGTACACTGGAAGGGTTACGGTCAGGGGTGGATTAAGGGTAGCCAGGGCCCCGGGCTGTTCATACACTGTGGGCCCCCCCGGTCATGTGACGGGGGTCATGTGATGGGGGTCATGTTATACCCGAACCAGATTATTCCAGAAAAATGGCCGGGCCCTACTCTACTGTAACCTATTAAATATTTGTTAAAATCTGCAATACAATTTAGGTATATTTTGACCAATAATATCACATACAAGGAACAAATACCACCGCGCCATGACCAGACCACAAATTACAACCACAGTGATCAAATAATATCACATACAAGGAACAAATACCACTGCACCATGTCAAGACCACATATTACCAGCACTTGGTGACCTAATAGCACATTCAAGGGACAAATACCACAACACCATTTCCAGACCACATATTACCACCACATAGTGACTGAATACTACAATACTGATCAGTAATTAAAAACAAAACAAAACACAATACTATCACCATAAGTGCCAGTATTCACAGTAGATCTGTACTTAGTATGCAGTGTCTGTGTAGAGGTAATACAGAGATCACTGGTGACATTATACACAGGAGCAATGTATAGGTAATACAGTGATCACTGGTGACATTGTACACAGGACCTCTGTATATAGTATAGTGTATAGTGTCAGTGTATAGGTAACACTGACTCACCAGTGACGTCTCTAGGTGAAGTCCTTCATCTTTCATCCAGCACAGACCGCCATCATTTCTTCCAGCCAGGACTCGTTTCTGCAGGAAATAACACAGTTATCTCGAGCTCTGCTTGCAGAACACATTACTTAATTTTTCGCAACTTGTACATTACACCACATGAAGAAAAAAAGGCGACATAGTGTCACTCTGCACAGTAACAGGACCGCCCCCCCCATTTAAAACAGTATACTCAAAAAATAAAATAAATACATCACTGCAGTAATAATATCCCTTAATTAGCCCCTATGGTAATAATATTCCCCACCCTGGCCCTGTGTGTCTCATTCCTGGCTCCAGCCATATGTTCTCCAATCCTGCACTCATGAGTATCCATTCTACACCATATGATCTCCCCATCCTGCCCCATCTGTCTCCATCGTATCCATCCTGCCCCATGATTCAATCCTGCCCCATGTCTTTCATTCTGCCCCGTGTCTCCAATCATGCCCCGTGTCTACATTCTGCCCATGCCTCCAGTCCTGCCCCCAGTGTGTCCAGCAATCTGCCCCAGTGTGTCCAACATATTACCCCCAGTGTGTCCAGCAATCTGCCCCAGTATGTACAGCATATTGCCCGAGTGTCCAGCAATCTGCCCCAGTGTGTCCAGCATTGCCCCCAGACAGTGTCTCCAATCTGCCCCAGTGTCTGACTCCAGCATATTGCCCCCAGTGTGTCCAGCAATCTGCCCCAATGTGTCCAGCATATTACCACCAGTGTGTCCAGCAATCTGCCCCAGTATGTCCAGCATTACCCCAGTGTGTCCAGCATATTACCACCAGTGTGTCCAGCAATCTGCCCCAGTATGTCCAATTGTCCAGCATTGCCCACAGTGTGTCCAGCATTGCCCCAGTGTCTCCAGCATTGCCCCAGGGTCTCCAGCATTGCCCCAGTGTCTCCAGCAATCTGCCCCAGTGTCTCCAGCAATCTGCCCCAGTGTCTCCAGCATTGCCCCAGTGTCTCCAGCATTGCCCCAGTTGTTATGACCCCAATGGCGAGGGTCTCAGAGGAACGTGGAAGTCTGCAGAATACAAAAATCCAGCTCATAGGGCAGTGGTAACTGGGTTGACCATATATCTACTCCTAACGCCAACACTAGAAGTAGCCGGGGATCATTCCTACGTTGATTCTAGATGACACGCGCCAGCCGGAGAATCTAGCTACCCCTAGTAGAGGAAAACAAAGACCTTTCTTGCCTCCAGAGAAAGGGACCCCAAAGCTGGATAGAAGCCCCCCACAAATAATGACGGTGAGGTAAGAGGAAATGACAAACACAGAAATGAACCAGGTTTAGCACAGAGAGGCCCGCTTACTGATAGCAGAATAAAGAAAGGTAACTTATATGGTCAACAAAAACCCTATCAAAATCCACACTGGAAATTCAAGAACCCCCGAACCGTCTAACGGTCCGGGGGGAGAACACCAGCCCCCTAGAGCTTCCAGCAAAGGTCAGGATATAGATTTGGAACAAGCTGGACAAAAATACAAAACCAAAACAAATAGCAAAAAGCAAAAGGCAGACTTAGCTGATATAACTGGAACCAGGATCAGTAGACAAGAGCACAGCAGACTAGCTCTGATAACTACGTTGCCAGGCATTGAACTGAAGGTCCAGGGAGCTTATATAGCAACACCCCTAACTAACGACCCAGGTGCGGATAAAAGGAATGACAGAAAAACCAGAGTCAAAAAACTAGTAACCACTAGAGGGAGCAAAAAGCAAATTCACAACAGTACCCCCCCCCTTAGTGAGGGGTCACCGAACCCTCACCACGACCACCAGGGCGATCAGGATGAGCGGCATGAAAGGCACGAACTAAATCAGCCGCATGAACATCAGAGGCGACCACCCAGGAATTATCCTCCTGACCATAGCCCTTCCACTTGACCAGGTACTGAAGCCTCCGCCTGGAGAGGCGAGAATCCAAGATCTTCTCCACCACGTACTCCAACTCGCCCTCAACCAACACCGGAGCAGGAGGCTCAGCAGAAGGAACTACAGGCACAATGTACCGCCGCAACAAGGACCTATGAAATACATTGTGAATAGCAAACGACACAGGAAGATCCAGACGAAAAGATACAGGATTAAGGATTTCCAATATCTTGTAAGGCCCAATAAAACGAGGTTTAAATTTGGGAGAGGAGACCTTCATAGGAACAAAGCGGGAAGAAAGCCACACCAAATCCCCAACGCGTAGTCGGGGACCCACACCGCGGCGGCGGTTGGCAAAGCGCTGAGCCTTCTCCTGTGACAACTTCAAGTTGTCCACCACATGATTCCAGATCTGCTGCAACCTATCCACCACAGAATCCACCCCAGGACAGTCAGAAGGCTCCACATGACCCGAAGAAAAGCGAGGATGGAAACCAGAGTTGCAGAAAAAAGGCGAAACCAAGGTGGCGGAACTAGCCCGATTATTAAGGGCAAACTCAGCCAACGGCAAGAATGTCACCCAATCGTCCTGATCAGCAGAGACAAAACACCTCAAATAAGCCTCCAAAGTCTGATTGGTTCGCTCCGTCTGTCCATTAGTCTGAGGATGGAAAGCAGACGAAAACGACAAATCAATGCCCATCCTACTACAAAAGGATCGCCAGAACCTGGAAACGAACTGGGATCCTCTGTCTGACACAATATTCTCAGGGATGCCGTGCAAACGAACCACGTTCTGGAAAAACACAGGAACCAGATCGGAAGAGGAAGGCAGCTTAGGCAAAGGAACCAAATGGACCATCTTGGAGAAACGATCACATATCACCCAGATAACGGACATGCCCTGAGATAGCGGAAGATCAGAAATGAAATCCATGGAGATATGTGTCCAAGGTCTCTTCGGGACAGGCAAGGGCAAGAGCAAACCGCTGGCACGAGAACAGCAAGGCTTAGCTCGAGCACAAGTCCCACAGGACTGCACAAATGACCGCACATCCCCTGACAAGGAAGGCCACCAAAAGGACCTGGCCACCAGATCTCTGGTGCCAAAAATTCCCGGGTGACCTGCCAACACCGAGGAATGAACTTCGGAAATGACTCTGCTGGTCCACTTATCCGGGACAAACAGTCTGTCAGGTGGACAAGACTCAGGCCTATCAGCCTGAAATCTCTGCAACACACGTTGCAGATCCGGAGAAATAGCTGACAAGATAACTCCATCTTTAAGAATACCAACAGGATCAGCGACTCCAGGAGCATCAGGCACAAAGCTCCTAGAAAGAGCATCGGCCTTCACATTCTTTGAACCTGGTAAATACGAGACAACAAAATCAAAGCGGGAGAAAAACAATGACCAGCGGGCCTGTCTCGGATTAAGGCGTTTAGCAGACTCGAGATACATCAGATTTTTGTGATCAGTCAAGACCACCACACGATGCTTAGCACCCTCGAGCCAATTACGCCACTCCTCAAATGCCCATTTCATGGCCAACAACTCCCGATTGCCCACATCATAATTTCGCTCGGCAGGCGAAAACTTCCTAGAGAAAAAGGCACAAGGTTTCATAACAGAGCAACCAGGGCCTCTCTGCGACAAAACGGCCCCTGCCCCAATCTCCGAAGCATCCACCTCAACCTGAAAGGGAAGTGAGACGTCAGGCTGGCACAAAACAGGCGCCGAAGTAAACCGGCGTTTCAACTCCTGGAAAGCCTCCACGGCAGCAGGAGCCCAGTTAGCTACATCGGAGCCCTTCTTGGTCATATCCGTCAAAGGTTTCACAATGCTAGAAAAATTAGCGATAAAACGACGGTAGAAGTTAGCGAAGCCCAAGAACTTCTGAAGACTCTTAACTGACGAGGGCTGAGTCCAATCAAGAATAGCTCGGACCTTGACTGGGTCCATCTCCACAGCAGAAGGGGAAAAAATGAACCCCAAAAAGGGAACCTTCTGTACACCAAAGAGACACTTTGAGCCCTTGACAAACAAAGAATTTTCACGCAAAATTTTAAAGACCAACCTGACCTGCTCCACATGCGAATCCCAATTATCAGAAAAAACCAAAATATCATCCAGATAAACAATCAAAAATTTATCCAGATACTTCCGGAAAATGTCATGCATAAAGGACTGAAAAACTGAAGGCGCATTGGAGAGCCCAAAAGGCATCACCAAGTACTCAAAATGACCTTCGGGCGTATTGAATGCGGTTTTCCATTCATCCCCTTGCTTAATGCGCACAAGGTTGTACGCACCACGAAGGTCTATCTTGGTGAACCACTTGGCACCCTTAATCCGGGCAAACAAGTCAGACAACAGCGGTAAAGGATACTGAAATTTGACAGTGATCTTATTTAAAAGCCGATAATCAATACAAGGTCTCAAAGATCCGTCCTTTTTTGCCACAAAAAAGAATCCCGCACCAAGAGGGGAAGAAGACGGACGAATATGTCCTTTTTCCAGAGACTCCTTGATATATGAACGCATAGCGGTATGTTCAGGTACCGACAGATTAAACAGTCTTCCCTTAGGAAATTTACTGCCTGGGATCAAATCTATAGCACAGTCACAGTCCCTATGAGGAGGCAGTGCACTGGACTCAGACTCACTGAAGACATCCTGATAATCAGACAAATACTCCGGAACTTCCGAAGGCGTAGAAGAAGCAATAGACACAGGCAGGGAATCCTCATGAATACCACGACAGCCCCAACTTGAGACTGACATAGCCTTCCAGTCCAGGACTGGATTATGGGTCTGTAACCATGGCAGCCCTAAAACGACCAAATCATGCATTTTATGTAAAACCAGGAAACGTATCACCTCGCGGTGTTCAGGAGTCATGCACATGGTAACCTGAGTCCAATACTGCGGTTTATTTGCTGCCAATGGTGTAGCATCAATACCCCTAAGAGGAATAGGATTTTCTAATGGTTCAAGAGTAAATCCACAGCGCTTAGCAAATGAGAGATCCATGAGACTCAGGGCAGCACCTGAATCTACAAACGCCATGACAGGATAAGATGACAGTGAGCAAATCAAAGTTACAGACAGAATAAATTTAGGTTGCAAATTACCAACGGTGACAGGACTAACAACCTTAGCTATACGTTTAGAGCATGCTGAGATAACATGTGTAGAATCACCACAGTAGTAGCACAAGCCATTCCGGCGTCTATGAATTTTCCGCTCATTTCTAGTCAGGATTCTATCACATTGCATTAAATCAGGTGTCTGTTCAGACAACACCATGAGGGAATTTGCGGTTTTTCTATCACATTGCACCGAATTAGGTGTCTGTTCAGACAACACCATGAGGGAATTTGCGGTTTTGCGCTCCCGCAACCGCCGGTCAATTTGAATAGCCAGTGCCATAGTATCATTCAGACCTGTGGGAATGGGAAAACCCACCATAACATTCTTAATGGCTTCAGAAAGGCCATTTCTAAAATTAGCGGCCAGTGCACACTCGTTCCAATGTGTCAGCACGGACCATTTCCGAAATTTTTGGCAATACACTTCAGCCTCGTCCTGCCCCTGAGACATAGACAGCAAGGCCTTTTCTGCCTGAATCTCAAGATTGGGTTCCTCATAAAGTAAACCGAGCGCCAGAAAAAACGCATCAAGATCAGCCAATGCCGGATCTCCTGGCGCCAGCGAAAAAGCCCAATCCTGAGGGTCGCCCCGTAAGAACGAAATAACAATTTTTACTTGCTGAGCAGAATCTCCTGATGAACAGGGTCTCAGGGACAAAAACAATTTACAATTATTCACGAAATTCCTAAACTTAAACCTGTCTCCGGAAAACAGTTCAGGAATCGGTATTTTAGGTTCTGACCTAGGATTTCTGATAACATAGTCTTGTATGCCCTGCACACGAGTAGCCAGCTGGTCCACACTTGTAATCAAGGTCTGGACATTCATGTCTGCAGCAAGCATAGCCACTCTGAGGTAAAGGGGAAGGAGAAAAAAAAAACTCAGAATCTTCTTTCTTATAATCCCTCTTCTGCAATGCATTAAACATTTAATACTGGCCTGGCAAACTGTTATGACCCCAATGGCGAGGGTCTCAGAGGAACGTGGAAGTCTGCAGAATACAAAAATCCAGCTCATAGGGCAGTGGTAACTGGGTTGACCATATATCTACTCCTAACGCCAACACTAGAAGTAGCCGGGGATCATTCCTACGTTGATTCTAGATGACACGCGCCAGCCGGAGAATCTAGCTACCCCTAGTAGAGGAAAACAAAGACCTTTCTTGCCTCCAGAGAAAGGGACCCCAAAGCAGGATAGAAGCCCCCCACAAATAATGACGGTGAGGTAAGAGGAAATGACAAACACAGAAATGAACCAGGTTTAGCACAGAGAGGCCCGCTTACTGATAGCAGAATAAAGAAAGGTAACTTATATGGTCAACAAAAACCCTATCAAAATCCACACTGGAAATTCAAGAACCCCCGAACCGTCTAACGGTCCGGGGGGAGAACACCAGCCCCCTAGAGCTTCCAGCAAAGGTCAGGATATAGATTTGGAACAAGCTGGACAAAAATACAAAACCAAAACAAATAGCAAAAAGCAAAAGGCAGACTTAGCTGATATAACTGGAACCAGGATCAGTAGACAAGAGCACAGCAGACTAGCTCTGATAACTACGTTGCCAGGCATTGAACTGAAGGTCCAGGGAGCTTATATAGCAACACCCCTAACTAACGGCCCAGGTGCGGATAAAAGGAATGACAGAAAAACCAGAGTCAAAAAACTAGTAACCACTAGAGGGAGCAAAAAGCAAATTCACAACACCCAGTGTCTCCAGCAATCATCTGTCCCAGTGTGTCCTCCAGCATTGCCCCCAGTGTGTCCAGCAATCTGCTCCAGTGTCTCCAGCATTGCCCCAGTGTCTCCAGCAATCTGCCCCAGTGTGTCCTCCAGCATTGCCCCAGTGTCTCCAGCAATCTGCCCCAGTGTGTCCTCCAGCATTGCCCCAGTGTGTCCAGCAATCTGCCCCAGTGTGTCCTTCAGCATTGCCCCAGTGTGTCCAGCAATCTGCCCCAGTGTCTCCAGCATTGCCCCAGTGTGTCCAGCAATCTGCCCCAGTGTCTCCAGCATTGCCCCAGTGTCTCCAGCATTGCCCCAGTGTCTCCAGCATTGCCCCAGTGTCTTCAGCAATCTGCCCCAGTGTCTCCAGCAATCTGCCCCAGACTAGTGTCTCCAGCATTGCCCCCAGTGTGTCCAGCAATCTGCCCCAGTGTCTCCAGCATTGCCCCAGTGTCTCCAGCATTGCCCCATTGTCTCCAGCAATCTGCCCCAGTGTGTCCAGCATTGCCCCAGTGTCTCCAGCATTGCCCCCAGTGTGTCCAGCAATCTGCCCCAGTGTCTCCAGCATTGCCCCAGTGTCTCCAGCATTGCCCCATTGTGTCCTCCAGCATTGCCCCCAGTGTGCCCAGCAATCTGCCCCAGTGTCTCCAGCATTGCCCCAGGGTCTCCAGCATTGCCCCAGTGTCTCCAGCAATCTGCCCCAGTGTCTCCAGCAATCTGCCCCAGTGTCTCCAGCATTGCCCCAGTGTCTCCAGCATTGCCCCAGTGTCTCCAGCAATCATCTGTCCCAGTGTGTCCTCCAGCATTGCCCCCAGTGTGTCCAGCAATCTGCTCCAGTGTCTCCAGCATTGCCCCAGTGTCTCCAGCAATCTGCCCCAGTGTGTCCTCCAGCATTGCCCCAGTGTCTCCAGCAATCTGCCCCAGTGTGTCCTCCAGCATTGCCCCAGTGTGTCCAGCAATCTGCCCCAGTGTGTCCTTCAGCATTGCCCCAGTGTGTCCAGCAATCTGCCCCAGTGTCTCCAGCATTTCCCCAGTGTGTCCAGCAATCTGCCCCAGTGTCTCCAGCATTACCCCAGTGTCTCCAGCATTGCCCCAGTGTCTCCAGCATTGCCCCAGTGTCTTCAGCAATCTGCCCCAGTGTCTCCAGCAATCTGCCCCAGACTAGTGTCTCCAGCATTGCCCCCAGTGTGTCCAGCAATCTGCCCCAGTGTCTCCAGCATTGCCCCAGTGTCTCCAGCATTGCCCCATTGTCTCCAGCAATCTGCCCCAGTGTGTCCAGCATTGCCCCAGTGTCTCCAGCATTGCCCCCAGTGTGTCCAGCAATCTGCCCCAGTGTCTCCAGCATTGCCCCAGTGTCTCCAGCATTGCCCCATTGTGTCCTCCAGCATTGCCCCCAGTGTGCCCAGCAATCTGCCCCAGTGTCTCCAGCATTTCCCCAGTGTCTCCAGCATTGCCCCAGTGTCTCCAGCAATCTGCCCCAGTGTCTCCAGCAATCTGCCCCAGTGTCTCCAGCATTGCCCCCAGTGTGTCCAGTAATCTGCCCTAGTGTCTCCAGCATTGCCCCAGTGCCTCCAGCATTGCCCCACTGTCTCCAGCATTGCCCCAGTGTCTCCAGCAATCTGCCCAAGTGTCTCCAGCAATCTTCCCCAGTGTCTTCAGCAATCTGCCCCAGACTAGTGTCTCCAGCATTGCCCCCAGTGTGTCCAGCAATCTGCCCCAGTGTCTCCAGCATTGCCCCAGTGTCTCCAGCATTGCCCCAGTGTCTCCAGCAATCTGCCCCAGTGTGTCCAGCATTGCCCTAGTGTCTCAAGCATTGCCCCCAGTGTGTCCAGCAATCTGCCCCAGTGTCTCCAGCATTGCCCCAGTGTCTCCAGCATTGCCCCAGTATGTCCAGCATTGCCCCCACTGTGTCCAGCAATCTGCCCCAGTGTCTCCAGCATTGCCCCAGTGTCTCCAGCAATCTGCCCCAGTATGTCCTCCAGCATTGCCCCAGTGTGTCCAGCAATCTGCCCCAGTGTCTCCAGCATTGCCCCAGTGTCTCCAGCAATCTGCCCCAGTGTCTCCAGCATTGCCCCAGTGTCTCCAGCATTGCCCCAGTATGTCCAGCATTGCCCCCACTGTGTCCAGCAATCTGCCCCAGTGTCTCCAGCATTGCCCCAGTGTCTCCAGCAATCTGCCCCAGTATGTCTTCCAGCATTGCCCCAGTGTGTCCAGCAATCTGCCCCAGTGTCTCCAGCATTGCCCCAGTGTCTCCAGCAATCTGCCCCAGTGTCTCCAGCATTGCCCCAGTGTGTCCAGCAATCTGCCCCAGTGTCACCACCAGCATTGCCCCAGTGTCTCCAGCATTGCCCCAGTGTGTCCTCCAGCATTGCCCCCAGTGTGTCCACCATTAGCTTATCAAAAAAAACAACAAAAAAAACAAACAGTCTGCTCACCTGACCAGCGCTCCAGGCGGCGAGCTCCCTCCAGCAGCGCACACTCGCCAGCGACTGACAATGACATCAGACGCCGGCGGCATGTGCGCGCGCCCGCACGTCAATAGGAAACCGCCGCAGCCCTGGAAGGGGCCCGGTGAGCAGATGAGAAGGGGCCCGATGCGGGCCCCCTCTCTCTGCCCACCGGGTCCGGGGGCACATAAATGCCGGCGCCCAGCGGGCATTCACAATCACTCCGGCGGATTATCAGAGGGTCAATCTGTGCGGTAGCCCAGGGCCCCCCCACATTACTGGGCCCTGGGCTACCGCCCATATTGACCCTCTGATAATCCACCCCTGGTTACGGTCCTGAAGAGAGACATCCATGCGGTCAGGTTGATCCAGTTTTTTCACATGGCAGACCCTGATAAACCCAGCCCTGAGGTTGTAGTGTACACTCTTAGAAGAGGGGGAGCTGTCACATGTTTACCATGACAGAGAGGGGCCAGAATGCTGTGGTGTTTGGTTTCACAAACTCCTGCACTTGTTAGAAGCACTTTGCCATCATATTAAACACACAGTGCTGTTTTTTTCCTTGCAAGCAGGGCAAGGTTAAATCTGTTCAGTTGCTCCTGGAGCTTTCCTACTTGGATTATCTCAGCTGTTCAGTGTTGGGAGTTCGAGGTGTTGTTCGTGTTTGCAGTTAGTGTTTGGAGATTCTTGTTTGGAGTTTTGTTTGTATGTACATCCTCATCCTCTTCTATTTGGTTTCTCCTTCCTTTAACTCCACTGGGTCCGTGTTGTCTTCACTTGTTTGTCTGATTAATGTGTTCTTATACACTTCAGCTTCCCAATTAATTGTTGTAACGATTCCTGATACTTATCTGTCCGGCCGGCGCGCTCCCAGCGTTCCTTCTTCTTCTTCTGCCTCCAGTTTCTCGGCCTCTCTGCGCGTCGCCGGTCCACGCATGCGCCGTAGGGTCTCCTCCGCCGCTCTGCCTTCTGGGAGGTCGTGACCCAGTGGTCCCGCCTCCAATATGGCGGCGCCCTTCAGGTATTTCAGCTCGGCGCTTCCCCAGGTAAAGCGCCTGCGTATCTTCGTCGTTTCTGCTCCGTAGTTCAGCTTTGTGCTCTGGCCCATTCTAAGCTTAAGCCTCGTTGTTCCCTTTCCTGCCTTGTGCTCTGTTTCTTCGGCTTCTTCCCTCGCCCTCCGTCCCCTTTATCCTTCAGCTCCAACTGCCTGGTTAACTTGTATTTTTTCCCTTCCAGTGCTCCGCTTCAGTCATCCTCTGCATTCCAGTTCTCCTGCTCCACCCAGTCGTCCCTTTGGCTCCGGCAGTTGCAGTTCCATCCTCCCTGGGCCTGCTCCTAACACTCCCTGTATAGGGGGTGCTCCCATCAGGTTCGCTCGCCCTAGGGGGCTCTGGGATCGTGACCCAGAGGGTCCACTTTGGGGTTCACCTCTCCCTCCCTGGCTCACCCCCGTGTAGCGTGATAGTATACGCAGGCCATGGATCCCGCTGGAGCCGCTGCCGCTCAAAAAGAGTTGCTCTTTCTCCGCGAGAATCAGTCCCGTATGATGGCCTTTATGAAGTCGATGGACTCTCGTTTGTCCTCACTTCAATCTTCCGATCCTGGGAATGCTTCTTTGTTGCTAAATCTGCAACAGGAGCTGGCGCAGCAGCGCGACACCCAAACGCAGATTTTGACTTATCTGGCCACTATTGATTCTCGTCTTCTCTCTCTACAGACCCCTTCCCCTACAGTCGCGTCTGTTCACGCTCCTCACGCACCTCCCCGTTTGGCCAAACCCCCACGCTACAATGGAGACCCCAAAGTGTGTTGGGGTTTCCTTAATCAGTGTCGCCTCCATTTTGAGCTCTTGCCCTTGCAATACCCCACCGATCGAGCTAAAATTGCCTTTATAATTTCCCATCTCGAGGGGAATGCATTAGCGTGGGTAAATCCTCTCTGGGAACGAGATGATCCACTAATGTCTCGCCTAGACAATTTCCTCGAGACGTTCCGTCGAGTGTTCGACGAACCTGGTCGCCTGGCCTCAACTACTGAGTCCCTGTTCAGTTTACAACAAGGGACCCTATCCGTTGGTCAGTACGCCATTCAATTCCGCACTTTATCCTCTGATCTTGGGTGGAACAATGAGGCCCTGGTAGGGGCATTCTGGCGTGGTCTATCCGGGCGCATAAAAGACGAATTGGCGGGACGTGATATTCCCACCAATTTGGAAGATCTAATATCCTTGGCTACTCGTATTGATCTCCGATTCCAGGAACGAGCACGAGAGAGAAGGACTCCACATCTTTCCCTGCCTCTTCGAACGTCACCCAGTCCTAGACCCAGAGTGTCTACCTCTGAACCGGTGCCGGAACCTATGCAGGTAGACCGGCTCAAGATGTCTGAGCAACGGCGCCAGGAGAGACGCACTCAGGGTCTGTGCTTCTACTGTGGCAGTTCTTCCCATCTCCTGCGTGCTTGTCCTGATCGTCCGGAAAACTCCTCCGCCTAGGACAGGTAAGAGAGGCCTCCCTAGGTACATGTGATACCTCTCTACCCCTTACGCTCTCTGTTCTACTTCTTGTCTCTGGTAAACGCTATTCCCTGCAAGCTTACATTGACTCGGGTGCAGCAGGGAATTTTATCAGGTTAGAGGAGGTAGTAAGATTTTCTGTTCCCGTTAAGACTCTTGAAAGCCCTCTCTTTCTTGCGTCAGTTGATGGTAAACCTTTGCAAGAGACTATAACCCAGGTCACCCAAGTAGTAGAACTTCAGGTAGGGGTTTTACACAAGGAAAAGATTGCCTTTTACGTTTTAGCCAATATTTCCCATCCAGTACTTTTAGGCTTACCGTGGTTACGTACCCATGAACCTATGTTAGATTGGCATAATGGCAATATTCTTTCGTGGGGGGATTCCTGTCGGGCTCGGTGTCTCTTGTCGGTACGTCCTGTGGGTGACTCTTGCTCTTCCCTTGCCCTTCCTGGTCTGCCTTCTGCTTATTCTTCCTTTTCTGATGTTTTCAATAAAAAAGAAGCAGAGAACCTTCCTCCACATCGGTCCTACGACTGTCCTATAGATCTGGTTCCTGGTGCCATGCCCCCGCGAGGAAGAATTTACCCTCTCTCTCCTACGGAGACTCAAGCCATGTCGGAGTACGTTCGGGAGAACCTTGCTAGGGGATTCATTCGGAAGTCCACCTCCCCTGCTGGGGCCGGTTTCTTTTTTGTCAAGAAAAAAGACGGCTCACTTCGTCCCTGCATAGACTATAGGGGATTGAACAACATAACGGTGAAGAATAAATATCCGTTACCTTTAATCTCTGAACTCTTTGACCGCTTAAGAGGAGCACGAGTTTTCACTAAGTTAGATCTTCGAGGTGCTTACAACCTTGTTCGAATCCGTGCCGGGGATGAGTGGAAGACTGCATTCAATACTCGTGACGGCCACTATGAGTACTTGGTGATGCCTTTTGGTCTCTGCAACGCTCCCGCTGTTTTCCAAGAATTCGTAAATGACATCTTCAGAGATTGCCTTTATGTATGTGTCGTAGTTTATCTGGACGACATACTAATCTTCTCTCCGAATCTCTCTGCCCATCGACGAGATGTCCGTCTTGTTCTTCAACGCCTCCGAGAGAACCATCTTTTTGCCAAGATCGAGAAATGTGTATTCGAACAATCCAGTTTACCCTTCTTGGGATATATTGTTTCAGATGCCGGTCTAAAGATGGATCCAGCCAAGGTCTCCGCAGTTCTGGATTGGCCACAGCCTGTTGGTATTAAAGCCATTCAACGTTTCCTCGGCTTCGCCAATTACTATAGGCAATTCATTCCACATTTCTCTTCTTTGACCAAGCCCATCTCGGCTCTTACTCGCAAAGGAATTGCTTCCAACAACTGGTCTTCGGAGGCCCAAAATGCATTTCTTACTTTAAAACAAAAATTTGCTGTAGCCCCGGTACTTCATCGTCCTGACGCTAACAGACCCTTCGTCCTTGAAGTGGATGCATCTTCCGTGGGAGTCGGAGCAGTCCTCTTACAGAAGTCAGCTTCTGGACGTGTCGTCACTTGTGGTTTCTTCTCCAAATCATTTTCTTCTTCAGAACGCAATTATTCTATCGCAGATAAGGAACTGTTGGCCATTAAGTTGGCCTTAGAAGAGTGGCGATATCTTCTCGAAGGGGCCGTTCATTCCTTCACCATATTTACAGATCATAAGAATCTAGCCTATGTACAGACTGCTCAAAGACTTAACCCTCGTCAGGCCAGATGGTCCCTGTTTTTTGGACGTTTCGATTTTGAACTCCATTTCCGTCCTGGAGACAAAAATGTCAGAGCTGATGCTCTCTCACGGTCCTCTCAACCTTTGGATGTGGTGGAGAATCCTGCACATATTATTGATCCTGCTAAGATTATTTCCGTTGCTCCTCTGAAAGTAGTCTCCTCTCCTCCTGGGAAGACCTTCGTGGCAAGCAAAGACAGGAGACAAGTTTTGCTCTGGGGTCATTCCTCTAAATTTGCCAGGCACGCAGGAGTCAAGAAGACACTTTCTCTTATAACTCGTCACTACTGGTGGCCATCCGTTCGTCAGGACGTCTTAGATTTCCTTGCTTCGTGTCCTTCTTGTGCAAAAAATAAGGTTCCTCGGCAGCTACCTTCCGGACTCTTACATCCGCTTCCTGTACCTTCTTGTCCTTGGAGTGATATTGCCATGGACTTTATTATGGATCTTCCTCGCTCCTCTAATTGCTCTGTTATCCTAGTGGTTGTGGACCGATTTTCGAAAATGGCCCACTTCATACCCTTGTCTGGATTGCCATCTGCTCCCGAATTGGCAAAGATCTTCATCCTTCATGTCTTCCGACTTCACGGCTTTCCTCGTCATATTGTTTCTGATCGTGGAGTTCAGTTCACCGCCCGCTTCTGGAGAGCCCTGTGTAGCTTAATGAAGGTGTCCTTGGATTTCTCCTCCGCCTACCATCCTCAGTCCAATGGCCAAGTGGAGCGTGTCAATCAAGTTCTCACATCCTATTTACGACATTTCTCCAATGCCCATCAGAACGATTGGGTCTCTTTGCTTCCGTGGGCTGAATTTGCCTATAACAATCACCCCTGTGAATCTTCTTCTAAATCTCCATTCTTGGTGGTTTTCGGGCAACACCCTGGCATTCCTTTTCCCATTTCCTGCACTTCAGGCGTACCGGCAGCTGATTCTTTGTCCCAGGAGTTCTCCAAAATTTGGCAAGAGACTAAGGAGTCACTTCTTAAGGCCGGTGATCGTATGAAAAGGTTTGCGGATAAGAGACGGCTTGATGTTCCACCTTATCAACTGGGGGATAAGGTGTGGCTCTCATCTCGGTATATTAGGTTGAAAATTCCGTCTCATAAACTTGGTCCTCGTTACATTGGTCCCTTTGAAATTTCCCACCGAATTAATGATGTAGCTTACAAGTTAAAATTACCCGCATCTTTGCGTGTTCCTAATGCCTTTCATGTCTCACTTCTTAAGCCTGCTGTATTTAATCGTTTTCACTCTTCTTCTCCTGTAGACCCATCCTTCTCTTCCTCCGACGGACAATTCGAGGTGAAGGACATTCTAGCCCAGAAAACGGTTAAGGGTCGGACATGGTTTCTGATTGATTGGAAGGGTTTTGGTCCTGAGGAGAGATCTTGGGAACCTCGAGAAAACATCAATGCACCCCTTATTTTGAAGAGGTTTCTTTCCACTTCCAGGAGGGGGGGGAGTAAGAAAGGGGGTACTGTAACGATTCCTGATACTTATCTGTCCGGCCGGCGCGCTCCCAGCGTTCCTTCTTCTTCTTCTGCCTCCAGTTTCTCGGCCTCTCTGCGCGTCGCCGGTCCACGCATGCGCCGTAGGGTCTCCTCCGCCGCTCTGCCTTCTGGGAGGTCGTGACCCGGTGGTCCCGCCTCCAATATGGCGGCGCCCTTCAGGTATTTCAGCTCGGCGCTTCCCCAGGTAAAGCGCCTGCGTATCTTCGTTGTTTCTGCTCCGTAGTTCAGCGTTGTGCTCTGGCCCATTCTAAGCTTAAGCCTCGTTGTTCCCTTTCCTGCCTTGTGCTCCGTTTCTTCGGCTTCTTCCCTCGCCCTCTGTCCCCTTTATCCTTCAGCTCCAACTGCCTGGTTAACTTGTATTTTTTCCCTTCCAGTGCTCCGCTTCAGTCATCCTCTGCATTCCAGTTCTCCTGCTCCACCCAGTCGTCCCTTTGGCTCCGGCAGTTGCGGTTCCATCCTCCCTGGGCCTGCTCCTAACACTCCCTGTATAGGGGGTGCTCCCATCAGGTTCGCTCGCCCTAGGGCGCTCTGGGATCGTGACCCAGAGGGTCCACTTTGGGGTTCACCTCTCCCTCCCTGGCTCACCCCCGTGTAGCGTGATAATTGTGAGCAGCAAACTTTTCAGTAGACGTGGGATAGTGAGGCTGATTATGGCATCATCGACATTCACCATTTTGGTCAAGTCCTCATAGTTTTAGAGAATGACACAGATGTCAGACATTCATGCTCACTCATCAGCTCTTATGTGCAGAGGCTGACCAGAGTACCGATGGGCATCGTGTAGCTGGTATTCAACTACTGCTTCTGCTGCTCACAAAGCCTTGCCAACATATGTAACATTGAGTTCCAATGCGTGGTGACATCGCACACCAGTCAGTGAGCTGAAAGTTGCAAACGCTGCTGTAGGGCAGGCAGCAACAGCTGTAGCTGACTTGTGGAAATTGGCACACAATCAGCATACTTTCACAAATAGCTCAGGTTGCGACCATTGTTACACATGACCATGCCTGGTTATAGACTGACGAGCTAGAGCCATAGATCAGTCTAGTTTGTTAGACCTTTCAACAACTCCATGGTGGTGTGTGGTTTGTCACCTAAGCAGATTAGCTTCAACTGAGCCTATTGCCATTTGGCTGAGGCAGTGCTGCAGTGCTTCCAGCTTGCAGCTGATGTTGACGGTTCGAAGATGGAGGGGGAGGAGGTACAGGAACTGATGTAGAAGGTGGGAGAAACCCTGATTGAACCAGAGCCAATAGTCTTTGATGTTGGCAGCATGTGTTCTAACCCAGGGTCTGACTTGGTCTCAGCTTTCACAATTCTCATCAAGTTTGTCATCAGGGAAATGTAGCATCCCTGGCCACAAGCACTTGTCCCTGTGTCTGTGGTTAAGTGGACCTTCTCAGTATCAGAGTTGATCAGGGCACAGCTGATGCTATGGGACATGTGCTTGTGTAAGGCAAAGATGGCAAACTGGGAGAAATAGTAGCAGCTGGGGATCGAGTACCGTGAGACGGCCGTCGCCATGAGGTTGCCAAAAGCTTCCGTCTCCACAAGCCTTAACCGCAACATTTAAAGTGCAAACAGTCTGGAAATGTTTCCATTTAGTATTGTGGCCAGTGGATGGATGGATGCGTATTTATGCTTGCGTTCCAAGGACTGGGTTAGTTCAACTGAACGCTGCGCTGAGACAAGGATGTGGTTGCTGACAGTGTTTGCAATGTCAGGTGCAGGGTGGGAGGCATCTTTGCCTGCGTCATGGACAGGGGATTGGTATGGAAGTAGAACGGCGGTAGAGGCAGTGGTATCACCAGCACTGTTTCTGTACTCTGGTGTTCGGCCCAGCCAGTCAGGTCCTTTGCTATCATGTACCTGAGCATGCCGGTGGTGGTCAGGCTGGTAGTTGTGCTGCCCCTGGTGATGCTGGCATGGCTTTTTTTGGTTAACTGAACTGTCTCCAAAAAAGCACTAGATTTGGGAACACCTAAACCTCGGCCTGGCAAATTCACCTGTGTTGGTGCTCTAGGGAACACTTTCCTGCCTTGTGTCTCTGGCAACCCCACTGCCTCTAGCTGACTGTTGTGGTGCTGTGGATCCCTCCCACTGTGCATTGCTATCCTCACTCTGCATGTCACCTTCCAGGTTGGGTCAGTGACTTCATTGTCCACCACCTCGTCTTCCAATTCCCACACCCTGGTCCTCCTCCTGACTTGCTGACTTAACAACATCACTTGTTGACAATTGTGTCTCATCATCATCCTACTCTTGTGACAGTAATTGCATTTTCCCACTGTTGCCTTCTTGTGTCTGTGGCTGCTCAAATATGCTGATGCAATCTCCTCATGTCCCACATAAAATGGGCAGGGTGAGAGGCCAGAATCTATGAATAGAAATGTGAACAGCTCTTCGGGTGTCCAAGTGAGGGATCACTTGTCTTCGGGCACTTGGCATGGTGAGAGGAAGGAAGATTATGTGGTCCAGAATCACGGCTACTGAGACTGGACCATGTGGAAGACAGGGTGGTGAGGGCAAAGTGACTAGAAGCATCTGCTCTCCATCCAACAACCTTTTCATACTGGTCTGGCTTCAAGAGTGGTGTTCCGCACCCCCTACAAAAAGGGACAGAAAGCTAGGTCAACATAATGTGTGTGTTTGTTGCGCTCTCGTAGCAGGCACAGTTTCACCTTGCCCATGGCCTCAGCCTCTGTGCTCACCATCAGTGTCACATGCAGTTTCCCATCCCTTTCAAACCAAAAAAGTCTGGAATTTTTGCTTAAATGCACAACTGGAGCAGTGTAAATTCCGTATAATATTTCACTGCTGAAAAAAATTTGAAGTATTACTATCGCAGGAAAATTGGCCCACCTCAGATGGACTTTTTATACTGCAGTATCAATTGTTGTGAACTCTATTTTTGGGCTCCCTCTAGTGGTCACAAGCGGTACTGTGTAGTGTTGTCTTTCTGCAGGCTGCAGCATCAGCTGGTTCGTTATCCTTGGTTGGTTTCCTATTTAGCCCACCTGGAGACTCAGTTCCTTGCCTGCTATCAATGTATTCAGTGCTCTTCAGATTCCTTGTGTCTACCTTGCTCCCAGTCTCTCCAAGACAAGCTAAGTTTTTGTTTGATCATTTTTTGATTATCAGCGTTCATTATGTTTTTAGTCCAGCTCGCTAAAATGTGATTTCCTCGCTTGCTGGTTGCTCTAGGGGACTGAGTTTCTCCCCCCACACCGTTAGTTGGTGTGGGGGTTCTTGAAATCTCAGAGTGGATATTTTGTAAGGGTTTTTTACTGACCGCATAGGATTTTTAGGCACGTTCACCGGCTACTTCTAGTGTGTTTGGATAGGTTCAGATTTGCGGTCAGTCCAGTTTGCCACCTCCCTGGAGCTTGTCCTATGTTTGTTACTTAGCTGGAGTAATTTGTGATCCTCAACCACTAAGGATCATAACAGTATAGCAGGCCAAAAAGTGTTTAATGCATCGCAGAAGTGGGATAAAAAGAAGACCTGAGTACTTTTTTTTTTTTTTTCCCTCCCGCTTTTCCTTTGCTGCAGTCTGTTTAGCTTCTTTCATCCCCTTGAACTCTGGGTGGTTTTGAGCTCAGCTGCAGACATGAATGTTCAGACTCTGACTTCTAGTGTGGATCATCTTACTGCACGGTGCAAAGTATTCAGGATTTTGTTATTCATAGCCCTATGTCAGAACCAAAGATACCCATTCCTGAGTTGTTTTCTGGAGATAGATCTAGGTTTCTAAATTTTAAGAATAATTGTAAGTTATTTCTATCTCTGAGACCTCGTTCCTCTGGTGATTCCGCTCAGCAAGTTAAAATTGTTATCTCCTTGTTGCGTGGCGACCCTCAAGATTGGGCTTTCTCTCTGGCGCCAGGAGATCCTGCATTGCTTAATGTAGATGCATTTTTTCTGGCTCTTGGACTGCTTTATGAGGAGCCTAATCTTGAGAATCAGGCAGAAAAAGTGTTGCTGGCTATCTCTCAAGGTCAGGATGAAGCAGAGGTGTATTGTCAAAAATTTCGGAAATGGTCGGTGCTTACTCAATGGAATGAGTGTGCCCTGGCTGCAAATTTCAGAGAAGGTCTTTCTGATGCCGTTAAGAATGTTATGGTGGAGTTTCCCACCCCTACAAGTCTGAGTGATTCTATGGCTTTAGCCATTCAGGTTGATCGGCGTTTGCGGGAGCGCAAATCTGCTCATCCTTTGGCGGTATTTTCTGGACAGAGACCTGAGTCTATGCAATGTGACTGAACTCTGACCAGAATTGAGCGACAAAGTCATAGACGTCAAAATGGGTTGTGCTTTTACTGTGGTGATTCTACTCATGTTATCTCAGCATGCTCTAAATGCTTAAAAAAAAAATCACTAAACCTGTCACCATTGGTACTATACAGCCTAAATTTATTTTGTCTGTTACTTTGATTTGTTCTTTGTCGTCCTACCCGGTTATGGCTTTTGTGGATTCGGGTGCTGCCCTGAATCTGATGGATTTGTCGTTTGCCAGGCGCTGTGGTTTTGTCCTGGAGCCTTTGGAATTTCCTATTCCTCTGAGGGGAATTGATGCTACGCCATTGGCTGAGAATAAGCCTCAGTATTGGATGCAAATGACCATGTGCATGACTCCCGTACATCAGGAGGTGATTCGCTTTCTTGTTCTGCATAATTTGCATGATGTTGTCGTTTTGGGTCTGCCATGGCTGCAAGCTCATAATCCAGTTTTAGATTGGAAAGCTATGTCTGTGTCGAGTTGGGGTTGTCAGGGAATTCATGGTGATACTCCGTTGGTGTCTGACTTCCAGGATGTATTTGATGAGCCCAGGTCCAGTGCCCTGCCCCCTCATAGGGATTGTGACTGTGCTATAAATTTAATTCCTGGTAGTAAATTCCCTAAGGGACGACTTTTTAATTTGTCTATACCAGAGCATGCCGCGATGCGGAGTTATATAAAGGAGTCTTTGGAGAAGGGACATATTCGCCCATCCTCTTCCCCTCTTGGTGCAGGATTTTTTTTTGTGGCCAAGAAGGACGGTTCTTTGAGACCTTGTAAAGATTATCGTCTTCTGAATAAAATTACAGTCAAATTTCAGTATCCTTTGCCACTATTGTCTGATTTGTTTGCTCGTATTAAGGGTGCCAGTTGGTTCACCAAGATAGATCTCCGTGGTGCGTATAACCTTGTGCGCATTAAGCAGGGAGATGAATGGAAAACAGCATTTAATACGCCCGAAGGCCATTTTGAGTACTTAGTGATGCCTTTTGGACTCTCTAATGCTCCTTCTGTGTTTCAGTCCTTCATGCATGACATCTTCCGAGAATATCTGGATAAATTTATGATTGTTTATCTGGATGACATTTTGGTCTTTTCTGATGATTGGGAGTCCCATGTGAAGCAGGTCAGGATGGTGTTTCAGGTCCTGCATGCTAATGCTTTATTTGTGAAGGGCTCAAAATGCCTCTTCGGAGTACAGAAGGTCTCCTTTTTGGGTTTTATTTTTTCTCCTTCTACTGTGGAGATGGACCCAGTCAAGGTCCAGGCTATTCATGACTGGACTCGGCCCACGTCTGTTAAGAGTCTTCAGAAGTTCTTGGGTTTTGCTAATTTTTACCGTCGTTTCATCGCTAACTTTTCTAGCGTGGTTAAACCTTTGACGGATTTGACCAAGAAGGGTTCTGATGTGACTAATTGGTCTCCTGCGGCCGTGGAGGCCTTTCGGGAGCTGAAGCACCGGTTTTCTTCAGCTCCAGTCTTATGTCAGCCAGATGTCTCTCTCCCCTTCCAGGTCGAGGTTGATGCTTCTGAGATTGGAGCAGGGGCTGTTTTGTCGCAGAGAAGCTCTGATGGCTCTGTGATGAAGCCATTTGCTTTCTTTTCAAGAAAGTTTTCGCCTGCCGAGCGGAATTATGATGTTGGTAATCGGGAGTTGTTGGCTATGAAGTGGGCATTTGAGGAGTGGCGACATTGGCTCGAAGGAGCTAAACATCGTGTGGTGGTCTTGACGGATCACAAAAATCTGATTTACCTTGAATCTGCCAAGCGCCTGAATCCTAGACAGGCTTGTTGGTCGTTGTTTTTCTCCCGTTTCAACTTCGTGGTCTCATACCTGCCCGGTTCGAAGAACGTGAAAGCTGATGCACTTTCTAGGAGTTTTGTGCCTGACTCTCCGGGAGTTTCTGAGCCGGCTGGTATTCTCGGAGAGGGAGTTATTTTGTCTGCCATTTCCCCAGATTTGCGACGAGTGCTGCAGAAATTTCAGGCGGATAGACCTGACCGTTGTCCATCAGAGAGACTGTTTGTCCCGGATAGATGGACCAGCAGAGTTATTTCCGAGGTTCATTCTTCGGTGTTGGCGGATAATCCTGGGATTTTTGGTACCAGAGATTTGGTGGCTAGGTCCTTCTGGTGGCCTTCCTTGTCGCGGGATGTGCGTTCCTTTGTGCAGTCTTGTGGGATTTGTGCTCGGGCTAAGCCTTGCTGTTCTCGTGCCAGCGGTTTGCTTTTGCCTTTGCCTGTTCTGAAAAGGCCTTGGACGCACATTTCCATGGATTTTATTTCGGATCTTCCAGTATCTCAGAAAATGTCTGTCATCTGGGTGGTGTGTGATCGTTTTTCCAAGATGGTCCATTTGGTGCCCTTGCCTAAGTTGCCTTCTTCCTCCGATTTGGTTCCTCTATTTTTTCAGAATGTGGTTCGCTTGCACGGCATTCCTGAAAATATTGTGTCTGATAGAGGATTATTATTATTATTATTATTTATTCTTATAGCGCCATTTATTCCATGGCGCTTTACAAGTGAGGAGGGGTATACATAATAACAAGTACAATAATCTTGAACAATACAAGTCATAACTGGTACAGTAGGAGAGAGGACCCTGCCCGCGAAGGCTCACAATCTACAAGGGATGGGTGAGAATACAGTTGGTGAGGATCCCAGTTTGTGTCCAGGTTTTGGTGGACTTTTTGTGCTAAGATGGGCATTGATTTGTCTTTTTCATCGGCCTTCCATCCTCAGACTAATGGCCAAACCGAGCGAACTAATCAGACGTTGGAAACTTATTTGAGATGTTTTGTTTCTGCTGATCAGGATGATTGGGTGACTTTTTTTGCCTTTGGCCGAGTTTGCCCTTAATAATCGGGCTAGTTCTGCTACTTTGGTTTCGCCTTTTTTCTGCAATTCTGGTTTCCATCCTCGTTTTTCCTCGGGTCAGGTTGAGCCTTCTGACTGTCCTGGGGTGGATTCTGTGGTGGATAGGTTGCAGCAGATTTGGAACCATGTGGTGGACAATTTGAGGTTGTCACAGGAGAAGGCTCAGCGCTTTGCCAACAGCCGCCGCGGTGTGGGTCCCCGACTTCGTGTTGGGGATTTGGTGTGGCTGTCTTCTCGGTATGTTCCTATGAAGGTCTCCTCTCCTAAATTCAAGCCTCGCTTCATCGGTCCTTATAAGATCTTGGAAATCCTTAACCCGGTGTCTTTTCATTTGGATCTCCCAGCATCGTTTGCCATTCATAATGTGTTCCATAGGTCTTTGTTGCGGAGGTATGTGGTACCTGTGGTTCCTTCTGTTGAGCCTCCTGCTCCGGTGCTGGTCGAGGGCGAATTGGAGTACGTGGTGGAGAAGATTTTGGATTCTCGTATCTCTAGACGGAGGCTGCAGTATTTGGTTAAGTGGAAGGGCTATGGTCAGGAGGATAATTCCTGGGTTGTCGCCTCTGATGTTCATGCGGCCGATTTGGTTCGTGCCTTCCACGCGGCTCATCCTGATCGCCCTGGGGGTCTTGATGAGGGTTCGGTGACCCCTTCTCAAGGGGGGGGTACTGTTGTGAACTCTATTTTTGGGCTCCCTCTAGTGGTCACAAGCGGTACTGTGTAGTGTTGTCTTTCTGCAGGTTGCAGCATCAGCTGGTTCGTTATCCTTGGTTGGTTTCCTATTTAGCCCACCTGGAGACTCAGTTCCTTGCCTGCTATCAATGTATTCAGTGCTCTTCAGATTCCTTGTGTCTACCTTGCTCCCAGTCTCTCCAAGACAAGCTAAGTTTTTGTTTGATCATTTTTTGATTATCAGCGTTCATTATGTTTTTAGTCCAGCTCGCTAAAATGTGATTTCCTCGCTTGCTGGTTGCTCTAGGGGACTGAGTTTGCCCCCCCCCCCACACCGTTAGTTGGTGTGGGGGTTCTTGAAATCTCAGAGTGGATATTTTGTAAGGGTTTTTTACTGACCGCATAGATTCCCTTTTCTATTTTCTGCTATCTAGTATTAGTGGGCCTCATTTGCTGAATCTGCTTTCACCCCTGTGTATGTGCCTTCCTCTTACCTCACCGTTATTATTTGTTGGGGGCTTCTATATCTTTGGGGATTATTTCTCTGGAGGCAAGAGAGGTCTTTCCTTCTCTCTAGGGGTAGTTAGTTCCTCAGGCTGGCTCGAGACGTCTAGGATTTTTAGGCACGTTCACCGGCTACTTCTAGTGTGTTTGGATAGGTTCAGATTTGCGGTCAGTCCAGTTTGCCGCCTCCCTAGAGCTTGTCCTATGTTTGTTACTTAGCTGGAGTAATTTGTGATCCTCAACCACTAAGGATCATAACAATCAATATAGCGATGCTATTTCTAACCAAACAAGTCTGACATTTTTGTTTTGATGCACAACTGGAGCAGTATAAATGCTGTATAATATTTCACTGCTGAAAAAACTTACTATTGCAGTAAAATTTGCCCACTTCAGCTGGACTTGTTACACTGCATGAGCAATATAGCTGTCACGATTCATTTTTGGATTCATGGCAGCTCTGTTTCCACTATAATTTAAAAGTAGCTTTTTTCCTTTCGGGCCAGCAAGGATTAATGTCAGTTTCCCTTCCTGACAGCTACTTTGTTGCTAGTCAGCTGATGTGGGTGACTGTCGGTGATAGAGTAATCTGGTAGCAGTAGTGAGTCCGCTATATTCGTGGATTTCATGAGTCCTCTGCTGTGTGGTGCTTTGCAGCAGAGACAGTTGTTAAATATAAGTTCCCCTCTCTCTCTTCTGTCTTGTGTTTTGTCACTCTCCCTGTGTTGTTCATCATCTGCAGTGGTGAGGTCGGCTTCCTTGCCGGACAGTGCACTAGCCAGGGATTAGTGAGGTGATAATCAGGGACCAGGCTTGTGACGGCGGCGGGGGAAAGGACTTGCTTAGGGCATTAGGGGACTTTAGGGACAGGCTCAGGTTGGAGTTCAGGAGGTGCCTCCATCCCTCGTTCCCTACGGGTAGAGCCTTCCTCACCCCATTCTATCCCATTGTAGGTATAAGTTGTGTCATCCTCTGGACTTTACCTTGTCAGCTGTGACAATAGCGATGCTATTGATAACCAAAAAAGTCTGGCTGTATGCATTTGACGCACAACTGCCGCAGTTAAAATGGTGTATAATACTTCCCTGCTTAGAACAATTTGCAAGATTAAGAGCAAAAATAATATTATCCCTAAGAAGGGCTTTTGGTATGAGTTTCAGCAGAATGGAAGTAAGTGCAATTAACACTATCCTGTCCTACACTATCCCTTGAGCAAGTGCTGCTAACAGCAGTATGAATATTGATAATTAGCACTAATAAGGGCAGTTGTTGCAGTTGAAAGAAATGTAACTGTTGTGTAATCCCTGCTTATGCGCAGCTAAAATTCTCTCCCTAATTCACCAGCACCTCTCCATGATCTGCCTGTTTCCGGGTTACAATGTGACGAGCATAGTGTCACGGGTCTTATATAGACCTGATAATGTTATGCGGCTAGTCAGTCACAGTAATGCCACAGCCAAGATTGCTATAGCATTACAGTGACTGGCAGGCAATCCCAGCAAGTTTATTGGCTGTCTAAAAACTGCAAAACATATGGGGCAGGGACTTGAGCTTCCGCTCAAGCATTAAAAAAAATACTCGCCGAGTAACCAACATCTCGAGCACACTGATGCTCGAGCGAGTATCGAGCAATCTTTACACTGGCTACCCATCCACTCCAGAATCCAGTACAAAACTACTACCCTCATCCACAAAGCACTCCATGGCTCAGCACCACCTTACATCTCCTCTCTGGTCTCAGTCTACCACCCTACCCGTGCCCTCCGCTCCGCTAATGACCTCATGTTAGCATCCTCAATAATCAGAACCTCCCACTCCCGTCTCCAAGACTTTACACGTGCTGCGCCGATTCTTTGGAATGCATTACCTAGGTTAATACGATTAATCCCCAATCCCCACAGTTTTAAGCGTGCCCTAAAAACGCATTTGTTCAGACTGGCCTACCGCCTCAACGCATTAACCTAACTATCCCTGTGTGGCCTATTAGAGAAAAAAACAAACAAAAAAAAACATTATCAGGTTCCTCGCATCATGTTCTCATACACTTTATGCAGTTAATAGCTCTGTGTCTGTACTGCTACATACTTAGGCTGATAACTGGTTCATGCAGCTTTACATGAACACCCGAGCCTTACACTATGGCTGGTCCCAATAACTAAAGCAATTGTTACCATCCACCTCTCGTGTCTCCCCTTTTCCTCATAGTTTGTAAGCTTGCGAGCAGGGCCCTCATTCCTCCTGGTATCTATTTTGAACTGTGATTTCTGTTGTGCTGTAATGTCTATTGTTTGTACAAATCCCCTCTATAAGTTGTAAAGCGCTGCGGAATATGTTGGCGCTACATAAATAAAAATTATTATTATTATTATTATTAATGACGAGCACGCTCGCTCATCACTAATCACAGCACAGCTTTAACCCGGCTAAAATTGTTGAAGCGGCTCCTGTTCTTTTAAAAAACGACCCTTCGGATACGACCTTTTGCTTGAACTAGGAGGAGGAAAATTCCGTCTGGAGACATCAATCCAAGCTAAACTAGGATGTTTGGGACTTTGTACCTGCCTGTCCACAGTTTGCTAGTAATAATAAGTCCTCCAGGAACAAGCCTGATGAAAAGTCTGCACCTTTACTTTTACTTAGAGAAGTCATTGGTGGTCTGGCACAAGAAGGAAGGGTGTAAGGAGGGGGGTTACTGTCACGCCTGCATCTCACACACTTTCTCAGTGCTGCCCTACTCACTGTTTCCCCAGCATCAGACCATATTTCTGAGCTGCCTTGTGCTCACTGCCAGCTCTGCTTCTAGAGTCTCCACCTAGCTATAGGGAGGCAGCGTCCTGCAAGGTTTGCCTTCCCTAGCCTATCCCTAGGCAGCAGCAGGTTTATTAGACAGCTCCTGCTACCACTCCTTGCCTGATCATTAGTTCCCAGTTGCTTTTCTTTGGATCCTGTGGGTGCATGTTTGTTCTGTCTCTCCTGCTATTGACCCTGATATTTAGTGTTTATCCTGAACTCTCAGCTTTGGACCTCGGCTACGTATACTGAATCTGTGCTGCCTGCCCTTACCACAGATTGTCAGACCACATCTTTGCCACTGTCCTCTTGTGCCTCGTATCCATGTCTCTGACCCTCCAGTCAGCTTCTGTATACCTGGGGACTTCCTTGGTGTGATACTTGGTGTCTACTGGTAGCCCAGCCTATCCTCGCCATCAGTTACTCTAGTGAAGACCCGGTAGACACTTAGTCACGCCCCTCAAGGGGCATTACAAAGGATCCCTTTAAAGCTTATTTACAGTTTGAGCACAAAAATTGTAATACAGACATATAACACAAGATGGCAGTAAAACTGTATTGGTCCCAAGAGGAAAAATGAAGAGGAAGGCAATTTTCAGTGTGCATAAAAAAATATTTAGAATTGAGAGTCCTCAGTGGTTGATACATTTTAATGGCTAACTGAAAAGATGGTAACAAATTGCAAGCTTTCGAGACTACATACGTCTCTTCATCAGGCAAAGACTAAAACAAATTCTGAAGAATCACATATTTATGCACAACATAGTATAGAAAAAAAAAAAAAAGGGAGAGGGGAAAAAACCATGGATAAGCCAGGTGACATGAAGCAGAATTACCATGGGTGATAAACAGTTACGTCCATAAATATTGGGCCAATTCTTAGATAAGGATTGTTTTAGGGTACTGTCACACAGTGCCATTTTGATCGCTACGACGGTACGATTCGTGACGTTCTAGCGATATCGTTACGATATCGCAGTGTCTGACACGCAGCAATGATCAGGGATCCTGCTGAGAATCGTACGTCGTAGCAGATCGTTTGGAACTTTCTTTCGTCGCTTGATCACCCGCTGACACACAACGATCCAGCGATGTGTTCGCTTGTAACCAGGGTAAACATCGGGTAACTAAGCGCAGGGCCGCGCTTAGTAACCCGATGTTTACCGTGGTTACCAGCGTAAACGTAAAAAAAACAAACAGTACATACTTACATTCCGGTGTCTGTCCTCCGGCGTCTCAGCTTCTCTGCACTGTGAGCGCCGGCCAGCCAGAAAGCGAGCACAGCGGTGACGTCTGACGTCACCGCTGTGCTTTCCGGCCGCTGTGCTTACACAGTGGAGAGAAGCTGAGACGCCGGGGGACAGACACCGGAATGTAAGTATGTACTGTTTGTTTTTTTTACGTTTACGCTGGTAACCAGGGTAAACATCGGGTTACTAAGCGCGGCCCTGCGCTTAGTAACCCGATGTTTACCCTGGTTACCCGGGGACTTCGGCATCGCTCCAGCGCCGTGATTGCAACGTGTGACCGCAGTCTACGACGCTGGAGCGATAATCATACGATCGCTGCGACGTCACGGATCGTGCCGTCGTAGCGATCAAAATGGCACTGTGTGACAGTACCCTTATTGTCCTGTGATTAGGATCTCTGTTGTGATGACCCCACATGGTCTGATGGGCAAGTTCCTTAGTTGTAGTTAGTTGATGTAAAAATACATAAATCCGTGTGACACATTCATTCCTGCATTTAGAGTGTCAAAGGTCGTCATCAGTTTATATTCCCAGACTCTCCTGTCTTTCTGCAATTTGAAGTTACCCTTTAATACAAGTAATTTCATGTCCATAATGTCATGATTTGGGAGACAGAAATGTATTGCCACAGGTATATCCATTCTTTTTTCTCTTATTGTATGGCGATGAGAGTTCATCCTTGTTCTCAGTTTCTGCCCTGTCTCCCCTACATACAGACCCCCAGTTGGACATTTAGTACAAATAATTAGGTACACCACATTAGAAGTGACGCAGCTAAATGTACTTGGTATCTTGTAGTCCTGATGTGAATTGGGGATCTTTATCTTGTCCGTGGTCATTATAAATGGACAGGTTTTACATTTTTTCTGGTTGCAAGGAAAGGTACCTGCAGCTGTTGGAGAGGACAGAGAGCTCTTGACAATGATGCTTCTTAGATTTGGGGGCTGCCTAAAACACAGTAGTGGGGGTCTGGAAAAATTGCTTGTAATCGGGCATCTTTTTGCAGTAAAGGTTGTAATTTCCGTGCAGCTCCCCTTAGCGCCTCCAGATTTGGATTGTAGGTAACTACTGGAGTGTACCCGGTTATTTTCTTCTTTAGTTTTGTAATGTAGCAGGTGATTCCTTGATATTCTGGTGGCTCTTGTGATCTGATTTTCAATTGTTCTTGGATGGTAGCCCTGATTCAAAAAGGTCTTTCTGAGGCGACCAAGGTGTTCATCTCTATCCATTGGGTTGGAACATATACGATTGTATCTGATGGCTTGGCTGTAGACAATGGAGTTTTTTATGTGTTTTGGATGGAAACTGTCCCATTTAAGGTATGTTGGACGGTCGATTGGCTTCTGATACAGTGATGTCTCTATTTTATTGTTCTGCAGCTTAATGATGGTGTCCAGAAAGTTAATTTCAGTGCAGGAGTAGTTGAGTGTCAAGTTGATGGTGGGATGAAATTGATTAAACTGTTCATGGAACGTCTTTAGCTGTGGCTCAGACTCCGTCCAGATGATTAAAATGTCATCAATGTAGCGGTAGTACGCCAGAGGCCTGATGGGACATGAGGACAAAAAGTCGCTTTCAAGCTTGGCCATGAAAAGATTTGCATACTGTGGGGCCATTTTACTTCCCATTGCTGTGCCAGTCTCCTGTAGATAGATCTTCTTGTCAAACTCAAAGTAATTGTGGGTGAGGATTAATTTTATAAGTTTCACCACAGAATTTGCATCAGTCCCTGTGTTTTCCAGGAAGAGTTTGCAGGCATTTAATCCATCCTGGTGTGGGATATTGGAGTACAGATTCCACATCCATGGTGGCCAGGATGGTTCCTTCTGGTAGAGGACCTATTGCTGATAGTTTATTCAATAGGTCAGTTGTGTCCTGAATGAAGCTGGGTGTATCCTTTACCAGGGGTTTAAGAACACCCTCTACCCATCCAGATACCTGCTCAGTAAGGGTGCCCACACATGAAATAATTGGTCTTCCTGGGTTTCCAGATTTGTGGATTTTGGGAAGCATGTAGAATGTCCCTGTTCTTGGACTTTCTGGTATCAGGTCATTGGCTCTTATGGATACGTCGGGCAGACAAGATACTAACTTGTTTAGTTCCTTGTAATAGTCCTGTGTAGGATCCGACTCCAACTTTTTGTAGTAGCGTGTGTCCATAAGTTGTCTGTTTGCTTCCCTCCCTCATATAGTCTGATGTGTTCATCATGACTATTGCACCACCCTTGTCAGCAGGTTTGATGATGATTTCTTTGTTGGTTTTCAGAGACTGTATGGCCTTTCTCTCCTGGGCACTGATGTTGGCTGCTTGTGTCCTGTTAATGTCTATGATGGTGGATTTTATCAAATGTCTGAAGGAGTCTATATAGTTATCCAAATGAGGGTTGCGTCCCGGTGGAGGTGTCCAGTCTGACCTCTTCTTTGTTGTTAGGATCCCTTTTCCTTCAGTCCAGGTGGGTTCTGAATCTTCTGTATCATTGAAATATTCCCTCAGACGCAGTCTCCTGAAAAAATGTTCCATATCACTGCAGAGTTCAGTTTTATCCAAGGCCTTAGTAGGACAAAATGAGAGTCCTCTGGAAAGCACGGACAGATCCACTTTGTTGGGTTTATAATCTGAGAGATTAATGACACAGTTATTTGTGCCTGGAATGGAGTGGTTGTCCAAGTTGTCAGGTTTAGGCTTTGTTTTGTATCTGTTTGCATAGAGTCCTGAATTGAGGCGCAATCTGTGCAGTTTCTTTTCCTTGTTATGAATTAGATGGGTCCGTAGTTTGTTGTAATATTGTTGTAATTTTTGCTCTGTGTCTTCTGTAAGTGTTTTCCTCAGAGATTCAAACTGCCCTTGGACTTTACTCTTTATGCTGTAGCAGACATGCAAAAGATGATTCCTTAATCTCTCAGAGGTCCTGTGACACAGGTTCTGTGCATAATGGGTGTTGTAGGTATGAAGAATTGGGTTTTGTAATCCAGAGTCCTTTGGGAATTAGATTCTCCTTTTTGCATGTAGATAGGAAAAAAATGTCGCTGTCCATTTGTGCACGTTTCTTCAGAAGTGGTTTTAGTTCCATAAAGATGCGGTACATTCTGGTATCCTCCATTTTGATGTGCATAAAACAGATTAGGACAAGGAGCTTTTTGAATTTAGAGAATGAAGCTAAAATATGAAATGGGAATTTGTAATGCAATTATTACTAAAGCTGCATTCAAACAATATTAAATATTCTTGGATCCTGAGTATGTAAAATGCTTTTATTTTCGCATATAATCTTAGATATGAGGTATAAAATCTGTCCTGATAACTAACACAAAGCCCAAGAACTTTAATGACTTCATAATAATATCCTTCCTTATCCCAAATTCTATAATTGGTCTTAGAAGTGAAAATTGCTCTGCTATGATTGTGATTAAATATGCTGGCCAATTAAATCCTGTTCCAGATATGGTATGTTATATCAGATGTGCTCAAGGGCCACAAGGTCATATTGAACAAATCTCAAGAGCCAACAAAATAAATTAAAGGATAATTACATGAATACAGCGCTAGAACAATCATCAGTACATAAAAATATCACCAGAACCACCACCAGTAAATAAATACATGACCAAAACCACCGTCAGTACCTGGATAGATCATGCATATAGCACCAAAACCACCATCAGTATATAAAGCTATCACCAGAACCATCAGTACATAAATGCAGCACCAATCTGTTGGCCCACATGGAAACCTGGATTCAGGATTCTGACACTGTCTCTCCTGCTGCCATTTCCCTTGGTGGCTTACAATTCTCACATTCCCCGAGACCCACAAACAGACATGGTGGTGGAGTCGGCATACTGCTGTCCCCACAATGCAGTTTCCAGGTCACCCCCCCAGCTCCATCACTCTCATTCCCTTCTTTTGAGGTCCACACCAGCAGGCTCTTTCGTCCCCTCTCCCTCAGAGTAGTGGTCATATACCGGCCCCCAAGCTCACCCACCCACTTTCTGGACCATTTCTCTGCCAGGTTGCCGCACTTCATGTCCTCAGAACTACCAACCCTTATCCTGGGAGACTTCAACATCCCCATTAACAGCCTCACTTCCACATCGGCATCCCAGCTTCTATCACTAACCACTTCTCTAGGCCTCTCACAGCTCTCAACCTCTGAAACACACAAAGACAGTAACACCCTTAACCTGGTCTTTGTCCGGCTCTGTTCAATCTCCTACCTAGATAACTCACTGCATCCCCTCTCTGACCACAACATTCTCTCCTTCACACTCACAATTCCTCCCCCACCCCTGCAGACTCCTACCTACCACACATTCAGAAATCTACATGCTATTATCCCTCACACACTTTCAGATTCCCTACACTCATCATTGTCCCCAATCTCCTCTTTTTCCTGTCCTGATCTGGCTGTATATCACTTCAATGACACTTTTAGAAGCACCCTTGACCAAGTAGCTCCCCTCACCCTCAAAACCTCCAAACACAGAGTAAAACAGCCCTGGCTCACATCACAAACCCGATTTCTCCAGCGATGCTCTAGGTGTGCTGAACGCTTATGGAGGAAAACTCGCACACCAGAAGACTTCATACACTACAAATTTATGATAGAAACCTATAATTCTGCCCGTTACCTCGTCAAACAGACCTACTTCACCACTCTGATCTTCTCACTATCCAACAACCCCAAGAAACTTTTTGACACCTTTCTGTTGTGAACTGTGTTTCTGGGCTCCCTCTGGTGGTCACTAACGGTATTGTGTTAGGCATGTCTTGTTGCAGGCCTGAGCTCCAGCTGTGTCGTTAAGCAGCGGGTGTTCCCTATTTAAGTCTCCTCCGGACTCAGTCTCTTGCCTGGCATCGTTGTATCCAGACCTATATGGTCTCCTCCGGATTCCTTTCAGTCTGTCTCATGCAAGAAAAGCTAAGTCCGTTTTGTATAATTTGGATCGTTTGCATTTTTCAGTGTCTTTGTCCAGCTTGCTTAATATTTGATTTTCTGGCTCGCTGGAAGCTCTAGGGGGCTGATATTCTCCCTCCGCACCGTCAGTCGGTGTGGGGGTTCTTGAATGTTCAGCATGGATGTTTTTGTAGGGTTTTCTGCTGACCGCATAGTCCACTATCTATTTTCTGTCTATCTAGACTAGTGGGCCTCACTTTGCTGAATCTAGTTCATCTCTACGTTTGTGTTTTCCTCTTGCCTCACCGTTATTATTTGTTGGGGGCTTTCTATATCTTTGGGGTTCAATTTCTCTGGAGGCAAGTGAGGTCTTATTTTCCCTCTAGGGGTAATCAGTTCTCCGGCTGGCTCGAGACGTCTAGAACCAACGTAGGCACGTTCACCGGCTGCTTCTAGTTGTGTGTGTTAGGATCAGGTATACGGTTAGCCCAGTTTCCACCTCCCTAGAGCAGTATTTATGTTTTTGCTATCTTGCCGGAATATCAGAGATCGAAAGAAAATGTTTATTGCATCACAGAAGCGGGATTAAAAAGAAGTTCTGAGTTTTTTTTTTTGTTTTTTTTTGTTGCTGCAGTTTGCCTAGCTTCTTCCATCCCCTTTTTCTCTGAGTGGCTGGAACTCTGCTGCAGATATGAATGTCCAGACTCTGACTTCTAGTGTGGATCAGCCTGCTGCTAGGGTGCAAAGCATTCAGGATTTTGTTATCCATAGCCCTATGTCTGAACCAAAAATACCTATTCCTGAGCCGTTTTTTGGAGATAGATCTAAGTTCCTGAATTTTAGGAATAATTGCAAATTGTTTCTGTCTCTGAAACCTCGTTTCTCTGGTGATTCCGCTCAGCAAGTTAAGATTGTTATTTCCTTCTTGCGCGGCGACCCTCAAGATTGGGCCTTCTCTCTGGCGCCAGGAGATCCTGCATTGGTGAATGTTGATGCGTTTTTCCTGGCACTTGGTTTGCTTTATGAGGAGCCTAATCTTGAAAATCAGGCTGAAAAGATGTTGCTGGCTATCTCTCAGGGTCAGGACGAAGCTGAGGTATATTGTCAAAAATTTTGGAAATGGTCCGTGCTTACTCAATGGAATGAGTGTGCACTGGCCGCAAATTTCAGAAATGGTCTTTCTGAAGCCATTAAAGATGTGATGGTATCCCTACAGGTCTGAATGATTCAATGGCTTTGGCCATTCAAATTGATCGACGTTTGCGGGAGCACAAATCTGTTAATCCTTCGGCGGTGCTGTCTGAACGGTCACCTGATTCTATGCAATGTGACAGAATTCTGACCAGAGTCGAGCGACAAAATCATAGACGTCAAAATGGGTTGTGTTTCTACTGTGGTGATTCAACACATGTTATCTCAGCATGCTCTAAACGCTTAAAAAAAATTGTTAATCCTGTCGCCATTGGTACTTTTCAGCCTAAGTTTATTTTGTCTGTGACTTTAATTTGTTCATTATCTTCTTACTCAGTTATGGCTTTTGTGGATTCTGGTGCTGCTTTAATGCTACGTTCACATTTGCGTTGTGCGCCGCAGCGTCGGCGCCGCAACGCACAACGCAAACAAAAACGCAGCAAAACGCATGCACAACGCTGCGTTTTGCGCCGCATGCGTCCTTTTTTTCATTGATTTTGGACGCAGCAAAAATGGAACTTGCTGCGTCCTCTGCGCCCAGACGCGGGCGCCGCAGGGACGCATGCGGCGCAAAACGCAAGTGCGACGCATGTCCATGCGCCCCCATGTTAAATATAGGGGTGCATGACGCATGCGGCAACGCTGCGGCGCCCGACGCTGCGGCGCACACCGCAAATGTGAACGTAGGGTAAGTCTGATGGATTTGTCGTTTGCCAAGCGCTGCAGTTTTGTCCTGAAGCCTTTGGAAAATCCTATTCCTCTTAGAGGAATTGATTCTACGCCATTGGCGGAGAATAAACCTCAGTATTGGACGCAGGTGACCATGTGCATGGCTCCTGTACATCAGGAGGTAATTCGTTTTCTGGTGCTGCGTAAAATGCATGGTGTTGTCGTTTTGGGTCTGCCATGGTTACAGGCCCATAATCCAGTTTTAGATTGGAAAGCTATGACTGTGTCTAGTTGGGGGTGTCAGGGGATTCATGGCGATTCTCCATTGGTGTCTATTGCTTCTTCTACTCCTTCTGAGATCCCTGAGTTTTTGTCAGACTTTCAGGATGTATTTAATGAGGCCAGGTCCAGTGCCCTTCCTCCTCATAGGGACTGTGATTGTGCTATAGATTTGATTCCTGGTAGTAAGTTTCCTAAGGGACGACTCTTTAAATTATCTGTGCCAGAGCATGCCGCGATGCGGAGTTATATAAAGGAGTCTTTGGAGAAGGGACATATTCGCCCATCCTCTTCTCCTCTTGGTGCAGGATTCTTTTTTGTGGGCAAGAAAGACGGGTCTTTGAGACCTTGTATAGATTATCGTCTTCTGAATAAGATCACGGTTAAATTTCAGTATCCTTTGCCATTGTTGTCTGATTTGTTTGCTCGGATTAAGGGATCCAGTTGATTCACCAAGATAGATCTTCGTGGTGTGTATAACCTTGTGCGCATAAAGCAGGGAGATGAATGGAAAACGGCATTTAATACGCCCGAGGGTCATTTTGAGTACCTGGTGATGCCTTTTGGATTATCGAATGCCCCTTCTGTGTTTCAGTCCTTCATGCATGACATCTTCCGGAAATATCTGGATAAATTTATGATTATTTATCTGGATGATATTTTGGTTTTTTCTGATGATTGGGAGTCCCATGTGAACCAGGTCAGGATGGTGTTTCAGGTTCTGCGGGAGAATGCTCTATTTGTGAAGGGCTCAAAATGTATCTTTGGGGTACAGAAGGTTTCTTTTTGGGGTTTTATTTTTTCCCCTTCTACTGTGGAGATGGACCCAGTCAAGGTCCGTGCCATTCATGACTGGACTCAGCCCACGTCTGTTAAGAGCCTGCAGAAGTTCTTGGGCTTTGCTAATTTTTACCGTCGTTTTATCGCTAATTTTTCCAGCGTGGTTAAACCTTTGACGGATATGACCAAGAAGGGTTCTGATGTTGCTAATTGGTCTCCTGCGGCCGTGGAGGCCTTTCGGGAGCTGAAGCGTCGGTTTACTTCAGCGCCAGTCTTGTGCCAGCCGGATGTCTCTCTTCCCTTCCAGGTTGAAGTTGATGCTTCTGAGATTGGTGCAGGGGCTGTTTTGTCGCAAAAAAGTTCTGGTGGCTCCGTGATGAAGCCATGCGCCTTCTTTTCAAGAAAATTTTCGCCTGCTGAGTGGAACTATGATGTTGGTAATCGGGAGTTGTTGGCTATGAAGTGGGCATTTGAGGAGTGGCGACATTGGCTCGAGGGAGCTAGACATCGTGTGGTGGTCTTGACTGATCATGAAAATCTGATTTACCTCGAGTCTGCCAAGCGCCTGAATCCTAGACAGGCTCGTTGGTCGTTGTTTTTCTCCCGTTTTGACTTTGTGGTCTCGTGCCTGCCTGGTTCGAAGAACGTGAAGGCTGATGCACTTTCTAGGAGTTTTGTGCCTGACTCTCCGGGAGTCTCGGAGCCGGCTGGTATTCTCAGAGAGGGAGTGATTTTGTCTGCCATTTCCCCAGATTTGCGACGAGTGCTGCAGAAATTTCAGGCTGATAGGCCTGATCGTTGCCCACCAGAGAGACTGTTTGTCCCTGACAGATGGACCAGCAGAGTTATTTCTGAGGTTCATTCTTCAGTGTTGGCGGGACATCCTGGGATTTTCGGTACCAGAGATTTGGTGGCTAGGTCCTTTTGGTGGCCTTCCTTGTCGCGGGATGTGCGTTCTTTTGTGCAGTCCTGTGGGATTTGTGCTCGGGTTAAGCCTTGCTGTTCTCGTGCCAGCGGGTCGCTTTTGCCCTTGCCTATCCCGAAGAGGCCTTGGACGCACATTTCCATGGATTTCATTTCGGATCTTCCGGTATCTCGGAAGATGTCTGTCATCTGGGTGGTGTGCGATCATTTTTCTAAAATGGTCCATTTGGTGCCCTTGCCTAAGTTGCCTTCCTCCTCTGATTTGGCCCCTTTGTTCTTTCAGAATGTGGTTCGTTTGCACGGCATCCCTGAGAATATTGTGTCTGACAGAGGATCCCAGTTTGTGTCCAGATTCTGGCGATCCTTTTGTGCTAAGATGGGTATTGATTTGTCTTTTTCGTCAGCTTTTCATCCTCAGACTAATGGCCAGACCGAGCGAACTAATCAGACGTTGGAGACTTATTTGAGATGTTTTGTTTCTGCTGATCAGGACGACTGGGTTACCTTTTTGCCACTGGCCGAGTTTGCCCTTAATAATCGGGCTAGTTCTGCCACTTTGGTTTCACCCTTTTTCTGCAACTCTGGTTTTCATCCTCGTTTCTCCTCGGGCCAGGTTGAACCTTCTGACTGTCCTGGGGTTGATTCTGTGGTGGATAGGTTGCAGCGGATTTGGAACCATGTGGTGGACAATTTGAAATTGTCACAAGACAAGGCCCAGCGTTTTGCCAACCGCCGCCGCGGTGTGGGTCCCCGACTTCGTGTTGGGGATTTGGTTTGGTTGTCTTCTCGGCATGTTCCTTTGAAAGTCTCCTCTCCTAAGTTCAAGCCTCGCTTTATCGGTCCTTATAAGATTTTGGAAATCCTTAACCCGGTGTCTTTTCGCTTGGACCTTCCAGCGTCATTTGCTATTCATAATGTGTTCCATAGGTCCTTGTTGCGGCGGTACGTGGTGCCTATGGTTCCTGCTGTTGAGCCTCCTGCCCCGGTTTTGGTTGAGGGCGAGTTGGAGTACGTGGTGGAGAAGATTCTGGATTCTCGTATCTCTAGACGGAAACTCCAGTATTTAGTTAAGTGGAAAGGCTATGGTCAGGAGGATAATTCCTGGGTTGTCGCCTCTGATGTTCATGCGGCTGATTTGGTTCATGCCTTTCACGCTGCTCATCCTGATCGCCCTGGGGGTCTTGGTGAGGGTTCGGTGACCCCTCCTCAAGGGGGGGGTACTGTTGTGAACTGTGTTTCTGGGCTCCCTCTGGTGGTCACTAACGGTATTGTGTTAGGCATGTCTTGTTGCAGGCCTGAGCTCCAGCTGTGTCGTTAAGCAGCGGGTGTTCCCTATTTAAGTCTCCTCCGGACTCAGTCTCTTGCCTGGCATCGTTGTATCCAGACCTATATGGTCTCCTCCGGATTCCTTTCAGTCTGTCTCATGCAAGAAAAGCTAAGTCCGTTTTGTATAATTTGGATCGTTTGCATTTTTCAGTGTCTTTGTCCAGCTTGCTTAATATTTGATTTTCTGGCTCGCTGGAAGCTCTAGGGGGCTGATATTCTCCCTCCGCACCGTCAGTCGGTGTGGGGGTTCTTGAATGTTCAGCATGGATGTTTTTGTAGGGTTTTCTGCTGACCGCATAGTCCACTATCTATTTTCTGTCTATCTAGACTAGTGGGCCTCACTTTGCTGAATCTAGTTCATCTCTACGTTTGTGTTTTCCTCTTGCCTCACCGTTATTATTTGTTGGGGGCTTTCTATATCTTTGGGGTTCAATTTCTCTGGAGGCAAGTGAGGTCTTATTTTCCCTCTAGGGGTAGTCAGTTCTCCGGCTGGCTCGAGACGTCTAGAACCAACGTAGGCACGTTCACCGGCTGCTTCTAGTTGTGTGTGTTAGGATCAGGTATGCGGTTAGCCCAGTTTCCACCTCCCTAGAGCAGTATTTATGTTTTTGCTATCTTGCCGGAATATCAGAGATCGAAAGAAAATGTTTATTGCATCGCAGAAGCGGGATTAAAAAGAAGTTCTGAGTTTTTTTTTTTTGTTTTTTTTTGTTGCTGCAGTTTGCCTAGCTTCTTCCATCCCCTTTTTCTCTGAGTGGCTGGAACTCTGCTGCAGATATGAATGTCCAGACTCTGACTTCTAGTGTGGATCAGCCTGCTGCTAGGGTGCAAAGCATTCAGGATTTTGTTATCCATAGCCCTATGTCTGAACCAAAAATACCTATTCCTGAGCCGTTTTTTGGAGATAGATCTAAGTTCCTGAATTTTAGGAATAATTGCAAATTGTTTCTGTCTCTGAAACCTCGTTTCTCTGGTGATTCCGCTCAGCAAGTTAAGATTGTTATTTCCTTCTTGCGCGGCGACCCTCAAGATTGGGCCTTCTCTCTGGCGCCAGGAGATCCTGCATTGGTGAATGTTGATGCGTTTTTCCTGGCACTTGGTTTGCTTTATGAGGAGCCTAATCTTGAAAATCAGGCTGAAAAGATGTTGCTGGCTATCCCTCAGGGTCAGGACGAAGCTGAGGTATATTGTCAAAAATTTTGGAAATGGTCCGTGCTTACTCAATGGAATGAGTGTGCACTGGCCGCAAATTTCAGAAATGGTCTTTCTGAAGCCATTAAAGATGTGATGGTGGGGTTTCCTATCCCTACAGGTCTGAATGATTCAATGGCTCTGGCCATTCAAATTGATCGACGTTTGCGGGAGCACAAATCTGTTAATCCTTCGGCGGTGCTGTCTGAACGGTCACCTGATTCTATGCAATGTGACAGAATTCTGACCAGAGTCGAGCGACAAAATCATAGACGTCAAAATGGGTTGTGTTTCTACTGTGGTGATTCAACACATGTTATCTCAGCATGCTCTAAACGCTTAAAAAAAATTGTTAATCCTGTCGCCATTGGTACTTTTCAGCCTAAGTTTATTTTGTCTGTGACTTTAATTTGTTCATTATCTTCTTACTCAGTTATGGCTTTTGTGGATTCTGGTGCTGCTTTAATGCTACGTTCACATTTGCGTTGTGCGCCGCAGCGTCGGCGCCGCAACGCACAACGCAAACAAAAACGCAGCAAAACGCATGCACAACGCTGCGTTTTGCGCCGCATGCGTCCTTTTTTTCATTGATTTTGGACGCAGCAAAAATGGAACTTGCTGCGTCCTCTGCGCCCAGACGCGGGCGCCGCAGGGACGCATGCGGCGCAAAACGCAAGTGCGACGCATGTCCATGCGCCCCCATGTTAAATATAGGGGTGCATGACGCATGCGGCAACGCTGCGGCGCCCGACGCTGCGGCGCACACCGCAAATGTGAACGTAGGGTAAGTCTGATGGATTTGTCGTTTGCCAAGCGCTGCAGTTTTGTCCTGAAGCCTTTGGAAAATCCTATTCCTCTTAGAGGAATTGATTCTACGCCATTGGCGGAGAATAAACCTCAGTATTGGACGCAGGTGACCATGTGCATGGCTCCTGTACATCAGGAGGTAATTCGTTTTCTGGTGCTGCGTAAAATGCATGGTGTTGTCGTTTTGGGTCTGCCATGGTTACAGGCCCATAATCCAGTTTTAGATTGGAAAGCTATGACTGTGTCTAGTTGGGGGTGTCAGGGGATTCATGGCGATTCTCCATTGGTGTCTATTGCTTCTTCTACTCCTTCTGAGATCCCTGAGTTTTTGTCAGACTTTCAGGATGTATTTAATGAGGCCAGGTCCAGTGCCCTTCCTCCTCATAGGGACTGTGATTGTGCTATAGATTTGATTCCTGGTAGTAAGTTTCCTAAGGGACGACTCTTTAAATTATCTGTGCCAGAGCATGCCGCGATGCGGAGTTATATAAAGGAGTCTTTGGAGAAGGGACATATTCGCCCATCCTCTTCTCCTCTTGGTGCAGGATTCTTTTTTGTGGGCAAGAAAGACGGGTCTTTGAGACCTTGTATAGATTATCGTCTTCTGAATAAGATCACGGTTAAATTTCAGTATCCTTTGCCATTGTTGTCTGATTTGTTTGCTCGGATTAAGGGATCCAGTTGATTCACCAAGATAGATCTTCGTGGTGTGTATAACCTTGTGCGCATAAAGCAGGGAGATGAATGGAAAACGGCATTTAATACGCCCGAGGGTCATTTTGAGTACCTGGTGATGCCTTTTGGATTATCGAATGCCCCTTCTGTGTTTCAGTCCTTCATGCATGACATCTTCCGGAAATATCTGGATAAATTTATGATTATTTATCTGGATGATATTTTGGTTTTTTCTGATGATTGGGAGTCCCATGTGAACCAGGTCAGGATGGTGTTTCAGGTTCTGCGGGAGAATGCTCTATTTGTGAAGGGCTCAAAATGTATCTTTGGGGTACAGAAGGTTTCTTTTTGGGGTTTTATTTTTTCCCCTTCTACTGTGGAGATGGACCCAGTCAAGGTCCGTGCCATTCATGACTGGACTCAGCCCACGTCTGTTAAGAGCCTGCAGAAGTTCTTGGGCTTTGCTAATTTTTACCGTCGTTTTATCGCTAATTTTTCCAGCGTGGTTAAACCTTTGACGGATATGACCAAGAAGGGTTCTGATGTTGCTAATTGGTCTCCTGCGGCCGTGGAGGCCTTTCGGGAGCTGAAGCGTCGGTTTACTTCAGCGCCAGTCTTGTGCCAGCCGGATGTCTCTCTTCCCTTCCAGGTTGAAGTTGATGCTTCTGAGATTGGTGCAGGGGCTGTTTTGTCGCAAAAAAGTTCTGGTGGCTCCGTGATGAAGCCATGCGCCTTCTTTTCAAGAAAATTTTCGCCTGCTGAGTGGAACTATGATGTTGGTAATCGGGAGTTGTTGGCTATGAAGTGGGCATTTGAGGAGTGGCGACATTGGCTCGAGGGAGCTAGACATCGTGTGGTGGTCTTGACTGATCATGAAAATCTGATTTACCTCGAGTCTGCCAAGCGCCTGAATCCTAGACAGGCTCGTTGGTCGTTGTTTTTCTCCCGTTTTGACTTTGTGGTCTCGTGCCTGCCTGGTTCGAAGAACGTGAAGGCTGATGCACTTTCTAGGAGTTTTGTGCCTGACTCTCCGGGAGTCTCGGAGCCGGCTGGTATTCTCAGAGAGGGAGTGATTTTGTCTGCCATTTCCCCAGATTTGCGACGAGTGCTGCAGAAATTTCAGGCTGATAGGCCTGATCGTTGCCCACCAGAGAGACTGTTTGTCCCTGACAGATGGACCAGCAGAGTTATTTCTGAGGTTCATTCTTCAGTGTTGGCGGGACATCCTGGGATTTTCGGTACCAGAGATTTGGTGGCTAGGTCCTTTTGGTGGCCTTCCTTGTCGCGGGATGTGCGTTCTTTTGTGCAGTCCTGTGGGATTTGTGCTCGGGTTAAGCCTTGCTGTTCTCGTGCCAGCGGGTCGCTTTTGCCCTTGCCTATCCCGAAGAGGCCTTGGACGCACATTTCCATGGATTTCATTTCGGATCTTCCGGTATCTCGGAAGATGTCTGTCATCTGGGTGGTGTGCGATCATTTTTCTAAAATGGTCCATTTGGTGCCCTTGCCTAAGTTGCCTTCCTCCTCTGATTTGGCCCCTTTGTTCTTTCAGAATGTGGTTCGTTTGCACGGCATCCCTGAGAATATTGTGTCTGACAGAGGATCCCAGTTTGTGTCCAGATTCTGGCGATCCTTTTGTGCTAAGATGGGTATTGATTTGTCTTTTTCGTCAGCTTTTCATCCTCAGACTAATGGCCAGACCGAGCGAACTAATCAGACGTTGGAGACTTATTTGAGATGTTTTGTTTCTGCTGATCAGGACGACTGGGTTACCTTTTTGCCACTGGCCGAGTTTGCCCTTAATAATCGGGCTAGTTCTGCCACTTTGGTTTCACCCTTTTTCTGCAACTCTGGTTTTCATCCTCGTTTCTCCTCGGGCCAGGTTGAACCTTCTGACTGTCCTGGGGTTGATTCTGTGGTGGATAGGTTGCAGCGGATTTGGAACCATGTGGTGGACAATTTGAAATTGTCACAAGACAAGGCCCAGCGTTTTGCCAACCGCCGCCGCGGTGTGGGTCCCCGACTTCGTGTTGGGGATTTGGTTTGGTTGTCTTCTCGGCATGTTCCTTTGAAAGTCTCCTCTCCTAAGTTCAAGCCTCGCTTTATCGGTCCTTATAAGATTTTGGAAATCCTTAACCCGGTGTCTTTTCGCTTGGACCTTCCAGCGTCATTTGCTATTCATAATGTGTTCCATAGGTCCTTGTTGCGGCGGTACGTGGTGCCTATGGTTCCTGCTGTTGAGCCTCCTGCCCCGGTTTTGGTTGAGGGCGAGTTGGAGTACGTGGTGGAGAAGATTCTGGATTCTCGTATCTCTAGACGGAAACTCCAGTATTTAGTTAAGTGGAAAGGCTATGGTCAGGAGGATAATTCCTGGGTTGTCGCCTCTGATGTTCATGCGGCTGATTTGGTTCATGCCTTTCACGCTGCTCATCCTGATCGCCCTGGGGGTCTTGGTGAGGGTTCGGTGACCCCTCCTCAAGGGGGGGGTACTGTTGTGAACTGTGTTTCTGGGCTCCCTCTGGTGGTCACTAACGGTATTGTGTTAGGCATGTCTTGTTGCAGGCCTGAGCTCCAGCTGTGTCGTTAAGCAGCGGGTGTTCCCTATTTAAGTCTCCTCCGGACTCAGTCTCTTGCCTGGCATCGTTGTATCCAGACCTATATGGTCTCCTCCGGATTCCTTTCAGTCTGTCTCATGCAAGAAAAGCTAAGTCCGTTTTGTATAATTTGGATCGTTTGCATTTTTCAGTGTCTTTGTCCAGCTTGCTTAATATTTGATTTTCTGGCTCGCTGGAAGCTCTAGGGGGCTGATATTCTCCCTCCGCACCGTCAGTCGGTGTGGGGGTTCTTGAATGTTCAGCATGGATGTTTTTGTAGGGTTTTCTGCTGACCGCATAGTCCACTATCTATTTTCTGTCTATCTAGACTAGTGGGCCTCACTTTGCTGAATCTAGTTCATCTCTACGTTTGTGTTTTCCTCTTGCCTCACCGTTATTATTTGTTGGGGGCTTTCTATATCTTTGGGGTTCAATTTCTCTGGAGGCAAGTGAGGTCTTATTTTCCCTCTAGGGGTAGTCAGTTCTCCGGCTGGCTCGAGACGTCTAGAACCAACGTAGGCACGTTCACCGGCTGCTTCTAGTTGTGTGTGTTAGGATCAGGTATGCGGTTAGCCCAGTTTCCACCTCCCTAGAGCAGTATTTATGTTTTTGCTATCTTGCCGGAATATCAGAGATCGAAAGAAAATGTTTATTGCATCGCAGAAGCGGGATTAAAAAGAAGTTCTGAGTTTTTTTTTTTTGTTTTTTTTTGTTGCTGCAGTTTGCCTAGCTTCTTCCATCCCCTTTTTCTCTGAGTGGCTGGAACTCTGCTGCAGATATGAATGTCCAGACTCTGACTTCTAGTGTGGATCAGCCTGCTGCTAGGGTGCAAAGCATTCAGGATTTTGTTATCCATAGCCCTATGTCTGAACCAAAAATACCTATTCCTGAGCCGTTTTTTGGAGATAGATCTAAGTTCCTGAATTTTAGGAATAATTGCAAATTGTTTCTGTCTCTGAAACCTCGTTTCTCTGGTGATTCCGCTCAGCAAGTTAAGATTGTTATTTCCTTCTTGCGCGGCGACCCTCAAGATTGGGCCTTCTCTCTGGCGCAAGGAGATCCTGCATTGGTGAATGTTGATGCGTTTTTCCTGGCACTTGGTTTGCTTTATGAGGAGCCTAATCTTGAAAATCAGGCTGAAAAGATGTTGCTGGCTATCCCTCAGGGTCAGGACGAAGCTGAGGTATATTGTCAAAAATTTTGGAAATGGTCCGTGCTTACTCAATGGAATGAGTGTGCACTGGCCGCAAATTTCAGAAATGGTCTTTCTGAAGCCATTAAAGATGTGATGGTGGGGTTTCCTATCCCTACAGGTCTGAATGATTCAATGGCTCTGGCCATTCAAATTGATCGACGTTTGCGGGAGCACAAATCTGTTAATCCTTCGGCGGTGCTGTCTGAACGGTCACCTGATTCTATGCAATGTGACAGAATTCTGACCAGAGTCGAGCGACAAAATCATAGACGTCAAAATGGGTTGTGTTTCTACTGTGGTGATTCAACACATGTTATCTCAGCATGCGCTAAACGCTTAAAAAAAATTGTTAATCCTGTCGCCATTGGTACTTTTCAGCCTAAGTTTATTTTGTCTGTGACTTTAATTTGTTCATTATCTTCTTACTCAGTTATGGCTTTTGTGGATTCTGGTGCTGCTTTAATGCTACGTTCACATTTGCGTTGTGCGCCGCAGCGTCGGCGCCGCAACGCACAACGCAAACAAAAACGCAGCAAAACGCATGCACAACGCTGCGTTTTGCGCCGCATGCGTCCTTTTTTTCATTGATTTTGGACGCAGCAAAAATGGAACTTGCTGCGTCCTCTGCGCCCAGACGCGGGCGCCGCAGGGACGCATGCGGCGCAAAACGCAAGTGCGACGCATGTCCATGCGCCCCCATGTTAAATATAGGGGTGCATGACGCATGCGGCAACGCTGCGGCGCCCGACGCTGCGGCGCACACCGCAAATGTGAACGTAGGGTAAGTCTGATGGATTTGTCGTTTGCCAAGCGCTGCAGTTTTGTCCTGAAGCCTTTGGAAAATCCTATTCCTCTTAGAGGAATTGATTCTACGCCATTGGCGGAGAATAAACCTCAGTATTGGACGCAGGTGACCATGTGCATGGCTCCTGTACATCAGGAGGTAATTCGTTTTCTGGTGCTGCGTAAAATGCATGGTGTTGTCGTTTTGGGTCTGCCATGGTTACAGGCCCATAATCCAGTTTTAGATTGGAAAGCTATGACTGTGTCTAGTTGGGGGTGTCAGGGGATTCATGGCGATTCTCCATTGGTGTCTATTGCTTCTTCTACTCCTTCTGAGATCCCTGAGTTTTTGTCAGACTTTCAGGATGTATTTAATGAGGCCAGGTCCAGTGCCCTTCCTCCTCATAGGGACTGTGATTGTGCTATAGATTTGATTCCTGGTAGTAAGTTTCCTAAGGGACGACTCTTTAAATTATCTGTGCCAGAGCATGCCGCGATGCGGAGTTATATAAAGGAGTCTTTGGAGAAGGGACATATTCGCCCATCCTCTTCTCCCCTTGGTGCAGGATTCTTTTTTGTGGGCAAGAAAGACGGGTCTTTGAGACCTTGTATAGATTATCGTCTTCTGAATAAGATCACGGTTAAATTTCAGTATCCTTTGCCATTGTTGTCTGATTTGTTTGCTCGGATTAAGGGATCCAGTTGATTCACCAAGATAGATCTTCGTGGTGTGTATAACCTTGTGCGCATAAAGCAGGGAGATGAATGGAAAACGGCATTTAATACGCCCGAGGGTCATTTTGAGTACCTGGTGATGCCTTTTGGATTATCGAATGCCCCTTCTGTGTTTCAGTCCTTCATGCATGACATCTTCCGGAAATATCTGGATAAATTTATGATTATTTATCTGGATGATATTTTGGTTTTTTCTGATGATTGGGAGTCCCATGTGAACCAGGTCAGGATGGTGTTTCAGGTTCTGCGGGAGAATGCTCTATTTGTGAAGGGCTCAAAATGTATCTTTGGGGTACAGAAGGTTTCTTTTTTGGGTTTTATTTTTTCCCCTTCTACTGTGGAGATGGACCCAGTCAAGGTCCGTGCCATTCATGACTGGACTCAGCCCACGTCTGTTAAGAGCCTGCAGAAGTTCTTGGGCTTTGCTAATTTTTACCGTCGTTTTATCGCTAATTTTTCCAGCGTGGTTAAACCTTTGACGGATATGACCAAGAAGGGTTCTGATGTTGCTAATTGGTCTCCTGCGGCCGTGGAGGCCTTTCGGGAGCTGAAGCGTCGGTTTACTTCAGCGCCAGTCTTGTGCCAGCCGGATGTCTCTCTTCCCTTCCAGGTTGAAGTTGATGCTTCTGAGATTGGTGCAGGGGCTGTTTTGTCGCAAAAAAGTTCTGGTGGCTCCGTGATGAAGCCATGCGCCTTCTTTTCAAGAAAATTTTCGCCTGCTGAGTGGAACTATGATGTTGGTAATCGGGAGTTGTTGGCTATGAAGTGGGCATTTGAGGAGTGGCGACATTGGCTCGAGGGAGCTAGACATCGTGTGGTGGTCTTGACTGATCATGAAAATCTGATTTACCTCGAGTCTGCCAAGCGCCTGAATCCTAGACAGGCTCGTTGGTCGTTGTTTTTCTCCCGTTTTGACTTTGTGGTCTCGTGCCTGCCTGGTTCGAAGAACGTGAAGGCTGATGCACTTTCTAGGAGTTTTGTGCCTGACTCTCCGGGAGTCTCGGAGCCGGCTGGTATTCTCAGAGAGGGAGTGATTTTGTCTGCCATTTCCCCAGATTTGCGACGAGTGCTGCAGAAATTTCAGGCTGATAGGCCTGATCGTTGCCCACCAGAGAGACTGTTTGTCCCTGACAGATGGACCAGCAGAGTTATTTCTGAGGTTCATTCTTCAGTGTTGGCGGGACATCCTGGGATTTTCGGTACCAGAGATTTGGTGGCTAGGTCCTTTTGGTGGCCTTCCTTGTCGCGGGATGTGCGTTCTTTTGTGCAGTCCTGTGGGATTTGTGCTCGGGTTAAGCCTTGCTGTTCTCGTGCCAGCGGGTCGCTTTTGCCCTTGCCTATCCCGAAGAGGCCTTGGACGCACATTTCCATGGATTTCATTTCGGATCTTCCGGTATCTCGGAAGATGTCTGTCATCTGGGTGGTGTGCGATCGTTTTTCTAAAATGGTCCATTTGGTGCCCTTGCCTAAGTTGCCTTCCTCCTCTGATTTGGCCCCTTTGTTCTTTCAGAATGTGGTTCGTTTGCACGGCATCCCTGAGAATATTGTGTCTGACAGAGGATCCCAGTTTGTTTCCAGATTCTGGCGATCCTTTTGTGCTAAGATGGGTATTGATTTGTCTTTTTCGTGAGCTTTTCATCCTCAGACTAATGGCCAGACCGAGCGAACTAATCAGACGTTGGAGACTTATTTGAGATGTTTTGTTTCTGCTGATCAGGACGACTGGGTTACCTTTTTGCCACTGGCCGAGTTTGCCCTTAATAATCGGGCTAGTTCTGCCACTTTGGTTTCACCCTTTTTCTGCAACTCTGGTTTTCATCCTCGTTTCTCCTCGGGCCAGGTTGAACCTTCTGACTGTCCTGGGGTTGATTCTGTGGTGGATAGGTTGCAGCGGATTTGGAACCATGTGGTGGACAATTTGAAATTGTCACAAGACAAGGCCCAGCGTTTTGCCAACCGCCGCCGCGGTGTGGGTCCCCGACTTCGTGTTGGGGATTTGGTTTGGTTGTCTTCTCGGCATGTTCCTTTGAAAGTCTCCTCTCCTAAGTTCAAGCCTCGCTTTATCGGTCCTTATAAGATTTTGGAAATCCTTAACCCGGTGTCTTTTCGCTTGGACCTTCCAGCGTCATTTGCTATTCATAATGTGTTCCATAGGTCCTTGTTGCGGCGGTACGTGGTGCCTATGGTTCCTGCTGTTGAGCCTCCTGCCCCGGTTTTGGTTGAGGGCGAGTTGGAGTACGTGGTGGAGAAGATTCTGGATTCTCGTATCTCTAGACGGAAACTCCAGTATTTAGTTAAGTGGAAAGGCTATGGTCAGGAGGATAATTCCTGGGTTGTCGCCTCTGATGTTCATGCGGCTGATTTGGTTCATGCCTTTCACGCTGCTCATCCTGATCGCCCTGGGGGTCTTGGTGAGGGTTCGGTGACCCCTCCTCAAGGGGGGGGTACTGTTGTGAACTGTGTTTCTGGGCTCCCTCTGGTGGTCACTAACGGTATTGTGTTAGGCATGTCTTGTTGCAGGCCTGAGCTCCAGCTGTGTCGTTAAGCAGCGGGTGTTCCCTATTTAAGTCTCCTCCGGACTCAGTCTCTTGCCTGGCATCGTTGTATCCAGACCTATATGGTCTCCTCCGGATTCCTTTCAGTCTGTCTCATGCAAGAAAAGCTAAGTCCGTTTTGTATAATTTGGATCGTTTGCATTTTTCAGTGTCTTTGTCCAGCTTGCTTAATATTTGATTTTCTGGCTCGCTGGAAGCTCTAGGGGGCTGATATTCTCCCTCCGCACCGTCAGTCGGTGTGGGGGTTCTTGAATGTTCAGCATGGATGTTTTTGTAGGGTTTTCTGCTGACCGCATAGTCCACTATCTATTTTCTGTCTATCTAGACTAGTGGGCCTCACTTTGCTGAATCTAGTTCATCTCTACGTTTGTGTTTTCCTCTTGCCTCACCGTTATTATTTGTTGGGGGCTTTCTATATCTTTGGGGTTCAATTTCTCTGGAGGCAAGTGAGGTCTTATTTTCCCTCTAGGGGTAGTCAGTTCTCCGGCTGGCTCGAGGCGTCTAGAACCAACGTAGGCACGTTCACCGGCTGCTTCTAGTTGTGTGTGTTAGGATCAGGTATGCGGTTAGCCCAGTTTCCACCTCCCTAGAGCAGTATTTATGTTTTTGCTATCTTGCCGGAATATCAGAGATCCTCTACCACTGGGATCATAACACCTTTCACTCCCTCCTCAGGCCAAAAGCACAAGCCCCTATCACAGACATTTGTGCTGATGACCTGGCCTCCTCACTCTCCACATTCGATCCCATCACAGAAGAAGTCTCCAGGCTCCTCTCCTCTTCTCGTCCGACTACATGCACTACCGACCCCATTCCCTCACATCTCCTTCAGTCTCTCTCTCCAGTCGTCACAACTCACCTAACTACAATCTTTAATCTCTCCTTCTCCTCTGGCATTTTCCCCTCCTCCTTCAAACACTCTATCATTACTCCATTACTAAAGAAACCCGCCCTCGACCCATCCTGCACAAATAACTACAGACCGGTCTCCAATCTCCCCTTCATCTCTAAACTTTTGGAGCACCTGATTGACTCCCGCCTTACCCGTTACCTCTCCACTCATTCCCTCCTAGACCCTTCACAGTCCGGTTACCGCCCCCTACATTCGACAGAAACTGCACTCATCAAGGTGACCAATGACCTTCTGACAGCAAAAATGTAATGGTGACCACTCTCTGCTCATTCTTCTCGACCTCTCTGCAGCTTTTGACACTGTTGGCCACCCTCTCCTACTCTCTAGGCTTCAGTCACTAGGCATTAAGGACACTGCTCTCTCCTGGTTCTCCTCCTAGCTTTTTGTCCGCTCCTTCAGTGTTCTGTTCTCTAGCTCCACTTCATCTCCTCTTCCTCTCTCTGTCGGGGTACCTCGGGGCTCAGTCCTTGGCCCCCTTCTCTTCTCCCTCTTCACGGCCCCAATTGGACAGACCATCAGCAGATTTGGCTTTCAGTACGATCTTTATGCTGATGACACACAACTATACACATCATCCCCTGACCTTGCCCCCGCTGTACTACAGAACGCCACTGACTGGCTGTCTGCAGTCTCCAACATCATGTCCGCTCTCTATCTGAAACTCAACGTCTCCAAAACTGAACTTCTTCTGCTCCCGCCATCTACTAACCTCTCTAAATCTGACATTTCTCTCTCCGTGGGTGGCACCATAATGACACCCTGGCAGCAGGTGCGCTGTCTGGGTGTTATGTTTGACTCCAATCTCTCCTTCACATCCCATATACAATCTCTTCCCTGCTCGTGCCGCTTACACATAAAGAACATCTCTAGAATCTGCCCTTTTCTCACCATGGAAACAACAAAAACCCTCACTGTCGCCTTCATCCACTCCCACCTGGACTACTGTAATGCTCTATTAATTGGCCTTCCCCTCACTCGCCTTTCCCCTCTCCAGTCTATCCTTAATGCAGCAGTCAGGGTTGTCCATCTAGCTAATCGGTATTCAGACGTGTCCGCTCTTCGCCAGTCGTTACACTGGCTGCCCATTCATTACAGGATACAATTCAAAGTACTTGTTCCACCCACAAAGCTCTCCACAGTGCGGCACCCCCTTACATCTCCTCCCTCATTTCGGTCTATCGGCCTAACCGACCACTGCACTCTGCAAACGACTTTCGACTAACCTCTGCACTGATCCGTACCTCCCACTCCCAACTCCAAGACTTCTCCCGTGCAGCGCCAATCCTCTGGAATGTGCTACCCCAAGATATTAGGACCATCCACAATTTACAGTTTTAGGCGCTCCCTCAAAACACATTTGTTCAGAGCGGCCTATCTGGTTCACTAATCAAAGTCATTTTTTGTTTGTGTATGTGTGTGTAGCCCATTCACTATCCCCATCTTTCCCTTGCCCCCTGAAGATGGCTGGACCATCATTGTAAATACGTCTTTGTAAATACACACCTGTACTTTGTATCTCCCCCACCTCATTGTAGATTATAAGCTCTCATGAGCAGGGTTGTCTTATTTTGCTTTAATTATTGTATTGCTAATGTTACTTATGACTGTTGTGTTTGAAACTTTTAAACTGTAAAGCGCTGTGGAATATGTTGCCGCTATATAAAGATTATTATTATTATTATTACTGTGCCTCCTGCACAAAATATGACCACCATACTTTCCCTTTTACAATACGGTATGACAGTGTGACCTCCACACTGTCCTTCCTTATAAATTATTACCGTTACACTGTTGTTATGATTGTGTAACAACTCAGACGGAAGAAAACTGCAACTGACCCAGAGGGTTCCTGTAAAGACTAGAGATTCTTCATAATCATTTAGAAACAACAATACTAATGTTTTAAGTCAGGAAGAGTTCAGAAATCAATATTTTGTGGAATAACCATGATTTTTAATCACAGCTTTCATGCGTCTTGGCATGCTTTCTACCAGTCTTTCACACTGCTTCTGGCGCAAAAATGTAAGCAGTTCTTTGATGGCTTGTGACTATCCACCATCCTCTTGATTACATTCCAGAGGTTTTCAATGGGGTTCAGGTCTGGAGACTGGGCTGCCCATAATAGGATTTTGATGTGGTGGTCTCATAATTTGCCATGCCCACCTGTATACCTGTTGTTCCTATCTGCACCTGCCAGTGCCTGCCTGTATTTTAGCTATCCCTGCCAGCACCTGCTGCTACTGTTTTCCTGCCGTGCCTGCCTGTATCAGCTGAACTTTCCCTTATAGGATGTTCCAGTTTCCTGCCCCTTGGGGGTTATCTGCGATGCTTCCGAAGTCCGTCCTGGTGTAGCACCTGGTGTCCAGTTGGAGTGAAGTCTAATCCCACCATCCAGGCTCTCCCCGTTACAAATGTATCCAGACCTAAACTCTATTGAGCATCTGTGGGACATTCTCAAATGGAAGGTGGAGGAGCATAAGGTCTCCAATATCCTGTTGTCATGGAAGACGATTCCAGTGGCAATCTGTGAAGTTCCAGTGAATTCGATGGCCAAGAGAGTTAAGGCAGTGCTTGAAAATAATGGTGGCCGCACAAAAGATTGACCCTTTGGGTGCAGTTCGGCTATTTTCACATAGGGGTGTACTCACTTTTCTTATCAGTGGTTTTGACATTAATGGCTGTGTGTTGAGTTATTTAGAGGTCACACCAAATTTACACTGTTATACAATCTTTATACTGACTACTTTACATTGTATCAAAGTGTCATATTTTCAGTGTTGTCCCATGAAAAGATATAATTTACAAAATTGTAAGGGGTGTACTAACTTTTATGATATACTGTATCCAGGGTGGCAGCCAGTAATTTCAGGGCGCCATAATGGCAACATTTTTGGGCCTTCTTCAAACTTCGCCCAGAAAAAACACAATACTAATATTACCATAAGTGTCTTTACACAGGAGGAGCTTTGTACATAGTATATAGTGTATAGTGTCAGTGTACAAATAATACAGTGGTCACCAGTCACAAGCAGCTAGGTTGCAGTGGGCACAACATAACACACTGACCCATGTTGCCCTGTAGTGGGAAGATTGAACCCCCAGTGTAACCTGTTATGTATATGTTACGTCCCTCACAAGTAATGTAAACCATTCTGCTCATACCTCTACCAAGTAATACAGAAGAAAAAGCCAAGCATTTTTCCTGCTGCGCTTTGTATATATGTCCTAACCTCTGTAAACAAGACTTTATTTTTGCAAAACTGTATGTTTTCTTCATCGGGAAATTAAAGGGGTCTGGTGCCGCACAATTTGTGCAAAAACATATTCTGAAGGTGTCCATAATAACAATGCAACCACACGCACACACCCAGGGACTCCTATGTAAGGTGTTTAGGAAGGTGGAATTAGAGGTCAGCAAAATGCCCCCCTTACAACAGCAGAGGTGCTTATATTGGCCCGTACAGCTTTTTTCAATAGCTAGGCCAGGCCATCTCAGTTTGAGTCATAAATGACCTAGCAATGTTTGACTCTTTCCTTCCCTATATTCAGTCACTTTCACCTCCATAACCTCTTCAGGATCCACCCTTCTTGTACCATGGAAACAGCAAAAACATATTCTGATTTTTGCGCATTTGTTTTTTTGCCCTTTTCCAAGAACATTAACATTTTAGCCTTATGGGGACATGTGTTATTCAAAACTACAACTCGTCCCATAAAAACAATTTATTTTTATAATGTACTGCAGAGCAGGAGAAAAAATCCCAGATGTGGTGACATGGTGATTTAAAAAACAAACAATGTTCACATTCTGCAATTGCTTTTAGGGTTTTGTTTGTGTTGTTTGTTTGCCCACACAATTCTCCAGGTCATTTTGGGGTACATAAAACATTTTGTTAGCTTTATTATTTTTGGTGAAGGTGTGGAATTATAAAATATATCAAATGTTTTTATTTTTTTCAAAGAGGGTAATTTGAATTTTTATATTTTAAAACTTTTATTTTACTCAGGGGAATTAAAGGGACTCTGTCAGCATAGGATAACCGTTCAAACTAAGTCCGATGGTTCATGGCAGGGCCAATCATTTATATACAGCTCTGGCAAAAAATAATTGACAGCCACATCAAAACCCTGTCATGGGCAGCCCAATCTCCAGACCTGAACCCCACTGCAAACCTCTGGAATGTAATCAAGAGGATGATGGCTAGTCACAAGCCACCAAACAAAGAAGAACTGCTTACATTTTTGCATCAGAAGCAGTGTGAAAGACTGGTGGAAAGCATGCCAAGACGCATGAAAGCTGTGATTAAAAATCATGGGTATTCCACAAAATATTGATTTCTGAACTCTTCCTGAGTTAAAACATTAGTATTGTTGTTCCTAAATGATTATGAACTTGTTTTCTTTGCATTATTTGAGGTCTGAAAGTACTGGTTTTTATTTTTTTATTTTGACCATTTCTCCTCTTCAGAAAAAAAATACAAAATTTATTGCATGGAAATTCGGAGACATGTTGTCAGTAGTTTATAGAATAAAAGAAAAATTTAGATTTTACTCCAAAATATACCTATAAAGAGAAAAATCAGACAAACTGAACATTTTGCAGTGGTCTCTTAATTTTTGCCAGAGCAGTATATTTTCCCATCTGCTTGTTTTTCCTCAGTTTCCAACCCCCTCTTCTTTGATTGTCCGCTCTGGCTACATAGAGCCAGAGGAGGGTGGAGATAGATGGAAAACAAGCGGGTGGGAAGATGCACTTAATGTTCTGCCCCGCCGTGAAGCACTGAGCGCCTGTAGTTGGTTTGAACAGTCATTCTGTGCTGACACAATCCCTTTAACACTGTGATCATTAGATCAGTATAGCAGAATATAGTGAATCTGATGGTCTTCTTAGCCTATAGTTGGGTTTCGCAGGAATATCAATGTGGCAGTCGGTTATAATGCCAACCTATTATATGCTGCTCTCACAGATTGATACCGACACTTAAGGGGTTAAACCACTGCAGTAAGAAGAGGATGGATGCTTTCTGTATAACATGGTAGGCATCAGCTGTGTGTGAGGCAGGCTCAGCTCCTGTGCACACTCCATACACCGTCTTCCGACATAAGACGTACCAGTATGTCCTATGTCAGCAAGTAGTTAAACGGGTTGTTGTGCTGGAAAAAAATGATCACCTATTCATAAGATAGGTGATAATAGCTTTTAGATCTGACCACTGACACCTCCATAGATTGCCAGGACAAAGTACTTCTATCCCTCTTTTTGAATGGGGCACCAGTGCACATACATGAAGGCTGCTCTGTTCATTCACTATAAGACTGCTGGAGCGCTATATTCGGCTTTCTCCAACAACCTCATGGGGAATGAACTGACCTGTATTTGAGTATGCACACTAGCGCTCCGTTCTCATGGGGACAAAAATGGCTCATTCTGGCTGTCGCTGCAGGTCCCAGTGGTCTAAAAGGGTATTTTGTCCACAGGTGCTAACTTTATCCAACTTGAGGAATGGTGGGGCAGCACTGTGGCGCAGTGTTGGGGTCCTGCGTTCAAATCCTACCAAGAACAACATCTGCAGAGCATTTAAGACCAACCAATTTCCTACAGCCAATGTAACAAGCGCTAAAATATCAATAAATAAACCAACAATGAGGAAAATAGGGTGCAACAAAATGTCTCACAGATATTTTATACTTTCTTTTTATTGAGAAGGAAGATATGTATAACAAAACAAAAATGTAAGAGCAGAGTAACTTAATGGAAGGCTAAAACACACAGCAGGGTTATAACATAAGTGCCCAAGTATATAGATGTATAGGCAGGGCCGTATTTGCCACTAGGCACTCGAGGGCACGTGCCTAGGGCGGCGACATTGCGGGGGGCGGCACCTGAGCAAGGGTTTTTTTTTTGGGGGGGGGGTTTAAGTCCCAGGTCACAAGCGACCGACCGCCCCGCCTCCCGCCTCCCGCCCCCCGCCTCCGAGTCCCACCCGCCCTCCTTGAAGACAATACTCACAACTCACACCGGGCGGGTAGGAGGGGGGGGGGCGCGGAGAGCAGCTGCACCATCCACCCTGTCCTAGTCCTCAGCATCTGGAGGCCCCGAGCACATGATGGGGGTTGTAGTTGAAAGGGAACTGCAGGCTCCGCCCCCGCTTGTCACGTCATGCAGCAGCGGCGCCGGTTGCTAGGTGACGGGAATGCGGTCGAGAGGTGCAGGGGATTCTCAGGATTCGGGGGCCACCGCGCTATCGGGGAGGACGGAGCAGGTGGCTGCGGGGGTGACATACGGCGAGAGACCCCCGGGGAGACACCGAGAGACATCCGGAAGAGAAAGAGACCCCGGAGAGAGACAGAGAGAGACCCCCGGGGAGAGACCGAGAGAGCTGGGGTGAGATACATCCGGGAGAGAAAGAGCCCCCCGGGGAGAGACAGACAGAGCCCCCCGGGGAGAGACAGAGCCGGGGAGAGACATCTGGGAGAGACAGACAGAGCCCCCCGGGGAGAGACAGAGCCGGGGAGAGACATCCGGGAGAGACAGACAGAAATCCGAGTAGAGACTGCCTGAGAGCGACCTCCAGGGAGAGAGACAGCCTGAGATAGACCCCTGTAGAGATAGACAGAGACCACCGGGGACAGAGACAGCCTGGGAAAAACATCCGGGAGAGACAGCCTGAGAGACCCCCGGGGAGAGAGACATCCAGTTAGAGACCCCCACGGAGAGCGACAGCCTGAGAGACAGCGACAGCCTGAGATAGACCCCCATAGAGAGAGACAGAGACCACCGGGGACAGAGACAGCCTGGGAGAGACATCCGGGAGAGACAGCCTGAGAGACTCCCGGGGAGAGAGACATCCGGTTAGAGACCCCCCAGGGAGAGAGACATCCGGTTAGAGACTGTCGGGGAGAGAGACAGCCGGGGGCTGAGAGAGAACCCAAATAATGGAGTAAGAGCGCTGTGCTGGTGACCGCCCAGTACTGGGGTCAGTCACCTTGGGGCCCCCTGGGGCGGGACATGGAGGGGCTGGCCAGGAGCAGAGAGCACTGACACTACCTGGGGTCATGGCGTCAGAGTGTGTGAAGGTGGTGGTCCGCTGCCGGCCCATGAACAGCAGAGAGCGAGAGCTGAAGTGCCGAGCCGTGGTCACCATGGACAGCACCCGGGGCCAGTGCTTCATCAGGAGGCCGGAGGGGGAAGAGGAGACCCCCAAACAGTTCACCTTTGATGGGGCGTACTACGTGGAGCACTGCACTGAGCAGATCTACAATGAGATCACCTTCCCGCTGGTGGAGGTAAGTGCGCGAGACTCCCCACCCTGTGGGGCACCAGCTTTCTGCACTCAGACCCCCGGGTCAGTACTGGACGGAGGAGCGTACTGTGGACCCCTGGGGAATATATGAGCCATATGCATGGCTCATATTCCACCCCCCCTGTATGCATGGCTGATGGGCCATCAGCCATGCATACAGGGGGGGTGTACATGAGCCATGTATACAGGGGGGGGTGTATATGAGCCATGCATACAGGGGGGGTGTATATGAGCCATGCATACAGGGGGGTGAATATGAGCCATGTATACGGGGGGGGTGAATATGAGCCATGCACACGGGGGGGGGGGTGAATATGAGCCATGCATACAGGGGGAGTGAGCCATGCATACAGGGGGGGAGTGTGAGCCATGCATACAGGGGGGGGAATATGAGCCATGCATACAGGAGGGGGGGTCATTATACAGTATCATGGAGAACTGTGTGTGGCCATTATACAGTATTGAGCATCATGTGTGGCCGTTGTACAGTATTGAGCATCATGTGTGGCCGTTATACAGTATGGAGCATCATGTGTGGCCAATGGCCATTATACAATATGGAGCATCATGTGTGGCCGTTATACAGTATGGAGAACTGTTTGTGGCCGTTATACAGTATGGAGCATCATGTGTGGTCATTATACAGTATGGAGCATCATGTGTGGCCATTATACAGTATGGAGCATCATGTGGGATCATTATACAGTATGGAGCATCATGTGTGGCCATTATACAGTATGGAGCATCATGTGTGGCCATTATACAGTATGGAGCACTGTGGCCAAATTTTTTCGTTTATAATTATTGTATATAAAACAGTGTGATCAGCAGTGCTAAATGGCTGTGGTTGGGACGTGGATATGGGTGTGACTAGTTGTGAAATGGGTGTGGTCAGAGGCGTGGCCTAAAATTTGCCGCAGCGCGCTACGCGCGCCGCACACTTTGTACCTCCTTCCCTTCTTTAAAAGTTGGGAGGTATGGTACCACATTTGCCAGATCATGGCAAGTGCCGCAAATACCATAGGGAATGAATGAGGCCGACCGCAGTGTTGCCGTAAGTGATCCATTACGCGGCACATGCAGAAAAACTGCCGGATCTGCTGCAAAAGGCGATTTTCACATCAGCGATTCTTGCTAAAGTCACTGCCGATAGTGTCATACTCACCAATGGGGGAGGCAGCGCTAAAAGTGCCTAGGGCAGCAGAAACTCTAATTACGGCCCTGTGTATAGGCAGAAACCTGTCAGTCTGTATCAGAGGGCGGGAGAAGCCACCAGGGTCCCGCCTATGACTAGTGCACAGTGCAGCTCGGTCCAGGCAGCCGCTAAATGCATGCTTTTCTCAGGAAAGCCACAGGGTTTCAGAGACAAACATACATGGATGAAATACTATAGCCAGCGATTGATACATGCTGCCCTGATACATGGACAGATATCAGCTGACGGGTTCCCTTGAAAGAGATATATCTAACCAAAATAGGGCCAATAAAAACTTAAACAAGCCCTCACAAAGCTTAGTGGGTGAGGGAAAAAAAAGTTGTGGGTCTCAAAATGTGGCAACACAAAACGAGCTTTAATTGTTTTACAAAGTTTTTCTTTTAACCAGAAAAATATATAAAAAAATATAAATTTGTCATTGCACTCATCGTACTGATCCCAGAATAAAACTAATTGCATTTGTACAATACAGCACAATAAAAAAGCAGCCTAAGCAACACTGGTAGGGTTGTGTACCTTTTTTTCTCTCTATTCCACCCCACAAACAAGTCTTCTACAAAAAGCAAATCCTATACATCAATGTGGAGCATTGTTATGTTAATTGTCATGTCATAGGGCAAGTCACTTTAAGACTAGGGCTATACTCTGACATGTGTCATGCAACAGTGAAATCGCAGCGACGAATTGCAACATTGGATGTAATGGTTTCCTATGATGTCACGTTGCGACCTGTGACACAGAGCTGGCACCCAGTGGTTAGATGGGTATGCTCGCTGTGAGCTTGCTCACCCAGCCCTCCTACTTTGGTTGATGGGTCGATCAGTGAGCTTGCAGCAGACGCTGAGGTGGAGCCATATATTGCTCAGCCCCTAGTACCATGCAGGAAAACAGTGAGGGAAGATTATTTTTAGAGCCTGGATGGAACAGATTTGTAGAATTCTAGGAGTGAAATAATGTACCAGCAGCAGCTTAATAGCAGGAAACTTTACAACAAGTTCCCTTTAATTCTGAGAGCTGATATGGGGTGAGGACTAAAATCCACGGGTTGAGGACAAGAAACCATGGGGTGAGGAATATAAACCATGGGATGAGGACTAGAAACCATGGGGTGAGAAATATAAACCATGGGATAATGACTAAAAAACATAGGGTGTGGACTAGAAACCATGGGGTGAGGAATATAAACCATGGGGTCAGGACTAGAAATCATAGGCTGAGGACTAGAAACTATGGGGTGAGGACTAGAAACCATGGGGTGAGATATATAAACCATGGGGTGAGAACTAGAAACAATGGGGTGAGGAATATAAACCATGGGGTGAGGACTAGAAACCATGGGCTGAGGACTAGAAACCATGGGGTGAGGACTAGAATCCATGGGGTGAGGAATATAAACCATGGGGTGAGGACTAGAAACCATGGGGTGAGGAATATAAACCGTGGAGTGAGGACTAGAAACTATGGAGTGAGGAATATAAACCTTGGGTGAGGACTAGAAACCATGGGGTGAGGTATATAAACCATGGGGTGAGGACTAGAAACCATGGGGTGAGGACTAGAAACCATGGGATGAGGAATATAAACCATGGGGTCAGGAACATAAACCATGGAGTGAGAACTAGAAACCACGGGGTGAGGAATATGAAATGTCGGGACCACACTCAGTCGGAGCAGCCTTTGGAAGTGGGGAATCACCAGAAATAATACACAAGACACGTCTCGTATAGTATATCACTGGGAAGCCTCTGAAGCACGCCTGCCTTCAAGGTGCTATCCCCTCTTTATATAGTTGTACAGGTAGTTTCAGTGGTTATACAAGTTTTGCTTGTTTAAACAAAGAGAGAAAAGAGAAGACAAAAAAAACAGTTTCGGCTATGTGATAGTTTCACAACAAACAAAACAGTACAGTTTCGCCTAAGTGGCAGTTTCACAAACAAAAAATAGGATTTCACACTATAGCTAAAATGTCCTTGAATGGACAGGTCAATATTGATCACAAATTCTTTTTGGTTCATTGAGGCAACCATTTTTGTTCCGCTCTTCACAATCCCCCCTTTGACATATTCCATTCAAAACCTTGTCATATAGACGATTATTTTAGTCATTCTTTTTGTGATATTACAAAAAAAACTTTATATTCTCGCATCCATTACACAAAATTTATTTGTGCATACCGAGATACCCTTGAGTACAACCTTGAATAATACATATATAATTACAATAACTATAACTGTATGTATTAGGCTTTGCATAATCCCGGTAACCCACCCACCGATCCCCCTGAACCAATTGGCCGGGTTAAGAAAAGAAAAGGTATCTGACCACCAGCTATCCTTATTTTGGTCATTGTCTTTGTCATACTGATCCCTGAGTCGTTGTACGTCTTCTAATTTAAATCTCATACTCATAGTACTATTCGGGTCTATATAATGACAGCAGGTGGGTCCGATGATTTGACACATACCCCCTTGTGAGGCAGTTAGGTAATCCAATACCAGGGTATGTTGGTTAGTGACTATTATAAGCTGATTCTGTACAGCTATACTAGTATTTAATATGTCCAATATATCCCAAATCTGGTCATCTAGATAATCTGTGGCTCTAACTAATTTATCCCACATCTGTGTTAACATAGGATAAATAAAAATGGTACTAGCAATTTTGTTGGGAATTCCCATTTGTACTATATGTGGCCTCCCCGAGGGACGTGGTGAGTTATCTGCAGCTCTTTTATACAGTGTGTGCTTGGGCACGGCTTGCATATTCACTTGTTTGTTCGAAATTATGAAAGTAGCCGGGGTTAGGCGTCCTAATGTACAAGTACCCTTTATACCTACGGGAAGCCATTTATATGCTCCTTCTCCGCATATCCAAAATGTACCCTCAGGCAGATCCCACAAAGCTGAGTGCTGCAATACCAATCTGTGAGCCAAATCCACAAAACTAGATACATTCTGAAGCATACACCAAGAGGGTTTTTGTCCCAAGGGGCTACAGTACCCGGCTGCGGGATTCCCACATACATGCATTCCGTTGACATACTCATCGGATTCATTACAAACCAGGTTCCCCGGCTTACTTGTACAACTGTTTGCATCACCTTGGGGGAACAACTCGGAATGTTCCCATTTTCTATTATGTATGTACCTTTCCAATACTGTAGGTTTGAAAGCATCAGAGGAAGGGGTGGTTGTACTGAAACTGAGCTGTAGATTTTCAGTGGGGACCTGTCCTAAATCAGTTAATCCAGTCTTATTCCTAGGTACCCATGCTCCTCCTCTGAGTGCTAAATATTGTAAGTTGCCTATTTTTCCTGTAAGATTGCCCTGCCACCAAGGAAATTCTACCCATCCCACAACTGGTATGGCGATTGTAGTATTCCATAGTCTAGTATTGCCAGGTTGGTTGTTGGCCAGGTTGTCTGAACAATTAGGCCAAGCGAATATTTCTTCAGCTGACACGGGAACTGCTAGAAAAGGTATACTTGTGGCTGATACTGGTGAATGGGTACAGATCCAACAATCTGCCAGGGGTTGCGTATTATTTAACAAATCATGCACTAATTTTCTATGATGTTGTACGAATCTATTGTTCAAAGGGGTAGAGAATTCAATCTTTCCCATGCCTCCGTTGAGGTTAACATTATTAACATCAATATCATGAGTCTTATACTGCTTTTTTGCAATGGCTTGCATGTATCCATGATGCCTTTCCTTCAAGCTTGACTGCTGTTGGAGTTGTTAACAGGACTTGGAAAGGTCCGTCAAATCTTGGTTCCAGAGTCTTTCTGGTGTGTCTTTTCACGTAGATTTGATCACCAGGTTCCAACTTGTGGCCTCCTTCGAGATTTTCTGGATCTGGAAGGGAAGCAAAAACTTGCGAATGCACTTTAGTTAAACGTTTTTGTAATTCTTGTACATAAGCAGTTAAAGTCTCAGTATTCAACATCAGTTGTTGTGGAAAATAACAACCCAAATTTGCTGCTCTACCAAAAAGAATCTCATGTGGTGACAGCTTAGCCTTCCCCCTTGGGGCGTTTCGGATGGAATACAGGGCAAGTGGTAGACACTCGGTCCAAGGCTTTCCTGTTTCTGCCATGGCCTTCTGGATTTTTAATTTTATTGTTCCATTTAATCTTTCCACTTTACCTGAACTCTGTGGGTGATACGGAGTGTGAAACTGGTTTTCTACTCCCAACATTTTCATAACATTCTGGAATATTTCTCCAGTAAAATGGGTACCCCTATCTGACTCGATCACCTCAGGCATGCCGTAACGGGGTATCAGTTCATGTGCTATTTTAATGGCAGTAGTTTTTGCTGAGGCTTTACGAACTGGATAAGCCTCTGGCCACCCTGAGAACATGTCCACACACACAAGCACATATTCGTATCCATTGTACCTAGGAAGCTGGATGTAGTCGATCTGGAGTCTTTGAAAGGGATACAGTGGTCTTACATGATGCTTGGTTGGGGTTTTAATGGTCTGACCTGGATTGTGTGCCAGGCATATAGCGCATGCAGCACACATGTTCCGAGCGAAATTACCAAAGCCTGGAGCCAACCACCTTTCTTTTACCTTGAGCGTCATACCGTTTGCCGATACATGCGTAGGTAGGTGGAGGTCACTCGCCACTGCGGGGTACCAGGCTCTGGGTAAACACAACAAAGTTCCTTTTTTCTATAATCCTTGCTGATCTTCTGCCCCTTTTTTCTGCCACTGCCCTCGTTCTTCGTCGTCTACCTGTTTCTGAGCTTCCTTCAATCTCTCCTCATCATCTTCAGAGCTATCTAGTGTGTGGGCATGATGTAAGGGTTTACGTGCTGCCTGTTTTGCTGCTTTGTCGGCTTTATCGTTACCCCTGGCTTCCTCGGTGTCGAGTCTCACATGTGCAGCTACCTTTATCACCGCTATTTCTTTAGTTTCTTGTGCTGCCTCCAGAATCTGTCTAATGAGGGAGGCATGTTTAACAGGTTGGCCTGAAGCAGTCATATAACCTCTGGCTCTCCATATTACGCCAAAATCGAAAATAATGCCATGTGCATATCTAGAATCAGTGTATATGTTTGCTGTCTGATCTTTGGCTATTTTTAGAGCTTCAACTAATGCCGTAAGTTCTGCTTCTTGTGCAGACTGATTAGCAGGGAGAGGTTCTGCTTTCAGCACTTCATGCTGAGTTACTACCGCATAACCTGTATGAAATTGTCCATTCATATCTGCATATCTACTGCCATCTATGAAAAGTTCAAATGTAGCATTACAGAGTCGCTTGTCACGTACATTACGTAAGCCCTGAGTCTCTTGTTCCATTAATTGTACACAATCATGCATTGACTCTGATGGGTCAAAGGAGTTGGAGAGTGCAGTTTCCTCAGGTATGGTACCCCCCCTCAGACTCTAAAGGGAGCAAAGACGCGAGATTAAGAGTCTGAACCCTGGCAAAGGAAATGTTGGGCGGCAGTAGTAGGGAACATTGGAGACGGAGGTGTCTGGCCATTGAAATATGTTTAGGTTGGACCTGGTTAAGAATGCCATGTACATCATGAGTGGTCTGAACTAGAAGTGGGTGATCAAGAACAATCTCAGAAGCTTTATCTAATAACAGTGAAATTGCGGCTACTACTCTTACACAAGAAGGTGCGGCTCTAGCTACAGGGTCCAGATGAGCTGATATGTATGCCACAGGTCTCTGTTTGTTTCCATGTTTTTGTGTGAGCACCCCTGTAGCATGTGAGGATATCTCAGCTGCCATCAATTGAAAAGGTTTAGTGTAGTCTGGGAGTCCCAAAGCCGGAGCTGATACCAGTGCTGTTTTCAAAGAGGAAAATGACTGTTTAGCCTCTTCACTGAGTGAATATGGCGTGTTGGCAATACAGTCATATAAAGACTGCATGAGTTGACTTGCATGTATGATCCACTGTCTACAGTGTGAAACAATACCCAGGAAAGCACGCAGCTGTTTGTGATTCCTGGGTTCAAGCATGTTACGTATGGCTTCCGTACGTTGAGGTGTGAGGTGTCTGATGCCCTGTGATATGCAGTGACCTAAGAACACGACTGTTTGTTGACAAGCCTGGAGTTTCTGTCTATTTACTTTACAGCCTTCTTGCGCTAGGAAAATTAAGAAATTAACAGTTGAGGTAACTGCCGTCTGCTCATCAGGGCAACAAATAAGTAAGTCATCTACATACTGTAGAATGACTACTCCTGGTTCTGGGGTGAAATTTTTCAGCACGGTCTGCATTGCTTCAGAGTACAAAGTTGGTGAGTGTACCATACCTTGTGGCAATCTTGTCCATGCTAATTGTTTACCCTTGAATGTGAAGGCAAACAAATGCCAACAGTTCTTATGTAGTGGCACAGAAAAAAATGCGTTTGATAAGTCAATTACCGTAAAATATGCAGCAGTGCTGGGAATTTGAGACAGTAAGGTATGAGGATTCGGTACCACAGGGGTGACCGGTGCCAAAACCTTATTGATTTCCTGTAGGTCGTGCACCATGCGATATTTCACCATAGTTTCTTTGGAGGACACTTTCTTTTTAACAGGATATAAGGGTGTATTGGCGGGTGACCTGATTTCTACCAAAACACCTTGTAACACATAATCCTGAATTTGTTGAGAAATCGCCAGTTCTTGCTGGGCGCTGATGGGGTATTGCCTAAGCTGAGGTAAAATGGTTCCCGGGGCAGTTTCTAACAGTATAGGAGCTACTGATAAGAATCCTACATCAGTGTCTCCTTTTGCCCATAGGCTGTCAGGAACCCGAGACAAGTCAATTTTTGCTTGTTAAGTGTAAATTTCGGGAAAATCCTCCATTGCCTGTATTCTAACATATTGTTCCAGAGTTTCTGCATCTTCAGGGATGGTCAGCATAACTGTGCCATTTTCTCTAAAATGGATGTTTGCGTGCATTTTACTTAAGACATCAGTACCCAGCAAGCAGGTAGGTGCACCTTTAGCAAATAAAAATTTGGATACAAACGTTTTAGGGCCAAAGCTCACATTTAAAGGTTTTGTAAAGGGCAACGCCTGAATTTTACCATCATACCCTTCTGCATATGTTACCTTTGAGGATATATTGTCAGGATATGGTAAAAAGTCTTGATTTAAAATGGAGGATGTTGCTCCCGTATCTATCAGAAAAGGTACATTTTTACCCTCAACCTTAACTTGTATTATTGGTCTTCTAGAAGGAAGAGAGACCTGCATAACCTTCAGTCATTCTGAGCTGTCTGTTTGATCAGGCGCTGGGTTATTTATCCTATTTTTGGGTACAAAGGTTCCTGAATCTATATCTGCTTTTCTCTTCCTACATTCCCTTTGGAAATGTCCTGGCTTCTTACAGTAATGACAAGTAAACTTTTGATTAGCAGAGCCAGTATTAGCCTGTGCAATTCTTACTGGCTTAGAATTTTCTCTTAAGTCCATTTCTATCCCTACAGCTTTCTGTCTAGCCGGGTGTGGGTCTTCCAAGGTTCTCCAATCAGGGGTTGCGGCCTTAAGCTTTTCCTTCACTTTTGGAGACAATCCATCTATAAAGGTTTTTGTAACTAACCTCATCATTCCTGAAGCGGTTAGATCCATGCCTTCATCTCTGAAATTATTTTCTACACTTAGATAATATTCGTCTACTGATTGTCCAGATTTCTGAGCCACCACTCCCGTTGTTCCTCTCTGCCTCTGTTTTTCCCTCATGAAAACCATTAAGTGATCTACAAATTGCGTACCTGATTCTATCGTTTGTAAGGCACCATCTCCTGCCTGGGGCCTATGCACCTGTAGATTTGCTAATAGCTCCTGGAAGAGTCCAGGAGTCATTTTCATTCTACATAATTCTTCTCCATCTGCCCAAACTCCAGCGTGAGTCTGCATAATTTGCTGTATATATTGTGCAAATCTAACTGGACACTGGGTGGGATCTGGTGCGTTATGCAAGAGAGACATGCCTTCAGCGGGGGACCAAGGGAAATATTGTCGAGTTTGGTGATATCTAGTTCCCATTACTCCGTCAGCACCAGGTTCCCTAAAGGGTCTTGGTACTACCCTAACAGGGGCAAGTACAGCGCCATGTCTAGGTGTACCACAGGCTAGGCAATCATTTCTCCAGTCTGGATTTTGTTGTCCACAGTGCGGACATACCCATCCTCCTGGTCCGGCTAAACTTTGAGGTGGTGTTTGGAGAAAAGATGGGGCATGTGGGTTAAGGTATGGGGGTGGGGTGTTCTTATATTCCACATTTTGTTTTTCTCCGTAGCCTGCGGGTCTAATACACCACTTTTTATTCTGTTGATTATATGTCCATCCCTCTTTTTCTGCTACCCTAGAGACATCAATCAACGCTTGGATCTGATCTATCCATTTCTTGTCTCTGATTATGCCTTTTTTTTTTTCCTGAATTCCTTCCCATTTTTTTCTACTAAAGGCTTCTGCCTTAGTAACTCCAAACTTACTAAAAATCTTTCTCAGCCCCTTAGTGGCATCTTCACCACTTCTCTCCTTTATGATAGTATAGATATCTAATTCTTCTGGTTCCGACTTTGTTTGCTTATTCCCCATTTTCTTATCCTGAGCTTTTTTCTTTTCTTGCCCTAGGTGGCGTTTGGGTATGAGAATACCTCGTTACCTTCTTCCTAAGGAGCTAGGATGTTTAACGGCTTCTGCGTACCGTGTTGATGTAAGAAAATCCTGATTCCTACACCTATAGCAAACAACACAAATGCAACCAGACAGAGGATCAAAATACAACGTATCTTGTCCCAGGCTAATTTATCTGTCCTGGGCTCATACTATCATACACTTATCCGTCACCAGGTTTTCGTCAAAGACAGGATCAGAGATTGAACATAGGCGCGGAGGTCTCCCCGAAAGGACGCAACCACGTTGCCCAGTGGGACAGTCACTTCTTCTGTTTCAACACCCTGGGCGGCTTATAGGGCTATTCCCAACTTCCACACACCTTCTATTCACATTCACTCTCATTCAATGCCGTACTCCGTGAGGTGGTCAATTCCTAAGTAGTTCAAGAACCCGAGCTATAGGTATCCTCCTCTACTAGAACTACCCGCTAAAGGACACGACACAGAAAATCTTACGGACAGTGCAGGGCAGATATAAGAGATCTAACAGTGTCTCTTACCTGGCCAGGTTTTTATTCATCTGCCGTCCATTATCCCAGATTCTCTTTTCGTTCGTATTCTGCCGGTGTTCTTGAAGGAGTACACAGACCTCGGGTCCCTGTTCAGGCGCCAGGAAATGTCGGGACCACACTCAGTCGGAGCAGCCTTTGGAAGTGGGGAATCACCAGAAATAATACACAAGACACGTCTCGTATAGTATATCACTGGGAAGCCTCTGAAGCACGCCTGCCTTCAAGGTGCTATCCCCTCTTTATATAGTTGTACAGGTAGTTTCAGTGGTTATACAAGTTTTGCTTGTTTAAGCAAAGAGAGAAAAGAGAAGACAAAAAAAACAGTTTCGGCTATGTGATAGTTTCACAACAAACAAAACAGTACAGTTTCGCCTAAGTGGCAGTTTCACAAACAAAAAATAGGATTTCACACTATAGCTAAAATGTCCTTGAATGGACAGGTCAATATTGATCACAAATTCTTTTTGGTTCATTGAGGTAACCATTTTTGTTCCGCTCTTCACATAAACCATGGGGTGAGGAAAGTAACACTGAAACCAATTACATTCTCATTTTCTAACATCGGAAGCATTTTGCTGTAATGGGATACATTCCTGTTTCTTGAAATCCTCAGTTTTGGGGCTCAGCTTTTTCCTGTTCCTTCATGTTTTATCTAAATTCCTCCACACCCAGAGCCCCTGTTCACATCAGTTAAATTCCCATATAGACATTCCAGCTCAGGAGAGCCATTGCTCAACAAAACAATAGGATTGCGAATGCAGTAGAGCTGACAATAATGTAAAGGTAATCTGGGACCCTCTATTATGGAGTCTCCTCTACAGCGCCACAGGTGCATCACAGTGAACATACAAGTCTCGCCAATCCTGAGGACCCTTGGTGATTTATGTGCATTGTTTTATGACCAACCTGCCATGCCATAATGCAGACCATCATTATTAGGACGTTTCGCTCACCAAATGCTGAGAGCACTTCTTCCCCAGCCTCTCCCGTCTCCCCAGCAGGAAATGAACATTTGCCCACCTGTCTTTGGAGTCTAGAGATACAGTATGTTCCCACGATGAGCATTTGGTGGGTTTTTAACGTTATAGATTTTCTTTAGCATTTCTGCACCTACTGGGTAGATTAGGTTACTTGCATTTTTTTTTCTCTTTTTTTCGTCTTTTTGGTACATCTAGATCAATTTATTTAAAAAAAAAGATACTTTGTTTTTTATACTTCCTAGTATTTGGCTTTGATAAAACTTTATTGATAGAGTCATGTGTGTATTACAGTGGCATACCCCCAATAGCAGAAGACCACTCGGCCGTGAGCCGGGTGGGGTGGGGGAGGTGTCCGGGCCTCCACCAGGTCCTCCTCTGCATCATACTTTCAACTGTTTCAGTATCCTTGATGCCAATACAGTTGAAAACAGTGATGGGCGCGGGAGCCGTCAGCTGACGCTTCCTCTCCCATCATTCCCCCTCTGCATCTGAACTCTGTGACGTATCAGCGCATAGGGTGTGATGACGTCACTACAGCACTCCCTCTGTGCCGAGCAGTGCAGAGGGTCAGAAGATGCACTGCAGAGACCGAAGCAGTGGTGGAATGGGGAGAGGTGAGTATTTGATTATTTTTTATGTGTGGAGGACTACATGGGGCCCATTATATTATATAGAGAATCATATGGGTCCCATAATACTGTTGGGAGCACTATATGGAGTCCGTTATATGTATGGAGTACTATGTGGTGCCCATAATACTGTATGGAGGGCTATGTGGTGCCCATAATACTGCATGGAGGGCTGTGTGGTGCCCATAATTCTGCATGGAGGGCTATGTGGGGTCCATAATACTGTATGGAGTGTATGGAGGGCTGTATTGGGGCCATTATACTATTTGGATGGCTAGGTAGGGCAAATAATACTGTATGGAGGGCTGTGTGGGAGCCCATAATACTTCATGGAGGGCGATGTGGGGGGCCATAATACTGTATGCAAGGCCGGTTTTATAGAAAGTGGGGCCCTGGGCAAAATTTTTAACATGGGGACCCAAATGCTCACATATTCCACATCACACAAACATTTCGTCTGTATTTACAGATGCAGAGTTCAGGCCGTTAAACAAGCGTGATCAACAGCATTGAAGTTGTTAGACGCCTGTTCCCGAGTTTGATGGGGACAGATAGTCCTCCATACAGTATAATGCACTCCCCATGGTCTTTGATATAGTATAATGCAGCCCTCCTCACAGTATACTGCAGCCCACCCTCAGAGTATACTGCCGCCCCTCTCAGAGAATTCTGCAGCCCCTTCAGAGTATACTGAGGCCCCACATATATACAGTATAATGCAGTCCCCTCAGAGTATACTGCAGCCCCCCTCAGAGTATACTGCAGCCGCCCTTAGAGTATACTGCAACCCCAGAGTATACTGCAGCTCCCCTCAGAGCACACTGCAGTCCCCCTCAGAGCATACTGCAGCCCCCTGAGAGTATAATGCAGCTACACACACAGTATAATACAGCCTCACACAGTGTAGTGCATCTCTCCCACACACAGTATAATGTAGCCCCCCTCCAAACACACAGTATAATGCAGCCCCCCTCCACACACATTATAGTGCAGCTCCCCCAAACATATAGTATAGTGCAGATCCCCCCAAAGACATAGTATAGTGCAGTTCCCCCAACACACAGTATAGTGCAGCTCCACTCCATCACACAGTACAGCGCAACTCCCCCAACACACAGTACAGTACTGCTCCCTCCCATTACATAGTACAGGGCATGCTCCCTCCCAGCACACAGTATAATGCAGCTCCCCCAGCACACAGTACAGTGCAGCTCTCTCCCAGCACGCAGTATAGTGCAGCTCCCCCCAGCAAACAGTATAGTGCAGCTCCCCCAGCACACAGTACAGTGCAGCTCCCCAAAACACAGTATAGTGCAGCTCCCCAACACATATAGTAAAGTGTAGCTCCCCTAAGACACAGTATAGTGCAGCTCCCCCAACACACAGTATAGTGCAGCTTCCCCCATCACACAGTATAGTGCAGCTCCCCCAACACAAAGTATAGTGCAGCTCCCCCAACACATAGTACAGTGCAGCTCCCTCCCCCATCACATAGTATACTACAGCTCCCCCACACACAGTACAGTGCAGCTCCCTCCCCAACACATAGTACAGTGCAGCTCCCTCCCCAAACACATAGTACAGTGCAGCTCCCTCCCCCAACACACGGTACAGTGCTGCTCCCCCCAAAACACAGTATAGTGCAGGCCCTGTACTCTCACACACATACACAATAATGTATTCATACACTTGCACAATACTCAACCCTCCTCCTTGTTCCCCGTGCTGCTCTAGGCTCTGCTGCTCCGGTCTCATCGCTTCCACTGCTGGCACAGCGTGGCGCACGATGAAGTGATGTCATTGCGCGCCCGTTGAGTCCCAAGCAGAGGGGGAGTGATGGGAGAGGACGCTGTTATGGTTCTCAATGGCAAGAGAACATAGCCCAGCAAACATAAGAACTAGCTCTTGGAAGGATGGAAACTAAACTGACCATGAACTAAACCTGCCGCAACAACTAACAGTAGCCGGGTAGCGTAGCCTGCGTTTTATCCCTAGACGCCCAGCGCCGGCCGGAGGACTAACTAATCCTGGCAGAGGAAAATATAGTCCTGGCTCACCTCTAGAGAAATTTCCCCGAAAGGCAGACAGAGGCCCCCACAAATATTGGCGGTGATTTTAGATGAAATGACAAACGTAGTATGAAAATAGGTTTAGCAAAATTGAGGTCCGATTACTAGATAGCAGGAAGACAGAAAGGGCACTTTCATGGTCAGCTGAAAACCCTATCAAAACACCATCCTGAAATTACTTTAAGACTCTAGTATTAACTCATAACATCAGAGTGGCAATTTCAGATCACAAGAGCTTTCCAGACACAGAAACGAAACTACAGCTGTGAACTGGAACAAAATGCAAAAACAAACAAGGACTAAAGTCCAACTTAGCTGGGAGTTGTCTAGCAGCAGGAACATGCACAGAAAGGCTTCTGATTACAATGTTGACCGGCATGGAAGTGACAGAGGAGCAAGGCTAAATAGCGACTCCCACATCCTGATGGAAACAGGTGAACAGAGAGGATGATGCACACCAGTTCAATTCCACCAGTGGCCACCGGGGGAGCCCAAAATCCAATTTCACAACAGTACCCCCCCCTCAAGGAGGGGGCACCGAACCCTCACCAGAACCACCAGGGCGATCAGGATGAGCCCTATGAAAGGCACGGACCAAATCGGAGGCATGAACATCAGAGGCAGTCACCCAAGAATTATCCTCCTGACCGTATCCCTTCCATTTGACCAGATACTGGAGTTTCCGTCTGGAAACACGGGAGTCCAAGATTTTTTCCACAACGTACTCCAACTCGCCCTCAACCAACACCGGAGCAGGAGGCTCAACGGAAGGCACAACCGGTACCTCATACCTGCGCAATAATGACCGATGAAAAACATTATGAATAGAAAAAGATGCAGGGAGGTCCAAACGGAAGGACACAGGGTTAAGAATCTCCAATATCTTGTACGGGCCGATGAACCGAGGCTTAAACTTGGGAGAAGAAACCCTCATAGGGACAAAACGAGAAGACAACCACACCAAGTCCCCAACACAAAGCCGAGGACCAACCCGACGCCGGCGGTTGGCAAAAAGCTGAGTCTTCTCCTGGGACAACTTCAAATTGTCCACTACCTGCCCCCAAATCTGATGCAACCTCTCCACCACAGCATCCACTCCAGGACAATCCGAAGATTCCACCTGACCAGAAGAAAATCGAGGATGAAACCCCGAATTACAGAAAAAGGGAGACACCAAGGTGGCAGAGCTGGCCCGATTATTGAGGGCAAACTCCGCTAAAGGCAAAAAAGCAACCCAATCATCCTGATCTGCAGACACAAAACACCTCAAATATGTCTCCAAGGTCTGATTCGTCCGCTCGGTCTGGCCATTAGTCTGAGGATGGAAAGCAGACGAGAAAGACAAATCTATGCCCATCCTAGCACAAAATGCTCGCCAAAATCTAGACACGAATTGGGTACCTCTGTCAGAAACGATATTCTCCGGAATACCATGCAAACGGACCACATTTTGAAAAAACAGAGGAACCAACTCGGAAGAAGAAGGCAACTTAGGCAGGGGAACCAAATGGACCATCTTAGAGAAACGATCACACACCACCCAGATGACAGACATCTGAGAAACAGGAAGATCCGAAATAAAATCCATCGAGATGTGCGTCCAGGGCCTCTTCGGGATAGGCAAGGGCAACAACAATCCACTAGCCCGAGAACAACAAGGCTTGGCCCGAGCACAAACGTCACAAGACTGCACAAAGCCTCGCACATCTCGAGACAGGGAAGGCCACCAGAAGGACCTTGCCACCAAATCCCTGGTACCAAAGATTCCAGGATGACCTGCCAACGCAGAAGAATGAACCTCAGAAATGACTTTACTGGTCCAATCATCAGGAACAAACAGTCTACCAGGTGGGCAACGATCAGGTCTATCCGCCTGAAACTCCTGCAAGGCCCGCCGCAGGTCTGGAGAAACGGCAGACAATATCACTCCATCCTTAAGGATACCTGTAGGTTCAGAATTACCAGGGGAGTCAGGCTCAAAACTCCTAGAAAGGGCATCCGCCTTAACATTCTTAGAACCCGGCAGGTAGGACACCACAAAATTAAACCGAGAGAAAAACAATGACCAGCGCGCCTGTCTAGGATTCAGGCGTCTGGCGGACTCAAGATAAATTAGATTTTTGTGGTCAGTCAATACCACCACCTGATGTCTAGCCCCCTCAAGCCAATGACGCCACTCCTCAAAAGCCCACTTCATGGCCAAAAGCTCCCGATTCCCAACATCATAATTCCGCTCGGCGGGCGAAAATTTACGCGAGAAAAAAGCACAAGGTCTCATCACGGAGCAATCGGAACTTCTCTGCGACAAAACCGCCCCAGCTCCGATTTCAGAAGCGTCGACCTCAACCTGAAAAGGAAGAGCAACATCAGGCTGACGCAACACAGGGGCGGAAGAAAAGCGGCGCTTAAGCTCCCAAAAGGCCTCCACAGCAGCAGGGGACCAATCAGCAACATCAGCACCCTTCTTAGTCAAATCAGTCAATGGTTTAACAACATCAGAAAAACCAGCAATAAATCGACGATAAAAGTTAGCAAAGCCCAAAAATTTCTGAAGACTCTTAAGAGAAGAGGGTTGCGTCCAATCACAAATAGCCTGAACCTTGACAGGATCCATCTCGATGGAAGAGGGGGAAAAAATATATCCCAAAAAGGAAATCTTTTGAACCCCAAAAACGCACTTAGAACCCTTCACACACAAGGAATTAGACCGCAAAACCTGAAAAACCCTCCTGACCTGCTGGACATGAGAGTCCCAGTCATCCGAAAAAATCAAAATATCATCCAGATACACAATCATAAATTTATCCAAATAATCACGGAAAATGTCATGCATAAAGGACTGAAAGACTGAAGGGGCATTTGAAAGACCAAAAGGCATCACCAAATACTCAAAGTGGCCCTCGGGTGTATTAAATGCGGTTTTCCACTCATCCCCCTGCTTAATTCGCACCAAATTATACGCCCCACGGAGATCTATCTTAGAGAACCACTTGGCCCCCTTTATGCGAGCAAACAAATCAGTCAGCAGTGGCAACGGATATTGATATTTAACCGTGATTTTATTCAAAAGCCGATAATCAATGCACGGCCTCAAAGAGCCATCTTTTTTAGCCACAAAGAAAAAACCGGCTCCTAAGGGAGATGACGAAGGGCGAATATGTCCCTTTTCCAAGGACTCCTTTATATATTCTCGCATAGCAGCATGTTCAGGCACAGACAGATTAAATAAACGACCCTTAGGGTATTTACTACCCGGAATCAAATCTATGGCACAATCGCACTCCCGGTGCGGAGGTAATGAACCAAGCTTAGGTTCTTCAAAAACGTCACGATATTCAGTCAAGAATTCAGGAATCTCAGAGGGAATAGATGATGAAATGGAAACCACAGGTACGTCCCCATGCGTCCCCTTACATCCCCAGCTTAACACAGACATAGCTTTCCAGTCAAGGACTGGGTTATGAGATTGCAGCCATGGCAATCCAAGCACCAACACATCATGTAGGTTATACAGCACAAGAAAGCGAATAATCTCCTGGTGATCCGGATTAATCCACATAGTTACTTGTGTCCAGTATTGTGGTTTATTGCTAGCCAATGGGGTGGAGTCAATCCCCTTCAGGGGTATAGGGGTTTCAAGAGGCTCCAAATCATACCCACAGCGTTTGGCAAAGGACCAATCCATAAGACTCAAAGCGGCGCCAGAGTCGACATAGGCATCCGCGGTAATAGATGATAAAGAACAAATCAGGGTCACAGATAGAATAAACTTAGACTGTAAAGTGCCAATTGAAACAGACTTATCAAGCTTCTTAGTACGCTTAGAGCATGCTGATATAACATGAGTTGAATCACCGCAATAGAAGCACAACCCATTTTTTCGTCTAAAATTCTGCCGTTCACTTCTGGACAGAATTCTATCACATTGCATATTCTCTGGCGTCTTCTCAGTAGACACCGCCAAATGGTGCACAGGTTTGCGCTCCCGCAGACGCCTATCGATCTGGATAGCCATTGTCATGGACTCATTCAGACCCGCAGGCACAGGGAACCCCACCATAACATCCTTAATGGCATCAGAGAGACCCTCTCTGAAATTCGCCGCCAGGGCGCACTCATTCCACTGAGTAAGCACAGCCCATTTACGGAATTTCTGGCAGTATATTTCAGCTTCGTCTTGCCCCTGAGATAGGGACATCAAGGCCTTTTCCGCCTGAAGTTCTAACTGAGGTTCCTCATAAAGCAACCCCAAGGCCAGAAAAAACGCATCCACATTGAGCAATGCAGGATCCCCTGGAGCCAATGCAAAAGCCCAATCCTGAGGGTCGCCCCGGAGCAAGGAAATCACAATCCTGACCTGCTGAGCAGGATCTCCAGCAGAGCGAGATTTCAGGGACAAAAACAACTTGCAATTATTTTTGAAATTTTGAAAGCAAGATCTATTCCCCGAGAAAAATTCAGGCAAAGGAATTCTAGGTTCAGATATAGGAACATGAACAACAAAATCTTGTAAATTTTGAACTTTCGTGGTGAGATTATTCAAACCTGCAGCTAAACTCTGAATATCCATTTTAAACAGGTGAACACAGAGCCATTCCAGGATTAGAAGGAGAGAGAGAGAGAAAGGCTGCAATATAGGCAGACTTGCAAGAGATTCAATTACAAGCACACTCAGAACTGAAGGAAAAAAAAAAAAAAATCTTCAGCAGACTTCTCTTTTCTCTCCTTTCTCTGTCAATTAATTTAACCCTTTCTGGCCGGTCAAACTGTTATGGTTCTCAATGGCAAGAGAACATAGCCCAGCAAACATAAGAACTAGCTCTTGGAAGGATGGAAACTAAACTGACCATGAACTAAACCTGCCGCACAACTAACAGTAGCCGGGTAGCGTAGCCTGCGTTTTATCCCTAGACGCCCAGCGCCGGCCGGAGGACTAACTAATCCTGGCAGAGGAAAATATAGTCCTGGCTCACCTCTAGAGAAATTTCCCCGAAAGGCAGACAGAGGCCCCCACAAATATTGGCGGTGATTTTAGATGAAATGACAAACGTAGTATGAAAATAGGTTTAGCAAAATTGAGGTCCGCTTACTAGATAGCAGGAAGACAGAAAGGGCACTTTCATGGTCAGCTGAAAACCCTATCAAAACACCATCCTGAAATTACTTTAAGACTCTAGTATTAACTCATAACATCAGAGTGGCAATTTCAGATCACAAGAGCTTTCCAGACACAGAAACGAAACTACAGCTGTGAACTGGAACAAAATGCAAAAACAAACAAGGACTAAAGTCCAACTTAGCTGGGAGTTGTCTAGCAGCAGGAACATGCACAGAAAGGCTTCTGATTACAATGTTGACCGGCATGGAAGTGACAGAGGAGCAAGGCTAAATAGCGACTCCCACATCCTGATGGAAACAGGTGAACAGAGAGGATGATGCACACCAGTTCAATTCCACCAGTGGCCACCGGGGGAGCCCAAAATCCAATTTCACAACAGGACGCGGCAGAAAACACTCTCTCCTCCATCACTGCTTTCAATTGTATCGGAGTCTATGATGCCAAAAAGTTGAATCAGCGATGGGGGAAGGGGGAGTGGTGATGGCCCCCTCAATGGCCGTGTGGTGTGCCGCTATTAGCGGCACGCCACTGGTTCAGCTTGGGGCCCCTGGAGGAGCGGGGGCCCTAGAGAGCTGCCTGGTCTGCCTGCCCCTAATGCCAGCCCTGACTGTATGGAGGGCGATGTTGGGCGGGGCCATAATACTGTGTGTAAGCAATTATACAGCGTGAAAAGTTGGCATCATACTTTATGAGTACAATGAAAAGGCAATCTAGGGGCTTCAATAGGAGGAAAATAACTTTGTAAGGTCTGCAAAGTTGTGAGATATGCTCTTCTGTCATCCTGCCCAATATTGAGGTTTTTTGTGGGGGGAGACAAGCATGGGCCCAAATAGAACTTTTGCTATGGGGCCTCATGATTTCTATGTACCCCCCCTGGTACATAATGGTACACGTTTTTAGTGCGTTTCCGCAGTGGAAATGCTCTTATACCACATAAGCATTTTTTATCTGAGAATTTTCTGCATCTATTGAAAGCCTATGGGGGAAATCCCACATATAACTCAACATACTCGCAAGAGAAATTACCATATTGCGGAATTCAAACTCGCACGGGCAGGTCAGTTTACGCGGCATAAAAAAGCAGTTGGTATGACATTTCTAGAATTCACATCCACTTTGCTGGAACTGTAAGATGCTGCATTTTTTGCTCAGTGAAAATACGCAGTGTTAAAAACTCACCAAAAACTCATTGTGGAAACGGAACCTAATAGTGCCCATGCACCTAGGATTACTGTCAGCAGAACAGTTATCACTAGTGTTGAGCATTCCGATACTGCAAGTATCGGGTATCGGCCGATATTTGCTGTATCGGAATTCCGATACCGAGATCCGATATTTTTGTGATATCGGGTATCGGTATCGAAACAACATTAATGTAAAAATGTGTAAAAGAGAGAATTAAAATAAAAAATATTGCTATACTCACCTCTCCGACGCAGCCTGCACCTTACCGAGGGAAGCGGCAGCGTTCTTTGTTTAAAATTTGCGCTTTTCTTTCCTTTACGTGAGTCCCGGCTTGTGATTGGTTGCGTGCCGCCCATGTGACCGGGACGCAACCAATCACAGCAAGCCGTGACGTAATTTCAGGTCCTTCAGGATTTTAAAATTACGTTCCGGCGTTGTGATTGGTTGCGTCGCAGTCACATGGGAGACGCAACCAATCACAGCAAGCCGTGACGTAATTTCAGGTCCTTAAGGATTTTAAAATTACGTCCCGGCTTTGTGATTGGTTGCGTCGCAGTCACATGGGAGACGCAACCAATCACAAGCCGTGACGTCACGGGAGGCTGGACACGCGCGCATTTTAAAATGGGCGCGTGTCCAGCCTCCCGTGACGTCCCGGCTTGTGATTGGTTGCGCCGCGATCAACCAATCACAAGCCGGGAGGCTGGACACGCGCCCATTTTAAAATTTTAAAATGCGCGCGTGTCCAGCCTCCCGGCTTGTGATTGGTTGACCGCGGCGCAACCAATCACAAGCCGGGACGTCACGGGAGGCTGGACACGCGCCCATTTTAAAAAGCGCGCGTGTCCAGCCTCCTGTGACGTCACGGCTTGTGATTGGTTAATGGCGGCCATGTTGCCAGGACGCGGACCAATCACAGCAAGCCGTGACGTAATTTCGTCACGGCTTGCTGTGATTGGTCCGCGTCCCGGCAACATGGCCGCCCTGACCAATCACAAGCCGGGACTTCACGTAACCAAGTAAAAGCGCGAATTTTAAACAAACAACGCTGCCGGTTCCCTCGCTGAGGTCCAGGCTGCGTCGGACAGGTGAGTATAGCGATATTTTTTATTTTAATTCTTTCTTTTACACATTTATATGGATCCCAGGGCCTGAAGTAGAGTTTCCTCTCCTTCAGACCCTGGGAACCATCAGGAATACCGTCCGATACTTGAGTCCCATTGACTTGTATTGGTATCGGGTATCGGTATCGGATTGGATCCGATACTTTGCCGGTATCGGCCGATACTTTCAAGTATCGGACGGTATCGCTCAACACTAGTTATCACTCCCGCCTCTCCCATACACGTGAACTCTCCAATGAGTATTTGTATGTGTGAGCAGGATGCAGTGACGGACAGGAGGCAGAGCAAGGGTTAACAATTTTACTTAACAGGGGATACTCCACGCAGGGAGGCAAACAGTTAAAGGAAGGACAAAAACAGTTCAGATGCAAAAAGATGTGCAGAGTCAGTGAAAACAAGGGAAAAGATAGTGGCAGTTCATGTTAGATCAACTTAGCCTGTCAGTCATCTTCCAGGCTGTGGCAATTACGGAGCAGGCGATGACGCCAACAACGGCTGGGGCGGTGCTGTTCCAGTGGGGTCCTGCAAACAATGGTCCGTCTTCTGGCAGCAGTGGTCGGTGTCTGGTACGTGAGCCCCTAGTCCATGAGCAAACAAGGCCGCAGCACAATCAGGGTCTCCCGTGAGCGGGAAAGTATATGCTGGTAAGGTGGGTTACAAAAGTCTATCCAGTACTCGGTTCTTTCTCTGCGGCACGTGTGCTGTACTCACGGTCACGAAGCACATGGCACCTCGATCTCTGTCAGCTACGGGGCACGCTGCCCTTTTCTCTCTATGCTGCGCGCTGCCTGTTCCTGCCAAGATGAATCGCCGACAACCACTGGCGCGCTGCTTCTTCAGCGAGGTCCAGAAGACCACGGTCCGGCGACGAGGGCAGTAGCGAACAGTCCTGAACTCTTTCCTGGCCCTTAGGCTGGCGTGTGGCGCTTAACTGAACAGGGCTCCCGACTCTTTCCTTATTACTGCATTGGGCTCTGGCACTATCTGAGCCCGACATGGCCCGGCAGATATACCCTGGTGAATCGGGGTGCAGATGGCAGTCATGCACCCGATCTCTCTAGGCCACAGGGTCTGTCTGCTGCAGTCCGTCGCAGCGCCGGCGGTTCGGAGCACGCTGCCTGCCCTGCTGCTCGCACACTGGCTGCTTCGCGCGCTTTCTACCTCAGCTTCCGGTCTCTCTAAACAAGCCCCCTCTTCCTGGGTCATGGGGTCTGTCCGGTCCCCTATTCCTTCCCCCAAGAAACAGGGGATGCAGCCTCCTTACATATGTTCTCTGTGGGAAGAGTGGAGTAAGCTGCTGGCAGTGAGTTCTGGCAATGGCTCATCTGCCTGCAGAATAAAATGATCGGGTGCCTAAACTGAGACTGCGGGAGAAAGTGGGGAAGCTTCGCCGGATTCCGAGGATGAGTTTTCTGTACTATGTAAGAACTGCATGCTGCTGCACGGAGGAAACACTGCCAGCGGTGCAGTGACGTCCACTCTGCGCTTAGCCTGTGGCATGTGTAAATGTTTGCATTAGCCGGAACTTTCCAGAAGAGTGCAGCCGTGTGGCCCTCCCTCTGCTCATACAACTGAGCACAATGCTCATATTAAAGCTTGAAAACTCCTTTCCAGCCATAAGTGAGGCCTCTTATGGTGACCACTGATGGCCAAGGCATATTATGGCTACTTAGTGAGGAGTGTGCTGCCATGCCAGTTGTGTTGGATGCGGTGCCCACTGGGACATTCTGTATGCCAGTCACCACGTGTGACAACACAGATTTATGGAGGTGCGATAAAAGACAATACACCTATTTGGATGACAAATGCATAACAGTGCGGGGCGGGGATTCAGTAGCAGGGTGGCCGCACTGCCCGCACAGGCGCAGACCGGAACCCGGCATCAGAGCTAGGACGGCCAATGCTCTATGCGCCTGCTCCAGGCAGAAGAGCAGAGCGCAGGCGCCGGATTTTGGATGAAAACAGCGCTGAGGGGGCGGCAACAATCGCCCCAGAAGAGATGACTGACGGCAGTTGGGCGCTTCAAAGAGGGGGCTTCAGACCTGCCTCCAGGTACAAAGTATTACAGGTACAGGTATTTGAGCAAAATTATAAATACCTTTATTGTGGGAATATCAGCAACAAAAACTAAAAGAGTCACCTTGTTAGACCGCAGCATTACTGCTGCACAAGGTGGCTCTTTTAGTTTATAATGGCTGGAGGGGGTGACAGTGTCCCTTTAAAGGGAACCTGTCACCACGTTTTTGGAAGATGGGATAAAAATAGCGTTAAATAGGGGCAGAGGTGGGCGTTACATTAGTGTGTGTGTTATGCGTTTATTACCCACCTAAGTTGCCGAAATAACTTTGCAAAGTCTCCGTTTTCGCCTGTCAATCAGGCTGGTCAGGTCGCATGGGCGTTGTCTTCCCCCAGATTTGGCGTAGTTTTCCGTTGGTGGCGTAGTGGTGTGCGCATGCCCAAAGTCCGGAATCCTCTTCCAGGGGATTTAAAATAGCGCGGTGTTCGTTATTGCATTGGTGATCGGTGGGCGCGGCCATCTTCCTTTGGCCGCTCGTGCGCAGAAGCGGCGCTCTGCTGGCCGCGGCTTCAGGAAAATGGCCGCCGCGATATCCATCTGCGCACGCGCGGCATCCCGCGGCCATTTTCCTGAAGCCGCGGCCAGCAGAGCGCCGCTTCTGCGCACGCGCGGCCAAAGGAAGATGGCCGCGCCCACCGATCACCAATGCAATAACGAACACCGCGCTATTTTAAATCCCCTGGAAGAGGATTCCGGACTTTGGGCATGCGCACACCACTACGCCACCAACGGAAAACTACGCCAAATCTGGGTGAAGACACCACGCCCATGTGACCTGACCAGCCTGATTGACAGGCGAAAACGGAGACTTTGCAAAGTTATTTCGGCAACTTAGGTGGGTAATAAACGCATAACACACACACTAATGTAACGCCCACCTCTGCCCCTATTTAACGCTATTTTTATCCCATCTTCCAAAAACGTGGTGACAGGTTCCCTTTAAGCCCTTAATCTCTCCTCTGCTCCTTTCCTGTCTGTCCTCGCTCACAGACTGTCTGTACAAACTAAACTGACTCCTCCTCCAAACCAGGATCTTTATCCAAGGAAGCTGCCCTAAAACAGGGTTTTGAGCTCCCCCTCCTGGCCTGGATTTGGAAGGTGTTGTGTGTGTGATAACTTGCCAAAAGGAATCTCACTTGTCTCCAGGCATAGCACTATCCTCCCCAAGAGGAAGGCAGCACTTCTGTGGTACCTGAACTCCTGGGGTGCCACACTATCAGTATATGATTGGTGAAGACTGGGACCCCTTCAAATTTCCATAATTAAGTGATCATGGCCCTGATGTAGTGCAATGGCCTCTATCTAGCTTTTCCCTGCACAGTAGCGCCCTTTGCAGTGAGCATTTGTAAGCTCCTGCTCTTAAAGGGATATACCCATCTCCTAAATCCTATCCCAATATGTAGTAGGTGTAATAATAATAATATTAGCAAATACCACCAATTAGAAATGTAGCATAGTTTTTTTTATTCCTTATGTCTTTTTCCTCATGTGCAGGCATTGCAGGACCTTAGGTATCCATGGTTACGACCACTAGCAACTAGCTGTCACTTCATGAGTGGATGTAACCATGGATACCTAAGGTCCTGCAATGCAATGAGGAAAGAAACATAGCGAATCAGAAGAACTATACTACATTTCTAATTGGAGGTATTTACTGATTATATTATTATTACACCAAATCCCCGATGCCCTTGTCTCCTATAAAAAATGTAAAATAAAAAACCAACATATACTCACCTTAACGCCCAATTCCCGTGTCCCCTAGAAAAAAATAAAAAATAATAAACCACCATATACTGACCTGTCCGCCATAGTCCATGTATTCCAGAGTGGCAATCTCATGTGTAGAAGTCACATTGGGAGTTGTGACTGCTCTAACCGGCCGCCAGCGATACACTGACAGGAGGTAATCCCTCCCTATTGAACCTAGGTGAATCCACGTGTGTTCATTGAACTGTGCAGAATCACTGCGTCCAATACATTGTACGGGTGAAATGTATCTTGTGGAGGCTCACGTCTCCGCAATATAGACATGCTGCGGTCTGGAAAGACGCGCCACATGTCCGTCTCCGCAGGGAAGCCGCTGGCATCTGTGGATGCATAGTGGGAACAGGATTTCTTAAAATCCCATCCACTATGCTGTAACATCTGGCACAAGTGCGAAGCGTCCAACCCGCAGTGTTTACTGACCTTGTGCACTTACCTTTACTTTGTCGTGTCAGGTGCAGAGTCTCCACCGCTGCTCGGTGTCTATTATTGTTTGTAGCACTGACCACACATCTGTAACAGGGCTTATCAGCTCGCACCAGCTACTCGGGCAACGCCACTGATTGTCTGCAGCGCTTTTTCTCTGACATCAGTGCTGCACACAATAACAGACACCAGGAGCAGCGGTGCAGACTCAGCCCTGGACCCCGGGAGGGTGAATTAAGTGCAGTTTGTAGTTTCAAAATACACTGAGCCTGAGGACAAGGTTTTTCAGAAACCAGAAAATCCCTTTAAGATGGCAGTATCCCTTTAAATTGGTCCACGCAGATTTTCGCACTCGGAATGGTTAGGCATGCCAGCAGTGTCCTGGTGCGTAACCTGAAGCTCCTGCGTGCCAATGCAAAATCTTCCACGGGGGTCTTTATTAGTAATGGGCCAAAGGGGACTGCACCCATCCTAGTTACACCCCTGGCAATAATCTATAGACCTTCTGCACAACAAGTGGAGGGCAGTCTGGCTAGAACACGCACAAGCGACATCTCATCCCTTTCCCTGCGACATTTTCCACCTCATTCATATAACTACAGCAGCCCGCACGTCACACACAGGGAGGGGCCCCAAATCCCCAAATCACATAGCTCCGCCCACCGCCTGACGCCTGACAACACGTGACCAGGACCTGGAATGTGAAGAGCATAGCAGTGAGTGGGCGGGACGTGAGTTTCTAATTATTGACGTCACTAGCTGGGTGCCTGACGCAGGCGCAGTTTGGATCTACTGGTGGCCGGTAGCACAGCGGGACCGGAGTCCGGTGGGGCGGACACGGACCCGCAGAAGCTTTAAGGTGAGATGGGATAACCGGGGCTCGGTGTGGTGATGTGTGACCTGAACTTTGTGCCGGTAAATAGGAGGCCCGTGCGGGTTATATAATAGTGCAGGAGCGGCGTGTACAGGGGAAGCCGCTTATAGACGTCCGGTGTCCGCTGTCACCTATGAATGTTTGTGTGTAATATATATATATACAGTCTATATAATGTGTGTGTGTGTGATATATGTGCTTGTGTGTACATCCGACAATACACAGCTGTACATTGTGTAATCTTCCTCTGCATCATTTCTGGGGAAGTGTGTGTATGTTATGGATGTATAGAATTCTTAGTAATTTTTTTTGTGTTCCCATTTGTTGTGGATCTCAGAAGTCTGCGTTCCCCGTGTGTCGTTGCAGGTTATGTCACAGCTGTATGGTACAGTGGCTATGCTCGCCCTTGCAGCCATGTGCGGCCCCCGTATCCCCCGCCAGGCGGACAGTCCGGCACTACCCCATGGGAAGTGACTGGCGGCTGTCGTTGTCCCCACGCGGTGCGGTTCTGTAGCCGCTGAGCAGGCGGTGCGCTGTGACCATATGTAGGTCAGTGTGACTTCTGTGGATCGCTTGCTTGCAGTTATTACATAAAGATGACTGGGGAAATATGGAATCAGCATCTCGTTATCTCAGGGCACCGGCACGTTGATTGCAGTGACACGGACATTATTGCGACTATTTCTGAGTGATCAGGGCGAGGGGATTTTCCATTTAGTATTTTTATACTTTCTATATCTGCAGCGTTATAAGTGATAAACTCCAAAATTGCTTAGCTACCTCTACCCCCAATGACACTCTTGACGCCGCCGCACATCACGCTGCAGCCAATTTATACACCAGTATCCCTGTTGGTGTAGGCGACGCGCTTTGCTGACCCCTATTTAAAGGGGTTGTCCATCACCTCCAGCATCTTTTTTTAAATTAACTAGTCCCACTCTAAAAACAAAAGAAAAACTGAGCCCTTTGATAATAAATGAAAAGCCTCAGCATAATTTCTCTGTGAGCTACACATCATGGTAAAGACCATGAAAATTAATTGGGATATGTCGCACTAAAATAGAAAGGTGGTGGGTGATGAACAAAACTCCTAGAATTCTCCAGTGAGCGCAGGGGGGGAATAAGGGCTGCTCTGGTGGTCACTGCTGGAGCCAGAAGTGCTGAGAATGTCCAGTCTTTTCAGTTGCCTAACCCTGAGATCAGTGGGCAGGTGACTCCACATGGACTGAAAGTAAGGATATCCCCCCTAGAGTGGCGAGGAAAGGGTGGCTAGGTAAAGCATTTGTATTTTTGTTTATTAACAATCGTTTACCCATAAGAGAAGAAATCTCATCATGCTGGGATTTCACTCCGAAATCTGATGGATGCAAGAAAAAAAAAATCAGATGCCATACGGACCATACAGCTTGCGACTTTTCCAGATACATTACAATTGTGTAGCATAGGAAACTATAAATGGTCCTGTAAAAGATTAATAGCTGCTGAGTAAGAGCACGGATTGTATGCGGATGACAAGTGAGAAAATCGTCCTCCTGTCCTGGATGAGAATGGGACAGATTTATGCGCAAGTCGCCCAATAAGATGTCTGTGCCTGTTAGACCCTACTAGTGATGAGCGAACCTTCCCGGATGTTATCCGAGTATCTTGGGCGTGCTAGGATAATATTTTCGAGTCCATGCGGCTGCATGTTTTGAGGGGTTTGCCTGTGTGTTAGGCATTCCCCACATGTGTTGCAGCTGTCTATCAGCCATGAGACATGCAGCCACAGGGACTTGAACATATTATTCAAGCATGCCCAAGATACGAGCACGTTCACTCCTCACTGGACCCCACTTATAAAGAGCGTCTCTATGGATATAGTAGTATATTGGGGTAATGTGATATGAAATCCGCCACTGTGAGAGTGAACCAAAGTTTCCCTAAGTGAGCCTACTCTTTAGGCCGGTGCCCCATTTGCAACTGCAATGCCAGAAACTCGCGCCTCAATACCCGGTACTGCCACCGATGGTTCGGACCGAAGCGTTCAGCTGCATAGAAATACATGCAGCCGCACACTCCGGTCCCAGTGCCGGCGGCAGTGCCGGGTATTGAGGCGCGAGTTTCTCGCATTGCAAGTGGGACCCCGGCCTTACAGTGGTGGTTCACCTTTAAACACCTGTTTATAGCCTTGGAACTTTGTGAATAATGCACAGTGAGTCACTTATCCCAAACTTATCGGTACTGATCCCTTGTTTGAGCCTCTACAATACAGCAGCCATTTACTTGGCAGTTTACTGTAAGTTGGCACACAATGGAAGTCACAAGAACCAGTGTTGTTTAGACTTAAAGCAAGCAACTCTGTCTGATTTCAGCTCTAAAGTTTGAATCATTAATGCAGTTCTTGGCTCCGACTCATGGTGTAACTCCTGATCAGATCAGAATGTACAAAGATCTATATATAAATGATAAAATGGCTTTAAGGCTCGGTCCACACCCTGAAACGTGTCAAGAAATGAATGTTGGCATTCTGTGTTATGATTAGTGCTGGCGTCTCTAGAAATGGTATTAGAGCTGTAGCCACAAGAAAACAAGTACTCACGACTAGGGTTGAGCGAAACGGGTCGATCATTTTCAAAAGTCGCCGACTTTTGGCTAAGTCGGCGTCTCATGAAACCCGATCCGACCCCTGTGCTTGTCGGCCATGCGGTACGCGACTTTCGCGCCAAAGTCGCGTTTCAATGACGCGAAAAGCGCCATTTCTCAGCCAATGAAGGTGAACGCAGAGTGTGGGCAGCGTGATGACATAGATCCTGGTCCCCACCATCTTAGAGAAGGGCATTGCAGTGATTGGCTTGCTGTCTGCGGCGTCACAGGGGCTATAAAGGGGCGTTCCCGCCGACCGCCATCTTACTGCTGCTGATCTGAGCTTAGGGAGAGGTTGCTGCCGCTTCGTCAGAAGCAGGGAGAGCGTTAGGCAGGGTCCACTAACCACCAAACCGCTTGTGCTGCAGCGATTTCCACTGTCCAACACCACCTTCGGTGTGCAGGAACAGTGGAAGCTATTTTTTTTTTTTTTTCCCCTCAGCGCTGTAGCTCATTGGGCTGCCCTAGAAGGCTCCGTGATAGCTGTATTGCTGTGTGTACGCCACTGTGGAAACCAACTGCTTTTTTCAAAGCACATATCCTCTTGTTCCTTCCTTTCTGCACAGCTATCTTTTTTGTTTGTCCACACTTTTTATTTAATTTGTGCATCAGTCCACTCCTATTGCTGCCTGCCATACCTGGCTTACATTACTGCAGGGAGATAGTAATTGTAGGACAGTTTTTTTTTTTTTTTTGATTTTTTTTTGGGGGAGATTAAGATTGGCATTTCTGCTACAGTGCCATCCCTGTGTGTGCCATCTCTCACTGAGTGGGCCATAGAAAGCCTATTTATTTTTTCCGTGATTTGTGTTCTAAAATCTACCTCAACACAGAAACACTACATCAATCAGTGGGAGAAAAATATTGGCCTCAGTCAGGGCTTGTGTGCCACTGCTGTGTGTGCGCTATCTCTCATTCAGTGGGCTATAGCAAGCCTATATTTTTTTTTTTTTTTTTTTTTTTTTAATATTATTTGGTTTCAAAAGTCTCCCTGAAAAAAAAAAAAAACCTAAAAAAACAGTGGGAGAGTAATATTGCCCTTTCAGCTTGTGTGCCAGTCTTGACTCCTGGGTGTGCCACCTCTCTCCCTCTCATTCAGTGGGCCATAGAAAGCCTATTTATTTTTTTTTTTAAATATTATTGGGTTTCTAAAGTCTCCCTGAAAAAAACAAAAAATACATAAAAAAACAGTGGGAGAGTAATATTGCCCTTTCAGCTTGTGTGCCAGTCTTGACTCCTGGGTGTGCCACCTCTCTCCCTTTCATTCAGTGGGCCATAGAAAGCCTATTTATTTTTTTTTTTAAATATTATTGGGTTTCTAAAGTCTCCCTGAAAAAACAAAAAAAACCTAAAAAAACAGTGGGAGAGTAATATTGCCCTTTCAGCTTGTGTGCCAGTCTTGACTCCTGGGTGTGCCACCTCTCTCCCTCTCATTCAGTGGGCCATAGAAAGCCTTTTTTTTTTTTGGTTTTTTTAATATTATTTGGTTTCTAAAGTCTCCCTGAAAAAAACAAAAAAAACATAAAAAACAGTGGGAGAGTAATATTGCCCTTTCAGCTTGTGCGCCAGTCTTGACTCCTGGTTGTGCCACCTCTCTCTCTCTAATTGTGGGCCATAGAAAGCCTTTTTTTTTTTTTTAAATATTATTGGGTTTCTAAAGTCTCCCTGAAAAAACAAAAAATACATAAAAAAACAGTGGGAGAGTAATATTGCCCTTTCAGCTTGTGTGCCAGTCTTGACTCCTGGGTGTGCCACCTCTCTCCCTTTCATTCAGTGGGCCATAGAAAGCCTATTTTTTTTTTTTTAATATTATTTGGTTTCTAATTCTCCCTGAAAAAAAAAAAAAAACCTAAAAAAACAGTGGGAGAGTAATATTGCCCTTTCAGCTTGTGTGCCAGTCTTGACTCCTGGGTGTGTCACCTCTCTCCCTCTCATTCAGTGGGCCATAGAAAGCCTATTTATTTTTTTTTTTAAATATTATTGGGTTTCTAAAGTCTCCCTGAAAAAAAAAAAAATACATAAAAAAACAGTGGGAGAGTAATATTGCCCTTTCAGCTTGTGTGCCAGTCTTGACTCCTGGGTGTGCCACCTCTCTCCCTCTCATTCAGTGGGCCATAGAAAGCCTTTTTTTTTTTTGGTTTTTTTAATATTATTTGGTTTCTAAAGTCTCCCTGAAAAAAACAAAAAAAACATAAAAAACAGTGGGAGAGTAATATTGCCCTTTCAGCTTGTGCGCCAGTCTTGACTCCTGGTTGTGCCACCTCTCTCTCTCTAATTGTGGGCCATAGAAAGCCTTTTTTTTTTTTTTTTTTAATATTATTTGGTTTCTAAAGTCTCCCTGAGAAAAAAAAATAAATAAATTAGGTGGGAGATTAATATTGACATTAGTGCTTGAGTGACAGTCCTGCGTGTGTGTCATCTCTGTGATTTTGTGCCACAGAAAACAGAGTGTGTAACATTGTGCCTGATTTTCCTTGTGGTCTCACCAACCTGTTAAGGGATATTGAAATCATACTGAAGTTATAGCTCACCGTGTAAGTTGTTTGATAGCAACAAATAAAGTTACTTTGGTTAAGATTTTAAAACAATGAGGAAGTCTGGTGCAAGAGGTCGTCGTGGGCGTTCATTGTCAGCTGGTAATGATGGTAGTGGTAGTGGAGCATCAGGTGGTCGTGGGGATAAAAATATTCCACCTAAGTCTGGAGCTGTGGAGCCAGTTTCGTCGTCAGGCTACACAAGGCCTCGAACGCTCTCTTTTCTGGGAGTAGGAAAACCGCTTTTAAAGGCGGAGCAGCAACAGCAAGTTTTGGCTTACATTGCAGACTCAGCCTCTAGCTCTTTTGCCTCCTCTTCCGAAACTGGTAAATGTAAAAGCAGCGCGTCGCTTGTGGATGTTCACGGTCAGGGACAAGTCGCTTCCTTGTCCTCCTCAGCAAAAACTACAACAAGAGAGAAGGATGCAGCAGGCGACACAACGGGTCACTCCATGGAGCTCTTTACACATACCGTCCCTGGCTTAGAAAGTGAAACATTTAACAGGCCATGCCCATTACAAGTATATTCTGACATGGAGTGCACTGATGCACAGCCACAGCCAGAGTACTATGCTGCTCCTTTGACTCAGACCACCACATTGCCCTCTCAGGGTACAGATCCACAATCAGACCCTGATGAGACTATGTTGCCCCGCCACGAACGCTATACCACCGACCGACACAGTGACACAGACGAAGTTGCACACGAGCTCGAAGAGGAGGTAATAGATGACCCAGTTATTGACCCCGATTGGCAGCCATTGGGGGAACAGGGTGCAGGCGGCAGTAGTTCAGAAGCGGAGGTGGAGGAGGGGCCGCAGCAGGCATCAACATCGCAACAGGTTCCATCTGCCGGGCCCGTATCTGGACCAAAACGCGTGTCAAAGCCAAAACCTGTTGGAGCACAGCGTTGCCATCCGGTTAAAGCTCAGTCTGCAATCCCTGAAAAGGGATCAGAGTCTAGGAAGAGTGCAGTCTGGCATTTTTTTAAACAACATCCAACTGATCAGCGCAAAGTCATCTGTCAAAAATGTTCAACTAGCTTAAGCAGAGGTCAGAATCTGAAAAGTCTAAATACTAGTTGCATGCATAGACACTTAACCACCATGCATTCTCAAGCCTGGACTAACTACCAAACGTCCCTCAAGGTTGTAGCACCCTCGGCCAATGAAGCTAGTCAGCAACGCAACATCCCTTCCGTCACTGTAAGGCCACCATTTTCCGCACCACCGGCAGTATCTGTGCAGGTTTCTTTGCCAGCCAAAAGCAGTCAGGGTCAGGGAATCACCAGTTTTGTAGGAGGAAATATTGCATGTAGGGCACCGGCGGAAACAATACCGTCTCCAACCGTCTCTCAGTCTGCCATGTCCACCGGCACACCCGAAAGTTCCACGATCTACAGCTCTCCAGTCCAGCTCACCCTACATGAGACTCTGGTTAGAAAAAGGAAGTACTTATCCTCGCATCCGCGTACACAGGGTTTTAACGCCCACATAGCTAGACTAATCTCGTTAGAGATGATGCCCTACCGGTTAGTTGAAAGCGAAGCTTTCAAAGCCCTGATGGAGTACGCTGAACCACGATACGAGCTACCCAGTCGACACTTTTTTTCCAGAAAAGCCATCCCAGCCCTGCACCAGCATGTTAAACAGCGCATCGTCCATGCACTCAGGCAATCTGTGAGTACAAAGGTGCACCTGACTACAGATGCATGGACCAGTAGGCATGGCCAGGGACGTTATGTGTCCATCACGGCACACTGGGTGAATGTGGTGGATGCAGGGTCCACAGGCGACATCAATTTAGGGACAGTTGTGCCTAGCCCACGGTCTAGGAAACAGTTGGCTGTAGGCGTTCGCACCCCCTCCTCCTCCTCCTCGTCCTCCTGCAGAAGCTACAGCTCTTCCACAGAACGCAGTCGGCCAACCACTCCATCGGCAGATGACACTGTTGCACACCAGTTGTCCCATTATGGGCCAGCTACTGCCAAGCGTCAGCAGGCTGTATTGGCTATGAAGTGTTTGGGCGACAACAGACACACCGCGGAAGTTCTGTCCGAGTTCTTGCAACAAGAAACGCAGTCGTGGCTGGGCACAGTAGATCTTGAGGCAGGCAAGGTAGTGAGTGATAACGGAAGGAATTTCATGGCTGCCATCTCCCTTTCCCAACTGAAACACATTCCTTGCCTGGCTCACACCTTAAACCTGGTGGTGCAGTGCTTATTGAAAACTTATCCTGGGTTCTCCGACCTGCTCCTCAAAGTGCGTGCACTTTGCTCACATATCCGACGTTCGCCTGTACACGCCAGCCGTATGCAGACCTATCAGCGGTCTTTGAACCTTCCCCAGCATCGCCTAATCATAGACGTTGCAACAAGGTGGAACTCAACACTGCACATGCTTCAGAGACTGTGCGAACAGAGGCGTGCTGTTATTTATTTGTGGGAGGATACACGGGCAGGCAGTAGGATGGCAGACATGGAGTTGTCAGGTGTGCAGTGGTCGAAGATACAAGACATGTGTCAAGTCCTTCAGTGTTTTGAGGAATGCACACGGCTGGTTAGTGCAGACAACGCCGTAATAAGCATGAGCATCCCCCTAATGCGTCTGCTGATGCAAAGTTTGACGCACATAAAGGAGCAGGCGTCTGCACCAGAGGAAGAGGGAAGCCTTGATGACAGTCAGCCATTGTCTGGTCAGGGCAGTGTACAGGACGAGGTAGCGGGCGAAGAGGAGGTGGAGGACGAGGAGGATGATGGGGATGAGTATATTTTTAATGCGGAAACTTTCACGGGGGCACAGGAAATTGGTTGCGTGTCACGGCCGGGTTCTGGTTTTTTGAGGGACACAAGTGACGTAGATTTGCCTGCAACTGCCCCTCAACCAATCACAACCGGAGATTTGACAAGTGGAACTTTGGCCCACATGGCGGATTATGCCTTACGTATCCTACAAAGGGACACACGCATTACGAAAATGATGAACGATGACGATTACTGGTTGGCCTGCCTCCTTGATCCACGCTATAAAGGCAAATTGCAAAATATTATGCCACATGAGAACTTGGAACTAATATTAGCAACCAAACAATCAACTCTTGTTGACCGTTTGCTTCAGGCATTCCCAGCACACAGCGCACGTGATCGTTCTCACACGAGCTCCAGGGGGCAGCAGACTAGGAGTGTTAGGGGTGCACACATCAGAAGTGGCGTTGGACAGAGGGGTTTTCTGACCAGGTTGTGGAGTGATTTTGCTATGACCGCAGACAGGACAGGTACTGCTGCATCAATTGAAAGTGACAGGAGACAACATTTGTCCAGTATGGTTACTAACTATTTTTCATCCCTTATCGATGTTCTCCCTCAACCGTCATTCCCATTTGATTACTGGGCCTCCAAATTAGACACCTGGCCAGAATTGGCAGAATATGCATTGCAGGAGCTTGCTTGCCCGGCAGCAAGTGTCCTATCAGAAAGAGTATTCAGTGCTGCAGGGTCAATATTAACCGAAAAAAGGACTCGTCTGGCTACCCAAAATGTTGACGATCTAACATTCATTAAAATGAACCACAACTGGATTTCAAAATCTTTTGCCCCACCTTGCCCGGCCGACACCTAGCTTTCCTATGAAAAGCTCTTGCCTGTGAATTACTTTTCTAATGTCTAATTTGCTGCTGCAGATTGTACAGCATACGACATGTTTACACCTCCCTAAATGGCCAAACTCCCCACACGGGGCCGTGGTATCGCGACTTGGCGCAAGCACCCGTGAGACTGCTGTTTGTCTGAAGAGGTGGGTGTGCTCGCTTTTGGTTGACGGCATTGCTACTGGGTCCCTCATAGTACAATGTAGTGTCTCTGGCGGTGGTGGTGCGCACCCAACGTCAGACACACCGTTGTAACATGAGTGGCCCTGGGGCGGTCCCGCCGGCCTCAAGAGAGTTCCCCCCTACCCCAGCTCAAACTGGGCTCTACTACGTGCAAAATTATGTCGCACAGCTCCACCAATCTTTAGTCTATTCGCTGACATCATTCAATGTCTGGCACTGACAATACAAATTTGTAGACATCTATGATGCAACTTAAAGTAGTCTGTGTCTGTGTCCTATATTGGCACCATTAAATAGTTACTGCCAAATTACTATGTCAGAAACACAGCAGATGAGCCCACCCCTGTACCTAAGTATGCCATCTTTTTTTTTGTTTTGGTTGTTTTGCGAGACATTAACATCTATTTATATTTTGGGAGTACTGGGACAGACACTCCTTGCACTACTCCTCCACTCAGCACCAAGCTGCCTGCCCGTGTATCCATGTAACCGCTGTAAAACTGCCATGAGCCTATTGTTTGTTATTTTAGGCCTTTGATAGCCTGTCTGCGGTCCCTACTCCTCCACTGACCACCAAGCTGCCTGCCCGTGTATCCATGTAACCGCTGTAAAACTGCCATGAGCCTATTGTTTGTTATTTTAGGCCTTTGAAGCCTTTCTGCGCTCCCTCCTTCCACTAGTCCTCCACTGACCAGACCACTGCTGCCCGTGTACCCCTGGAACCAATTTTAAAGTGCCTACAGCCAGCCCATTTTATTGTGTTAGGCCTTCGAAGCCTGTCTGCGGTCCCTCCTTCCACTAGGCCTCCACTGACCAGACCACTGCTGCCCGTGTACCCCTGGAACCAATTTTAAAGTGCCTACAGCCAGCCCATTTTATTGTGTTAGGCCTTCGAAGCCTGTCTGCGGTCCATACTTCCACTAGTCCTCCACTGACCAGACCACTGCTGCCCGTGTACCCCTGGAACCAATTTTAAAGTGCCTACAGCCAGCCCATTTTATTGTGTTAGGCCTTCGAAGCCTGTCTGCGGTCCCTCCTTCCACTAGGCCTCCACTGACCAGACCACTGCTGCCCGTGTACCCCTGGAACCAATTTTAAAGTGCCTACAGCCAGCCCATTTTATTGTGTTAGGCCTTCGAAGCCTGTCTGCGGTCCATACTTCCACTAGGCCTCCACTGACCAGACCACTGCTGCCCGTGTACCCCTGGAACCAATTTTAAAGTGCCTACAGCCAGCCCATTTTATTGTGTTAGGCCTTCGAAGCCTGTCTGCGGTCCATACTTTAAATACTCCTCCACTCACCACCAAGCTGCCTGCCCGTGTATCTATGTAACCGCTGTAAAACTGCCATGAGCCTATTGTTTGTTATGTTAGGCCTTTGATAGCCTGTCTGCGGTCCTTACTTTAAATACTCCTCCACTCACCACCTAGCTGCCTGTGTATCCATGTAACCGATGTAAAACTGCCATGACTGCCTACTGTTTGTTATTTTAGGCCTTTGATAGCCTGTCTGCGGCCCCTACTTGCAATACTCCTCCACTGACCACAATGCTGCCTGGAGTGCCTGCCTGTGTATCCATGTAACCGATGTAAAACTGCCATGACTGCCTACTGTTTGTTATTTTAGGCCTTTGATAGCCTGTCTGCGGCCCCTACTTGCAATACTCCTCCACTGAGCACAATGCTGCCTGGAGTGCCTGCCTGTGTATCCATGTAACCGATGTAAAACTGCCATGACTGCCTACTGTTTGTTATTTTAGGCCTTTGATAGCCTGTCTGCAGCCCCTACTTGCAATACTCCTCCACTGACCAGACCACTGCTGCCCGTGTACCCCTGGAACCAATTTTAAAGTGCCTACAGCCAGCCCATTTTATTGTGTTAGGCCTTCGAAGCCTGTCTGCGGTCCATACTTCCACTAGGCCTCCACTGACCAGACCACTGCTGCCCGTGTACCCCTGGAACCAATTTTAAAGTGCCTACAGCCAGCCCATTTTATTGTGTTAGGCCTTCGAAGCCTGTCTGCGGTCCATACTTTAAATACTCCTCCACTCACCACCAAGCTGCCTGCCCGTGTATCTATGTAACCGCTGTAAAACTGCCATGAGCCTATTGTTTGTTATGTTAGGCCTTTGATAGCCTGTCTGCGGTCCTTACTTTAAATACTCCTCCACTCACCACCTAGCTGCCTGTGTATCCATGTAACCGATGTAAAACTGCCATGACTGCCTACTGTTTGTTATTTTAGGCCTTTGATAGCCTGTCTGCGGCCCCTACTTGCAATACTCCTCCACTGACCACAATGCTGCCTGGAGTGCCTGCCTGTGTATCCATGTAACCGATGTAAAACTGCCATGACTGCCTACTGTTTGTTATTTTAGGCCTTTGATAGCCTGTCTGCGGCCCCTACTTGCAATACTCCTCCACTGAGCACAATGCTGCCTGGAGTGCCTGCCTGTGTATCCATGTAACCGATGTAAAACTGCCATGACTGCCTACTGTTTGTTATTTTAGGCCTTTGATAGCCTGTCTGCAGCCCCTACTTGCAATACTCCTCCACTGACCACACCAATGCTGCCCGTGTACCCCTGGAACCTATTTAAAAGTTCATAGAGCCTAGTTATATATTTTATTTACTATTAATAAGGCCATGATGGACTACGCTGTACCACGCTACAAGCTAACCAGTCGACACTTCTTTTGCGAGAAAAGCCATCCCAACCCTCCACCAGCATGTAGAAGACCGCATTGTCCATGCACTCTGGCAATCTGTGAGTACAAAGGTGCACCTGACAACAGACGCATGGACCTGTAGGCATGGCCACGGAAGATTACGTGTCCATTACGGCGCAATGGGTTAATGTGGTGGATGCATGGTCCACAGGGGACAGCCTACTAAGTCTGTCTGCAGTCCCTAATTCAAATTGTCCTCCACTGTCTAAATCGGAACTTCCACCTTCTGGCTTTCGGCCTATAGTATCAGAAATTAAACTGCATTTGGCCTTCAACTTTGGTTAGGGCCTACTAACGGCTTCTGCCCCTCCCTGGTGTTGCCCTCAACTAAATAAAGCTGAGCTTCAACCTTCCGGCTCTCATTATGTGGTTTTAAAAAAAAAAATGGTGGTTAGGGCCTACTAACGGCTTCTGCCCCTCCCTGGTGTTGCCCTCAACTAAATAAAGCTGAGCTTCAACCTTCCGGCTCTCATTATGTGGTTTTAAAAAAAAAAATGGTGGTTAGGGCCTACTAACGGCTTCTGCCCCTCCCTGGTGTTGTCCTCAACTAAATAAAGCTGAGCTTCAACCTTCCGGCTCTCATTAAGTGGTTTTAAAAAAAAAAAAAATGGTGGTTAGGGCCTACTAACGGCTTCTGCCCCTCCCTGGTGTTGTCCTCAACTAAATAAAGCTGAGCTTCAACCTTCCGGCTCTCATTATGTGGTTTTAAAAAAAAAAATGGTGGTTAGGGCCTACTAACGGCTTCTGCCCCTCCCTGGTGTTGTCCTCAACTAAATAAAGCTGAGCTTCAACCTTCCGGCTCTCATTAAGTGGTTTTTAAAAAAAAATGGTGGTTAGGGCCTACTAACGGCTTCTGCCCCTCCCTGGTGTTGTCCTCAACTAAATAAAGCTGAGCTTCAACCTTCCGGCTCTCATTAAGTGGTTTTAAAAAAAAAAAAATTGGTGGTTAGGGCCTACTAACGGCTTCTGCCCCTCCCTGGTGTTGTCCTCAACTAAATAAAGCTGAGCTTCAACCTTCCGGCTCTCATTATGTGGTTTAAAAAAAAAAAATGGTGGTTAGGGCCTACTAACGGCTTCTGCCCCTCCCTGGTGTTGTCCTCAACTAAATAAAGCTGAGCTTCAACCTTCCGGCTCTCATTAAGTGGTTTTAAAAAAAAAATGGTGGTTAGGGCCTACTAACGGCTTCTGCCCCTCCCTGGTGTTGTCCTCAACTAAATAAAGCTGAGCTTCAACCTTCCGGCTCTCATTATGTGGTTTAAAAAAAAAAAATGGTGGTTAGGGCCTACTAACGGCTTCTGCCCCTCCCTGGTGTTGTCCTCAACTAAATAAAGCTGAGCTTCAACCTTCCGGCTCTCATTATGTGGTTTAAAAAAAAAAAATGGTGGTTAGGGCCTACTAACGGCTTCTGCCCCTCCCTGGTGTTGTCCTCAACTAAATAAAGCTGAGCTTCAACCTTCCGGCTCTCATTAAGTGGTTTTAAAAAAAAAATGGTGGTTAGGGCCTACTAACGGCTTCTGCCCCTCCCTGGTGTTGTCCTCAACTAAATAAAGCTGAGCTTCAACCTTCCGGCTCTCATTATGTGGTTTAAAAAAAAAAAATGGTGGTTAGGGCCTACTAACGGCTTCTGCCCCTCCCTGGTGTTGTCCTCAACTAAATAAAGCTGAGCTTCAACCTTCCGGCTCTCATTAAGTGGTTTTAAAAAAAAAAAAATTGGTGGTTAGGGCCTACTAACGGCTTCTGCCCCTCCCTGGTGTTGTCCTCAACTAAATAAAGCTGAGCTTCAACCTTCCGGCTCTCATTATGTGGTTTAAAAAAAAAAAATGGTGGTTAGGGCCTACTAACGGCTTCTGCCCCTCCCTGGTGTTGTCCTCAACTAAATAAAGCTGAGCTTCAACCTTCCGGCTCTCATTAAGTGGTTTTAAAAAAAAAATGGTGGTTAGGGCCTACTAACGGCTTCTGCCCCTCCCTGGTGTTGTCCTCAACTAAATAAAGCTGAGCTTCAACCTTCCGGCTCTCATTATGTGGTTTAAAAAAAAAAAATGGTGGTTAGGGCCTACTAACGGCTTCTGCCCCTCCCTGGTGTTGTCCTCAACTAAATAAAGCTGAGCTTCAACCTTCCGGCTCTCATTAAGTGGTTTTAAAAAAAAAAAAAATGGTGGTTAGGGCCTACTAACGGCTTCTGCCCCTCCCTGGTGTTGTCCTCAACTAAATAAAGCTGAGCTTCAACCTTCCGGCTCTCATTATGTGGTTTAAAAAAAAAAAATGGTGGTTAGGGCCTACTAACGGCTTCTGCCCCTCCCTGGTGTTGTCCTCAACTAAATAAAGCTGAGCTTCAACCTTCCGGCTCTCATTAAGTGGTTTTTAAAAAAAAATGGTGGTTAGGGCCTACTAACGGCTTCTGCCCCTCCCTGGTGTTGCCCTCAACTAAATAAAGCTGAGCTTCAACCTTCTGCTCCAAATTACCATTTTAAAAAATGCAATAGGCTTTTCCGGCCTACTAAAGGTGTCTGCCCCTCCCTGGTGTTGTCCTCAACTGAACAAAGCTGAGCTTCCACATTCTGGCTTTCGCCCTATACTATCAGATATTAAACTGCATTTGGCCTACTAGTGTGGTTAGGCCCTTGAAACAGTGTCTGCTGCTCTTGGGTTTGCTACTCCACTGAACAAAGCAATGCCGCCTGTTTAGTCCTGTTACCAATTTTGAACTGCATGTAGCCTACTTTATTCTTTGGCCCTATATCTGTTTCCTCCTCATCCTGCCCATTGCCCAGCCACTGCTAAATGAGTCTGCTGGTACATTGACCTAGACCACTACATTCCCCTTGTACTCTACACAGCCAGAATCTGTCCCTGCTGAAAGTAAGGTTCCCCTTCCCGCATGTTATACCACCTTACACAGGGACAAAGAGGAAGGTGCAGATGAAAGTGCAGGTTCCTTCATCAGGTGGGGGGGCATACTCGTTGGCGACGTCACTGGCACAGGGCCCCTCAGAGTACGCAAAAGTGTCGCTGCTGGTGGGAGGCGCCCCCGCCATGCAAACACACCGCCGTACTTTGAGGGGCCCTGTGCCAGTGGCAATGCGAACGAGTGGGCCCCCCCCCTGCTTGCTCAGGATCACAGCACTTGCAACTTTTAAATACTTACCTTTCCCTGCAACACCGCCGTGACGTAGTCCGCATTTCCTGGGCCCACGAAAAACTTGAGCCAGCCCTACTCCCCCCACAACTTTCCCCCAATTCCCTATGCCCAACTATTATTATACAGTTAATTAAGATTGGCAAGCTTCAGAAACAAGAATGGATGTTTTTGGCATTAAAATGGGCACTGTAGGTGTTTTCCTGGCCTCCACTCACTGCCGACTATGCTTCCCCATTGACTTGCATTGGGTTTCGTGTTTCGGTCGATCCCCGACTTTTAGCGATAATCGGCCGACTGCACTCGACTCGACTCTGGACAAAATCGGGTTTCCCAAAACCCTACTCGATCTTAAAAAAATGAAAGTCGCTCAACCCTACTCACGACAGAGACATGGCGGCTCGACCAAGCACTGGCCATAGATCAGACTGCCCTTTTGAGGTCAATCACGGAGAAAATTTGAAACGTAACCATCTGTTATTTACGTTTGCTCTCCAGGCTTTTCCTACACCTGTTTTTTGCATTTTTTGCCACCCCCTCAGTGTTTTAACAGAAGACTGAGAGGTTAATGATACCTCCAGTAGATGGACTGGAGGAAGCAGGTAGGAAAATCATTAAGTGAAATGTAGTTTGTTATTGTAATTGTTTTATCCCATGGGAAGATGTGGTGACAAGGCTCATTACTAACTGTGAAGTGTCCTCAAGAAAGCCTTCTCTGAATGGAAGCTTGTTTCTTATCTGGACCATGACCACTTTGGATATGCCAGTAAGCCAATCCTAAAGTTTTCATCTGTTGTGTCATTATAATCTGTGGGTTACCTGGCCGTAAGTGTTCAGTTTCCCCGCAGCGCCCCCACAGGGGAATGACGCATTGCCCAGTGTCTTTTACAATTATTGGGTAATTTGTTTAGTGTAGGAAAGGATTGGTCGTCCTGAGCGAGACACTCTCTGTAACCACTCGTCACTTTGGCCAAAAGGTGATCCTGAATATCCCACCTTCACCTATTATCTCCGAAATACCTAGTTGACAATCTGAAAACAAGTTCTTTTTTTTAAAGAGCATGATTGTATTACGATGTTTGGGTATTTGTATGGATTCAGATGGAGAAGTCTTCCTCTGGCTACGTGGAATAATGGATTAGGGGATAGTTTCTGTACGTATCAATAAGGCTATGTTCACATCACGTTTTAGGCTACTTTCACACTAGCGTCGTGCACTGCACGTCGCTATGCGTCGTTTTGTAGAAAAAACGCATCCTGCAAAAGTGCTTGCAGGATGCGTTTTTTCTCCATAGACTTGCATTAGCGACGCATTGCCACACGTCGCAACCGTCGTGCGACGGTTGCGTCGTGTTGTCGGACCTTCGCCACCAAAAAACGTTGCATGGAATGTTTTTTGGTGCGTCGTGACAGTCTTTTCCGACCCCGCATGCGCGGCCGGAACTCCGCCCCCGCCTCCCCGCACATCGCAATGGGGCAGCGGATGCGTTGAAAAACAGCATCCGCTGCCCCTGTTGTGCGGCGCTTTCACTGCTTGCGTCGGTACGTCGCAACGACGCAATTCGTCGTAGGACGCTAGTGTGAAAGTAGCCTTATCCACACGTCAGTGGCTTCCTCGAGGCTTGCGCCTGAAGCTCTGAAAAACGAGTTGCAGATATTTGTCCTGATGGAGCTGTTGACTTTATTAATGCAGCCGGAGTCGCTTTATGCTTTGTCGGACATCAGTGCAATTGTCCGTCCAGTGGGCATAGTAATTAGACAGCGTTTTCTCCTTACGACACTCACAATAGGGCTTTGCCAACAGGAACGTGAAATATCGCCTGGTTAGTCACAGTCTGTAAAGTTGAAAACCGGTTTTTGTAAATAGAAGCAGCATTTTTTTTCTAACCTCTGCCTCTATACAAATGATGTTCCTACATGGAGCCAGACTATAGGAAATGTATCTCCTTTCCTTGTTCTGTGTCTAGGACATGTGATGAATAGATTGGTGACCCTCTTGGCTAAATAATATTTTAATGTGAAAAGTCCACCCTGTACTGTAAGTATTTTACTACAAAGTGCTGCATCATGGTGAAATAAGCTGACATATATCTCATATGACAGTACCTCTATTATGGTTCCTAATAATTGCTGGATGTTATACTGGTGCAAATATTATTATTTATTTATATAGCACCATTAATTCCATGGTGCTATACATGAGAAAGGGGTTACAAATAGTAAGTACAAATGGTAAGGTGACTATCATTTCTTGGGTCCACTTTACTGGAAAGACAATACAGGTCATTGAGTTATCCTCCAGATGATTTATTCCATCATGACAAGCCCTTCTCGAAATGAAGCTAGGCTGGTGGACAGCTGGCTGTTACCTCCAGAGTAAGGTGCAGCCGGTCATGGGAGATGTAGTGGTATTACGTTAGAGACTGAGATCTCCCACTTTGTCCCCTAATGAACCCTGATGCCGTAGGAGGAAACGCGTCGGGTCTATGAATAAGGGACTGTTAAAATAAGTGTCTTTGTTTCTGATACCATATTTATGATGGGGTTTTTTGATTTCTGATACCTTATGTGATGGTGGGAATTTTTGACACCACACCTGGGATTATGAACGAGTGATTATTCCTTATTCTGATACCATATTGGATGATGGAATTCTGTGATACCATATGTGATGGTGGAAATATCTGATACCAGATTGGGTGGTGGAAATGTCTTGATACCTGATTGGATGGTGGAATTCTGAAATGAGAATCACTAATGATTAATGCCTATATTTTCCTGATACCATCCTGATGGCTTTTCTGTATAGGGGTGATACCTGACAGCTTACATTTAGTGGGGATACTGATATCATGCCTATATCTCCATGCCCTTGCCACGTTTTGATATCCAGAACGCCCCCCTGATGGTGGTGTACAGTATAGGAACAAATATTTACATATTCCATGTTTAGGATCCCTAATAGGAGGGACAGTATACGTTTATGACCCTCTGGAACCCAAGATATTGAAAGGCTCAGATCTCCTACCAGACACAAGGAGAACATTATAGATTTATATGTTGTATCTCAGTCATTTGCATCTACATATGACATTTGTCTACATCCTGAAGATTCCTTTTGGCGACAGGCAGTCTTTACAAGGAGACTTAGTTGGGAACATTGATGCACATACATTGTTTTTTCCGACTTTCTATCTGTTTTGTGTCTACAATTTGGGCTAAGGTACAATAGGGTGAGTAGATACACTGACGTTGAGTGGTGGCTTCACGGAGTATAAATTGGGGTGCCAACCTCCGCTGTCGTGAAGGGAGAGAACTAGGGCGAGGTTGGGACCCGTTAGGTCTACATATCTACCTCCTGAAAGTATTTGGGTGATCCCTGACACCGCTCAAAGCATTCTAGTTTGTTTGACTTTATATGTGCCGTTGGTTATTAGTCCTAATGCTTTTAGAATTTTTTTTTTTTGAAAGTTGCGGTAATTTTTAGGGGTCAATCTTTTCTTGTGGTTGTACATGTTTGACTTTGGCCTCACCTAGTTACCGTATTCATGATTTAGTGTTCACCGTATTAGATCTTCTCTATTGGGTGATGGGGAGCAGACCACAAATTTGCCCTTATTCTCTAATGGCAAAATGTATATCGATGATATACTTTTAGCATGAGAATGATATACATCCGAATCCTGGAGACCAACTGCTGGATCCAGCGAAGATGACTAATTTCTGGTTCTGAATAGCTTGAGAAAAATACCCCCCAACAACTCCTCTTAAAGGAGGGAAAAAAGAGAAAACGGCTGTCTATGTATTGTATGAAGTATAATTTAGCTGAATGACTGCTCACTTTTGCAAGTTATGTGAACGATGGCTGCAACACCGTATCCGTTTGTATGAGGTATAGGAGTCTACTTTAAGCTGGTGCTGTCAAATGGTGTCCTTCCAAATGGTATCTAGGATAAGTAGAGAGTCAACCATGAAGAGGAAAATCCCCTTCGGCACTGCTGATATACCCCGTGTTGTCGCTACTGACAAAAGTCTAAAAACAAGTTGGAATAATTAAAGGCTATGCATTTTGTCACTGAATCTAGGCCCCAACCTGAAATGGTGGTGTCCTCTATCTACATGGTCAATTGTCTAGTATCTGATTTTCTTACTTTGCAGAAAACCCCTAGTAGGCCTTGTTTTCACACTATCATAAAGTGCTGCTACTTATGGACCCTACTCCACTGGATCCATTAAATCCTATATGCCTTACTGGTGCCTTAGGAAATGTCTGATGGACCTTCAAAGGAATCTCCACAAGCTCTTGAACATGTGAGCATCTAGGGCTCTATTCATACTGGCTCCCTGGATGCTATTTACAGGCTCTCTGTTCCGAAGCATCCGATTTTTGATCAGTTTATGATCCTTCCTTGACAAGTGTGCGCCTCCCCTTACATAATCAGTCCTGTGCGTAATAACCCCCATTGCTGTTTTGGCCATGGTTGTGAATTCTCCATCGTTTGCATAGTACTCCCTGAAGATGTCTGTGTGTGTGATAGGGGTGGGAGCCGCATCTGTGTGTGCTCTGGGCAGGGTACATATGTGTACAGGCTTCCACGGCACACGGGGCGTCTGCTCGCTGCTAGGTCTCCTGATGTGTAGGATAGAGATTCCGCTTATCATTTCTATGATGTCAATATTGTTATCTTTTCTCTCTGCAGATGTGTTACATGAACCCTGCACTTTCCAGAACGCTGTGCGACGTCTCCATATAGTCTAGAACTCTGCGCTTTCCTTTTTCTCTAGGTAAGATATATATGGAAACAGCTAATTAATCCTTTTAATATTTTGGTGCTGAGGCTGTGATGGTTCCATGTGTAACATTGCTGTTGCACGTCACTTATACCGTGGGAGTCTGACCTGGCAGTGCATTTGTGTACATCTGTGCATGTCGGCAGTCATTCTTTTCATCCGATCCACAAGCTCCCTGCTATAGTCACTGTTTCTTTTTCTCCATAAAGTAAAAGGCCTTGTCCTACCTATTCATACACAAAGGAGAACTCCTCCATGAATTTTGTATTTTACTTACTCGGATCTGTCAGCTTAATGTGCAGCTGTCTGTAATGGTGGCGTACTACAGCCACAGGTTAGTACTCCTTGTTTTGCTAACAGGAGCGCTCACAGACTATAGAAGATTTGTAGTTGGCTCTCATGGACTACAGGGTGGATATTGTGTACGCACACATAGTCAGTGCCCTCCTCGTAAATATACAGTGGGGGAAATAAGTATTTGATCTCTTTTTGATTTTGTAAGTTTGCCCACTAACAAAGACATGAACAGTCTATAATTTTAAGGGTAAATTAATTTTAACATAGAGAGAGAGTATCAAAAATAAAATCCAGAAAATCACATTGTATAAATTATATACATTTATTTGCAATTTAGCAGTGCGAAATTAGAGAGAAGTATTTGATCCCCTACTAACCATTGAGTTCTGGCTCCTACAGACCAGCTTGACGCTCCTAATCAACTCTTTACCTGCATTAAACAAAACTGTCTTACATAGTCGCCTTTATAAAAGACTCCTGTCCATAGACCCAATTAATCAGTATCAGACTCTAACCTCTACAACATGGGCAAGACCAAAGAGCTTTATAAGGATTTCAGGGACAAGATCATAGACCTGCACAAAACTGGAATGGGCTACAAAACCATAAGTAAAACGCTGGGTTAGAAGGAAGCAACTGTTAGTGCAATAGTAAGAATATGGAAGAAATACAAAATGACTGTCAATCAACACCGATCTGGGGCATCATGAAAAATCTCACCTCGTGGGGGTATCCTTGATCATGAGGAAGGTGAGAGATCAGCCTAAAACTACACGGGGGAACTTGTTAATGATCTCAAGGCAGCTGGGACCACAGTCACCAAGAAAACCATTGGTAACACATTACGCTGTAAAGGCTTAAAATCCTGCAGTGCCCGCAAGGTCCCTTTACTCAAGAAGGCACATGTGCAGACCCATCTGAAGTTTGCCAATGTACACCTGGATGATTCTGTGAGTGATTGGGAGAAGGTGCTGTGGTCAGATGAGACAAAAATTGAGGTCTTTGGCATTAACTCAACTTTCCGTGTTTGGGTCATACACAGCATTTCTCTTCCTCCAAAGAACACCGTCCCAACTGTCAAGCATAGAGGTGGAAACATTATGTGTTGGGAGTGTTTCTCTGCTAAGGGCACAGGACTACTTCACAGTATCAATGGGAGAATGGATGGGCCATGTGCCGTAAAATCCTGAGTGACAACCTCCTTCCCTCCACCAGGACATTAAAAATGGGTCGTGACTGGATCTTCTAACAAGACAATAACCCAAAACATACAGCCAAGGCAAAGGAGTGGCTCAAAAAGAAGCACATTAAGGTCATGGAGTAGTCTAGCCAGTCTCCAGACCTTAATCCCGTAGAAAACTTTTGGAGGGAGCTCCAAAGTTGCCAAGCGACAGCCTCAAAATCTTAATGATTTAGGATGGCTTCACACTTGCGTTGCTGTGCGCTGCGGATGGCAGCGTATTTCCTCCTTGCTTCCTCTGTGAAGCTCCGCCTACTGCCGCCTGCGTCTTGTGTACCTATCTTTAACATTGGGTACGCACGGACATGCTTTGTATGCGAATGTGTCCGCATACGGCGGTTTGAGGTTTCCGTGTGGTGGCCCCACACCTCAAATCGCCACATGCGGACACATCCGCATACAACGCATGTCCCTGTTTATTCTATGTTAAAGATAGGTATGCAGGATGTAGGCGGAGCTTCACGGAAGAAGTGCACTGCCATCCTCAGCACACAGCAACGCAAGTGTGAAACCAGCCTTAGAAATGATCTGCAAAGAGGAGTGGACCAAAATTCCTCCTGACATGTGCGCAAACCTCATCATCAACTGCAAAAAGTCTGACTGCTGTGCTTGCCAACAAGGGTTTTGCCACCAAATATTGAGTCTTTGTTGCCAGCGGGTCAAATACTTATTTCTCACTGCAACTTGCAAATTTATATAATTTATACAATGTGATTTTTCTGGATTTTATTTTTGACATTCTATTTCTTAATGTTAAAATTAACCTACCCTTAAAATTATAGACTGTTCATGTCTTTGTCAGTGGGCAAACCTATAAAATCAGCAAGGGATCAAATGTGACGGGGTGTACGGCAGAGCAAGAAGGGACAACAGGCCAAGGGATGATTCCACAGATTTATTATCAAGATCGCTGGAACAACACATGCAGGTAGATCTACAGAGTCCACAATTAGTCCAACGGAACAGGTTCGGGGGCACCTCCCGATAATCCTTGTGCCAGCTAACAAAACAATAGTCCACACGAGTCCAAGCGATCACAAAACAATCCCACGAACGACAAGATATGTCCTCAGCTCAAGTCTCGCCCCGTTCGCTTCCGCAGTCACAGATGGACATGGGGTCTTGCCTCAGCTAAGAATCCCCACTCCTTCTCCTTCAAAGGTCAACTCACATCTGATCTCAAAATAAGAATGGATTGTCTGAGCTCCTGGGATCCGCCCATGAAGGGGGGTAGGGGTCACACCTTCTATTCAATGGTTGGGTCCATCAGAAGATTCTAGACTGTTCGGCTCCGTAGTATGTACATTTGACTAGCCACCTGCTGTGAGGAAGAATAGCTATTCCTTCACTAGTTGACAAAGCTTAATTACATTATAGCTTAGGGCTGCAAGTATTGGGGGAAGGAGACATTGTTACAGGTAAAGGTACCGTCACATTAAGCGACGCTGCAGCGATAGCGACAACGATGCCGATCGCTGCAGCGTCGCTGTTTGATCGCTGGAGAGCTGTCACACAGACCGCTCTCCAGCGACCAACGATGCCGAGGTCCCCGGGTAACCAGGGTAAACATCGGGTTGCTAAGCGCAGGGCCGCGCTTAGTAACCCGATGTTTACCCTGGTTACCAGCGTAAAAGTAAAAAAAACAAACAGTACATGCTCACCTGCGCGTCTCCCAGCGTCTGCTTCCTGACACTGACTGAGCTCCGGCCCTAACAGCACAGCGGTGACGTCACCGCTGTGCTTTCACTTTCACTTTAGGGCCGGATCTCAGTCAGAGCAGGAAGCAGACGCTGGGGGACGCGCAGGTGAGTATGTACTGTTTGTTTTTTTTACTTTTACGCTGGTAACCAGGGTAAACATCGGGTTACTAAGCGCGGCCCTGCGCTTAGTAACCCGATGTTTACCCTGGTTACCATTGTAAAACATCGCTGGTATCGTTGCTTTTGGTGTCAAACACAACGATACACGGCGATCGGACGACCAAATAAAGTTCTGGACTTTATTCAGCGACCAGCGACATCACAGCAGGATCCTGATCGCTGCTGCGTGTCAAACTAAACGATATCGCTAGCGAGGACGCTGCAACGTCACGGATCGCTAGCGATATCGTTTAGTGTGACGGTACCTTAACTCCCAACACAAGAACATACATAAATTACTGCTAATAGAAACCAGAGAACAGTTACATACATGAAATGGCATATTATTCAAATACAGGACAGGGTAAAAGTACATATCATGACATCAAATACTTACTTCCCCTCTGTACCGTACTCATTTTGATGCATGTGCTGTATTTTTTTTACCTTTCCCTTTTTTGTGCTGTCTTCATTGCTAGTAGTCCAAGGTTGTCACTGTATAATTCTGCTCTCACATACTAAAGAGACAGATCTGCTTTAGGTGAAGGATGGGGGGTTATCCAAACTTTATTAATATGATCCAAAGTTTATAGCTTTGTATTCCACTGTTGATGAAGAGAGTGCATCTTACTCCAGCACAAAGCTGAGACATGGGTCTTTTTTTTTTTTTGTTGTTTTTTTTTTTGTGCTGTAAATTCTGAATTATTTTTTTGGGCTGTGCTCAACTATTCATTTTCCCTCTAAGCTCCATCCACTTTTTGAAAGCTTAGGCTATGTGCACACGTTGCGGATTTTGATGCTTTTCTGCGGCATTTTTGGCTGAACGGATTCGCATCAAATCCACAGTGTAGTGCACAGCCAATGTTAATCTATGTGAAACTGACATTTGTTGTGCATATGCTGCGGAAAAAAACGTGCGGATTCAATTCTTTTGGCAGATCTGCAGCGCTTCTGAACCCATTGACTTCTATTGAGTCAGGCACATTTGCAGCAAACCCACAGATGTAAAAAAAGATCTGCGGTTTAGCTGCGGATGAAACTGCAGATCGGGAGGAGGGAGTGTGTGGGCGGAGCTATGTGCATGTGTAGTGTGTGCGGGGGTCTGTGTCTGTGTGTGCGTGTCTATGTAGGCATCCATTGTCTGATGGGATTACTGCTCCCATCCGGCAATGAATGCTCACAGTGACAGCACTGCCGATGATGGGGAACGTAGTCCCATCAGATCCCATCAGACAATGGCTGTGTTCAGTAGTTTAAAAAAACAAACAAAAAACATAGAACATACAACATATAACATACAGTACATACTTACCAATCACCTAGTCCCCAAAGCTCTCGATTCTACTGTAATAAAGATAACATAATAAACCATAGTCCACTTAATAACGAGGGTCCCACGACTATCTCCCGTGTAGAACAGTGACATCGGGCGATGTCAGCGCTCTACAGGGGCCCCGCGATGAACTGACAGCGGGGGTAATCCTCCGCAATGTATATCCCTCCGCCGCTGCCGGGAGAGAGGTCACTAAGTTCATTTTCTCTCCAGCAACGCAGTGTGAGAAAATTCCCACACATCATTGCCGTAAAGCGAGACAATGAACTCAAGTAACCTCTTCAGCGATGCACTGCAGGAGCCATTATCTCCTGTCAGTGTGTCACTGGAGGCCCTATAGAGCAGTGACATCACCCGATGTCACTGTTCTATAGGAGAGATCATTGTGGGACACTTATTAATTGGACTATTTAGGACAGGTAGTATACGGTTGGTTTATTTTTTGCAGGTGGTCGATGGCTTCGGGGGAATTAGTCGTGGTTGTAAGTATGATGAAATTAAGAATATTAAAATACTTTTTTTTCTGGCTGTGTGTTTTTTTTTATAACTCTTTCACTACTATAGGATTAGTAATGGATAGGTGTCTTATTGACGCCTCTCCATTACTAACCGGGCTTGATGTCGCCTTACAATACAAAGGTGACATTAACCCCTTATTACCCCATATGCCAGCGCTACAGGGCAGTGGGAAGAGAGGGGCTAAGTGCCGTAATTGGCGCATCTAACAGATGCGCCATTTCTGGGGTGTCTGGGAGCTGGTATTTGTAGCCAGGGGGGGGGGGGGGGGCAATATCCACGGCCCCTCTCTAGGCTATGAATATCAGCCTGCAGCTATCTGCATGGCCTTTCTGGCTATAATTTTATAGGGGGACCCCACGTCTTTTTTTCTTTTGGGGGGGGGGTCGTCCCCCTATTTTAATAGCCAGTAAAGGCTAAATATACAGCTGCGGGCTGAGATTCATAGCCTGGGAAGCTCCATGGGTATTAACCCCTTTCCCAGGCTACAAAAATCGGCCCCCAGTCGCTGGCTTTCTTACTCTGGACGTGAAAATTGCGCGGGAGCCCATGCAATTTTTTTTTTCTTTTTCCTTTTAAATTAAGCAGATATTTCATTTAAGGCCAGGGTCACACTTGCGAGAAACTCGCACGAGTCTTGCACCTCAATACCCGGCACTGCCGCCGGCACTTGGGACCGGAGTATGCGGCTCCATGTATTTCTATGTAACTGAATGCTCCGGTCCCGAGTGCCAGCGGCAGTGCCCGGTATTGAGTTTCTCGCAAGTATGACCCAGGCCAACACAGATTTTGTGTGTGTGTCTTTATTTAATTATTTTAAGTACCATTTTATTATGTTTATTACTAAACATCGGGCTTGGTACTATCTATAGATCCATCCATCCATCTATCTATAGATCCATCCATCTATCTATAGATCCATCCATCTATCTATAGATCCATCCATCTATCTATAGATCCATCCATCTATCTATAGATCCATCCATCTATCTATAGATCCATCCATCTATCTATAGATCCATCCATCTATCTATCTATAGATCCATCCATCTATCTATCTATAGATCCATCCATCTATCTATAGATCCATCCATCCATCTATCTATAGATCCATCCATCCATCTATCTATAGATCCATCCATCCATCTATCTATAGATCCATCCATCCATCTATCTATAGATCCATCCATCCATCCATCTATCTATAGATCCATCCATCCATCCATCTATCTATAGATCCATCCATCCATCCATCTATCGATCCATCTATCTATCGATCCATCCATCCATCTATCTATAGATCCATCCATCCATCTATCTATAGATCCATCCATCCATCTATCTATAGATCCATCCATCCATCTATCTATAGATCCATCCATCCATCTATCTATAGATCCATCCATCCATCTATCTATAGATCCATCCATCCATCTATCTATAGATCCATCCATCCATCTATCTATAGATCCATCCATCCATCTATCTATAGATCCATCCATCCATCTATCTATAGATCCATCCATCCATCTATCTATCTATAGATCCATCCGCTCAAACCACGGGCAGATTCAATCGTGCAGCCAAGCATGTGATTTTTGTTCTTTCCTGAGATGCTCCAGCATTTCAGAGAAAACCTAGTTTGAAAAGCCAGCTGACAACTATGGGTAGACTAGTCCTGCGCCATCAGACAGCTTCTCCCTGCACAACTCCAGTTGATTGAGAGGTCTCTGATATGCTCACATCAGGAGAGACCTGTCAGTCACCTGTAGCAGGGCGTGGAGAGCTGGCCGGGGGCAGCACATGTCTCGTCTCTCCTTCTAGTGCTCAGCAGTTACAGAACTAGTAGACCTGCAGCAGATAAAGTGATTTTATCAAAACTGCAGCAATTAGCCGAGTAAGTGACACACTGCTAGAATCGGGGGCTCTGCCTCTATCATGCTGATCTCAGATGGGGTTCATCCAATCTGGGCCCCTCACTTTATAGCCGCAGTACAAGTCTGCCTGCTGCCTTGAACTCAATGCTGATGATTGTTACATGCACTGATATGTTTTACTAAACCCTCAGGTGTGGCCATGAAGTTTCAGGAAAACCCCTGAATGCACATCTTTTATTAACCGCAAGTAAATATCTTGAAACTGCAGATGAATTGATGATTCCTACTTGATCATAAATACAAGCATTAAAGCGCCATGTTGAATCTATTCGGTTTTATGGTATTTAACACTTATGGGAAATGTTACTAAAACGACTCCAATTAAAAGCTGCATCTGCAACAAAACTGCACAATCTGGTCTTAAAAGTGATTTTGTGAGCAGGATTATAGAAGTTATTTTTTATTTTTTTTAACTATTTTTACATTTTTTTTCTTCCTTTAACACAAAACGATCATGTGTTTAGTTGGCACATAATAGCAACTTCTAAAACCTTATTGACAATTTTTCTGTTGCCATAATGGAATCTTGTCAAAACCAAAAGGAAGAGTCCAGCACGCAATGAATAAAGTGGTTCCTAAGTTATTCAATCAAATATCAATAATCTAACAATAATGGTATAGAGAGGGGAAGGGAAGAAAGAGGAAAGAACAAAAATAGTACAACTTCATCCTAGGTCAGCGTGGTGACACTCCTCCCATGGTGCCCAAATTCGGTCAAAAGTCTCAAGCTGGTTATTAAGACATGCGGTAAGATTCTCCATCCGCCTGGTTTCCTTGATCTTCGCTTTACGTTCTTTAATGGTAGGCACAGTTTTTTGTTTTTTTTTTGCTTTTTTTTTTTTCTTCCAGTGAGGGGCTATAAGGCATTTGGTTGCTGTTAATATATAGAAGCGCAGCCTGACAGGACATTTTCCCATAGAGCGTGAGGGCACAATGAGCAAATAGACCTGAGGATCTAACAGGACCACAGTACCCAAGATCCAGGAGATCAGATCTCTCACCTTCAGCCAGAAAGTTGAGATTATTGGGCAATACCAGAATTTGTGCGTTACTGACCCCTTTTCCCCAAAGCAGCTCCGGTAAGATGTAGAGGGAAAAAAGCTATGCAAAATATGTGGTGTTCGATATATAAATGCATTAAAATGTTAGGATTATATAAGTTCTATCACTACAGTGACGCATCTGGCTGCTGTATATTTATAGCCGTGCTGAACCCACTTAAAATACCGATACATCGGAACTACCCAAAGTGATTGTGTCCTCGCAGCTCAATAACTTGAAAATTTATCCCTAGGACGATGTTTTCCCTGTTCATTATTTTTCTATATAAAACTATTGTGCAACCTCTTGTTTGCTAATCCTGAGATTTAGGAAGGAAAGCTTTTCCTAGGAATGAACCGTTCATGAAGCTTTCAGAACGCCATGTACTTTACTAGAAATACGGAAACAAATTGTTCTTTTTTTGAGGCTGGTAATCACCTGTGATGCCTTTTCATATATGAGAGCAATCATCCAGCCTACGCGGCATTTAGAGGGAGAACTGAATAGAAAACCGTGTTCTCCTATACGCTGCGGGTTCATGTCGCCAGCTCAATCAGGTCTTGCCAGATATACAGTATGTTGGGGTCAAGGATCACTTTGAAGGGGCTGCACCATCTGGGTAGCCCCTTACTAAACAAGGACCTACTGGTACCTAACCGTATCCCTGTGCTTCTGGCCACTGAAACCCCCAATGATCTAGTGTTATCACTGGACAAGTAGCAGGTCCCCTCTGCCTGAAAAAGATGTGTGCGCTTACCCTTTGGGTATGTGATCACCACGTCTTTTTCAAACGGATTCTGCCTGGAACCCACCTGAAAGCACTCAATAACTTAAAAATAATGAATGTATCCACAGCAATGTTGAGACAACTTGCCGAGCACATGTTCCGTCTTTTACCTTCTTTAATTCACTTCAGGCTTTGAAAGCCATGAAACTGCTAAAATAAATGACCTTGCCTGTTTCCTGAGGCATCGCTTTCTTTAATAACAATGCGAATACGCTGGTGTCAATAAGACGTGGAATCCATGTACCCTTAGGGAGCAAACTGAGAGAAAAGAACAAAAGTTGAAAGTAGGTTAAGGCCCTATTCACACATTGTATTTTCACATGTGCAAAAATGGCTGTTTTTCTTCTTCTGTTCATTTTTAGCATTCATTTGTCTGACCCCAACCCGTTAGTAAATGATGACCAATAATGGAACCGCCCTTTAAATTCTATGTACAGTGGCTTGCTGAAGTATTCACCCCTCTGGAATTTTTTGTTTCGCTAACTCACAACCTGGTGTTTTTGAGGGTTTGTATGAGTTCATGTAAAGAACATGCCTACAATTGTGAACATTTTGGTTTTATTTTTTCTGAAGCAAACTACAAATAGGACAAAATAACTGAAAACTTCAGTGTGCATAACTATTGACATTCCTAAAGGTAGTACTTTGTAGAGCCTCCTTTTGCAGCGATTACAGCTGCAAGTCACTTTGGCTAAGTTTCTGAGCTTTACTCACCTTGAATGGGAATTTTGCCCATTCCTCAATGCAAAACTGCTGGAGCTCCTTCCAAGTTAGATGGTTTCCTCTGGTGAACAGCAATCGTCAAGTCTGACCACAGATTCTCAATTGGGTTAAGGTCTGGGCTTTGACTAGGCCACTCCAAAACATTTACACGTTTCCCCTTAAACCACTCAGGTGTTGCAATAGCAGTATGCTTTGGGTCATTGTCTTGTTGGGAGGTGAACCTATGTCCCAGTCTTCAATCACTGACAGAATGAAACCAGTTTTGCTCAAGAATATCCCTGTATTTCTCAACATCCATCTTCTCTTCGAATCGGATAATTTTCCCTGTCCCTGCTGTCTAAAAACATCCCCACAGCATGATAGTGCCACCACCATGTTTCACTGTGCGGATGGTGTTCTTGGGGTGATGAGTTGTGTTGGTTTGGCACCAGACATTGTGTTTACCTTGGTGGCCAAAAAATTCAATTTTGCTCTCATCTGACCACAGCACCTTCCTCCATACATTTGGGGAGTGTCCTACATGTCTTTTGGCCTTACAATTTTTGTGTGTAAGTAAAGTTAGGGCTTTTTTCTGCCCACTCTTCCATAAAGGCCATCTCTGAAGTGTACGGCTTATTGTGGTTGTATGGACAGATACTCAAATCTCTGCTTGGGAACTCTGCAGCTCCTTCAGCATTACCTTCAGTCTCTGTGCTGCTTCTCTGATTAATGTCCTCTTTGCCCGGGCTGCGCGTTTTGATGGGCGGGCCTCTCTTGGCAGGTTTGTTGTGGTACTATGTTCTTTCCATGTGATGATGGATTTGATGGTGCTCTGGGGGCTCCTCAGAGCTTTGAATTTTTTTTTTTTTTTTTCCATAACTCAACCCTGATTTGTACTTCCCAACAACTGACTTGTTTGGAGATCTCCTTGGTCTTCATGGTCGTCTTGCTTAATGGTGTTGCAGCATCTGTGGCCTTTTAGAAAAGCTGTGTATATACTGACAGACCATGTGACACTTAGATTGCACACAGGTGGACTTCCTGTCTCTAAGCATGTGACTTATGAAGGTAATTGCTTGCTCCAGAAGTTTTTAGGGGCTTCATAGTAAAAGGTGTGAATACATATGCACATGTCAATTTTTATTTATTTTATCACACTAACCTATTTCTCTTCCACTACAGGTTCCTGACGTTCCTCAAGATCCCGTCACCATGGTGCAGAAATACCAGTCACCCGTCCGGGTGTATAAATCCAGCTTTGAGTTAATTATGGCAGTAAGTCTTCATGCCCTATCTACTCGTCACATGGTAAATGTCCCTGGAGGTGCCAGCAGCTGGCAAAGACTATCTGTATGCACTTTAATCACGTCATTCTGCAGATTCTCCAGGCTCCCTATATTAATGTACATTTAATTGCTTGTACTATTAACATTTTCTGGGAGATGTCCAATATTGTGCACCGTGAGCTGATGATTACTGTATCTACTACTGCCGAGTTATTTCAGTCCCAGCTCAAAATAATACAGGCCTTTAGGGTCTACAGCCAAGATCTGGCTGCTTTGATGTCATGTAAATCCATCGCGCGGCCAGGAAAGTAGATTTGCAGAGCTTTTCACTTGGTTTTGAGACTACAAGGCCTTTTCCCTGTAATAATTTGCCATGAAAATCCCCTGCAGCTTTAGCACTGGGATTTTTCTCTATGCTGTACTCTTTAGGTGCCAGCGAAATGTGCTGCCTTTCTAAAATAGATTTTGATTATGTCCACATTTTTCTGCTTTCTACTACGTGTTGTCGTATGTCACAATGAAAAAGGGTTTTTTGTTTTTTTTTATCCTCCCAGTAAAAGCACCACTTTTCCTAATGATTTTGCAGCTCATTCTTACGTAATTGCTTACGGTAATTCTGTCCCATTTTGAAAAATCCCTCTCTAAATGAGTCGGTAAACAATTTGGCTAACTGCAGCCGAGATGGCTAGTGATCAGTAAAGGTAATGAGCCACCAGTTGCTACCCCATCTGAGAGCGGCGTGATGTAGGGGGCAGAGACCATGATTCCAGCAATGTCTCACTTAGTAGGCTGCTTGCTGAAGTTTTTTTAATCTCACTGTTTTCTCTGCTGCAGATCTGCTAGTTCTTGGAAAGCTGAGCTATGTATAACCCCCGCCTACATCACTGGCAGTTTTCTGTGTACACTGCATAGGCAGAAAATGTTAAATCAATGACATGAGTGGGGTTATACAGGGCTTATGAAGATGGAGGTCTACATGGCAGAAAATTAACTAGTCCTCTATTTGTAATCTCCTGCTGATAAAATAGTTTTTATATAAAAATTACAGCTAGCAACCCAGTAAGTGACAAATCACTGGAATCAAGGCCTCTGCCCTACATTATTCTGCTGTCCAACTAGGTGTCAACAAACTTGATGAGAAATTCCCTTAATACTCTGTGTAATTGTAGTGTATCGGGCGAGTAAATTATGCATAGTCTCCCATTAATGTGTGCAGTCATTCCTAGATCATCAGGGCAGGAAGGAACAATGGATGCTTTCCAGTTGTCTCACACTCTAATTTGTGAAGAATATTTCCGCGTACACATCATAGTAAATGGAATCTTTTCCGTGGCGTTCGCCTTGGTCGTGCCTTTTATGAGTGGCACATTTTCCTACTTTGTATTCATAGGCTGCATTAGTCCTGCTTGCAGGTCGGTATTTGCAGGTGCCATGGCTTTGCTGACTGCACTGACGGGCTGCTTTTCATAAAACATACTCTTATTGTGGTATGTGCAATTCATTATATGGGTGTTTGGAAATTCTTCAGAATCTGGAAATGTTTGTGGGTGGCTCAGGAAGTGGACTGTGGGAGGCCGGGTTTAGACTGTGAGCCCAGTGCATGTCAGCTGCTCTGCAGGCGCTCGCAGCACAGCCTGTTCTCACAATGCTTTCATCTGTGCTTCCTGACACCCTCCAAGTAATGGGTGAGGGCACGTGATGTGTCATCCCAGGAGATTTGGCATGACCCACAGCATGAAGGCAGTATGGGTGTAGTTCCTGTTCTCAGGATTGCTAATGTCTTCACCTTGCTGCTTTCGCTGACTTAATACTAAATGCCCTATACCAGTGGCGGACACTGACCACTGGTTCCAGAAGTCATCAAAGCGGAGACCAACCATGTGTAAAAAAAAAATATATATATATACAAATAAAATTGTAGTAGATTGCACTATTGCATGCAACAGTATCATGTACAAGACATACTACAGTGTGAGCCCCACACAGCTCTCCCTAAATATGTGCCCCCACATAGCTTCCATTTTTACAGAATGCGCACTCAGATAACCTTCTATATACAGTGTTAGCACACACATCCCCCTATATACAGCGCAGGAGCCATCAACGGGCCCCCTATATACAGCGCAGGAGCCCTCACAGAGCCCCCTAACCCTATATACAGAAAAACACACACACACACACACACACACACACACACACACACACACACACACACACACACACACACACACACACACACACACACACACACACCTCGCTCCCGTTTCCCCGGCTCTCTGCTCCGGTCTTTGCTGCGTGCACTGACTCTCCTCCGCACACCAGAAGTCGTGTATTGACATCATCGCGTCTGCTGTCTGCCGCACACGCTGTGACTAGTGGAAGGAGTTGGTGGTTCCGTCCTCCTCCGTTATATTCACCACTATTTGCATCCTGAAGATGCAGATGGCGGTGAAATCTGGATGCAGGTTGGCCGTATGGTACGACCTGCGGACAAGTGTTTTTGGGCATTTGGCTAGCTCAGCCCGCTCCATTTGCCCCAATTTGCTCAGGTCTGTTATATACAAGGTGTATACTAAGCTCTGTATATGTGCACATAGTAAAATACATAACACCCAGTACAGTGTTAATATGCACTGACCAGGCTGCAGGACCTCACATTATAATGTATATCTGATTATATAATGCTGGATGTCCTGGAGCTGGGCTCAGGGTCCCCTGGCTCTGCTGACCTCTCCTCTCCGGTCACATACCTCCTGCCCCGGCCCCCTGGCTCTGCTGACCTCATCTCTCTGGTCGCATACCTCCTGCCCCGGCTCCCTGGCTCTGCTGACCTCCTCTCTCCGGTCACATACCTCCTGCCCCGGCCCCCTGGCTCTGCTGACCTCCTCTCCGGTCACATACCTCCTGCCCCGGCTCCCTGGCTCTGCTGACCTCCTCTCTCCGGTCACATACCTCCTGCCCCGGCCCCCTGGCTCTGCTGACCTCTTCTCTCCGGTCACATACCTCCTGCCCTGGCTCTGCTGACCTCATCTCTCCGGTCACATACCTCCTGCCCCGACCCCCTGGCTCTGCTGACCTCATCTCTCTGGTCACATACCTCCTCCCCCGGACTCCTGGCTCTGCTGACCTCATCTCTCCGGTCACATACCTCCTGCCCCGGACTCCTGGCTCTGCTGACCTCATCTCTCCGGTCACATACCTCCTGCCCCGGCTCCCTGGCTCTGCTGACCTCATCTCTCCGGTCACATACCTCCTGCCCCGGCCCCATGGCTCTGCTGACCTCATCTCTCCGGTCACATACCTCCTGCCCCGGCTCCCTGGCTCTGCTGACCTCATCTCTCCGGTCACATACCTCCTGCCCCGGCCCCATGGCTCTGCTGACCTCATCTCTCAGGTCACATACCTCCTGCCCCGGCGCTCTGGCTCTGCTGACCTCTTCTCTCCGGTCACATACCTCCTGCCCCGGCCCCATGGCTTTGCTGACCTCATCTCTCCGGTCACATACCTCCTGCCCCGGCCCCTTGGCTCTGCTGACCTCCTCTCTCCGGTCACATACCTCCTCCCCCGGCCCCCTGGCTCTGCTGACCTCATCTCTCCTCTCCCGCTGAGTGAAACAGGGACGCAGGTAACATCAGATCAGCAGACACACAGCCTGCAGTGTCTGCAATAGGGGGATGCTTCCGGGACTTGTACACTTCTAATACAGTGCTGTTGTACTGCAGCAGTAGAAAGCCGGGCCCCTGACAGTACGCCCCTACCTGCAAGGGCCCCCCTCCACCTCCGGGCCCCGGTGCAGCTGCATCGGTTGAACCGGCGGTAGGTCCACCCCTGCCCTCTACTCTGGTGTTCTGACACCTATGGATTACACAGTACCATCTTACCCTGAGGGGCAGCTCTGTTGTAACTGGGGATAGGAGACTTGAGTATGGGACTCTCCACCAATGGACAGGCATTGTCTTGATGGGTCAACTCCTTTACAATTTGCTTATTACCTGGCATTGAACATGTTAAAATCCTGATTTCCCGACAGCAGCTGATGTTAGGATCTCCCCATTGGCCTGATGTGATTAGATTTTTTTTTTTTTTTCAGGACTGATCCCCTGCCACCAGTCTTTCTGCTTTCCAGGGAGTAGTTCAAACCTGACTGACTGACCGATGTTTTAGGCATGATGCATGATTGCACTTCTGGACCAACTGAAAAGCAGTGAAGCTTGCCAGGTCCAGTGATCCACCCTGCTTTAAGAGCAGCGCTCACAAGCTCTATAGAAAAGAGTTTGTGAGTGCTCCTTGCTTAGCAGACCTCATAAACTGTAAAGGTGGCCGGTAACCTTGGCAATGAACAGAAGGATTTTTAGTAAATTGTAAAGTTCCCTGTTTTTAGAAGCCCATTCCAGAACTTGAAGATAACTCTTTTTAAGGCGTGTGGATATGACTTTAGCAGTAATGGTCCTCGATTCTGAAGACCTGTCTTGTTTTGTTGTGGACTTGTTGAGGTTCTGGAACCCCAGGTGCATTCACTCTGGGTGACGTCTCCAGGATTTCTTGGCTCGTGCAGCCCGGAGTTAGTCACGATTTCTCCAATGCTCTGTTTTCTTCTCATTGCTGACAAGAGGAAGTTTCAGGGTGGGTCCAGCTGATGGGAAAGCTTAGCTGACTGACAACACAAGCAGAGCACTTGGGTTTCTGGCATGAGGACTCCTCTATTGAAAGTTCCCCTGAGCTTCTGGCAGCTCTGCTAGTAAACATGGGAAGTGAACCATGTAACCTGTTCAGCACCATTCAAAAATGCTGTGTATTTTCTCTGACCTGTGTGGAAATGTAGACCAAGTCCTTCAGTTACTGACCAGGATTCTGTTGGTTGGACAGTCCTGTCTTAGACTGAAGTCCTTCTACGCCACCTAAGGCTTGGTTCTCGCTTATACAATGCTCCCTGCTGATCACTGTTTCAGGGTATGTCAAAATCTCCAAAAGAGGCAGTTTGTTTTCTTTTGCTCCCCTGATTATTTGATTCATTTTTGTTTATTTATTTATTTTTTCCGTTGGCCTTGGTTCGATAGATATGGTTCTTTGTTTAGTACAAATTTATATGACCTTTTAAAAGTTGGATATTTTTGTATACGGTTATAACTTACTAGATGGTGGCCCGATTCTAACGCATCGGGTATTCTAGAGTATGCATGTCCATGTAGTATATTGCCCATTTACGTAGTATATTGCCCAGTCACGTAGTATATTGCCCAGCCACATAGTATATTGCCCAGCCACGTAGTATATTGCCCAGCGACATAGTATATTGCCCAGCGACGTAGTATATTGCCCAGCTACATAGTATACAGCACAGCGACGTAGGATATTGCGCAGCTACGTAGTATATTGCACAGAGCCACATAGTATATTGCACAGCTTTGTAGTATATTGCCCAGCCTTGTAGTATATTGCCCAGCCTTGTAGTATATTGCCCAGCCTTGTAGTATATTGCCCAGCCACGTAGTATATTGCCCAGCCACGTAGTATATTGCCCAGCCACGTAGTATATTGCCCAGCCACGTAGTATATTGCCCAGCCTTGTAGTTTACAGCAGAGCCACGTAGGATATTGCCCAGTGACGTAGTATATTACCGAGGCACGTATAGGGCCAAAAAATAAAAAATAAACATACTCACCTAACGATCCGAGGGCCCCTTGTAGTGTATCATACTCACCATTCTTGTCGCTGCTCCTCTGCGTCCTGCCTCTTCTCTTCCTGGGATCCTGTGCAGATGGTAGTGCTCGGCTTCAGGAAAATGGCCGCTGGATGCTGCGCGTGCGCAGATCGAGATCGCGGCGGCCATTTTCCTGAAGCCGAGTTCCATTGCAAGTGCCAGGGCTGGTGGGAGCAGGACCTATGAAGACGTCGCGGTCACATGACCGTGACGTCACGGCAGGTCCTTGCCGCACACCAGCCCTGGGACGGGACCGGACCGCAAGCTGACGCTTGTAATGGAGCGGTCCGGGGAGCGTGGCGAGGAGCGAGAAAGGCGGCGGAGGGTGAGTATAGCAGGTTTTTTTTTTTTTTTAATTATTTTTAACATTACATTTTGTACTATTGATGCCGCATAGGCAGCGTCAATAGTACAAAGTTGGGGACACACAGGGTTAATAGCAGCGGTAACGGAGTGCGTTACCCACGGCATAACGCGGTCCGTTACCGCCGGCATTAACCCTGTGTGAGCGGTGTATGCGGGCGTCAGCAGTGAGTGCGGGGAGTAAGCGGCCATTTTTTTCTGGACTGTGCGCGTCGCTGATTGGTCGCGGCAGCCATGACAGGCAGCTGCCGAGACCAATCAGCAAAAGAATAACGGTGACAGACAGAAGGACAGACGGAAGTACCCTTAGACAATTATATAGATAAGCAGTCTCTCTTGTTGTGAGTCAGTTGGTCATCGTCATCCACGGTTGCTCCATGTTGCAAGGTTTTGTGAGGAGCTTGGCAATCGTCACATGGTGCTTGAATGGTCATGATTATCTCCAGTTATGAGAAGCAGAAGTGCATAGTCTGGATTCCTTGTACATAACAATGCAAGTGGTAAGCGGGGCGGTTCATAAGCAGAAATTGGCGCTTACACTTCATTCCTGGCCTTTGAAATGTCTACAACGGTTTAATAAATTCTAATATAATAATTGACACAGACTGTGTACCTCACTAAACTGTTAGTATGAATAGATCATGTGTTTGCCGTGTGCATGGATCTGAAGTGGTGTACTAGAAATATGTAATCCCTGCGGAGGCACACAGCTGCTCTTTTGTCTTGCTGTATGGGGAGCTGGGACTGACCCGATTTTAGATATATAAGGGAAAAAATAGTTTTCTCTTTTAACTCCTTTACCCCCGAGGGTGGTTTGCACAGTAATGACAGGGCCAATTTTTGCAATTCTGACCACTGTCCCTTTTATGAAGTAATAACTCTGGAACGCTTCAACGGATCTTGGCAATTCTTAGGTTTTTTTTTTTTTGTGACATATTGTACTTGACGTTAGTGGTATCATTTCTTCGATATAACTTCGTTTTGTTTTTTTTCACACAAATAAACTCAATTTGCTGCAAAATTTTCCAAATTTTCAAACTTTGACTTTTTATGCCATTAAATCAGACATCATCAAATATAATGACGTCGATCTCGCCAATCAGAGCTGGTCCTGGTGATGCTGGCATTGCCAGGTAACCGCCTAGGATCGGTGCTGTCACAGCTCTGATCCTAGGCAGGTCACACCATGGCTGTGCCCTGTGATTGGCGCAATCGTTGTAATCGTCAATCGTGCCAATCAGAGTGGGTTCAGGCATGCTGCGTATTTTTCCGCAATGCGATTCTGCCGCGGAAAAATACGCAGCATTAGCACGGCATTGCGGAATCCCATTGAATTCAATGGACTGTGTTGTGTATGCGATTTTGCTGCGAAAAAATGCAGCAAAAACGCATACAATCCGCAGCGTGTGCACATAGCCTAAGATTATCGTGAACGAACATTTGTGGAAACTTTTATGTTTCAGTGCAAATAATCGCCACTTTTCATGAACCCTACTGGCTCCTTCACATAGAATGAGCGCCATGGAATAAATGGCGCTATAATAATAATAATATAATATATCCCCCATTGACTTTAGTCACATCTTATCAGTGCACAATCTTGCTTGAGGTATATTAATGGATAAAACTGTTTTGTTTTTGTTTGTTTTTTACTTTTGGGACTTTTTTCTTTAGTAATCTACTTTTTTACTTATCTCAGCATTTAAAGCAGCTGGTTATGATGAAGATGCAAACATACAAAATGCTAATACAGCGCTCTGTTCTCAATCTTAAAGATGCTGGCTTGACATTCGCAAAGTTTTTCCACCAACCCTTTTTTAACCTTTTTATAAGCTTGCTCAGACATGTTGATTTCAGATTAAGTCTGTAATGTTTTGTGTCCCCAGGCAGACATCAAAGATGACCATAATGTGGAGTATGAATAGGGAAAAAATGAAGTATACCGGTAGATGTGTATGAGTATAGTGATTTGCAAATACATGCAATTTACTATGACTGCCTAATTATTACATTCATGAGAATAAAAGACCTTTTTTATTTTTTTTTTTTTTTTTTTAAACCAAAGTTTGCTGTAAAGATCTTTGGTTGGGAATATCTCCTACAATCAATAGTCAGTGGAAAGACACAAGAAAAGGAAAACTGGGCACTACCATATACGGTAGCTTATTTAAATTCTGTGATTCACTGGAAGTACGTTCTCTTAGGTCTGATTATGCCATCTTATTTCACAAGGAGGTGCTTAGACAATTTAAAAAAAAAAACCATTAGTTTCTGAAATTAAAGATTTTTGGCATCACTCCCCAAAAGTAATAACTCTTATTTATTAATTCATATTAAAAGCGAGATTCTAGGCAAAGACCATGTCAACAACACGTGCAGGTGATGGCACCCACTGGAGCTTACACAGTCCTGAAAGTAAGTGGAAAGACATTACCCATACTACTTACAATGCCCAGAATGCCTTTCCATCAATCGTAAGTTAGCAGTCAACGTATTTGGCACCTAATGAGTTAACACCGACTTTGACTTAATAAAAGTTAGCAGATATTTTTTTACTGAGGGCGTGAACTCATTTTCCTTGTATAAGTTGCCCTGTCATCAGCAGGCAGCAGCACAGCAGAAAAAGAAAAAGCCCCCACTGTAACGTAGATTTCTCAATGATTGCGATGTAATGAAACAGTACTGATCTCCTGGTCTAACGTCAAGCATGATTAGAAAACACAGATGACTAACACTTTTCAGATAATGTCCAAGTGGAGGAAAGGCAGCACAGCTGAGTTTAGCATTACAAACCCTTCCATAAGATCTCCTCTCTGGTAGCACTGTCAGCTCTGCTGTAATTCTTCGCTTGTCCAAAGCGGTGTCAGTAATCTCACTTATGTCCATTGTCCCCAGAAGTTGCTTTCATAGGCTATAAAATCTAGTCAATAGCTTCTGTGTCTATAACTTCAGCCAAGCATTGACAAGTTCAAAACTTGTATGGATGCCATTAACAGGCTGTGCCCAGACATTCATCAGGAGGATTGATGCACATCAAGTTTCTTCAAAAACCTAAATCAATTAGATTAAAGGAAGAAGAAAAATATGTGTGAATAATCCTGGTCCAATACAAGCTGTCTGTTTGCTAAGGAATCCCTTCCTAGTAACTGTCCTTTTTGACGTTATTGTCAGGCAGCTAGTCCCTATCAACCAATCTGGTCTGCATTGCTCAAGCTTTAAAACGTTTCAGTAAGATGATCTACAATACCCTGTACAGTGGTTATAGTATGGCATACGGGCAGACAGAGCGATGTGTGCAATAAAGAGATTGAAGTGCTTGTCTGAGTGCCAGGACTCCTTCGAACTGCTGATAGTGAAGGTGCAGAGTCACACCTCCAATGATCTGATGGCCTAACCCTTGGATAGGCTATAAATATTGTAACCCCCAAAATCCTTTAACTCTAAGAAAAAAAAATTGTGAGCAGTAGACTTGTGAACATTTCATCACTGTATAGATGGGTCTTTCAGATGACTGCCCCCACGTATGTGGCCTAATGTCCTGTCCTATTTATAACCGTATTCTTCCTAAGAGCAGACACTGACTTTCTCTTCTGACTTTCATCTCCCTGTGTTCTTTCCTCTGTTCTCTTTTAGTCCCAAAGCGGTGCACAGCTGCATTCCCTGTCTGTTCTGACCCAATTCAGTCAAAGGAGAATAAGTGGCTGTAGTGACGTATGGTGAACATGGCCAAGCGAGCATTTTAGGATTACAATAGAAACTGCTTGGATAATCGACTTCAAGGAATAGCTTCTAGATACACTGAGACCAGGCTTCTTCCTAAAGGCGCCAGTGCTAAGGCTACCAGCTTTGATAGGTTTGAATTAAATCTAAGCCACCAATCCTGATGTTGAGGAACAGTCATGGCTGATCAGAAGTGACTCCATGCTTTGGTCGCTTGGCAGTACAAGTAAACTGTTCAGTATCATGTCACATCTTTTAGGTTTCCATTTCCTTTATACAGTAACTACGAGCCCAGGGGGCATGCCTGTGTGTGCCCACCATCAATGACATTGACCATTCAAAATCTGTTCAGAAAGAAAGCTTTAGACCCTGTCCTGCAATGTGTTATTCTTCACGTTCGAGGTACAGGACTAATTGACCACTAAAAACGAGTGCAAAGGAGCAGTGCCCAAAGCAACCAATAATACATTTTGCTTCTTTACATTAGAAAGAGACCTCCAAGAAGCCTTAACTTTTTTCTTTTCCACTAAAACTCCTTTAAAGGTGCCCATGTGCCATGGATATAACGCACATGAAGAGTGATGTGTTCACTATGGAGAGAGCAAAGTATGCCAAACACATCTGGTAGCGGCTTATCTACCTGGACACCTAAAAGATGGGTCATTGTAGTTTAAAAAAAAAAAATCCTGATCCTTCTTTACTCCAGCATTATCTGTTGTGGAAAGTCAGAAGACCCCCATACACATCAAAAGATCAGCCAATCCCAGCAAACTTTGGAAGGGGGCGGTTCAGTGACTTTATTTTAATGTTTTGGACCTGTAGACACAAAATGGTAGATAATTAATGAAGACTAATTGCATATTTCCTTCAGCAAAGGCTTATTTATTGTGACTTGTGCTATAAAGCTTTTGTGAGTATTGCAGTTATCCTGTTCAACACACTGATAACTCAGTTTTTTATACATCCACCACAAAACGGAGTAAATATCTCTTTAATAACTAGCCTTTTTCTGTCTTTCTACCTCACTATGGTTAAATAAAAAGTACATTGACTTGTGTCCTCCTGCAGGGTATTGTTGGGTACGTTGGTTTATGTGCTTCTGCAGATTATACTGGGATACCTTGGCTTATGTCATTCTGAAGGGAGTACTGGGGTACTTTGGCTTATGTCTTCCAGTTGAGATTGGTGGGGAATGACTTATGTGCTCCAACTAGTTATACTGGGATTTGTTGGTTTATGTTCTCCTGGGCCTGCAAGTTATAGTGGGTTACATTGTCATATGTCCTCCTGCGGGTTATACTGGGATATGTTGGCTTATGTCATCCTGCAGGTTGTATTGGGGGGAGGGTACGTAGGCTCATGACTTCCTGTAGAGATTAGTGAAGTATGGTGTCTTAGGTCCTCCTGCAGGGTATAGTGGGATACAGTGGCGTAACTACAAAGTTATGGGCCCCGGTGCGAACTTCCAAATGGGGCCCCCCCCGCCATAAAATTCAATGTAAGCCCCATAGAATACAATGCAGCCCCCCCCTCATAGTATAATGCAGCCCCTCCATACAGGGGCAGTGACAAAGACACGAGCAAATGGTGACGAGGGGGCAGAGGAGAGGGAACAAGGGGGCAAGGAAGACAGGCACTAGGGGACACATGGGGGCTAGGAGGCAGGGGAGAAGGATACAAGGGGTCTAGTGGGCAAGGGAGACTGACACAAGTGGGCAAGGGAGACTGACACAAAGGGCACACGGGGACTAGTGGACAAGAGAGACTGGCACACGGGGACACGGACTAGTGGGCAAGGGAGACTGACACACGGGGAATAGTGGGCAAGGGAGACTGATACAAGGGGACTAGTGGGCAATGGAGACTGACACACGGGGACAAGGGACAAGCACAAGGGGACAAGGGAGACAGGCACAAGGGGACACATAGGGACTAGTGAGCAAGAGACTGACACAAGGGGACAAGGGATACAAGCACAAGGGGACACACAGGGACAAGTGGGAAAGGGAGACTGACACACAGGGACTAGTGGGCAAAGGAGACTGACACAAGCACAAGGGGACAAAGGAGACTGACAGAAGCACAAGGGGACATAGGAGACAGGCACATGGGGACACACAGGGACTAATGGGCAAGGGAGACTGGCACACGGGGACACAAGCATAAGGGAGACAGGCTCAAGGGGACACACAGGGACTAATGGGCAAGGGAGACTGGCACACGGGGACAAGGGACACAAGCATAAGGGGACAAGGGAGACAGGCACATGGGGACACACAGGGACTAATGGGCAAGGGAGACTGGCACATGGGGACACAAGCATAAGGGAGACAGGCTCAAGGGGACTCACGGCCCCCTGACCTGCCAGAGCCGCTTGCAGCTGCGACCGTAGTAGTTACGCCGCTGCCTCACACACACACATACTACAGATATCACACACACACTACAGATATCACACACACACATCATACTACAGATATCACACACACATCATATTACAGATATCACACACATACTACAGTTATCACACACACACACTACAGATATCACACACACACACAGACATACTACAGATATCACACACACACACACATCATACTACAGATATCACACACACACACACACACACTACAGATAACACACACACACACACTACAGATATCACACACACACACACACACATACACACACTACAGATATCACACACACACACACACATACACACACTACAGATATCACACACACACACATACACACACTACAGATATCACACACACACACATCATACTACAGATATCACACACATACTACAGTTATCACACACACACTACAGATACCACACACACACACACACACACACACACACCAGAGATACCAGCTCATATACACAACTCACAATCTCCTCTCTGGTACAGGGGTGGCTGATGTAAACCGGCTGCAGCTCCTCAGCTTCTCCTGACTAAGGCTAGTTTCACACTAGCGTCGGGAACAACCCGTCGCTGTGCGTCGGGCCGACGTTCCCGACGCTAGTGTGGTCTCCGCCGCACAACGGGGGCAGCGGATGCATTTTTCCCACGCATCCGCTGCCCCATTGTGAGGTGCGGGGAGGTGGGGGCGGAGTTCCGGCCGCGCATGCGCGGTCGGAAAAAGTGGACCGTCGGGAGCAAAAAACGTTACATGCAAGGTTTTTTTCTCCCGACGGTCCACTACCACACGCCCAAGCGTCGCAAAACGGACGCGACGTTTGGCAATGCGTCGCTAATGTTAGTCTATGACGAAAAAACGTATCCAGCAAGAACTTTTGCTGGATGCGTATTTTCGGCAAAATGACGCATTTGCGGCGTATTGCAGTTAACGCTAGTGTGAAACTAGCCTAAAGCGGCTCTGTCCCGCACCTCCCCCCTGCTCTCGCCTTCTGTCCCGGGGTTATTTTGGCTTTCTCTTAAAGGGAACCTGTCACCCCGTTTTTTCCGTATGAGATAAAAATACTGTTAAATAGGGCCTGAGCTGTGCATTGCAATAGTGTATTTTGTGAACCCCGATTCCCCACCTATGCTGCCGAAATACGTTACCAAAGTAGTCGTTTTCGCCTGTCAATCAGGCTGGTCTGGTCAGATGGGCGTGGTGTCTTCCCCCAGATCTTGCTTAGTTTTCCGTTGGTGGCGTAGTGGTGTGCGCATGCCCAAGGTCCCGAATCCACTGCACAGGGGAGTGAAAATAGCGTGATGTGCGACATTTCATTGGTGATCGGTGGGGGCGGCCATCTTCCTTTGGCCGCGCGTGCGCAGAAGCGGCGCTCTGCTGGCCGCGGCTTCAGGAAAATGGCCGCTGGATGCCGCGCGTGCCTAGATGGAGATCGCGGTGGCCATTTTCCTGAAGCAGAGATGCGACACCTCGTACACACCCGACTCCGCTCCGTACACCCCCGACTCCGCTCCGTACACCTCGTACACACACGGCTCCGCTCCGTACACCTCGTACACACACGGCTCCGCTCCGTACACCTCGTACACACACGGCTCCGCTCCGTACACCTCGTACACACACGGCTCCGCTCCGTACACCTCGTACACACACGGCTCCGCTCCGTACACCTCGTACACACACGGCTCCGCTCCGTACACCTCGTACACACACGGCTCCGCTCCGTACACCTCGTACACACCCGGCTCCGCTCCGTACACCCCCGGCTCCGCTCCGTACACCTCGTACACCCCCGGCTCCGCTCCGTACACCTCGTACACCCCCGGCTCCGCTCCGTACACCTCGTACACCCCCGGCTCCGCTCCGTACACCTCGTACACACGGCTCCGCTCCGTACACCTCGTACACACACGGCTCTGCTCCGTACACCTCGTACACACACGGCTCCGCTCCGTACACCTCGTACACACCCGGCTCCGCTCCGTACACCTCATACACACCCGGCTCTGCTCCGTACACCTCATACACACCCGGCTCCGCTCCGTACACCTCATGCACACCCGGCTCTGCTCCGTACACCTCATGCACACCCGGCTCTGCTCCGTACACCTCATGCACACCCGGCTCCGCTCCGTACACCTCATGCACACCCGGCTCTGCTCCGTACACCTCATACACACCCGGCTCCGCTCCGTACACCTCATACACACACTGCTCTGCTACATCCACCCAAACCCCTCCTGACCTCACACAAAAGCTTACCCTCCTCCAGCATGATGACAAACAGCACTGCACTACTGTCCTGCACTACACGGAAGCCCTTGATCATGTGACTCCAACTCCTCCCCTCCTGTGACCTCATCACAGGTCCTGTGCGCACAGAGCAGTGGCAGCTATAGTAGTGGTGTGCGGCTCTCTGCGGTGGAGGGGCTCTGCTGCGGGTCAAGTGCAGTCCCACCCGTGATCGCGAGTGCACGCGCAGCAGGGCCTGTAAGGAAGAATTATTTAAAGGGCCGGCGGCCCATTTTGTAGCTTAGAGTTCTTAGGAGCCCGCCCAGTCTGCTGGACTGGGTGGGCCCCTAAGCACTGCGGGCACCGTCGCAATTGCGACCCCTGCGACCGCGGTAGTTACGCCCCTGGTGGGATATGTTGGAATATGTCCTCCTGTACCTTAAGTTGAGGCATGTTTGATTGTGACCTTCTGCTGGTTTATATTGGGGTATGTTGTCCTGCAGGTTGTATTGGGGTACTTTGGCTTATGTTCTTCTGTAGAGACTCTTATGTGCCTCTTTTGGTTATACTGAGGTATGTTGGCTCATGTCCTCTTGCAGAGACTAGCTGAGTTCGTTGGCTTGCATCCTCCTGCAGACTGTGTTTGGGTTTGTTGGCTTGTCTTCGTCCTGTTGGTTACACTGTGACACGTCAGATTATGTTGTCCTGGAGGGTATAGTGGAGTGCTTTAGCTTATGTCCTCCTGCATGTCAGTGCACTTTCTAGATTTATGGCACACACCTTCCTGAATGTCACGTAAGTTGGCTATTGGTTTTGGATTAGAGTGCCTCTATTCTCTGTGCAGATGTTTCTTGGTATTATAACCTTAATTTTTACTAAATGGTGTGTCTTTGTTTTTTGTTTATTTTATATTTCTGGAACTTCTTTAAATTCTACTTTTTTTTTTTTTTCCCTCTCCTCTGCAGGCCTATGAGCGTCGGTTCCCCACTTGTCAACTCATTCCTATGTTTGTCGGTAGTGATATCATGAATGAGTTCCTCAGTGAAGACGGAGCAGTGCATGTGGTAGAAAGACGTTGTAAGCTAGATGTCGATGCGCCACGACTACTTAAAAAGGTCAGTCTAACATGTTATCTGTGCAAAAAGTGATCTCGCCACTAAAGGATTGAATGTTAGTCTTAGCTGCTCCATGATATGCCCTACCCATTATCCGTATACTGCTCTCTGAACTAATATACCTCTGACGGTTAGCACTTTATAGGCATACAATGGCCCAATGGAGGCCAAAAGGACCTTGTCAGATGAATACTTCTGGAGGGTACATTTGACTCTTTAAAAAGGGTATTCCAATCTCCAAGATCCTATCCCAATATGTCGTAGGTGTACTAATATTAGCAATTACCTCCAATTAGAAATGTAGTATAGTTCCTGATTGGCTATGTCACCTACCCCATGTGCAGGGCATTGCAGTCGCTTTGATATCCATGGTTACAACCGCGATCAATGAACTGTCACTATGTGAGTGGCCGTTAGCCATGGATATCTAAACTACTGCAATGCCCTGCACATGGGGTAAGTGACCTATCTAACTATACTACATTTCTAATTGGAGGTATTTGCTAATACTATTATTTTTACATATCGGGATTTGATCTTGGAGATGGGAATACCCCTTCAAGCGCTGATATATTTTTTGGCACGTATGTCGTGGTTATCGCTAAATAGTGTGAAAGGAACGTTGTTAATCTGCCAAGCAAGGAGTTGGTACTGTATTCTTTCTTCATGCAGGTGAGAATGCTTGAATGGTAGGTAAATTTTATTGTGTGCTGCTTTTGGAGAGGTCAATTATTTTTATGCATTTTTTTTTTTTTGCATCACATGAAAAGATAACACACTTTCTTCTTGTTTTCTAGATTGCAGGAGTAGACTATGTGTACTTTATCCAGAAAAATTCCTTAAACAGACGAGACCGCACTCTTAACATTGAAGCTTACAACGAAACCTTTGCCAGCCGTATTGTAATCCACGAGTATTGCTGTTACACTGTAAGTACTGCCATGATAGCTGGACTTTGAGTTTGTCATCAGACCTGTGTTATACAGTAGTTCTACTTATAGTGGTTGTCCAGGTTTCAGTGAAAAGCCTGCATGCACTCCTGACTTTAATCGTAACAGCGAGAGCACCACGTGCTGAATGCCCCTATTATTGCTGATGCGAGCGAGTGGTCACATGAGCACATCTATGTGAATTGCATACAAGCCGTCACATGCCTTCTAGTCTCATACTGCTTCTCTCAATAGAAGGAAATTGAGCGAAGCTGAGCACGTCTAGTCGGCACATGACCACATGTATAGACAGCACATGCATGCTGTCATGTGACTGGTCACTTGTATCAGGAAGTTGTGACCGAGTTTGCGTCGTACACTGTCACAATTCAGAAATGTGCAATAACATCGAGTGACTGCAGATTTTGTCTCAAGCCTGCACAATGCCGTTAGTGGGGCTGGACAGAATTGGCTCGAATGAATCGGGATGTGCTGTGATAAAATACTTATTTCATGGGTAAGCGTGGCACTATATCTGGGGGGAATTATAGTTTAACTTTTTTCTAACCCCCATGTAAACCCTTTTATGTATGATGTGAAATCTGACATAAGCATTGTCTGCGTTTTCTTTAAAGGGATTGTCTGGCCTTGGAGTGCAAGTCTGCAGTCACTCTCCTCGGGGGATGCACTGGCCTTGGGAGTAGAGAGTGTGTGACCACAAGTATGCAATCTGCATATAGATATGGTCACGTGCCAACTAGATATTTGCACGTCTAGTCTGAATGGGGCAAAGTATGCAAATTGCATACTTTCAGTCACATGACCACCCGCTCCTGGCACTGGCACCTGAGAATGCTCCTGTGCGGCTGTGCGTGCAATATGAACATTTTTAAGTCTGCAGTCACATACAGTAATTGAAAACGTGTACCCTAAGGCTGAGTAACCCCTTTGACCATGAATATACTTTAAAATGTTTTTCTGCAATCTTTGAAGAATATGTGAAGAAAGCTATGTGCTGTACGTGACGCATCCTTCGTTTCCTGACCACCAGGTACACCCTGACAATGATGATTGGACCTGCTTTGAGCAGTCTGCTAGCCTGGATATCAAATCCTTCTTTGGATTTGAGAGCACAGTAGAGAAGATTGCCATGAAACAGTACACCAGCAATATCAAAAAGGCAAGTGGCTACCAATCATTGTAGACCCTGTGGTACAATTTAACACCGTGCATCTAAGAGGCTTTTTTTCCCACCTTCAGGGTAAAGAAATCATTGAGTATTACTTGAAGCAAATGGAGGAGGAGGGCATTACAAAGCTGCCTCGATGGACTCCAGCTCCCAAGCAGCTGCCAGAGTGTCCGACATCTACCTCAACTCATTCTGTGTCCCCTGCACAAAATATACCTACCCTGAGTTCTAGTGACGGGCAAAGTAGCAGAGATGGTCCTCCTACATCATCCAGCCCTCCAGAGGTGCTCAGCAGTACTCCAGATGGTGCGTGTTTGAGAACTGAAATATTCACTTTCAGTTTTGTCCTCTGTGGCAGCCAGACCCAAGGCAGTGTTCACTTCTGCTCCAGCAATCCTCCTTGGGTGCCTCTGCCACAAATATGGCTCCCACAACGTCATGACTTTGTGTCGGGCCTAGTCACTAGGCCTCATGCAACACTGCTGGGCCTAGAAAGTGGTGAAGGCACTTCGGATGCCAGACAGGATTGCACTGCCACAGAGGACTGGACACCAGACCCGTGTCCTTTTTTATTTTTTTTATTTTTTCCATCCTTATATTTGCTGTAGTTCATAAGTAAAGTCAAGATTTTTCAACTCTTTACTTAATTTGGATATGTACAAAACAATTTTTTTTTACTTGTTTGTTTCAGTGCATCAAAAATAAATGGGCATCAACATTACAATTTATAAAAATATTCTACTTTTTTGTTTTTTATTTATTTGTTTTATTTTTTATTTACTTGCAATCCAAACTGAATACATTGTTAAATAGATCTTCGACCCGATGAGGCTGATGCACTTACTTTTGTAGGTCTGTGTTAAAACTGTAATTACTATGAAACCACAGTAGCCAATGACTAGCAGCCAGCTCAGCATTAGAGCCCTCTGTCAGTCAGGGGCACAGTTACAGTTGCCATTTGCTATGAGCTGAGCTGTGGCTAAAGTCCACACCTAGGAGGAGTAAAGTTAATTTCCTACCAGCATCGGAGCTGTAAGTGCGGGCATCGGAGCTGTAAGTGCGGGCATCGGGCAAACCTGCTGATTAACACCGTATTTGAGGGTTAGTAGATTTTCTTTGCTGGACAGGTTCCCTATAATGTCACAACACTTCATGTCTGGTTCTATGTAGATAAATTGGAAGCCGATTACATCAAGCGTTATCTCGGAGACCTCACGCCGTTACAGGAGAGCTGCCTCATCCGCCTGCGACAGTGGCTGCAAGAAACTCATAAAGGCAAAGTAGGTGCCTTCTTTCGAGATCATTTTTAGATGGAAGAATTATGATGGTATCCTCTTAATATTTTGTGGTATGACTGGTGCATAAACATTGGTTAATCTCTATGCTCTCTATGTAGATTCCCAAAGATGAGCACATTCTAAGGTTCCTACGAGCACGGGACTTCAACATTGATAAATCCAGAGAAATCTTGTGCCAATCACTCACCTGGAGAAAACAGCATCAAGTTGACTACCTACTAAGCACGTGGAGCCCTCCACAGGTTCTTCACGACTATTATGCTGGAGGCTGGCACCACCATGACAAAGGTTTGTACCTTGCCGGGTAGTATTCCTGTTTTGAATTTGTAAGACAATACAAGTTAAAAGGGTTTTCACATTAAAAAAAAAAGTACATTTTGATCAATTAAATGGTCTTTACATACCACATCTCCTGGGCAGGGAAAGCAATAAGCGTATACAGACAGGACAGCATAGGATCACAGCTGATTTTTTTCTGTGAGGTAAAACATTGCTTAAAAACAGGCAGGGAAATGTTTTCCCTCTTAGAAAGAATCAGCTGTGATTCCCTGTTGGAATGCCTGTAAATTCGTTTGCATCCTCCCCGCCCAGGAGCTGTTGTATGATTAGACAATGCTCCTGTATGGTCAGACACAGCCATTACACAGTACACAGCAGGGGCACATTTATAAGATTATCTCGGCACAGGAATATTATTTATTTATTTATTTATTTTTTTAACACATCTAATTGTGGAACTTATTTTTGTTCCAAGGTCTATTGATTAACATATACTTTGCCCATGGAACAACACCTGTAATAAATGTTTTTGTTTTTTTTAATTATTCAGAAGTACAACAAGACCATTTATAAGATCAGTTTTCTACTGCTGCAAAGCCCAGTCCTCCCCTTGGTGCTTGGCATAGTGTACAGCATCTGCTCGAAATCTACTATAAAAAGAGAATCCAGCACGTCCATCTTGGAATCCTTTTATAAGAAACTTTAACCTTTTTTTTTATTATTTAATATTCCTCCTTGCCAAAAAACATTCTATTGTCTTTGGGGCACTTGGTTGTATTTTTGATTTAATATTCACCTTAATGACAGTTTTAAAGGTAAAATTTCTTAAAAAGAATTCCTGAGGGACATACTGGATTTTCTTTTTATTGTGGACTATTCAGAAGTAGTTTTAAGAGCAATTGTTTTATTCAGTGACATAACTACAAGGTTATGGGCCCTGGAGGGAACTTCAAATGGGGCCCTCCCCATACCAAAATATTTTCCACCTAAATTCACATTTTCCCTATTCATTTCATCACACACTATAGTTTTGTTGCAATGTTTTATAGTGCAATATTTAATAAATATAGGCATAGTTAACAAATAGAGTATTTAAAGCAAAAAATATTCAAATTATACAGAAACAAAGAACACACACCCTGGCACTGCCTGCCATCAGGCTGCTCTAAGCCCCCCTCACCTGCTGGCTACTGCTGGTCACACACCCTGGCACTGCCTGCCACCCCAGGGCTGCCACTAGGAATTTCAGGGCCCCATACTGGCAAAATGTTTGGAGCCCCCTTGAGACTCCACCCCTCGAACTGTCCACAACCCCACCGCTGTCTCTTGGAAAAACTCCACTTCTTACCAATCACACATTAACAGTTCCCATCACCAGATTACGCATATAGCCAGTAGCTTTTGTTATGGCCAAAAGATTTTTTAAGCCGCCATCACGACAAGGTAGACTCTTTTGGCCGGGCTCTACTCTACTCTATCCTATTAATCATTTGCTAAAATATCCAATACAATTTAGATATATTTCTATTTATTTTTAAATTTTTAAAATGACCAATAATATCTCATACAAGGTATAAATGCCACCGCACCATGACCAGACACCATATTACCACCACACAGAGACCTATAATACCACATACGAGGAACAAATACCACCAAACCATGTCTAGACCACATATAACCACCACAGTGACTGAATAATATCACATACAAGGGACAAATACCACCGCACTATGTCCAGATCACATATTACCACCACATGGTGACCAAATAGCACATACAAGGAGCAAATAACGCCACACCATAGCCGGAGAACATATCACCACCACATAGTGACTGAGTACTACAATACTGATCATTAATAAAAAAAAAAAAAACCCACAATACTAATATCACAATAAGTGCCATTAGACACAGGAGATCTGTACTTAGTATGCAGTGTCTGTGTACAGGTAATAGTGAGGTACCAGTGACATTATACACATGAGCGCTGTATATACTGTACAGGTTATACTGTGATCAATGACATTATACACAGGAGCTCTGTATATAGTCAGTGTAAAGGTAATATAGTGATCACTGGTGACATTGTACACAGGACCCCTGTATATAGTATGCAGTGTATAGTGTCAGTGAACAGGTAACACACACTGATTCACCAGTGACGTCTGTTGATGAAGTCCTTCATCTTTGTTTTTCATCTTCATCCAGCACAGACCGCCGTCACTTCTTCCAACCAGGGCTTGTCTGCAGGAAATAACAGTTAACTAGAGCACCGCTTGCAGAACACATTACTTAATTTTTTCCCAACTTCTACACTACACCAGATGAAGGAAAAAAAGGCGACAGTGTCGCTCTGCACAGTAACAGGACCGCCTCCCGCTTTTAAAACCGTATCCTCAAAAACTAAAACAAATACATCACTGCAGTAATAATATCCCTTAATTAGCCCTTATGGTAATAATATCCCCCATCCTGGCCCTGGGGTGTCTCATGCCTGGCTCCAGCCATATGTTCTCCCTTCCTGGCCCGATATGTTCTCCCATCCTGCCCTCATACGAGTATCCATTCTGCCTCCATGTTATGTCCCCTGATCCTGCCCCATCTGTCCTGTGATCCTGCCCTCTGTGTCTTCCATCCTGCCCTCTGTGTCTTCCATCCTGCCCTCTGTGTCTTCCATCCTGCCCTCTGTGTCTCCCATCCTGCCCTCTGTGTCTCCCATCCTGCCCTCTGTCTCCCATCCTGCCCTCTGTGTCTCCCATCCTGCCCTCTGTGTCTTCCATCCTGCCCTCTGTGTCTTCCATCCTGCCCTCTGTGTCTTCCATCCTGCCCTCTGTGTCTTCCATCCTGCCCTCTGTGTCTTCCATCCTGCCCTCTGTGTCTTCCATCCTGCCCTCTGTGTCTTCCATCCTGCCCTCTGTGTCTTCCATCCTGCCCTCTGTGTCTTCCATCCTGCCCTCTGTGTCTTCCATCCTGCCCTCTGTGTCTTCCATCCTGCCCTCTGTGTCTTCCATCCTGCCCTCTGTGTCTTCCATCCTGCCCTCTGTGTCTTCCATCCTGCCCTCTGTGTCTTCCATCCTGCCCTCTGTGTCTTCCATCCTGCCCTCTGTGTCTTCCATCCTGCCCTCTGTGTCTTCCATCCTGCCCTCTGTGTCTTCCATCCTGCCCTCTGTGTCTTCCATCCTGCCCTCTGTGTCTCCCATCCTGCCCCTGTGCCGCTTTCAATAAAAATAAGAAAAACCTTTCTCCTTACCTGGCCGCTCTCCTGCGGCGTTGCTCCCTCCATGCAGTTCAAACGTGCACTCGCCGGCAAATGACCATGACATCATACGCCGGCGACATGCGCGCTGACGTCAGCTGCCATCCTCTGATTGGCTTGCGCCTTTTAACTATTGCCATGCGGGCCCGCACGGGAATAGAGTTTAACTGAACCTGTGTCTCGGACGCAGGTTCTAATACTGCATTGGCAGAAGCCTGCTTCTGGGGCCCAATGAGCAGATTGGCTCATTGGGCTCCATACTCCAGTCAGGGCAGTAATGCCGTGATGGCGGGCCCTTAAACACTTCAGGTCCCATCGCACCTACAGCTGTGGAAGTTACGCCCCTGGTTTTATTCATTGCACAGGAGACATAAAGTTAGTTGTTGGAATTGAGAACCAGCTGCTTTCTTTCAAGAGTCCTCATTTCGCATGTCTATGGCCTGCGTCTGGTTGTGCAGCTCAGACTCGCTTACAATTGTCCCTATAACGTTTATCACCAACCAGGTAACGAATATCTGATCCCTTGGGCCCCAGGGCTGTACTCTAATATTCTATCACCCCTGTAGACGTCGAGTGGAGTGATAATGTGCATGCATGAGTTCCCCTCTCGAATCAAGCTTCTCTTTGTGGTTTTGAGAGCAATGAGACCCCCAGCTTATTTAATAGTTTCTGACATTTTCTGACCTATTTGGATAGGAACAAAAGCCTCACCAATTCCAACAACTTATGGCTGTGGAACATCTTAACACCCTAAGTTCTAAAGTTATTCTTGACTCACGTGTCTTATCCATTGCAGATGGTCGTCCATTGTACGTTCTAAGGCTTGGACAGATGGACACTAAAGGTTTGGTCAGAGCTCTGGGTGAAGAGTCCCTACTCAGACACGTAAGTCTACAGTGACACTATCTCTCGGTGGTTATTTTTTTACTATCGCTTTAAATCCAGGACACTATTTTTCTTTATTTTGAATTAGGTGCTATCAATAAATGAGGAAGGACTGAGGCGATGTGAGGAGAACACCAATATATTTGGGAGACCCATCAGGTACGTTGTTTTGGGGTTATGGTTATGTTTGTGTTGTACACCACTGGAAGATGTACTCAGAGATTGGTATTTGGTGTCTGAGGGGTGCAGATAAACATTGCAAGTTCCAAATTGAAGAGAACCTGTCATCATGTTTTCCCTGCATCCACCACCTTTCATTCTTCTTGAACAGAACTCCTGCAGCCTCTTCATAAGAGCCCAGCTCCCCCACATACCTAAGGAAATGCCTTTTACAATTGGCATCAGGTGGGCCTCTCCAGTCTGTGCTCAGTGCCTTCTACATCCCCACAATCGCTGTCCTCCTGCCTTTACGGACATGGCTGACATCTATTTCATACACAAGATCTGTTCAGCTGGCTATGTGGAGGACATCATCAGTGCAATCAAGACCGGAAAGAGAGAGATGGTGGGGACAGAGGAGGAGTATGGTACAAAACAACCATTGGACGACCACTTGGCGCGGATTAGCTTATGGCGCCGAACAGTTATAAAATAATTTTTTTAGGCATGCAAGGCAACTGTGTTCTTATGAAGGGATTACAGAAATCCCATTTTACTGATTGAGAAGGTTTTCCCAGTATAATGTTTGGGAATCCTTCTAAACCATCAGCTACATGATAGTGTAAAAATAATACAAGCAAGGCCACGTTCACACGTTCAGTATTTGGTCCGTATTTCACATTAGTATAAGTATATATAAGCCAAAATCGGCATTGAAGCCATTAGGGGAAAGTATAATAGAAACACGTCACCACTTCTGTATTTATCACCCACTCCTGGTGTTGGCTTACACATACTGATGGAAAATACTGATTGTGTGAATTAACAATGAGGAGGAGAGTAGCTGTCCTTCAGCTGGCATCATCGCAGGTAATTTTGGTGATGCTGATTTGGATGAGCGCTGCTAACGAGTCTTTTTTTTTTTTTTTTTATGACCTTTTTAGTTGCTGTATACTCCCATACACTATTTCAGTAAGTAACCTCTTGGTGGGCTACATTGTGCTCTTATGGTATACAGTAAGTTATTTGCTTGTCTCCAATATAACAAACATTATCACCTTTGGAACCAAAGCACAACAGTTTAGGAGGCAAACCATGTTTCCTTTAGGCACCAAATATCTGAGGACTGAGCAACCACATTCTAGATGTTATGGTCACATCTTCCAGCAGACTGAAGGAATTTATGTGCTAGAACTTTGTATGATGTCATTTTTATTGTAGCTCCTGGACGTGTTTGGTGGATTTGGAGGGGCTAAATATGCGGCATTTATGGAGACCAGGTGTCAAAGCCTTACTGCGGATCATTGAAGTTGTGGAAGCCAATTATCCTGAGACCCTTGGACGACTGTTGATATTGCGGGCCCCTAGAGTGTTTCCTGTCCTGTGGACACTGGTAATATTTTCTAGATCACATAATAATTTATTATTATATTGTGTTTTGTAACCTAACATTTTTATTTCTTTTTTTAGGTTAGTCCCTTCATAGATGAGAATACTAGAAAGAAATTCCTAATTTACGCTGGCAATGATTATCAAGGTCCTGGAGGGTTAATTGATTACATTGACAAAGAAGTAATTCCTGACTTTCTTGGTGGAGAATGTTTGGTAAGTAAGAAAAGGACTAGTGATGAGCGAGTATACTCGTTGCTTAGGTGGTCTCTGAGTATTTGTAACTGCTCAGAGATTTAGTTTTCGTTGCCGCAGCTGCATGATTTACAGCTGATAGACAGCTTGATTACATGTGGGGATTCCCTAGCAATCAGGCAACCCCCACATGTACTCAGGCTGTCTAGTAGCTGTAAATCATGCAGCTGAGTCAACAAAAGCTAAATCTCTGAGCAGTTACAAATATTCGGAGACCACCCGAGCGTGCACGGGAAAACCTGAGCAACAACTGCACTCAATCATCACTAAAAAAGGACCTTACACAGAATTGTGCATGTCAGAGCCTAGCCAAACTATGATGCTATTCTTAATATATATCGACTACTAACTTTCAGTGTGAAGTCTCAGAAGGTGGGATGGTTCCCAAAGCATTATACAGGACTCCAGAAGAACTTGAAAGTGAGGATATCCGATTGTGGACAGAGACCATCTACCAATCAGCTAGTGTCTTTAAGGGTGCACCACATGAGGTAAGACAGATAAGTTTATTACCTGGATCCAAACTGAATCTGTCACCAGGTTTTGCCACCTAATCTGAGAGCAATAGAATTGTAGAGACAGAAACCCTGATTTCAGCGATTTGTCACATTCAATGGGCTGCTCAATGTAGTTTTCATAGGTTTTATCAAAACTACAGCAAGCTGGCCAGTAAGTGTGAATATATGCTGCATGTTTCACCATTTGCAATGTGCGGATAACAGAGTCTTCATATATTCTCAGAAACAAATATTTGCTTCTGTGGAACATATCCTTATTGGTTACCTTATGAGTTAAAAATGTTGCACTAAGTTTCAGGTTGCAATCTTCATGCTTTCATTTTCAGACCCCTTAATATGCTGTTTTCAATTTGTTGATTAAATTAAGGCTCGTGGGCTTGTCCCTTATAGTAAAACATGGTTGATGTAAGTTTTTTTGCATTTAAGATGCTGCTACCTTTTCTCTCATGTACTAGCCCAGCTTCATTTCTGTACTGCCTTCCCCTTCTACAACCCATAATCGATGACTTTGGGGTTTTGCATCCTTATACACTCTGATCTTCCATATACAACTTTCTGGTTATTATCTCAAACACTGAAAGAAGAGAAAACAGGCAAAGCAGAGAGTGGAAACACAGCCCACATCAGTTTGCTGTTCGATCTGTTTCAGAAGCAGCGGGATAGCCAGCTATGTGAAGGTGTAACAGAGACTGTACTGCAGCAAAATATTGTGGAATTTTAAATACAGACTAAAAAGCCATTTTATTTTGCATGTTGTGAGAAAATTAACATAATAATTGTGCAGGAGAATGTAAAACTTTTTTTTATTTTTGTAGTGCATTTTATAATTTGTAGACTCCAACCAATGACATTCATGGGGAGAAACCTATCAATGAGTGGCTAGTCATGGGATGAGACTGCATATTCTGAATACAGTGGACTCTTCACTGGCTTCATGTTGTAAAAAATTAAGAAGTTCTCAAACTGCTGAAAATATCCCAAAAGTCACCAATTAATGCGACCTGTCTGTTTCTACTTCATGCTACCCTCAGACAGGACAGCAGCATAGCCAGGCTGGCTGGGAGGTTCCCTTGACCCCTGTTTTGTACTTGAAGCTTCATAACATGACATGATGATCTTTTTGCCTTTCCTTCTTTAGATATTAATCCAGATAGTAGATGCCACTTCTGTCATCACCTGGGACTTTGATGTTTGTAAAGGGGATGTTATTTTTAACATTTACCACTCGAAGAGGGCACCACAGGTCCCCAAACGAGACACCCTTGGAGCTCATGGTATTACATCTCCTGTGTGCAACAATGTGCAATTGATTGATAAGGCTTGGCAGCTAGGACGAGATTACAGCATGGTAGAGTCTCCACTGACCTGCAAGGAGGGAGAGAGCGTGCAGGTAAATTGATGAGGTCTTTAATCTTTTTTCCATAATTTGCTACTGCTGCCCGTATTTAACACTTCACCTTTTTCCAGGGATCTCATGTGACCCGCTGGCCGGGTTTCTACATCATGCAATGGAAGTTTCATAGCATGCCAGCCTGTGCCACCAGCAGCCTCCCACGTGTGGATGATGTTCTTGCCTCCTTACAAGTGTCTTCACATAAGTGCAAAGTCATGTACTACACGGAGATCATTGGCTCTGAGGATTTCAGGTATGAAACATTAGTTTTATGTTTACCCACATAATGTTTCAGGTTATAGAATATTAACTATTTGGCATCTGACCACTGTAGCTCTCCTAATTTTTCTGGAGAACAGACTGGTTCTTAGGAGCAGCACTTGTACAGTTACAAAAAATGGCAGATAAAGACACGTGGATAACCTCCCCAGTACTCCATCTTTTACTGTACTGGGCTTCAAGGGACTATCCACCTTAATTTTGAAGCTAGCCCTATTTAAAGGGTTTGTCTATATTTGTGGAATTGCAGTTCAACCCCTATAAAATAATAAACCTATCAGCTCCTCTCAAAGTTAAATGTCCCCAAAGTGACGGACATGGTGATGGACTGCAGACTGATCCTGCAGTCATGGATCGAATCTCTAAATTTTGCCAAATTACTGAAAGTTAGTGGGTGTCTGACTCACATCCCCCCCAAAAAAAACCTCATAAATTCTAAAATACAAAAAAAAAAAGTTATACCCATAATTTTTTTGAAAATAGACTTAGTATGTTACTAAAAGTGGATCTGTGAGCATAATATGCTGCCTGATGCGGCCGATATGACAGAATATCATTGTATAATGCAAGTCCAGAGTATTCATAAGTGGTGCCTTCCCCTGCCACTCGCCTAATTCACAGGCTGCTGTGTACTCGAAGAGTGCTCTTATAAATACACTGGGCTCACAAACTGCGTTTCCATTGTATTAATTTCTCTGTGGAGCCAAATGGCGCAGCATGTTTGTGCCGTAGGTGTACAGATCTGTAGCTATAATGTGCTGCTTCGCAAAGGGGCAACATATTGTGCTGACAGATCTGATTTAGCACTCGTGTACCTTCATACAATGGTCTATCAAATGGTAGGATATTGAAGTGGGTAAATGCATGAAATCATTTAAAGGGATTGTTTAGATACTTAATATTGATAACTGTCCCCTGGATAGGTCGGCATTATCACCCCCACCAGTCGGCTGTTTATAATCTCTTTAATATGAGCTGATATGCACATTGCTGCTCCATTCAGTGTGTTAACATGTAGCTTATAACAGCTGATCATTGGAGGGCACTGGTTACTGAACCCCACTAATCTGATATTGATGACTTATTTTAAGGACAGGTCATCAATATCCTGTGACTTGACAAACACTTTAATGCATTTTCAGTAAGATAACTAACTTATTTTTTTCCATTTTTTTTTTCTTTTCTTCAGGGGCTCAATGACAAGTCTGGAATCGAGCCATAGTGGTTTCTCACAACTCAGTGCTGCCACCACGTCCTCTAGCCAGTCTCACTCAAGTTCCATGGTGTCCAGGTAGCTGGCTCTACAACCTCTATCTCCACCAATATTCCTGATAACGCAGATCCACCACCTTCCTTTCTCTGACAGACTCTACCCTTTCCCATACATGTTGCCGTTTGACCATATACCATTACTCCTTTTATTCACTTCCGTGGGTGGACAGTCCTGCCCTGTTCACTCTTGGAGGGCCATATGTTTGATAGTATATCACTTTGATAAATTCAATATCTGTATTTGGCGGACAGTCTGTTATGTATAACTGCAGTATACCAGGTATAACATGGCATAACAGTGAGTTACCGTGGTGTCTGCATAGTAAAAGTGCTCCTATGTTAATCTAAAAGCTCTATGAAGTCTTTCAGATATTTGTAACTTTAGTTCTAGGCCACCCTTTCCCTGTAGCATCTTAGGTTGTTGTGAACTGTGGCACCTTTATAACTCATTTAGTCTTCACTGAGGATGGCCTAATAACCTGTTTGTGTTCTTTTTCCATGTGCATCACTTACGTATTCCATTTTCCCCTCTCCACAGCCCCTCCTGTGTTTCCATCCATGGTCATTTAGGCTCATGCATTTCCATTTTTAAACGTTAATTTTCCGCCTCCATTTTTCTCCCCCATAAGTAAGAACCTGTATAACTTTTATTTATTTTTTCTTTGTTCCCCCTTTTCCCTTACCCATTTTTTTTTCTCCCTTTCCTTCCATTTTGGTTGTTACAGAGACCCCCTCCCTCTGTCTGACTCCGTCCTCCCCTCTCTCACTCATCCCCAAGACCTGAAGTCCAATCCGGATGGGCTCCTGCGCCTCTCCCCATCATTCTGGGGGCAGCACTTTTCTACTCTCTACACCCTCAGACCCCCAGTCTTCCTGCGTTGGCCACCTTCTTGGCGCCTCCCATTCATCCGGGAGGCCGTGGGAACTGCTGCAATCGAGATGGAGGGCTCCGACTCTACCTGAGGGGCGTGAATGACTATTTAGGGATTTGCAGAGTGCTGATGTGCTGGCTTTCAACTCCATACCTGATTTAATGCAAGGCTAAGACAGTCTTGAAAATATTTTCTCTTGCACTATTGCATTGTGGAGAAGTTGGCATGCACTGCTCACACAACTGCTTCACCATATCCTCTGATTCAGAGCTGTGATATTCTTTCGCAATAGACACACAATATCATTTCCACCAGCTGGAAAGTTTGGAGCAGCAAATGAAATTCTTCATGAAATTTCATCCTCACTGACTTATCTGAGAATGGCCATTTAGGCGTCTGTTGCCAAGAATCTGATGTTTGTCATGCGATTTGGTGGGGTTTGTAGAATAATCTTAAAACTTGCCACTATTGGTTCTTGCACAGTCTTTTCCGAGCACCTTCGCCAAAACTAGGGCTGACTTACTTTTACTAGCAGTGAAATGTTAAAATGTCTGATATTTCCATCTAGGTAAGATACTGAACATTGTCGCTCTTTGGAATAATAGAGAATGTATATGATGTATTGTAAGACATCAGTATAGACAGCCATTTTTTAGGCCTTGCATGAACTAACAGATGATCATAGCACTCGTCTTTTGGCTGATTGCATGGGATGAGATGGTGTTCTGGGGTTCTGCATTCTGCTTCAGCTGATGTACAGGTGGGCTGCTGGGGTACAACTATATCCTATTTAATAAGACCATCATTTCCTTCCATTTCCACAGTGCTGAACAACCCCCATTAAGCCTGGTTGGAGTCCTAGGAGTGTAGGCACAGGCACGTATAACAATGGGTAAACCCTGTATCACATTAGTTAGGGCCATTATGACATTTTGTCTTTGAATTCCAGTCTTGATGTAACTGAATGATTGCCATTGCCACTGGAAAATGAACTGCCATGGAAGGAAACCTCCTTTAAAAATGAATGTTGCCAAACTCAGGATCTCCTGTTCTCATATCTGGTCAATGTCTGGACGTTGGGGTCTTCAGACCTTTACCTACATAGCATATGAAGTGGCCTATCACTACGAAAGGTCATCAATTTGATCGTAGTAGTTCAATCCGGACAAGTTAGGATCATGGCATTGATTTAGCGCTGCATCCTGGCCACTTATCTATGAATGGACCTGCATTCATTTGAATGTGCAGTAAAAAAAAAAAAAAGTGAAGAGAACTGACTTGGCTCTGTTGTCCTTCCAGTCTTTGTCTCAAGGTCATATTCTTACTGTCCAACCACTGGTCATAAGGTAATTCTATTACTAGTTGTAAGGATGCAAAACCTTTTTGTACAATAGTATTATGGAGATGTAATCTCTGGACTGTTCTTTAGCTGTAGTTTGAGAAGGAGTACCTATCTTCAAAAACATGGTCTAGGAATGGTTTGTAGTCCCCATGAAACACTTCTAGTGCATCTTTTTCTAGAATGCTGTGGGGCCAAAATTATTATTTTTTGCCGGAAGCCTCGGTATGGAATAGTGCAGCCAGCCATGCTATTCTATACAGCAAAACAAAACCAAAACACAAAAAAAAAAAAATCTTGACCTATACAGAGCAATGAAGGCCAAAACTACCTTTGTTCAGTGAATGGGGGTCTGCCAGGCCAAACTGACAATATAATTTAAGGACATAGCCTTGTAGAGGTTATGCCACCAATAAAAAATTGCAACTAAACACCGAAGGACAATCTTTTTTTTTTTTTTTTTTTTTTTTTTTAATTATAAAGGCTACATCCCTTAGTGCCCTTTTTACACAACTTGTGTGTGTGTGTGTGTGTGTGTGTATATATATATATATATATATATATATATATATATATACATACATCACATACATACATACATACACACACACACACACACACACACACACACACACACACACACACGCGCATACATGCATGCATACATACCGTACATGCGCACACATACATACATGCACACACATATATATATATATATATATATATATATATATACATACATACATACATACATACATACATACATACATACATACATACATACATACATACATACATACATACAGTGGTCCTGTTGGGGCTTGCGTCCGAATTCCTGGCAAAACAGGATGCCGTGTGGCCCCATCGGCGCATATACCCGAATACCAATTTGTGGGGTTGGGGCAAATCCCCGACGGGCCACTGAATGTATGAGAAAATGCTGTGTGGAAGGGCCCTTAGATTTTACGGTCAGTTTGGGTTGACTGATTTCCTTTCAGGAGAAATAACCAAATGGTACAACACAAAGTTGTAAAACAAGAAAGAAAATTATTATTTTTTTTATGGGGAATACAAGTATTTTACTATGACAAGTACTTCAGGAGAGTTGAATGGCAAGAAAAAAATGTATAAACACAAATTGCGTTTTAACTTAGTGGTACACTGATAATCTAGGGAGTTGCAATTGTAAGTAGTCACAAATAGTGTTATCCAAAGACGAAACCAAGATATGAGTTAGTTATACAATTTTTTTTCTTCCCCATTACCAGAGAAAGATCATCTCTGCATGTACTGATCTAGTTGGTAATGTAATATTTATAACGTTGCAGTTAGAACTACTTCTTGATCTGACCCACCAATATCTTGCGTGTTCGTTCTTGCTACTATTTGAATTAGAATGACAGTAGTAGCGAACACTTCAGCCTCGAGGTGATGGTGCCAGTTTGCACAGTAGATGGCCTTCTTGGCAGTTGAGCGTCAATCCTGAAAGATTGGATGATAGAGAAGTTTCTCAAAGGACTAGTCTTGACCTGAGGCTGTAATTATATGTGCATGTGGTATATTGGATGGGTTAAGATAATGCACAAATCCATATTTTGTACCATGGATGATCACAGAACATAAGGTTCCACATATCCCCTGGAGTGAGTGTAATTCTGACTGGAAACCCTTCACCCGCTTTTTTCTCCCTTTGCATTGTGAGGCTGTCCCTAATATCCTGGAAATAAGGGCTTATTTCCCAGATGACAGGGCTGTGCCTTGTTCACTGGATACTGTGTAGACCCCCTACCCTTCTGCACCTTTTATCCATTCCACCAGGCATTAAATAGTTGAAGACCTTTATATAGGCTAGGATTGTAACCTAGTATTTTAGGGCATGTTGGGCGTTGGAAGAGCAGCAGACCTTCTTATAAGTCTTTATATCAAATGTGCTTTTCATCTTTGTTTTTCGGTAATGTTTTTTTTTTTCTATCCTTTCTCTTTTACATATCACTTGTAAATGTTCTTTTCTCTGAGAAGGGTGTGAATGTGTGTGTGTGTGTGTCCGCTGTTCATTGTTATGACACGACATGACCTCAAGCTTTGTTCTAACAATTAATTTAACATACAGGTAGATTTTCAAAGCATTTTCTAATTGTTAACTATAATAAACATTGAAGCTGTATAATATCTGGCTGTTGTCTTGTTTGTTTTTCTCTGTAACATTTTACCCGTAAATAGTGGCTTGCGAAAGTATTCACCCCCTTGGGCTTTTTACCTATTTTGTTAATTACAACCTGTGTTTAAATATTTTTGTAATCCAATTTGTGTGTGATGCATCAGCAGTAAATCGTCTAAGTTGGTGAAGTGAGAAAAATACAGGCATAAATTAAATTTATAGCATCAAATAACTAAAAAAAATTGCCATGTGCATATGCATTCACACTTTTTGCTCTGAAGCCCTAAAAATTTCTGGTGCAAGCAATTACCTTCATAAGGCACATGCCTAGTGACAGGAAGTCCACCTGTGTGCAATCTAAAGGTACCGTCACACTAAGCGACGCTGCAGCGATAGCGACAGCAATGCCGATCGCTGCAGCGTCGCTGTGTGGTCGCTGGAGAGCTGTCACACAGACCGCTCTCCAGCGACCAGCGATGCCGAGGTCCCCGGGTAACCAGGGTAAACATCGGGTTGCTAAGCGCAGGGCCGCGCTTAGTAACCCGATGTTTACCCTGGTTACCAGCGTAAAAGTTAAAAAAACAAACAGTACATGCTCACCTGCGCGTCCCCCAGCCTCTGCATCCTGACGCTGACTGAGCTCCGGCCCTAACAGCAGAGCGGTGACGTCACCGCTGTTGCTTTCACTTTCAGTTTAGGGCCGGCGCTTTAGTGTCAGGAAGCAGAGGCTGGGGGACGCGCAGGTGAGTATGTACTGTTTGTTTTTTTAACTTTTACGCTGGTAACCAGGGTAAACATCGGGTTACTAAGCGCGGCCCTGCGCTTAGTAACCCGATGTTTACCCTGGTTACCAGTGTAAAATATCGCTGGTATCGTCGCTTTTGCTGTCAAACACGGCGATACACGGCGACCTAGCGACCAAATAATGTGCAGACCTTCTAGCAGCGACCAGCAATTTCACAGCGGGATCCAGATCGCTGCTGCGTGTCAAATACAGCGATATCGCCATCCAGGTCGCTGCAACGTCACGGATTGCTGGCGATATCGCCTAGTGTGACGGTACCTTAAGTGTCAGGTGGTCTGTGGGTACATACACACCTTTTCTGAAAGTCCACTGAGGCTGCAACACCATTAAGCAAGAGGCTCCACTAGCCAAACACCATGAAGACCAAGGAGATCTCCAATCAAGTCAGTGAAAAAGATGTTTAAGTAAATGTCAGGGTTAGGTTAAAAAAAAAATAATAAATATATATATATATATATATATATATATATATATATATATATATATATATATATATATAATTTTACACAGTGGGGCAAAAAAGTATTTAGTCATTCAGCAATAGTGCAAGTTCCACCACTTAAAAAGATGAGAGGCGTCTGTAATTTACATCATAGGTAGACCTCAACTATGGGAGACAAACTGAGACGAAAAAAATCCAGAAAATCACATTGTCTGTTTTTTTTATCATTTTATTTGCATATTATGGTGGAAAATAAGTATTTGGTCAGAAACAAAATTTTCCCTTCCCCCATGACGGCACACCTGAGAGAGGGGATCCGCCCAGTCAGGACAGGAACCCTACTGAAAATAAAAGGGCGGTACCTCTCCCTCGCTTCAGTTGGGTTTCCTGTCCTGACAGGGACCCTTGTGCTGAACACGGCGGTTCGACTTACCCAGGTCCCGTCCCGGCGTGGAAGAACAGGCAGCGCCTGTGCGTCGGAGGTTCGGGTCCTGGAGGCGCCGTCCGCAGGTCCCCCCGGGTCACTGCGTCCGTGCGGGCGTTGTGCAGCATGGTTGGAGGACCGGGTTCCTTCCATGGCTGCCACGCCGCCCACCCCTCTCTGCCGGCGCGGCGGCCGCTTCCGGGTCGCTCTTCTGACGTCGCACGTCAGGCCCGCTGTGAATGGGCGTGCCCGTGTGACGTCGGAGGCAGGCGCCGGATCCAAGATGGCGGCGCCCATGAAGAAAACGCCGGCCGGTGAATGAAGACTCCGGCGGCATGGCAGAGAGGGGGAGGGATCACTATTGGGCACCGGAGAGGCGGGGAGTGCAGTGGTCGCCCCATAAAAGGGTGCTGGACCACAGAAGACGCGCTCATGTCCAAAAACTTCGCCATGGAGGTAGGACAACAAGAGCAGCTGCAGCAGTCTTCTTCACAGCAGCAGCAGCCGGAGCTCTCACCAGATGCCTTGCCGAGCCACCAACATACCAGGAGCAGCCGCTCAAGTGGTAAAAACAGTGGTCGTTCCGTCCGGCAAGATTCGTCAACGTCCAGGAGGGACGCTTCACGTGCATCTGTCCAGCCTCAAAAATCGGTACCCTTGATTGTCGGCGGTGGTGAGTGATCTACGTGAATGTATCCCTTATGGTAACAGGGTCCATTTTTCTGTTTTGATCACTAGGGGTCCAGGAAAGCTACCGGTAAAACAAAGAACCGAGAGTGTGCCCTTTGTAAAAACCCCCTCGCAGTGCAGTATCGGAAGGATCTCTGTGCTGACTGCATAAATAAGACTATTCAAGAAGAAACCCCTAATTTCACCACTAGCCTTAAAGCCATAATACAGGCTGAAATAAAAGACTCCTTAAAATTGGCCCTTAGCGAACCAAGAGGGGGAAGCCGTAGGGCGTCTACAGAGTCGGATACCTCTCAGAGACAAGGGAGTCATAAAACATCCCGATCTCCCTCTACTTCCCCAGCCTCGGTCCACTCTTCAGATTCCTCCTCGGACAGTGATTCAGGAGGTCGTCCGTGCCTTCCCACGGAGGACGTGGACAAATTAGTCAAAGCAGTTAGGTCTGCAATGGGCCTTAAAGAGGAGAAGACACCTAGGTCACTAGAGGATGTCATGTTTGGTGGCTTAGAAGAGAGGAGGAAACGCACGTTTCCAGTTAATGCAAAAATAAAAGCATTAATTGAGAAAGAGTGGAAAAGACCTGAAAAAATGGGTTCTTTGCCCTCTTCATCCAAAAGGAGATATCCCTTTGAAAATAAAGACTCTGAACCTTGGGAAAAGATCCCCAAAATTGACGGAGCGGTAGCCAAATGCTTAAAAAAATCATCCCTTCCATTAGAAGACTCGGGTGTTCTTAAAGACCCGCTTGACAAAAAAGCAGATGGTTTTCTCAGACATATCTGGGAAGCCTCAGCGGGGGGCCTGAAGCCAGCAATCGCTGGAACTTGTACGGCCCGCGCTCTGATGGTCTGGCTACAGCAGATAGAGGATCAGCTAAGGGACAAGGTACCCAGATCCGACATCCTTGCCAATATATCCTTGGTGCAAGGGGCAGCAGCCTTTTTAGCAGACTCTTCTGCGGATTCCGCAAGACTAACGGCCAGAGCAGCGAGCTTGTCTAATGCGGCAAGAAGAGCCCTCTGGCTCAAAGGTTGTCCGGGGGATTTACCATCTAAACACAAGCTGTGCTCCATCCCATGTGATGGCCAACTCCTCTTTGGGAAAAAACTTGAAGAAATCCTGGAACATGCAGGAGATAAAAAGAAAGGCTTTCCCAATATCCCTAAAGAGTCCAAAAAACCCTTTTTTCGGAGGAGAAGATTTAATAGAGGTCGCCCCCCAGGAGAAAGAAAAAACTGGGACTTTAGGGATAAGAGAGGCTCAGGCTACATGTTCAAAGGGCCCTCTACATCGGCAAAGAAATCCCCCCAATGACATTACGCCAGAAGTGGGAGGAAGACTCTCCCTCTTCTTTCCGGCCTGGGTAAACATCTCCCCCAGTACCTGGGTCATAAATATAATCAGAGACGGCCTCAAAATAAAATTCACCTGTCCACCCAGACGAAACTTTATTATAACTCCCCGAAGAAAGTCCCAGCAGGAACAATCTGCCCTAGAAGCCGAAGTCCTGGGACTTATCCACAAAAAGGTTCTTCTGGAGGTTCCGGTTCAGGAGGAGGGAGACGGGTTTTACTCCCCCCTCTTCTTAATCCAAAAACCGGATGGTTCTTGGAGAACTATTATAAACTTAAAAAAACTCAACCAATCCATAGAGAACTACTCTTTCAAGATGGAGTCTATAAATACGACCATAAAACTCCTTTTCCAACACTGCTTCATGGCAGTAATAGACTTGAAAGATGCGTATTATCATATACCAATGCATCCGGAATATCAGAAATACTTGAGAGTAGCTCTCTATGTCCAGAACCAGATGAAACATTATCAATACACAGCCCTTCCGTTCGGTCTGTCTACTGCTCCCAGGGTGTTCACCAAGGTGATGGTGGAAGTAATGTCATACCTCCGGTCCCGGGATGTAGTCATTGTCCCATATCTGGACGATTTCCTGGTAATAGGAAGATCAGAGTCCCACTGCACTCATCAAGTATCAGTGGTAACATCAACTCTAAGGGAGCTGGGTTGGATAATAAATATCCCCAAGTCCAGACTGCTGCCAGTAAAATTACAGTCCTTCCTGGGGTTAATACTGGACTCCGAACGTCAGCTCTGCCTTCTTCCAGAAAACAAGGTAGACAAAATAATAAATCTGACCGGTACAGCAATACGCCAGCCGACAATGACTCTGAGAAAGGCAATGTCCCTTCTAGGCTCGTTAACATCGTGTATTCCGGCAGTAGAATGGGCACAATTCCACCTAAGACAACTACAGTGGGAAGTTCTCTCAGCCCAAAGACTGCTAAAAGGGCATTTAGAAGGAAATCTATGTCTCTCCCTGGGCGTAAGGGATTCCCTAGTTTGGTGGACTGTGAGAAACCACCTGACAATGGGGGTCCGGTGGCAAAATCCGGTCATAGACATTATCACGACCGACGCAAGCGGTACAGGTTGGGGGGCTCACCTGAGGTCTCACTCTGTACAAGGGACCTGGTCCATACGAGAAAAGAACTATGGATCAAACGAAAAAGAGCTGTGGGCAGTGGAGAAATCCCTAAGACATTTTCTTCCTTTACTCCGGGGTCGCCATACTCGAATCCTGACGGACAATCGAGCAGTGGTGGCGTATGTCAATCATCAGGGGGGAACGAGGTCCAAAGGCCTCATGCAGGCATCAAACATACTCTTTCAACTAGCAGAACAACACCTGTCATCTCTGTCGGCATTGCACATCAAAGGCACAGAAAACACTCAAGCGGACTTCCTGAGTCGCAGAGGCTTAAGGCAGGGGGAATGGTCATTAAACCCCCAGATATTTCAACAAATAGTCCAAGCCTGGGGCACACCAGAGATAGACTTGTTCGCCAACTCCCACAACAGAAAAGTCAGGAGGTTCTGCTCCTTGAATCCGAGAGAACATCCCTTCGCAGTAGATGCCCTACTGATACCTTGGAAGTTTTCTCTGGCCCACGCATTCCCCCCGATAGTGATGATTCCAGCTGTGATCCGGAAGATCAGAGAGGATCAGGCGAATATCATCTTCATAGCTCCTTTTTGGCCAAGGAGACCTTGGTTCTCCCTTCTAAGGCAGATGTCGGTAACAGACCCATGGATCCTGCCAGAGGTTCCGGACCTGCTAACCCAGGGCCCAGTGACCCACTCTCAGGTGAAGGGCTTCCATCTCGCAGCCTGGAATTTGAGAGGGCGTTACTAAGTCGCCAAGGATTCTCTCCAGGGTTAGTCTCCACCCTGTTGAAAAGCAGAAAACCCATAACCTCTAGAATCTATGGTAGGACATGGAAAAAATTTCTCGACTTCCTGGGGGAACCATTGGGGGAGGTGGCTCCAATAGGTCCTATCCTAGAGTTTCTGCAAGCAGGATTACATCTTGGGTTAGCAACCAGCACCCTTAAAGTTCAGGTTTCTGCCTTGGGGGCCCTATATAATTGTAATCTTGCCTCAAATAAATGGGTCTCACGATTCATAAAATCTTGTAGTAGATCTCGGCCAGTTATTATCCCAAAAATCCCTCCTTGGGATCTAAATTTGGTCTTAGAAGCCCTGACTAAACAGCCCTTTGAGCCTTTGCAGGAGTTATCACCTAAGTTACTTACCCTTAAAACAGTTTTACTAGTAGCCTTAACATCGGCACGTAGGCCCTGTCAATATGCCCTCCTTATACTCAGGTTTTTGATGACAGGATTGTTCTAAGACCAGACCCGGCTTATCTCCCCAAGGTGGTTCAAAAGTTCCATAGGAGTCAGGAGATTACTTTACCATCTTTCTGTAGTAATCCTAAAAATCCAGGGGAACAAAGGTTCCACATGTTAGATGTGAGAAGATCTATGTTACAATACATGTCTGTGACTAATCAGTGGAGGAAAGACCAAACCCTATTCGTAGCCTTTCAGGGTAGCAAAAGAGGGTGCGGGGTAGCTAAAAATACCATTGCTAGATGGATCAGGGAGGCCATTAGTTTATCCTATTCTGCAAGTGGCACTCCGGTTCCTGACGGCATCAAGGCTCACTCCACCAGAGCCGTGGCTACCTCCTGGGCAGAGAAAGCTGAGGTATCAATTGACCAAATTTGCAAGGCCGCTACCTGGTCCTCACCCTCAACTTTTTTCAAACACTACCGGCTAGACCTTTCCTCCTCTGCTGACCTAACCTTTGGTAGAAGGGTGCTCCAAGCGGTGGTCCCTCCCTAAGGTTTCATTCTACAAAATTCTCTCAGGTGTGCCGTCATGGGGGAAGGGAAAACACCAAGGTTACTTACGGGTAGCCGGTTTTTCCGGAGCCCATGACGGCACCCGTATATTCCCCCCCTTTTTTTCACCCTTTCGGTGTGCACTATTGTTTTGGGTGTGTTTAGTTAATATAATGTGGTGTTGGATTGCCATGTATACTAACCAGGGGGGCCTCTCATGCTCTGAAAACCAACTGAAGCGAGGGAGAGGTACCGCCCTTTTATTTTCAGTAGGGTTCCTGTCCTGACTGGGCGGATCCCCTCTCTCAGGTGTGCCGTCGTGGGCTCCGGAAAAACCGGCTACCCGTAAGTAACCTTGGTGTTTCATCTCAATACTTTGTAATATATCCTTTGTTGGCAATGACAGAGGTCAAACGTTTTCTGTAAGTCTTCACAAGGTTGCCACACACTGTTGTTGGTATGTTGGCCCATTCTTCCATGCAGATCTCCTCTAGAGCAGTGATGTTTTTGGCTTTTCGCTTGGCAACACGGGTTGAGATCTGGAGACTGGCTAGGCCACTCCAGGACCTTGAAATGCTTCTTACGAAGCCACTCCTTCGTTGCCCTCGCAGTGTGCTTTGGATCATTGTCATGTTGAAAGACCCAGCCACGTTTCATCTTCAATGCCCTTGCTGATGGAAGGAGGTTTGCACTCAAAATCTCACGATACATGGCCCCATTCATTCTTTCATGTACCCGGATCAGTCGTCCTGGCCCCTTTGCAGAGAAACAGCCCCAAAGCATGATGTTTCCACCACCATGCTTTACAGTAGGTATGGTGTTTGATGGATGCAACTCAGTATTCTTTTTCCTCCAAACACGACAAGTTGTGTTTCTACCAAACAGTTCCAGTTTGGTTTCATCAGACCATAGGACATTCTCCCAAAACTCCTCTGGATCATCCAAATGCTCTCTAGCAAACTTCAGACGGGCCCGGACATGTACTGGCTTAAGCAGTGGGACACGCCTGGCACTGCAGGATCTGAGTCCATGGTGGCGTAGTGTGTTACTTATGGTAGGCCTTGTTACATTGGTCCCAGCTCTCTGCAGTTCATTCACTAGGTCCCCCCGCGTGGTTCTGGGATTTTTGCTCACCGTTCTTGTGATCATTCTGACCCCACGGGGTGGGATTTTGCGTGGAGCCCCAGATCGAGGGAGATTATCAGTGGTCTTGAATGTCTTCCATTTTCTAATTCTTGCTCCCACTGTTGATTTCTTCACTCCAAGCTGGTTGGCTATTGCAGATTCAGTCTTCCCAGCCTGGTGCAGGGCTACAATTTTGTTTCTGGTGTCCTTTGACAGCTCTTTGGTCTTCACCATAGTGGAGTTTGGAGTCAGACTGTTTGAGGGTGTGCACAGGTGTCTTTTTATACTGATAACAAGTTTAAACAGGTGCCATTACTACAGGTAATGAGTGGAGGAAAGAGGAGACTCTTAAAGAAGAAGTTACAGGTCTGTGAGAGCCAGAAATCTTGATTGTTTGTTTCTGACCAAATACTTATTTTCCACCATAATATGCAAATAAAGTGATAAAAAAACAGACAATGTGATTTTCTGGATTTTTTTGTCTCAGTTTGTCTCCCATAGTTGAGGTCTACCTATGATGTAAATTACAGACGCCTCTCATCTTTTTAAGTGGTGGAACTTGCACTATTGCTGACTGACTAAATACTTTTTTGCCCCACTGTATATATAATCAATCAACATGGGCAATGCACGTATCATAGAAATCACTGAGATATATTGAATTTATGAGTGCTGAATATTTCCATGACTCTGTTTATGAGATAAACCAGATACAAGACTGTAAGGCCATGTGCACACGTTCAGTATTTTTCGCTTTTTTTTTCTCGTTTTTTCGCTATAAAAATGCTTACATATGCCTCCTATTATTTACAGTGTATTCCGCATTTCTTGTGCAAATGTTGCATTTTTTTCCGCGAAAAAATCGCATCGCGGAAAAAAAAGCAACATGTTCATTAAATTTGCGGAATTGCGGGGATTCCGCACACCTAGGAATGCATTGATCTATTTACTTTCTGCACGGGGCTGTGCATACCATGCGGGAAGCAGATCATGTGCGGTTGGTACCCAGGGTGAAGGAGAGGAGACTCTCCTCCACGGACTGGGCACCATATAATTGGTAAAAAAAAAAGAATTAAAATAAAAAATAGTGATATAACTCACCTTCGATGGCCCCCGGAGTCTTCCCGCCTCTCAGCGATGCATGCTGTCGCTTCCGTTCCTATAGATCGTGTGGTGAAGGACCTGCGATGATGTCGCGGTCTTGTGATTGGTCGCGAGACCGGTCATGTGACCGCGACGTCATGGAAGGTCCTGCGCACACACACCATCTATAGGAACGGACGCCGCTGAGGAGATCGTCTGTCTGCAGAGGGTGAGTATAACCATTTTTTTATTTTTTTAATTATTTTTAACATGATATCTTTTTACTATTGATGCTGCATAAGCAGCATCTATAGTAAAAAGTTGGTCACACTTGTCAAACACTGTCAGTCAGTTTTCCAAGCGATGCTACAGATCGCTTGGAAAACTTTAGCATTCTGCAAGCTAATTACGCTTGCAAAATGCTAAAAAAAAGAGAAAAAAACGCAAAAAAAAAAATGCGGATTTCTTGCAGAAAATTTCCGGTTTTCTTCAGGAAATTTCTGCAAGAAATCCTGACGTGTGCACATTCCCTAAACGTATTTTGCAGTCAGGCCTGTGTTCTTTTGTGTGATGTCCTTTGTTTCAGTGATAAGGCAGAGGTGCATCTACATACTAAATGAATATTGGCCCTCCAACCTAATGGAGGATATAGGTGTACACTGTGGAAATCTTGAATGAATAGCCTCTATCCTGTTTGTGACCTATCATTATCTACATATGTACACAACTCATGTGGGTTTCCATTATAAGCCAGTGGTCTTGAGATAGACATCCTGCCTTCGGCCTATAGATATGTATATTGATACACAATGCCTGTGGTGTTTGGGTGATAAACCATTGTTCTTTGAATGGACATGTTGGAGCCAGCCCAAATGGAGTTGAACCTGTCCTACACAAGAACTTTCTTCCCAAGTACGAAGATGCCATCTGCAGGAAGGTGATGATTACTGCAGCCAGTGACTGTTCACATTGCCAGAAGACGATTGGATATTTGCCACAGAAGATACCGGAAGCAAGGGTGGAGTCATGGCTTGTATGTGGGTGTGGATGTGTATTGGTTTAATATATATGTAAGGATCAGTTATGTATCTTCTCCTTCCCACATCCCAGTTTCCTCTACCCTCTCCTATTACCTCTTCCCTTTAGTTTACCCTTGTCCCTTAGTTAGACTTCCCTTATGTATGTCATTGTAAATACTGTACCTTGTTTGTAATGAACCCCCCTTTTAAAGATCCAGTAGTTCTTGGTAATTAGTGATAACTGGCACCCCAAAGCTCAGCAGATTCTATATTATATATTATCTCTATCCCAGTCTCTGATGCCCCTGGTCACCATCAAATCCATTATCCTCAAATGGAATTAACATTCTACCAGAACAAACCTAAAGAGAGGGCCACTCGCCTAAACTCTCAGCCCGGGCACGGTGGGCATTAATCAGAGAGGCAGGACAGACACTAAAGGTAACCGTGAAGGAGCTGCAGAGTCCCCAAGCAGAGACTGGAGTGTCTGTCCATACGACCACAATACGCCGTACACTCCATTGAGGTGGCCTTTATGGAAGATGGGGCAGAAAAAAGCCTTTACTTACAATTTTGTGTAAGACTTGTTTTGAGTTTGCCAAAAGACGTGGGACAGTCCCCAAATGTATGGAGGAAGGTGCTGTGGTCAGATGAGACGAGAATTGAACTTTTTGGCCAAAAAGGTAAACGCTATGTCTGACACCAAACCAACACTGCTCATCACTCCAAGAACTCCATCCCCACAGTGAAACATGGTAGCCGCAGCATCACGCTGTGCGGATGTTTTTCTGCAGCACGGAAATGGAAAATGGTGAGAGCAGAGGGAAATATGGATGGTGTGAAATACAGGGACATTCTTGAGCAAAACCTGTTTCATTCTGTCAGAAATTTGCGACTAGGTCGTAGGTTCATCTTCCAACATGACTGACTCGAGGCATACTGCTAAAGAAGTGGTTTAATGGGAAACGTGTGAATGTTTTTGAGTAGCCTAGTCCTTTGTGTGGAAAGCTTACAGAGACTTGTCTAAAGCGAAAGGAGGCTCTACAAAGTACTGACTTTAAGGGGGTGAATAGCTATGCACACTGAAGTTTTCAGTCATTTTGTCCTATTTGGTTTTCTTTTTATTGTGAAGCAAACTACAAATGTTCACAGTTTTAGGCATGATCTTTACATGAACTGATGCACACTCAAAAAAACTAGTGTGAGATTGCAAAATGCCAAAGAATGCAAAGGTTGTGAATACTTTCACAAGCCAGTATATCTAGATGCTGATTTCTTCTCCTGTGATCAAAAAATAGATATTTTTGTGTTTCAACGTAAGATTTTAAAGTAAGAAGGAGAGCCCTACGCAGTTAATTAGCTCCATTTTTTTCTCGTTCTTTTTTTCTTTTTCATAAAGGAAAAAGTAGGTGGTGTCCTGAATTACTGCAACCCTTTTTCTTCTTCGTGGCTCTTGCCCACTTCAGCAGAAGTTACATAGATGGGAAATTTATAAGATATGTTTGTAGACAGTTGTCAGCTAATAAAGTCCTGTGATCACAGCAGCATCAGCACTGATTCTATACAGGCAGTCGTTTGCTTCAGTAAGGTACATGAAGGTCTTAGAGCACACATTAATTATCCATTGATCAGAACACAAGGTAATGTAATTGTAAAAATGTCATGGCTGCTTTAAATGGAATCTGTTATGATGTCCTAACCAAATAATGACTAAGAACTATTCACCATAAATGAGTTTCAAAGTATTAAACAATGGGGTGGGCATAAAGAAGGTATTGACTATTGCTCTTTCATTGAAATACAGCATATGTTTTACATGATCCTTTATAGATTGAATCTAAAATTGGGATGTGCTTTATTTTTAGCCTCCCTGTTTGGCCCCATTATATCATACTGATGCTGTATTGTAAAACTAAAAATGAGTATTTACACTATTTTGCCTGATAAAATGTTTCCTGTCTGAAGAGAAGCCAAATGGAGCCACTAGATGGCGGTTGCGATTAGAAAAATCCTATTGAAATGAATGAGATTGTTGAGCAAACACATGAGTCTGAAGGCGCATCAGAGAGCTGAACGTAATCTGAATTATCTGAATTATCTGTTTAGCACAGCATGTGTCTATACCATAATCCTTTTTTATTACCAAATTCTCATAAGGGGGAACAGCGGGTGGGATTTATCTCTATACATCTGCACTTTCTATTAGGGGAAAATCTCTGAAGTTCGTTTCATAATTTACTGTGTGAAGAGAATACAACTTTTGTATCACCATTGGCCTATTTTTCCCAGACTATATAGTTTGGGGAATCTATTAATTTGCAATAAGATCATAATCGTCATCATCATCAGGGCAGTTGCTGAGCTGAGTTCTGCTGCTATCTCCCTTTAAAATTCTTGCGGAGCATTTTTTGCAAATATGGTGGATTAAAGGGGTTGCCCACAACTGGATAGCCCCAGTTAATCAATTCCGGTGCCTATTTAAAATAAAAACAGTAGTTACTCTCCTTCTGCAGCGGCGCAGATCCAGCAATGTCTGTTGCCAGCAGTGAGGTGACTGTTGTCACGTCCAACCAATGAGCGTCCGCTCAGCGGCTGCAGCTAATCAATATTCTGTTAGGGTAGACGTCTGCTCTAATGAAATACTAAAGGCTGCAGCTGGCAAACAGCTGCCCAATGTTGTATCACTGCAAGGAATAGCAGTGCGGACATGGCTGCAATGGCTCCGCTGCAGGAAATGAGTATACACTGATTTTATTTTAATTTGGCTGCTGAATTGAGCTAGGGTTGTGCATTTGTGGACAAACCTCTTCTACCGTTGAGATAATTCTGACTATAATATTTATAAAGTTGTGAGCTTTAAGTATTGTCATATGAAAAAGGTATATGGCTCCTTTTAAAGTGGGGGAAAAAAAAGCATACTCACTCATTCTCATGAATGTGCCTTCAGTCACTTGAGCCATCATGGGCGTTAGCCTTAGGCCGATTTCACGCATCCGTGTTTTTTTACGGTACTGGAGAAAAACTGCCCGGAGAGGAGTGTCAGTGTGTCTAATACTTGCAGCACATGTGTGGAAACCGTGTGCTGCATCAGTACCACACAGACGGGCGACTATTATTCAAATCGGCCTACACCTGCTGCCGCTAATAACAGTGATCACATGAGCAGCTAATGGGAGTATTCATCAGCCGGCTCCTGCACTGTAAATAAATAAATAAAAAAACAAAAAAAACTGGTATGGGTTCCCCTCTATTTTCTATAACCAGCCAGGCAAAACTCACAGCTGGGGGCTGCAACTGTCAGCTTCAGCAAGGCTGGTTATCTGGGCAGCTGCAGGCTGCTACTGTTGGGCTGGGGGGGCCCTGTATCAATGACCCTTTACCAGCCTGAGAATACCAACCCCCAGCTGTCTGCTTTAGCAAAGCTGCTTGTCAAAAATGGGGGAGGCAACACCGTTATTTTAAATAATTAAAAACGTGGGGACCCCTCTATTCTTGATAGCCAGCTTGGCTGGTTATAGAAAATATATATGGGAACCCACCTTGGGTTTTTCATTTATTTATAGTGCAGACAGCAGATGAGGAATACTCTCATCAACTGCTCCTGCTTTCACGGTTATCAGTGACAGCAGGTGTAGGCTGATGGGAGTAATAGTCCCATCAGCCACTGCCTGCTGTCATTGTTGTCACATTAATACAGCGCTCATCATTCTCCCCTGCTTGCGCCAATTGCCGGCAGAGCAGGGGAGAATGATGAAAGTTGTCTTCATCACGCGGCGCCGGGGAACAGCGCTTACTGTACCGCTTCTTCCCTGGTGGTGGTGCTTGTCACACTGATGACATCCATGTGTGTGATCCAAGTACACAAGTGTGGGACATTTTGCGGCCTGTTCCGACGGTAAAAAACAGACATGTCAGTGTGTTTTGCCAATGGACACACGGTCCGTGGAAACACTGACATGCGCAGACCCATTCACTTGAATGGGTCAAAGTGTGTCAGTGTCTCCGGTACGTGTGAAAACTGTCACCACACTTTACAGTCATTTTAATCAGTAGATCTTGGAACAATAATTACTTCCCCAATTGGATGTGTTTAAATAAAATGTTCCTGTCCTGAGATAATCAGACCATGTTCCTGCACGGTCAGACACAGCCATTACATAGTACACAGCAGGGGCACATTTATAAGATTATCTCAGGACAGGAACATTTTATTTAAACACCTCTAACTGTCAAAATTTTTCCAAGATTAATTGATTAAAATTAACTTTTGTTTGTGGGAAAACCCCTTTCCGACCTTAAACGTATCGATACGTTCCCGGTCGCCTGGTACGTATCAACCTCGGACATATGGATACGTCATATCTTTAATGCGGCACCGCGACCGGAGTCGATGTGCTAGCATTATAATTCTGGCGCCATCTTACCTCGAGGTATATGGCACTGTCATATTGGGTGAGTGGTGACGCCCCTGCAACTACAATAGCTGTGATTTGGCTGTTCAATTCTGAACAGCTAATCAGTGATTTTCAGTGTTTCATGCTATCAGATTGCCTGAAACACTGATGTCCAGCCTAGGATCGATGCTGTAAGACCACTGATCACAGGCTTGTGCTTGGCTGTGCCCGGGACAAGTCTGAATGGTGCGATCGTCGATGACATCGATTGCACCAATCAGAGCGCACAGATGTTCTGTAACCGCCCTATACTTTCTTATTCTAGCTTTCAATTTGTACAGGTGGGTCACTCTGTCCATCTGTGTGCTGTGCTAATCCTTGTGCCTCAGAAGCCTGTGACATCACAGATCCTGCTGCTGCCTGTTATCTTGCTCCTGCTGAAAAAGGATGTAAGAAGACTCCTTGATTCTTGCCTGATCTCTTCTCCTCCACCCAAATACCCCTTTACACGCTCCACCCCCTCCCCCTTGTAAACCTCTCCCCACCCCTCTGCCACCCAGCGCTGATCAGGACTTGATTGCTTGATTTTTGGCAGTTTTTTTCTTCGTGTGTCCTGCAGTGGCCGAGCGCTGATCAGTGACGCAGATCACCGATTAACGCCCGTGGTCGCTGTTCCAGAACTTTTTTTTTTTGTCCCTGTCCATTTTCCTCCCCTCCCCTTTGCTCTACCTCCGTGCGTGCATCCGGAAGCCGCTGAACGTTGATCAGTGACACAAATCACTGGTCTGCACTTGTGCTCGCTGTTTTGAACAACTTTTTTTCCCGGACTACTTTTCTTCCCCCCCCTCCCCACCCCCTACACCTCCTTTTGACCACTTTGTGTGTGCGTCCTACAGCCACAGAGCCACTGATCAAACATGAACTACTGATTTAGCACCAGCGCTCGTTTTTGGCAAGGACTTCTTTTTTCCTGTCTTAATTTTTTTTTATCCCCTTTTTGCACCACATCTGTGCAATCTGTCCTACACCCGTTGAGCACTGATGATTGACGCACATCACTGACCGACCTCCAGTTGCTGTTTTTTTTTTTTCTTTAGAAAAAAGATACTATTTTACACACACACACACACTTACACTTTGCTACTCACATAATCATCACATAAGTAAAAAAAATGTCCCTCTCGTCCCAAGCCCGGTATTCAGTGGAGGAGGCATACGCTTTCCTTGCCTCCGACACTGACAGTGAGGGAGAGGGTCCCACCTTCCTTTATTTTTCCTCCTCATCCTCTTCCTCCGGTGATACCGAACCGCCACTTAAGACTCCCCAAGACAGAAACTGAACCAGTGCCCACTTTTCCTGACTGTATATGGACCCCCCCAGAGACTATGAGCCACTGATTACTGACTTTGTGGCGCAATCGGGAATCAAATTTGACACCACTGGCCTCACAGTAATAGACCTTTTTCAAAGTCTTTTTCTCTGAGGATTTTGTAAACCTCATAGTTTGCGAAACAAAGTTGTACGCCCAGCAATTTTTGGCATAAAACTGCCCCTCATCAATTTCTAACTGGTCTCCTGTAGACTGTATTTCGGCCGGTCCCCAAAGGGACATCTGTGTGGATGAGTCCCTAATCCATTGAGGAGGCTGAAATTCTGACAATAGCTGACCAATAAGAGGGCTAGGTGCAGAATTAAGCTGTACAAACTGTGAGAGTACCTCATGGTACACTAACAAGTTTAGTGCTTATGAAGGGAAGGACTCCCAGATTGAACTCCCTGAATGCCCAAAGGCCTGGGAATGAGTGGGAAAATTGTCGGATTTGATGCACCCACTGCTGAATCAAGGTTATCACCCCTATGTGGATAACTTTTATACCAGCATCTGACTGTTCAAGTCCCTCTCTGCACAAGGTCCTGCATCCTGCTGTACTGTCTGCAAAAAAATCAGAGAGACCTCCCTAAGACGCTAATTGTGCAACTGTTCAGAAAAGGTGAAAGTAGAGCCCAATATAGTGACATCATGCTGGTGGTCAAGTACATGGACAAGGGATGTCCCTTGACCACCATACATGGTGAAGGCAGCACCCCCCAGCACTGTACGAGGTACCTCTACACAGGCCTGAAAACCAGACTGTGTACTGGGGTACAAGTGCATAGGGGGGAGTTGATTTTGCTGATCAAGTCCTCTAGCTGTACAGTGCCATGAGAAAGGCAAAGATGTGGTACAAGAAGCTGGCCGTGCACATTGTACAGATGGCAATGTACAACAGTTTTGATGCTATCACAGTGTGCAGGCCAGACTGGAACACCGTACCTTCAGCTCCAGGTGGTAGTTATCAAGGCCCTTATCTTTGGATATCAGGAAGGAGCAGGCCTCAGTACTTGCACAACTGTAGGTGCTCCAATCGTACCAAGCCAACATTTCCCAGGGGAGGTCCCACAAACCACAAAAAGTAGGTTCGCAAAAAAGGTGCCAAGTGTGTTACAGAAGGAGAATACGCAAGAACGCCACTTTTCAATGCGACACCTGCTCCGAAAAACCTGGCTTGTGTATAAAAGAATACTTGAGACTGTACATCACGTTCATGGACTACTATATTCATTTCTGGCTTGCACAACTCACGTATGCCAATCTGATGAACCCTACACAACTCATATATACCAACCTGATGTACTCTACACAACTTACATATGCTACTACATTCAAAGATTCACATGCCAGGAAACATTAGATCAGTTCAAAAATGGGGCACTTGTGGTGCATTTCCACTGTTTAGGCGCATCAGGGGCTCTGCAAATGCAACATGACGCCCGCAGACCATTCCATCAGTCTGCATTGCATGAAAGGGTGATACCGATCCCTCGCATCAGTTAGCTTCCTGTCCTTGACGGGGAACCTACAGTTCAGGGCCGGCTCCAGGTTTTTGAGGGCCCCGGGCGAAAGAGTCTCAGTGGGCCCCCCCCCCTTTAAAATATACCACGATTCATGATGCCCAGATACAGCGGAGAAATATAGGTATAGTACAATGCCAGATTTCACTTCTTACATGAGTGATAGCTATTGTAAATTCTGCAGTGTATATATACAGGGGAGAGGTACTGTGCGGTGTATATATACAGGAGGAGTGGTACTGTGCAGTGTATATATACAGGAGGAGTGGTACTGTGCAGTGTATATATACAGGGGAGAGGTACTGTGCAGTGTATATATACAGGAGGAGCGGTACTGTGCAGTGTATATATACAGGAGGAGAGGTACTGTGCAGTGTATATATACAGGAGGAGTGGTACTGTGCAGTGTATATATACAGGGGAGACAGTTTTTCAGTTTTGGTGTACCTGAAGAAAGAAGCTATGAAACACAAAGATAAAAGTTATCCAGGCCTGGCCAGACCGCTACAGGCAGCGGAGGTGCTCCTGCCTTGACTTGTGCAGTGTCCTGAAGCTGCCAGCGTTGGGGCCAGTGGGTCTTTCAGTGTGTGTGGGGGAAGTTCAGCCATCACATCTTGCTCCTGGTGCCGGTTTCCAGGCATCCATCTCTGTGCATGCACAGGGAAGCTCAGGAGTCTCCCAGCAGCTTAGGCGGTCCCCTGTAGGTATGGAGGTGCTAGAGGGAGAACCACCACAGAAGCAGCAGCAGCCAGGGAGATCAAGGCGCTGCGGCATGAAGCTTCAACCCGACGCAGTGGAAGTTCCGGCAGCAGATCTACCCAGCAGAGCAGGAGCTTCTTTGTGGTGGATGAATCTCCAGCCTCCAGAGGAAACCCATCAGTGGATTTGATCACTCCTTCTAAACCGGTACCTGTGGCTGCATCTGATTAGTAAGTGATCTTTGTAAAGTTCACTTTGTAATTGGGGTTCCCCTTTTCCTTTATTTAAGACGGAAAATGCTTCACTAGGACCAAGCACAGGACTTGCCCAATCTGTAATGAAGATTGACCTGGCAGAAAAGACTCTGATAATCGTCCATAGAGCAGATGCTGTGTGAGGAGCCCCCAAATTTTGCCTTCGAGTTAAAATCTGTGATCCAGATGAAGGTCGAAAGCACCTCTTAATCCCTCTCTCTGGGGGGTAGTATTGTAAAGGGGTCCACCAAACCACAGGTACCTGTGTGCCGGGTCCGGAACTGAAAAGGCTTCCTCTATTCCCGGGGGGAGCTTTAGTGAGGCGGACCTTCCTCTGTTGCCTGGGAGAAGCTGGAGTGAGGGAGAGCTTCCTCCTGACCGAGGGGGGCTGAGAGATAAAAGGGAAAGCACGCGCAGCAGAGCAGTTTGTCGCCAACCCAGGGAGAGAAGTGCTCCGTCCTGGGAGCACCAGCCACGCGCAGGTCAGCATCCATTGTCTCCTGCTGTCAGCCACAGACCAGGGAGTGTGGCGGTCCCAGAGCATCCGTATAGTGCAGCCCCACGCTCAAGCACCGCCAACGCTGACAGACAGAAAAGACGTGCAGGGTGCCCGTTGATTACCACAGAGCTAGGTGCTGAACTTTCCGAGCTAGTGAGTACTGTGTGCGTGCTGCCAGAGAGAGATCGGGTGCAGCACCCCGCCAGAGAAGCAGCGCGCCAGTGGTTGTCAGCTCTTCAGTATTGGCAAGAGGAGTGCAGCGCACCCGATAGCTGAGGAAGATCGAGGTGCCTTTTTCTTCGTGGCCGTGCGTGCCGCAGGGAGAGAGCCGAGTGATGGATAGACGTGTGTAGCACACCTTACCAGCATATACTTTCCCACTCACTGGAGACCCTGATTTTGCCAGTATATATATATATATGCTGGGCCACGTTGGGCTCATGGCCCGCACCCTTATCAGCCACTGTAGCATATGGACTAGGCGCAGCAGAAGGTACTGGAGACCGACCGCTGCTGCCAGAAGATGGGGCATTGTTGCCCACAGGACCTTCCTGGAAAAGACCTTGTGCCAGCCGTGGTCGGTGCTATTGAGTTTCCAGCAGGAGTTACAATTTGAGGAACTTCTGACACAAGTGCTTCACAGGAACTGCCGTTACTAGAACCGTTATTCTTTACTTCCCAATATCCTTTGCCATCTATACTGTTTATTTCACTGTTTAACCATTTACCTCCCTGCATGGAGTATTCCCGTTATTAAACCTGTTAACCCTTGCTCTGCCTCCTGTCCGTCACTGCATCTCACTACCTGCTCACAGTATCAAGAAATGAAAATCCAGGAGGAGGTGGCCTGAAACTGGGACCAGTAGTTCAGCTGAAGGACAGAGAGACACTGCTTTATCAAACTCTTCTGCATCGTCAGAGGAACATATAAGGAGGGCGCCATTGTTTTCCAGTGGAGGAAACAGTCTAGTTAAGGATGTCCACAATTTGAGTGATAGACCCTTGCCCTGAAAAGTCAGTGCAGAATGTAATGTTTAGTGGGCTTGGACAGATAAAACATAGGTCATTCTCTCTTAATGAGAACATACAATCTCTGATTAAGAGAATAGAATAAACCTGAAAGAAATAACTTATCTGTTCTTTCCTTCAAAAGGAAATATCTTTTTGAGGATCTGACATCCACGTCTTCGGACAAAGTCCCGAAGTTAGATGTTGCTATTGCTAAAACTTCCAGGAAATTTGCCCTTCCCTTTGAAGACATTGCCGTTAATAACAGATCCACTAGATAAAATATAAGATTCCTTCCTTAAGGGTTCCTGGGAAGCATCAGGGGTCAGTCAAAGACATGCTATAGCAGCAACCTGAACAGCTAGGTCATTAACCCCTTTCTGCCATCGGACGGAATAGTATGTCGGATGGCAGAACCCCTGCTTTGATGCAGGCTCCGGTGGTGATGAATCGCGATCTGGCCGCGCCTATTAACTAGTTAAATGCTGCCGTCAAACTCTGACAGCGGCATTTAAGTGCTTCCGGCCACCCGGCTGGAAATAAGCACATCGGTGACCCCGTCACATGATCGGCCGTCATCTGTGCGTCGGCATAACAACCAAAGGTCTCCTACAGATCTCTATGGTTGAAGACACAAAAGAGCACAGTAAAATCAAAAACACTCCGTTGCAAAAAAATCACAGTAATCAGCAAGTGCTAGTAAAAAGATTGATACGTTTTTTGCAAAAAATGTATACTAATCTGCTCCACCAAACGTCAAGGTATACCCATATAGAGCAGTCCTAACTGAAGCCCCCGTCACACTAAGCGAGGTCGCTAGCGAGATCGCTGCTGAGTCACAAGTTTTGTGACGCAACAGCGACCTCAGTAGCGATCTCGCTATGTTTGACACGTAGCAGCGACCAGGCCCCTGCTGTGAGATCACTGGTCGTGTCGGAATGGCCTGGACCTTTTTTTGATCGTTGAGGTCCCGCTGGGTAGCACACATCGCTGTGTTTGACACCTTACCAATGACCTCGTTGACGACTCAGACACCGACACATAGGCGTGCATTTGCGTTGCCTTTTCCGCACCCCTCCGCTCCGATTGGTGGTCGCTACTGCGTTCTGATTGGCGGTCATGCCTTCAACAGAAGGCGACATGTGTCGCCTCATAAGGCAAGGCCGCCACCAATCAGAACGCAGTAGCGACCACCAATCGGAACTGAATGGGTGCGGAAAAGGCAGCGCAAATGCACGCCTGTGTGACTACAACGTCACACAGGACGTCCCTCATCGAGGTCTGAATCGTCATAATAGCTGCCATGTGACAGGGTCACAACGACCAACGACATCGTTGTACAGGTCGCTACAGGTCGCCGCATCGCTGCTGCGTCGTTGGGAAGATCTCACTGTTTGACATCTCACCAGCGACCACATATCGACGCAGCAACGATCCCTGACAGGTCGTATCGTTGTCGGGATCGCTTTAGCGTCGCTAAGTGTGACGGGGCCTTGATGTATGCAATCCCTATCTGATGTATTCAAAAACCTGATCATCTGTATATTACCTGTATTAGCAGGGTTCAGAGAGGAAAGTCCATGTGGACACACTGAATGGAACAGCTTTTGTGCACATAGCCCACAAGGAATGGTGGATAACTAATATTGTAGCAATTTCTCGGATGGGTTTCTTCTGTTTTCGCAGCTTAAGGGTGGCTTGTTTCACCTGCATGGAGAGCTCCTTTGACCGCATGTTTACTTCACAGCAAAACCTTCCAAGTGCAAGCACCTCACCTCAATTCAACTCCAGGCCTTTTATCTGCTTAATTGAGAATGAATGAGAAGGGATTGCCCTCACCTGTCCATGAAATAGCCTTGGAGTCAATTGTCCAATTACTTTTGGTCCCTTTAAAAACAGGGTGTCACATGTTAAGGAGCTGAAACTCCAATTTTAATGTGGATACCCTCAAATGAAAGCTGAAAGTCTGAACTTCAACTGCATCTGAATTGTTTTGTTTAAAATTCATTGTGGTAATTTCTATAACCAAAATTAGAAAAATGTTGTTTCTGTCCAAATATATATGGACCTAACTGTATACTGGATGTGACTTCAGGAGCCGAGGAACGGATGCCCTGGAGATCACAAATCTGGATGTGAGAAGAAATTTGCAAAGGACTTCTATGACTAAGATGGCAGCTGAGTTGGTGGAGAATGGCGCCAAAGTGGGAGGTCACTGCTGTGCCTGCACCCTTCGTGAGCGCAGAATTGGCTCAAATCTTTCAAGTGGCGTCTCCGGATATAGCGTCGAAGACACCTAGCCCCACGCCTACTGAGACTACTTGAAAATGAATGGGAGGAGTGTCCGGAAGCGACCCCACCTTGGAACGGGAGGGGCCCAGAAGAGTCACTGGTGCAGCTACACAGTATCATTATACGACCACGCAGCAATGCATCGGTCTTGTGGCTCTGGAGGAGTGAGCCACCTAGAGTGGCAATGGCGACAGGAAAGAGAGCGGACCTGGTCTGTACCGCGAAGCAGCGAGGAGTGGGGAATAGGGTTCAGCGAAACGGGTCGGCCATTTTCAGAAGTCGCCGACTTTTGGCAAAGTCGGGTTTCATGAAACTCGACCCCTGTGTGGGGTCGGCCATGAGGTCGGCGATCTTCTGAATCTGGTATCGGAATTCCGATACCGAGTTCCGATATGTTTGCGATATCGGAACTCGGTATCGGAATCCACATTTAAGTGTAAAATAAAGAATTAAAATAAAAAATATTGATATACTCACCTCTCCGACGCAGCCTGGACATCGCCGCTGGTAACCGGCATCTTCCGTTCCTAAAAATGGCGCTTGAAAGACCTTTCGATGACGTCACGGCTTGTGATTGGTTGCGGCGGCCCACGTGACCGCTGAGCGACCAATCACAACAAGCCGTGACGTAATTCTCAGGTCCTAAATTCCTCATTCTAGGAATTTAGGCCATGAGGATTACGTCACGGCTTGTGATTGGTCGCTGAGCGGTCACGTGGGCCGCCGCGACCAATCACAAGCCGTGACGTCATCGAAAGGTCCTTCACGCGCTGATTCTTAAGAAGGAAGGCTGCCGGAAAGAAGCAGGGTACGTCCGAGGGTGAGTATATACCTAATAGGAATATACTCACCCTCGGCTTCTTTTTTTATTTTAATTCTTTATTTTACACTTAAATATGGATCCCAGGGCCTGAAGGAGAGTTTCCTCTCCTTCAGACCCTGGGAACCATAGTATCCCATTGCACTGCATTGGGTTTCGCGTTTCGGCCGACCCCGACTTTTTTATAGGATCGGCCGATTTCACTCGACCCGACTTTTGAGAAAGTCGGGTTTCGTGAAACCCAACCCGATCCTATAAAAATAAAAGTCGCTCAACCCTAGTGGGGAACATTACCCCTACCTGAAGCCGGAGGACCTCAGCGGCTGCCTGAAAGAGTGGGGTCATCTGCTGAAAGACGGGAGAATTAACTGGAAGCAAGGCTGAAGCTGGAATTTCTTCCGAGAGATCAGTCCGCACCACCTCCGTGGAAGGATGCAGCGGTCGTGGAGAGGACGTGGTCCAGAAACAACAACCCGAGGCGGTGAGTGTGCCTCGACTCGTGCCCCAAGAGAGTGAGACCCCGTCACCATCGACTGCTCTCGGAGCCTGACCCGTGGCCGACCTACCTGCGCCAAAAGAGTCAGAGATCTCGGGGTGTTCGACAGCTCACCGGGTGTCAGAGGGAAGGCATGTCGCTAGCACACAGGCGTCCCAGGGAGCCGCAGCCCCCGCCCATGTCAACGAGGGCCCATTTCCTACTCCAGACCAGCTGGCCAGGATAGATGATGTGGTGGAGCAGAAAAAGAGGAGAGAGAAAGAAGTGTGGGCCGAGTTGCGCTGGCCAGGAGGTGGCGCTATGGCTGGGCACCGCACATTTGGTCAGCTAGTTTGTGTGAAGTTGGGCCGGGGTTTTGGCTTCATCTGTGAGGTCGAGACCTGCCAAAAAATTTATGTGAATGCGGCCTCAGTAAAATTTAGGAGACCCCTGAAAGAAGGGGTCTGGGTCTCCTTTTAAAAAGAGAAGTCCCCTCGGGGCTATTATGTGGTGGCTTTGACCCTGTTTACCCTGGAGGAGGTGCAACAACACGCGGGATCGAGCTTGGTCTAATCAGATTCCCACAAAGTTTGTTCTTCAAACCCCTTACCGCAAATTGCTTAATTGGGGCAATCCGTGGTCTCTGCGGCTGCAGAGCCACCCTCATCCCAAAGTCGGGGATGGCATTGAAAAGAGTAGAGACAGGACAGTGGTTTGTGTTGTGCTGTTGCACTAAAAATGATGATGGACTGTTCTGCGTCCTTCTGGGCAAAGGAAAATGCTCAGGAGTTCCGTGACCAGAAGCAATCACAAGGACATTTGTGTTACTGTCTTATGTACCTATTTTTTTTCCAGAGGACTGCGAGCTGGGTAGTTGCATTCAGAGCCCATGGACTCTCTTGTTTTTTTGTTGTGCCTCTTCTGCTGGAAAGCAGGACTTTTTTTCTAAGAACTGTGTTTTAGGGTACAGGAGTACCACATTCAAAAAAAGGGGGGAAGTATCTCCCGTTGATATCTGGACTTGACTCATATTGATTCCTTTTTGTTATTAAAGTTCTACCATGGTTGGGGACAACCATGTTAAAAGAAAGGGGGAATGTGATAATGTGTCCCTAATATGTTTCCTTATTGATAATATGTGATACTGCTACACTAGTCAGTGTATTATCACCCCTATATATGAGTACTGCTACACCTAAAGTACTCTGTATATGTACATGTTTGATTGTTTTCGTTTTGCACATTTGCGGTTTGATAGGGAAAGTAAGTACCCTGGGACGGTTATTAGGAATAGTCCATAGATCTTCCTTACCTGACCTCTCTATCACAATTAACGACATCACGCTCTACCCCATACCGGAAGTCCACTGCCTCGGAGTGACCCTTGACTCTGCCCTGTCCTTCAAACCGCACATCCAAGCTCTTTCCACCTGTCGCCTCCAGCTCAAAAAATCTCCAGAATCCGTCCTTTCTTCAACCGTCAATCTATGAAAAATGCTTGTGCATGCCCTCATCATCTCCTGCCTTGACTACTGCAACATCCTTTTCTGTGGCCTCCCTGCTAACATCCTTGCACCTCTCCAGTCCATCCTTAACTCTGCTACCCAACTAAATAATCTCTCTCCTCGCTACTCCTCCTCTTCCCCCCTCTGCAGATCTCTTCACTGGCTCCCATTCCCTCAGCGTATCCAGTTCAAATTACTAATACTGACCTACAAAGCCATCCATAACCTGTCTCCTCCATATATCTCTGAACTAATCTCCCGATATCTTCCCTCATGTAATCTCCGGTCCTCCCAAGACCTCCTTCTCTCCTCCACACTTATTCGCTCCTCACCCAACCGCCTCCAAGACTTCTCCAGAATACCCCCCATCCTCTGGAATTCTGTGCCCCAACACGTTCGACTATCAACCACATTCGGATCCTTCAAACGGAACCTGAAAACCCATCTCTTCTGGAAAGCCTACAGCCTGCACTGACCCCACAGCCTCCTCATCACTACCGGAGATACTGCCTCACCAACACCGGAGCTCCTGCAACCCTCAACCTATTGTCTCCTTCCCCATAAGGCCGGCCTCACACTTGGCGTAAGACAATACGCCACGTATTATACGTCCGTACTACGGCCGTAATACGGAGAAATGTTCCCAAAATATTGATCCGTAGTCAGGGTGTGTCAGCGTATTTTGCGCATGGCATCCTCCGTATGTAATCCGTATGGCATCCGTACTGCGAGATTTTCGCGCAGGCTTGCAAAACCGACATCTAATGGATTTATGTGCTCAAATGTTCGGGAAAACATATATACAGTATACATATATATATATATATATACACACACTCACCGGCCACTTTATTAGGTACACCTGTCCAACTTCTTGTTAACACTTAATTTCTAATCAGCCAATCACATGGCGGCAACTCGGTGCATTTAGGCATGTAGACATGGTCAAGACAATCTCCTGCAGTTCAAACCGAGCATCAGTATGGGGAAGAAAGGTGATTTGAGTGCGTGGCATGGTTGGATGTCCTCATATGACCTGGAGCGTGGAAAAAAGTTCCCAGGCTGCAGTTCATGAGAACATCCACCAGAGGGCGCCTCACCGCGACTGAAGGAAATGTAGGTCAATGACCTACATTTCATTCATTCGCCGGGGAATTACAAGCAGGAGCACACCGCTGCATTTAGCAGGGCTCCTGCCTGTAATATTAGTTAACCCCTTCAGATGGATTACTTCGTGGGACGAGACGGTTCACCAGAAGGTATGTATCTTGTGGGTTATTTTTCCAAGCGAGGGTGTTCCTGATGGATTGAGAGAACAATAAATTATTACAACAACCGCTGTGTTTATTTCATTAAACTACTTTTAAATCATATGTGTGTGTGTGTTTTTTAACCCTTTCCAACAATTGGATTAATAATGGATAGGTGTCATAATTGACGCCTCTCCATTATTAATCTGGCTTAATGTCACCTTCCAATAGCAAGGTGGCATTAACCCTTCATTACCCCATATCCCACCGCTACAGGGAGTGGGAAGAGAGTGGCCAAGTGCCAGAATAGGCGCATCTTCCAGATGTGCCTTTTCTGGGGTGGCTGGGGGCAGATGTTTGTAGCCAGGGGGGGGCCAATAACCATGGACCCTCTCCTGGCTATTAATATCTGCCCTCAGTCACTGGCTTTACCACTCTGGCGGAGAAAATTGCGCGGGAGCCCACGCCAATTTTTTCCGCCATTTAACCCTTTATTTTAGCAGCTACAGCGCTGAAATTTTGCACATACACACTACTAACATTAGTAGTGTGGAATATGCAAAAAAAAAGGGGATATGAGATGGTTTACTGTATGTAAACCATGTCTCATATCTTGTCGGGTTTGTGCAGGAGAAATGAAAAGCTGGCAATTGAATTACCGACTTTTCACTAACAGCGCTGCGTATTTCTCGTAAGTCACACTGCAGGTCCGTGTGGAATCCGTATTTTTCTCGCCCCCATAGACTTTCATTAGCGATTTTTTTGCGCAATACGCTGACAAACGCAGCATGCTGCGATTTTGTACGGCCGTAGAAAGCCGTATAATACTGAACCGTAATATACGGCTAATAGGAGCAGCCCCATTGAGAATAATTGTGCCGTTTATTTTGCGAGTTTTACAGACGTAATTTCTGCGCTCTTACGTCCGTAAAACTCGCTAGTGTGAGGCCGGCCTTATCCTGTAGAATGTAAGCCCGCAAGAGCAGGGTCCTCGCCCCTCTATATCAGTCTGTCAGTTAGTTTGCTTACGGTAAGTGATATCCGTAATTTGTATGTAACCCTTTCTCATGTACAGCACCATGGAATCAATGATGCTATATAAATAATAATAATAATAATGTGTTGGGGGAGCAGTACCCCAAGTTGGCCACTAGATAGGGGCATTATAGATATTAAGTATAGTTTAGCATAGCAAACAGCAAGAAAACATGATCTTGTACTGGGAGGGGGCCAGGGGGTGATACAGGGGTTACTGTAGGCCATGACAGCAGCCCTGGCCCCGCCGTCAGGGGCTGGCTGGCAATTTTCAGCCTGGGGGGCAATCACAAGGCAGTGGCCCTCGAGTTGCGGTGGCCCTCCTTTTCCCTGCTTATATCTGGCCACTGCATTAGGGTATGTGCACACGTCAGGATTTCTTGCAGAAATTTCCTGAAGAAAACCGGAAATTTTCTGCAAGAAATCCGCATTTTTTTTTTGCGTTGTTTTCCCGTTTTTTCGCGTCTTTTTTAGCATTTTGCAAGCGTAATTAGCTTGCAGAATGCCAAAGTTTTCCAAGCGATCTGTAGCATCGCTTGGAAAACTGACTGACAGGTTGGTCACACTTGTCAAACATAGTGTTTGACAAGTGTGAGCAACTTTTTACTATAGATGCAGCCTATGCAGCATCTATAGTAAAAGATAGAATGTTTAAAAATAATAAAAAAAATAAAAAAATGGTTATACTCACCCTCTGCAGACAGCCGATATCCTCAGCGGCGTCCGTTCCTAGATGGTGTGGTTCAGGACCTTCGATGACGTCACGGTCACGTGAGCGGTCACATGACCGGTCTCGCGACCAATCACAAGACAGCGACGTCATCGCAGGTCCTGAACCACACCATCTATAGGACCCAAAGCGGCAGCATGCAGCGGTGAGAGGCGGGAACACTCCGGGGGCCATCGAAGGTGAGTATATGACTATTTTTTATTTTAATTCTTTTTTTTTGACCAATTATATGGTGCCCAGTCCGTGGAGGAGAGTCTCCTCTCCTCCACCCTGGGTACCAACCGCATATAATCTGCTTACTTCCCGCATGGTGTGCACAGCCCCGTGCGGGAAGTAAGCAGATCAATGCACTCCTAGGTGTGCGGAATCCCCGCAAGTCCGCATTTTTAATGAACATGTTGCTTTTTTTTCCGCAATGCGATTTTTTCGCGGAAAAAAATGCAACATTTGCACAAAAAATGCGGAATACACTGTAAATAATAGGAGGCATATGTTAGCCTTTTTTCGCGTTTTTATCACGTTTTTATAGTGAAAAAACGAGAAAAAACGTGAAAAATACTGAACGTGTGCACATGGCCTTAAAGTAGCAGAGATAACAGGCTTTAAAAACAAGCTGGTACACAGATATGGAAACTGAACAGAGCTTGCTGCATAGATATAGGAGCAGAATCGAGCTTACTCCAGAGATATGGGAACAGAACAGAGCTTACTACAGAGATATGTGAGCAGAACAGAGCTTACTACAGAGATATGGGAGCAGAACAGAGCTTACTATAGAGATATGGGAGCAGAACCGAACTTACTAGATTCAGAGATATGGGAGCCGAACCGAGCTTACTGCAAGGATATGGGAGCAGAACCGAGCTTACTGCAGAGATATGGGAGCAGAACAGGGCTTACTACAGAGATATGGCAGCAGAAATGAGCTTACTACAGAGATAAGGGAGCAGAACCAAGCTTACTACAGAGATAGGGGAACAGGACCGGGCTTACTACAGAGATATGGGAGCAGAACCTAGCTTACTGCAAAGATATGGGAGCAGAACCAAGCTTACTACAGAGATATGGGAGCAGAACCGAGCTTAGTGCAGAGAAATGGGAGCAGAACCGAGCTTGCTGCAGAGATATGGGAACAGAATCGAGCTTACTACAGAGATATGGGAGCAGAACCAAACTTACTACAGAGATATGGGAGCAGAACCTAGCATACTACAGAGATAAGTGAGCAGAACCAAGCTTACTAGAGAGATAAGGGATCAGAACCGAGCTTACTACAGAGATATGGGAGCAGAACCGAGCTTACTGCAGAGATATGGGAGCAGAACCGAGCTTACTACAGAGATAAGGGAGCAGAACCGAGCTTAATATGTCTACTACATGGAACCAAGTCTGCTACATAGAAACTGGAGCAGAACTGAGATTACGACATACATACAGTACCATAATCTAGATTACTACATTGATAGAGTACCAGAACCAAGCTTACTGCTTAGATATGGTGCCATAACGGAGCTTACTTACAAACATACACACAACAATACAGCTACACTGCCTAGTACTATCACTACACAGAGAATACATAATATTATAATATCACCATTACCTCTACATGAAACTACACTCTATACAAAGACCAATGATGCCATACACCATACACTCCCTGACACAAGTTATGTCGCTTATTCATGTTATTTAAACAAAAGCTTATAACCTGATGTTAAATTCATCCATTGGTTGTATAAGTTATTCTTTTGAAAGCTGAAACCCTCCAAAATGTGGTTTAGGTTAAGAAAATAAATTGTTATTAAAGCAGCATTATTGATCAGTTAATGGACACAGAATGGTCAGATTTTGGCAAGACAAAATTTTTGTTGCCCACAGACAAATAATTAACTTAACATACAAATATATGTTGCATAACATTGGTGAATGAAGTTGTGGTGCTCCTCTAGATTCTTTGGTTTTGTCTTCCAAGCTTCCTCTTTCATCCTACCCCAAACATGCCTAATGATGTTCATGTCTGGTGACTGGGCTGGCCAGTCCTTGAACACCTTGATCTTTTTTGCCTGGAGGAACTTTGTTGTAGAGATGGATGTATGAGATGGAGCACCATCCTGCTGCAGAATGACCTCTTTTATGATTTGAAATATAAGAGGTAGCTAATACTTCTTGATATTTTAGGCTATTGATATTGCCTTCCACCTTGCAAATGTTTCGCACACCCCTATACGGAATGTAACCCCAGACCATGATCTTTCCACCACCAAATTTAACTGTCTTCTGGGTGTATTTTGGATCCATACGGGCTCCAGTAGGTCTCCTGCAGTGTTTGTGGCAGCTGTGGTGTAATTCTACTGAAGAGAAATCCACCTTCTGCCACCTTTCCAGTGTCCATCTATTTAGCAGGCTGTGGGAGTTTGTAGATGCCACACGGTTTTTTATTTGCCTTTTGTTTAGTGCTGGCTTCTGGGCACTGATTCGACCATGGAGGCCATTTTGAGACAGAATCCTAGAAACTGTTCTAGTTGACACAGGGACTTGAGGTGACCAGACCTGTTGGAGCTCTGCTGCTGTGGAAGAGGGGCTTGCTTTGGATTTTCTAACCAACAAACGTTCCTCCTGAGCAGTTGTCTTGCGGGGTCTGCCGGACCTGGGCTAGTCAAACACATCTCCAGTCTCTTCAAATCTTTTTTTTTAATTCTTTGTACTTGACGCTGAGACACATTAAAGGTGCCCGCCACCTCTGCAGTGGATCTGGTCTTCAGCCTCTTGATAATCCAGGCTTTGGTCGCAGGGTGGATTTTTGGCATGTTGTCAGAGCTTAAGTTGCAGTTCAAGTGAAGGTCTGGGGAGCGGGGTTTCTTTTTATACACACACACTAAATAACCGATCATTTACTGAGCACAGGTGAGGATGTAAACTAGGATTGGGTGCATTATATGACCAGGCGACAACACTTTTGTCTTGCTAAAATCTGACCATTCTGTGTCCATTAACTAATCAATATTTCTGCATTGATGTCAATTTATTTTCTTAACCTAAACCACATTTTGGAAGGTTTCAGCTTTCAAAAGAATAATTTATACAACCAATGGATGAATTTAACATCAGGTTATAAGCTTTTATTTACATATACTTCTGTCAGGGAGTGTACACCTTTCACTACTTGTATACTACAATACTGATCATTAATTTTAAAAAAAGCACAATACTAAGTGCCATTGTATACAGGAACTCTGTATTTACGGTCAGTGTAAAGATACTACAGTGATCACTGGTGACATTATACACAGGAGATCTGTATAAGGTGTCAGTGTACAGGTAATACAGTGATCACCACTGCCAGTGACATTATACACAGGAGCTTTGTATATAGTATACAGTGTATAGTACTAGTGACGTCTCTAGCTGAAGTCCTTCATCTTTGCTTTTCATTTTCATCCAGCACAGACTGCCGTCACTTCTCCCAGCCAGGACTCATCTCTGCATAAAATAACACAGTTACCTAGGCCTCCAGACCACATTCCCCACTTTTTCCCTTTCTTCTACACCATGTTCCAAATTATTATGCAAATTATATTTTTCTCGGATTTTCCTAAATGGTCGGTGCAAATGACAGTCAGTCTAATAAAAGTCATCACCCGTTAGATTATACATCAAATTTTATTGAAGAAACCTCCCAATGATAACAGTATAATCTCCAAAATGAATAAAAACTCAAAATGCACTGTTCCAAATTATTAGGCACAGTAGAATTTCTAAACATTTGATCTGTTTTAAAGAACTGAAAATGCTCATTTGTGGAATTTGCAGCATTAGGAGGTCACATTCACTGAACAAAAAAGCTATTTAACGCCAAAACATCCTAACAGGCCAAGTCACATGTTACCATAGGAACCCTTCTTTGTTATCTCCTTCACAGTTCTCGCCTCCATTGAACTTGTATTTGGAGAGTTTCTGCTTGTATTTCTTTGCATGAAGTCAGAATAGCCTCACAGAGCTGCTGTTTTGATGTGAACTGCCTCCCACCCTCATAGATCTTTTGCTTGATGATACTCCAAAGGTTCTGTATAGGGTTGAGGTCAGGGGAAGATGGTGGCAATACCATGAGTTTATCTCCTTTTATGCCCATAGCAGCCAATGACTCAGAGATATTCTTTGCAGCATGAGATGGTGCATTGACATGCATGAAGATGATTTTGCTCCTAAAGGCACAATTCTGATTTTTATACCATGGAAGAAAGTTGTGAGTCAGAAACTCTATATACTTTGCCGAGGTCATTTTCACACCTTCGGGAACCTTAAAGGGCCCTACAAGCTGTTTCCCCATGATTCTGGCCCAAAACATGACTCCTCCATCTCCTTGCTGACGTTGCAGCCTTGTTGGGACATGGTGGCCATCCACCAACCATCCACTACTCCATCCATCTGGACCACCCAGGGTTGCTCGACACTCATCAGTAAACAAGACTGTTTGGAAATCAGTCTTCATGTGTGTCTGGGCCCACTGCAACCGTTTCTGCTTGTGAACACTGTTTAGGGGTGGCCGAATAGTAGGCTTATGCACCACAGCAAGCCTTTGAAGGATCCTACACCTTGAGGTTCGAGGGACTCCAGAGGCACCAGCAGCTTCAAATAACTGTTTGCTGCTTTGTAATGGTATTTTGGCAGCTGCTCTCTTTATCCAATGAATTTGTCTGGCAGAAACCTTCCTCATTATGCCTTTATCTGCATGAACTCTGTCTGTGCTCTGTTTCAGTCACAAATCTCTTCACAGTATGATGATCACTCTTAAGTTTTCATGAAATATTTAATGTTTTCATACCTTGACCAAGGCATTGCACTATTTAATGCTTTTCAGCAGCATAGAGATCCTTTTTATTTCCCATATTGCTTGAAACCTGTGGTCTGCTTAATAATGTGGAACACCATTTTTAAGTAGTTTTCCTTTAATTAGAATCACCTGGAAAACTAATGATCACATGTGTTTAAGATTGATTTTAGTGATCCATTGAGCCCTGAGACACAATACCATCCACGAGTTTATTTGAAAAAACAAAACAATTAAATCTTTATGACACTTAAATCCAATTTGCATAATAATTTGGAACATGGTGTACACTATACATCTGAATCCAGAGGTGCACCCACAAACAATATATAATTGGTTATTATGCAACCTCATAGATTGTAAGCTTGCGAGCAGGGCCGGCCCTCATTCCTTTTGGTATCTGTTGATCTATGTGTTTATTGTTATGCTTAATGTCCATTGTCTGTACAAGTCCCCTCTAAAATGTAAAGTGTTGGCACTATAGAAATAAAATTATTATAATTATTATTATTAACCGACCATTCCAAATATAAATTATAATCCACCACTGTGCACCCACTAACTATATATAGCCACTTTCCCCATTTAATATATAAATTAATTAGCACCTGTACTCTTTCCCCCAATTCATTACCAGTCACTTCATCCTCAACGCCCCCCCACTATGTACCTACCATTCTAACCCTAACTCCGATTCATTATAGTTACATGCCCCTCCCACCCCAATTCATTGTCATGTCTTTCTCTCTCACCCTCTATTCATTATCAACTGCTCTACCCCACATTCAATACATCATTTACTCCCCCACCCTTAAAATTAATTATTTGTTCTTCCCCTAGATCATCATTTGCTCTCCCCACCCCCTCTTCAATTGATCATTTGCTCTCCCCACCCCCACCTTCAATTAAATTGCTGTCCCCTGTACCTCACACTGAATTTATCATTTTGCAGTCCCCCCACTTTAATTTGAAGTCCCCTTACTTCAGTCCCCTATCACCCCCTCACTTCATCTGCAGTGCCCCTTCATCATTTGCAGCCCCCTATCCCCCTTCCATTTCATCATGAGCAGTCCCACATCAGACACACTTCATCATGTGCAGTCCTGCAGTCCCGTTCTCCCACTTCATCATGTGCAGTCCCCTTACCCCCCCACTTCATCATGTGCAGTCACCCTTACCCCCCACTTCATGTGCAGTCCATCTTACACTACACTTTATCATGTGCAGTCCCCATTACCCCCCACTTCATGTGCAGATCACCTTACCCCCCACTTCATCATGTGCAGTCCCCTTTAACCCCCACTTCATCATGTGCAGTCCCCCTTACCCCCCACTTCATCATGTGCAGTCCCCCTTACCCCCCACTTCATGTGCAGCCCCACTCCCCCTTCATCATGCACAATCCCCCTTACCCCCACATCATGTGCAGCCCCATTCCATCATACAGCCCCACTCTCCCCACTTCATCATGTGCAGTCTCCTTTATCCACTAAACTATCATGTGCAGCCCCACTCCATCATGTACAGCCCCACTCAACCTTCATCATGTGCAGCCCCACTTACCCCCTCACTCCATCATGTGCAGTCTCCTTTAACCCCCAAATTCCACAAATTCCATCATGTGCAGTCTCCTTACACCTCCCACTTCATCACTTGCAGTTACCCACCATTAAATTTATTTTATAAAGAAAACAAAAAAGTTCTTCATACTTACCTCACCAGTCGCTCCCCTGCAGTGCCTCTCTGCTTCAAGCATTTGGGTCATGTCGGCGCGTGCGTGAGGATGCCATCGCGCATGCCCAACACCTAACCTGGAAGTATAGAGAACATGAAGGGAGCAGTAGCTGTGCAGCCGTCAAGGTGACAGCCAAGCATAGCTCCTGGCCCCAGCACAGACGTGTGCGCTGACTGTGATGCGGCTGTGTCTGCTGCCGGCCGCGTCACAGTACAGCAGACATGGCTGTGCACAATTTGCTGTGTGGCTGTAGCCACCACCAGGCAGCCGGCCCTGAACAGCAGCTGGAGGAGTGGCCCGGGGGGCATTTGCCTCTTTGCCACCTGGGCCAGTCAGCCCCTGCCCGCCGTCCTACATCTACTTTACATCAGCACAATTTTTGAATTTTTTTTTGTTAGGAAGTTATAAGAGTTAAAATTTTCTAATTTTTCCAACAAAATATACCAAACCATTTTTTTAGGGACCGCATCACATTTGAAGTGACTTTATGGAGCCTATATTACAGAAAATACCATGTGACACTTCATAAACGTGGGGCAGCACGGTGGCGCAGTGGATTGCAGCCTTGCAGTGGATTGCAGCCTTGCAGCGCTGGAGTCCTGGGTTCAAGCCCCACTAAGGACAACATCTGCAAAGAGTTTGTATGTTCTCTCTGTGTTTGCGTGGGTTTCCTCCCGGTACTCCGGTTTCCTCCCACATTCCAAAGACATACTGATAGGGAATTTAGATTGTGAGCCCCAATGGGGACAGTGACAATAATGTGTGCAAACTGTAAAGCGCTGCGGAATATGTTAGCGCTATATAAAAAGATTACTAACCCTTCAGGTGCTTCACAAGAACTGAAGCAATGACGAAGGAAAAAATGAACATTTGATTTTTTTTCACAAAAATTTTACTTTGGACACAATTTTTTTTTCTCAAGGGTATCAGGTGAAAACGAACCACAATATTGTGCAATTTCTTCAGAGTAAGCCTATACCCAATGTGTGGAGGAAGACCGCTCTTTAGGCACACAGTACTGCTTGGAATGAAAGAGCACCATTTGAGGTTTTGAATGTAAAATTGGCTGGAATCGAGAGCGGACATGTTTTGTTTGGAGATCCCCTGATGTGCCTAAACATGGAAACCCCTCACAAGTTACACCATTTTGGAAAGTAGACCCATCAAGGGGCTTATCTAGATGTTTGTTGAGCACCCTGAACCTCCAAGTGCTTCACAGAAGTTTATAACGTAGAGCCGTGAAAATTAAAAAAATTTATATATATATATATATATATATATATATATATATTTCAAGGGTAACAGGAGAAAATGGACCCCAACATTTATTGTGCAATTTCTCCTGAGTGTGCAAATACCCCATGAGTGGGTGAAAACTACTTTTGAGGCACAATGCAAAGCTCAAAAGGGAAGGAGCGCCATATTATTGTGCAGATTTTACTATTATGATTTGAGGGTGCCATGACCCATTGGCAGAGCCCCTGAGGTGCCAGACCAGCAGAACTCCTTATAAGTAACCCCATTTTACAACATATACCTCTTGATGAATTAATCTAGGGGTGCAGTGATCATTTTGATATCATCGTTGGGTGACAAAATTTCATACCATTGGGCAGTGAAGAAAAAATAATTACATTTATGCCACAAAAGTATTATTTAACATTTTCACACAAGAAGTGGGTAAACTTGGCACTAGAATTTTTTCCCACAATTTGTGCTGAATATAGATATACCCCATATACTATACTACTGCTTAGCCATATGGAGAGTCTCGGTAGGGATGGAGCACTATTTGCCTCCTGGAGAGCAGATTTTCCTAGATTAGTTTGCGGACTCCATATACATAGTGCTAGAGAGCAGAACCCTTTTGTGCCTGGGCCTGTTTTTGCCTTCGTGACCGGGCCAATTTTTACAATTCTGACCACTGTCACTTTATGAGGTCATAACTCTGGAACGCTTCAACAGATCCCGGTGATTCTGACATTGTTTTCTCGTGACATAGTGTACTTCATGTTAGAGGTAAAATTTCTTTGATATGACTTGCGATTATTTGTGAAAAAAAACAGAAATTTTGTGAAAATCTTGAAAATTTTGCGATTTTCAAACTTTTAATTTTTATGACCTTAAATCAGAGAGTCATATCACACAAAATAGTTAATAAATAGCATTTCCCACATGTCTACTTCACATCAGCACAATTTTGGACCAAAAATTTATTTTCGTTAGGACGTTATAAGGGTTAAAAGTTGACCAGCGATTTTACATTTTTTTCAACAAATGTTACAAAACCATTTTTTTAGGGACTACCTCACATTTGAAGTCACTTTGAGGAGTCCAATTGAAAGAAAATACCCCAAAATGACACCATTCTAAAGACTGCACCCCTCAAGGTGCTCAAAACCACATTCAATAAGTTTATTAACCCTTCAGGTGCGTCACAGGAATGAATGGAATGTGGAAAAAAATATAAACATTTACTTTTTTTTCACAAAAATGTAACAGGAGAAAATGGACAGTACATTTTGTTTTGCAATTACTCCTGAGCATGTCGAGCCGTGGAAATAAAAAAAAAATAAAGGTAACTGAAGAAATTGCACCATACAGTTTGTTGTGCAATTTCTTCTGAGCACGACGATACCCCATATGTGGGGGAATACTACTGTGTGGGCGCACGGCAGGGCTAAGAAGGGAAGGAGCGCCATTTGACTTTTGGAATGCAAAATTGGCTGGAATCAATAGCGGATACTAGAGTTGAGCGACTTTTACTTTTTTAGGATCGAGTCGGGTTTCGCAAAACCCGACTTTCTCAAAAGTCGGGTCGGGTGAAATCGGCCAATTATTGCGTAAAGTCAGGGGCCGACTGATACACGAAACCCAATGCAAGTCAATGGGGAATCAAAGTCGGCAGTGAGTGGAGGACAGGAAAACACCTACAGTGCCCATTTTAATGCCAAAAACATCAATTATTATTACTTAAGCTTGTCAATCTTAATTTACTTTATAATAATAGTTACGCATTGAAAACGGGGTCATTTGGCTAAAGTTGTTGGGGGGTAGGGCTGGCTCAAGATTTTCTTGGGCCCAGGAAACGCGGAATATGTCACGGCAGTGGAGCAGGGAGAGGTAAGTATTTCAACTTTGCAAGTGCTGTGATCCTGAGCAAGCAGGGGGGCCCACTAGTTGGCACTGGCACAGGGCCCCTCATAGTACGGTGATGTGTTTGATGGTGGGCGGCGCCTCCCACTGCCAGAGACACTTTTGCGTACTATGAGGGGCCCTGTGCCAGTGCCAACGAGTATGCCCCCCCACCTGATGAAGGAACCTGCACTTTCATCTGCACCTTCCTCTTTGTCCCCGTGTAAGGTGGTATAGTATGCGGGAAGGGGAACCTGACTTTCAGCAGGGTCAGATTCTGGCTGTGTAGAGTGCAAGGGGAATGTAGTGGTCTGGGTTAATGTACCAGCAGACTCATCTAGCAGTGGCTGGGCAATGGGCAGGATGAGGAGGAAACACAGTTAGTAGGCCCAAATAATAAAGTGGGCTAAATGCAGTTCAAATGTAGTAACAGGACTAACCAGGCGGCATTGCTTGGTTCAGTGGAGGACAACTGTAAGGACTGGCTGACACAGTTACTAGGCCCAAATAAGTAAGTAGGCTAAATGCTGTTCAAAATTTGTAACAGGAGTACACAGGCAGCATAGCTTTGTTCAGTGGAGGACAACTGTAAGGAGTGGCGCAGACAGACACAGGTAGTAGGCCTAAAATAAAAAAGTAGGCTAAATGCAGTTCAAAATTTGTAACAGGAGTACACAGGCGGCATAGCTTTGTTCAGTGGAGGACAACTGTAAGGACTGGCTGACATAGTTACTAGGCCCAAATAAGTAAGGCTAAATGCAGTTCAAAATTTGTAACAGGAGTACACAGGCGGCATAGCTTTGTTCAGTGGAGGACAACTGTAAGGAGTGGCGCAGACAGACACAGGTAGTAGGCCTAAAATAAAAAAGTAGGCTAAATGCAGTTTAAAATTTGTAACAGGAGTACACAGGCGGCATAGCTTTGTTCAGTGGAGGACAACTGTAAGGACTGGCTGACAGTTACTAGGCCCCAAAAAGTAAGTAGGCTAAATGCAGTTCAAAATTTGTAACAGGAGTACACAGGCGGTATAGCTTGGTTCAGCGGAGGACAATTGTAAGGAGTGGCTGACACAGTGAGTAGGCCCAAATAAGTAAGTGGGCTAAATGCAGTTCAAAACTGGTAAAAGGACTAAACAGGCGGCATAGCTTTGTGCAGTGGAGGACAACTGTAATGGGAGGCAGGCACAGTTAGTAGGCCTAAATAAGTAGGCTAAATGCAGTTCAATAAAAGAATTTGGGATTTCAATTGTGTCTTCTGGTAGACCATATATATTTGACAACTCTCCATTGCCAGGTTTCAGTAGCCATGAGTTGTACTCAACTTCGTCCTGAGACATTCTCATATTGGCAATTGTACTTGAGTAATAAATAGGGGTTGTATGGAACTACCCATGTATTGTCGATTTCTCGCGTTCCTCTTCTCGTTTTCCCAGTATTTTGTCGACGGTACTGTGGGTAACCATCAACATTGGGGTTTGTCTCTGTATTAAATTCCCTTGGGAATTTTTTTGCGCGTTGACCGTCTGTCATGCATATAGCACCAGGTTGATCTTCGCCACATGGGCCATGAATCATGTGCTTCATCACTGCCTCATGCAGTTTTGGATTTGCGGTCTCATTTGGGATTTCAGCAGAGACCAATTTGTTAATTATTTCTTTGTCCCTCGGTTTATCTTCCTCTCCGAGGATTAAGAGCATGTGAGCGTGTAGTAGTCCACGCTTTTGAAATTCTATTACTTGCACATAGGCAACTACACAGCCATAAATGTGTTTTTTTTTTAATCTGGCTAAGCACGGCTTGGAGTTTGATTTTAAATACTCATGCAACCAAATCTGGTCTGAACTCTGGCCTTTCCCATGGTTCTAAGTTTTCAGTCATTTCTTTCCACTTTGGGATACAGGTCATCTTAACAAACAGATCTAACTTTCCAAATTTTCAGACAATTGTCATGGCGTCTAGGTAATTTTGCTGCATCCAAAGACATACAGATAGGAAATTTAGATTGTGAGCCCCATTGGGGACAGTGATGATAATGTCTGTAAAGCGCTGCAGAATATGTTAGCGCTATATAAAAATAAAGATTATTATTATTTATTATTATATGAAAGTGGGACGGTAAAATTACTGGTGTCCCAGCTTTTAGCCCTTGGTGTATTGCAGCATTATGGATGTGATCCATAACGCCAGCATAACTGTCGATGCGTAATACCTTTTGACTTTGTTTTATATATTCAATCCTTTTGGACTCAATTTTGACGTAACTGTCAAAGATAAATTGTTTCGTCAACTTCCCAGCATTTAAGGCTGCTTTCACACATCAGGTTTTTTGTTTCAGGCACAATCCGGTAATTTTTTTAAAAAACGGATCCGTTTTTTTTACCCGCCGGATCCGTTTTTTTCCCATAGAGTTGTATTAGTGCCAGATTGTGCCTGAAGGACATGCGTTTCATCCGTTTTGTGCCAGATCCGTCCCTTCAGGCTTTTTTGCCAGACACAAAAAACGTCCCCTGCAACGTTTTTTCTCTGCGGCGAAAAAGCCTGAAAGGACGTTTGCGGCAATAAACGCATGGAACGGATGTGTGAATGAACGGTTTCGGCTATCGAATCCGTTTTTTTTTTTACACTGAGCATGCCCAGAAGCTTTGTTAGTCTTTCTTTCTTTCTTTCTTTCTTTCTTTCTTTCTTTCTTTCTTTCTTTCTTTCTTTCTTTCTTTCTTTCTTTCTTTCTTTCTTTCTTTCTTTCTTTCTTTCTTTCTTTCTTTCTTTTTCTTTCTCTTTCTCTTTCTCTTTCTTTCTCCGTTTTTTGGTAAATTTGCCAGATTTAGCCTGAAACAAAAAAAACCTGATGTGTGAAAGCAGCCTAAAAAGGGATTTAACTTGTCACGAATGGCAAGCCTGTATGCATAGTACTGCAGCAGGGTGTTTTTTTTTCTTGTCGATCTTGATCCACTGGTATGGATGGTAGATGAATGTCACCAATTCCTTGATGTTACACACTTAGGGCAATTGGAGTTGACAAATGTATTGTCTATCCACTGTCCCCATATGGGAATAGAAGTAGATATGTCATTGCATCACACTTTCTGTGAAGAAAGCTGATTTGAACAGTTGGGTTTTCACTTTTGAGGTGAACGCTGATGTTCCTATTAAATGGGGGTTCATCCATTGCATTTTGATAAATTATCTTTTAAGTGTAAACGCGGTGTAATTACATGACCCGCTTACGGAGAAACCCGCTCTTTGCACTCATTGGGTTTAGCTTCTAGCTATTTCAGGGAGTTATAGATCCCTCGATGGACATCCGGAATATATAATTCTTATATCTCTAGCCCTGATCGGTGCCAATATATATAACCTTAAACGAACAATGCTTTCTATACCAGTTTTCGCCAGTATCCGATGGGAGGGGGAATGAGTAGTGTAGAGAGACCTGCCTGCCACAGCATGGAGCCATATAAATTCTTGAGGGAGGGGGGAAATGAGGGATTTAGGGTTACACACACAGGCAGGGTGGAAGAGTGCCTCAGAATTCCAGCCTTATGTTGGCCTGTAGAGGAAACTGCAGCTGAGAGTACTGTATGTGTAAGTGAAGTAATCAGAACTTTCCTATTTCCTGACAGGCTCTGTATATGGAGTCCACAAACTGTTCTAGGAAAATCTGCGCTCCAGGAGGCAAATAGCGCTCCGTTCCTCCAGAGTCTCGCAGTGTGGCTAAGCAGTACTGTACAGCCACATATAGGGTAATTCTACATGCAGCAGAAATTGTGGAACAAATTTTGGAGCAATTTTTACCCATTTTCTAGTGTAAAAATGTAAAATCTGGGGCTAATGCAAAATCTTGGTGGTAAAAATGTAATTATTTTTCTTCATTGCCCAATGGTATAAAATGCTGTGGCCCACCTGTGGTGACAATATGATCACTGCATCCCTTGATGAGTTCTTTGAGAGGTGTAGTTTGTAAGATGGCATCGCTTATGGCGGATTCTGCTGTTCTGGCACCTCAGGGGCTCTGCCAATGTGACATGGCACCCTCAAACCAGTCCAGCAAAATCTGAACTCCAATATGTCGCTCCTTCCCTTCTGAGCTTTACACTGTGCCTCAAAAGTACTTTTTAACCACATATAGAGTATCTCTGTAATCATGAGAAATTGGACAACAAATTTTAGGGTCCATTTTCTCCTGGTATTCTTATGAAAATGAAAAAAATGGGGCTAAAACCAAATTTTTGTGGGAAAAATATTTTCTTCTCATTTTCACAGATGGTTGTAAAATCCTGTGAAGCTCCTGTGGGTTACAGGTTCTCAACACCAAAGGTGTCAAACTGCATTCCTCGAGGGCCGCCAACAGGTCATGTTTTCAGGATTTCCTTAGCATTCCACAAGGTGCTGGAATCATTCTGTGCAGGTGATTAAATTATCACCTGTGCAATACAAGGAAATCCTGAAAACATGACCTGTTAGCGGCCCTCGAGGAATGCAGTTTGACACCTCTGCTCAACACACATCTAGATAAATTGCTTAAGGGGTCTAGTTTGCAAAATTGGGTCACTTGTGGGGGGTTTCCACTTTTTAGGCACATCATGAGCTGTCCAAACGTAACATGACACTTGCAGACCATTCCATCAAAGTCTATGTCACGTCTTCCTTTCTGAGCCCTGCCATGCACCCAAACAGTAGTAGATATGGGGTGTCTGCATACTCAGGCGAAATTGTAAAATAGATTTTGGGGTCCATTTCCTCCTTTTACCCTTGCGAAAATAAAATATTTGGGGCTAAAAACATTTGTCGTAAAAATGTGGGTTTTTTATTTTTATTTTCATGGCTCTACATTTAAAAATTTCTGTGAAGCACCAAGGGGATGAAGGTGCTCACAACAAATCAAGATGCATTCCTTGAGGGGTCTAGTTTCCAAAATGTCACTTGTGGGGGTTTCCACTGTTTAGACACATTGGGATTTCCAAACCCGGCATGACTTCCGCTAATGATTCCCAGGCGCTTCTATCCTATATTTTCCTCTGATTCATCAATTGAGACTTTTTTAAAAACTACAATTTGGCGCAACTCCAGTCCCCTCTGGTGTACTTTTTTTAATATTTCATAATTTTGTTGCAATGTTGGTATTGCCAGGTAATTTTTACCACACAATGTACGCTGTTAAAAGCAATGTCCGAATTGCATGACAGCGGCACTACTTGAATAACTTTCTCATTCCTCATGTTTCGCCTAGTCAAAATTAAAAAAAAACTTTACTCTAGTGTCTGTGCCGTTCCAATGGTGTCATCATTTGCGTTCCCGGGGCTCACGTGAGATTGCCCAATCAGCGCTGGCATCAATGTTCCTGCCTTTGGATGTATTGAACATCAACAGGAAGTCAGGGCTGCGGCTGCTTTCTGACTTCCTCTTGATGCTCTATTTGTCAAAAAGCATGGATAGTGACGCCAGCACTGATGGGGTGCAGGGCTCACATGACACAACAACCTCATGTGAGCCACAGGAACGCAAATGCTGACACCACGGTTTAGGAGGTGAGTATAGGCCAAACATGAGGAATGAGAAGTGGTTTTCCATGTAGTGGATAACCCTTTTAAAGGGGTTTTCCCATGAACAAAAGTTAATTTTAATCAACACTCCGAAAACGCTCCACTCGGCTTGTACTCAAGTGAGGCGTCCAGAAGATGGAGGGGGAGTGGCAGCGGCAGAGCAGGGGGTCACAGGAGGCAGGAGCCAGCTGCTGCAGCTAACTCCTGTGCCTGCTGCTAAATAGAAATGAATATTCATTGCACTGGCACTGAATATTCGTTTCTCTGTAATAGTGTGCACAGTGTCAGCCTCAGCAGCCGGCTCCAGCAGCTGCCAGATGGTCACGTCTGAAGACTAGGACTCCCTTAGGTTATTCAAACTGCAGAAGTACTGTCTTCTCTTCATTGGCATAAAGAACAGGAACGCAGAAGAATTTATTGAGGGTGCTTAATTTTGCACCATGCTTTACAAGCGGCGGATACTGGCAAGTGATAGACAATGTCCTTCACTACTCACGATTGAAGCCAGGGACTGTATCTGGCTGCCCATAAAAGAATCTATTAGTTAGTTGCTATGGCAATTTCTGCATGAGCACCATCTTAAGCAGAGGTTTGTTTTTTTTTTCATTGTGCATTAACCCACTTACAAGACATAAGTAGCCCAAATTTTTTCTGCACAGGTTGTATCCTTGGAGAGACATCTACGCTGGTGTCAAAATAAAATTTGGGTATGTTGTGATTTTATGTAGCTAGTGAAGAATTCAGTATCAATAACGTTCCATAGGAACATGATTCATAGCCAGGATTATTTGCCAAACGAGTGCCAAATTGATTCTGACAGCTCTAAAATAGCTTAGGAGCCTAGATTTTTTAAATTAATGATAAAAAGGAACCTGTCACCCCCAAAATCGAAGGTGAGCTAAGCCCACCGGCATCAGGGGCTTATCTACAGCATTCTGTAATGCTGTAGATAAGCCCCCGATGTATCCTGAAAGATGAGAAAAAGAGGTTAGATTATACTCACCCAGGGGCAGTCCCGCTGCGGTTATGGTCCGATGGGCGTCGCGGTCTGGTCCGGGGCCTCCCATCTTCTTACGATGACGTCCTCTTCTTGTCTTCACTCTGCGGCTCCGGGGTAGGCGTACTTTGCCTGCCCTTTAAGGGCATGAAAATTCGAAGTTAGAAAATTGCAACATTTTCAAAATTTTCACCAAATTTCCATTTTTTTCACAAATAATCGCAAGTCATATCAAATACATTTTACCACTAACATGAAGTACAATATGTCACAAATAAACGGTGTCAGAATCACCGGGATCCATTAAAGCATTCCAGAGTTATTACCTCACAAATGGACAGTGGTCAGAGTAAAAATTGGCTTGGTCATTAACATGCAAACCACCCATGGTGGTAAAGGGGTTGAACACTGGTTTGCTGCTTTTTAACCCCTTCCCGACATGTGACGGAATAGTACGTCACATGTCGGGACCCCCGCTTTGATGTGCGCTCCGGCGGTGAGCGCACATCAAAGTCGCGACATATCAGCTGTTTTTTACAGCTGACATGTGCGCGCAATAGCGGCGGGTGAAATCGCGATCACCCGCCGCTATTAACTAGTTAAATGCCGCTGTCAAACGCAGACAGCGGCATTTAACTACCGCATCCGGCCGTGCGGCCGGATATGAGCGCATCGCCGACCCCCGTCACATGATCGGGGGTCGGCGATGCTCCTCCATTGTAACCATAGAGGTCCTTGAGACCTCTATGGTTACTGATCGCCGGTGGCTGTGAGCGCCACCCTGTGGTCGGCGCTCACAGCACACCTGCATTTCTCCTACATAACAGCGATCTGATGATCGCTGTTATGTAGCAGAGCCGATCGGGCTGTGCCTGCTTCTAGCCTCCCATGGAGGCTATAGAAGCATGGCAAAAGTAAAAAAAAAAAGTTTTTAAAAATGTGAAAAAAATAAAAAAAATATAAAAGTTTAAATCACCCCCCTTTCGCCCCAATCAAAATAAATCAATAAAAAAAAACCCCAACCTACACATATTTGGTATCGCCGCGTTCAGAATCGCCCGATCTATCAATAAAAAAAAAGCATTAACCTGATCGCTAAATGGCGTAATGAGAAAAAAATTTGAAACGCCAGATTTACGTTTTTTTTGGTCGCCACGACATTGCATTAAAATGCAATAACGGGCGATCAAAAGAACGTATCTACACCAAAATGCTATCATTAAAAATGCCAGCTCGGCACGCAAAAAATAAGCCCTCACCTGACCCCAGATCACGAAAAATGGAGACGCTACGAGTATCGGAAAATGGCGCAATTTTGTTTTGTTTTGTTTTTTGCAAAGTTTGGAATTTTTTTTCACCACTTAGGTGAAAAATAACCTAGTCATGTTAGGTGTCTATGAACTCGTAGTGACCTGGAGAATCATAATGGCAGGTCAGTTTTAGCATTTAGTGAACCTAGCAAAATAGGCAAGCAAAAAACAAGTGTGGGATTGCACTTTTTTTGCAATTTCACTGCACTTGGAATATTTTTCCCATTTTCTAGTACACGACATGCTAAAACCAATGATGTCGTTCAAAAGTACAACTCGTCCTGCAAAAAATAAGCCCTCACATGGCCAAATTGACGGAAAAATAAAAAAGTTATGGCTCTGGGAAGGAGGGGAGCGAAAAACGAAAACGGAAAAACGGAAAAAGCTCCGGGGGTGAAGGGGTTAATGGTATTTTTGTACCTGCGCTCTCAATCTGATAAATTTGTCTGGCAGAAAACTTCCTCATTATGTCTTTATCAGCACAAACCCATCTGTGAAACCTACAAGAGAAAAAATGACCAAAAACCCTGCTGTAACTAAGTAAAAAGCAAAAAGTGCATTTAAAAAAGAGTTTTTTGTAATACTGTTTTTGATCAAAAATAGCATAAAAGCCATCCCACCACAACAAGGTAACTCTCATCGGGACAGTCCTACACTGTCTAAAAACCTTACTATGTGTCAATGTCGACCTCAGTGTGAATAAGGGCAGACAAAAGAATCGAGCCCAACCAGTAGAAAACCAGTCTGGGGAAGCCTTATATACAATTTCTGGCTCAGAAACAGGGAGGCCACACCCCAGCTTGCACAGAATGCATTAATACAAAGCTTCACTTGAGTTGGTACACATGCAGCTCATAAGCACAGGTTCACATTGGCCATTAAACATATAAAACCTAGAAGAGAAAAAAATTAGCAAAAACCCTGCTGTAACTAAGTAAATAAAAAGCAAAAAGTGCATTTAAATTACCCATCTGTGTTCCGCATTTCAGCAGCAAAAATTCTTTTTTTCCAATATTGCTTGAAATCCATGGACTGCTTTATAATGGTGGACGTTCTTCTTAGGCTACGTTCACATTTGCGTTGTGCGCCGCAGCGTCGGCGCCGCAGCGCACAACGCAAACAAAAACGCGGCAAAACGCACGCTAAAACGCTGCGTTTTGCGCCGCATGCGTCGTTTTTGGCCGCAAGTTGGACGCAAAAAAAATGCAACTTGAAGCGTTTCTTGCGTCCAACGCTTGCGGCCATGCGGCGCAAAACGCAGCACAACGCATGTCCATGCGCCCCCATGTTAAGTATAGGGGCGCATGACGCATGCGGCGCCGCTGCGGCGCCCGACGCTGCGGCGCTGACCGCAAATGTGAACGTAGCCTTAGGCTGCCGTCACACTAGCAGTATTTGGTCAGTATTTTACATCAGTATTTGTAAGCCAAAACCAGGAGTGGAACAATTAGAGGAAAAGTATAATAGAAACATATGCACCACTTCTGCATTTATCACCCACTCCTGGTTTTGGCTTCCAAATATTGATATAAAATACTGACCAAATACTGCTAGAAGTGTCTGGGATTGATTTAAGTGATCGAAAGAACCATGAGACACAATACATCCATGAGTTTATTTAAAAAAAATTACATCTTTATGACACTTAAATCCAATTAGCATAATAATTTGGAACGCGGGGTAAATGCCATGTTGACAGATCTCTACTCTACATGATTGGCATTGATTATTAGCCCATTGGTGAACTTCAGGGCTGAAGCATAGTGATTAGACATTAAAAAAATCACAGGCCAACAAAAAACAACTTTTTTTATGTTTCTTTGATGAAAATAGGCAAATATTACTAATTTTGGGTCGAGAAACTCAAATATACCCACAGAATTGTTTAATTAGCTCTCGTTTTTTAGATACACGCCATGGAAGTATGTGCTGTAGGTAGCGATAAGAATTCATTACAAGAGTATAAATTGCACAGTACAGTACACATATTTAGTATCGCCGCGTCCGTAACGACCCAACCTATAAAACTGTCCCACTAGTTAACCCCTTCAGTAAACACCGTAAGAAAAAAAACAAAAAAACGAGGCAAAAAACAACGCTTTATTACCATACCGCCGAACAAAAAGTGGAATAACACGCGATCAAAAAGATGGATATAAATAACCATGGTACCGCTGAAAACGTCATCTTGTCCCGCAAAAAACGAGCCGCCATACAGCATCATCAGCAAAAAAATAAAAAAGTTATAGTCCTCAGAATAAAGCGATGCCAAAATAATTATTTTTTCTATAAAATAGTTTTTATCGTATAAAAGCGCCAAAACATTAAAAAATGATATAAATGAGGTATCGCTGTAATCGTACTGACCCGACGAATAAAACTGCTTTATCAATTTTACCAAACGCAGAACGGTATAAAGAAATTCATGAATAGCTGGTTTTTGGTTATTCTGCCTCACAAAAATCGGAATAAAAAGTGATAAAAAATGGTCACGTGTCCGAAAATGTTACCAATAAAAACGTCAACTCGTCCCGCAAAAAACAAGACCTCACATGACTCTGTGGACCAAAATGTGGAAAAATTATAGGTCTCAAAATGCAACGTATATAAGTGCCACGTATTTAAGTGCCACGTATAAGTGCCACGTATTTAAGTGCCACGTATAAGCAAAGTAATGATGGTAAGCAGTCTTCACAAGTGGAGTAATTGGTCTTCTTTGGTTGGCAAATGTCACATAACCACACACGTAACAAAAATTGTTAACAATATTTGCACATTTACGAGGCATTTTCAAAGTGTAAATTCTCTCCACAAAATTACTGCAACAAGAGAAAGAGACTTCAATTAGTACAAACTATGCAGACACAATGAATAAAATGGCTGACATTGGTTCAACAGGTCTGTAATCAGGTTTACCAATACACATTTGTTGAAAATTCAAAATTTCCCTATTTTCCTGCATAATAATCTTAAATGACCTGTATCTCAGCAACAAGAGCTAATAATGATTTTTAAGTAACATATTCGTTTTTAGGATGCTAAAATTATTACAAACCAGCTATTTTCATTTCAGAAACATTTTCACTGTTGGCCAGTGATTAGCCCATTGGTGAACTTCAGGGCTGAAGCATAGTGATTAGACATTAAAAAAATGGATAGCGAGGAAGAAACAGGAACGTGAAAAGATATTCAAAGAAAACAAACAGGATGATCTATTCTGAGAATAAGGCTAAACTTGGGTAGGTGTGTGAGCTTGGATTTATTATAGTTCACTGGAAGCAGAACAATAGTAAAAAAAAAAAAAAAGACAAAAGACAAAAATACGTGATATAGCTAAAACACCATGCAGCACAAATACAAAACCAGGAGGATATGTTACCTGGGAAAGCTTACCAAAAGATAAGGAAGTGATGAGCATGGAAAAATGTGACATAAAAAATAGAAAGGTACAGTCTTAAAATGATCATTTCTCAAGGAGTAGCCAAAAAAAGCACCATCTGTTAAGTGTTTTGACAAAGGGATATTATAGGTCAAGAATGTCAAGATTATGAATTTGAAGAGCTATAAGGACATGTATATACAGCACTGTGTGGAATAGGTTTAGGCAGGTGTTGAAAAATGCTGCAGAGCTTAAAAAATAGAAACATTATTTTTAGCAACATAATGGAAAGTGAAAAAACAAAAGAGAAACCTAATCAATATTTGGTGTGACCGCCCTTTGCATGTAATCATATAATACCCTAAAAAATAAATTTTATTAAATATAATTAAAATGCCACCAACCTGTGGCTACACCAAAAAATAATGAAAAACACACCGTGAAAAAACTGGGATGGGAAAAGAGACATACCCTAATGTGTGTCTATGCTGAAGTCTGCCTGTCTGCGGGGGTTGGCGCCCCCGCATGGCGACGGCTGGCCCTGGGGTCCCTTTATTGACCCTGATTGGCCCACTGGGTCCCTCTACCCACACAATAATATACTAAAGGTACCCCTATGGACTAAACAAAAAACACACCTATAAATAGGGAGACCTATACCCCACACCGTGCAATTAAAAACAAGAGAACATGTTAGTAGGCATATGACGGAAATGAAAATGCACTTGTACCTCCGATTCTGGATAATTTATGATAAAAGTACCTATGTACAGATTACTGCATTTTCCATTAACCTCAACTATAATGCACTTAAACAAGCATTTTCCACCGAACAGATCAAAGCTGACCAGAAAACCAACGATAAATACTCTCTGGGCCAAATGAATATATGTCTTCATACAAGCATGATGTCGAATAGAAAAAGTGATGAACACCAACCAATGCAGATATACATGGTAGACCTATAACCAATTGACCTCTGCCAAATTCAATGAACAATATGCCGCAGAGGCTGGAGCATGTAAATAAAGTTGGTACTCATCGTTAGGTTAGGTGCCGTCCGCCTAGTATATAAGTGGTCTCAACGCATTTCGCCTCTCTGGCTCATCAGGAGGCCCGATTTCATATCGTGTGTCTCGATAGGTTGTGCCTTCAAAACATCATCAGTTCTTTTAACCCCTTACCGACATCGGGCGTAATAGTATGCCGATATCGATATCCCTCCCTTTAATTTGGGCTCCAGCAGTGAGTCCACATCTTTCCCGGGACATGTAAGCTGTTTTGAACAGCTGACATGTGCCCACAATATCCGCAGGTGGAATCGCGATCCACCCGCAGCTATTAACTAGTTAAATGCCGCTTTCAAACCCTGACATCGTCATTTAATTGGCGCTTCAGGCAATCGCGCCAGAAATACGCACACCGGTGACCTGCGTCACCTGGTTGCGGGTCACTGGTGTGGCGGAATGACAACCCGAGGTCTCCTGGAGACCTCTATGGTTGTCAGTGCCGGATTGCTGTGAGCACCACCCAGTGGTCAGCGCTCATAGCAAGTCAGCAATTCTACTACATAGAGGTTATCTGACGATTTCTTCAGTTTTAGAATTTAGTGAACCTAGCAAAAAAGCCAAACAAAAAACAAGTGTGGGATTGCACTTTTTTTGCAATTTCACCGGAATATTTTTTCCCATTTTCTAGTACTCGACATGGTAAAACCAATGGTGTCATTCAAAATTACAACTCGTCCCACAAGAAACAAGCCCTCACATTGGCCATATTAACGGAAAAATAAAAAAGTTATGGCTCTGGGAAGAAGGGGAGCGAAAAACAAAAACCGAAAAAAGCTCCGGGGATTAAGGGGTTAAATACACCTTAGCTATGTTCACACGTTTTGTTTTTGTTGCTTTTTTCTGCAGGCAAAACCTGTTCTTTTGGCAGTAATGAAATCTACTTACAAAAAACAGGTTTTGCTGTGCTTTTTTGGTGCGTGTCTGTTGCACTTTCTAGGTGCAAATACCAGGTGTAATTTGTCTATAGCACTTGTTAATATAGTTGCATTTTTTCCACTCCTATTGCTTTCTGTGGTGAAAAAAAACACTGCAAAAATGCTGACAGAATTGACATGCTGCAGATAAAAAAAAAAAAAAAAATTGCGATTTTCCAATTTCATCAGGAAAAAAAAAAAAGCAAGTGTGTGCATGAGATTTTTGAGATCTCATGGCTTTTGTGGGTATTTTAAAATCAGCTTCTAATTTTTATTATTATTAATAATAATAATAATCTTTATTTTTATATAGCGCTAACATATTCCGCAGCGCTTTACATTATCATCACTGTCCCCGATGGGGCTCGCAATCTAAATTCCCTATCAGTATGTCTTTGGAATGTGGGAGGAAACCGGAGTGCCCGGAGGAAACCCACGCAAACACGGAGAGAACATACAAACACTTTGCAGATGTTGTCCTTGGTGGGGTTTGAACCCAGGACTCCAGCGCTGCAAGGCAACCGTGCCACCCATATTAAAAAAGCAATAAGAAGATCAATAATGTTGAGATCAGGGCTTTGTGGGGCCACAAAGTCACTTCCACGACTCCTGTTATCATTGATGCTGAAGAACGTTCTTAACCCCTTTCTGCCATTAGACGTACTATTCCATCCATGTGGGGTGGGCCCTACTTCCCAAGGATGGAATAGTACGTCCAGCGCGATCGGCCGCGCTCACGGGGGGAGCGCGGCCGATCGCAGCCGGGTGTCAGCTGCCTATCGCAGCTGACATTCGGTACTATGTGCCAGGAGCAGTCACGGACCGCCCCCGGCACATTAACCCCCGGCACACCGCGATCAAAGATGATCGCGGTGTGCCGGCTGTACAGGGAAGCATCGCTCAGGGAGGGGGCTCCCTGCAGGCTTCCCTGAGACCCCCGGAGCAACGCGATGTAATCCGAGCGTCTCTTACCTCCTATCCCTGCAGGCCCCGGATCCAAAATGGCTACGGGGCTGCATCCGGGTCCTGCAGGGATTACTTCCGTGTGCAGACCAGGCTCTGGTAAGCCTGCTGCGCTGTAACTCAGATCGGTGATCTGACAGAGTGCTGTGCAAACTGTCAGATCAGCGATCTGTGATGTGTCCCCCTGGGACAAAGTGAAAAAGTAAAAAAAAAAATTTCCACATGTGTAAAAAAAAAAAATAAAAAAATTCCTAAATAAATAAATAAAAAATTAAATATTCCCATAAATACATTTCTTTATCTAAATAAAAAAAATCAAACAATAAAAGTACACATATTTAGTATCGCCGCGTCCGTAACGACCCCACCTATAAAACTATATCACTAGTAACCCCTTCAGTGAACACCGTAAAAAAAAAAAACGAAGCAAAAAACAACGCTTTATTCTCATACCGCCAAACAAAAAGAAGAATAGCACGCGATCAAAAAGACAGATCTAAATAACCATGGTACCGCTGAAAACTTCATCTTGTCCCGCAAAAAACGAGCCACCATACAGCATCATCAGCAAAAAAATAAAAAAGTTATAGTCCTCAGAATAAAGCGATGCCAAAATAATTATTTTTTCTATAAAATAGTTTTTATCGTATAAAAGCACCAAAACATAAAAAAATGATATAAATGAGGTATCGCTGTAATCGTACTGACCCGAAGAATAAAACTGCTTTATCAATTTTACCAAACGCGGAACGGTATAAACGCCTCCCCCAAAAGAAATTCATGAATTGCTGGTTTTTGGTCATTCTGCCTCACAAAAATCAGAATAAAAAGCGATCAAAAAATCTCCCGTGCCCGAACATGTTACCAATAAAAACATCAACTCGTCCCGCAAAAAACAAGACATCACATGACTCTGTGGACCAAAATATGGAAAAATTATAGCTCTCAAAATGTGGTAACGCAAAAAATATTTTTTGCAATAAAAAGCGTCTTTCAGTGTGTGACGGCTGCCAATCATAAAAATCCGCTAAAAAAACCCGCTATAAAAGTAAATCAAACCCCCCTTCATCACCCGCTTAGTTAGGGAAAAATAAAAAAAATTAAAAAAATGTATTTATTTCCATTTTCCCATTAGGGTTAGGGCTAGGGCTAGGGTTAGGGTTAGGGTTAGGGCTAGGGTTAGGGCTAGGGTTAGGGCTACGGTTAGGGCTAGGGTTAGTGTTGGGGCTAGGGTTAAGGCTACATTTAGGGTTGGGGCTAAAGTTAGGGTTAGGGTTGGGGCTAAAGTTAGGGTTAGGGTTTGGATTACATTTACGATTGGGAATTGGGTTGGGGTTAGGGGTGTGTCTGGGTTAGAGGTGTGGTTAGGGTTACCATTGGGATTAGGGTTAGCGGTGTGTTTGGATTAGGGTTTCAGTTATAATTGGGGGGTTTCCACTGTTTAGGCACATCAGGGGCTCTCCAAACGCGACATGGCGTCCGATCTCAATTCCAGCCAATTCTGCGTTGAAAAAGTAAAACAGTGCTCCTTCCCTTCCGAGCTCTCCCATGCACCCAAACAGGGGTTTACCCCAACATATGGGGTATCAGCGTACTCGGAACACATTGGAGAACAACTTTTGGGGTCCAATTTCTCCTGTTACCCTTGGGAAAATACAAAACTAGGGGCTAAAAAATAATTTTTGTGGAAAAAAAAAATATTTTTTATTTGCATGGCTCTGCGTTATAAACTGTAGTGAAACACTTGGGGGTTCAAAGCTCTCACAACACATCTAGATGAGTTCCTTAGGGGGTCTACTTTCCAAAATGGTGTCACTTGTGGGGGGGTTTTACTGTTTAGGTACATTAGGGGCCCTGCAAACGCAATGTGACGCCTGCAGACCATTCCATCTAAGTCTGCATTCCAAATGGCGCTCCATCCCTTCCGAGCCCTCCCATGCACCCAAACGGTGGTTCCCCCCCACATATGGGGTATCAGCATACTCAGGACAAATTGGACAACAACTTTTGGGGTCCAATTTCTCCTGTTACCCTTGGGAAAATACAAAACTGGGGGCTAAAAAATAATTTTTGTGGGAAAAAATTTTTGTTTTATTTTTACGGCTCTGCACTATAAACTTCTGTGAAGCACTTGGTGGGTCAAAGTGCTCACCACACATCTAGATAAGTTCCTTAAGGGGTCTACTTTCCAAAATGGTGTCACTTGTGGGGGGTTTCAATCTTTAGGTACATTAGTGGCTCTCCAAACGCAACATGGCGTCCCATCTCAATTCCTGTCAATTTTGCATTGAAAAGTCAAACGCCTCTCCTTCCCTTCCGAGCTCTCCCATGCACCCAAACAGTGGTTTACCCTCACATATGGGGTATCAGCATACTCAGGACAAATTGCACAACAACTTTTGGGGTCCAATTTCTTCTCTTACCCTTGGGAAAATAAAAAATTGGGGGCGAAAAGATAATTTTTGTGAAATAATATAATTTTTTATTTTTACGGTTCTGCATTATAAACTTCTGTGAAGCACTTGGTGGGTCAAAGTGCTCACCACACCTCTAGATAAGTTCCTTAGGGGGTCTACTTTCCAAAATGGTGTCACTTGTGGGGGGTTTCAATGTTTAGGCACATCAGGGGCTCTCCAAACCCAACATGGTGTCCCATCTCAATTCCAGTCAATTTTGCATTGAAAAGTTAAATGGCGCTCCTTCGCTTCCGAGCTCTGTCATGCGCCCAAACAGTGGTTTACCCCCACATATGGGGTATCGGCGTACTCAGGACAAATTGTACAACATCTTTTGGGGTCCATTTTCTCCTGTTACCCTTGGTAAAATAAAACAAATTGGAGCTGAAGTAAATTTTGTGTGGAAAAAAAGTTAAATGTTCATTTTTATTTAAACGCTCCAAAAATTCCTGTGAAACACCTGAAGGGTTAATAAACTTCTTGAATGTGGTTTTGAGCACCTTGAGGGGTGCAGTTTTTAGAATGGTGTCACACTTGGGTATTTTCTATCATATAGACCCCTCAAAATGACTTCAAATGAGATGTGGTCCCTAAAAAAAAAATGGTGTTGTAACAATGAGAAATTGCTGGTCAACTTTTAACCCTTATAACTCCCTAACAAAAAAAAAATGTTGGTTCCTAAATTGTGCTGATGTAAAGTAGACATGTGGGAAATGTTACTTATTAAGTATTTTGTGTGACATATCACTGTGATTTAATTGCATAAAAATTCAAAGTTGGAAAATTGAGAAATTTTCAAAATTTTTGCCAAATTTCTGTTTTTTTCACAAATAAACGCAGGTAATATCAAAGAACTTTTACGACTATCATGAAGTACAATATGTCATGAGAAAACATTGTCAGAATCACCAGGATCCGTTGAAGCGTTCCAGAGTTATAACCTCCTAAATCAGAATTGTAAAAATTGGCCTGGTCATTAACGTGCAAACCACCCTTGGGGGTGAAGGGGTTAATGACATTGGTTGTATGTTTGGTTTCATTGTCCTGCTGTAGAACAAATTTAGAACCAGAAGCCTCCCTGACGGTGTAAACAGGTCACAGGATGCAACACACATAAGAACAAGGCAGAAGTAACAGACTGAATTTCTCTAAAGCAAAAATGAGAGGGATTGGTTTATCAGGAGGATAGGTTATATAGAACAAAGTTAATAATTAGTGATGAGCGAGTGTACTCCTTGCTCAGGTTTTCCCAGAGCACGCTCTGTGGCCTCTGCTATACGCAGGCGTAGGCACCTAATGTAAGTTCCCGGGCAGCGCGCACAGTACATGCATGTATGACCACCAACGGGATAGTACGTCATCACCGATCAACTGCGCTCACGGGGGGAGCGCGGCCGATCGGGGCCGGGTGTCAGCTGACTATCGCAGCTGACATCCGGCACTATGTGCCAGGAGCGGTCACGGACTGCTCATGGCACATTAACCCCCGGCACACTGCGATCAAAGATGATTGCAGTGTTCCGGTGGCATAGGGTAGCATTGCGCAGGGAGGGAGCTCCCTGCATGCTTCCCTGAGACCCTCGGAGCAACGCGATGTGATCGCGTTGCTCCGAGGGTCTCCTACCTCCTCTTCCCTGCAGGCCTGGATCCAAAATGGCCACAGGGGGCCTTCCGGGTCCTGCAGGGAAGTGGCTTCCAAGCGCCTGCTCAGAGCAGGCGCCGGGAAGCCTCCCTGCAGTGCCTGTGTGATCGCTGATCTGACACAGTGCACTGCAAAGTATCAGATCAGCGATCTGTCAATATAATGTGATGTCCCCCCCTGGGGCAATGTAAAAAAGTTACAAAAAAAAATAAATAAATATATATATATATATATATATATATATATATATATACAGTGGGGCAAAAAAGTATTTAGTCAGTCAGCAATAGTGCAAGTTCCACCACTTAAAAAGATGAGAGGCGTCTGTAATTTACATCATAGGTAGACCTCAACTATGGGAGACAAACTGAGAAAAAAAAATCCAGAAAATCACATTGTCTGTTTTTTTATCATTTTATTTGCATTTTATGGTGGAAAATAAGTATTTGGTCAGAAAAAAACAATCAAGATTTCTGGCTCTCACAGACCTGTAACTTCTTCTTTAAGAGTCTCCTCTTTCCTCCACTCATTACCTGTAGTAATGGAACCTGTTTAAACTTGATATCAGTATAAAAAGACACCTGTGCACACCCTCAAACAGTCTGACTCCAAACTCCACTATGGTGAAGACCAAAGAGCTGTCAAAGGACACCAGAAACAAAATTGTAGCCCTGCACCAGGCTGGGAAGACTGAATCTGCAATAGCCAACCAGCTTGGAGTGAAGAAATCAACAGTGGGAGCAATAATTAGAAAATGGAAGACATTCAAGACCACTGATAATCTCCCTCGATCTGGGGCTCCACGCAAAATCCCACCCCGTGGGGTCAGAATGATCACAAGAACGGTGAGCAAAAATCCCAGAACCACGCGGGGGGACCTAGTGAATGAACTGCAGAGAGCTGGGACCAATGTAACAAGGCCTACCATAAGTAACACACTACGCCACCATGGACTCAGATCCTGCAGTGCCAGACGTGTCCCACTGCTTAAGCCAGTACATGTCCGGGCCCGTCTGAAGTTTGCTAGAGAGCATTTGGATGATCCAGAGGAGTTTTGGGAGAATGTCCTATGGTCTGATGAAACCAAACTGGAACTGTTTGGTAGAAACACAACTTGTCATGTTTGGAGGAAAAAGAATACTGAGTTGCATCCATCCAACACCATACCTACTGTAAAGCATGGTGGTGGAAACATCATGCTTTGGGGCTGTTTCTCTGCAAAGGGGCCAGGACGACTGATCCAGGTACTTGAAAGAATGAATGGGGCCATGTATCTTGAGATTTTGAGTGCAAACCTCCTTCCATCAGCAAGGGCATTGAAGATGAAACGTGGCTGGGTCTTTCAACATGACAATGATCCAAAGCACACCGCCAGGGCAACGAAGGAGTGGCTTCGTAAGAAGCATTTCAAGGTCCTGGAGTGGCCTAGCCAGTCTCCAGATCTCAACCCTATAGAAAACCTTTGGAGGGAGTTGAAAGTCCGTGTTGCCAAGCGAAAAGCCAAAAACATCACTGCTACAGAGGAGATCTGCATGGAGGAATGGGCCAACATACCAACAACAGTGTGTGACAACCTTGTGAAGACTTACAGAAAACGTTTGACCTCTGTCATTGCCAACAAAGGATATATTACAAAGTATTGAGATGAAATTTTGTTTCTGACCAAATACTTATTTTCCACCATAAAATGCAAATAAAATGATAAAAAAACAGACAATGTGATTTTCTGGATTTTTTTTTCTCAGTTTGTCTCCCATAGTTGAGGTCTACCTATGATGTAAATTACAGACGCCTCTCATCTTTTTAAGTGGTGGAACTTGCACTATTGCTGACTGACTAAATACTTTTTTGCCCCACTGTATATATATATTTACATGTGTAAAAAAAAAAATTCCTAAATAAAGAAAAAAATATTCAAATGTTCAAATAAATACATTTCTTTATCTAAATTAAAAGTACACATATTTAGTATTGCCGCGTCTGTAACGGCCCGACCTATAAAACTGTCCCACCAGTTAACCCCTTCAGTGAGCACCGTAAAAAAAAGAGGCAAAAAACTATGCTTTATTATCATACCGCCAAACAAAAAGACGGATATAAATAACCATGGTACCACTGAAAACGTCATCTTGTCCTGCAAAAAACGAGCCGCCACACAGCATCATCAACGAAAAAATTAAAAAGTTATAGTCCTCAGAATAAAGCGATGCAAAAATAATTATTTTTTCTATAAAATAGTTTTTATCGTATAAAAGCGCCAAAACATAAAAAAAGATATAAATGAGGTATCGCTGTAATCGTGCTAACCCGAAGAATAAAACTGCTTTATCAATTTTACCAAACGTGGAACAGTATAAGCGCCCCCCCTAAAAGAAATTCATGAATAGCTGGTTTATGGTCATTCTACCTCACAAAAATCGGAATAAAAAGCAATCAAAAAATGTCATGTGCCCGAAAATAATACCAATAAAAACGTCAACTCGTCCCACAAAAAACAAGACCTCACTTTTAGGTGTCGAGTTCCCACCTTGGCACAGGGGGAATCTTGAACCATCTCCGCTGCGGTCTCCCATTCTTCTCCAGCCGCAGTGGAGTCTGCTCAGCAGAGACATCGGTCCAGGCATCTTGCTCAGTCTCACTCTGTGCATAGAGTTACTGCTGCTTTTCCAGCTTCTGCCATTAAAGCCAATGCTGGGCAGCGGCGAGCAGACACTTTTGGGACGAAGTCCTGCTTTTCCCCTTCTGAGCATGCCCAGGGCAAGATCTCCCATTGGAGATCGAAGGTCACATGCTCAGATACTGCAGCTGATCCAATTGGTCCTCCAGGAAGGTCCTGAAGGTGCTGAACTTCTGTGGCAGCTTTCCATTGGTCCTTTTTGGAAGGTCCTGTACGTGCTGCAGCTATATAAGCTTCGCATGACCGCACGGCCATGCGCTAGTGTACATTTGTATACGTGTGTGTTGATGAGTGCAAGTCGTTCTTTAATATCCCCTCCCTTGTGTATAACTGCTCACGAAAGATGGATGCTTGCTGTCTAGCGCCGGACTAGCTGTCAACATAAAGACACACGATACAACGTCTACTGCTGTAACCGCCAGTGCGGCGCCGTGCGCTTATAGAGCGCTTTCCTATCCCAAGTCTGGGTGGTTAGTGGCATCCGCCAAAGCGGCACAGCATGCACTCTTGTGCTTTAAGTTATTCTGTTACTTTGACACCCCAGTTGCGGTGTCGAGCGCAAGTGGTCTGTAAATACTCTAATCCAGTGTCTTGGGATAGAGTCCTGAGACTCCTTGCTTGCGCTCTTGGTGCGGTACCGCGGCCCTGTGACGCAACAGGGTTTGCCTCCTTTACACAGGGTGAAGTTAACCCGTGTGTGTATCCGCATTGTACCGCCATATAGTCCGTCATTACTCAGCAGCAGGTTCCATCTCTGCACAGTGGAACCCGGGCTGCGAATTCACCTTATACCATCTCTCTTATAATTTGGTGCGTTCCGCTAGCCCTAACATTACACTAGCACCAGGGTCTGGCTAGTAATGACAGACAAACAGCAATCCTTGCTGTACATCCAGCAGCTGGAGGGTAGGTTGGCTGCTCTCGAGCGCACAACCTCAGCTGTGGATGTAACCGCAGTTGCTGTTCAGGCTGCTAGCGTGGCTGCAGCAACCTTGTCCACTGCCACCCCTGTTCTGACTCTATCTCGCCTCCCGCTGCCAGAAAAATTTTCTGGTGATAGTAAGTCTTGTAGGGGTTTCGTGAGTCAGTGCTCTATACATCTCGAGCTTCTGGCCGCACGTTTCCCCACAGAGCGGGCTAAGGTGGGATTTATTGTGTCTCTCCTGTCGGACAGGGCATTGGAGTGGGCTACGCCGCTGTGGGAGCGTGGCGATCATGTGGTGCAGAGTGCCTCCTTGTTCCTGAGCACTCTGAAACAGGTCTTTTTAGGACCTCGTGTCACCCATTATACGGCGCTCCAACTGTTGGCATTGACTCAGGGCTCGTCCTTGGTCAGATATTTTGCCGTCCACTTTCGTACCCTAGCGTCTGAGCTGGAGTGGTCGGATAAAGCCCTTATTCCAATATTTTGGAGGGGGCTGGCTGACCATGTGAAGGACGCTCTGGCCACTAGGGAGATTCCCGCCACACTGGAGGAGTTAATAGCATTGTCCACTCGTATTGACCTCCGTTTTCATGAGCGGAGGTTAGAGCGAGCCCAGTGTAGGCAGAGGTTTCGGCTGGCTCCCACCTTCGCCAAACCTTTGGAATCTCCAGTCCAGGCCTCTGAGTCACATAAAGCCATGGAAGTGTCACGAGCAGGATCTAAGTCCCGGACCGCTCGTGCACTCCAGGTTTGTCATGTTTGCCAGCAGTCAGGACATCTTGCCACCAGATGTTCCCAGCGGTCGAGGAAACGTCAGCATCTAGTGGTAGTAGGTGGAGGTACACTAGACACGGTGACGTTTGCCTCCAAATTGTCCTTTAAGGGGACAATTACTATAGGTCCATTTTCCCACTCGGTAGAGCTCTGCGTGGATTCTGGGGCGTAGGGCAATTTTATGTGATCTGCCTTCGCCCAATGTCACGCAATTTCCCTGGTAATGTTAGCTCAACCAGTGACCGTACGAGTGGTAAATGGGTCGACACTGCCCTCACAGATAACACACCAGACCATCCCTTTCACTCTGTCCATGTCGCCATCTCATCAGGAGATTATATCTCTGCTCGTCATTCCTGAGGGAATCGACGAGATCCTGTTAGGGATGCCTTGGCTACGGTACCATTCTCCTCATATTGAGTGGCCCACAGGCAGAATTTTGGGATGGGGTGAATCTTGTGGGGGTAGATGTCAGAGGGAATGTGTTCAGGTTGCTACTACTGAGGTACCCGCAGATCTATCCTCTCTTCCCAAGCAATATTGGCCCTATGCAGACGTGTTCTCCAAAAGAGCTGCGGAGACCCTTCCGCCTCACCGCCCCTATGACTGTCCTATTGACCTCTTGCCTGGTGCTGAGCCTCCCCAGGGTCGAGTCTATCCGTTATCTCTCCCGGAGACGGAGGCAATGTCACAGTACATCCAGGAAAATCTGTCAAGAGGATTCATTAGGAAGTCAGTGTCACCTGCAGGGGCTGGGTTCTTCTTCGTGCAGAAGAAGAATGGAGAACTACGTCCATGCATAGATTACAGGGGTCTTAACGCCATCACCGTTAAGAATAAGTATCCTCTGCCCCTGATATCTGAGCTCTTTGATAGGCTTCGGGGAGCAAGGGTATTTACAAAATTAGATCTGCGGGGTGCTTACAACCTGATTCGCATCCATGAGGGGGACGAATGGAAGACGGCTTTTAACACCAGGGATGGGCAATATGAATATCTGGTGATGCCCTTCGGGCTCTGTAATGCCACAGCCATTTTCCAAGACTTTGTGAATGACATCTTCCGGGATATGCTCACCACCTCAGTCGTAGTCTCTCTGGATGATATTCTCATCTACTCTCCAGATATTGACTCCCACTGGAGAGATGTTTGCATAGTCTTCGACCTCTTGCGGGCAAATTCCCTCTACGCAAAGATGGAGAAATGTGTGTTTGAGCAGGAATCCTTACCTTTCCTGGGCTACATCATCTCTGCTCAGGGATTGGCTATGGATCCCGCCAAACTACAGGCTGTGATGGACTGGCAGGAACCCCATTCTCTTAAAGCGGTGCAGCGCTTTATGGGGTTCATTATCGCCTGTTCATTGCACACTTCTCAACTTTGGTAGCTCCCTTGGTTGCCCTCACCAATAAGGGAGCAAATCCCAAATTGTGGTCTGAGGAGGTCTCCAATGCCTTTAACTCCATTAAGTCACACTTCGCTAGCGCTCCCATCCTACATCGCCCCGATGTAGATAAGCCATTTATAATGGAGGTGGATGCCTCATCTGTTGGTGCTGGAGCAGTCCTTTTCCAAAAGGATGCTCAAGGTCGGAAGCATCCTTGCTTCTTCTTTTCTAAGACTTTCTCACCAGCAGAGAGGAATTATTCCATCGGGGACAGGGAGTTGCTAGCCATGAAGTTGGCCTTCTCGGAGTGGAGACATCTCTTGGAGGGAGCTCGTTTTCCCTTCCAAGTCTTCACAGATCACAAGAATTTGGTGTACCTGCAGACAGCCCAGCGGTTAAATTCTCGTCAGGCAAGGTGGTCCTTGTTCTTCTCCCGGTTCCATTTCACCCTCCATTTTCTTTCCAGGGAGAAGAACATTCGTGCCGACGCGCTCTCTCGCTCCGTTGTATCATCATCTGAGGAGGAAGAGGAGCCTCGGCTTATTGTCCCCACCGAGAGTCTGACAACTGTGGCCCCGGTTTCGCTCGAGTCTGTGCCTCCGGGCAAGACTTGTACCATCCAATCTGCGTCCGGAGGTTCTCTCTTGGGCTCACTCGTCCAAGGTGGGTGGAAATTTTGGGTCCAAAAGGACATCTGAGCTACTGGCGAAGACATATTGGTGGCTGCATATGGCTCGCGACGTTGCAGACTATGTTCGGGCGTGTGTCTCTTGCGCCAAAAACAAGTCTCCTCGGCAACGGCCAGCTGGGTTGCTTTACCCCCTGCCGGGTAGGCCCTGGGAGATGGTCTGGATGGACTTTGTGGTGGGCTTACCCAAGTCTCGTAACTGCACCATTATATGGGTGATCACCGACCATTTTTCCAAGATGGTGCACTTGGTGCCTCTTCCACGGCTACCTTCGGCACGGGCTCTGGCAGTGTTGTTTATCAAACATATTTTTCGCCTACACGGTATGCCGGACAAAATTGTCAGTGACCGGGGTCCCCAGTTTGCGTCTCGATTCTGGAGAGAGCTTTGTCGTCTTCTCAGTATTGAGTTGAATCTCTCATCGGCTTATCATCCCGAGACGAATGGGTTGGTTGAGAGGGCCAACCAGACCCTGGTCACATATTTACGACATTTTGTTTCTGCCAGGCAGGATGACTGGGCATCCTTGCTACCGTGATCAGAGTTTGCGCTTAACAACGCTGTAGCCGACTCCACCGGTCAGACTCCATTCCTCCTAAATTACGGCCAGCATCCACGTGTCCCTGTGCCCATGCCTGTGTCTTCCGCTGACTCCAGGGTGGCAGACTAGGCTGTGGAGGCACGGGACATTTGGGACCGCACTCAGGATGCCATTCGGGCCTCCAAGGAGAGAATGAGGTCCTCCGCCGATGCTCATCGGCGCCCCGCTCCGACCTTTGCTCCTGGCGACTTGGTGTGGCTCTCCGCCCGTAACATCAGGCTGCGAGTTGAGTCCACTAAGTTTTCACCTCCCTACTTGGGTCCCTTCAAGGTCCTCGAACAGGTTAACCCTGTGGTCTACCGTCTGGTACTTCCTCCACGCCTGGGTATCACCGACATCTTTCATGTGTCCCTTTTGAAGCCCATATACATATCCCGGTTTTCTGAGTCATCTGCCGGGACATCAGGTTTGTCTACGGACGATTATGAGGTGAACGCTATTTTGGGGTGCAAGGTGGTACGTGGCAAAAAATTCTATTTGGTGGATTGGAAGAGTTATGGCCCAGAGGACAGGTCCTGGGAGCCTGCTGAACACATTCGAGCTCATTGCTGCCTTCGAGCGTAGCGAGGTCCAAGGAGGGGGGGTAATGTTAGGTGTTGAGTTCCCACCTCTGCACAGGGGGAATCTCGAACCATCTCTGCTGCGGTCTCCCATTCTTCTCCAGCTGCAGTGGAGTCTGCTCAGCAGAGACGTCAGTCCAGGCATCTTGCTCAGTCTCACTCTGTGCATAGAGTTACTGCTGCTTTTCCAGCTTCTGCCATTAAAGCCAATGCTGGGCAGCGGCGAGCAGACGCTTTTGGGACGAAGTCCTGCTTTTCCCCTTCTGAGCATGCCCAGGGCAAGATCTCCCATTGGAGATCGAAGGTCACATGCTCAGATACTGCAGCTGATCCAATTGGTCCTCCAGGAAGGTCCTGAAGGTGCTGAACTTCTGTGGCAGCTTTCCATTGGTCCTTTTTGGAAGGTCCTGTACGTGCTGCAGCTATATAAGCTTCGCATGACCGCACGGCCATGCGCTAGTGTACATTTGTATATGTGTGTGTGTTGATGAGTGCAAGTCGTTCTTTAATATCCCCTCCCTTGTGTATGACTGCTCGCGAAAGTGGATGCTTGCTGTCTAGCGCCCGACTAGCTGTCAACATAAAGACACACGATACAGCGTCTACTGCTGGAGCCGCCAGTGCGGCGCCGTGCGCTTATAGAGCGCTTTCCTATCCCAAGTCTGGGTCGTTAGTGGCATCCGCCAAAGCGGCACAGCACGCACTCTTGTGCTTTAAGTTATTCTGTTACTTTGACACCCCAGTTGCGGTGTCGAGCGCAAGTGGTCTGTAAGTACTCTAATCCAGTGTCTTGGGATAGAGTCCTGAGACTCCTTGCTTGCGCTCTTGGTGCGGTACCGCGGCCCTGTGACGCAACAGGGTTTGCCTCCTTCACACAGGGTGAAGTTAACCCGTGTGTGTATCCGCATTGTACCGCCACATAGTCCGTCATTACTCAGCAGCAGGTTCCATCTCTGCACAGTGGACCACAGGCTGCGAACGCACCTTATACCATCTCTCTTATAATTTGGTGCGTTCCGCTAGCCCTAACACCTCACATGACTCTGTGGGCCAAAATATGGAAAAATTATAGCTCTCAAAATGTGGAGACGCAAAAACTATTTTTTTGCAATAAAAAGCGTCTTTTAGTGTGTGACGGCTGCCAATCATAAAAGTCCGCCAAAAAAAACGCTATAAAAGTAAATCAAACCCCCCTTCATCACCCCCTTAGTTAGGGAAAAATAATAAAATTTTAAAAAATGTATTTATTTCCCTTTTCCCATTAGGGTTAGGGTTGGGGCTAAAGTTAGGGTTTGGGGGTAAAGTTAGGGTTGGGGCTAAAGTTAGGATTGGGGCTAAAGTTAGGGTTAGGGCTAAAGTTAGGATTTGGATTACATTTACAGTTGGGATTAGGGCTGGGTTTAGGGTTAGGGGTCTTCTTTCCAAAATGGGGTCATTTGTGGGGGGTTTCCACTGTTAAGGCACATTAGGGGCTCTCCAAATGCGACATGGTGTCCGATCTCAATTCCAGCCAATTTTGCATTAAAAAGTCAAGCGGCGCTCCTTCCTTTCCAAACTCTGCCATGTGCAAAAACAGTGGTTTACCCCCCACAAATGGGGTATCAGCATACTCAGGACAAATTGCACAACAACTTTTGGGGTCCAATTTGTCTTGTTACCCTTGGGAAAATAAAAAATTTGGGGCGAAAAGATAATTTTTTGTGAAAAAAAGGCTTTTTTTTTACGGCTCTACATTATAAACTTCCGTGAAGCACTTGGGGGTTCAAAGTGCTCATCACACATCTAGATTAGTTCCTTAGGGGGTCTACTTTCCAAAATGGTGTCACTTGTGGGCGTTTCCACTCTTTAGGTACATCAGAGGCTCTCCAAACGCAACATGGTGTCCGATCTCAATTCCAGCAAATTTTGCATTGAAAAGTCAAATGGCGCTCCTTTCCTTCCGAGCTCTGCCATGTGCCCAAACAGTGGTTTACCCCCAGATATGGGGTATCAGCGTACTTAGGACAAATTGTACAACGACTTTTGTGGTCCAATTTCTCTTGTTACCCTTGGTAAAATAAAACAAATTGGATCTGAAGTAAAACAATTTGTGAAAAAAAGTTAAATGTTCAATTTTTTTTAAACATTCCAAAAATTCCTATGAAGCACCTGAAGGCTTAATAAACTTTTTTGAATGTGGTTTTGAGTACCTTGAGGGGTGCAGTTTTTAGAATCGTGTCACTTTTGGGCATTTTCTGTCATATAGACCCTTCAAAGTGACTTCAAGTGTGAGGTGGTCCCGAAAAAAAATGGTTTTGCAAATGTTGTTGTAAAAATGAGAACTCGCTGGTCAACTTTTAACCCTTATAACTTCCTAACAAAAAAATTATGTTTCCAAAATTGTGTTAATGTAAAGCAGACATGTGGGTAATGTTATTTATCAACTATTTTGTATGATATGACTCTCTAATTTAACCCCTTAAGCCCCGAGGGTGGTTTGCACGTTAATGACCGGGCCAATTTTTACAATTCTGACCACTGTCCCTTTATGAGGTTATAACTCTGTAACGCTTCAACGGATCTTGGCGATTCTGACAATGTTTTCTCGTGACATATTGTACTTCATGATAGTTGTAAAATTTCTTCGATATAACTTGCGTTTATTTGTGGAAAAAAAATGGAAATTTGGCGAAAATTTCGCAATTTTCCAACTTTGAATTTTTATGCCCTTAAATCAGAGAGATATGTCACACAAAATACTTAATAAGTAACATTTCCCATATGTCTACTTTACATCAGCACAATTTTGGAACCAAATTTTTTTTTTATTAGGGAGTTATAAGGGTTAAAAGTTGACCAGCAATTTCTCATTTTTACAACACCATTTTTTTAGGGACCACATCTCATTTGAAGTCATTTTGAGGGGTCTATATGATAGAAAATACCCAAGTGTGACACCATTCTAAAAACTGCACCCCTCAAGGTACTCAAAACCATATTCAAGAAGTTTATTAACCCTTCAGGTGTTTCACAGGAATTTTTGGAATGTTTAAATAAAAATGAACATTTAACTTTTTTTCACACAAAATTTATTTCAGCTCCAATTTGTTTTATTTTACCAAGGGTAACAGGAGAAAATGGACCCCAAAAGTTGTTGTGCAATTTGTCTTGAGTACGCTGATACCCCATATATGGGTGTAAACCACTGTTTGGGCGCATGATAGAGCTCAGAAGGGAAGGAGCGCCATTTGACTTTTCAATGCAAAATTGACTGGAATGGAGATGGGACGCCATGTTGCGTTTGAAGAGCCCCTGATGTGCCTAAACATTAAAAAACCCCACAAGTGACACCATTTTGGAAAGTAGAACCCTTAAGGAACTTATCTAGATGTGTGGTGAGCACTTTGACCCAACAAGTGCTTCACAGAAGTTTATAATGCAGAGCCGTAAAAATAAAAAATCACATTTTTTCACAAAAATCTTTTCGCCCCAAATGTATTATTTTCCCAAGGGTAAGAGAAGAAATTGGACCCCAAAAGTTGTTGTACAATTTGTCCTGAGTACGCTGATACCTGATATCTTGGTGTAAACGACTGTTTGGGCGCATGGCAGAGCTCGGAAGGGAAGGAGCACTGTTTAACTTTTCAATGCAAAATTGACTGGAATTGAGATGGGACACCATGTCACGTTTGGAGAGCCCCTGATGTGCCTAAGCATTAAAAAACCCCACAAGTGACACCATTTTGGAAAGTAGACCCCCTAAGGAACTTATCTAGATGTGTTTTGAGAGCTTTGAACCCCCCAAGTGTTTCACTACAGTTTATAACGCAGAGCCGTGAAAATAAAAATTATTATTTTTTTCACAAAAATGATTTTTTAGCCCCCAGTTTTGTATTTTCACAAGGGTAACAGGATAAATTGGACCCCAAAAGTTGTTGTCCAATTTGTCCTGAGTACGCTGATACCCCATATGTGGGGGGAACCACCGTTTGGGCGCATGGCAGAGCTCGGAAGGGAAGGAGCGCCATTTGGAATGCAGACTTAGATGGATTGGTCTGCAGGTGTCACGTTGCATTTGCAGAGCCCCTGATGTACCCAAACAGTAGAAACCCCCATAAGTGACCACATATTGGAATCTAGACCTCCCAAGGAACTTATCTAGATGTGTTGTGAGAACTTTGAACCCCCAAGTATTTCACTACAGTTTATAACGCAGAGCCGTGAAAATAAAAAATATTTTTTTTCCACAAAAATGATTTTTTAGCCCCCAGTTTTGTATTTTCCCAAGGGTAACAGGAAAAATTGGACCCCAAAAGTTGTTGTCCAAATTGTCCTGAGTACGCTGATACCCCATATGTGGGGGAACCACTGTTTGGGCGCATGGCAGAGCTCAGAAGGGAGGGAGCGCCATTTGGAATGCAGACTTAGATGGATTGGTCTGCAGGCGTCACGTTGCATTTGCAGAGCCCCTGATGCACCCAAAGAGTAGAAACCCCCATAAGTGACCCCATATTGGAAACATTAGACCTCCCAAGGAACTTATCTAGATGTGTTGTGAGAACTTTGAACCCACAAGTGTTTCATTACAGTTTATAACACAGAGCCATGAAAATAAAATATCTTTTTTTTCCCACAAAAATGATTTTTAGCCCCCCAAATTTTTATTTTCCCAAGGGTAACAAGAGAACTTGGACCCCAAAAGTTGTTGTCCAATTTGTCCCGAGTAAGCTGATACCCCATATGTTGTGGTAAACCTCTGTTTGGGCGCACGGGAGAGCTCGGAAGGGAAGGAGCACTGTTTTACTTTTTCAACGCAGAATTGGCTGGAATTGAGATCAGATGCCATGTCATGTTTGGAGAGCCCCTGATGTGTCTAAACAGTGGAAACTCCCCAATTCCAACTGAAACCCTAATCCAAACACGCCCCTAAACCTAATCCCAATGGTAACCCTAACCACACCCCTAACCCTGACACACCCCTAATTCTAATCCCAACCCTAATCCCAACTGTAAATGTAATCCAAACCCTAACCCTATCTTTAGCCCCAACCCTAACTTTAGCTCCAACCCTAACCCTAACTTTAGCCCCAACCCTAACCCTAACTTTAGCCCCAACTCTAACCCTAACTTTAGCCCCAACCCTAACCCTAGCCCTATCCCTAACCCTAGCCCTAACCCTAGCCCTAACCCTAGCCCTAACCATAACGGGAAAATGGAAATAAATACATTTTTTTAATTTTATTTTCCCTAACTAAGGGGGTGATGAAGGGGGATTTGATTTACTTTTATAGCATTTTTTATAGCGGATTTTTATGATTGGCAGCTGTCACACACTAAAAGACGCTTTTTATTGCAAAAAATAGTTTTTGCGTCTCCACATTTTGAGAGCTATAATTTTTCCATATTTTGGTCCACAGAGTCATGTGAGGTCTTTTTCTTTGTGGGACGAGTTGACGTTTTTATTGGTAACATTTTCGGGCACGTGAAATTTTTTGTTCGCTTTTTATTCCGATTTTTGTGAGGCAGAATGACCAAAAACCAGCTATTCATGAATTTCTTTTTTGGGGGGGGGCGTTTATACCTTGCCACATTTGGTAAAATTGATAAAGCAGCTTTATTCTTTGGGTCAGTACGATTACAGCGATACCTCATTTACATCATTTTTTTATGTTTTGGCGATAAAAACTATTTTATAGAAAAAATAATTATTTTGGCATCGTTTATTCTGAGGACTATATATATTTTTTTGCTGATGATGCTGTATGGTGGCTCGTTATTTGCGGGACAAGATGACGTTTTCAGTGGTACCATGGTTATTTATATCCGTCTTTTTAATCACGTGTTATTTCACTTTTTGTTCGGCAGTATGATAATAAAGCGTTTTTTGCCTCTTTTTTTTTTTTTTTACGGTGTTCACTGAAGGGGTTAACTAGTGGGACAGTTTTATAGGTCGGGTCATTACGGACGCGGCGATACTAAATATGTGTACTTTTATTGTTTTGTTTTTTTATTTAGATAAAGAAATGTATTTATGGGAATAATATAATTTTTTTTTCTTTATTCAGGATTTTTTTTTTTTTTTTTTTACAAATGGAAATTTTTTATTTAACTTTTTTACTTTGTCCCAGGGGGGGACATCACAGTTTGCACAGCACTCTGTCAGATCAGCGATCTGACTTACAGCGCTGCAGGCTTACCTGCCACCTCCCTGCAGGACCCGGATGCAGCCCCACAGCCATTTTGGATTCGGGCCTGCTGCAGGGAGGAGGAGGTAAGAGACCTCGGAGCAACGCGATCACATCGCATTGCTCCGGGGGTCTCAGGGAAGCTCACAGGGAGCCCCCTCCCTGCGCGATACTTCCCTATACCGCCGGAACACTGCGATCATGTTTGATCGCAGTGTGCTGGGGGTTAATGTGCCGGGGCGGTCCGTGACCGCTCCTGGCACATAGTGCCGGATGTCAGCTGCGCCCCCCGTGAGCGCAGCCGATCGCATATGACGTACTATCCCGTTACTGGGAATTAAGTCCCAGGTCACCTTGACGGGATAGTACGTCATATGGGATTAAGGGGTTAAGGGCATAAAAACTAAAAGTTTAAAAAATGCAAAATTTTCAAAATTTTCACCAAATTTCCCTTTTTTTTCATAAATAAACGCCTTTATCGACCAATTCTCCACCTGGCTCCTTCACTTTCTCTCTGCCGACATCCCCACCATCATCATGAGTGACTTTAATATCCCTACTGACACCCACCAGCCAGCAGCCTCCAAACTACTGGCCCTTACTTCATCCTTTGGACTCACCCATTGGTCCTCCACAGCCACCCACACAGACAGACATACACTAGACCTCATCTTCACCCGCCTTTGTTCCTTATCTAATCTCACAAACTCTCCCTTCCCCCTATCTGACCACCATCTACTCACCTTCTCATCCTTGTCCTCCTCACCTGCCCCCCATGTCCAGCCATTACCACATCCTCGCAGAAACCTTGCACATCTAGACACTCACAGACTCTCAGACTCTCTCCTACCCCTGTCCTCCATATCTTCACTGCACGACACAGACAGCGCCACCGCTTTCTATAACTCGACCCTCACATCAGCCATAGACTCAGTCGCCCCTCTCATGCATGGCATAGTGCGACAAACCAATAGGCAACCTTGGCATAACAATGTCACAAAAAAACTTCGACAAGCATCCAGGGTTGCGGAGCGGCGTTGGAAGAAAACACGCCTGCCAGACGACTTCACTGCCTTCAAACAAGCTACATTTGACTTCAAATCAGCCCTCACCTCTGCTAAACAGACCTATTTCACTAACCTTGTATCTTCACTATATTACAACCCAAAACAACTGTTCAGCACATTTAACTCTCTCCTCCGCCCACCACTGCCACCTCCAACTCCCTTCATCTCTTCCGAGGACTTTGCCACCTACTTCAAAAACAAGATTGACCAAACAAGGCAAACCTTTACTTGTCCACCACCCCAACCACTCCATATACCAGACCTCTGCCCTTCCCTAATAACCTCCCTCTCCAACATCACTGAAGGAGAGCTTACTCGCCTCTTTTCCAAATCACACCTCACCACCTGTGCACTTGACCCCATGCCTTCCCACCTGCTCCCCAACCTCACTAACACGCTTATTCCAGCCCTAACCCATTTCTTCAACCTATCGCTCTCTTCTGGTACCTTCCCCTCTGCCTTCAAACATGCCACCATCACACCCATCCTCAAAAAACTAACCTTGACCCAACTGCTATGCCCAGCTATCGCCCCATATCACTGCTCCCGTTTGCTTCAAAACTCCTTGAGCAGCATGTCCATGGTCAACTTTCCTCCCACCTCTCATCTAACTCTCTCCTTGACAACCTCCAATCTGGCTTCCGCCCCCACCACTCCACCGAAACTGCCCTGACAAAAATTACTAATGACCTAGTCACAGCCAAAGCTAACAGACAGTTCTCCATCCTCCTCCTTCTTGACCTGTCCTCTGCTTTCGACACAGTCGATCACTGCCTACTGCTACAGATTCTTTCTTCCCTTGGCATCAAAGACCTCGCCCTGTCCTGGATTGCCTCATACCTATCCAACCGCACATTTAGCGTTTCCCACTCCCACACTACCTCCTCATCCCGCCCACTCTCTGTTGGAGTCCCTCAAGGCTCTGTCCTAGGACCCCTACTTTTTTCCATCTATACCCTTGGCCTAGGACAACTCATAAAGTCCCATGGCTTCCAGTACCACCTGTATGCAGACGACACTCAGATCTACCTCTCTGGCCCAGATGTCACCTCCCTGCTGTCCAGAATCCCGAAGTGTCTGTCAGCCATATCCTCCTTCTTCACCTCTCGCTTCCTAAAACTCAATGTAGACAAAACCGAATTCATCATCTTTCCCCCACCTCACGTATCTCCCCTACCCAATCTATCTATTATGGTAAATGGCATCACGCTCTCTCCCGCTCCTGAAATCTGCTGCCTCGGGGTAACTCTTGACTCTGCCCTGTCCTTCAGAACTCACGTCCAAGCTCTTGCCACCTCCTGTCGCCTCCAACTCAAAAATATTGCCAGAATCCGTTCCTTCCTCAACCCACAATCTACCAAAACTCTTGTGCATGCTCTCATCATCTCCCGCCTCGATTACTGCAACACCCTCCTCTGTGGCCTCCCCGCTAACTCTCTTGCACCACTCCAGTCTGTCCTCAACTCTGCTGCCCGCCTAATCCACCTCTCTCCTCGCTACTCCCCTGCTTCTCCCCTCTGCAAATCCCTCCACTGGCTCCCAATCCCCCAACGAATCCAGTTCAAACTACTAACACTGATCTACAAAGCCATCCACAACCTATCCCCTCCCTATATCTCTGAACTAATCTCCCAATATCTTCCCTCACGTAATCTTCGTTCATCCCAAAACCTCCTACTCTCCTCCACACTTATTCGATCCTCACACAATCGCCTCCAAGATTTCTCCCGAATATCCCCCATCCTCTGGAATTCCATGCCTCAACACATCCGATTATCCACCACCCTCGGATCCTTCAGACGGAACCTGAAAACCCATCTCTTCAGGAAAGACTACAGCCTACAATAACCGAGCCGCCGCCTCACCACTGCCAGAGCCGCCGCCACCTCACCCCTACCTTCTGTCTCTTCCCCACTATCCCATAGAATGTAAGTCCGCAAGGACAGGGTCCTCTCCCCTCTGTACCAGTGTGTCACTGTAAACCTGTTTACTGGAAATGATATCTATAACCCTGTATGTAACCCCTTTCTCATGTACAGCACCATGGAATTAATGGTGCTATATAAATAAATAATAATAATAATAATAATAATAATAAAAGTCAAATCGACAAAATGTTACCACTATCATAAAGTGCAATATGTCACGAGAAAACAATCTCGGAATCACCAGGATCCATTGAAGCGTTTCAGAGTTATGACCTCATAAAGTGACAGTGGTCAGAATTGAAAAAAATTGGCTGGTCAGGAAGTTGAAAACAGGCTTCGGCGTGAAGGGGTTAATGTTTGGTAAAAGTGGTGACTGCTTGTTCTTTTTGTCAGTACAATAGCAGTGATTATCAGATTTATATAGATATTTTTATGATTTGCTTGTTTTGCACACTGAAAACAATATTTTGCAATATATGGTTAGTTTATTTGCAAAACAGTGGGAAAATAGTTTTTAGCACTTTTTTTATTTTGCATTTTTACTTGGCTTCACAATTGGACTTGAATATTTTTAACTTTGTACTCTGTTTATACACACTGCAATATGTCTGTACTGCAGTACATAAGACATCAGTCTCACACTGACACAGCCTGTTAGACTCTTAGGTCTTGGTCTTAGTTGAGTTAAATATGGAGCATTTACCCTCTATAAACCATCTGGACTCCATTGTCGCAATGGACATTGGCATTCTGGGTTGGAAATCGCCAGGAATGGTTCTAAAAGCAATCATGGCCGATGCAGCAGGGTGTCAGCTACAATATACAGCGGACACCAGCTTTATTTTCGCCCATTGGGGCGCAATATTTACCTAATCATCAGCATTGTAAAATAAAAATAAAAGTGGTGCTGAGGCTTAAAGGGGTTAATTAGCAAAGTTAATTTTAATTAACATTTTAATCATCAGATCTTTGTATAATAAGTTCCACAATTAGATGTGCTTTAAACATTTTTTTTCTCTGTGCTGAGATAATCTTATAAATGTGCCCCTGTTGTGTACTGTGTAATGGCTGTGTCTGACCATGCAGGAACATGATCTGATCATACCACATCTCCTGGGCAGGGGAAGAAGCAAAAGAGTATAGAGACAGGACAGCAGGGGATCACGTCAAGTTTTTTTTTTTAGGTAAAACATTGCTTAATAACAGGCAGGAAAATGTTTTGCCTCACAAAAAGAATCGGCTGTGATCCGTGCTGTCCAGTCTGTATCCTTGTCTTTTGCTCCCCTCCTGCCCAGGAGCTGTGGTAGGTCAGACACAGCCATTACACAGTACACAGCAGGGGCACATTTATAAGGTTATCTCAGCACAGGGACATTTTATTTAAAGGGCCACTGTCACCCCCCTCCAGCCGTTATAAACTAAAAGAGCCACCTTGTGCAGCAGTAATGCTGCATTCTAACAAGGTGGCTCTTTTAGTTTTAGGTTCAAGTATACCCAAAATAAAGCATTTTGATACTTCGCCACAATACCGGTCTCTAGCCAGAGAGGCGGGTCCTCACTCCCCAGCTTGAACCGCTACTCTGCCGTCACTCCAATCTTCATGGGCTTTCAGCACCGCCCCCTCAGCGCTGTTTACGTTTCAAAACCGGTGCCTGCGCTGTGTACTACTGTGCTGAGCAGGCGCAGTAAGCTCTGGCCGTCTGACGTCCCAGCCAGGCTTGCAGACTGCGCCTGTGCGGGCAGTGCGGCCACCCACCTTTGGAATCCCAGCCCCGCACTGTGCATAATGCATAACACGGTGCGGGGCTGGGATTCCAAAGGTGGGTGGCCGCACTGCCTGCACAGGCGCAGTCTGCAAGCCTGGCTCGGACGTCAGACGGCCAGAGCTTACTGCGCCTGCGCAGCACAGTAGTGCACAGCGCAGGCGCCGGTTTTGAAACGTAAACAGCGCTGAGGGGGTGGTGCCGAAAGCCCATGAAGATTGGAGTGACGGCAGAGTAGCGGTTCAAGCTGGGGAGTGAGGACCCGCCTCCCTGGCTAGAGACCGGTATTGTGGCTAAGTATCAAAATGCTTTATTTTGAGTGTACTTGAACCTAAAACTAAAAGAGCCACCTTGTTAGAATGCAGCATTACTGCTGCACAAGGTGGCTCTTTTAGTTTATAACGGCTGGAGGGGGGTGACAGTGGCCCTTTAATACATTCAATTGAGGAACTTATTTTTATTCCAAGGTCTGTTTATTAAAATGTACTTTGTTCATGGGAAATGTTGTGATTTTGCTTTTTGCTCCCTCTAGTGGTCATTAGTGATTTGACTCTGGAGCGTCTGTCTTTTCCTATATCCTCACCTGGGCCGTTAGTTCAGGGGCGTTGCTATATAAGCTCCCTGGACCTTCAGTTCAATGCCTGGCATCGTTGAAATCAGAGCTAATCTGTTGTGCTCTTGTCCTCTGATCCTGGTTCCTGTTTTTCAAGCTAAGTCTGCTTCTTTGCTTTTTGCTTTTGTTTTGTTTGGTATTTTTGTCCAGCTTGTTCCTATCTGTATCCTGACCTTTGCTGGAAGCTCTAGGGGGCTGTCGTGGTATTCATGAGGATTCCCTGCCTGTGTCTATTGCTTCTTCTACGCCTTCGGAAGTTCCGGAGTACTTGTCTGATTATCAGGATGTCTTTAGCGAGTCCAGGTCCAGTGCATTGCCTCCTCATAGGGAATGTGACTGTGCAATAGATTTGATTCCAGGCAGTAAATTTCCTAAGGGAAGACTGTTTAATCTGTCGATACCTGAACATACCGCTATGCGTTCATATATCAAGGAGTCTCTGGAGAAAGGACACATCCGTCCGTCTTCTTCCCCTCTTGGTGCGGGATTCTTTTTTGTGGCTAAAAAGGACGGATCTTTGAGGCCTTGTATTGACTATCGGCTTTTAAATAAGATCACTGTCAAATTTCAGTATCCTTTGCCGCTGTTGTCTGACTTGTTTGCCCGGATTAAAGGTGCCAAGTGGTTTACCAAGATAGACCTTCGTGGTGCGTACAACCTTGTGCGCATTAAGCAAGGGGATGAATGGAAAACCGCATTCAATACGCCCGAAGGTCATTTTGAGTACTTGGTGATGCCTTTTGGGCTCTCTAATGCCCCTTCAGTTTTTCAGTCCTTTATGCATGACATTTTCCGGAACTATCTGGATAAATTTCTGATCGTTTATCTGGATGATATTCTGTTTTTTTCTGATAATTGGGACTCGCATGTGGAGCAGGTCAGGATGGTCTTTAAAATTTTGCGTGAAAATTCTTTGTTTGTCAAGGGCTCAAAGTGTCTTTTTGGTGTACAGAAGGTTCCCTTTTTGGGGTTCATTTTTTCCCCTTCTGCAGTGGAGATGGACCCAGTCAAGGTCCGAGCTATTCTTGATTGGACTCAGCCCTCGTCAGTTAAGAGTCTTCAGAAGTTCTTGGGTTTCGCTAACTTCTACCGTCGTTTTATCGCTAACTTTTCTAGCATTGTGAAACCTTTGACGGATATGACCAAGAAGGGCTCCGATGTGGTTAATTGGGCTCCTGCTGCCGTGGAGGCTTTCCAGGAGTTGAAACGTCGGTTTACTTCGGCGCCTGTTTTGTGCCAGCCTGATGTCTCGCTTCCCTTTCAAGTTGAGGTGGATGCTTCAGAGATTGGAGCAGGGGCCGTTTTGTCGCAGAGAGGCCCTGGTTGCTCTGTTATGAGACCTTGCGCCTTTTTCTCTAGGAAGTTTTCGCCTGCGGAGCGAAATTATGATGTGGGCAATCGGGAGTTGTTGGCCATGAAGTGGGCATTTGAGGAGTGGCGTCATTGGCTCGAGGGTGCTAAGCATCGTGTGGTGGTCTTGACTGATCACAAAAATCTGATGTATCTCGAGTCTGCTAAACGCCTGAATCCTAGACAGGCCCGCTGGTCATTGTTTTTCTCCCGATTTGACTTTGTTGTCTCGTATTTACCAGGTTCAAAGAATGTGAAGGCCGATGCTCTTTCCAGGAGCTTTGTGCCTGATGCTCCTGGAGTCGCTGAACCTGTTGGTATTCTTAAGGATGGTATTATCTTGTCAGCTATTTCTCCTGATCTGCGACGTGTGTTGCAGAGATTTCAGGCTGATAGGCCTGATTCTTGTCCACCTGACAGACTGTTTGTGCCTGATAAGTGGACCAGCAGAGTCATTTCCGAGGTTCATTCCTCGGTGTTGGCAGGTCACCCAGGAATTTTTGGCACCAGAGATCTGGTGGCCAGATCCTTTTGGTGGCCTTCCTTGTCTAGGGATGTGCGGTCATTTGTACAGTCCTGTGGGACTTGTGCTCGAGCTAAGCCTTGCTGTTCTCGTGCCAGCGGGTTGCTCTTGCCCTTGCCTGTCCCTAAGAGACCTTGGACACATATCTCCATGGATTTCATTTCTGATCTTCCGGTGTCTCAGGGCATGTCTGTTATCTGGGTGATATGTGATCGCTTCTCCAAGATGGTCCATTTGGTTCCTTTGCCTAAACTGCCTTCCTCTTCCGATCTGGTTCCTGTGTTTTTCCAGAACGTGGTTCGTTTGCACGGCATCCCTGAGAATATTGTGTCAGACAGAGGATCCCAGTTCGTTTCCAGATTCTGGCGATCCTTTTGTAGTAGGATGGGCATTGACTTGTCGTTTTCGTCTGCTTTCCATCCTCAGACTAATGGACAGACGGAGCGAACTAATCAGACTTTGGAGGCTTATTTGAGGTGTTTTGTCTCTGCTGATCAGGACGATTGGGTGACCTTCTTGCCGTTAGCTGAGTTTGCCCTTAATAATCGGGCTAGTTCCGCCACCTTGGTTTCGCCGTTTTTCTGCAACTCTGGTTTCCACCCTCGTTTTTCTTCGGGTCATGTGGAACCTTCTGACTGCCCTGGGGTGGATTCTGTGGTGGATAGGTTGCAGCGGATCTGGAATCTTGTGGTGGACAACTTGAAGTTGTCACAGGAGAGGGCTCAGCGCTTTGCCAACCGCCGCCGCGGTGTGGGTCCCCGACTACGTGTTGGGGATTTGGTGTGGCTTTCTTCCCGCTTTGTTCCTATGAAGGTTTCCTCTCCCAAATTTAAACCTCGTTTTATTAGTCCTTACAAGATATTGGAAATTCTTAATCCTGTATCCTTTCGCCTGGATCTACCTGTGTCGTTTGCTATCCACAACGTGTTTCATAGGTCCTTGTTGCGGCGGTACGTTGTGCCTGTGGTTCCTTCTGCTGAGCCTCCTGCTCCGGTGTTGGTTGAGGGCGAGTTGGAGTACGTGGTGGAGAAGATCTTGGATTCTCGTCTCTCCAGGCGGAGGCTTCAGTACCTGGTCAAGTGGAAGGGCTATGGTCAGGAAGATAATTCCTGGGTGGTCGCCTCTGATGTTCATGCGGCCGATTTAGTTCGTGCCTTTCACGCCGCTCATCCTGATCGCCCTGGTGGTCGTGGTGAGGGTTCGGTGACCCCTCACTAAGGGGGGGTACGGTTGTGATTTTGCTTTTTGCTCCCTCTAGTGGTCATTAGTGATTTGACTCTGGAGCGTCTGTCTTTTCCTATATCCTCACCTGGGCCGTTAGTTCAGGGGCGTTGCTATATAAGCTCCCTGGACCTTCAGTTCAATGCCTGGCATCGTTGAAATCAGAGCTAATCTGTTGTGCTCTTGTCCTCTGATCCTGGTTCCTGTTTTTCAAGCTAAGTCTGCTTCTTTGCTTTTTGCTTTTGTTTTGTTTGGTATTTTTGTCCAGCTTGTTCCTATCTGTATCCTGACCTTTGCTGGAAGCTCTAGGGGGCTGGTGTTCTCCCCCCGGACCGTTAGACGGTTCGGGGGTTCTTGAATCTCCAGCGTGGATTTTTATAGGGTTTTTGTTGACCAGATAAGTTATCTTGCTATATTCTGCTATTAGTAAGCTGGCCTCTCTTTGCTGAACCTGGTTCATTTCTGTGTTTGTCATTTCCTCTTACCTCACCGTTATTATTTGTGGGGGGCTTGTATCTTGCTTTGGGGTCCCTTTCTCTGGAGGCAAGAGAGGTCTTTGTTTTCTTCTCCTAGGGGTAGTTAGAGTCTCCGGCTGGCGCGAGTCATCTAGCGATCACCGTAGGCATGATGCCCGGCTACTTCTAGTGTTGGCGTTAGGAGTAGCTATTTGGTCAACCCAGTTACCACAGCCCTATGAGCTGGATTTTTGTATCTTGCAGACTTACACGTTCCTCTGAGACCCTGTCCACTGGGGTCATAACAGGGAAAGCCTCTTTAAGACCCTTTAATAAGCATTGTGAAAAGTCCTTTTGGTGGTCATTTAGGATTTAAATGTGGAGTTTCATACTCCTGTGGAATTTTTAGAATTTTTATTTTGAAGACTGGTGTTTGAAATTCCATCCTTAATATATTCCTCCCGTTGTGTTTCATAGCAACTGAGCTCAGAACCAGAAAGAGCATTAACTGTTGCTTTGCTGCAAAAGATGGGCCTAGTTGTGCAATAAAGACTGAATCCATACTAAATTCAGACTTCAATTGGGCACTCAGATTAGGGGTCATTTAATGGCTGGTTAACACAGGCGCTGGCTCAGGTGCTGAGCCCGTATCATACCACGGAGATGCCGTCTGTCATACATAACCAGCATCTTCCTGTAACAGCGACCAGAGCTGGCACTGGTCACTGTTGTTAAACCAATGAAATGCTGCTGGTGAACACTGAAAGTGCTATATAAATACGCAATTGATCTTGTGTGCAGTCTCTCATCACCCACCCAACAAAATGATCTTGGGGCACTGCTGGGTTGTCATGGTAGCCAGGGGTCTGCTGAAAGCCTTCATGGCTCCAATCTTGTCTTACTATGAATTGCAGCCTAAGGCTATACTTCATAGAAGAACATAATCATTTTAACTATGTATTGCAATAAAAAAACTAAAGAGATGAACTGGAATATAAGTTGATGTGCATTCAACATGTAGGCGCTTGCTCATGCAGCGCCCCAGAGTCCTGGTCGTTGCAGTAATGTCATTCTTCCACCAGGGGGAGCGATATTACGTCTGAAGGCAATAAAGGAGATCTTCTGTCCAGGTATCACAACCACACACAACACACTTCACACTCCTGCCACCAGGGGGAGCAAAGGTTCTATCTACTAGGCCACTCCTCACATATAGGTACAACTGGTGGGTTGGTTAGGAAGTTAGTCAGAACCCGACGGAGTTTGGCAGAAGCTGGCTGGAGTGGGTTCCAGCCAGATCCAGACTGCGGTCTGAGGAGGAAGAGGGTCCACGGAGCTGCGCCTGCCCTACGTGCGGCAGCATCCAAGGAAAGAGACATTGAGGGGAAGTGTATTGCAGTGAGTGAGAAACGAAGTCATAGCAAAAGGAGAGGAAACCAGAAGGAGTTCTGTCCTGTGAGAGGCTGCCTCCTTCTGAGGGAGTAAGGATCTCTATGCTTTACTTCAGAGACTGGCAGGACAGTTAATTCTACGTTGGCTGCCCGACCTTTATACACAGGAGACACGGTGGCAACTTGTGGGGGCCGGGGCGTCTCTAGGGTCCCTATAAAAAGCCTCAGGCCATCAGTCATACGTGTTTTGTTCTATCCGACCACGGGGAACAGTGAGAGGAGTAATAACAGTGAGGACCTTATTGGAGCTTATGCACGTAGGGACCTACTGTGTTACTGTGCGCATAGGAAGGCTATTGAATTCCACCTGGATAAGGGGACTCTGGATTTGCCTTCAGACCGGCCGGACTCTGCCTACCCTGTGATCCGGTGCCCTGGACTGAGGACACTGAAGCCTTCAGTAAAGGTAAAGAGACTGCAACCTGGTGTCCTCGTTATTCACTGCGCCTCACACCATCCACCATCTACACCTCTGGGAAGCCCTGGGGATACATTTCACCTGTGGGAAGGTATACCATCAAGCTGCCATAACATCACCCCAGCGGACCCCTAAGCAACATCGGTCACCCTGACCGAATACCACAGGTGGCGTCACGAACTACCCCTTTAAAGACCTTTCCCCCCATTTTTCAAGGGACACCCCTAGGGCCACGGACCAGGTCAGCCACGGTGACATCCCCGCTGAGAACCGAAGGACCCGGCTCCCCACGGTCCTATGGGGCGCTCCACTCACACTGGCCACTAAACAGACAAATCCAAGAAAAAGCAAAAGTAAATACCTGAAGTAAATAAATAAACAGAAATAATGCATGAAAACAATAAAGGATGCTTAGTTAACATAATCTTTATTTTAAAAAAAAAGTATAAGCCGTCCCACCACGTCAATGTGACCCTGTTTGGGACGGTCCTCTAGTATTAAATCCTTACCATTTGTCAAGTGACATACATGTGGACTTGGGCTGAGAAGGACTGAGACCCAGAAATGGACACCAAACTATGGGGAACTACATGAATGTAATGTCCAGCTCAAAGGAAAGGGAGGCTACTTGCTAATTTTTTATCTTGGGTTTCTTATTTACTGCAATAGCATAATTTTGCACTAAATAGAAAAGCCAGGTTCAAGTTCTCATAGGGAGCTAAAAAGTAAAACCAAAGCTTAAAAAATTTAAATTTCACCCCCCCCCCCATTACTACCCATTACACTTTAAATATAAAGAAATAAAATAATCATATTTGGTATCGCTGCCACCATATAAGTCCAATACATCAAGATATAAAACTGATTAACCAGAAAGAAACCATCGGAGACTAGACGGAGGTGGACATGACTTGGGGATGGGTGGACCGAGAACTCCTGCAGCTTTTGTTTGTATTGCGGTGTAGATTTTAAACAAGAGTGTTGTTGCTTTAAGAGGAAGTTTAGATGTTTGTGCCTGGTGTATTACTGTGAGGAGGGTGGGGCTTATATAGGGGAGGCAACTCTGGCTCTCCCGCTTTCTCTCACAGAATGGACAGGAGGAAACATTACCCGCCCTCCCGCCCTGTTTATAATCTCTGTCCTTAAACTTTTTAATTATTGCTTGTATAATGATAAATGTTTTATTGTATTTTTGAATTTGTCATTGTATATCTTGTACCATGTTCAATTGTATATTGGCTATAAAGAGTTATTTATTTGCGGTAACCTTCTAAGCCCAAGGGAAGGGCAATCCTTCAGCCATGGTTCCCTGGAGGTTTCCTCCACAGGGGCTTTTTCCTCTCCTGAGCGCTGTAGGATGACTCTTTGTGAGTCGGGGGTTTGCCAAGTTTAGTCCCATTAATGCTTTTGCAGGGATTTCTAGTTTTTAAGTTTACAAAAATGATTTAATTATTTAGAAAAAAAAAAAAAAAAGAGTCAAATGAGACTTGGAATTTATAACCCGTCACGGCTTTGCAGTTTAGGAGTCAGGTGGAAGTTGCAGACAAGTTAAGGTGGACTCATTTTAACTAATAGAGGATGTAAAACCTCATGGTGGTGAGCAGGCTCGGCTTTGGTGGCCAGCCTCAAGGACGTTGTAATGGTAACATCAATCAGGGGCGGGCACAGTGGTTAAGCACAGGAGTGAGGATAATAGGGTCATTGGTGCCCTGAAAGTTTACTGGCTCTGCTTGAATGGCAAGCCCGTGCGTGCCGCCCCTTTATGGCTGTCTGTCCTAGTGCTGTATGTCAGACAGCTGGGGATATTGCAGTACTTGTGAATCCCAATGTACTAGCACTCCACCTGACTCCTACTGGGATTAGTTAATCCTGTGATTTGAATAAAAGCTGTGGCCATTTTGACAACCAAAATAATGTGTTTTGTGTATTTATTTTAGTACCTAGGTTTACAGTAATTATGGTGGTTTTAAGAAGGAGTGGGGTCCGTCCCATATCCAAAAGTCATGGTAAACAGCGAAAGGTGGAGAAAAGCTAAACTTTAGAATTGATTCTTTTCTTTAGTTGACGCACTTTATAACTACAATAAAAAGCTATCAAAATGATGTATATACCCCAAAATGGTATCACTGAAAAAAGTCAGCTCTCAAAGCAAAAAAAAAACCCTCATATAGCTCAATTGATGAAGTTTCTGGTAACTATGAAGTCTCAGAAAATGGTGACACAAAAACAATTTTTTTTAACTACCGGTACATTCCGTACCTACAAGTTTTGGTATGGCTGTAATCATACTGAACTGAACAATTATGTTGCAATGTCCTTTTTATTGTAAAATGAACACCGTAAAAAACGAAACCCAAAAAGCAATGTTAGAAAGGTGTTTGTTTTTTTACCATTTTACTTTGATTTTTATTTTCCACTTTCCTATACATTGTATGGTAAAATACGTTTAAGGAAAAATTAAAAAAATTCTTAGAACAAGAGGGGAAAACAAAGCCAGAAAATACAGAAAAATCAGTAGTCAGGAAATGGTTAAAGCCAACTTTTAAAAAAATAAATAAATAAATTGTACAACAAAATAATGTTTTGTGTATCGGGTGACTCCAAGCTGGTGTAGATGGGCCGATAATTGGAAACACTTGTTCCCCGGTGATTTAGCTGTTAATGATCGGGGGAAGCGGAAGCAGCTTCTGGACCCAGCTACCATGTGACACATAAATGAGGGCCATAATCATTTATCATTATCATATTAACCCCTTGCGATTTTGGGTTTTTGAGCTTATGTTTTTTGCTCCCCTTCTTCCCAGAGCCATAATTTTTGTTAATTTTCTCTAAAGCCGTATGAGGGCTTGTTTTTTTGTGGGACGAGTTGTACTTTTAAACAACACCATTGATTTTACCATATATCATACTGGAAAATGGGGGAAAAAAATCCAAGTGCTGTGAAATGGCAAACAAAGTGCAATTCCCCAATAGTTTTTTTTTTTTTTTTTTTTTAATTTACCATGTTCACTAGATGCTAAAACTGACTTGTCATTATGATTCTCCAGGTCAGTGCGAGGTTGCAGATACCAATCATGTATAGGTTCTTTTTTTATTTAAGTAGTAAAAATAATTCTGAAATTTGTAAGGAAAAACAAAAATGCTTATTTTCCCAGACCCGTCTCCATTTTTGGGATCTGGGGCTGGGTGAGGGCTGTTTTTTTGTGCCATGAGCTGACTTTTTTATTGATACCATTTGGGGGTAAGTATGAAGTTGTGATTACCTGTTATTGTATTTTATTGCAATGTTGTGGTGGTCAAAAAACTTTAAAAAAAAAAATCAAAATGCCAGAATTCTCATTACGTCGTTTACCGATCTGATTAATTTACTTTATATTTTGATAGATCAGGCATTTCTGAATGCAGTAACACCAAATGGGGGGGGGGGGGGGGGGGTAATTTGGATTTTTGTGGCTTTTTTCATATTTTTTAAGACTTTCTTTTACTTCTTTCTGGCTTCAATATACCTCTTAGGAGACTTGAAACTGCGATCATCCGATCGCCTGTGCTACTCATAGCAGGGTTTCAGCATGGTGTTGCAAAAATCACAATTTTTTTATGAATGCTGGGCATGAGGCAGTGTTCAAAGGAGATTCACAATGACAAACAATCGGGTCTTCTACAGATTACCGGCTGCCATGACAACCCTTCAGTGCTCCACAATCATGTGACAGGGGCGCTGATGAGCGGGACTTGTGATGCTCTTCTGGCCACTGCGTGTTAAATGCCGTTTTCAGTGATTGACAGGGACATTTAACTGGTTAACAGGCGCGCATGGTTCTCAGATCCACCCGCGGCTGCTAGAGGCACATGACTGCTCATCAGCTCAGCTGTCATTTGTGGGGAAAGATGCAGCCTCAGGGTCAGAGCCCGCAAGAAAGGAAGGGACACTACCTTTGACATATCAATATGTCAAAGATCGTGAAGGGCTTAAAGTAAATAGGCAAAGAGTGGTCAGTAGCTGACCCTTCTAAAACATATGGTGATCTATTTAAGTACCAAAGATGAATGTGATACAATGAGACCTGTACTAGTTTTTCCCCTTTTTTCCATCCAGCAGATCACTAACAAAATACAGTAATATGCAAATGATTACAGTGAAGACTTGGCATCTGTAAGGTCAATACTACCTGCTGTGCCTTATATAAAATGTATATGGCAAATGGTATGAAAGAAAAGAAGCGTTCTTAGATATTTAATACTAATGCAGTTCCAGGCATCATGTTTCACCCTCTATAGAATTAGGAGGCTGGTAATGGCGTATCTGTAATGAGTGTAATAAGGCACATCATTAGAGCAAGGATGCTAAATTAATTCCAGGAAAAGCATTGTATCAGAGACACGCTTCTGCTCCCTTGTTCTAGTTAAAAGGCTTAATCCTTGGCATTTTAAGAGGACACGACAAACCTCAGTAATCTGACGTCTCCATATAATCCCGTGGACTGCATCTACATTTTTACAAAACATTTACTTTATAAATAAGGTCTTCTTATACTGGCACAGAATACTCTATTATATCGTCATGGTCGAAAATGTTGGGATGCAAAAACTGAACCAAATTTCTCACAATATATGATAAGTTTGGTGAAGCTTGCTTAACATGTTGAACACTTTTTCCTGTTGCCACGACAGCACCCACAGAGAGAGGGGATACACCCACCATCAGGACAGGAACCTACAGGTTAAAAAGGGGGCAGTCCCCCTCGCCTCCTCAGTTGGGTTCCTGTCCTGATGGGGACCTGCAGAGAAACTTACCTGGGTTCAATCAGCCTCTGTGCAGTGTCCGTGGGAATGGCAGAGCCTGGGGTACCGGAAGCAGCTTCGGAGTGTTCTGCATGCAGACCCCTCCTCGTCTGTGGTGGATGTCGCGATCCCAGGGTCCGTGTGAGGCCACCCTGGGTCGTGCGGGCGAGGGGTGAGGCTTCCTGCATCCATCCGGAGAGCCAGCCGGTGCCACGTGTGGTCGTTTTTGGCAGCGGAAGCTCCATGTGGAGGCAGTGAAGCACCCGTAACTTGGAAGTGATGTGTTGAACTTCCGGGAGGCGCACCTCAGGAGGCATGGCCGGGCCTTCTTATGCCAGCATCGGGCAGCAGCGGATGTGCTGCAAAGATGTCTTTGGTGGATATGGATGAGCACCTACCACCTGCGGTGGTATTGCCGGAGCAGTACAAAAAGGGCAAAGACAGCAGCAGTCGCTCCAGAGGGAGCAAGACAACTGAGAGCAAAAGTGGATGGGGCAAAAGTGGACGGGGCAGCAGTCACCTAGGGCCCCTACGTCATGTGCTGGATCCCCGCCTCCTGAACCGGTACCTTGCTGAGATATGGCTTCAGTGGTGAGTGCATGTATGGTCACTTAATAAGCTGAACCCCCCTTCTGTGATCGATGTTCCAGATTAAAAAGTCAGGAAAAACTAAGCATAGGCAGTGTGCTTTGTTCACAGTACCCCTGCCAGACAGTTATGCTAAGCAGTTGTGTCAGTCATGCATATGCCAGACCCTGGAAAAAGAGGCCCCTATGCGTACATCGGATCTGAGGTCGTTTATCAGGGAGGTAACTAAGAGCTCCCTTAAGGGAAAGACCCATAAAAGGAAGGCCTACATTGTGGGGTCTGGCTCAGAATCCAGTCCATCAATAGGGGGGCAGCAGTTTGAGTCTTAAGGCTCACCCTCGTCTTCATCATCTTCGGACGAGGATGGGAGGCCGTGCTTCCCCATTGAAAATATGGACACATTAGTGAGGTCGGTATGAGCCACCATGGGGGTTACGGAGAGTTGGGAACCCAGGTCTGCTCAGGACCTGATTACTGATGAGCGAATATACTCGTTCATCGAGATTTCCCGAGCACGCTCGGGTGTCCTCCGAGTATTTTATAGTGCTCAGAGATTTAGTTTTCATCGCCGCAGCTCAATGATTTATATCCGTTAGCCAGCATAAGTACATGTGGGGGTTGCCTGGTTGCTAGGGAATCCCCACATGTGATCAAGCTTGCTAAGAGATGTAAATCATTCAGCTGCGGTGATGAAAACTAAATCTCTGAACAAAAAAAAAAATACTCGGAGGACACCTGAGCGTGCTCGGGAAATCTCGAGTAATGAGTATATTCGCTCATCACTAGACCTGATGTTTGCAGGCTTGTGTCAGAGGAATCGTAAGTCCTTCCCAGTGAATGACACTGTGAAAACCTTATAAAAAGGGAATGGGATAGGTAGGATAACCGGGGATTCCTGCCATCTACCTCAAAGTGGAGATACCCATTTGAAGATGACGTACTTACAGAATTGGTTAAAATTCCCAAGGTGGATGCGGCCGTGGCCTCCTCGTCAAAGAGATCAGCACTACCCCTAGAGGACGGAGGTTTTCTAAAGGATCTGTCTGATAGGAAAGCAGACATGCTCATAAAACGGGTATGGGAGTCGTCGACTGGGACATTTAAACCAGTGATTGCAAGTACCTGTACTCCCAGATCCATAATGGTCTGGCTGGACGAGCTGGAGGATCAGATATGGGCTGGGATACCTAGAGATAGGTTATTGGACTCCTCACAAATCCGCGGAGGGGTGGCCTACCTGGCAGATGCGTCAGTGGATTCATTAAGGTTATCCGCCAGATCCACTGGCCTGTCAAATGCTACCCGCCGAGCTCTCTGGTTAAAGATCTGGAAGGGGGATGCACATGCTAAAGCAAAATTATGTGCCATACCATGCCAGGGTGAGTACTTGTTTGGCCCTGTGCTTGATGAAATCCTCACAAAGGCAAGTGACAGGAAGAAGGGGTTCCCTAAACTGTTTGACCCTACTTTTAGGAACACCTTCAGGAAGCGGTCGTCTTTCCAGAGGAAATATTGAGACCGAGACTGGGAGCCAGTGGAGCCGAAGCGTAAAGGTGCCTACTTCGGCAGGGCCTCATCTTCCAAGCGTAGAAGCAACTACCGGTAGGCCTGATCTTCCAGTAGGCAGTAGATTGAGATATTTTTATAATCAATGGGTCCGTATTACAGCCAGTGCCCGGGTCCTCGGTATAGTATCATCTGGGCTGAGATTGGAGTTTCAGAGTATCCCTCCAGACTCCTTCCTGTTAACAACTTTGAGAAATTCCCCTGACCAATAGCGGACCCTGGAAATAGAAATTCTGCAGTTGATGGATGAACATGTCCTGGTGGAGGTCCCAAGGGGTCAGGAAGGATTTTATTCTCCTCTATTCCTGATTTACAAACTGGATGGTTCGTTCAGAACCATCATTAATTTACGGAGACTAAATATGTTCCTACAGTGTCATACCTTTAAAATGGAATCCATCAAGTCTGCAACCAAACTTGTTTCCCAGGTTTTACATGATAGTCCTGGACCTAAAGGATGCCTATTGCCATCTGCCGATACACCAGGACCACCAGCAATATCTCAGAGTGGCGGTAGGTATAGCTGGGTGATCAGGTTAGACATTTTCAGTTCGCTGCCATGCCTTTTGGTCTGTCCATGGCACCACGTGTGTTTACCAAAGTGATTGCAGAGGGTGATGGCCCATTTAAGGGAACGAGATACCTTGGTCATACCGTACCTAGATGATTTCCTGATAGTAGGGGGTCGGCCGTCCAGTGTAGTACCCGGCTGAACCATATAATATTGTCCCTGCAGGATCTGGGTTGGCTAGTCAATCTGAAGAAATCAAGGCTAGTTCCTTCGACCTGTCAAAGATTCCTCGGCATCCTCCTGGACTCAGTAGCTCAACATTGTTTTCTGCCGGAGGACAAAAAATTCGGCATCATCCGCAAAGTCAGGAAAATAATGGACAATCCGGATCTGTCCTTGAGAGACGCAATGTCACTGCTGGGTTCTCTGACGTCTTGCATACCAGGGGTACAGTGGGCTCAGTTTCACACCAGGACGCTGCAAAATGAGGTGCACCAAGGCAGAAAGGAGGCTGTGAGGCCACCTTGGATGGAGATTGCAGTTGTCAATCGCCACGGTCAGCAGTTTATCCTGGTGGCTAGACCCGCTGCATCTGTCCAAAGGGGTGCCATGGGGGACAAGACCCGACAGTATAGTTATGATCTACACCAGCCACTTGGGGTGGGGAGCTCATGTGGGAGACAGACTAGCCCAGGGGAGGTGAATGACCAGGGAGGTACAGGATTCCTCAAACCTGAAAGAACTCAAGGCAGTGAAGTATGCACATCTAGAGTTTGTCCCGACTGCGAGATTCCCATGTACGGATACACACCGACAACACTACAGTGGTAGCCTATTTAAATTATCAAGGGGGGACAAGGTCACAATCGGTGATGTCCACCGGAGGCGACATACTCACTTTGGCTGAAAATCACCTCCTCTCCCTGTCGGCACTTCACCTCAGAGGGGAGCACAATGTTCAGGCAGACTATTTTAGTCGACACTCCTTGCATCAATGGGAATGGTCCCTAGACCAACAGGTTTTCAGGTGGATCGTACAGTTATGGGGCCTTCCAGTCATAGACCTTTTTGCCACGAGAAGAAACAGGCAGGTCAGGAGGTTTGTGTCACTATGGGCATCAAACCAGCCAGAGATAGTGGACTCCCTTCAGGTCCAGGGGGATTATACTCTGGCCTATGCGTTTCCCCGATGTGTTAGATTCTGCTGGTCCTCAGAAAAATCAGGGAGGAGGGGGCAAGAGTGATACTAATTGCCCCCTTCTGGCCCAGGAAGCCTTTGTTTTCCTGGCTAAAGGCGATGTCCATGACCGACCCTTGGGTGCTACGAATGAGCCCGGGGCTTCTCTCTCAAGGCCCATTCTGTCATCCACAGATGGAGGGTCTCCACTTGACGGCGTGGAATTTGAGAGGGAGCTGCTGAAGCATAGGGGATTTTCAGAAGCCCTAATCACTACTTTTCTAAAGAGTAGGAAAGAGGAGACCACAAAAATTTATTGTAAAACTTGGAAAAAATTTTTGTTGTTTCACTCAGCTCCCCTGTCGGACCAGGTTCCAATTCTGGCAATTCTGGAGTTCCTGCAGAAGGGCCGAGAGTTGGGGTTATCTGTCAATACCCTTAAAGTACAGATGTCGATGTTGGGGGCACTGTATAACTACAATGTAGCAGGGAACAGGTGGGTCACTAGATTCATAAAGGACTGTGAGCGCAGTAACCCGGTGCGTACTTCTAGATGGCCTCCATGGCATTTAAACCTTGTGCTAAACGCATTGACGGGTCCCCCCTTCGAATCCTTTGACACGGCCTCAGTTAAGGTTCTGACCCTTACAACAGCTTTGTTGGTAGCGTTAACTTCCACAAGATGGGTCAGTGACATTCAGACGTTATCAGTAGATGCCCCTTTCTTGATGATCTATCAGGACAAGATAGTTTTAAAACTGGACCCAACCTATTTACCAAAAGACACTTCTAAGTTTTATAGGAGCCAAGAGATCTGTCATCCTTTTATGATAGTCCTGCTACAGTGGAGGAACAAAGGTTAGATACTCTAGGCATTAAAAGAGCAGTATTAGAGTACTTAGAAATGACTCAGGCTTGGAGGTAGAGCAGGGCTCTGTTTGTCTCCTTTCAGGGTCATAGGAAGGGATTAAGCGTCACAAAGAACACTATTGCTCGGTGGATAAGAGATGTGATCTGCATAGCGTATTCGGCCAAAGGGGAATCTCCACCAGAGGGAGTGAGAGCTCACTCAGCGCAGGCCATGGCATCCTCCTGGGCTGAAAAGGCGGACGTCTCTATTGAGTTGATTTGTAAGGTGGCAACATACTCGTCACCATCCACCTTTTTATAGACAATACGTCTTGATCTTTCATCCACCTCCAGTTTAGACTTCGGGTTATCAGTTCTTAATGCTGTGGTCCCTCCCAGGTGATAGTCTCTGAAAGTCTCTCGGTGAGTGCTGTCGTGGCGATAGGAAAACCGGTTATTACGTACCAGTAATAGGATTTTACAGAGTCCACGACAGCACCCGCACGTTCCCCCTGTAATTAATGACTGGATTTCCCGCACTCTGGGGGAAAGTGTGTTATTACATTTTCACTCTATAGAGGTGACAGTATTTTATTTTATTGTAAATAAGATAATTATTGTGTACTAATCCGATGGGCGGTTCCTCTCATGCTCTGAAACACAACTGAGGAGGCGAGGGGGACCACCCCTTTTTAAGCTGTAGGTTCCTGTCCTGATGGTGGGCGGATCCCCCCCTCGGTGGGTGCTGTCATGGTCTCCATAAAATCCTATTATCGGTATGTAATAACCGTTTTTTTCCTTGTGACACCTCTTGACTGGCATTCTTTGCACCATTTCTAGAGCAAAATATTGGTATCTAGGATTAAGGATTTACGGCTCCTTTTAGCCATACTCCTTGTTTTCAACCCTTTTCAAAACTGTTGAGGGAAGCTTAAAGGAGTTTTCCCTTGAACTAAGAACATTTGAATCAATGGATCTTAAAATAAAAATAAATTCCACAATTGGATGTTGTGGAGGGCGTCCCGGTCCACTAGCCGAAACCGCATAGACCAGGGATCGTCCCACCGAATGCCCGCTCTCCATTTAAAGTGGGCATAACGCTGCTTAGACAACACAGGGTGAGGGTAAAATAGTGTGGCAATGCTTTATTGAACCACAAAACAGGCAGATAACACGTAGAACAGTCTCAGCAAAATACTCTACGATAGTGCACATTAGAGTCTCACCCTTCCACTAACTCATCGGGATGATGGCACTGTTACTTTAAAGCTTCCAAGGTTGGCTGCCCCACCTGTGGCACACACACACAGAGATGGTAATGACAATCGTAGGAAGTACGTTCAGGTACAATGCCTGTTGACCGGTGGGTCACAACCTGGCCTTAGCTTCCAGGGTCAACTATCCCACCTGTGGCATGCACACAGAGAGGAGGTAACGACAAGGTTAGGAAGAAGAGAGTCCATACAGGTACAAGGCCAGTTGACCGGTGGGTCACAACCTGGCTTCTCCGTACATCTCCATGGAGCCAGGCAACCGGCAGGTACTAATCCTGGCTTTTTCCAAACCCACTCTATGGTTGTCCACAAAAACTCAGCCCATTATGTAAATTAGCTGTTAACCCCTGGCTGCACTTAGTGTGCTGGAGGAAAATCTCTAGATTTCACGTCACTGACACCATTAAGCACAGTGAAACTTATCTCCTCTCCAGCACTTTACCAGTGACTTTTTCATAATATATATGTGCAGCTATCGCTCAATATCGCTGCTTCCATTCACTTCGAAAATCCTGGAGCAGCACGTCCATGCTTATCTTTCCTCCCACCTCTCATCTAACTAGCTCTTTGACAATCTACAATCTGGTTTCTGCCCCCATCAGTCAACTGAGAAAGCCCTGACCAAAATCAGTAATGACCTACTTACAGCCAAAGCTAACGGACAATACTTTGTACTCCTCCTTCTAGACCTGTCCTCTGCTTTTGACACAGTTGACCACTGCCTCCTACTACAGATCCTCTCCTCCATTGGCATCAAAGACCGCGCCCTATCCTGGATCGCCTCATACCTTTCCAACCGCACATTCAGCATCTCACACTCACACTACCTCCTCATCCCACCCTCTCTCTGTTGGAGTCCCCCAAGGCTCTGTTCTAGGACACCTACTCTTCTCAATCTATACACTTGGCCTTGGACAACTCATAAAGTCCTATGGATTCCAGTACCACCTTTATGCTGATGACACTCAGATCTACCTTTCCTGCCCAGACGTCACCTCTCTGCTGTCCAGAATCCCGGAGTGTATATCAGCCATATCCTCCTTCTTCTCCTCTCGCTTCCTCAAACTCAATGTGGACAAATCTGAACTCATCATCATTCTTCCATCTCATAGATCTTCCATACCTGACCTATCTATCGCAATTACCGACATCACGCTTTCCCCCATACCGGAAGTCCGCTGCCTCGGAGTAACCCTTAACTCTACCCTGTCCTTCAAACCGCACATCCAAGCTCTTTCCACCTCCTGTCACCTCCAGCTCAAAAATATCTCCAGAATCCGTCCTTTCCTCAACCATCAATCTACTAAAATGCTTGTGCATGCCCTCATCATCTCCCGCCTTGGCTACTGCAACATCATTTTCTGTGGCCTCCCTGCTAACACCCTTGCACCTCTCCAGTCCATCCTTAACCTCTGCTGCCTGACTAATTCATCTCTCTCTGCGCTACTCCTCCGCTTCCCCCCTCTGCAAATCTCTTCACTGGCTCCCATTCCCTCAGTGTATCCAGTTCAAATTACTAACACTGACCTACAAAGCCATCCATAACCTGTCTCCTCCATATATTTCTGAACTAATCTCCTAATATCTTCCCTCACGTAATCTCCGGTCCTCCCAAGACCTCCTTCTCTCCTCCACACTTATCCGCTCCTCACCCAACCACCTCCAAGACTTCTCCAGAATATCCCCATCCTCTGGAATTCTTTGCCCCAACACATCCGACTATCAACCACATTCGGATCCTTCAGACGGAACCTGAAAACCCACCTCTTCAGGAAAGCCTACAGCCTGCACTGACCCTGCTGCCTCCTCACCACTACTGAAGCTACCGCCTCACCAACATCGGAGCTCCTGCAACCTATTGTATCCATACCCACCATCCTGTAGAATGTAAGCCCGCAAGGGCAGGGTTATCACTTCTCTATATCAGTCTGTAATTGTTAGTTTGCTTACTGTAAGCAATATCTGTAATTTGTATGTAACCCTTTCTCATGTACAGCACCATGGAATCAATGGTGCTATATAAATAAATAATAATATATATATACATACAGTACAGACCAAAAGTTTGGACACACCTTCTCATTTAAAGATTTTTCTGTATTTTCCGAACTATGAAAATTGTACATTCACACTGAAGGCATCAAACCTATGAATGAACACATGTGGAATTATATACTTTAAAAAAAAGCGTGAAACAACTGAAATTATGTCTTATATTCTAGGTTCTTCAAAGTAGCCACCTTTTGCTTTGATGACTGCTTTGCACACTTTTGGCATTCTCTTGATGAGCTTCACGAGGTAGCCTCCGGGAATGGTTTGCACTTCACATGTGTGCCCTGTCAGGCTTAATAAGTGGGATTTTTTGCCTTATAAATGGTGTTGGGACCATCAGTTGTGTTGTGCAGAAGTCTGGTGGATACACAGCTGATAGTCCTACTGAATAGACTGTTAGAATTTGTATTTTGGCAAGAAAAAAAGCAGCTATGTAAAGAAAAATGAGTGGCCATCATTACTTTAAGAAATGAGGGTCAGTCAGTCCAAAAAATTGGGAAAACTTGGAAAGTGTTCCCAAGTGCAGTGGCAAAAACCATCAAGCGCTACAAAGAAACTAGATAAGTTTATCCGAGTCACCAGCCTCAGAAATCACAGGTTAACAGCAGCTCAGATTAGAGACCAGGTCAATGCCACCCAGAGTTCTAGCAGCAGACACATCTCTACAACAACTGTTAAGAGGAGACTTTGTGCAGTAGGCCTTCATGGTAAAATAGATGCTAGGAAACCACTGCTAAGGACAGGCAACAAGCAGAAAATACTTTTTTGGGCTAAAGAACACAAGGAATGGACATTAGACCAGTGGAAATCTGTGCTTTGGTCTGATGAGTCCAAATTTGAGATCTTTGGTTCCAACCACCGTGTCTTTGTGCGACGCAGAAAAGGTGAACGGATGGACTCTACATTCCTTGTTCCCACCGTGAAGCATGGAGGAGGAGGTGTGATGGTGTGGGGGTGCCTTGCTGGTGACACTGTTGGGGATTTATTCAAAATTGAAGGCATACTGAACCAGCATGGCTACCACAGCATCTTGCAGCGGCATGCTATTCCATCCGGTTTGCGTTTAGTTGGACCATCATTTATTTTTCAACAGGACAATGACCCAAACACACCTGAAGGCTGTGTAAGGGCTATTTGACCAAGAAGGAGAGTGATGGGGTGCTACGCCAGATGACCTGGCCTCCACAGTCACCAGACCTGAACCCAATCGAGATGGTTTGGGGTGAGCTGGACTGCAGAGTGAAGGCAAAAGGGCCAACAAGTGCTAAGCATCTCTGGGAACTCCTTCAAGATTGTTGGAAGACCATTCCCGGTGACTACCTCTTGAAGCTCATCAAGAGAATGCCAAGAGTGTGCAAAGCAGTCATCAAAGCAAAAGGTGGCTACTTTGAAGAACCTAGAATATAAGACATAATTTCAGTTGTTTCACACTTTTTTTGTTAAGTATATAATTCCACATGTTTTAATTCATAGTTTTAATGCCTTCAGTGAGAATGTATAATTTTCATAGTCATGAAAATACGGAAAAATCTTTAAATGAGAAGGTGTGTCCAAACTTTTGGTCTGTACTGCATATAAGATAGATATACAGTAAATATGAGTGAAATATATAATTAGTGCTTTGCTCCTGTAAATAATAATAAATAATAAAGCAACATAGTTCTCACCTGCCTCCGTCGTGATGCCCTTGTCCCCTGTAAAAGAATAAAAAAAAAATAAACAACCATATTCCTCACCTCTCAGATAGGAAAATAATAATCCATTTGGTCCATTTGGACCTACAACTCACAGCTTGAGGTACTGAGAAAAACTGCTAAAAAACTTCACCACATCTTACACAAGGTTGACTGGCTAAGACAATATTCAAAGATCCTCCCTCGCTATGCTACAGGCAACCTCAAAATTTAAGAAACATCATGATGTGAAGTTCAATGCCCTCAGATACACTGAGAGGAACTTATCCATGTAATGTGAAGAGCCGCAAACCCTGCACTCATGTAGAGACCAAAGACAGGATACAGATTCCCAACACACAGCAGGACTATAAGATTCCCAAGACATTCACATGTTCTTCCAATGTGGTGTACTGTTAATTCTGTGCACTATATGTCCTACTGGGGGCCTTTATATGGGGGAAACAGGACAGAAACTTAGAGCAAAGATGAGGTCTCATCACTACACAATTACAGATTCAAAAAAACATTTCACTGTTGACAAACATTTCTGTGGTCCATGACACAACATAAACAATATGAAATTTGTCATATTAAAAGACAATTTTAAATCACAAAAACATTGCAGGGTTTGGGAATACAAACGTATTAAGGTACCGTCACACTAAGCGACGCTGCAGCGATAGCGACAGCAATGCCGATCGCTGCAGCGTCGCTGTGTGGTCGCTGGAGAGCTGTCACACAGACCGCTCTCCAGCGACCAGCGATGCCGAGGTCCCCGGGTAACCAGGGTAAACATCGGGTTGCTAAGCGCAGGGCCGCGCTTAGTAACCCGATGTTTACCCTGGTTACCAGCGTAAAAGTTAAAAAAACAAACAGTACATGCTCACCTGCGCGTCCCCCAGCCTCTGCATCCTGACGCTGACTGAGCTCCGGCCCTAACAGCAGAGCGGTGACGTCACCGCTGTTGCTTTCACTTTCAGTTTAGGGCCGGCGCTTTAGTGTCAGGAAGCAGAGGCTGGGGGACGCGCAGGTGAGTATGTACTGTTTGTTTTTTTAACTTTTACGCTGGTAACCAGGGTAAACATCGGGTTACTAAGCGCGGCCCTGCGCTTAGTAACCCGATGTTTACCCTGGTTACCAGTGTAAAATATCGCTGGTATCGTCGCTTTTGCTGTCAAACACGGCGATACACGGCGACCTAGCGACCAAATAATGTGCAGACCTTCTAGCAGCGACCAGCAATTTCACAGCGGGATCCAGATCGCTGCTGCGTGTCAAATACAGCGATATCGCCATCCAGGTCGCTGCAACGTCACGGATTGCTGGCGATATCGCCTAGTGTGACGGTACCTTTAGAGTCTTTGATTCCATCCACACAGGACTAAATCTGTCAGGAGGATTTATGACTCACTACAGTATCTGAGGAATCTGCTCCAAAGAAGTTGAGGGCACCAGGCCTTTGATCTTGCTTGGATATTGGGACTATAAAACTAATCTAGCCCAATTAAGGATTCTTTCTCTGAGCTCAGTTTGTCTATTTAAATGTTCACATCTCTCCTTTTTTTTTTTTGTTTGTCCATATATTTGTTTCTTCAGAAACTTTTATACCATGCCTGAGGAAGGGACCTAAGAAGTCCCGAAAGCTTGCTTTGTAACGTCATTTATTTTATTTTTCTTAGCCATTAAAAGGTATCCTAACTACAAGACTCGTCTTTCACACTGAGAGTATTATTTTGTCAACTGGTTAACATGGTACCAAACCCCATTTTTCCTTTTAACTAATAGGTTCCTTGTTACACGATTAGTTATATCTGCAAAATTAAACAGAGCAGTATGAGCTTTCAGGGAAATTTGGATGAAATAAGAAGGATGTAAGGGGGGAGTTTATGGATGACAATTTTATTTTTTTAGAGCAAGTCTTCCAAATGTTTCTAGTAAGGTTGATAGGAAGTACATTTAAAGAAGGGTTATAAGAACCATTCCTTATTAGAGTAAGGCTACTTTCACACTAGCGTCGGGAAAGACCCGTCGCCGTGCGTCGGGCCGAGGTCCCCGACGCTAGCGTTGTCCCCGCCGCACAACGGGGGCAGCGGATGCATTTTTCCCACGCATCCGCTGCCCCATTGTGAGGTGCGGGGAAGTGCGGGGAGGTGGGGGCGGAGTTCCGGCCGTGCATGCGCGGTCGGAAAAAGCGGACCGTCGGGAGCAAAAAACGTTACATGTAACGTTTTTTTCTCCCGACGGTCCGCTACCACACGCCCAAACGTCGCAAAACGGACGCGACGTTTGGCAATGCGTCGCAAATGCGTCGCTAATGTTAGTCTATGACGAAAAAACGTATCCAGCAAGAACTTTTGCAGGATGCGTATTTTCGGCAAAACGACGCATTTGCAACGTATTGCAGTTAACGCTAGTGTGAAAGTAGGCTTAGGATGTGCTGGTGCAAGCCAGAGTTTTTCAATTTCCATCCATTTTGTATAGGTGGGCTTTGATGACCATGCTGGGATTCTCTGGAGAGGAATAGCCCAATGGTAATGTGAGGTAATCTTTTTTTCCTTTTATTTTATATAGTGCTTTACAGTTTGCACACATTAGCATCGCTGTCCTCGTTGGGGCTCACAATCTAAATTCCCTATCAGTATGTCTTTGAAATGTGGGAGGAAACTGGAGTACCTGGAGGAAACTCACACAAACACAGGGAGAACATACAAACTGTTATGGAACTGCAACACAGAACTAGAATAGAAGGGGGAAAACTGACCCTGCACTGAGACTAGGCTGATACCCTACGATGGAGTGGGTGACCCATTCCTTGCGAATAGACCCACCGACGATCCTAGGTTAAACTCTAGCGAAGACCTATAGACAGGGGGAAGGAGGTCCCTGAAAGATCTAGGGACTGGGAATAAAAGCAGGTCACCTCCTAATAGAAAACAGAGAGATGGTTGCAGAAACCAACTGAAAACAGAAACTAAGGATAGCAGAACCAGAGATCCCAGAACTGCACAATATCAAACACAGAAAGCTATCAAAGCACCTAGCCAGAACTCTAGCGGATTAACACTGTTGTCCAGCAAGGAATGGGAGGCAGGTGCTGGGTAATAAAGGGTGATACAATCACCTGACCTAAGACAACCCAGCACCAGGGGGAAAAGACCAGCAGCCAGAAAACCACAACAAGATGGTGGATGGACAAAAAACAAAACAGATACTAACACAAATTCCTTGCAGGTGTTGTCCTTGGTGGGATTTGAACCCAGGACTCCAGCGCTGCAAGACTGCACTGCTAGCCACCAAGCCACCGTGCTGCCCATACACACAGACCCCCAAATTTTTAGAAATCAGCATAATAGACTGAAATACTGTGATGGTTTTTCTGCCCATATGAACCTCAAATTGGCTGCTTTTTTATTGCTGAGATAATACCCCCAGAGAGATAAAGGTAGAGATATCCATCTTGTCAAAAGGCAACAGATTTCTTTAAAAAGTGGTGGAAAATTGCTTTTATAGAGAATGGAAAGTGAAGATGTTAGGTTAATTCCTAAATACCCAAGAGTATCATCCTTCCAGGGATATTTGAAGCTATTGCGTAGAAGATTCTATTGATGATCTTGTATATTTATTGGGAGAGCCCTCGGTTTTTGTTGTGCTTGTTTTTTAACCTGACAGTTTACCAAAGTCTAAAGGTACCGTCACACTCAGCGACGCTGCAGCGAAATAGACAACGAGCCGATCGCTGCAGCGTCGCTGTTTAGGTCGCTGTAGAGACGTCAAACACAGCAGCTCCAGAACGATGCAGGAGCGATCCTGTGACATAACGGTGACTCACTTATCGTTCTCACAGGTCGTTAGCTCCATGTAAAACATTGCTGGCATCGTTGCTTTTGCTGTCAAACACGACGATACACGCTGACCTGACGACCAAATAAAGTTCTGGACTTCTAGCTCCGACCAGCGATATCACAGTGGGATCCAGATCGCTGCTGCGTGTCAAACAAAACGAGATCGCTAACCAGGACGCTGCAACATCACGGATCGTTGTCGTTCTCGTTGTAAAGTTGCTCAGTGTGAAGGTACCTTAAGAGAAAGGAATGTAGATTAGGGAGAGATAGGGGTTGGGAGAGTTAGAAGAATGTCACCTGTAGAGGAAAAGTTTGAATTCCCTAACTTTTATCTGAACCCCTTTAACCCATTCACCCCGAAGTCTGTTTTCAACTTCCTGACCAGGCTAAAATTTACAATTCTCACCAGTGTCACTTTATGTGGTTATCACTCTGGAACCATTCAACAGATCCCACTGATTCTGAGACTGTTTTCTCGTGACTTATTGTACTTCATGATAGTGGTAAAATTTGTTCGATATGACACGCATTTATTTGTGAAATTTTCCAATTTTCAAACTTTTAATTTTATGCCCTTAAAGAGTTATGTCATACAAAATAGTTAATAAATAACATTTCCCACATGTCTACTTTACACAACCACAATTTTTAAAACATAATTTTTTTTGTTAGGAAGTTATGAGGGATAAAAGTTGACCAGCAATTTCTGATTTTTCCAACAAAATTTATAAAACCATTTTTTTTAAGCCCACATCACATTTGAAGTGACTTTTGTGGGGCTTGTTTGACAGAACATACCCAAAACTGACAACCTTCTAAAAACTGCATCCTTCAAGGTGTTCAGTTCAAAACCACATTCAAAAACTTTATTAACTCTCGACATGCTTCACAGGAATTAACGAAATGTGGAAGAAAAAATAAATATCTTAACTTTTTTAGTTGTAGATCCAATTTTTTCTTATATTTTCACAAGAGTAACGGGAAAAAATGTGCCCGAAAATTTGTTGTCCAATTTCTCCTGAGTACACCTATAGCCCATATGTGGGGGAAAACTACTGTTTGGACACATAGCCGAGCTCGGAAGGGAAGGAGTGCCATTTGACTTTTTGAATGTAAAATTTGCTGAAATTAGCGGATGCCATGTCGCGTTTAGAAAGCCCCCGATGTGCCTAAACAGTGGAAACATCTCACAAGTGACATCATTTTGGAAACTAGACTCCTCAGGGAACGTATCTAGATTTGTGGTGAGCACCTGGTACCCCCAGGTGCTTCACAGAAGTTTATTATGTTGAGCCGTGAAAATCAAAAATCTAATTTTTCCCACAAAAATGTTTTTAGCCCTTTTTTTCACAAGGGTTACAGGAGAAAATGCAACATTACACTTTTTGTGCAATTTCTCCTGAGTATGCCAATATACCATATGTGGGGGAAAGCACGGCAGGGCTCAGAAAGGAAGGAGCGCCATTTGACTTTTTGGATGCAAAATTTGCTGGAATCCTTAGCGGACGCCATGTCACACTTGGAGAGCCCCTCATGTGCTTAAATAGTGGGAAAAAAACACCAGTGACCCTATTTTGGAAACTAGACCCCTCAGAGAATGTCATCTAGATGTGTGGTGAGCACCTGGAACCCCCAGGTGCCTCACAGAACTTTATTATGTTGAGCCATGAAAATAAAAAATAAAATTTTTCCCACAAAAAGGTTTTTAGTCCTAATTTTTTTATTTTCACAAGGGTAACAGGAGAAAGTGCTCCATAAAAGTTGTTGTGCAGTTTCTCATGAGTACGCCGATACCCAAAATGTGGAGAAAAACTACTTTTGTGCCCACAGCAGGGCTCGGAATGGAAGGAGCGAAGGATTTGACTTTTTGAATGCAAAATTTGCTGGAATCATTAGCAGACGCCATGACAAGTTTGGAAAGCCCCTGATGTGCCTAAAGAGTGGACACCCACCGCACAAGTGACCACATTTTAGATACTAGACCCCACAATGAATTTATCTAGATATGTGGTGAGTGCTCTACACTGAACACTTGCATCGGCGTTTACATCTAAATCTCCGAGTGATGTGATCCAGATGAGACCCCTGAGAGATACATTCACTATAGCACAGCAGGAGAGTTACTCTGGACTCTGTCTGACCTCTGTTCAGCGATGTCCTTCTTTTCAGAGGTGCACAAAACTGTGGTCGACCGCGCTTTTATGCACACCTAAAAAGACTGACACAGCCAGATCATAGGCAGCCACATGGTGTCCACAGTGCCTCCATCTGCCTCATTATAGGGAACCTTCCGCCGGGGGTTCCGTCTGAATTACGTTTTTCTGAGATTTACAAGGAAACCCAAGTGTAAGTGCTCAGTGTAGAGGGCAGGATAAATATGAGCCAGGCCTTATTGCAATTTTTGGGAGACAGGATGAAAAAATCAAGAGCAGGTGAAGAATTGTTTTTATTTTTTACGCCGTTCATCGTGTGGTATAAGCAATTAGACGACTTTATTCTTCGGGACGGTGCAGTTACAGCGATACCAGATTTCTAGCATTTTTTTTGTGTGTGGCTGCTGTCACACACTAAAAGACACTTTTTATTGCAAAAACTAGTTTTTGTGTCTCCATATTTTGATATAAGTTTTCCCTATTTCGTCTGACATAGTCATCTGAGGGCTTGTTTGTGGGACGAGTTGACATTTTTTCGGAGGCAGAATGAATAAAAACCAGCAATTATTTTTTGGGAGTTTTTCTATGCTATTCTGTGTGATTGTGTTGATAAGACAGCTTTATCATTCAAGTCAGTACAATTACAGTGATACCACATTTATATTGTTTTGTATGTTTCGGCGCTTTTACAAGATAAAAAAACGGTAATTAGACCTACTGGTAATTGTATTTCCAGGAATCCATCCTTACAGCACCATCGAGGATGTCCTGCTTATCCATAGTGGGACAGGAAACCACGAGAGTTTAACTCTTTTACCCCCAAGGGTGGTTTGCATGATAATGACTGGGCCAATTTTTACAATTCTGACCACTGTTCCTTTGAGGTTATAACTCTGGAACGCTTCAACGGATCCTGATGATTCTGACACTGTTTTCTCGTGACATATTGTACTTCATGGTAGTGGTAAAATGTCTTTGATGTGTGAAGAGCGGAACAAAAATGGTTACCTCAATGAACCAAAAAGAATTTGTGATCAATATTGACCTGTCCATTCAAGGACATTTTAGCTATAGTGTGAAATCCTATTTTTTGTTTGTGAAACTGCCACTTAGGCGAAACTGTACTGTTTTGTTTGTTGTGAAACTATCTCATAGCCGAAACTGGGTTTTTTTGTCTTCTCTTTTCTCTCTTTGTTTAAACAAGCAAAACTTGTATAACCACTGAAACTACCTGTACAACTATATAAAGAGGGGATAGCACCTTGAAGGCAGGCGTGCTTCAGAGACTTCCCAGTGATATACTATACGAGACGTGTCTTGTGTATTATTTCTGGTGATTCCCCACTTCCAAAGGCTGCTCCGACTGAGTGTGGTCCCGACATTTCCTGGCGCCTGAACAGGGACCCGAGGTCTGTGTACTCCTTCAAGAACACCGGCAGAATACGAACGAAAAGAGAATCTGGGATAATGGACGGCAGATGAATAAAAACCTGGCCAGGTAAGAGACACTGTTAGATCTCTTATATCTGCCCTGCACTGTCCGTAAGATTTTCTGTGTCGTGTCCTTTAGCGGGTAGTTCTAGTAGAGGAGGATACCTATAGCTCGGGTTCTTGAACTACTTAGGAATTGACCACCTCACGGAGTACGGCATTGAATGAGAGTGAATGTGAATAGAAGGTGTGTGGAAGTTGGGAATAGCCCTATAAGCTGCCCAGGGTGTTGAAACAGAAGAAGTGACTGTCCCACTGGGCAACGTGGTTGCGTCCTTTCGGGGAGACCTCCGCGCCTATGTTCAATCTCTGATCCTGTCTTTGACGAAAACCTGGTGACGGATAAGTGTATGATAGTATGAGCCCAGGACAGATAAATTAGCCTGGGACAAGATACGTTGTATTTTGATCCTCTGTCTGGTTGCATTTGTGTTGTTTGCTATAGGTGTAGGAATCAGGATTTTCTTACATCAACACGGTACGCAGAAGCCGTTAAACATCCTAGCTCCTTAGGAAGAAGGTAACGAGGTATTCTCATACCCAAACGCCACCTAGGGCAAGAAAAGAAAAAAAGCTCAGGATAAGAAAATGGGGAATAAGCAAACAAAGTCGGAACCAGAAGAATTAGATATCTATACTATCATAAAGGAGAGAAGTGGTGAAGATGCCACTAAGGGGCTGAGAAAGATTTTTAGTAAGTTTGGAGTTACTAAGGCAGAAGCCTTTAGTAGAAAAAAATGGGAAGGAATTCAGGAAAAAAAAAAGGCATAATCAGAGACAAGAAATGGATAGATCAGATCCAAGCGTTGATTGATGTCTCTAGGGTAGCAGAAAAAGAGGGATGGACATATAATTAACAGAATAAAAAGTGGTGTATTAGACCCGCAGGCTATGGAGAAAAACAAAATGTGGAATATAAGAACACCCCACCCCCATACCTTAACCCACATGCCCCATCTTTTCTCCAAACACCACCTCAAAGTAGTTTAGCCGGACCAGGAGGATGGGTATGTCCGCACTGTGGACAACAAAATCCAGACTGGAGAAATGATTGCCTAGCCTGTGGTACACCTAGACATGGCGCTGTACTTGCCCCTGTTAGGGTAGTACCAAGACCCTTTAGGGAACCTGGTGCTGACGGAGTAAAGGGAACTAGATATCACCAAACTCGACAATATTTCCCTTGGTCCCCCGCTGAAGGCATGTCTCTCTTGCATAACGCACCAGATCCCACCCAGTGTCCAGTTAGATTTGCACAATATATACAGCAAATTATGCAGACTCACGCTGGAGTTTGGGCAGATGGAGAAGAATTATGTAGAATGAAAATGACTCCTGGACTCTTCCAGGAGCTATTAGCAAATCTACAGGTACATAGGCCCCAGGCAGGAGATGGTGCCTTACAAACGATAGAATCAGGTACGCAATTTGTAGATCACTTAATGGTTTTCATGAGGGAAAAACAGAGGCAGAGAGGAACAACGGGAGTGGTGGCTCAGAAATCTGGACAATCAGTAGACGAATATTATCTAAGTGTAGAAAATAATTTCAGAGATGAAGGCATGGATCTAACCGCTTCAGGAATGATGAGGTTAGTTACAAAAACCTTTATAGATGGATTGTCTCCAAAAGTGAAGGAAAAGCTTAAGGCCGCAACCCCTGATTGGAGAACCTTGGAAGACCCACACCTGGCTAGACAGAAAGCTGTAGGGATAGAAATGGACTTAAGAGAAAATTCTAAGCCAGTAAGAATGCACAGGCTAATACTGGCTCTGCTAATCAAAAGTTTACTTGTCATTACTGTAAGAAGCCAGGACATTTCCAAAGGGAATGTAGGAAGAGAAAAGCAGATATAGATTCAGGAACCTTTGTACCCAAAAATAGGATAAATAACCCAGCGCCTGATCAAACAGACAGGTCAGAATGACTGAAGGTTATGCAGGTCTCTCTTCCTTCTAGAAGACCAATAATACAAGTTGAGGTTGAGGGTAAAAATGTACCTTTTCTGATAGATACGGGAGCAACATCCTCCATTTTAAATCAAGACTTTTTACCATGTCCTGAAAATATATCCTCAAAGGTAACATATGCAGAAGGGTATGATGGTAAAATTCAGGCGTTGCCCTTTACAAAACCTTTAAATGTGAGCTTTGGCCCTAAAACCTTTGTATCCAAATTGTTATTTGCTAAAGGTGCACCTACCTGCTTGCTGGGTACTGATGTCTTAAGTAAAATGCACGCAAACATCCATTTTAGAGAAAATGGCACAGTTATGCTGACCATCCCTGAAGATGCAGAAACTCTGGAACAATATGTTAGAATACAGGCAATGGAGGATTTTCCCGAAATTTACACTCAACAAGCAAAAATTGACTTGTCTCGGGTTCCTGACAGCCTATGGGCAAAAGGAGACACTGATGTAGGATTCTTATCAGTAGCTCCTATACTGTTAGAAACTGCCCTGGGAACCATTTTACCTCAGCTTAGGCAATACCCCATCAGCGCCCAGCAAGAACTGGCGATTTCTCAACAAATTCAGGATTATGTGTTACAAGGTGTTTTGGTAGAAATCAGGTCACCCGCCAATACACCCTTATATCCTGTTAAAAAGAAAGTTTCCTCCAAAGAAACTATGGTGAAACATCGCATGGTGCACGACCTACGGGAAATCAATAAGGTTTTGGCACCGGTCACCCCTGTGGTACCGAATCCTCATACCTTACTGTCTCAAATTCCCAGCACTGCTGCATATTTTACGGTAATTGACTTATCAAACGCATTTTTTTCTGTGCCACTACATAAGAACTGTTGGCATTTGTTTGCCTTTACATTCAAGGGTAAACAATTAGCATGGACAAGATTGCCACAAGGTATGGTACACTCACCAACTTTGTACTCTGAAGCAATGCAGACCGTGCTGAAAAATTTCACCCCAGAACCAGGAGTAGTCATTCTACAGTATGTAGATGACTTACTTATTTGTTGCCCTGATGAGCAGACGGCAGTTACCTCAACTGTTAATTTCTTAATTTTCCTAGCGCAAGAAGGCTGTAAAGTAAATAGACAGAAACTCCAGGCTTGTCAACAAACAGTCGTGTTCTTAGGTCACTGCATATCACAGGGCATCAGACACCTCACACCTCAACGTACGGAAGCCATACGTAACATGCTTGAACCCAGGAATCACAAACAGCTGCGTGCTTTCCTAGGTATTGTTTCACACTGTAGACAGTGGATCATACATGCAAGTCAACTCATGCAGTCTTTATATGACTGTATTGCCAACACGCCATATTTACTCAGTGAAGAGGCTAAACAGTCATTTTCCTCTTTGAAAACAGCACTGGTATCAGCTCCGGCTTTGGGACTCCCAGACTACACTAAACCTTTTCAATTGATGGCAGCTGAGATATCCTCACATGCTACAGGGGTGCTCACACAAAAACATGGAAACAAACAGAGACCTGTGGCATACATATCAGCTCATCTGGACCCTGTAGCTAGAGCCGCACCTTCTTGTGTAAGAGTAGTAGCCGCAATTTCACTGTTATTAGATAAAGCTTCTGAGATTGTTCTTGATCACCCACTTCTAGTTCAGACCACTCATGATGTACATGGCATTCATAACCAGGTCCAACCTAAACATATTTCAATGGCCAGACACCTCCGTCTCCAATGTTCCCTACTACTGCCGCCCAACATTTCCTTTGCCAGGGTTCAGACTCTTAATCTCGCGTCTTTGCTCCCTTTAGAGTCTGAGGGGGGTACCATACCTGAGGAAACTGCACTCTCCAACTCCTTTGACCCATCAGAGTCAATGCATGATTGTGTACAATTAATGGAACAAGAGACTCAGGGCTTACGTAATGTACGTGACAAGCCACTCTGTAATGCTACATTTGAACTTTTCATAGATGGCAGTAGATATGCAGATATGAATGGACAATTTCATACAGGTTATGCGGTAGTAACTCAGCATGAAGTGCTGAAAGCAGAACCTCTCCCTGCTAATCAGTCTGCACAAGAAGCAGAACTTACGGCATTAGTTGAAGCTCTAAAAATAGCCAAAGATCAGACAGCAAACATATACACTGATTCTAGATATGCACATGGCATTATTTTCGATTTTGGCGTAATATGGAGAGCCAGAGGTTATATGACTGCTTCAGGCCAACCTGTTAAACATGCCTCCCTCATTAGACAGATTCTGGAGGCAGCACAAGAAACTAAAGAAATAGCGGTGATAAAGGTAGCTGCACATGTGAGACTCGACACCGAGGAAGCCAGGGGTAACGATAAAGCCGACAAAGCAGCAAAACAGGCAGCACGTAAACCCTTACATCATGCCCACACACTAGATAGCTCTGAAGATGATGAGGAGAGATTGAAGGAAGCTCAGAAACAGGTAGACGACGAAGAACGAGGGCAGTGGCAGAAAAAAGGGGCAGAAGATCAGCAAGGATTATGGAAAAAAGGAACTTTGTTGTGTTTACCCAGAGCCTGGTACCCCGCAGTGGCGAGTGACCTCCACCTACCTACGCATGTATCGGCAAACGGTATGACGCTCAAGGTAAAAGAAAGGTGGTTGGCTCCAGGCTTTGGTAATTTCGCTCGGAACATGTGTGCTGCATGCGCTATATGCCTGGCACACAATCCAGGTCAGACCATTAAAACCCCAACCAAGCATCATGTAAGACCACTGTATCCCTTTCAAAGACTCCAGATCGACTACATCCAGCTTCCTAGGTACAATGGATACGAATATGTGCTTGTGTGTGTGGACATGTTCTCAGGGTGGCCAGAGGCTTATCCAGTTCGTAAAGCCTCAGCAAAAACTACTGCCATTAAAATAGCACATGAACTGATACCCCGTTACGGCATGCCTGAGGTGATCGAGTCAGATAGGGGTACCCATTTTACTGGAGAAATATTCCAGAATGTTATGAAAATGTTGGGAGTAGAAAACCAGTTTCACACTCCGTATCACCCACAGAGTTCAGGTAAAGTGGAAAGATTAAATGGAACAATAAAATTAAAAATCCAGAAGGCCATGGCAGAAACAGGAAAGCCTTGGACCGAGTGTCTACCACTTGCCCTGTATTCCATCCGAAACGCCCCAAGGAGGAAGGCTAAGCTGTCACCACATGAGATTCTTTTTGGTAGAGCAGCAAATTTGGGTTGTTATTTTCCACAACAACTGATGTTGAATACTGAGACTTTAACTGCTTATGTACAAGAATTACAAAAACGTTTAACTAAAGTGCATTCGCAAGTTTTTGCTTCCCTTCCAGATCCAGAAAATCTCGAAGGAGGCCACAAGTTGGAACCTGGTGATCAAATCTACGTGAAAAGACACACCAGAAAGACTCTGGAACCGAGATTTGACGGACCTTTCCAAGTCCTGTTAACAACTCCAACAGCAGTCAAGCTTGAAGGAAAGGCATCATGGATACATGCAAGCCATTGCAAAAAAGCAGTATAAGACTCATGATATTGATGTTAATAATGTTAACACAGATGTGGGATAAATTAGTTAGAGCCACGGATTATCTAGATGACCAGATTTGGGATATATTGGACATATTAAATACTAGTATAGCTGTACAGAATCAGCTTATAATAGTCACTAACCAACATACCCTGGTATTGGATTACCTAACTGCCTCACAAGGGGGTATGTGTCAAATCATCGGACCCACCTGCTGTCATTATATAGACCCGAATAGTACTATGAGTATGAGATTTAAATTAGAAGACGTACAACGACTCAGGGATCAGTATGACAAAGACAATGACCAAAATAAGGATAGCTGGTGGTCAGATACCTTTTCTTTTCTTAACCCGGCCAATTGGTTCAGGGGGATCGGTGGGTGGGTTACCGGGATTATGCAAAGCCTAATACATACAGTTATAGTTATTGTAATTATATATGTATTATTTAAGGTTGTACTCAAGGGTATCTCGGTATGCACAAATAAATTTTGTGTAATGGATGCGAGAATATAAAGTTGTTTTTTTTTTTGTAATATCACAAAAAGAATGACTAAAATAATCGTCTATATGACAAGGTTTTGAATGGAATATGTCAAAGGGGGGATTGTGAAGAGCGGAACAAAAATGGTTACCTCAATGAACCAAAAAGAATGTGTGATCAATATTGACCTGTCCATTCAAGGACATTTTAGCTATAGTGTGAAATCCTATTTTTTGTTTGTGAAACTGCCACTTAGGCGAAACTGTACTGTTTTGTTTGTTGTGAAACTATCACATAGCCGAAACTGGTTTTTTTTGTCTTCTCTTTTCTCTCTTTGTTTAAACAAGCAAAACTTGTATAACCACTGAAACTACCTGTACAACTATATAAAGAGGGGATAGCACCTTGAAGGCAGGCGTGCTTCAGAGACTTCCCAGTGATATACTATACGAGACGTGTCTTGTGTATTATTTCTGGTGATTCCCCACTTCCAAAGGCTGCTCCGACTGAGTGTGGTCCCGACAGATGTTACCTGCGTTTATTTGTGAAAAAAAAAAAAAGAAATTTGGTGAAAATGTTGCAATTTTCCAAATTTGAATTTTCATGCCAATAAAACAAACAAACAAAAGATATGTCATACAAAATACTTAATAAGTAACATTTCCCACATGTCTACCTTACATCAGCACAATTTTGGAACCAATTTTTTTTTTTTGTTAGGAAGTAATAAGGGTTAAAAGTTGACCAGCAATTTCTCATTTTTACAACACCATTTTTTTTTAGGGACCACATCATATTTGAAGTCACTTTGAGGGGTCTTTATATGATAGAAAATACCCAAGTGTGACACTATTCTAAAAACTGTACATCTCAAGGTGCTCAAAACCACATTCAAGAAGTTTATTAACCCTTCAGGTGTTTCACGGGAATTTTTGGAATGTTTAAAAAAAAAATGAACATTTAATTTTTTTTCACAAAAATTTTTCTTCAGCTCCAATTTCTTTTATTTTACCAAGGGTAACAGGAGAAATTAGACCCCAAAAGTTGTTGTAAAATTTGTCCTGAGTACGCTGATACACCATATGTGGGGGTAAACCACTGTTTGGGCGCATGGCAGAGTTCGGAAGTGAAGGAGCGCCGTTTGACTTTTCAATGCAAAATTGACTGGAATTTAGATAAGATACCATGTCGAGTTTGGATAGCCCCTGATGTGCCTAAACATTGAAACCCCCCACGTGACATTATTTTGGAAAGTAGACCCCCTAAGGAACTTATCTAGATGTATGGTGAGCACTTTGACCCACCAAGTGCTTCACAGAAGTTTATAATGTAGAGCTGTAAAAATAAAAAATCATATTTTTTCACAAAAATGAATTTTCGCCTCCAATTTTTTAATTTTCCCAAGAGTAACAGAAGAAATTGGACCCCAAAGGTTGTTGTGCAATTTGTCCTGAGTACACGGATACCCAATATGTGGGGGTAAACCACTGTTTGGGTGCATGGCAGAGCTCAAAAGGGAAGGAGCACAGTTTGACTTTTCAATGCAAAATTGACTGGAATTGAGATAGGACACCATGTCGCGTTTGCAGAGCCCCTGATGTGCCTAAACATTGAAACCCCCCACAAGTGACACCCTTTTGGAAATAAGACCCCCTAAGGAACTTATCTAGATGTGTTGTGAGAACTTTGAACCTCCAAGTGTCTCACTACAGTTTATAACGCAGAGCCGTGAAAATAAAAAAAAAATTTTCCACAAAAATTATGTTTTAGCCCCCAGTATTGTATTTTCCCAAGGGTAACAAGAGAAATTGGACCCCAAAAGTTGTTGTCCAATTTGTTCCGAGTACGCGGACACCCCATATGTGGGGGGAACCACCCTTTGGGCGCATGACAGAGCCTGGAAGGGAAGGAGCGCCGTTTGGAATGCAGACTTAGATGGATTGGTCTGCAGGCGTCATTTGCTGAGCACCTAATGTACCTTAACAGTAGAAACCACACACAAATGACCCCATATTGGAAACTAGACCCCCCAAGGAACTTATTTAGATGTGTTGTGAGAACTTTGAACCCCCAAGTGTTTCACTACAGTTTTGTAACGCAGAGCCGTGAAAATAAAAAATCTTTTTTTTCCAGAAAAATTATATTTTAGCCCCCGGTTTTGTATTTTCTTAAGGGTAACAGGAGAAATTGGACCCCAAAAGTTGTTATCCAATTTGTCCTGAGTACGCTGATACCCTATATGTTGGGTAAACCCCTGTTTGGGTGCACGTGAGAGCTCAGAAGGGAAGGAGCACTGTTTTACTTTTTCAACGCAGAATTGGCTGGAATTGAGATCGGATGCCATGTCGCGTTTGGAGAGCCCCTGATGTGCCTAAACAGTGGAAACCTCCCAATTCTAACTTCAACCCTAACCCCAACACACCCCTAATCCCAACCATAACCCTAACCACACCCCTAACCCTAATCCCAACCCTAATCCCAACCGTAATTGTAATCCAAACCCTAACTTTAACCCCAACCCTAACCCTAACTTTAGCTCCAACCCTAACTTTAGCCCCAACCCTAATCCTAACTTTAGCCCCAACCCTAACCCTAAGTTTAGCCCCAACCCTAATCCTAACTTTAGCCCCAACCCCAACCCTAACTTTAGCCCCAACCCGAACCCTAAGTTTAGCCTCAACCCTAACTTTAACCCTAACCCTAACTGTAGCCCCAACCCTAACTGTAGCCCTAACCCTAACTGTAGCCCTAACCCTAACTTTAGCCCTAACCCTAACTTTAGCCCCAACCCTAAACCTAACTGTAGCCCCAACCCTAACTGTAGCCCCAACCCTAACTGTAGCCCTAACCCTAACTTTAGCCCCAAACCTAACCCTAATGGGAAAATGGAAATAAATTTTTTTTATTTTATTATTTTTCCCTAACTAAGAAGGTGATGAAAGGGGATTTGATTTACTTTTACAGTGTTTTTTTGATTGGCAGCTGTCACACACTAAAAGACGCTTTTTATTGCAAAAAATAGTTTTTGCGTCTCCACATTTTGAGAGCTATAATTTTTCCATATTTTGGTCCACAGAGTCATGTGAGGTCTTGTTTTTTGGGGGACGAGTTGACGTTTTTATTTGTATCATTTTCAGCCACGTGACATTTTTTGATCGCTTTTTATTCTGATTTTTGTGAGGCAGAATGATCAAAAACCAGCTATTCATGAATTTCTTTTGGGGAGGGGCGCTTATACCGTTCCACGTTTGGTAAAATTGATAAAGCAGTGTTATTCTTCGGGTCAGTACGATTACAGCGATACCTCATTTATATTTTTTTTATGGCGCTTTTATACGATAAAAACTATTTATTCTGAGGACTATAACTTTTTTATTTTTTCGCTGATGATGCTGTATGGCAGCTCATTTTTTGCGGGACTAGATGACGTTTTCAGCGGTACCATGGTTATTTATATCCGTCTTTTTGATCGCGTGTTATTCCACTTTTTGTTTGGTGGAATGATAATAAAGCGTTGTTTTTTTCCCTCTTTTTTTTTTACCATGTTCACTGAAGGGGTTAACTAGTGGGACAGTTTTATAGGTCAGGTCATTACAGACCCGGCGATACTAAATATGTGTACTTTTATTGTTTTTTTTTAATTTAGATAAAGAAATGCATTTATTGGAACAATATTTTTTTTTCTTTATTTAGGAATTTTTTTTTTTTTACACATGTAAATATTATTTTTTATTACATTGCCCCGGGGGGGCGGGGACATCACACTATAGTGACAGATTGCTGATCTGACACTTTGCAATGCACTGTGTCAGATCAGCGATCTGACAAGGCACCGCAGGGAGGCTTCCCATCACCTGCTCTCAGCATGCGCTTGAAAGCTACCTCCCTGCAGGACCCGGAAGGCCCCCCGTGGCCATTTGGGATCTGGGGCCTGCAGGGAGGAGGAGGTAGGAGACCCTCGGAGCAACGCAATCATGTTGCTCCGAGGGTCTCAGGGAAGCACGCAGGGAGCCCCTCCCTGCGCTATGCTTCCCTATGCCACCGGAAAGCTGTGATCATGTTTGACCGCAGTGTTCCGGGGGTTAATGTGCCAGGAGCGGTCCGCGACATAGTGTCGGATGTCAGCTGCGATAGTCAGCTGACACCCGGCCGCGATCGGCCGCACTCCCCCCGTGAGCGCGGCTGATCGCGTTAGACGCAGGTCTGTGGAGTAGGAGCCTTGGAGTCGGAGTCGGAGTTAGTTTTGGTTGGAGTCGGAGTCGGTAGAAATGTAATATTAATATTTCATAATTGAACTTTCATATGAATTTTATAAATGTTACTCAAATATATATGTTCTATCAAACTATGAACAACAGTGATAAGCAGTTCTGCTGGAGATAGAGACATTTCTTACTTCTTGTGTGTCACTGTTCTCCACTGCCCTTATCTAATCTTATACTTGGTTAACCTCATGCTGCCCCAACCCCCCTACTTACTTACAATGTATGAAACTGAAAGTGAAAATGTGTTGCAAATTCTTAGTAGTAAAGCTCCTCCTCTAGAGTAGATGTTTACTAGGTGTGCATCTTCCAAGCATCTCACAGCTGCTACTCAGAAGAGGAAGACTGTAAGAACAGTATTATCCTTTCAACAAACTTTGCATCAGTTAACTGTGAGTACATGAGGAATAACAGTATTACTGACCACTATATTAGTTGTACGACCTGGCAATAATTTAGTACAATTGTTTTTAGGAAAAACAATTGTCATTTGGATTGTGAATGCAGAATTAAAAACCTGAGAATGTCAAAGAAGCGTCACATTAAATCAGCTGTATTTGAACATTTCACCATCACTCAAGATAGAAAACATTATGTCTGTCAGTGTATGTCAAATGATCCAGACGAAAACAAATGCTGTGAAGCCAAGATCAGTGCATATTCAGGCAAAGATAAAAATGCTCCTACCAGAGCTTCTAATCTAAAGAGACATTTACAGCGCTTTCATCCAGAAGTACTGAAAGCAGTGGATGAGAAAGACTGCATCCAAACCAATGATCCAGTGCCCAGCTCTTCCAGCCAAACAAAGGAGCAGAGACCTTTGCAGCCATCATTTGCAAGATATTTTGTCAGTGACAAAGTTACTGTGACAATGACAGTAGATACATTTAAAAAACAGATCATAGAGCTTGTTGTAAAGGATAGTGTGCCTATTTCATTATTTTCACGACCAGCTTTTATGTGTCTGAATGGGGAAATGGCCCGCAAGCTTGGTGTTTCTCTGGAGAGAGAGAGAGTATTAGAAAATTAGTAATCGAAGAAGCTTTTAAACAAAAGGAAGAACTTAAAAAAACTCTCAAGGGACGCTTTCTGTTTCTTAAAATGGATGCCTGCACACGTCACAGAGTGAACTACTTTTCCATCAATGTCCGATTTGTTTGTGACAAAAATGAAATAGTTACCAAGACATTGGCAGTAAAAGACACCAAAGCTCATCACACCAGTGAGTTTCTCCAGGTCTTGGTGGAAAAGGTTCTGCAAGACTATGAACTTAAAAAAGAGCAAGTTCTTTCTGTCGTAACTGACAATGCTTCAAATATGATTAGTACTATTAAGCTAATGAATGAGAGTAATGATGGTGACCAGCAGCTAGAAGAACATTCTGGGTCCACAGACACAGAAATGTTTGAAATAGAGGAACACAGTATTGTAACTGAGGAGCAAACTGAAGTTGCTTCAGATGAACAGCAACATGATAGTTTAGATGATCTTATTGAAACTGTGTCAATACATTCTTTCATTCACCACATGCGCTGTGTTGTGCATACGCTACAGCTGGCTATAAGAGACAGTCTGCAAGAAGGACATGCTGCTGCACTGATTGGCAAGGTGAGAAAATTGGCTACTGTTGCCAGAACCCCTAAAGTTGATTCAATTTTGTAGAGACGTGCTGGAAAAGGGGCAATTATTGATCAAGCCACACGATGGGGCAGTACTTACTTAATGATTCAGCGCTTGGTTGAACTGAAAGCCTTTCTTGTAGACATGGCTAACCCTCAACTGACGCTAAATGAAAGTCAGTGGAATCAGGTGACTGAGCTGGAAAAATTGCTAGAGCACCCATTTACAGTGACTAAAAAATTACAAGCAGAGGACTTAACTCCAGGTATTTTCTTAAAGGAGTGGAAGAACTTGATGTTTCACCTGTCCCAAAGAGAAGGGTTAATTGCAAGTGGCATTGCTACATCAATGAAACGGAGAGAGGAGCTACTATTACAAAATAACATTATTTTGTCAGCTGTTTATGTAAACCCAATGCATCGGATTCTTCTAGATAATCAACAGCTAACTAAAGGAAAAGAAGCTCTGTTTGAAATAGCAGTATGGATGAAAGGGTTGCAGAACAGCCAGGAGGAACCAGAAGAATTTGGTCGTCCTGCCACATCTTCACCCTCATCAACTGATGAAGAATTTAATTTAGAAAAATATTTGGATCACAAGGACCGTGCAAAGCGTTCCCGCATAGAAGAAGAGTCATCCCCATCAAAGAACACAGCCAGTACATTTCAGCAGAATTTTTCATGTGCACTAAAAGAAATTGAGAAATTTGACCGTTCATCAAAAATAACAGTGCAACAAGCGATTCCTTTGTATCCTGACATTGTCAGAGATGTTGCCCGAGTGGTTACTGCTTTGCCACCAACCCAAGTTAGTGTAGAGAGGTTGTTCTCTGCTCTCAAAATAATTAGATCAGATTTGAGGGCATCCATGAAGGAGGACCTGACAGAGGCAATACTTTTTCTGAGGACAAATTTATAGATTTCTTCTTATTAACTGCATAACAGTGTTTATTGCATATTTACTTACAAGAGTTTAGAAAAGTTTATAAAAGTTATTTGCTATATTCTAATTGTATTCTAATAAATATAGTTTTTGCTCTAAGTGGTCTGATTACTTACATGATGGTGAGAAACTGAATAAGCACGATGTTAATATTTTACAACAGTAAATTTATTGTTACGAATTGGCCATTTATGAAGGAGTCGGAGCCAGAGTCGGAGCCGGAGTCTGAGTCGGAACCTGATAAAATCCAGGAGTCGGAGTCGCAACTGTGGCTTACCGACTCCACAGCCCTGGTTAGACGTACTATCCCGTCGGAGGTTATACGGGCCCATACCACTTCGACGGGCTAGTACGTCTAATGTCAGAAAGGGGTTAAAAGGACCCTCCCCCTACCACCCTTCAGTGATTTTCCAAAGTAACACATCTGGATGGATGCAAAAAGAGAATTTGTTTGAACACAAACATTTTTTATACAAATGTTACATCACATAAGTATGAAGTGCTCTTACAATAGGGAGGGAACAAACAGAGCTGTCAGGATGGATTCCTGGAAATACAATTTTCGGTAGATCTAATTACCATTTTCCCGGTCACCACCTGACAGCACCAGGGGCTGACTGGCCCAGGTGGCAAAGAGGCAAATGCCCCCCGGGCCGCTCCTCCAGCTGCTGTTCAGGGCCGGCTGCCTGGTGGTGGCTACAGCCACACAGCAAATTGTGCACAGCCATGTCTGCTGTACTGTGACGCGGCCGGCAGCAGACACAGCCGCATCACAGTCAGCGCACACGTCTGTGCTGGGGCCAGGAGCTATGCTTGGCTGTCACCTTGACGGCTGCACAGCTACTGCTCCCTTCATGTTCTCTATACTTCCAGGTTAGGTGTTGGGCATGCGCGATGGCATCCTCACGCACGCGCCGACATGACCCAAATGCTTGAAGCAGAGAGGCACTGCAGGGGAGCGACTGGTGAGGTAAGTATGAAGAACTTTTTTGTTTTCTTTATAAAATAAATTTAATGGTGGGTAACTGCAAGTGATGAAGTGGGAGGTGTAAGGAGACTGCACATGATGGAATTTGTGGAATTTGGGGGTTAAAGGAGACTGCACATGATGGAGTGAGGGGGTAAGTGGGGCTGCACATGATGAAGGTTGAGTGGGGCTGTACATGATGGAGTGGGGCTGCACATGATAGTTTAGTGGATAAAGGAGACTGCACATGATGAAGTGGGGAGAGTGGGGCTGTATGATGGAATGGGGCTGCACATGATGATGTGGGGGTAAGGGGGATTGTGCATGATGAAGGGGGAGTGGGGCTGCACATGAAGTGGGGGGTAAGGGGGACTGCACATGATGAAGTGGGGGGTAAGGGGGACTGCACATGATGAAGTGGGGGTTAAAGGGGACTGCACATGATGAAGTGGGGGGTAAGGTGATCTGCACATGAAGTGGGGGGTAATGGGGACTGCACATGATAAAGTGTAGTGTAAGATGGACTGCACATGAAGTGGGGGGTAAGGGTGACTGCACATGATGAAGTGGGGGGGTAAGGGGACTGCACATGATGAAGTGGGAGAACGGGACTGCAGGACTGCACATGATGAAGTGTGTCTGATGTGGGACTGCTCATGATGAAATGGAAGGGGGATAGGGGGCTGCAAATGATGAAGGGGCACTGCAGATGAAGTGAGGGGGTGATAGGGGACTGAAGTAAGGGGACTTCAAATTAAAGTGGGGGGACTGCAAAATGATAAATTCAGTGTGAGGGACAGGGGACAGCAATTTAATTGAAGGTGGGGGTGGGGAGAGCAAATGATCAATTGAAAAGGGGGTGGGGAGAGCAAATGATGATCTAGAGGAAGAACAAATAATTAATTTTAAGGGTGGGGGAGTAAATTATGTATTGAATGTGGGGTAGAGCAGTTGATAATGAATAGAGGGTGAGAGAGAAAGACATGACAATGAATTGGGGTGGGAGGGGCATGTAACTATAATGAATCGGAGTTAGGGTTAGAATGGTAGGTACATAGTGGGGGGGCGTTGAGGATGAAGTGACTGGTAATGAATTGGGGGAAAGAGTACAGGTGCTAATTAATTTATATATTAAATGGGGAAAGTGGCTATATATAGTTAGTGGGTGCACAGTGGTGGATTATAATTTATATTTGGAATGGTCGGTTAATAATAATAATTATAATAATTTTATTTCTATAGTGCCAACACTTTACATTTTAGAGGGGACTTGTACAGACAATGGACATTAAGCATAACAATAAACACATAGATCAACAGATACCAAAAGGAATGAGGGCCGGCCCTGCTCGCAAGCTTACAATCTATGAGGTTGCATAATAACCAATTATATATTGTTTGTGGGTGCACCTCTGGATTCAGATGTATAGTGTACACCATGTTCCAAATTATTATGCAAATTGGATTTAAGTGTCATAAAGATTTAATTGTTTTGTTTTTTCAAATAAACTCGTGGATGGTATTGTGTCTCAGGGCTCAATGGATCACTAAAATCAATCTTAAACACATGTGATCATTAGTTTTCCAGGTGATTCTAATTAAAGGAAAACTACTTAAAAATGATGTTCCACATTATTAAGCAGACCACAGGTTTCAAGCAATATGGGAAATAAAAAGGATCTCTATGCTGCTGAAAAGCATTAAATAGTGCAATGCCTTGGTCAAGGTATGAAAACATTAAATATTTCATGAAAACTTAAGAGTGATCATCATACTGTGAAGAGATTTGTGACTGAAACAGAGCACAGACAGAGTTCATGCAGATAAAGGCATAATGAGGAAGGTTTCTGCCAGACAAATTCATTGGATAAAGAGAGCAGCTGCCAAAATACCATTACAAAGCAGCAAACAGTTAATTGAAGCTGCTGGTGCCTCTGGAGTCCCTCGAACCTCAAGGTGTAGGATCCTTCAAAGGCTTGCTGTGGTGCATAAGCCTACTATTCGGCCACCCCTAAACAGTGTTCACAAGCAGAAACGGTTGCAGTGGGCCCAGACACACATGAAGACTGATTTCCAAACAGTCTTGTTTACTGATGAGTGTCGAGCAACCCTGGGTGGTCCAGATGGATGGAGTAGTGGATGGTTGGTGGATGGCCACCATGTCCCAACAAGGCTGCAACGTCAGCAAGGAGATGGAGGAGTCATGTTTTGGGCCAGAATCATGGGGAAACAGCTTGTAGGGCCCTTTAAGGTTCCCGAAGGTGTGAAAATGACCTCGGCAAAGTATATAGAGTTTCTGACTCACAACTTTCTTCCATGGTATAAAAATCAGAATTGTGCCTTTAGGAGCAAAATCATCTTCATGCATGTCAATGCACCATCTCATGCTGCAAAGAATATCTCTGAGTCATTGGCTGCTATGGGCATAAAAGGAGATAAACTCATGGTATTGCCACCATCTTCCCCTGACCTCAACCCTATACAGAACCTTTGGAGTATCATCAAGCAAAAGATCTATGAGGGTGGGAGGCAGTTCACATCAAAACAGCAGCTCTGTGAGGCTATTCTGACTTCATGCAAAGAAATACAAGCAGAAACTCTCCAAATACAAGTTCAATGGAGGCGAGAACTGTGAAGGTGATAACAAAGAAGGGTTCCTATGGTAACATGTGACTTGGCCTGTTAGGATGTTTTGGCGTTAAATAGCTTTTTTGTTCAGTGAATGTGACCTCCTAATGCTGCAAATTCCACAAATGAGCATTTTCAGTTCTTTAAAACAGATCAAATGTTTAGAAATTCTACTGTGCCTAATAATTTGGAACAGTGCATTTTGAGTTTTTATTCATTTTGGAGATTATACTGTTATCATTGGGAGGTTTCTTCAATAAAATTTGATGTATAATCTAACGGGTGATGACTTTTATTAGACTGACTGTCATTTGCACCGACCATTTAGGAAAATCCGAGAAAAATATAATTTGCATAATAATTTGGAACATGGTGTAGAAGAAAGGGAAAAAGTGGGGAATGTGGTCTGGAGGCCTAGGTAACTGTGTTATTTTATGCAGAGATGAGTCCTGGCTGGGAGAAGTGACGGCAGTCTGTGCTGGATGAAAATGAAAAGCAAAGATGAAGGACTTCAGCTAGAGACGTCACTAGTACTATACACTGTATACTATATACAAAGCTCCTGTGTATAATGTCACTGGCAGTGGTGATCACTGTATTACCTGTACACTGACACCTTATACAGATCTCCTGTGTATAATGTCACCAGTGATCACTGTAGTATCTTTACACTGACCGTAAATACAGAGTTCCTGTATACAATGGCACTTAGTATTGTGCTTTTTTAAAATTAATGATCAGTATTGTAGTATACAAGTAGTGAAAGGTGTACACTCCCTGACAGAAGTATATGTAAATAAAAGCTTATAACCTGATGTTAAATTCATCCATTGGTTGTATAAATTATTCTTTTGAAAGCTGAAACCTTCCAAAATGTGGTTTAGGTTAAGAAAATAAATTGACATCAATGCAGAAATATTGATTAGTTAATGGACACAGAATGGTCAGATTTTAGCAAGACAAAAGTGTTGTCGCCTGGTCATATAATGCACCCAATCCTAGTTTACATCCTCACCTGTGCTCAGTAAATGATCGGTTATTTAGTGTGTGTGTATAAAAAGAAACCCCGCTCCCCAGACCTTCACTTGAACTGCAACTTAAGCTCTGACAACATGCCAAAAATCCACCCTGCGACCAAAGCCTGGATTATCAAGAGGCTGAAGACCAGATCCACTGCAGAGGTGGCGGGCACCTTTAATGTGTCTCAGCGTCAAGTACAAAGAATTAAAAAAAAAGATTTGAAGAGACTGGAGATGTGTTTGACTAGCCCAGGTCCGGCAGACCCCGCAAGACAACTGCTCAGGAGGAACGTTTGTTGGTTAGAAAATCCAAAGCAAGCCCCTCTTCCACAGCAGCAGAGCTCCAACAGGTCTGGTCACCTCAAGTCCCTGTGTCAACTAGAACAGTTTCTAGGATTCTGTCTCAAAATGGCCTCCATGGTCGAATCAGTGCCCAGAAGCCAGCACTAAACAAAAGGCAAATAAAAAACCGTGTGGCATCTACAAACTCCCACAGCCTGCTAAATAGATGGACACTGGAAAGGTGGCAGAAGGTGGATTTCTCTTCAGTAGAATTACACCACAGCTGCCACAAACACTGCAGGAGACCTACTGGAGCCCGTATGGATCCAAAATACACCCAGAAGACAGTTAAATTTGGTGGTGGAAAGATCATGGTCTGGGGTTACATTCCGTATAGGGGTGTGCGAAACATTTGCAAGGTGGAAGGCAATATCAATAGCCTAAAATATCAAGAAGTATTAGCTACCTCTTATATTTCAAATCATAAAAGAGGTCATTCTGCAGCAGGATGGTGCTCCATCTCATACATCCATCTCTACAACAAAGTTCCTCCAGGCAAAAAAGATCAAGGTGTTCAAGGACTGGCCAGCCCAGTCACCAGACATGAACATCATTAGGCATGTTTGGGGTAGGATGAAAGAGGAAGCTTGGAAGACAAAACCAAAGAATCTAGAGGAGCACCACAACTTCATTCACCAATGTTATGCAACATATATTTGTATGTTAAGTTAATTATTTGTCTGTGGGCAACAAAAATTTTGTCTTGCCAAAATCTGACCATTCTGTGTCCATTAACTGATCAATAATGCTGCTTTAATAACAATTTATTTTCTTAACCTAAACCACATTTTGGAGGGTTTCAGCTTTCAAAAGAATAACTTATACAACCAATGGATGAATTTAACATCAGGTTATAAGCTTTTATTTACATAACATGAATAAGCGACATAACTTGTGTCAGGGAGTGTATGGTGTATGGCATCATTGGTCTTTGTATAGAGTGTAGTTTCATGTAGAGGTAATGGTGATATTATAATATTATGTATTCTCTGTGTAGTGATAGTACTAGGCAGTGTAGCTGTATTGTGTGTATGTTTGTAAGTAAGCTCCGTTATGGCACCATATCTAAGCAGTAAGCTTGGTTCTGGTACTCTATCAATGTAGTAATCTAGATTATGGTACTGTATGTATGTCGTAATCTCAGTTCTGCTCCAGTTTCTATGTAGCAGACTTGGTTCCATGTAGTAGACATATTAAGCTCGGTTCTGCTCCCTTATCTCTGTAGTAAGCTCGGTTCTGCTCCCATATCTCTGCAGTAAGCTCGGTTCTGCTCCCATATCTCTGTAGTAAGCTCGGTTCTGATCCCTTATCTCTCTAGTAAGCTTGGTTCTGCTCACTTATCTCTGTAGTATGCTAGGTTCTGCTCCCATATCTCTGTAGTAAGTTTGGTTCTGCTCCCATATCTCTGTAGTAAGCTCGATTCTGTTCCCATATCTCTGCAGCAAGCTCGGTTCTGCTCCCATTTCTCTGCACTAAGCTCGGTTCTGCTCCCATATCTCTGTAGTAAGCTTGGTTCTGCTCCCATATCTTTGCAGTAAGCTAGGTTCTGCTCCCATATCTCTGTAGTAAGCCCGGTCCTGTTCCCCTATCTCTGTAGTAAGCTTGGTTCTGCTCCCTTATCTCTGTAGTAAGCTCATTTCTGCTGCCATATCTCTGTAGTAAGCCCTGTTCTGCTCCCATATCTCTGCAGTAAGCTCGGTTCTGCTCCCATATCCTTGCAGTAAGCTCGGTTCTGCGCCCATATCTCTGTAGTAAGCTCGGTTCGGCTCCCATATCTCTGAATCTAGTAAGTTCGGTTCTGCTCCCATATCTCTATAGTAAGCTCTGTTCTGCTCCCATATCTCTGTAGTAAGCTCTGTTCTGCTCACATATCTCTGTAGTAAGCTCTGTTCTGTTCCCATATCTCTGGAGTAAGCTCGATTCTGCTCCTATATCTATGCAGCAAGCTCTGTTCAGTTTCCATATCTGTGTACCAGCTTGTTTTTAAAGCCTGTTATCTCTGCTACTTTAAGGCCATGTGCACACGTTCAGTATTTTTCACGTTTTTTCTCGTTTTTTCACTATAAAAACGTGATAAAAACGCGAAAAAAAGGCTAACATATGCCTCCTATTATTTACAGTGTATTCCGCATTTTTTGTGCAAATGTTGCATTTTTTTCCGCGAAAAAATCGCATTGCGGAAAAAAAAGCAACATGTTCATTAAAAATGCGGACTTGCGGGGATTCCGCACACCTAGGAGTGCATTGATCTGCTTACTTCCCGCACGGGGCTGTGCACACCATGCGGGAAGTAAGCAGATTATATGCGGTTGGTACCCAGGGTGGAGGAGAGGAGACTCTCCTCCACGGACTGGGCACCATATAATTGGTCAAAAAAAAAGAATTAAAATAAAAAATAGTCATATACTCACCTTCGATGGCCCCCGGAGTGTTCCCGCCTCTCACCGCTGCATGCTGCCGCTTTGGGTCCTATAGATGGTGTGGTTCAGGACCTGCGATGACGTCGCTGTCTTGTGATTGGTCGCGAGACCGGTCATGTGACCGCTCACGTGACCGTGACGTCATCGAAGGTCCTGAACCACACCATCTAGGAACGGACGCCGCTGAGGATATCGGCTGTCTGCAGAGGGTGAGTATAACCATTTTTTTATTTTTGTTATTATTTTTAAACATTCTATCTTTTACTATAGATGCTGCATAGGCTGCATCTATAGTAAAAAGTTGCTCACACTTGTCAAACACTATGTTTGACAAGTGTGACCAACCTGTCATTTAGTTTTCCAAGCGATGCTACAGATCGCTTGGAAAACTTTGGCATTCTGCAAGCTAATTACGCTTGCAAAATGCTAAAAAAGACGCGAAAAAACGGGAAAACAACGCAAAAAAAAAATGCGGATTTCTTGCAGAAAATTTCCGGTTTTCTTCAGGAAATTTCTGCAAGAAATCCTGACGTGTGCACATACCCTAATGCAGTGGCCAGATATAAGCAGGGAAAAGGAGGGCCACCGCAACTCGAGGGCCACTGCCTTGTGATTGCCCCCCAGGCTGAAAATTGCCAGCCAGCCCCTGGACAGCACCATGGAGAAGTACCAAAGGAGATTGGTCCTAGGGAGGGACTACTGCCTGAAGCACCTTCCTGCCAAATGCTAATTGAGACGACACTACATGTAGTTTGTAATGTTTAGAGAAGGTACTGAGACTAGACCAGGATGCAGCCCTACAGATCTGATCTGCTGAAGCCCCCCTTTCTCTGCCCATGAAGCAGCTATAGCTCTGGATGAATGAGCTTTAAGACTGTCTGGGGGACTCTTTCCCTATGCCTCATAAGCTAGGCTAATTGTGGATCTGATCCATCTCGCAATGGTTGATTTTGATGCCTTTCTCCCCTTATTTGGACCCCTATAAAGGACAAACAGATTATTATCTTGTCTCCAGGACCTAGTTGCCTCCAAGTATCTGAGTACTGTCTCCCTAACATCCAAGTTATGGTAGAAACTCTCTTTCTGTTTTTTAGGGAGCTGACAAAATGAGGGAAGAACCACCTCCTGATTCATATTTGAATCTGAGACAACTTTAGGGAGAAAAGCTGGATTAAGTCTCAAGTAGTGTTGAGCGATACCGTCCGATACTTGAAAGTATCGGTATCGGAAAGTATCGGCCGATACCGGCAAAGTATCGGATCCAATCCGATACCGATACCCGATACCAATACAAGTCAATGGGACTCAAGTATCGGACGGTATTCCTGATGGTTCCCAGGGTCTGAAGGAGAGGAAACTCTCCTTCAGGCCCTGGGAACCATATTAATGTGTAAAAGAAAGAATTAAAATAAAAAATATTGCTATACTCACCTCTCCGAGGGAACCGGCAGCGTTGTTTGCTTAAAATTCGCGCTTTTCTTTCCTTACGTGAAGTCCCGGCTTTGTGATTGGTTGCGTCGCAGTCACATGGGCGACGCAACCAATCACAGCAAGCCGTGACGTAATTTCAGGTCTTTAAGGATTTTAAAATTACGTCCCGGCTTTGTGATTGGTTGCGTCGCAGTCACATGGGCGACGCAACCAATCACAGCAAGCCGTGACGTAATTTCAGGCCCTTAAGGATTTTAAAATTACGTCCCGGCTTTGTGATTGGTTGCGTCGCAGTCACATGGGCGACGCAACCAATCACAAGCCGTGACGTCACGGGAGGCTGGACACGCGCGCATTTTAAAATGCGCGCTTGTCCAGCCTCCCGTGACGTCCCGGCTTGTGATTGGTTGCCTCGCGGTCAACCAATCACAAGCCGGGAGGCTGGACACGCGCGCATTTTAAAATGCGCGCTTGTCCAGCCTCCCGTGACGTCCCGGCTTGTGATTGGTTGCGTCGCGGTCAACCAATCACAAGCCGGGAGGCTGGACACGCGCGCATTTTAAAATTTTAAAATGCGCGCGTGTCCAGCCTCCCGGCTTGTGATTGGTTGACCGCGACGCAACCAATCACAAGCCGGGACGTCACGGGAGGCTGGACAAGCGCGCATTTTAAAATTTTAAAATGCGCGCGTGTCCAGCCTCCCGGCTTGTGATTGGTTGACCGCGACGCAACCAATCACAAGCCGGGACGTCACGGGAGGCTGGACAAGCGCGCATTTTAAAATGCGCGCGTGTTTAGCCTCCCGTGACGTCACGGCTTGTGATTGGTTGCGTCCCCCATGTGACTGCGACGCAACCAATCACAAAGCCGGGACGTAATTTTAAAATCCTTAAGGGCCTGAAATTACATCACGGCTTGCTGTGATTGGTTGCGTCGCCCATGTGACTGCGACGCAACCAATCACAAAGCCGGGACGTAATTTTAAAATCCTTAAGGACCTGAAATTACGTCACGGCTTGCTGTGATTGGTTGCGTCGCCCATGTGACTGCGACGCAACCAATCACAAGCCGGGACTTCACGTAAAGGAAAGAAAAGCGCGAATTTTAAACAAAGAACGCTGCCGCTTCCCTCGGTAAGGTGCAGGCTGCGTCGGAGAGGTGAGTATAGCAATATTTTTTATTTTAATTCTCTCTTTTACACATTTTTACATTAATGTTGTTTCGATACCGATACCCGATACCACAAAAGTATCGGATCTCGGTATCGGAATTCCGATACCCGCAAGTATCGGCCGATACCCGATACTTGCGGTATCGGAATGCTCAACACTAGTCTCAAGACCAGCCTATCATCGTACAACTGTAAATAGGGGTTTTGAATGGATAGGGCCTGAAGCTCCCCCAGCCTCTTAGCTGACGTGATGGCTACTAGAAAGGAAGTTTTGAGCGAAAGATTACCAATCTCTAGATCCTCCGCTAGATCATATGGTCGTCTGCACAACTTGTTAAGGACTAAATTAAGATCCCAAGGTGGGACAGTCTTCCTTATTAAGGGTCTTAACCTCTGAACTGCTCTGGAGAATCAGCTTATCCAAGGGTGGGAAGCCAGGGAAGAATCATAGAATACACTGAGGGCTGCTACTTGAACCCTCAGAGTACTGGACCTAAGACCTTTCCTAAACCCTGCTTGTAAAAAGTCAAGTATCTTGGGGATATCAGGCTGGTCAGTATCAACTGTCGTGTCTCCACAGTAACTGCAGAATTTTTTCCATATTTTCAAATAAATCGCGGAGGTCACAGTCTTCCTTTTTGCTTGTAGAATAGAAATAACCCCCTCTGAGAGACCCTTAGGCTAGGGTCACATTGCGTTAGAGCAATCCGTTAAGCGCATAGCGCTAGCGGATTGCGCTAACGCAATGCTTCTCTAGGGTCCGCGTTCGGCGTCCCCGCTAGCGCAGATCCCCGATCTGCACTAGCGAGGAATGGACCTCGGGTGCGCTGCGGACGCTGCAAGCAGCGTCCGAGGTCCGTCACTCAAATGACGGCACATCGCTAGCGCACGCCCAATGTGGGCGGGCGCTAGCGACGCGTTTACCATTACAGGCTATGGCGGCGTTAACGGACTACGTTAACACCGCGTTATGCCGCGGTGTAACGTAGTCCGTTAAACGCGGTCACATAACGCAATGTGACCCTAGCCTTAGCTTTTAGGATCTGGCGCTCAGGATCCAGGCTGATAACTAGAGGATCTCTGTGTTTTGATGAAGAACCGGACCCTGGTGGAGTAAGTCTCTTCTTTTTGGAAGGAGAATGGGTTCTTCTACCAAGAACCTCTTCAATAAGGGGAACCAGCTCCTCTTTTGCCAGAACGGAACCACGAGGATGACCCGAGCTTTGTCTTCATCTTTCTGAGAATCCTTGGAATCAGTGCGAGGGGAGGGAATGCATACAACAGACCTCTGCTCCACAACTGTGAAAGGGCATCTACCCCCGCTGGGTTTTCTCGAGGGTTCAGAGAATAGAAGGTTCTGACTTTTGCGTTCTGTCTGACTGCAATAGGTCTACCTCTGGTCTTCCCCAGCGCTGGCACAGCTCGTTGAATACCTCGTTGTTCAATTCCTATTCTGTTGCTAATAACCTTTTCCTACTTAGAAAGTCTGCAATCTCGTTCTTTGTACCTTCCAGGTGTACCGCCGAGATTGATATTACAGATCTTTCTGCCCATCTGAAGATTCAATCTGCTGGATGTTGTAATGTTGGATGTCTTGGACCGCCCTGATGACAAAGGAAAGCTACTGTCGTTGTGTTGTCTGACTGTTAGGGCTAGCGGAACGCACCGAGTAAACATAGATGTTTATTATAAATGGTGCGTTCGCAGCCCGGGGTCCACCGTGCAGGAGAACCTGCTGCTAGTGAATGGTGGCACTGTTTGGCGGTATAGACTAGCTCTGTTACCTCACAGAGCAGCCGTGAGAGGATAGCACTGCACCCTGTTAGCCTCACAGGAGCGCAAGCTTGCTGCCGAACTGATAGCAGTCAGTGGTTATGCACACACACAATCTCCTCACCGGAGAAGCCGGTATTCTAGGGGCTTATTTCAGCCGGGTTCCTGAATACAAACACACAATCTCCTCACCGGAGAAACCGGTATTCTATGGGCTTATTTCAGCCGGGTCCCTGAACACATTCATGCATAACCATACTGGCGCAAAGCACATATTTGAATTGATACTAGCGCATGGCCATGCGGCCATGCGAGCCTTTTATAGCTGAAGCACGAACAAGACCTTCCTAGAAGGACCAATGAGAAGCTGCCACAAAGCCTGAGCACCTTCAGGACCTTCCAGGTGAACCAATGGCCTTTGCTGCAGTATCTAAGCATGTGACCCTCGATCTCCAATGAGAGATCTTACCCTGGGCATGCTCAGAAGGAGAAAAGCGGGACTTAGTCCCAAAAGCGTCTGTTCGCCGCTGCCCAGCACTGGCTTCAATGGCAGAAGCTGGAAAAGCAGCAGTAACCCTTTGCACAGAGTCAGACTGAGCGAGACGCTGGGACCGACATCTCCGCTGAGCAGACTCCACTGCAGCAGGAGAAGAATGGGAGACCGCAGTGGAGATGGACCGAGACTCCCCCTGTGCAGAGGTGGGAACTCGACCCCTAACATCTGACAGTATCTTTACGTGTTTGTTCTTCAGAAAAGACTGTCCCGAAGATAGGACTTTCCAAACTGCATGCAGTTCTCTGTGATTTGAGGATTTTCTGCTGTCTTCTGTACTCCACTGTCCCTGATAATATCTTCCCTGGACGTGTCCACCCCATCCTTGCTGACTTGCTTCTGTGGTCACTGTGACCTCTGGGGACTGAACCCATGAAACACCGGCCCAGAGATTTCTGGGAATGGCCAACCAATACAGGGATCTCCTGACTTGATGGGATACTCTTTGTCTAGTGAGCTCTGCCTTCCGTCCCAGGAAGCGAGGATTGCCTGCTGTAATTGCCGAGAATGAAATTGGCTCCAGTTCATGCAGGCTGTCATTAACCCGAGGATCTTCATTGCATCCCTGAAGGAGACCCAGCTTTTTGAGAACTGACAAATCCTCTTTATTAAATCGGTCAGTTTCTCTTCTGGTAAAAAAGACTTTCTTACCCTTGAGTCTAGGATGACTCCCAGAAATTTTATTCTTGGTTTGGGTACTAGGTCTGACTTTGACCAGTTTACGACCAATCCCAATTTCTGCAGCTTGGAGACCACTGATTGACAGTCGATTCTGAGCTGACTTACAGAATCCGCCACTGTTAAGAAATCGTCTAAATAAGGGACTATCGTGATGTTTTTATTCCTTAAATAAGCTACCACTTCTACCATGAGCTTTGTGAATATTCTGGGGGCTGTTGCCAAGCCAAATGGGAGGCAACGAAACTGATAGTGGTAGACCCTTCCTTCTTTCTCCACCGCAAATCTGAGATACTTCTGGTGATCTGAAAAAATTGGCACGTGGTAATATGCACTTTTTAACCTCTTCCTGACGTCGGACGGGATAGTACGTCCGACGTCAGGTCCCCTGCTTTGATGCAGGGCTCCGCGGTGAGCCCGCATCAAAGCCGGGACATGTCAGCTGTTTTGAACAGCTGACATGTGCCCGCAATAGCGGCGGGTGAAATCGCGATTCACCCGCCGCTATTAACTAGTTAAATGCCGCTGTCAAACGCAGACAGCGGCATTTAACTACCGCATCCAGCCGGGCAGCCGGAAATGACGTTATCGCCGACCCCCGTCACATGATCGGGGGTCGGCGATGCTTCAGTATTGTAACCATAGAGGTCCTTGAGACCTCTATGGTTACTGATCACCGGTAGCTGTGAGCGCCACCCTGTGGTCGGCGCTCACAGCACACCTGATTTTCTGCTGCATAGCAGAGGCGATCGTGCTGTGCCTGCTTCTAGCCTCCCATGGAGGCTATTGAAGCATGGCAAAAGTAAAAAAAAAAAAGTTTAAAAAAATGTGAAAAAAATAAAAAAAACATAAAAGTTTAAATCACCCCCCTTTTGCCCCAATCAAAATAAATCAATAAAAAAAAAATCAAACCTACACATATTTGGTATCGCCGCGTTCAGAATCGCCCGATCTATCAATAAAAAAAAAGCATTAACCTGATCGCTAAACGGCGTAATGAGAAAAAAATCCGAAACGCCAGAATTACGTTTTTTTGGTCACCGTGACATTGAATTAAAATGCAATAACGGGCGATCAAAACAACGTATCTGCACCAAAATGGTATCATTAAAAACGCCAGCTCGGCACACAAAAAATAAGCCCTCAACCGACCCCAGATCATGAAAAATGGAGACGCTACGAGTATCGGAAAATGGCGCAATTTTTTTTTTTTTTTTTAGCAAAGTTTGGAATTTTTTTTCACCACTTAGGTAAAAAATAACCTAGTCATGTTAGTTGTCTATGAACTCGTAATATATATGAAAAAACTGACCGTCACATCCATACATAGACTAAATGTGAACAGGTGCTGAACCCAGAGTAACCAACTCATATATAGTCAAGTAAAAAAGGCAGCACACTGCAGCGCTAAGACATGCAAACATGAAACATGAAAACTGAACTGCAATACTGCACTAGAAATATGAAAAATGAGAGCATTTAGCGCATAAAAATGGCCAATTTTATGTGTACCTGATAGCCCCTTTACGGCATCTCTCGTATATCAGGTCCTACGCTTGCCTACCTCGCTGAGAATAAACGTCTCCATGTGAATGGGTACCTGTGAAAACCTCTGCCTAGACTCATATTCTCTCTCTCTGTGGAGGGGTGCTGGACCTGCTGCGATTAAAACACCTGGGCTAGGAGGCGGAGTGCTCAGTCAGAAGGCTAAATAATATATTTGAAAAAACTGACCTTCACATCCATACATAGACTAAGTGTGAACAGGTGCTGAACCCAGAGTAACCAACTCATATATAGTCAAGTAAAAAAGGCAGCACACTGCAGCGCTAAGACATGCAAACATGAAACATGAAAACTGAACTGCAATACTGCACTAGAAATATGAAAAATTGGCCATTTTTATGCGCTAAACGCTCTCATTTTTCATATTTCTAGTGCAGTATTGCAGTTCAGTTTTCATGTTTCATGTTTGCATGTCTTAGCGCTGCAGTGTGCTGCCTTTTCTGACTGATCACTCCGCCTCCTAGCCCAGGTGTTTTAATCGCAGCAGGTCCAGCACCCCTCCACAGAGAGAGAGAATATGAGTCTAGGCAGAGGTTTTCACAGGTACCCATTCACATGGAGACGTTTATTCTCAGCGAGGTAGGCAAGCGTAGGACCTGATATACGAGAGATGCCGTAAAGGGGCTATCAGGTACACATAAAATTGGCCATTTTTATGCGCTAAACGCTCTCATTTTTCATATTTCTAGTGCAGTATTGCAGTTCAGTTTTCATGTTTCATGTTAGCATGTCTTAGCGCTGCAGTGTGCTGCCTTTTTTACTTGACTATGAACTCGTAATGACCTGGAGAATCATAATGGCAGGTCAGTTATAGCATTTAGTGAACCTAGCAAAAAAGCCAAGCAAAGAACAAGTGTGGGATTGCACTTTTTTTGCAATTTCACCGCACTTGGAATTTTTTTCCTGTTTTCTAGTACACGACATGGTAAAACCAATGATGTAGTTCAAAAGCACAACTCGTCCCGCAAAAAATAAGCCCTCACATGGCCAAATTGACGGAAAAATAAAAAAGTTATGGCTCTGGGAAGGAGGGGAGTGAAAAACGAATACGGAAAAACGGAAAATCCCACGGTCATGAAGGGGTTAAGTCCAAAGTGCACATTACCACCTCTTTTCCTAAGAGGGGAATTGTGAATCTTATAGATTCCATTTTGAACCTCTTGGACCATAACCATCTGTTTAAGGGTCTGAGGTTTATTATTGTTCTAGATTCCCCAGAAGGCTTTTTTTATGGAGAAGTGTTGTGAATTAGACTTTTTGGCTCCCTCTGGTGGTTACTAGTGATATGACTCTGGGATTTTCTTCCCTCAGTTTGTAACCACCTGAGTCGTTAGTCCAGGGGTGTTGCTATATAAACCTCTTGGATCCTTAGTCCAGTGCCTGGCATCGTTGTATTCAGATCCTTTTTGTTTGCTCCTATCTGCTGGTCCTGGTTCGTGCAAAATTAAGCTAAGTCTTGCTTCTTTGTTTTTTCAGTTATTTGCTTGCTCTCTTTTTTGTCCAGCTTGTACTAAATGTGATTCCTGACCTTGCTGGAAGCTCTAGGGGGCTGGTGTTCTCCCCCCGGGCCGTTAGACGGTTCGGGGGTTCTGGAATTTCCAGCGTGGATATTTTTGATAGGGTTTTTGCTGACCATATAAGTTATCTTACTATATTCTGCTATTAGCTAGTGGGCCTCTCTTTGCTAAATACCTAGCTCATTCCTACGTTTGTCTTTTCCTCTTACCTCACCGTTATTATTTGTTGGGGGCTTGTATCCAACTTTTGGGGTCTTTTTCTCTGGAGGCAAGAAATGTCTTTCTTTTCCCTTCTAGGGTTAGTTAGTTCTCCGGCTGGCGCGAGACGTCTAGAATCAACGTAGGCACGTTCCCCAGCTGCTGTTATTTGTGGTGCTAGGATTAGATATATGGTCAGCCCAGTTACCACTGCCCTATGAGTTGGTTTTTGTGTTTGCAGACTTGGTAACTATTTCTGAGACCCTCTGCCATTGGGGTCATAACAGTATGCCAGGCCAACATTGAATGTTTAAAGCATTGCAGAAGTGGGATTATAAGAAAGGAAATTCTGAGGTTTTTTTTTTTTTTTCCCTTTCCTCTCTTCCTCCCCTTTACCTTTGAGTGGCTTGTGCTTGCTGCAGACATGAATGTCCAGACCTTGATTACAAGTGTAGACCAGCTTGCTGCTCGTGTGCAGGGCATACAAGATTTTGTTACCAGTAGTCCTATGTCTGAACCTAAAATACCTATTCCTGAACTGTTTTCTGGAGACCGATTTAGGTTTAGGAATTTCAGGAATAATTGTAAATTGTTTCTTTCTCTGAGACCCCGTTCATCTGGAGATTCAGCTCAGCAAGTTAAAATTGTTATCTCTTTTTTACGGGGCGACCCTCAGGATTGGGCTTTCTCGCTAGCGCCAGGAGATCTGGCATTGGCAAATATTGATGCGTTTTTTCTGGCGCTCGGATTGCTTTACGAGGAACCCAATCTTGAAGTTCAGGCAGAAAAAGCCTTGCTGGCTATTTCTCAGGGCCAGGATGAAGCTGAAGTGTATTGCCAAAAATTTCGGAAATGGTCCGTGCTTACTCAGTGGAATGAGTGTGCTCTGGCCGCAAATTTCAGAAATGGCCTTTCTGAAGCCATTAAGAATGTGATGGTGGGTTTCCCCATTCCTACAAGTCTGAATGATTCCATGACGCTGGCTATTCAAATTGACCGGCGTTTGCGGGAGCGCAAAACCGCTAATCCTCTGGTGGTGTTGTCTGAACAAACACCTGATTTAATGCAATGTGATAGAATTCAGACTAGAAATGAGCGGAAAAATCATAGACGTCAGAATGGGTTGTGTTTTTACTGTGGTGATTCTACACATGTTATATCAGCATGCTCTAAACGCCTAACAAGGGTTGTTAGTCCTGTCGCCATTGGTAATTTGCAACCTAAATTTATTTTGTCTGTGACTTTAATTTGCTCATTGTCTTCTTACCCTGTTATGGCGTTTGTGGATTCAGGTGCTGCCCTGAGTCTTATGGATCTGTCATTTGCCAAGCGCTGTGGTTTTGTTCTTGAACCGTTGGTAAATCCTATTCCTCTTAGAGGTATTGATGCTACGCCATTGGCGGAAAATAAACCGCAGTTTTGGACGCAGGTAACCATGTGCATGACTCCTGAACATCGGGAGGTGATTCGTTTTCTTGTTCTGCATAAAATGCATGATTTGGTCGTTTTGGGTCTGCCATGGTTACAAACCCACAATCCAGTCTTGGATTGGAAGGCAATGTCTGTGTCAAGTTGGGGTTGTCAGGGAATTCATGCTGATTCCCCGCCGGTGTCTATTGCTTCCTCTACTCCTTCGGAAATTCCTGAGTATTTGTCTGATTATCAGGATGTATTCAGCGAGTCCAGATCCAGTGCTCTGCCTCCTCATAGGGACTGTGACTGCGCCATAGATTTGATTCCAGGTAGTAAATTTCCTAAGGGTAGATTATTTAATCTGTCTGTACCTGAGCATGCCGCAATGCGTTCGTATATCAAGGAGTCTCTGGAGAAGGGGCATATCCGTCCATCCTCTTCCCCTCTTGGTGCGGGATTCTTTTTTGTGGCCAAGAAGGACGGATCTTTGAGACCTTGTATTGACTATCGGCTTTTGAATAAAATCACTGTTAAATTTCAGTATACTTTGCCTCTGTTGTCAGACTTGTTTGCCCGGATTAAAGGTGCCAAGTGGTTCACCAAGATAGATCTTCGTGGTGCGTACAACCTTGTGCGCATTAAGCAAGAGATGAATGGAAAACCGCGTTTAATACGCCCGAAGGTCATTTTGAGTACTTGGTGATGCCTTTTGGGCTCTCTAATGCTCCTTCAGTGTTTCAGTCCTTTATGCATGATATTTTCCGGAAATATCTGGATAGATTTATGATCGTTTATCTGGATGATATTCTGGTTTTTTCTGATGACTGGGACTCACATGTGGAGCAGGTCAGGATGGTGTTTCAGGTTTTGCGTGAGAACGCGTTGTTTGTTAAGGGCTCAAAGTGTCTCTTTGGAGTACAGAAGGTTCCCTTTTTGGGGTTTATTTTTTCCCCTTCTGCTGTGGAGATGGACCCAGTCAAGGTCCGAGCTATTCATGATTGGACTCAACCCACGTCAGTTAAGAGTCTTCAGAAGTTCTTGGGTTTTGCTAACTTCTACCGTCGTTTTATCGCTAATTTTTCTAGCGTTGTTAAACCTTTGACGGATATGACCAAGAAAGGTTCTGATGTTGCTAACTGGGCTCCTGCAGCCATGGAGGCGTTCCAAGAGTTGAAGTGCCGGTTTACTTCAGCGCCTGTTTTGTGCCAGCCTGATGTCTCACTTCCCTTTCAGGTCGAAGTGGATGCTTCGGAGATTGGGGCAGGGGCCGTGTTGTCACAGAGAGGCCCTGGTTGCTCGGTAATGAGACCATGTGCCTTCTTCTCTAGGAAGTTTTCGCCTGCTGAGCGGAATTATGATGTTGGCAATCGGGAGTTGCTGGCCATGAAGTGGGCATTTGAGGAGTGGCGTCATTGGCTCGAAGGTGCTAAGCATCGTGTGGTGGTCTTGACTGATCACAAAAATTTGATGTATCTCGAGTCTGCTAAACGCCTGAATCCTAGACAGGCCCGCTGGTCATTGTTTTTCTCCCGTTTTGACTTTGTGGTTTCGTATTTACCAGGTTCAAAGAATGTGAAGGCTGATGCTCTTTCAAGGAGCTTTGTGCCTGACTCTCCTGGAGTCGCAGAACCTGTTGGTATTCTTAAAGAGGGAGTTATCTTGTCAGCCATTTCTCCTGATTTGCGACGCGTGTTGCAGAGATTTCAGGCTGGTAGACCTGACTCTTGTCCACCTGACAGACTGTTTGTTCCTGATAAGTGGACCAGCAGAGTCATTTCCGAGGTTCATTCCTCGGTGTTGGCAGGTCATCCGGGAATTTTTGGCACCAGAGATCTGGTGGCTAGGTCCTTTTGGTGGCCTTCCTTGTCGCGGAATGTGCGGTCGTTTGTGCAGTCCTGTGGGACTTGTGCTCGAGCTAAGCCTTGCTGTTCTCGTGCCAGCGGGTTGCTCTTGCCCTTGCCTGTCCCGAAGAGGCCTTGGACACACATTTCCATGGATTTCATTTCTGATCTCCCGGTGTCTCGGGGCATGTCTGTCATCTGGGTGGTATGTGATCGCTTTTCTAAAATGGTCCATTTGGTGCCTTTGCCTAAGCTGCCTTCCTCTTCCGATCTGGTTCCTGTGTTCTTTCAGAATGTGGTTCGTTTACACGGCATTCCTGAGAATATTGTGTCTGACAGAGGATCCCAGTTTGTTTCCAGGTTCTGGCGATCCTTTTGTGCTAGGATGGGCATTGATTTGTCGTTCTCGTCTGCCTTTCATCCTCAGACTAATGGACAAACGGAGCGAACTAATCAGACTCTGGAGGCTTATTTGAGGTGTTTTGTTTCGGCAGATCAGGATGATTGGGTGACCTTCTTGCCGTTGGCTGAGTTTGCCCTTAATAATCGGGCTAGTTCCGCTACTTTGGTTTCGCCATTTTTCTGCAACTCTGGTTTCCATCCTCGTTTTTCCTCGGGACATGTGGAGCCTTCTGACTGTCCTGGGGTGGATTCTGTGGTGGATAGCAACAAGTGATAGCTGGCGCACTACAATTATGCGTAATATGCACAAAATGGGGGTGCAGTAGAATGGCTAATGTGTAATAGCGACAAAACAAGAAAAGTAGCCACCCATAAGAACTGCACACCACCAATAGATAATGAAAAAGGAGAACAACTTTATTGGTAAACAATATTAAAAACAATTAAAAACATGAAAAACACCCATGTCCACCCATATGTCTGCTCAAGCAATAAACAAGAAATACAGTTATACATGCATGATATGTGCAAATATATAACAATAAAGATGCAATGCCAGATATAAATCCACAATAGTAATCGAAAAAATGTATATTGCAATAGTCCCTAAGAACCTGTAAGACATGAGTTCAGCCTCGTGCCCCAAAGCCCTGAATACCCTGAGCCGCGGCCCACCGCGGTACACTGCTAAAACCAGAGGCAGCAGTATTGGTGACCGAATATATAGCCCTCACAATATGATGCTGAATATAGGGCCACGAAAGTCAGATATTACTAGGGCAACATGAACCATGGCCCTCCATGTGAGAAAATGCTCACAACCAATGCTAATATCCCCAGAGCCTGGGCTACCAAAAACCAAATATGCAAATGCACTGTAATGCCAATGTAACTTACAGGACAATGAGAAAGCCAAAGTGGCCGGGAGCGAGAGCAGAACACAGGGTGGCCGGACCCCACGCGTATCGCGGCTTCCAAGAGCCGCTTCGTCAGGGGAAGTGACTTACCAAACGCTGCCACGTCCTAATATATACATTTGCCAGGTGTACACACGTGTATCGCAGGGCAGTGGTAACGCCCTGAACCGGAAGTGGAAGAGGTAAATAGAGACTGCAAAGCCGCACCTGCGCAATCCGCCGGGAAGGAGATGAAAGTAAAAGGGCAGACGTCTCTGCCCATACTGCACCACTGCGCACGCGCCGTCAAAATAGACAGCGGTGTGCAGAGGAGCTTGGAGGAGGTAATGCCGTTTGTGCATAATCCGCTGCAAACGGAGTACTGAGTACACATGAAACAATGGCATACAGCAGTCACAACAGCCGCCGTGAAAGCCATACACAGAACGAAAAGCTGCAATAGAACCATAACGTTATACTGAGATCAACATCATCATAAGATTAAAGATCAGGGGGAACACATAATACATTTTGAGCACTTTTGACAGATGTCATAATACCATAGACTCAAAAACATAGGGAAAGTACCTACGTTGATAAAGGTTACTTAGATATAGTTAGAGCGCCCCCACACCGCCGCAGGGCCGAGGGGTACCCGGCGCCGGGCCTCTGGGTCTCAGTCCTGGGGTTGTCACGGTGGCTAGACCCGGTCCGTGGCCCTGTCCGTCAGTGGGGGACGTCCGGTGCAATAAGTGGTGTTGTAACGGTGCAGGTCGCGGTAAATAACGAGGACACCAGGTTGCAGTCTCTTTACCTCTTTACTGAAGATGTTGGAGACCTCAGTCCAGAGCGCTGTTAACTGGGTTTTCAGAGACCGGCCGGTCCAACGACACATCAGGAGTTCCTCCTTACAGGTGGGAATCAGTATCTACCTTCTAGCGCTGTGTGTTGTAGTTCTTCCCTGCTGAGCTCCCGGGATAGTCCTCACAACTGTTTCTTTCTGTCTCTACTGTTCTTTCTCCGTCCTCCAGATGATATGGTAGGACGCACCCGTATGACGGGGTAGGCCTGGAGTTCTTCCGGGACCCTAGAGTCGCCCCTCTCCCACAGCTGCCTCCGTTGTCTGCTTAGGTGTTAAGTGAGACAGCCAACCTGTAATTAGCTGTCCTGCCGTGGTTTGCAATGTACTTAAAGTCTCTTACTTGCTCGGCGTTCCGGCCACCGACTATTTGCGCCTCAGAAGGATGTTGCCTCGGTCTAGCAGCAGGACCCCTTCTGGTGTTTCTCCTTTTCTGTATTCCCGTTGTTTACTGGTTAGTTCTGCTCTGAGGAGTCTGCCAGGATCCCATCCCTGACAGGTCCTCTCACTAGCTCTTCCCAGCTACTTCTCCCTGTCTTCCTGTCCAACCCCCAGTTTTACCAGAGTTGTGAGGAGTGGCCTACTAGATAGGACCACCCCCCCTGGTGGCCGGAGTGTGAAGTGTGGTGTGAGTGTACCTGGTCAGAGAAACTCCTTTAGTGCAATCAGACGTACCACAGCTCCCCATAGTGGCGGAGCCACAGTACTGCAACAACCAGGACTCTGGGGTGCTGCACTCCCCCCCGGTTAAATCCAGTACTCCGGGACTGGGAAAACAAGAACAATAATACATGTTAACAGGAAACACACAAACTTTTGAAATAGCATAACAATTGAACATAACAAGGCTTCCCTTTACGGGAGGTGAGGATTCTTGAACGTTGCAAAAGTTAGGTCATGCACAGTTTATGACTCTCAGTTCAGTGATTGAAACAGCGGGGACCCCGGGTAAACAAAGGGGCCCCCCTTTTTGAAAGTTTTTGAGCAATTCACCGTCCATTACTCTATTGTCCATTTAAAAACCTTTGTGCACATATAATCCCTTTAAAACTTAGCTTTTAATACCTAATAAATATATAAAACCCTATAAAATGCTTTTGCATTTGGAGGCACCTGTTTAATCTAATTTATTTACTGTCTGCACTTTATATTTTACATATCCTATATTTTCACTGCTGTTCTCCACTATATTGTTTTCCCTCCTTATATATATAGGGATATTGTAGGGGAGAGAGGGACAGCCTGCGTTGAGTGGGGGCGCCAAAAAATCGCTTCTTAGGGTGCCAACCTCCACAGCAAGGCAGGCCGGAACAGTAGGTTGTAGTACAGTATTTTAACAGGTGATCATTTATGTGGTGTTTTTTGCACATTTTTACAAACCAAGGTTTGTTTTGGGTCAGGGTTTTATATATTTATTAGGTATTAAAAGCTAAGTTTTAAAGGGATTATATGTGCACAACGGATTTTGATTAGTCCCTATTCATTTTTCTAAATTTCTTGCCATTTAAAAACCTGTAACAAAAAGATATATATACAACATTTTCAATTAAATAGCAGCCCTTATTAATACCTCCAAAGTTTGTAGCGGAGGGGAGTTTGATTTTGAGTGCTGCGTGTGGACCTTCGCAGCGCAGGGGTTGCTATTGGCCTAACAGGGCCCGTTATGCTTGCTACCGCTGGTGTAGTGCGCTGTCTTCTAACTACACTTCTAGTGAGTCTGGGTAGCACTGGCAGGTTGGGGCTCTCAGAGCTGCTGCTATCAACAGTGGGTACGGCAGGCTCACTGATAGCAGAGGGAGGATTTGCCGGTTCAACGGTTGGCATGGCTTCTTCAGGCAAGGCTTGTTGAGGTTGCGGGGCCGGATGATCTGGTACCACCGTTGTTTCTGGTGGGTCCGGCTGTGGAAACGTTAGAACAGGTACCGCGATGGCCTGATTTATCTGAGTCCAGGACTGGGGAAAGTCACCAAGGACAGTATGGAACATCTTCTCCTTTTCTACCGGCGGGGAGATTTCTGGGGCCGTGCCCCTCTCTTTCAACTTATCGGGGCAGACCTTAAGGTGATTCCTGGATACCGCTGTCGAGGTCTCCCCTCTGTCCTTGCTGATGAGACAGACCTTAGTGTTGTCGAAGTCGGATGGCAAGATGGTATACGGTTCCGCTTCCCATTGGTCATCAAGCTTGTGTAACCTCCTCTTTCGTTTAAGCACTTGCTCACCAGGTGACAGGGGAATCGCAGGAGCGTGTTGATTGTAGTCCCTTTCTTGTTTCTGCCTAGCCTGGGCGAGACTTCTCTCCACACACTCCTGTACTTCGCGGTATCTTCGCTGCCTTTCTGTATCCCAATCTGCCTCCGGCGAGGTATCTTCGGGTACTAGGACCCCCATGTCCAGATCAACGGGTAACCGACTAGACCTTCCTCGCATCAGGTACGCTGGAGTACAGTTGGTGGAACTTACTGGGATGTGGTTGTACATATCCACCAAGTCAGGCAACTTTGTCGGCCACAGGTTCCGTTCCTCCACAGGCAAGGTCTTCAATAAATCGATTACTACCTGGTTCATCTTCTCGTACATCCCGTTGGTTTGGGGGTGGTACGGTGTAGTTCTGATCTTCTTACACCCGTACAACTGGCAGAATTCTTGAAACACTTCCGCTTCGAATGCAGGCCCCTGATCGGTCAGTACTTTCTCTGGGTAGCCATGGGGTCTACAAAAGTGCTGCTGGAAGGCCCTGGCGGCAGTCCTAGCTGTTAGATCCTTGACAGGCACAACCACCAAAAACCTGGAGTAGTGGTCCACGATGGTAAGGGCGTAGATATAGCCCGACCGGCTAGGCGTCAGCTTCACATGATCCAGCGCGACCAGTTCGAGCGGCCGTTTGGTGATGATAGGCCGCAGGGGAGCCCGTTGACTGTCACGGTCCTTCCTTCGCAGACTACACGGACCACACTCTCGACACCACTTCTCAATGGTTCTCTTCATGCCAATCCAATAGAACCTCCCTCGGAGCAGCTTCTCCAGCTTCCTCCATCCGAAGTGTCCGGCTCCATCATGGTAGGCTCCCAGAACCATGGGCGCATCTCGCCTTGGCACCACTATCTGCCACACCAATTCATGAGTACGTGGGTCGATGCTCCTCCTGCACAACTTGCCATCATGGATAAACAGTTTGCTTCTCCCCTTCCACAGCTGTTGAGTTTCTTGTGGATCATCTGGGCCAGGGTGCAACCCAGCCTGCGTCAAGAGTTCCTTCACCTGACGGACCGCGGGGTCACTATCCTGGGTTTCTGCCCATCCGTGGTGGGGCAGGGGATTCAGCGTGGCATCCGGTTGGTTCTTGTGCCTGTTCTTCACATGGTGAGAGTTCTGAGTGGCTTTGGGGCGATGGAAGGCAGGCAGCTCCACCTCTTCAAGTGCCTCCGGGTCTTCTCCCACTTCTGGTAGATTGGGCATTCGGGACAGAGCATCGGCATTGGCATTCTGGTGTCCTGCCCGATATTTGATGGTGAAATCATAGTTGGACAGCCGGGCCATCCACCGCTGTTCCAAAGCCCCGAGTTTGGCAGTATCCAGATGCGTTAGCGGATTGTTGTCCGTGAAGACGGTGAATTTCGCAGAGGCCAGGTAGTGCTTAAATCTCTCTGTCACTGCCCAGACAAGGGCAAGGAATTCCAGTTTGAAGGAACTGTAGTTGTCAGGGTTCCTTTCCGTGGGACGGAGTTTCCTGCTGGCGTAAGCGATCACCCTTTCTTTGCCGTTCTGAACCTGGGACAGCACGGCTCCTAATCCCACATTACTGGCATCTGTGTACAGCACAAACGGTTGATCGTATTCGGGGTAAGCCAGTATCTCTTCTCCCGTCAGTGCCGACTTCAAACAGGTGAAGGATTCCTCCAGCTCTTCGTTCCAATCAAAGGGGGTTTTCCTCCCCTTGGTCTTCTTTGGTTGGCCCACCAGCAGATTTTGCAAGGGTGCGGCCTTCTTGGTGAAATCCTTAATGAATCTCCGATAGTAACCTACCAACCCGAGGAACTGCCGGACTTCGTGGAGGTCACTGGGCTTTGGCCAGTCCTTGATCACTGTGACCTTGTCGGAATCTGGGGCCACTCCTTCAGCGCTCACCACATGGCCCAGGTACTGCACTTTAGGTTTCAGCAGATGACACTTGGACGGTTTCACTTTTAGGCCGAAGTTGGACAAGGCTTCGAACACCTCGGCCAGGTGCTTCAGATGGTCTTCGTAGGTTTTAGAGAAGACTATGACGTCATCCAGATATAGCAGTACGGTTTCAAAGTTCAGGTGTCCCAGGCAGCTCTCCATCATCCTCTGGAACGTTCCGGGAGCATTGCACAATCCGAAGGGCATGTAGTTGAACTCACAGAGGCCCATTGGCGTCGTGAAGGCCGTCTTCTCTTTGTCTGCCTCCGCCACAGGAACCTGCCAGTACCCACTGGTGAGATCTAAGGTAGAGAAGTAGTTAGCAGATTTTAAAGCAGCCAGAGATTCCTCTATCCTGGGCAGTGGGTATGCGTCCTTATGTGTAATGCGATTCAACTGCCTGTAATCAACACACATCCTCATCGTACCATCTTTCTTTTTAACGAGGACTAACGGAGCTGCCCAGGGGCTACAGCTGTCTCTCACCACCCCAGCCTCCTTCATTTCCCGCAACATGTCCTTGGCACACTGGTAATGAGCTGGGGGTACAGGGCGATATCTCTCTTTTATGGGTCGGTGATCTCCCGTGGGGATGTGATGTTGGATCCCTTTCACCTGCCCAAAATCTGAGGGGTGTTTGCTGAATACCTGCTCGTACTCGTGTACTACCCTGTAAGCCCCCTGTATTTGATGAGATGGGGTAGAGTCAGTGCCCACATGCAATTCCCGACACCAGTCTTTCGAGTGCTCTGCAGAACCTTTGTTCTCCGCCACGTTTGACGGGACCAAGGGTCCAGGTGTCTGTATTACACTATTATTGACAGTGAACAGTTTGGCGAGCGTGGTATACTTGGTTAGGTGGACCTCTTCCTCCCCACAATTGAGGACACGTACGGGCACTCTCCCCTGTCGGACGTCGACCACCCCCCGGGCTGTCAGAACAGTAGGCCTATTGTCTGAATATACAGGTTCTACCAAGGCCTGGTAGTCCCTACCCCTGAGGCCTATGGCTGCTCGACACCATATTAACATTTCACTCTTGGGAGGTATCGCGATGGGGTTTGAATCACTTACAGTGACACGACCAATCTCACCACCAGTCAGCTCTACCTGCTGTCTCTGCATCAGAGCTCTGATTTCCTTCTGCAGGGCACGTTGCTCACTGTGGCCAGCGTTTTCTGCCACCTGTTGCAACAAAACAATCACTTCTGCAAGACAATTTTCTATAACATTAGTACCAAGAGTCATCATGGGATTACATTCTCGACGATCAATATCTACAATCACAATCCCTTGGGCTTTCAATTCCACCCGCCCCACTTTGATGGTGACCTCCTTATACCCCACTTGTGGCAACGGCTGACCATTACTGGCGATTATGGTGAAATCATCGTCAGGGCCACGAGTAATATCAGCGTCCTCCCAATACCGTTTGTAGAGCACATAAGGTATGGTCGTCACCTGAGAACCGGTGTCCAGCAAAGCATTCAAGGGGATTCCATCAATCACTACAGGGAGAACTGGTCGTCCTCCAATATACTTGGTTCTCCAATGCTGCGGGCCTGACCGTCCTACTCCTGGGGGTTGGCCCTTTGCCCCAGGGGTTGCTCGTTTAAAGGACAGTACCTTGCAAGATGGCCCACCTGGTGACAGCGGCGGCAGATGGGTCGTCCATCCTGGTGGAAGCGGTCGTCGGGCCGGCTCCTGGTCGGCGGAGTCCTCCTCTGTCGCATCCAAGGGACATCCTCCGGGCTGGAAGCCAACTGGATCTTCTCTTTGGGGGCCTCCTGTAGGGACTGCACCGTCCGGGCCAGGGCAGCGACGCTCTTAGTTAGCTCTTGCATCTGGAGCCGAAGTCCTGCGGGGGAGTCGTCCTCGAAGCTCTGGGCGTCGGCCTCCGCGGCAACTGGGGTATCCGATGCCACCTCCTGGTGGTAGGTGAGAGCGGGGCGCCTGGGTGTTACTGCGCGGCTGGGCTGTCGCTCCTGCAATGCCTGGATAGCTTTATCTTTAAACTGCACAAAAGTCAAGTCTGGATTTTGCATAGCCAGGAAGTGCAATTGGCCCCGCTGGTGACTGCACAGGAGCCCCTCAATGAACCGCTCCTTCAGGATTTTATCTTCATCCTGCATGCTGCCGGGGTCACTCTGCTTAATGGCCCGCATCGCTTCCTGGAGATTAAGGGCATAGTCCCGCAAGCTATCCTGTGACCTTTGTTTGCATCCATAAAAAATCAGTTTAATTTCTGTAGCAGTGCGAGTATCAAAGGTGGCTTTAAGCTTGGCAAAAATCTGTTGTGCAGTTCCTTTATCCTCAGCGGGCCAGGATTTCAATTCTCTAAGAGCCGCCCCAAAGAGTTGGCCGGTTATCATATGGACTTTCTGGGGCTCGGTTAGGGGATAGAACTCGAGCAGGCTGCAGAGCCCTTCTTTAAAGTCAGTGAACGTATGCGCCTCTCCAGAATATCGTGGGAGCCAGTCCGCTCCGGGCAGGTAGGGCATGGAGAAGGGCATTATGGCTTTCGCATTAGCGGCAGTGTCCGACTGGCTGATGGGGGCAGCGGGTTCTGCGGCAGCCAGTGGTGGTATTAGGGCCGCGGCTTCGGCCGCTGCGGGGACCGGAGCTGCCCCTGCGTCCGCGGCTGCGACCGCCACCTCCTCTCCTCCCGACTCGGACATGGCCGTCCCTTCCTCCCACTAACCTGCTGGAGGTCGGAGTTCCTCTTCCGGGATTGGCGTCTCACCGCGCTTTCCGTTCCGCGCTTCTTTTGGCTGATCCCGCCCACGTAGCTAAGGCTCCTCCCTCCGCGCGCGGCAATGGCGAATTTTGGCGGTAACTTTCCGCGGCAAGCAGTAGCACACAGTTCTCTCAATAAAGTACAGTCCAAGCACGATAAATCACAGTTCCAAGGCACACATGACCTGATTCTTCAGGCTTAAGTAAATCCTGTTCGTGACGCCAAGTTAGAGCGCCCCCACACCGCCGCAGGGCCGAGGGGTACCCGGCGCCGGGCCTCTGGGTCTCAGTCCTGGGGTTGTCACGGTGGCTAGACCCGGTCCGTGGCCCTGTCCGTCAGTGGGGGACGTCCGGTGCAATAAGTGGTGTTGTAACGGTGCAGGTCGCGGTAAATAACGAGGACACCAGGTTGCAGTCTCTTTACCTCTTTACTGAAGATGTTGGAGACCTCAGTCCAGAGCGCTGTTAACTGGGTTTTCAGAGACCGGCCGGTCCAACGACACATCAGGAGTTCCTCCTTACAGGTGGGAATCAGTATCTACCTTCTAGCGCTGTGTGTTGTAGTTCTTCCCTGCTGAGCTCCCGGGATAGTCCTCACAACTGTTTCTTTCTGTCTCTACTGTTCTTTCTCCGTCCTCCAGATGATATGGTAGGACGCACCCGTATGACGGGGTAGGCCTGGAGTTCTTCCGGGACCCTAGAGTCGCCCCTCTCCCACAGCTGCCTCCGTTGTCTGCTTAGGTGTTAAGTGAGACAGCCAACCTGTAATTAGCTGTCCTGCCGTGGTTTGCAATGTACTTAAAGTCTCTTACTTGCTCGGCGTTCCGGCCACCGACTATTTGCGCCTCAGAAGGATGTTGCCTCGGTCTAGCAGCAGGACCCCTTCTGGTGTTTCTCCTTTTCTGTATTCCCGTTGTTTACTGGTTAGTTCTGCTCTGAGGAGTCTGCCAGGATCCCATCCCTGACAGGTCCTCTCACTAGCTCTTCCCAGCTACTTCTCCCTGTCTTCCTGTCCAACCCCCAGTTTTACCAGAGTTGTGAGGAGTGGCCTACTAGATAGGACCACCCCCCCTGGTGGCCGGAGTGTGAAGTGTGGTGTGAGTGTACCTGGTCAGAGAAACTCCTTTAGTGCAATCAGACGTACCACAGCTCCCCATAGTGGCGGAGCCACAGTACTGCAACAACCAGGACTCTGGGGTGCAACAAGCTATACATAAAGCCCCAATATATGGTATGATTATGTCCACCTATATGGTTCCTAAGGTAGACTACATAAAGAGATCATGAAAAAATCAATCGAAAAGCACTCTCCACGTCGCCCCCTTATGTCCATATGTGAGGCGGGTCACCAGGACAGGAGTCACATAGTCCTACAAGGATGTCCGACAGGGATACCAAATCCGAAATAGTGGAAAAAATATATATAGCCCCCACTTTATTTCTTCCAAATTGTTCCACAATAAGTAGATGAACCGGGCCACCAGAAATTGCAAAGTCCCAAAGCAATGTCCCGCGGGGTGCTGAATCCGTAATAGTGGAAAAGTAGCCACCACTCCATTCCTTCCGAATTGTTCCACAATGGATAAACGATCCAGGCAGGCATACCCACAGGACCCTACACATTGGGGTTCTTTGATAATGATATTCCAATTTATCCAGAAGTCCAAGAAATTATCTGTTCAAAACAAAAGGTAGGAATTATCCAAGGAGGATTAGCCCAGAAAGCCCGTGAAGAGGCAATCTTCGTTGATCCCGTGGGGCGCAATAGAGTGGAGCGAGTAAATCCACCGGGATTCAGTCTGTAATAGACATTTATGTAAAGAGCCCCCCCTACCGGAGCTTTTAATATGCTCTAGCCCCACTATCTTTGTTCCTGCGTAGCTACCCGCATGGTGTGATAAGAAATGTGCGGCTACCGTTGTCAGAACCTTACCCTTGCGGTTATCAGCTGCAGCGGTATTAATAGTTGAAAAATGACCCTGTATCCTTCGGCGTAGCTCCTGTGAGGTCTGGCCTACATAGATGCAAGGGCAGGAACAAATCAACGCATATATTACATGAGAAGTCTTACAATTAATATATGCTTTTAGCTTATGCTGTACTTGATCTGTCGGATTAAGGAAAAAATCACGAGTAGGGCGCATATATGGACAAATGCTACAGTCTCCACAGGGGAAGGAACCACGTAAACAAAATCCACGATTTAATCTGTGGGTGGGGCGGGTATAGTGACTCTTAGTCAATATGTCTCTGAAGTTAGGTGCCCTCCTGGCTGTCATTAGGGGACGGGCACTGACCACCTGGGACGTCTGTGCATCTGTCAATAGAATCCTCCAGTGATCACTCATGATCCGCCTTACCTGGTTCCATTGGGTGTGATAGCCCGTGATGAACCGTGCATAGTTGTCTTGTTTTTTTATAGTGGGGACCAACAAGGTATCCTGTGCCTGGGCATTGGCCCTCTGAAAGGCTGAAGCGATGCTTTTTCTTGGATAATTCCTATTCCTGAACCTCATTGTGAGTTCCTGGGCTTCCCTCCTAAAGTCACAATCCTGGGTACAGTTACGCCTGGCCCTGAGGAATTGGCCAATCGGAATCCCATCTCTAGTATGCTTGGGGTGGAAGCTGTGATACTCCAACAAACTATTCACGGCTGTGGGCTTTCGGAACAGACGGGTAGATATAGTGCCATCCTGACATCTCACCTCAAGATCCAAAAAGTTGACTGTAACAGAAGAAAAATAGTGAGTCAAAAAAATGTGAAGTGAATTGTGGTTGAGGAAGTCCAGAAATTCCAGACACTCCTCGGATGAGCCAGACCAAATAAAGAAAATGTCGTCTATAAAGCGCGACCAATGTCGCACCTTGTTGATAAAAAATTCCGAAGTATAGACGACAGTAGACTCCCACCACCCTAAAAAAAGATTAGCAAGGGCAGGGGCACACCGTGCCCCCATGGCCACGCCCGATGTCTGTAAAAAAAAAGTATTATCAAACAGAAAAAAATTATGTCTCAAGATGAAGTCAAGGAGGTCAATGATAAAAGAGTCATGTAGTCTGTCCGAATTTACCTGCTGGTCCAAAAAATACAGGATAGCCCGCATGCCGTCACTGTGGTTAATATTTGAGTACAGCGATTCCACATCGCAGGTGACCATGAACTCATTTGGAGATAGCGTCATACCCTTGTAGGTCCTAATGAAATGCGAAGAGTCCTTGATATGAGAAGGTAATGTAATGACCATTGGCTGCAGAAAAAAATCAATATAGGTACATGCCATCTCACATAGACTGCCTATACTCGATACAATTGGGCGCCCGGGAGGTTTATCGATATTTTTGTGGACCTTAGGTAACATATAAAAGGTCGAAATGACCGGCTGTTCCACCCAAATGAAGTCCCGTTCCTTGATGTTAATAATGCCCAATTGAAGGGCCTTATCAATAAGTGCCCTCAATTTTACAGAAAAGACCCCAGTAGGGTTAGAGGGCAATCTACGGTAAAAGCGGGGATCATCAAGTTGTCTATAGGCCTCCTCTAGATATAACCCATGAGGCCATAGGACCACGTTCCCGCCTTTATCAGCCTCTCTGATCAAAAATTCTTTATTATTTTTAAGGCTCCATAGGGCCCCACGTTCCTGAAAAGTGAGATTGGTTATCATACCCGTGTTCAAGGGAAGTGCCTCTATATCATGTTTAACCATCTCAAAAAATATTTTTATAGCAGGAACGGTAGAGAGAGGAGGACATACCAAAGATTTCTTCTGGTGTGGGAACCGTGGTCTGCCCGCTGGAGAGGATGTTTCCTGTAGAAGGTCCATAAGGTCCTGAAAGGCTCTCTGTTCCATTTGATCAAGTGATCCCATGGCCTGTGGATGATGGTGCAAAACCTTCTGTGGTGGATAGGTTGCAGCAGATCTGGAATCATGTGGTGGACAACTTGAAGTTGTCACAGGAGAAGGCTCAGCGTTTTGCCAACCGCCGCCGCGGTGTGGGTCCCCGACTTCGTGTTGGGGATTTGGTATGGCTGTCTTCTCGATTTGTTCCTATGAAGGTCTCCTCTCCTAAATTTAAGCCTCGCTTCATCGGTCCTTACAAGATATTGGAAATCCTTAATCCAGTTTCCTTTTGCTTGGATCTTCCGGTGTCGTTTGCCATTCACAACGTGTTCCATAGGTCTTTGTTGCGGCGCTACGTTGTGCCTGTGGTTCCTTCTGTTGAGCCTCCTGCTCCGGTGTTGGTTGAGGGCGAGTTGGAGTACGTGGTGGAGAAGATCTTGGATTCTCGTCTCTCCAGACGGAGGCTTCAGTATCTGGTCAAGTGGAAGGGCTATGGTCAGGAGGATAATTCCTGGGTGGTTGCCTCTGATGTGCATGCGGCCGATTTAGTTCGTGCCTTTCACGCTGCTCATCCTGATCGCCCTGGTGGTCGTAGTGAGGGTTCGGTGACCCCTCCTTAAGGGGGGGTACTGTTGTGAATTAGACTTTTTGGCTCCCTCTGGTGGTTACTAGTGATATGACTCTGGGATTTTCTTCCCTCAGTTTGTAACCACCTGGGTCGTTAGTCCAGGGGTGTTGCTATATAAACCTCTTGGATCCTTAGTTCAGTGCCTGGCATCATTGTATTCAGATCCTTTTTGTTTGCTCCTATCTGCTGGTCCTGGTTCGTGCAAAATTAAGCTAAGTCTTGCTTCTTTGTTTTTTCAGTTATTTGCTTGCTCTCTTTTTTGTCCAGCTTGTACTAAATGTGATTCCTGACCTTGCTGGAAGCTCTAGGGGGCTGGTGTTCTCCCCCCGGGCCGTTAGACGGTTCGGGGGTTCTGGAATTTCCAGCGTGGATATTTTTGATAGGGTTTTTGCTGACCATATAAGTTATCTTACTATATTCTGCTATTAGCTAGTGGGCCTCTCTTTGCTAAATACCTAGCTCATTCCTACGTTTGTCTTTTCCTCTTACCTCACCGTTATTATTTGTTGGGGGCTTGTATCCAACTTTTGGGGTCTTTTTCTCTGGAGGCAAGAAAGGTCTTTCTTTTCCCTTCTAGGGTTAGTTAGTTCTCCGGCTGGCGCGAGACGTCTAGAATCAACGTAGGCACGTTCCCCGGCTGCTGTTATTTGTGGTGCTAGGATTAGATATATGGTCAGCCCAGTTACCACTGCCCTATGAGCTGGTTTTTGTGTTTGCAGACTTGGTAACTATTTCTGAGACCCTCTGCCATTGGGGTCTGTTGTGAAATTGGATTCTGGGCTCCCCCGGTGGCCACTGGTGGAATTGAACTTGTGTGCATCATCCTCTCTGTTCACCTGTTCCCATCAGGATGTGGGAGTCTCTATATAACCTTGCTCCTCTGTCAGTTTCATGCCGGTCAACAATGTTATCAGAAGCCTTTCTGTGCATGTTCCTGCTACTAGACAACTCTCAGCTAAGTTGGACTTTCGTCCTTGTTTGTTTTTGCATTTTGTTCCAGTTCACAGCTGCTGTTTCGTTACTGTGTCTGGAAAGCTCTTGTGATCTGAAATTGCCACTCTGGTGTTATGAGTTAATACTAGAGTCTTAAAGTAATTTCTGGATGGTGTTTTGATAGGGTTTTCAGCTGACCATGAAAGTGCCCTTTCTGTCTTCCTGCTATCTAGTAAGCGGACCTCGATTTTGCTAAACCTATTTTCATACTACGTTTGTCATTTCATCTTAAATCACCGCCAATATATGTGGGGGCCTCTGTCTGCCTTTTGGGGAAATTTCTCTAGAGGTGAGCCAGGACTGTATTTTCCTCTGCTAGGATTAGTTAGTCCTCCGGCTGGCGCTGGGCGTCTAGGGATAAAACGTAGGCACGCTACCCGGCCACTGTTAATTGTGCGGCAGGTTTAGTTCATGGTCAGTTTAGATTCCATCTTCCAAGAGCTAGTTCTTTTATATGCTGGGCTATGTTCTCTCGCCATTGAGAATCATGACAGTTTGACCGGCCCAAAAGGGTTAAATTATCGGCTGAGAAAGGAGAGAAAAAAGAAGTCTGCTGAAATTTTTTTTTTTTTTCCCTCTAGTTCTGAGTGTGCTCATAATTGAATCACTTGCTAGTCTGCCTATACTGCAGCCTTCCTCTCTTTCTCTCCTTCTAATCCTTGAATGGCTCTGTGTTCACCTGTTTGAAATGGATCTTCAGAGTGTAGCTACAGGTTTGAATAATCTCGCCACGAAGGTACAAAATTTGCAAGATTTTGTTGTTCATGCACCTATGTCTGAACCTAGAATTCCTTTGCCTGAATGTTTCTCGGGAAATAGATCATGCTTTCAAAATTTTAAAAATAATTGCAAATTGTTTTTGTCCCTGAAGTCTCGCTCTGCCGGAGATCCTGCACAGCAGGTCAGGATTGTAATTTCCTTGCTCCGGGGCGACCCTCAAGATTGGGCTTTTTCATTGGCACCAGGGGATCCTGCGTTGCTCAATGTGGATGCGTTTTTTCTGGCCTTGGGGTTGCTTTATGAGGAACCTCATTTAGAACTTCAGGCGGAAAAAGCCTTGATGTCCCTATCTCAGGGGCAAGATGAAGCTGAAATATACTGCCAAAAATTCCGTAAATGGTCTGTGCTTACTCAGTGGAATGAGTGCGCCCTGGCGGCAATTTTCAGAGAAGGTCTCTCTGATGCCATTAAGGATGTTATGGTGGGGTTCCCTGTGCCTGCGGGTCTGAATGAGTCCATGACAATGGCTATTCAGATCGATAGGCGTCTGCGGGAGCGCAAACCTGTGCACCATTTGGCGGTGTCTACTGAGAAGACGCCAGAAAATATGCAATGTGATAGAATTCTGTCCAGAAGCGAGCGGCAGAATTTTAGACGAAAAAATGGGTTGTGCTTCTATTGTGGTGATTCAACTCATGTTATATCAGCATGCTCTAAGCGTACTAAGAAGCTTGACAAGTCTGTGTCAATTAGCACTTTACAGTCTAAGTTTATTCTATCTGTGACCCTGATTTGCTCTTTATCATCTATTACCGCGGACGCCTATGTCGACTCTGGCGCCGCTTTGAGTCTTATGGATTGGTCCTTTGCCAAACGCTGTGGGTATGATTTGGAGCCTTTGGAAGCTCCTATACCTCTGAAGGGGATTGACTCCACCCCATTGGCTAGTAATAAACCACAATACTGGACACAAGTAACTATGCGTATTAATCCGGATCACCAGGAGATTATTCGCTTTCTGGTGCTGTATAATCTACATGATGTTTTGGTGCTAGGATTGCCATGGCTGCAATCTCATAACCCAGTCCTCGACTGGAAAGCTATGTCTGTGTTAAGCTGGGGATGTAAAGGGACTCATGGGGACGTACCTTTGGTTTCCATTTCATCATCTATTCCCTCTGAGATTCCTGAATTCTTGTCTGACTATCGTGACGTTTTTGAAGAACCCAAGCTTGGTTCACTACCTCCGCACCGGGAGTGCGATTGTGCCATAGATTTGATCCCGGGTAGTAAGTACCCTAAGGGTCGTTTATTTAATCTGTCTGTGCCTGAACACGCTGCTATGCGAGAATATATAAAGGAGTCCTTGGAAAAGGGACATATTCGTCCTTCGTCATCTCCCTTAGGAGCCGGGTTTTTTTTTGTGTCTAAGAAAGATGGCTCTTTGAGGCCGTGTATTGATTATCGGCTTTTGAATAAAATCACGGTTAAATATCAATATCCGTTACCACTGCTGACTGATTTGTTTGCTCGTATAAAGGGGGCCAAGTGGTTCTCTAAGATTGATCTCCGTGGGGCGTATAATTTGGTGCGAATCAAGCAGGGGGATGAGTGGAAAACCGCATTTAATACGCCAGAGGGCCACTTTGAGTATTTGGTGATGCCTTTTGGTCTTTCAAATGCCCCTTCAGTCTTTCAGTCCTTTATGCATGACATTTTCCGCGATTATTTGGATAAATTTATGATTGTGTATCTGGATGATATTCTGATTTTTTCGGATGACTGGGACTCTCATGTCCAGCAGGTCAGGAGGGTTTTTCAGGTTTTGCGGTCTAATTCCTTGTGTGTGAAGGGTTCTAAGTGCGTTTTTGGGGTTCAAAAGATTTCCTTCTTGGGATACATTTTTTCCCCCTCGTCCATCGAGATGGATCCTGTCAAGGTTCAGGCTATTTGTGATTGGACGCAACCCTCTTCTCTTAAGAGTCTTCAGAAATTTTTGGGCTTTGCTAACTTTTATCGTCGATTTATTGCTGGTTTTTCTGATGTTGTTAAACCATTGACTGATTTGACTAAGAAGGGTGCTGATGTTGCTGATTGGTCCCCTGATGCTGTGGAGGCCTTTCGGGAGCTTAAGCGCCACTTTTCTTCCGCCCCTGTGTTGCGTCAGCCTGATGTTGCTCTTCCTTTTCAGGTTGAGGTCGACGCTTCTGAAATCGGAGCTGGGGCGGTGTTGTCGCAGAGAAGTTCCGACTGCTCCGTGATGAGACCTTGTGCTTTTTTTTCCCGTAAATTTTCGCCCGCCGAGCGGAATTATGATATTGGGAATCGGGAGCTTTTGGCCATGAAGTGGGCTTTTGAGGAGTGGCGTCACTGGCTTGAGGGGGCCAGACATCAGGTGGTGGTATTGACTGACCACAAAAATTTAATTTACCTTGAGTCTGCCAGGCGCCTGAATCCTAGACAGGCGCGCTGGTCGTTGTTTTTCTCTCGGTTTAATTTTGTGGTGTCATACCTACCGGGTTCTAAGAATGTTAAGGCGGATGCCCTTTCTAGGAGTTTTGAGCCTGACTCCCCTGGTAATTCTGAGCCTACAGGTATCCTTAAGGATGGAGTGATATTGTCTGCCGTTTCTCCAGACTTGCGGCGGGCCTTGCAGGAGTTTCAGGCGGATAGACCGGATCGTTGCCCACCTGGTAGACTGTTTGTTCCTGATGATTGGACCAGTAGAGTCATCTCTGAGGTTCATTCTTCTGCGTTGGCAGGTCATCCTGGAATCTTTGGTACCAGGAATTTGGTGGCAAGGTCCTTCTGGTGGCCTTCCCTGTCACGAGATGTGCGAGGCTTTGTGCAGTCTTGTGACGTTTGTGCTCGGGCCAAGCCTTGTTGTTCTCGGGCTAGTGGATTGTTGTTGCCCTTGCCTATTCCGAAGAGGCCTTGGACGCACATCTCGATGGATTTTATTTCGGATCTGCCTGTTTCTCAGAAGATGTCTGTCATCTGGGTGGTGTGTGACCGTTTCTCTAAGATGGTCCATTTGGTTCCCTTGCCTAAGTTGCCTTCTTCTTCCGAGTTGGTTCCTCTGTTTTTTCAAAATGTTGTTCGTTTGCATGGTATTCCGGAGAATATCGTTTCTGACAGAGGGACCCAATTCGTGTCTAGATTTTGGCGGGCATTCTGTGCTAGGATGGGCATAGATTTGTCTTTTTCGTCTGCTTTCCATCCTCAGACTAATGGCCAGACCGAGCGGACTAATCAGACCTTGGAGACATATTTGAGGTGTTTTGTGTCTGCGGATCAGGATGATTGGGTTGCTTTTTTGCCATTGGCGGAGTTCGCCCTCAATAATCGGGCCAGCTCTGCCACCTTGGTGTCCCCGTTTTTCTGTAATTCGGGGTTTCATCCTCGATTTTCCTCCGGTCAGGTGGAATCTTCGGATTGTCCTGGAGTGGATGCTGTGGTGGAGAGGTTGCATCAGATTTGGGGGCAGGTAGTGGACAATTTGAAGTTGTCCCAGGAGAAGACTCAGCTTTTTGCCAACCGCCGTCGTCGTGTTGGTCCTCGGCTTTGTGTTGGGGACTTGGTGTGGTTGTCTTCTCGTTTTGTCCCTATGAGGGTTTCTTCTCCTAAGTTTAAGCCTCGGTTCATCGGCCCGTACAAGATATTGGAGATTCTTAACCCTGTGTCCTTCCGTTTGGACCTCCCTGCATCTTTTTCTATTCATAATGTTTTTCATCGGTCATTATTGCGCAGGTATGAAGTACCGGTTGTGCCTTCCGTTGAGCCTCCTGCTCCGGTGTTGGTTGAGGGTGAGTTGGAGTACGTTGTGGAAAAGATCTTAGACTCCCGTGTTTCCAGACGGAAACTCCAGTATCTGATCAAATGGAAGGGATGCGGTCAGGAGGATAATTCTTGGGTGAATGCCTCTGATGTTCATGCCTCCGATCTTGTCCGTGCCTTTCATAGGGCTCATCCTGATCGCCCTGGTGGTTCTGGTGAGGGTTCGGTGCCCCCTCCTTGAGGGGGGGGTACTGTTGTGAAATTGGATTCTGGGCTCCCCCGGTGGCCACTGGTGGAATTGAACTTGTGTGCATCATCCTCTCTGTTCACCTGTTCCCATCAGGATGTGGGAGTCTCTATATAACCTTGCTCCTCTGTCAGTTTCATGCCGGTCAACAATGTTATCAGAAGCCTTTCTGTGCATGTTCCTGCTACTAGACAACTCTCAGCTAAGTTGGACTTTCGTCCTTGTTTGTTTTTGCATTTTGTTCCAGTTCACAGCTGCTGTTTCGTTACTGTGTCTGGAAAGCTCTTGTGATCTGAAATTGCCACTCTGGTGTTATGAGTTAATACTAGAGTCTTAAAGTAATTTCTGGATGGTGTTTTGATAGGGTTTTCAGCTGACCATGAAAGTGCCCTTTCTGTCTTCCTGCTATCTAGTAAGCGGACCTCGATTTTGCTAAACCTATTTTCATACTACGTTTGTCATTTCATCTTAAATCACCGCCAATATATGTGGGGGCCTCTGTCTGCCTTTTGGGGAAATTTCTCTAGAGGTGAGCCAGGACTGTATTTTCCTCTGCTAGGATTAGTTAGTCCTCCGGCTGGCGCTGGGCGTCTAGGGATAAAACGTAGGCACGCTACCCGGCCACTGTTAATTGTGCGGCAGGTTTAGTTCATGGTCAGTTTAGATTCCATCTTCCAAGAGCTAGTTCTTTTATATGCTGGGCTATGTTCTCTCGCCATTGAGAATCATGACAGGGGTCATAACAGAGAAGAGGCCCGAGTAATGTCCTTTGCCTGCTTCTCGAGGGGGTACCGGCAAGATTGCTGCCACCTGTAGGAGGTCCTGAATGTCCGACCACATAGGGGAGGCTGAAAAGAGTTGGGCGTTGGATACAAACAATCTTTCTGGGGTAGGGAGTCTAATTTTATTCTGTACCCCTGAGAGATAACCTGAAGTACCCAAGGACTTCTGGAAATTTTCCGCCACTCTTCCAGGTATTTGGACAGATGCCCGCGTACTCTAATGGCGTCATTTCCTTCGGAACCCAGATCTTGAGGCTGAGGAGCCCGAATCTCTATTTTTGTTTCTACCTTCTCCCCCTTTGGGATAGCTCCATCTCCCTTGCTTCCCTTTCTGTTATGGTTCTCAATGGCAAGAGAACATAGCCCAGCAAACATACGAACTAGCTCTTGGAAGGATGGAAACTAAACTGACCATGAACTAAACCTGCCGCACAACTAACAGTAGCCGGGTAGCGTAGCCTGCGTTTTATCCCTAGACGCCCAGCGCCGGCCGGAGGACTAACTAATCCTGGCAGAGGAAAATATAGTCCTGGCTCACCTCTAGAGAAATTTCCCCGAAAGGCAGACAGAGGCCCCCACAAATATTGGCGGTGATTTTAGATGAAATGACAAACGTAGTATGAAAATAGGTTTAGCAAAATTGAGGTCCGCTTACTAGATAGCAGGAAGACAGAAAGGGCACTTTCATGGTCAGCTGAAAACCCTATCAAAATACCATCCTGAAATTACTTTAAGACTCTAGTATTAACTCATAACATCAGAGTGGCAATTTCAGATCACAAGAGCTTTCCAGACACAGAAACGAAACTACAGCTGTGAACTGGAACAAAATGCAAAAACAAACAAGGACTAAGTCCAACTAGCTGGGAGTTGTCTAGCAGCAGGAACATGCACAGAAAGGCTTCTGATTACAATGTTGACCGGCATGGAAGTGACAGAGGAGCAAGGCTAAATAGCGACTCCCACATCCTGATGGAAACAGGTGAACAGAGAGGATGATGCACACCAGTTCAATTCCACCAGTGGCCACCGGGGGAGCCCAAAATCCAATTTCACAACAGTACCCCCCCCCTCAAGGAGGGGGCACCGAACCCTCACCAGAACCACCAGGGCGATCAGGATGAGCCCTATGAAAGGCACGGACCAAATCGGAGGCATGAACATCAGAGGCAGTCACCCAAGAATTATCCTCCTGACCGTATCCCTTCCATTTGACCAGATACTGGAGTTTCCGTCTGGAAACACGGGAGTCCAAGATTTTTTCCACAACGTACTCCAACTCGCCCTCAACCAACACCGGAGCAGGAGGCTCAACGGAAGGCACAACCGGTACCTCATACCTGCGCAATAATGACCGATGAAAAACATTATGAATAGAAAAAGATGCAGGGAGGTCCAAACGGAAGGACACAGGGTTAAGAATCTCCAATATCTTGTACGGGCCGATGAACCGAGGCTTAAACTTGGGAGAAGAAACCCTCATAGGGACAAAACGAGAAGACAACCACACCAAGTCCCCAACACAAAGCCGAGGACCAACCCGACGCCGGCGGATGGCAAAAAGCTGAGTCTTCTCCTGAGACAACTTCAAATTGTCCACTACCTGCCCCCAAATCTGATGCAACCTCTCCACCACAGCATCCACTCCAGGACAATCCGAAGATTCCACCTGACCAGAAGAAAATCGAGGATGAAACCCCGAATTACAGAAAAAGGGAGACACCAAGGTGGCAGAACTGGCCCGATTATTGAGGGCAAACTCCGCTAAAGGCAAAAAAGCAACCCAATCATCCTGATCTGCAGACACAAAACACCTCAAATATGTCTCCAAGGTCTGATTCGTCCGCTCGGTCTGGCCATTAGTCTGAGGATGGAAAGCAGACGAGAAAGACAAATCTATGCCCATCCTAGCACAGAATGCTCGCCAAAATCTAGACACGAATTGGGTACCTCTGTCAGAAACGATATTCACCGGAATACCATGCAAACGGACCACATTTTGAAAAAACAGAGGAACCAACTCAGAAGAAGAAGGCAACTTAGGCAGGGGAACCAAATGGACCATCTTAGAGAAACGATCACACACCACCCAGATGACAGACATCTTCTGAGAAACAGGAAGATCCGAAATAAAATCCATCGAGATGTGCATCCAGGGCCTCTTCGGGATAGGCAAGGGCAACAACAATCCACTAGCCCGAGAACAACAAGGCTTGGCCCGAGCACAAACGTCACAAGACTGCACGAAGCCTCGCACATCTCGAGACAGGGAAGGCCACCAGAAGGACCTTGCCACCAAATCCCTGGTACCAAAGATTCCAGGATGACCTGCCAACGCAGAAGAATGAACCTCAGAAATGACTTTACTGGTCCAATCATCAGGAACAAACAGTCTACCAGGTGGGCAACGATCAGGTCTATCCGCCTGAAACTCCTGCAAGGCCCGCCGCAGGTCTGGAGAAACGGCAGACAATATCACTGCATCCTTAAGGATACCTGTAGGTTCAGAATTACCAGGGGAGTCAGGCTCAAAACTCCTAGAAAGGGCATCCGCCTTAACATTCTTAGAACCCGGCAGGTAGGACACCACAAAATTAAACCGAGAGAAAAACAACGACCAGCGCGCCTGTCTAGGATTCAGGCGTCTGGCGGACTCAAGATAAATTAGATTTTTGTGGTCAGTCAATACCACCACCTGATGTCTAGCCCCCTCAAGCCAATGACGCCACTCCTCAAAAGCCCACTTCATGGCCAAAAGCTCCCGATTCCCAACATCATAATTCCGCTCGGCGGGCGAAAATTTACGCGAGAAAAAAGCACAAGGTCTCATCACGGAGCAATCGGAACTTCTCTGCGACAAAACCGCCCCAGCTCCGATTTCAGAAGCGTCGACCTCAACCTGAAAAGGAAGAGCAACATCAGGCTGACGCAACACAGGGGCGGAAGAAAAGCGGCGCTTAAGCTCCCGAAAGGCCTCCACAGCAGCAGGGGACCAATCAGCAACATCAGCACCCTTCTTAGTCAAATCAGTCAATGGTTTAACAACATCAGAAAAACCAGCAATAAATCGACGATAAAAGTTAGCAAAGCCCAAAAATTTCTGAAGACTCTTAAGAGAAGAGGGTTGCGTCCAATCACAAATAGCCTGAACCTTGACAGGATCCATCTCGATGGAAGAGGGGGAAAAAATATATCCCAAAAAGGAAATCTTTTGAACCCCAAAAACGCACTTAGAACCCTTCACACACAAGGAATTAGACCGCAAAACCTGAAAAACCCTCCTGACCTGCTGGACATGAGAGTCCCAGTCATCCGAAAAAATCAAAATATCATCCAGATACACAATCATAAATTTATCCAAATAATCACGGAAAATGTCATGCATAAAGGACTGAAAGACTGAAGGGGCATTTGAAAGACCAAAAGGCATCACCAAATACTCAAAGTGGCCCTCGGGCGTATTAAATGCGGTTTTCCACTCATCCCCCTGCTTAATTCGCACCAAATTATACGCCCCACGAAGATCTATCTTAGAGAACCACTTGGCCCCCTTTATGCGAGCAAACAAATCAGTCAGCAGTGGCAACGGATATTGATATTTAACCGTGATTTTATTCAAAAGCCGATAATCAATGCACGGCCTCAAAGAGCCATCTTTCTTAGCCACAAAGAAAAAACCGGCTCCTAAGGGAGATGACGAAGGACGAATATGTCCCTTTTCCAAGGACTCCTTTATATATTCTCGCATAGCAGCATGTTCAGGCACAGACAGATTAAATAAACGACCCTTAGGGTATTTACTACCCGGAATCAAATCTATGGCACAATCACACTCCCGGTGCGGAGGTAATGAACCAAGCTTAGGTTCTTCAAAAACGTCACGATATTCAGTCAAGAATTCAGGAATCTCAGAGGGAATAGATGATAAAATGGAAACCACAGGTACGTCCCCATGCGTCCCCTTACATCCCCAGCTTAACACAGACATAGCTTTCCAGTCAAGGACTGGGTTATGAGATTGCAGCCATGGCAATCCAAGCACCAACACATCATGTAGGTTATACAGCACAAGAAAGCGAATAATCTCCTGGTGATCCGGATTAATCCGCATAGTTACTTGTGTCCAGTATTGTGGTTTATTGCTAGCCAATGGGGTGGAGTCAATCCCCTTCAGGGGTATAGGAGTTTCAAGAGGCTCCAAATCATACCCACAGCGTTTGGCAAAGGACCAATCCATAAGACTCAAAGCGGCGCCAGAGTCGACATAGGCATCCGCGGTAATAGATGATAAAGAACAAATCAGGGTCACAGATAGAATAAACTTAGACTGTAAAGTGCCAATTGAAACAGACTTATCAAGCTTCTTAGTACGCTTAGAGCATGCTGATATAACATGAGTTGAATCACCGCAATAGAAGCACAACCCATTTTTTCGTCTAAAATTCTGCCGTTCACTTCTGGACAGAATTCTATCACATTGCATATTCTCTGGCGTCTTCTCAGTAGACACCGCCAAATGGTGCACAGGTTTGCGCTCCCGCAGACGCCTATCGATCTGGATAGCCATTGTCATGGACTCATTCAGACCCGCAGGCACAGGGAACCCCACCATAACATCCTTAATGGCATCAGAGAGACCCTCTCTGAAATTCGCCGCCAGGGCGCACTCATTCCACTGAGTAAGCACAGCCCATTTACGGAATTTCTGGCAGTATATTTCAGCTTCGTCTTGCCCCTGAGATAGGGACATCAAGGCCTTTTCCGCCTGAAGTTCTAACTGAGGTTCCTCATAAAGCAACCCCAAGGCCAGAAAAAACGCATCCACATTGAGCAACGCAGGATCCCCTGGAGCCAATGCAAAAGCCCAATCCTGAGGGTCGCCCCGGAGCAAAGAAATCACAATCCTGACCTGCTGAGCAGGATCTCCAGCAGAGCGAGATTTCAGGGACAAAAACAACTTGCAATTATTTTTGAAATTTTGAAAGCAAGATCTATTCCCCGAGAAAAATTCAGGCAAAGGAATTCTAGGTTCAGATATAGGAACATGAACAACAAAATCTTGTAAGTTTTGAACTTTCGTGGTGAGATTATTCAAACCTGCAGCTAAACTCTGAATATCCATTTTAAACAGGTGAACACAGAGCCATTCCAGGATTAGAAGGAGAGAGAGAGAGAGAAAGGCTGCAATATAGGCAGACTTGCAAGAGATTCAATTACAAGCACACTCAGAACTGAGAAAAAAAAAAAAAAAAAAAAATCTTCAGCAGACTTCTCTTTTCTCTCCTTACTCTGACAATTAATTTAACCCTTTTGGGCCGGTCAAACTGTTATGGTTCTCAATGGCAAGAGAACATAGCCCAGCAAACATACGAACTAGCTCTTGGAAGGATGGAAACTAAACTGACCATGAACTAAACCTGCCGCACAACTAACAGTAGCCGGGTAGCGTAGCCTGCGTTTTATCCCTAGACGCCCAGCGCCGGCCGGAGGACTAACTAATCCTGGCAGAGGAAAATATAGTCCTGGCTCACCTCTAGAGAAATTTACCCGAAAGGCAGACAGAGGCCCCCACAAATATTGGCGGTGATTTTAGATGAAATGACAAACGTAGTATGAAAATAGGTTTAGCAAAATTGAGGTCCGCTTACTAGATAGCAGGAAGACAGAAAGGGCACTTTCATGGTCAGCTGAAAACCCTATCAAAATACCATCCTGAAATTACTTTAAGACTCTAGTATTAACTCATAACATCAGAGTGGCAATTTCAGATCACAAGAGCTTTCCAGACACAGAAACGAAACTACAGCTGTGAACTGGAACAAAATGCAAAAACAAACAAGGACTAAGTCCAACTAGCTGGGAGTTGTCTAGCAGCAGGAACATGCACAGAAAGGCTTCTGATTACAATGTTGACCGGCATGGAAGTGACAGAGGAGCAAGGCTAAATAGCGACTCCCACATCCTGATGGAAACAGGTGAACAGAGAGGATGATGCACACCAGTTCAATTCCACCAGTGGCCACCGGGGGAGCCCAAAATCCAATTTCACAACACCTTTCCCCCTATTGTCCGATCTCTGGCTATAATAGGGTCTACAAAATGGCTGGTATTTTTTATGTTTTTCCTCTGGAAACCCTTTCTTTTCATCTGAGGCTTTCTCTAAAATATCATCGAGGATGGGACCAAAGACCTTTCCGCCTAAGAAAGGGATAAAGCATAGCTTATTTTTAGAATGTATATCCCCTGACCAGTTTTTTAGTCAGATGGCTCTTCTGGCTGCATTGGATAAGGACTGACCCCTAGCCGTGAATCTAACAGACTCCGCAGTAGCGTCTGCTAGAAAACCGGTTGCCAGCTTTATTAGGGGAAGGGATCTTAGAATGGACTCTCTAGGAGTTCTGGCTGACAGCTGATCTTTCAAATCATCTACCCACAAATGCATAGCACGCGCTACAGATGTTGCTGCTATATTTGTATGGATGACAGCTGCTGAACTTTCCCAGGCTCTTTTCAAGAGTTCACCCGCCTTGCGATCCATAGGCTCCTTCAAGTTAGAGGAGTCCTCAAAGGGAATGGCCGTTCTTTTAGATACTTTGGCTAGCTGAATGTCTATTTTGGGAAGATCCTCCCAGTCCTTGATTTCCTCATGATCGAACGGCAGCTGAAGCCTAAAGTCTCTAGGAATCGATAGTCTCTTTTCTGCCTCTTCCCATTCTTCTAAAATCATAGAACGAATATGGGAGTTCACTGGGAAGACCTTTGAGGTCTGAGAACGTAGCCCCCCCAAACATCTCATCCTGAATTGATGGAGTGGTTGAGGGCTCCTTAATCTGCATAGTCTGTCTTACTGCCCCCAGGAGCTCATCTATGTCCCCAGAAGAAAACAAATATTTCTTTCCTTTCTCTGGAAGATCTCTGCTTATCTCCTCTTCCAGATCTGATTCACAAAGGCTCTCTTCAGATGACAGATCCGATTCTCTCGGTCTTTTTCTGGATCCCTGGGGGTCTGACTGCATGGGCTGGGGGAATACCAGACCAGATATCGAGGCCTGCACCTCCGCTCTGACAATAGCCCTCATGTTGGTCATGAGTGAAGCCTGCTCCTCCCCCACAATCCGGCTGGTGCATGTCTCGCACAGAGATTTCTGTCAAGTGACCTTAAACCTTACAGTGCAAATAGGGCACTTGTTAGATTTTCCTGAATTCCTATTCTTTTCCATTACGATGGAGAGTCCCTATAATACATAAAGTTAGAGGTCTCATGGGACTGTATCCCGCTAAGGTACTGAAGGGAACCTCTAACTGGGAACTTACATGCTCCTGACTCTCCTACACCATATCAGGTTTAGTGGTATCCTCCATACTGCTTCATTAAGTAGGACAGGACAGTACCACACACTCTTTACCTTTTATATATGCGGAGCCTCCTGGCAGAGTCCATTCGCCGCCGTTGCGACCTGCCCCGGAACTATCCTCCTGAAGTCCCATTCAGAGGAGTAGGAGAGGAGACGCTGCCCCTTATGCTGCCGGCCGCGACCCGGAAATGACGTGTGCGGTAGCCGCGACCCGGATGTGAGCACGCGCTCCTGGATCTTGCAGCCACACGTGTCGGGCCCGGAATGCGCCCCCGCTGAGATGACCTGCGGCACCTTCCTTCTCCCCCAGGATCCACGTGCTGAAGCTCTTACTCCACAGAGGCAACCCTGGGCTCAGGTACATCTGGGGCATAGTCAAGGGTCTAGAGCCCCCCTCAGGGGGAAGAGACCCTGTAACCAGGAGCAGCGCTACACTGGGACTGCTGAGGGACCCACTAATGAGGTGTCACCTTGCAGAGTTCTTGAGGTGGGAAGGAAGAGGCCGAGCCCCCCCGATCCTCACCCTCTGCTCGGGACGGTCGGATCTCTCGTCGTTCCTATCCGCAGTGGGACAGGAAAAAAACTGAAGGGTGGTAGGGGAGGGTCCTTTTAAACTCTCGTGGTTTCCTGTCCCACTATGGATAAGAAGGACGTCCTCCATGGTGCTGTCAGGTGGTGACCTAGAAACTATTTTATAGAAAAATATTTAGTTTTTTGTATTGCTATATTTTGAGAGCTATAACCATGCCATTTTTATTTAGGTCTTTTTGATTGCGTTTTATTCCACTTTTTGTTCGGTGGTATGATGATAAAGCATAGTTTTTGCACCGGTTTGTATTTATTTTTTTTAACGATATTCACTGAAAGGGTTCCTAGTGGCATAGTTTTAGGCTATGTGCCCACGTTGCAGAATGGAAGCAGAATTTTCTGCTTCAATTCGCATACCCTTGGCAGGAAAAACGCAGGGGATTTAGACGCGCTTTTTACGCGTTTTGCATGCGATTTTCAAGCGTTTTTCTAATGGATGTCTATGGGTGCAGAATTGCCGCGATTCCGCAAAAATAATGAACATGCTGCATTTTTTACCGCGATACGTTTTTGCCGAGGAAAAAAGCGCAGCATGGGCACTTCATTTGCGGAATGCATTAGAAATTAATGGGATGCTGTTTGTAAGCGTTTTTTAAGCGTTTCCGCAGCAGAAATTCGCAGCAAAAATGCTTAAAAAACACAACATGGGCTCATAGCCTTATAGGTTGGGTCGTTCCGGACGCGGCGATATTACGATATCAAATATGTGCACTATCAAATAGCGCTGATACCCGCACTCGATCGCAGCAGTGGTCAGCGTAGGCCCGCATGATCAAGACACATGGCGGTTTGCGTGAATGCAGCTTTCTTGTCACCGTATGTATACATGGCATGTTGGAAAGGGGTTAATATCTGAGTTTAGTCTAATGGCAGCTGCAAGAGGTTCAATGCACAGGACTAAGCGCAGTGGAGATAGTTGGCACCCCATCTAGTGCCGTTCTTTACTGTAAGCGATCAAACGCCTTTTCCGCTACTAAGCTTAAGAGTAGGGTAGAGCCTTTAGGTTTTTGGACTTGTTGAAGTGCTTGCAGCATAAAACGTCCATAGTCCTACATTGTCTCCATCTCCTCTCTCGCACCGCAATGCTTTTACCTGCTTGTGAATAAAGTATAGACTCCCGAAATGGTGAATGCTGCCTCCCCTCTTCTTGGACTTTCATGCTGCACTATTTTCTGACTAGCACCCCGTTACTAGGTTTCACCACATCGGTTGTACCGGGAACTGTCTTGATTAGGTGCATTGGGACCAGCGTCTCCGCCTGATGCTGGGTCACAGTTCTCTCCACCCACCAATTATATTTATAAGGTCAATTGGTCATCTGGTGTTTTCGCCTCCCTGTCTAAATGGGATTAAACCTACTTGATACTTATGAATCGGAGAAGGCAGGTGTTACAGAACCCCCCAGCACCCAGAATATGTTATGCAGTTATTTGTATATATAATAGGTTCCAACTTTTGGCCGGGGGTAACCTATGATGTTCGTCAGTACTGCCAGACCTGTGACAGTTGACAGCGCATTGGCAAGAGGGGAGATCGATGCAAGGCCAAATTATGCCCCCTCCCCATTGTGGAGGAACCATTTAGCCGAGTAGCGGTCGATCTGATAGGGCCGTTAGCCAAACCCAGTCTGTCAGGGAAAAGTTATATATTGACAGTGGTAGATTATGCCACACAGTATCCAGAGGCGGTTGCGTTACCTAACATACTGGCAGAGACGGTGGCGGCTGCCCTGCTCCAGGTTTTCTCACGGGTTGGATTTCCCCGGGAGATTATCTCGGACCAGGGTACCCAGTTTACAGCAGAGGTGACCAACCAACTGTGGAAGCTGTGTGGCGTAAAGTCCATTAGAAGCGCCCCGTACCACCTGCAAACCAATGAGTTATGTGAACGCTTTAACGGGACATTAAAACAACTCATTGGGACTTTTACCAGGACCTACAGGAACTGGGAGAAATTCTTGCCTCACCTCCTGTTTGCCTATCGGGAGGTGCCCCATGAATCCATGGGGTTCTCCCCGTTCGAACTGGTATACGGGAGACGGGTAAGAGGACCCCTAGACTTAGTGCTAGAACACTGGGAAGGGGAGGGCACCATAGAAGGGGTACCTATTGTACCCTATGTGCTGGAATTCCGGGACCACCTACAGGAGCTGACCCAGGCGGTACGTGGGAACCTGCAGGTGGCCCAACGGTGCCAGCGCGTATGGTATGATCGGAGGGCCAGAGAACGCACCTTTGAGATAGGACAGAAGGTCCTGGTGTTAGAACCCACTAGGCAGAACAAGTTCCAAGCTGCATGGCAGGGGCCCTACCAGGTAGTGGGGAAAATAGCCGACACCACCTATAATGTCGCCGATTGTGACGACCCCAGGGTTATCCGCATGTTCCACGTGAACATGCTGAAGCCCTACCGGGAGCGCCCTGAGGAGGTAGTGGCCATCTGTGCACCTGAAGCAGAGGATGTAGCCAGACTCCCCTTGCCTGATGTCTTAGGGGAGAGGACTCAGTCTAAAACATGGGACCAGGTACACTGGGGTGAAGACCTAGGTCCCCGGGAGAGACAGCAGGCAGAGGCGTTGTTGAGGCAGCGACAGAGGATGTTTTCAGGGAGACCGGGGTACACCCACCTGGCACATCACAAGGTTGAGACCCAGGATCAGACCCCCCTGAGACAACCCCCCTTCCGTGTCCCTGAGTCTGTATGAGAAGGGATGCGACAAGAGATACGAGAGATGTTGCGTTTAGGGGTCATTGAAGAATCAGATAGTCCCTGGGCATCCCCCGTAGTGTTAGTGCCCAAGAAGGATGGGACTACACGGTTTTGTGTAGACTATCGCAGGCTCAATGAGAAAACGGTGATGGATGCGTATCCCATGCCGCGCGTGGATGAGCTGTTAGACCGGCTGGCGGGGGCAAAGTATTTGACCACCATCAATCTATGCAAAGGCTACTGGAAGATTCCCCTTAGTCCTGACACTATTCCCAAGTCTGCATTTGTCACCCCGTTCAGCTTATTCCAGTTTCGAGTTATGCCATTCGGGATGAAGAATGCCCCTGCGACCTTCCAGAGGCTGGCTGACCGGCTTCTGGATGGTCTCCAGGACTATGCGTGTGCCTACCTGGATGACATCGCCATCTACAGCGCGACATGGGAAGAGCATCTAAAACACCTAGAGAGAGTATTAGACAGGATCCACAAGGCCGGAATCACCCTGAACCCAAACAAGTGTCAGGTGGGCAAAGCGGAGGTTCAGTATTTAGGACATTGGGTGGGAAGTGGGAAACAGCGACCAGAACCAGCCAAGATTGAGGCCATAGCCAAATGGCCCCCCCCCCACGCACTAAAACCCAGGTCATGGCGTTTCTAGGGACAGCGGGGTATTACAGGAAATTCATCCCCAATTACAGCAGCGTAGCCAAGCCCCTCACTGATCTGACCCGTAAGAACCAACCCCGCCAGGTAACCTGGACCCCAGAGTGTGAGGAAACCTTCCGCCAGCTAAAGTACGCCCTCACCAATACCCCTGTATTGGCAGCACCTGATCCAACTAAACGTTTCCTTGTTCACACAGACGCTTCTATGTTTGGATTGGGGGCAGTACTGAGCCAAGTCGGGTCGGACGGCCAAGAACACCCAGTAGCTTACCTGAGTCGGAAACTACTGCCCCGTGAAGTAAGCTATGCGGCCATCGAGAAGGAGTGCCTGGCAGTAGTATGGGCACTCAAAAAGTTACAACCATATTTGTATTGACGACAGTTTTCCCTCCTAACGGACCATAATCCCCTAGTCTGGCTTAATCGGGTCTCCGGAGACAACGCCAGATTACTGCGGTGGAGTTTAGCCCTACAACCTCTGGACTTCACCATCCACTACAGACCCGGCAAACAAAACGGTAACGCTGATGGACTAAGTCGACAAACGGAACTTGTACCAACCCCATAAACTTCGGTCATCCCCAAACCGATCCGTTAAGGATCGGTCTGTGTATGCCGATCGCGTTGCTGAAAGGGGGAGCCGTGTTACAGAACCCCCCAGCACCCAGAATATGTTATGCAGTTATTTATATATATAATAGGTTCCATGTGAGATATATGTCCCTAATGCATCAGCCCACAGGCTGCGCCCCTGGGCAGAGGAGACAAGATATCCCCCTTCTGACCTCCCCCACCTTTGTAATTCCCACAGTAAATATCAGCAGGCTCCGGCCCCCTGCAGCTATTGTAATGTATGTCTGGCCTGCCGCTTTTGAATGGACCTGCCCTCTGTATCTGTTGTTACATATATTCTGTGTTCTGTGAATAAAGTGTTGTGAGACTGGAAATACGTGGCGAAGCAGTCAGCTTTTATATGCTCTCATGTAATCAAGGAATTCCAGCCAGCGTCCTTCTTTCAGACTCCAGCCAATGCAAAGTGGACCTCCTGAAACACGGGGTGGTACTAAAAGAGGTACCCCAGCTTGGTAGACCCCGTTACAGCAGGTAAAAATGTAAATGGAACGCAAGCAGTTTAGTAATTATTTTGATGTCGAAGTTAAGGAGAGCTGTAGGCCTATAGCTCTTAAGGTACCGTTACACTAAACGACTTACCAACGATCACGACCAGCGATACGACCTGGCCGTGATCGTTGGTAAGTCGTTGTGTGGTCGCTGGGGAGCTGTCACACAGTCAGCTCTCTCCAGCGACCAACAATCAGGGGAACGACTTTGGCATCGTTGAAACTGTCTTCAACGATGCCGAAGTCCCCCTGCAGCACCCGGGTAACCAGGGTAAACATCGGGTTACTAAGCGCAGGGCTGCGCTTAGTAAACCGATATTTACCCTGGTTACCATTGTAAAAGTAAAAAAAAAAACAGTACATACTCACATTCTGATGTCTGTCACGTCCCCCGGCGTCCACAGGGTTACGCGCTGCTGCTCAGAGCTTCCTGCACTGAATGTGTCAGCGCCGGCAGTAAAGCAGAGCACAGCGGTGACGGTTAGGTAAACTTATTATATCTTTACCCCCCTTTACCCCCAAAGGTGTTTTGCACATTAATGACCGGGCCAATTTTTACAATTCTGACCACTGTCCCTTTATGAGTTTATAACTCTGGAACGCTTCAACGGATCTTGGCGATTCTGACATTGTTTTCTCGTGACATATTGTACTTCATGATAGTGGTAAAATTTCTTCGATATAACTTGCGTTTATTTGTGAAAAAAACGGAAATTTGGCAAAAAATTTTAAAATTTCGCAATTTTCCAACTTTGAATTTTTATGCCCTTAAATCACAGAGATATGTCACACAAAATACTTAATAGGTAACATTTCCCACATGTCTACTTTACATCAGCACAATTTTGGAACCAACATTTTTTTTGTTAGGGAGTTATAAGGGTTAAAATTGACCAGCAATTTCTCATTTTTACAACACCATTTTTTTTTTAGGGGCCACATCTCATTTGAAGTCATTTTGAGGGGTCTATATGTTAGAAAATACCCAAGTGTGACACCATTCTGAAAACTGCACCCCTCAAGGTGCTCAAAACCACATTCAAGAAATGTAATAACCCTTCAGGTGTTTCACAGGAATTTTTGGAATGTTTAAATAAAAATTAACATTTACATTTTTTTTACACAAAATTTATTTCAGCTCCAATTTGTTTTCTTTTACCAAGGGTAACAGGAGAAAATTGACCCCAAAAGTTGTTGTACAATTTGTCCTGAGTATGCCGATACCCCATATGTGGGGGTAAACCACTGTTTGGGTGCACCGCAGAGCTTGGAAGGGAAGGAGCGCCATTTGACTTTTCAATGCAAAATTGACTGGAATTGAGATGGAACGCCATGTTGGGTTTGGAGAGCCCCTGATGTGCCTAAACATTGAAACCCCCCACAAGTGACACCATTTTGGAAAGTAGACCCCTTAAGGAACTTATCTAGATGTGCGGTGAGCACTTTTACCCAACAAGTGCTTCACAGAAGTTTATAATGCAGAGCCGTAAAAATAAAAAATCATATTTTTTCACAAAAATGATCTTTTCGCCCCCAATTTTTTATTTTCCCAAGGGTAAGAGAAGAAATTAGACCACAAAAGTTGTGCAATTTGTCCTGAGTACGCCGATACCCTATATGTGGGGCTAAACAACTGTTTGGGCGCATGGCAGAGCTCGGAAGGGAAGGAGCGCCATTTGACTTTTCAATGCAAAATTGACTGGAATTAAGATGGGACGCCATGTCGCGTTTGGAGAGCCCCTGATGTGCCTAAACATTAAACCCCCCACAAGTGACACCATTTTGGAAAGTAGACCCCCTAAGGAACTTATCTAGATGTGTTTTGAGAGCTTTGATCCCTCAAGTGTTTCACTACAGGTTATAACGCAGAGTCGTGAAAATAAAAATTCTTTTTTTCACAAAAATGATTTTTTAGCCCCCAGTTTTGTATTTTCACAAGGGTAACAGGATTAATTGGACCCCAAAAGTTGTTGTCCAATTTGTCCTGAGTACGCTGATACCCCATATGTGGGGGGGAACCACTGTTTGGGCGCATGGCAGAGCTCGCGAGGGAAGGAGTGCCATTTGGAATGCAGACTTAGATGGATTGGTTTGCAGGCGTCACATTGCATTTGCAGAGCCCCTGATGTACCCAAACAGTAGAAACCCCCAAAAGTGACCCCATATTGGAAACTAGACCTCCCAAGGAACTTATCTAGATGTGTTGTGAGAACTTTGAACCCCCAGGTGTTTCACTACAGTTTACAACGCAGAGCCGTGAAAATAAACAATCTTTTTTCCCACAAAAATGATTTTTAGCCCCCCAAATTTATATTTTCCCAAGGGTAACAAGAGAACTTGGACCCCAAAAGTTGTTGTCCAATTTGTCCCGAGTACGCTGATGCCCTATATTTTGGGGTAAACCCCTGTTTGGGCGCACGGTAAAGCTCGGAAGGGAAGGAGCACTGTTTTACTTTTTCAATGCAGAATTGGCTGGAATTGAGATCGGACGCCATGTCGCGTTTGGAGAGCCCCTGATGTGCCTAAACAGTGGAAACTCCCCAATTCTAACTGAAACCGTAATCCAAACACACTCTTAACCCTAATCCCAATGGTAACCCTAACCACACCCCTAACCCTGACACACCCCTAACTCTAATCCCAACCCTAATCCCAACCGTAAATGTAATCCAAACCCTAACCCTAACTTTAGCTCCAACCCTGGCCCCAACCCTAACCCTAACCCTAGCCCTAACCCTAATGGGAAAATGGAAATAAATACATTTTTTAAATTTTATTATTTTTCCCTAACTAAGGGGGTGATGAAGGGGGTTTGATTTACTTTTATAGCATTTTTATAGCAGATTTTTATGATTGGCAGCCGTCACACACTAAAAGACGCTTTTTATAGTAAAAAAGTTTTTGCGTCTCCACATTTTGAGACCTATAATTTTTCCATATTTTGGTCCACAGAGTCATGTGGGGTCTTGTTTTTTGCGGGACGAGTTGACGTTTTTATTGGTAACATTTTCGTACACGTGACAGTTTTTGATCGCTTTTTATTCCGATTTTTGTGAGGCAGAATGACCAAAAACCAGCTATTCATGAATTTCTTTTGGGGGAGGCGTTTATACCGTTCCACGTTTGGTAAAATTGATAAAGCAGTTTTATTCTTCGGGTCAGTACGATTACAGCGATACCTCATTTATATCATTTTTTTATGTTTTGGCGCTTTTATATGATAAAAACTATTTTATAGAATAAATAATTATTTTGCATCGCTTTATTCTGAGGACTATAACTTTTTTATTTTTTCTTTGACACTGTATGGCGGCTCGTTTTTTGCGGGACAAGATGATGTTTTCAGCGGTACCATGGTTATTTATATCCATCTTTTTGATCGCGTGTTATTCTACTTTTTGTTCAGCGGTATGATAATAAAGCGTTGTTTTTTGCCTCGGTCTTTTTTTTTCCCTACGGTGTTCACTGAAGGGGTTAACTAGTGATATAGTTTTATAGGTGGGGTCGTTAAGGACGCGGCAATACTAAATATGTGTACTTTTATTTTTTTATTTTTTTTATTTAGATAAAGAAATGTATTTATGGGAATAATATATATATTTTTTCTTTATTTAGGAATTTTTTAATTTTTTTTACTTATGTGGAAAATTTTTTTTTTAACTTTTTTACTTTGTCCCAGGGGTAGACATCACAGATCGGTGATCTGACAGTTTGCACAGCACTCTGTCAGATCACCGATCTGACTTACAGCACTGCAGGCTTACCAGCGCCTGCTCTGAGCAGGCACTTGGTAAGCCACCTTCCTCCCTGCAGGACCCGGATGCTGCGGCCATCTTGCATCCGGGGAGGAGGTAAGAGACCCTCGCAGCAACGTGATCACATTACGTTGCTCCGGGGGTCTCAGGGAAGCACGCAGGGAGCCCCCTCCCTGCGCGATGCTTCCCTGTACCGCCGGCACACCGCGATCATGTTTGATCGCGGTGTGCCGGGGGTTAATGTGCCGGGGGCGGTCTGTGACTGCTCCTGGTACATAGTGCCGGATGTCAGCTGTGATAATCAGCTGACACCCGGCCGCGATCGGCCGCGCTCCCCCCGTGAGCGCAGCCGATCGCGCTGGACGTACTATCCCGTCGGTGGTCATACGGGCCCACCCCACCTCGACGGGATAGTACATCCAATGTCAGAAAGGGGTTAATCTCTTCCGCTGTAATATGTGCATTCAGATCTATGGCTGCCTCTGTACTGAGAGCGGGGAGGTGGCATGATTTTACATAAGAACTAATGAGATTATCGCTTTTGGAAAGATTGGGCAAGGAAATGTTATGGAGTTAGTAAAGTTGTGAGAAATATTCATGGAATATATCTGCGATCTCCTTTAGATCATATGTTGTTTGATTTTTTTTTTTGTTTCGTAAAGCATAAGGTGAAGATTGTTCAGGATGGTCTCTAAAGGTACCTTCACACTAAACGACTTTGCAACGAGAACGACAACGATCCGTGACGTTGCAGCGTCCTGGATAGCGATATTGTTGTGTTTGACACGCAGCAGCGATCTGGATCCCGCTGTGATATCGCTGGTCGTTGCTGAAAGTCCAGAACTTTATTTGGTCGTCAGATCGGCGTGTATAGTCGTGTTTGACAGCAAAAGCAACGATGCCAGCAATGTTTTACAATGGTAACCAGGGTAAATATCGGGTTACTAAGCGCAGGGCCGCGCTTAGTAACCCGATATTTACCCTCATTACTATTGTAAAATTAAAAAAAAAAACACACTACATATTCACCCTCTGATGTCTGTCACGTCCCCCGTCGTCCGCGCTGCTGCTCAGAGCTTCCTGCACTGAATGTGTCAGGGCCGGCCGTAAAGCAAAGCACAGCGGTGACGTCACCGCTGTGCTTTAGGGCCAGCGCTTACACAGTGCAGGGAAGCTGAAGGCGAGGGACGTGACAGACACAGCAATGTAAGTATGTAGTGTTTGGGTTTTTTTACATTTACACTGGTAACCAGGGTAAACATCGGGTTACTAAGCGCGGCCCTGCGCTTAGTAACCCGATGTTTACCCTGGTTACCCGGGGACTTCGGCATCGTTGGTCGCTGGAGAGCTGTCTGTGTGACAGCTCTCCAGCGACCACACAGCGACGCTGCAGCGATCGGCATCGTTGTCGATATCGCTGCAGCGTCGCTTAATGTGACGGTACCTTTAGTGGTTTAGCTAATAATGTGTGGGGTTTATTAGCTTTTTCATAATATCGTTAACGTGTAGAAATAGTTAGCTTACCCACTCGTTTTAGTGCCATGACAGACCGTTATTTTTAATATTCATAGATTCAATGATAGGGTCTGCACTACAGGACTGGCGCATAGCCAATGTGGTGTCAATATTCAAAAAGGGGACAAAATCTGAGCCTAGAAATTATCGGCAAGTAAATTCAACCTCCAAAGTGGGTAAAATCCTTGAGGGCTTCCTAAGAGATGATATCCTGTAGTATCTCAATAAGAATTACCCCATGATTAGCTTCTATGAAGGAGGTAAGTCCCAGACTAGACTAGGGAAACGCAGTGGATGCTCTCTACACGGACTTCTTAAAGGCATTTGACAAGGTACCACAAAAAAGGTAGGCAATGGCATATAAAATGAGAAAAATGGGACTATGGGAAAATATGTGTAAGTGGGATAACAATGGGCTTAGTAATAGGAAACAAGGGGCAGTTATTAATGGAATACACTCTGATTGGGTCACAGTAAAAAGTGGGGTCCCACAGGGTCAGTATTAGGCTTTCTTCTCTTTAACATATTCATTAATGACCTTGTAGGGATCATACAGAGTAGAATTACAATAATTATGTACTAAAAGGAAGTAACATTTATTTATGCTTAATCACATAAGGTCTTCCCTAGCCAGTGGGTACACTAAAATATATGGATCGGGTTATTCAGTTGATCATGGGCTCTCTGTCCACATCTTGTATGGAGAAAGATCGCAACAAAAGAAATTCCTGTGATCATCACAGAGTTGTATATCTCCCCTATGATTTTTTTTAGTATTATGAAGCAATGGTGAAAATGATAAAAAGAGGAAAGGTCCACTACAGACCCCTGTGGTATCCCACTGAGCAGAAGGTCCAATGCAGACCTCTGTGGTATCCCACTGTTAATTGTGACCTAATCCGAACGTGTTCCATAGTAACCAATCTTTGTTTCCGATCACCGAGCCAGTGATAGAATGTATCCTTTGGTCAACACTTTTGTTTGTTTTTATTAGAGGGGTGTATCAACTGTAATTTTTTCCTGTAGCGCTACCATAAGGTAAGTTAAGTATTACTGTTGTTCTGAAATGCAATGATATGTCAGGTACTGCTAAGCAAAAATGTGCTGCGTAGCTGCTCACCATTCTAGATCCTGAACAGGATGGGATAGGCCAAAAAGAGGACTCTCTTGTGAGGCGAGGTATGAACCCATGAACTCTGCCTAAAAGGAAGCAAAAAGATTTGTCTGGCAGAAAATCTATCTGCCAATGTAGCAAATCACTTATTGCTTTTTTTTCCCTTTGCTGTTTTTTACTTCATATATATGGTAACAATGGTTTGACAGTACACATGCATAGATATCATGCTGTGAATTTAGTTAAGGTCTCTTGAGTGTAATGGATGACAAAATGTGGGGCGCCAAGCCACATCAGCAGGTCATTTGTTAGCAGATCAAAAAGAAGTCTATATGGGCATGGAAAATGGTTTTATCAGCAGGAAATTCATTATTTGATCTATAACTTAGTCATGAGGCTCAACAGAGAAGGGAATTATGTTGATAAATGTGCTAGCTCTGGGAATACATCAGTGAGCAATGCAATATAACTTGCAATAAATAGCCTAAAGTAACATGTAAAATAGCAGGGAAGCTTACTTTTGTCTTCCCCTCATAAACAGCAATAATCACTATATTATGACCGATAACAGTGATAATATCCATTGTTTGAAAATGACATTCTTTTTATTTGTCTGAGCTGCATGTACTGTAAATATATCGAGTATTGCTTTGCAGAATAGAGAAGTAGTGAAAAGTCTGAACTTTTAAGCAGTGGGGTGAACACTCTTGATGTCAATAACTGTGCTTTCAAAATATGCCCATATTGTCGTGGTCCCCGATTATAAGCATAACAATTGGATGAACATTTACCCAGCCCTGAATCACCCATGTTTGGCTCTGCTTTTTTGTGTGTAGCTTTTTGTAATCCACAAATTGTACCCTTTCTTCAAGTGGCACCCTAGACAGCCATCAATGTCTATCCCTTGTCCTGACTCTGCGGGAAGTTGTCATATGTATATATTTTATCTTCCAGGTGTCCAGTCACCAGTATACTTCCAAAATTAACCTTAATTTGATGTTGGCCCAATTGGTGGTGGGACTTTTAACCCCCTCACCACTCTAGACCACCAGAGATGTTCGCTTTTAAGCATTGCTTTGAGAATGTTGCATAACATTGAAACACCACACCCAGTCTCAATTGTCTTACAATTCAATGAACTGTGTATGGTGTTGCTCAGGGGTACTCATTGCCTGGTGGGGTTCCCTAGATACAGACAGCTTTAAAGACCTCCTGGACTATGTGCAGTGGTTTACAACATGCTTTATATTAGAGAGTGTAATGTGGAAAGTTGGACTGGCGGAATATAATATACTAATAGTATACTAATGCTGATGTACATGTTATTTTACACAAATGCCCAAATACAAATAAACTAGGATGAGAAAAACTCAAGAATAACGTAATAACACAAAAGAGACCAGAGCAAAGAGGCTTATAGAGTATAATCCTAAAATAATATTTTTTTCTATTAACAAAATGTAAAATGCAAATGAGATAAGACAGAGACTACTAAGCAAAATTGGGGAGCATGGAGACTGACAAGCTAAAGTGCACAGGGGAACATCATAGCCAGATCAGATTTAAGAAGCCGCAGGAAATATACCTAAAAAGAGTAATGGGTAAGTACAAAAAATAGAGTCCACATAAAAAATGCACAGGTTAGCCATATTGGTGAGGCCTAACACAATGTGGCTGGTATAAACCAGTCATAATAGAGGCCAGCAGCAAGTGGGTCTAAGCTGAAGCAATTAGAATCACGGAAAGAAATGCCATGTTATAAATCAAAGCTAAAAGCGCTGTGAAAAATATAGTACTTACTAATTGTGATGTCAGTCAGGATGCTCACAGTCACCCCAACGCACGTTTCGTTTAGAACTTTATCAGGAGGTGTGTCTCTGTGTTAACTTATTTGTATTTTTCATTTTATTCTAATAAAAAATATTATTTTAGGATTATACTCTGAGCCTCTTTGCTCTGGTCTCTTTTGTATTTTGTCCACATTATTTATAAAATCTGGTTAGACTGGTACCATTAGGCCCAGCGCCCAGCTCTGCTGACACAGAATGGTCACAGATGGCTCCTGCTGGCGAATTAGCGGCTTTCACTGACATCACATCAACAGAGCAGCAGCTTCTCTTGTGCTCTACTGTTTACGGGTCGTGACTGGTGGCGTCATGGTGATTGGCATCCGGCTCCCCGCTGCTTAACTGCAGGGAGCTAGCTGTCAATCAGCATGATGTCGGCAGTCACGCCCCATCAACAGAGCAGCCCAGAAGAAGAAGAGCTGCTTTGTTGACGTTGAGCAGCTGAATCGTCGGCGGGAGCGATTGGTTACTATTCTGATTCGGTTCTGGGTAGAACAGGCAGGTAGTTGCTCCTGTTAGCAACTATCTACCTGTTTTTATTTTCTTTTTACTATGAGCCTAAAAACAAAGTCCCAGACAACTCCTTTAAATAATTCAGCCATATTGACAATCATTGCTGATGATGCCTGATGTTGTCTCTAACTGTTTTACCTATTTGTAATAAGCAGTACACTTAAGATTGGCAGCTTTGTCTACAACACAGGTCTCAAGGCCAAAGATCACTTAGTGCAATCACTGGGGTTGCATTGTGGCCAGCAAGGTGTCAAAATGTTGGAACCAGTTGGATTTTTTGTGATTTGCTGGTCGAGAACGCAGTACCTTGAGGGGTCACAATCCAATTCACTTGTATTGTGCTGAGATGTAACAGCAGCATAGGGCGATCTTTGGCCTGTTGTCTCAGCCTTCATAGAAAAAAATTAAATGGTGCTCAGAAATGGGGGTCTTTTTCAGGATTCTCCACAAAACTGAAATATGAGTGCTTATCTGTGACATTGTGGGGATTGAAATTGAGTCTTCTAGTATGATGCCTGTCATAAAGAAAAATGTAAAATGCATACAGACATCTCCAGGAGGGGACATATTCCCCTCACATTGAACATTTGGGAAGAGAGAAATAACTAACACTTCAACCTCCATTGAAGTAGAATTCCACATTGAACATATGGGATTGATTATAGCTGGGAAGAGAAAAACTAATCATGAATAGGGAAGAAAGCGCGTTGGCACTTCCATCTCCATTGAAAATGAGGCCTCCTGTAGTGACAAGATAATTACAGCAAGGAGATTTGCTGGGAAAAAGACATAATGTCTGAGATTTGTTTACGCTAAGGTGGGGAAATACGCTTCCCAACCATAAGCTTCCTTTCATTAAATCACAGCTCCTAGAAAAATCAAAAACAGTGGTCAGTGATGAATATTGGGGTTTGCATCAACCCAATATTTAGGAGAGATATATTTTTGGCGCCATAACAATTGGATGAACATAATGCATTCACAATAACCGTAAGGCCATTTTAATCCCTACAACTTAATAAGAATGGTCTGATGGATGGTGCTAGCCAGGCCATGTTTCATCTCTACAGTCAAATAAAATCGCGATAAGAAAACAATATCTATTACCTGGGACCTCCAGGTGCAAAGATATACTGTAAGTTGGGGATCTCATGGAATTCTGAAGGACCCATGACATCCCACAACAATACCCCTTGTCAGCTCATCAAGGTGGTATGTGGGTGTAGCCTTGAGCTAATAAAAATGAAAGTTTGGATCTCTGTCTTTGTTTTTTCAGGAAGACATAATCGGAGTGCTACCCTCTATAAACATAAAAGCCATTCTGCAACATCAGGCTTAGTAATTCTCTTTCATTATTCATTTTTATTTCATGTAATTGTATATATTGTACTGTTTTGTTCCCATTTTGGATCATCTTTGTCTATTTTTTATTAACACGCCTTACCTTTCTGAATTAAATATATACAGTTTAATAGTTTTGCTCCTCTTGTTCTGTAAACCAAACCCCTGAAGCTAAATGCTACCTGTAATGGGTGTCCAATTGGCCTGTATAAGTGATTGGTGATGGAAGCTAGTAGTGGTTTCTTTTTGGGGGGTTTTGTGGAGCTGGCAGTGACTGTAACAAAAAAAAAAAAAAAAAAAATATATATATATATATATATATATATATATATATATATATATATATACGTATATATAGTTAGTGATCTATTTCAAGTGTTTATTTCTATTAATGTTGATGATTACACTGGTCAACAGCATTTTTGGTGCCAAAGATATTTCATCGAATTTAGGGTATTTTTGGGGTGCTGATTCTGAATATAGAAAAAACCGTGTGCACTACTGCATGAATGGTGCTAAGGTAGGCTCCCACACCTTAAATCAGATAAAGAAAAAACCTAGCACTCAACTTGATGCGTGTGTGAACTTTTATTCTCCCTCACGTCCTTCTTTGATTGGCTCAATACAGCCTGGCCTGGCATTTCTTTTACTATGTCACAGGATCCCAATAAAATCAACTTTCTGGACACAATGGTCATCCTTCATCCTGATGGCTCCATTTCCACTGACCTCTACACAAAAAGCACTGACCGTAACAGTTTGCTGCACTTTACGAGTTTCCACCCCACATCCACCAAGAAATCGGTACCCAAATCCCAATTTCATCGGGTCTCAAAAATTGTGTCAGATGCAGATCGGCGACCAGTTCGCTTACAAGAAATGGCCACTAAGTTTACCCAACGTGGGTATCCGTCGTCCATCCTTCAGGACGCTAGCTCACCCTCACCCCCGCGACCCAATAGAGCCAAGAATCGTATCCCATTCATTCATTCATACCACCCATTCGCCTATATATATATGCCATGTGTGTAATTGTGTTCTTTCTCTATTATTAGAGCCGTTTATACTGAAGTCACTTCTACCACTCTATGACCGCACTGGATCAAGCTCTTCTTCCTCTTTCACCATTCCTACAACTTATATGGCCGAATCCAGCACTGAATACCGGCATAAACCTCGGAGCTCCTTCACCACATACAGGATCTCCGTTAGGCACCGCCCCTCTTTCTATCTTCAGCACTGAGAGACAATTCTACTGGGTGGAACTTAGTTGACCGCAGCATGTTCCCTAGGAACAGCTACACGGAGATACGTCACTTCCGCCGGCCCCTGTCATGCTGGTGTGCCGGCTTCTCAGCCGCACACATGCTTGACAGACACATTCGAGTTCTCATGAGGTCACTTCCGGTACTACGAGCGCTAATTTGCATTGGTGTAAAGCGCCAAAAGGGACATTCCCCAGGCCTATTTAGTAGCGGCTCTCACACCCCCACATCAGACCAGCGGCGGAAACCGCGTCTGACCACGGCACATCACGTCTGGCCGCCATCAGGTAATGTTTAGTTTGCGCTGCCTTACACCACTCCCATACAGCCCTTTCTATTATGGCGCTCACCCTATGTTTTCTTTACCCCTAGCATTCTCATCAGTTCAGCGCTTTGATAAGGTATCTCTACACGGGTATTTTTTTCACAATACAGCATCTTTAGTCACGCTCCTAACTTACCCCTTATGTGACTTATAGACGCTGTATGTATGTGTGCCCCGAGACATTTCTGTCTCTTATGCCCAGGCCTCACCATAGTACGGTACGTGTCTCACATTACCACCTTCTTATATCTCACCTAGTGGATAGATAATGCCTTTATATATCGCACGGTTCTCTTCAGCATGTACTTTCGCCTATTTACTTGACCTGCTACCTCATTGATGCCGCACTATATCTGAATTTCATCTATGTATATACTTTTGTTGTTTATATTATTTTTGTTATATTACTTTGGTTTTTTCACCTGTAGTAACTGATGAAGGTCCATATGTGGGACCGAAACGTTTATTGGGTACTACAAATAAAAGTTCACACACGCATCAAGTTGAGTGCTAGGTTTTTTCTTTATCTGATTTAAGGTGTGGGAGCCTACCTTAGCACCATTCATGCAGTAGTGCACATGGTTTTTTCAATAGTTCAGTTTCCCTTACGTGGTGCACACTGACGGGTCATGACGACTTTCTCTTACAATGCAGAAGAGACCTCGAGTATTCTGGCACGCTCCACTTTCAATAGTGATTTCCTAAAGATCCCACCGAGAGAAATTAGGGGAAGGGATTTGGAACGGGAGCTTCGTCATTTCACAAATATCGAACTCCACTGTGCCACACTCACCGAATACCTCCGGGCACAGCGGATACCTAGGGGTCTGCGTGTACCACTTCATCCCACACTCTTTCGGGACTCTTCCGATTATTGTATCAAGTATGAACAGATACTTAACAAATGTTCTTTTGACATTATCACCCTGACAATCGAGCACCTGCAGAAGGCCATCGCAACAAGCACCGAGTCCATTAAGTCCATCGAGGCACAGCTATCTTCATCTGGTCCCCCGGAAGAACTCACAGCCCTCAGAGATCAGATCTCTAAGAACATTGAGAAGCACCGATGGGAGACGGAGGAAAGAAAACACATCAAATTTAACAGAGATACGGAGGACTACAAACGGCAACAGGTGTACAGATGGCAGGACACCTTCTTCGCTCGACAAAATTCATCACGCCAGGCTCCCCGACCCTCTCTTGACTACTCGACATCGGGTTCAGAACAAGAACGAGGTACTTCTTCGGCCATTCCTCCTCGTTTTTTAGGACAACGACAACGTTACCCGCGAAGAAGACAACGAGGCGCGGCCACGGACACAGGAAGGGACTCAGACCATGCGAGAATAACGAGATCACAGGTACTAACCCGCTGGTAATCAATATCTCGGATAGATCCCTGGGGGTGGCGGAATATAGGGTATTACAGAAGGGTCTATCATTTTGCCCCTCATATCAGTGCCACACATTTGATCTCGAAATGGATCTTCATCGATTCTTCCGTTCCCTTAGACTGAAGGCTTTCTTCGCTAATTCACCAGACCCATCCCCGATACATTCTCAAACAGAAACCCCAGGCCATACCCTCTCCTCACGCTCTTTGGGGCTCCATACCAAAAGCCACTTCAGACCTCCACATGGCTCACACGCCATGGAAACCTTTATAGGTTTCATACAACACTCATTTAGAACATTGCTTGAGGACATCAGCAAGGGTAGATTGTCCTATCCCCCTAATCTGTCTACTACGGAACGTCAGGCCCTTCACGGCCTACAAAACGATAACAGTCTGGTCATAAAACCGGCCGACAAAGGGGGCGCCCTGGTAATCATGAACAAGACAGACTATCTAAACGAAATTAGACGCCAGTTGGATAACACTACCGTCTATGTAAAATTACAACGGGACCCCACAGCCACCATTCGACAAACTATTTCTGAAACCCTTATAAAATACACAGATCTCGGGATCCTCGATAGCAAAACATGCGAGTTTCTCACCAACCCCCATCCGGTGATCCCTGTTTTCTACACCATTCCTAAGATTCATAAAAATTTGGAGAAACCACCAGGGAGACCGATAGTAGCCTCCACCGACTCCATCCTCTCCCCACTGGCAGTTTACCTAGAAAAAATCCTAACCCCGCTGATACGAACATCTAAATCCTACATTTTGGACACAGGTTCCTGTTGTGAATTTGGTTTCTGGGCTCCCCCGGTGGTTACTGGTGGTACTGAACTTGTGTGCTTCATCTCCTCTGTTCACCTGTTTTCATCAGGATGTGGGAGTTTCTATTTAGCCTTGCTCCTCAGTCATTTCTATGCCGGCCAACAATGTTACCAGAAGCCTTTCTGTTGCATGTTCCTGCTCCTAGACTACTATCAGCTAAGTTGGACTTGTAGTCCTAAGATTGTTTTTGCATTTTTGTTCCAGTTCTCTGTGTTTGAATATTTCTGAGGCTGGAAGCTCTTGTGAGCTGAAATTGCCACTCTGGTGTCATGAGTTGATATTAGAGTCTTAAAGTAATTTCAGGATGGTGTTTTGAAAGGGTTTTCAGCTGACTGTGAAGTTCCCTTTTCTGTCTTCCTACTATCTAGTAAGCGGACCTCAATTTGCTAAACCTATCTTCATACTTCGTATGTCAATTTCCTCTAAAATCACCGACAATATATGTGGGGGCTACTGTCTGCCTTTTGGGGAAAATTTCTCTAGAGGTAAGCCAGGTCTGTATTTTCCTCTGCTAGGGTCAGTCAGTCCTCCGGCTGGCGCTGGGCGTCTAGGGATAAAACGTAGGCACGCTACCCGGCCACTGTTAGTTGTGCGGTAGGTTTAGCTCACAGTCAGCTCGAGTTCCCATCTTCCAAGAGCTAGTCCTTTTGTATGCTTTACTACGGTCTCTTGCCATTGAGAACCATGACAGGTTCCTTTCTAAACATCCTAAAAGAACTTGGACGAATTCCTCCACAATCTATTCTTGTGACCATGGATGTGAAAGATTTGTACACGTCAATCCCACATATTGAGGGTATCAATTCGGTACACAAACTTCTTACTCAGTCAGGTCTGCTATCTGATGAAGTCAGTCTATGCATTGAGCTGTTAACCATTATTCTCACCCGCAATCATTTTATGTTCCAGGACGATTTCTATCTACAGGTCCGTGGCACCGCGATGGGCTCCAACGTAGCGCCCCCCTATGCAAATTGCTACAAGGCGGACTTTGAAGAGAGTAAGATATACCCACACCCCATGTTCTGTAGCAACGTACTACTCTGGAAACGTTACATAGATGACGTCTTTTGCATATGGGGGGGCACGTTGGAAGCCCTCGCGTCCTTCTTTGATTGTGAGCCAATGTATGTGGGTGTAGCCTTGAGCTAATAAAAATGAAAGTTTGGATCTCTGTCTTTGTTTTTTCAGGAAGACATAATCGGAGTGCTACCCTCTATAAACATAAAAGCCATTCTGCAACATCAGGCTTAGTAATTCTCTTTCATTATTCATTTTTATTTCATGTAATTGTATATATTGTACTGTTTTGTTCCCATTTTGGATCATCTTTGTCTATTTTTTATAAACACGCCTTACCTTTCTGAATTAAATATATACAGTTTAATAGTTTTGCTCCTCTTGTTCTGTAAACCAAACCCCTGAAGCTAAATGCTACCTGTAATGGGTGTCCAATCGGCCTGTATAAGTGATTGGTGATGGAAGCTAGTAGTGGTTTCTTTTTGGGGGGTTTTGTGGAGCTGGCAGTGACTGTAACAAAAAAAAAAAAAAAAAAAAAATATAATATACGTATATATAGTTAGTGATCTATTTCAAGTGTTTATTTCTATTAATGTTGATGATTACACTGGTCAACAGCATTTTTGGTGCCAAAGATATTTCATCGAATTTAGGGTATTTTTGGGGTGCTGATTCTGAATATAGAAAAAACCGTGTGCCAAAAAATCATCATGATGACTGTTATTTATGGTAAACACAGGTACAGGCACATCTTCACAATGAGGGACAGGCCTTCTTGCAGATTCCATGTTACTCCCATTTTCGTTTCTTATGCTTATTGAATCCTTGCACTTTCACTGCACAGAAATAACAGTCATCATGATGATTTTTTGGCTCTCTCCACACCATTGGAACACCAAATTTGAAGCTTTTTCTTTGTCCTTTGCTCCATTTTCGTAATAATTCGATACATGCTTTGCACACTATGTGTGGTGCCCAAAACTTGTCTTGGTCCCCAAGCATAACCCCAAAATAGGCAAAATACACTTTTTTTACGAAGTCTGTTATGTTTCTTCTATGTTTTGGCAGTGTGTATTCACCACAAATGTAACAGAATGAGTCTGGATCGTTAAGACAACTTCTTCTTGATGAGTTCATGCTTTTCACTGGAAAACAGACAACAACATAAAGTTAGTGCAAAAATCAAGCTATGAACAAACTTTTAGAACACTAATTAACACAAAACTATATTGAGAACTGCTCAGTTCAAGTACTAATCCAAAGAAATTAATGAGATAATGCGTCGCATTTACCAACAAGTGCTATAAATAAGATACCAAAAATGTCAAAAACTTGAGCCAATCTGGCAAAACTGATAGCATATTCAGAATCAGCACCCCAAAAATACCCCAAATTCATTAAAATATTTTGGACACCAGAAAAAAAAATTTTTTTTGTTGACCTGTGTTATAGCTTACAGCCAATGAAAACCCAAAAGTCATTATCTCAGTAAATTAGAATACTTTATAAAACCAGCTTGAATAATTATTTTAAAATCCCAAATATTGGCCTACTGAAATGTATGTTCAGTAAATGCACTCAGTACTTGGTCGGGGCTCCTTTTGCAAAAATTACTGCATCAATGTGGTGGGGCATGGATGCTTCTGGCGTTGTCTATTGGTCATGAGTGGCTTGACACAAGGAATGCGACACTTGTATCCCATGTCCTGGATACGTCTGTGTGTGGTGGCTCTTGAAGCAATGACTCCAGCAGCAGTCCACTCCTTGTGAATCTCCCCCAAATTTTTGAATGGCCTTTTCTTAACAATCCTTTCAAGGCTGCAGTTATCCCGGTTGCTTGTGCACATTTTTCTACCACACTTTTTCCTTACACTCATCTTTCCATTAATATGCTTGGATACAGCACTCTGTGAACAGCCAGCTTCTTCAGCAATGACCTTTTGTGGCTTACCCTCCTTGTGGAAAGTGTCAATGACTGCCTTCTGGACATCTGTCAAGTCAGCAGTCTTCCTCATGATTATGGAGCCTACTGACACAGACTAAGAAGCCTTTTTAAATGCTTTGGAAGCCTTTGCAGGTGTTTTTTGTTAATTTTTCTAATTTACTGAGATAATGACTTTAGGGTTTTCATTGACTGTAAGCCATAATCATCAACACTAAGTGTATGTTTCCACATGCTGGATTACATCAGGATTTGCGATGGATTGGATGCTGCGAACAGCCGCAGCCAATCCGCAGCATTCAGATGTTACAGCATAGTGGAGGGGATTTTATGAAATCCCATCTCCACTATGTGTGCACAGCCCCATCTGGCAACCCTGCGTATCTGGACATACGGTGCATCTTTATAGACCGCAGTATGTCTATATTTCTTGCGGAGACGCTCCGTCTCCGCAACATAAATAACTCGGTCTATGAAAACGATGCAGTGATTCTGCATGTGTTCAATTAACACATCCGGAATCACCGTGAGGACAACAGGGAGCGGTGCTTTGGGCGGAGCAGGGTATCCGCTGCGTCCAAAGCGCAGCCATTCCGGCACGTGGAAACATACCCTAACAGAAATAAACACTTGAAATAGATCACTCTGTTTGTAATGACTCTATATAATGAGTTCCACTTTTTGTATTGAAGAACTGAAATAAATTAACTTTTTGATGATATTCTAATTTTGTGAGAAGCACCTGAATGTATGTATGTATGTATGTGTGTATATATATATATGTGGTGTCAGTGATGTGATCTGAGTGATCCCCCTGGCTGTTATCCTTGACAGTGCTAAATATAAGATTAATTTGATACAAATTATAGTATGAATTCATTTCTAGTTATTGGCCCAGCCAATCTGTAGCTATGAATTTTACTCTTAGTTGACATCAATGCGGATCACTCAATGGATTTTTTCTCACTTTTATCTTTCTCTTTAAATAAGTAATTTTGTAATTAAGTTGATATTTTTTCACATGTAACTGTAATATCTCACTTATGTCTATTTTTCTCCAGCAATTTTTGATATTCGCTTTTGATCTTAAACCTTTTTAACTCCACTTGAGCATAAGTGCGGGTATTTCATTGTGTGGTATTCATAATCGAAACGAAATAAACTGAGATGTTTTGAAAATGTTGTTTCAATTTTTTCATCATTTGCATATCATTAACATATCTGTCCATCCTGTAATTTCCCGAATTCCACAACCTTTTCTTCTTAGTGTTGCAATTTCAATGTTGAAAGTTGTAGCATCTCACTGGATCGGATTCGTATATATACGTAAGGAACAGCAGTACAAGCACTTTTACACTTGCCTTTACATTATTATGTGTATTAGTGACCTTGAGACTGACATTAGATATGAATAATGTTCTCATTATTAAATGCAAAGAAAGGATTATTACATGCTGTCAGATGTGTAGATTAAATTGCTAGAAACTAGGAAAACAGATTCAATTAAGATAAATTAAAGTAAGTCTGCTGCTGGAATTACATAGTGTAATCATATAGTAATTAACCCCTATGCCATTCTGTCTTGGTGTAAGAAGTAAAAAATGGTTTCCAGGCTCCAAAATGTTCTTGTTCCCTGCTGTAAATAACTACCGGCCCCCATTTGCCCTGTATATATGCTAGGTCTCAGTGTGGCTTGAAGGGATTTAGCAGAGATCAGAAGCAAATGGAGAAAATTGACTGAGATTTCTCAGGCTCTCTTGTTATTTTTATACAGTTTGTTCATACAGCATTGAGACCCGTTAGTGCCTGTAGTAATCAAATAGGTAGAGGGGGACATCATTGATGTAAAAAAATGAACAAGGACTAAAGGAACAATTTGAAGCCATGTTGCTCCTGTGGTCCAATTTTTATATTCCAAAGTATTTATTAACCTACTTCACAATCCAAGTAAATAACAGGGACTGGTGATATGAACAAACGTGTGCCCAATAAACTTGACTCCCCCTACTGTGAAAATACACTGAAACATATTAACTTTGATAGACTGAGTCGGCCACAGCTTTATTTAAAGATTATTTTACCAACTATTTTTGAAACCAGCAGGGAACCAAAATGGTATGCACCAGCGGACTCCCGGAGGGCAAGTCCGTCTTCAGTTCCTTTAAATCTCCATCCAGATACTTTACCTCCAGCTGTAACTTAATATAAAACAATCAGTAAAACAACTCATAAAACCTCTTTTTTATATATTTTTTTTTATTTATAATATATATATATATATTAAGGGGAGGGAGGGAAGCTCCTTTTTTAGCAGGCACCAGAGAAGAGTGAGAAAAGTACTGGGAAAGGGGGTTTTATTATTGGGAGACAGAATATTTACTTAAAACGGGTTTTGGGGGGATTGAACAAGGGGACAACTGTCAGAGGCTGAAAGTATAGCTAAAACCCCCTTTTAAGGTGTGGCTGAGGATTATAATATTTACCACTGCTGGTGTGTCCAGTGAAATGACTGCTCTCAAAGACAGCTGGCGATACAGTGACAGGAGGATAGCCCTCCTACAGTGTATTACTGAGCTGCAGTGAGAGTTCTCCGGAGTTCATTAGCACTGGTGTTCTCCCTTTACGGCACCACTGCTGCATGGAAAAAATCTCACACACGGTGAGAGCACCGAGCTAATGAACTCCGGTGAACTCACGGCGGCGCAGTGATACACTGCAGGAGCCGATCATCTCCTGCCAGTGTATCGCCGGAGGCCGGGTAGAGCGATCACATCTCTGATGTGACTGTTCTACATGTGAGATCGCCGTTGGACACTCTGATTACCTGGACTACCGCGGACAGGGAGTATATGTTGGTTTATTATTTTACATTATTTCTAGGAGACGAGGGCATCGGTGATTTGGTGTGAGGTGAGTATAATGTTGTTTTTTTTATATGAATATGTACAGTATGTAATGTAACTTCTTTTTTTTTTGTACTGTGAGCACAGGTGCTGGCAGATGATACTACTCTCCCATCAGACATGGCCCAATGGGAGTAATTAACAATAGCAACCCTATTTCCCAGCCAGATAATAATAATAAAAGAAATATATAGAAAAATATATAAAATAGTCTGACAGAGAAAATGGAAATTGCTAAAAAAAGGAATAGCTAACCACTCGGGGAGTAAAAAAAACAAAAAAAACCACAATATAGGAGTTAAAAAAAAAAATATATATAGATATATAATTATTATTATTATTTATTGTTATAGCGACATTTATTCCGTGGCGCTTTACAAGTGTATAATAAGAAAATATATATGAAATAAGGACAATAAAATATGCCTTGATTATATATTATTGGCAAACAATGGCACAAACAATGTACAAGTACTTGGAAGTAATGAATACCACAAAAATCACAAAGGCGGACAAAAAAGGGGGAGATAAAATATAAAATATAAATTATACAAAATATTCTGCAACCATCAGAAAAATAGGACAATGGTGTGCGCATACAATCAGTCCCACACAAAAAAAATATATAAAATAATAAAATAATATATGTGTATAGACAAAAATCAATCTGAAAATGGGACAATGGTGTATACATATAATCAGTCCCACAAAAACTATATATGTATAAAAATGCAACAATATATGTGTAATGGACATTAATCAATATTCACTAAGTGTAGTGTAAAAAACCAAAAGTGCATGTGCACTATATTGTGTTTTTTTGTTTTTTTTTATGGCCCAATGGGAGCCGTAGTCTCATTGTCCCGCATCTGCTTTTTTACCACAGGTCATCGTTGTGGGTCACAGTCAGCTGCGGAATCACACTGACATTTGCCAGCATGATCCCGCAGCTCTGTGACCGACAGTACCGGCAGTAGCATTACCGTGGGTGACAGTCACAGCTGCGGGGTAACGCTGACATGTGACAGCATCACCCCGCAGCTCCTGTCATCGCACGCACTGAGCACTGTGTGCAATGACAGAGGAAAATAAAGCCCACAGCCTATACAGCGGGCTACAACAAAATGGCCATGATCTCCTCCCAGGAGGGCGTGCCCAGGTCACAGTTAATGCGGCTACTGTGTTCGATAGGGTCAGCATCCGACCGCTGATCTCTATGGGCAGCCGTATTTGCAGAGTGTAAGTGCCGTGCAGCGACTCTTACACTCCTGTAAAGGAAAATGGCAGCCCCCAGTGGCTGCAAAAAATAAAAATAAAAAAATAAATACTGTGCACTTGAAAATGTTAGAAAAATAAGGAATTTAACATCTTTATTTTTTTTTAATAGTATAAAAACACGGCACCTTCCCTTTAAACCAGCAGAGAACCCAAATGGTATGCACCAGCGGAATCCCAGAGAGTCAGTCTTCAGTTCCTTTAAATCTCTAACAAGATATTTTACCGAGACAGAGGAGCTCATGTAAACCTATGTCGAGCCCCAACCCCCACTTAGTAGAAAATAATCCTTGCTCGAATCCGTCTTGAAGGACGGAAAGAAATATGTCTAAACCTATATCATATAAGTGAATACCATCTTGGGCCAACAGGCGGCAGTTATCCCCCTCAACCTGCATGTGGAGCACCACCAAGGGCAAGGGATTACTCGGTACCGGGCCCTTCGGTTCTCGTCGGGGATGTCATGGTGGCTGACCCGGTCCACGGCCCTAGGGACGTCCGTTATAAATGGGGGAAAGGTCTTTAAAGGGATAATGTTCGTGACGCCACCTGTGGTATTCGGTCAGGGTGACCGACGCTGCTCAGGGGTCCGCTGGGGATGATGTGATGGCACCTAGATGGTATACCTTCCCACAGGTGAAGTGTATCCCCAGGGCTTCCCAGAGTGTAGATGGTGAATGGTGTGAGGTGCAGTGAATAACGAGGACACCAGGTTGCAGTCTCTTTACCTTTACTGAAGGCTTTAGTGTCCACAGTCCAGGGTACAGATCAGGGCAGGCAGAGTCCGGCCGGTCTGAAGGCAAATCCAGAGTCCCCTTATCCAGGTGGAAATCAGTAGCCTTCCTCTGGCGCCTGAGTGTTGTAGTACCTCCCTGTTGAGCTTCTCGGTAAGGTTATCACAACTAATGTAGATGTTATGTCTCTTTCTCTCTGTCCCCCTGATGGATAGGATAGGACAAACCCATATGACTGACGGCCTGAGGCTTTTTACAGGGACTCTATCACGCCCCGGCCCCCACAAATTGCCACCGTGCCTCCTGGGTATAAGGTCGGGCAGCTAACGTGGAATTAACTATCCTGCCAGTCTCTGAAGTAAAGCGTAGAGACTCCCTCTGTGTTCTGGCTACCGGGGTTCCTGCGCCTCAGAAGGAGGCAGCCTTTCACAGGGCAGAACTCCTTCTGATTTCCTCTCCTTTTGCTGTGACTTCATTTCTCACCCTCTGCAATACACCTCTCTTCTAATGCCTCTTTCTTAGGATGCTGCCGCACGTGGGGCAGGCGCAGCTCCGTGGACCCTCGTGCTCCTCAGACCGCAGTCTGGATCTGACTGCTACTCCCTCCAGCCAGCTTCTGCCTAACTTCCTATCCAGACTACCAGTTTTACCTGATTGTGAGGAGTGCCCTAATAGATAGGAGCGTAGCTCCCTGTTATGTTGGCTGGTGGTTAGGAGCAATAGAAATGACCAGATGAGCAAACTAGCAATACAGGACGAGCTCTGGGAAGTGGAAGTTCTGCTGACCGCAACCGCTAATCCTATCACAACAACTAGAAATAGCCGTGGAGCGTTCCTGACTCTGCCTAGACACCTTTTCACAGCCTAAGAGCTAACTACCCCTAAAGATAGAAAATACAGCCTACCTTGCCTCAGAGAAATTCCCCAAAGAAATAGGCAGCCCCCACATATATTGACTGTGAGTTAAGATGGAAGTCACAAACACAGGAATGAAATAGGTTTCAGCATAGGAGGCCAGACTGAACTAAACAGACTGAGGATAGAAAGGGTATCTTTAGGGTCAGCATAAAAAACTAACAAAAAAACACGCAGAGTGTGCAAAAGGAACCACCGCACCGACTCACGGCGCGGTGGTGCCACTCTGCATCCCAGAGCTTCCAGCTAACAAGATGAAATATAATAGCAAGCTGGACAAAAACACAGTGGTAACAAATAAGCTAGCAGGGACTTAGCTTTTGCTGAAGTAGACAGGTCATCTGAAAGATCCAAGAGAACTGAACCAGTACTAGGACATTGACAGCTGGCATCAAGTAACGATCTGAGTGGAGTTAAATAGAGCAGCCAGCCAAGGACTGAATGAGATCAGCTGGAGAAGGAATCTCAGAACCAGCAGCTCCACTCACAGCCACCAGAGGGAGTCCATGAACAGAACTCGCCGAAGTACCATTCATAACCACAGGAGGGAGCTCGAGATCAGAATTCACAACAGTACCCCCCCCCTTGAGGAGGGGTCACCGAACCCTCACCAGAGCCTCCAGGCCGCTCCGGGCGAGCCAAATGAAAGGCACGAACAAGATCGGCAGCATGAACATCAGAGGCAACTACCCAGGAATTATCCTCCTGACCATAACCTTTCCACTTGACTAGGTACTGAAGTTTCCGTCTCGAAATACGAGAATCCAAAATCTTCTCCACCACATACTCCAACTCCCCCTCAACCAACACCGGGGCAGGAGGATCAACGGAGGGAACCACAGGAGCCACATATCTCCGCAACAACGACCTATGGAACACATTATGGATGGCGAAAGAAGCTGGAAGGTCCAAAAGAAATGACACAGGATTAATAATTTTGGAAATCTTATAAGGACCAATGAAACGAGGCTTAAACTTAGGAGACGAAACCTTCATAGGAACAAAACGAGATGACAACCAAACCAAATCCCCAACACGAAGTCGGGGACCAACACAGCGACGGCGGTTAGCGAAACGTTGAGCCTTCCCCTGGGACAATGTCAAATTGTCCACTACGTGAGTCCAAATTTGCTGCAACCTGTCCACCACAGAATCCACACCAGGACAGTCCGAAGGCTCTACCTGCCCTGAAGAAAAACGAGGGTGGAAACCAGAATTACAGAAAAAAGGCGAAACCAAAGTGGCCGAGCTGGCCCGATTATTAAGGGCGAACTCAGCCAAAAGCAAAAAGGACACCCAATCATCCTGATCAGCAGAAACAAAGCATCTCAGATATGTTTCCAAAGTCTGATTGGTTCGTTTGGTTTGGCCATTTGTCTGAGGATGGAAAGCTGAAGAAAAAGACAAATCAATTCCCATCTTAGCACAAAAGGACCGCCAAAATCTTGAAACAAACTGGGAACCTCTGTCCGACACGATGTTCTCCGGAATGCCATGTAAACGAACCACATGCTGGAAAAACAATGGAACCAAATCAGAGGAGGAAGGCAATTTAGGCAAAGGTACCAAATGGACCATCTTAGAGAAGCGATCACAAACCACCCAGATAACTGACATCCTCTGAGAGACAGGGAGATCTGAAATAAAATCCATGGAAATATGCGTCCAGGGCCTTTTCGGGACCGGCAAGGGCAAAAGCAACCCACTGGCACGAGAACAGCAGGGCTTAGCCCGAGCTCAAGTCCCACAGGACTGCACAAAAGAACGCACATCTCGTGACAAGGAAGGCCACCAAAAGGATCTAGCCACCAAATCTCTGGTACCAAAGATTCCAGGATGACCAGCCAACACCGAACAATGAACCTCAGAGATAACTCTACTAGTCCATCTATCAGGGACAAACAGCTTCTCCGCTGGACAACGGTCAGGTCTATCAGCCTGAAACTCCTGCAGCACCCGCCGCAAATCAGGGGAGATGGCAGACAAAATTACCCCCTCTTTGAGAATACCAGCCAGCTCAGGAACTCCCGGAGAATCAGGTACAAAACTCTTTGAAAGGGCATCAGCCTTCACATTCTTAGAACCCGGAAGGTACGAAACCGCAAAATTGAAGCGGGAGAAAAACAGCGACCATCGAGCCTGTCTAGGATTCAACCGCTTGGCAGACTCGAGATAAGTCAGATTCTTGTGATCCGTCAAGACCACCACGCGATGTTTGGCTCCCTCAAGCCAATGTCGCCACTCCTCAAACGCCCACTTCATAGCCAACTACTCTCGATTACCCACATCATAATTGCGCTCAGCAGGCGAAAACTTTCTAGAAAAGAAAGCACATGGTTTCATCACAGAGCCATCAGAACCTCTTTGAGACAAAACAGCCCCTGCTCCAATCTCAGAAGCATCCACCTTGACCTGAAACGGAAGCGAAACATCTGGCTGACACAACACAGGGGCAGAAGAAAATCGACGCTTCAGCTCCTGAAAAGCCTCAACGGCCGCAGAGGACCAATTGACCACATCAGCACCTTTCTTGGTTAAATCAGTCAATGGTTTAACAACACTAGAAAAATTAGCGATGAAGCGACGGTAAAAATTAGCAAAGCCCAGAAATTTCTGAAGGCTCTTCACAGAAGTAGGCTGAGTCCAATCATAAATGGCCTGAACTTTAACAGGGTCCATCTCGATAGTAGAAGGGGAAAAAATGAAGCCCAAAAATGAAACCTTCTGAACTCCAAAGAGACATTTAGACCCCTTCACAAACAAGGAATGAGCACGAAGGACCTGGAACACCATTCTGACCTGCTTCACATGAGACTCCCAATCGTCCGAAAAGACCAAAATATCATCCAAATATACAATCATGAATCTATCCAGGTACTTTCGGAAGATGTCATGCATAAAGGACTGAAACACAGATGGAGCATTAGAAAGCCCGAATGGCATCACCAAGTAATCAAAATGGCCCTCGGGCGTATTAAATGCTGTTTTCCATTCGTCGCCCCGTTTAATACGTACAAGATTATACGCCCCTCGAAGATCTATCTTGGTGAACCAGCTAGCTCCCTTAATCCGAGCAAACAAATCACACAGTAGCGGCAAAGGGTACTGAAATTTGACGGTGATTTTATTAAGAAGGCGGTAATCTATACAAGGTCTCAGAGAACCATCCTTCTTGGCCACAAAAAAGAACCCTGCTCCCAACGGTGATGACGACGGGCGAATATGCCCTTTCTCCAAGGACTCCTTTATATAGCTCCGCATTGCAGCGTGTTCTGGCACAGATAAATTGAACAGTCGGCCCTTCGGAAACTTACTACCAGGAATCAAATTAATAGCGCAATCGCAATCCCTATGAGGAGGTAGGGCACTGGATTTGGGCTCATCAAATACATCCCGGTAATCTGACAAGAACTCAGGGACTTCAGAAGGATGGGAAGACGAAATAGACAACAATGGGACATCCCCATGTACCCCTTGACAACCCCAACTGGATACAGACATTGATTTCCATTCCAATACAGGATTATGGACCTGTAGCCATGGCAAACCCAAAACGACCACATCATGCAGATTATGCAACACCAAAAAGCGAATATCCTCCTGATGTGCAGGAGCCATGCACATGGTCAACTGAGTCCAGTGCTGAGGCTTATTCTTGGCCAAAGGTGTAGCATCAATTCCTCTCAATGGAATAGGATACTGCAAGGGCTCCAAGAAAAAAACACAGCGCCTAGCAAACTCCAGGTCCATCAAATTCAGGGCAGCGCCTGAATCCACAAATGCCATAACAGAATAGGACGACAAAGAGCAAATCAGAGTAACGGACAAAAGAAATTTTGTCTGTACCGTACCAATGGTGGCAGGCAGACCTAGCGAACCGTTTAGTGCGCTTAGGACAATCAGAGATAGCATGAGTGGAGTCACCACAGTAAAAACACAGCCCATTCTGACGTCTGTATTCTTGCCGTTCAGCTCTGGTCAAGGTCCTATCACATTGCATAGGCTCAGGCTTCTGCTCAGAAAACACCGCCAAATGGTGCACATTTTTGCGCTCACGTAAGCGTCGATCGATCTGAATGGCCAAGGACATAGACTCATTCAGACCAGCAGGCGTGGGGAATCCCACCATAACATCCTTAAGGGCTTCAGAAAGACCCTTTCTGAAAATTGCTGCCAGGGCACACTCATTCCACTGAGTAAGCACAGACCACTTTCTGAACTTCTGACAATATACCTCCGCTTCATCCTGACCCTGACACAAAGCCAGCAAAATTTTCTCTGCCTGATCCACGGAATCTGGTTCATCATAAAGCAATCCAAGAGCCAGAAAAACGCATCTACATTATGCAATGCAGGATCTCCTGGTGCAAGGGAAAATGCCCAGTCTTGAGGGTCGCCACGTAGCAAAGAAATAATGATTTTTACTTGCTGAATGGGGTCACCAGAGGAGCGGGGTTTCAAAGCAAAAAACAGTCTACAATTATTTTTGAAATTCAGGAACTTAGATCTATCCCCAGAAAACAAATCAGGAATTGGAATTCTGGGTTCTAACATCGGGTTCTGAACTACATAATCTTGAATGCTTTGTACCCTTGCAGTGAGTTGATCCACACAAGAGGACAGACCTTGAATGTCCATATCTACACCTGTGTCCTGAACCACCCAGAGGTTAAGGGGAAAAGAAATACAAAACACACTGCAGAGAAAAAAAAATGGTCTCAGAACTTCTCTTATCCCTCTATTGAGATGCATTAGCACTTTGCGGGCCAGCTGTACTGTTATGTTGGCTGGTGGTTAGGAGCACTAGAAATGACCAGATGAGCAAACTAGCAATACAGGACGAGCTCTGGGAAGTGGAAGCTCTGCTGACCGCAACCGCTAATCCTATCACAACAACTAGAAATAGCCGTGGAGCGTTCCTGACTCTGCCTAGACACCTTTTCACAGCCTAAGAGCTAACTACCCCTAAAGATAGAAAATACAGCCTACCTTGCCTCAGAGAAATTCCCCAAAGAAATAGGCAGCCCCCACATATATTGACTGTGAGTTAAGATGGAAGTCACAAACACAGGAATGAAATAGGTTTCAGCATAGGAGGCCAGACTGAACTAAACAGACTGAGGATAGAAAGGGTATCTTTAGGGTCAGCATAAAAAACTAACAAAAAAACACGCAGAGTGTGCAAAAGGAACCACCGCACCGACTCACGGCGCGGTGGTGCCACTCTGCATCCCAGAGCTTCCAGCTAACAAGATGAAATATAATAGCAAGCTGGACAAAAACACAGTGGTAACAAATAAGCTAGCAGGGACTTAGCTTTTGCTGAAGTAGACAGGTCATCTGAAAGATCCAAGAGAACTGAACCAGTACTAGGACATTGACAGCTGGCATCAAGTAACGATCTGAGTGGAGTTAAATAGAGCAGCCAGCCAAGGACTGAACGAGATCAGCTGGAGAAGGAATCTCAGAACCAGCAGCTCCACTCACAGCCACCAGAGGGAGTCCATGAACAGAACTCGCCGAAGTACCATTCATAACCACAGGAGGGAGCTCGAGAACAGAATTCACAACAGCTCCCCCTGGTGGGCTGGAGTGTGAAGTGTGTTGTGTGGTTTGTGATACCTGGTAAAGAGATCTCCTTTATTGCCCTCAGATGTAATATCACTCCCCCTGGTGGAAGAACGACATTACTGCAACGACCAGGACTCTGGCGCGCTGCACATGTGACGGATAACAACACGCAATGAGAGCATGACGAAATGCAAAACCCAACAATTAATAGTTCTTCGGGTCTGGTGTATAACTAAAGCATCCCTGACCATACCAAAATTATTTCTGGGAAAAATACGATACAGTTTAGATCTGCCCTCAAAGTCATGACTTCAGCCATTTTTAGAAAGTAGAAGTCGTTGCCCCCAGCATGTGTAATTAGAAAAACTGGAGAACCAGATATTTTGCAAATCTCCAAAGTCTCATGTAAAATCTGGGACAAGGTTAAACCCCGGATTCCTCTATATATCACTTCTGCATTCCAAAATTACAGATTCTTGCCACCAGGTCTGCATTCATCCCTCTGCGTTGCCCAAAAGACATATGATTTTCCCAAAAACATACCTTTGGCTTCCGACAACCTAAAAGATAAATTTTAGTTTAAAAGTTCAGAGTAGATATAAATTGCAAAACATTCAGATTTCCAACAACCAATCCTTTGAACTACTTCATTAGATAAGCCTGCCCTGGACACCTCTGTAGATGTGCCAATTCTAAATTAATAAGTACCAAATTCACTAGGGCAAGTGCCCACAAAAGCTAAACAGTGCTGTAAGATGGACTGAAACTGACAGCGGGTAAAGAGCTACTGTCAGAATGAGTTAAAAAATGTATACCCGCTGGTCAAAAAGACACTGTTAGGGTTGGCGGAACGCACCGAATATATATATTTATTAGAAGAAGTTGGTGCGTTCGCAACCCGGGATCCACCGTGCAGGAAAGCACCTGCAGCTAGATATGGCGGTATAATTTAGTAATATAAACAGACTCTGTTACTTCACAGAGTCTGTTAGCAAGGATAATGCTGTGCCCTGTTTGGCTCACAGAGGAACACAGCTACTTAGAGCAGATGGTGGTCATGCAGTCAAATGCAAACACGCAGCTCCTCGCCGGAGGTGCCAGCATTCTAGGGGCTTATTTCAGCCGGGTCCCTGAATACACACATACATATACACACACAAACATGACCACACTGGCGCTGAGCTCGTACATAAATTGACACTAGCGCATGGCAGTGCGGTCATGCGCACCTCTTATAGCTGCAGCAAGTACAGGACCTTCCTAGAAGGACCAATGAGAGACTGCCACAGACATTGAACACCTTCCTAGAGGACCAATAGGATTTGCTGCAGTACCTGAGCATGCGACCCTTGATCTCCAATGAGAGATCTTACCCTGGGCATGCTCAGAAGAGGAAAAGTAGGACTTAGTCCCAAAGACGTCTGCTCGCTGCTGACCAGTACTGGCCACAATGGCAAAAGCTGGAAGGACAGCAGTAACCCTTCGCACAGTGTCAGACTGAGCATGACGCTGGGACCGATGCCTCCGCTGAGCAGGTTCCACTGCGGCAGGAAAAGAATGGGAGACCGCAGCGGAGATGGCTCGAGATTCCCCCTGTGCAGAGGACAGGAACTCGACCCCCAACAGAGAGATAATCAAGAACCATGCAAATGGAACATACAGCACCTTCGACCCTTTTAAGCGGAAGCCAAGTGCCATGACTGAACTGATCTGTCTTGGAACGACGAACGCGACTTGACTCATTGCCGATGATGTCACCTTTTAACACCCCCCCCCCGACTCGTCTACCTGGAGGGCCTCGAAAAAAGCTGAAGAAAAGGCCACACTATATAAACACGCCTCATATCTTTCGAGCAAACTGTTTGGGCAGCAGCAATCAAGTGGCTTAACACAAAATAAGAAAGAATAATAATAATAATTTTATTTATATAGCACCAACATATTCCGCAGCGCTTTACAAATTATAGAGGGGACTTGTACAGACAATAGACATTACAGCATAACAGAAATCACAGTTCAAAACAGATACCAAGAGGAGTGAGGGCCCTGCTCGCAAGCTTACAAGCTATGAGGAAAAGGGGAGACACGAGAGGTGGATGGTAACAATTGCTTTAGTTATTCGGACCAGCCATTACTGTAAGGCTCGAGTGTTCATGTAAAGCTGCATGTACCAGTTAACTGCCTAAGTATGTAGCAGTACAGACACAGAGGGCTATTAACTGCATAAAGTGTATGAGAACATGATGCGAGGAACATTTTGTTTATTTTTTATTTATTTATATTTTATTTTTTTAATGGGCCACACAGGGATAGTTAGGATAGTGCTTTGAGGCAGTAGGCCAATCTGAACAAATGAGTTTTTAGGGCACGCTTAAAACTGTGGGGATTGGGGATTAATCGTATTAACCTAGGTAGTGCATTCCAAAGAATCGGCGCAGCATGTGTAAAGTCTTGGAGACGGGAGTGTGTGGTTCTGGTTATTGAGGATGCTAACCTGAGGTCATTAGTGGAGCGGAGGGCACGGATAGGGTGGTAGACTGAGACCAGAGAGGAGATGTAGAGTGGTGCTGAGCCATGGAGTGCTTTTTGGATGAGGGTAGTAGTTTTGTACTGGATTCCGGAGTGGATGGGTAACCAGTGTAATGACTGGCACAAGGTAGAGGCATCGGTGTAACGGTTGGTGAGGAATATGATCCTGGCTGCAGCATTCAGGACAGAGTCGAATGTAAGAAAAGGGCGAATTCTAGAAATGTTTTTGAGATGTAGATAAGAAGAGCGAGCCAGTGATCGGATGTGGGGGGTGAATGAAAGCTCGAAATCAAGTATGAGCCCAAGGCAGCGGGCATGTTGCTTTGGAGTAATGGTGGAACCGCACACGGAGATGGCAAGAAATGGGGTGCTGACTTTTCTTCCTAACAAGCTCCTTCTTCCAACCCTTAAAAGCTTGTCTAATAAGAAAAGATTTGAATGAGATTAACCATGCCTTGAAAAATAAAATAAAAGCTTAAACCCGCTAGTTTACGCTGAGCCATAGAGGCGGATACACCCACGTCCCTGAGATATAAAAAATACTGAACTTTGTTGCCTAAAAGAAAGGAAAACTTTGTTATCATAAAAATTTGGTCCAGAAAAATGACACCACTCGTTCCATGCTTTACCATAATTGCTCCATGTAACGGGAGCCACTGAAGACCTGACCAAGGACAACATCCTATCGTTGGTTCCTCCCATAGCGCCGGAGGGCATGGTATCCCTTCCCTGAAAGCTCCTTGCATGAGTTCCCAAAATTCCTGTTAATGGAAAAATGACAGAGCATCAGCACAAACATTCTTAACCCCTGGGACATGATTAGATCTAAGCCAAATATAAAAGTGAAGGCACAGAAGTACCAAGTGACTGTGTAGCACTAAAATCAGTAAGAAAGAACATGTGGGGTTGTTTATGCAAGTTACCATGCCAGAGTTGTCTGTACAGAAGCACACCCTCATGATTGCGAACCTGGGTACCCTAGAGTTCTATAGCTATGCACCAGGCCTTTGGCCAAACATCTGCACCCCATTCGCTATTTAAAATGGCTCAAAAAAACAGATGACCCAACATAATTTGACATATACTTCCATTGTTTGACAACTGATGCGACCATTGTAGTTCTGAAGGAAAATCCTCTAGATGTTCAGATCTGGCTACAAGTGATGAGCAAGTCTACTCGTTGCTCGGGTTTTCCCAAGCACGCTCGGGTGATCTCTGAGTATTTGGAGATTAAGGGTATGTGTCCACGTTCAGGATTGCATCAGGATTTGGTCAGGATTTTTCATCAGTTTTTGTAAGCCAAAACCAGGAGTGGAACAATTAGAGGAAAAGTATAACAGAAACATATGCACCACTTCTGCATTTATCACCCACTCCTGGTTTTGGCTTACAAATACTGATGGAAAATCCTGACCAAATCCTGAACGTGGACACATACCCTAAGTTTTTATCACCGCAGCTGAATGATTTACAGCTACTAGATGTTAGGTGTCAAGTTCCCATCGCTGCACAGGGGGAATCTCGAACCATGTCCGCGGCGGTCTCCCATTCTCCTTCAGCCACAGTGGAGCCTGCTCAGCAGAAACATCGGTCCCAGCGTCTGACTCAAGCAGATACTAAGCATTTGGTTACAGCTACTATTCCAGGCTCAGCCTTTGAAACCAGCATTAATCAGCGGCGAGCAGACATTCCAGGGACTAAAGCCCCCGTCTCACATAGCGAGATCGCTAGCGAGATCGCTGCTGAGTCACTAGTTTTGTGACGCAACAGCGACCTCCATAGCGATCTCGCTATGTGTGACACGTACCAGCGATCAGGCCCCTGCTGCGAGATCGCTGGTCGTGTCGGAATGGCCTGGACCTTTTTTTGGTCGTTGAGGCCCCGCTGACATCGCTGAATCGGTGTGTGTGACACCGATCCAGCGATGTCTTCACTGGTAACCAGGGTAAACATCGGGTTACTAAGCGCAGGGCCGCGCTTAGTAACCCGATGTTTACCCTGGTTACCAGCGTAAATGTAAAAAAAAACAAACAGTACATACTCGCCTTCTGATGTCCGTCAGGTCCCTTGCCGTCCGCTTCCTGCTCTCGTTGACTGCCGGCCGTACAGTGAGAAGTGAGAGCACAGCAGTGACGTCACCGCTGCGCTCTGCTCTCAGTGTACGGCCGGATCTCAGTCAGAGCAGGAAGCAGACGGCAAGGGACCTGGACACCGAAAGGCGAGTATGTACTGTTTGTTTTTTTTGGTAACCAGGGTAAACATCGGGTTACTAAGCGCGGCCCTGCGCTTAGTAACCCGATGTTTACCCTGGTTACCGGGTGCTGCAGGGGGACTTCGGCATCGTTGAAGACAGTTTCAACGATGCCGAAGTCGTTCCCCTCATCGTTGATCGCTGGAGAGAGCTGTCTGTGTGACAGCTCCCCAGCGACCACACAGCGACTTACCAACGATCACGGCCAGGTCATATCGCTGGTCGTGATCGTTGGTAAATCGCTATGTGAGACGGGGCCTTAATTCCTGCTTTTCTTCTACTGCGCATGCCCACGGGACAACCTCTCATTGGTCGGGGGGTCACAAGCTCAGGTCCTGTAGCAGCTCCGATTGGAGCACTAGGAAGGTCCTGGAAGGCTACAGATATAAAAGGTTTGCATGGCTGCTCGGCCATGCACTAGTATAAATCAGAAATCATGTGTGTGTGGATGTGTGACTGAATCTGGTGAAAGCTCCTTATTCATACCCATCCCTAGTGTTGTTGAATGTACTTGGGTGATTGAGCTACCTAGCGCCAGACTGTGCCATCCAGCACTAGGCATGAGTACACAGCGTCAATTAGCAGCGACCGCCAGTGCGGCGCCTTGCGCAACTAGTGCGCTTTCCTGGCCCTAGTTTGGGTGGTTATAGGTGTCCGCCAGAGTGGCGCTGTACACACTCAGTGCGGTAAATCATTATTTAGGTTTTTCCCTGGCACCGCAGTTGCGGCGCCGAGTGCTAGTAGTCTAGAGGGACTCTAACCTCGTGTCCTTGGGGCAGAGTCCTGTGACCCAATACTAGCATTCACTCTGCGGTATTGCGGCCCTATGACGCAACAGGGTTCACTTCCTTACATACTGTGGGAAGCTAACCCTTGTGTGTTCACATTATACCGCAATATACTGTCCGCCATTACCGAGCAGCAGGTGTCATATCTGCACGGTGGACCCCAGGCTGCGAACGCACCTTATACCATCCTTATAATTATTTGGTGCGTTCCGCCAGCCCTAACACTAGACAGCTTGATTACATGTGAGTATTCCCTAGCAACCAGGCAACCCCCACATGTACTGAGCCTGGCTAATAGCTGTAAATCATTCAGCTAAGGTGATGAAAGCTTAATCTCCGAACACTAACAAATACTCGGAGATCACCCGAGCATGCCCTGTAAAACCCGAGCAACGAGTACACTCGCTCATCATTACTGGCTACCCTTATGTGATGCTCTGGTCTAGAAATATCTTTGATGGCAAGCGACAGACGCCGGGAGGAATCCCTGCCAATGGGCATGACTTGACAGGTGAAAACCATGAGCCCATGAAGCAATTGCATCTGCTTAAAAGTCACTTTAATGACAGCACAAAACCTAGGATCATGTTCAGGATATTTTCTAATCTTTCTTGCGATAATCTAAAAGCCATGTTGTCAGAAACTAATTAAATATCTAGGAAGGACCATTTAGTAATGTAAATGTTTTTTCAGGAGAAAGGGGATCAGCAAAAGACTGCATCCTGTTGCAAAAAGAGTCGAGAAGAAAGTGACAGTGGTTTTTATCACACGGGGAGAAAAAAAATAGTCTAAATAGTGTATAATGGCAACATAACCAGTCTCAAAGTGTACCACCCACTCTAAAAAGCTGCTAAACATTTCAAAGTAGTGGCAGGAAATAGAGCAACCCATGGGCTGGTATGTTTCATCGTAAAATAACCCATCTAAATGACAGCCTAAAAGGTGCTGACAATCAGGGTTCACAGGAAGCAAGCGAAAGGCCGACTCGATGTCAGATTTCACCATGAGGGCTCCTTGGCCTGCTTTCTTCATGAATTCTACCGCTCTGTCAAGGAAGACATAAGAAACCAATGCGTCATCTCGGAGATGCCATCGTTCAAAGACGCGGCCCTGGGATAGGACAGATGATGAATTAAACATAATTTATTTGGCTCCTGTTTGGAAACTATCCCCTAACGGACAAACTCTAAAATTAACAGGTGGGGTTAAAAGGGGGAGGAGTGGGGCTTGGAAAAGACCCACAATTGTACCCAGGGCAACTTCTTTTGTAATCGTTTCTCTAGCAATGACTGGGTTTTCAGTAACAGATTTCAAATTGCTACCTAAAGAAGGGTTGCTGGGAAATAAAAAGAGGCTGAAGAAACCAAAAGTAAAACCAAAGTAGACGTAAGCACCAGCGTCTGTTTTGGGGTACTGATCTAACCACGACTTCACGACAAGGTTCACTGGCGTCCCTGCCTTCATTTGAACTTGCTGGCTTACCCGATGGCTTACCTGACTTGGTGCAACGAACTGCTTGGTGCTGGGCTCTGCAAGCCCAACATTCATGTTTATATTTGCAAAGTCCATAGAACCTGCAGTGGCCTTAAGCCGACACGCTTCAGGACAGTGTAGGGCCAGCACCCCTTGAGAGAGGGAAGAGGCGGTGGTGAATGAGGATTGAAAGAGGGGGGTCCTTTATGACATCATTAATCTAAGCCGAATATTAGTGTCCTTGACCCCTCACCCAATGTCCGGCAATAGTGACAGACGCCTCCTGAATTCTTCATCATATTTGTGCCATGCACTGTCCCCTGTGGGATTTCAAAGCATTGTAAGTAAGAGTCCATATATATAAATAATTCTGAACACCATTCCAGATGCTGCTGATCCATGATGCAGCCATGCATCACAAAGGTTTACAACCAACTTTTTGTGGTTTTTGCTACTTTTGTGCGTCTGTCAAATGACCTTTCAACCGTGAACCTGCACTCTTTATCCACTGTGTGCTGTTCTGCAGAAATCAAATTCCCTAAGAGACTAATACCATGAAAGAAAGTTTCTTTATGAAAACCAGCACTGTTATGGCCTGGTGGTTACGGAGCAGTACTGAGATGACCTGGTGGGTAAGACCAATCATGGACAAGCTCAGCGGAGGTGGCAGCTCCACCGACAGTAATCACTGTTATGACCTAGTGATTACGGAGCAGAACTGAAATGACCTGGTGGGTAAAACAAATAAAGTACTAGCTCTGGGGAGGTGGTAGCTTTACTGACCGCAATCCCTACTCCTAACACCAACACTAGAAATAGCCGTGGAGCGTGCCTATCTCTGCCTAGACGCCTCTTCACAACCTAAGAACTAGCAACCCCTGAAGATGGAAACGGAAAACTATCTCGCCTCAGAGAAACCCCCAAAGGAAAGATAGCCCCCCCACAAATATTGACGGTGAGTGGAGAGGGAAATGACAAACTCAGAAATGAAACTAGATTTAGCAAAGGAGGCCAAAACTATCTAAATAGACAGAGATAGAAAAGGCTACTGTGCGGTCAGTATAAAAACTAAAAAAGTCCACGCAGAGTTTACAAAAAATAACCTCCACACCGACTCACGGTGTGGAGGAGCAAATCTGCGACCCCAGAGCTTCCAACTAGCCGGAATAATTCATAATGACAAGCTGGACAAAAGAGACATAACTTAAACTGAACAGAAGGTCATAAGCAGGGAAACACCCAAAAACTAGCAGAACTTATCTTAAGCTGAAATGGACTGGCCAACAGAGAACTTCCAGGAAAGGACTGAATCCACAGGAAGAAACATTGACAGCTGGCATCAACTACAGCCTAAAGCCCAGTTAAATAACAAGGCCAGGGCACCGATTAGTGAAAGCAGCTGCTAAGCTCCACTTGAAACCACCAGAGGGAGCCCAAGAGCAGAACTCCCAAAAATACCATTCATGACCACAGGATGGAGCCCAAGAACGGAACTCACAACAGTACCCCCCCCCCCCTTGAGGAGGGGTCACCGAACCCTCACCAGAGCCCCCAGGCCGATCGGGACGAGCCAAATGAAAAGCACGTACCAAATCGGCAGCATGGACATCGGAGGCAAAAACTCAAGAGTTATCCTCCTGGCCATAACCCTTCCACTTGACCAGATACTGAAGTTTCCGCCTTGAAAGACGAGAATCCAAAATCTTCTCCACCACATATTCCAGCTCCCCCTCAACCAACACCGGAGCAGGAGGGTCAACAGAGGGAACCATGGGCACCACATATCTCCGCAACAAAGATCTATGGAACACATTATGAATGGAAAAAGAAGCTGGAAGGGCCAAATGAAAAGACACCGGATTGATAATTTCCGAAATCCTATAAGGACCGATAAAACGAGGCTTGAACTTAGGGGAAGAGACCTTCATAGGAACATGACGAGAAGACAACCAGACCAAATCCCCAACCTGATGCCGGGGACCAACGCACCGACGGCGGTTAGCAAAACGTTGAGCCTTTTCCTGAGACAATGTTAAATTGTCCACCACATGAGTCCAAATCCGCTGCAACCTGTCCACCACAGAATCTACCCCAGGGCAGTCCGAAGGCTCAACCTGCCCTGAAGAAAAAGGAGAATGAAAACCGAAGTTACAAAAAAAAGGCGAAACCAAAGTAGCCGAACTAGCCCGATTATTAAGGGCAAACTCGGCCAACGGCAAGAAGGTAACCCAATCATCCTGATCAGCAGACACAAAGCATCTCAAATAGGTTTCCAAGGTCTGATTGGTTCGCTCCGTCTGTCCATTTGTCTGAGGGTGAAATGCCGAAGAAAAAGACAAATTAATGCCCATTCTAGCACAAAAGGACCGCCAAAATCTAGAAACAAACTGGGTACCTCTGTCAGACACAATATTCTCTGGAATACCATGCAAACGAACCACATGCTGGAAAAACAAAGGAACCAAATCAGAGGAGGAAGGCAACTTAGGCAAAGGTACCAAGTGGACCATTTTAGAAAACCGGTCACAAACCACCCAGATGACAGACATCTTCTGAGAAACAGGAAGATCAGAAATAAAATCCATGGAAATATGCGTCCAGGGCCTCTCAGGGATAGGCAAAGGCAAAAGCAACCCACTAGCACAAGAACAGCAGGGCTTAGCCCGGGCACAGGTCCCACAGGACTGCACGAAGGAACGCACATCCCGTGACAAAGAAGGCCACCAAAAGGACCTGGCAACCAAATCTCTGGTACCAAAGATCCTAGGATGACCGGCCAACACCGAACAATGAATCTCAGAAATCACCTTACTAGTCCATCTATCAGGAACAAACAATTTCCCCACAGGACAGCGGTCGGGTCTATCAGCCTGAAACTCCTGAAGCACCCGCCGCAAACCAGGGGAGATAGCAGAAAGAATCACCCCCTCCTTGAGAATACCAGCCGGCTCACGGACTCCCGGAGAATCAGGCAAAAAACTCCTAGACAGGGCATCAGCCTTCACATTCTTAGATCACGGAAGATACGAGACCACAAAATCAAAACGGGAGAAAAACAAAGACCACCGAGCCTGTCTAGGATTCAACTGCTTGGCAGACTCAAGGTAAATCAGATTCTTATGATCGGTCAAGACCACAACACGATGCTTAGCTCCCTCAAGCCAATGTCGCCACTCCTCAAATGCCCACTTCATAGCCAACAACTACCGATTGCCGACATCATAATTACGCTCAGCAGGCGAAAACTTTCTGGAGAAGAAAGCACACGGTTTCAACACAGAGCCATCAGAACTTCTCTGAGACAGAACAGCTCCTGCCCCAATCTCAGAAGCGTCAACCTCAACCTGAAAAGGGAGAGAAACATATGGCTGACGCAACACAGGGGCAGAAGTAAAACAACGCTTAAGCTCCTGAAAGGCCTCCACAGCCGCAGAGGACCAATTCACCACATCAGCACCTTTCTTGGTCAAATCGGTCAGAGGTTTAACCACAGTAGAAAAATTAGCAATGAAGCGGCGATAAAAATTAGCAAAGCCCAAAAATTTCTGAAGGCTCTTCACAGATGTGGGTTGAGTCCAATCATAAATAGCCTGGACCTTAACAGGGTCCATTTCAATAGCCGAGGGAGAAAAAATGAACCCCAGAAAAGAAACCTTCTGAACTCCAAAAAGGCACTTAGACCCCTTCACAAACAGTGTATTAGCACGGAGAATCTGAAATACCATCCTGACCTGCTTCACATGAGACTCCCAATCATCGGAAAAAAACAAAATATCATCCAAATATACAATCATGAATTTATCCAGATACTCCCGGAAAATATCATGCATAAAAGACTGAAACACAGATGGAGCATTAGAGAGCCCGAAAGGCATCACAAGATATTCAAAATGGCCTTCGGGCGTATTAAATGCTGTTTTCCATTCATCACCCTGTTTGTTGCGAACAAGATTATACGCCCCTCGAAGGTCAATCTTGGTAAACCAGCTAGCCCCTTTAATCCGAGCAAACAAATCAGAGAGCAAAGGCAAAGGGTACTGGAATTTCACCGTGATCTTATTGAGAAGGCGATAATCTATACAGGGCCTCAAGGAGCCATCTGTTGTGAATTTGGATTCTGGGCTCCCCCGGTGGCTACTGGTGGAATTGAACTGGTGTTTTCATCTTCTCTGTTCACCTGTTCCCATCAAGATGTGGGAGTCGCTATATAACCTTGCTGCTCTGTTAGTTGCTTGCCGGTCAACAATGTTATCAGAAGCCTCTCTGTGCTTGTTCCTGCTCCTAGACAACTACTAGATAAGTTGGACTCTTGTCCATGTTTGTTTTTGCATTTTTGTTCCAGTTCACAGCTGTAGTTTCGTTACTGTGTCTGGAAAGCTCTTGTGAACAGGAATTGCCACTCTGGTGTTATGAGTTAATGTCAGAGTTTTAAAGTAATTCCTGGATGGTGTTTTGATAGGGTTTTCAGCTGACCATGAAAGTGTCCTTTCTGTCTTCTGCTATGTAGTAAGTGGACCTCAAATTTGCTAAACCTATTTTCATACTACGTTTGTTATTTCATCTTGATTCACCGCCAATACATGTGGGGGGCCTCTGTCTCCTTTCGGGGTATTTCTCTAGAGGTGAGCTAGGACTAATATTTTCCTCTGCTAGCATTATTTAGTCCTCCGGCTGGTGCTGGGCATCTAGAATCAACGTAGGCATGCTACCCGGCCACTGCTAGTTGTGCGTTAGGTTTAGTTCGTGGTCAGCTCAGTTCCCATCTTCCAAGAGCTAGTTCCTATATATGCTGATGCTATGTTCTCTTGCCATTGAGAACATGACAGTTTGACCGGCCCACAAAGTGTTAATTGTTTGGGCTGAAGCAGGAGAAAAAGAAGTGTTTAAGGGAATTTTTTTTTTTTCCCCTCAGAGTTTTGCTGCCTAGCCCTTAATTGCTGTCTAGCTGCTTCTTACCTCCTCTTAACCCTTGAATGGCTCTGTGTCCACCTGTTTGTAATGGATCTTCAGAGTGTAACTGCAGGTTTGAATAATCTCGCCACGAAGGTACAAAATTTGCAAGACTTTGTTTGTCATGCACCTGTATCTGAGCCGAGAATTCCTTGGCCGGAATTTTTCTCGGGGAATAGATCTGGGTTTCAGAATTTTCGAAATAATTGCAAATTATTTTTGTCCCTGAAATTTCGCTCTGCCGGAGACCCTGCACAGCAGGTCAGGATTGTGATTTCCTTGCTCCGGGGCGACCCTCAAGACTGGGCTTTTTCATTGACACCAGGGGATCCTGCGTTGCTCAATGTGGATGCGTTTTTTCTGGCCTTGGGGTTGCTTTATGACGAACCTCATTTGGAGCTTCAGGCAGAAAAAACTTTGATGTCCCTATCTCAGGGGCAAGATGAAGCGGAAATTTACTGTCAAAGATTCCGTAAATGGTCTGTGCTTACTCAGTGGAATGAGTGCGCCCTGGCGGCGACTTTCAGAGAGGGTCTCTCTGATGCCATTAAGGATGTTATGGTGGGGTTCCCTGTGCCTGCGGGTCTGAATGAGTCCATGACAATGGCTATTCAGATCGATAGGCGTTTGCGGGAGCGCAAACCAGTGCACCATCTGGCGGTGTCCACTGAGAAGTCGCCAGAGAGTATGCAGTGTGATAGAATTCTGTCCCGAAGCGAGCGGCAGAATTTTAGACGGAAAAATGGGTTGTGTTTCTATTGTGGTGATTCTACTCATGTTATATCAGCATGCTCTAAGCGCACTAAAAAGCTTGATAAATCTGTTTCCATTTGCACCTTACCGTCTAAGTTTATTCTATCTGTGACCTTGATTTGCTCTTTGTCATCTATTACCACGGACGCCTATGTCGACTCTGGCGCCGCTTTGAGTCTTATGGATTGGTCCTTTGCCAAACGCTGTGGGTATGATTTAGAGCCTTTGGAGACTCTTATTCCTCTGAAGGGGATTGACTCCACCCCATTGGCTAATAATAAACCACAATACTGGACACAAGTAACTATGCGTATTAATCCGGATCACCAGGAGATTATTCGCTTTCTGGTGCTGTATAATCTACATGATGATTTGGTGCTAGGATTGCCTTGGCTGCAATCTCACAACCCAGTCCTCGACTGGAGAGCTATGTCTGTGTTGAGCTGGGGATGTAAGGGGGCTCATGGGGATGTACCTGTGGTTTCCATTTCATCATCTATTCCCTCTGAAATTCCTGAGTTCCTGTCTGACTATCGTGACGTCTTTGAAGAATCCAAGCTTGGTTCATTACCTCCGCACCGAGAGTGCGATTGTGCCATAGATTTAATCCCGGGTAGTAAATACCCAAAGGGTCGTTTATTTAATCTGTCTGTGCCTGAACATGCTGCTATGCGAGAATATATAAAGGAGTCCTTGGAAAAGGGACATATTCGTCCATCGTCATCTCCCTTAGGAGCCGGTTTTTTCTTTGTGTCAAAAAAAGACGGCTCTTTGAGACCATGTATCGATTATCGGCTTTTGAATAAAATCACTGTAAAATATCAATACCCATTGCCGTTGCTGACTGATTTGTTTGCTCGCATAAAGGGGGCCAAGTGGTTCTCTAAGATTGACCTTCGTGGGGCGTATAATTTGGTGCGAATCAGGCAGGGGGATGAGTGGAAAACCGCATTTAATACGCCCGAGGGCCACTTTGAGTATTTAGTGATGCCTTTTGGTCTTTCAAATGCTCCGTCAGTTTTCCAGTCCTTTATGCATGATATTTTTCGCGATTATTTGGATAAATTTATGATTGTGTATCTGGATGATATTCTGATTTTTTCGGATGACTGGGACTCTCATGTCCAGCAAGTCAGGAGGGTTTTCCAGGTTTTGCGGTCTAATTCTTTGTGTGTGAAGGGTTCTAAGTGTGTTTTTGGGGTACAGAGGATTTCCTTTTTGGGATATATTTTTTCTCCCTCTTCCATTGAAATGGATCCTGTCAAGGTTCAAGCTATTTGTGATTGGACGCAGCCCTCTTCTCTTAAGAGTCTTCAGAAATTTTTGGGCTTTGCTAACTTTTATCGTCGATTTATTGCTGGTTTTTCGGATATTGCTAAGCCATTGACCGATTTGACTAAGAAGGGTGCTGATGTTGCTGATTGGTCCCCTGACGCTGTGGAGGCCTTTCGGGAGCTTAAGCGCCGTTTTTCCTCTGCCCCTGTGTTGCGTCAGCCTGATGTTGCTCTACCTTTTCAGGTTGAGGTCGACGCTTCTGAGATCGGAGCTGGGGCAGTGTTGTCGCAGAAAAGTTCTGACTGCTCCGTGATGAGGCCTTGTGCCTTCTTTTCCCGTAAATTTTCGCCCGCTGAGCGGAATTATGATGTTGGGAATCGGGAGCTTTTGGCCATGAAGTGGGCTTTTGAGGAGTGGCGCCATTGGCTTGAGGGGGCCAGACATCAGGTGGTGGTATTGACTGACCACAAAAACTTGATTTATCTTGAGACCGCCAGGCGCCTGAATCCTAGACAGGCGCGCTGGTCATTATTTTTCTCTCGGTTTAATTTTGTGGTGTCATACCTACCGGGTTCTAAGAATGTTAAGGCGGATGCCCTTTCTAGGAGTTTTGAGCCTGACTCGCCTGGTAACTCTGAGCCCACAGGTATCCTTAAGGATGGAGTGGTATTGTCAGCCGTTTCTCCAGACCTGCGGCGGGCCTTGCAGGAGTTTCAGGCGGATAGACCGGATCGTTGCCCACCTGATAAACTGTTTGTTCCTGATGATTGGACCAGTAGAGTCATCTCTGAGGTTCATTCTTCTGCGTTGGCAGGTCATCCTGGCATTTTTGGTACCAGGGATTTGGTGGCAAGGTCCTTCTGGTGGCCTTCCCTGTCACGAGATGTGCGAGGCTTTGTGCAGTCTTGTGACGTTTGTGCTCGGGCCAAGCCTTGTTGCTCTCGGGCTAGTGGATTATTGTTGCCCTTGCCCATTCCTAAGAGGCCTTGGACGCACATCTCGATGGATTTTATTTCAGATCTGCCTGTTTCTCAGAAGATGTCTGTCATCTGGGTGGTGTGTGACCGTTTCTCTAAGATGGTCCATTTGGTTCCTCTGCCCAAGTTGCCTTCTTCTTCCGAGTTGGTTCCTCTGTTTTTTCAAAATGTTGTTCGTTTGCATGGTATTCCTGAGAATATCATTTCTGACAGAGGGACCCAATTCGTGTCTAGATTTTGGCGGGCATTCTGTGCTAGGATGGGCATAGATTTATCTTTTTCGTCCGCTTTCCATCCTCAGACGAATGGCCAGACCGAGCGGACTAATCAGACCCTGGAGACATATCTGAGGTGTTTTGTGTCTGCTGACCAGGATGATTGGGTTGCTTTTTTGCCATTGGCAGAGTTCGCTCTCAATAATCGGGCCAGCTCTGCCACTTTGGTGTCCCCGTTTTTCTGTAATTCGGGGTTTCATCCTCGATTTTCCTCTGGTCAGGTGGAATCTTCGGATTGTCCTGGAGTGGATGCTGTGGTGGAGAGATTGCATCAGATCTGGGGGCAGGTGGTGGACAATTTGAGGTTGTCCCAGGAGAAGACTCAGCTTTTTGCCAACCGCCACCGTCGTGTTGGTCCTCGGCTTTGTGTTGGGGATTTGGTGTGGTTGTCTTCTCGTTTTGTCCCTATGAGGGTCTCTTCTCCTAAGTTTAAGCCTCGGTTCATCGGCCCGTATAAGATATTGGAGATTCTTAACCCTGTTTCCTTCCGTTTGGACCTCCCTGCATCCTTCTCTATTCATAACGTTTTTCATCGGTCATTATTGCGCAGGTATGAGGTACCGGTTGTGCCTTCCGTTGAGCCTCCTGCTCCGGTGTTGGTTGAGGGTGAGTTGGAGTACGTTGTGGAGAAAATCTTAGACTCTCGTGTTTCCAGACGGAGACTCCAGTATCTGGTCAAGTGGAAGGGATACGGCCAGGAGGATAATTCTTGGGTGAATGCATCTGATGTTCATGCCTCTGATCTGGTTCGTGCCTTTCATAGGGCCCATCCTGATCGCCCTGGTGGTTCTGGTGAGGGTTCGGTGCCCCCTCCTTGAGGGGGGGGTACTGTTGTGAATTTGGATTCTGGGCTCCCCCGGTGGCTACTGGTGGAATTGAACTGGTGTTTTCATCTTCTCTGTTCACCTGTTCCCATCAAGATGTGGGAGTCGCTATATAACCTTGCTGCTCTGTTAGTTGCTTGCCGGTCAACAATGTTATCAGAAGCCTCTCTGTGCTTGTTCCTGCTCCTAGACAACTACTAGATAAGTTGGACTCTTGTCCATGTTTGTTTTTGCATTTTTGTTCCAGTTCACAGCTGTAGTTTCGTTACTGTGTCTGGAAAGCTCTTGTGAACAGGAATTGCCACTCTGGTGTTATGAGTTAATGCCAGAGTTTTAAAGTAATTCCTGGATGGTGTTTTGATAGGGTTTTCAGCTGACCATGAAAGTGTCCTTTCTGTCTTCTGCTATGTAGTAAGTGGACCTCAAATTTGCTAAACCTATTTTCATACTACGTTTGTTATTTCATCTTGATTCACCGCCAATACATGTGGGGGGCCTCTGTCTCCTTTCGGGGTATTTCTCTAGAGGTGAGCTAGGACTAATATTTTCCTCTGCTAGCATTATTTAGTCCTCCGGCTGGTGCTGGGCATCTAGAATCAACGTAGGCATGCTACCCGGCCACTGCTAGTTGTGCGTTAGGTTTAGTTCGTGGTCAGCTCAGTTCCCATCTTCCAAGAGCTAGTTCCTATATATGCTGATGCTATGTTCTCTTGCCATTGAGAACATGACAGCCATCCTTCTTGGCAACAAAAAAGAACCCCGCTCCCAACGGTGACGAAGACGGGCGAATATGCCCCTTCTCCAAGGACTCCTTTACATAACTCCACATAGCGGCATGCTCTGGCACAGACAGATTGAAAAGTCGACCCTTGGGGAACTTACAGCCAGGAATCAAATTAATAGCGCAATCACAGTCCCTATGAGGAGGCAGAGGACTGGATTTAGGCTCCTCAAATATATCCTGGAAATCCGACAAAAACTCAGGAACTTCAGAAGAAGGGGACGAGGAAATTGACATCAGGGGGATGTCACTAAGTATCCCCTGACAACCTCAACTAGTCACAGACATAGATTTCCAATCCAGCACTGGATTATGTACCTGTAACCATGGAAACCCCAGCACAACCACATCATGCAAATTATGCAACACCAAAAAGCGAATATTTTCCTGATGTGCTGGAGCCATGTTCATGGCTAACTGTGTCCAGTACTGAGGTTTATTCTTGGCCAATGGCGTAGCATCAATCCCCCTCAAGGGAATAGGGCTCTGCAAAGGCTCCAAGGAAAAACCACAGCGCTTGGCAAATTCTAGGTCCATTAAGTTCAGGGCAGCGCCAGAATCCACAAATGCCATTACAGAAAAGGACGACAATGAGCAAATCAGGGTAATAGACAAGAGAAATTTAGGCTGTACAGTACTGATGGTAACCGACCTAGCAACCCTCTTAGTTCGCTTCGGGCAGTCAGAGATAGCATGAGTAGCGTCACTCACCACAGTAAAAATACAGCCCATTCTGACGTCTGAACTCCTGCCGTTCTGCTCTTGTCAAAATCCTATCACATTGCATAGGCTCAGAACTCTGCCCAGAGGACACCGCCATATGGTGCACCATCTTACGTTCACGTAGGCGCCGATCAATCTGAATGGCCAGAGACATTGATTCATTCAAACCAGCAGGCGTGGGAAACCCCACCATAACATCTTTAAGGGCTTCAGAAAGACCCTTTCTGAAAATAGCTGCCAGGGCATCCTCATTCCATTTTGTAAGCACAGACCACTTTCTAAATTTCTGACAATATATCCAGGGGCTGGCTGGCAAATTTTGGCCTGGGGGGCAAGTACACAGCAGTGGCCCATTAGCAGCGGCCCATCCTTAGGCCAGTCTCAAACGTCCAGATAATTCCGGTACCGGAAAAATCGGTACCGGAGTTATCCGTGTCTGTGAGCTCACGTAGGCCATCCGTGTGGCACACGTGTGCCACCCGTGTGCTGACTGGGTACTACACGGACCATGCAGGAGACAGCGCTAGAGATAAGCGCTGTCCCCTGCATCTGGTGCTGAAGCCGCCATTCATATCTTCTCTCCAGCAGCGTTCGCTGGAGAGAAGATATGAAAAATCCTTTTTTTTCTTTTCCCCGTGTTTAAAATAAAGATCCCTGTTCCCACCCCCTGTGCGCCCGGCCGCCGGCATTAAAATACTCACCCGCCTCCCTCGACGCTTGCTCTCCGCCCCGCAGCTTCTCCTGTATGAGCGGTCACGTGGTGCCGCCCATTACAGTCATGAATATGCGGCTCCACCCCTATGGGAGGTGGAGCCGCATATTCATCACTGTAATGGGCGGCACCACATGACCGCTCATGCAGGAGAAGCAGCGGCGCGGAGAGGAGAGAGGAGACATCACGGGAGCTAGGTGAGTATTTCTCTGCATCTGCAAAGGGCCGGGCGGCGCACTGGGGATGGGAGGATACCACCAAAGTTTATTTTTAACGAAAAAATTGATCTTTCATCACTTCTCTCCGGCGAACGCTGCGAGGGAGAAGAGATGAATTAAGCCTTCAGCACCATGCAGGGGGGGGGCAGCGCTTACTGTAAGCGCTGTCTCCAGCACGGCACACGGACTGCACACGGAAAACATGACTTTAATGGGTTCGTGTAATCCGTGCGCTCCCACGAACACTGACATGTCTCTGTGTTTTCCAAACGGACACACGGTCCGCGAAAACACGCTGACGTGCAGAGACACATTGATTTTAATGTGTCTACGTGTGTCAGTGTCTCCGGTACGTGAGGAAACTGTCACCTCACGTACCGGAGCCACTGACGTGTGAAACCGGCCTTATTGTGTTTACCTCTGGCTGATTTTAAAAGGAAGTAGAGGTTACAAGGGTTTAAAAAGATAAAGTCGGAGTAATGATGGGATAGTTGTGGTCAAATGCTGACTAGATTCTCATCCACTTCTCTCAGTGAGCTACTCAGAGAGTTGTCTCAGACTCTAGTCTGCTTGTGAGCATCGCAAGTATGCAAACTCATACTTGCGATCACTACGCTGGCAATTCCAGGGAATCGTGAGCGTTTGTACAGTGCTCTATCATGATTCAGTAGCGTGCCATCACACAGAGTCACTGCAGAAAATCATCTAGAGCCCAGGAAACAGTGTTGGAAAAAATAAGTGTGTGGCTTGGAAATTGCATTTTGTCCTCATAGAATTGATTTATAAATACTCACCTCCATTGTAAAACAAACAAAACAGTCCACCTTAAGAAGCAGTCATTAACTTTTTTCTTTAAATCTGTGTAAGGCTATGTGCACAAGTTCAGGATTTTTCACTTTTTTTCCCCTATAAAAACACGATAAAGACTCTTAAAAAACGCATACATATGCATCCGCAGTTTGTGCATATGTTGCATTTTTTTCCACGAAAAAAGCGCATCGCAGTAAAAAACGCAGCATGTTCATTAATTTTGAGGATTTTTCGCGTTTTTACCACTATATAATGCATTGGGAAAGCTCCGAAAAAAAACGCCAAAAAAAAACACGAAAGCGGATTTCCTGCAGAAAAAGTCCAGTTTTGTTCAGGAAAATTCTGCAGAAAATCCTGACGTGTGCACATAGCCTAAATGTTAGTTTAGTGCCGTGTCAGTATGTTATTGGACTCACAGATCGCAGTCTTCTCCAGTATACAGCATCGCTCATCTTCTAAGTCATCTGAGGGCTATTCAGACTCTATGGGTCACACTGTGCTCTGTGACCCATAAGTGGCTTTTACAATATAAGTCTATGGAGCATGAGAACCAGGCTCAAAATGAGGATCCGTAGACTTACATTGTAAAAAGACTGACAGGTCATATATAGGAGCTTCTCACAAAATTACAATATCATCAAAAAGTGAATTTATTTAATTTCTTCGATACAAAAAGTGAAACTCATATTATATAGAGTCATTACACACAGGAGGATTCTTTTAGGGTGCGTGTCCACGGTCCGGATTGAGCGGAAAACCCGCTCCACCCAAAGCGCCGCCCCCTTCTGTACGAGCGATGATTCCGGATGTGTTCATTGCACACATCCGGAATCACCGCACCCCATACATAGGGCCCTGTGTTTTACCTTGCGGAGACGGATTATCACCGCAAGGTGAACGGACATGCCTTGCTCTAAAAAGACGCGTCGCATGTCCATAAACGCAGGGCCGCCGGATGTGTGTTCACACGCATAGTGGAGACAGAATTTCATAACATCCCCTCCACTATGCTGTAGCATCTGGATGCTGCGGGTTGAACGCTGCGGTTGTACGCAGCTTTCAATCTGCAGCTAATCCGGATGTAATCCAGCCCGTGGACACATACCCTAAAGCAGAATATAATTGACATACAATTATAACCTGTGTAGTGGACCTGGTTACATTTATAAATATGGATACAAGATAATATGTGACTGGTATATGATATATCAGTGACATATCATCTGTATACACATCAAATATAATTTCTCAGAGGGGCCACGTGACAGACCATGACTGTCGTGGAGGCCAAACCAATAAGCTGAAATTAATTCTGCTCAGGGTAGAGCAAAGTTCTGCGCATGTGCGGGCAAAGGCCAAAGAGCACTGACGCATGCGCATTATAGTACTGTGCTCTGCCCTCAGCAGGGCAGACAGAAGCGCGCCTGCACAGGAGCACGATGGGGAACACTGTGTGGATGACATAGGATGCATCACCCAAACGAAGGAGGGAAGGAGAACACCATCGCAAGATGAGAGGAGGCACAAGACCAGCGGCGTCCATCGGACCGGACTGCCCAGTAGGTGAGTATAATAAAACCTATTTTTTTACGTCACAGGGCGTCATATACAAAGCATTAGAACACTGTCACATGGGGCTGAAAGGTGGTGGTCATAGGTTATATGGCAATAACCTGGTGACAGGTTCCCTTTAAGTATACTGACATCTCCCCTATATACAGTATGAGTCCACACACAGCCCGCCATATGAGGTATGAGCCTCCACATAACTTCTTTATCTACAGCATGAGCTGTCACATAACCCCTTATATGGAGTGTGAGCTCAACAGGTTCCCCCTATATACAGTATGAGCCCTCACATAGATCCTTATATTTAGTGTGAGTCCTCACATAGCCCTCTATATACAGTATGAGCCGCCTCATAGACACTTAAAAAATAATGTGAGCCCCCACATGTCCCACTATATTTCGTATGAGCCCTCACATGGCCTCTCTATAAACAGTATGAGCCCCAAATAGCCCCCTATATTCAGTATGAGCCCCTATATAGTATGAGCCCTCACATATCCCCTATATATAGGCACACGTCCTACATATTAATGTATTTTAGCCAAGGTTTTGGGCAATAGATACTATTTAGACTCATGCTGCTATATCGTATATCTATGCTGCTAAAATTCTAAATGATATGAGTTAATTTGCCTCAGTTTTCTTTCAGTACCATTTCCTGTTTTAAATCATTTTAATATTGAAAAAAAAATTTATATTTTTAATACAAGTTTTTGTCAATTCTATTTTATACCAGCAACCAATTAGTGCTTTAGGTATAAATGTTGTATAGACATGAGATGATGTCTGGATGTCTGTAACACAGTTTATTACAGTGATGGCGAAGCTTTTAGAGACAGAGTGCCCAAACTGCAATCTAAAACCCACTTATTTATCACAAAGTGCCAACACGGCAATTTAACCGCAATACTGAGGTTTTATATTAGAAAGACAACACCTACATTAGCGCCCTATAGTGTCTATACTATAGAATAACAAAGAATGATGACCCCATCACAGTGTGATTTTCCAAAGGTAAACCCAAGACAGCTTTCCATACAGTATAATCTGCACAAAATGTCCTCCATACCGTGTAATGGTTCCACATAGTCCTCCATACAGTGTAATGGGCCTCACATAGTGCTCTATACAGCATAACGGGGCTCTGCATTGCCTTCCATACAGAAGTATGGCCCCACATAGTGCTTGATACAGTATTGTGGTCCCAAATGATGCTCTATTCTGTATAATGGCCCCACATAGTGCTCCATACTGTATAATGGCCACACATGATGCTCCATACTGTATAATGGCCCCACATGAAGCTCCATACTGTATAATGGCCACACATTGTGCTCCATACTGTATACTAGCCCCACATGATGCTCCATACTGTAAAATGGAACCAGATGATGCTCCATACTGAATAATGGCCCCACGTGATGCTCCATACTGTATAATGGCCCCACGTGATGCTCCATACTGTATAAAGGCCACACAGTGTTCCATACTGTATAATGGAACCAGATGATGATCCAAACTGTATAATGGCCCCACTTGATGCTTAATACTGTATAATGGACACACAGTGCTCCATACAGTATAATGGCCACACATGATGCTGCATACAGTATAATGGCCCCACATGATGCTGCATACAGTATAATGGTCCCATGTGACGCTGCATATAGTATAATGGCCCCACGTGATGTTGCATATAGTATAATGGCCTCACATTAAAAAAAAAATCAACTTACCTCTGCCCGTTCTGTTGTGAATTTGGATTCTGGGCTCCCCCGGTGGCTACTGGTGGAATTGAACTGGTGTCTTCATCTTCTCTGTTCACCTGTTCCCATCAAGATGTGGGAGTCGCTATATAACCTTGCTGCTCTGTTAGTTGCTTGCCGGTCAACAATGTTATCAGAAGCCTCTCTGTGCTTGTTCCTGCTCCTAGACAACTACTAGATAAGTTGGACTCTTGTCCATGTTTGTTTTTGCATTTTTGTTCCAGTTCACAGCTGTAGTTTCGTTACTGTGTCTGGAAAGCTCTTGTGAACAGGAATTGCCACTCTGGTGTTATGAGTTAATGCCAGAGTTTTAAAGTAATTTCTGGATGGTGTTTTGATAGGGTTTTCAGCTGACCATGAAAGTGTCCTTTCTGTCTTCTGCTATGTAGTAAGTGGACCTCAAATTTGCTAAGCCTATTTTCATACTACGTTTGTTATTTCATCTTAATTCACCGCCAATACATGTGGGGGGCCTCTGTCTCCTTTCGGGGTATTTCTCTAGAGGTGAGCTAGGACTTATATTTTCCTCTGCTAGCATTATTTAGTCCTCCGGCTGGTGCTGGGCATCTAGAATCAACGTAGGCATGCTACCCGGCCACTGCTAGTTGTGCGTTAGGTTTAGTTCATGGTCAGCTCAGTTTCCATCTTCCAAGAGCTAGTTCCTATATATGCTGATGCTATGATCTCTTGCTATTGAGATCATGACAGTTTGACCGGCCCACTAAAGGGTTAAAATCCTTGGCTGAGAAAGGAGAGAAATAAGTAGTCTGCTGAAATTTTTTTTTTTTTCTCTCCTTTGAATGGCTCTGTGTCCACCTGTTTGTAATGGATCTTCAGAGTGTAACTGCAGGTTTGAATAATCTCGCCACGAAGGTACAACATTTGCAAGATTTTGTTTGTCATGCACCTGTATCTGAGCCGAGAATTCCTTTGCCGGAATTTTTCTCGGGGAATAGATCTGGGTTTCAGAATTTTCGAAATAATTGCAAATTATTTTTGTCCCTGAAATCTCGCTCTGCCGGAGATCCTGCACAGCAGGTCAGGATTGTGATTTCCTTGCTCCGGGGCGACCCTCAAGACTGGGCTTTTTCATTGACACCAGGGGATCCTGCGTTGCTCAATGTGGATGCGTTTTTTCTGGCCTTGGGGTTGCTTTATGACGAACCTCATTTGGAGCTTCAGGCAGAAAAAACTTTGATGTCCCTATCTCAGGGGCAAGATGAAGCAGAAGTTTACTGCCAAAGATTCCGTAAATGGTCTGTGCTTACTCAGTGGAATGAGTGCGCCCTGGCGGCGACTTTCAGAGAGGGTCTCTCTGATGCCATTAAGGATGTTATGGTGGGGTTCCCTGTGCCTGCGGGTCTGAATGAGTCCATGACAATGGCTATTCAGATCGATAGGCGTTTGCGGGAGCGCAAACCAGTGCACCATCTGGCGGTGTCCACTGAGAAATCGCCAGAGAGTATGCAGTGTGATAGAATTCTGTCCCGAAGCGAGCGGCAGAATTTTAGACGGAAAAATGGGTTGTGTTTCTATTGTGGTGATTCTACTCATGTTATATCAGCATGCTCTAAGCGCACTAAAAAGCTTGGTAAATCTGTTTCCATTTGCACCTTACCGTCTAAGTTTATTCTATCTGTGACCCTGATTTGCTCTTTGTCATCTATTACCACGGACGCCTATGTCGACTCTGGCGCCGCTTTGAGTCTTATGGATTGGTCCTTTGCCAAACGCTGTGGGTATGATTTAGAGCCTTTGGAGACTCCTATTCCTCTGAAGGGGATTGACTCCACCCCATTGGCTAATAATAAACCACAATACTGGACACAAGTAACTATGCGTATTAATCCGGATCACCAGGAGATTATTCGCTTTCTGGTGCTGTATAATCTACATGATGATTTGGTGCTAGGATTGCCTTGGCTGCAATCTCACAACCCAGTCCTCGACTGGAGAGCTATGTCTGTGTTGAGCTGGGGATGTAAGGGGGCTCATGGGGATGTACCTGTGGTTTCCATTTCATCATCTATTCCCTCTGAAATTCCTGAGTTCCTGTCTGACTATCGTGACGTCTTTGAAGAATCCAAGCTTGGTTCGTTACCTCCGCACCGAGAGTGCGATTGTGCCATAGATTTAATCCCGGGTAGTAAATACCCAAAGGGTCGTTTATTTAATCTGTCTGTGCCTGAACATGCTGCTATGCGTGAATATATAAAGGAGTCCTTGGAAAAGGGACATATTCGTCCATCGTCATCTCCCTTAGGAGCCGGTTTTTTCTTTGTGTCAAAAAAAGACGGCTCTTTGAGACCATGTATTGATTATCGGCTTTTGAATAAAATCACTGTTAAATATCAATACCCATTGCCGTTGCTGACTGATTTGTTTGCTCGCATAAAGGGGGCCAAGTGGTTCTCTAAGATTGACCTTCGTGGGGCGTATAATTTGGTGCGAATCAGGCAGGGGGATGAGTGGAAAACCGCATTTAATACGCCCGAGGGCCACTTTGAGTATTTAGTGATGCCTTTTGGTCTTTCAAATGCTCCGTCAGTTTTCCAGTCCTTTATGCATGATATTTTTCGCGATTATTTGGATAAATTTATGATTGTGTATCTGGATGATATTCTGATTTTTTCGGATGACTGGGACTCTCATGTCCAGCAAGTCAGGAGGGTTTTTCAGGTTTTGCGGTCTAATTCTTTGTGTGTGAAGGGTTCTAAGTGTGTTTTTGGGGTACAGAGGATTTCCTTTTTGGGATATATTTTTTCCCCCTCTTCCATTGAAATGGATCCTGTCAAGGTTCAAGCTATTTGTGATTGGACGCAGCCCTCTTCTCTTAAGAGTCTTCAGAAATTTTTGGGCTTTGCTAACTTTTATCGTCGATTTATTGCTGGTTTTTCGGATATTGCTAAGCCATTGACCGATTTGACTAAGAAGGGTGCTGATGTTGCTGATTGGTCCCCTGATGCTGTGGAGGCCTTTCGGGAGCTTAAGCGCCGTTTTTCCTCTGCCCCTGTGTTGCGTCAGCCTGATGTTGCTCTACCTTTTCAGGTTGAGGTCGACGCTTCTGAGATCGGAGCTGGGGCAGTGTTGTCGCAGAAAAGTTCTGACTGCTCCGTGATGAGGCCTTGTGCCTTCTTTTCCCGTAGATTTTCGCCCGCTGAGCGGAATTATGATGTTGGGAATCGGGAGCTTTTGGCCATGAAGTGGGCTTTTGAGGAGTGGCGCCATTGGCTTGAGGGGGCCAGACATCAGGTGGTGGTATTGACTGACCACAAAAATTTGATTTATCTTGAGACCGCCAGGCGCCTGAATCCTAGACAGGCGCGCTGGTCATTATTTTTCTCTCGGTTTAATTTTGTGGTGTCATACCTACCGGGTTCTAAGAATGTTAAGGCGGATGCCCTTTCTAGGAGTTTTGAGCCTGACTCGCCTGGTAACTCTGAGCCCACAGGTATCCTTAAGGATGGAGTGGTATTGTCAGCCGTTTCTCCAGACCTGCGGCGGGCCTTGCAGGAGTTTCAGGCGGATAGACCTGATCGTTGCCCACCTGATAAACTGTTTGTTCCTGATGATTGGACCAGTAGAGTCATCTCTGAGGTTCATTCTTCTGCGTTGGCAGGTCATCCTGGCATTTTTGGTACCAGGGATTTGGTGGCAAGGTCCTTCTGGTGGCCTTCCCTGTCACGAGATGTGCGAGGCTTTGTGCAGTCTTGTGACGTTTGTGCTCGGGCCAAGCCTTGTTGTTCTCGGGCTAGTGGATTGTTGTTGCCCTTGCCTATTCCTAAGAGGCCTTGGACGCACATCTCGATGGATTTTATTTCAGATCTGCCTGTTTCTCAGAAGATGTCTGTCATCTGGGTGGTGTGTGACCGTTTCTCTAAGATGGTCCATTTGGTTCCTCTGCCCAAGTTGCCTTCTTCTTCCGAGTTGGTTCCTCTGTTTTTTCAAAATGTTGTTCGTTTGCATGGTATTCCTGAGAATATCGTTTCTGACAGAGGGACCCAATTCGTGTCTAGATTTTGGCGGGCATTCTGTGCTAGGATGGGCATAGATTTATCTTTTTCGTCCGCTTTCCATCCTCAGACTAATGGCCAGACCGAGCGGATTAATCAGACCCTGGAGACATATCTGAGGTGTTTTGTGTCTGCTGACCAGGATGATTGGGTTGCTTTTTTGCCATTGGCGGAGTTCGCTCTCAATAATCGGGCCAGCTCTGCCACTTTGGTGTCCCCGTTTTTCTGTAATTCGGGGTTTCATCCTCGATTTTCCTCTGGTCAGGTGGAATCTTCGGATTGTCCTGGAGTGGATGCTGTGGTGGAGAGATTGCATCGGATCTGGGGGCAGGTGGTGGACAATTTGAGGTTGTCCCAGGAGAAGACTCAGCTTTTTGCCAACCGCCACCGTCGTGTTGGTCCTCGGCTTTGTGTTGGGGATTTGGTGTGGTTGTCTTCTCGTTTTGTCCCTATGAGGGTCTCTTCTCCTAAGTTTAAGCCTCGGTTTATCGGCCCGTATAAGATATTGGAGATTCTTAACCCTGTTTCCTTCCGTTTGGACCTCCCTGCATCCTTTTCTATTCATAACGTTTTTCATCGGTCATTATTGCGCAGGTATGAGGTACCGGTTGTGCCTTCCGTTGAGCCTCCTGCTCCGGTGTTGGTTGAGGGTGAGTTGGAGTACGTTGTGGAGAAAATCTTAGACTCTCGTGTTTCCAGACGGAGACTCCAGTATCTGGTCAAGTGGAAGGGATACGGCCAGGAGGATAATTCTTGGGTGAATGCATCTGATGTTCATGCCTCTGATCTGGTTCGTGCCTTTCATAGGGCCCATCCTGATCGCCCTGGTGGTTCTGGTGAGGGTTCGGTGCCCCCTCCTTGAGGGGGGGGTACTGTTGTGAATTTGGATTCTGGGCTCCCCCGGTGGCTACTGGTGGAATTGAACTGGTGTCTTCATCTTCTCTGTTCACCTGTTCCCATCAAGATGTGGGAGTCGCTATATAACCTTGCTGCTCTGTTAGTTGCTTGCCGGTCAACAATGTTATCAGAAGCCTCTCTGTGCTTGTTCCTGCTCCTAGACAACTACTAGATAAGTTGGACTCTTGTCCATGTTTGTTTTTGCATTTTTGTTCCAGTTCACAGCTGTAGTTTCGTTACTGTGTCTGGAAAGCTCTTGTGAACAGGAATTGCCACTCTGGTGTTATGAGTTAATGCCAGAGTTTTAAAGTAATTTCTGGATGGTGTTTTGATAGGGTTTTCAGCTGACCATGAAAGTGTCCTTTCTGTCTTCTGCTATGTAGTAAGTGGACCTCAAATTTGCTAAGCCTATTTTCATACTACGTTTGTTATTTCATCTTAATTCACCGCCAATACATGTGGGGGGCCTCTGTCTCCTTTCGGGGTATTTCTCTAGAGGTGAGCTAGGACTTATATTTTCCTCTGCTAGCATTATTTAGTCCTCCGGCTGGTGCTGGGCATCTAGAATCAACGTAGGCATGCTACCCGGCCACTGCTAGTTGTGCGTTAGGTTTAGTTCATGGTCAGCTCAGTTTCCATCTTCCAAGAGCTAGTTCCTATATATGCTGATGCTATGATCTCTTGCTATTGAGATCATGACACCGTTCCAACGCTGATCTGGTCTCTTCATCTATCAGTCCTACCTGTGGGCACGGGCGCCATCTTGGCAATAGTGCCGCCACCACTCTTCTCAGCCCGCACGCTATCCTCATCCTCAGCTTGTGCGCAGACTGATGGAACGGCGCGTGGCCTGATGGGGGAGTTAGGAGCAGAGGAGAGTGGCCGCGGCATCGGCGCAAGGGAAGAGTGGTGGCAGCGATAGTGCTGAGATGGCGCACGTGCCCACCGGGAGCGCTCTGTGTGCCCCCTCTGGCATGCGTGCCATAGGTTCACCACCACTGGTATATTACACACCAGTCATACACTAATCTGTGTAGTAATGTCCTATACTATGATGAGCACATGCCTGCAGTGTTATATGCACTGATCACAACTGGAACTGGCTGCAGACCTCACATTATAATGTATGGAATTATAGGTCATGTGACATATAATGTTCTGGAGCCAGGCTCAGGAGCAGTCAGTGCAGGATGACTCTATATACTGGGGTCTGACCCTGACTGGGAGTTATTGCTGCAGTTTGAACTTTCCTGCAGATCGGGTGACTCTGGAGTCTATGACTCCCACTGACAGAGCGACCTGAGCTGCATGAAAGTTCACACTGGTGCAATAAATCCTCACACCGTGCTTCAGAGCCTCCGACCAGGATCCGGCCCTGTCCCTGACCTCTTGCCCCGGCCCCCCAGCTGACCTCTTCTCTGAAGCTGCTCTGTCTCATACCGGACGGAGGATGAAAACAGGAAGCATCCTGGCCAGCGCGCTGCTGAGGTGAGATCAGAAGACACGCCCACACAGTGTGCAGAAGAGTGGGCGTGTCTACAACACAGGGATGGCCGCCCGGCATTTGTACACGTTAGTACAGTGCCACTACCACTAGCCTTCTTCTAGGCAGCAAAAGGCCGGGCGTCCCGCAACTGCTGCCGGGGGGACCGGCCCGCAACTGCTGCCGGGGGGACCGGCCCGCAACTGCTGCTGGGGGGACCAGCCTGGGGGGCACTTGCCCCTTTGCCACCTGGGCCAGTCCGCCCCTGAATATATCTCTGCTGCTTCCTGATCCTGACACAGAGCCAGTAAAATTTTTTCTGCCTGATCCACAGAATTAGGTTTGTCATAAAGCAGTCCAAGTGCTTGAAAAAATGAATCTACATTGAGCAATGCAGGATTCCCTGGCTCAAGGGAGAATGCCCAGTCCTGCGGGTCGCCACGCAGCAGAGAAATAACAATCTTCACCTGCTGAATAGGGTCACCAGAGGAACGGGGTCTCAGAGCAAAAAACAATCTGCAATTATTTTTAAAGTTCGAAAACTTAGATCTATCCCCAGAAAACAAATCAGGGATAGGAATTCTAGGCTCAGAAACAGGAGTTTGAACAACATAGTCTTGGATACTCTGTACCCTTGCAGCGAGATGATCAACACGCGCAGACAGACCCTGAACCTCCATATCAGCACCAAGCTCCTGCACCATCCAAAAATCAAGGGGGAAAAAAAAAGACAAAACAGGCAACAAGAAAAAAAAAAAACAATGACTCAGAACTTTCTTTTCCCTCTTTTGAGATGCATTTAACACATTGTGGGCCAGCTGTACTGTTATGGCCTGGTGGTTACGGAGCAGTACTGAGATGACCTGGTGGGTAAGACCAATCATGGACAAGCTCAGCGGAGGTGGCAGCTCCACCGACAGTAATCACTGTTATGACCAAGTGATTACGGAGCAGAACTGAAATGACCTGGTGGGTAAAACAAATAAAGTACTAGCTCTGGGGAGGTGGTAGCTTTACTGACCGCAATCCCTACTCCTAACACCAACACTAGAAATAACCGTGGAGCGTGCCTATCTCTGCCTAGACGCCTCTTCACAGCCTAAGAACTAGCTACCCCTGAAGATGGAAACGGAAAACTATCTCGCCTCAGAGAAACCCCCAAAGGAAAGATAGCCCCCCCACAAATATTGACGATGAGTGGAGAGGGAAATGACAAACTCAGAAATGAAACTAGATTTAGCAAAGGAGGCCAAAACTATCTAAATAGACAGAGATAGAAAAGGCTACTGTGCGGTCAGTATAAAAACTAAAAAGTCCACGCAGAGTGTACAAAAAATAACCTCCACACCGACTCACGGTGTGGAGGAGCAAATCTGCGACCCCAGAGCTTCCAACTAGCCGGAATAATTCACAATGACAAGCTGGACAAAAGAGACATAACTTAAACTGAACAGAAGGTCATAAGCAGGGAAACACCCAAAAACTAGCAGAACTTATCTTAAGCTGAAATGGACTGGCCAACAGAGAACTTCCAGGAAAGGACTGAATCCACAGGAAGAAACATTGACAGCTGGCATCAACTACATCCTAAAGCCCAGTTAAATAACAAGGCCAGGGCACCAATTAGTGAAAGCAGCTGCTAAGTTCCACTTGAAACCACCAGAGGGAGCCCAAGAGCAGAACTCCCAAAAATACCATTCATGACCACAGGATGGAGCCCAAGAACGGAATTCTCAACACAGCACACTGTTTCTTGAGATGGTTTATTTTTCTCTGTTAAAAGTGGTGGTGGGATAATTTTTGGCTCTAGCTGACCTACAAATGCCTTTAGGGCCCCTACTAAATTAACGCCTGCTATCTTATCCCCCCGACCCTCTATGAAATTGAACTCACCATTTGCAGATGGAAACTGGGAAGATCCTAAAGGGAATCTGACTGGCCAACAGCGAAGGCTCCCGCCTCTTACAATGGTGATCTGACCTGCCCAAACCTAATGAACTGAAGGAACTTGCTGAAGGAGAGCGTCACCTCAAGGATCTGGAAGCGGCGAGATCTCTTACTGCATCTAGATGCTCTAGAAGAATGTCTAGGATGTCGCTGGCTGTTTTTTTTTTTTTATACGCGGTAGAATTCTAGGAACAAGACCTGGATCGTGGTCTAGAAGCAAACTTTTTACTACTGTTAAGTGGCAGGAGACTTGTGGTGGCTGAATGAGGCAAATTAGCAGGAGGAGGAAAGTTGGATGCTCTGGAGCATCAAAGAAACTTGCCTGATTTACATTAACTGTTGGCTGATCATGGACATGCAACACCTCCTGTATAACAGGGGATTAAAGGCTCCTTCACTGAAGAGGAGCTATTATGGTTGCCCATAGCTACGGCAGCGTATTTGGCATTAGTAATGCTGCTGTTGCACAGAGCTGCAGGGGTTGAAAATGGCGCTGGAGAAAAAGTGAGCAGAGCCAAACTGCAAAGCACAGGAGGACCTAGACAAGGGGACTGAGGTGGCTTAAGTATTACCTGCAGGCGAGCGCTCTGCCTAGCCTGCTCAGGGGGACTGAGTGTAAGCCCCCTTGGTGGGCGAGAGCGCCACACTGACTGCTGACACCACACTGGGCTTCAGGGAGAAGGGCAGGAACCAGCGTGGATGGATAACTGAGACCCAACACAAATGGGTAAGGAAGCCATGCGCTCCCTGCAGAGATAAGAGTTCTTTGTCAGCAATTTACCACTTTTAGGATGCTCCGTGAGCTCCTTTACAGCATGTACCCGAGAAGAAGGAGAAAAAGACTGGAAAAGGCATTTTTATTATTGGGAGACTGAATATTTAGGGGGGAAAGTGGTGGTGCTAAACAATGGGAGAGCAGACAGCTGTCAGACAAAACCTGAAACTATAACTGAAAAGCTTGTTTCAAGGCACTAAGTTGGTACTGCTAAGGTTAACCCCGAAAGTGGAGGAATCCTGTTTTATTCTGTTATGGTAATGAGTACTTCCAGGCTCTGGGGAGTGCGATGCCTAGAAGAAAACTCTGCCTACAGTCTTCATTATCGTATCAGCCTCATTCCATCAGCGTCACAGTACCCTGGGGTCCTGCACCCTGCAATAGAACGTGATTACACATCACTTTTCCACCGTTCTATGGGAATTATCTTTTTCTACGTAGGCGTGGTGAGTCACTGGGAGTGGTGAGAGCACCATATCACCGTGGACGCCGGTGGTCACTTGAAGTAGCAGTGACTCATCAGCGCCTGCGCAGAAGAACCTAGAAGCCAATACCCATAGAAGTGTGGAAAAGTGATGTGTAATTGCGCTATTGCAGGGAGCGGGATTCCGGGGCCACCACTATACGTCATAGGGTGATGTGACATTGATGTTAAGAGCAATAAAGGGGGTGTCCAAGTTTATGATTAGTCTGCAGTCATTCTATGTGACTGGAGTCTTCTGAATTCTCACAGTGCGCACTGCACACTGCCAGAATTTTCTGGTGTCGGTGATTTGCATGCACGCGGCAGGGCCGCCACCAGGGCATTATTGCCCTTACTGCTGTATGGGACCTGGTGAGCAGCAGTACAGAGGGGGCCCAGGCCCCCCTCTTGTGCTTCTGCTCACCGGGTCCCATTGTGCAATGAAGTTCTGTGCGCTGTGGCGCACACCTCGGTGGTGGGAATTTTTCTCGGCGCACCACAGTCGTATAACATGTACGGCTGCGCAGCTCCCGCTCCCTCTCTCTAGGTGAGGGAAAGAGAAGACATGACATATTGAATTGGGGCAGAAGGTTCATGTAAATATAATGAATCGAGGGAGAGGGAGGTACATAGTGGGGGCCGTTGAGGTGCAGTGACTGGTATTGAATTGGGGGAAAGCGTACAGGGACTAATTAACTTATATATTTATTAGGTGGAGAAAGTGGCTATTTATAGTTGGTGGGGGCACAGTTGTGGATTATAATTTATATTTGGAATGATGTGTTGTATAATAACTGATTATGAAATAATTGTGGTTGCATATTTGTATTCAGCTGTGTAGTGTAGAAGAAAGGGAAAAAGTGGGGAATGTGCTCTGGAAGTGGCAATCTAGAGAACTGCGTTATTTTATGCAGAAATGAGTCCTGGCTGGAATTCGTGATAGCGGTCTGTGCTGAATGCTGAATGAAGTAGAAAAGAAAGATGAAGGACTTCAGCTAGAGTTTTCACTGGTAAGTCACTGTGTTACCTGTACACTGAAACTATATACTGTATACTATATACAGAGCTCCTGTGTATAATGTCACTGGTGATCACCGTATTATCTGTACACTGACACTACTGTATATACAGAGCTCCTGTGCATAATGTCACCGCTGATCTCTGTACTACCTGTACACTATTGTCACGGGTGTGTCAAAAGCTGTAGACAGTCGCATTGCATCTGGCTGCAGAAGGTCTCAGCAGTTGGCCGGGAAGACTAGTGGTCACCTCTCCCGGCATTAATTGTGTCACCTGGATCTGGGTGTTTCGAACTCTCAACTTCCTGTTGAGAGTTGCAGTTGTTATTTCCATTCCTCCGTTGTCAAAAAAACACCAGTATACAGGCAGAGATGCTTACCTGTCCAAGGCCTCCAAACAATTGCACTAGCCAAGGTGCAGCGGACCCAAGTTAAGATGGCAGATACACAGGTACAATAATACCGATAAGGTAGCCACCCTACAATCAGGAATTGGCCACTTGGTGCACCTGTGCAAACAAATAGTCTGTATGTGGCGTGTTCACACAGAAATGCAAAGTATATGGCTCAAAGCCTATTAATGACGCCATATAGAGGGCTAACCATAATGCATCCTGTGTGTTCAGAGGCCACAGTATACAGAGCCATCTAGGGCCCAGCCGCACCCTGGAAAAATATACAGTGCACCAAAAACATAACAATGCATGCAAGGTATCTGTTTGCACAGGTGCATTATACCTCCTCTGAGTGGTGTGTTTTCGATACTTTGCATTCGCTTTTTAGGCTGTATATAACTCACCCATGTTTTTGATTATGATGGGGATATGGATTTTTACACCTTAAGGCTATATATATATATATATATATATATATATATATAGTAATGAGCCTTAAAGTGTAAAAATCCATATCCCCATCATAATCAAAAACATGGGTGAGTTATATACAGCCTAAAAAGCGAATGCAAAGTATCAAAAACACACCACTCAGAGGAGGTAAAGTTGAGAATAATATACATTTTATTCAAAATTAATACATATTAAAAAAGAGGCGTGAAGCAAGAGTTGAGCATGAAACATGTAGGAGGGAGCAGAAAAGAGGACAGTACTCAAGTAGGAGTGAGTAACACTCCCCTTGAGAAAGCACATCCGCAAAACACGCGTTAGGGCGTCTGTGGTACTGCGGATGGGCACTAAGGCTATGTGCACATGTTGCGGATTGGTGTGCGGATTTTTCCGCACTGTTTTTGCAAAATCCACAGGTAAACCGCACTGTGGATTTACAGCGGTTTTTGTGCGTTTTTTGTGCGTATTCCACCTGCGGTTTTACACCTGCGGATTCCTATTGAGGAGCAGGTGTAAACCGCTGCGGAATCCGCACAAAGAATTGACATGCTGCGGAAAAAACACTGCTGCGTTTTCCGCTAGTTTTTTTCCACAGCATGTGCACTGCGGATTTTATTTTCCATACGTTTTCATGGTACTGTACAACACATGGAAAACAGCTGCAGATCCGCAGCAAAATCCGCAACGTGTGCACATAGCCTAAAACTGCACTATGGGTGAGCTTTGTCATATATCTTTCACTATGTGGTTTCTTTAAGGGGTCTTTACGGTTTATACCATATGCACTCTGTTAGCATTTTTGACATCCCGGGCTTTTTTAGGGCCCATTTACTCCATTGCTATTTTCTACCTGCAACCTGATACAAGTCTGCTTTGCCACTCATTCCAGCGTGAGTACTGGCCTCTTTTTTTGATCAGGTAAAACTTACAGCTTGGGGCTGCCAGCTGTCAGCTTCAGCAACTCTGGTTATCAAGAATAGAGGGCTCCCCACGCCATATTTTTTTATTTTTTATGGGGTCTCCCCATTTTTGACAACCAGCCTTGCTACAGCAGAAAGCTGGGGACTGGTATTCTCTAGCTGGTAAGGGGCCATGGATAATGACAGCCTAAAAGTAGCAGCCCGAAGCTGCCCAGAAAAGGTGCATCTATTAGATGCGCCAATTCTGGCACTTTTCCCAGCTCTTCCCACTTGCCCTGTAGCGTTGGCAAGTGGGGTTCATATTTATGGGGTTGATGTCACCTTTGTATTGTCCGGTGACATCAAACCCATAGCTTAGTAATAGACAGGTGTCTATAAGACGCCTATCCATTACTAACCCTATAGTTACATTTTAAATAAATACACAGCCAAAATAAGGTCTTTTATTTTGAAATAAAACAAAGCAGTTTTACTGTTTTATTTAAAAATAACAAACACCGTTATACTCCCCTAACGCCCATTCCATTGAATTCTTCTCCTGTAATAAAACAAAAATAAAAAAAATAACAATATCCCTCACCTGTCCATCGTTCTGTCCCATGCCGTAATCCATGTCTGGGAGATAAACAGTTTTCAACCTGGACGGTGCCAAGATGCGACCGTCCAGGCTGAGAACCACTGGGGAATAAGCTGCTGTGAGCGCAGCATCAGTTACTAATGGTGATGTCATTGAGGTTACTGCTGGTCACTGAGGCTGCATTCCCAGCCAGCAAATGAACTGCAGTGACCTTTGCACGTTGAGAAATAGTCTTGAGGTGTAGAGGCAAGTTCACTGCAGTTTAGAGGCAGAATCTCACTGCGGTGAATTTGAACTGTGGTGAACTGGCCTCTGCACCATAAGACTTTCTCAAGGTGCTAGCATGGATCTCATGAAGGTCACTGCAGTTTAGCCCAGCTGGGAACCTAGTCTCAGTGACCGGCAGTAACATCGATGACGTCACTGCTAGTCAATGACGCTGCGATTTTATAGATGCCTCTCCATTACTAAGCCATGAGCTGTGGGCCACTATTTTTAGGCTGTGGAAGTCAATATCCATGGCTCCTTTCCAGCCTAAGAATACCTGCTGTCTGCTTTAGCAAGGCTGGTTGTCGAAAATGGGGGGGAACCCACGCCTTTTTTAAAAAAAATATTTGTTTAAATATTTAAAAAATAATGGTGTTGGAAACCCTTTATTCTTGAGAACCTGCCTTACTGAAGCTGACAGCTAAGTGTTGCAGCCCTCAGCTGTGAGTTTTGCCTGGGTGGTTATCAAAAATACAGGGGAACCCATGCTGGGTTGTTTTTTCTAATTATTTATTTACAGTGCATGAGCCAGCTGATGAATACTCCCATCAGCCGCAACCTGCTCTCGCTGTTATTAGAGACAGCAAGTGGCAGCTGATGGGAGCAGTAGGCCCATCAGCTGACACCAGTGACCGGAGGTAAACTTTGTACCTCCGATCACAGCTGCGGGCTCCTGCTGTGTTTTTAACAGCGTGGGAACCGTGGCTATCTGACCTGCGGTCAGGATTTTACAGCCAATCAGAAGCAGTGTTTGCCATGCTGTCATGCACATGACAGAGCGACAAACACCCGGTGTTCGTTCAGCCGAACCTGAACAGTAAAATGGACTTCCTGTGAATTCCGTGTTCGGTGTCTGTGCCCAAACAGTAGGTGTTCTGTACAGATGCCGAACTTTACTGATCGGGTTCACCCATCTCTACCGACTAGACATGTGTGGCCTTACTGAATGAAAATTAAAGACAGATAATGTATGTCTAGTCGAAATATGGCCAGAAGTATACAAATCACATACTTGTACAATTGAGAATTCTAAAAGTGTGCAGTGCATGCGGTGTGAGAATTCAGAAGCCTCCAGCCACCTACGGTGGGTGCAGACTTTCATCTCAAACCTGGACAAACCTTTTAATTATAAAATGAAGCCCTGTAGCCAATCTTAACAGCGTGTAATATAATTAGGCCGGTGTCACACTTGCGAGTGCAATGCGAGAAACTCTCATCAATACCCAGCACTGCTGCCGCCACTCGGGACCGGAGAGTGCAGCTGCATGTATTTCTATGCAGCTGAACACTCCGGTCCCGAGTGCCAGATGCAGTGCCGGGTATTGATGCAAGAGACTCGCGCAAGTTTCTCTCATTGCACTCGCAAGTGTGACACTGTCCCCACTGTCAGAATTCAGCTCTACTTGCTGGTTCCACCAGTCATGACATGGCCACTCATAAGAAAACCTACCTGTTTCGACAAGTCTCCAATTTTCAGTAATCACCGATCCACCAAACCGCTGCACGACCAGCTCTACCCTCACCTATTGTACCATCACCCATCCCTTGTAGATTGTGAGCCCTCAAGGGCAGGTTCCACTCTCCTCCTGTACCAGTTGTGACTTCTATTGTTTAAAATTACTGTACTTTTTATTATATATTCCCATTTTCGCATGTAAAGTGCCATGGAATAAATGGCACTATAATAATAAATAGTAATAATAATGTGCGATTTTCATACTTACGGTCACATCGCAATGAGCTTCTCTTGCTGCTTCTCTCAGTTTTTTACTGAACATTGAATTAGGAAGGGCAGCTCGTCAGCACGTGACTAAGTGTGCAAATCGTATATGTGCTTGGGAGGGAGCAGCAAACCTTGGGTGCCAGAAAACCTAGATACATCTCTGTACCCTAAACATCATTTATGGAAAGCTCTCTTTCTAAATTACACATAAGGCCTCTCATGCAACCTTTAATACGTATACTAATTAAAATAAACTGCTGACTGTAAGAAGCACCAGTCCATGACACGCACCCCAAATTTTGGGGAAGAAAATAGGAAAAATGTTTTAATCAAAATGGTGGTGCGTCTTATAGTCCAATTTTACGGTAGCTTACCGTGGAGTGGGGGCAGGGTCTTGTCTCCTGTGTTCTCAATCTGCGCATGCGCCGCATATGGTGGGCATTTTCCCGAAGCCCACCACAGGAAAATCAATGGGAAGGGGACTCCGCTCACCACCGACATCTTATGAAAGGCCAGGGCCCACAGCCTCACACAGCCAGGACACCCCCTGCTCCCAGCCCAAGGCATCGCCGGCCTCCTGCAGCAGCGACCGTGCCTCCTGTGCCCCTGCTCCACTGCAGCTGCCCCCCGGTAAGCTACCTTTGGATTATAAAACGCAACCCCCACTAATTATGGCAGCTTTAGTCTAAAAAGGCTAAAACGTCAATATGCACTGTGTATACGGAGCCTATAGAATTACAAATCCCTCCATTCTTGAGAACAGATAGGATGTTTATTAGAGGTAAATTGCAAAGTTAAGGATTTTACAAGCACTTTTTAATTTCACCAATATAATAAGGGGAGAACTCCTTTATTTAAAATGATGTCATGCAGATTAATGTAGTATTACATCTAGTAACATGTCATCAGGATTACGGTCTTATCTGAGATCACACAAGCAAACGCTCCAAAGAACGCTGTTGTATAATACAAATAAGGTTACATGATATTTTAGTCTTAGTATATTTGCACATGATCCTCTCTGTGTGACCCTGAAGAGGTAGAGAGCAGAGTCCCAGATGGTCACCCTGCAATGATGGAGCAGTCAGGAAAAGACTGGCGGACTTTGTACCTTTTGTCACTGTCATCTTTCACAGAATAAGGATCAGAGGTCCATATTTGCATCTGATAGAAGAAACATCTGCAGACTCGAACCTCATGTACCACAGTTACTGTTAACCACTGCAGTGCCAGGGCGCACCTGAACACTACTTGGTGGGCGTAGTTTCAATACGGATCAAACAGATATTCTGACATGGAATTTGAAATAAGTATACCAGTCTCATCAGGTCTAACATGAATATTTAAAGGGAATCTGTCAGCATGATTTCATCTCCCAAACTATTTATATGTGCATGTAGCTCTTTCAGAGACAAGTCCATCAATACCTTAACATGACTATTCTGTTTCTCAGTTATTGAGAAATCAGCATTTGCATTGATATGCAAATGAGGGTAAAGAACTATTTGTAGATCTGAAACTTCTGTCACTTCAGCTCTACTCTCTGCCCCACACCACCTCCTCCTGCTTGACTTACTGTTCCTTTGCCTGATGTCACACAGTATAAAGGCTGTCATTAAAGCAGGATGAGGCTGCACTAGGTGGGGAATAGAGCTAGAGTGACTGATGCTTCAGATCTACAACTTCATTTCATATAAATGCAAACGCTGATTTCTCAATAATGGAGGAATGGGCTAACCATATAATGGTATTGCTTAACTTGTCTTTGACAGAACTGCATTCACGCATAAATAGTTTGAGGTGTGAAATCCTGCTGACAGATTTCCCTTAATAATGTATTGTGAGTAGGTCATTTGTAAAATACTTGAGGGGAGATGTGTCACTGAGGATGTTGGCCTCAGTGATATGAACCTGGAAAATGCTCCAGTATACTAAGTGCTGAGAGGGATTATTCGGCCATATTAAGAGCTTTATTTTTTCGTGAACACCTGAAGAATGGGTGGGAGGCTGTTCACCATATCTCCACCTCAAGATATGGTCCAGAAGGTAAATGTGGAGCCTTTGGATTCATTCAGTGTTAGGTGTGTCTGGAGATGAGGTCTCCAGAGCTGTCCTCGTGTTAAATAGAACTGAACCTTGTTTTTGTTCAACTGAGCGGGCGGACCCCCACGGCCACATAGACTGAGCTGTAGGCTATTATATTTTTCCTCTTATGCCAGAAGTGCCATGTTTGTTTACCTAATTTTGGACTTGTTTATGCAGTACAGTTTTAATAAACCAGTTGAAAACTTAACTAGAAAGTGTTCCTGTGGCTACCTCTTTAAGCAGCTGAGTGAGTCGATCTACTACAGTATACAGTTAGTATTGTAAAATCAGGTGACCATTCCAATTTAATCACATACTGTAATTCATTCCCAAAGGACTGAGCATTTCGAAGAGAGTTTCACGAATAATACATCAATTTACGGGCAAGACATTTTTTTATTTATTTTCCTAACTTATATAGTGCCATTAATTCCCCAGCACTTTACAAACATTATCAGCCGTGTCCCCATTGGGGCTCACAGTCTAAGTTCCCTATTAGTATGTCTTTGGAGTGTGGGAGGAAACTGAAGAGGAAATCCACACAAACGTGGGAAGAACTTACAAACTTCTTGCAGATGTTGTCCTCGGTTGGATTTGAATCCAGGACCACAGCGTTGCAAGGCTGCAGTGCTAACCACTAAGCCACCATACTGCTCTAACCTGAGTGGCTTCAACAGATGCTACTTTTCTAAATATATTGGTTATCTCACTTTTGGGATTTATGGGTGTCATAGGGTAGATAACCGTTTTTTTCTGCCAAGGGCCATTTGGATATTTATAACATCATTAACGAGCTGTACAAAATTATGAACTTAAAAATTATCATGTGAAGGCTGTAACTACTTTTCTTTGATGAAATGTGCTGATAGGGTACGTGCTCATGATCAGTAAATGCGGCGGGTTGGACGCTGCGTATTTATACAGTGTCAAACCTGCAGCGGAGAAAATTTACAGCTTAGTGGATGGGATTTCTAGGAATCCCATGTCCACTATACATCCACAGACGCCTAGAGACACTGACATGCGACGTGTCTCTCAAGACCGCAGCATGTAAATTTCTCTTGCGGAGATGCTAGTCTTCGCAAGAGAAATTTCACCAATTGAATGTATTGGATGCGGTAAATCAGCAGGGTTCAGTGAACACATGAGGATTTACCTGTGTTCAATAAAAGGCAGCGCTTTGGACGCAGTGATCCCCGGATCGTGGGCACTTGGCCTTTAGTGGTATTGATAATTTTGCTACTCGCACCTGCTTTTCCAGGTTTGCATCAGTCTGGAACACAAATTACTCTTTGGGATTATAAAGAACATTTCGCAGCATGAACGGAGATGTATATTACTTTGGCCGTTTCACACAGCAAGCGCTTCCACGGGACCTTCACGGGCAGCGCAAAACGGCTGTACTCCTGTCGTTGTCTCCATCTCTTCTCCCCGCTGCTAAGTGTTAATCTGCTTTGAATAAAGAATCACGACCAGTACGATGAGTGCTGCCTTTTTTTTCTATTGGACATTCTTGTATTCACTTTATATCTGGCAAGCACCCAAATTACCGCTGTTTTACCTGAGGAGCTGTCTAGCTAGGTACATTGAGGCCGGCATTTCGGTCCTGATGCCGGGTTCTATTGTTTTTCTATCCACTGACGATGCATCTATTAAAGATACAAATTTATGTATAATGTGTAGCTAGCTGTCATTTCTTTTGTGACAATTGAACAATGGGCTTAAGAAGCTAAAATTTTTGCTGATCAGCGGACCATATCTTAGTTATTTCTTTTGGAAAGCAATTTGATATCACATTGCTAAAAAGAGGTTTATTGTATTTTTAAGTCAACAGATACCTAATTCACCAGGCCTCCTTTATTACAACAATAAAAGCCCACATAAAAATCAGGTTAAAATAGCTGAAAATTAAATATTTCAACTAAAATGATCACTTGTTGAATAAAACATTAGGAAGAACTATTATTTCAGCCAACTGATCACATACGGTTATTATTTGAAAGCAAGGTGGCTGTGTTTGATTTTTTTTTTTGGTTGAAAGATTTTGGTTCAAAGATCATTCGACCACGAACAACCTTTCACTGAAAAAATATTCCCAGAATCGTTCAGTTCAGTGTCACAGAACGTTTGCTGCCAAGTTGAATGAAAAATATCTGGCAGTGTAAACTAAAATATGTATGTACAACAGCTTATGAAAGTATTCACCCCCTTTGGCTTTTTACCTTTTTTATTATGATACAGCCAGTGTTTAAATATTTCTGTACTACGATTTGTGTGATGCATCAGCACTAGTGTTGAGCATTCCGATACCGCAAGTATCGGGTATCGGCCAATACTTGCGGTATCGGAATTCCGATACCGAGTTCCGATACTTTTGTGATATCGGAAATCAGAATCGGATCCATATTCATGTAAAAAATAAAGAATTAAAATAAAAAATATGGATATACTCACCTCTCCGGCGGCCCCTGGACCTTACCGCTGTAACCGGCAGCCTCCGTTCCTAAGAATGAGCGCATGAAGGGCCTTCGATGACGTCGCGGCTTCTGATTGGTCGTGTGCCGCTCATGTGACCGCTCACGCGACCAATCACAGGCCGCGACGTCATCGCAGGTCCTAAAGGAGTTTAGGGCCTGCAATGACGTCACGGCCTGTGATTGGTCACGTGAGCGGTCACATGAGCGGCACGCGACCAATCACAAGCCGCGACGTCATCGAAGGTCTTAAACTGCTCATTCTTAGGAACGGAGGCTGCCGGTTACAATTGGTAAGGTCCAGGGGCCCCCGGACGGGTGAGTATATCCATATTTTTTATTTTAATTCTTTATTTTTTACATGAATATGGATCCCAGGACCTGAAGGAGAGTTTCCTCTCCTTCAGACCCTGGGAACCATCCAGGATATCTTCCGATACTTGAGTCCCATTGTCTTGTATTGGTATCGGGTATCGGTATTGGCGATATCCGATATTTTTCAGGTATCGGCCGATACTATCCGATACCGATACTTTCAAGTATCGGAAGGTATCGCTCAACACTAATCAGCACTAGTGATGAGGGAACATGCTCGGATAAAGTCTTATCTGAGATCTGGCATCTGGGAGTGATGGTATATTATGTTCCCCCATGACTGCATGATTTGTGGCTGTTAGACAGCAGTAACATATGGGGTGATTGCTTAACAAACAGGCCATCACTGCATGTATTGAGGCTGTCCAATGGTCACAATCATGCAGCCACAGGGACTCGAACATAATATACAGTACAATCACTCCCAGATAGCACCCGAGCATGCTCGAATAAGACTAATGACGAGCGAATGTGCTCGGATAATATCAGCACTAAATAGTCTAAGTTGGTGAAGTGAAATAAATATAGGCATAAATTAAACTTAAATTCCCCCACTCCCTGGAGGCCTTGGACAGAAATGCTAGTGTATCAACACGTAAGACAGACAGGGATAACAGAAAGCAACAAACATGCAAACACTCACTAAAGGTAGAGAGGTATATAGGGAAGGATACGAATGTGCCAACCAAATGGGAATAGGACAATGAGGAAATCATGCACACAACAATCTCCAGTAGCAACAATGATCTCCAATTCAGCACAGCATCTCCAAGGAGTTAGGAAGCAAAGCTTTCACTGGCAAGAAAGAGAAGGTCTGGCCAGGTTTTATAGGGAGAGGTAATGACCAGATCAGAAGCAGCTGAAATGGAGCTGCATGTTTCTGACCAGCATAGAATGGGTTGTTAACCTCTTCTGCAACAAAGGAAACAAAATCCATTCAATATTGGACACAAATACACAGGAGGACATGACACATTTGTGATAGTCATTGGGAAATCCAAGCATTTTTCCATCAGACCCTACAAAAGAGGTCTGGGGGGCAGTGAATATGTTCAAATGAATGGAAAAGTGTTAAATGGAAGGAGAACAGGATGAGGAAGACCCCTGGAAGCATCTCTGACTCCCAGATCACTGCTGAGAACAATGATGTCACACATTTACTCCACTTTAAGGACCGACAAAAAAAACATTCAAAATTGACAAGAAATTGGAATTTACATGAAAAAAATATTAAGAAACATGCTTTCCTGTATAATGACTTCTTTTCTGTAAGGCAAAATTTAAAAAGGATTTTAATAAAAATAATAATTTATGCGTGAACCAAAATTTAAATTTTTAGGAAAAAAATTGGAAATTTCAGTGAAATTTATGAAGGAAGCAAGAACTGCTAAAAATGTGATGCAAGAGGGATACAAATACACCCTGTATTAGACACAATGGAGAGCCTCATACACATTCTGTTCAAATTGTCATGTAGTGGTACTCCTACACTCCTAAAAGTTATGCAGAGTACAAACATTCCAAAATTTACAAGCAGGGTCATCTTTACACCCTAGAAGGCAACAACTGGATGGCCTCATTAAAATATTAACCCCTTCCCGACCTTTGACACCACGTAGGCGTCATGAAAGTCGGTGCCAATCCGACCTGTGATGCCTATGTGGCGTCATGGAATGATCGCGTCCCTGCAGATCAGGTGAAAGGGTTAACTCGAATTTCACCTGATCTGCAGGGACAGGGGGAGTGGTACTACAGCCCAGGGGGGGGGTGGCTTCACCCCCTCGTGGCTACGATCGCTCTGATTGGCTGTTGAAAGTGCAACAGCCAATCAGAGCAATTCGTAATATTTCACCTATAAAAAGTGGTGAAATATTACAATCCAGCCATGGCCGATGCTGCAATATCATCGGCCATGGCTGGAAACCCTGATGTGCCCCCCCCCCACAGCCACCGATCGCCTCCCCAGTCCTCCGATCTGTCCCGTAGTCCCCTCCATCCGCCTGTCCGCTCCCCCGTTCTCCTGCCCGCTCCCCCTGTTCTCCGATCCACCCCCCATGCTCCGATCCACCCCCCCGTGCTCCGATCCCCCCCCCCCCTTATACTTACTGAGCCTCCCGGAGTCCGTCCGTCTTCTCCATGGGCGCCGCCATCTTCCAAAGTGGCGGGCGCATGCGCAGTGCGCCCGCCGAATCTGCCGGCCGGCAGATTCGTTCCAGGTATATTTTGATCACTGTGATAAACTTATCACAATGATCAAAATGAAAAAAATAGCAAATGAACCCCCCCTTTATCACCCCCATAGATAGGGACAATAATAAAATAAAGAAAATATATATATATTTTTTCTGCACTAGGGTTAGGGTTAGGGCTAGGGTTAGGGCTAGGGTTAGAGTTAGGGTTAGAATTAGGCTATGTGCACACGGTGCAGAGTTGGCTGCGGATCCGCAGCGGATTGGCCGCTGCGGATTCGTATCAGTTTTCCATCAGGTTTACAGTACCATGTAAACCTTTGGATAACCAAATCCGCTGTGCCCATGGTGCGGAAAATACCACGCGGAAACGCTGTGTTGTATTTTCCGCAGCATGTCAATTCTTTGTGCGGATTCCGCAGCGTTTTACACCTGTTCTTCAATAGGAATCCGCAGCTGAAATCCGCACAAAAAACACTGGAAATCCGAGGTAAATCCGCAGGTAAAACGCAGTGCCTTTTACCTGCGGATTTTTCAAAAATGGTGCAGAAAAATCTCACATGAATCCGCAGCATGGGCACATAGCCTTAGGGTTAGGGTTGGAATTAGGGCTAGGATTGGAAATAGGGTTAAGATTAGGCCTGTGGTTAGGGTTATGGTTAGGGTTAGGGGTGTGTTGGGGTTAGGGTTGTGGTTAGGGTTGGGATTAGGGTTAGGGTTGGGATTAGGGTTAGGGTTGGAATTAGGGTTATGGGTGTGTCGGGGTTAGGGTTGTGGTTAGGGGTGTGTTGGGGTTAGGGTTGTGATTAGGGTTATGGCTAGAGTTGGGATTAGGGTTAGGGGTGTGTTGGGGTGAGTGTTGGAGTTAGAATTGAGGGGCTTCCACTTTTTAGGCACATCAGGGGTCTCCAAACGCAACATGGCGCCACCATTGATTCCAGCCAATCTTGCGTTCAAAAAGTCAAATGGTGCTCCCTCCCTTCCGAGCCCCGACATGCGCCCAATCAGTGGTTTACCCCCACATATGGGGTAACAGCATACTCAGGACAAACTGGGCAATAATTATTGGGGTCCAATTTCTCCTGTTACCCTTGCAAAAATAAAAAATTGCTTGCTAAAACATTATTTTAGAGGAATGAAAATTTTTTTTTTATTTTCACGGCTCTGCGTCATAAACTTCTGTGAAGCACTTGGGGGTTCAAAGTGCTCACCACACATCTAGATAAGTTCCGTGGAGGGTCTAGTTTCCAAAATGGGGTCCCTTGTGGGGAGTTTCTACTGTTTAGGCACATCAGGGGCTCTGCAAACGCAACGTGATGCCCGCAGACCATTCCATCAAAGTCTGCATTTCAAAAGTCACTACTTCCCTTCTGAGCCCCAACGTGTGTCCAAACAGTGGTTTACCCCCACATATGGGGTATCAGCGTACTCAGGATAAACTGGACAACAACTTTTGGGGTCCAATTTCTCCTGTTACTCTTGTGAAAATAAAAAATTGCGGGCTAAATAATAATTTTTGAGGAAAGAAAAATGATTTTTTATTTTCACAGCTCTGCGTTATAAACTTCTGTGAAGCACTTGGGGGTTTAAAGTGGTCACCGCACATCTAGATTAGTTCCATGGGAGGTCTAGTTTCCAAAATGGGTCACATGTGGGGGAGCTCCAATGTTTAGGCACACAGGGGCTCTCCAAACGCGACATGGTGTCCGCTAGCGATTGGAGCTAATTTTTCATTCAAAAGTAAAATGGCGCTCCTTCCCTTCCGAGCCCTGCCGTGTGCACAAACAGTGGTTTGTGACCACATATGAGGTATCGGCGTACTCAGGAGCAATTGCCCAACACATTTTAGGATCCATTTTATCCTGTTGCCCATGGGAAAATGAAAAAATTGAGGATAAAAGAATTTTTTTGTGAAAAAAAAGTACTTTTTCATTTTTACGGATCAATTTGTGAAGCACCTGGGGGTTCAAAGTGCTCACTATGCATTTAGATGAGCTCCTTGAGGGATATAGTTTCCAAAATGAGGTCAGTTGTGGGGGAGTTTCAATGTTTAGGCACACAGGGGCTCTCCAAACGCGACATGGTGTCCGCTAAAGATTGGAGCCAATTTTTCATTCAAAAAGTCAAATGGCGCTCCTTCCCTTCCGAGCCCTGTCGTGCGCCCAAACAGTGGTTCCCCCCCACATATGGGGTATCGACGTACTCAGGACAAATTGTGCAATAACGTTTGCGGTCCAGTTTCTCTTTTTACCCTTGGGAAAATAAAAGAATTGTTGCTAAAAGATAATTTTTATGACTAAAAAGTTAAATGTTCATTTTTTCCTTCCATGTTGATTCTGCTGATGTGAAGCCCCTGAAGGGTTAATAAACTTCTTGAATGTGGTTTTGAGTACCTTGAGGGGTGCCGTTTTTAGAATGGTGTCACTTTTGGGTATTTTCAGCCATATAGACTCCTCAAACTGACTTCAAATGTGAGGTGGTCCCTAAAAAAATGGTTTTGTAAATTTCGTTGTAAAAATGAGAAATTGCTGGTCAAATTTTAACCCTTATAACTTCCTAGCAAAAAAAAATGTTGTTTACAAAATTGTGCTGATGTAAAGTAGACATGTGGGTAATGTTATTTATTAACTATTTTGTGTCACATAACTCTCTTGTTTAACAGAATAAAAATTCAAAATTTGAAAATTTAAAAATTTTCAAAATGTTAGCCAAATTTGCATTTTTTTCACAAATAAACGCAAAAATTATCGACCTAAGTATACCACTAACATGAAGCCCAATATGTCACGAAAAAACAATCTCAGAACTGCTAGGATCCGTTGAAGCGTTCCTGAGTTATTACCTCATAAAGGGACACTGGTCAGAATTGCAAAAAACGGCCAGGTCATTAAGGTCAAAATAGGCTGGGTCATGAAGGGGTTAAGAAAGTGTACACCTGTAACAGGCCAATTTTGGCTTTTTTTTTTCAAACTAACGAAATTTCACACAAAGCAGGTTCTACAGTATATATGACAATAGTCAATTTTTTTACTAAAAATATTTTGTGAACTGTACCACGCCAAGCAGTTTTTAAAAATTTTAACCCACCATAATTTTACATAAAATGCGTTAAACTGTATGCATGAATCATTCATAAATCCATAAACATTTTTGGAAGTTTTTTTTTTTAGAGTTTAATTTTTTACGACCTATGACGTGTAGGTACGTCATAGGTCACCTCCCCCTTTTTAATGCGGGCTCCGGCGCTGAGCCCACATTTTTTGTGGCACATGACAGCTGATTTCATTAGATCCACCCACTGCTGTTAACATGTTAAATGCCACTGTCATTCTCTGACTGCGGCATTTAACATACTCGCACCAGAAGAGCGTGACTAGCTCCCCCCATCAGCACCCCGTCACATGATCAAGGGGTGCCAATGAGTTGGCATGACAATCTGGGGTCTGCAGGAGACCCTTGTGGTTGTCATTGCAGATCTGCTATGAGCTCCACACAGTGGCCGGTGTTCATAGCTGATGAGCATTTCTGCCACTGAAGCCCTGCTCTGTGTAGTACAAGTGATTGGAAGATTGCAGCTTCAAGTCTAATATGGAGCATATTGAAGCATGTAAAAAAAAAAAAGTTTTCAAAAATATTAAAAGAAAACTTAAAAAAATATAAGTTCAAATCACCCCTCTTTTGCACCATTCAAAATAAAACAACACAAAAAATAAAAAATACACATATTTGGTATCGTCACGTTCAGCAACGCCCGATCTATCAAAATATAAAAAGAATCCAATTGGTAAACGGCATAGCGAAAAAAATCAAAACGCTAGAATTGTTTTTTTGGTCGTCATAACATTGCAATAAAATTTAATAACAGGCAATCAAAACATCATATCTACCCCAAAATGGTGTCAATAAAAAACATCAGCTTGGTGCGCAAAAAATAAGCTCTCACCCAGTCCCAGATCCTGAAAAAATGGAAATGCTGCGGGTCTCGGAATATGACGCCATTTTTTTTTTACACTGGAGCACTCCCGATGATCAGCTATTCGGCACCACAGCTGCATGTGTCATGGCTGTGTGACAGTCACAACAAATGCATGGAGACCCCAACAAACAGGTGATCATTGGGAGCGCTCCAGGTATCCAGGTTCCCGATACAGCTATTCAATAAGTGCTATAGCTATTTGGATAGGGAGTTATCCAAAGCTATTCGCATGAGCACCAGAATAAACTAAATCCATTTAATATGGGACAGAAATCACACCATCTCTAAAGAAGACCAGCGATTCATTACCCGACGTGACCGTCTAATTCCAGGTCTTCCAGGGGGATGTGAAACCCTTGTGACATTAATATAACAGAAAAATATAACAAGAATCGCGTTAGTGTATGGACAAATCATTGAATATAAACATCTTTTCAAGGTTTTTTAAATTTTTATATAACACGGAAATGCAACAGAAAGCACATAAAACTATATGGATGAGTAATTGAATACAGACAAATTTCTCACTGCTTTTTTGTAGTGTTATATAACAGCGAATTGCACCACAGAGCTCGGAATACAGTACAGATCAGTAATTGAATCCAGACAAATTTTTCAATGCTTTTTTGTAGTGTTATATACCATTGAAATGTACCATAGAGCACATAATAATGTATTGATGAGTAATTCAATCAAGAATAATTTTACCTGTCATTGGCTACAGCAGAACAAAGTGATGGTTCTGGAGTGGCCATCTCAGTCTCCTGACCTCCATATCATTGAGCCACTCTGGGGAGATCTCCAGAGCACAGTTCATGCTAGACAGCCCAGGAATTTACAGGAACTGGAGACTTTTTGCTAAGAAGCAGCTTTACCGTCTGAAAAAATAAAGAACCTTATCCACAACTACCACAAAAGACTTCAAGCTGTCGTTGATGTTAGAGGGAGCAATACAAGGCATTAAGAAATGGGGTATGTGAACTTTTGATCAGGGTCATTTGGATGCTTTGGGTTGTCATTATGATTTAAAAAGAGAAAACACAGTAGTTTGACAATAAATTGCATCATCCAATCACTAACCATGAGTGGGAAAAAGTTTTGGTATTATCATTCATATTCTCCGAAAAAAGGCCAAGAAAGCAAAAATTCTGCCGGGGTATGTAAACTTTTGAGCACAACTTTATGGGGATTATGATGGCCTGTTTAAAGGTGAAGGGAAAGCTACAGGATGAAAGAGAGATTAAATATTTTAGTTAGTTGAGTAGTGACAGCTGGGGAGAGGGAATGAAGGAGGTGAGAGTTGATCTGGTCGCTAGTGCAGGTAAGACGAGAAAGCCAGGTAACTTCTTCAGTAAATGTTTAAAAGACAGAAAGTAAACTTGAAGAAATGTGTGAGGTTAAGGGATCCATGCTATTAGGGAGTTTCTTACCTGATATAGTCAATTTTGTCATTCAAATAAGTAGCCAGATTGTCAGCACTGAGGTTGATGTTAGGGACCTGAATTTTAGGACTAAGGATGGAGTGAACTGTCAAAGAGTCATTTTGGATTCTTGGATAGTGACGTGATGGTGGGTGCTGAAGTATGCTTTCTTGGCAAGAGGAAAGGCAGAGTTATGTTCTAAGCATAAATTTATGATCTATAAAATCTTCTGCCAAAAATGATTTCTCCATAGACATTCAGCATACCTAGAGCACCCCGGAGAAAACATTTTGATAGTGTGCCAGGGTTGCCATCATCTGTGCCTAGGTGTTTTGTGTAAGGGAGTGCAACTACATCATGGTACTTTCCATTGCCTGGTTATATTGTATAAAAGCTAAGTCAGGTCATGAGAGGGTGGAGATTGGGACTAATGTTGACTGTATATTCTTCATAAGCTGTTGGGTATTTGATTGCATGTTCATTTCTATGGGCTGTAAGAACAAAGAACAGGAGAGAGGAGTTAAAAATCATCCACCAAACAAAGTCAGAAAAAGACAAGATCCAATGTATTCCTGTCTTCATTTGTAAGCTTTCTAAAGCATAGAGAGGAAGTTAAAGGTAGAAGATTAGTGGCAGATAGGAATAGTGGATTATTAATGGGGATGTCAAAGTCCCCCATGATGAAAGTGGGAATGTCACAGGATAGAATGTGAGGAAGTCAAGTTGCAAAGTGTTCCAAGACCTTGGGGGATTAGCCTAGAGAGCGGTAGTTAACCGTCACTTGCAGGGAGAAAAGTCTAATGTGTTCAATTAAAAAGGGGTGAACATAAGTGAGGGTACTGGGGAGGACCGAAAAAGAACATTGTGATGAAAGAACCAGACCAATAACTCCATGTCTGCTCTCAAGTCTGGGGTATGAAGCAAATGTAGTCCACCATATGAGAGACCATTACTTTAATGTAATTTGTATGAGATCTTGAAAAACCCAATGGATTACTTGGACAACACATTGATTTTAATGGGAGCTTAAGCTATCCTCATGAGAAAATTTCTTTATGAGACATTGAAGGTGCTAACTCTTTGGGGCAATAAATTTTAGATAGACGCTGGGGCATATACCATTAGTGCAACCTGTGCAGCCACACAATGGCCCAGAAGTTTAGAAGACCGACATTTACACCAAAGCAGACTGACTTGTGCATTTTAATGTACTATTGGACTGCCAAGTGCCCAAATATTGTTCTTGCACAGAGGCCCTCTCCTGTCTGTGTCTGCCGTTGTTTAGAAGGATCACCGCATCAAAATGCTGATTCTAGCGTGTCCCTTTGCTTAGTTGAAATCTGTTGGAGAACTCAGCAGAAAATATTCAATTTTCTCCAGAAAAACTTGAAGTATTACATAGTCCCCATTAAAATCAATGTGTTGTCCAAGTAATCCATTGGGTTTTTCAAGATCTCTATACACATAAGATAGCAGTCAGTCACACAATTGTTCAGTAGTTAGTAGTGATGAGCGAATGTGCTCAGATAAGATGTTATCCAAGCATTCTCCGGTCTTATCTTGGGCGTACTAGGACTCAATATATTTGAGTCCCTGAGACCATGTGCACACGTTCAGTATTTTTCGCGTTTTTTTCGCGTTTTTTCGCTATAAAAACGTGATAAAAACACGAAAAAAAGGCTAACATATGCCTCCCATTATTTTCAGTGTATTCCGCATTTTTTGTGCAAATGTAGCCTTTTTTTCCGCCAAAAAATCGCATCGCGGAAAAAAAAGCAACATGTTCATTAAAATGCGGAATTGCAGGTGATTCCGCACACCTAGGAGTGCATTGATCTGCTTACTTCCCGCACGGGGCTGTGCACACCATGCGGGAAGTAAGCAGATTATGTGCGGTTGGTACCCAGGGTGGAGGAGAGGAGACTCTCCTCTACGGACTGGGCACCACATAATTGGTCAAAAAAAAAGAATTAAAATAAAAAATAGTCATATACTCACCTTCGATGTCTTCCCGCCTCTCCGCTGCATGCTGCCGCTTCGGTTTCTATAGCTGGTGTGCGGTGAAGGACCTGCGATGACGTCACGGTCTTGTGATTGGTCGAGACCGGTCATGTGACCGCTCACGTGACCGCGACGTCATGGAAGGTCCTGAACCACACCGGCATCTATAGGAACGGACGCCTGCAGGTGAGTATAACCATTTTTTTTATTTTTTTTATTATTTTTAAACATTCTATCTTTTACTATAGATGCTGCATAAGCAGCATCTATAGTAAAAAGATGGTCACACTTGTCAAACGCTATGTTTGACAAGTGTGACCAACCTGTCAGTCAGTTTTCCAAGCGATGCTACAGATCGCTTGGAAAACTTTAGCATTCTGCAAGCTAATTACGCTTGCAGAATGCTAAAAAAATGCGAAAAAAACGGAAAAAAAATGCAAAAAAAAAAAGCGGATTTCATGCAGAAAATTTCCGGTTTTCTTCAGGAAATTTCTGCAAGAAATCCGGACGTGTGCACATACCCTGAGGCTGCATGTTTTGTGGCTATTAGGGAATCCCCACATGTGATGAGGATGTCTAACAGCCGCAAAACAAGAAGCCGCAGGGACTCGAATATATTTTCTGAGCACACCCAAGATACTCGGATAACACCTGAGAATGCTCTGATAACACATTATCCGAGCACGTTTGCTCATCACTAGTAGTTAACTATCTCTTCCAGCTCCCCTACACACATGAACTGGCTCAGCCAAACGTTCATGTGTTTTCAATGGAATAAAAAAAGAGAAAAGGGGAGACAGCTCTGATGACAGCTAATATCCTGAATAACAAAGAGGTTGAGAACTAATATTTAAACAGGCCAACTCTTATCTCCCCTGACATCATCATTCAGGGGAGAGTTGGGAAGTCCCCATACACATTAAGGTACCGTCTCACAGTGGCACTTTGGTCGCTACGACGGCACGATCCGTGACGCTCCAGCGTCGCCGCATTATCGCTCCAGCGTCGTAGACTGCGGTCACACTTCGCAATGCACGGCGATGTAGAAGTCGTACGGGCATGTCATATCGTGCACACCTTTGTTACACGATGCGATCATGCCGCCACAGCGGGACACTTGACGACGAAAGAAAGTTTCAAACGATCTGCTACGACGTACGATTCTCAGCGGGGTCCCTGATCGCAGTAGCGTGTCAGACACAGCGAGATCGTAAGTATATCGCTGGAACGTCACGGATCGTGCCGTCGTAGCGACCAAAGTGCCACTGTGAGACGGTACCCTTAGACTATTGGCCAATCCTGCTGATATCAGCTTGTTTGGCCAACTTTAATCTGACATCCATGGAGACCTTAATTAAGAGGTAATTTCTGTAACTGCTTGTTGCTCTAATATATACATTTTTTGGGGGGAAACCAGAGAACCATTTAGTTTTCACAGTAATCCTACTGGAGCAATATGCTATATTGTAACCTCAGAAAAGGCAATTTATAAATCAGAAACAAATAGTAATTATTAACATGGGTTAAATAATTGTATGTTATTATAATCCCAGTATACCATATCTACATAATGCCAGTATGAATGAAAGCTCCTTATGACAGAACAATAATGAACAGAATTTTACTATAAAAACCTGTGTATCATTTCTTTTTTTCTGCTCATGGTGCGTGTATTTGGGTTAGCCATCTGGAATAATTCTGAGAATTAGCTGGAGTGTATGTTTTGCACATGCTGTATTATGATGGAAAATCCATTGCAGCCCTCTAATCTCCAGTAGATGGGGACCCGTTGCTATGCCTGCAATTAATAACTGTGCTTTCCCAGGTGCATCTCGGTACAACAGCTTGCACAATGAAATGCGCGGATCAGTAATCTCGTGATGGCTTCTAAGAGCCATGAGGCTGATTATCCCTCCCAATGTAGAGAAACATTTCACTGTCAATATAGACTTTTTGGATGGATTCCTACCAAACGTTCACTGTAAGTGCTCTAAAGTATATTGACAAGAAATACTTAATAACTTTGAACAATCCTTTTAGTCGCCGCCAACGACCTAAAAAGTCAGTTATGAAGCACAAAAAGTGCTCAACAGATATAATAATTAATGTTCCCAAAAATGTTTCTTCATCTGAAAATTGCAATTTAAGGTCCAGAACTGTGAAGACCCAAAGGAGAATCATAGAAAAACCCGAGAAGTCAACTCACCACCAGTTATAAATGATTTATTAATATTGTTCAAGTTATATCAACTCTGGTATATACCGGTACTGTATTCAAGCAAAAACAATTATTCCAATTCCTTGTTCTATTGTTTAGGGTATTTGTGTAGTCTATTAAAAATGTGAAGAGTACACCATCTTTCGAACATAGGTTATGTTGATACCCACTCCATGTACTTTGGTTTATTGAACCTGTGTTGACTTACACTGGTAGAGAAAGGTTGAACTTGATGAACCTAGGTCTTTTACAACCTATATAACTATGTAGTCTCACCTCTATTCAAAGGCAAACATTCATTTTTGAATGTTACACAGTTTAAACCATCTATATAGATTGAAAACTCTACAAATGGATAGTAGAAGAGATTTATCCGTATCTGTTAGCAGGAGCAGAAAGTGATCACAAAGAGCATCACTTGCTTTGGAAGACATGGTCTCAACTTTCCTTACACAGACTTTCCATTAATTTTGATAGCGTTACCTGTGGTGGAGATATTTAAAAAATAAATACCTGTGACAACATTTTCCCATAGATTACAGCAAATCACATCAGGAAATCCTGTAATTAGTTTATCGTTGTGAACTCTTCCAACAAAAACTGGATCGTTCAAGCAGTTAAAATGCCAATGTTTGCAAGATTGCATTTACACCAACCTTTTCATCAGTTGTTGCATCTTAAACTGGCCACATCATGGGATAGGGGCTGCAGAGCTTAATATAACTTGTTTTTTTGTTTTGTTTTTTGCTTTCTCATCTCTGTTGTGGAGTAGAGTTGAGCGACTTTTACTTTTTTAGGATCGAGTCGGGTTTTGCGTCCGATTATTGTGAAAAGTCGGGGGCCGACTGAAACACGAAACCCAATGCAAGTCAATGGGGAATCAAAGTTGGCAGAGAGTGGAGGACAGGAAAACACCTACAGTGCCCATTTTAATGCCAAAAACATCAATTCTTATTACTGAAGCTTGTCAATCTTAATTTACTTCATAATAATAGTTAGGCATTGAAAACTGGGGGTCATTTGGCTAAAATTGTGGGGGGTAGGGCTGGCTCAAGTTTTTCGTGGGCCCAGGAAACGCGGAATACGTCACGGCGGTGGAGCAGGGTGAGGTAAGTATTTCAACTTTGGAAGTGCTGTGATCCTGAGCAAGCAGTGGGGGCCCACTCGTTGGCATTGGCACTGGCACAGGGCCCCTCATAGTACGGCAGTGTGTTTGATGGCGGGTGGCGCCTCCCTCCAGCAGAGACACTTTTGTGTACTATGAGGGGCCCTGTGCCAGTGACGTCGCCAACGAGTATGCCCCCTCACCTGATGAAGGAACCTGCACTTTCATCTGCACCTTCCTCTTTGTCCCCGTGTAGGGTGGTATAGTATGCAGGAAAGGGAACCTGACTTTCAGCAGGGTCAGATTCTGGCTGTGTAGAGTGCAAGGGGAATGTAGTGGTCTGGGTTAATGTACCAGCAGACTCATCTAGCAGTGGCTGGGCAATGGCAGGATGAGGAGGAAACACAGATATAGGCCCAAATAATAAAGTGGGTAAATGCAGTTCAAAATTGGTAACAGGACTAAACTGGCGGCATTGCTTTGTTCAGCGGAGGACAATTGTAAGGAGTGGCTGACACAGTGAGTAGGCCCAAATAAGTAAGTAGGCTAAATGCAGTTCAAAATTGGTAACGGGACTAACCAGGCGGCATTGTTTTGTTCAGCGGAGGACAATTGTAAGGAGTGGCTGACACAGTGAGTAGGCCCTAACAATAAAGTAGGCTAAATGTCTGACAAAATTGTTTTCATAAATAACCAGGTGGCATAGCTAGGTACAGGGGTGGGCTCCTCTGCAGAGTAGCAGACAGTGATAGTAGTAGACTAAAACCCTGTACCTGACCTTGCAACGCCACCAGTTTCTATTGCCCCCTGAGAAGCATCCTCCTCCCATAAATATTCATCCCCATCATCCTCCTCCTCCTCCTCTTCGTCCGCCACCTCGTCCAGGAGAGTTCCCTGAGCAGACAATGGCTGACTGTCATCAAGGCTTCCCTCCTCCTCGGCTGCAGATGCCTGCTCCTTAATGTGCGTCAAACTTTGCATCAGCAGACGCATTAGTGGGATGCTCATGCTTATGATGGCGTCGTCTGCACTTACCAGCCGTGTGCATTCCTCAAAACACTGAAGGACTTGACAGAGGTCTTGTAGCTTCGACCACTGCACACCAGACAACTCCATGTCTGCCATCCAAGTGCCTGCCCGTGTATGTGTATCCTCCCACAAATAAATTACAGCACGCCTCTGTTAGCACAGCCTCTGAAGCATGTGCAGTGTGGAGTTCCACCTTGTTGCAAAGTCGATTATTAGGCAGTGCTGGGGAAGATTCAGCAATCGCTGATGGTTCAGCATACGGATGGAGGGTACGGGCGACCGGCAGATGTGTGAATAAAGTCTTCGTACCTTCAGGAGCAGGGCTGGTAACCCCGGATAATTTTTGAGGAAGCACTGCACCACCAGGTTCAAGGTGTGAGCCAGGCAAGGTATGTGTTTCAGTTCTTAAAGGGCTATGGCAGCCATTAAATTCCTTCCGTTATCACTGACTACCTTGCCTGCCTCAAGATGTACACTGCCCAGCTATGACTGAGTTTCTTGCTGCAAGTACTCGGCCAGTACTTCCGCGGTGTGTCTGTTGTCGCCCAAACACTTCATTTGTAACACAGCCTGCTGACGCTTACCACTAGCTGTTCGATAATGGGACACCTCGTGTGCAACACTGGCAGCTGCGGATGGAGTGGTTGTGCGACTGTGCCCTTTGGACGAGCTTTCGCTTCTGGAGGAGGAGGAGGAGGGGTGGCGAACGCCTACAGCCAACTGTTTCCTAGACCGTGGGCTAGGCAAAACTGTCCCACTATGGCTGTCCCCTGTGGACCCTGCATCCACCACATTAACCCAGTGCGCTGTGATGGACACATAACGTCCCTGGCCATGTCTACTGGTCCATGCATCTGTTGTGAGGTGCACCTTTCCACTGACTGATTGCCTCAGTGCATGGACAATGCGGTCTTTGACATGCTGGTGGAGGGCTAGGATGGCTTTTCTCGCAAAGAAGTGCTGAATGGGTAGGTCATAGCGTGGTACTGCGTAGGCCATCGGGTCTTTGAAAGCTTCGCTTTCAACCAACCGGGAGGGCAACATCTCTAACGAGATTAGTCTAGCTATGTGGGCGTTCAAACCCTGTGTACGTGGATGATAGGATGAGTACTTTCTTTTCCTAGCGAGAGTCTCTTGTAGGGTGAGCTGGACTGGAGAGCTGCATATGGTGGAACTAGCGGTGGTGGTGGACATGGCGGATTGAGAGAGGGTTGGTGATGGTATTCTTGATGTTGGCCTACATACAGTGTTTCCTACCAGTAACCTTGTGATTCCCTGACTGCTTTGGCCTTGCGACGATACCTCCACATTTGCTGCTGGTGGTGTCCTAACCGGTGGGCTTAGTGAGGGAAGCAATGTAGCGTTGCTGACTACCTTCATTCTGAGCAGGCGCACCAACGGTACGGGACTTTGGTAGTTAGTCCAGGCTTGCAACTGCATTCTGGTTAAATGTCTAAGCATGCACGTTGTATTTATATTTTGAAGATTCTTCCCTCTGCTAAAGGTCTTTGAGCATTTCTTACAGATAACTTTTGACTGATCATTCGGATCTTGGTTAAAAAATTGCCACACTGCACTCTTCCTACTATCGAATACCTTTTCAGGCATTGCACGCTGTGCTACTTTCACCAGATGGCCACACTGTCCTAAAACTGTTTTTGTTTTTGACACACGTTTTTGGCCTGATACGGGCCTGCCAGATGACAGCTGTTGCGATGTAGATGGCTGCTGCGGATCATCCTCCTCCGCTTCTGAGCTACGGGCAGCGGCACTCTCTTCCCCCAATGGCTGCCAATCTGGGTCATCTATCACCTCCTCTTCAATGTCATGTGCACCTTCCTCTGTGTCACCGTGTAAGGTGGTATAGCGTTCGGGACGGGGCACCATAGTCTCATCAGGGTCAGATTCTGGCTCAGTACACTGCGAGGGCAATGTAGTGATCTGAGTCAATGGAACAGCATAATAATCTAGCTGTGGCTGTGCATCAGTGCACTCCATGTCCGATTCATCTTGTAATGGGCAGTTAACAATTTCCCTTTCTAACCCAGGCATGGTATGTGTAAAGAGCTCTATGGAGTAACCTGTGGTGTCGCCTGACGCATCCTTCACTTTTGGTTTGGGTGAAGGACACAAGGAAATGTCTTGTTCCTGACCGGGAGCATCCACTGACGACTCGCTGCTTTTATATTTTGAACTTTCTGAAGAGGAGGCGAAAGAGCTAGAGGCTGAGTCAGCAAGGAAAGCCAAAACTTTTTCCTGCTGCTCTGGCTTTAAAAGCTGTTTTCCTACTCCAAGATAAGGGAGCCTTCGAGGCCTTGTGTAGCCAGACGATGAAGCTGGCTCAACACCTCCAGCCTTAGGTGCTATTTTGCTTTTCCCACTACCACCAGATGCTCCACCACCACCATCAGTACCAGCTGACAACGACCACCCACGGCCTCTTCCACCAGACTTCCTCATTTTTGGGAAAATGTAACCAAAATAACAACCGTTATATGGTACAGTAAAACAAGGTAGAAGGTGTATATAAACTTGTTGAGAATTTAAATCTCCCTTTTTATTTTGGGGAGACAGCACCACAACTCAGGCCCAGTGTATAACACAACACAATGTTAGTGGCAGAACGTGGCTGGCTGATATATGACAAACTAACAGAACTGACGTATATCCACTTTGTGACAATTTGAATCTCCCTTTTTTTGGGGGAGGACTGCACCCAAACTCAGGCCCAGTGTATAAAACAACGCAATGTGAGTGGCTGCAAGTGGCTGGCTGATATACGACAAACTAAGAGGACTGAGGTATATCCACTTTGTGAGAATTTTAATCTCACTTTTTGGGGGGGCAGACTGAACACAAACTCAGGCACAGTGTATAAAACAACGCAATGTGAGTGGCAGCAAGTGGCTGGCTGATATACGACAAACTAAGAGGACTGAGGTATATCCAATTTGTGAGAATTTCTATCTCACTTTTTTTTTGGGGGAGACTGAACACAAACTCAGGCCCAGTGTATAAAACAACGCAATGTGAGTGGCAGCAAGTGGCTGGCTGATATACGACAAACTAAGAGGACTGAGGTATATCCACTTTGTGAGAATTTAAATCTCACTTTTTTTTGGGGGGGAGACTGAACCCAAACTCAGGCACAGTGTATAAAACAACGCAATGTAAGTGGCAGCAAGTGGCTGGCTGATATATGAAAAAATACAAGGACTGTAGTACAATTTCAATCTCCCTACAATAATCTCAGGACAAGTATGGCAGCAATAAATAGGACTGCTGCACACAAAAGTGTGGACAAATAAGCAAGATAACTGTGCAGAAAGGAGCAACAGGATTTTTGCTTTTAAAAAAGCAGTTGGTTTGCACAGCAGCGGTGCAAACAGCAATGCAGCTATCAGGGAGCCTTAAGGTACCGTTACACTAAACGACTTACCAATGATCACGACCAGCGATACGACCTGGCCGTGATCGTTGGTAAGTCGTTGTGTGGTCGCTGGGGAGCTGTCACACAGACAGCTCTCTCCAGCAACCAACGATCAGGGGAACGACTTCGGCATCGTTGAAACTGTCTACAACGATGCCGAAGTCCCCCTGCAGTACCCGGGTAACCAGGGTAAACATCGGGTTACTAAGTGCAGGGCCGGGCTTAGTAAGAGCTTCCCTGCACTGAATGTGTCAGCGCCGGCAGTAACAGAGGTGACGTCACCGCTGTGCTCTGCTTTACGGCCAGCGCTGACACAGTCAGTGCAGGGAAGCTCTCGGCAGCAGCGCGTGCATTAGCAGTGCTCCTGCCGAAAGCAGTTTTAACCCTGTGGACGCCGGGGGACGTGACAGACATCAGAATGTGAGTATGTACTGTTTTTTTTTTTTTACTTTTACAATGGTAACCAGCGCGGGCCTGCGCTTAGTAACCCGATATTTACCCTGGTTACAAGTGAACCCATTGCTGGATCGGCGTCACACACGCCGATCCAGCGATGACAGCGGGTGATCAGCGACCAAAAAATGGTCCTGATCATTCCCCAATGACCAACGATCTCACAGCAGGGGCCTGATCGTTGGTCGCTGTCACACATAACGAGATCGTTAGCGGGATCGTTGCTACGTCACCAAAAGCGTGACGTTGCAACGATATCGTTAACGATATCGTTATGTGTGACTCAGCCTTTATAAGGCAGCCTAATAAGCTACAGAGCTGATGCACAAGCCTCCACTGTCCCTGCAAAACAAAGGTGGTGTTGGACAGTGGAAATCGCTACAGCACAAGCGGTTTGGAGGTTAATCTTCCCTCCCTATGTCCCTTCTTCTGACGAAGCTGCAGCAATCTCTCCCTATGCTCAGATCGGCAGAAGCAAGATGGCGGTCGGCATGCACGCCCCTTTATAGCCCCTGTGACGCCGCAGAAAGCAAGCCAATCACTGTCATGCCCTTCTCTAAGATGGTGGGGACCGAGACCTATGTCATCACGCTGCCCACACTCTGTGTCCTCCTTCATTGGCTGAGAAATGGTGCTGAAAGCATCATACGAAACGGACTTTGGCGTGAAGATCGCCGACCTCATGGCCGATCCCACACTAGGATCAGGTCGGGTTTCATGAAACCCGACTTTGAAGAAAGTCGGCGATTTTTGAATTTGTCCGATCCGTTTTGACTGCTAAATACTAAGTACTCTCCCATGGGTCACCGACCCCTCTCCCCATCCCCAAATAAAGACATGACTCCCAAATGCATATAATTGGCCACAGCGGCCTTTATTATAAACAAACAAAACATATAACAGTAAAATAAGCTGGAAGGGTTCCTTGAAGCTAAAAATCTGGTGTTAACCATATGATAAACTAGTGGACGAGAACCAACCACAGTTTACTCTCAGCCGTTACCCCACTGGCTCAAGAGCACCAAAATTACCCCGGAGGGTTACCATTGTCCATTTCCAACTTAGGAATCTGGCCCACCGTTGTCAAGATTCCCCCAAAACACCAGACCCAAAACCAAAACTTATACCAACTGAAGAATCCATATCCCGACGGATCCCCCAGGCCAATTTAGAACCAACTCCAAGGACCCCTCCCACCGCCACAACGAGGGTACTTGACACCCCTCAAGTACCCGAGACCCCACCACCCCTAACTGCTATGGCTCTTTCAATTCCGGTCTGCAGCCCCAGGGCCCACAAATCACTGCCCATGGCGTTCAAATGGACACCATCGCCCAGAAGAAAGTCGTCGCCTCCACGTTCCAGCTCAAAATGCCGAGCTGCCAGACCCCCATTCCGAACCACAAAATCAGACACTGCCCGATTAACCTTGATGCGGGCTTTATTAATCTTAATCACCAATCTAGCATGCCTCCAAGATTTCCGCGGAACAATCTCCGACTACACTACGGACATCTCTTGAAAGGAAACCCATAATCTCAGCAGGTCCTGCTTGATGTCTTGAATCAGCTCCCAACAAGGGCGAACTCCCAAGTCGTTTCCCCCAACATGTAACACCAAGATATCAGGGGGCCTGTCCAAACGAACTCCATTATGCACCTCCTGCATGACTCTGTTCCAGCCCAAGCCCCGGAAACCCAACCACCTGATAAAGGCCACGTCCCTGGAAAAACCCAGCTGTCTTCCATCCTGTCGGACCTCCGCCCGCTTCGCGCCCCAATAAACGTAGGAGTGGCTGACAATCCAAACCAACAGCGAGGTTGAACCTGGAAAACACAAACAACTTAAAAACATGCAGGCAAAACACACAAGACAACCGAGAAACCAACCTCTCAAGGCCTAACATAACTCCGATAACAGCCAGACTCCCACCGACCTATCCTCTATACCACTGTAGGAGCCAAACCACCCAGCGCTGCCTCTGTAGCAGCCCCAATACGAAAAGAATGAGAGGCGAATCTAGAAGAGTCCACACCAATGGCCATTAATGCCTGCTGAAAAACAGCCACGAATTGATATCTGGAAAGAAACGTCCCATCCTCGTGACGCAACAAAGGCCCATCTCTATTCGGTTGAAAACAATCAAAGACCCGCCAACAACGGATAGGACACATATCCGAACCCGGAACCGCGCCCAATACCACCTTCTTTCCTCTCCCCGCCTGATCCATCTTAGACCTCCGAATCCAAAATTGCAAAGACCCCCCGGAAACGAAGATGTCCCCGCCCCAAAGCCCCCCTTGCCGAACAGTAGTAGGAGAAACGAGCTCCCCTACTCTCAAAGCCCCAAAAAATGCAAGGGAAAAGGCAAGCCGAAATAAGGCGGCCTCGAAACAGGAATCACAGATATCATCCAGCCGTGCACCCAACTGCTCCAACATCTCAAACGACATCAGGCGTCTGCGATCACCTCGGGTGCCTGCTCCTCTCATCCCCTTCGCTGCTTGCTTCACCAAAAAAGACTTCGTCAAATCCTGAAGACCCCGTAGCCGAAAACCAAAAGCCAACCCTGCTATTATATGGTCGACCTTAGCCGCCGACCATCCGTGATCCGCCCCATGTCTCAACCATAGCAGCAAGGCCCCAACTTGATCCTGTCCCATATCAGCAACACCGCACGACGCCAACCAAATCTCCCAAGAACTCCATACCGACCGATAGGCCGACCACGTACTAGGAGCCAAGGATGCCTGAATTAAAGGTTCTGCAGCCCGGACACCACGCTCCAAAGTTCTGCCGGGCATTCCAACCCCGTCTCCTCGGCGTCCGGAACCAGTGACCGAAAACGCTCCCACTGAATACGAGACAAAGAGTCGGCAATACAATTTTGAACACCGGGCACATGAGATGCCGTAAAATAAGCATTCAAGGATAAACAAGACAATACCAATTTGACGCAGGACTCTGATCACCGTAGGTAAGGATGTCGTCAAACTGTTGATGGCACATACCACTGCCATATTATCACAATTAAAACAAACCCTTTTATTATGTAAATCATTGCCCCATAGCTGCACTACCACCAAATTCGGGAAAATCTCCAGCAAGGTAATGTTCCTTACCAACCCGTTCGAAAACCATTCTTCCGGCCATCTAGCGGCACACCAACGGCCCCCAAAAAAGGCCCCGAAGCCAAAACCGCCCGACGCGTCAGTAAAGAGATCCAGGTCAGCATTAACCACCACGTCATCCATTAACAATGAACGCCCATTGTAACAAGCCAAAAACCGCTCCCAAACCTCCAAATCGGCCTTGTGCTCAGCCGACAAACGAACAAAATGATGAGGGGCGCTCACCCCAGCCGTGGCTCACTAGCCAGCCTGCGGGAAAAAACTCTCCCCATTGGGATAATCCTGCACGCAAAATTCAGTTTCCCGAGGAGAGACTGCACTTCACGCAACGGCAACTTCTTCAAGCGTCTAGCCCGCGCCACCTCATTCCTCAAACCAAGCACTTTGTCGACAGGCAACCTGAACTCCCATTTCACCGAGTCGATAACAATGCCTAAAAATGACAGACTCGTACACGGACCCTCAGTTTTTTCGGGCGCAAGTGGGACCCCGAACTGCTCAGCTATCCAAACAACAGTCCTCAACAGGACCTCGCAACATGGAGACCGATCAGGGCCTATGCACAAGAAGTCATCCAGGTAATGAATTACCGAATGTAAACTGGACACGTCCCGAACTGCCCATTCAAGAAAGGAACTAAAGGCCTCAAAATAAGCACACGACAACGAACAACCCATCGGCAGGCATTTGTCAACATAAAACCCGCCGTCCCAAAAACAACCTAAAAACCTCAAGCTGTCGGGGTGAACCGGCAATAAACGAAAAGCCGACTCAATATCAGTCTTAGCCAACAACGCCCCCTTGCCACAACTACGCACCCACTTGGCTGCCTCATCAAAAGACGTATAAACTACGGAACAAAGTTCTGGATCGATTCCATCATTCACAGACCGCCATTTCGGATAAGATAAATGTTGAATGAGCCTAAACTTGTTAGGCTCCTTCTTGGGAACCACACCCAACGGTGAAACGACCAGGTCATCTAAAGGAGGAATGTGAAAAGTTCCAGACATCCTACCTAACGCCACCTCCTTACTCAATTTTTCAGACACAACCGATGCGTGCAATTCAGCTGATCTAAGGTTCTTCAAACTCTGTGGCACATCAAAAGGAGGGGCGGGAATGCAAAACCCAATGCTAAAACCCGCTCGCAGCAACTCCGCCCTCTCCCTGTCAGGGAACCTATTTAGAAAGGGGACCATGGCGTCCAACCTCACCGGCGTCGCCCCCTTTGGAATTACCGTCAGGCTTCCCTTTTTTCTTAAAACATTTGGACGCTCCATGGGAAGAACCATTGCAGTGCGAGCACAAGTGCTTGAACTTGCAAGTTGTTCCAAACTTACACTGTCCCTCGTTGAACTGCCAGCACACTCCATGTTTTTGACCACCGGATTGTCCTGACTGACCCCCGGTTCCTGAGGAGCTACCTTGCGAAGCGGCTTGGCCGGAACCTCTGGCCCCGCTCTGAAAGGAATGACCAAACTTCGTAGGCGCCATAACGCGCAACCACAACCCAATGTCTTTCTGGTCCCTCCGAATCGCAGGAAGAACCACCTTCCGTTGTCTGAACTGCTCATCGTACCGCAACCATGCTTGGCCCCCATAAGCCCTATGCGCCTCACCTATAGAGTCTATGTAACAAAACAAAGCGGAGCAATTCTCGGGGGCCTTCTCACCAATAACACTTGCCAAGATCGCAAACGCCTGAAGCCAATTCACAAACGTCTGAGGAATGAGGCGCCATCGCCGTTTTTCCTCATCCTCCTTCTTACTATCCTCCTTCTTGCTCTTATCCAAATTAAATTTCTCTAACGGCAAAAGCGAAAAAATGTCCACGTATTTGTCTTTCCAAATCTTTTCCCGCACTTCCTTCTTCAAATGAGCCCCTAACGGCCCCTCAAAACAGACATATACCTCGCCACGTGCCTTATCATCTAAGCGGATGCCCCCTCCTTTTCTTTCTCAGTCTGTACGGATACAGATACCGGCTCGGCTAACCTGTCCCGCCCCATAGACCCGCTGCCCAACAACACAGGCACCACATCAGAAGAACTCACCCAGGCTGACAAAGGGGACATCCCAGACCTAACACCGCCCAATTGCGACAACAGCTCCCGAACACCCAACAACAGCTCCCCCACCCCTTCACAACTCGCCTCACCCCGCACGTCAATTCCTTCACCCCGATCTACCGACCCACCAACCCGATCTACCGCAACTAACGGAGGCGTAGAAAATGCCGGCGACATACGAAACACAGAATAGCTCTCACCAGGCTGCAGGAGAGCTGCGGTCCCCCAGCCGCAGATGCTGTAGTAGTCCGGCCATCTCTTGATCCCGAAGCCGACCTCCGGCCCTCCTGGATGGAAATTGCGCCTCCCAACGCAGCGTGGCCGATCCGGCCCCTGTGGAGGGCACCGTGGTGGATCCGTCCGACCCGGGTGCGGCCTGGTGAAATGGAGCTCTGGGCCCAAGCCTGCCATCCGATCCGCTGCCGTCCGTTCCCGCCAAAAAAGGTGCCGCCCCGGTCGCTGATCCGATAAGGGAACTGCGATCCCTAGCCGTGTCCAGCAGCCCAGCGGGAGCTGGGGCGCTGCCTGCCGCTGCCTCATGGAGATTCCCCCACCATCTCGCGTCGCAAGCAGAGCCAGGCCTGGTCATCACCGCGGCGGCCCGCCGTAACATCGTTCTGGCTGTTGCTGGCTCTGGTACGCGCCGGCCCTGCCCCCCGGAGCGAGGGGGGAGAAGGCCCAACCGCCGCCGCAGGCCTCGGCGTGGCAGGTGGATTCCTCCCGGACTGTGGCCTGCTGGGGCGCTTGCGAGCAGGCACGCGGTCTGGAGGGTCCCTAGAGGGGCTCCTACGCTGCCGCCGAGACGCCTAGGGAACATCAGGGGAAAGACGCTCCGGCGGCCTCACTCGCCTGGACCGCCGCTTGCTGGGACCGGCCACCACAGGATCCCCGCTGCTGCCGCCCAAGATGTTGGCCACCTGTGCCTCCAACCAGCCGGGGGGCTGGTTCACCGCAGCCGCCCGGAGCTGAGACAGCACCTGCTCTATGGCGCTCATCCTGGGTAAGCGCAGGTGTCCTGCTCGATTGGCTCCTGAGCGGGAAGTGACCGGCTCCACCCCCCGCCAGAGCTATAGCACCCTAACTTCCCACTAATTCCCTCCCCCTCCTTGCATTAACCCCCAACCTCCCTTATGCCTAGCTCCAAACCCCCTGTCATGACGGCTTCCGCGTACGCCGCCCGTGGGAGAGGGTGGGGCGGCTCGCTCCAGCCTGTTCTTTACCAGGGGTGTGTACCTCTTCCCCTGAAAGATGCTGACCAATTATAAGGAGGAGGCATTATGCTGCGGAAAAAAAGAACATACCCCTAAAATCGAATACAACAAACTTTCTCCTGTGTAAGACAAATAATAACAGACAGCTCTCACACTTATATTACTATAGAGCTGTGTGTGCGGGGAGTAGAGCAGAGATGAGTGTGGTTAAAAACACCTTTCAGCTTTCATGCAATTGTGGTCTTTGTAGGTGAAGGGGGATAAATCAGAGCTGACATAACTGTGAGAGGAACGATGCTACAGGCAGGGCCAGATTGGGACTAAAATTCAGCCCTGGCATTTTTACATGTTACACAGGCCCACTTGTCACATGGTGACTGTATAATATCTTTGTACACTTGCAGGTTACAAGAAGTGAGGGGAGAGTAACACGACTATATAACATATAATCACAGCTGTATCCAGCATTACAGCTCAGTCCTATTTATGGCTTTTAGTTGCACTACCAAGAAAAGCCGCTACTTTACCTACATAACTGGATCTCATAGATAGTGAAGGGATTGAGATGACCGAAGGCTATAGAACCTCATTCTGATGCTCCATAAACTTTGCCTACAGCCACTTTTGGTTCTGCTGCGCAGCACGAGACCTGGTGACTATGAAGAGCGGTGACATCAGTAACGTCACCGCTCTTCAGATATTCCGGGTCTTGCGCTGAGCTCGGCGACTGTAAAGAGCGGTACTGTTACTACCGTAACTCTTCAGAGTCGCTGGGTCTCGCCAGTTCTGGGCTAGTACTGGGGATTTCTGATAGACACCGTTCCATTACTTACACCTGGGATTGATAGCAGCTGACATTATGCAGCTGACATCAACCCTAAAAATCACTACACATACCAGAATTAAATGTTCTGGAGGCTCGGAAAAGCAGTAGAGTTATCGCTATTCCCAGGCGCCAGGTGCTAAAACTACAACTGTGATCACCCTTGCCTGGTCTCCCTGCGAAGCATTTCGGTTGTATTTACATGCGCTGCTCTCAGGCCACTAAACGAGTGTGATCGACAATAGTGAAGTCATTCGCTTGTTTCCCGGCCTCTTTACACCAACTGAGAAAGAATGATGGGGACAGAACAATCACAACTAGATCACTCTGTCCCCATACAGTATCATGTCAGCAGCACAACTACAGTTTATACCGGCGATGTGCTGCTGAGAACAAGTATTTCTGTTCCCACATAAACAATCCAATCACTCGATGAATAGGCAGCATTTTGCTTGTTTAATATAATACACCCCATAGTCCTCCATATATTATAATGTGCACCTCAGTCCTCCATATAGTATAATACACTCCTCAGTTCTCCATATAGTATAATACACTCCTCAACTCCATATAGTATAATACACTCCTCAGTCCTCCATATAGTATAATACACTCGTCAGTCCTCCATATAGTATAATACACTCCTCAGTCCTCCATATAGTATAATACACTCCTCAGTCCTCCATATAGTATAATGTACTGCCATAATCCTCCAAATAGTATAATACACTCCTCATAGTGCTCCATATAGTATAATGCACCGCCATTGTCATCCATGTAGTACAATTCACTTCCCATAGTATAATGCACCCCATAGTTCTTCATATAGTATAATGTATTCCCCATAGTTCTCGATACAGTATAGTGCAGCCCACATATAGTATAATGCAGCAACACCACAGAATATATTGTAGCCCCCTGAGTATAATGTAACCCCCCGAGAATATAATGCAGCCCCCTCATATAGTATAATGCAGCCCCTGCATATATATGGTAGCCCCCTCATAGAGCATAATGTAGCCCCTCCATAGAATACAATGCAGCCCTCCTCATATAGTATAATGCAGCTCCCCATAGAATATAATGTAGACCCCTCATAGAGTATGATGCAATCACCCCTCATAGAAGATAATACAGCCCCCATAGAATATAACGTAGCCTCCAGAGAATGTAATACAGCCCCCGATAGAATGTAATACAGCCCCCCATAGAATATAATACAGCCCCCATAGAATATAATACAGCACCCCATAGAATGTAATAAAGCCCCTCCATAGAATTTAATGCAGCCAGCCTCCATAGAATGTAATGCAGCCAGCCCCCATAGAATGCAACACAGCACAGCCCCCATAGAATGTAATACAGCCAGCCCCCATAGAATGTAATAAAGCCCCCCCATAGAATGTAATACAGCAAAGGCCCAATAGAATGTAATACAGCCCTTCCCCATAGAATGCAATGCAGCACAGCCCCCATAGAATGTAATGCAGCCAGCCCCCATACAATGTAATAAACCCCTTCATAGAATGTAATACAGCACAGCCCCAATAGAATGTAATGCAGCCAGCCCCCATAGAATATAATGCAGCCAGCCCCCATAGAATGTAATGCAGCCAGCCCCCATAGAATGTAATGCAGCCAGCCCCCATAGAATGTAATACAGCACAGCCCCCATAGAATGTAATGCAGTCAGCCCCCATAGAATGCAATGCAGCCAGCCCCCATAGAATGCAATGCAGCCAGCCCCCATAGAATGTAATAAAGCCCCCATAGAATGTAATACAGCCCCCCCAATTGCCCCACAATCCAGTTATCACTCATTGATATATTAAAAATAAAAAATCACTCTCCTCTCATCGTGCCCCGCACTGCTCCCGGCTCCGGTCTCAGCAGCTGCAGTCTGCCCGGCCACACAGCAGGTGCGCGATGATATGACGTCATCGCGCACTTGCAGTGTCAGAGCGAGGCAGAGCGGGGAATGATGGGAGAGGGAGCGTCAGCAGACGCTCTCTCCTCCATCATTGCATTCAACTGTACTGGCGTCATAGACGCTGGTATAGTTGAATGCGGAGCGGGCGATCGGGAGGGTGAGTCGGCGCTGGCGGGAGGAGTCAACCCTGGCCCCACTGATAGCGGCAGCGGCCCACTCCTGGCACCGGCCCTTCTGGCATTTGCCAGAAGTGCCCGATGGCCAGTCCGGCCCTGGTGATTGCTGTATTGCAGCCGAAATCATCATGATGGGCAAATACATCCTGATATCGCCCCAGCAGAACTTCCACCCGTTGCACTTGTTGAGGTGTAAGTTCTGTGAGTTCAGTGCGCATTTGTTCCAAGATTCAGTGCCCCTCCTGTAGGTGCTGGGGTTCTGATCCAGTAGACATGTCCACTGCCACTGTCCATGGATCTCCCTGTTTCACTGTCAGTTGAACAGCCTGTGGTGATATCAGCTCTTCCAGCATGCCCAGAATTCACTTCACTCCTGGGCAGAAGCATGAGGTTACCTTCCCCCAAGTTTACACATCGCACTGGTACAGCGTCTTCTCATCTCATCACTAGAGGATTCTTGAGCTTGGGCCACATGGACCAACTGCTGGAACACTCTCCTTTGAGGAGTACGAGGGCTCCACTGTTTCAGGAACACATCTGTCGACTCGTTAATAAGAAGACTCCCCACTTCCTTCAAGACGTTCATCCCCAGAGTAACAGCATGACTGTTGCCTGCATCTCCGGCGGTCAACACCACTCCCTTCTGGCCCAGGTCTTTGCCACAAACAGTAACTTGCATCCAGACCACCCCTGCGACCAGGATGGGTAAATGATTAGCAGCCGTCAATTTTATCATCGGGCCCCATTCGGGCCACATCGCTTTGGTGAAATGTCATCTGAAGTATGTCTCAGGCATGGTGGTCACTTGAGAACCGGTGTCAACTAATCAACATACGGCCTTGCCATCCATCTTGGGCCAGACGAGGACACATGGAAACTAGACTTGTGGGACTTACATATAAGCAAAAGATAAAACTCTAAAATACATCCAAAAAGCAAGGAAGATGTCTACTTGGAAAACTAAAAGGAAACAGATCAATTGAATGCAAAACAAATAACTGGAGATCATATTGCTATCTCTGAACTGGATGTGCGAGGGGGACTATGAATTGTCTTAAAAGTACAATAATCTTTTTATTTGAGCCATGTGTGCTTTACACTATCAGTGTTTAAAGTTTACGCTTTACTACAATGTGATATCAAACTGTTGAATAAATCCACAATACATAAGACCTGTGTATTGTGGACAACTCTGCAGTACAAGGTAGCTTTATCTTGGAGTCTTGTGAAAATGTATCTTTAGATTTGGGTTGATCTGTTGCAATTACCATATTAATTATTCCAATTATTAATGCATTGCACATATTGAAGTCTGTAGAATGAGGCTATGCAATCAAGATTTAACTATTATAATAACAGTGACGTGCCCAGTACACTTAAAGAGGACTTTTCACAAATTTTAGCATGTTAAACTGGCCACATCATAGAACAGTGGCTGCAGAGCTCAGTAGTTTTTATTTCTTAATTTCTCCTCACTGTTGCATAGATATGAGCTTGTAATGTTTAAACTCATATTTATGATAAGCCCACCAGGGCTGTACCAGAGGTTTTTCTCTGGGAGTGTGTACTTTTTCCCCCTGCATGAGACTGACCAATGATCAATGTGCAGGCGGCAGCACATAGTGCAAAAAAATGAACAGACCTCCCCAAATAGATTAGAACAGGTTTTCTCCGGAGTGAGACAAGTAATGACAGACTGCTCTCTTTGCTCTAACTGCAGAGCTATGTGTGATTACAAGCTGCCAGGAGTAGAACAGAGCTGGGTGTGATTATTGACACATTTCATCTCATGGCAGCCACAATGAGGGGGAGGGGCAGTACAACTGAGCTGAGTTTTGTCTCACCACAAAAACTTGCAATCACCCACGAAATTCACACTGGAAATGCTGTGCCCATTAGAGAATGATACTGACAGATCCCACCGCAAATGTACCAAGAGGCAAAGGGGATGCTGACACAAATGCTACAAAGTGGTGTTATTCGAGAAAGCCAGAGCGGAAGAAAGATGGGACCTTACGTTTCTGTGTGGACTATCAGAAATTAAATGCCTGCACTGTGTGAGATTCGTATCCTCTACCTAGGATTGAAGAGTAATACTTTTCGTCATTGGATTTAGCCAGTGGCTATTGGCAATTACCCATGTCCGAACACGACCGAGCAAAGACAGCCTTTATACTACCTATGGGGTTCTTTGAATTCATCGGATGCCGTTTGGCCTTGATAATGCCCCCGGGACCTTTTAAGCGACTCATGGAGATGTGTCTAGGCAATTTAAATTTTGAGGCCACTCTCATCTATCTGGACAATATCATTGTGTAAACCGCCACGTTTGAGGAACATCTGCAAAGGTTGGAACAGGTGTTGAGTCGTCTTCAGGAACATGGCCTGAAAGTGAAGCCTCAGAAGTGTAATCTATTTTGCACTCAGATTGAGTATCTGGAACATGTCTCGGCTGAAGGGGTGAGACCGTCCCGGGAAAAGGTCACAGCGGTACAGGAATGGCCCACTCCCAAGACTGTGAAAGATGTTTGGGCGTTCTTGGGGCTTACCGGGTACAATCAGTGATTTGTAAAGAACTTCACCCGCATTGTGAACCCACTGCTGGAGCTGCTGAAAGGGGTGCCATCTGGTGCAAAGAACAGGACTATTCAGTGGGGTAATTGCCAGGAGGAGGCGTTTCAAGCTTTGAAGATGGCTCTGACTGAAGCACCGATGCTGGCCTATGCAGATTTCTCATACCATTTATCCTTCACACCGACGGAAGTCTGCAGTGGCTTGGAGCTGTCTTATCACAAATTCAGGGCGGAAAAGAGTGAGTGATTGCCTACGCAAGCTGGTCCCTCCGTGACATTGAGCGACATTCTGACAATTACAGTTCATTCAAGCTGGAGCTGCTTGGTGTTAGTGTGGGTCATGACTGAGAAGTTTGCGGAGTACTTGTCTGGGTCCGAAGTCCTGGTACGCACTGACCATAACCCTTTGGCTCACCTGGAAAATGTGAGGCTGGGGGCCCTGGAGCAACGCTGGTGGCTCAGATGGCGAAGTATTGATATAGAATCACCTACAAGAGAGGGTCTGAGAACACTCACGCAGACGCCATATCCTGAGTAACACACAAGAGACCTGGACCCAACTGGGATGAAGAACTGGAGGCTGAAGAAATCCTCAGGTTCTGTAAATCCGCCAGGACATTGGGAGCTATGTGGGAACAGATTCAGACAGCGTTCAGAGAAGGCATTCTGGGACGACCCCATGATTAGTGGGTTCGAATACAACGTGAAGATGGGGAGCTCGCACAAATGAGATAGTGGGAAACCCTAAAACAACTACCCAGTCAGAGAGAAAGAGACTCCCTATCCCCGGGGACTCTGCAGATCCTTCAATAATGGGAAAGGCTCCATCTCAAAGATGGACTTTTATACTGGAAGATTCAGCTGCAACGGAAGTTGTGTGTTACCTGGCAAGTGGTGATTCCCGAGACGCTGCATCATAAGGTGGCCATGGAGGCACATGTAAGAGGAACTCATTTTGGTCAAGAGAAAACCTTTCAGTGGCTGCAGAGACTAGCCTATCATCCCCAACTAAAAGCTGTGGTAGAAGAAGCATGTCGGCGATGCAGAAGCTGTGAATTAGCTAAACCTCCTGAAGATCGAGCTCCCATGCAGACCATCGTGACTTCTGCCTCCTTGGAAGTGTTTATGATAGATTATGTGACAATAAGTCCGGCCTCCCTTGGATATGAATACTGCCTGGTGATAACTGACCACTTCACCAAATTCGCTGTCGTGACTCCGACTCAGGATCAAACTGCTGAATCAACGGCACAAGCCATTTGCAGGAATTTCATTCAAGTGTATAGTTGCCCGAAGAGGATCCACTCTGAACAAGGCGCCTGTTTCCAGGGGCGAGGAATGGAAGAATTATAATGCAGTTACCAGCTTGGCAAATCCAGGATGATGCCCTACCATCCTCAAGGGAATGGAGCCTGTAAGCGGTTCAACCTTACTCTGATTCAAATTTTGAGGACACTAGAGGAAGACAGAAAGGCCCGTTGGCCTGAAATGGTACCTGAATTAGTTTGGGTGTATAATAACAGAGTACATTGCACCACCGAGTACACGCCATATACCCTGCTGTTCGGCTGACCGAGAATACGGAGCTGGAATTGGATCCAGAGGAGGACTACCCATGGACGGGGGTATCCAGCTGGGTATGAGAACATCGTCACTGGCTGCAAGCATTACATCGCCTGGTGCAGACTAAGTTTTGGGAACATACAAAAACAGCTCCCTTGCAAGGGAAAGCTCTTCAAGCCAGAGACCATGTGATGGTCCAAGACACCCTCAGGACAAGCTGGAGTACTGATGGGAAAAGACTCTGTATAGAGTGAAATGAAGAATTAGCACCGAAGGTCCCATCTACGAAGTCCAATCCAAAGGGGAGAAGGACACCCCTGCTCGAGTGGTCCATTGGAACATGCTGCGTTTTTGCTTATTAAGAAATCCTGATCAAGTGGAGGAGGTGAAAAGTGCTCCCAAAGTACCTCCTCCTGTAGCTGTTGATTGTGAATAAGAGGAATTCCCTGATCTACTGCATGTAGTCCCAGAAGAGGGGCAGGCACCTGAAGTTCCTGAAGAAGTTACTCCATTGGGTTCGGGCACATCCCTGCCCTCGCCTATTCAACCTGACTCAACTACTCAGCCTGATCCGACTACTTCATCTGACTTACAGCGCACTGAATGAACAACGGATGGAATACCTCCCAACAGATATGACCAGGACCAATTTATTTGGCAACGGATTGTCCAAGGAATAGGGAACTGTCAACGCTGGCTACAAGAAATCTCGCCCATGGAATGGCGAGCGAAAGGAGAGGGGGAGTGTAAGAAGTGGGACCGGGGGTTCCTGTCCTGTGCCGGGTCCAGAACTGTCATGGCTGTCTCCTCTGTTGTCTGGGGGAAAACTTAGAGACATGGACTGACCTTTGCATTACAGAGCAGGGGACGTGGCTACTATAAAAAAGCCTGAGCGCGCCCGTAAGCAGACAGACTTGATGGGAAGAAGCAGTGCGCGGCAGGGACAAGAGTGCTCCATCTCCTGAGCACTGTAATAGCGCAGGCCCGCGCTCGTGTTTCCCTGTGGTAACTCACAAAGACTGTGACGAGTATCTTGCCATATGCCCACTGGCTCCTGCGACGTGAGGTGCCAGACGCTCTGGGTCCAAGAGTGACGCATGCGCACCGCTTAGTAAGGACCGGATGACTCACCGCCAACTGTGCTCTTACCCCCCCCCGGTATACATCTGTCGAGCCACATTAGGCTCCATCAGTGTTGTGGACTGTACTGCATCCTGCGCAGCAAACCCCGGACCAAGGGACTTGTTAAAGATGCCAAAGACAAGCCACTGCCATCAGGATTCGACTCAAGGACACCTACAGGACGACACCGGATCCATCCCGCGCGTGTTGGCACCACTGTGGACTCTTCAGTCAGGAAGCCATCAGACTAATAAGTTAACTCTTGAGAACTGTTGTTATCCCTATTACCCTCATCCCGCATACCAACTGTTAGCTAGCGCCGATCGTGAGCATTTAACCCCTCTGATGCCGCTGTCAGTAGCGACAGCGACATAGAGGGGCATCGCGCAGGGACAGGGGCCGCCTGCGCTCTCCCACTGGAGCAACGCGATGCAATCGCGTTGTTCCGGTGTTCTCGAAGGAGTCCCCAGATCCAAAATAGCCGCGGGGCTCCTTCCGGGTCCTAAAGTGAGGTGGCTTCCCGACGCCAGCTGAGAACAGGTGCCAGAAAGCCTCCTGCATTGCCTGTCAGATCACTGATCTGAAACCGTGCTATGCAAAGTGTCAGATCAGCGATCTGATGTAACAGTGATGTCCCACACTGGGACAATGTTATAAAGTAAAAAAAAAATAGAATATATAAAAATAAATAAATCCCCAAATAAAGAAAAAAATAAATAAATATTTTCCAATAAATCCATTTATTTATGTAAATAAAAAAGCAATAAAAGTACACATATTTGTTATCGCCGCGTCCGAAACGACCCGCTCTATAAAACTGTCCCACTAGTTAACCCCTTCAGTGAACACCGCAAAAAAATAAAAATAAAAAAATGAGCCAAACAACAATGCTTTATCATCATACTGCCGAACAAAAAGTGCAATAAAATGTGATCAAAAAGACGAATATAAATAAACATGGTACCACTGAAAACGTCATCTTGTCCTGCGGAAAAAAAGCCGCCATACAGTGTCATCAGCAAAAAAGTTATAGCTCTCAGAATAAAGCAATGCAAAAACAATTATTTTTTATATAAAATAGTTTTTATTGTGTAAAAGCGCCAAAACATAAAAAAAAGATATAAATGAGGTATTGCTGTAATCGTACTGACCCGAAGAATAAAGCTGCTTTATCAATTTTACCACACATGGAACAGTATAAACGCCCCCCCCCTAAAAGAAATTCAGGAATTGCTGGTTTTTGTTCATTCTGCCTCTCAAAAATCGGAATAAAAAGCGATCAAAAAATGTCATGTGCCCAAAAATGGTACCAATAAAAACGTCAACTCGTCCCACAAAAAACAAGACCTCACATGACTCTGTGGGCCAAAATATGGATAAATTATAGCTCTCAAAATGTGGTGATGCAAAAACTATTTTTTGCAATAAAAAGCATCTCTAAGCGTGTGACAGCTGCCAAACAAAAACCCGCTATAAAAACCCACTATAAGGCTGCCGTCACACTAGCAGTATTTGGTCAGTATTTTACATCAGTATTTGTAAGCCAAAACCAGGAGTGGAACAATTAGAGGAAAAGTATAATAGAAACATATGCAAAACTTCTGCATTTATCACCCACTCCTGGTTTTGGCTTACAAAAACTGATGTAAAATACTGACCAAATACTGCTAGTGTAACGGCAGCCTAAATAGTAAATCAAACCCCCCTTTATCACCCCCTTAGTTAGGAAAAAATAATAAAATTAAAAAAATATATTTATTTCCATTTTCCGGTAAGGGTTAGGGTTGGGGCTAACGTTAAGGTTAGGGTTGGGGCTAAAGTTAGGGTTAGGGTTGGGGCTAAAGTTAGGGTTAGGGTTGGGGATAAAGTTAGGGTTGGGGCTATAGTTGGGGTTAGGGTTGGGGCTAAAGTTAGGGTTTGGATTATGCTTGCGAAAAAAGCAGTAGAGGAAGAGCACTCACCGTCCGTTAAAACATCCAATATTTATTATGACATCAAGTCAACAGCAGGACAAAAATGGGGAGAACGTGTATATTGGATTTATTGATGGATGGATGGATGGATTTATTCTGTCGAAGGGGAGTGGATATATTCTGTGGGAGGGTGAGTGAGTAGTGAAGGGAAAAATGTGTGCTGACAGTATTGGGAGCGAGGGTGATGGAATGTGTGAGGATGAACTATGGGAACGAGGGTAATGAGATGTGTGCAGACACAGTATGGTGAGTCGGGGGATGTGTGAGGAGGAAATATGGAGAGCGAGGGGGTAAATAAGTGAGGAGGCAGTATAGTAAGCAGGGGAACGTACATGAGGAGGGAAGAAGAAATGTGTGCAGACAGTATGGGGAAGGAAAGTGTGAATGGGCACAGAATAGATACTGAGTAGTGTGAGGGTAACAGCCAGGAGGAGACAGTATGCCAAGTAGGAGGAGTGTAATGAAGGGGCACAGTATAGAGACTGGGCTCTATAGGAGGGACACAACATGGGAAGACAGTGCGAAGTATGGAAAAGAGAGAGGGCTGTGTGGAGGGCATGTACCATAAAAGGGACAGTGAGGGTCATATTTTGTGCTGGGAATATAGTGAGGGGCAATTATTTATTTAGGGGCTCAGCTTAGGGCAGATATTTTTATTCCGGAACATTATAACAACACTGCTATCTTTAAGGGCGTTGTGTCGGGATGTGCTGCACAAGACCGGAGAAGATGGAAGTCTGCAGAAACGAGCTCTGGCTGTGGATGAGAAGAGTCATCATGGTATCTGGACAACATGAGGATGAAAAGAAAGAGGGGACTCCAGAGACAGCGTCATCTATAAGGTACCTGGATGTAAATGTTTTTTTTTGTGATACTGACTAATTCTCATATTGTTATTTATGTTAGGAATAGGGTTGAGCGAAACGGATTGTTCATTTTCATAAGTCGCCGACTTTTGGTAAAGTCGGCGTCTCATGAAACCCGACCCGATCCCTGTGTGGGGTCGGCCATGCGGTACGCGATCTTGGCGCCAAAGTCGCGTTTCGTATGACGCGTTTAGCGCCATTTTTACAGTCAATGAAGGAGCGTGGGCAGAGTGACGACATAGGGGTTAGGGCGTGCACGCCTATCATCATTTTATCGCTTGTGCGCAGTAGCGATTTGGAATGTGTAAAACGAAATTTTCAGTGCTGGGACGGAGGGGGAGAGAGAGAGAGAGAGAGAGAGAGAGAGAGAGAGAGAGAAAAAAAAAAATCCCCATTGACGTGCATAGGGTTTCGTCTTCCGGCCGATCCTCGACTTTGCGCAGTAATCGGCCGATTTCGCCCGACTCGACTTTTCCAACAGTCGGGTTTCGTGAAACATGACTCGACCCTAAAAAAGTCAAGGTCGCTCAATCCTAGTTAGGAACATTAATGGGATTGTCCAAGTTTGTATGGTATGTCTGCAGTAGTGATGAGAGAGTGTACTCGTTACTCGGGTTTCCCCGAGCATGCTCGGGTGGTCTCCGAGTATTTTGGCGTGCTCGGAGATTTAGTTTTCGGCGGCGCAGCTGCATGATTTGCGACTGCTAGACAGCCTGAATACATGTGGGGGTTGCCTGTGTGTTAGGGAATTCCCACATGTATTCAGCCTGTCTAGCAGCCGCAAATCATGCAGCTGCAGCAACAAAACCAAATCTCCGAGCACACCAAAATACTCAGAGACCACCCGAGTATGCTCGGGGAAACCCGAGTAACGAGTATACTCGCTCATCACTAATCTGCAGTCATTCTATGTGACTGCAGACTTCAGAATTCTCACAGTGCACACTTCATGCTGTTAGGATTCCCTGGTGTTGGCGATTTGCATACATGTGATCACTTGCTGACTAGACATGTGTGGCCTATATCAATGAAAATGAATTGACTGAGGTTGGGCAGGTCTAGTCGGAATGTGGCCAGAAGTATACAAATCACATACTTGTGCTGACATGACCATCCACTCTTGTCACCGACCAGGGAAAATCCTAAAAGCATGCAGTGCTTGCGCTGTGAGAATTCAGAAGCCTGCAGTCACATAGAATGACTGCAGACTTTCATTTCAAACCTGGATGAGCCCTTAAATTATAAAATGAAGCCCTGTAGCCAATCCTAACAACGTGTAATATCCTAACTGTCAGGATTCAGCTCTGCTTTCAGGTGCCAGCAGTCATCACATGGCCTCTTCATTCATATGTGATTTTCATACTTACTGTCACGTGACAATGAGGTGCTCTTCCTGCTTCTCTCAGTTTTTCACTGAATATTGAGAGAATTAGGAAGAGCAGCTGGGGGGGCACCAAACTGAATTGTTGCCCCGGGTGCCAGAAAACCTAGGTACACCTCTGAAGACATGAACAGTCTATAATTTTAAGGGTATGTCAATTTTAACCTCTTCATGACCCGGGTATTTTTTGTTTTTTCGTTTTCATTTTTCCCTCCCCTCCTTCCCAGAGGCATAACTTTTTTATTTTTCTGTCAATATGGCCATGTGAGGGCTTATTTTTTGCGGGACGAGCTGTACTTTTGAACGACATCATAGGTTTTAGCATGCCATGTACTAGAAAATGGGAAAAAAAATTCCAAATGCGGTGAAATTGCAAAAAAGTGCAATCCCACACTGTTTTTTGTTTGTTTTTTTGCTCGGTGCACTAAATGCTAAAACTGACCTGCTATATTCCAAACTTTGCTTTTAAAAAAAAAAATTGTGCCATTTTCCGATATATCCGTAGCATCTCCATTTTTCGTGATCTGGGGTCGGTTGAGGGCTTATTTTCAGCGTGCTGAGCTTACGTTTTTAATGATACCATTTTGTGCAGATATGTTCTTTTGATCGCCCGTTATTGCATTTTAATGCAATTTCACAGCGACCAAAACACTTAATTCTGGCGTTTCTAATTTTTTTTGCGCTACTCCATTTAGTGATCAGGTTAATCCTTTTTTTTATTGATAGATCGTGCGATTCTGAAGGCGGTGATACCAAATATGTGCATATTTGATTCTTGTATTGTTTTATTTTGAATGGGGCGAAAGGGGGGTGATTTTAAGTTTTAATTTATTTTTTTTTTCATATTTTTTAAAACATTTTTTTTTACTTTTGTCATGCTTCAATAGCCTCCATGGGAGGCTAGAAGCTGGCACAACTCAATCGTCTCTGCTACATAGGAGCGAAGCTCAGATCGCTCCTATGTAGTAAAATTGCAGCATTGCTATGAGCGCCGACCACAGGGTAGCGCTCACAGCAATCCAGCATCAACAACCATAGAGGTCTTCAATAGACCTCTGGGTGTCATGCCGACGCATCGCTGACCCCCCAATCATGGGATGGGGGTCAGCTATGAGCGCATTTCCAGCCGGACGGCCGGAAGCGCTAGTTAAATGCCGCTGTCAGCGTTTGACAGTGGCATTTAACTAGTTAGTAGCAGCGGGTGAATCGTGGTACATGGCTCCATCCATTCTCCCATTGATGCTGTGAAGTAGTCCTGTGCCCTTAGAAGAGAAACACCCCAAAACATAATGTTTCCACCTCCATGCTTAACAGTGGGGACATTGTTCTTTGGGCCATAGGCACCATTTCTCTTCCTCCAAACACAGCGAGTTGAGTTATGGCCTGCACATGTGCCTTCTTGAGCAGAGGGATCTTGCAGGCAGTCCAGGATTTTAAACCTTTAGGCTGCCGTCACACTTGCAGTATTTGGTCAGTATTTTACATTAGTATTTGTAAGCCAAAACCAGGAGTGGGTGATAAATGCAGAAGTGGTGCATATGTTTCTATGATACTTTTCCTCTAAGGGCTCATTTCCACTTGCAAGAAAAACAGACGAGTGCAATCCGATAAAATATTGGATTGCACTCGGACCAATGTTATTCAATGGGTGACATCTCATCTGTGATTTTTTTCTCAGCTGAAATCAGACTAAGAAAAAAATCGCAGCATGCTGCGTATTGCTGCGATTCTGGGACCAGACTCACCAATGTAAGTCAATGGGTGCGAGAAAAAAATCGCACACCACTCGGACCATGCGAGTGCTGTCCGATTTTTACGCACCGGTGTCCTTTGAAAAGCCGGTAATTCAGCGCGGTGTACAATAAAATCACACTGACAGGTTAGAATAGAATAGATATATACACATAGAATAGGTATATATACATATATATATATATATACACTCACCGGCCACTTTATTAGGTACACCATGCTAGTAACGGGTTGGACCCCCTTTTGCCTTCAGAACTGCCTCAATTCTTCGTGGCATAGATTCAACAAGGTGCTGGAAGCATTCCTCAGAGATTTTGGTCCATATTGACATGATGGCATCACACAGTTGCCGCAGATTTGTCGGCTGCACATCCCAAAGATGCTCCATACAAGGCAGGATGGATCCATGCTTTCATGTTGTTTACGCCAAATTCTGACCCTACCATCCGAATGTCGCAGCAGAAATCGAGACTCATCAGACCAAGCAACGTTTTTCCAATCTTCTACTGTCCAATTTCGATGAGCTTGTACAAATTGTAGCCTCAGTTTCCTGTTCTTAGCTGAAAGGAGTGGTACCCGGTGTGGTCTTCTGCTGCTGTAGCCCATCTGCCTCAAAGTTCGACGCACTGTGCGTTCAGAGGTGCTCTTAGGCCTACCTTGGTTGTAACGGGTGGCGATTTGAGTCACTGTTGCCTTTCTATCAGGTCGAACCAGTCTGCCCATTCTCCTGTGACCTCTGGCATCAACAAGGCATTTCCGCCCACAGAACTGCCGCTCACTGGATTTTTTTTCTTTTTCGGACCATTCTCTGTAAACCCTAGAGATGGTTGTGCGTGAAAATCCCAGTAGATCAGCAGTTTCTGAAATACTCAGACCAGCCCTTCTGGCACCAACAACCATGCCACATTCAAAGGCACTCAAATCACCTTTCTTCCCCATACTGATGCTCGGTTTGAACTGCAGGAGATTGTCTTGACCATGTCTACATGCCTAAATGCACTGAGTTGCCGCCATGTGATTGGCTGATTAGAAATTAAGTGTTAACAAGAAGTTGGACAGGTGTACCTAATAAAGTGGCCGGTGAGTGTATATATCAGTGAGACACCTATATATACACTGTGTTCCAAATTATTATGCAGAAAGAGTTTAGGAGTGATAAGGTTAGAATTTTTTTGTTTGTCATTTAAACTCATTGATGGTGATGTGTGTCAGGGCTCTTTATACCACTGAAAGCAATTGCAGATACCTGTGCAAATTAGTTTGGCAGGTGTGTCCAAATAAAGGCAAGACTACTTAAGAAGGCTGTTCCACATTATTAAGCAGCCTACATTTTTGGCCAAATGGGAAAGAAAAAGGATGTGTCGGCTGCTGAGAAGCAACAAATTGTGGAGTATTTAGGTCAAGGCATGACTCCAATCAACATTGCCAAGACACTTCATCGTGATCATCGCACAATCAAGAAGTATGTAGCTGATTCCCAGAACACACGTGTGCGTGCTGATAAGGAAAAATTGAGGACCCTTTCCAACAGGCAATTGCGTAAGGTTAAAAGAGCAGCTGCAAAAATGCCTTGTCATAGCAGCAGACAAGTTTTTGAAGCTGCTGGTGCCTCCAACGTCCCCAGAACAACAAGATGCAGGGTCCTTCAGAGGTGCGTAAGCCATCCTGTCAACCACCTCTATTCACTGCACACAAGCAGAAACGGCTCCAGTGGGCCAAACGATACATGAAGACGGACTTCCAAACTGTTTTGTTCACCGATGAGTGCCGTGCAATGCTCAATGGTCCAGATGGATGGAGTGGAGGATGGCTGGTTGATGGAAACCCCATGAAAACACGGCTAAGGCGCCAACAAGGAGGAGGTGGAGTAATGTTTTGGGCTGGAATCATGGGGAGAGAGATTGTTGGCCCCTTTATGATCCCTGAAGGGGTAAAGATGAACTCCATAATCTATGTGGAGTTTCTAAAAACACTTCCTGCAATGGTTCAAGAGGAAGAACCGTGCTTTCCGCAGCAAGATCATTTTCATGCATAATAATGCACCATCTCATGCTGCAAAAAACACATCTGCATCTCTGGCTGCTATGGGCATAAAAGAGGACAAACTTATGGTGTAGCCACCATCTTCCCCTGGCCTCAACCCCATTGAGAACCTCTGGAGCATCATCAAAAGGAGTGTCTATGATGGCGGGAGGCAGTTCACATCTAAGCAACAGCTCTGGGAGGGTATTCTGTCCACATGCAAAACAATTGAAGCAGAAACCATCCAAAAACTGACAAATTCAATGGACGAGAGAGTTCAGAAGCTTCTTTCGAACAAGGGGTCCTATGTGCAAATGTAACATCACCTAGAATAAAGTTTTCACTTGAAAACTGTTTGATTTCATTTTGTAATAAGCTGATAGTGCTTATAACTTCACAATTGACCATTTTTTTGTTCAAAATAAAATAAAAAAGGTTGAAAACTCTGCTGTGCATAATAATTTGGAACATGCATTTTGAGTGTTTATTTTTTTTAAAAAAGATACTGTTTTCATAGGCAGTTTGTTCCAAAACATTGCAATTATACTAGAATAGTAGATGACTGGAAAATAACAATGAATGCAATTCACATAGGTAATGTAGAGAAAATATGAGGAAATATTATTTGCATAATAATTTGGAACACAGTGTATGTATGAGAGGAAAGTGATTGCATTTACATGCATCAAAGATAGCTTAAAACCAACCCAACCATCATATTCCAAGTTGGAGAACATCCCCCCTACCTACGTATGACCAAAAGCACAAAAGTCATTCATAAATGTTACAGACCAAATTGATGGAAAATGGGATGGAATGGGAATATTGGAAGAAAGAAATTCAGGAATCAAACTGTAAGCTTGGATATGAAAATATTATTTCTATTGGAGAATATGCAAGAGGCGAGAAGCAAAAACTATGAAACATCAAAATGTCGTACTAAATCATAGTTTCCAGACAGCTGCCAGGAAGAATAAGAATCAATAGAAGGACAAATACAGATGCTGACAGCATAATCAAAAATAGATAAAAAAGGAAGCATTTTCCCAGAAGTGACATGATATTTTGAAGAAATTTCAGCTTGTAAGTTTGACTAACTAGTTATACGAGATGAAACATTGAGCAATCATGAAATACACATGTAACGCCCACTAGAGACCGTGAGCCCTTGCGGGCAGGGTCCTCTCTCCTTCTATACCAGTTGTGACTTCTTGTTTCAGATTACTGTACTTGTTTTTTTATGATGTTTACCCCTCCTCACATGTAAAGTGCAAAGGAATAAATGGCGGTATAATAATAAATAATAATAGAGACTTGACAGTGACTATAATTAATGTATGTATGTATGTCACAATTTTTATTTCATCTTCCTTAATAGTTTATCAATCATGTTCTTCTTAGCATAAAGAGTTTGTCCCACTAACAAAGCACATACCACATCTCCTGGGCAAGAGAAGGAGCAAAATAGGTATTCAGGTTCAACAGACAGGGATCACATCTGACCCTTCTAGTGAGGAAGTTTTTCCTGCTTATTGTTAGACATGTTTTACCTCACAGAAAGAATCAGCTGTGATCTCATGCTGTCCTGCCTCTATACTCTCTTAGTTTCGCCTCCCCTGCCCAGGAGCTGTGGTATGATCAGAGCATGTACCGGTATGGTCAGACACAGCCACTACACAGTACACACCGGGGGCACATCTATAAGATTATTTATAGGATTATCAGCACAGAAACATTTTATTTAAACACATCCAATTGGGGAAGTTATTATTATTAGTGATGAGTGAGTGTACTCGTTGCTCTGGTTTTTCAGAGCATGCTTCGGTGGTCTCTGAGTTTTTGTAACGGCTCGTTGCCTCAGCTCACATCCAATTGTGGAACTTATTATTATTCCAAGATCTATTAATTAAGAAGTACTTTGTTTGAGGGGAAAACCCATTTAATAATGATGATACTGTGATTTACATCATATTTGTTACACTATGGTGACTAAATGGTCACTAACTGAGTATGGTGACTAAACGCCAAATGCAGCCAAACTGCACATTGCTTTACAGCACGTTGCTATGGGTCTTCGATGACTGCCTACCATATTGGCTGTTTATGTTGCTCCCAATTAATCTGCTGTAGAAGGTTTGTGTACTTATCAAATTGGCACAAGGGTTAACATGGCATCATTTGCATGAGCATGTATGGAAGCATGGGTTAAAGTGTCATTGACCTGGGTACTAGGGTCAAAATTAACATTTTGTGAGTCCACATGCAGGCACCTGGTATTATTGTGATGTATTGGCATTTGTCACTGCTTACTATAAAATTTGCTTTCTATACTGTTTATTTGGAATTACTTAGTATCCATTTGATTACACTAGTTTTCTGACTTTGGCATGCTGTCTTGGCAATCATACAATTGTGCTCGCAGGAGCTAAATGCATGCAGAAAGGCATATGGACAGCCAGAGACATGCATATGGTCACTAACTCCTACTGACAGGTGAGTGGCATATACAGCTCTGGCATAAATTAAGAGACCACCATATGAAAACCCTGTCATGGGAAACCCAATCTCCAGACCTGAACCCCATTGAAAACCTCTGGAATGTAATCAAGAGGATGATGGATAGTCACAAGCCATCAAACAAAGAACTGCTTACATTTTCGTGCCAAAAGCAGTATGAAAGACTGGTGGAAAGCATGCCAAGACGCATGAAAGCTGTGATTAAAAATCTTGGTTATTCCACTAAATATTGATTTCTGAACTCTTTCTGAGTTAAAACATTTGTATTGTTGCTTCTAAATGATTATGAACTTGTTTTCTTTGCATTATTTGAGGTCTGAAACTGGGTTTTTAAACAAATTTTGACCATTTTTCTTTTTCAGAAAAAAAATACAAAATTTATTGCTTGGAAATTCTGAGACATGTTGTCAGAAGTTTATAGAATAAAAGAACAATTTACATTTTACTCAAAAATATATCTATAAAGAGAAAAATCAGACAAACTGAACATTTTGCAGTGGTCTCCTAATTTTTGCCAGAGCTGTAGTCACTAAAACTTATGCAGTCAGTTAGGGACAGGAATACAGTGACTGACACTCAACGGGTCATGGTCACTTTCGTAGCTAGCACACTTCTGTAATGGGAGTGGTGGAACTACTGTGCCTTGGTCCAAGGACAGCATGGAGGGGTGTGACTAGGTGAGCACCTGACTCTTCACTAGAGCCCCTGATGATGGGGTTAGGCTTGGCTCCCTATGAACACCAGGTATTACTCCAGGACACACTATGGAGGCACGTCAACTGACCCTCCAGGGACTAATAGCTGGAAAGGCCCGGAAGGAGAGGACCGCTGATGCAGGCACTGGCAGGTGCGGACTGGTGCGGCTGATATACAGGTTGGCACTGGGAGGTGCCGATGGGTCCAGCTGATATACAGACTGGCATGGCAGGTGCAGGCAGGTCTGACTGTTATACAGACTGGCACTGTAGGCGCAGGCGGGTTCATCTGTTATACAGACTGGCATGACAGGTGCAGGCGGTTCCGGCTATTATACAGACTGGCACGGAAGGTGCAGGCTATTCTGGCTGTAATATAGACTGACTAGGCAAATACTAGCAAGGAGGTTAGGGACAGACAGTCACTAGCAGTAACTAGCAGACAGAGACCTGAGAACTACCAACCGTGTTAGGAACAGACCAACAACGTTGAACATGCACCACCATGCAGGTGGAGGTGCCTTAAATAATGTGTCTCCCAGCTATTGGGGACACTTTAGGATGGTGCGCGCTGCTTTTTTAAGAAGGAGGGAGCACGCCCCCTAAGCACAGAGCTCGAGGATCTGCGTGCCGTGTCCGTACCCCAGGCAGCAGCCGATGAGAAGGAGGTGGGAGTGCAGGACAGGGACCGCAGTGGTGTGTGTTGGCATGCCTGCCGGGGGAGAGGGGCAGCGTGCAGGCATGCCAGTGCCACAACTTGTATACTGCATATAACACACATACCTTCCTTAATTTTTTGCAGTTACATACAGGAGAGTCAAAAGTGTGGTGTGCTTAGTGACACAAATTTTTAACATACTGTATGCCCACCTAGTCACATAGACCCCAAACAATTCACAAAATTAGTACAAAACTACGTGTCAAAACCTCCAAAAAGTCCCAAAATCCTGAATAAATATGTCTTAGACCCCAAAATAAGTAGGGATGAAAATATAGCCACATGTAAAACGAAGCATAGATTAAAGGGGTGGTCCGAAATACAAATTATTTTCATGTTAAATCCCTATCTATTTAATGCCACGATTTAAACTATTTTCTAATATAATAGAATTAAAAATTCCCTATCCTTCTTTAACTACACTAACTGCTTTTCTGTTTTTTCCCTACTTCCTTTTTGATGACACTTCGTTTGAGAATCACAGGGCAAGCTGAGATACTCAAATGAAGCTTCATCAGGGGGTGCAAGATAAAAACAGACACAAGAATAATGGACCAACCCCCTAAATAAACAGCAGATCCAAGCCCATAAACTAATACAGATCCTATAAATACAATTCCAGAATAAAAACAGAGTACATACCAGACCCTAATATATGAGAGCGTTCATTAAAGATTTCCCCTGACTCACTTCTATTTATCACAGGATGTTGAAACTGCACATGTGTAATGATATAAGTCTTTATAGGTTACATGCCAATTTACAACTCAGAACTGATAACTGTCTTGATTTTACAGGTGCTGAAGTGCTGTGAGGTTTCATAATGGACCCAATGGAATAAAGAGCAGTTACACCAAACCGCACAAGGAGATGGTCGATGAGATGATAGAGGTTTATGGTGATGATTCCCCATCATATGATGTAGTCAAAAACTGGCATCATCAATTCAAATGTGGTCAGACGTCGGTACAAACAGCTCCAATTCCAGGGCGACCCACCATTCTGCTATTGATGAACACACCATCCAGCAAGTGAAGGTCGCCATTTTGGAAAATCGCCGCGTAACCATTCACCACCTAGCCCAAAATGTCAAGATTACTGTGGGGTCCATGGAAAAAATCATCTAAGACCATCTTCACATGCATAAGGTAACCACTCGCTGGGTTCCCCAGCTGTTCACTCCTTTCCAGAAGCAGGAGCAAGTCGAATGCTCTCAGGCTCTATTGATGATGTGCCATGGAAACCAGGAGGACTTTTTCAACAGACTGATTACACAGGATGAAAGCTGTGTCCATCACTATGATCCTGAAATCAAAGTCCAGTCGATGCAATGGAAGCATCATGACTCACCGCCTCCAAAGAAGGCACATGCCCAACCCTTGGCAGGAAGGTCATGCTCACAGTATTTTGGGACCAGCACAGAATAGTATTGAAGGTTTTCCTAGCAAAGGGTACCATGATCACTAGGACATACTATGCTTCACTGCTGCGGAAATTGTGGGAGGCCATCAAAACCAAGATATGTGGCATGCTCACCAAAGGTGTCCGCCTTCTGCACGACAATGCACCAGTTCACAACTCACATGTTGCCCAAATTGAATCATTCTCCTGTGGCTTTGAAATTCTACCCCATCCCCCTTATTCACCTGACCTCGCACCATCGGACTTCCACCTCTTTCCAACAATGAAGTTATTTTTGAAGGGCAAGCATTTTCCAGATGATGAGACTCTGATTTCCAAAGTCACAACGTGGCTTTTGGAGCATCCAGTTGACTCCTACAGAGATGGGATAAGTGTGTGTCTTTTGGTGGCACCTATGTAGAGAAGGACTAATAACTGTTCCAAGTTTCAGTGCTCTCAGTCCACAGGAAGTGGGTCAGGGGAAATCCTTCATGAACACCCCTGTAGCTACAGTCCAAAAAAATAAACACAGACTTCTAACTAGACCAATTAGTACATAAAACCCTCAAAATAAGTAAGGACAATAGACCAGACACCAGAATAAATTCAGATCCTAGAACAGACTCTACCCCCAAAATAGGTAAAGACTTCAAACACATTCCCAATCCTGCCCGGTGGAGCTTTACCACTCCATCCCCATGGAGTGAGGATCAGAACAGATGTACGTGGTAGTTATGTGACCAAGGTTAACTTTTACATGTCTAGGCAACATTGCGCTTTAGTCATGGTTTAGATGCAATTTGCAGAGAAAACTTTTACATCCTCATTATACATTAATCCCCAAAGACAAAAAGTGTGCAGGGTAGAGGCTAAATAGCTGCGTCCTGCAGTCCTAATAGAAGAGCTCATCTGCAGCTGTGCCTATTGTACACATGAATGGGTATTATGGTTTCAGTAAATTAGTTATTTAATCTACAATGAAAAGTTACAGTTTTCCAAAATCTTTTACCAATTTTTTTAAGTTTTTGATCTCTATAGCATTTACAGCCTGTAATGGAAGCCTTCATTGTTTTCTTCCAATCATGTGACTGACACACAGGATATTGCTTGTTACAGTACAGTAATCAGAGCTGTGCCTTTATAATCAGCTCAGCACCTGTGTGTCCATCACATGACTATCACATGACTATCACGTGACCATCACAGGTTTTTATCAACAGGAAGTAAACAATGAAGGTGAGTATGTTGTATAATAGCATTCAGGTATCTTGAAAACAAGGAAGAATTGATACAGAAAGAATACTGGAAAATTGTATATCTTTTTATTATATAAAGAACTAGCTGTACTACCCGGCTTCGCCCGGGTTAATGACTGCTGTTAGCAAAATAGAATGTGTTAACAAAAATTTATTCTGCACACAAAAACCACAAAACAAATAAATAGAAATGTAATTATTAAAAGGCAAAAACTAAGCTAATAGAAGCATCTCACAACATATATTAGCTTTGTTATACTGAGAATGTCTTTGTTGCCTATATTAACCAATCAGAGCTCAGATTAATTAACTGTAGCAAAATAGAAGCTGAGCTGTGATTGGTTGCTATTGGCAGCCTGATAAATCCCCAGCCAACAGAACGCCCTCCCCCCGGCAGTATATATTAGCTCACACATACACATAATAGACAGGTCATGTGACTGACAGCTGCCGCATTTCCTATATGGTACATTTGTTGCTCTTGTAGTTTGTCTGCTTATTAATCAGATGTTTATTTTTGAAGGATAATACCAGACTTCTGTGTGTTTTAGGGCGAGTTTCATGTGTCAAGTTGTGTGTGTTGAGTTGCGTGTGGCGACATGCGTGTAGCGACTTTTGTGAAATGAGTTTTGTGTGGTGACATGCGTGTAGCAACTTTTTGTGTGTCGAGTTGCATGTGACAGGTTAGTGTAGCAAGTTGTGTGCAGCAAGATTTGTGCATGGCGAGTTTTGCGCGTGGCGAGTTTTATGTGTGGTGCCTTTTGAGTATGTGCAAGTTTTGTGTGAGGCAACTTTTGCATGTGGTGCAACTTTTGTACATGTGGCAATTTTTCTGTGTGTGCAAGTTTTGCATGAGGTGAGTTTTCCATGAGGTGAGTTTTGCACGTGTGGCGAGTTTTGCGTGAGCCTAGTTTTGCATATGGCGAGTTTTGCATGTAGCGAGTTTTGCGCGTGGCGAGTTTTGAGTGGTGACTTTTGTGTTTCGACTTTTATGTGGCGAGGTTGGTGTGTGTGTGGTGAAATGTGTGCTGAGGGTGGTATATGTGTTCAAGCACGTGGTAGTGTGTGGCGCATTTTGTGTGTGTGTTCATATCCCCGTGTGTGGTGAGTATCCCATGTCGGGGCCCCACCTTAGCAACTGTACGGTATATACTCTTTGGCGCCATCGCTCTCATTCTTTAAGTCCCCATTGTTCACATCTGGCAGCTGTCAATTTTCCTCCAACACTTTTCCCTTCACTTTTTCCCCATTATGTAGATAGGGGCAAAATTGTTTGGTGAATTGGAACGCGCGGGGTTAAAATTTCACCTCACAACATAGCCTATGACGCTCTCGGGGTCCAGACATGTGACTGTGCAAAATTTTGTGGCTGTAGCTGCGACGGTGCAGATGCCAATCCCGGACATACACACATACATACATACACACATTCAGCTTTATATATTAGATATACCTGTATGTAATCTCCTGTATATAGTATATACCTGTGTCATCTCACCTATATATAGTATATATCTGTGTGTCATCTCCTCCTGTATATAGTATATACCTGTATGTCATCTCCTCCTGTATATACTATATACCTGTAGGTAATCTGTTCCTGTATATAGTATATACCTGTGTGTCATCTCCTCCTGTATATAGTATATACCTGTATGTCATCTCCTCCTGTATGTAGTATGTACCTGTATGTCATCTCCTCCTCTATATAGTATATACCTGTGTGTCATCTCTCCTGTATATAGTATATATATGTGTCATCTCCTCCTGTATATAGTATATACCTGTGTGTCATCTCCCCTGTAAATAGTATATACCTGTGTGTCATCTCCTCCTGTATATAGTATATACCTGTATGTCATCTCCTCCTGTATATACTTTATACCTGTGTGTCATCTCTCCTGTATATAGTATATACCTGTGTCATCTCTCCTGTATATAGTATATATCTGTGTGGCATCTCCTCCTGTATATAGTATATACCTGTGTCATCTCTCCTGTATATAGTATATATCTGTGTGGCATCTCCTCCTGTATATAGTATATACCTGTGTGTCATCTCCTCCTGTATATAGTATATACCTGTATGTCATCTCCTCCTGTATATAGTATATATCTGTATGTCATCTCCTCCTGTATTACACCTCGTTCACACGTAATTTGGTCAGTATTTTTACCTCAGTATTTGTAAGCTAAATTGGCAGCCTGATAAATCCCCAGCCTGTTACAGGAAGCCCACCCCCTGGCAGTATATATTAGCTCACACATACACATAATAGACTGGTCATGTGACTGACAGCTGCCGGATTCCTATATGGTACATTTGTTGCTCTTGTAGTTTGTCTGCTTATTAATCAGATTTTTATTTTTGAAGGATAATACCAGACTTGTGTGTGTTTTAGGGCGAGTTTCGTGTGTCAAGTTGTGTGTGTTGAGTTGCGTGTGGCGACATGCATGTAGCGACTTTTATGAAATGAGTTTTGTGTGGCAACATGCGTGTAGCAACTTTTTGTGTGTCGAGTTGCATGTGACAGGTTAGTGTAGCAAGTTGTGTGCAGCAAGTTTTGCGCATGGCGAGTTTTGCGCGTGGCGAGTTTTATGTGTGGTGCCTTTTGAGTATGTGCAAGTTTTGTGTGAGGCAACTTTTGCATGTGTTGCAACTTTTGTGCATATGGCAATTTTTCCGCGTGTGCAAGTTTTGCGTGTGGCGAGTTTTCCATGTGGCGAGTTTTGCACGTGTGGCGAGTTTTGCATGTGGAGAGTTTTGCGCGTGGCGAGTTTTGAGCGGCGACTTTTGTGTTTCGACTTTGATGTGGCGAGGTTGGTGTATGTGTGGTGAAATGTGCGCTGAGGGTGGTATATGTGTTCGAGCACATGGTAGTGTGTGGCGCATTTTGTGTGTGTGTTCATATCCCCGTGGTGGTGTGGTGATTATCCCATGTCGGGGCCCCACCTTAGCAACTGTACAGTATATACTCTTTGGCGCCATCGCTGTCATTCTTTAAGTCCCCCTTGTTCACATCTGGCAGCTGTTAATTTGCCTCCAACACTTTTCCTTTCACTTTTTCCCCATTATGTAGATAGGGGCAAAATTGTTTGGTGAATTGGAAAGCGCGGGGTTAAAATTTCACCTCACAACATAGCCTATGACGCTCTCAGGGTCCAGACGTGTGACTGTGCAAAATTTTGTGGCTGTAGCTGCGACGGTTCAGATGCCAATCCCGGACATACACACACACATACATACATACATACACACATACACACATTCAGCTTTATATATTAGATAACCTTTATTTGCTAAAACCATAATATCTCTTTAACAAACCATAGCAGAGTAATTATCATAATCTGTAAAGACTGTTTTGAGTATAAATTAAGTGGAATTGCTCTTTAATAATGTAATTCTTAATTTTAATTAAGCATCTTCCAGTCATTGAATTTCTTCACTCCCGAGTCCCACTACATGCTGTATTACAATGGAGACCTTCTATCCATACTGTTTTATAAAATGATCAGTGCTACAATAATATCAGTCATTGCAACATGATGTCGACCATCCATTCTTGAGCACAGAGCGTTGTAACGTGTGAATATGAATAAATTCTTCACGCATAATAGTTAAAATGTTGAAACGTTTTGTGGATCAGTGCATTGATAACATTATTTTCTGGTTTATATATAGCAGGGCATTGCTCTCTTGCAGTCAAGCATTGCTTATGACTTGTGAACTTCCTCTGCCCTTCAGCAATGACGTGTACCAACATAGGGAGGGTGCAGTATAGGCTGCAGCTTACATATGGGGTGTCATTTTTGTCTTCTGGCAATGTCATATAGAGAGGGGTGCGCTATCTGTCAGGGTGTCTGCCATGGTTTAGGGCACTCAATAAATTATGTCAGTAGCTGTCTATTTGAGGATTATCATTGGAAAGGTCACTTGTCACATCTTATCAATTCCAGCCTGGAACTAAAAGAATTCTCCAAATGACTTGGTAGCAGGGATGATGGATATTTAAAAAATGATGTATACAAATATACCATGATGTCTACAAATGTTGGACCATAGCTGGTAGATCAGTTACAGGTGACTTTTCTGGTCAAGAACCACTTCATAAAAAACTGATATAAAAGTAAATACCCGTTCTCCTGTAGTTCTTGAGTTCTGCTGGGTAACTCTTCTGGGAGTTTAGGAAGTGGGGCTGTTTTTGGAAGAAAGTAGTCATGCTTTTTTTTTTACCCCAGAAGACCTTGAAAGGGAATATTATTGCATGCTATTTCTATAGGTCTGTGAAATCTCAATATACTGTGAGCTTAGTTTTTGCTTGAGTTACATCTTGTATGCTTCCTAAATATAAGAATCCAAATCTCTAATGTCGTGGGGGCATCAGGACATAATGACTAGTAGCTGTATATATGATATTCTCATTATCTGACTGTCTGATCTTGATGGTGTATTCCTGTCTCTGTCTAGCTGCTCACAGACAATATACAATTTCCTATTGTCCACTTATTTTGGTAATTTATTTTATGTTGCTGAAATACAACACTTTAATTAAGGCAGACATCTACTTACACAAATCTCTCATGGGCATATCTATTAAAAATGGATTTTGCTCTATTCTAGGAAAACATGGAGTGAAAAAAAATTGAATATTCAAATTAAAAACTGTATGTGAATACTGCAAAAGTAGACTCCCAAATTATACAGTGTGTGTAACCATTTATATTCCAAATTACACTCAGTTGAGGATGGGTTCACTGGCTATGTGAAAAAAAAAGTCGATGCTTTCATGCAGTTATGGGGCCGCAGCAAAAGTGGATGAACAGATCTGGGTTCCCCAATACATCATAAATAGTTACTGGGGCTCTCAATAGTGAGACACTCAGGGTCTCCAGACAGTATGGCAATCAGTAATAAAAGGGATTTTCAAAAACTGACAACCTCCTCTGTATAAGCTTTTAAGGATCTTTAAAAGAACAACATTTATTGTATCCACTACATAGGTGATAAATATATAATCTGTAGGGGTCAGACTGCTATGACCTCCACTGATCCGGAAATCATGGCTCCTACAGACTCGTGAATAGAGTGGTAGTGCTCATGTACTACCATTGTTCCTACAGCCAGTGAAAACAGTGGTCATGCATGGGCAGAGAGCTCCATTCACATGGGGACACACATTCTTGGAAAAGGTGGGGTCCTGGAAGTCAAGCCTCAACCAATCATGTGGTTATCACCTATTTCGTGGATAGTTGTTAAATATCGGTGGAAGGATCGCCATTTTATGTTTTATTTTATTTCTAAAAAGATAAATCTGTGGGGAAAACTAAGGTGCAGACATGATGTCCCTTTTTTAGGAAACCAAAGGGGGGCTATTCAGGATTACTATGTGGATTCTTCTTTGTGGGGGATACTTGATATAACTCCATAATCCATCTTCAGGTTGGTGCTCAATTATTTATGTGGTATGGGGTCTGACTTTGCAAGAAGGGTCCAAGTATTCTAGTTTTCATCCTTGAATACATGCTGTGCGTTTCATTCTGTGTTTCAATAGTGCTTGAGTGGTGTGATGGGGGCTTTTAGTAGATGATTACAGGTTTCTCTCAATCGCTACCTGTATTTTGATGTCCCTTGATAGACAACAAATTGCAGTCTACCATATTATACATACCTGTGAAAGGTAAAAAAAATTTTTTGTAAGGCCTGAATCACAAAAGGGACAGGATTTCTAGCAGGACTCCTGTGTATAAACCGATGACATTCATATCATGTAGCTGAAGAAGCTAAAAATAATTTTAATTAATATTTTAAAAGATTTTGTATACAAATTTTAGGAATACGGAATATATTGGTGTATAGATATACATTTTTATATTTTTTTATGTACTAATACAGGCGATGGTACCTGACTATTACATTACAGATGCTGCTTGTAATTGAATTGAAAAGCAAAAAAAAAAAAATCTGAATATAAAATCTCCATGTTTCCCGGCTCCCTTCCCCCATGTGGCTTACATCAGGGGCTTCCCACTGTTCTCTGGAGCAGTAGACGATAATGAGGCAGCTGCAGGCTTGTGTCAGATAAACCATTATCGCTCTACCATGTGAAGTCAGATAACAGGGAGCGCGGTGGCTCGACACGAGCAGAATTATATGAGAATTCAATACGTTTTCTCTTCCCTTTTATCAGGTGGATCAAAGTAGACCTGGTAATATAATCCTCATGTTGTAATGAAATACAGAACCTTCTGTGATTCATCATTGCCTTAGCTTCAAAATTTTATAGAAAAAAGTGAACCCTAGAAATGTAATTTTAGAAATTATAGAACATTTATAGATACCAGTAATGTAATGAAATGCCAAGTTCTTCCTCGATGCTTACAGACAATATGGCAAATTCAATCCAGTAATTTGGTTAGGAAAGAACATTTCAAAGAAAAGCTCAGATTAAGACTTCGCCACTGTTATATTTCATGCAGTATCAGAGAAGAGAGGCCTGACCCTCAGAGAACACCAAAGAGAACGTCTGTGTATTGCATCGCACTTTTACACCCAGCGGACATCACTTAGGGTATCTGTATTGCCCCACATTGTCATTTTTTATTGAGCGGTTCTAACATGAACACCTCAGTTTTAGTGTTCGCTCACTTCTGCGTATAAAAAAATCGCTCGGGTGTTCAGCCCAAAAATTTGGACCAGTGTCATATGTGTCATTCCGTATGTCATGCCAGTGCTATGCGAGGGTGCGATTTTGTTTTCTCGCCTAGCATCCGTATGACATGCGTATGCAGTCCGAAAGCGTTTTTAAAAATAATACAGCAATCTAGTATAAAGTTATAGCTAGATGATCGAAAGATATTAGATATAGAATAGACAGAAAAATAGGATAGATATTTTATGAAACCAGCAAAGGTAAAGCAGACAGCTGTGAGCTGATATTATCATCTATATGTGGTGGAAAACTACTGTTTGGGTACATGGCAGGGCACGGAATGAAAGGAGCGCCATTTACCTTTTGTAGTGCAAAATTAGCTGGAATAGATAACAGACGTCATGTCATGTTTGCAGAGCCCCTGATTTGCCTAAACAGTGGAAAACCCCTACTAGTGACCCCATTTTGAAAACTGCATCCCTCAAGGACCTTATCTAGAGGTGTAGTTAGCACCTTTATCCCACAGGTGCTTCGCAGAATTTTGCAACGTTAAGCCATGAAAATTAATACATTCATTTTCCTTACAAACATCTTACTTTAGCCCCAAATTTTTCATTTTCACAAGGCTAACAGGAGAAAATGGACCATATAATTCCTTGTGGAATTCCTGTTGGTACATTGTTGGTTTTGGTACATGGCAGGGCACATAAGGGAAGGAAGGCCAATTCTTTTGCATGGTTGTTCCATTTAAATGTATCAGATCATCAAGCAAATTTAATTAGACAAACATAACATAAGTAAACAAAAAATGCAGTTTTTAAATGAATGTCTTTATTATTAAGGGAAAAAGAAATCCAAACCTACAGGGCCCTGTGTGAAAAAGTGATTGTCCCCTATACCTAATAACTGGTTGAGCCACCCTTAGCAGCAACAACTGCAATCAAGTATTTGCGGTAACTGGCAATGCGTCTTTTACAACATTCTGGAGGAATTTTGGCCCACTCATCTTTGCAGAATTGTAATTCAGCCACATTGAAGGGTTTCTGAGCATGAACTGCCTTTTTAAGGTCATGCCACAGCATCTCAATTGGATTAAGGTCAAGACTTTGATTAGGCCACTCCAAAGTCTTAATTTTGTTTTTAAGCCATTCAGAGGTGGACTTGTTCTGTTTTGGATCATTGTCCTGCTGCATAATCCAAGAGTGCTTCAGCTTGAGATAACAAACAGATGGCTGGACATTCTCCTTCAGGAATTTTTGGTAGAGAGCAGAATACATAGTTCCATTTACCACAGCAAGTCTTCCAAGTTCTGAAGCAGCCAAACAGCCCCAGATCATCACACTACCACCACCATATTTTACTGTTGGTATGATGTCCTTTTTCTGAAATCTGACATCACCGCACGAACACTGCCAGAAAAAGCCAAAGACTGCCCTGTGCAGTGAATACTGCCGGCAGTTAATATGTGGCCCCGGAAACAGATGCGGCCGGGAGACAGTGGGACGGGAGGATGCGTCGCTGGACAGGTAAGTATAATTCTAATGTTTATTATTAATTTTCTGCTTTTCTTTACAGCCCCCCGCCCCATCCCATATGTGTAAAGTCCAAGTTCGGGGTTCGAACACAAGTTCATGTCATGTCCGGCCCTGAACTCAAACTTTACAAAAAACTTGGGTGAACCCACTGATCCCGAACATCTGGGGCTTCGCCCATCACTAGCTGTGTTACTTCTACACCATATGTAATGGGACATTTATCTTCCAAAAAGTTCAACTTTTGTCTCGTCAGTCCATAGAGAATTCTCCCAAAAGTCTTGGGGATCATCAAGATGTATTCTGACAAAACAGAGACAAACTTTTATGTTCTTATTGCTCAGCAGTGATTTTCTTCTTGGAACTCTCTCATGCAGGGCATTTTTGCCCAGTCTCTCTCTTATGGTGGAGTCATGAACACTGAACTTAACTGAGGCTAGTGAGGCCTGCAGTTGTTTCGATGTTGTTGTGGGTCTTTTGTGAACTATTGGATGAGTCGTCGCTGCACTTTTGGGGTAATTTTGGTAGACCGGCCACTCCTTGGAAGGTTCACCACTGTTCCATGTTTTTGCTATTTGTGGATAATGGCTCTCACTTTGGTTTGCTAAAGTCCCAAAGCTTTAGAAATTGCTTTATAACCTTTTCCAGACCGATAGATCTCAATTACTTTGTTTCTCATTTGTTTCAAAATTTATTTTGATAGCGGCATGATGTCTAGCTTTTGAGGATCATTTGGTTTACTTCACCTTGTCAGGCAGGTCCTATTTAAGTGATTTCCTGATTGAGAGCAGGTAGTAATCAGGCCTGGGTGTGGCTAGGGAATTTGAGCTCAGCTTCTCAAACATATTGTAAACAACAGCTAATTTATGTTTTAAACGGTCATGAGGGGGGCAATCACTTTTTCACACAGGGAGCTGTAGGTTTGGATTTCTTTTTCCCTCAATAATAAATATCTTCATTTAAAAACTGCATTTTGTGTTTACTTGTGTTATCTTTGTCTAATATTTAAATTTGCTTAGTGATCTGAAACATTCAAGTGTGACAAACATGCAAAAGAATGGGAAATCAGGAAGGGGGCAAACACGTATTCACACAACAGTATTTTAAGAGCAATAATTTTTCTATATTTCTGCCAACAGAGTCATGTGAGGGCTTCTTTTTTGCGAAATGAGTTGATGTTTTTATTGGCATCATTTTCGGGCACATAACATTTTTTGATCGCTTTCTATTCCAATTTTTGGGAGGCAGAATGAACAAAAACTAGCAATTCAGGGATTTTTTTTGTAATGCCACTTACCATGTGGAAAATTTATAAGACAACTTTATTTTTCAGGTTAGTATGATTACAGCGATACCACATTTATATAGTTTTTTAAGTTTTGCTGTTTTTACACAATAAAAACTATTTTATAAAAAAAAAATTGTTTTTGCATCACTTTATTCTGAGAGGTATAACTTTTTTATTTCTCCACTGATGGAGCTGTATGGCAGCATGTTTTTTTGCAGGAGAAGATGATGTTTTCATCAAGACCATTTTTATTTACATTCGTCTTTTTGATTGTGTTGTATTCCACTTTTTGTTCAGCGGTATGATGAAAAGCATAATTTTTTTTACATGTTTTTGTTTACTTTTTTGTACGGTGTTCACTGAAGGGGTTAACAATTGACAGTTTTTTTTGTTTATTTTTGTTTTTACATAAATATATGTATTTATTGAATTAATATTTTTTCATTTTTTTATTCTTTGTTTTATAATTAATTTTTTTTTAAAAATGTAAACTGTTTAAAAAAACTCTTTTGCCTTGTCCCAGTATGGAACATCAGCTTTCCCTGCCCTGATCGCTTACCTAATACTGTTCAAAGTGTTTGCATTGCAGGGCACTAGATCAGCGTCTCAAAGGCAGGGAGGAGGCGTGTCAGCTCCTGGTCTGAGCAGGAACCTACAGGCCTCCGTACCTGAGTGATTCCGCAGCCATCTTTTGGCTTGGGGTCACCATGAAGACCATTGGCACAATGCGATCAAAATCATGTTGTGCAGAGCGGGAGCTCCCTCCCTCTGCAATCCGATTGATGTCACTGTCGCTATTGAGGGGTTTGATCACCTGCGATTGGTGCTAGTACCGATCATGGGCTTTGCCACAGAATCTCAGCTCTCATATAGCGTAGACACCCATGTTTGATCGCGCCGGCGCATGACGTGAGCCAGCATGATCATCACGCCATCCATGTACAGTGGTTTGCGGGAATGCACTTCCCGCGATGCCGAACATATATGGCAGATGTTGTGAAGGGGTTAATATCAGGCAGAAATAATTCTAAAAGAATTATACAGTCATTCTGGCATGGATTCTTGAGGCAAGTACACCAGCCTTATTAGTTCTAAGAGATCTATGTTTTAAAATCTGTTAATAGATCTGTTTTGAGGCTGGCATATATAATGCAAATGTTAATACATTTTCCCCAGTACAGTATGCCTAGCTGTGGGAATTTAGCTGTGAAGGACAGATGCGATTTGCCATGAATTACTCCATTGAATAAAACCTGAAGATGCCAAAAGACTTAAAAAAAAAAAAAAACGCTAACAAAAAAATAGTTTTTTTTTTCCCAGAAAAAGCACTACTCTTGTCCATGGTCTGTATGGGGCACTGCAGATGTGCCTAATTAACCTAAATGGGACAGAGCTTCAGTACCAGTCACATCTCACAGGCAAGAGTGGCACTATTTCTGGACAATAACAGCAGACCCTACTGCATATGGACATTTCTTTTGGCACAATGTGTTATCAGGGTTTTCCATAAAAATGCTGGTAAACGTAAAATATTTTCATTTCAATACTACATGTCTTTGTCCTAAAATGACCTCCTTGCCTATTAATAATCCCACACATATGACAGTAGACCACTGCTGGACTACTTGACTGAATTTCATAACTTTTGTAGATGTCAACAATCATTTTTCAACTACAGAAACTGGAATTAAGCATTTGCTAAACTGACTATCTCATGTCTGATCTGGCCATCAGCCTGCATAGCCAACAGGACTTGTATCAAGCTGCTGGGATACACAAGTCAAATGGCAGTGTCAGGTTATGTTTGACCGTGCTCGCATAAAGGCAGCATGTGAATGGCTTGATATCTGTCTCTGTCTTATGCTGAGTGTGCATGTTTATGTGGAGGTTGGTGGAGATGACTGTTGGCTAAAAGCTGTCACTATTGCCTTATTATGTGCATGGCCGGATTTACTCTCTTTGTAAACATATTCCGTCACATCTCCTCCAGTTCCTTTCCCCTGCTGTCACAACTCACCTAACAAAAATATTTAACCTCTCTCTCTTCTGGTATCTTTCCCTCCTCATTTAAGCATGCGATCATACATCCATTACTTAACCCCTTTCTGCCATATGATGTACTATCCCGTTGAGGTGACCTGGGACTTAATTCCCAGGGATGGGATAGTACGTTATACCCGATCAGCCGCGCTCACGGGGGGGGGGGAGCGCGGCCGATCGCCGCCGGGTGTCAACTGACTATTACAGCTGACATCCGGCACTATGTGCCAGAAGCCTGTCATGGACCACTCTTGGCACATTAACCCCCGGAACACTGCGATCAAACATGATTGCAGCATTCCGGCGGCATAGGGAAGCATCGCGCAGGGAGGGGGCTCCCTGCGTGCTTCCCTAAGACCCTTGGAACAATGTCTCCTCCCTGAAGGCCCCGGATCCAAAATGGCTGCGGGGCTCCTTCCGGGTCCTGCAGGGAGGTGGTTTGCAAGCGCCTGTTGAGAGCAGGCGCCGGCAAGCCTGCAGCACTGCCTGTCAGATCGCTGTCATGACACTATATAGTCATGTCTCCCCCCCCCGGGACAAAGTAAGAAAGTGAAAAAAATATATTTGCATGTGTAAAAAATAAATAAATTCCTGAATATATATATACATATTGTTCCAATAAATACATTTTTTTGTCTAAATAAAAAAAAACAATAAAAGTACACATATTTAGTATCGCCACGTCCGTAACGACTCGACCTATAAAACTGTCCTACTAGTTAACCCCTTCAGTGAATACCGTAAAAAAAAAAACAAGGCAAAAAAATGCTTTATTATCATACAGACGACCAAAAAGTGGAATAACACGCGATCAAAAAGACAGATATAAATAAACATGGTACCGCTGAAAACGTCATCTTGTCCCGCAAAAAAAGAGCCACCATACAGCTTCATCAGTGAAAAAATAAAAAAAGTTGTAGTCCTCAGAATAAAGTGATTCAAAAATAATTATTTTTTATATAAAATAGTTTTTATCGTATAAAAGCATCAAAACATAACAAATGATATAAATGAGGTATCGCTGTAATTTTACTGACCCGAAGAATAAAACTGCTTTATCAATTTTACCAAACGTGGAACGGTATAAACGCCCCCCCCAAAAAAGAAATTCATGAACAGCTGTTTTAGTTCATTCTGCCTCACAAAAATTGGAATAAAAAGCGATCCAAAAATGTCACGTGCCCGAAAATGGTTCCAATAAAAACATCAAATCGTCCCGCAAAAAACAAGACCTCACATGACTCTGTGGACTAAAATATGGAAAAATTATAGCTCTCAAAATGTGGAGACGCAAAACTATTTTTTGCAACAAAAAGCGTCTTAAACCCCCCCCCGCTATAAATAGTAAATCAAACCCCAATTCATCACCCCCTTAGTTAGGGAAAAATAAAATAAAAAAAAGTATTTATTTCCATTTTCCCATTAGGGTTAGGGTTGGGGCTAAAGTTAGGGTTAGGGCTACAGTTAGGGTTGGGGCTAAAGTTAGGGTTAGGGTTGGGGCTAAAGTTAGGGTTTGGATTACATTTGTGGTTGGGATTAGGGTTGGGGTTAGGGGTGTGGTTGGGATTAGGGTTAGGGGTATGTTCGGGTTAGGGGTGTGGTTAGGGTTATGGTTAGGGTTGGGATTAGGGTTAGGGGTGTGTTTGGGTTAGGGTTTCAGTTAGAATTGGAGTGTTTCCACTGTTTAGGCACATCAGGGGCTCTCCAAACGTGACATGGCGTCCTATCTCAATTCCAGTCAATTTTGCATTGAAAAGTCAAACGGCGCTCTTTCCCTTCCGAGCTCTGCCATGCGCCCAAGCAGTGGTTTACCCGCACATATGGGGTATCAGCGTACTCAGGACAAATTGCACAACAACTTTTGGGGTCCTATTTCTTCTGTTACCCTTGGGAAAATATAAACTTGGGGGCGAAAAGATCATTTTTGTGAAAAAATATGATTTTTATTTTTACGGCTCTACATTATAAACTTCTGTGAAGCACTTGGTGGGTCAAAGTGCTCACCACACATCTAGATAAGTTCCTTAGGGGGTCTACTTTCCAAACTGGTGTCAATTGTGGGGGGTTGCAATGCATAGGCACATCAGGGGCTTTCCAAACGCGACATGGCGTCCTATCTCAAGTCCAGTCAATTTTGCATTGAAAAGTCAAACGGCGCTCCTTCTCTTCCGAACTCTGCCATGCGCCCAAACAGTGGTTTACCCACACATATGGGGTATCAGCATACTCAGGACAAATTGTACAACAACTTTTGGGGTCTAATTTCTCCTGTTACCCTTGGTAAAATAAAATAAATTGGAGCTGAAGTAAATTTTTTGTGAAAAAAGGTTAAATGTTCATTTATTTTTTTAAACATTCCAAAAATTCCTGTGAAACACTTGAAGGGTTAATAAACTTCTTGAATGTGGTTTTGAGCACCTTGAGGGGTGCAGTTTTTAGAATGGTGTCACACTTGGGTATTTTCTATCATATAGACCCCTCAAAGTGACTTCAAATGTGGTGTGGTCCCTAAAAAAAATGGTGTTGTAAAAATGAGAAATTGCTGGTCAACTTTTAACCCTTATAACTCCCTAAGAAAAAAAAATTTTGCTTCCAAAATTGTGCTGATGTAAAGTAGACATGTGGGAAATGTTACCTATTAAGTATTTTGTGTGACATATCTCTGTGATTTAAGGGCATAAAAATTCAAAGTTGGAAATTTGCTAAATTTTCACCAAATTTCCGTTTTTTTTTCACAAATAAACGTAGGTAATATCAACAAAATTTTACCACTATCATGAAGTACAATATTCTTAATGTGAGAATCATCAGGATCCGTTGCAGTGTTCCAGACTTATAACCTCATAAAGGGACAGAATTGTAAAAATTGGCCTGGTCATTAACGTGCAAACAACCCTTGGGGGTTAAAAACCATCCCTCGACCAAAACTGTGCTGCTAACTATAGACCTGTCTCTAATGTTCCCTTCATCTCTAAACTCGTTGAATGACTGGTCCTCTACCATCTTATCTGCTATTTCTCAGATAACTCTCTTCTTGACCCTCTTCAATCCGATTTCCGCTCTTTACACTGGACTGAAACTGCCCTCACTAAAGTCTCTAATGATCTATTAACAGCTAAATCACTACTCCATGCTAATTCTCCTGGATCTCTCTGCAGCATTTGACAGTGTGGATTATCAGCTCCTCACTATGCTCCGCTCCGCTGGTCTCAAGGACACCATTCTCTCCTGGTTCTCCTCCTATCTCTCTGACAGCTCCTTCACTGTATCTTTTGCTGGCTCCTCCTCCTGTCATCTACTCCTTACTGTTGGGTTTCCTCAAGGATCATTCCTGGCCCTCTCCTCCTCTCTTTGTATATTGCCCCTACTGGACAAACAATCAGTAGATTTGGTTTCAAGTACCATCTCTTTGCTGATGACACCCAATTATACACCTCCTCTCCTGACATCACGCTGACCTTTTTTAAAAAAACACCAGTGATTGTCTTACCTCTGTCTCCAACAACATGTCCTCCCTCTATCTGACACTGAACCTGTCAAAAACTGGACTCCTTGTGTTTCCTCCCTCTACTAACCTACCTATGCCCGACATTGCAATTTCCGTGTGTGGTTCTACCATTACTCCCCAGCAACATGCCCGCTGTCTTGGGGTCATACTTGATTCAGAGCTTTCATTCACCTCCCACATCCAATCAGTGGCTCACTCTTGTTATCTGCACCTCAAAAACATTTCTAGAATTCGACCTTTTCGTACTTTCGACTCTGTAAAAACTCTTTCTGTTTATCTTATTTATTCTCATCTGGACTATTGTAACTCTCTACTAATCGGTGTCCGCTTACCAAACTCTCCCCTCTCCAATCTGTCTTGAATACTGCATCCAGGATGATATTCCTCATCAACTTTTACACCTATGCCTCTACCTTGTGCCAGTCATTACATTGGTTACCCATCCACTCCAAAATTCAGTATAAACTTATTACCCTCACCCACAAAGCACTCCATGGCTCAGCATCACCCTACATCTTCTCCCTCGTCTCAGTCTACAACCCTACCCGTGCCCTCCGTTCTTCTAATGACCTGAGGTTAACATCCTCAATAATTAGAACCTCTCACTCCCGTCTCCAAGACTTTTCATGTGCTGCTACAAGTTTTTGGAATGCACTACCCAGGTTAATTCGATTAATCCCCAATACCCACAGTTTTAAGCGTGCCCTAAAAACGCATTTCTTCAGACTGGCCTACCACCTCAACACATTTATCTAACTATGCCTGTGTTGCCCATTCAAAATTTTTACCATAACCAGGTTCCTTATATCATGTTCTCATACTTTATGCATTTAATAGCCCTCTGTAGCAGTGTGAAACAGTTGTTGGTTGGATAGAGGATAATGCTTCCAGTCACTTAGCCACCACCACCATGTCTTCCACATGGTCAAGTCTGAGTTGCCATGAGTGTGGACCGGATATTACTCACCCTGATCCTCCTTCCTCCCAGTATGCCGAGTGCCCTGAGACAACTGATCCCACACTTGGACACTCCAAAGAGCTGTTCAGTTTTCCTTTTAAAGATTCTGGACTCTCGGCCAGTCAACTTGAAGTGGGGCCAGATGAGATCACATGTAGCAATGCCCAAAGATTTGAACAGCCACGGTCACACGAAGGCACTGGTGGGAAAACTGTCACAAGAGGTGGATGATGATGACACAAATGCCAGAAAATCAGGAGGAGCAGGGTGCGGTTGTAGAAGATGAGGTGGCGGATGACATAGTGACTGACCCAACCTGGCAGGAGGACATGCAGAGTGAGGACAGCAGCACACATGGGGAAGGAGGCATATCACCCCAACAGGCAGGAAGAAGCAGTGTGATGGCCACAGACAGAAGGCGTGCATCCAGGGCCAGACTGGCCATCGGGCAGTTCTGGCATTTGCCAGAGGGGCTGCCACCTGCCATGGGCCGCTCCCTCTGCAGGAGCCCCTTTGATGTGGTGACAGTACAGGAGCAGGAGAAGGAGGCGCGGCCTCAACTGCTCTTTTCATGCAAACATCAGCAGTGGGACAGGAGTCAGCAGTCAGGAGGAAGAGTGGAGGTAAGCTGGGCTGGGGGCAGGGAGGCATTTATCCCCGGGCTATCTCCCAGCTCCTGCTCATGGCCGGGGATAATTTATATACCTCTCCTAGAGGCCGCACAAGGCACAGCTGCTGTCTGTAGCACCCAGCCAATGAAATCAAGCAGGGGAGCTACAGAGACCAATGGGAGGAGGTGGGTGGGGTGAGTGCTGTGAGGAGAAAAAGACTATGGAAGATTACAGGGCTGAGCTCCTCCAATAGAAGATGCAGCCTTCCCTCCTCTGTTGTATCAGTGCTGGAGGATGCAGGGCTGAGAATGAAAGGATCAGTGCTGGAGAATGCAGGGCTGAGGGTGAGAGGATCAGTGCTGGAGAATACAGGGCTGAGGGTGAGAGGATCAGTGCTGGAGAATACAGGGCTGAGGGTGAGAGGATCAGTGCTGGAGGATGCAGGGCTGAGGGTGAGAGGATTTGTGCTGGAGGAGGCAGGGCTGAGGGTGAGAGGATCAGTGCTGGAGGAGGCAGGGCTGAGGGTGAGAGGATCAGTGCTTGAGGAGGCAGGGCTGAGGGTGAGAGGATCAGTGCTGGAGGATGCAGGGCTGAGGGTGAGAGGAGGTCTCAGGCCTGTGTGTGCAACCACTAGCAATGGAATTGAAATCCCCTGCTCCTAGAAAGTAATGTCACATGAAGAAATCCAGCTGCCTGCAGAAAGGAGTGAGTATATATGTGTATGCTCAATGTGTACAGTGTGTATATGTGCAGGTCATGTGTCTGTAGTTTGTGTATGTGTATATATATATATATGCACCTTATGTGTCTGTATATGTACTGTATGTGTGTGTATATATATATATATATATATATATATATATATATACAGTATATATACAGTGGGGCAAAAAAGTATTTAGTCAGTCAGCAATAGTGCAAGTTCCACCACTTAAAAAGATGTGAGGCGTCTGTAATTCACATCATAGGTAGACCTCAACTATGGGAGACAAACTGAGAAAAAAAAATCCAGAAAATCACATTGTCTGTTTTTTTATCATTTTATTTGCATTTTATGGTGGAAAATAAGTATTTGGTCAGAAACAAAATTTCATCTCAATACTTACGTAATATATCCTTTGTTGGCAATGACAGAGGTCAAACGTTTTCTGTAAGTCTTCACAAGGTTGCCACACACTGTTGTTGGTATTTTGGCCCATTCCTCCATGCAGATCTCCTCTAGAGCAGTGATGTTTTTGGCTTTTCGCTTGGCAACACGGACTTTCAACTCCCTCCAAAGGTTTTCTATAGGGTTGAGATCTGGAGACTGGCTAGGCCACTCCAGGACCTTGAAATGCTTCTTACGAAGCCACTCCTTCGTTGCCCTGGCAGTGTGCTTTGGATCATTGTCATGTTGAAAGACCCAGCCACGTTTCAACTTCAATGCCCTTGCTGATGGAAGGAGGTTTGCACTCAAAATCTCACGATACATGGCCCCATTCATTCTTTCATGTACGCGGATCAGTCGTCCTGGCCCCTTTGCAGAGAAACAGCCCCAAAGCATGATGTTTCCACCACCATGCTTTACAGTAGGTATGGTGTTTGATGGATGCAACTCAGTATTCTTTTTCCTCCAAACACGAAAAGTTGTGTTTCTACCAAACAGTTCCAGTTTGGTTTCATCAGACCATAGGACATTCTCCCAAAACTCCTCTGGATCATCCAAATGCTCTCTAGCAAACTTCAGACGGGCCCGGACATGTACTGGCTTAAGCAGTGGGACACGCCTGGCACTGCAGGATCTGAGTCCATGGTGGCGTAGTGTGTTACTTATGGTAGGCCTTGTTACATTGGTCCCAGCTCTCTGCAGTTCATTCACTAGGTCCCCCCGCGTGGTTCTGGGATTTTTGCTCACCATTCTTGTGATCATTCTGACCCCACGGGATGGGATTTTGCGTGGAGCCCCAGATCGAGGGAGATTACCAGTGGTCTTGAATGTCTTCCATTTTCTAATTATTGCTCCCACTGTTGATTTCTTCACTCCAAGCTGGTTGGCTATTGCAGATTCAGTCTTCCCAGCCTGGTGCAGGGCTACAATTTTGTTTCTGGTGTCCTTTGACAGCTCTTTGGTCTTCTTCACCATAGTGGAGTTTGGAGTCAGACTGTTTGAGGGTGTGCACAGGTGTCTTTTTATACTGATAACAAGTTTAAACAGGTGCCATTACTACAGGTAATGAGTGGAGGAAAGAGGAGACTCTTAAAGAAGAAGTTACAGGTCTGTGAGAGCCAGAAATCTTCATTGTTTGTTTCTGACCAAATACTTATTTTCCACCATAATATGCAAATTAAATGTTAAAAAAACAGACAATGTGATTTTCTGGATTTTTTTTTCTCCGTTTGTCTCCCATAGTTGAGGTCTACCTATGATGTAAATTACAGACGCCTCTCATCTTTTTAAGTGGTGGAACTTGCACTATTGCTGACTGACTAAATACTTTTTTGCCCCACTGTATATACACGTATACACTGTATATGTGTGTATACTGTAATGCTGCAGAATCATGACCCCCCAGGTTGCCCACCCTTTATTTCTGCTACTTGCATTTTACTGCCCTGTGTTGCAAATTTGTGGAAACAAGTCTATTTTTAAAGGGAACTTATCTCCAGTGTTTGAGTCTTTCAACAAATTCCGCCGCCTGCATCACATCTGTGCTGCATTACACCGACATGTATATTGACTCCTGACCCCCTGTTTACCCCCATACAAAACATTTTATTTGCTCTCACGCTGTATTTAAAGTGAGGCTGGTTGGGCTTCCTCTCTGTTGTATGCTGCTGACCTGTACTTAGACTATCTAGAGAGCAAGATTACAGAAGTTACAAGAAGTGGGCCTGTGTTCTTAAAAATGCCAGGGCTGAATTTAAGTCCCATTCCGGCCCTGCGTGCATCCGTTCCCCGTAACACCAACATGAGGGAAGTTGCCATTCCATTCCAACTATTAGATCTTCCCGAGTCTGGTTATTTTTTGAAGACTCTGCTGATAACCCCAAACAGTCCATTTGCATCACCTGCCATGCCCGCATCAGCAGGGGTAGCAAAACTATCAACCTGACCACCACCAGCATGATCAGGCACATGGCAGCAAAGCACCCGAATTTGTGGGCCGAACCCCATGCTCCAGGAACACTGTCTGCAGGTGAGACCACTGCTTCTTGCACTGTTTTGCGTAGAAGCCAATTCCCAGTCCACCGTGCACGTGAAGATGCCTCTGGCCCTGCACCTGTTGTTGCCCACAGTCAAGCAGCATCATCATCAAGCCCATCCACGTCCTTGTCCCAGCGCAGCCTTCAGTTGTCTATACCCCAGTCATTGGAACACAAGCGGAAACACCCAGCCAACGCCCCACAGGCCACAGTCCTAAATTCTAACATTTCTCTTCTGCTTGTGCTCGAACTGTTGCCTTTTAGGCTCATTGAGACAGCTTTCCGCAACCTGATGGCGGCGGCCGTCCCAAGGTACTCGGTCCCGAGTCGCCATATTTCTCCCGGTTTGCCATACTGTCATTACACCAGCATGTGTCACACAACATTACCTGTGCTCTCAACAATGCTGTTACTGGGAAAGTCCACCTAACCACGGACACGTGGACAAGTGCTTGTGGGCAGGGACGGTACATCTCACTGACGGCACACTGGGCTAACATAGTGGAAGCCGGGACCCAGTCGGACCTTGGGATGGAACACATCCTCCCCACGCCAAGGATTGCGGGCCCTATGACAATCAGGGTTGCCCCCAGTCTACAGCTCCTGAACCTCCTCCTTCTCTTTAGCCTCCTTCTCTGAAATGAACACATCAGTCAGGAGCTGGAAGCACTGCAGCACTGCCTCAGCCAAGCGGCAACAGGCTATGCTGAAGCTAATCTGCTTAGATGACAAACCGCACAATGCTGAAGAGTTGTGAACAGCGCTGAAAGATCAGTCTGATATTTGGATGACACCGCTGAACCTACAGCCAGGCATGGTCGTGTGTGACAATGGCCGTAACCTGGTGGCGTCTCTGAGGCAAGGTGAGCTCACACACGTACCTTGTCTGGCCCATGTGCTTAACCTCGTGGTTCAACGTTTTCTAAAAAGCTACCCGGAGCTGCTGGATCTGCTAGTGAAAGTACGCCGTCTGTCTGCCCATTTTAGAAAGTCATCTACAGCTTCAGATGCCCTTGCCATGATTCAGCAGCGTTTGCAGCTTCCGGCTCACCGACTGGTGTGTGATGTCCCCATGCGTTGGAACTCTACACTGCATATGTTGGAAAGGATTTGTGAGCAGAAGAGGGCAGTCGTTGACTACCAGCATCAAGAAGGCTGTCGATATTCAGTTCAGACTCTACACATAAGACCTCCGGAGTGGACATGGATGTCAGACATATGTAACATCCTCCAAAACTTTAAGGACTGCACCAAGATGGTGAGCGGTGATGAATGATGCCATAATTAGCATCACCATCCAGCTTCTCTGCATTCTGAAAACCTCTCTGCTCACAATTAAAGAGGATGTATTGCAGGCAGAGCACGAGGACATGGAGCAAGGAACCATGCAGGGTGACTACATTCAGCCCAGCCTCATGTTGTCCCAACGTGGATTGGTAGACAACGAGGAGGAGGAACAGGAGCTACTTTCTTGCACTATAGACGGTACTACAAGCACAGCTGTCATACCATCTGTTCAGCAGGGATGGCCTAAGGACAGGGAGGAGGACAGCATGGTCAGTCATCCTGTTGGTGAGGACATGGAAGTCTTGCCAGTTAGCAGTCTGGCATGCATGGCTGACTTTATGTTGTGCTGCATTTCCCTCACATTATTAAAATTTATGGATACACTCATTACTGGTTGGTGACACTTCTAGACCCATGCTACAAGGAGAACTTTCAATCTCTTCTACTAGAGGCAGACAGGTATACAAAAATGTTGCATTACCAGAGGGCCCTTGTAGTGGAAGTAATTAAAAAATTCCCATGTGAGAACGCTGGCAGCAGACTTCAGAGTTTGTTGTACAACCAAGAAGTCCAAGCGAGAGAGACAGAAGTACAATCCAGCTCAGGCAGGGGAACAATGGCAAAGTTCTGGGACAGTTTTCTCAGACCCTCCCATCGTGCCGGCACAGAGGCAATGTTTGTACGATCTGCAAGGTACTCCCCTTAGCATCTTCCCAAACGTCCTCTGTGCCTTTTAATTATTGGGTCCTGGCCTGCCCTGCTGCTAGCATTCTGTCAGAGCGTGTTTTAGTCCCGCTGGTGGAATTATAACAGATAAGCTCATCCGCCTGTCAACTGAAAAGGTTTACAGGCTGACTCTTATAAAAATGAACAAGGGCTTGATTGGACAAGACTTCTGTACACCACGAAGTGAAAACAGCAAAACATAACCTCTAATACATTGTCTTTTTTGTGGAGGTGTATTCTCATGTACCTCTTCACAACCACACATAGGTGTACACTTCCTGATTTGGTCTGTTTGGCGTTATCCTCCTCCTTATCCTCATCATCCACAAACACTAGATCACCAGGGTTAACGTGTTCTGTGCTGCTACAGCCAGTCCAATTTTTATGCAAGGGTGTTTGTATGATGCCTATTACTAATTTGAAAACAAAACAAATGTTACTCCCCCAGGGGAAAATGTCATAAAAATGAAATTTTTCATATCTCTGGACCATCCTCTAATGAGCTAGTGTATATCTCTACAATAGAAAAATATTGAAATACTATTATATTATATTTTAATTTATATCCCGGTCTCTGAGCTGTTGCTAGGGACAAACATATCTCGTTGGACACATTCTGGCTTCATATCTATGAACCTGTGTTCACCCCTCCCTTTTGCTATTTTCTTTCATAGGTGGATTCACATTTTTATTTATTTGTTTGATTTCAGTACGATTTATCAATTATGTCACCTCATTATCCACCACTAGATCACCAGGGTTAACGTGTTCTGTGCTGCTACAGCCAGTCCAATTTTTGTCAAGAGTGTCTATCATGCCCATAAAATATTTTTTAAAAATGTACCCACATGGGGAAATGTGTGTCAGCCCATGCACTTCGTGTATGGGCGTTACAAGTCTAAGAGACCCGCTCCTTAACATTGGGCCTAGTTTTTAATGAGGCCTTCATCAATGTTTCCTCATTCTCCGTTACTAGATCACCAGGGTTAATGTGTTCCAGGGTTAAGCCAGTCCCATTTTTGGCAAGTGTGTCTATGATGCCCATAAAATATTTTTTAAATATGTACCCCCCCAATGGGAAATATTTATCAGCCCATGCACTGCATGTATGGGCATTACAAGTCTAGGAGACACACTCCTTTACATTGGGCCTAGTTTTTAATGAGGCCTTCATCAATATCTCCTCATGCTCCTCCAATAGATCACCAGGGTTAATGGGTTCTGTGCTGCTACAGTCCAATTTTTGGAAAGGATGTCTAGGATGCCCATAAAATATTTTTTTTAAATGTACCCCCAATGGGGAAATGTTTGCACAATTTTAGTAGTCCAAATGTTTTATTTTAGTGTCATAGCCTACTTATGGACACAATTTTGGTGGTCCAAAAAATCAAGAACACATTTTGATCACTGTTATCTCCGTCAGACGCATGGTGTATCTGTGGTGTCCAATTCCTTGCTTTGCAGGCATACATTGCATTTTTTTGGTCTGCTAGACTGCTACCCTTGGTGTATATACTGTATTTTGTGGTTTTTAAAATTTAAAAAAATACATCCCACATATTGAAACAGTCTGTTATCTCAGTCACACGTCTGGTCTATCTGTGGTCTTCAAATCTTAGCTTTTCAGTTATACATTCCATTTTCTGGTCTGATACCCTTGGGGTATACAGCATATTATATATATAGTGTGGTAGCTCCGTGACACGCCTCATCTATCTGTGGGCTACAAAGTGTACTTTTGAGGCTTCCATTCTCCTTTTTTGGCTGTGTTACCCTAGCTAGCTATTTTGTGATGAATTTTTTAAAAAATTTTTTTACCCCCATGGGGAAATGTTTGTCAGCCCATACAATTTGTGTATGGGCATTTCAAGTCTAGGAGACCCGCTCCTTTAAATTGGGCCTAGTTTTTAATGAGGCCTTCCACCACAGATCATCATCCACTGCCACTAGATCCCCAGGGTTAACGTGTTCCATGCTGCTACAGCCAGTCAATTTTTTGGCAAGGGTGTCTATGATCCCCATAAAAAATTGTTTAAAAAATATACCCCCCATTGGGAAATGTTTGTCAGACCATACACTGGGCATGTGTAGGGCATTACGAGTCTAGCAGACCCACTCCTTTGTAATGTGACAGGTTTTTTTTAGGAGGCCCTCATCCATGTTTTTTCCAAGGGGGGAATCGGGGTGCGTGCAAATTTGGGTCAAGGCGGCCCTTGCATTCAATCCATAAGGAAACTGTATGGCAGGACCAACTGAAGACACTGAAGTGGGTTTTCCTGTGGCCTTCCAGTATCTGGGTTCAAAGGCTTATTGGGCTGCATATGACTTGATAGCAGGGCAGGCCTTGCATTCTATGCAACATTTTTTCAGGAGGCCCTCCTGTACCTCTTGTGAAAAGGGTATTAGGGTGCGTTTTAATTCTTGGCAGCCCTGCGACTCACTGCATAGGCAATAACAGCATAGGAGACCCACTGTTTAATAATGGCCCTTTAAGAGTATTAATGCCGCCTGATGCCCCCTCTAAAAATAGGCTTTGTGACTTTGAGTCCCTCCTTCAGAAATGAAACAAGATGTGCCTCCTTATGTGTCACACACCACATGGCCAGCTAGGGTTGTTAAATGTTACAATGACATTTCCCAGTGAATGCATTTATATTGGTTGAAAGCAATGTTAAAGTTGGAAACGCATCAAAAACGCTGAACATAGCAAAAGTGGTGGAGGAACATTTCGGTCTGGGGTTAATTATTTTGCCTTATATAAATTTATTGCTTGGAAATTTGGAGACATGTTGTCAGTAGTTTATAGAATAAATGAACACTTTACATATTACTCAAAAATATACCTATAAAGAGAAAAATCAGACAAACTGAACATTTTTCAGTGGTCTCTTAATTTTTGCCAGAGCTGTATGTCCGCTGCAGCAGATCCACCACGGGTCAGCGAGTGACCGTACTGTAGATAGATGAAAGAGTGAGGCTACGGTCACACTATCAGTATTTGGTCAGTATTTCACATCAGTATTTGTTAGCCAAAACCACAAGAGGGTCAAAAATACAGACTTGGTGACGTGTTTCTATTATAGTTTTTTCCTCTGTTTGTCCCACTCCTGGTTTTGGCTTACAAATACTGATGTAAAATACTGACCAAATACTGAACGTGTGACGGCAGCCTTAACGTGGATATGGTCCACGCTGCAGAATAATCGTAGGTCCAAAATGTTTCACATGAAGAATGGTGGTTTTATTCAACGCGTTTCAAAGTCTGAATGACTTCTTCATCAGGAAATATCACACAATTACTTGGTAATGTCATAATAAATATGTTGTGCACATTTTAGAATCCCTTTTTGTTCCCAACAATCAATTATTATTTATGGGTGAGCCTTGAAACAAGTGTTACATTTTTTTCTGGAGCTCCACCATATCTTTTTAGAGCTAGAGATACATGTAGATGATGTATAATGCTGCTATATTGCAAGGTACTGCATCCATAACAGGCAAGTCGCAAAAAGTAAAAAACGGATGGAATTTTTAAGTCTTCATTTTTCCAGACCTGGTACCTTATAAGTTGCAGTGGGGCCCTATTCACTCAACCTATGTTGTCTCAGCCTAAATCCTGTAAGGGGGCAGTCAATTGTATTAAAGGGAACCTATCACCTCGTTTTTTAAAGATTAGATAAAAATAGTGTGAAATAGGGGCAGAGCTGGGCTTTACATTACTGCCTTTTTGGAGCCTTTACACCCCCGTTAGGCTGCCGAAATACCTGTGTGAAGTGGCCGTTTTGTCCTGTCACTCAAGTTGGTCAGGTCGGATGGGCGTGGTCACAGCGCTGTTTGTCCCCCAGGATCCTGCTCATCATTACGTTGGTGGCGTAGTGGTGTGCGCATGTCCAGCAGATGAATCCACTGCCCAGGAGATGAATAACGGCGCGGTCTTCGCCATTCAGCCGTTTACCGGTGGGCGCGGCCATCTTTCCTGTGGCCGCGCCTGCGCAGATGGAGCGCTCTGCTGCCCGGGGCTTCAGGAAAATGGCCGCCGCGATCTCCATCTGCGCACGCGCGGAATCCCGTGGCCATTTTCCTGAAGCCCGGGCAGCAGAGCGCTCCATCTGCGCACGCGCGGCCACAGGAAAGATGGCCGCGCCCACCGGTAAACGGCGAATAGCGAAGCCCGCGCCGTTATTCATCTCCTGGGCAGTGGATTCATCTGCTGGACATGCGCACACCACTACGCCACCAACGTAATGATGAGCAGGATCCTGGGGGACAAACAGCGCTGTGACCACGCCCATCCGACCTGACCAACTTGAGTGACAGGACAAAACGGACACTTCACTAAGGTATTTCGGCAGCCTAACGGGGGTGTAAAGGCACCAAAGAGGCAGTAATGTAAAGCCCAGCTCTGCCCCTATTTCACACTATTTTTATCTAATCTTTAAAAAACGGGGTGATAGGTTCCCTTTAAAGTGTGCCTGTCAAACCCCTAACAATTGTATTCTACTAAATAATTGTATTACCAAAGAAATAACAATATGGATTTTAGATAAACTGCAATGTGTAATTCCTATTAGGAAAATAAAATAAATGAACAACTTTGTTCTAGCAGTTAGGGGTGTGTCTCTGCACATTGTTAGGGAGCAGTCAGAAGGCCATATAAATTGGACAGAGATCGGACCGCCATGCTGAGACTGGAAGCGGCTTTCCTAACCAGAGTGTGGCAGCTGCATAGAAATATCCAGTATGAAACTGTCGTGCTCGGGTCTGGAGAGCCACCGGCCAGTGTGTGCATTGTGGTCCGATCTGTGTCTGACTTATATGGCTGTCTGACTGCACCCTAACACTGTCCATTCAGTGGTGCCAATATCAGTCTGTCCTGACACACCCCTTTGATGAGGAATTGTAACACCCAGTTCTCAAATGACTGAAGATCCGCTTTGACCTCTTAGCACCAAACCCTGTTTTCACCTTCCTGACCAGGCCAATTTTTACAAGTGTGACCATTGTCACTTTATGAGGTCATAACTCGCAAGTGTGACACCAGTCTAACAGGAGAAATTGCTCCATACAATTTGTTGTGCAATTTCTCCTGAGTGTGCAGATACCCCATATGTGGAGGAAAACAACTGTTTGGACGCACAGCAGGGTTCAGAAGGGAAGGAGCACCATTTGACTTTCTGAATGTAAAATTTGGAATAATTAGCGGATGCCATGTCGCGTTTGGAGAGCCCCTGATGTGCCTAAACATTGGAAACCCCACACAAGTGACCCCATTTTGGAAACTAGACCCCTTTGGGAACTTATCTAGATGTGTATTGAACACCTGGAACCCCCAGGTGCTTCACAGAAGTTTATAACGTTATGCCGTAAAAATAAAAAATTCACATATTTCCCACAAAAATCTTTTTTAGCTCCAAATTGTGTATTTTCACAAGGGTACCAAGACAAAATGGACCCCCAAATTTGTTGTGCAATTTCTCCTGAGCTCACCGATACCCCATACTACTTTTGATGCACAGTGCAAAGCTCAGAAGGGCAGAAGCACCATATTACAGTGCAGATTTTGCTGCACTTGTTTGAGGGTGCCATGTTACATTGGTAGAGCTCCTGAGGTGCCAACACATCAGAACTCCCATATGTGAGCCCATTTTACAAACTTCGGGGTTTCCATCTAAATCTCCGAGTGACATGACAGATGAAACCCCCGATGAATCCATTTCCTATAATGAGTCAGCAAAGTTACTCTGGGCTCAGTCTGGCCTCTGTTCAGAGGTGTCCTTTTCAGAAGTGCACCAAACTGTGGCCGATGGCACTTTTATGAAATTCTAAAAAGACGGACACCACCGGATCACAGGTCCTATAGCGTACACAGTGCCTCCATCTGCCTCACTATAGGGAATCTTCTGCTGGGGGTTGTCCGACTCACGTATTTCAGAGATTTACACAGAAACCCTGGTGTAAGCGCTCAACGCAGAGCGTAGGATAAATGTGTGCCAAGCCATACTGCGATCTTTGGGAGGCAGAATGAAAAAAATCAACAGCATGTGAAGAATTGGCTTTATTTATTTTTTACGCCGTTCCTTGTGCGGTATAAGTGATTAGGCGACTTTATTCTTCGGGTCTGTGCGATTACAGCGATACCAGATTTATATCGAGTTTTTATGTTTGGCTGCTGTCACACACAAAAACGCTTTTTATTGCGAAAACTAGCTTTTACATCACCATAGTTTGAGAGCTATAATTTTTACATATTTCTGCCGACAGAGTCATGTTATGGCTTATTTTTTGTGGGACGAGCTGACGTTTTTATTGGTATCATTTTCGGGCACATGACATTTTTTGATTGCTTTCTATTCCGATTTTTGTGAGACAGAATGAACAAAAACCAGCAATTCAGGAATTGCTTTTTTTTTAATTCCGTTCTGCGTGTGGTAAAATTGGTAAGGCAGCTTTATTCTTTGGGTCAGTATGATTACAGTGATACCCAATTTATATCTTTTTTATGTTTTGATGCTTTTACACAATAAAAACTACTTTTAGAAAAAATCATTATTTTTGCATCGCTTTATTCTGAGAGCTATAACTTTTTGTTTTTCTGCTGATAGAGCTGTACGATGGCTTGTTTTTTGCGGGACAAGACGACGTTTTCAGCAGTACCATTTTTAGTTACATTAGTCTATTTGATCGCACTTTATTGCATTTTATTGTTTGGCGGTATGATGATAAAGCATTGCTTTTTGCCTCTTTTTTTTTTTTACGGTGTACACTGAAGAGGTTACTGTTATTGGTTATTTTTTTTATTTACATAAATTCATGTATTTATTGGAAACATATTTCTTTTTTTCTTTATTTGAGGATTTAAAAAATATATATTTTTACACTTATTTTATTTTTTTACTGTTTACATTGTCCTAGGATGGGGCATTACTGTATAACATCAGATTGCTGATCTGATGTTCTGCAATGCAGGGAAGGAGGCATCTCAGGTCCTGCTCTCTGCAGGCACTGGGAAGCCACCTTCCCTGCAGGACCTGGAAGGACCATATTGGACCTGGGGGTCTCCCTGAAGACCATCAGGACGCGATCGCATCATGTTGTCCTGATGGAAACGCGCAGGGAGCCCACTCCCTGCGTAATGCCCCTCTATGTTGCTGTCACTACTGACAGCGGCATCAGAGGTTAAATGCCTGCGATCGGTGCTAGCATGGATTGTGTGATGATTGCAGCGGTGCTCAGCGTGAGGCTATGCAATCGGTGCGCTGTACTAATACTGCTGTTTGCGGGAGCGCAGTTCCCACAGAGCAGTACTAGTACGGCTCATGTGGGGAAGGGGTTAAGGTCATTTTGATACAACCCATTTTCTCAGCTGCACATCTAGCAGTCCTTGGAATGCTGAGCTCTGTATAAGGCTACGTTCACATTTGCGGTCCTCGCCGCAGCGTCGGGCGCCGCAGCGGCGCCGCATGCGTCATGCGCCCCTATATTTAACATGGGGGCGCATGGACATGCGGCGCACTTGCGTTTTGCGCCGCATGCGTCGCTGCGGCGCCCGCGTCGGTGCGCAGAGGACGCAGCAAGTTGCATTTTTGCTGCGTCCAAATTCAATGAAAAAAACGACGCATGCGGCGCAAAACGCAGCGTTGTGCATGCGTTTTGCTGCGTTTTTATTTGCGTTGTGCGTTGCGGCGCCGACGCTGCGGCGCACAACGCAAATGTGAACGTAGCCTAACCCCACCCACGTCTCTGATTGGCAGTTTCCTGTGTATACTGTACATAGGCAGAAGGCTTTCAATCAGTGGTGGGGGCAGGGTTATAAAGGGTTGATTAGGAGGCAAAAGACAACTAGTCCTGTAGTGATAATCTCCTGGTGATAAAACACTGATCATATTGAAACAGTATCACAGCCCAGTAAGTGATACATCGCTGGAATCAGGGTCTCTGTCCATACATCATGCTGCTCTCAGATTATAAAGCAAAAAAAATAGAGGAATGGCAGAACACAGAGTATTGGGGGGGGGGGGTCCTTTTAACTCTGAATTCTCAATTCTCAATAGCGTTGGCTATTACAGCTCTTGTGTGGGGAGAGGTCGCAGACTCATAAGGGCCCGAGGGATCCAAAGAACCCTGTACCACATACTGTATGATATTAGTTTTGGAAAAGGGGCTTTTCTTTATAGTCAAATGCAGTTTAACACACAAAGCACAAAGCAATAACCTTCACACTCGAGGACGAGCTACATAAGTCTCTGTGAGGCTATGTGCACACGTTGCGGATTTCCTGCGGATCCGCAGTGTTTTTTACCATGCAGAGACGCTGCAGATCCGCAAGCGATTTACAGTACAATGTAAATCAATAGGAAAAAAAAATGCTGTGCTAATGGTGTGGAAAATTCCGTGCGGAAACGCTGTGGATTAAGAGAAGGAGCATGTCACTTCTTTTTTGCGGATCTGCAGCGTTTTTGTACCCATTCCATTATAGAAAACCGCAGGGGTAAAAAACGCAGTAAATCCGCACAAAAAACGAGTCAAATCCGCACCTGTGTTTTCTGCCAAGAAATGCAGAATCCGCACAAAAAATTCCTAAGCCTAATCCGCAATGTGTGCACATAGCCTTATAGGACACAGAAATCTGGAACATTGGAACTGCTGCACCATGTTCAGCACAGTGTATGCTGCATTCATATGCCACACTGGCACTGTTCAGGGGTATGTCAGTATTAATAAGTATCACTGTGTGCTGCATCACAGTGTACACCCATCCACATACAACTGGGAAGAAGGAGACTTTTTTAAGTCTAATATTTCTGGTGCATACTATCCAGGTTTCCCTACAAACAGAAGAATTGGTCTGATGGATTCAATATCTACACAAATGCAAACATGACATTATATCCACGGCAGAAAAGGACATGAACACAGTGGACACATGAATTTTCCTATAAGAAAATAGCGCTTTATTAATCTGACAGCCATGTGGCTGGTGGACATTTTACTAGATCAAAGCCAGGAGGCTTCATGTACTAAAATTCCTGGTATGAAACCACGCAGCATGATGAATCCTTAGTGGTAGTGAAAAGGTTAACACCAGCATCTCAACACAAACATCAGAAGCACAACATGGTGACAGGTCCTCCTCCCCTACACTCCTGCTTCAGGCAGCGGTGTCTGATTGGATAAAGGCAAAGCAAGCTCATAAAAATATGAATAAATAGTGAGAGTGCTGCGAATCTGTGCACACTGTTCCAAAGCACAGGACATCAGGTTGCTCTTACTGTATGACCACTGTGCAGTGCAGATATGTCACTATCTGTCAAGGAGAAGAATCATATCAGGTTGGTGTTCCTAGGAGCAGCAGGGGTGGGCAAAACCTCACTCATCCATCGGTTTCTGCAGGACACCTTTGAACCCAAGCACAAGAGAACAGTGGAAGAGTTACACAGCACAGAGTATGAAACTACTGATGGAGAAGAAGTGAAAATTGAAATTCTGGACACCACCGGCAGCTATGAATTTCCAGCTATGAGGAAACTAAGTATGAGGAGCGGAGATGCTTTTGCTCTGGTTTACTCTGTGGACAACCCAGACTCTCTTGAGATTGTAAGAAGGTTGCGAGAAGAGATCCTTGATGTAAAGGAGGATAAATGTCCACCAATGGTAGTGGTTGGCAATAAAAAGGACAATGTTGATGACCAGAAGGTTTTTCGGGATGATGTGATGACCACAGTGGAGCTGGAGTGGAACTGTCGTCTACTGGAAACCTCTGCAAAAGAGAACTTAAATGTGACTGAGGTCTTCAGAGAACTGTTGAGAGAGGTCAACCTTCCCAGTCGACTAAGTCCTGCACTGAGGAAAAGGAGAGAGACTATCCCCAATGGGCAGAACCAGAAACCTCCAATGAATAAGACCAACAGCTGCAGCATCTGTTGATACTTGACTCTTCTAAGACTTTGAGGAAAAATAAAACAAAGTGGAATGTGTGGGTAATAATACAATATGGAAAAAGCTATCCATTATAGAAAGAACTCATTGTCATAGAAGTGTTTGGACAACTGGGAGGGAGGCTCTGCCTAGAAAGCTAGCACTCTCCTGAAAAAGACATGGTTTACTCAAAGATTAGCCAGTCTGAAGTTATTTCATGACTTGTCCATTGAGAGATCAAAGTAGACACCTCGTATCTTGTAGCCTATGGGACTGCATTATGTTATTGTTGTAGGTGTTTTTATTGCATATGAGCAATGCTACTTTTCACTGTAACCACAATGTTTTAGCTGAAGAAGCCTGTAATTTCTAATAAAGGTATTGGAAATGACTTCCATATTGTTTCCCTACTTTAATATTGCAGGGTGGAAGGAGCTAGGTAGATCATTTATCATGTCATACATATGTTGTAATGCGGTTTTACATTGATTGCTAAATTTATGGTGGATCTTTTCTGATTTAGATGTACATATTAGCTGTAGTTGTAATGCATCTGGTACCAAAAATGACATTGATCCAAGTAGTAGTTGTCAATAAAACACAGATGTTCTTGTCAACATAAATCATAAATCTAAGTAAGTGCTCTAACAGCCCTGGATACTATATCCAGCAATTCCTCCATGTCGCTGGGAGCTAATACCAGGGGATGCTCTTCAAGGGTTGCTCTTGTCAACAGATGGTAGCTCCAAGATCAACAATGAAAATCCTTATTCTATCCAAGTCCATCGGGAAGAGACTCTTCTCCCCTTCCTCCATGGCTTAGTGTGCGTAATTTCACCCACTGCATATTAAATAGATTTTTAGGATGTTCCTAAGGGATGAATGCACTGTGAATGAGATTTCTTGAAAAATCTGCAGTGAAAAAGACATATGTGAATGTACCCTAAGGCTTTAATTGATCTCTACTTCAGAAAACGTGGCTGTGGAATAGAAATGAAAGGGTAGAACGCAAGAAACCCAGCCATGTATATTATCAGCCTTTACTGCTGAATGGTAGCCTACAATTTGGGGAACAACTGTATGTGATTTTCTGATATATAAAAGCAGATTGTGCCGAGCAGTAAATACACCTTATAAAAAGAGATGAAATGCTCAATAACTCAGATAATACTGACATTGTCTATAGGAAGACTGAGTTTAACCCAACAGGTTCCTTTTCTGAACTGTAGTCCATGCATTAGTGTAGGTTTAACTCATTGATGACCAGATATTTTGGCTTTAAAAACACTGTATAGAAATTAATGGGTTCTGAAGAATGGGTGCAGTTTATTTATTACATCATCAAGATTATATCTGTACCATAACAATAGTTTAAATTGTTTGTATATTATTTTGATAAACTACATGAGAATTGAGATAATCATGAACAGCTTATCCATAGGGTTGGGGGAAAGCTTGACTGGGGGGGGGGTATTAATTTATTTTTTTAGTTATAGCTTGAACCTGAAAACATACATATTTACCTATCACTATAGGTTTTCTTTGAACTAGTCCAAAGTAGCCCCAGTAAAGGATTACGGTCCTACAGCCTCTAGAGCAGTGTCCCCCAACTCCAGTCCTCAAGATCCACCAACAGGTCATGTTTTCAGGATTTCCTTAGTATTGCACAGGTGATAATTGCATCACCTGGCCAGGCAAGCATTCAATCACCTGTGTAATACTGAGGAAATCCTGAAAACATGACCTGTTGGTGGCTCTTGAGGACCGGACCTGGGAACACTGCTCTAGAGGATGCAGCTATGTGGCATGATGGCACCATTGCTGTAATCAAGATTCCATGGATCAGTGAAGAATTTCAATAGTGAGTGCCTACAGACTTTTAGTTTCTAGTTAGGGAGTTTTTGTGGTCCTGGAAGTGGCACCATACACTCAAAACTATATTTAAAAATGGTCCAAAAAGGGGATTGGACATCTTCTCAAGAACTGCAGAACTGAAGTCTGGTCTGGATTAAGAGGTGGTCTTCTCAAGAGGTTCCCTCTCTTTTTGGAGGGAGGAAGGGGGGTTTGCAGAAAAAAACCATTTATTTTATTAGTTTTTAGAAGCATTTTTCGTTGACATTTTCTTTACCTGTCCTATAGAAAAGTCTATGTGAAACGAGCATGAACATATTATTCGAGCGCTCCCAAGATACTCGGATAACACCCAGGCATGCTCAGATAACGCTATATCAGAGCACGTTCGCTCATGACTAATTATTTTTTTTTGAGTATGAATAAAAAACAAGGAACGTAAATACTGGCACAAAGACCAAAAAATGAAACCAGCAAACCGAAAAAGACACAGACCAATTTTGAGAAATATGAAAGATGTGTGAAACCAACCTAACAGAGAAGATTCTGGCTGCAGATGCAAAATGCGACAGGGGAGGGTTGGAGTCTGTTTTATTGTGTCTCATATAGAAGGACCTTCCCATATAGCAATGCACTACTAACCATACAGGACTTCATGATTATTAGAAACAGACTAAAGACACAGCAGTTACATTAAAAGGAATCTGTCAGTAAGGTCAACCGCCCCCCCTCAAAAAAAAAACAAAAAAAAAACACATTGGAATGCATGTCTTTCAAAGCTAAATCTTTATATCTTCCATATGTTGATGCATTTCTGAAAAATCTGAGTTTTAATTCATATGCAAACGATGTGCTAAGTGCTCTGGGTGTGACAGAGCACTTCCCAAGCTTCTAGCTCTTAGGGCTCATTTCCACTGGCGAGAGACAAATCGGTCCGTAATCTGGACCGAAAAAACGGATGTAACGTATGCGATTGTCATGCGAGTGCAATGCGATTTTTAATCGCATCATCCGTATGACATCAGTATGACATCCGTATTGCTGTCCGATTTTTACGCACCAGTGTCCTTTGAAAAGCCGGCAAATCAGCGCCGTGTACAGTAAAATCACACTGACAGGTTAGAATAGAGTAGATATATGCACATAGAATGTGTATATATACATATATATATGTCAGTGAGACACCTATATATGTATATTTATATTTAATGCAGCGCTAGATAGCATAAAAGCCGCTAATTCAATTGCCGGCTTTTGCTCTCTCCTTCACAAACCCGACATGATATGAGACATGGTTTACATACAGTAAACCATCTCATATCCCCTTTTTTTTGGCATATTCCACACTACTAATGTTAGTAGTGCGTATGTGCAAAATTTGGCCGCTGTAGCTGCTCAAATAAAGGGTTAAATGGCGGAAAAAATTGGCGTGGGCTCCCGCGCAATTTTCTCCGCCAGAGTGGTAAAGCCAGTGACTGACGGCAGATATTAATAGCCTAGAGAGGGTCCATGGTTATTGGCCCCCCCCGTGGCTAAAAACATCTGCCCCCAGCCACCCCAGAAAAGGCACATCTGGAAGATGCGCCTATTCTGGCACTTGGCCACTCTCTTCCCACTCCCGTGTAGCGGTGGGATATGGGGTAATGAAGGGTTAATGTCACCTTGCTATTGTAAGGTGACATTAAGCCAGATTAATAATGGAGAGGCGTCAATTATGACACCTATCCATTATTAATCCAATTGTCTGAAAGGGTTAAAACACACACACACACACATGATTTAAAAGTATTTTAATGAAAGAAACAAACAGGTTGTTTTAGTATTTTATTGCTCTCAATCCATCAGGAACACCCTCGCTTGGAAAAATAATAAACACACAATATACATACCTTCTGATGTCCTATCATGTCCCACGAGGTAATCCATCTGAAGGGGTTAACTAATATTACAGGCATGAGCTGCGCTAAACCACTCGCTCGTGCCTGTAATCCCCGGGTGCTGAAAGGAAAGCAGAGTGATCTATACTTACATTCAGTCGCGGTGATGCGCCCCTGCTGGATGTTCTCATGAACTGCAGCCTGGGAACTTTTTCCCATGCTCCAGGTCATATGAGGACATCCACCAGGGGTCGCATCACCGCGACTGAAGGAAATGTAGGTCAATGACCTACATTTCCTTCATTCGCCGGGGAATTACAAGCACGAGCACAGCTGCATTTGCAGGGCTCCTGCTTGTAAATTATTTTAACCCCTTCAGATGGATTACCTCGTGGGACGAGACGGGTCAGCAGAAGGTATGTATATTGTGTGTTTATTGTTTTGCCAAGCGAGGGTCTGCAAATGGATTGAGAGAGCAATAAAATATTAAAACAACCGCTGTGTTTATTTCATTAAAATACTTTTAAATCGTGTGTGTGTGTGTGTGTGTTTTTAACCCTTTCAGACAATTGGATTAATAATGGATAGGTGTCATAATTGACGCCTCTCCATTATTAATCTGGCTTAATGTCACCTTACAATAGCAAGGTGGCATTAACCCTTCATTACCCCATATCCCACCGCTACACGGGAGTGGGAAGAGAGTGGCCAAGTGCCAGAATAGGCGCATCTTCCAGATGTGCCTTTTCTGGGGTGGCTGGGGGCAGATGTTTTTAGCCACGGGGGGGGCCAATAACCATGGACCCTCTCCTGGCTATTAATATCTGCCGTCAGTCACTGGCTTTACCACTCTGGCGGAGAAAATTGCGCGGGAGCCCACGCCAATTTTTTCCGCCATTTAACCCTTTATTTGAGCAGCTACAGCGGCCAAATTTTGCACATACACACTACTAACATTATATATGATAATCCGAAAAAAGGAGTCATGGAGTTGTCTTTAAAGGTACAAAAAAGTAGCATGTTTATTAACAACCATTTATATTAAAATGCTCATAGTAGGGTACACACTCAGGGTCATAGTAGAATAATGTTGTGAATCATGGAAACAGGTAAACAACAACCACATGACACACCTTCAGTATACGTCTTGAGAACCCAGGTTAAACAGAATAAATAACTAGCAGTACCAGCTTACTAATCCCACCAGAAATACATATAAGGTGGAAGACTAAAGAAATGTAAAAGACCGGGCCTCACCCATGTTAGACGTGGTGTGTATCTAGGAACCGCCAGCCCCTACGCGCGTTTCGCGTAGGCTTCTTCGTACACAACTACATGACTCCTTTTTTCGGATTATCATATATACTGTTGGGGAGTTTTTGTTTTGTCCATTTATGATCTTATATGTGGCTGAGATCTAATTTTTTATACACTACTAACATTAGTAGTGTGGAATATGCAAAAAAAAGGGGATATGAGATGGTTTACTGTATGTAAACCATGTCTCATATCATGTCGGGTTTGTGAAGGAGAGAGCAAAAGCCGGCAATTGAATTAGCGGCTTTTATGCTATCTAGCGCTGCATTAAATATAAATATACATATATAGGTGTCTCACTGAAATATATATATGTATATATACACATTGTATGTGTATATATCTTCTCTATTCTAACCTGTCAGTGTGATTTTACTGTACACCGCGCTGAATTGCCGGCTTTTCAAAGGACACCGGTGCGTAAAAATCGGACAGAACTCGCATGGTGCGAGTGCTGTGCGATTTTTTTCTCGCACCCATTGACTTGCATTGGCGAGTCTCGTCCGAGACTCGCAGCAAATCGCAGCATGCTGCGATTTTTTTCTCAGTCCGATTTCGGCCGAGAAAAAAAATCGCAAATGAAAAGACACCTATTGAATAACATTGGTCCGAGTGCAATCCGATTTTTTATCGGATTGCACTCGTCCGTTTTCCTCGCCAGTGGAAATGAGCCCTTAGGCCGGGATCACACATGCGAGAAAGACGTCCGTGTCTCGCATGTGAAACCCAAGCTCGGGCGCCGGCACTGTGGAGCGGAGCGTGCGGCCGCATAGGAACACATGGAGCTGCACGCTCCGCTCCCAAGTGCCGGCGCCAGAGCTTGGGTTTCACATGCGAGACACGGACGTCTTTCTCGCATGTGTGATCCCAGCCTTAAGGTTATTTTCCTGCCCCAAACCAGCCTTTTGATCTTGACTGATAGCTCACTTGTGTGAAGTCAAGTACCAGGCAAAGAAACCAGACAGCAGGTATCAATTCAGGTGAAGAGGGCTGGGGCTATTGGGGAAGCCACTTGTGGAGGCAAAGGCTTGAGAAGTGCTCTGTCACGCCCAGAGCACTTAATGCCTAATTAAAATGCTGATTTCTTGGGAATGCAGCAACAGATTGAAAGCTTAATCCATTAATATCTTTATATCTTCTAAGATCTGCATACCCATGTACACTTTTTAAAGGGAGGGGGTTGATCTTACTGACAGATTCCCTTTGACTCACAATAGATGTTTTCTCAGGAGTCATTGCCGTTTGCTCCCTTGTCCCTGCAGCCCACCTCCACCTTCTATAGCAACCCAAATTCAGACCCCCCAGACCAGGAAAAGAGAAATTATTCTGATTGGATCCCTCCTCACTCCAGGCATCTTCATACAATTGCAGTGAGCTGTACTAGCATGGCCTGGCAGGATTAAGTATTTTAGAACCAATGGCACAACAACACTTGTACACTGAAATACAGCAGGCTTGTTCCATATAGTCATTAGAGACTGTCCCGTTACTCAAAATGTGTCTTGCAAATATGCATGGGCTTGCTGCTGAGGGAATCTTATCCAGATGCCTGGAACTAATATTTAGTAACAGAAAATTCTGTTACCTCTATGACACTAACTGCTGAAATGACCATAAAGCTCTCAGAGAGTGAGCATACTGCCCTCTGGAGGTCGTGATTGCATACTACATGATATTATAAAAAAGAAAAAAAAGACTCGTTAAATAAGGATTTTTGTATCTAAACTATTCTATAAAGCAAGATCATCATTACGTAAACTAAAGAGCAGTTACTTTGTAATAGGCCACGTGCACACTTTATTTATTTGATGAGTTTTTACCTCAGTATTTGTAAGCCAAAGCCAGGAGTGGAAAAGTATAATAGAAACGCGTCACCACTTCTGTATTTATCACCCACTCCTGCCTTTGACTTACAAATACTGAGGTAAAAAACTCTCCAAATTCTCAACATGTGCACATGGTCTTACTTATCTTTCACAGGTCTTACTATATATTGTAGTCACAGCCAGAAATACATTCCCGATTCTGCAGGTTTCACAATAGAGGAGCTCTCATCTCCTCTTTGCTGACATTTTGCAGTATGGCACATGTGGAAATTGCAAAGGAATTGTGGTTGGAAATAAAACTCCCTACTCGGTGATATGCGGATTGCAGCTCAGCTAACAGGCGATCATGGAGGCCGGCTTTCATACTCTAGTCACATGCATTAAAGGGAACCTGTCACCCCCAAAATCAAAGGTGAGCTAAGGCCACCGGCATCAGGGGCTTATCTACAGCATTCTGGAATGCTGTAGATAAGCCCCCGATGTATCCTGAAAGAGGAGAAAAAGAGGTTAGATTATACTCACCCAGGGGCAGTCCGGGGCCTCCCATCTTCTTACGATGACGTCCTCTTCTTGTCTTCATGCTGCGGCTCCAGAGCAGGTGTACTTTACTCTGCCCTCAACAGGGCAGACAAAGTACTGCAGTGCGCAGGGCCTCTCTGACCTTTCCCTGCGCCCTGCAGTACTTTGCTCTGCCCTCAACAGAGCAGACAAAGTACGCCTGCGCCGGAGCCGCAGCGTGAAGATAAGAAGAGGACGTCATGGTAAGAAGATGGCAGGAATTTTTCTGAATATTTTCTCACGCTAGAGTTCATATGAGATTATGCCAGCAGGGGGCGCAGCACCGCAAGTCTAGGTAGCTACCTTCCCCTGCTTCCCATTCATTCCCCAGTTTTTACAGGCAGGGGCGGCTGCATTAGCAGGCTCCTGGCTGTAAAATTATTTAACCCCTTCAGATGGATTTACTTCGTGGGACATGAGTGTAATGACGGAAGGTATGGGATATTGTTGTTTTTTTATTTTTCCTTTTTACAGAACGAGGGTCGTCATTTGGATTGAGAGTATAATAAACTATTACAACACCCTGAGTCTTTATTTCAATAAAATACTTTTTTCCTAATGTGCGTGTTTTATTAACCATTTACTACTATTGGATTAATAATGGAGAGGTGTCTTATTGACACCTCTCCATTATTAACCAGGCTTAATGTCACCTTGCAATAGCAAGGTGGCATTAACCCTTTATTACCCCATATCCCACCGCTACCGGGGAGTGGGAAGAGAGAGGCTAAGTGCCAGAATAGACGCATCTTACAGATGTGCCTTTTCTGGGGTGGCTGGAGGCAGATGTTTTCAGCCAGGAGGGGGGCCAATAACCATGGTCCCTCTCTAGGCTATTAATATCTGCCCTCAGTCACTGGCTTTCCCACTCTGGCAGAGAAAATTGCGTGGCAGCCCACGCCAGTTTTTTCTGTGATTTAACCCTTTATTTTAACAGCTAGAGCCCCCAAATTTTGCACACACACTCTACTAACATTAGTAGTGAGGAATATGCAAAAAAAAAAAAAAAATAGGGATATGAAATGGTTTACTGTATGTAAACCATGTCTCATATCCTTTCGGGTTTGGGAAGGAGATAGCAAAAGCCGACAACTGAATTAGCGGCTTTTCTGCTATCTAGCGCTGTATGAAATATATATATATATATATATATATATATATATATATATATATATATATACTCAAAAAAATGAAAAGCAGCACAAAATAATTGAAAAGAAGTGGACTTTAATGCCTGAACGGCGTGGCAACGTTTCGGATGTGTTATCCTTAAGGATAACACATCCGAAACGTTGCCACGCCGTTCAGGCATTAAAGTCCACTTTTTTCAATTATTTTGTGCTGCTTTTCCTTTTTTTGAGTTTATTACTTTTTGACCATTGGATTGCTGGTCGGAAGAGCTCTGCATGCCTTGTAAGGTAGTAATTTGATGCTGTTCCAATTTTTTCACATATATATATATATATATATATATATATATATATATATATATATATATATATACACACACACACACACACACACACACACACACATACATACATACATACACAGTACAGACCAAAAGTTTGGACACACCCTCTCATTTAAAGATTTTTCTGTATTTTCATGACTATGAAAATTGTACATTCAATTGTACATTTATAAGGCAAGAAATCCCACTTATTAAACCTGACAGGGCACACCTGTAAATTGAAAACCATTCCCGGTGACTACCTCTTGAAGCTCATCAAGAGAATGCCAAGAGTGTGCAAAGCAGTCATTATAGAAAAAGGTGGCTACTTTGAAGAACCGAGAATATAAGACATAATTTCAGTTGTTTCACACTTTTTTGTTAAGTATATAATTACACATGTGTTAACCCCTTCATGACCCAGCCTATTTTGGCCTTAATGACCTTGCCGTTTTTTGCAATTCTGACCAGTGTCCCTTTATGAGGTAATAACTCGGGAACGCTTCAACGGATCCTAGCGATTATGAGATTGTTTTTTCGTGACATATTGGGCTTCATGTTAGTGGTAAATTTAGGTCGATAATTTCTGCGTTTATTTGTGAAAAAAATGGAAACTTGGCGAAAATTTTGAAAATTTCGCAATTTTCACATTTTGAATTTTTATTCTGTTAAACCAGAGAGTTATGTGACACAAAATAGTTAATAAATAACATTTCCCACATGTCTACTTTACATCAGCACAATTTTGGAAACAACATTTTTTTTTGCTAGGAAGTTATAAGGGTTAAAATTTGACCAGTAATTTCTCATTTTTACAACAAAATTTACAAAACCATTTTTTTTAGGGACCACCTCACATTTGAAGTCAATTTGAGGGTTCTATATGGCTGAAAATACCCAAAAGTGACACCATTCTAAAAACTGCACCCCTCAAGGTGCTCAAAACCACATTCAAGAAGTTTATTAACCCTTCAGGTGTTTCACAGCAGCAGAAGCAACATGGAAGGAAAAAATGAACATTTAACTTTTTAGTCACAAAAATGATCTTTTAGCAACAATTTTTTTATTTTCCCAAGGGTAAAAGGAGAAACTGGACCACGAAAGTTGTTGTCCAATTTGTTCTGAGTACGCTGATACCTCATATGTGGGGGTAAACCACTGTTTGGGCGCACGGAAGAACTCGGAAGGGAAGGAGCGCCATTTGACTTTTTGAATGAAAAATTGGCTCCAATCTTTAGCGGACACCATGTCGCGTTTGGAGAGCCCCTGTGTGCCTAAACATTGGAGCTTCCCCACAAGTGACCCCATTTTGGAAAGGAGACCCCCCAAGGAACTTATCTAAATGCATAGTGAGCACTTTAAACCCCCAGGTGCTTCACAAATTGATCCGTAAAAATGAAAAAGTACTTTTTTTTCCACAAAAAAATTATTTTAGCCTCAATTTTTTAATTTTCACATGGGCAACAGGATAAAATGGATACTAAAATTTGTTGGGCAATTTCTCCTGAGTACACCGATACCTCATATGTGGGGGTAAACCACTGTTTGGGCGCATGGCAAGGCTCGGAAGGGAAGGCGCGCCATTTGACTTTTTGAATGGAAAAGTAGCTCCAATCGTTAGCGGACACCATGTCGCGTTTGGAGAGCCCCTGTGTGCCTAAACATTGGAGCTCCCCCACAAGTGACCCCATTTTGGAAACTAGACCCCCCAAGGAACTTATCTAGATGCATAGTGAGCACTTTAAACCAACAAGTGCTTCACAGAAGTTTATAACGCAGAGCCGTGAAAATAAAAAATAATTTTTCTTTCCTCAAAAATGATTTTTAGCCCAGAATTTTTTATTTTCCCAAGGGTAACAGGAGAAATTGGACCCCAAATGTTGTTGTCCAGTTTGCCCTGAGTACGATGATACCCCATATGTGGGGGTAAACCACTGTTTGGGTGCACGGCAGGGCTTGGAAGGGAAGGCACGCCATTTGTCTTTTTGAATGGAAAATTAGCTCCAATCATTAGCGGACACCATGTCGCGTTTGGAGAGCCCGTGTGCCTAAACATTGGAGCTCCCCCACAAGTGACCCCATTTTGGAAACTAAACCCCCAAGGGAACTTATCTAGATGTGTGGTGAGCACTTTGAACCCCTAAGTGCTTCACAGAAGTTTATAACGCAGAGCCGTGAAAATAATAAATACGTTTTCTTTCCTCCCAAAAAATTTTTTTGCCCTGATTTTTTTATTTTCCCAAGGGTAACAGGAGAAATTTGACCCCAAGAGTTGTTGTCCAGTTTCTCCTGAGTACGGTGATACCCCATATGCGGGGGTAAACCACTGTTTGGGCACATGCCGGAGCTCGGAAGTGAAGTAGTGACGTTTTGAAATGCAGACTTTGATAGAATGCTCTGCGGGCATCACGTTGCGTTTGCAGAGCCCCTGATGTGCCTAAACAGTAGAAACTCCCCACAAGTGATCCCATTTTGGAAACTAAACCCCCAAGGGAACTTATCTAGATGTGTGGTGAGCACTTTGAACCCCCAAGTGCTTCACAGAAGTTTATAACGCAGAGCCGTGAAAATAAAAAATCATTTTTCTTTCCTCAAAAATAATTTTTTAGCCCGCAATTTTTTATTTTCCCAAGGGTTACAGGAGAAATTGGACCCCAAAAGTTGTTGACCAGTTTCTCCTGAGTACGCTGGTACCCCATATGTGGGGGTAAAGCACTGTTTGGGCACATGCCGGGGCTTGGAAGTGAAGTAGTGATGTTTTGAAATGCAGACTTTGATGGAATGCTCTGCGGGCGTCACGTTGCGTTTGCAGAGCCCCTGATGTGCCTAAACAGTAGAAACTCCCTACAAGTGACCCCATTTTGGAAACTAAACCCCCAAGGGAACTTATCTAGATGTGTGGTGAGCTGTTATGGTTCTCAATGGCAAGAGAACATAGCCCAGCAAACATAAGAACTAGCTCTTGGAAGGATGGAAACTAAACTGACCATGAACTAAACCTGCCGCACAACTAACAGTAGCCGGGTAGCGTAGCCTGCGTTTTATCCCTAGACGCCCAGCGCCGGCCGGAGGACTAACTAATCCTGGCAGAGGAAAATATAGTCCTGGCTCACCTCTAGAGAAATTTCCCCGAAAGGCAGACAGAGGCCCCCACAAATATTGGCGGTGATTTTAGATGAAATGACAAACGTAGTATGAAAATAGGTTTAGCAAAATTGAGGTCCGCTTACTAGATAGCAGGAAGACAGAAAGGGCACTTTCATGGTCAGCTGAAAACCCTATCAAAATACCATCCTGAAATTACTTTAAGACTCTAGTATTAACTCATAACATCAGAGTGGCAATTTCAGATCACAAGAGCTTTCCAGACACAGAAACGAAACTACAGCTGTGAACTGGAACAAAATGCAAAAACAAACAAGGACTAAAGTCCAACTTAGCTGAGAGTTGTCTAGCAGCAGGAACATGCACAGAAAGGCTTCTGATTACAATGTTGACCGGCATGGAAGTGACAGAGGAGCAAGGCTAAATAGCGACTCCCACATCCTGATGGAAACAGGTGAACAGAGAGGATGATGCACACCAGTTCAATTCCACCAGTGGCCACCGGGGGAGCCCAAAATCCAGTTTCACAACAGTACCCCCCCCTCAAGGAGGGGGCACCGAACCCTCACCAGAACCACCAGGGCGATCAGGATGAGCCCTATGAAAGGCACGGACCAAATCGGAGGCATGAACATCAGAGGCAGTCACCCAAGAATTATCCTCCTGACCGTATCCCTTCCATTTGACCAGATACTGGAGTTTCCGTCTGGAAACACGGGAGTCCAAGATTTTTTCCACAACGTACTCCAACTCGCCCTCAACCAACACCGGAGCAGGAGGCTCAACGGAAGGCACAACCGGTACCTCATACCTGCGCAATAATGACCGATGAAAAACATTATGAATAGAAAAAGATGCAGGGAGGTCCAAACGGAAGGACACAGGGTTAAGAATCTCCAATATCTTGTACGGGCCGATGAACCGAGGCTTAAACTTGGGAGAAGAAACCCTCATAGGGACAAAACGAGAAGACAACCACACCAAGTCCCCAACACAAAGCCGAGGACCAACCCGACGCCGGCGGTTGGCAAAAAGCTGAGTCTTCTCCTGGGACAACTTCAAATTGTCCACTACCTGCCCCCAAATCTGATGCAACCTCTCCACCACAGCATCCACTCCAGGACAATCCGAAGATTCCACCTGACCAGAAGAAAATCGAGGATGAAACCCCGAATTACAGAAAAATGGAGACACCAAGGTGGCAGAGCTGGCCCGATTATTGAGGGCAAACTCCGCTAAAGGCAAAAAAGCAACCCAATCATCCTGATCTGCAGACACAAAACACCTCAAATATGTCTCCAAGGTCTGATTCGTCCGCTCGGTCTGGCCATTAGTCTGAGGATGGAAAGCAGACGAGAAAGACAAATCTATGCCCATCCTAGCACAGAATGCTCGCCAAAACCTAGACACGAATTGGGTACCTCTGTCAGAAACGATATTCTCCGGAATACCATGCAAACGGACCACATTTTGAAAAAACAGAGGAACCAACTCGGAAGAAGAAGGCAACTTAGGCAGGGGAACCAAATGGACCATCTTAGAGAAACGATCACACACCACCCAGATGACAGACATCTTCTGAGAAACAGGAAGATCCGAAATAAAATCCATCGAGATGTGCGTCCAGGCCCTCTTCGGGATAGGCAAGGGCAACAACAATCCACTAGCCCGAGAACAACAAGGCTTGGCCCGAGCACAAACGTCACAAGACTGCACGAAGCCTCGCACATCTCGAGACAGGGAAGGCCACCAGAAGGATCTTGCCACCAAATCCCTGGTACCAAAGAATCCAGGATGACCTGCCAACGCAGAAGAATGAACCTCAGAAATGACTTTACTGGTCCAATCATCAGGAACAAACAGTCTACCAGGTGGGCAACGATCAGGTCTATCCGCCTGAAACTCCTGCAAGGCCCGCCGCAGGTCTGGAGAAACGGCAGACAATATCACTCCGTCCTTAAGGATACCTGTAGGTTCAGAATTACCAGGGGAGTCAGGCTCAAAACTCCTAGAAAGGGCATCCGCCTTAACATTCTTAGAACCCGGCAGGTAGGACACCACAAAATTAAACCGAGAGAAAAACAACGACCAGCGCGCCTGTCTAGGATTCAGGCGTCTGGCGGACTCAAGATAAATTAGATTTTTGTGGTCAGTCAATACCACCACCTGATGTCTAGCCCCCTCAAGCCAATGACGCCACTCCTCAAAAGCCCACTTCATGGCCAAAAGCTCCCGATTCCCAACATCATAAATCCGCTCGGCGGGCGAAAATTTACGCGAGAAAAAAGCACAAGGTCTCATCACGGAGCAATCGGAACTTCTCTGCGACAAAACCGCCCCAGCTCCGATTTCAGAAGCGTCGACCTCAACCTGAAAAGGAAGAGCAACATCAGGCTGACGCAACACAGGGGCGGAAGAAAAGCAGCGCTTAAGCTCCCGAAAGGCCTCCACAGCAGCAGGGGACCAATCAGCAACATCAGCACCCTTCTTAGTCAAATCAATCAATGGTTTAACAACATCAGAAAAACCAGCAATAAATCGACGATAAAAGTTAGCAAAGCCCAAAAATTTCTGAAGACTCTTAAGAGAAGAGGGTTGCGTCCAATCACAAATAGCCTGAACCTTGACAGGATCCATCTCGATAGAAGAGGGGGAAAAAATATATCCCAAAAAGGAAATCTTTTGAACCCCAAAAACGCACTTAGAACCCTTCACACACAAGGAATTAGACCGCAAAACCTGAAAAACCCTCCTGACCTGCTGGACATGAGAGTCCCAGTCATCCGAAAAAATCAAAATATCATCCAGATACACAATCATAAATTTATCCAAATAATCACGGAAAATGTCATGCATAAAGGACTGAAAGACTGAAGGGGCATTTGAAAGACCAAAAGGCATCACCAAATACTCAAAGTGGCCCTCGGGCGTATTAAATGCGGTTTTCCACTCATCCCCCTGCTTAATTCGCACCAAATTATACGCCCCACGGAGATCTATCTTAGAGAACCACTTGGCCCCCTTTATGCGAGCAAACAAATCAGTCAGCAGTGGCAACGGATATTGATATTTAACCGTGATTTTATTCAAAAGCCGATAATCAATGCACGGCCTCAAAGAGCCATCTTTCTTAGCCACAAAGAAAAAACCGGCTCCTAAGGGAGATGACGAAGGACGAATATGTCCCTTTTCCAAGGACTCCTTTATATATTCTCGCATAGCAGCATGTTCAGGCACAGACAGATTAAATAAACGACCCTTAGGGTATTTACTACCCGGAATCAAATCTATGGCACAATCGCACTCCCGGTGCGGAGGTAATGAACCAAGCTTAGGTTCTTCAAAAACGTCACGATATTCAGTCAAGAATTCAGGAATCTCAGAGGGAATAGATGATGAAATGGAAACCACAGGTACGTCCCCATGCATCCCCAGCTTAACACAGACATAGCTTTCCAGTCAAGGACTGGGTTATGAGATTGCAGCCATGGCAATCCAAGCACCAACACATCATGTAGGTTATACAGCACAAGAAAGCGAATAATCTCCTGGTGATCCGGATTAATCCGCATAGTTACTTGTGTCCAGTATTGTGGTTTATTGCTAGCCAATGGGGTGGAGTCAATCCCCTTCAGGGGTATAGGAGTTTCAAGAGGCTCCAAATCATACCCACAGCGTTTGGCAAAGGACCAATCCATAAGACTCAAAGCGGCGCCAGAGTCGACATAGGCATCCGCGGTAATAGATGATAAAGAACAAATCAGGGTCACAGATAGAATAAACTTAGACTGTAAAGTGCCAATTGAAACAGACTTATCAAGCTTCTTAGTACGCTTAGAGCATGCTGATATAACATGAGTTGAATCACCGCAATAGAAGCACAACCCATTTTTTCGTCTAAAATTCTGCCGTTCACTTCTGGACAGAATTCTATCACATTGCATATTCTCTGGCGTCTTCTCAGTAGACACTGCCAAATGGTGCAGAGGTTTGCGCTCCCGCAGACGCCTATCGATCTGGATAGCCATTGTCATGGACTCATTCAGACCCGCAGGCACAGGGAACCCCACCATAACATCCTTAATGGCATCAGAGAGACCCTCTCTGAAATTCGCCGCCAGGGCGCACTCATTCCACTGAGTAAGCACAGCCCATTTACGGAATTTCTGGCAGTATATTTCAGCTTCGTCTTGCCCCTGAGATAGGGACATCAAGGCCTTTTCCGCCTGAAGTTCTAACTGAGGTTCCTCATAAAGCAACCCCAAGGCCAGAAAAAACGCATCCACATTGAGCAACGCAGGATCCCCTGGAGCCAATGCAAAAGCCCAATCCTGAGGGTCGCCCCGGAGCAAGGAAATCACAATCCTGACCTGCTGAGCAGGATCTCCAGCAGAGCGAGATTTCAGGGACAAAAACAACTTGCAATTATTTTTGAAATTTTGAAAGCAAGATCTATTCCCCGAGAAAAATTCAGGCAAAGGAATTCTAGGTTCAGATATAGGAACATGAACAACAAAATCTTGTAAATTTTGAACCTTCGTGGTGAGATTATTCAAACCTGCAGCCAAACTCTGAATATCCATTTTAAACAGGTGAACACAGAGCCATTCCAGGATTAGAAGGAGAGAGAGAGAGAAAGGCTGCAATATAGGCAGACTTGCAAGAGATTCAATTACAAGCACACTCAGAACTGAAGGAAAAAAAAAAAAAAAATCTTCAGCAGACTTCTCTTTTCTCTCCTTTCTCTGTCAATTAATTTAACCCTTTTTGGCCGGTCAAACTGTTATGGTTCTCAATGGCAAGAGAACATAGCCCAGCAAACATAAGAACTAGCTCTTGGAAGGATGGAAACTAAACTGACCATGAACTAAACCTGCCGCACAACTAACAGTAGCCGGGTAGCGTAGCCTGCGTTTTATCCCTAGACGCCCAGCGCCGGCCGGAGGACTAACTAATCCTGGCAGAGGAAAATATAGTCCTGGCTCACCTCTAGAGAAATTTCCCCGAAAGGCAGACAGAGGCCCCCACAAATATTGGCGGTGATTTTAGATGAAATGACAAACGTAGTATGAAAATAGGTTTAGCAAAATTGAGGTCCGCTTACTAGATAGCAGGAAGACAGAAAGGGCACTTTCATGGTCAGCTGAAAACCCTATCAAAATACCATCCTGAAATTACTTTAAGACTCTAGTATTAACTCATAACATCAGAGTGGCAATTTCAGATCACAAGAGCTTTCCAGACACAGAAACGAAACTACAGCTGTGAACTGGAACAAAATGCAAAAACAAACAAGGACTAAAGTCCAACTTAGCTGAGAGTTGTCTAGCAGCAGGAACATGCACAGAAAGGCTTCTGATTACAATGTTGACCGGCATGGAAGTGACAGAGGAGCAAGGCTAAATAGCGACTCCCACATCCTGATGGAAACAGGTGAACAGAGAGGATGATGCACACCAGTTCAATTCCACCAGTGGCCACCGGGGGAGCCCAAAATCCAATTTCACAACAGTGAGCACTTTGAACCCCCAAGTGCTTCACAGAAGTTTATAACGCAGAGCCGTGAAAATAAAAAATCATTTTTCTTTCCTCAAAAATAATTTTTTAGCCCGCAATTTTTTATTTTCCCAAGGGTTACAGGAGAAATTGGACCCCAAAAGTTGTTGATCAGTTTCTCCTGAGTACGCTGGTACCCCATATGTGGGGGTAAAGCACTGTTTGGGCACACGTCGGGGCTCGGAAGGGAGAGAGCACCATTTTACTTTTTCAACGCAAGATTGGCTGGAATCAATGGTGGCGCCGTGTCGCGTTTGGAGACCCCCTGATGTGCCTAAAAAGTGGAAACCCCTCAATTCTAACTCCAACACTAACCCCAACACACCCCTAACTCTAATCCCAACCCTAACCACAACCGTAACCCCAACACACCCCTAACCCTAGTCTTACCCCTAATTCCAACCCTAAGGCTATGTGCTCACATTGCGGATTTGTGTGGATTTTTCCGCAGTTTTTGAAAAATCTGCAGGTAAAACGCACTGCGCTTTAGCTGCGGATTTCCAGTGTTTTTTGTGTGGATTTCACTTGCGGATTCCTATTATGGAGCAGGTGTAAAACGCTGCGGAATTGCACAAAGAATTGACATGCTGCGGAAAATACAACGCAGCGTTTCCGCGCTGTATTTTCCGCACCATGGGCACAGCGGATTTGGTTTTCCATAGGTTTACGTGGTACTGTAAACGTGATGGAAAACTGATACGAATCCGCAGCGACCAATCCGCTGCGGATCCGCAGCCAAATCCGCACCGTGTGCACATAGCCTAATTCTAACCCTAATTCCAACCCTAACCCTAATTCTAACCCTAATTCTAACCCTAATTCTAACCCTAGCCCTAAGTGCAACCCTAGCCCTAAGTGCAACCCTAGCCCTAAGTGCAACCCTAAGTACAACCCTAAGTGCAACCCTAAGTGCAACCCTAGCCCTAAGTGCAACCCTAAGTGCAACCCTAGCCCTAAGTGCAACCCTAGCCCTAAGTGCACCCCTAAGTGCACCCCTAAGTGCAACCCTAAGTGCACCCCTAAGTGCAACCCTAGCCCTAAGTGCAACCCTAAGTGCAACCCTAAGTGCAACCCTAGCCCTAAGTGCAACCCTAAGTGCAACCCTAGCCCTAAGTGCAACTCTAAGTGCAACCCTACCCCTACCCTAATGGAAAAACAAAAATAATTATATTTTCTGTATTTTATTATTATCCCTACCTATGGGGGTGATAAAGGGGGTGATTTATTTACTATTATTTTTATTTTGATCGCTGTGATAGAACTTATCACAGCGATCAAAATGTGCAGGAACGAATCTGCCGGCTGGCAGATTCGGCGGGCGCACTGCGCATGCGCCCGCCATTTTCCAAGATGGCGGCGCCCATGAAGCAGACGGCCGGACACCGGGAGGGACATCGGAGCTAGGTAAGTATGGGGCGGTGGGACCGGAACACGGGGGGGATCGGAGGACCTGGGGAGCGGACAGGAGGACCGGGGGAGCCGACAGGAGGGAGGAGGGGAGCGGAACGGAGATCGGGGCAAAAAGGACGACTGGGGGGGGCGATCGGTGGGGGGGGGGGGGTGGGGGCAGATCGGGGTCTCCAGCCATGGCAGATGCTATTGCAGCATCGGCCATGGCTGGATTGTAATATTTCACCATTTTCATAGGTGAAATATTACAAATCACTCTGATTGGCAGTTTCACTTTCAACAGCCAATCAGAGCGATCGTAGCCACGGGGGGGTGAAGCCACCCCCCTGGGCTGAAGTACAACTCCCCCTCTCCCTGCAGATCGGGTGAAATAGGAGTTAACCCCTTCACCCGATCTGCAGGGACGCGATCATTCTGTGACACAGCATATGCGTCACAGGTCGGATTGGCACCGACTTTCATGACGCATACGCTGTGTCACAGGTCGGGAAGGGGTTAATTCATAGTTTTGATGCCTTCAGTGTGAATGTACAATTTTCAGTCATGAAAATACAGAAAAATCTTTAAATGAGAAGGCGTGTCCAAACTTTTGGCCTGTACTGTATGTATGTATGTATATTATGTATATTATATATATATATATATATATATATATATATATATATATATATATATATATCTCTCACTGACATATATATATATATATATATATATATATATATATATATATATATATATATATATATATATATATATATATATATATATATATATATATACACACACACACACTCACACACATCCCTATACTGGGTGTAGACATTTATTTTATCTATTCTATTCTAACCTGTCAGTGTGATTTTACTGTACACCGCACTGAATTACCAGCTTTTCTATAGAACACCGCTGCGTATTTCTCGCAAGTCACACTGATGGTCCGTGTGTAATCCGTATGTTTCTCGCCCCCATAGACTTTCATTGGCGGATTGTTTGCGCAATACGATGAGAAACGCAGCATGCTGTGATTTTCTACACCCGTAAAATACAGCTGAGGAATATACGGCAGATAGGAGCTGCCCCATAGAGAATCATTTGTCCGTGTGCAATGCGTAGTTTTTGCGCCTCTCATACATCCGTATAACTCTCTAGTGTGACGCCGGTCAAAGGGTGATGGGGGGTTTACATTTTTTTTATTTTGATCACTGTGATAAGATCTATCACAGTGATCAAAACGAACCAATAGGAGAAATCCATTTTCTTCCAGGAAGAAGACGCCAGCGGCCGTGGGGGGGGATGCAGGAGGGTCCAGGGACACCAGAAGGTACCAGAGGTAGGATTGGGGGTCCCTATTTCTCTCTCCTCTGATGTGCAATCACATCAGAGGAGAGAGAAATTAAATAGCAAATCTGACTTTTTTTTTGCGGTCGCCTATATGCGGTTAATAACGGCGATCGCAACACTGGGGTTGGTAAAAACTGACCCAAATCATGTTCTCTGGGGTCTCAGATACCCACGATAGCCAAGACCCCGGAGAAAATTAAACTCTGGGGGGTGCTATACACTTTTTCCACAGCGAAGTTAATTAATGGCTCTGTGGTTTAAGTACCCTTAACTACCACCGTTAAAAGGCGTATCGGCAGTCGTTAAGCGGTTAAATACACGTATAAGCATAGCACATACATACAGACCTATACATACATGGAGCACCTACAAATAGACACTTGCTGCATCCACGGAGGACCTACATACAACAGCATGCTGGATGCACAGATCTCATACATACGCTGACGAGCAAAAGGGTAACAATGTTTGAACTTTTGACTTTCAGGCTCCATATCTCACCATCCACTACTGTTTTGAAATTGAGACTACCATAATTTTGTAGACAATCATCTTGGCTATCTCATACATTAATTTGACTTGACATTATTTAGCATATGATTAGTTATACAGATTCTTGTCATGTCACTGCATTGTTACTGTTTTGCTCGTTGTAATGGAAAAATTATTTTTCTTCCTGTACATTATGCCACAAATTACAACCTGTTCTCACATCCCCTAATAGCTCAGTGTGTTATTAGGCTGATTAGGTCTCAAACAAAAGGTCACTGGATCAAATTGTAGAGCAGCCATGAAAAAGATTTCCCAAGAAAAAAGAAACAGCATGATCCAGCTCATCAATAGCGGTTCCTCAGACAAGAAAATTGCCAAACTTCATCATGTGGGTGCCAGAACAGTTGGAAGAATATGAAATGAAGTCTGTTTATCCATTCATAAGCCAAGAGGTGGATGTCCAGGCAAAATATCGAAGTCAAGAAGTCTGTTCATCACAAGGTCTATCGGTTCTAGAGTTGACAAACACGGCAGTGGAGGTGGTTCGGATACTTTGTAATAGTGAGATCACAGATGTCCATGCAAGCACTGTGCGATTCAGGTTACACAAGTCTGGAATCTTGCACCAGAAAAAGATGAAGAACCTCAATATCGTATCAAGCGTTGGCTCGAGTTTGCAGAAACGTGTACAGTAGAAGATTGGAAAAGGGTGATTTAGAGCAATGAGAAGAAAGTCAATAGACTAGGCTCTGATGTGTGGAAGAAACAAGGGAAAAAGGGGCTAACGGATTGACAAATTGAAGTATCTGTCAAGTTCGGTGTAGGAAGCCTAATTGAGTTGTTTCACAGCCAGAGGCATTGATGGTGATGGTGGTCTCAATGCTGAGCTACATGTGAGTATCTTACAAGATGAGATATTTCGTACACTCGAGTACTATGAAAAGGATGAAATAGTATTTCAGCAGAAAAGCATTGAAAAATATTTATGGATTCAATTAGTCATCCATAGAGTAATTTGTAAAACAGCCTAATTTGAATTTGATTTCCTTGGCTTATCTTAAGCAGGCATTACCCCTCCCACCTCATGAACAAATGTCCTACTGTAGTATCCCTTAAATGTTGTGCCTTTTTCTTATTAATATATTTGTAATCCTGCCTGAAGGAGCCTCTGTGCTCTGAAAGCTTGCAAACATATATTATTTTCTGGTTAGCCAATAAAGGTATCACTCCGAGAATACTTTTGTCATCATTGGACAGAAAAGTATTGACATCAGTTGTTAAAAATGGAAAGGCAACATCACTGATGTGATCCAAGAAGGAAGGGAGTAGGATGAACCCTTCTTGAGAAATGAACGGGCCTGGGAGAGGCTCCTCGAGGTGGCTGGAGACGGGGCTACCACCCCCGCGATCGGACTGTCCTTAGAAGCTCCAAACTTGCTATGCGGGAACAGGCGATGGTGCAGGTGACACAGTGGGCTGTCGCCCATTTCTACATCTCAGGGGCTCCAGCACTACCCAAAGCCAGGTTACTTAGTGCCTAGGTGCCTGGTAGGCGGGCTCCAGGAAGCAGGTGGAGGCATTCTTCCCCAGCCTCTTGAGGAAGGAGAAGAAAAAGCAGACACCTGAAGAGGATTACTGGATTACCTTACTTATAATTTTTTCCTGACTTTGCACTTTCTGCAAAGCGTTTGAATGTAGGAGTACATCAACTACACTTTCAAGATATTTACGTTCAAAAAAATGTTCTGGATTTAAGTAGTCATCCAGTTTAATGCAGTTATTATTACATTACAGTGGTTATTAAAACAAAAACAAAAAAAACCAATGCTTTTTGTAAAATTATGGTGGATTAAAAGTTGTAATAACTGCTTGACCTGGTACAGTTCATAGCATTTTTTTGTTATAAAATTGACTATCATATATACTGTACACTCACCGGCCACTTTATTAGGTACACCATGCTAGTAACGGGTTGGACCCCCTTTTGCCTTCAGAACTGCCTCAATTCTTCGTGGCATAGATTCAACAAGGTGCTGGAAGCATTCCTCAGAGATTTTGGTCCATATTGACATGATGGCATCACACAGTTGCCGCAGATTTGTCGGCTGCACATCCCAAAGATGCTCCATACAAGGCAGGATGGATCCATGCTTTCATGTTGTTTACGCCAAATTCTGACCCTACCATCCGAATGTCGCAGTAGAAATCGAGACTCATCAGACCAAGCAACGTTTTTCCAATCTTCTACTGTCCAATTTCGATGAGCTTGTACAAATTGTAGCCTCAGTTTCCTGTTCTTAGCTGAAAGGAGTGGTACCCGGTGTGGTCTTCTGCTGCTGTAGCCCAACTGCCTCAAAGTTCGACGCACTGTGCGTTCAGAGATGCTCTTAGGCCTACCTTGGTTGTAACGGGTGGCGATTTGAGTCACTGTTGCCTTTCTATCAGCTCGAACCAGTCTGCCCATTCTCCTCTGACCTCTGGCATCAACAAGGCATTTCCGCCCACAGAACTGCCGCTCACTGGATTTTTTTTCTTTTTCGGACCATTCTCTGTAAACCCTAGAGATGGTTGTGCGTGAAAATCCCAGTAGATCAGCAGTTTCTGAAATACTCAGACCAGCCCTTCTGGCACCAACAACCATGCCACGTTCAAAGGCACTCAAATCACCTTTCTTCCCCATACTGATGCTCGGTTTGAACTGCAGGAGATTGTCTTGACCATGTCTACATGCCTAAATGCACTGAGTTGCCGCCATGTGATTGGCTGATTAGAAATTAAGTGTTAACAAGAAGTTGGACAGGTGTACCTAATAAAGTGGCCAGTGAGTGTAGAACCTGCTTTGTGGGAAATTTCATTGGTTTGAAATAAAAATCAAAATTGGCATGCTACAGGTGTACAAATATAGTTGTTCAAACACTGACTATTGTCATATTTAGTGTAGAACTTGGTTTGTGCAAAATTTATTTAGTTTGAAATAAAAAAAACAAATTTGCCTGCTACAAGTGTTCAAATTTTGTCCCTCAGAACTCCCCAGCCGGGACTATTTCTTCCAGTGTGGCGTCCTCGCACTTTATCAGACAGAATAAATGCCTCTGTTATGCTATGGGGGTCCCGGATTCTCTACTACCTGATATTAAGATTTCTCTGCAACTTATCTGAAGCTATCCCAAAACACTCAGGGCGCTATCACAAAATTGAAAATGAAAAGCCAGAGGATGCCCCAGGTCCAGGGAGATAGTTACCACTGATGTGTTTATTGAACTTGTAACAAAAGATCTGGAGGAATTTGGTACTCGTAGTAGGGGAGGGAGTTAGAATTTCATGAAACGAGATTGAGGCTCTTCAGACACTTGAAAATGATCCCCATCTTGTTATTAAAAGGGAAGCAGTGATAATGGATTGTATGGATTACCAAGAACTGTGTCAGACGATTCTGAATAATCGTTCCAACTATGAGAAACCATCTATGAACCCCACATCGGTATTTGAGAGTCAAATAAAAAAACAACATCTTGAATAAAAGGCTTACCAGATCATACATCAACAAAAACGAATATAAGTATATGTTTTTATTATACCTGATAATGGACACCATAGGTTTTGGGCAGAATTACATTAAAGACTCAAATAGAGTGGCATTGTGGTTAAGTTATATTGATGACGTTCTGGTCATGTGGAATGGTGATTCAATCACTTTTTCTAATTTTGTAACCAATTTGAACCACAACTTCCTGGCCTTACTCTTTACTTTTGAGTGTCTTCAAACAGAGCTTACATTTCTGGACTTCTTTATTCAAAAAAACCCTATAGGAAATTTAGAAACTAAAATCTACAGAAAGCCTGCCTCCATGAACGACAACCACCACCCTGTCCCACTGAAGAAGAGGATTCCTAAGCGCCAGTACCTGAGGGTAGTATGAAATTGTTCCTCTGACATGGATTACAAGAATCAGGCTGCCGATTTACGTAAACTCTTCCTGGACAGGGGATACGCAGGTGGAGTCTTGAAGGGGGCATATAATGAGACTAAAAACATAAACAGAGCACATCTTCTTGTTCCTTTCCCCCTAGGGAAGAGCAACCCATTTGTCGTCATATTACCACTAGAGTTGAGCGACTTTTACATTGTTCGGATCGAGTCGGGTTTCGCGAAACCCGACTTTGTCAAAAGTCGGGTCGGGTGAAATCGGCCGATTATTGCGAGAAGTCGGGGGCCGACTGAAACACGAAACCCAATGCAAGTCAATGGGGAATCAAAGTCGGCAGTGAGTGGAGGACAGGAAAACACCTACAGTGCTCATTTTAATGCCAAAAACATCAATTCTTATTACTTAAGCTTGTCAATCTTAATTTACTTTATAATAATAGTTAGGCATTGAAAACTGGGGGTCATTTGGCTAAAGTTGTGGGGGAATAGGGCTGGCTCAAGATTTTCGTGGGCCCAGGAAACACGGAATACGTCACGGCGGTGGAGCAGGGAGAGGTAAGTATTTCAACTTTGCAAGTGCTGTGATCCTGAGCAAGCAAGGGGGGCCCACTCGTTGGCACTGGCACAGGGCCCCTCATAGTACAGCGGTGTTTGACGGCGGGTGGCGCCTCCCACTGGCAGAGACACTTTTGCGTACTATGAGGGGCCCTGTGCCAGTGACGTCGCCAACGAGTATGCCCCCCCACGTGATGAAGGAACCTGCACTTTAGCAGGGTCAGATTCTGGCTGTGTAGAGTGCAAGGGGAATGTAGTGGTCTGGGTCAATGTACCAGCAGACTCATCTAGCAGTGGCTGGGCAATAGGCAGGATGAGGAGGAAACACAGATATAGGCCCAAATAATAAAGTAGGCTAAATGCAGTTCAAAATTGGTAACAGGACTAAACAGGCGGCATTGCTTTGTTCAGTGGAGGAAAACTGTAATGAGTGGCAGACACAGTTAGTAGGCCCAAATAATAAAGTGGGCTAAATGTCTGCCAAGAAATTATTCATAAATAAACAGGTGGCATAGCTAGGTACAGAGGTGGGCTCCTCTGCTGAGTAGCAGACAGTGGTAGTAGGCGCAAAGTATTAACTGGTCTAAATGGAGGTCAGGGCCCCTGTATATTTTAACTATCATCTATCATTTCAACAAATTTGTATTGGCAGTGCCATTGAAGGATTTCAAGACTACAGACTACACAGTGGTGGAGCAGGGAGAGGTAAGTATTGCAAGTGGTAGAGCACTGTTCGAGCTGGGGGGGAACCCTCTCTCATGGGTGGCGGTACTGGCACAGGGCCCCTCATATTACGACGGTGTGTCTGACGTTGGTTGTGCTCCACCAACGTCAGAGACACTTTATTGTACTATGAGGGACCCTGTGCCAGTGCCGTCGCCCAAGAGTGGGCCCACCCACCTGTCCAGGCAAACGGCACTCGCACGGGTGCTTGCGCCAGGTGGTGACCACGGCCCTGTGGGGGGAGTCAGCCCATTTAGGGAGGTATAAAAATGGCCTATGGTGGACATTCAGCAGCTGCAAATGGATGAATTGGAGAAGTCAGTATGAGGAGTGTTGTGAATTTGGTTTCTGGGCTCCCCCGGTGGTTTCTGGTGGTACTGCACTTGTGTGCTTCATCTCCTCTGTTCACCTGTTTTCCATCTGGATGTGGGAGTTTTCTATTTAGCCTTGCTCCTCAGTCATTTCTATGCCGGCCAACAATGTTACCAGAAGCCTTTCTGTTGCATGTTCCTGCTCCTAGACAACTATCAGCTAAGTTGGACTTGTTGTCCTAAGTTTGTTTTGCATTTTTGTTCCAGTTCTCTGTGATTGAATATTTCTGAGGCTGGAAGCTCTTGTGAGCTGAAATTGCCACTCTGGTGTCATGAGTTGATATTAGAGTCTTAAAGTAATTTCAGGATGGTATTTTGAAAGGGTTTTCAGCTGACCGTGAAGTTCCCTTTTCTGTCTTCCTACTATCTAGTAAGCGGACCTCAATTTGCTAAACCTATCTTCATACTTCGTATGTCAATTTCCTCTAAAATCACCGCCAATATATGTGGGGGCTACTGTCTGCCTTTTGGGGAAAATTTCTCTAGAGGTAAGCCAGGTCTGTATTTTCCTCTGCTAGGGTCAGTCAGTTCTCCGGCTGGCGCTGGGCGTCTAGGGATAAAACGTAGGCACGCTACCCGGCCACTGTTAGTTGTGCGGTAGGTTTAGCTCATGGTCAGCTCGAGTTCCCATCTTCCAAGAGCTAGTCCTTTTGTATGCTTTATTACGTTCTCTTGCCATTGAGAACCATGACAGTTTGGCCGGCCAAGAGTTAAAATAATTGGCAGAAGAAAGGAGAGAAAAGAAGTCTGCAGAGATTTTTTTTTTTTTTCCTGAGTTTGCTCATTAGTTGATTCTCTAGCATCTCTGCTTACTGCAGCCTTCGTCTCTCTCTCCTTCTAATCCTTGAATGGTTCTGATTTCACCTGATTAATATGGATCCTCAGAGTTTAGCTACAGGTTTGAATAATCTCGCTATGAAGGTTCAAAGCTTACAGGATTTCGTTATTCATGCTCCTACATCTGAACCTAGAATTCCTTTACCTGAATTTTTCTCTGGGGATAGATCTCGCTTCCAGAATTTCAAACATAATTGTAAATTATTTTTGTCTCTGAGATCTCGCTCCGCTGGAGATCCTGCACAGCAGGTCAGGATTGTAATTTCCTTGCTCCGGGGCGACCCTCAGGATTGGGCATTTGCTTTGGCACCAGGGGATCCTGCGTTGCTCAATGTGGATGCGTTTTTCCTGGCTTTGGGGTTGCTTTATGAGGAACCTCATTTAGAAATTCAGGCTGAAAAAGCCTTAATGGCCCTGTCTCAAGGGCAAGATGAGGCTGAAATATACTGCCAAAAATTTCGTAAGTGGTCTGTGCTTACTCAGTGGAATGAGTGCGCCCTGGCGGAGAAATTCAGAGAGGGTCTCTCTGATGCCATTAAAGATGTTATGGTGGGGTTCCCTGTGCCTACAGGTCTGAATGAGTCCATGACAATGGCTATTCAGATTGATCGGCGTTTGCGGGAGCGCAAACCTGTGCACCATTTGGCGGTGTCTACTGAGAAGACGCCAGAGATTATGCAATGTGATAGAATTCTGTCCAGAAGCGAACGACAGAATTTCAGGCGAAAAAATGGGTTATGCTTCTATTGTGGTGATTCAACTCATGTTATATCAGCATGCTCTAAACGTACTAAGAAGGTTGATAAGTCTGTTTCAATTGGCACTTTACAGTCTAAGTTTATTCTATCTGTGACCCTGATTTGCTCTTTATCGTCTATTACCGCGGACGCCTATGTCGACTCTGGCGCCGCTTTGAGTCTTATGGATTGGTCCTTTGCCAAACGCTGTGGGTTTGATTTAGAGCCTCTGGAAGTTCCTATACCTCTGAAGGGTATTGACTCCACGCCATTGGCTAGTAACAAACCACAATACTGGACACAAGTAACTATGCGTATTAATCCGGATCACCAGGAGATTATTCGCTTCCTTGTGTTGTATAATCTACATGATGTGTTGGTGCTTGGATTGCCATGGCTGCAATCTCATAACCCAGTCCTCGACTGGAAAGCAATGTCTGTGTTAAGCTGGGGATGTCAGGGGACTCATGGGGACGTACCTTTGGTTTCCATTTCGTCATCTATTCCCTCTGAGATTCCGGAATTTTTATCTGATTATCGTGACGTTTTTGAGGAGCCTAAACTTGGTTCACTACCTCCGCACAGAGATTGCGATTGTACTATAGATCTGATTCCGGGCAGTAAGTTTCCAAAGGGTCGTTTATTTAATCTATCTGTGCCTGAACATGCTGCTATGCGGGAATATATTAAGGAGTCCTTGGAAAAGGGACATATTCGTCCTTCGTCATCTCCCTTAGGAGCCGGTTTTTTCTTTGTAGCTAAAAAAGATGGCTCTTTGAGGCCGTGTATTGATTATCGGCTTTTGAATAAAATCACGGTTAAATATCAGTATCCTTTGCCACTGCTTACTGATTTGTTTGCTTGAATAAAGGGGGCCAAGTGGTTCTCTAAGATTGATCTTCGTGGGGCGTATAATTTGGTGCGAATTAAGCAGGGGGATGAGTGGAAAACCGCATTTAATACGCCTGAGGGCCATTTTGAGTATTTAGTAATGCCTTTTGGTCTTTCAAATGCCCCTTCAGTCTTTCAGTCCTTTATGCATGACATTTTCCGTGATTATTTGGATACATTTTTGATTGTGTATCTTGATGATATTTTGATTTTTTCGGATGACTGGGACTCTCATGTCCAACAGGTCAGGAGGGTTTTTCAGGTTTTGCGCTCTAATTCCTTGTGTGTAAAGGGTTCTAAGTGCGTTTTTGGGGTTCAAAAGATTTCGTTTTTGGGGTACATTTTTTCCCCCTCTTCCATTGAGATGGACCCTGTCAAGGTTCAGGCTATTTGTGATTGGACGCAACCCTCTTCTCTTAAGAGCCTTCAGAAGTTTTTGGGCTTTGCTAATTTTTATCGTCGATTTATAACTGGTTTTTCTGATGTTGCTAAACCGTTGACTGATTTGACTAAGAAGGGTGCTGATGTTGCTGATTGGTCCCCTGCTGCTGTGGAGGCCTTTCGGGAGCTTAAGCGCCGCTTTTCTTCCGCCCCTGTATTGCGTCAGCCTGATGTTACTCTTCCTTTTCAGGTTGAGGTTGACGCTTCAGAAATCGGAGCTGGGGCGGTTTTGTCGCAGAAAAGTTCCGATTGCTCCGTGATGAGACCTTGTGCGTTCTTTTCTCGTAAATTTTCGCCCGCTGAGTGAAATTATGATATTGGTAATCGGAAGCTCTTGGCTATGAAGTGGGCTTTTGAGGAGTGGCGTCATTGGCTTGAGGGGGCTAGACATCAGGTGGTGGTATTGACCGACCACAAGAATTTGATTTATCTTGAGTCTGCCAGGCGCCTGAATCCTAGACAGGCGCGCTGGTCGTTATTTTTCTCTCGGTTTAATTTTGTGGTTTCTTACCTACCAGGTTCTAAAAATGTGAAGGCGGATGCCCTTTCTAGGAGTTTTGAGCCTGATTCCCCTGGTAATTCTGAACCTACAGGTATCCTTAAGGATGGAGTGATATCTGCTGTTTCCCCAGACTTGCGACGGGTCTTGCAGGAGTTTCAGGCCAATAGACCTGATCGTTGCCCGCCTGGTAGAATGTTTGTTCCTGATGATTGGACCAGTAGAGTCATCTCGGAGGTCCATTCTTCTGCGTTAGCAGGTCATCCTGGAATCTTTGGTACCAGGGATTTGGTGGCTAGGTCCTTCTGGTGGCCTTCCCTGTCGCGAGATGTGCGAGGTTTTGTGCTCGGGCCAAGCCTTGTTGTTCTCGGGCTAGTGGATTGTTGTTATCCTTGCCTATTCCGAAGAGGCCTTGGACTCACATCTCCATGGATTTTATTTCTGATCTCCCTGTTTCTCAGAAGATGTCTGTCATCTGGGTGGTGTGTGACCGTTTCTCTAAGATGGTCCATTTGGTTCCCTTGCCCAAATTGCCTTCCTCATCCGAGCTGGTTCCTCTGTTTTTTCAAAATGTGGTGCGCTTGCATGGTATTCCGGAGAATATCGTTTCTGACAGGGGAACCCAATTCGTGTCTAGATTTTGGTGAGCGTTCTGTGCTAGGATGGGCATTGATTTGTCTTTTTCGTCTGCTTTCCATCCTCAGACTAATGGCCAGACCGAGCGAACTAATCAGACCTTGGAGACTTATTTGAGGTGTTTTGGGTCTGCGGATCAGGAGGATTGGGTTGCCTTTTTGCCCTTGGCGGAGTTTGCCCTCAATAATCGGGCTAGTTCTGCCACCTTGGTTTCTCCTTTCTTCTGTAATTCGGGGTTTCATCCTCGTTTCTCTTCCGGTCAGGTGGAGTCTTCGGATTGTCCTGGAGTAGATGCTGTGGTGGAGAGGTTGCATCAGATTTGGGGGCATGTGGTGGACAATTTGAAGTTGTCCCAGGAGAAGACTCAGCATTTTGCCAACCGCCGTCGTCGTGTTGGTCCTCGTCTTTGTGTTGGGGACTTGGTGTGGTTATCTTCTCGTTTTGTCCCTATGAAGGTTTCTTCTCCTAAGTTTAAGCCTCGGTTCATCGGCCCGTACAAGATATTGGAGATTCTTAACCCTGTGTCCTTTCGTTTGGACCTCCCTGCATCTTTTTCTATTCATAATGTCTTCCATCGGTCATTGTTGCGCAGGTATGAGGTACCGGTTGTGCCTTCCGTGGAGCCTCCTGCTCCGGTGTTGGTTGAGGGTGAGTTGGAGTACGTTGTCGAGAAGATCTTGGACTCCCGTGTTTCCAGACGGAGACTTCAGTATCTGGTCAAGTGGAAGGGCTACGGTCAGGAGGATAACTCTTGGGTGACAGCCTCTGATGTTCATGCCTCCGATTTGGTCCGTGCCTTTCATAGGGCTCATCCTGATCGCCCTGGTGGTTCTGGTGAGGGTTCGGTGCCCCCTCCTTGAGGGGGGGGTACTGTTGTGAATTTGGTTTCTGGGCTCCCCCGGTGGTTTCTGGTGGTACTGCACTTGTGTGCTTCATCTCCTCTGTTCACCTGTTTTCCATCTGGATGTGGGAGTTTTCTATTTAGCCTTGCTCCTCAGTCATTTCTATGCCGGCCAACAATGTTACCAGAAGCCTTTCTGTTGCATGTTCCTGCTCCTAGACAACTATCAGCTAAGTTGGACTTGTTGTCCTAAGTTTGTTTTGCATTTTTGTTCCAGTTCTCTGTGATTGAATATTTCTGAGGCTGGAAGCTCTTGTGAGCTGAAATTGCCACTCTGGTGTCATGAGTTGATATTAGAGTCTTAAAGTAATTTCAGGATGGTATTTTGAAAGGGTTTTCAGCTGACCGTGAAGTTCCCTTTTCTGTCTTCCTACTATCTAGTAAGCGGACCTCAATTTGCTAAACCTATCTTCATACTTCGTATGTCAATTTCCTCTAAAATCACCGCCAATATATGTGGGGGCTACTGTCTGCCTTTTGGGGAAAATTTCTCTAGAGGTAAGCCAGGTCTGTATTTTCCTCTGCTAGGGTCAGTCAGTTCTCCGGCTGGCGCTGGGCGTCTAGGGATAAAACGTAGGCACGCTACCCGGCCACTGTTAGTTGTGCGGTAGGTTTAGCTCATGGTCAGCTCGAGTTCCCATCTTCCAAGAGCTAGTCCTTTTGTATGCTTTATTACGTTCTCTTGCCATTGAGAACCATGACAGAGGAGGCCAAAAGCAAGACATTTTTCAGGCAAGCTACGTGTCAGCAGGGGAAGGTGGGGCAAAATAATTTGAAATCCATGATTGGTTCATTTTAATGAAGGTTAGATCATCAACATTTCGGGTAGCCAGACGTGTCCTTTTTTCGGTCAGTATTGAACCAGCAGCACTGAAGACTCTTTCTGATAGCACACTAGCAGCAGGGCAAGCGAACTCCTGTAATGCATATTCTGCCAATTCAGGCCAGGTGTCTATTTTAGATGCCCAGTAATCAAAGGGGAATGACCTGTGAGGGAGAACATCGATAAGGGAGGAAAAGTAGTTTGTAACCATACTGGACAAATGCTGTCTCCTGTCACTTTGTATCAATGCAGCAGTACCTGTCGTGTCAGCGGTCATTGCGAAATCACTCCACAACCTAGTCATAAAACCCCTCTGTCCAACGCCACATCGGATTTGTGCACCTCTAACACCTCTGCCATGTTGCCCCCTACGGCTCGTGTGAGAACCATCACCGCCGCTGTGTGCTGGGAATGCCTGAACCAACCGATCTACAAGAGTTGCTTGTTTGGTAGTCAATATTTGCTCAAGGTTCTCATGTGGCAAGATATTTTGTAATTTTCCTTTATATTGTGGATCCAGAAGGCAGGCCAACCAGTAATCGTCATCGGTCATCATTTTGATAATGCGGGGGTCCTTTTTAGGATACGCAAGGCATACTCAGCCATGTGGGCCAATGTTCCAGGTGTCAATTCACTGCTTGTGCTGGGTTAAGGAGCAATTTCTTGCAAATCAACATCACTTGTGTCCCGCAAAAACCCTGTACCTGACCTTGCAACGCCACCAGTTTCTATTGCCCCCTGAGAAGCATCCTCCCATAAATATTCATCCCCATCCTCCTCCTCGTCCGCCACCTCGTCCAGGAGAGTTCCCTGAGCAGACAATGGCTGACTGTCATCAAGGCTTCCCTCCGCCTCGGCTGCAGACGCCTGCTCCTTAATGTGCGTCAAACTTTGCATCAGCAGACACATTAGTGGGATGCTCATGCTTATGATGGCGTCGTCTGCACTTACCAGCCGTGTGCATTCCTCAAAACACTGAAGGACTTGACAGAGGTCTTGTAGCTTCGACCACTGCACACCAGAAAACTCCATGTCTGCCATCCAAGTGCCTGTCCGTGTATGTGTATCCTCCCACAAATTAATTACAGCACGCCTCTGAACCATGTACAGTGTGGAGTTCCACCTTGTTGCAACGTCGATTATTAGGCGGTGAAGGGGAAGGTTCAACGATCGCTGATGGTTCAGCATACGGCTGGAGTGTACGGGCGACAGCCGAATGTGCGAGCAAAGTCTTCGCACCTTCAGGAGCAGGGCTGGTAACTCCGGATAATTTTTGAGGAAGCACTGCACCACCAGGTTCAAGGTGTGAGCCAGGCAAGGTATGTGTTTCAGTTCTGAAAGGGCTATGGCAGCCAAAAAATTCCTTCCGTTATCACTGACTACCTTGCCTGCCTCAAGATTTACACTGCCCAGCCATGACTGAGTTTGTTGCTGCAAGTACTCGGCCAGTACTTCCGCGGTGTGTCTGTTGTCACCCAAACACTTCATTTGTAACACAGCCTGCTGACGCTTACCACTAGCTGTTCGATAATGGGACACCTCATGTGCAACACTGGCAGCTGCGGATGGAGTGGTCGTGTGACTGCGCTCTGTGGACAAGCTTTTGCTTCTGGAGGAGGAGGGGTGGCGAACGCCTACAGCCAACTGTTTCCTAGACAGTGGGCTAGGCAGAACTGTCCCACTATGGCTGTCCCCTGTGGATCCTGCATCCACATTAACCCAGTGCGCCGTGATGGACACGTAACGTCCCTGGCCATGCCTACTGGTCCATGCATCTGTTGTGAGATGCACCTTTCCACTGAATGATTGCCTCAGTGCATGGACAATGCGGTCTTTGACATGCTGGTGGAGGGCTGGGATGGCTTTTCTCGCGAAGAAGTGCCGACTGGGTAGGTCATAGCGTGGTACTGCGTAGGCCATCAGGTCTTTGAAAGCTTCGCTTTCAACCAACCAGTAGGGCATCATCTCTAACGAGATTAGTATAGTAGGGTGAGCTGGACTGGAGAGCTGCATATGGTGGAACTAGCGGTGGTGGACATAGATTGAGAGAGGGTTGCTGATGGTATTCTTGATGTTGGCCTACATAGTGTTTCCTACCAATAACCTTGTGATTCCCTGACTGCTTTGGCCTTGCGACGATACCTCCACATTTGCTGCTGGTGGTGTCCTAACCGGTGGGCTTACAGTGAGGGAAGCAATGTAGCGTTGCTGACTACCTTCATTCTGAGCAGGTGCACCAACAGTACGGGACGTTTGGTAGTTAGTCCAGGCTTGCATGTGCATGCTGGTTAAATGTCTAAGCATGCATGTTGTATTTAAATTTTGAAGATTCTTTCCTCTGCTGAAGGTCTTTGAGAATTTTTTACAGATAACTTTTGACTGATCATTCGGATCTTGGTTAAAAAATTGACACACTACACTCTTCCTACTATGGAATACCTTTTCAGGCACTGCACGCTGTGCTACTTTCACCGGATGGCCACGCTGTCCTAAAACTGTTTTTGTTTTTGGCAAAAGTTTTTGGCCTGATACGGGCCTGCCAGATGACAGCTGTTGCGATGTAGATGGCTGCTGCGGATCATCCTCCTCTGCTTCTGAGCTACTGGCAGCAGCACCCTCTTCCCCCAATGGCTGCCAATCTGGGTCAACAACTGGGTCATCTATCACCTCCTCTTCAATGTCATGTGCACCTTCCTCTGTGTCACCGTGTAAGGTGCTATAGCATTCGGGACGGGGCACCATAGTCTCATCAGGGTCAGATTCTGGCTCAGTACACTGCAAGGGCAATGTAGTGATCTGAGTCAATGGAACAGCATAATCTAGCTGTGGCTGTGCATCAGTGCACTCCATGTCCGATTCATCTTGTAATGGGCAGTTAACAATTTCCCTTTCTAACTCAGGCACGGTATGGGTAAAGAGCTCCAGCTGGAGTAACCTGTAGTGTCGCCTGATGCATCCTTCACTTTTGGTTTGGGTGAAGGACACAAGGAAACGTCTTGTTCCTGACCGGGAGCATCCACTGACGACTCGCTGCTTTTATATTTTGAACTTTCTGAAGAGGAGGCGAAAGAGCTAGAGGCTGAGTCAGCAAGGAAAGCCAAAACTTTTTCCTGCTGCTCCGGCTTTAAAAGCTGTTTTCCTACTCCCAGATAAGGGAGCCTTCGAGGCCCTGTGTAGCCAGACGATGACGCTGGCTCAACACCTCCAGCCTTAGGTGCTATTGTGCTTTTGCCACTACCACCAGATGCACCACCACCATCAGTACCAGCTTGCAACCACCGCCCACGGGCTCTTCCACCAGACTTCCTCATTTTTTGGAAAATCTAACCAAAATAACCACCGTTATATGGTACTGTAAAACAAGGTAAAAGGTGTATATAAACTTGTTGAGAATTTAAATCTCCCTTTTATTTTTGGGAGACTGAACCAAAACTCAGGCCCTGTGCATAAAACAACGCAATCTAAGTGGCAGAAAGTGGCTGGCTGACATTCGACAAACTAACAGGACTGAAGTATATCCACTTTGTGAGAATTTGAATCTCACTTTTTTTGGGGGGAGACTGAACCAAAACTCAGTCAGGCCCAGTGTATAAAACAACACAATGTAAGTGGCAGAAAGTGGCTGGAAGATATATGAAAAAATACAAGGACTTTAGTACAATTTCAATCTCCCTACAATGATCTCAGGACAAGTATGGCAGCAATAAAATGGACTGCTGCACACAAAAGTGTGGACAAATAAACAAGATAACTGTGCAGAAAGGAGCAACAGGATTTTTGCTTTAAAAAAAAGCAGTTGGCTTGCACAGCAATGTGCAAACAGCAATGCAGCTATCAGGGAGCCTTATAAGGCAGCCTAATAAGCTACAGAGCTGATGCACAAAAATATAGCCTCCACTGTCCCTGCAAAAAAAAAGGTGGTGTTGGACAGTGGAAATTGCTACAGCACAAGCAAAGTGAACGCAACCAGGCTCCACATCCCGGACTTCATTAAGCTCTCCCTGCCCTGCTGGCTTTGTGACCTTCATTTCTTGTTACAGTGGGATGCCATACTTCACATCCATATAGGAACTTATTTACTAAAAGCAGACATAACTTGAAAAAGGCATGATAAGCCGAAACGTTGTGTAGCTAGTCTGTAAACATTTTTTTGTTCATATTACTATCACCTGTGGCATCATATATGAGAATCGATTGAGAATAAATTGATTATAATTAAAATCACATGAACTGATTTTTTTGAGTGCCGGAGTTCATTGAAGTTTATGAGGCCCACATAAGGGAACAGAATATCTTAATAGTCCCATATCTGGACGATCTCATGGTAGTGGGCGTCTCCTCCAACCACTGCAAACAACAATTGGAGGCGGTCATGAGGTCCCTGACAAGTCTAGGGTGAATGTTGAATTTACCCAAGTCAAAAATTGTACCAAGTCAGGTACAGGAATACTTGGGGATAATTCTAGACTCAAAAGAGCAAAAATGCTATCTCCCTTCAGGGAAGATCCAGAATATGATACAGATGGTATCACATCTAAGAGACTCCCTGGTCACTACCCTGAGAAAAAGGCAATGTCCCTGTTGGGATCAATGACAGCCTGCATCCCGGCTGTGCAATGGGCACAAACACATACTCGGGATCTACAGTGGGAAATCTTAGATGCAGGCGCTTTCCTAAACAGGAATTTAGAGGGGCGGTTAAATATCTCGGCAAAAACGGTACACTCCTTAGCATGGTGGGCGGAGTCAGCCAATTTAAGTAGAGGGGTCCCCTGGGTATGGCCACCACCAAAGATCCTGACCACGGATGCAAGTCCCTGGGGGTGGGGGGCACATCTACAAAATCAGGTAGCTCAGGGTCCCTGGTCTCAGGATCAAAAATCAGCCTCCTCGAACATGAAAATTACTAGCAGTAAAACTAGCTCTCATCCACTTTCTGGGATCCCTTTGCTCCCACCACGTAAGTGTGTTCCCGGACAACCAGGTAGTAGTGGCATACTTGAACCACCAAGGGGGCACCAGATCTCGAGCTTTAATGGAGGTGACAAAATCCATCTTTCATCTAGCAGAGCACAATCTAAAATCACTGACAGCCCTACACATAAATGGCTCAGAAAATCGAATGGCGGATTACCTAAGTCAGACACGTGTAAAACAAGGGGAACGGGAATTAAACCAGTCAGTATTCAACCAGATTGTAAAGCTCTGGCGGCAACCAGAAATAGACTTATTTGCGAACAGTCAGAATCGGAAAATAGAAACCTTCTGTGCAATCGACCCTTGGGGGGGGCCCGGTAGCTCTAGATGCCTTTACAATACCCTGGAATTATCATCTTGCTTATGCTTTTCCACCAATAGCCCTAATCCCCTTAGTATTAAGGAAGATTCGGGAAGACAAATCAATTCTCTGGCCTCGGAGAATATGGTTCTCATGGCTAAGAATGATGTCTATCTCAGACCCATGGGTCCTCCCGGACATTCCAGACCTTTTGTCCCAAGGACCAGTGTATCACCCACACACAGAACATTTACACATGACAGCTTGGCTTTTGAGAGGGAACTCCTAACCAGTAGGGGGTTTTCTTCAAACTTAGTATCAACTCTACTGCAGAGTAGAAAACCGGTGACCACTAAAGCATACGGGAAGGTATGGAAAAAATTCATTTCAGTGTCCGGTTCTGACTTGACTGGGGAAATCCCAGTAAACAAAATCCTGGAATTTTTGCAGAAAGGGTTGGAGCAGGGTCTGTCCACTAGCACCTTAAAAGTCCAGGTGGCGGCCTTGGGAGCATTGTACAACTATGACTTAGCCAAAAATCGTTGGATAGCAAGATTCATTAGAGCCTCAAGTAGATCCAGGCCTATCTCCCTCCACACTGCCCCTCCCTGGGACCTAAACTTAGTCCTGAATGCTCTAACTAAAAACCCTTTTGAGCCCTTACCTGAAGTTCCTTTAAAAATCTTATCCCTCAAGACCTCCCTTTTAGTAGCTTTAACTTCAGCCTGTCGAGTTAGTGATATGCAAGCCTTATCAGCGTACCCGCCCTTCATGCAAATACTTGATGATAGGGTCATTCTTAGAACCGAACCAGCTTACTTCCGGAAAGTTGCATCACAGTTCCATAGAACCCAGGAAATCTCTCTACCTTCCTTCTGCCCCGATCCCAAAACTGAAGGGGAAAAAGTGTTACATACCTTAGACGTAAGGAGATGCCTGGTCCAATACCTGATAGCTACTAGGGAGTGTAGGAAGGATAGGGCTCTGTTTGTCTGCTTCCAGGGTCCACAGAAGGGACAAAAAGAGTCAAAGGCCACACTGGCAAGATGGGTAAGAGATGCCATCACCCTATCCTACTCCTCCTGTGGAACAGCCGTCCCAGAGGGGATAAGAGCCCATTCAACGAGAGCAGTGGCGTCGTCCTGGTCGGAGAGAGCCGGAGGTTCAATAGAACAGATATGTAGAGCCGCCACTTGGTCTTCTCCCTCTACATTCTTTAAGCATTACCGTCTGGACCTATCCTCTTCTTCAGACCTTACCTTTGGGAAAAGGGTGCTGGAAGCAGTGGTCCCCCCTAATGTAAAATCTATTTCAATCTCTCCGGGGTGCCCTCATGGGGGAAAGAAAAAATCGAAGTTACTTACCAATAACTGTATTTCTCTGATCCCATGATGGCACCCGTAATTAGTTAATAAATTAGTCACACGGTGCCTTTTCTAAGTTTAAGTTGAATAATTTTTTGTTTGCATAATCATTTGAATTGCAGCTGAAAGTTCTGTATAATGCTCTGTAAAACAACTGATGTGGGAGAGAGGTACTGCCTTTTTCACCTGTAGGTTTCCTGTCCCTGAGGGCGGATCTCTCTCTCTCCGTGGTGCCGTCATGGGATCAGAGAAACACCATTATCGGTAAGTAACTACGATTTTTTCTTGGCTTTGCATTGTGTGCAGAGCCTTTGAGTGAAGTGCCTCAACTACACGTTCTTAATTTTTTTTTTTTTGTGAGATACTCTAGTTGGTGCCTACATGGGTGTATGGATGTCCCGGTTTGTAATTTTTGACAAGCTTTGCACTGTGTGCACATCTTTCATGAATGTAGAAGTGCCACAACTACACTTTGTTCACAATATTTGAATAAGGTACTTCCATTAGTGCCTACAAGAGTGTATAGATGACCCTGCTAGTAATTTTTGGCAGGCTTTCGACTTAGCGCATAGCCTTTATCAGTCTAAGGCAGGGGTGAGGAATCTTTCTGCCAAGGGCCATTTGGATATTTATACCATCCTTTGGGGGCTATACAAACCCCGCCCACAAAGTACATTCTGACTCTGGCACTGGTTTCAGGACATAATCTTTCATTACATGCCCTTAAGTGTTCAGTAGTGTGTGTGCAAGAAGAAATTAATGAGCTGGTTGTAATCAAAATACACCTCCCTGCCCAAGAATGCGGTCCCTGAGAATCTGCTTGGGGGCCTGATAAAAGGTCATCGAGGGTCGTAAATGGCCCTGGGGCCTGAGGTTCCCCACCTCTGGTCTAAGGCCAGGGTCATACTTGCGAGTGTAATGCAAGAAACTCCCATGAGTATCTCGCATCCATAACCAGCACAGTTGCCGGCACTCGGGACTGGAGTGTGCAGCTGCATGTATTTCTATGCAGCTGAACGCTCCGTTCCTGAGAGCTATGCCGAGTATTGATGGAGAGACTTGTGCGAGCTTCTCGCATTACACTCGCAAGTGTGACCCCGGCAGTTCTTGCTTACTTCATAAATTACACTGAAATTTCCAATGTTTTAATACATTTTCAATTTTGGTTTACTTAAATTATTATTTTTTTAAATGTTGCCTTATTTACAAGTCAGAATGCAGGAAAGAATGTTTCTTAATATTTTTTCCCTGTAAACTCCAAATTCTCGTTGATTTTGAATCTTTTATTGCCAGTCTTTAAAGTGGAGTAAAAGTGTGACACCATTGTTCTCAGCAGTGATCTGTGAGTTAGAGATGCTTCCAGGTGTCTTCCCCATCCCTTTCCTTTCATTCAGCACTTTTCCCATCTATTTCAACATTTTCACTGGTCCCCAGACCTCTGTGTAGGATCTACCGGAACTTGTTATTCGAAATGAGCATCCGAGCTTCTCTCTAATTGTTACCCTATTGCTTGTCAGTGTACATGGAGCACATACATAGAGACATGATTGCACAGATCACATACATACAGAGACATGCTGCATACATAGATCACATGCAGACATGCTGCATACACAGATCACACACAGTAAGGAAAATAATGTGATACACTGCCGATTTTGTAAGTGTTCCCAACTACAAAAAATGGAGGAGAGGTTTGTAATTTTTATCGTAGATACAATTCAACTGTTGAAAAATGATAAAGGTTGCACCATTATTTACCAAGAATGATTATTCTAGAACATTGAAAATGCATTACTGCCATAGAAAATAGGAAAAGAGCTCTATATAATGTACACATGAAATATTTATCTTCAAAAATTGCTATGAAAAAAGGAAGGTACTTCGTGCATAAATTGGCCAATGTATGTGAGCCCAATTGCCTCTTTTAGAGCCCTTTGGGAATTTATCTACGTGTGTAGAGACAATTTTGACTCCATGGGTATTTTCCAGAAACAAGCAGCAATCAATGTTGCCAAGTGAAAATTGCAAACTGCCGTTGTAGTGACCAGTACACTGTAGTGACCAGTGCGTTGCAGTCACCAGTACGTTTTGCCCAGCCCGTGCTTCTGAAGACATGCACCAGTAAGTTAGGCGGGCTCTAATCGCTTCAGAAATACCAAACATGTGGACGCTATATGTGGTTTAGGCACACTGTGGGGCTCAGAAGGGAGGAGGCATTTGAATTTGGGAGCGAAGAATTTGCTGAATTTCTTTTGGAGGGTTATGGAGCCATTTGCTTTTCCAGAGCCTTTGTACTACCAGTAGCGTGGAAGCCCCCTATATCTCTGTTAACAGATGACGGACTTGAGTGGGGACTTGCTTTTTTTAGTGGACTAAGTTGAAGCTTTTATTTGGAACAATTTACATAACAATAGGGATCACAATTATCCGGCATTCTACACTGAGCACTTACTTTGGGGTTTCCATCTAAATCTGAGTGACCTGATTCAGATGAACCCCCCCCCCCCCCCAGGATCCATTCACTGTAACAAGGCAGCAGAGTTACTCTGGACTCCGTCTGGCCTCTGTTCAGTAGTGTCCTTTTTAGAAGAGCACAAAACTGTGGCCGACGGCACTTTTATGCACTCCTAAAAAGGCGGACACTGCCGGATCACAGGTCAGACAGGATCCACAATGCTTCCATCTGCCTCATCATAGGGAATCTTCCACCAGATATTCCATCTGAATCACGTATTTCAGAGATTTACACGGAAACACCGGTGTTAGCATCAACGCAGAGTGCAGGATAAATGTGCACCGAGCCTTACTTCGAACTTTGGGAGGCAGAAAGAAAAAAAAAAAAAATCAACAGAAGGTGATTGGTTTTATTTTTTATGGCATTCCTCATGCGGTATGTGATTAGGTGACTATTATTCGGGTTGGTGCAATTACAGCGATACCAGATTTACATGGGGTTTTTATGTTTGGCTGCTGTCACACACTAAAAAAAAGCTTTTCATTGCAAAAAATTGTTTTTGTATCACCATATCTTGAGAGCTATCATTTTTCTATATTTTGGCCCACAGAGTTATGTGAAGACTTTTTTTTTGTGGGACGTGATGATATTTTAATTGGTGCCATTTTCAGGCACATGACATTTTTTGATCACTTTCTACTTTCTATTCCGATTTTTGAGAGGCAGAATTAACAAAAAACAGCAATTCAGGATTTTTTTCGGTGGGGCGGAAAGGTTTATGCTATTCTGTGGGGGGTAAGATTGATAAGGCAGTTTTATTCTTTGGGTCAGTACGAGTACAGCGATAGCTAATTTATATCGTTTACGTTTTGGAGCTTTTACACAAAAACAATTGTATAGAAAAAAATATTTTTGCATTAGTTATTCTGAGACCTATAACTTTACTTTTCCGCTGATGGAGCTGTATGGTGGCTTGTTTTTTGCTGGACAAGATCATGTTTTCAGCAGTACAATTTTTATATACCGTATACTCGAGTATAAGCCGACCCGAGTATAAGCCACCCCCCTAATTTTGCCACAAAAAAACTGGGAAAACTTATTGACTCGAGTATAAGCCTAGGGTGGAAAATGCAGCAGCTACCGGTGAATTTCAAAAATAAAAATAGATGCTCCATACCATTCATTATTGCCCCATAGATGCTCCATATAAAGCTGTGCCATATATAATGCTCCATACCATTGATTATTGCCCCATATATTATCCATATATAGCTGTGCCATATACAATGCTCTGCACCGTTCATTATGGCCCCATAGATGCTCCATATAAAGCTGTGCCACATATACAATGCTCTGCACCGTTCATTATGGCCCTATAGATGCTCCATATAAAGCTGTGCCATATATGCTCTGCACCGTTCATTATGGCCCCATAGATGCTCCTTATAAAGCTGTGCCATATATGCTCCGCACCGTTCATTATGGCCCCATAGATGCTCATTATAAAGCTGTTCCCTATATGCTCTGCACCGTTCAGTTTGGCCCCATAGATGCTCATTATAAAGCTGTGCCCTATATGCTCTGCACCGTTCAGTTTGGCCCCATAGATGCTCCTTATATAGCTGTGCCCTATATGCTCTGCACCGTTCAGTATGGCCCCATAGATGCTCCTTATATAGCTGTGCCCTATATGCTCTGCAGCGTTCAGTTTGGCACCATAGATGCTCCTTATATAGCTGTGCCCTATATGCTCTGCACCGTTCAGTTTGGCCCCATAGATGCTCCTTATATAGCTGTGCCCTATATGCTCTGCACCGTTCAGTTTGGCCCCATAGATGCTCATTATAAAGCTGTGCCCTATATGCTCTGCACCGTTCAGTTTGGCCCCATAGATGCTCCTTATATAGCTGTGCCCTATATGCTCTGCACCGTTCAGTTTGGCCCCATAGATGCTCATTATAAAGCTGTGCCCTATATGCTCTGCACCGTTCAGTTTGGCCCCATAGATGCTCATTATAAAGCTGTGCCCTATATGCTCTGCACCGTTCAGTTTGGCCCCATAGATGCTCCTTATATAGCTGTGCCCTATATGCTCTGCACCGTTCAGTTTGGCCCCATAGATGCTCATTATAAAGCTGTGCCCTATATGCTCTGCACCGTTCAGTTTGGCCCCATAGATGCTCCTTATATAGCTGTGCCCTATATGCTCTGCACCGTTCAGTATGGCCCCATAGATGCTCCTTATATAGCTGTGCCCTATATGCTCTGCACCGTTCAGTTTGGCACCATAGATGCTCCTTATATAGCTGTGCCCTATATGCTCTGCACCGTTCAGTTTGGCCCCATAGATGCTCCTTATATAGCTGTGCCCTATATGCTCTGCACCGTTCAGTATGGCCCCATAGATGCTCCTTATATAGCTGTGCCCTATATGCTCTGCAGCGTTCAGTTTGGCACCATAGATGCTCCTTATATAGCTGTGCCCTATATGCTCTGCACCGTTCAGTTTGGCCCCATAGATGCTCCTTATATAGCTGTGCCCTATATGCTCTGCACCGTTCAGTTTGGCCCCATAGATGCTCATTATAAAGCTGTGCCCTATATGCTCTGCACCGTTCAGTTTGGCCCCATAGATGCTCATTATAAAGCTGTGCTATATATGCTCTGCACCGTTCAGTTTGGCCCCATAGATGCTCATTATATAGCTGTGCCCTATATGCTCTGCACCGTTCAGTTTGGCCCCATAGATGCTCCTTATTAAGCTGTGCCCTATATGCTCTGCACCGTTCAGTTTGGCCCCATAGATGCTCATTATAAAGCTGCCCCATATGGAATGCTCTGCACCGTTCAGTTTGGCCCCATAGATGCTCCACATAAATCTGTGCCATATACACTCACCGGCCACTTTATTAGGTACACCATGCTAGTAACGGGTTGGACCCCCTTTTGCCTTCAGAACTGCCTCAATTCTTCGTGGCATAGATTCAACAAGGTGCTGGAAGCATTCCTCAGAGATTTTGGTCCATATTGACATGATGGCATCACACAGTTGCCGCAGATTTGTCGGCTGCACATCCCAAAGATGCTCCATACAAGGCAGGATGGATCCATGCTTTCATGTTGTTTACGCCAAATTCTGACCCTACCATCCGAATGTCGCAGCAGAAATCGAGACTCATCAGACCAAGCAACGTTTTTCTTCTACTGTCCAATTTCGATGAGCTTGTACAAATTGTAGCCTCAGTTTCCTGTTCTTAGCTGAAAGGAGTGGTACCCGGTGTGGTCTTCTGCTGCTGTAGCCCATCTGCCTCAAAGTTCGATGCACTGAGCGTTCAGAGATGCTCTTAGGCCTACCTTGGTTGTAACGGGTGGCGATTTGAGTCACTGTTGCCTTTCTATCAGCTCGAACCAGTCTGCCCATTCTCCTCTGACCTCTGGCATCAACAAGGCATTTCTGCCCACAGAACTGCCGCTCACTGGATTTTTTTTCTTTTTCGGACCATTCTCTGTAAACCCTAGAGATGGTTGTGCGTGAAAATCCCAGTAGATCAGCAGTTTCTGAAATACTCAGACCAGCCCTTCTGGCACCAACAACCATGCCACGTTCAAAGGCACTCAAATCACCTTTCTTCCCCATACTGATGCTCGGTTTGAACTGCAGGAGATTGTCTTGACCATGTCTACATGCCTAAATGCACTGAGTTGCCGCCATGTGATTGGCTGATTAGAAATTAAGTGTTAACAAGAAGTTGGACAGGTGTACCTAATAAAGTGGCCAGTGAGTGTATAACGCTGGTGCTGCTGCTGCAATAAAAAAAAACAAACATACTCACCTTCCTTGCTTGCAGCTCCTCAGCGTCCCGTCCCGGCGTCTCTCTGCACTGACTGATCAGGCAGAGGGCGCCGCGCACACTATATGCGTCATCGCGCCCTCTGACCTGAACAGTCAGAGCGGAGAGACGCCGGGAAGACAGAGCGGCGCCCGGCGTGTGGAACGTGGACAGGTAAATATGCGATACTTACCTGCTCCCGGCGTCCCGCTCCTTCCCCCGGACAGCTGGTCTCCGGGTGCCGCAGCCTCTTCCTCTATCAGCGGTCACCGGCACCGCTGATTAGAGAAATGACTATGCGGCTCCACCCCTATGGGAGTGGAGTCCATATTCATAAGTTTAATGAGCGGTCCCACGTGACCGCTGTACAGGGGAAGAGCTGCGGCACCCGAAGACAGTGTGACAGGCAGGGGGAGCGTCAGGATCGCTGGGACTAGGTAAGTATGCCTCAGCGCCCTTTCCCCCTCACCCGCCGACCCTGCCACAGACCGTGACTCGAGTATAAACCGAGAGGGGCACTTTCAGCCCAAAAATTTGGGCTGAAAATCTCGGCTTATACTCGAGTATATACGGTATATCTGTCTTTTTGATCGCGTTTTATTCCATGTTTGGTCAGTGGTATGATAATAAAGAATTGTTTTTTATCTTTTCTAATGGTGTTCACTAAAGGGGTTAACTAGTGGGACAGTTTTATAGGTCAGGTCGCTGCAGGCATGGCAAAACCAAACGTGTACTTTTATTGTTTTTTTATGCAAATATTTATAGATACAATATTTTTTGATTGTTTTAAATTATTTTTCATTTTCTTATTTAAATATTTTTACATTATTTACATTTTTTTTTTTTAAACTTTTTTACATTGCCCCACTATGAGACTATAATTTTTTGCAGGCTGATCACTTGTACAAAATGGGGATGCAGCAGCATCCACATGCTACTCAAACTGTCAGCTCTGCACCGACCGAGAGAGTTGCTGGTCATGCACTACACATACTCAAGCAACTTTCCAAGCTCTGGTGACCCGGATATCACCATGACGACATCGGGTCACCATGGCAACGATCGGGATCCTGCATCACTCCGCTGGGTCTCTGATCCAAAGGCAGAGGGGCTGTCATTCCTCTGCAAGCTCCTGGAATGCTGCAATCGCGTTCGATGGCAGAATTCAGGGGGCTAAAGTTTCAGAAGCGGTGCGTCAGAATCAGTTGACACCTGGCGGCAATCGTCTGGGCAGCACCCGTGTGCACGGGCGATCGTGATGATGTAATAATCCGTCCCTGGTCAAATAGGCCCAGGGCACATGGATGGAATATTACATCAGATGTCAGAAAGGGGTTAATTGCACCTTCGTTACCTGTATAAAAGACACCTGTCCACGCACTCAATCACACTTCAATCTCTCCAGCATGGTCAAGACCAAAGAGCACCAGAGACAAAATTGTATAACTGCACAAGACTGGGATGGGCTACAGGACAATAGGCAAGCAGCTTGGTGAGAAGGCAAGAACTGTTGGCATAGAAAATAGAAGAAACACAAGATGATTGTCAATCTTCCTCGATCTGCGGCTCCATGCAAGGATGATTCTGAGAAAGGTCAGGAATCAACCCAGAACTACACGGGAGGACCAGAAGAGAGCTGGGACCACAGTCTCAAACATTACTGTTTGGAACACCCTATGCCGCCATGGATTAAAATCCTGCAGGGCATGCAAGGTCCCCCTGCTCATGCCAGCACATGTCCAGGCTTGTTTAAAGTTCGCAAATGACCATTTGGATGATCCATAGGAGGATTGGGACAAGGTCGTGTTCAGATGAGACCAAAATAGAACTTTTTGGTTTCAACTCCACTCGCAATGTTTGGAGGAAGACTGATGAGTACAACCCCAAGAGCACTGTCCCAACCATGAAGCATCACACTTTGGGGGTGATTTTCAACAAAAGGGACAGGACAACTGCACCGTATTGAAGGGAGGATGGATGGGGTCATAATTTGTTAGATTTTGGCCAACAAGCTCCTTCCCTCAGCAAGAGCATTGAAGATGTGTCAGGGCTGGGTGTTCCAGCATGACAATGACCCAAAACACACAGCCAGGGAAACTAAGGAATGGCTCCATAATAAGTATTTTAAGGTCCTGGAGTGCCCTAGCCAGTCTCCAGCCCTGAACCCAAAAGAAAATCTTTGGAGGTCGCTGAAACTCAATGTTGCCCAGCGACAGCCCTGAAACCTGAAAGATCTTTAGAAGATCTGTATGGAGTACTGGGCCAAAATCCCTGCTGCAGTGTGTGCAAACTTGGTCAAGAACTACAGGAAACGTCTGACCTTTGTACTTGCAAACAAAGGTTTCTGTATCAAATATTAAAGTTCTGTTTTTCTATTGTATCAAATACTTGCAACTTGCAAATATCATGTAACAATATGCAAATTAACTATGTAAAAATCATACAATGATTTTCTGTATTTTTTTTTTTTTTTTAGAATCTGTCTTTCACAGCTGAAGTGCTCCTACGATAAAAATTACAGACCTCTCCATTCTTTGTAGGTGCAAAAACTTGCCAAATAGGCAGTGTATCAAATACTTATTTTCCCCACTGTACAATCATATATGGATATAAGGATCGAGTGAGTGCTGCAATTCTTTCGTTCTTCCATAGTGGTCTATACATCCATACAGTTGTGCACAAAAGTTTACATACACCAGCAGAATTTTTGCTTTCTTGGCCTTTTTTCAGAGAATATGAATGATAACACCAACACTTTTTCTCCACTCATGGTTAGTGGTTGGGTGAAGCCATTTATTGTCAAACTACTGTTTTTTCTTATGACAACTTAAAACATCTAAATGACCCTGATCAAAAGTTCACATACTCTGGTGATTTTGGCCTGATAACATGCACAGAAGTTGACACAAATTGGTTTGAATGGCTACTAAAGGTAACATCCTCACCTGTGACCTGGTTGCTTGTAATCAGTGTGAGAGCATAAAAGCTAAGTGAGATTCTGGGATCCAGCCACTGACGTTTCTGGATTCTGAGTCATGGTGAAAGTAAAAGAATTGTCAACGGATCTACGGGAAAAGGTAGTTGAACTGTATAAAACAGGAAAGGGATACAAAAAGATATCCAAGGAATTGATAATGCCAGTCAGCAGCGTTCAGGAGCTCTGTAAAAACAAAACCATTGTCAGGTAGACCAACAAAAATTTAGTCCCCAACTACCAGGAAAAATGTTCGGGATGCAAAAAATCCCCCCACAAATAACATCAGCTGAAATACTGGAGTCTCTGAAAACTAGCGGTGTGGCTGTTTCAAGATGCACAATAAGGAGGGACTTGAAGAAAAATGGGCTGCATTGTCGAGTCGCCAGAAGACAGACATTACATTACTGCGCAAATGCCACTACGTATCTCGGTTACAATAAGCAAAACAGCACAGAGGCAAGCCTCAAAACTTCTGGAACAAGGTAATTTGGAGTGATGAGACCAAAATTGAACTTTTTGGCCACAACCATAAACATTACATTTGGAGAGAGGTCAACAAGGCCAATGATGAAAGGAACACCATTCCTACTGTAAAGCACGGAGGTGGATTGCTGCTGTTTTGGGGATGTGTGAGCTACAAAGGCACAGAAACTTGTTCAAAGTTGAAGGAAAGATGAATGCAGCATGTTATCAGCAAATACTGGAGGCAAATTTGCAATCATCAGCCCGGAAGCTGCGCATGGGATGTACTTGGACGCTCCAACATGACAACGATGCAAAACACAAGGCCAAGTTGACCTGTCATTGGCTACAGCAGAACAAAGTGAAAGTTCTGGAGTGGCCATCTCAATCTCCTGACCTAAATATCACTGAGCCACTCTGGGGAGATCTCCAGCGTGCAGTTCATGCTAGACAGCCCAGAAATTTACCGGAACTGGAGGCTTTTTGCAAAAAAGAGTGGGCAGCTTTACCATCTGAGAAAATAAAGAACCTCATCCATAACGACCACAAAACACTTCAAGCTTGAATATAAAAATGGCTATTTTGAGTCCATATTGAAATATACAGAATGCATAGACCATTATAAATCAGCATTTCTAGTCATACAGTTCAGACAGACAGACAATGCTCATAGTGACACACAATCTTGAGAACAGTTTGCTTATTACCTGAAACCCTTTCAGTTCACAAACAGTTCTATGCTTGTTTTTTTATTGTAAAACATTAAGGTTTAACCTCTGACTGTGGTTTTATCGAACCATTGTGGGCTTTTTGTGTATCTATGGGTTTATGGCTCATTGTCTGATGTATGACTGGTATCTTGGCCTCATCCTATCTTGAAAGCTGGCCACTTGAAGGGCAGGGTGAAACCAGAGTTACACATAGTGCAAATAACTATATAAGGCCAGAGAAACATGACTAAGGGTACTGTCACACTATACGATTTACCAACGATCACGACCTGCGATACGACCTGCGATACGACCTGGCCGTGATCGTTGGTAAGTGGTTGTGTGGTCGCTGGGGAGCTGTCACACAGTCAGCTCTCCAGCGAACAACGATGCCGAGGTCCCCGGGTAACCAGGGTAAACATCGGGTTACTAAGCGCAGGGCCGCGCTTAGTAACCCGATGTTTACCGTGGTTACCAGCGTAAAAGTAAAAAAACCAAACACTACATACTCACATTCCGGTGTCTGTCCCCCGGCGTTCTGCTTCTCTCCACTGTGTCTGCGCCAGCTGGAAAGCACAGCGGTGACGTCACCGCGTTACCGCTGTGCTCGCTTTCCGGCTGGCCGGCGCTCACAATGCAGAGAAGCAGAACGCCGGGGGACAGACACCGGAATGTGAGTATGTAGTGTTTTTTTTTTTTTACTTTTACGCTTGTAACCACGGTAAACATCGGGTTACTAAGCGCGGCCCTGCGCTTAGTAACCCAATGTTTACCCTGGTTACAAGCGAACGCATCGCTGGATCGCTGTCACACACAACGATCCAGCGATGACAGCGGGAGATCCAGCGACTAAAGAAAGTTCCAAACGATCTGCTACGACGTACGATTCTCAGCAGGGTCCCTGATCGCTGCTGCGTGTCAGACACAGCGATATCGTATGGATATCGCTGGAACGTCACGGATCGTACCGTCGTAGCGACCAAAGTGCCACTGTGTGACAGTACCCTAAGAGAGATGCATAAACTGGTGAACCTGTACTTACACGTGTACAGTGTTGTGATACCTGCAGAATTGGGGACGCCCGTTCAGTGTTGTGAATTTCCCAGGGGTTCTGTGTCTTGGTGTTGCTTCTGATATTCCAGACGGATGATGTTTAAAAGCCCCTTGGTGACGGATGATGTGAGTATATGCATTTAATCATTATATGTATTTAATCTTTATATGTACTTAACCTTTGTATCTCAAAATATATCGCAAGTAGTAGCCTTCTTTAAAGCCGTATCCAAACCTTAGTGTTAAAAATTTGGCACTACAAGGGGGCCATACACGGTATTAAGAAATGGGGTATGTAAACTTTTGATCAGGGTCATTTGGATGTTTTGGGTTGTCATTATGGTTTAAAAAGAGAAAACACAGCAGTTTGACAATAAATGGCTTCACCCAACCACTAACCATGAGTGGAAATTTTTTTTGGGTGTTATCATTCATATTCTCTGAAAAAAATCCAAGAAAGCAAAAACTTTTGCGCACAACTGTGTGTGTGTTTGTGTGTGTGTGTGTGTGTGTGTGTGTGTGTGTGTATGTGTGTGTATATATATATATATATATATATATATATATATATATATATATATATATATATATATATATATATATATATAAATTTATTTTTTTTTTCTTACACACTATGGAATACTTACCAGTGTTTTCTTCAATTCTTCTAAATTCCCGCACAGTACTGGAGACGGCGCACACAGGGAACGTCGGATGGCATGATGTGGTGACCTCATTCTGCCATTCAGCGCCAACTCCTGTACTTCAGAAGGAGATAAGTGGGGAGAGAGAGTGGGAACCTTCATTAGGAGAGTTTAACCTTTTTGTTTTCTTATTTTACTTTTGACAATAAATAGGGGCTATAACAATAGGGGCTGACTGTGGGGACATTATTAGTAGCTGGTTGTCGGGACATTGAGGTGCTTGCTGGGAGACATTCTGGGGCTGGCTGTGGGGAATATTACGAGATGGACGTGTTGACATTACAAGAGCGTCTGTGGTGGATATTATATAGAAGACTATAGGGGACATTATACTATATATAGGGGGCTGTGGTGGTGACCATACAATGTAATGGGAGGCTGTGGTGGACTTTACGATGTCCACCACAGCCCCCTATGCAGTATAGTGTATATTGGGGACTATGGTGGATATACGGTGCATCATACTGTGTAAGAGGACAGTGTAAGGAGGGGTTACAGTTTGGAGGACAAAATGGTGGGCAGTATGAAGCGGGGCAGTATGCAATGTGGGCAGTGTAACGTGGTGTGAGGCAGTAGCTGTGGGGGCAAGGTTGCTCATCTCCTGCACCCCGGCACGTTACACGAAAGTGGAGGTCCTGGCTGGGTGTGTGGACTTGTGCTGTGAGGACATTACGCCCATGCAAGCCGCATGTAACCGTTATTGCAGGTTTGCCAGGACCAGATGTTTCACAGTAACATGAGGGAGACCACCATTCAAAATAAACGCTTTACTAAATGGCAACTTGATAAAGGATAGCGGGTATAGTCTTATGGACATTTCCTTTCAACTTTAAGCACTTTTCTTCCATAATAGTCAACAGTGCAATCTATACCCACTGTTTTGTACTACTTCACCACAACCTAGCTTTAGTACTGCAGTCCTGACTAACAAGGGTCATTTACATGTTCTGTGGTTCCGCATCCTTTTTTCCTGACGCACTGGGACTCCCACCCGGGACGCTTTGCTCGTCCCGCGCACTCCTGGTTTGGGCAAGTTACCTGTCAGTGTTACAAGCTCAGGGTCTCATGGCTAGGCGTCCTCTCCTAGGACTCGCTTCCAGAAGGTCGCTCTCTTAGTCACTTATGCTCTGGATCACGCTATTCCTTTTTCTTCGGTCTCCTCTTAGAGTCACCCCAGAATGCGGCAATGCTAATGCATATCACAATTCACAGTATATCACATAACATTACATTTCACATTACACTACATAACCATAAAGTTGTGGAATAGGCCATGATTCATAAGGGCAGTGTGGCAGTTATAGCTTGTAAGAGCAGACATTCTGGATGTGATATACCATAGGACATTTATTTAGGGCATAGCATGGACACATATTTATGCAGAGGGCATTTTAATAGCACTTATTAACCCATTTCTGCCAGCTGACGGAATAGTACGTCAGCTGGCAGCACCCCCGCTTTGAGGTGGGCTCCGGTGGTGAGCCCACCTCAAAGCGCGACATGTCAGCTGTTTTGTACAGCTGACATGTGCGCGCAATGAGCGCGAGCGGAATCGTTTGACAGCGGCATTTAACTAGCGCTCCCGGCCGCGCGGCCGGAAGTGCTCGCACCGCTGACCCCGTCACACGATTGGGGGTCATCGGTGCATTGCCATAACAACCAGAGGTCTCCTTGAGACCTCTATGGTTGTTGATGGCCGATTGCTTGTGGTCTGCGTTCAAAGCAACCCTGCATTTCTGCTACATAGAGGTGATCTGGGCTTCACCTGTATGTAGCAGAGGCGATCGAGTTGTGCATGCTTCTAGCCTCCTATGGAGGCTATTGAAGCATGCCAAAAATTAAAAAAAAAAAAGTGTTTAAAAAAATAATAAAAAATATATAAAAGTTCAAATCACCCCCCTTTCGCCCCAATCAAATAAAACAATAATAATAAAAAAAATATTAACCCCTTCCCGACATTTGACGTACTATCCCGTCGAGGTGGGGTGGGCCCGTATGACCGCCGACGGGATAGTACGTCATCACCGATCAGCGGCGCTCACGGGGGGAGCGCGGCCGATCGCGGCCGGGTGTCAGCTGCATATCGCAGCTGACATCCGGCACTATGTGCCAGGAGCGGTCACGGACCGCCCCCGGCACACCGCGATCAAACATGATCGCAGTGTACCGGCGGTATAGGGAAGCATCGCGCAGGGAGGGGGCTCCCTGCGGGCTTCCCTGAGACCCCCGGAGCAACGCGATGTGATCGCGTTGCTCTGAGGGTCTCCTACCTCCCTCCTCGCCGCAGGTCCCGGATCCAAGATGGCCGCGGCATCCGGGTCCTGCAGGGAAGGAGGTGGCTTACCGAGTGTCTGCTCAGAGCAGGCGCTGGTAAGCCTGCAGCCCTGCACAGCAGATCGTCGATCTGGCAGAGTGCTGTGCACACTGCCAGATCAATGATCTGTGATGTCCCCCCCTGGGACAAAGTAAAAAAGTAAAAAAAAAATTTTTCCACATGTGTAAAAAAAAAAATAAAAAAATTCCTAAATAAATAATAAAAAAAAAATATATATTATTCCCATAAATACATTTCTTTATCTAAATAAAAAAAACAAAACAATAAAAGTACACATATTTAGTATTGCCGCGTCCGTAACGACCCAACCTATAAAACTGCCCCACTAGTTAACCCCTTCAGTAAACACCGTAAGAAAAAAAAAAAAAAACGAGGCAAAAAACAACGCTTTATTACCATACCGCCGAACAAAAAGTGGAATAACACGCGATCAAAAAGACTGATATAAATATCCATGGTACCGCTGAAAACGTCATCTTGTCCCGCAAAAAACAAGCTGCCATACAGCATCATCAGCAAAAAAATAAAAAAGTTATAGTCCTGAGAATAAAGCGATACCAAAATAATTATTTTTTCTATATTTTAGTTTTTATCGTATAAAAGCGCCAAAACATAAAAAAATGATATAAATGAGATATCGCTGTAATCGTACTGACCCGAAGAATAAAACTGCTTTATCAATTTTACCAAACGCGGAACGGTATAAACGCCTCCCCCAAAAGAAATTCATGAATAGCTGGTTTTTGGTCATTCTGCCTCACAAAAATCGGAATAAAAAGCGATCAAAAACGGTCACGTGTCCGAAAATGTTACCAATAAAAACGTCAACTCGTCCCGCAAAAAACAAGACCTCACATGACTCTGTGGAGCAAAATGTGGAAAAATTATAGGTCTCAAAATGTGGAGACGCAAAAACTTTTTTGCTATAAAAAGCGTCGCTGGTTTCACACTTGCGTTTTTGTCTGCATGCGTTTTTTGCACAAAAAAACGCATGCGTTTTTTCCCTATATTTAACATTGAAAACGCATGCGGTTTTTTTGTACGCGTTTGGTCGCGTTTTCAAACGCATGCGTTTTTTTTCTGCATGCGTTCATTTTCAGAAATACAACCTGCAGTATTTTCTTGCGTTTTTAAGCACATGCGTTTGTTTGCGTTAAAAACGCATGCATTTTTTCGAAAAAAAAACAGAAAACACACTGAAAAGCCACCCACCACCATCAAGGTGATAAAGAGATCCAAACCCTAACCCTAACTCTACCCCTAACCTCACCCCTAACCGTTTAATGAACATTTTCTGACAGTCATAGTGCCACGTATTTCAGTGCCACGTATTTCAGTGCCACGTATTTCAGTGCCACGTATTTCAGTGCCACGTGTTTCAGTGCCACGTATTTCAGTGCCACGTATCACATATTTCAGTGCCACGTATCACGTATTTCAGTGCCACGTATCACGTATTTCAGTGCCACATATTTTAGTACCACGTATTTCAGTTGCACGTATTTCAGTGCCACGTATTTCAGTGCCACGTATTTCAGTGCCACGTATTTCAGTGCCACGTATCACGTATTTCAGTGCCACGTATTTCAGTGCCACGTATTTCAGTGCCACGTATCACATATTTCAGTGCCACGTATTTCAGTGCCACGTATTTCAGTGCCACGTATCACGTATTTCAGTGCCACGTGTTTCAGTGCCACGTATTTAAGTGCCACGTATCACGTATTTCAGTGCCACGTATTTCAGTGCCACGTATTTCAGTGCCACGTATTTCAGTGCCACGTATCACGTATTTCAGTGCCACGTATTTCAGTGCCACGTATTTCAGTGCCACGTATTTCAGTGCCACGTATTTCAGTGCCACGTATTTCAGTGCCACGTATCACATATTTCAGTGCCACGTATTTCAGTGCCACGTATTTCAGTGCCACGTATTTCAGTGCCACGTATCACGTATTTCAGTGCCACGTGTTTCAGTGCCACGTATTTAAGTGCCACGTATCACGTATTTCAGTGCCACGTATTTCAGTGCCACGTATTTCAGTGCCACGTATTTCAGTGCCACGTATTTCAGTGCCACGTATTTCAGTCACGTTTAGGGTTAGGGTTAGGGGTAGGGTTAGGGCTAGGGTTGGAGGTAAAGTTAGGTTTGGGGCTAAAGTTAGGGTTGGGGCTAAAGTTAGGGTTAGGGTTTGGATTACATTTACGTTTGGATTAGGGTTGGGATTAGAATTATGGGTGTGTCAGGGCTAGGGGTGTGGTTAGGGTTACCGTTGGGATTAGGGTTAGGGGTGTGTTTGGGTTAGGGTTTCAGGTAGAATTGGGGAGTTTCCACTGTCCAGGCACATCAGGGGCTCTCCAAGCGCGACATGGCGTCCAATCTCAATTCCAGCCAATTCTGCGTTGAAAAAGTAAAACAGTGCTCCTTCCCTTCCGAGCTCTCCCGTGCGCCCAAAAAGGGGTTTACCCCAACATATGTGTTATCAGCGTACTCGGGACAAATTGAACAACAACTTCTGGGGTCCAAGTTCTCTTGTTATCCTTAGGAAAATAAAAATTTGGGGGGCTAAAAATCATTTTTGTGGGAAAAAAAAGATGTTTTATTTTCACGGCTCTGCGTTATAAACTGTAGTGAAACACTTGGGGGTTCAAAGTTCTCACAACACATCTAGATAAGTTCCTTGGGAGGTCTAGTTTCCAATATGGGGTCACTTGTGGGGGGTTTGTACTGTTTGGGTACATCAGGGGCTCTGCAAATGCAACGTGACGCCTGCAGACCAATCCATTTAAGGCTGCATTCCAAATGGCGCTCCTTCCCTTCCGAGCTCTGTCATGCACCCAAACAGAGGTTCCCCCCCACATATGGGGTATCAGCGTACTCAGGACAAATTGGACAACAACTTTTGGGGTCTAATTTATCCTGTTACCCTTGTGAAAATACAAAACTGGGGGCTAAAAAATCATTTTTGTGAAAAAAAAAAAGAATTTTTATTTTCACGGCTTTGCGCTATAAACTTTAGTGAAACACTTGGGGGTTCAAAGTTCTCAAAACACATCTAGATAACTTCCTTGGGAGGTCTAGTTTCCAATATGGGGTCACTTGTGGGGGGTTTGTACTGTTTGGGTACATTAGGGGCTCTGCAAATGCAACGTGGCGGCTGCTGACCAATCCATTTAAGTCTGCATTCCAAATGGCGCTCCTTCCCTTCCGAGCTCTGTCATGCGCCCAAACAGTGGTTCCCCCCCACATATGGGGTATCAGCGTACTCAGGACAAATTGGAAAACAAATTTTGGGGTCCAATTTATTCTGTTACCCTTGTAAAAATACAAAGCTGGGTGCTAAAAAATCATTTTTGAGAAAAAAAATAAAAATTATTTTCACGGCTCTGCGTTATAATCTGTAGTGAAACACTTGGGGGTTCAAAGCTCTCAAAACACATCTAGATAAGTTCCTTAGGGGGTCTACTTTCCAAAATAGTGTCACTTGTAGGGAGTTTCAATGTTTAGGCACATCAGGGGCTCTCCAAACGCAACATGGCGTCCCATCTCAATTCCAGTCAATTTTGCATTGAAAAGTCAAATGGCGCTCCTTCCCTTCCAAGCTCTGCCATGCGCCCAAACAATGGTTTACACCCACATATGGGGTATCATCGTACTCAGGACAAATTGCACAACATTTTTTGGGGTCCAATTTCTTCTTTTACCCTTGGGAAAATAAAAAATTGGGGGCAAAAAGATCATTTTTGTGAAAAAATATGATTTTTTATTTTTACGGCTCTGCATCATAAACTTCTGTGAAGCACTTGGTGGGTCAAAGTGCTCACCACACATCTAGATAAGTTCCTTAGGGGGTCTACTTTCCAAAATGGTGTCACTTGTAGGGAGTTTCAATGTTTAGGCACATCAGGGGCTCTCCAAACGCAACATGGCGTCCCATCTCAATTCCAGTCAATTTTGCATTGAAAAGTCAAATGGCGCTCCTTCCCTTCCAAGCTCTGCCATGCGCCCAAACAATGGTTTACACCCACATATGGGGTATCATCGTACTCAGGACAAATTGCACAACATTTTTTGGGGTCCAATTTCTTCTCTTACCCTTGGGAAAATAAAAAATTGGGGGCAAAAAGATCATTTTTGTGAAAAAATATGATTTTTTATTTTTACGGCTCTGCATTATAAACTTCTGTGAAGCACTTGGTGGGTCAAAGTGCTCACCACACATCTAGATAAGTTCCTTAGGGGGTCTACTTTCCAAAATGGTGTCACTTGTAGGGAGTTTCAATGTTTAGGCACATCAGGGGCTCTCCAAACGCAACATGGCGTCCCATCTCAATTCCAGTCAATTTTGCATTGAAAAGTCAAATGGCGCTCCTTCCCTTCCAAGCTCTGCCATGCGCCCAAACAATGGTTTACACCCACATATGGGGTATCATCGTACTCAGGACAAATTGCACAACATTTTTTGGGGTCCAATTTCTTCTTTTACCCTTGGGAAAATAAAAAATTGGGGGCAAAAAGATCATTTTTGTGAAAAAATATGATTTTTTATTTTTACGGCTCTGCATCATAAACTTCTGTGAAGCACTTGGTGGGTCAAAGTGCTCACCACACATCTAGATAAGTTCCTTAGGGGGTCTACTTTCCAAAATGGTGTCACTTGTAGGGAGTTTCAATGTTTAGGCACATCAGGGGCTCTCCAAACGCAACATGGCGTCCCATCTCAATTCCAGTCAATTTTGCATTGAAAAGTCAAATGGCGCTCCTTCCCTTCCAAGCTCTGCCATGCGCCCAAACAATGGTTTACACCCACATATGGGGTATCATCGTACTCAGGACAAATTGCACAACATTTTTTGGGGTCCAATTTCTTCTCTTACCCTTGGGAAAATAAAAAATTGGGGGCAAAAAGATCATTTTTGTGAAAAAATATGATTTTTTATTTTTACGGCTCTGCATTATAAACTTCTGTGAAGCACTTGGTGGGTCAAAGTGCTCACCACACATCTAGATAAGTTCCTTAGGGGGTCTACTTTCCAAAATGGTGTCACTTGTAGGGAGTTTCAATGTTTAGGCACATCAGGGGCTCTCCAAACGCAACATGGCGTCCCATCTCAATTCCAGTCAATTTTGCATTGAAAAGTCAAATGGCGCTCCTTCCCTTCCAAGCTCTGCCATGCGCCCAAACAATGGTTTACACCCACATATGGGGTATCATCGTACTCAGGACAAATTGCACAACATTTTTTGGGGTCCAATTTCTTCTCTTACCCTTGGGAAAATAAAAAATTGGGGGCAAAAAGATCATTTTTGTGAAAAAATATGATTTTTTATTTTTACGGCTCTGCATTATAAACTTCTGTGAAGCACTTGGTGGGTCAAAGTGCTCACCACACATCTAGATAAGTTCCTTAGGGGGTCTACTTTCCAAAATGGTGTCACTTGTAGGGAGTTTCAATGTTTAGGCACATCAGGGGCTCTCCAAACGCAACATGGCGTCCCATCTCAATTCCAGTCAATTTTGCATTGAAAAGTCAAATGGCGCTCCTTCCCTTCCAAGCTCTGCCATGCGCCCAAACAATGGTTTACACCCACATATGGGGTATCAGCGTACTCAGGACAAATTGCACAACATTTTTTGGGGTCCAATTTCTTCTCTTACCCTTGGGAAAATAAAAAATTGGGGGCAAAAAGATCATTTTTGTGAAAAAATATGATTTTTTATTTTTACGGCTCTGCATTATAAACTTCTGTGAAGCACTTGGTGGGTCAAAGTGCTCACCACACATCTAGATAAGTTCCTTAGGGGGTCTACTTTCCAAAATGGTGTCACTTGTAGGGAGTTTCAATGTTTAGGCACATCAGGGGCTCTCCAAACGCAACATGGCGTCCCATCTCAATTCCAGTCAATTTTGCATTGAAAAGTCAAATGGCGCTCCTTCCCTTCCAAGCTCTGCCATGCGCCCAAACAATGGTTTACACCCACATATGGGGTATCAGCGTACTCAGGACAAATTGTACAACAACTTTGGGGGTCCATTTTCTCCTGTTACCCTTGGTAAAATAAAACAAATTGGAGCTGAAATAAATTGTGTGTGAAAAAAAGTTAAATGCTCATTTTTATTTAAACATTCAAAAAATTCCTGTGAAACACCTGAAGGGTTAATAAACTTCTTGAATGTGGTTTTGAGCACCTTGAGGGGTGCAGTTTTTAGAATGGTGTCACACTTGAGTATTTTCTATCATATAGACCCCTCAAAATGACTTCAAATGAGATGTGGTCCCTAAAAAAAAATGGTGTTGTAAAAATGAGAAATTGCTGGTCAACTTTTAACCCTTATAACTCCGTCACAAAAAAAAATTTTGGTTCCAAAATTGTACTGATGTAAAGTAGACATGTGGGAAATGTTACTTATTAAGTATTTTGCGTGACATATGTCTGTGATTTAAGGGCATAAAAATTCAAAGTTGGAAAATTGCGAAATTTTCAAAATTTTCGCCAAATATTCGTTTTTTTCACAAATAAATGCAAGTTATATCGAATAAATTTTACCACTAACATGAAGTACAATATGTCACGAGAAAACAATGTCAGAATCGCCAAGATCCGTCAAAGCGTTCCAGAGTTATAGCCTCATAAAGGGACAGTGGTCAGAATTGTAAAAATTGGCCCGGTCATTAACGTGCAAACCACCCTTGGGGGTGAAGGGGTTAAACCTACACATATTTGGCATTGCCGTGTTCAGAATCGCCCGATCAAAAAAAAAGAAAGGATTAACCTGATCGCTAAATGGCGTAGCGAGAAAAAAAATCAAAACGCCAAAATTACGTTTTTTTGGTCACCGCAACATTGCATTAAAATGCAATAACGGGCGTTCAAAAGAACGTATCTGCACCAAAATGGTATCATTAAAAACATCAGCTCGGCACGCAAAAAATAAGCCCTCACCCGACGCCAGATCATGAAAATTGGAGACGCTACCATTATCGGAAAATTGTGCAATTTTTTTTTTTTCTAGCAAACTTTGGAATTTTTTTTTACCACTTAGATAAAAGAGAACCTAGACATGTTTGGTGTCTATGAACTCGTAATGACCTGAAGAATCATGGCAGGTCAGTATTAGCATTTTAGTGAACCTAGCAAAAAAGCCAAACCAAAAACAAGTGTGAGATTGCACTTTCTTTGCAATTTCATCACACTTGGAATTTTTTTCCCATTTTCTGTTACACGACATGGTAAAACCAATGGTGTCGTTCAAAAGTACAACTCGTCCCGCAAAAAATAAGCCCTCACATGGCCATATTGACTGAAAAATAAAAAAGTAATGGCTCTGCAAATAAGGGGAGCAAAAAACGAAAACGGCTCCGGCAGTGAAGGGGTTAAGGGCACTGTTTTGGGATTTGCTGCAGACAACAGGGAATCTGCAGAGAAAAGCTGTGGATGTGAAAAATCACCATCATGCCAGGACAAAATGGAGATGAAAGGAAAGAAAAGATTTAATCAGAGAATATGTCACCTATAAGGTACCTGGATGTAAATATTTACTTTTTGATATGCTAATACTGACTACGTCTCATCAGTACTGTGGTTCATGTATGGGTCGCAGTCTAATAATGGCTGATGGCAACAACTCCCAGCATCTCCTTACCATTGCTAAAGACATACTGGGAGTTGTAGGTTCATGAGATACAAATGTATATGGACCTGACTTGACATTACAACTGTTTTTATGAGCTTGTTGATCTAGTCATGTACTTATGGTGGTTCTGTAGATGTATACATGTACTGATGATGGTTTTGGTGTTGTATTTATTTTCTGATGATAATTCCGGTACCATATTATGTACTATTGATGGTTCTGGTGTTCTATTCATGTACTGATGATCATTTTGGTTTTCTATTCATGTACGGATGATGGTTCTGGTGATTAAAGGGCCACTGTCACCCCCTCCAGCCGTTATAAACTAAAAGAGCCACCTTGTGCAGCAGTAATGCTGCATTCTAACAAGGTGGCTCTTTTAGTTTTAGGTTCAAGTATACCCCCAAAAAAGCGATTTGATACTTAGCCACCATTGCTGTCTCTAGTCAGGGAGGCTGTTCCTCACTCCCCAGCTCGAAACGCTCCTCTGCCGTCACTCACATCTTCTTGGTCTTTCTGCGCCGCCCCCTCAGCGCTGTTTACGTTTTCAAACCGGCGCCTGCGCTGTGTAGTACTGTTCTGCGCAGGCGCAGTAAGCTCTGGCCATCTGCCATCCAAGCCAGGCTTGCACACTGTGCGGCAGTGCGGCCACCCACCTTTGGAATCCCAGCCCCGCACTGTGCATAATGCATAACACAGTGCGGGGCTGGGATTCCTGCACAGAACAGTACTACACAGCGCATGCGCCGGTTTGAAAACGTAAACAGCGCTGAGGGGGCAGCGCAGAAAGACCAAGAAGATGTGAGTGACGGCAGAGGAGCGTTTCGAGCTGGGGAGTGAGGAGCAGCCTCCCTGGCTAGAGACAGCAATGGTGGCTAAGTATCAAATCGCTTTTTTGGGGGTATACTTGAACCTAAAACTAAAAGAGCCACCTTGTTAGAATGCAGCATTACTGCTGCACAAAGTGGCTCTTTTAGTTTATAACGGCTGGAGGGGGTGACAGTGGCCCTTTAATACATCACCAGAACAACCGTTGTTACATGAACACATCAAAAGAACCACCATCCTTACATGAACACGTCACCAGAACCACTATCTGTACAGGAAAATGGCACCAGAACCACCATCAGTTTTGTTGCAAACTGTAGTTGTTGCATGATGGATGTAAAAACCATCAAATGTGTCCCTTTATCTATAATGGAGTCTGGTTTTAATTTAAGTGCCCAGCATTTGACGGATATCCTAATAGAAACTAAACAACCGCAATTACAGTTAAAAGGTTGTCCGGTCTAAATTGAGAATTCTGCAGTAACTGTGTGTCATTGTGCTCTGCGGAGATTCACTGATCCGCGATCCGGAACCAGAGGGTATGCATGTGTTATACATACGCCTGGCTAGTGGGCGCGGTCTGGCTTCCATACAATTGTATGGAGCGATGCTGTGCTCTTATGTCTGCCACAGCTACTGGATGACCGTGTCACTAGATGGAGTACGGCACTGCTCAATACAAGTGTATGGAGTGAGGCCACACCAACTAGACAGGCTCTGGCCAGGAGTGTGTGTAACTAATACATACCCTGCAGTCCCGGCTCAGAAACGGGCAAATCCCCGCAGCGCACAGTGCAAGCGCTAGGTGGGGATTCATAAGTCTGCAGTCAGACTTATGAATCCCCCCCCCTAGCGCTAGTCAAGTTTTAATACATGCCTTAGAGGTTGTTTTTTTGTTCTAGAAGGTCACAAAAAAAGGTTATGGACAAAAAAAAGTGAGCATTTTTGATTTTCTGTGAAATTCATGAACTAGATGTGCCACTGAAGAATTTGGAGCAAAAAATAACACAAGAAAAAAAAAACACAACTTAATCAAAAAATGCAAATGATGAAGTATTAAGTATATCACCAAAACCTGATAAGGCTGGTTTACTTAGGCTATGAGAACACAATGCGGATTTTGCTGCGGATCTGACGCTGCAGATTCGCAGCAGTTTTCCATGAGTTTACAGTACAATGTAAACCTATGGAAAATCAAATCCGCATTGTTTAACCGCAGCATGTCAATTCTTTGTGCGGATTCTGCTGCGGTATACACCTGCTCCTCAAATAGGAATCCGCAGGTGTAATCCGCGCAAAAACCGAGGTAAATCTGCGGTAATTCCGCAGTGCGGATTTCCTGCGGATTTACCAAAATCAGTGCCGAAAAATCCGCACACCTTTCCGCAACGTGTGCACATAGCCTTGGGATTATGTAGCCATTAGGACGTGGATTTCTAATTCTAAAGTTCAAGCAAGTGAAAAAGTTTATCAGTAGAGGCATATTCCCATGAGATTTGTTGCAGAAATAAAACTTGCAACTATAAACTTTTTCTTCTGAAATACCTGAGACCTGTAATTGAAAGTGGTGTTTCTTTTAGCTGTTAAGGATAGTTGTGAAGTGACAGAGTGGAATTTCCTTACCTGAAAATTGGGTCAATTCAGTTTTAAAATTTAAATACTTGGTGTTCTTCTTTATTAAAGGGAGTTTGCCACCAGGTTTTACCACATAATCTGAGAGTAGCATGATGTAGAGACAGATACCCCAATTACAATGATGTGTCACTTACTAGGTTGCTTAAAGTAGTTTTGACAAAATCACTTTTATTAGCAGGAGATTATCACTACTAAACCTTCTGCCATGTAGTCCTCCATATTCATAAGCTCTGTATCACCCCGCCACTGATTGTACACTGTAGATGGGTAGAAAGCTGCCAAAGAAATCTGTGGGTACGGGGTTATACAGAGCTCAGAACTGGTAGATCTGCAGCAGATAGCACAATGATTTTATCAACACTGCAGCAACCAGACTGGTAAGTGATACATCACTGGAATAAGGGTCTCTGCCCCTACATTATGCTGCTCTCAAATGGGGTAGAGAAAACCTGCAGCCCTTTAATGATGCATTGAAAATCGTAAGCCAAGGCTCCATGTAACACACAAAAGGCAATCGCAACCAAGCAAAACCCCCAAAACAAACAAAACTGCAGTTTATTAAGTTTTTTTTTTTTAAGAAGCTTCAACATTTTTTGAAAGCATCTTTTGGTGCAATTCATTAACAAACACATTCTAGAGAAAAAAAAATAAAACATTAATAAGCCACAAACTTCCTCTTGTCCTTAAAGTTCAGTTACAGACATTGTAAGACCCAAACATAAAAGAAAAAAAAATTACACAGTTTTTTTTGTTTGCTTTTTTTTTTCATTTTAAATTCAGTAACATATTTGGAGAGATTTGCATGTCCTTCAATACTATATATTGTATATTCTTTTATATATATTTATAGAACTCTTTTCACATGGAAGAAATGTTCAAATGCCTTGTGTTTCTGCACAAAGACCTCTCCCCCAGTCAGTAAAATGAATGCTCAGTGGGCAGCTATCGTGGAGAGTGACAGGCGTTGGTGGCACCCTTCTGGTGGGAGAACCACTGTGTAGTGGCATTTTTGCATTCAATTTTTTTTTTTTCTTAATTAAAACTCCCCACAATACAATAAATGACAAAAAGTGCTCTTTAACCTCTTTTCTGTCAGGGGAAGGGGCACAATATAATACATTAGTAGTGCGCTACGTTGTTTTCACACTGGCAGAAAAGTGGTTAGCTGTTATTAAAAAAAAATAAAAAATTTTTGTACAGAATTCCTGCAGACAAGTACAGAGGAAACTGCAGATTGCTGCACGTCACACACAGGAACAGTTAACGTTGCCTTGTACACAATCAATAGCGTCATGCACTTTCCTGCTGTGTGCCTACATCGTACAACCTGTTCGTACAGTAGAACGTGTGTATTAACATTTAACCCTTTTGCAGCTAGAGATAAAAGGGCAGTAAAAACTTTTTCCCGTTTTTTTTTTTTTTTTTTTCTTCTTTTCTTTCTCTTTAAAATCTTTGGGACGATATTGCATCCAACAGAAAAGAGTGAAACAAACACATTCTTCACCGAAAGAAGTCTTGTCAGACACTCTGCTCGCTTTCTTTGTAAACCATGTAACCTTCTTTTGTCTTATACATAAAAAAAAAAAAAGGAAAAAAAAAGCACAAGCGCTGGAGAGATCAGCAACATAATGCACATAAGAGTCAAAAAACAAAACAAAACAAAAAAAATGAAGCAAACTAAACTCTAAATTAATGACCCATTTGGAGTGCCACAATTTTAAGGATTGTCCCAGTGCCTGTAACAGACAAATTCTAATTGTGAAGTAAGATGAGAGAGGAAGCACCCTCCCATGTCACAGTCTGTTCCTCCGCCCGTCTAGGGGCGGCGTATGGCAGACAGAGGTAGCATTATGAAGTAACACATACAATAGTACTGATGAATACACCCCACCCTCAACGCACAGAACAATGGGGTTACAATACACAGGTTGTACTGTCTGAAGTCATCCCCCCCCCCCCATCTGCTTTGCCAGAAGGGTGAGAAAAGGACGTTTAATATTTGCACAGGACAAATTAGTTTGGATTAAAAACCTAGCACAACTTCTAAAATAAAACAATGGTAGCTCAGTCTCAAACGTGGCTTGTGCATAGATCAGGATCCTATAAGCCGCTCCAGTACCCCAAGGGATGGAGGCCCAGCTGGTACTGAAGGCATTTAACGCCAACCCTGTTGAAACGACCCACAAGGCAGAACAATTCATGGGCCATGTTAGCAAATAAGAGATGGCACCAGCCATTGCAGAGATCCAAACCACAAAACCAATTAAAGCCTATTGCTCATAGTCCATCCTGCTCTTTCAATAAACACCAAAATGGACCCCCCCAAAAAAAAAACTTGAAACAGGAAAGGTTCGACCTCCCTTTACATTACAGGCTGTGTTCGTAATAAAGGCCTTTCCGACAGCTCTTGTTCTTTTTTTTTTTTCTAATTTAAAAAGCCAAGAAAATCATCATTTCTTTTTTTGATTCCACATAAAGCAGTATGTTAACATATAAAGCACTCTCGAAACATTTCGAAGTCCATTATTTGGTAAGTGTGTAACTGCTACAAACAGGGATTGTTTGCCGTCCTCATACATATTCATCAGTTCTTTCCCCCTTATATTTTCAGTGCTTGAAGCTGGGTAATCTATTTTTTTTTTCCAACATTTTCTTTTTTATGTAATTTTTTTTTTTTTGTAAATTTTTTTTTCTCCTTTTTTTTTCTTCTTAAAAATACAATGAAATGGTTTTGTGGTGTTCTACTCCTCTGGAAATGTCACATTTTCCTGAGAAAGATATCCACGATGTGCAAGATAGTGATTAAAAAAAAAAAAAATTTTTTTTTTTTTTTTAACTTTCGTTCACCAACAGAAAAAAAAAATTGACAAAAATGAAACATAAAAAAAGGGGGAAAAAAATAAAATGTTGCACAGCAATGGCTAAAGTTATTCTTTTTTTTTTCTTTAATAAAAACACTGGTACTTTCCCCGAGATGTAAAGGAATAGCTATCTGAAAATAGAGTTTTGAAATTCAATGGAAGTTTTTTTTTTTTCTGTAATTTTTTTTTTTTGGATTTTACTTTTTTTTTTTTTTTAACTTTTTTTTTCTTTTAAAGTTGTACTTGTTTTTGGAGAAAAGCAGAAAACACAGAGTAACGTAAAACGAAGAGTTTTGTAAACAGGTTAGAGCCAGGAGAGGCTTCTGCATTTAGACGCAGTTCAAAACCTGCATTCTGCAGTGTTCCTTTCAGGGATCTGCTCATGGCGGCTGCTCCAGTTTGTAAGTCCAAGTGCCAAAGCAAATACCCCAAATCGATACAAGAGTCCATAAATATGCATTATTCCCCAAAGATGAATCATTGGAAAGGTAGACAAATGTTTGTGAGTTATTCTTCAGAGATAAGCACGCTGCAATTTTTTTTTTTTCGTTTTTTCTTTTTTCTTAAAAATAAGTCCTTGAGTAAACATAGATACGTGTTAACTCTGTCCTACTTTCCACACTCTTAGAGAATATATATATATATATATATATATATATATATATATATATATATATATATATATATATATATACATAATCATACAGATATTTTTAACCAATTGGTTAGCCGCAAGGTCTGAATGCGGCTTTGTAAATTTCAGTGCAAAGTCAAAAGGTGAAGATAAAAGTATATAAGTACTAAGATAAATCTATTTAAAAACTGACTTAAAAGCAGAAAAGCAATAATAAAACAAACAAACAAAAAGGAACCAGAAACAATAAAAACCCTTTGCCCCCCCCCCCCCGAACTGCTCATATATTTTTGTTTGTGCACAGAATTTTGGGTAGTAGGGCGGTAATGGCAAACAGTTATTTAGAAAAGAGGGATGGATTTCGGAAAGGAACCTGTGCGCACGTTTATATTGTACGTCACCTCTTGGAAATCACGGAACGTGCCCCTTTAAATGTGCATAGACACTTGCACAAACAGTATAGCTGAGGCCCCAAGCCCCGACAGAAGCCAATATATGGAGGAGATCTGCTGGATTCAAGTATATCTAATGACTGATATGAAGCTTTCGAGGGATCTAATGAAAAAAATAAAATAAAATAGCAGGAGTAAAGGCTCTGGACAAAGGTTATGTGCATAGGCAGATCCAAGGGGGGTGTCAAGCTAGAGCCATCCTTCCATTGTTTCCGTACCAATATTAACTTCATACAGAACGACAAGAGTATGCAGATCTTGCTTCTGCCCCTCTGACTTACGGGCCTCATCTGATGTGCATAAAAGACCAAGGCTTGTTTCAAAATAGGCTTCTATATCCCCACCCTACTATTCCCCCTGCCCTCAAAACAACCCTCTCCAGCCCTGTCGTATGAAAAGTGCCCTTACTTTCAAGTCCCAGCAAAAGCAGCGTTGATCGATTTTTTTTTTCTTAATCTTCTTTGAACACTTTAAAAACTTAAGAAAATTGCTTGACCACTTGTACTAAGAGAGACAGACCCTTCCCCTTTTCTCCCGAACCCTTCCTTTCCCCTTCCCTCCCATGCCCCCATACTGTTTCTCCGAACAGTTCACAAGGGTGCAGTGGAGAGGATGAGAAGGAGAAGATACTGCATGGAGAGAAGACTTGGGTCTGTAGAAGATGAAGTCTTCGCAAAGCTCGGACTGGAAAGGACTGGATATTATTGGTTTTGAAGTTTTCAGTTCGTGCTGATGATTTCGAAATTCATAGCATTTAAGTGCAACATGTCTTCAGATGGATTCCCCGCTCAGCAAGTCTCCTGGTAGCAGAGTGTTGAGAGGTGTTGGACTGCGAATGATCCTCGCATCGTCTGATCCAGGCGGGCCCCACAGACTGCTGGAGTACTGCGGGACGCTGCTCCATAGAAGGTCATTGCTTCCCTTGCCGCTTAAACAAGGAGGATTCCAGTGGGCGGTGTCATTGCGCACCATGTTGTGAGAGCCGCCACCTCCACCCAGTCGAGGCTGACTATTCCCAGTGTTAGACTGCCAGCTGGAAGTAGGGGGCAAACACTGCCCTTGTGCCAAGAAACGATTTACCTCTTCTTCCCCAGCAAACTCTGCCAGAATAGTAGTGTTACTCAGGACGCACCTGTACAGAAGAAACACAGAATCAGCCATCTAAAGAGTAACCATTGCTTTCATTTTTAGGTCATATATCAAAGAAGAAGCTCTAATATATTTTCGAGCAATCTGCTTCTTTCTCCTCCTGGACTGATTTATCACTCCCAATTCATGGGTACTATCTGTATTCAGTGATGATAGACTATGTCACGACTTAGATAGGAGGTGACGGATTGCATCACAGAATATTTGATTTTTGGAAATGGTCGCGAAGTGATGCGGTTTCTTTTGCCGCGATTCCAATGTGTGACTGCAGCCTACGTCTTGTTAACAAAGAAATAACAAACAGCCATTAATACTAACTAGAAGCAATAATCCTCATCATACACTTACATATGTAGGGATTTCTGGGCTTTTGCAGCTTCCTCCTTGGAGCTGTACCTGACCACGGCGTTGCCTTGAGTAAGGTTCAGATGGAATGTTATTAGCGGGCCGTGCTGCAGGCACAGCGTCCTCAGCGTCGAACCATCAATCTGTGTCGTAAGACAACGCCATCAGATTTATATAACACAAGATTAGGAAAAACTAACAGCTTTTATTTATTACACAATAATTAAAGAGCCAATGCAACGTCCCACTTAACGAGTTTAATTAGTGACGTAATTATGCAATCTGCAATACAACTAGACGTCATTACCCCCTGGGCCCAAAATCCAAGTATTTGGGGACTGAAAGTCATATTACCCCCTTAGTGACGGAGCCACATTTTTTAAATCTGACCAGTGTCACTTTATGTGTGTTAATAACTCTTGAACTCTAACAAATCCCAGTGATTTTGAGACATAAATTTAGGTCATTATGTTTTGTGTTTATAAAAAATATCAGAAATTTGAGAAAAATGTTAAAAAATTAGCAATTTTTAAAACTTTGAATGATTATCCCTTTAATCCAGATAGTTGTACCGCAACAAAACATTAATGAATAACATTTACCACATGCCTGCTTTGCATCAGCACCATTTATAAAATGTTCTTTTATTTTGTTTGTATTTTATGAGGTTTAAAAATGTAGCAGAAATTTTTCATTTTTTTCAAGGAAATCTACAAAATGTATTTTTTTTTTAGATACCTATCCATGTTTGAAGTGACTTTCGGGGTCCCATAAATTGGGAAACCCCCAAAAGCGATACCATTTTAAAAACCGCACCCCACGACATATTGAAAACTGAATACGAATCCGCAACGTGCGCACATAGCCTTAATCAGCTGAACAGTCCTTTTAACCCCTCAGTGACCGGGCCCAATTTTTCAACTCTGACCTGTGTAATTTTATGTGGTAATAAATCTGAAACGCTTCAACATATCCCATTGGTGTGGAGATTGTTTTTTTTGTGACACATTATACTTTATGATAATGATAAATTTAGGTTGATATATTTTGTGCTTATTTATAAAAAATATCAGAAATTTGACAAAAATGTAAAAAGCAATTTTCAAACTTTGAATGATTATCCCTTTAAGGCCAGGGTCACACTTGCAAGTGCAATGCGAGAAACTCGCCTCAATACCCGGCACTGCCGCCGGCACTCAGACCGGAGTGTGCGGTTGCATGTATTTCGCAAGTGTGACCCCGGCCTAATCCTGATAGTCATACCATAGAAAAACATGAAGGGTATGTGCACACGTAGGTGGGATGTCTGCGGATTTTTCTGCACCTGTTTTTGTAAATCCGCAGGTAAACCGCACTCTGGATTACCTGCGGTTTTATCCCGGAATTACCGCGGATTTCACATGCAGTTTTACACCTGCGGATTCCTATTATGGAGCAGGTGTAAACCGCTGCGGAATCCGCACAAAGAATGAACATGCTGCGGAATAAACAACATGCTGCGGAATTTTCAGGAATTAATGCAAAGTGACATGATAAATGAAAATGTGTATTTTTACCACTTAAATGTCGCTAACTTCTGAACAGGTTACAACAGCAGTCAGACTCTAAGGCCGCTATTTGGTCATGAATTGCCATGGCAAACATCAGGACCACAAAATCATGATCTGAGGGCACCAATTGGGATAAAGAGGAAGCCCCTATACTCTATTAACCATTTATATGATGCACTCACCATTGACTGCAGTATCTAAGGGGTTAAACACATTTGGACGGTGCAGACACTGATCAGACACCCTTTTTTTTTTAGGGGTTTCCCATGGTTTCTGTGACATCTTTTTTACTGTCTTTTTTTCACTCCATTGATTAATGAAGAAACTGCTAGCATTTTTTAACCAAAAATGATGGTATGACAATTAAAAGACATCCAGTCATCTTCTGGGTGTCTTTTCAGCATTCCCATGAACTTGTAAAGTACGCCTTCCTAAATAGCGCCTTCCGAAAGGAAAATGCCGGAAGAAAGGACGTCACTTCTTTTTAACTACTTGTCGTTGTTAGCAACCTGAATCAGCTAAAAGATGGCAAAAAGCCAAAAATATATAAAAGCAAGTGTTTTTCACATAGAAATGCATATGTTCTTTATTTGGGGCATTTTCTGATTTTCTGTTTTGTTTTTTTCAGGCAATTTCAGCAACAGAATCCGCTTGAAAAAGATGCAGTGTGTAAATATCCTAGGGGGCTTTTCAGAAAAGTCCAGATGCAGTCTATTTAAAATGAAAAGAAAAAACAAACAAACTGCAGACAGTAACAGTCACCGGCAGGGAGCAGGGGTTAAAACCCCCCCCCTAGACTAAAGGGAGGGCAACTAAAGATCAGTTTGGCTTGGCAAAACAACCTGCAGAAGAGGGCAAGGGTTTTCTGAAACTGTAAACCCCCCTTTCAACCCTACTATACACATATTTAGCGCCAATTATCAGATTTTATGTTTTGATAATTTTCCGTAAAATTGTTCCTGCTTCCACATGACAAGATCCAAATCTGGCTGCAAGCAAACAGTCTCCATTCCACAACTATATATAGTGCATCCATTTAGTTCAGATCCACACTACAATAACGTTCGTTAGCCCTCTATGGGCCCAAGCAATATCCTTGTGCCACAGATCTTACATGGAGGCTTTCCCCAAAATCCTAAATAAAGAATGGGGAAAAGAGCCCCATCACATTACTTCAAGGTCACATATGACCCAGACATAAGACAGCACATGGAGGAAAGGGAATACCTGTGAAATTCATGAGGATTTCAGTAGAAAGGGCATTTCCATGGTCATGACACCAGATATAAGTGATAAGAGTGACTGAACCATACCGCCTGTGGTACTGTACATACTAATGTAGATTCGCTGTATTTCTAGCTCCATTTTACTCCCCTAATCACCATGTAATATGTAGCACCTCCGTACCTGTGGAGTAAGATTGCGCAGGACCAGCCAGCTACTAGTTCTTCCCGAACTGTCTGTGCTCCAAGTTGAACCTGTAACAGGTAATATGGTAAAGTCTCATCAATTTGCCTTACCAGATTCCCAAATCTTTGCTAGTAATGCAGCAACCTTCACGAAGGCTAATAGGGGCAAAGCTGTATTACGGCCTCAGATGGCTGCCTGATACAGCAGATATCATTTATAGATTACCAGAATCTTCGTAATTAAAATGATACCAGCTGGAGATGTCCTTCTCCTTTGTGTAGACATCACATTTTTTATCATCAAAGTGTCTGTATAAGGTGTGTGGTGAGTGACAACTCAAACCTACTATATCGGATATCCATACCTGTTGAGTATGAGCTGGTCCACCCCAGCTGGTTTGAACCCCAGGCAGAGGAAGGCTTGGCATTGGTTAGCCCCGGTGGTGGTCTTGTTGGAGCTGTAGTGTTTCTAGGTACCTTCCACAGCTCATGAGATAAGGACGGCTGAGTGTGGGAAATGGGGCTTGACGACCAGGTGGACTTTATATCAGACAGTTTTGCTATGGAAAGATAATTTTCATTTTAGACCTTCAATCCACAGTTAGACATGAGCAGCTTGCTGTATGTGTTTAATATTAGCAAATAACAATTGTGATACCTCCACTCTTCAGCAGGTAGCGGTTTACGTCCTGGATCGTGGTGTTTATGGTTGGTCCAGTAGGGACACTTCCAGGGGTCACATCGGGATCGTTCTCTGGGTCAATATTTTGCAATCCTTTCCAAGGCACTCCTGGATGAAATTCTGCAGAAACAAATATTTTACCTTACATTAATTCACCTTATACAAGGTTTTGCTGACACGATATTCAGCTCCAGCTCTAAACTGGTATTTTGTGGCATTAGATATTTACCAGGAGGCCAGTTAATACTGGATCCATTTGAGATTTTTTCATTTTCAGATTTGGCACGTGACCAATTATCCGGAACAGCAACAGAGGGACTTGTTGGCGATTCACTGCTTGGGAGAAGATCGTACCGGCTGTAGGAGTCCTCCATAGAAGGTTTTACAGGAGGACCAATGCTTAGGTTCCCGGACAGACTACCTGATTAGTAAAACAAAGAAGGTAAAGGGATTAACTAAAACACATTTACATATAATACATAAATGTATTAAAACATTGTTAGGCATGTTAACTTATCCTGGGATCTGCTTAGGGTACCGTCACACAGTGCCATTTTCATCGCTACGACGGTACGATTCGTGACGTTCTAGCGATATCGTTACGATATCGCAGTGTCTGACACGCAGCAGCGATCAGGGATCCTGCTGAGAATCGTACGTCGTAGCAGATCGTATGGAACTTTCTTTCGTCGCTTGATCACCCGCTGACATCGCTGGATCGTTGTGTGTGACACCGATCCAGCGATGTGTTCGCTGGTAACCAGGGTAAACATCGGGTAACTAAGCGCAGGGCCGCGCTTAGTAACCCGATGTTTACCGTGGTTACCAGCGTAAACGTAAAAAAACCAAACAGTACATACTCACATTCCGGTGTCTGTCCTCCGGCGTCTCAGCTTCTCTGCACTGTGAGCGCCGGCTGACGTCTGACGTCACCGCTGTGCTTTCCGGCTATGGCGCTTACACAGTGGAGAGAAGCAGAACGCCGGGGGACAGACACCGGAATGTAAGTATGTACTGTTTGTTTTTTTTACGTTTACGCTGGTAACCACGATAAACATCGGGTTACTAAGCGCGGCCCTGCGCTTAGTAACCCGATGTTTACCCTGGTTACCCGGGGACTTCGGCATCGCTCCAGCGCCGTGATTGTAAAGTGTGACCGCAGTCTACGACGCTGGAGCGATAATCATACGACGCTGCGACGTCACGGATCGTGCCGTCGTAGCGATGAAAATGGCACTGTGTGACGGTACCCTTAGTCTGGAAGGCATAGTCTTCAAGGGAACCAGTTGATTCAAGCTGCCCAAACCACAAGCAGCATGAATCAGAACCCAGTTGAACAAATGCTTCCAGAGAGTTTTAGAAAAAACATAGTTTAAAGATCCAGCCAGGTACCTTAGGAAGAGATGTGACTAGTCCGGTGCCACTCCTGGCCAGGAGAAGCTAGCTGGAGGTTGCACCAGACAAGTCACTTCTATTCCTAGGGTCCCAACACATTAAAAAAAACACTTGAACGCTAGGCTGAGCAAAATTTCATGCATAATGGGGAACTTAGTAGACATATCTGTCTGCCGAATAAATGTTCAGTCAACAGCTAGCTCACGTGTATGGCCAGCTTTAGTGAAGTCTGCTTATGTGCCTGCCCCATGACCACTGACAAGACACACATACTAAATGACTACTCCAGGAAATTGGTGCAATCTGTCTTACAAGAAAATAGATATCATGAGTATCAAGTCAGCAAGAGTCACGTTACTCTACTTCAGTAATGACCTCATGATGAAGAATGGTTTGGGATTTCTGAGGACTGTTACAACAACAATTAGCAAAGTAAAAAGTCTGGTATTTAGTCTTACTTGGCTTGCCAGGGCTAGGGTCAAGAGGTGAAGAAGAGTTTGCCAGGCTATCCATAGAGTTGGGGTGAGTCCATTGTGGCAGACGAGACTGAGATTGGGATGTATCCTTCACTGACAGACCACTAGTCATGTCCATACTGCTTACATTCATGTTGGGATTTAATCCAGGAACTACAAGGAAAGAACATTTGGGAGATGACATTATATTGGTTGCTGCTGTGTGGGTTTTTTATGATACAGAACTCTACATTCCCAGACATATTCAAGGATCACATACTGGCTGCCTGTGGTCGCCAATGGAAGCCTAATGTACACGGCTTTACTCATGTATAAATAGTATGTGATGAGCTCCTAAATTCCCACTGACGGTGACTGCAGGTTTTACAAAGCACCTGTCATCAAGATTTTATACTAACAGAAATTGTATGCTAATAAGTTACAAGTGTAGTGGATGGGGCACTGGCAACTCTCCTTCCTCTCTACTGCACTTACAGCCAGTGGTGTAGCTAGATTCTTATGGGCCACTGTGGAAAATTTGGACCTGGGCCACATCTGCATGTTGGTCAAATGTATAGGCCCTTGTAACATTCCAGATCCACTTCCAGTAATAGTGTCTCCCATCTTGGGCTCCATGCTATGACATTTTCCCCCATCCTGGACCTCTTCCTGGTATAATGACCCCCATCCTGATATAATTTCCCCCATCTAGGTATAATGCCCCCATACTGGCATAATGTCCCCCCTTGTGGTATAGTGCTCCCCATCCTGTGCCCCTTCCCTTCTTCTTCAGCACATTTCAATAAGAAAAAAAAAGATCACTCTCCTTTCCTTCATTCTCACACTACGTGAAGTCCTCTTTCTTCTGTATTCAGCACAGGAGCCGGCAGTTGACTTTACGTTGCCTGCACGGGCAGCACACGACGTCACTGCCATGCACAGCGCATCACTGGCAGGCTGACGTCACATTCCGGCCTCTGATTGGCCAGCGGCATGAATTGCAGTGCAGAGAGCTGGAGAGTCTCTGCGCCACAATACATTTCACCTGAATGTGTGTGCGAGGATGCATATTTAGGTGACATTAGCGTCCCCCTACTGCATGGCCCGGTCCTCGATCATTACGCTCCTTGCTACAGTTCTCCTGCCGCTCTCCCACTGCACTTACAGCTTTCCTGCTTGCTATTCCCCGCCGGCTGTATGAGAGAGGCCGGAGAGATGTAAGCGCACTGCCAATTACTGCAATTATGACTCATTAGCTTACAATTTCACCTACAGATCGCTCTATAACAGAAAAATGGATTTCTACAAGGGTAAAGATTTACTCAGCATTAAAGTGCCGTATATACCGTTCGTGCCATTAATTAGGGGTGTAAAATCAGGATGACAAAATGAATCAGCAGATAGAGATTATATATATATATATATATATATATATATATATATATATATATATATATATATATATATATAATCTCTATGTATATACGTGTGCGTATATATATGTATATATATGTATATATATATATATATATATATATATATATATATATATATATATATATATATAGTTTTTTTTTTTCTCCAACACAACATGCTCTTGGGTATGGTGTTTTATTCTGGTCATTTCTCATAGGTTTCATGGAGTTTTTTTTTTTTTTCAACGAATTGAAAAAAAAAAAAAAAAAAGTATGACAGAAGCCATAAAAAGTCAATTAGAAATGCCCCTCCATCCCGTGACTTAAGTGTGACAGTGTATTTATGTATATTCCCTCCCTCCCTGGTGCCCTCTGTTTGCCTCTGCCCATTTCCTCAGCACAAATTGATGATTCTTTCCTCCTGCTTCAAAGATGACCATCGCTGCAGCATGGGGGGTGCAGTGGGAAGGCTAAACCATACCAAAACCTGCCTTTCCTATCCTACATCACAGGAAAATGCGGGAAGGCAAGGTTTAAAATCAACACTCTGCTCCCCTATCTACTGCAGCAGCCATCTTAAAAGCAGGAGAAACACTGATCTGAGCAGAGGAGGCAATCAGGGCACCAGTGAGGGCGAATATACATACACTTGAACATCATAAAGATGTCCCCACACCTAGCAGGCCATGACATAAGCTTTGCAGGCACGGCTTTCCCTGAAGACACATTACCGCCATGTAGCATTAAAAGAGAGACACTTTTCTAGCCCCTGGACTGGCATTGTGGCAGACCTTCTAAAAACACTGCAAAGGCAATTAAAGGCTATAACATATACACAGGTTAGTAGATAGAGTACAGATCTTTAGTTGTACATTAATTCCGCACTTACACATACCAATAGGGTACGGAGAGAAGGAATTAGAAGAAGGCTGCTGTTCTTTGGTGTGCAGGTCCGCCAGGCTTGAACCTGCTGGATGGGACGAGAAGCTGTCCAGTCCGGACTTGCCTGCAGGAGGATGTAATGGGGGATGAGGATGGGGAGGCTGCTGCTGCTTCATTAGCAAGGCCTGGGCTAGCTGGCGCTGATGTTGCTGTATCTGCTGCTGCATGTTATTGATTGTACGTGCAACCTGTAACACAAGTGCAAAAGACATGTGTAAGATACTGGCACACGGACAGACAGAAGATACATATACAAGACTGTACAGATAAATATTTACTGCTAAAGTAGCTTATACATGGGAATGTTATTTTGGTCAATTTGACCAAAGCAAAGCACAACTGTAGACCTCCATGTAAAAAACAAGCACGTTCCATGTTTTCCCACCAGAATAACCACAATCCCTATGCATTATTAGGATATGCCAAATCAGAGAGGGAGGTCCTCCACTTGCATTACCCCCCTGATTCAAGAGTAGCGCTTCTGACAAGCAGTTGTGGACGCAATGCTCTTGGTGCTCTTGTGGACGCAATGCATCCGTTTATTTTAGGCACATTTTCTCATTGCATACTACAAAGATATGTCATCACTTTTTATCTGAGCCGAAACCCATACAGATACTGAAAATAAATGGGCAGCAGCACTGTGACCCCTGAAAAAGTGATGTCTGGACACCAACGCTGCTGGCCATCGATGTGCAGAGAACTGCAGCTCAGCCCTATTCACATGATGGGGAAAAAAGTTGAAAGAAAATGTTAATAAAGGGACAGAATCGGGTGCTATAAACTATGTCGCTGGTTACAGATGGCCAAATGTCATCAGTTATTACGATCTTTTGTCTATGAAGGAGAAGTCATGTTCAGTTTTCCCAATTCTACAGAAATAGAGGGGGTCCGGCAGTAACCTGTTCCCAATTGGAGCATTGCGAATTTATATCAGAGGAGTTGGAGGATATAGCTGTCAGCATAATGCTTGTTCTGCCGGCAGCAAAGTGGCCAGCTTCACGCTAACAAAATAGGCTTCCAAAGAGAAGCGGAGAAATGTCTCTCTTATTCGGAATTCTGCCTTCCACTTGGCAAGTTTATGAAACTGAGCGTATAAGAACATTTTATTCGGGCACCCAAGGCAATGACTGAGCCACGCCAGACATTTGTGGCTGCCGGCAATCCAAACCAACACTCAAGTTTGCAGCCAGAGCTGGACAGAGATAAGCAGGTTTGACCTACTTGCTGCTCCTGTTGTCTCATGGGTCCGGAAACATTACGCTGAGCCTGTAACATCTGCTGCTGGAGTTGTAAACGCTGATACGCCTGCAGGTGCATGAGAAATAGGTCAGAGAGTGGCGACAACACAGGGCTTCCAAACGGCACCGCTCATTACTGGCACAAGTCTGCAGAAATCACTCAAGAACTAATAGAAATACATCACTATTTTACAACATGCAGCGGGCTAGACTCCAATATCCTCAGTACCCCTGTGCTGAAAAACTAGAGCGGGCATAAGAGTGCCAATGCTGCCTATGGCAACCTCTTAAGGTCCAAAATGTTTCCAGAAATGTTTCTTTGCATAAAGACGAAGGCACAGGGAATCGGGATCCTAAGCAGGCAAATCGTACTGAAGGATAGAAACGATTAGATGCTAAGTACTCACCAGCTGCAGCTGGTAGAGCTGGTTCAACATGGTCATATGCTGAGGATTAATTGGCGAGGTTAATAGTGCAGGGTTGAGACCAATGTTTTTTGCTGCAAACTGCAAAAGCTGTGCTTGAACCTGCGGAATAAGAAGAGCTAACATTTTATTTACTGGTTCTTTATTAATGCAAATGACTACTGTGTGTTACACAGCCTCAAAAGGACGGAAAGCCTCGGCACCAACTGTTAAGCAGAATTAGTAAGTATTAAGTCACTTCCAGTAATTCCCAAAGGTTTCTAGAAGATATTCAATGAACATAAGTACACAGACACTAGAAAACGGTTACATGATTACAAAGGTTGAAAAAAAACATAGGTCCATAAAGTTCAACTTTTCTACATCAATTGTTCATATTACTATTACTGTGCATGTCGTGTCTCCCCCTTTGATGTGGGCTCCGCGGTGAGCCCACATCAAAGTCGCAATATGTCAGCTGTTTTGTACAGCTGACATGCACGCGCAATAGCAGCGGGTGAAATCGCGATTCACCCGCCGCTATTAACCTGGTAAATGCCGCTGTCAAACGCTGACAGCGGCATTTAACTACCGCTTCCGGCAGCGCGGCCGGAAATGAGAGCATCGCCGACCCCGTCACATGATCGTGGGTCGGCGATGCATCAGGATCGTAACCATAGAGGTCCTTGAGACCTTGAGGCGCTCATTGCAAGCCTGCATTTCAGCTACATAGCACCGATCTGATGATCGCTGCTATGTAGCTGAGCCGATCGAGTGGTGCCAGCTTCTAGCCTATCATGGAGGCTATTGAAGCATGGCAAAAGTAAAAAAAAAAAAAAAAAAATGTTTCTAAAAATATGAAAAAATAAAAAAAAAATATAACAGTTTGAATCACCCCCCTTTCACCCCATCCAAAATAAAATAATTAAAAAAATTAAAAAAAATCAAACCTACACATATTTGGTATCGCCGCATTCAGAATCGCCCGATCAATAAAAAAAAGCATTAACCTGATCGCTAAACAGCGTAGCAAGAAAAAAATTTGAACCGCCAGAATTAGGTTTTTGTGGTCGCCGCGACATTGCATTAAAATGCAATAACGGGCGATCAAAAGAATGTATCTGCACAAACGTGGTATCATTAAAAACATCAGCTCGGTACACAAAAAATAAGCCCTCACCCGACCCCAGATCATGAAAAAAGGAGACTCTACGGGTATCGGAAAACGGCGATTTTTTTTTTTTTTTTTTAGCAAAGTTTTGAATTTTTTTTTCACCACTTAGACGCCTAACATGTCTAGGTTATGTTTTATCTATGAACTCGTAATGACCTGGAGAATCATAATATCAGGTCAGTTTTAGCATTTAGTGAAGCTAGAAAAAAACCCAAACAAAAAACAAGTGTGGGATTGCACTTTTTTTTGCAATTTCACCACACTTGGAATTTCTTTCCCGTTTTCTAGTACAAGACATGGTAAAACCAATGATGATGTTCAAAAGTACAACTTGTCCCGCAAAACAATAAGCCCTCACATGACCATATTGACGGAAAAATAAAAAAGTTATGGCTCTGGGAAGGAGGGGAGCGAAAAACGAAAACGCAAAAGGGCCGCGGCGTGAAGGGGTTAAATTAGCTATAACCATCAATGTTATGTGAATCCAGGAAATATTCCAGCCCTTTTCTAAAAGCTGTTATAGTGTCGGCCATTACTACCTCCTGTGGTAGGGAATTCCACATTCTGACTGCTCTAACTGTAAAGAACCCTTTCCTGTTTAGCTGCCAGAATCGCCTTTCTTCTACCCATAATTTCTAGCAATGGAGTATAGACAGGATTATTTGGAGCATCCCATTACATGATCCTGTATGACTCCTCAGACACCTGAAAGGCTCAAAGTAGTCGTCCATTTTTCATGACTGATTTATTTTCCCCCACATTGTTTATGTGAGTGTTAGCATATCTGTGTTTTACTTCAGGCCAAGGGGTCCACACACACACACACACACTCTAGTTTACCTATTCAAGACTCTGGGTCCATGAAAAGCTCAGACAGTAGACCAACCGCATCCTTACTGTGCCCTGGTGCTGTTTGTTTTTCACACATGGGAAACCTCCATGTGGTTTTTTTTTTGCACACAAGAAAAATTGATGAAACATTGACGGTAAAAACAGAGACTGACCAAATTTGACCCAGCACATAAAGTGAAAATAGTGTTTTCATGTATGCAAAATCATTGAGATCTGAATGACTGTAAGGCCAGAACATCATCTAGACTTTCCTGGAACATTTTACTGTTAGATAAGGTTCTTCCTGCATTTACACCCAAAAGAGTGTCCTTTTCGCATATGCCCGGTACCCACCCTTAAGGGGTTGAAGTAACTTATGGCACTCACCTTCTGCTCACACTTAGCACATCCTCCTTCTTTGTCTTCACCAACATGGAGGACTCACAGACAGACAGTGTGGACACGGTCACTGACTAACAACCGACAGTATCATGAGAAGACCCACTAAATGAACTAAGTGTTACACGCATAGATAAACTCCATTCACCAGTTTCATCCTCCTTTCCTATGTGCTACATTTTCTCACACAGAAGAATTACTGCATATAACCATACACGCAACGTGCATACATCGCCATTAATGCGCAATCTTCCCTTGAAGGTATATGTCAGGAAACAGCCCAGACAGACAGAAGAAAAATGATCGGTGTGCAGAGCCTTAAGGTCTCTTTACAGTTGACGATATCTCGGAGTGAAACGACCATTGATGGGTAAATATTCACCGATCAGCGGTCGTTTATGACCCCATTTACATCGGCAGATCGAGCCTCAGATGCGCACTGAACAATCAGTAGAAGATTCAGTGTGCATGAGCTGCCAATGTTCTCCGCAGCACAAGTCCTGTATACACAGGGCAAAGTGCTGCCGAGAAAGGGGATCTTTTGTTTGGTGGGTGATCTGCAGCCTGTTTACAGTGCACGATTATTGTGAAATGGATGCTCCTAGAAACTTCTGGACTCTCTCTAGAAACCTCTGCCTCTAACTATATACACAGGTTATACCATATCAGGAACACAAATAAATACTACTGTGATCCAAGAAGTGCCAAAGAGATCAATTAAAACTAATTACTTTTTATTTATAAATAATTTAAAATACAAACATACATATACAAACACAAAAATGCCTCAAAAAACAACCTATTGCGGTCAGCTTGAGCAGGACACTATTTTAAATCCAGCAACAAGAAGCACCCTGGGAGTATGGAAAATTCCACAAATATCAAGTCAAGTACATGATATCTTGAATGTTACAACTGCATAATATTACATAAATTCCCACTTGAATTACACCAATGTGGGGTTTTTTGACCGGTCAGTAGTCATGGTACACTGCTTCAAGTGTTGTTGAGGGTAAGGCTGCAATCACCACTGCATCTTAAATGCCTACCGTCCGCATCACATACCTTGACAATATAAGCGGTGCGCCCCGTCCCCCACACATATTACCTGCTCGGTGCCTCCTGTTACACGTGCTCAGCCAAATGGCGTGCTGTGTCCGCGAACAACACTTGAAGCAGTGTACCATGACTACTGACAGGTCAAAAAAAACCACATTGGTGTAATTCAAGTGGGAATTTATGTAATATTATGCAGTTGTAACATTCAAGATATCATGTACTTGACTTGATATTTGTGGAATTTTCCATACTCCCAGGGTGCTTCTTGTTGCTGGATTTAAAATAGTGTCCTGCTCAAGCTGACCACAATAGGTTGTTTTTTGAGGCATTTTTGTGTTTGTATATGTATGTTTGTATTTTAAATTATTTATAAATAAAAAGTAATTAGTTTTAATTGATCTCTTTGGCACTTCTTGGATCACAGTAGTATTTATTTGTGTTCCTGATATGGTATAACAGTTATATGGAGTGTTGCCCACTCCCCTCTTGGGGTTATGGGTTTGGGCGTTGTGCTTACACACTATATACACAGGATGACTGCTACAGATGAACAGATGCCAATAAATATGAAAAATCAAGATAAACAAACCTGAGGGGATAAAAACTGAGGCACTTGAGCACGAAGACTAGGCTGGGATGAGTTGAGAGGTTGCACTGGTGGCTGCTGTGGCTGTTGCATGGACCTGGCTTGTGCTGCTCCACTATTGCCAAACATGCCCAGATTGCCACTCTGTATCTATATGAAGTTAAAAGGGTCGTTAGAAATCAACATTGCATCAATCTAAATCATTGCATTAATCTAAATATACACAACTATTCATTTAAATGGTAAAAGGTTGCGGTGGCCTACTTATCAGGAGACAAACCGGGGATGTCACAGGTAATAGGATGTTGGCAGGGCTCTGGTCTGTTGGCCACAGATTACCAACGTGGCTGCTGTTCCGTGGTTTTACAAATATTTTTGCTGAAATCTACTTGCAATGGGCACAGCGATAAAACAAAGTAATTCAATACAGAAAGGCCCACAGATCCATGTTACCTGTCTAGAGGAATTCAAGTTCTGCATGTTTAGACCTGGTGTCATGCCACCAATGGCCTGGTTAGGGAGTGCACTATTTGGATGGGGGAGCTTCAGGCTTGGTGAAGGCAAAAATGGTGAAGTAGTGGGCTCTTCCATTAGGCCGCCATCCTGATTGGAAAGAGAGATGGTGAGCTGGAGGTGGTCCATCAGCACCAGAGAAAGGAGGCACAATTAAATGAGTTGAATAAGCAACAAGACAGTCAATGACAAAGGAAGGAAAGCAATGTTATCAGACTAAGATTTACAATATTTACTACTAGTCATCAAAGAGATCATCCAGAATAAAAAAGCCAATGTAGCTTTTACAGAGCTATAGTGGCCGAGAGGCCGGCATAGAAAAGTTCAGTCCAAGACTGCTGGAGCCCTAAATTCTCTTCTCAAGTGGCTGAACGTTACACCAGCTCTATGCTGGGTGCATGGGGGTCTGCGCACTAGGAGATTTATCAAGACGCGAAAAACAAAATGTGAATGTAAAAGTTCAGAGAGGACATAAAACGTTATATGCATCTCCCTCCTCCTTGTCTAGATGCACTTGGTTGGGACTGAGAAAGTTCCAGGTCACAGTGAGAATCACAGGCCCTCACAACGCTCCATTAATGGGAGAAATACAAAAGCTCTGGGTCTCAGAAAACGGCAACACAAACAGTATTATTAAATAAAAAAAAAAATTATATATATATATATATATATATATATATATATATATATATATATATATATATATATATTTTTTTTTTTTTATTTAATTTTATTTTTAATTGCATTTGGTTTTTCACTATTTCACCGCACTTGGAATTTTGTTTTGCCATTTTCTCTTGTTCTATGTGGTAAAAATAAATAGTGTCAGAATTCATCAGACAAAAACAAGCCCTCATATATCAAAGTTATGGTTATTCAAACAACGGGAGGAAAAATGAAAAAACAAAAATGAGGATTGGCTGTGTCCTTAGGGGGTTAAATAACAAAAATGGCAGCCTATTCTGCATATCTTTCATTTAAGTTTAGAACATGGTAATGTGGATTGTTCCTTTTAAGACTACGCATGATTGATGATTGACAACAGCTGTAATATTTCACTGCAGTCTTCTAATTTGTCCATGCTTTCTGAACCTAGGACGGGAGCCGGTAACGCAGCTTGGGAAGGCGAAGCTCTGTCACCAGGGATTTCTCATGACCTCATGGCTTTGCTGACATTTAGAAGGCGAGCACATGGCCAGATGTCTGTTTTTCTTCAGCTCAGCTGTTCACTGGGCTTCACCCCCACAACCTAGATTCTGCAGGACAGCAGACATCAAGTCTTCTCAGAATGTGACGCCAACTTGTATCTGTGACACAGCCGACCACACAAACGGCACCAGGCAATGCTATCCCTAGCAGCCATTACTAAAAAAAACACAGCAACCCGCACCACGGAGCAGAGAAGGTTATGTAGTGCAGCACTTACAGCAGACAAACTTTAGAAACATTCTCATAATTAACACTACATATTTTGGCACATTAAAGAACCACCTTTTCCCATAAATAACACTTGTAGAACAGACTGCTAAACAGCTACAATTGTGACATTGGATAATTTGGTTTCTGCGGGGTTCTAGTTACAAGCTGGCATGGAATGAGATGTATGTGCTGCAGAAGCAGTGCCACTCGTTACCTGATACTTCATGTCTCAGGTTAAGGAGAAGAAGAAGAGAGACAATGTGGAGCCAGGACACAAATAAAATGACTATATACAACTGGATTTTCTATTTGCAAAACTACAACTAAATTAAACAATAAGAAACCAAATTGTTATTACAACAGGTTAGAAAATAAAAGATCTGATTAGCCAACATGACTGTAGGTTTGTTATACAGGTTGGCCCACCATGACTTACCTCCTATACGTTGTCTAAGCAATAAACTGCTTGCTGCTGGAAGTCCAACCTCTGGGCAACCCCACAATCTCGGGCACAGAGTACCCGTGTCAAAATGGAGAGCTACTTGAGCTGCACTATGTCACTCTATCAGCCCCTTAGACCTTGACTAGAACACTTGTGAACATGTGGGACCATCACATCATCCAAATTGGGGACCCCAATGATTAGTAATTTATTACCCATCCTGTGCATAGGTGTTAAGTTCTTATGGTGGGCCAACCCATTCTACAGCATAAGAACGGCATGGTTTTGTGGAAACCTGGACAAAGTCACTTCTTGGAACCTTCCTATAACTTGACAAAGGAAATAAAAACTTAGGTTTGGATTCCATTACAGAAAAAAAATCTCCATTCTTCAACTACCTTGTCTAGGAAAGTGGGGCGGTCCATGGAAGACTCTTTGGAGATCGGTGGTGGGCGGCAGCTCAGGGGCTTGGCGACCATAGCATTATAGTCAGCCATTCCCAATCCACGTTTGTCCATTTCCACCTTCTTTTCCAGGAGAGCACCTGCAAAGTAAGGGATACAAAGTGTAACAGTCACAACGCAATGAAGACCCCTCAAATGTTTACTGCCACCAGTGTAAATTATACATGGGGACTAATGCCAATTCTCTTTGCATTACACCACATTCCTAGTCAAAGTGATCATACTTGTCAGTGAATCAAGCTTCTTGGCTGTCCATTCATGAATACTCACTCATGGCCTGGTCCAGGTTCATGTTGTTACTCTTCAAGGCCTCTTCCGCAGGCTCTTTCTGTGGAGGAGAAACTAAACTTCAGCAGCCAATAAACAGCAAAGTGTTCAACAATTTTCAATTTTACTGATTAATTCAATTGTCTCTGGCAATGACTATGTTCTTTAAAGGGTAACTGTACTTTGAAGTAACTTCACAAGAAGCTAACCTGTTTATGCATGATAGCACGACCTCTAGCTATTCTATGACTTTCTCTCATTTGTAATCCATTCTGAGCTGGTGGGAAGAGACTAGCAACTGTACCTCTTTCAGAATACAGAAATGTATTTCTGCTCTTCATTCCATAGTTAAAACACAGAGGGAAGCTACAGCATAGAATGTTTTATACAGCAGTACTGAGCTGTGTAAATGTGAATCCAGCTCGAGTGGGGTAAATGACTTGTATGAAAGCTCAGCAAAATCTTTCTGTGTAAATGTTTGTATTCTCACTCCTTCCTGCACCCCTCTCAATAGAGTATGGTAAGGTGAGGTAACCTAACACCTTACTGTGCTCGGTGAGAGTCTTGCCTTGAGCAAGATTGAATGGAACTTTTTTCCAGAGTAGATGATGAGTTCAAGAGGCAAGGAAGGGGAAGACATGGCTCATAAGTGAAGGTAAAAGCCGATTTCTCTGACAAGATGTATTAAAAGTTTCTTATATTCGTCTATTGATTTATGTAAAGTTTAATTAAATGAAAGTTCATTTCCCATTTTAACTTAACAGTAGAGAACCACCCTGATAAAAGAAAAAACTAAGGCATACTCATCTCCAGAATCCACATCAAGTGATACCACTTTGACCGTCTCTTCAAGACCAGAAACAACATCTTGACCACCAACCAATGATATTACTGCTGAATCCACCGTCAGGCTGCAGGGCCAGGTGACTGGTGGTCAGAATATCATAGTTTCTGCTCTGGCAGAGACTGTTGCTAGAGCGAGAGGGGTGCAATCTGGTGTCGTCTTTTTTTTTTGCCCCTCAGGTTGCTCCCCATTGTTAAATGTAAGAATGAAGTGGAAACGCTCTTTAAGCATCCAATACCTTTAAATATCCCATTTCAAATATAACTTACAGGAAAGCCCATGTCAGTGAGTTGTTTAGTCAATCGGGTCATAATCCAGGCCTCATCAGATTTATTTGGGGTCTTCATGCCCTGTTTTAATAAAAGTGGGAAAAAAATGCATTAAGAATTAAAAAAAAATTATTCAACAAAAGAGGATCTGTCTACTAAAATATATTCCTACTTGTACACACCTTGGAAAGTCCTTTCTTGAGGCCATTGCCCCAAGAATTGCAGGAGGAGTTACTGTCTTGAGAAGCAGCATTATTCCACATATCGTTTTCGTCATCCTCCCACTGATTGAGGCCAACTTCCTCTCCTCCACTTCCCCAGCTTTCTTGCATAGATTTTGGAGCTAGAATTGGGAAAACAATCAAACACTAAGAATGTTATGTTCCGATGTCTCATCAATATCTTCCGACTTTCACAGCATATATTGAGAATATTGTTAAAAAATGCATAACTGGATGTATCTAGTGAATGCATTCCAAAAATCCTATGCGAGTCCTGAGCTCACTTTACTTACTAGTACTGGGCTATACTACACCTAGATCACATTGGCTTATAAATGAGGAAAAAAAATAACCAAAAATTTGTCTTAAAAGAACTCCGCTCTCCTGATATGTAATTTTTACTAAATATTTAAATTCTTCATGAAATTCTGAAACATATTTCCTTAGATCTCTGTATTGTAACAGTCCTTTATTATTGACAAATTGGAGGTGGTCAGTTGGGGTGTGTCTCGGACCTTAACTGATATGATACTGGTAGAATATCTATCCAATGGATAAATTATAGGAAAAGTAAAAAAAATACATAGAATAAAAACTAAAAAAAAAAAAAAAAAACTGACTGCGCACCTGGTTTGCACAGCACAGGGGCAGCAGTTTGAGCACTTGTCCTTCCGTAAGATCCAGGAGACTCTGAAGAGCCATCGGCCCAACCTGAACCACTATTAGAAGGCTTGCCCCACGCTGAAGTCCCATTGTCAACTGCAGCAGACGGAGACGGAGGTTCCCTCCAAGAGGCTTCAGTCTTTGAATGGACAGGGGGAATATCTCCCCAGCCTGCAAATTAAACAACATTATCAATTCTAGAGTAGAGCCTTGTCTTTCATTAATATTATATTGGACTCGACAATGTCCTTTAATATGAATAGAACTGAGCTGCAATAACATACACAACCATTGAACAGGAACAGCACTGCTTTGGGGGTAAAAAAAAAAAAGTAGACTTAAAATTCTGGACAATCCCATTAAGAAAGAATGCCTAGATGCAAATATTTCTGAAAACGTGGATGTGAATCTGCATTACGTATGATGGAACCATTATTACATAAGCCTATTATATACTATCGTGAATCCGTTCTCTGCATAATACATAATAAAAGTACTTATCAACGAGAAAGGGTCATTTTGATTTTTAGGAATTTCATTGTTTACTTCTATATTCAGAACCACGGGCGCAATTTTTGCCACTTTAGTGCCTAGAACATAATTGTTACAGCTCCTTGTCACATTAGTTGTGCCAAGTGACTCTGACGGCCTGCTGCTGGCCATGGCAGTGTGCCATTATGTGCAATCTATCGCCCAACTCAGGGCCTGCAGAAGAGGACTTTTACCAGCCAGGCAGGAACATCAATGAAACAGCAGAGTCTAGGAAAAGAGAATTGTATTGTGACATTTCCAAACCCTGCCATAATCCACCCCTTCACCATAATGGCTCAAAATAAAAAATAGCAATTTAGGATAGATTTTCACAAACAATTCCCAAATATAAATATATTTTTGTTTCAACTTGGAAACGATTGCAAGATAAATCTACAGTCATTGGAAAAAGAGACCACAAAAAATACTGTTGGCCCATGCATTATGGATGTACCTACACACCCCATTCCCTTTGTCCTTTCCCTTCCTCGGTTGAACTAGATGAACATGTGTATTTTTTTAAACCATACTATTCCACTATTTTATTTATTTATTTAATTTTTTTTTTTACATCCGCCATAGAGAAATGGGCCTTTTTTGTGCAATGCATCCAATATACTAACTTTAGGGTCTTTACCAATGGGTCGTCGCCCACAGAAAAATTAAAACACTGCCATGATTGGATGCACATAACAGAAAAAAATACACATAAATGTGCATATACACACAAATATCAGGGGCTACTGAAATATAGCTGTCCTAGCCTAGAAAATAAAACCCCTACGTTTTGGAAGTGATACTATTTTATTCAACATAATCGCCTTTCCACTCTTTACATTTAATGCATCAATCAAAAAGTAATTTTAATAGATTGGAAAAAAAAAATGTTATCCTGTTCTGCAAACTACGACTCCAATTGATTACCATCTTGTTTGTTGTATATTTTCATGCTTTCAATAATTTTTTGAGTTTCAGAAAAAGAATCACCACATGGGGCCAAATCAGGAGGATACAGCAGATGATTAAGGCGCCTCTGGAAAGTTTTTTACTTAAGCTTCAATCTTTAACGGACGTTGATAACTTCTCAATCACAATTTCAAATATATTATATATTTATATTACATACATACACACGCACACACACGCGCACAAACCGCGCGTGTGTGTGCGTGCGTGTGTGCACGCGTACACACGCGCACACCGCGCGCGCACACACACACACGCGCGCACACACACACACGCGCGCGCACACACACACACACACACACACATGCGCACACACATGCGCACACACACACACACGCGCGCACACACACACACACACACACACACACAGATTATCAAAACTGCAGTACTTAGGACTGCCCCGATTAGGGTCACCGTGAAGTGGTGGGATTTAGTGATGAGCGAGTATACTCGTTACTAGAGTTTCTCCAAGCATGCTCAGGTGATCTCCGAGTATTTGTTAGTGCTCGGAGATTTAGTTTGTGTCCCCATAGCTGCTAGACAGCTTGAATACATGTGGTGATTCCCTAACAAACAGGCAACTCCCACATGTATTCAAGCTGTCTAGCAGCCGTAAATCATGCAGCTACGGGGACACAAACTAAATCTCCGAGCACTAACAAATACTCGGAGATCACCTGAGCATGCTCGGAGAAGAAACTCGTGTAACGAGCATACTCGCTCATCACTAGTGGGATGGCTTTTGCATTTTTTTGATCAAAAACATGTTACCTAAGTACCCTATATTATTTTCATGCACTATGCTGTTTATTTATTTACTGCAGGGTATTTAATCATTATGTTTCGGTCTTCGTGTTTTTCTGTTCAGTGGCCAGTGTGAACGTGCGCTAACATGCTACATGCACACCAGTTTATATCACAGTTCATACCTTTGGGTCTTTTCAGTCTGTTTGCATCATGTACATATAAAGGTGTGGCCTGCCTTTTAGAGATAGGACTGTCCCAACTATGGTCACCGTGATGAGGCGGGATGGCTTTTGCATTTTTTTCTTAATCAAAAAACATGTTACCTAAGTACCGTATATTATTTTCATGCACTATGCTGTTTATTTATGTTATTATGTTATTTATGCTGTTTAGGGTATTCAATCATTATGTTTCTGTCTTTGTTTTTTTTCAGTTTCATAAATCTGCTTCTTAATTTCTGCTTGATAGTAAGTGAAATGTTACATTGGCTGCCAGTGTATATCTACAGGTCCTGCAGACTTTGCAGTGTAGTCTATGAGATGCAATTTCACACTGCTAAGAGCTGACAGTGATAAACTGATCACCAGCAGGAGGCAGGGGAGACAAGCTGAAGAAACACATAAGATACAATGAGTCTCCACTCTGTAGATGAGGACAGCATGTCTATGTCAATGATTTTTCTCTGCCTGTTATTAGATGCAAGTACTTTTTTTTTTTGTTTACTTACATAATGCCATCATATTTCACAGCATTTTACAGACATTACCATCACTGCATCACTGTTCCCAAGGGGGCTCACAATCTAAATACCCCATCAGTAAGTCTTTGGAGTGTAGGAGGAAACCCATGTAAACACAAAGTGAAAAGGTATTGACGAGGCAGAGGCATTATATGAAATACAGTCTGCATGAGGGATAACAGAGGAAAGCAAGAATAAATATCGTAAACCACACAAAAATAGTACATCAACTAAAACAGGCAGGCCAAAACAAGAATCTCCATCGTATTTTCTAGTAGCCTCTCCTACATTATAGAAGCACTAAATAGCTTAAAAAGTCCTAAAAAGCACTAATACCATTCATTCCTGTGGTCATCTATTATTATTTTTAATTTAAAGGAGAGATTACATCTATTCTAATTTATAAAGGGGTTGTCCGGTCTAGTCTGCAGTCACCTCATGTGACAGCATACTGATGAATCGTGAAGGTATGCAATGCGCATACAGTCATGATTCCCCTGTCTTCCCAGTGCTGGTGGGCAGCCTCCTGAATGCATGAAAGCGATTAACATACTTGAAGTCACATGCTGACTTTTCTCAGGTGACTTCATTCAATAGAAGTGAACTTAGAAAAGCGCAGGCGTGCAGTCAAAACGTGACCACAAGTGTGTAGATTGCATACATACGGCCACGTTACTGCCTACTCGCACGTGGCATACAGAGAAATCGAGGCAGTATGCATATTGCACACTATCACAATTTGGCAGTCCGCAGTCACACAAAGCGAGTATAAAACAAAAAGAAAAAATACAGATGTGTTGTTTCAACCAAGGAAGCTTATGGGCAACATTTGCCAGTCTATGTCCATACAGTGACAAAAGGCAGGAGCCTTCCATAAAATGTAAGCATTGGGAAATATTCACAACATATAAATCCAACTGAAGGTTCAAACATGGTGTGAACAAAGCCTTACAAAGATTATTGGTGGGAAAGACTGGTAAGCATCAGCCTTAAAGGGGTTTTCCCACGTACAAAATAAAATTGTATTCACTAGATCTTGGAATAATTATATCTTCCACAATACGAAGTGATTTAAAAAAAAAATGTTCCTGTGCTTATAAATGTGCCCCTGCTGTGTACCGTGTAATGGCCGTGTCTGACCGCACAGGAACATGGTCTGATCACACCACAGCTCCTGGGAAGCAAAAGAGTATACAGACGGACAGCTGGGAATCTTAGCTGATTCTTTCTGTGAGGTTAAATATTTCCTTGCCTGTTTTTAAGCAATGTTTTACCTCCCAAAAAGAATCAGCTGCGATCCCCTGCTGTAATGCCTGTATACTTTTTTGCTTCCTCCCCTGCCCAGGAGCTGTGGTATGATCCAACCATGTCCCTGTAGGGTCAGACACAGCCATTACACAGTACACAGCAGGGGCACATTTATAAGGTTATCTCATCACAGGAACATTTTTTTGATCACTTCCTATTGTGGACTTTATTTTCATCCCAAGATCTAGTGAATAAAATGAACTTTTGTTCATGGGATAACCCCTTTAGTTTAATATATCCATGCTCTTCCATAGATGTCTAAATGGCAGACATCCCCTTCAGCTCAGTCTATGTAGGGTATTTGTGGCTCAAAATCATATAGTGTAAAAACTAGCTTACACCACTATAGAATTGATATATTTGGCACAGGTGGTTTATCCTAAAATTAATATGTTGTTAAAAGGAAAAAAAATAATAAAACAAATAAATATATATATATATATATATATATATATATATATATATATATATATATATATATATATATATATATATATATATATTTTTTTTTTAAAGAAAAAAATAATAATAATAATAACAGAAGAAAAAGGTAATGTGAACAAAACCATGGTACATCGAGGGAGGAAAGTGATTGCTTATGCTAGACCAGTATGTGGGTAGGTGCCCAGGAGATTCTGTCCCAGGTTTCCAAAACGGCTGCCTATGGTCCCACTGATCGGTGGCAATCATGGGGTCCCCTTCACTACAGTAGGCCAACATACACAGCAATAGGCAAAACACGTGAGCACTGCTACGGTGGTGCACAGGTAGGTTCCCAAACCATATACATGTGATATATAAAGAACCTGGCACTCAACTTGAATTTAAGGAATTTATTCTGTAGTACGATCAAAACGTTTTGGCCTGGTGTGGCCTTCGTCAGTTACGTACAGTAGAATGACTGAGTGTCCACTCAGTAGATCCGATGGTTCTATAATTTATCTGTAGTCTGCTTTTTGTAACGAGCAGAAAGCACTTCTGAGTGCTGATGGTGTGCGGGTCTTGACGCGGTCTCCACCGCTGTCAGAGTGATGCCCGGAGTGTCACTCCGACAGCGGTGGACACCGCGTCAAGACCCGCACACCATCAGCACTCAGACGTGCTTTCTGCTCGTTACAAAAAGCAGACTACAGATAAATTATAGAACCATCGGATCTACTGAGTGGACACTCAGTCATTCTACTGTACGTAACTGACGAAGGCCACACCAGGCCGAAATGTTTTGATCGTACTACAGAATAAATTCCTTAAATTCAAGTTGAGTGCCAGGTTCTTTATATATAACATACACAGCAAGTCACCATTTTATAAGAATTACCCAACAATAAGAAATGTTGGCACTGCCCGTGCAGTTTTATCGCTAAATTTGCAACTGCAAAGATATGGAGCCCTACACTGGTTTCTGTATCTACGGATTACCCCAAGTCCTTGTACAGGTCCAGATAAAGAGGAGAATGATCAATAGTAGGCTTTGGCTCTGGTTGCATACACTGAAAAAAAGAGCAATGCATGGTCCAAGGTTTAGTGCGATTTAGGTTTAGGTTTAGTAAAACTCAGTCTGATCAAACCCCCCTTTATTTCCACCATGACTCGCTCATTACTATGGGAGACACATGGTGCAGAGACAGATACAATACTATTCCCATTATAGACAGCTTGGAAAGGACACTTAAGCCGGCTAAGAACAAAGAGGTAGCATCTTAATAAGCAGATCTACCTTTCTCTAATCCTGCCAGTGCTTTCAGAAGGGAACAAACAGCAGGTGTGTCACTATGGAGGCGACATTGATACGCTGGTCATTCTGCCATTATAGACTTAAGTCTCAGGCGGTTGCAGTAGAAACAGATATGATCCTGTTATAGGCGACATGCTGTTCTTTAGGATGATTGCACCAGTTAGTTGCAGGCTTCCTTAGGCCGGATCCCGATATGGAGAGTGTTGAGAATTATGCACCAAAGCAATGTCATTATAAAGTATACATATGGATGCGAGTTTCAAAACCCATCGGCACATAGTAGAAAAAAAAAAAAAAAATTATATATATGCTTTCATGACTCCTTTGAACACTCTTGGCATTCTCTTGATGAGCTTCAAGAGTCACCGGGAATGGTTTTCACTTCACAGGTGTGCCCTATCAGGTTTAGTAAGTGGGATTTCTTGCCTTATAAATGGGGTTGGGACCATCAGTTGTGTTGAGCAGAAGTCTGGTGGATACACAGCGGATAGTCCTACTGAATAGACTGTTAGAATTTGTATTATGGCAAGAAAAAAGCAGCTAAGTAAAGAAAAACGAGTGGCCATCATTACTTTAAGAAATGAAGGTCAGTCAGTCCAAAAAATTGGGCAAACTTTGAAAGTGTCCCCAAGTGCAGTGGCAAAAACCATCAAGCGCTACAAAAAAAACTGGCTCACATGAGGACCGCCCCAGGAAAGGAAGACCAAGAGTCACCTCTGCTTCTGAGGATAAGTTTATCCGAGTCACCAGCCTCAGAAACCGCAGGTTAACAGCAGCTCAGATTAGAGACCAGGTCAATGCTACACAGAGTTCTATCAGCAGACACATCTCTACAACAACTGTTAGGGCTTGTTTCCATTTGTGAGAAACAAGTCCATGTCTCGCATGTGGAAACCAAGCTCTGGCGCCGGCACTTTGGAGCGGAGCGTGCAGCTCCATGTGTTGCTATGCGGCCGCACTCTCCGCTCCCAAGTGCCGGCGCCAGAGCTTGGTTTTCACATGCAAGACACGGACGTGTTTCTCGCAAATGGAAACAAGCCCTTAAGAGGAGACTTTGTGCAGCAGGCCTTCATGGTAAAATAGCTGCCAGGAAACCACTGCTAAGGACAGGCAACAAGCAGAAGAGACTTGTTTGGGCTAAAGAACACAAGGAATAGACATTAGACCAGTGGAAATCTGTGCTTAGGTCTGATGAGTCCAAATTTGAGATCTTTGGTTCCAACCACCGTGTCTTTGTGCGACGCAGAAAAGGTGAACGGATGGACTCTACATGCCTGGTTCCCACCGTGAAGCATGGAGGAGGAGGAGGTATAATGGTGTAGGGGGGCTTTGCTGGTGATAGTGTTGGGGATTTATTAAAAATTGAAGGCATACTGAACCAACCAGCATGGCTACCACAACATCTTGCAGCGGCATGCTATTCCATCCGGTTTGCATTTAGTTGGACCATCATTTATTTTTCAACAGGACAATGACCCCAAACATACCACCAGGCTGTGTAAGGGCTATTTGACCAAGAGGGAGAGTGATGGGGTGCTACACCAGATGACCTGGCCACCACAGTCACCAGACCTGAACCCAATCGAGATGGTTTGGGGTGAGCTGGACCGCAGAGTGAAGGCAAAAGGGCCAACAAGTGCTAAGCATCTCTGGGAACTCCTTCAAGATTATTGGAAGACCATTCCCGGTGACTACCTCTTGAAGCTCATCAAGAGAATGCCAGGAGTGTGCAAAGCAGTTATCAAAGCAAAAGGTGGCTACTTTGAAGAACCTAGAATATAAGACATAACAACTGAAAATGAAGATAGATATAGATATAGATATAGATATATATATAGATATATATATAGATATATATATAGATATATATATAGATATATAGATAGATATATAGATAGATATAGATATATATATAGATATATAGATAGATATATATATATATATATATATATATATATATATATATATATATATATATATATACACACACACACACACATACATACACACACACACACACACATACATACATACATACACACACAGAAATGCAATCTAGCCACAGAATTTTGAAATTCAATATACATTATGTTGCAGAGAAGTGGAAGATTTTTGCTGCAAATTTTACCCATTGTACAGAAGATTAGCCACAAATTTGCAAATATGATCCTCAAACTATGTGATGCATAGCTTTTTTTTTTTCTTCCAGTATAGCAACCTTCACACGTGCATTTTTGGGTCAGCATTTCCATCAGTGTTTTGAACCCATTCTTGATTTTGGCTCCCACATACTGATGCGTGCTGCATACTGAAGAGGACAAGAATACGCAAAGTTTTAGGCTATGCTCACACGCTGTGGATTTTGCTGCGGATCCGCAGCGTTTCCGGAGCTGCGGGTCCGCAGCAGTTTCCCATGCATTTACAGTACAATGTAAACCTATGGGAAACGCAATCCGCAGTGCACATGCTGCGGAAAAAAACGTGCGGAAACGCAGCGGTTTACATTTCGCAGCATGTCAATTCTTTGTGCAGAATCTGCAGCGGTTTTACACCTGCTCCATAGAAGAAAACCGCAGGTGTAAAACCACAGTGGAATCCGCACAAAAACCACGGTAAATCCGCAGTAAATCCGCGATAAATCTGCAGGAAAAACGCAGTGTTGTTTGCCCTGCGGATTTATCTTATCCGCTGCGGAAAAATCCTCAGTGGACCATTCTACGTGTGCACATACCCTAAAAGTGTCTTATCGGCATAAGCTATCCTACATAAAAAAACCTTAAAGGGGTTGTCCAGAATTCGGACAACTCCTTCTTAAAAACTATATTCCCAAGTGTAAAATAAAAATAACATATCATCTACTCCAAGGGCTTACTTGAGATTGTTATTCCATGTGATCAATGAAGCCAATAAGTAATTGTTAATTGGCTGCAGTTCTCACACTTCCTTCAGATGTCAAAGGTTCATCTGAAGGAAGTGTGAACGTTGTAGCTCATTTTGCGGTTGCAGAGTGCCTGCAGTGTTCACGTGGCATAACAATTTATTGCAATTCCAGGCTCCGACATCATTGAAATGGCACTGATGAAGGAGGTGAATCTCTCTTATTTATATTTAACTCTGGAGAATATAGCATTTAAAGGGAGCCCGTCACCATGAAAATGCAGTCCAGTTGCAGGAACCCGGATTCTGATGCTCTTTTTCTGTTTGTTTTGGGTCGCTTCATTGCAGAAATATTCACAATTATTGCTTTTGGAGCGTAGTATGTGAAATTTCCGGTTGTAGTCCAACTGGGGGTTCCTTCAGTTGTCTCTGAGTGTGTGCACTTTCACAGCTCGGCAGCTGATCTAGCAATCTGTGAGGCAGGGGTAAAAAGCGCACGACACTAGAGAAGACTTTGAAGATACCCACACTATGACTGCAACCAGAAATATCACATACTGCGCTTCAAAAGCAACAAATGTGAATATCTCTACAATGGAGCGACACAGCACAAGCTGGAACAGAGCAGCAGAATCGGTGGAGCTTAGTGATTTTACAAGGCATTTAATTCAATTTTTGAGCAAATGACAAGAATCTCTTTAAGGGATTGTCAGAGTAGTGCATATCCCCTTTAAGACACAGAAATATACTGTATAGAGTAGAAATTTACTTTGCTCAGAATAAATTTGTAAAACGCCCACTACAGAGTCACATTCACTCTCAAAAGAAATCAATGGGGCCTAAGAATACAGATCTGTGTTTTCATGCGAGATGTCAATGGAGTCGTATTACAGGTGGGTATTTTTAGGCCTCATTGACTTTTATGAGAACAAGGATCCATAACAGGGATACAGAAGTCAATGTGACTCAATGAAATCTAATGTTATAAATCAGGCTCTCTACTTGGGTTTTTTCACACCAGTTTCTGGGCATGTGAACACTTATTTTTGCAGACAGATCACGGACCTATTACAATCCATATGCCTTTTCACATGTCCTTTTGTAGCAGACACATGATCCCCCCCAAAAAAAAGTACACCTGTCCTACCTCACAGAAAGAATCAGCTGTGATCCCCTGCTGTCCTGTCCGTATACTCTTTTGCTCCCCTCCTGCCCAGGAGCTGTGATACCATCAGACTATAATCTTGTACGGTCAGACACAGCCATTACACAGTACACAGCAGGGGCACATTTATAAGATTATCTCAGCACAGGAACATTTTATTTATACATCCAATGGTGGAGTTTATTTTTTATTCCAAGATTTGTTGATTAAAATGTACTTTTGTACATGACACAACCCCTTTAAAGGACGTGACTGGTCTATTATTTTGGCAGCTTCAGATTAGAAGCCGCCACTTATTACCGTATATATACAGAATGTTAAAAAAAAAAGCCACTGCAAAAGACGTCCATAAAGACATAAAAAAAGAACCTTCAGGTAAAACTCTGCTGGCGTTTTCCTGAAGCACATTTTACTTCAAAAACTGTGTGGTACAACGGCATCTAAAATATGCACCATTTGAACATAAGAATCTGTCACCAGGTTTACCGGGGTTATAGACAGCTCAAGAAGGACTTCATGACAGCAGGTTTAATAGTCCTCTAGTGATAATCTCCTGCTGATAAAACACTGGATTTTATTGAAACTAGAGCAAGCTGACACATTGCTACAATCAGAGTATCTGTCTCTACATTATGCTGCTCTCAGATAAGGTGACAAAAACCTGGTAACAGATTCCCTTTAAAAGTAGTGTTGGAGAACTCTACCATAATTATGAGAGCAAGCGACAAGAATAAAAAGGTCTACTTAAAGAGAATATATCATCAGGTTTTGGCTATGTAATCTGAAGACAGCAGGGGATAGAGGCTGAAAACACAGAATTCACAGATGTGTCATATGTCAAAGTATGTGCTGTTTACTAACTGTGAAAGATTTATCACTAAGAGGTTAACAACTATGCACCTCACTGTCCATGAACTTCATACACAGAAAGCTTTGTCTGGGCGGGGTTAGCTTTCCCAGCTCTGCTTCATTCTAAATCTAAAAGCTCTGATTGTATCACCACTGCTGCACCCAGTAAACTAAGTGATACATCAGTGGATTCAGGGTCTCTTTTCCTACTTTACGCTGCTCTCAGATGGAGTAGCAAAAACCTGCTGATGGACTGCGTGTCTGAAACGCGCGTCGGGGTGCACATTACCTAGCCGCTGGCAGCCTGGGATCATTCCCCTGATTTATTGTAAGTAATTGGCATCCCTATTGCATCTGCACATAGCACTTTCTATTGCTTTTCAGCCTGTGTTTTTGTAATTTTTGCACAAAATGTTCCCCTGGTGGTGATTAATTTGTTGCACATAGCACTTTATTCTGTCACTATTTCACCATGATCTTTTGTGATTTTTTTGTGAGACTTTTTGAGATTTTTTGTGATATTGATGCATATCTTTTTATCACTGGCACACATGCGCTTTTATATATATATATCTATTATTCATTTACCTTTGGTGTGCATATGTGATAGATTGCCATTTTATTCTGTGGCATATTATGAGGATTTGGCTTGCCTTGTTATTTTGCGGCTTGAATTGTGCACATTTTTCTTGGAATCTATCTATATATTTATTTTTTAATTTTTTTTAAAAATGTTTGTCACTATTGCTATTAAATAAATAAAAATTATTTTTACATTACCAATATTCCCTGTCAAGTTCTCATTGGTTCGGGTCTTTATGTTGGGAGCTTTAGTTTTAATTTTTACATAGTAGGCAGCCCACCCAGCATTACTACTCACTGCAGAATACCATTGATGATGCTAATAAAAATTTATAATACATTGGTGTCATTCGGTTGTTCAGCCACACAGAATTGGGTAGCCATATATATTGTAGCCACAGTACTGTAACATTTGCCACAATGTAAGTAGAAATGTAGAAGTTTGAGGAATTTATGAAGTTGAAAATATGTAAGAATGCAGAGTCTTGCTGAGTCTATGGAGAGATTTTCCTACCAACTTCCTGTCAAGTAATCCAAAAAAATGCAAACTGCGGGCCGCCTCTCCTTAGCTGGAAATGGCAGCTAAGTAGCTTTCCTTTCATTTCATAGAAAAGGCTGCTAAATATCATCTACATCCGGGAACTATAAATTATCAATGCATATTTAGATAGTTTTCTGATATACTGGTTGGTATAGCTTATGCCATAAATATATAAAACAAGAAAAAGAAAAAAGGGGGAATCCACTTGAATGTCACAAACAAGGGTCATCAGAACCTTGGCAAGTCTCCCATATACCAGAATAGAGAGTGACTCGTTACATACATGGACATGTCTGCTTCCTTTCTCTACTTGGATGACTCAGGAACCCCATCAAGTAGGAGAGGAATAAGGGAGACCTCAGGATCTCAGAGACGGACCAGCATCTACTGGACATATGGTTATGCACCTAGGCTCGAACTTGCCACAGGAGAACAGGTGCATCTACTGGAGATGTGGCTAAGCAACTAGGCTCGGACTGGCCACAGGAGAGCAGGTGCATCTACCGGAGATGTAGTTATGCAACTAGGCTCGGACTGGCCACAGGAGAGCAGGTGCATCTACTGGAGATGTGGTTATGCAACAAGGCTCGGACTGGCCACAGGAGAACAGGTGCATCTACTGGAGATGTGGTTATGCAACAAGGCTCGGACTGGCCACAGGAGAACAGGTGCATCTACTGGAGATGTGGTTATGCAACAAGGCTCGGACTGGCCACAGGAGAACAGGTGCATCTACCGGAGATGTAGTTATGCAACTAGGCTCGGACTGGCCACAGGAGAGCAGGTGCATCTACTGGAGATGTGGTTATGCAACTAGGCTCGGACTGGCCACAGGAGAACAGGTGCATCTACTGGAGATGTGGTTATGCAACTAGGCTCAGACTGGCCACAGGAAGATCTACTGGACATGTGGTTATGCAACAAGGCTCGGACTGGCCACAGGAGAACAGGTGAATTTCCTGGTGGACTCCTAGACAAATCAGTTCAACACCAAATGCAATCAATGTCTAAGATGTAAAACTCTGTTTTTAAAGAGCTCTTATCATGATTTTGATATATTATATTATCTTTCACTTCTTATCCCAGTGTTATTATGTATATTTTATTAGGCTGCAACTAGACTACAGGTCTCCAAATATCTGAATGAGTCTGTACGTTGGAACTTTTAGACAGCGACAGATTTGACCAATTATATTCACTCTTGTAGACGGTGAGCCCTCATGGACAGGGTAATCTCTCCTTCTGTACCAGTCGTGATTTGTGTTGTTTATTATTTATTAAATTACTGTACTTGTTTTTTATTATATATACACACACTCCTTTTTCACATGTAAAGTGCCATGGAATAAATGGTGCAATAATAATAATAATAATAATAATAATACTGCCTTCCAGTAATTTAGTGTTCACATGACAGGTCAATGAATTGTTAGAATTAAAAATACTGTTAAAGGGGAATTCCTATCTTGTCATATTATGATATATCACAAGGAAATGTAATAGTGATTTGATTGGTCAGACTCTAACCTCTAGGACTTTCACTTTAAATCTAAAGAATAAGAATACAAAGGTCTCCTCGTCCTTTTCCTTGCTTAGTGGCGCTGTTGTACACCCACCGAGCGGAAACAAACAAGTGTGTAAAACGGTGTTGCAATTGCATGCACATAGGGTGGTAGTGAGCGCCACTCTGCAGGGAAAATCTATAAACAAGTCACAGCTCATAAGTAATCATGTGGCCCCATTATGCTAAGGAGCATTGTCCATTTAAGCAGTGCTGTTAATATGGCATAATTTTTAATGTTTGGATGAAACCTTTAAGATACATTATAGTGGAGGCAAACTAGCAGAGAGAAACAAAAATATTGCAAAAATGTTCAGAAAGTGATATTGATTGAGATTTGTTGAATTGATTCAGTCTGTTGAAAAGCCCCGTTAAGAAAAACAGATGAAATACATAGTGTTACATTTGTGATTTCATGCTAATATAATTATTTTATACTCATAACAATCCCATAGGCTCAAGTTCTTGAAGGAAATAAGAGTAGCAAAGAAATTTACAGAAATATAGATGATGAAACAAAATACTAACCTGGACCAAGTAACGGGGATCGGTTTTGCTGGGCACTTGACTGATGAGGTGGCTGTGGTTCAACCAAACTAGTACTTGGAGGAGTGATTGGGGTGGTGTTGGCGTTCGGTGATGGGACAGTCTGAACCACGGTGTTATTTCTATCCCACATATTTACAGTTTTACTACTGTAATTGCTCGGGTCTCCCCAAGCTGAGGTACCATCATCAATTTCTATTTTACGGCGTATGGACGGTGGTGAAGGCTCTTCCCAGCCACTAGGGTCAGAATTTGCATCCTTTTGCTTGACTGATGGAGGTGATGGCACTGGTCCTCCAACCCACCCGGATCCAGCCTGTTTAACAGACGTAGCACCTCCCCAGCCACTCACATTGTTGTCTTGGGGTTTGTTACCCCAGTTTTGCTGAGGAGTTTTCAAGGGTTCCCCCCAGCCTGTACCCGGATTTGCCTTAGTGCTTGTGCCATTTCCCCACCCACTGGTCCCAGCCCGGGAATTTTCACTCCACCCTGTTCCAGACTTTCCATCAGTGTCCCACCCAGCTGCATTTTTCTTCCCATCAGTCATATGTGTTGGAACAGGTGGGACATCATTCCAGTCTCCCCCACCAGCTGGCCAGCTGGGATTTGATTTCTGTCCCTCTCCCCAGCCTTGGGGTTTGGACTTGTGAGGCTCACTCCAAGTTGGAGACTTGTCCTCTTGATTAGTGGGCCCGCTCCAAGCGTGACCACTTTTGGCAGCAGCATTGACAACAGTAGAGCTTGCAGGATCTCCCCACCCCCCTGGACCATTTGGCGCTTTATTTTCTACCCAACCTGCATTTACAGGAGCAGATATAGGTTGGGGGCCAACCCATCCTGATACTGAAGAGGTATTTGTACTGTTCATGATGGACCCTTCACTCTTCCGCCCTGAGTTTGGGGGCTGTGTGTTTGTACAGCCCCAAGCTTCAGTCCCAATAGTCTTCTTGTCAGGCCGCTGAAATTCATCAAATTCCCAAGCAATATTTTGCTTAACTGGGACCTGTCCCCAACCTGTGTTGGAGAGGACCCTTGGATCAAGGTCTTGTCTTGGCAACTGCATCTGCCCCTGATCTGGCGAACTCTTGTCCCCTTGCTGAGATTCTCCGATCCTTCCTTCATTTTGATTTCCAGCACTGTCGTTTGATGATGCCCCAGACGATACAGATTTGGCCCTTGAGTTAGTTTGATCACTTCCCTGCTGAGGAGGATTCTGAATGGTAATACTATCCCACCCTGTTGATCCTTTTCCATTGATGTCATTACTGGAATGCTGGTTTGGAGCCTTAACCCATTCACCATTCATGTTGGTGTTTGTGCCACGGTTTGGTTGACTCCAAGGTCCAGAATGCATATTTCCATTACTTCTTCCTCTACCCCATGCCAGTACTCCTGGGCTGGTAGGTGGTCCTGAATCCCATGCGCTAACACCTGTTCCATCTTTCTGAGCTACACATCCTGATCCATTTTGTTTAGCATTTACTGCTGTACTAGCAGTATCTCCAGTTTCCTGATTAAACCCAGAACTGCAGTTTCCAGTTGCAGGGCCACCTGGTGATAAACCCCAGACCGAACTGCCTGTGCCATCACCACCAACTCCACTTACTTGGGAAACTGAACCATTAGCACCAGGAAGGCTTTGCAGGTGTGGTGGGATGATGCTCCCCATTCCAACAGCCATTCCCCAGTTGGGCAGTCCATTTGTCTGCATTGCATTAATGGGGTTTGGTGAAGAATTCATGGGGTTAGTGTTATTTGGTCCATCAGTGTTAAGGTTCTGAGGTTGTATGCTGAAAGACACATTCTGAGAAGTGGACGTTTGTGGTTCTGTGCTCTCTTGTGACTGCAAATTTCTCCAAGCACCTAAGGTACCTGCAGTGTTTCCATTCTGGTTGCTGATATTCTGACCTATGGCACTGACTGGACTGCAAATATTTGAAGGGTTACCTCCACTTAAAGTTCCTTCATGTCCAAGAACAGGCCAGGCAGCTGGATTGGCATTAGGGTTAAGGTTAAGATTTACGCCGGTATTTGAGTTGGAAGAACCCCAGCAGTTCTGACTCCTACCCTCTCCAATCATGCTTTCCAACTTTCCTTCCCCACTACTAGAGGAGCAGTGTGTAACGCTAGAGTTGGAGCCAGACGCTTGACCCCAAACCCTTGCCAAGTTTCCATTCCCATTTGCTCCACCAGCTCCAATGGCACTCTGGTTAGAAGTGCTTTGGATGAGTGCTCCATTGGCGCCATTATTGCCATTTGATTTCTTTGTATGTCCAGTGAAGTTGCCTTGGGCACTTGTTGTAGCCATGCTACTTTTCTCTGAGCCACAGTTGGAGGCAGAGTCAGTGTCTGTAGTACATTCTGAGGCAGATTCAGTCTCAGTTCCTGTAATGGAAGGCCACGCTTCCTTGTCAGTCCTGTCTATTATCACTTTATCCCAGCTATAACTGGTTTCACCTCTGAGTGTAGGCTGCGGTCCCCAATGGGAATTTTCATAATGGTCTCCAAGACCACTGTGACCGAGATCTGGAAAGTATTAAAAAAAAAAAAGGAAAAATGTCAGAACCTACACAAGAAAAAAAACAAAAACAAACCAAACAACATAATTACATATATCCAAACGGTATTTCCTTTCATGGTCTACAGAATGTAAGATTGGGCACTGATAATTGTGTGTAAGAGTGTACTGGGCTGACCTAATGGACTAGAAAATGGCAGAGATGGGGCTAACCGGGGCAGACTGGCAAGCACGTACAATTTTTTGTCTATGTAATGGTCTATAGGCGTGAAATGGAGGGAAATTAAGCAGGACAACTTTACCATAAGGTTTATTTTACCAAATTAAAGTTCTTTCCCTTTTGTTCACATCTAAGATGATCAAGAAGGTCACGCTGTGATCTGTACGAGACCCTCACTTCTCATGACCCTACAATACAACGTGGCAGTAAGCCATGCTATTGTTGGAGCTTCTGTCCCCAACCCCTCCAAGCAGGTACATGTCGTAGCATACTGCAAAACACAGAACATAGTTTCAATGATATTTTGGAGAGAGTGGTCACATCAAGATTTAAGAAGTACAAACAAATCCTGTCTTTTCACAGCTTCAACATGGGCCGGCGAATAATGCTGAATATCAAGTGATAATATAGGACCTAATAGCATTGTAAAGAGCCATACTAAAAAAATAAAAATAAAACAGCGGCAGGGCTAGGATGAGGGGTAGGGAAGGTGCGAAAGTATAGATTACTTTTTATAAACAACCTCTCTAGCATATTTTATACTCCCATGTAGACAGTATATAATTTTAGGGTCTGAAGAGCGAATTCTGTGCACTATAGGGGAGCACTAATTGTCGAGGGAGTGGTGCATGGCATAAAAGTAGCTAAGCACCCACCATGGACAATTGAGACTGTCCCGCAGAGAAAAGATTAATTAAACAAAGTGAGTGAAAAATGTGGGGGAGCACAGGCACAACCTGAAGTGGGCACGAAGAGAGCCTGTCACTCTTTGCAGATGCTCCCTAAAAATTATTTTAACGATATAACATGCGTCCATCTTCTCTCTTCTATTTCAGTTTTAAAGAAGTTTTTACAACATCATAAATGCTGCAATTTACTTTATAGAAAAAATCCTCTCCGTTCTCAACAATGTAGACTTTTATTCGGATTACTGCTTGTTGCATAGGTTACCTGCCACCTCTGCATGCTATCAGAGGTGACCAGTTTCCTAGGCAGGGAATGGCACACATGCAATTGCCTTCCTAAGGATAAAAGGATCTGGTGAAATTCTAAGCTCCTATAGTCCTCAGAGGGAAACCAGCACACAGTTCGGACCAGCGGTGCAGCCATGTCAAAGTGTCGTTTATCAGGAGCACATCGCTGCCATCAACTAGGAGGAAAAGGAAGCGGAGTGCTCCTGCAGATAACCTTATGACAGCAACCCTCAAAAAGGGAATCTCATCAGGTTTTTGCTACCCCATCTTAGAGCAGGATGATGTAGGGGCAGAGATCCGGATTCCAGAAATGTGTAAATCACTGGACTCCTGGCAGCAGTTTTGATAAAATCACTATTTTCTCTGCAGCAGATCTAGCAGTTCTCTGAATGCCAATCACTGTATAACCCTGCCCACACCTCTGATTAGCAGCTTTCTATTTACACTGTGCATAGGCAGAAAGCTGCCATGCAGTGGTGTGGGTGTAGTTACAGAACTCATGAATATGGAAGACTACATGGCAGCAGGATTACTAGTCCTATAGTGATAATCTGCTGATAAAAGAGAAATCTGCCAATTAGTGATGGGGGGGGGGAGGGGGCGGGTTGGACTAGACGGCAGCTGGTTTACTAGTCCTCTAGTAAATCAGCGGCCTAGTAAGTAACATATCACTGAAATCAGGGTCTTTGTCCCTACAGGATGCTGGACTAATAACTGGTAACGGATTCCCTTTAAAGGGCCTAGGATTGTGAACGGAGGTAGAGAACTCACAAGGACGCCACTTTGGACTCTTCAAATGAGCGACGCAGATTCTTCTTCTTTTATAATATAAAAATATTTATACAACATTACAATATAATATTTACAGTACAGACACCATATAGAATGTTTATTTTCTGTTCCTAAAGCCTAATATTTGATACAAGTGCACATGTGCGCCTGAACCTGCCCCACCTGTACTATAACAGCCATGGGAAGTTCATCCCCTGAGGAGTAAGAGGGGCTGTCCAGTTGAACTCTTATTAATAAGGCCTAGTAAAGCATATAGATATAATAGGGGGGGATGTTTTCACCGGGTACCCCTAAAAAGAGTGACCACATTCTCGGGAAGCAGTAAGACTTCCAATAAATGTAAAATCTATGGAACAACTAAATGAAAGGTCCCCAAATGGAACCAGATTGTCTTGCAATGGCGCAGGTATGAGCAGGGGAAGATATGCATGGAAATTGTATTTTTACCCAATGTTTAGTGGTTACTGTAAAATGTACCTGCCCTAGTAGGTGGATCCGAGGAAGCTGGATTGTGGCTAGGATTAGGGGCCACTGAGTGGTACACAATTATGTACAATATCATATATTACATGGGGCGGGGGATCAAGCAAGAAACGCAAAAAAACAAGACAATTAGTGGTTAAACTGAATATTACGCGTGCACGGGATCCTAAATCGTGTACCTAAGCAGACGGTAAACACGTCTGATGCCAATTACGCTCTCCCCCCTAATTACATCCCCCCTCGTAATGTGCGCTCCCACTCAGTAACACAGGGACGCCCACTGTGACCACTATGCACACAGTCACACAAGCACCACTCGCTAATGTCGGGAGCTGGCGGCCAAAAATAAAATGCAGACTGCAATCCCGAGAAACAGCAGACATTGCCATTAACCCTCGCTGGCCCAGCAGCGCACGCGTTTCCGAGCTGCAGAAAACAAACAAACATCTCACTTTTCCTCGGTCATAAAGCCCGAATCAGGAGTAAACAAATGCGACGTTCATGATGGTGGTTATGGGATGGGGGGGGGGGGGAGAGCGGTGAAAGCCATAACCAATTAAATCAGCACCAGCTTATTAAGAAGCCCTGAACGCTGCACATAATCTCTTCCTTTTTATTTTCTGCCTTTTTTTCCTCTTAAGCAGCAAACGAGAGGAAAGCAGCTCAGCCTGTGAAGACGCCATTTTCTGAAACCTGAACTAGAGCCAAAAAAAAGCTCAGAACGCCGCTGCCTTCGAGAGATGTTATGCAATTTACAGATTTCAAGCAATTTGCTAACAATATTTTTGTGGCTTGGGGCAGAGGAAGGGAGGAGCGGGTCGGGGGGACTGACAGGGAGTGAAATACCTGCGGAAAGGTGACGCCCAACCATCCTAGGAAACGCTACATTGTGTGCAGAGCCGCCTCTCTCTGCAACCAGGCTCTCGGCTTCAATATGTCGCTTGTGCACAGTATAAGCCTCATCCTGTAGCCGTGCCAAGAAAACCTCTGTGCAAGCCTGGGAGCGGACAACCTGCAAGCTCATTTGGGCCTTCGCTGCACTGGGTTTGGAAATGCCCTTACAGGGAGGTTCCCTCACTCTCCCCCTTCGCGCACACAACACACATACACGGTCACTCCCCCCCTCCCCAGACTGGGCGAAGGTATCAACAGCCTCAGACTCTTTAAGCTTTGGTTATGTAATTGCATCTGACACTAAACCGATCTTCCTTCCTTCGAAATTCTTTCATGTGTCACAAAAACATTCTCACATCAGGACCCCGTTACAATTAACGCGACGTTACATTCCCCCCCTCTTCTTCCCATACCCCAGAGTTTGAAAGTCAGCCAAAAGAACAGAGGTATGTTGGAGATTGGCGTCTTACTAACATGCTGCTCGCTCAGCTTCATCTCCCCCTCTACGGTGCCCCCTCCTTCCTTTCAAGCAGCCTCAGAGTCAAAAAGCAGCAATTCCAGCATTAACATTCGGAACAAGACCCACATGTATGTGCACACTGGCGCCGTGCCAGCCACTATAATTACTTCCCAGCCTCCATCTCCCAAGTCTGGAGCAGCACGACACAAGCACATTAATCAAAGCCAGGGTTGTTTATACATGTGCAGCGTAGAGGGCCTCAACAATACATGGCGGGCTGGAAAACTACAATGGCATCTCGCTGCAACGTGTCCCCAGCCGTCATCAAGACCCATTATTAAAGGCTACGACTCATCAACGCTCCTCAGTGTCAACGACAGCGACGTATTCCCAATAACTAACGGAATACACATAATGCACGGAACCATGACCAGAGCCGAAATCCTGAAATATCTTCATAAAGCCCCAATAATACCGATATCTCTATTAAATTCTCTAGGTTTAAAAAAACGACACACATCATTAAACAGAACCGGATACGGAATATCACGCCACATGAACAGGCCAATAAAAAAGCACCTATCCACTCAGACAAACGTCTATGAACCATGTACATGAGCAGAACCTGTCCAGTGTAAATGGACCTTTCGAAAGTCAACGAGCCAAACCTTACCCTAATCAAGGTTGCTAAAGATTTTATATTTCAAGGAAAAGGATTAAATGGTTCTACATAAATAATAATAATAATTTTATACTCAACAGTCTTTCTCTTTCTGCATTTCCAAATATCCTATATTCTCCTTTTAAAAATCACACAAAAAAAATCTAAAAATTTTGATTGGACGGCTGCAAGGTTAAACTCATACCTTCTAATGCAAACACTACGACTTGTACAATTTACTACAGCAGAGCATGTAGTACACCCAGAATCCGCAGAAGACAACCGAAGGAAAAAACAGCATAAAAAAAAAAAAAAAAATCTGATTCAAACTGGAATAATATATGAAAACTACAGCTCTGAGCATCATGCAAAAACAGAGCGCAGTACAGGCCGTAAACGATATAATGTATGCAAACTATGACATAAAATACCTTATTAGAAACTAGCATATAACAGCCCACGCAGCATATAACACAGCCCACGCAGCATATAACACAGCCCACGCAGCATATAACACAGCCCACGCAGTATATAACACAGCCCACGTAGTATATAGCACAGCCCACATAGTATATAGCACAGCGACGCAGTATATAACAGCCCACGCAGTATATAGCAATGTGGACACCATATACCTGTTAAAAAAAATAATTAAAATAAAAAATAGTTATATACTCACCTTCCGGCGGCCCCCGGATCCAGCCGAGGCCTTTAGCGATGTTCCTCGCGACGCTCCGTTCCCAGTAATGCCTTGCGGCAATAACCCGTGATGATGTAGCGGTCTCGCGTAGGCAGCATCATTAGTAAAAAGTTAGTCACACTTACAGGGGTAATGGCAGCGTTAACGGACCGAGTTACACCGCATTATGCCGCGGTGTAACGCAGTCCGTTTAACGGACTGCTAAAACGGTATGTGGGCGCTGACTGGAGGGGAGTATGGAGGGGCCAATACGCAGCCGGACTGTGCCTGTCGCTGATTGGTCGCGGCCAGCCGGGCGTGACCAATCAGCGACGCTGGATTTCCGTGACAGACAGACAAACAGACGGAAGTGGACCTTAGACGATTATATATATATAGATATGTAACCATTAGGCACAAACACCAGTCTCTGGTAGACTGCTTATTGGTGATGCCTAAAGAGGACGTGTCAACAAGTCCATAGAGTCCATTTTTCACTATTATTTTATTACCACTATTTCTTCTGGGTTTTTTTTGTAAATCTGCTATAAAGGTTCCAGAGATATGGGCCTTTTTTATTTAGTGCACATTTTCATGGTCTTTACAAGGGCATGACTCACGGGATTCACAGGGGCAAGTAGTTCGGCTCCTCTGCATTATTAACCTGTGAGACACACTCCATTACTTAAACCTATAAAAATTAGTACTAAATAAAAAGGCTCATATCTCTGAAACCATATATTGGATTTATAAAAAAAAATGAATACTCGTGGGAGCAGAGAGAATAAATTAAGAGCAAAATCTGACAAATGTTTAACCCAGTGACAGATCCTCTTTAGAGAGGTCCCCCATTACTTTAACATTGATGACCTATCCTTAGCCTGATCGGTGGGTATGCAACACCCAGCACCCCCGCCGATCAGCTGTTCTCAGTACCGGCTGCAAGGGTTCAGTTACAGAGATGGCTGTCACCGCAGCCACTAACACTAGACGGAGCAGCTAGAGTTAAAGCAATGGAAAAACGCTCATGGGTGTACATAGAAATCATGAGGCCCCACAAATGCTGTATAATACCCCCACAGTCAATTTCTCCACAGTACCCTCCACACGCACAGTGTGATGACCTACTATACCCAACCTTAACTCCCGCAGCAAAGTACGGTAACCCCAATACAGTATGATCCCCCAAGCGTGACTCCCACACAGCCCTCCATGCAGTATAATGGCCCCCATACACTACACCCTGTATAATGAACAGCACCAGCCATCCAAACACTATAATGGCCCCCATAGTACGACAGAACCCACACAAACCTTCACATGATATAAATGCTTGCACACAGTATAATGGCCCCCACATAGCCCTCAAAATATTATACTGGCTACCACATAGCCTTCCATATACAGTACAGTTGAAACCAGAAGTTTACATACACTATATAAAAACACACATATGCAAGTTTTCCTCAATATCTGACATGAAATCAGAATAAACCTTTTCCAATTTAGGTCAATTAGGATTACCATAATTATTAATATTTTCCGAATGCCGAAATAATGAAAGAGAGAGAATGTTTTAAGGCATTTTTATTACTTACTGCAAAGTCAAAAGTTTACATACATTTCATTAGTATTTGGTACCAATGCCCTTAAAGGGAACCTGTCACCTCGTTTTGCCGCTATAAGATGCGGCCACTGCCTTTCAGGGCTTATCTACAGCATTCTATAATGCTGTAGATAAGCCCCCGGTCCGACCTGAAAGAGAAGAAAAACAAGTTTTATTATACAGTACTCACCCGGAGGCGGTCCGATCAGATGGGTGTCGCAGGTCCCGGGTCCGGCACCTCCCATCTTCATGCGATGTCCTCATCCTGCTTCCTTCGTGCCGCGCTCCTGCGCAGGCCTACTGATGTGCCCTGTTGAGGGAAGAGCAAAGTACTGAAGTGCGCAGGCGGTGGGCCTCTCTGACCTTTCCCGGCGCCAGCGCACTGCAGTACTTTGCTCTGCCCTCAACAGGGCACATCAGTACGCCTGCGCAGGAGCACGGCACGAAGCAAGCAGGATGAGGACATTGCATGAAAATGGTAGGCACCGGACCCGGGACCTGCGACACCCATCGGACCGGACCACCCCCGAGTGAGTATAATAAAACTTGTTTTTCTTCTCTTTCAGTTCGGACCGGGGGCTTATCTACAGCATTATAGAATGCTGTAGATAAGCCCCGAAAGACAGTGGCCGGTTTCACACTTGCGTATGGAGCAAGCTGCGGACTTCCTCCGTGAAGCCCCGCCCTCCGCCGCTAGCTCCGCCTACTTCTGCATGCGGCCGGCATGCGGCCTGTGTACCTATATTTAACATTAGGTACGCAGGTCGTGCCGCAGTATGCGGAGGCTGCCGCATGCGGCGTTTTGACGCTGCAGCTACCAGCGTAGGACGCAGCCTGTAGCATTTTTTTTTTTTTTTTTTCTATCTGCAGCGTCAAAATGCATACTGCGGCAGGACCTGCATACCTAATGTTAAATATAGGTACACAGGCCGCATGCAGAAGTAGGCGGAGCTAGCAGCGGAGGTGCGGCGGGGCTTCACGGAGGAAGTCCGCAGCCCGCCGCAGATCAGGTAAACGCTAGTGTGAAACTAGCCTTATAGTGGCAAAACGAGGTGACAGGTTCCCTTTAAACTGAATAACTTCCGTCAAACATTTGGTATATCCTTTCACAAGCTTCTCACAATAGTTGGTCAGAATATGGGCCCATTCCTACTGGCAAAACTGGTGTAACTGGTCCAGATTTGTAGATCGCCTTGCTTGCACCTGCCTTTTCAGCTTTGCACAAATTTTCAATAGGATTAAGATCAGGGCTTTGTGATGGCCACTACAAAACATTGACTTTGCTATCCTTAAGCCACTTTGTTACCATTTTGGCAGTATGCTTCAGGTCATTGTCCATTTGGAAGACCCATTTCAACCCAAGCTTTAACTTCCTGGCTGATGTCTTGAGATGTTGTTTCAGTATTGCCACTATCTTTTCTCATTATGCCATCTATTTTGTGAAGTGCACCAGTACCTCCTGCAGCAAAACAACCCCACAACATGATGCTATCACCCCCTTGTCTCACAGTTGGGATGATGTTCTTAGGCTTTCAAGCTTCGCCCTTTTTCCTGCAAATGTAACGATAGTCATTATGCCCAAAAAGTTCAATTTTAGTTTCATCAGAAAACACGACAAGTCTCCATAAATTAAGGTCTTTGTTCCTGTTCTAAACATTAATCTGGCTTTTTTATGTTCTTTTGAAGTAACGGCTTCTTCCTGGCAGGGTGGCCTTTCAGCCCATGTTGATACAGAAATCCTTTCACTGTGGATATTGAAAAAAATCTTACCAGCTTCTGCCATCATCTTCACAAGGTATTTTCATTTTGTCCTTGGATTGATATGCAAATTTCGGACCAAAGCAGGTTCATATCTGGGACACAGAACCCATCTCCTTCCTGAGCGGTATGATGGCTGGACATTCCTATCTTGTTTGTACTTGCATATATTTGTTTGTACAGAAGAACATGGCACCCTCAGGTATCTTGAAATTGTACCCAAGGATGAGCTAGATTTTACAAGTCCACAATTCTCTTCCTGATATATTGGCTGATTTCTTAATACTTTGCCATGATGCTACACAGAGAAGCCGTGTGTTTCAAGTGTGCATTAAAATACATCCAAAAGGTGTGTGTCTAATTAACTCAGATGTTGCCAAAAAAACTATCAAAAGCTTCCAAACACATGACATCATCATATGGGTAGTCCAGAATTGTTTAAAGGCATAGTAAACAGAGTATGTAAACTTTTAACTTTGCAGAAAGTAGTAAAAATGCCTTAATACATTCCTCGCTCTCTCACTCCGGCATTTGGCAACTAATAATTATAGTAATCCCAACTGACCTAAAACGGGAAATGTTTATTCTGATTTCATGCCAGATATTGAGAAAAACATGCATATGTGTATTTTTATATAGCGTATGTTAACTTCTGGTTTCAACTGTAGTATAATGGCGCCCGCATAACCTTCCATATAGTATGATGGGCCTCACTTATTCCTCCATATAGTATAATGCACCCCCATAGTCCTCCACATAGTATAATACACCCCTACAGTCCTCCATATAGTATAATACTCCCCCATATTCTCCATATAATATAATGAACCCCCATAGTCCTTCATATAGTGTAATGCACCCTCCATATAATATAATGCACCCCTATAGTCTTCCATATAATATAATGCACCCCCCATAGTCCTCCATATAGCATAATTAACCCCATAGTCCTCCATATAGTATAATGCACACCCATAGTTCCCCATATCATATAATGCACTCGCCATAGTCCACCATATAGAATAATGCACTCCTCATAGTCCTCGATTTAGTAAAATTAACTCCCCATAGTCCACTTTACAGTATTATGGCCACAACAATGTATTCACCGGTTTAAAAAAAAAATATACAATACTCAGCTCTCCTCCTCGTTCCCCCACTGCTCCAGTCTCTGCGAAGAGTGTTCTGATGTGACGCACCTCTCAGCGCAGCTGGTGCCATGTAGTGACATCGCTCTCACTGCGCTGAGAAGTCAGACGACGAAGAAGAATGAGGGAGGAGAGATCATCAGCTGATGCTCCCTCCTCCATCATTGCTTTCAACAGTGTCAGCATACAGAATGTCGATACAGTTGAACGGTTGATGACGTCACGGACAGAAGGGCCAGGTGCCAGCACAAGGGCCTCATAGCAACTGGGTGGCCTGCCCCATTGGCAGTATGCCACGGCAACCTCTAAGCGAGGTTAAGACCTCCAGTTGCAAAAGGGAACGAAGAAGGTAAAAAAAGATAATTTAACAAAAAGTAATGTAATTTATACACATGGATGTGAAACTATTAGAACTGAAAACATGCAGTGAACGTAATTTTTTCTGGATTTTTTTATTTGACTGGTGAGCGGGTGGCTCTAGTTTTCCAATTGAACTGGCTGAAAACAGGGAACAAAAGATTGTATTCAGCAGTATAGGTCTTGGGTCACTTCAACGATCAGACCATGCTTGTTACTTGTCACATATTCTGGTGATTTGTAAGTGTCAATGTATTTTATTAATAAGAAGCTCAGGACAGTGCAATAGTTCCTCCCCACCTGTGGGGGTGCTGTAACACATGAGTTATGATAGGACATAGAAAATAATAAGGGGGCATTCTTCACTGGTTCTTTTAAATTCACAATACATACTGAGCACATAAAATATTAATTTACAACTTAGTTGTGTGTCAGAATGTAGGGAAAATAATAGAGAATGAAGTACAAATGAGAATCGCAGAGCATGAGGGGCCTCCACACAGCTGGCCCCCTCCTCAATGACACCTCTTCACTTAGTATTGGGAGTGAGAGTGTTTCGGGATAATCGGAGAGTAGACGGCTCCGTTAGATTAGCTGCAGGCCAGCCTCTGCCTTCCTTTCTGCTCGACTGCTGGAGCGAGACCTTCTAATAAAAACCATTGCCGCAGCTTTCTTTGTTTGCCTTGGCATTTTTATTTGCAGCCCTGTCAGAATTTCCATCTTGCTTTCGCCTCCGCGCCAAAAAGAAAAAAAAAGTGGAAAAGTCAGCTTTCTCCTCAAATAATAATAGCCTTGTGACCAAGATAAAAGTGGCAGCTTTGGTGCCAGCACGTTTTATGAACCCTTCATGACTACACTATTTTTCTGCGTTTGTACTCGATTTTGCAAAAATTAAGTGGAAGCAAATTACTGACAGGCTTAGAAATAAGTCTCATAAAAACCTTACAGACCCCTTTTAGGATAAACGCCACAGGACAAATTAGTAAAATGGAAAAATCCACTTTTCCATTCCAGTGTCGTGGATAAGATTCTAATGAAAAGCCAATTCAGACATCTATGCACATTGTGCTAATTCACAGATTGACAGAGGGTCTTCCGACCCGAATGTGATAGCTTCATGCATTTCTACAAAGCTGTATCGCTTGGGTCAGGAGAGCTGCGACCAGTCCCATTTATTGTGGTCTGATTTGTACTTTAGGCTTTTTCGACAGTTTGACTCCCCTCTGCCCAAATAGGTGGAGCTAGAGTGGGACAGGGAGTGACCATGCCGACCTGTCAAATTCTTAAAAAAATGCAGTTGCTTTGTAAGACAGAAATGCTACTCCAGTCCCTGACTGGAGTAGCATTTCTGGCGTAGAGCAAGGAGGCACACGCCACTTAAAAGAGGGGCTGAATTCATTAAGTAGTAGGCCTCTTTCTTAAAGAATTTGCCATTTTCTACTTTAGGAAGACTGTCGTAACATAATTGTGCTTTACGCCAGTGTTGATGAATTTTACCCTGAGTAGCCCAAAGGACAAGAGTGTTAATTCCTGTATTTTTTTTCCATAGTGAGCAGAATGCTCTGTTGTGGACTTCAAAGGAATGCTAAAGTGGATCGGACACTCTTAGATCCAATAAGAGAGGTGTCCTTATTTTGAAATACAACATCAAAATGGCTGAATAATCCTGATATTAAGATGAGTCAAGCTAAAGAGTGAAAGTGAGTCCCAAGTGTATTCAGTCTACAGCATTCCCACTGCAGCTTGTGCCGAGTTCTGCTGCAAGAGAGATTCTGACAAGCTGTCAATCAAGTTAGGTGGGTGGAGAATGAGCTAAACATCGTAATTGTCATGATCCAGTCCGGAGTTTGTCTTCTGTTATTCCCTCTCTGGACTGGTCATGCGGGGGTTAACACCCTCATGCTTCCAGGATAGAGCAGCTGACCCGTATACCCTGGTGATCCTTCTGCCTCTGGACTTCCCATATTTGTTTGAGACCCGTTCCCCATCCCTGATTTAGTGTTTGTCTGGTGGTTTTACTACACTCCTGATTGACATCTTTCTGTGCACATTATCAGTAAGCTGCAAATCAGTGGTGGGGGCGGGGTTACACTGATCAGCCCAACTGGCCTACACGTGAGACTTGGTCGTCCTTTAGTGATACGCTCCTGCTGATAAAACACTGATTGTATTGAAACTGCAGCACATCGATGGATCAGGGTTTCTGCCCCTATATTATGCAGTTCTCCAATTAAATTTCAAAAACCTGCTGACATATATTCATTCAGGAAATTTGGAACTTTGGTGCAGAAAAACAGAACTCTGATTTTGTGCTTTAGTTTTTTCCTCCTTTTCTTCCATGATCAAAAACTTCTTTTTTTATTTTCTGATAGACAAAAAGTATGACAACACAAAACTAGAGATGGGCGAACCTGAATGGTAAAGTTCATCATCCGTTCCGAACACCTACTGTTCGGGCATGGACACCGAACCCAGACTTCACCAGGAAGTCCATGTTACTGTTCGGATTCGGCCCCCCCGAACACCAGGTCTATGTCACGCTGTCAAGCAAGCAAACACCGCTTCTGATCGGCAGTAAAATTACCGCTGGCCAGACAGCCACAGTTCCCAAGCTGTCAAATGACAGAGTGAGCCTGCAGCCGTGATCAGAGGTATAAAGTTTACCTCCGGTCACTGGCGTTGGCTGATGGGACTACTGCTTCCATCAGCCTACGCCTGCTGCTACTAATAACAGGGAGTATGCTGCCACTAATAATGGGAGTATTCATCAGCCGGAGCCTGCGCTGTTAATAACTAAAAAAAAAAAAAAACATGGGTTCCCCTGTATTTTTGATAATCATCCAGGCAAACCTCATAGCTGGGGCTGCAACCCATAGCAATCAGTAAGGTTAGTTATCAAGAACAGAGAGGTCCCCACTCAGATTAATTATTTAAATAATTTTAAAAAAATGGTGTGGGGTACCCCCCCATTTTTGACAACCAGCCAAGCTAAAGTAGTCAGCTGGGAGCAGGTATTCTCAGGCTGGTAAGGAGCCATGGATATTGCTGACCCCCCCACACACCTAGAAATAGCAGAAATGTTGGCACTTTGACCGGCTCTCCCCACTTGCCCTGTAGTGGTGGCAAGTGGGGTAATATTTGGGGGGTTGATGTCACCTTTGTATTGTCAGGTGACATAAACCCCACAGATTAGTAATGGAGAAGTGTCTATAAGACACCTATCCATTACTAATCCTATAGTTGTATTGTAAATAAACACAGAGCAAAAATAAATTCTTTTATTTTAAATAAAACAAAACACACTTTTTTAAATTTAAAATTAACAAACAGTTATATTCACCTAACGCCTATTCCATTCAATCTCTCTTCTCCTGTAATAAAACAAAAATAAAAAACAACAATATCCCTCACCTGTGTCGTTCTGTCCCACGCCGTAATCCAAGTCTGGGGGATAAACAGTTTTTAACCTGGACAGTGCCAAGATGTCAAGTTTAATGAGTAGAGCATCAAAGAAGATGAGGACATGGCTGTTGTGATGCTGATGTAGCATTTGCTGTAGCAGGGAGAGGACTGTGCCTGCTACGTGCTCAAATTAAACACCTTCCTCTGCTGCATGCAGGTGACAGGACATTTTGCATAATTTCGTAGGGCCGAGTACCACTACAAAAATGGTGAGGCCAGGACATGTTGAGGCGGGGTTAGATTAGATGGGTGAAAGTGCCTCCAGTTCCTTCCACCCAGTCCCCTGCAGAAAGCACAGAGTTGGCATCTGAGGACCAAGGTCATCTGGCTTCGACCTCACCTCTTTACTAGTGATGAGCGAATATACTCATTGCTCGGGTTTTCCTTAGCACGCTCGGGTGACCTCCGAGTATTTGTAAGTGCTCGGAGATTAGTTTTCAACGCGGCAGCTGAATGATTTACAACTATTAGCCTGTTTGATTACATGTGGGGATTCCCTAGCAACTAGGCAACCCCCACATGTACTCAGCCTGGCAAGTAGCTGTAAATCATTCAGCTGCCGAGATGAAAACTAAATCTCCAAGCAGTCATAAATACTTGGAGGTCACCCGAGCAACGAGTACACTCGCTCATTACTACTCTTTACAAATCAGGCAAGCAGTCTGGGCCCCAAGACACGCAGCAGTCTCATCTGCATTTTGAGGAGACCGCTCGCTGGGGTTCCATGGCCCATCCACCTGGCTCTGCAACAGAAGTGGAAGAAACTGAGTGCACTGATGCCCAACGACTTGCTATGATGGAGGATGAGGACATGGGAGTGCTAGTGCACACGGTCAGTGGACCACCGCAGAACATCTCAGAAGATGACAAAACAGTTGCCAACTTCAGCGTCTTTTTGCTATGTGAAAAGGGGCAAGGAGAGTAGGGGTGAGGAGTGCGTGAAAGATCATGCGTTGGATGACGAAGTCCTATACCCCACAAGGAGAGAAGGCCAAACTAATGTCTTGTGCAGATCAAAGCAAGAGGGGGTGGTCACGCTGACGACACAACAAAAGAGGGAGCAAGGTGAAAAAGTACAACAAACGGCCCCTAGTCAGAATATTGGCCGATACTGGCCACTGCACCGAGGAAATTAGAACAAAGCCAGATCAAAGGAGCTCCCTGGCGTGGAATTTCTTCAGCCAGTGAGCTGACAACAAGACACGGGTAGATTGCACGGTGCGGCGGTAGATCCTGTAGCCAAATAAAAAATAAAACTGTGTTGGCTACCTCCTCCTTTGCTTGTTCCACCTACTCCACCACATCAGCCTCCACCTATTTCACTTCCTCCTCCACTTGGACCTCCAACTCCGGTTCTAATTTGCTATTTTTTTTTGTTAATTATATTTTCTTTTAAGTCAGTTACCTAAAACAAAAACTAAAATAAAAAAACACGAAAAAAAAACCCCACAAAAGTATTGGATTACTCCTCAATTGCCTCTTTCACCTACACACCACATCCACCAACTTCTCCACTTGGACCTTCTCATCGTGGTTCAAGATTATTATACTTTTTTTTATTATTATTATTCTGCGTTATTTTAAGTCACTCCCCTACCCACATTTGTTTGCAGGGCAATTGTCCTATTACCCCCACTTTGCTTGGACGTGGGATTGTTCGATCGCTTATCTAATATATAATTGCCTAGAATACTACTTCCTGCAATTTGTGCCAACTTCCGTGGCTTTGTCCGGAGCTAATGTCCGGAGATAATGTCCGGAGCTAATGTCCGGAGCTAATGTCCGGAGCTAAGTGACGTCACCAGTGTCCTACACCCAGGCAGAGCACAGGGGCCCCAGGCAGCATATGGGGCCCCAGGCAGAGCACAGGGGCCCCAGGCAGCATATGGGGCCCCAGGCAGAGCACAGTGGTCCCAGGCACAGCACAGGGGCCCCAGGCAGCCTATGGGGCCCCAGGCAGAGCACAGTGGCCCCAGGCAGAGCACAGGGGCCCCAGGCAGCATATGGGGCCCCAGGCAGAGCACAGGGGCCCCAGGCAGCATATGGGGCCCCAGGCAGAGCACAGTGGCCCCAGGTAGAGCACAGGGGCCCCAGGTAGAGCACAGGGGCCCCAGGCAGAGCACAGGGGCCCCAGGCAGAGCACAGGGGCCCCAGGCAGAGCACAGGGGCCCCAGGCAGAGCACAGGGGCCCCAGGCAGAGCACAGGGGCCCCAGGCAGAGCACAGGGGCCCCAGGCAGAGCACAGGGGCCCCAGGCAGCATATGGGGCCCCAGGCAGAGCACAGGGGCCCCAGGCAGCATATGGGGCCCCAGGCAGAGCACAGTGGCCCCAGGCAGAGCACAGGGGCCCCAGGCAGAACATGGGGCCTTAGGCAGAGCACAGGGGCCCCAGGCAGAGCACAGGGGCCCCAGGCAGCATATGGGGCCCCAGGCAGAGCACAGGGGCCCCAGGCAGCATATGGGGCCCCAGGCAGAGCACAGTGGCCCCAGGCAGCATATGGGGCCCCAGGCAGAGCACAGTGGTCCCAGGCAGAGCACAGGGGCCCCAGGCAGCTTATGGGGCCCCAGGCAGAACATGGGGCCCCAGGCAGAGCACAGTGGCCCCAGGCAGAGCACAGGGGCCCCAGGCAGAGCACAGGGGCCCCAGGCAGAACATGGGGCCCCAGGCAGAACATGGGGCCCCAGGCAGAACATGGGGCCCCAGGCAGAGCACAGGGGCCCCAGGCAGAGCACAGGGGCCCCAGGCAGAGCACAGGGGCCCCAGGCAGAGCACAGGGGCCCCAGGCAGCATATGGGGCCCCAGGCAGCATATGGGGCCCCAGGCAGAGCACAGGGGCCCCAGGCAGCATATGGGGCCCCAGGCAGAGCACAGGGGCCCCAGGCAGCATATGGGGCCCCAGGCAGAGCACAGTGGCCCCAGGCAGAGCACAGGGGCCCCAGGCAGCATATGGGGCCCCAGGCAGAGCACAGTGGTCCCAGGCAGAGCACAGGGGCCCCAGGCAGCCTATGGGGCCCCAGGCAGAGCATAGTGGCCCCAGGCAGAACATGGGGCCCCAGGCAGAGCACAGGGGCCCCAGGCAGAGCACAGGGGCCCCAGGCAGCATATGGGGCCCCAGGCAGCATATGGGGCCCCAGGCAGAGCACAGTGGTCCCAGGTAGAGCACAGGGGCCCCAGGCAGCCTATGGGGCCCCAGGCAGAGCACAGGGGCCCCAGGCAGCCTATGGGGCCCCAGGCAGAGCACAGGGGCCCCAGGCAGCATATGGGGCCCCAGGCAGAGCAGTGGCCCCAGGCAGAGCACAGGGGCCCCAGGCAGAACATGGGGCCCCAGGCAGAGCACAGGGGCCCCAGGCAGTGCACAGGGGCCCCAGGCAGCATATGGGGCCCCAGGCAGAGCACAGGGGCCCCAGGCAGTGCACAGGGGCCCCAGGCAGCATATGGGGCCCCAGGCAGAGCACAGGGGCCCCAGGCAGCATATGGGGCCCCAGGCAGAGCACAGCGATATTTTGGACCACTGTGCGGTGTTTCAGACCCCCTGTGTGATGTCTGGGGCCCTGTTCTTAAGTATATTAAAGATTAAAGTAACGTATATTAAAGTATATTATAGATCAAATTTGACACGTTTATGAGCACCATTGAGTGATATACTCAAGAATGACATAATTTTTCAACATTTTATGGTTTCAAACTGTAAACACTCAGAGTTTTTTTTACTTCAACCAGAAAACCTTAACGGTTCATAAAAAACTTGACTGTTCAGGATATGATAAAAGTCATAGTATTCTGAATCTTTAACTTATAAAGATACCTTTACATGGGGTGATTATTGGTTCCAGAGAGGCTTTCGGCCGATAATCGTACACATGGCTGGTGACAGGACAATACAATATAAACGTTCAAAGGTAAACACTGATAACATTAAAATCTAATATATAATTGCCTAGAATACTACTTCCGGCAATTTGTGCCAACTTCCGTGGCTTTGTCCGGAGATAATGTCCGGAGATAAGTGACGTCACCAGCGTCCTACACCCGCTCAGGGTGGACAAAGATATATGCCTTCGTGGTGCGCGGCACTTTTCTGATTGGTTGCCGCCTGCCGCGAGCAACCAATCAGAAATGTGCCGTACTGTCAAGAATTGTCAAGAGCTGGTGAGTGCAGCCATTTTTTGTTCTTTCTTACTATTATTTATTAATTGTATTATTCTTACATTTGAATAAATAAAGTATATATGGATTCTAGACTCCCGATTCTTTAGAATCGGGCTGCCATCTAGTCTAATATATAATTGCCTAGAATACTACTTCCTGCAATTTGTGCCAACTTCCGTGGCTTTGTCCGGAGCTATTGTCCGGAGCTATTGTCCGGAGCTAAGTGACGTCACCAGTGTCCTACACCCAGGCAGAGCACAGTGGCCCCAGGCAGAGCACAGGGGCCCCAGGCAGAACATGGGGCCCCAGGCAGAGCACAGGGGCCCCAGGCAGAGCACAGGGGCCCCAGGCAGAGCACAGGGGCCCCAGGCAGAGCACAGGGGCCCCAGGCAGAGCACAGGGGCCCCAGGCAGCATATGGGGCCCCAGGCAGAGCACAGTGGCCCCAGGCAGAGCACACACCAAATCGGAGGCCGAGGGGCCCCGCCAACCAAATCGGAGGCCGAGGAGCCCCGCCCACCAAATCGGAGGCCGAGAGTCCCCACCCACCAAATCGGAGGCCGAGGGGCCCGGCCCCGCCCACCAAAGCGGAGGCCGAGGGTCCCCGCCCACCAAATCGGAGGCCGAGGGTCCCCGCCCACCAAATCGGAGGCCGAGGGTCCCCGCCCACCAAATCGGAGGCCGAGAGTCCCCGCCCACCAAATCGGAGGCCGAGGGTCCCCGCCCACCAAATCGGAGGCCGAGAGTCCCCACCCACCAAATCGGAGGCCGAGGGGCCCCGCCAACCAAATCGGAGGCCGAGGGGCTTCGCCAACCAAATCGGAGGCCGAGGGGCCCCGCCCACCAAATCGGAGGACGAGGGGCCCCGCCAACCAAATCGGAGGCTGAGGAGCCCCGCCCACCAAAAGTAAGTGCGCCCCCGGGTGCAAAAGTAAGTGCGCCCCCGGGTGCAAAAGTAAGTGCGCCCCCGGGTGCAAAAGTAAGTGCGCCCCCGGGTGCAAAAGTAAGTGCGCCCCCGGGTGCAAAAGTAAGTGCGCCCCCGGGTGCAAAAGTAAGTGCGCCCCCGGGTGCAAAAGTAAGTGCGCCCCCGGGTGCAAAAGTAAGTGCGCCCCCGGGTGCAAAAGTAAGTGCGCCCCCGGGTGCAAAAGTAAGTGCGCCCCCGGGTGCAAAAGTAAGTGCGCCCCCGGGTGCAAAAGTAAGTGCGCCCCCGGGTGCAAAAGTAAGTGCGCCCCCGGGTGCAAAAGTAAGTGCGCCCCCGGGTGCAAAAGTAAGTGCGCCCCCGGGTGCAAAAGTAAGTGCGCCCCCGGGTGCAAAAGTAAGTGCGCCCCCGGGTGCAAAAGTAAGTGCGCCCCCGGGTGCAAAAGTAAGTGCGCCCCCGGGTGCAAAAGTAAGTGCGCCCCCGGGTGCAAAAGTAAGTGCGCCCCCGGGTGCAAAAGTAAGTGCGCCCCCGGGTGCAAAAGTAAGTGCGCCCCCGGGTGCAAAAGTAAGTGCGCCCCCGGGTGCAAAAGTAAGTGCGCCCCCGGGTGCAAAAGTAAGTGCGCCCCCGGGTGCAAAAGTAAGTGCGCCCCCGGGTGCAAAAGTAAGTGCGCCCCCGGGTGCAAAAGTAAGTGCGCCCCCGGGTGCAAAAGTAAGTGCGCCCCCGGGTGCAAAAGTAAGTGCGCCCCCGGGTGCAAAAGTAAGTGCGCCCCCGGGTGCAAAAGTAAGTGCGCCCCCGGGTGCAAAAGTAAGTGCGCCCCCGGGTGCAAAAGTAAGTGCGCCCCCGGGTGCAAAAGTAAGTGCGCCCCCGGGTGCAAAAGTAAGTGCGCCCCCGGGTGCAAAAGTAAGTGCGCCCCCGGGTGCAAAAGTAAGTGCGCCCCCGGGTGCAAAAGTAAGTGCGCCCCCGGGTGCAAAAGTAAGTGCGCCCCCGGGTGCAAAAGTAAGTGCGCCCCCGGGTGCAAAAGTAAGTGCGCCCCCGGGTGCAAAAGTAAGTGCGCCCCCGGGTGCAAAAGTAAGTGCGCCCCCGGGTGCAAAAGTAAGTGCGCCCCCGGGTGCAAAAGTAAGTGCGCCCCCGGGTGCAAAAGTAAGTGCGCCCCCGGGTGCAAAAGTAAGGGCGCCCCCGGGTGCAAAAGTAAGGGCGCCCCCGGGTGCAAAAGTAAGGGCGCCCCCGGGTGCAAAAGTAAGCGCGCCCCCGGGTGCAAAAGTAAGCGCGCCCCCGGCCCCGGGTGCAAAAGTAAGCGCGCCCCCCAGTCCCGTGTGTGAAAAGTGCTGCTGTAAAGCTGGTAGCGCTGTTCAAGCACCATGTATTTCCTTCAGGAAATGCCCATCTAATATATAATTGCCTAGAATACTACTTCCTGCAATTTGTGCCAACTTCCGTGGCTATGTCCGGAGCTAATGTCCGGAGCTAATGTCCGGAGCTAATGTCCGGAGCTAAGTGACGTCACCAGTGTCCTACACCCAGGCAGAGCACAGGGGCCCCAGGCAGCATATGGGGCCCCAGGCAGAGCACAGTGGTCCCAGGCAGAGCACAGGGGCCCCAGGCAGAGCACAGGGGCCCCAGGCAGAGCACAGGGGCCCCAGGCAGAGCACAGGGGCCCCAGGCAGAGCACAGGGGCCACAGGCAGCATATGGGGCCCCAGGCAGAGCACAGGGGCCCCAGGCAGCATATGGGGCCCCAGGCAGAGCACAGTGGCCCCAGGCAGAGCACAGGGGCCCCAGGCAGAGCACAGGGGCCCCAGGCAGAGCACAGGGGCCCCAGGCAGAGCAAAGGGGCCCCAGGCAGAGCACAGGGGCCCCAGGCAGCATATGGGGCCTCAGGCAGAGCACAGGGGCCCCAGGCAGCATATGGGGCCCCAGGCAGCATATGGGGCCCCAGGCAGAGCACAGTGGCCCCAGGCAGAGCACAGGGGCCCCAGGCAGAACATGGGGCCCCAGGCAGAGCACAGGGGCCCCAGGCAGCATATGGGGCCCCAGGCAGAGCACAGGGGCCCCAGGCAGAGCACAGGGGCCCCAGGCAGCATATGGGGCCCCAGGCAGCATATGGGGCCCCAGGCAGAGCACAGTGGCCCCAGGCAGCATATGGGGCCCCAGGCAGAGCACAGTGGCCCCAGGCAGAGCACAGGGGCCCCAGGCAGCATATGGGGCCCCAGGCAGCATATGGGGCCCCAGGCAGAGCACAGTGGTCCCAGGCAGAGCACAGGGGCCCCAGGCAGCTTATGGGGCCCCAGGCAGAGCACAGTGGCCCCAGGCAGAACATGGGGCCCCAGGCAGAGCACAGTGGCCCCAGGCAGAGCACAGGGGCCCCAGGCAGAACATGGGGCCCCAGGCAGAGCACAGGGGCCCCAGGCAGAGCACAGGGGCCCCAGGCAGCATATGGGGCCCCAGGCAGAGCACAGTGGCCCCAGGCAGCATATGGGGCCCCAGGCAGAGCACAGTGGTCCCAGGCAGAGCACAGGGGCCCCAGGCAGCCTATGGGGCCCCAGGCAGCCTATGGGGCCCCAGGCAGAGCACAGTGGCCCCAGGCAGAACATGGGGCCCCAGGCAGAGCACAGGGGCCCCAGGCAGAGCACAGGGGCCCCAGGCAGCATATGGGGCCCCAGGCAGAGCACAGTGGTCCCAGGTAGAGCACAGGGGCCCCAGGCAGCCTATGGGGCCCCAGGCAGAGCACAGGGGCCCCAGGCAGCCTATGGGGCCCCAGGCAGAGCACAGGGGCCCCAGGCAGCCTATGGGGCCCCAGGCAGAGCACAGGGGCCCCAGGCAGCATATGGGGCCCCAGGCAGAGCACAGGGGCCCCAGGCAGAGCACAGGGGCCCCAGGCAGAGCACAGGGGCCCCAGGCAGCATATGGGGCCCCAGGCAGAGCACAGTGGTCCCAGGTAGAGCACAGGGGCCCCAGGCAGCCTATGGGGCCCCAGGCAGAGCACAGGGGCCCCAGGCAGCCTATGGGGCCCCAGGCAGAGCACAGGGGCCCCAGGCAGCATATGGGGCCCCAGGCAGAGCACAGGGGCCCCAGGCAGCATATGGGGCCCCAGGCAGAGCACAGGAGCCCAAGGCAGAACATGGGGCCCCAGGCAGAGCACAGGGGCCCCAGGCAGCATATGGGGCCCCAGGCAGCATATGGGGCCCCAGGCAGAGCACAGGGGCCCCAGGCAGCATATGGGGCCCCAGGCAGAGCACAGCGATATTTTGGACCACTGTGCGGTGTTTCAGACCCCCTGTGTGATGTCTGGGGCCCTGTTCTTAAGTATATTAAAGTAACGTATATTAAAGTATATTATAGATCAAATTTGACACGTTTATGAGCACCATTGAGTGATATACTCAAGAATGACATAATTTTTCAACATTTTATGGTTTCAAACTGTAAACACTCAGAGTTTTTTTTACTTCAACCAGAAAACCTTAACGGTTCATAAAAAACTTGACTGTTCAGGATATGATAAAAGTCATAGTATTCTGAATCTTTAACTTATAAAGATACCTTTACATGGGGTGATTATTGGTTCCAGAGAGGCTTTCGGCCGATAATCGTACACATGGCTGGTGACAGGACAATACAATATAAACGTTCAAAGGTAAACACTGATAACATTAAAATCTAATATATAATTGCCTAGAATACTACTTCCGGCAATTTGTGCCAACTTCCGTGGCTTTGTCCGGAGATAAGTGACGTCACCAGCGTCCTACACCCGCTCAGGGTGGACAAAGATATATGCCTTCGTGGTGCGCGGCACTTTTCTGATTGGTTGCCGCCTGCCGCGAGCGACCAATCAGAAATGTGCCGTACTGTCAAGAATTGTCAAGAGCTGGTGAGTGCAGCCATTTTTTGTTCTTTCTTACTATTATTTATTAATTGTATTATTCTTACATTTGAATAAATAAAGTATATATGGATTCTAGACTCCCGATTCTTTAGAATCGGGCTGCCATCTAGTTATATATACTAAGGAACGCAGCATGCATGACAAACTTAAATATCAGTCATTCTTTGACATCTGCATTTTACGTGGTTAAACAGCAGCGATCGGCACCAACTCCTACTGCCGTTGTTAGGGGCAGGCGTCACCTGTATAACCCTCCCTATGATGACACTGGACAGGAAGGGGTGACACCTAAAGTTTACATGACAGAAAGTGGGATATCATTTAGTTTTAACTAGTTCCAACAGAACACAAATCCATCCAAGCCTTGTCCCTTTTGTTATGAAAGTTTTTGTTGCGTACATGCAAGTTCCACTTTGCTTCTTTCTGTGTTTTTTTACACAAATGTCACTTTAACATCTGTTAAACACCAGGTTTGCCAGAATGCAGTACAAAAAAACAAAAACAAAAAAACTGTCACGAGGTGAAAAGTGGCCAGTTTTTGCCCTTATTTTATTTTAGGTGCTCACCTGAATGTAGAGCTTTATCTTCTTTAAATCCACCATATTGTGAGAGATATGGGCCCTTTTATTTAGTGCTAATTTTTATGATTTTTTCCAAAGGGGTGTAGCTCAAATGAAAATTAAAAAATACGCCCTCATAAAATCTGTAAACCACGCAATCTTGGACCGGTAAGGTGCTATCCGAACATGCTTGGGCGCTAACCAAGTGTCTTCGGCGTGCTCAGAAAATATGTTTGAGTCTCCGCGGCTGAATGGCTCGTGGCTGTTCGACAGTCACAACACATGCAGGGATTTCCGGTTTCTTTGGAAATATTAATATTTATATATGTGATCAGTAGAATGAATCATAACAATGCTACAAAGCAGGCTAGCTTTCATTTCTGACAAACGTCTGGCTGGATCCAGGCAATGGCTGTGGCCTCAAGATACAGATTTAGGTTTCACTCTCCTCAGCAGTTAGAGGGACTTAAGAAGCTGCGCAGCCCCCTCCGCCCATCCTCCTCCTTAGACTGTGTGCCCACGATCAGGAATAGTAGCGTTTTGGACGCTGTGTCCAAAGCACTGCTATTCCCGATCGTGGCCATGTAGCCTTAATTTAGGTTTACACGTTGAGTAACATTTTTGTACCATTTCTTGGCAGGAAAAACACAGCTGCAAAAAAAAAAAAAAAAAAAAAAGAGTTTTTGGTGCGTCTTTGCCCAATATTTTTATGTTCTGCACCAAATTTGCAAGTCAAAAATACTCAACGTGAGCATGACATTTCAGGTTTCTCATGCACTTTGCTGGTACCAGGTTTTGCTAACAAATCTGCTCAGAAAAAAACGCAATGTGGAAACACAGCCTTAACATTAATCACTGCCTTGGTAAATATAAAATAATGACAAAGTCACATTTATTACATGAGAATGGGATTCTTTAAATCCATAGATATAAAACGGTACATATCAGCACTATATACAAATGACCAGACCAGCCGGAGCAGAAGGGGGCAGCCCAGAGAATATACTTATGTGGGATGACTTCGGGGGGGACAATTTATTTAATGGACCGTTAACATATGTTAGAAAAGCCTGATCCCGGCACAAATGATATGGCTGATAAACTAATGTAATAACCTGTAATGGGGTTCACTTGTTGGTTCCTGCACTCTGCTGGTATTGATCCAGGCACACAGCTGCTGCACACATGCTGTGCTCTTACTACATGCTGACATTACAGCCAGAGCCTCTATATCCAAACCCAGGACATACTGACATTACAGCCAGAGCCTCTATATCCAAACCCAGGACATGCTGACATTACAGCCAGAGCCTCTATATCCAAACCCAGGACATGCCGACATTACAGCCAGAGCCTCTATATCCAAACCCAGGACATGCCGACATTACAGCCAGAGCCTCTATAGCCAAACCCAGGACATGCTGACATTACAGCCAGAGCCTCTATATCCAAACCCAGGACATGCTGACATTACAGCCAGAGCCTCTATATCCAAACCCAGGACATGCCGACATTACAGCCAGAGCCTCTATAGCCAAACCCAGGACATGCTGACATTACAGCCAGAGCCTCTATATCCAAACCCAGGACATGCCGACATTACAGCCAGAGCCTCTATAGCCAAACCCAGGACATACTGACATTACAGCCAGAGACTATATCCAAACCCAGGACATGCTGACATTACAGCCAGAGCCTCTATAGCCAAACCCAGGACATGCTGACATTACAGCCAGAGCCTCTATATCCAAACCCAGGACATGCCGACATTACAGCCAGAGCCTCTATATCCAAACCCAGGACATACTGACATTACAGCCAGAGACTCTATATCCAAACCCAGGACATGCTGCCATTACAGCCAGAGCCTCTATAGCCAAACCCAGGACATGCCGACATTACAGCCAGAGCCTCTATATCCAAACCCAGGACATGCCGACATTACAGCCAGAGCCTCTATATCCAAACCCAGGACATACTGACATTACAGCCAGAGACTCTATATCCAAACCCAGGACATGCTGACATTACAGCCAGAGACTCTATATCCAAACCCAGGACATACTGACATTACAGCCAGAGACTCTATATCCAAACCCAGGACATGCTGACATTACAGCCAGAGACTCTATATCCAAACCCAGGACATACTGACATTACAGCCAGGGCCTCTATAGCCAAACCCAGGACATGCTGACATTACAGCCAGAGTCTCTATATCCAAACCCAGGACATGCTGACATTACAGCCAGAGCCTCTATAGCCAAACCCAGGACATGCTGACATTACAGCCAGAGCCTCTATAGCCAAACCCAGGACATGCCGACATTACAGCCAGAGCCTCTATATCCAAACCCAGGACATGCTGACATTACAGCCAGAGTCTCTATATCCAAACCCAGGACATGCTGACATTACAGCCAGAGCCTCTATAGCCAAACCCAGGACATGCTGACATTACAGCCAGAGCCTCTATAGCCAAACCCAGGACATGCTGACATTACAGCCAGAGCCTCTATAGCCAAACCCAGTGCATGCTGACATTACAGCCAGAGCCTCTATAGCCAAACCCAGGACATGCTGACATTACAGCCAGAGCCTCTATAGCCAAACCCACGACATGCCGACATTACAGCCAGGGCCTCTATATCCAAACCCAGGACATGCTGACATTACAGCCAGAGACTCTATATCCAAGGGACATGCTGTACAGTGGCATCTCATAGCTCAAATTGTAGGGAATATTTGAAGGTATACACATAGTCAAATTGTATATATTACAGACTTGTAAAGACTAGTAAACCAAAGCTGGAGAAAAAAAATATTTATGTCAATAATTGTTAAAATTCAGAATAATTAGACAATGTGAATAAACATACATAAATACAGACTGAAGTTAAAGGGGTAATCAAAATGCTCTAAAGTCCCTCAATAGAACTCAATTCTTACCCCTACCTGTCACCGGAGGTTGGCACCCTAATATATAATCGATATGGCAACCAGACAAAAATATTAAAGTTTAATATGCCATGCATAAAGTGCAGCATATTACATCTACACGTCTATACCTGTTGTATCACCCCAAAAAAACGTAAATAAAAAAAATTGTTTGCCACTTGGCTGCCAGAAACAACAATAGCTGATGAGTCTGGTGTGTTCATGAGAACAGTGCTTTCCTAAAACAATATACCAGAGTGTGTTTTCTTTTAGAGCCCATAGCAGTCAGGCGGCACATCATTATTGGACATATTCCATATTTATCTGAATTCTAGTTGCCCTTTCCCCCAATAACTGTGCAGCAATCTGCTGGTGCACCTACAGTCCAGAGTGTGTTCCCTGTAGAGGAGCGGCAGCCTGTACTGTGCTGCGTGTACAGAATTTCTGGAACATCTGCTCTCTAAAGTCAGATCTCGCATACCGACTAGCAAGCAAATAACACAGTAAATCTGAGCCGCGCGTGCTCTGCCAGAGGATTCGAGCCCCCCCGCCACCCACATACGCACACTGGAGCAGGACAATATTCTGTTCCATTATTAGGAGAAGAAGTACCCTCTTTACTGCAGCAGCCGTCGGATTCTAACCGTCCGTCACCATCAGCAGAATACAAGCTGCCATACATGCAGGACCTAAACGGAGAATAGCTATAACATTATATAGGGTACTGGACATAGGACCCCTGATAAAAATCTTTAGGGCTTGGTCACATGGGTGAGAAGATGCTGCAGATTTTCCATATGGATTTTAGAGAGTAAAATCCACAGTATAAGCAAAAGGGAGGAGATTAAAAAATATCCTATCCATGCGCTGCACATATTTTTTGTGAGCAATGTGACTTGAGGTGCAGATTTCTAAACTGTCATTTCCGTTTGAGGATTGGAACTAAAAATCCACAATAAATCCAAATTGTTGAGAACTTTAAAACAGATGACCCATGGATGAAAAATAAAATTGGCTAGTCCTGGAGGAAAAAATATTCTACACAAGTTAAAAATAATATATCACTACTACTTATCCCGGCGCTCTTGTGGCTTTCCTACCTTGTCTCTATCTCTGTACAACCTGGCCTCTTGTGATTAGGTTTTGTTCTATGTGACCGCTGCAGTCAATCACGTTTAGCGCAGACTGCAGCGGTCACTTAGGATGAAACATCAACTCAGTGAGGCTGGGTTGTACAGAGACCAACAGGACGCCAGGAAAAGTGAATACAGTATAATTTACTATGAAATCTGCTGCGGATATTATGTGTGTTGATATCAGCTTATAAAAGGTAAAGCAATAGTTCAAGATGGAGGGGCGCTGATTTAGTTGCACATGTACCTACAGTACCCAAACCATTAGTCTCCTAGCAAAAAAAACATGTAATTCTTACCAGAGTGTGTCTTTGCAGGGTGGTGAGCGCCACCAGCACCCTGCTGTGGAGGAGGGCTTGCCCCAGTTTGTCCAGTATCCTGTCCTGTATTAGCACTGGTCAGTGTCCCAGTTGGCAGTGGCTGTCCTCTCTTTAACAATTGCTTCTGTTCTTGCTGGCGGAAGCGAGGAGGCACCTCTCGTGGCAAGTAACGGGAGGCCACAGTTTGCTGGCCATTGGCAGGTGCTCGCTTGCCATTGCTGTTTTGGACAGTGCTAGTGGAAATACTGGGAGCAGCAGGCTGGGGCTGGTTGGAACTGATCTTGATTGGTTCTGGCACTAAAGAAAAAAAAAAAAACAAAACACTTGTTTAGCCCTCCTTCATATATACAAACACACACACACACATACAGTTTTTGATTTCTTTCCTATGACACTGGAACTGGAAACCACTACTGTGATGGACATACATCAATGGCACCCAGTGGTCCCAGCTGACTATAATGGAGACCATCGTGTTTCACTGTGGTGTATCATTTTGCACCATTTTTTGTGTAGTAGGGGGGTATTTTTTCATGGAATCACTGGAAGATGCTCCTAAAATTTGGGGGCAATCAGACATCCCTAGGTGTGGTGCCTAAACATCCAGATACAGGTATTTGACAGCTTACCGGTCATTCAGAATAAGCTAAGAGTGTCTACACTTTCTGCCCGTTATAAGACTTGTAGCCTGCATTTTTCACCCGTGTTCCTTCTGCAGGCTCCCTTTCCATCAGGTCTCCCATACACTGTGCACACAGACATGAAGGATTCCTGCGCCTCCATGTCTCTGTAGCACATGTTCCGGGGCAGCAGCACTGAGGACAATGTGCAGCAGTACGGCTGTGAAGCCAGCACAATGGTGAGATAGCAAGCAGCTGTAATTTATGATCTAGCAGTCCGTCTGGTTTTGAGCAAGATGGATTTTAGCAGCAGGGGGGAGAGAAGTGGCTCATAAGTGGAGATAGATATGTTGAGAAGTATGTTTGTGCTCTTTCTTGGTTATCGTATCTCAATACCTCTGCAGACTATTTCACCACACTGTAAGCTGGAGGGCCATCTGCCAACTCTCCCTCCATCTGTACAACTGGCAGAATACAATCATACCGCCTGAAACCTCGATCAGGCATCAACTCAAAGGCCACATTCACGTTCAGTATTTGGTCAGTATTTTATATCAGGATTTGTAAGCCAAAACCAGGAGTGGGTGGTACACTTGTTTCTACTTCCATTACTGGTTTTGGCTTACGAATACTGATGTAAAATACTGACCAAATACTGACCGCGTGAACGTGGCCTAATTCCCAAGCATATGGGCCATCAATCGAGACGTTCATGGAGAAATTCATTACATGCCGACTTGTGAATAACTCCAGCCATAAAGTGAGCAGTTTCTATGAGTACACGCTCAATCATTCACTTTCTAAAAGCTGAAATTGCTGTCCTTATAAAATATCGTCACAAGTCCTTGTACGATAGAAGACATGGGAGCTGAAAAATGCAATACATGTGAATATATTCTAAGAATATTCTTGGTTTAGTTTTTATTATGTTCAAAGCAATGTCTGAACTGTTCAGAAGTCATCAGATGTTTCAGTGATGACGTGGTCTTAGGGCTTGTTCACACGATCCTTTTTTTGCTGCGGATCCGCAGCGGATTTTCAGCTGCGGATCCGCAGATGTTTTCCATGCAGGGTACAGTACAATGTTACCCTATGGAAAACAAAATCCGCTGTGCCCACTATCCTTTTTTTCCCAGGCAAATCCGCGCGGATTTTCCTGCAGAAAAAAAGAAGTACCATGTCTATTCTTTCTGCGGATTCCGCTCCTGTTTTCAACATGCACCAATAGGAAAGTGCTGTTGAAAACCCGCAGAGGAATCCGCAGAAGAAACAGTCGGAAAATCAGCAGTGCTGTTTTGCACTGCGGATTTTCCAAATCAGGACCTGAAAAAAAAAGGATCAAAAAAAGGATCGTGTGAACATGGCCTTATACTCGCCTGACCACTGCAGTTAATCACAGGCTGCCGGGGTCCTGGAAATTGCTGATTGGAGCAGACGTAGCAGTTCAGCATCAGCCACCTGCCCTGGATCCGCAAGGGTGCTCCATTTATTTTTTTTACAACTATTCAGGTCTACAAAAAAATATATTCAAGCATCTGATAACGCCTTTAGACATAATTATGACAAAATGGTGCCCATTTTGCTCTTCCTATTAATCCAATTCATCTGTAATGAGGGACAAAGAGTGCTAAGCAGTGGACAAGATGACGTCTGGTAGCACATTTACTGTAAAACATCTACAACAAATCCATGGCAAAATCTGAATAGCAAAGGGTGAAAAACTGCCATTGAGTCAATGCTTCAAGAGCCACCACACACAGACGTATCCAGGACATGGGCTACAAGTGTCGCACTCCTTGTGTCAAGCCACTCATGACCAATAGACAACGCCAGAAGCGTCTAACCTGGGCCAAGGAGAACAAGAACTGGACTGTTGCTCAGTGGTCCAAGGTGTTGTTTTCAGATGAAAGTAAAGTTTGCATTTTATTTGGAAATTAAGGTCCCAGAGTCTGGAGGAAGAGTGGAGACGCACACAATCCAAGCTGTTTGAGGTCTAGTGTGAAGTATCCACAAATCCAGGAAATTTTAGAGCACTTCATGCTTCCCTCTGCCCACAAGCTTTTTGGAAAAGGATATTTTATTCTCCAACAGGACTTGGCACCTGTCCACACTGCCAAAAGTACCAATACCCGGTTTAAAAAACAACAGTATTACTGTGCTTGAAGGACCAGCAAACTCACCTGACCTTAACCCCATAGAGAATCTATGGGTTATTGTCGAAAGGAAGATGAGAAGGCACCAGACCCAACAATGCAGACGAGCTGAAGGATGCTATCAAAGCAACCTGGGCTTCCATAACACCTCAGCAGTGCCACAGGCTGATCGCCTCCATGCCACGCCGCATCGATGCAGTAATTGATGCAAAAGGAGACCCAACCAAGTTTTGAGTACATTTACTTTACATACATTACAGTGGGCCAACATTTGAGATTTTAAAATAATTTTTCAAGCTGGTGTTATAAAATATTCTAATTTACGGAGCTAATTACTTTGGGTTTTCATTGGCTGTAAGCCATAATCATCAACATTAACAGAAATAAACAATTCAACTTGATCTCTCTGTAATGATTCTATGTAATATATGAGTTTCACTTTTGTATTGAAGAAATGAAATAAATTAACTTTCCGGTCATATTCTAATTTAGTGAGAAGCATTTGTATATTTTCGGCATCATGGTGAAGTGACAAACACAATGCATTCACTCACATCACTAAGGCCGGCTGAAAACCAACTTACTATTATTCAGATGAATGATGCTATCTACACCATGCTTCATTTCTATAAAAAACATGACAGCAATATCTCCCCTGGAAGAAGAGAGTAGCGAAACAGCACTTGTCGGGTGTGAAGGAACACCGCACTCTCTCGTGACCATCCTTGGGCAGGTAAATGGTAGACACTTTGTCTAAGTAGGACTTTAACGGATAGGATTTATAAGCCACTTTTTTCTTGCTGAATTCTCTGTTATGGTGCACTCTGGCATACGTATACTGCAGAGCCCATGAGTGGACTGCATTGAAACCTTTTGTGACCTTCTCACCTCCATTGAACCAGCATGGTATGAATATTAAGACCCCCCATCCTTTACTCCATTTGCCTCCCCACCAATACTTACATACTTACATCTGTTAATAACGGTCTGCAGGTGTTTTCCCTCCTTATTTGAGTTTTTTATCCATCTTATTTAACTTTCATATTTTTGGTAAATTAATAAAAATATATTGTTTCATCGTAACTCTGTTTGGATTTGCTTCTTATCAGTTGGTGAGACCCCCCCACCTGAATTTGTTATTTTACAATATCTCCCGCCTGGGACCTCCTGAGGGGAAGATATCCTGAAATTTGAGGATCTCATACTGGGGAGGTATATAGGTATAACCTTGATCTAATAAAAATCAGAGTTTGGGTTTTTATCATTTGTCAGTTCAAGAAGACACAGTACTCTGTGGTTCTGTCCGTTGCACTAGGGAGATGCTGTAAGGAGTGCTTCCCTCCGCAAACCTCTGAGCCTTTTAATTAACGCAGGTTTAGTACGTTTTCTTTGACTATCCTTTTTATTTTATGTGATTGTATATCCCATATTGTTTGTTTCCATTTTGTAACATCTGTGTATTTTTTTTATTTTTTTATTTTTATAAACACTACCTACCTTTCAGGATTAAATATATGAAATTTAATAGCTCCGTTCCTCTTGTTCTGTAAACTGCACCCTTGAAGCCATATGCTACCTATCGGGTGTCCAATTGGCTTGCATAAATGATTGGGGTGGCAGCTAGTTTTTTTGTGGGTTATTGGCAGGGCTGTGGAGTCAGTGTCCATTTTGGTGGAGTTGGTATAAAATAAACAGACTCCTAAAATATATATAACAAATTAAGTACAGTAAGTCAATGCAGTAATGTGCTGCACATTTTGTCATAACAATTTGGGAAAGTTATGAAATGTCCTATAAATGACTGTTCTGTTCCTGATCTAAGGATCTCAGCTTTTAGTTGAGATGAATCTGTGCTGCACTTTATGCACATGCTTAGTAGTGAGTCAGTGCTGTGGAGTCTGAGTCAGGGAAATTGAGGAGTTGGAACTTTGGCTTACCGACTCCACAGCCCTGGTTATTGGGAAGCTTGTCGGTGGCCGTATATATATTTATATTCCACGAGTTGGAATTGGATGCATACATACTAAACCTGCACATTCACTGTGAGCTCCCTAATTTCTGGCCTAGCAGTGAAAGCAGCAGCAGTCTTGTCCATCAGTCATTAGCCAATTGCATAATTGTCCTGACGATTGGAGACAGCGGATTTGCATCCCCTGATAGAGGTCATGTTCACAAGTGGCTTAGGCTAGGTTCACATTTGTGTAGGGCAGGGCTGCGTAGTTCCTCCATTAGGCCCCACCCACTGCCGTACCTCTTCCATTCCGCTCCGCCTACGTCGGCATGAATCCTGCGTACCCATCTTTTACATTGGGTACGCATGCCACGCGAATGTATGCGGATGCCTCCGCATGCGTCGGTTTGACGCTGCGCCGACCGCAACAAAATGCAACATGCTGCGTTCAACGCAGTTCGGCACAGCGTCAAATCCGCATACATTCGCATGGCCAGCGTACCCAATGTAAAAGATAGGTACGCAGGACGCATGACGACATAGGCGGAGCTGAATGGAAGAGGTGTGGCAGTGGGCGGGACTTAACGGGGGAAGTACCCAGCCCTCCGCAGCTCTGCCCTACGCAAATGTGAAACCAGCCTTAAAGCTTAATTTCTTCTGCTGATTTCTGCAGCAGTCTACACCCAACCACTTACTAACAATCTTCTTTGGCCATTACATTTTTGCTACCATTTCTTTTTTCTTTAGGGGTTTTCCCCCTTAATGTTTTTGGTTCAGATTTTTTTAATGCTTTTTTTTTTTTTTTCTTCAATAGTTTTTCAGTCTGCACTAAAAAAAAAAAAGAAAAAAAAGAAAATAGACCTGCATTTTTTTACATGCTTTTTTCTTCTAGCTCACTATAGAAGAACAGAGGGGAAAATAGAAAAGTGGCAAACATCACAATTCAACAGCTTCTTTAGTGGGAAGAAGTTTTCATGAAATCACATCCACTTTGCGTGGACAGATAGGCTACATTCCCATGATGAGATTTTGGTGAGTTTTTGATGTTGCAGAATTTCTGCACCTATTAAGTAAATTAGGTTGTTTTTAAATTGGGTTTTTGAGTACATTTTTTACAATCGTTATCACATTTTTGCTGCGGTTTTTGTCTCGTTTGTGTGTCATGCTTTAGATAAAGCTGCTTTAGGTTGGATACTTCATAGTGTTTGGCTTTGACAAAACTTTAGACAGTCATGTGCAGATGTACCGTGCAAATGTACTAAAAATGCATGTGTTTTTTACTCATAGATTTTCCGCACCTAATGAAAGTGCAACAGAAGTTGACATGTTGCGGATTTGAAAGATGCACTGAAGGTCAGTTTACGCTGAGTAAAAAAAACAAAAACACAGGGGGCATGATATTTCTATAAATCCCATCCACTTTGCTGGTACTGTAAGATGCTGTGGTTTTGATGCATCAGAAATACGCAGCGTCAAAAGCTCACCAAAAACTTATCATGGGCAACTCTCAATCTGCTAGAATACGTGTACATGCCCTGATCATCTCCCGCCTCGACTACTGCAACATCCTCCTTTGTGGCCTACCTCCTAACACTCTCGCACCCCTCCAGTCCGTCCTTAACTCTGCTGCCCAACTACAACCCCTGGGCACAAATTATGAAATCACCAGCCTTGGAGGATGTTCATTCAGTTTAATTTTGTAGACAAAAAAGCAGATCACAGACATGGCACAAAACCAAAGTCATTTCAAATGGCAACTTTCTGGCTTTAAGAAACACTAAAAGAAATCAAGAACAAAAAATGTGATAGTCAGTAATGGTTACTTTTTTAACCAAGCATAGGGGAAAAAAATTATGGAATCACTCAATTCTGAGGGAAAAAAAATTATGGAATCACCCTGTAAATTTTCATACCCAAAAATAACACCTAGATCGGCTTGTTAGTCTGCATCCAAAAAGGAGTGATCACACCTTGCAGAGCTGTTGCTCCAAGTGGACTGACATGAATCATGGCTCCAACAAGAGAGATGTCAATTGAAACAAAGGAGAGGATTATCAAACTCTTAAAAGAGGGTAAATCATCACGCAATGTTGCAAAAGATGTTGGTTGTTCACAGTCAGCTGTGTCTAAAATCTGGATCAAATACAAACAACATGGGAAGGTTGTTAAAGGTAAACATACTGGTAGACCAAGAAAGACATCAAAGCGTTAAAACCAGAAACTTAAAGCAATGTATCTCCAAAACAGGAAATACACAACAAAACAAATGACGAACAAATGGGTGGAAACTGGAGTCAAAGTCTGTGATCGAAATGTAAGAAACTGCCTAAAGGAAATGGGATTTACATACAGAAAAGCTAAACGAAAACCATCATTAACACCTAAACAGAAAAAAAACAAGGTTACAATGGGCTAAGGAAAAGCACACGTGGACTGTGGATGAATGGATGAAAGTCACACTCAGTGATGAATCGCGAATCTGCATTGGGCAAGGTGATGATGAGGGAACTTTTGTTTGGTTCCGAGATTTAGAAAGATGACTGCCTGAAGAGAACATGCAAATTTGAACAGTCATTGATGATATGTGGCTGCATGTCAGGTAAAGGCACTGGGGAGATGGCTGTCATTACATCTTCAATAAATGCACAAGTTTATGTTATACTTTGGACACTTTTCTTATCCCATCAATTGAAAGGATATTTGGGGATGATGAAATCATTTTTCAAGATGATAATGCATCCTGCCAGAGCAAAAACTGTGAAAACATTCCTTGAAAAAAGACACAAAGTCAATGTCATGGCCTGCAAATAGTCCGGATCTCAATCCAATAGAAAATCTTTGGTGGAAGTTGAAGAAAATGGTCCATGGCAAGGCTTAAAACCTGCACAGCTGATCTGGCAACAACAATGAGAGAAAGTTAGAGCCAGATTGATGAAGAGTCCTGTTTGACACTCATTAAGTCCATGCCTCAGAGACTGCAAGCTGTTATAAAAGCCAGAGGCGGTGCAACAAAATACTAGTGATATGTTGGAGTGTTTTTTTGTTTGTTTGTTTTTCATGATTCCATAATTTTTTCCCCAGAATTGAGCGATTCCATAATTTTTCCCCTATGCTTGGTTAAAAAAAGTAACCATTACTGACTACCACATTTTTTGTTCTTGATTTCTTTTAGTGTTTCTTAACACCAGAAAGTTGTCCTTTGAAATGACTTTAGTTTTCTGCCATGTCTATGATCTGCTTTTTTTTCTACAACATTAATTTAACAACTGAATGAACATCCTCCAAGGCCGGTGATTCCATAATTTTTGCCAGGGGTCGTAATTAATCTCTCTCCTCGCTACACTCCTGCTTCTCCTCTTTGCAAATCTCTTCACTGGCTCCCATTCCCTCAGCATATCCAGTTTAAACTACTAATACTGACCTACAAAGCCATCCATAACCTTTGTCCTCCGTATATTTCCGAACTAATCTCCCGATATCTTCCCTCATGTAATCTCCGGTCCTCCCAAGCCCTCCTTCTCTCCTCCACACTTATTCGCTCCTCACCCAATCGCCTCCAAGACTTCTCCCGAATATCACCCATCATCTGGAATTCTGCGCCCCAACACATCTGGCTATCCACCACATTTGGATACTTCAGACAAAACCTGAAAACCCATTTCTTCAAGAAAGCTTACAACCTGTAATGACCACACGGCCACCTCAACACCATTGGAACTACTGCAACCCCCTACTGTCTCCTTCCCCACCATCCTGTAGAACGTAAGCCCGCCCCTCTGTACCAGTCTGCCATTGTTAGTTTCTCTACTGTAAGTGATATTTGGGTTTTGATGTAACCCCTTCAAATGCACAACACCATGGAATCAATGGTGCTACATAAATAAGAATAATGGACACCACAGCCTTAAAAACGCAACAAAAAAGTTGCAGCATTTAAGCTATCAGTAAACACAGCCTGAATGGAGGTGATTTTATGAAAACTCTGTCCACGGTGTGTCTAAAAGATGCTGCTGAACTGTGAAGTTTACGTTCTAACTTTTTTCTCTATAGGCTTAAATGGGACTCAAATGGAAAAAAATTGTGTTTTTAAGGGCAGAATCGACGCTTTTATGCTTTATAAATTATGCATTAATCACGGCTTCATATCTGCATCAAATAAGGCAAAAAAAAAAAAATAGCAAAACTAATCAGAGCAGATTGTTATTGCGTAGTGTGGTGCGGACAGTTTAAAAAAACACAGATAAAAAGCAGAAAAAAAAGTAGCCTTCACACTACTTCGGCTCTACATTATTAAATTTGTGTTTAATTGACTAAAAAAAAATATCACAACATTTCTTTTACGCCTTTTACAAATGACCAAAAATAATCTGTCCACTATATTGCATAGGTTGTTACGATTGAATGGATACCAAATATGTCATATTTGATGATTTGTGACTTTTTAAAAGCACATTAAAAATTATAATATTGTAACGGCTTTCCTTATTTTTAGTAATTTTATAGGAAGAAGGAAAAAAATCTGACTGACTTCTTTTACTGTTAGTATACAGGTACATTAAAATGCACTGGTATTTGGACTAGTACAATGTGCCTGTAAAGAAGAATATAATGTGCAGTATAGAGAGGGGTCAGTATGGAGAGGAGCGGTGTGGGCGTGAGGGGACAGAAAAGATGGGGAAAGCATGTGGGAGGACAGAGTGGAAGCTATACTTCGTAAGAACTATAACTGCCACTCACTGTAGTGGTTATAGCTCATAAGGGGGGACAATGTGGAGGCAATGTATCATAAAGGATACATTCAGAGGCACAGCAAGGGAAACCTTTTTATTCATTGGGGATTAAAATTATACTTTTATTTTTAATGGGACCATGTCGGAATGAGCTGTAGAAGATGGAAGTTTGCAGAGATAAGTGAGAATGAAATCTTATCATGGCATTTGTTCTACATGGAGACAAAAGACATGGGAACATCAAATCAGGGAAGTTGTCACCTGTAAGGTACCAGAATGTAAACATGTATTTGTGATACTGCCTGGGTGTCATCAGCTCTGTTGTAATGAGCCAGCAATACATCGATGTTACAATACCAGGCAGAGACCAGTAGCCTGCGGGGGCGGCGCTGATCTCCTGATCACAGGGTATTGTGACTCCAGACAGCAATTCTTTTTCCTGTGATGTCCCATCGACAAATACTTTTCTTCTCTTCCACTCTTCTCTGTAGGTGAAGCGTCACTGCCGAAGTCAACATGATTGACCTCCAGCTTCTGCCTGCCAAATCCAGGGCATGAGCACGGAGAGCTTTGGGATACTCATCAGATCAAGGGACGCACACGTACTACAAGCATAGAAGAATGCGACTGACTGATCCCTGACGCAGAATCTAAATCAGACTTCTTTGACAGCGCAGCACTTGTACCCATGAGACACTGAGCCAAGCGCTGGAGTGCTGTCACTAATGTAAGATCCTTGCCCCTATTGATATACTTTCCAGCCAGCACCTTTCAGGTCCTGATCCGCCATCTTGTGAGAGGTAACAGGCACAGGTTCTCAATTTAAGTCTATGAGAGCCTAAGGCTACGTTCGCTGCGGCGCACAACGCAAACAAAAACGCAGCAAAACGCATGCACAACGCTGCGTTTTGCGCCGCATGCGTCCTTTTTTAAATTGATTTTGGACGCAGCAAAAATGCAACTTGCTGCGTCCTCTGCGCCCGGACGCGGGCGCCGCAGCGACGCATGCGGCGCAAAACGCAAGTGCGCCGCATGTCCATGCGCCCCCATGTTAAATATAGGGGCGCATGACGCATGCGGCGCCGCTGCGGCACCCGCCGCTAATGTGAACGTAGCCTAATACTGGCTCTCATAGACTTACATGGAGTCTGATTGTTTAGCAAATACTGGAGCGATCCCAGCAGATCATTAAGTGATTGAGAAGGACCAGAGCGGCGCCGAGAACAGATGAAGACGGCGGCTGGTAAGTATATTACTAGGGGAAGGGGACTAGTACAATTACTACATTTCTAATTGGAGGTATTTGTTACATACTGGGATAGGATCTTGGAGATGGGGAGACTCATTTAGTGAGATCTCAACTCCGGAATCTCGACTTGCGAGATCTCGTTGCCGAGATCTCAATCTGCACCTGAGGAATCAATCTGGCCTATGGGAAAATGGCCGCCTGAGGCAGCACATGCACAGATTGAGATCTTGGCTCCAAGATCTCATTGCAGAGATCTCAATTTGCACGTGTGCCGCCTCTGGCGGCCATTTTCCCGGAGGCCACAGCATTAAGGCAATAGAAGGGCAGGGGCTTCGGGCTTTCACAAAATGTCACCGTAGCCCCCGTACCACCGAACCTGATGCACCAGGCTGGGAGCGAGATCTTTGCCCTGCAGCACCAGACTAGGAAGGGATTTCCCGGAAACCACATCGCAGCAATGAATGTGCGGGGCTCCGGCTTTCACAAAATGTCGCCGTAGCCCCCGGCACCACCGAACTTGCGCACCAGTCTGGGTCATATCATCGCCGGACCACCAAACACCCCCTGTAACTCCGCTGCCGATCCCCCCCTGGTAAGCTGAATTCAGGACTGTAATATGGACCCCCATTTGACGCATTGATTTTTTTCCCCCCCATTTTCCTTCTTAAAATTTGGGGTGTGTCTTATAGTCTGAAAAATACGGTACATGTATTAGGATTTATTATATACATACACATTCATAGGAGAGATTTAGATGGATGACTCAAATATGAGACATACATGCAGACATACCGTATATATGAAAGAATTTTAAAGATACATAGACAGGTAAAGATATACAGTATATAATAAAATAAAAGCTATATTTATACTACATAGAGATTTACCTATAAATATATATTATTTTTTTACAGATGTGCTTCTTATCCATCCTACAGAAGGACATGGGCCAGCACAGAGGAAAACAGATTGTGAAGGTAGGAGATAGGTTGGTGATGTAACAGACACAGGAGATGGGCAGGCTGAGAGGGAGCACATCAGTTATTGCAATACAGGAAATATAGAAGACCCTGTAACAACTTTATTAGCACTGTGGTTTTACTGGGCTCAGTGAAGATGATTTGTGTTGTATGCCTAAGGTTAAGGTGGACAAGAAGATCCAGGATAGCTTCTTTGACACCATTTTACTGCACTGAAATAGTGGCTACATGATGATCCCAAGCCTCCTCATCCCACACCCCAAACAAACAAACCAGCGGCTCAAAAGGAACAGGAGTTAACAAAAGGGATGTTAATAATGACGCCACCTCTTTCCAATATTGAAAAATGACGGGACACTTCCATATCATATGAGTAAAATCTGCATCTGGTGAGTGACAACGTAAACATTATGGCGATTGAAATCGGCCCATCTTAAAAAGTCGTGTCGGGAGTCAAATATGATTGATAGATTATATATAACTGGGTCATCCTGTTATTAATCGATGGTGGCACTAGAATTTCCTCCCATTCCTCTTCCTGCACGTCAGGGATAAGTCCCTCCCACTTCCCCCTGATAGATCTTAAGGCCCCGTCACACACAGCGACGCTGCAGCGATACAGACAACGATGCTGATCGCTGCAGCGTCGCTGTTTAGTCGCTGTGTGGTCGCTGGGGAGCTGCCACACAGACCGCTCTCCAGCGACCAACGATGCCGAGGTCCCCGGGTAGCCAGGGTAAACATCGGGTTGCTAAGCGCAGCGCCGCACTTAGTAACCCGATGTTTACCCTGGTTACCAGCGTAAAAGTAAAAAAAAACAAACAGTACATACTCACCTTCGCGTCCCCCGGCATCCGCTTCCTGCACTGACTGAGTGCCGGCCCTAACAGCAGAGCGGTGACGTCACCGCTGTGCTGTACTTTCACTTTACGGCCGGCGCTCACAGTCAGTGCGGGAAGCAGACGGCAAGGGACCTGACGGACACCAGAATGTGAGTATGTACTGTTTGTTTTTTTTTACATTTACGATGGTAACCAGGGTAAACATCGGGTTACTAAGCGCGGCCCTGCGCTTAGTAACCCGATGTTTACCCTGGTTACCAGTGAAGACATCGCTGAATCCATGTCACACACACCGATTCAGCGATGTCAGCGGGACCTCAACGACCAAAAAAAGGTCCAGGGCATTCCGACACGACCAGCGATCTCACAGCAGGGGCCTGGTCGCTGCTACGTGTCAAACATAGCGAGATCGCTACTGAGGTCGCTGTTGCGTCACAAAACTTGTGACTCCGCAGCGATCTCGCTAGCGATCTCGCTATGTGAGACGGGGCCTTAACAGCAGACCCAGTTCCCACTGATCGCATCTAAGTATACAAAGAGGAGATAAGGCCCTGAGGACCTTGCGAGTTAAGAATACCTATCAGGGTATGTGTCCACGGTCAGTCAACGCTGCTTGTTTGACGCTGCGCAGAGCTGCAGCGTCAAACACGCAGCGTCCAGATGTTCCAGCATAGTGGAGGGGATTTTATGAAATCCCGTGTCCACTATGCGTGGAAACACGCATCCGACTTCCCTGCGACTCCGGACATGCTGCGCGTCTTTTCAGATCGCAGCATGTCCGTGCTACCTGCGGCGACGCTGCGTCGCCGCAAGTAATATCACAGGGCGCTATGCGAGGGTGCGATGATCCCGGATGTGTACAGTTAACACATCCGGCATCATCGCGTCCCAGAAAGGGGGCGGGGCTTAGCCATCCTGACCGTGGACACGTACCCTCAGGGGTAGAGACGAGATGGCATGGCCTGTTCCCATACTTCTCATATATGATTGAAAGGCCGATCTCAATTGTAAATAACGAAAAAATTGAGACCTTGGGATGTTATATCTAGCTTGCAATTGTTCAAATGACAAAGGCCCCCCGGTCATACAGATCACCCACCAAGGAGACACCATAGAAAATCCAAAAATCAGTAGACGGGTGGTTTAATAGTACCGGAAAATAATTATTTTTCCATAAGGGCATTTCAGCTATATCTTTAAATCCTACAACCTTTTTAATTGGTCTCCAGGTTGACCGTGCTAATCGAAGCAAAGGTAGCAAACGGGGGACACCAACCTTTTCCGATTCCAGAAGACCCAGCGGAGTGTCGGCACGAGCAGAGTGAAGCAAATGGCTCTCAGAGTTAGGGAGATAATTATTAGGCATCCATTTATTGCCTTAGCTTGTCCGGCCAGACAATACAGAAAAAAAATCGGGTACTGCCGCCCCACCCCTCTGTTTAGGTCTCTGCAGAGCAGCCAGCTTAAGTTTAGGCCTAGAATTTCCCCATATAAACGAGGTAGTTTGAGAATTTAAATTTGTGAAAAAAAGATTTAGGTAATATTACTGCGCTATGTTGAAGACAATAGCTGAGTTTAGGGAGCAGTATCATTTTAATTAGGTTGATGCGGCCTGCTACGGATAGTGGGAGTTTGCTCCATGATGTAAATTTGGATTTGACCAATTCTAGCAATGGATAAGCATTAAGTTGTAAGTCCGATTCACTGTACTGCGACATATAGATACCCAAATACTTGAAGTTAGATACAATGGGTAACGAGGAAAGGGTATCAAGATTAGACATTGGGGCATGAGAAAGAGGCAATAAAGCAGACTTATCCCAATTTATATATAGGCCCCAGAATTTACTAAATTTATCTATAGTGGCAATTAGCTGTGGCGGCAGTGTTTCCTCCGCTTTATCCATGAATATTACCATGTCGTCAGCATATAGACCAATGGTATCCACACGACCCGCTATATCTATATCGTTAATATCAGGGGAAGATCTTATCTCTATCGCAAGGGCAAAAAGAGCTGGGGAGAGGGGGCAACCTTGACGGGTCCCCCTATATAGTGAGAAGGGCTCAGAAATGGAGCCATTTACAATTATATGGGCTTTAGGTTTCATGTATAATGCACTAACCCATTTTAAGAATTTATCCCCAAAACCATATCTTTGCAAGCATGCAGACAGAAAGGGCCACTCAAGAGAATCAAAAGCTTTGGCCACATCCAGCCATGCTAATGCCCAGTTATTGCCCGATATTAAAGAACTGCATTGGATTACCGACTGGACTCGCCTGGTGTTAATAGAAGTGCTCTTACCAGGCATAAAGCCAGTTTTATATGGATGTATAAGATCTAATATAAGTGAATTCATTCTGATGGCCAAGACTTAAGTAAAGATTTTGTAGTCTACATTTACTAACGATATGGGGCGATAGGATCCGCACTCCAGAGGGTGTTTCCCCTCCTTTCTGAGTACAATAATGTTTGCCTCATAAAAGGTGTCTGGCATAGATCCACCCCCCATACACCCAGAAATACCTTCAATAAAAGTGGTGCTAGAATATCCCGATATTTCTTATATAATTCAATGGGAAACCCATCCTTCCCGGAGACCATGTCTGCTATAGCATATTCTCCCTCTTCCAAAGTGAATTCAGCATCCATAAAGGCCCGCTGGGTGGGACTCCGTGTGGGGAATGTTATGTCTGATAGTCTAGACATTCTAAAGTATCGAGGCCGCTCTTAGACTCATATAGCAATTTATAATAATCGTGAAAACAATGAAGTATTTCTTCAGTCGTGGACACCAATGAGCCATCAGGTGTACGGATCTGTAATATCGTATTAGATGTGATATGTTGACGTACTAGAAAAGCTAAAAATGTACTTGCTTGGTTTCCCAATTCAAAATATGATTGACGTGTGAAGAACAATTTACGTTTAGACTTAGTGTCTATATGCTGGGTATATAATCTTTGCAAAGTTAGCCACTCAATTCTATTACCATTGGTTTGGTTAGATATATATGCAGCTTCAGTGTCTTTCAGTCGTTGCTCCATCTCGTCATCCTCCTTTGAAGTTACCCTTTTTACATAAGAAATTGTAAAAGACAAACATCCCCTTAGATATGCCTTAAGGGTATTCCAAAATAAATTAATGTTCTGAGGTTCTGGGTGGGACAAAATGAAACAATTCAATTGGTCTACCGTTCTGTCATTAGAGTCTATTAATTTTAACCAAAAGGGGTTCAACTTCCAGACAATACAGTTATTTGGTTGCCCATATTTAAGTTTAAGTATGATCGGGCTATGATCCGAAATTCCCCTATTGCCATGTTCTATGCTATCTACCCACATTGCCAATCCGCCGGATCCGTATAATCTATGCGGGACAGACAGCGTCTAGTGGACGAGTGGCAGGTATATTCTTTCGTCCCAGGGTGACGCATCCTCCACAGATCTAACCATCCACTGCTCTCCATAAATATTGCCAATTGAGACGGAGTCAGACACGGAGAGGGGGGCTCCCCAGATATCTCATAACCCAGCCTCAGTCTATTAAGACAATTATCCATGACTAAATTGAAATCTCCCATACAGATGACATGTGCATCCGGATAATTTAAGGCAAAACTCATTGCCATCCGAAGGATTGATGTATTAGCCGGAGGGGGTTTATAAACACACAATATGAGACATTCACGAGAGTTAATTAATGCATATACAAAAACCAAACGGCCTTCTGAGTCCAGTCGGGACTCCCATCTAACATCTCTGTGTATCAATAACGAAACCCCTCTCGAGTAGCTAGTGTGGAACGCGTGGATATACCATTGTACCCATGGTTTCTATACACATCGGGCCGTATCTCTGGTCAGGTGTGTCTCCACCAAGGCCACAATGTGGGGATGATGGCGTCTAATCTGTGAGAATACCTTAATATGTATGACCTGGAATGTACGAGGTATTAAATCCCCCCGGAAGAAAATTATTTCAGATTCCATGCTTACTCTTCAAAGTATAGTATACATTGTTACTCAAATAAAGGTCAGAGACAGCACACAGAAAACAAAAATAACGTTTGCGGCGGTTTCTACCTAAATACCAAATAAAACCAATATAAAAGAAAAAACAGAACAGGAACCAAACAGTATAGGAGCAGAGTCCTGCACTCCTATCATCAAATAAGTATGGGGATAACCCTGCTGGATTCAGCGTCCGGTATTATTGGTAAATTGGAGGCCCACAGAGAGAGCTCTTCACTTAAAATCATTAGAAGAATACTGCTTAATCAGGAATATCTCAGAATTCCTTTGCGTTGGACCTCCCGTGGGCCCGGAGCCATCCAGCCGCTTCTGCAGGATTTGTGAAGAATATAGAGGAACCTTCGTAGATTCGGAGGCGAGCTGGATAAATCATTGAATATATAACACTCTTATCTCTGAGTTGCTTCTTAACTTCCATGAACCTTGCCCGCTGTTTCTGAAGTTCCATAGAGAAGTCAGGAAAAATTGAAATTGTAGCATTGTTGAACTTGATGGGGCTCTTTTGCCGTGCCAGATGTAGAATAACATTTCTATCTTTGCAATTAAGAATACGTGACAGGAAAGGTCTAGGTGGGGCCCCGGGAGGGAGAGATTTTGTAGGAACTCTATGAGCTCTTTCCACAGAGAACATTGGAGAAAATTCATCTCTCGGAGAAGACCTAAGCCAGCCTTCTAGAAATTTTTCAGGTTGCTGACCTTCTGAGCATTCCGGCAGACCAATGATTCAAATATTATTCCGACGTAGTCTATTCTCTAAGTCGTCTGCATTTTGTTTCCAAGCATTTATAGAGCCAGCGACTTTTGCCAATTTTTCCCCTCCATGGGCTTAATGGTATCTTCTATTTGGGACACTCTTGTTTCCACCTCTGTAATGCGTCCATGCCTGCAAGATAAGCCTACATATCTTGCCGAAGACGTCCCACCTCCATATGTACATCCTCTATTTTTTCGGAGAGGGATGTTCTATTTAGGGATATGGCCTGCATTAATTGTTCAGACGCCTGTTTAAGAGTCAGATCTTCCTGCTCACTCTCCTCATTACTATCAGAAAGGTGATTTTTATGTTGAGCTTGTGAGGGATTGTTTCTGAGGGACCGTGCATCATCAGAGGGGCCAACTCTGGCAAATTCTTTTAGTTTGTCAGCCACTCCTGATCCCTTGGATCGATGCATGGCTAGCTGCTATGTGGTACAGAAAGACAACCAGAGTTATATTTGTAAGAGTTCCACACAATCACAGCAGGGCTGTTATACAGTGTTTATATCATAAAAAGGCAGTTCTGTTGCCAGGAGATATAGGTGCGACAACCCTGGAATCTCACCAGAGTTTCATGCACCAGGAAGAGCTTGTGGCGTCCGCAGTAGCAGCACCAGGGAGGGGGCTCCAAGAGCCCTCCAAAGTAATGGTGCAGCCGGGTCTAGTGACTGATTAATAGGGGAGTGCAGGTCTCAATTTTTCAGAGCACACACTGCGCGTCCCCTCAATGTGTTTCGGATACGTGCTCACCCCCCGAACCACACTGGAATAGTAATGGGCAGCGTCGCATCTCCTACTGCCAGAGCGCGCGATCTGAAAATGGCCGCCGTCTCAAACAGGCGCCGCCGTTAGTGCGAGCTCCCCTTGCTCCCGGCGCGTCAGAATCCCGCGGCTCTCACACGATGATGCCGAGTGTCCTTCGGAGTCCAAGGGGGGGGCCCAATCACAGCAGGAGCTGGCGCCGCGCTACTTCCTGGCCGAGCGCTCCCCTGGAAGACAGCAGCCTCCACACGTGGAGCTCACAGCCCGTCCAGGCCTCCTCTGTCCCCGGCTCCTCCAGAACTCTGCAGCGTCCTTCCACAGACGCCTGTAGAAAAGCCGCGGAGACACCATCACGTGTTTCTCAACGCAAGCAATGAATAGCCAGGTCTGTCACCGGGAAGGAACAACCACGGGAAGGGCAGCATCCAATAAAGGAAAACCACCTATGCCAAAACATGGTATCCATCCACAGACAGCTGTTTCGGGGTATTTGCCCCTCATCAGTGTGGAGTAGGAAACTGGTTATTAGGAGCAGTGCCTAGTGAAAAGGCTATAAACGTAAGGATGAATGACCTCATGGAGATCAAAAGACCTGGCTATTCATTGCTTGCGTTAAGAAACACGTGATGGTGTCTCCGCAGCTTTTCTACATGCATTTGCATATTTCCCATAAGGGATGGGGGCAGTGTTCTGGATCACTGCGTTGAGAAACACGCGATGGTGTCTCCGCGGTGTTGGATGTTTTGATCTCCACGAGGCCATTCATCCTTACGTTCATAGCCCTTCCACAGAAGCCGACAGCCTCCTCCTTCCCAGGGAACCCAGCGTCGGTAAGTACAGCGTCCTGAAAGGGGGTCTGGAGTGCAGGATAATTACACAATCCCGGGAGCTCTCTCAAGACACGTCCTCTCCTTCACTACATAGTCACGCCCCCCCCCAGAATTAAAAAATTTTTGCCGCAACATTGCATTACAATGCAATAACGGGCGATCAAAAAATCGTATCTGCAGCAAAATGGTGTAATTAAAAACGACAGCTCGACATGCAGAAAATAAGCCCTCACCCAAACAGAGATCCTGAAAAATGGAGAAGCTACGGGTAACTGAAAAACGCCCAATGTTTTTTTTGTTTTTTGTTTTTTTAGCAAAGTTTGGAATATTTTTTACCACTTAGATAAAAAATAACCTAGACATGTTTGGTGTCTATGAACTCGTAATGACCTGGAGAATCATAATGGCAGGTGAGATTCATCAGTGAACCTAGAATAAAAGACAAACAAAAAGCAAGTGTGGGATTGCACTTTCTTTGCAATTTCACCGCACTTGGATTTTTTTTCCCGTTTTCTAGTACAAGACATGGTAAAACCAATGGTGTCGTTCAAAAGTACAACTTGTCCTGCAAAAAATAAGCCATATTGACAGAAAAATAAAAAAGTTTTGGCTCTGGGAAGGAAGGGAGTGAAATACGAAAACGCAAAACAGAAAAAAGCTCCGGGGTCAAGTACAAAATTGGCTCTGTCACTAAGGGGTTAACTGTAGGCCCAAACTGTTACATGCACTGTATTCGCACAGTAGTGTGTGTGCGTGTATGTGCGTGTATGTATATATATATATATATATATATATATATATATATATATATATATATATATATATATATATATATATATATATATATATATATATACACACACACACATATACATACATATATATACGTATACATACATAGATACAGCGCTGTTTGTATCCTTAATGTTGTAAATTTCGAGCCTGTAAAAAATGCAGATGGCCACCAAGAGGCAGTGGTGCTACATGAATGTGAGCACTACATCCGGGCCTATGCAGTCACCAGAGCCATGACATTATGCTCACTAACCTTGCTTTACTACTGGCTCAGATAGCTCCATTCTAATAATATCGAAGGTTATATTACGCAGTATTCTACATGTGAGTAAAGATCAGCTGATGTAATAAACCTTGATAGAAACTTCTACCCTAACATAAGAGGGTTTTGGGTTTTTTTTGGTCCAAGAAGATATTACGCTGTCACCCATTACCTATAAAATTACCAAAACCCAGAATACTACTCATCTCTGAGGAGGGGGTATATGCAGCACTTCTATCCTGATGTCATAATATACACACACACGAAAGTGTTGGCACCCTTGAAATTATTCTAGATGACCATAGGAAACAATTGATTCCAGTTATTTATTCCAAACGGTGTGCAACCAAATAGTTCAAATGCAAATGTTAGGCTATGTTCACACTGGGCATTTTTGCAGCATTTTTTCTGCAGCAAAACCTGCTCTCTTGGCAGTAAAGAAGCTGCAGAAAAAAAAGAAAGATTTTGCTTGTTTTTTCTTGCTGCGTTTTTGTCATGCTACATTTGTCTCTTGTGCATGCTGATAAAGTTTAGTGAGAAAAAAAAAACATTTTGCTTCATAAGGTTTTGGTATTTAAAAAAATAAAATAAAATCGCAGAAAAACCTGATATCTGTGTTTTTTCACCACCCATTACTTTAAATGGGTGAAAAACGCTAATAAAACACTGAAAGTAGTGACATGCTGCTGCTGCATTGTGCAAAACAAAAAAGCAAAACGCAAAATACTGATGACAGAAAAAAAAAAAAAAAAGTGTTTGTATGAGATTTCGGAAATCTCATAGGATTTGCTGGTACTGTAAAACGCAGCAAAAACGCCACGTGTGAACAAACCTCAACACCCTCAGCCAACAATTGTGTCCAGCCCATTTTTGGGGTTGTGTGTGAAATTATAGCCAATTTACCTTTTGTTTTTTTTTGTTTGTTTTTTTCATCAGTTTCTTTGTGTTGTTCCAATACACAAAGGAAATAAACATGTGTATACAACAAAACATGTGTAATTGCAATCATTTTCTGTGAGTAATACTTCATTTCCTGGAACAATTTCAAGGGTGCCAACACTTTCAACCATGACTATATAAAAGATTTTTCATGTGCATTGCCACGTCTGTGCCTTTCCCCCCACAATGCCTGCCTGGAGATGGAAGCTGAAGCTTAGTTATAATGAGAGGAGAAGCTGTGATGTGTTTGTAATGAAACAAAGCTCAGCTCTGCTGTACTCTGTTGTAATCACACTCATCACTGTAGTGAGATCAGGAGTGCAGACTTTTTCCATTGTTACATGTCTCACTCTGGTAACACCCCCTTTAATTTTAAATAATCTCTGGAGGCAGATTCTCGGGGAGATCAGTTTCTTGCCCATAGATCAAAACAGCTCATTTACATGTTAGGAAAACTTTAATTTCTATGGAAGAGGGGATCATTCACAGTTTTTTGAGTACAATTGAGATGCATATTTTTCATGGGTAGCACTCGTACCTATAATAGTATAATCGATCACCATGATTTTTTGCAGACCAAGCAGTCAGCAGAGGCAAATTCCGACACACGTCCAACTGTTGGTCTGAGAGTCAGATCAAAATTGACAATGCAAATCTATGGCTCCATGAAAAAAAAAAAAAAAAAAAAAAAAAAAAAAAATCACGGACTGTTAGACAGGAGAACGTGGCCAAAATTTTTTTGATCTTCACCCCCCAACATACGAGAAAAACTGAAAAAGCCAAGACGAAACCCTGGAAGAACTCAGACCGAAATCATTGCTGATCAGTTTTTCCTCATGCATGAAAAAGAATAACATGTGAATAAGCTCTAAGACATCAGATCGCAGATATCAAGGTATCATTCTATTCAGCTTCCTATGACCTGCATGCCCATACAGACAGCTCGGCAGGGTTGGTCCTACTGATGCCCTTTAAAATTAGTAAATAAAAGTTCAGCTTTAGTTTTTAATTTATGAGAATTTTTTTTTAATAAAAACAGGCATCATGTGGAAGCAAGACAGATAACAAGGAGAAAAACGGTCCATTTTACACAGATATAAAAATGGAGACATGTATATATGTAGAATTAAAAAGGGACAACCCCAGCCATAACACTAATGGAAATACATACTTTTTAAAAAAATTTATTATTTTTATCTAACTAAGGGGGTGATAAAGTAGGGTTTGAGTTACAATTTTTTTTTTATTTTGATCACCATAATAGGGTCTATCACAGTGATCATAATGAACCAATATGAGATCTATTGTTACCGGGTGCCGGCCGGCAGATCTCTGCGTTAGCACTGCGCATGCGCCCACCATTTTCTTCCCAGAAGACAACACTGAGGGCCGGGATACAGAGCCAGAGGGACTGGGGGGGGGGGGGGTCTCATTTCTCTCTCCTCTGATGTTCTGGATCATATCAGAGGAGAGAGAAATAAATGGGAAATTGGACCTTTTGTTTTTTTTTTTTTGTGGTAACACTAGGCACAGTAAAAAGCGACCCTAATCATGTTCTCCGGGGTCTAAGCTACCCCCGCAGCCAAAACCCTGGAGATATTCAGACGCTGGGGGGGCGCTATAACCTTATTTCTCAGCGCTGTTAAAAAGCTGCGCTGAGGAATAAGTACCCTTAACTGCCGCCGTTTAAATGCGTAATGGCGGGCATTAAGGGGTGTATGTTGGGAATAGAATAATTAGATCTGTTGTAAACTATCCAAGTAAGGGTCCAGTCAGATGGCCGTATAAATTGGGACTGAGATCAGAATGCAATGCATGGACTGGCTGGCCGCTCTCCTGACCTGGGTGTGACAGCTGCCGTCATGCGCAGGTCAGGAGAGCCGCCAGCCAATCTGTGCATGGAAGTCTGATTTACGGTATATGGCCGTCTGACTGCATCATAATACAATGGACAGCTACCTGAATACTTATATTTGTAGTATAATACATATGCCTTTTGGATAAAAGATATTAGAAGCAAACCATAAACCCTGAATCACGTGTACTGTCTGAAAAGAAAATATATATATATATATATACATATACATACACACACATTTCCATAATATAAGAAAAAAAAAGAAGAAGTATTGGGACAAGAAGACCGATCAAGAACAGAACTCCAGCCTCCAGGTGCCCTATGAATGTAAATGAAAGGTTCTTGAGATCACAAGAGGCAGCACAGCCTGAATACAGACGTCTGACAAACAAGACCCATCTGTCAGTGTTTGTAGAGTGACGGGCGTCCTCTCCCTGTGCTAAGCTATGCTCCAGTATTCGTTACCGTGCATGACGGCTCTCGCTCGTCAGTCCGTCGCTATGGAGACCTGTAAGCCACCACTCACAAATGTCCCCCAAGAAGCAAAGCTAAATTAACTTACTGCGTGTCACCAATGAGGAATGACTGGGAGAGCGCAATATCTGTATGAATGTCTAATGTCATTATGGCTATAAATTGAATTCTACTAATTAAATGCCACTCCCAGTCAATCACACTTCATTATCACCACGGTTATAGGAAATTAATAAAAAAGGAGGTTCCTAATGATGTTAAGCTACACTCCATCACCTAAGTCTTTGCTGCCCCTTTACAACTAGATTTTGACTTCATCAATCCAGCCACAGTAAGAACTCAGACAATTGGCAGAAATGTAAAATACCACCGCCTTGTGTGTCAACACTATGGAGGAAAAGAACTGGTTTTGCTAGCTAGAACAGCCAATCAGAGCACAGCTTTCAAATCTTAAAACTATGCCTGAAAAATTAACCCGCACAATGGTCCTAGCTTATCGAACCAGTCTAAAAAATAACTGTCAGTTGCCCATAGCAACCAGTGAGAACACAACTTATTAACAACAAATAATTGGTTGCCATGGGGAACAAATATTGGTTTTATCTTTAGACAATTTTGATAAATCTACCCTTCTTTGACTGTTTGCCAACAACCAGTCACAATATAATACAATGATGATAAATTAGGTCCTCAATTTTCATTAAATGGGGGTGCCTGGTTATTCCACAAACCATAATGTAGTCTTCTAATAAAAAAAAAAGTACACCTTAATTTTTTGCCAATATAACTAATTTTTAAATCTGCGTTATCACTCCCCAAAATGTCCCACCAGGCTCTATTTATCCTCCAGTTAGAGTTGTCCTGCTATAGTTCCAGGGCTCCTAGTCCATCATGAACAGTGTAGTCTCAGCTAGCATCCTGCCCGCACAGCTCAGCCTCCTGCCCGCACAGCTCAGCCTCCTGCCCGCACAGCTCAGCCTCCTGCCCGCACAGCTCAGCCTCCAGCGATGACAGTGTATTCTTCCTTTAGAATACGTTCTGCCTCTGTGCACACTCTCCTCCTTTACATTACTCTGCCTGGCCACTTTCATCATCTGCCATCTGCATCAGTATAGGTGCACCGTGCATGTGTGTTTTTACCTCGCCGTTAGCTGGTTTCCAGCAGAACTCCATTCCCCCGCACTCCTCCACAACAGAGCTTGTAATAGCTAGGCAGTGCAGAGCAGACACACAAACTGAGCGGTGTTTGTTGCTTGATGCTGACACATTAGTGATGTGAAACTAAATGTTGCTCTGTCGATTCCTATGGCAGAAGAGAATCCTCCATTGTATGGGGTTAACGTGCAGGTATATAGCTAAATCATGTAAGATTGCTTTACTGGAGCAGCAACTACAGGAAGAAAAGGAATTTATATCCTCCTGGCGGCTGCTCACTTCCAGAAATAGGGACTCTGCGGCCTCTTACTACACAGTGCGCATGCTGTTCTCACTCCCAAGCACTATGATTGACAGTATGTGTGCAGAGCAGGGCTGTCAATGTGAATACAGTCACTCAGCATAGCGCAGTGGTGACCATCACAATAAGCCTTTAAAAATAAAAAAAAATAAAAATGAGAAATTAAAAAAAATGGCTTGTCTGATGTGGTTCTGAAATATCTTAATTCCCAAGGTTGGCAAACCTGTCTATAATGTTATTATAGTTCACAGATTGAGAACTGACCTTCTGAAGCAAAGATCTGTAACCATGGAAATAATCAGAAAAGGGCACCATGTTTCCATCACATTTACAGCTATTGGATGGCACATAGGAAAATAGAAACCATCATCTCAATTACCAACTGGCTAAGGGTGCAGTGGAACATGAAAAATGCAGGAATCCAGCATAAGTGCATATTCATATACACAATTTTTTCAGGTTTTTGATCTACCATTTTCCTCTTTTACATTTGTGCACGGCTACTGGACCATATAGTAAATGGAAAGATGATGGACGTAGCACCTTAATTGATCACTGTCATTTACACAAACTTTTACAAGCAAATAAAAAAAAAAAAATTATATATATATCTTATGAGATATAGAAATGCTTCTATCTCTACCTACTTAACCCTCGCATCATCAGTCACTCTGAAAAACAGCTAAAACAAAATCAGACTGCCGCCACACTGAGGAATCAGGATTACAGCTACCTATTGAACTCAGTTGAAAGGGAGCCAAATTTAACAGGCAGAGAGACCTTATGTTTTACTTCACCTCAGTGCTGGATTCACAGCTACACTGCTTAGTACTGCTGTATAATGTCCTTAATGCTGCTGTTCCTGAAAAAACGCTATGAAGAGCCTGGAGAGCTGAAATCCTTCATGTTTCTCTGCGCCATGCATCAGAGACATAATAAACAACTTGTCCCCACACTCTAGATTAGATACATCAGAAAATTAGAGAATAGAGCATGCAACGGGGATAATCGGAAGATACAAATGCATAATGGCTTGATACAGTGTTATTATTCCTCATGTGCACAATATGTTATTCTGAAAAGTCACCTGAAATGACATCTAGCAAATTGTGAGATTTTTGACTGGATTTTTCAAGCAAATGTGGGAACAATGAGTTCATGTATGAGTAATGGAAACAGATCAGAGATTAAAAAAAAAAAAAGGAGTCTGAAAATTCATGGACCTGCCAACTACCAGGATCACGGGCTATACAACTGCAAACAAAATTATTCAACCCCCCATTGCAAGAACAATTTAGATCGCTCATCAAGACCAACATACAGTAAGTGGTTTCTCCACATTCAACACAAAATGCCACTTTTGATGATTTCTACAGACTCAGAATTACGCTATGCAACATTAAAATTGCAACATAAAGAAGGATGTGTAATTCCATAAATCGAGGAAGTAGCAGGTGTTGTCAAGATCTGCACATGATCAAAGTTTCAAACACCCAACTTCAATCTGCAGCATATAAAAGGGGCATAAAAGCCAAATTAAAAGTAAATTTCTTTTTCAGTCATATGTATCCTTAAATCAAGTCTTGTGGGATGATTGCACAAGCCCTCCTGTTTGTAGATGTGCAAATTATTGCCTCTTGTCGCTAAGAGGGACAGAATTTTTTTGAGTTGAGACCTCAAATAACTTCAAATCTCCATGTGAGTAAGTCGACATGTTAGCACTGTTCAACTAGGAGTGCTCCACTGGTTTGGAGAACTATGACAAACTGGATGAATGTGTACCTTAGCATGGTTTTTCAGATCAGAAGTATGGCACATAGTGATCTATTTACTACTGAAAGTGAAATTGGTCCCAATATCTACACAAACTATCAGAAGGCATCTAAATGTCATTAGGCTATGAGCTAGACATCCATCTACAGGTGATTTTTTTTATCTCAAAAGGCTATCATGCTGATTAAGATCTGTTCTCAGCATTGAGTCTTGTGTTTGTTTTGGCCATAATGATACCTGGAGATTGGTCTAAAGACCATGTGAACAATGCCATGATGAGGTCTTCACAAGAGAGAGAGAATGAATATGTCGTATGTCACATCGGTCCTACTCCTGTGGTTATGATGTAGTGAGGCATAATGTACGGTCGCTGCAAAGGAACATCAGGAGCTTAGAGATACATTGGTTGGTTGGTTGGTTGTAGTATCAGTGGTACGGCCATTACTCCATGATGTCCCAGGAGCAGTTTTTCAAAACAATACAAGGCAGCATGTTGCGTGTTCTACTAAGAGCTGCCTGTGTTGCCTAATCAAGGCCTGTAGAGTTTCTGGATTTGTCTTCCATCAACACATCTGGGACATCATTGGTAGGCAATTACAAAGGAAGCTGCCAGAAGAGGACTTTTATCATTTGTGCCCAAGTGCATTCAGTGTGGTACAATATTCCTGACTTCCATTAATAACTTAATTGATAACAGTCAAGGCTTGAAAGAGCACGCATTTCTGTGAATGGCACTCATAATCCATACTGAAGAAATCGAGACATTTTTAAAAGTTAGTTTCCATATTTTCATCATGTACATATTACATCTCCTTCTTGGAGTTGCAATTTCGATATCGAGGATTGTATTTAGCGCCTTCATGACAAGATTCTTTAGTACTTTGTAGAGCATTTTTGGCTGTTATGACACGCTACCTACGCAACACATTACCAGACAACCAGCTTCTGGCACAGTTCTGGGGGGAATCTTAGGCCATTCATCATGGGCAATAGCTTCAAGTTCACTAATATTCTTCGGTATATGTTGTGCAACCACCTTCTTTAAATCTAATTAAAGGCTTTTTTTTTTACTTGGTCAGGCGAATGTGATGACTTCTTCTGAAACCAAACTTTCTTTATGCTGCTTGGGATCATTGGCCTACTGGAAGGTCAAAAGATACCCAATTTTCTGCTTCCTCACAAAAGGCGTGAGGTTTTCACCTAGGATTTCCTGATTATTGCTTGATGCCCTCTACACACGTCAAGTTTCCAATGCCAGATGAAGCAAAGCAAGCAGCTCCAGAGCATCACTGAGCCACCGCTTAACTTCACTGTAGGCATCACTAAGTCACCACCATTCATCACTGTAGGCATACGCTTCATTCGTCCTCATCTATACATATTGCTGATTTATAGGCACAAAAAGTTCCAGTTTTGTTTCATCACTCAACAGATCAGAATCCCAAAACGTTTGTGATCAATTAATATGATTTTTGTATATTTGAGTAGACTTGCATTTTTGAGTCAGAAGTAGTCAGTGTATGCTTTGGAGTCCATGGATGGAGACCTACAGCATTTATGTGCCTTACTGTGCACCTCCAGGACAATTAACAGAGGAACAGTAAAATAGAGAGATCCAAGCACAAGATACTTCAGATTTATGATCTTTAAAAATTGATTGAACATATTTACTAAAACAAGTCTTCTCTAATATTAATATCTGTAATCCCATTACCTGTAGAACTCAGAAAACCTATCCTTAGCAAAAGTTGATGGCTAAATATACATATATACACTATAAAGTTTATATTTAGAGTGATAGTGTATAATATTTTAGATATGAACTTACATTAAATTAAACATGCATTCACGATCTCTCAAAGAAACAGAGTACATTTTTTTATAAAATGCCTGTATAAAATAGTAGGTTATGATGTTTCTATTAGGATAACATATACATGTCTGGTAATGACGAGTGTAGCAGAGAGGGGGAGATTTGCATTCACATTTATTCTTCGGGCGATCGTTACTGTAGATGTAGACAGATGCTCTGCATGTAAACACAGGGCCGAGTGTATGGGAAGATGGATGGCCTGATACAGGAGAAGATGGCAGCCGCACAAGCATGAGGGCTGCAGGCACCTCACCATCCGCGTGGCACTGAATTACAATGAGTGCAGGGACCCCATTCTCAGCACTGTCAGATATGCAGGCAGCAAGATTGAAAGCCGGCAGCTAGGGAGCTCAGCAGACATGGAGATGAATGTACAGGAGGCGGATTCATACTAACCTTTGGTTTTTTGTTCAGCAGCCTGAAAGAAAAAAAAAAAAGTGTTTAATAAAAAGGGCAAAAAACACTATATGAAAAATTGGGGGAAAAGAAGACAGAAAGAGGTAAAAAGCGTGACAGAATGAGCCAGCAATAGTGGAATGGAATAAAGAGGGGACACGGAAAGAGAAAGACACAGCGAAAAGAGACAGAAAGAAGAGAATGAAGGACGGGGACATGGGAATGACTGCACACAATGGCCGCTGCACTGCTAATTGCCTCCTCGCCACTTTATAAGTTCAAGAACCTTAAACATTCCCAGTATCTCGAGAGCGTTTCCCATACATCTACAGCCGATTCAGGTCCTCTACCATCAGGAAAGTGGCATTTTAATTAGTAGGAAATCCAGACAAATACAATGTCCCCCCCCCTTCCCCCCCAAATAAATAAAAACCCTGACCTTTTTCTGGGCACCTTCCTTCTTCTTCTTTTCTTCCTGCTTTTTCTTTTTCTTTTCTTCCATCAAATGTTCCTCTTTTTGAGTCTCTGGCTGTATGTCCCTGAGAAAAAAGGACAAAAATAATTGCACATGTACTGTGAAGAGGTGAACCTATAGAACATCTATAAAGCTTACGCTCAGAAATGCTGGTAACTTTAGACTCCCTATACTCTGTACTTATCCTCGATAGGTCTATAATACACATCAGCGGGGCCGACACCCAGAACCCCCACGATCCGCTGTTACCAGCTGCGGCCATTGTACAATATGGCAGATCTGGTAACAGCCGGTTGGTGGCTACGCCTGGTGTCTTGATCTGATATGGATGACCTATCATGGGATACCCAAATCAAAAATATTCATACCCCAAAAAGTTAGACTTAAAATGAAATGCATCATCAGAAAACTAGCTATTGTTTCAAGAAGTTGTCCACTACTATAACTTTTTTTTTTTTTCATAAATCTTGCTATTATGTGCCACGGAAAACATTTACTGTGTTTATTTTAGCAATATTACCTTTTATCATGCTGTAGCAGCACATCTTTAGTGCTGGATCCAGCTCTCATGGGGTTAATCGACAACTTCTTTTCTCCTGAGTTATTGTGCTCTAATACTACAAGTTCCATGATGCATTGCACTCGCCTGTAACTCTGCACCTGGCACACCCACTCCAAAACACACCCCAACCCCTCCCTCCTCTATCTTCAAAAAGATTTGTGATGTCATTTCTGTCCAACCTCCTCTTTTACATTTGTCCAACCCACACTCCATGGGAGGGATGGATGGATGGATGGATGGATGGATGGATGGATGGATGGATAGGTCTATTTCCATAGATATGTCCATATCCATGTTTCTAAACCCCTTCACCCCTGGAGCTTTTTTCGTTTATCGCTCCCCTTCTTTCCAGAGCCATAATTTTTCCATCAATATGGCCATTTGAGGGCTTATTTTTTGCGGGACAAGTTCTACTGTTGAACGACACCATTGGTTTTACCATGTCGTGTAACAGAAAATGTGAAAAAAATTCAAAGTGCAATGAAATTGCAAATAAAGTGCAATCCCAAACTTGTTTTTTGCTTGTTTTTTTTGGCTAGGTTCACTAAATGCTAAGGCTGTGTGCACACGTTGCGGATTTGATTGCAGATCTGCAGGGTTTTTTGCTGCACAGAATTGCATCAAATCCGCAGTGTAGTGCACAACCAATGTAAGTCTATGGGAGCCGCAGACTTGTTGTGCACATGCTGCGGAAAAGGCCGCTCCGAAACGCAGCTTTTTTTTCTCGCAGCATGTCACTTCTTTTGTGCGGTTTCTGCACCCTTAGACTTTCATTGAGTCGGGCACATCCGCAGCAAAACCCCAGATGTAAAAAAGATCTGCAGTTTTGCTGCGGATGTGGGTCCGAGAAACGCTGCAGCTCGGGAGGAGGGAAGTGTGTGGGCGGAATGTGGGCGGTGACTGTGTGCGTGTATGTGTGTACTGGGGGTGCGGGGCTGTGCGGGGGGTCTTTTGGGGTGTGTGTGCAGGCATCATCCGATGGGACTACAAGTACGCAGCATCCAATCTGCAGCTAATTCGGATGTAATCTGGACAGTGGACACGCACCCTACACTATCCATACATCTATCAATAGATATATCTATAGATAGATATAGGAATAGATAGATGTATGCATCTATAGATCTATCTATATGTAGATCTGTCTATCCATTTCATCTATCATCTATATGTCTATCTGTGTGTGTAATGGAGTGTGGGTTGGACATTTTGTAAAAGAGGATGTTGAACAATAATGACATCACAAATCTTTTTTTTTTTTTGTTCAATAATACATCTTTATTTAGCTTTCCAAAACGCACCAAAACGCATAAAAAAACGCGCAAAAACCACACCAAAAGCGAATTAAAATGCATCAAAACCCCGCAAAAAACTGCATAAAAACACATCAAAACCGCACCAAAATTTCATCAACACTGCACCAAAACCGCACCAAAAACTGCATCAAAACTGCACCAAAACCACACAAAAAACTGCATGTTCTTGATGCAGTTTTTGGAAATAAACGGAAAATGTGCATGATTTGAATGGAAACATGCATGAAAAAACGGATTCAGAGGCCGGATTCATCATTTCACATCTCAGTTTCATACGTTTTTTGCCAGATCCGTCGCTGTGCGTTTTTTTGCCGGACAGAAAAAACCTTTCTCTGTATGTGTTTTCCGTCCGGCGGAAACAGCTTTTTAGACGGATCTCACAAAAAACGGATGAAACGTGTGGCCATCAGGCGTAATCCGGCGCTAATACAACTCTATGAGAAAAAAACGGATCCGGCGGAAAAAAATGGATCCGTTTTTTTACAAAACTCACCAGATTGTGCCTGACGGCAAAAACCTGATGTGTGAAAGCAGCCAGATATATGGATAGATACATCTATGTATCTATAGATATATCTATCTATAAATATATCTATAGATAGATATATCCATAGATATATACCGGTAATAGAAAGGCCAATGTTTGTAAGGCTACTTTCACACTTGCGTTTTTAGCAATCCATTTTTTGGGGAAAAAAAACGGATCCTGCAAATGTGCTCGCAGGATGCGTTTTTTACCCATAGACTTGTATTAGCGACGGATCGCGATGGATGGCCACACATCGAATCCCTCGTGCAATGGATCCGTCGTGTTTTGGCGGACCGTTGGCACGAAAAAACGTTCAAGTGAACGTTTTTGTCCATCGCGTCCGCCATTTTCTACCACGCATGCATGGCCAAAACTCCGCCCCCTTCTCCCCGAACTTCAGAATGGGCAGCGGATGCGTTGAAAAACTGCATCCGCTGCCCACGTCGTGCACAAATTTCACAACGTGGGTCAGTACGTCGGCCCGACGCATAGCCACGGACCCGTACCGACGCAAGTGTGAAAAAGGCCTTAATGAGCGTTTAATTTAATTAAAAAAAACTGAAAAAACGGCGTGGGCTCCCGTGCAATTTTCTGCACCAGAGGTGGAAAGCCAACGGCTGGGGGCCAATATTTGTAGCCTGCTATGAATATCAGCCTGCAGCTGTCTGCGTAGCCTTTACTGGCTATTAAAATAGGTGGACCCCCCAAAAAAAATGACGTGGGGTCCCCCACAAATCCGGCCAATTCCGGCACTTAGCCCCTCTCTTCCCACCCCCGTGTAGCGGTGGGATATGGGGTAATAAGGGGTTAATGTCACCTTGCTATTGTAAGGTGACATTAAGCCGGGTTAATAACGGAGAGGCGTCAATAAGATGCCTATCCATTATTAATCCAATACTAATAAAGGGTTAATAAAACACGCACACATTAGGAAAAAAGTATTTTAATATTCTTCATTTAACCATACTTCAGCGCCTGCAAAAAACGTAAAATAAACCGTATACTACCTGTCCGCCGTAGTCCAATTAATAACGAGTGTCCCACGACGATCTCCCCTATAGAACAGTGACATCGAGGGATGTCACTGCTCTATAGGACCCTCAGTGACACACTGACAGGAGACAATGGCTCCTGCAGTGCATCACTGAGAGGTTACCTTAGGACAAAGTCTCACTTTATGGCAATTGCTGCCTGGGAAAATTTCTCACACAGCAATGGCATAAAGTGAGACTAGGGACTATTTTCTCACAGGGGCGTAGGAATACATTGTGAGGAATACATTGTGGAAGGATACCTTCCATCATTGTATTCCTGGAGCCCCTGGAGAGCGGTCGCATCAGCTGATGCTCCTGCTCTCCACGGGAGATCGTCGAGGGACACTCGTTTAAATTGGATTTCTGCGGATCAGGGAGTATAATGTTTGCTTATTATTTTAATATTTTTTACAGATGACACTGGCTTCGGGGATCAAGGTGACAAGTGATGGTGAGTATGTACTCTGTTATATGTACTGTATGTCTATATGTATGCTGTATGTATGTACTGTATGTGGCATGTTGCATGTCGTCGCATGTCATCGCATGTGGCATGTCGCCGCATGTCATTGCATGCTGCATGTCATCGCATGCTGTATGGCATATGTTGCATGGCGCATGTCGCCGCATGCTGCATGTCGTCGCATGTTGCATGTCGCATGGTGCATGCTGCATGTCATCGCATGTTGCATGTCACATGTTGCATGTCATATGTCATTGCATGCTGCATGTCATCGCATGTCATATGTTGCATGTTGCATGTCATCGCATGGTGCACGCCGCATGTCGTCGAATGGTGCGTAGCGCATGCCGTCGCATGGTGCATTTCGCATGGTGCATGTCGTCACATGTCGTCGCAAGGTGCATGTTGTCGCATGTTGTCACCGCATGGTGCATGTCGCCGCATGTTGCATGTCGTCGCAAGGTGCATGTTGTCGCATGTTGTCACCGCATGGTGCATGTCGCCGCATGTTGCATGTCGTATGTTGTCACATGTCGCATGTCATCGCATGGTGCATGTCACATGTTGCATGTCGTCGCATGTTGCATGTCATCGCATGTTGCATGTCGCATGTCATTGCATGTCGTATGTTGCATGTTGTCGCATGATGTCACATGTCACGTGATGTATGTACTGTATATGTGCATGTGTTTTTTGTTTTTTTTTTACATTCAACACATTAGCCGGATGATGGGATTACTACTGTCCCATCATTGGCTAATGTGTCACTTACTGTCACTGTAGCAGGCATAGCACAATGGGACTTGTAGTCCCATCGGATGAAGCCTGCACAGAGAGACACCCCCGCCGCCACCACCACCGCACCGCCCCGCAGCAGACCCCAGCACGGCCAGCAGACCCACCGTAGACCCCAGCACCGCCCGCACATCCCGGCGCCGGCACTCAGACCCCCGCCCATAGCGGCGCGCACCGGCACGCACATACCGGCCTAGCCCCGCCCGCCCCCAGCACAGCCCTGCAGCCCACAGCCCAGTCACTCTTGATGAGTGACTGCTGACTCTGAGGCTGGTCACGCCTGCTCATGACGTCACGTCAATTTCCAGAGTCTGGAAATTGATGTGACGTCGGCGGAAATAAGCGGTGGCTGCAGCCTGGGGGTCACGTGACCCGGACTCAGCCGCCAGCATAGCGCCGCTCACAGGCGAAAACGGCAACGGAAGGTATTTGCACAATTCATCAGGGGCCCTGGGGGGATACATTGGGGGGTTAATTGAAAGTAGTGGACAACCCCTTTAAGTCAGGTTCTTGTGATATATGTATTTTATTTTTTTATTTTTTTTACTTGGCCAATGATTTTTTTTTTCCCACATCAAAACCTTTATTAAAAATAAAAATAAGAAATCGTCATTTTCACACTGGCCCTGGGACTGAAGGGAGGGAGAGCGGTGACATCGTCTACTGTGATTGGTGAATCCTGTGTTACCAGCCATGTATAGAGGTGCCAACCATTCATTGTAATCCTGTCTCTGATGATAATGAGCCTGCTGAAATTTCCCATCCTTTAGGAAGAGTTATAGGTCTCAATAAAGTCCCTATCAGTTTCCTAATTTTGTATTTTAAACACTTAAGGACGTACCCATTTTGAGCCTTTGGGACAAAGCATTTTTTCCCCCCCACAGTCACTGTACAGAAGCCACAGTATTTTTCTGTTGATGTAGCTGTATTGGGGTTTTTTTTGTTTTTTTTTTACAGATGTCTTGTAAAAGTCAGTGGCAGCATTTTGGGGTACATATAACTAATAAAAGATGGGTTAACTATTGGGAAAAAAACTAAACCGCAGTTTTTTATTTTTATTAACATTCGCCCTATTTACTTGCTGCACAAATAAGACGTTACCTTCATTCTGCGGCTCAGCAAGATTATATTGAAGTCAAATGTCTATAGTTTTATTAATGTTTTGTGACTTGTTTTCTGTCGCTGTACTCAGAGTCATGTGTCTTACATTTTTTTTTGTCATCTGAGCTATAGGATAGCTTTTATTTATTTATTTTTGAGTGACAAGATGTTTTCAATGCTGTCATTTTTGGTACATACAAGTTTTTAATTACTATATGCTATTTTATTGGAGGTGGAATGTACAAGTGAAAGAATTCCTGACACCAATCGCTATTTACGATAGCGTAATTTACACATTCACTTTATTTAGCAGGCCTATACAATAATGACCTACTTTACATTTTTTATTTTTTTTTTAGATATTACTAGTCTCACAAAAAAACAACACCACATTTTTTAGGGGGTGGGTTGGGTTGCCACTTGCCATATATTAAGACCTATAAATGTTTTATTTCTCCATAGTGTTGTGTGAGATAATAGATAATATATATATACTAGATGGCAGCCCGATTCTAAAGAATCGGGAGTCTAGAATCCATATATACTTTATTTATTCAAATGTAAGAATAATACAATTAATAAATAATAGTAAGAAAGAACAAAAAATGGCTGCACTCACCAGCTCTTGACAATTCTTGACAGTACGGCACATTTCTGATTGGTCGCTCGCGGCAGGCGGCAACCAATCAGAAAAGTGCCGCGCACCATGAAGGCATATATCTTTGTCCACCCTGAGCGGGTGTAGGACGCTGGTGACGTCACTTATCTCCGGACATTATCTCCGGACAAAGCCACGGAAGTTGGCACAAATTGCCGGAAGTAGTATTCTAGGCAATTATATATTAGATTTTAATGTTATCAGTGTTTACCTTTGAACGTTTATATTGTATTGTCCTGTCACCAGCCATGTGTACGATTATCGGCCGAAAGCCTCTCTGGAACCAATAATCACCCCATGTAAAGGTATCTTTATAAGTTAAAGATTCAGAATACTATGACTTTTATCATATCCTGAACAGTCAAGTTTTTTATGAACCGTTAAGGTTTTCTGGTTGAAGTAAAAAAAACTCTGAGTGTTTACAGTTTGAAACCATAAAATGTTGAAAAATTATGTCATTCTTGAGTATATCACTCAATGGTGCTCATAAACGTGTCAAATTTGATCTATAATATACTTTAATATACGTTACTTTAATCTTTAATATACTTAAGAACAGGGCCCCAGACATCACACAGGGGGTCTGAAACACCGCACAGTGGTCCAAAATATCGCTGTGCTCTGCCTGGGGCCCCATATGCTGCCTGGGGCCCCTGTGCTCTGCCTGGGGCCCCATATGCTGCCTGGGCCCCTGTGCTCTGCCTGGGGCCCCTGTTCTCTGCCTGGGGCCCCATGTTCTGCCTGGGGCCCCTGTGCTCTGCCTGGGGCCCCATATGCTGCCTGGGGCCCCTGTGCTCTGCCTGGGGCCCCATATGCTGCCTGGGGCCCCTGTGCTCTGCCTGGGGCCCCTGTGCTCTGCCTGGGGCCCCATGTTCTGCCTGGGGCCCCATGTTCTGCCTGGGGCCACTGTGCTCTGCCTGGGGACCCATAGGCTGCCTGGGGCCCCTGTGCTCTGCCTGGGACCACTGTGCTCTGCCTGGGGCCCCATATGCTGCCTGGGGCCCCTGTGCTCTGCCTGGGGCCACTGTGCTCTGCCTGGGGACCCATATGCTGCCTGGGGCCCCTGTGCTCTGCCTGGGGCCCCATATGCTGCCTGGGGCCCCTGTGCTCTGCCTGGGGCCCCATATGCTGCCTGGGGCCCCTGTGCTCTGCCTGGGGCCCCAGTGCTCTGCCTGGGGCCACTGTGCTCTGCCTGGGGCCACTGTGCTCTGCCTGGGGCCCCATGTTCTGCCTGGGGCCACTGTGCTCTGCCTGGGACCCCATAAACTGCCTGGGACCACTGTGCTCTGCCTGGGGCCCCATATGCTGCCTGGGGCCCCTGTGCTCTGCCTGGGGCCACTGTGCTCTGCCTGGGGCCACTGTGCTCTGCCTGGGGCCCCATATGCTGCCTGGGGCCACTGTGCTCTGCCTGGGGCCCCATATGCTGCCTGGGGCCCCTGTGCTCTGCCTGGGGCCCCATATGCTGCCTGGGGCCCCTGTGCTCTGCCTGGGGCCCCTGTGCTCTGCCTGGGGCCCCATGTTCTGCCTGGGGCCCCTGTGCTCTGCCTGGGGCCACTGTGCTCTGCCTGGGGCCCCATATGCTGCCTGGGGCCCCTGTGCTCTGCCTGGGGCCCCATATGCTGCCTGGGGCCCCTGTGCTCTGCCTGGGGCTCCTGTGCTCTGCCTGGGGCCCCATATGCTGCCTGGGGCCCCTGTGCTCTGCCTGGGGCCCCTGTGCTCTGCCTGGGGCCCCATGTTCTGCCTGGGGCCCTTGTGCTCTGCCTGGGGCCACTGTGCTCTGCCTGGGGCCCCATATGCTGCCTGGGGCCCCTGTGCTCTGCCTGGGGCCCCATATGCTGCCTGGGGCCCCTGTGCTCTGCCTGGGGCCACTGTGCTCTGCCTGGGGCCCCATATGCTGCCTGGGGCCCCTGTGCTCTGCCTGGGGCCCCTGTGCTCTGCCTGGGGCCCCATAGGTTGCCTGGGGCCCCTGTGCTCTACCTGGGACCACTCTATGCCTGGGGCCCCATATGCTGCCTGGGGCCCCTGTGCTCTGCCTGGGGCCCCATGTTCTGCCTGGGGCCCCATGTTCTGCCTGGGGCCACTGTGCTCTGCCTGGGGACCCATAGGCTGCCTGGGGCCCCTGTGCTCTGCCTGGGACCACTGTGCTCTGCCTGGGGCCCCATATGCTGCCTGGGGCCCCTGTGCTCTGCCTGGGGCCACTGTGCTCTGCCTGGGGCCCCATATGCTGCCTGGGGCCCCTGTGCTCTGCCTGGGTGTAGGACACTGGTGACGTCACTTATCTCCGGACATTAGCTCCGGACATTAGCTCCGGACATTAGCTCCGGACATTAGCTCCGGACATTAGCTCCGGACATTAGCTCCGGACATTAGCTCCGGACATTAGCTCCGGACATTAGCTCCGGACATTTGCTCCGGACAAAGCCACGGAATATGCATATCCCCGTAGTATATGGACAATGATGATTCCAGAATTCGCGGCAGACTGTGCCCGTCGCTGATTGGTCGAGGCAACCTTTATGACATCATCGTCGCCATGGCAACCATTATGACATCTACGTCGATACTGTGCCCGTCGCTGATTGGTCGAGGCCTGGCTGCCTCGACCAATCAGAGACGCGGGATTTCCATTATGACATCGTCGTCGCCATGCTGTGCCCGTCGCTGATTGGTCGAGGCCTGGCTGCCTCGACCAATCAGAGACGCGGGATTTCCAGGACAGACAGACAGACAGACGGAAAAACCCTTAGACAATCTATATATATAATTGTCTAAGGGTTTTTCCGTCTGTCTGTCTGTCTGTCTGTCCTGGAAATCACTCCATATAAGGTATGGTCTACAAACAGGATACCTTATATGGAGTGGTCGGCGGTTTGTAGACCATACCTTATATGGAGTGGTCGGCGGTTTGTAGACCATACCTTATATGGAGTGGTCGACGGTTTGTCGGGCGGCCTCGACCAATCAGAGATGGGCACAGCATGGCGACGATGATGTCATAATGGTTGCCATGGCGACGATGATGTCATAAAGGTTGCCTCGACCAATCAGCGACGGGCACAGTCTGCCGCGAATCACATACTACGGGGACATGCATATTCTAGAATACCCGATGCATTAGAATCGGGCCACAGTCTAGTTATATATATAGATGTGCATTTCCTGAAGGAAATACATGGTGCTTGAACAGCGCTACCAGCTTTACAGCAGCACTTTTCACACACGGGACTGGGGGGCACGCTTACTTTTGCACCCGGGGCCGGGGGCGTGCTTACTTTTGCACCCGGGGGCGCACTTACTTTTGGGGCCGCACTTACTTTTGGTGGGCGGGGCCCCTCGGCCTCCGCTGTGGTGGGCGGGGCCCCTCGGCCTCCGCTGTGGTGGGCGGGGCCCCTCGGCCTCCGCTGTGGTGGGCGGGGCCCCTCGGCCTCCGCTGTGGTGGGCGGGGCCCCTCGGCCTCCGCTGTGGTGGGCGGGGCCCCTCGGCCTCCGCTGTGGTGGGCGGGGCCCCTCGGCCTCCGCTGTGGTGGGCGGGGCCCCTCGGCCTCCGCTGTGGTGGGCGGGGCCCCTCGGCCTCCGCTGTGGTGGGCGGGGCCCCTCGGCCTCCGCTGTGGTGGGCGGGGACTCTCGGCCTCCGATTTGGTGGGCGGGGCCCCTCGGCCTCCGATTTGGTGGGCGGGGTCCCTCGGCCTCCGATTTGGTGGGCCGGGCCCCTCGGCCTCCGATTTGGTGGGCGGGGACCCTCGGCCTCCGATTTGGTGGGCGGGGACCCTCGGCCTCCGATTTGGTGGGCGGGGACCCTCGGCCTCCGATTTGGTGGGCGGGGCCCCTCGGCCTCCGATTTGGTGGGCGGGGCCCCTCGGCCTCCGCTTTGGTGGGCGGGGCCCCTCGGCCTCCGCTTTGGTGGGCGGGGCCCCTCGGCCTCCGCTTTGGTGGGCGGGGCCCCTCGGCCTCCGCTTTGGTGGGCGGGGCCCCTCGGCCTCCGATGTGGTGGTCGGAGCCCCTCGGCCTCCGATGTGGTGGGCGGGGCCGGGCCCCTCGGCCTCCGCTTTGGTGGGCGGGGCCGCTCGGCCTTCGATTTGTTGGGCGGGGCCCCTCGGCCTCCGATTTGGTTGGCGGGGCCCCTCGGCCTCCGATTTGGTTGGCGGGGCCCCTTATCCTCCGATTTGGTGGGCGGGGACTCTCGGCCTCCGATTTGGTGGGCGGAGACACTCGGCCTCCGATTTGGTTGGCGGGGTCCCTCGGCCTCCGATTTGGTGGGCGGGGACCCTCGGCCTCCGATTTGGTGGGCGGGGACCCTCGGCCTCCGATTTGGTGGGCGGGGACCCTCGGCCTCCGATTTGGTGGGCGGGGACCCTCGGCTTCCGATTTGGTGGGCGGGGACCCTCGGCCTCCGATTTGGTGGGCGGGGACCCTCGGCCTCCGATTTGGTGGGCGGGGACCCTCGGCCTCCGATTTGGTGGGCGGGGACCCTCGGCCTCCGATTTGGTGGGCGGGGACCCTCGGCCTCCGATTTGGTGGGCGGGGACCCTCGGCCTCCGATTTGGTGGGCGGGGACCCTCGGCCTCCGATTTGGTGGGCGGGGACCCTCGGCCTCCGATTTGGTGGGCGGGGACCCTCGGCCTCCGATTTGGTGGGCGGGGTCCCTCGGCCTTCGCTTTGGTGGGTGGGGCCAGGCCCCTCGGCCTCCGCTTTGGTGGGCGGGGCCCCTCGGCCTTCGATTTGGTGGGCGGGGCTCCTCGGCCTCCGATTTGGTTGGCGAAGCCCCTCGGCCTCCGATTTGGTTGGCGGGGCCCCTCGGCCTCCGATTTGGTGGGTGGGGACTCTCGGCCTCCGATTTGGTGGGCGGGGCCCCTCGGCCTCCGCTTTGGTGGGCGGGGCCGGGCCCCTCGGCCTCCGCTTTGGTGGGCGGGGCCGGGCCCCTCGGCCTCCGCTCTGGTGGGCGGGGCCGCTCGGCCTTCGATTTGTTGGGCGGGGACCCTCGGCCTCCAATTTGGTGGGCGGGGACCCTCGGCCTCCAATTTGGTGGGCGGGGACCCTCGGCCTCCAATTTGGTGGGCGGGGACCCTCGGCCTCCAATTTGGTGGGCGGGGACCCTCGGCCTCCAATTTGGTGGGCGGGGACCCTCGGCCTCCAATTTGGTGGGCGGGGACCCTCGGCCTCCAATTTGGTGGGCGGGGACCCTCGGCCTCCAATTTGGTGGGCGGGGACCCTCGGCCTCCAATTTGGTGGGCGGGGACCCTCGGCCTCCAATTTGGTGGGCGGGGACCCTCGGCCTCCAATTTGGTGGGCGGGGACCCTCGGCCTCCAATTTGGTGGGCGGGGACCCTCGGCCTCCAATTTGGTGGGCGGGGACCCTCGGCCTCCAATTTGGTGGGCGGGGACCCTCGGCCTCCAATTTGGTGGGCGGGGACCCTCGGCCTCCAATTTGGTGGGCGGGGACCCTCGGCCTCCAATTTGGTGGGCGGGGACCCTCGGCCTCCAATTTGGTGGGCGGGGACCCTCGGCCTCCAATTTGGTGGGCGGGGACCCTCGGCCTCCAATTTGGTGGGCGGGGACCCTCGGCCTCCAATTTGGTGGGCGGGGACCCTCGGCCTCCAATTTGGTGGGCGGGGACCCTCGGCCTCCAATTTGGTGGGCGGGGACCCTCGGCCTCCAATTTGGTGGGCGGGGACCCTCGGCCTCCAATTTGGTGGGCGGGGACCCTCGGCCTCCAATTTGGTGGGCGGGGACCCTCGGCCTCCAATTTGGTGGGCGGGGACCCTCGGCCTCCAATTTGGTGGGCGGGGACCCTCGGCCTCCAATTTGGTGGGCGGGGACCCTCGGCCTCCAATTTGGTGGGCGGGGACCCTCGGCCTCCAATTTGGTGGGCGGGGACCCTCGGCCTCCAATTTGGTGGGCGGGGACCCTCGGCCTCCAATTTGGTGGGCGGGGACCCTCGGCCTCCAATTTGGTGGGCGGGGACCCTCGGCCTCCAATTTGGTGGGCGGGGACCCTCGGCCTCCAATTTGGTGGGCGGGGACCCTCGGCCTCCAATTTGGTGGGCGGGGACCCTCGGCCTCCAATTTGGTGGGCGGGGACCCTCGGCCTCCAATTTGGTGGGCGGGGACCCTCGGCCTCCGATTTGGTGGGCGGGGACCCTCGGCCTCCGATTTGGTGGGCGGGGACCCTCGGCCTCCGATTTGGTGGGCGGGGACCCTCGGCCTCCGATTTGGTGGGCGGGGACCCTCGGCCTCCGCTGTGGTGGGCGGGGACCCTCGGCCTCCGCTGTGGTGGGCGGGGCCGGGCCCCTCGGCCTCCGCTTTCGTGGGCGGGGCCGCTCGGCCTTCGATTTGGTGGTCGGGGCTCCTCGGCCTCCGATTTGGTTGGCGGGGCCCCTCGGCCTCCGATTTGGTGTGTGCTCTGCCTGGGGCCACTGTGCTCTGCCTGGGGCCCCATATGCTGCCTGGGGCCCCTGTGCTCTGCCTGGGGCCCCATATGCTGCCTGGGGCCCCTGTGCTCTGCCTGGGGCCCCATATGCTGCCTGGGGCCCCTGTGCTCTGCCTGGGGCTCGATGTTCTGCCTGGGGCCCCTGTGCTCTGCCTGGGGCCACTGTGCTCTGCCTGGGGCCCCATATGCTGCCTGGGGCCCCTGTGCTCTGCCTGGGGCCACTGTGCTCTGCCTGGGGCCCCATAGGCTGCCTGGGGCCCCTGTGCTCTGCCTGGGACCACTGTGCTCTGCCTGGGGCCCCATATGCTGCCTGGGGCCCCTGTGCTCTGCCTGGGGCCACTGTGCTCTGCCTGGGGCCCCATATGCTGCCTGGGGCCCCTGTGCTCTGCCTGGGGCCACTGTGCTCTGCCTGGGGCCCCATATGCTGCCTGGGGCCCCTGTGCTCTGCCTGGGTGTAGGACACTGGTGACGTCACTTATCTCCGGACATTAGCTCCGGACATTAGCTCCGGACATTATCTCCGGACATTAGCTCCGGCCAAAGCCACGGAAGTTGGCACAAATTGCAGGAAGTAGTATTCTAGGCAATTATATATTAGATATATATATATTTTACACACACTATATAATTGTCCACGGGTCACTTCCGTCTGTCTGTCTTCCTGTCTGTCTGTCACGGATATTCATTGGTCGCGGCCTCTGTCTGTCATGGAATCCTAGTCGCTGATTGGTCTCGCCAGCTGTCTGCCATGGCTGCCGCGACCAATCAGCGACGGCCACAGTCCGATTAGTCCCTCCCTACTCCCCTGCAGTCAGTGCCCGGCGCCCGCTCCATACTCCCCGCAGTCACCGCTCACACAGGGTTAATGCCGGCGGTAACGGACCGCGTTATGCCGCGGGTAACTCACTCCGTTACCGCCGCTATTAACCCTGTGTGACCAAGTTTTTACTATTGATGCTGCCTATGCAGCGTCAATAGTAAAAACATCTAATGTTTTTGTTTTTTTTAATTAGTATTTTTAAACATTATATACTCACCTTTCCCCACTCCTCACGACGCTCCGGTGACCGCTCTATGCAAGCGGCAGGTTCCGGTGCCAACGATGGTCTACGAGAAGGACCTGCCATGACGTCACGGTCATGTGACTGCGACTGCGACACGGTCATGTGACCGCGACGTCATCACAGGGCCTGCGCGAGAAGGAAGCGACAGGACTACATGGGTCCCTGGAAGGTGAGTATATGTTTATTTTTTATTAATATATATAAAATATAAAAATATTTATTTTTTTAAACCTGTGAGGCTGGTTTCACACTTGAAAATTGATCTGCAGCGTTTTAAAAAAAAAACGCAGGTGGTGAAAAAACCCATGTAAACGCGTTAAAACGCTGCTTTTTTTACGCATGCGTTTTTGCATTGGGTAAAAAAAACGCTGCGTTTTGACGCGTTTACATGCGTTTTTTCATGCGTTTGCGTTTTTGAAACGCATGCTGAGAAGTGTGTGACAGCTGCCAATCATCAAAATCAACTAGAAAACCCACTATAAATAGAAATAGCTAGGGTTAGGATCCCTAGGGTTAGGGTTAGTGTTAGGGGTACGGTTAGGGTTTGGATCCCTAGGGTTAGGGTTAGCTTTTTATTAGAAGAATGTCCTGGTCACCAGGTCACTGATAAGCCACCCCCCACCATCAAGGTGATAACGGGATCCTAACCCTACCCCTACCCCTAACCCTACCCCTAGGGATCCTAGGGATCCATAGGAATTGGCTATTATGTTGACCTGGTGACCAGGACATTCTTCTAATAAAAAGCTTTGTTCAATGTGGACACCCCAAGATATACGGTATTGCTATAGAGTACTAAAAATATAAACTCGTAGAGTATTGACTGTCATAGCGTTAGGGGTAGGGTTAGGGTTTGGATCCCTTTATCACCTTGATGGTGGGGGGTGGCTTGTCAGGGTTAGGGTTAGGGGTAGGGTTTTGATCCCTTTATCACCTTGATGGTGGGGGGTGGCTTGTCAGGGTTAGGGTTAGGGTTTGGATCCCTTTATCACCTTGATGGTGTGGGGGGTGGCTTGTCAGGGTTAGGGTTAGGATCCCTTTATCACCTTGATGGTGGGGGGTGGCTTGTCAGGGTTAGGGTTTGGATCCCTTTATCACCTTGATGGTGGGGGTGGCTTGTCAGTGTGTATTCTTGTTTTTTTCTATAAAAACGCATGCGTTTTTAACGCAAACAAACGCATGTGCTTAAAAACGCATGCGTTTACATAGACAGCAATACGTTTTTTTGCGGCAAAAAAACGCCTCTAGAAATTACTACATGTTGCATTTCTGCAACCGAACGCATGCAGCAAAAAAACGCATGCGTTGTTATACGCGGCAAAACGCGTAAAAAAAAACCGCATGCGTTTTTAATGTTAAACATAGGAAAAAAAACGCTGCAGATCAAAACGCAAGTGTGAAACCAGCCTGACATACGTGGCTGGGCAATATACTACGTAGCTGGGCAATATACTACGTGACTGGCCAATATACTACGTGGCTCTGTGCTGTATACTACGTGGCTGTGCTGTATACTACGTGGCTGGGCAATATACTACGTGGCTGGGCAATATACTACGTGGCTGGGCAATATACTACGTGGCTGGGCAATATACTACGTGGCTGGGCAATATACTACGTGGCTGGGCAATATACTACGTGGCTGGGCAATATACTACGTGGCTGGGCAATATACTACGTGGCTGGGCAATATACTACGTGGCTGGGCAATATACTACGTGGCTGGGCAATATACTACGTGGCTGGGCAATATACTACGTGGCTGGGCAATATACTACGTGGCTGGGCAATATACTACGTGGCTGGGCAATATACTACGTGGCTGGGCAATATACTACGTGGCTGGGCAATATACTACGTGGCTGGGCAATATACTACGTGGCTGGGCAATATACTACGTGGCTGGGCAATATACTACGTGGCTGGGCAATATACTACGTGGCTGGGCAATATACTACGTGGCTGGGCAATATACTACGTGGCTGGGCAATATACTACGTGGCTGGGCAATATACTACGTGGCTGGGCAATATACTACGTGGCTGGGCAATATACTACGTGGCTGTGCTGTATACTACGTGGCTCTGTGCTGTATACTACGTGGCTCTGTGCTGTATACTACGTGGCTCTGTGCTGTATACTACGTGGCTCTGTGCTGTATACTACGTGGCTCTGTGCTGTATACTACGTGGCTCTGTGCTGTATACTACGTGGCTCTGTGCTGTATACTACGTGGCTCTGTGCTGTATACTACGTGGCTCTGTGCTGTATACTACGTGGCTCTGTGCTGTATACTACGTGGCTCTGTGCTGTATACTACGTCACTGGGCAATATACTATGCGGGCTGGGCAATATACGTGGACATGCATATTCTTGCCAGATGCTCCAGATTCATTAAGAGGCAGGTGTCTCCTAATTTATCAGGATCTTCGGAATCCAACTTGCCCCCTTATCAAGACCGGCCAGAACAAAGCTGGTCTTTATGAGTCGGGGTCTAAGACTTTCTACTAAATACATTCTCCGCTCTGTGATCGCACTCAGACAGCCATGCATTCCTGAGCTGCACACTTCTAAGAGGTCTTTTGAGTGGTCAGTGGGGGTTCCGGGAAGCAGATTCCCACTGGTCTGCGCAGAATAAAGGGTATATATATATAAAAAAAAAATTATCCAAAATGTACCTACTTTTTAATAAGTTATCTAATAACGCTAGTCCGTAAGTCAGATTCAACACAATTTCACCTTTGGCTGCTGTGGAAGAACGGAATAAGAGGAAGGCAGCAATATGAACGTCTTATGTTCTCTCCATGTTTGTGTGGGCTTCCTCCAAGTACGCGGCTTTCCTCCCACTCAAAAATTATAATCGATAGAGAATTCAGATCATGGAGAGAGGGACTTGTAGCAAGCACTATATAGTGATGTATATAAAGAAATGCATGCAATCTGCCATTTATTCTGCCGCCTTATAGTGAGGCCATCTGCTGTACAACAGCATGCAATGTTACCACAGCTAGGTAGCAAATCCTCTTATGGCACTGGGTAGCCAGAGAGAGTGTATGTATGTATATATTTAGCAATGTTTTAGCACTGAACAAATACAACAGAGTTACAGGATGTATCCAATACATTGAAATAGAAGAAAAATAAATAAATTAAAAAAATAAAATCAGACCCATGTCACGAGCAGAATCAGGCGGTCACCGCTGGATAATGCTTTCGCTGTCTTTGCTTCTAATAAAGGTTAAGAAATAGGTTATACCTTCTGCAACCCTGAAGAGCAATCAGCAGACTACAGTGCAGTATAAGGGGAATCCAATCTGGGCAGCGAGCCATAAAAATGCCATAAGGCAGCTCAAATAGCTTTCTCCAGCTCTCAAGAGTCCTTCATGCTTGTAAACCACCACAGAAGCAGCCAGCTCCTAATCCGGGCCCTCACTACAATCCCTAATTGTACATACTTGAGGCCCAGTCCTACAATGGGCCCTAACCACACATTCAGATTAGCAGGCCTGGACATAGCTTTGTGTGGTCGAAGAGCCAGCAAAGGCGCACTGTAAAACCCAGAAAACCAGACCGAGAAGCAAATGGTCAACATTAAAAGAGAAGAAGAAACGAGCGCACCTATGCACCTACTCTGTCCATCAGGAGTGGTCTGTGATGACCTCTGCAGGGAAAAATAGAGCTCGAAGACACCAAAGAGCCCACCCATCTCCATCTCTGGTCCCATCCGAATCAGGTGAAATCACAGAGAGTGGGGTTTGTCCTTCCTAGGATAAGAATTTGTGCCACCAAGTTTAATACGGACAGTATTTATTCTTCTATCCTCTCTTAGGTTTCATTTTTGGTGCATTATTGGAAGCAATATGTAGTCCTACGTCCGCCTCAAACTGCTTGTTTTTCTGCTTGCCCAGACAGGCTCATGAAAGCACAAATGCTACAATTATGTAGAACAATTATGGTTCACAAAAGGTGAGGATATCAATTTATATAACAAGCAAAAAAAATAGGTATCATCAACTACAAAAGTGCATTTCTGACTCCCTAATGGGAATCTGTCACCTTCTTTCTGTCCATTATACCAATAGCAGTGATGGGTTACTCCACACTAGATTTTAGCATATAGATTTGCAGGATCCTAGTCAGCAGCTGCATCAGAAGTCGTTGGCCACCAGAACGGACTGGAGCCCTGCAAACCTCCTCGGACCTCTTCTCATTAGCATGCCTAGGGTGCTGTCATTATTGCGGCATGACACAGGTGGACCCTCTAATCAGAGAAGATGCCAGCAGGGAAGAGGAAGTTCACAGGGCTCTGGTCCAGCAGGCACTGGCTACCGGTGTGGTCGTTGGACCAGGGTACTACAAATAATTTTGCACAGAAACGTCATGCATTAATTGTGGCATATGTGCAGTATTTTCCCTGCACATATGCCCGGATGCAGCAAATTAGGAAGGTGGCGTTACTCGGTAGGGAAGAGAACGGCGCCTGCCCCGGTTTCCATAGCGCATGTGTGACAATTCAGCACTAAAAATTAGGAATGAACGCTGGGAGAAGTCAACCAACACCAAGGGGGCGAAGCGGGGCAACATTTTACTGTGGAGAGCCTGTGCACTTGTCGGATTTGGGACCACCCACTGGGCACTTACCGACTCATTTACCGTGAGACAAAAGTATAATTTCTCGTCTATTAGAGCTCCCCCAAAAGTCACAAAGATATATACACTCTTCTGTTTCTGTACCCTAGCAGGCGCTAGTCATTTCAATGGCCAGAAAGAGCCAGAATAGGCCTTCATGTCATTTAAGGCTACTTTCACACATCCGTCGGTACAGGCCCGTCGCAATGCGTCGGGCCGACGGACGCTGTGAAATAACTGCAAGACGTGGCAGCGGATGCAGTTTTCCAACGCATTCACTGCCCATTCTGCAGTCTGGAGAGGAAGGGGAAGAGTTTCGGCCGCGCATGCGCGGTCGAAAATGGCGGACGCGACGCACAAAAAAATGTTACATGGAACGTTTTTTTGTGCCGACGGTCCGCCAAAACACGACGCATCCGTCGCACGACGTGTGGCAATCCGTCGCAATGCATCGCTAATGCAAGTCTACGGAAAAAAAACGCATCCTGCAGACAACTTTGCAGGATGCGTTTTTTTCTCCAAAACGACGCATTGCGACGTACGCCATAAGACGGAAGTGTGAAAGTAGCCTAACCTAGCCACTATTTTGGGCAGAGAACCTTACCAGTCTTGAGTCCATCGCTTTTTGGACTCTGTAGAGTTTCATTCCAATAGCAGTGATAGTGACATAACCCAGCGACCTGGAGTTTCAAGTGAGCTCTGGAATGGGATTATTTTCCAGGACTTCACATTACAGAGTAGGATCCCATCTGTCAGAAGACCCCCTATTTTACTTGTTTAATATGGAGAGGATTATGCCACGTATTCACAAAGCCAAAAAAACAACTAATTTTCACAGATTCCCTTTGGCCAATAAGGGGTGCATCTGCAAGGGATCGAGTGTTCAGAATAAGCAATTGATCATCGGACTTCTAATTTTGGGGCTTATTACAGTATGTTCAGGCATGTGTCAAATAGATGAGCTTTTATGTAGAAACTCATCACACTCCTTAAGTTAATCACAGCAAATACCAAATGGGAACTAAAGATATACCCCATGTAGAAGAGCAGCAATGACCATAGGTTCTAGAAGACCAACCCAACAGGCAATTTTCAGATGAGTTTAAGGGCTTCATTGATGGGGTTTTCCACTATTACATCTCCGCAAATACCGAACGTACGCACCCTCTCTGGGTCCATTGAAGCTCTCTGCAGCCAATCACAAGTTAGCGGTCCATGCCATCTACATCAACAGGGCCGCTGAGCTCAGTGATCGCAGTTCACGGACTGGCCATCAGCTCTCCTGACCCAAGCGTGACAGCTGCATAGAAATACATGCCGTCACGCCTAGGTCAGAAGAGTTGCTGGCCAGTCCGAGCATAATGATGCGATGGCTACAAACATAATGATGTGATCGCTGTCTGTGTTATACGGCAGTCTGACTGCGTCCTTGAGGCCACACTATAGGGGCTTAGGGCTCCATGGTACACTATAGGGGCTTAGGGCTCCATGGTACACTATGTCTGCTGGAAAGGTAGCATTGAGAATTCTTTAGGCTTTAATGCCTCCTAAAGTGGTTATCTACTTGTATATATCCAAAATTGTGTGCAAGAATTCTCCAAACCCAAAAAGCTTAAAAACATTAAAAAATGGGATGCAGCTAATGAAAAACATGGAAAGATATAAAAATACTCTACAAATCTAGAAATGTGCTCCATTAAATAGTCATGAGCCATAATGAGGACAAAGTTGCATTTGGGATACTTGTGCACAATACATGGTCAGCCAGCAAGGACACATATCATAGATAATTACCAGGAATATGGTTAAAAGGGAAGTTGAATGACAGAGACTGATGCACACAGATAAGATTTGCCATCAATGTGTGATTTGCAGAAGTCGAGCCACTGTTCCCTCCAGCAATCTCTAGAACAACATTGGAGTAAGCTCAGGATTAAATGGAACCAACTCTATATTCTGAGTGCTCTTATTGGCACTAACCATGGACCACATAGTTGGTCCACTATAGTTAAAGGGAACTGGTCACCCCTGAAATCGATGGTGAGGTAAGCTCACTGTCATCAGGGGCTTATCTACAGCATTCTGTAATGCTGTAGATAAGTCGCCGACGTTACCTGAAAAAGGAGAAAAAGACGTTAGATTATACTCACCCAGGGGCGGTCCCGCTCCGATGGGCATCTCAGGTCCGGGACAGCACCTCCCATCTTCATTCCATGACGTCCTCTTCTGGTCTTCACGCCGCGGCTCCGGCGCAGACGTACTTTGTCTGCCCTGTTGAGGGCAGAGCAAAGTACTGCAGTGCGCAGGTGCCAAGAAAGGTCAGAGAGGCCCGGCGCCTGCGCACTACAGTACTTTGCTCTGCCCTCAACAGGGCAGACAAAGTACGCCTGCGCCGGAGCCGCGGCATGAAGACCAGAAGAGGACGTCATGGAATGAAGATAGGAGGCGCCGGAACGGACCTGAGACACCCATCGGACCGGACCGCAGCGGGACCGCCCCTGGGCGAGTATAATCTAACCTCTTTTTCTCCTCTTTCAGGTAACATCGGGGGCTTATCTACAGCATTACAGAATGCTGTAGATAAGCCCCTGATGACGGTGAGCTTACCTCATCATCGATTTTGGGGGTGACAGGTTCCTTTTAAAGGCTAACCATATAATCTCAGAAGAAAGCAGAGCCAACAAGAATTGACCATTCCTGTAATTGAGCTTCTGCCTAGCATATCTTAGAGATGCACCATTAAAATCTTCCAAAGCGTTCAAGTCGCTATAACAATCAAGATCAGATCACTCGGATACTGGCTTTGTAACCCACTAGAGGTTAATAGCAATCACCGCATCCAAGTGGTTAGAACATGGGTCCCCAACCTGTGGCTCACGGTCCCATGAATTGTGGCTCACTGCTGTCTGCCAGCTTAGTGCATTAGCTCCAGGTGTAATAAACAGGTATGAAGAGCACATCTCAAAATAGTGAATTATGCGAGTAGCCCGGCAGAGAAGAGTAGATCTGGAAGCACATATACTGGTCTCAGAGGTCTAGAGATAAGGGGTTAAATTAATGACGGCCGATATGCCTTTTAAAGGCGACAGTTAAGGGTACTTATTCCTCAGCGCCGCTGTTTAACAATGCTGAGAAATAAGGTTATTGCGCCCCCCAGCATCGGAAAATTTCCGGTGTCTCGGCTACCAGGGATAGCGGAGACCCCGGAGAACATGATTCGGCTCGGTTTTTTACCGCCCCAGGTCTTGTGATTGCCGTTATTCACCAAATAACAGTAATCACAAAACAAAACAAAACAAAACAAAAAGTCAGATTTTCCATTCATATCTCTCTCCTCTGATATGATCTAGCATACCAGAAGAAAGAGAACCCCATTACCTCTGGTGTCCCTGGGTCTATCACAGTGATCAAAAAAAAAAAAAAAAAAAAAAAAAAAAATAGTAAAATCACCCCTTAAGGTACCGTCACATTAAGCGACGCTGCAGCGATATCGACAACGATGCCGATCGCTGCAGCGTCGCTGTTTGGTCGCTGGTGAGCTGTCACACAGACAGCTCTCCAGCGACCAACGATGCCGAAGTCCCCGGGTAACCAGGGTAAACATCGGGTTACTAAGCGCAGGGCCGCGCTTAGTAACCCGATGTTTACCCTGGTTACCAGTGTAAATGTAAAAAAAAAAACCAACAAACACTACATACTTACATTGCCGTGTCTGTCGCGTCCCTTGCCTTCAGCTTCTCTGCACTGTGTAAGCGCCGGCCCTAAAGCACAGCGGTGACGTCACCGCTGTGCTTTGCTTTACGGCCGGCACTGCACAGTCAGTGCAGGAAGCTCTGAGCAGCAGCGCGGACGCCGGGGGACGTGACAGACATCAGAGGGTGAGTATGTAGTGTTTTTTTTTTACTTTTACAATGGTAACCAGGGTAAATATCGGGTTACTAAGCGCGGCCCTGCGCTTAGTAACCCGATATTTACCCTGGTTACCATTGTAAAACATTGCTGGCATCGTTGCTTTTGCTGTCAAACACGACGATACACGCCGATCTGACGAACAAATAAAGTTCTGGACTTTCAGCAACGACCAGCGATATCACAGCAGGATCCTGATCGCTGCTGCGTGTCAAACACAACGATACCGCTATCCAGGACGCTGCAACGTCACGGATCGTTGTCGTTCTCATTGCAAAGTCGTTTAGTGTGAAGGTACCTTTAGTTAGGTAAAATTAAAATTAAAAAAAAAAAAAAAATGTGTTTATTTCCATTCTTTGCAGTTAGGGTTGGGATTAGAGCTGGGTTACGGTTGGGATTAGGGTCAGAGGTAAGGTTGTGTTAGGGTTGGAGTTAGAATTGGGGTGTTTCCACTGTTTACGTACATCAGGAGGTCTCCAAACGCGACATGACACCCACCATTGATTCCAGCTAATTTTGCAATTAAAAAATAAATAAATAAATAAATAAAGTCAAACGGTGCTCCTTCCCTTCCGTGCCCTGCCAAACAGTGGCTTTCCTCTACATACGGGGTGTCTGTGTACTCTGGAGAAATTGCACAACAAATGTTGTGGTCCATTTCTCTGAGAAAATAAAGTTTAGATCTAAGGTTGGTAATTTTTGGTGAAAAAAGTTAAATGTTCATTTTTTCCTTCCACATTGCTTTAGATCTCGTGAAGCATCTGAAGGGTTAATAAACTTCTTGAATGTGGTTTTGCACACCTTGAGGGGTGAAGTTTTTAGAATGGTGTCACTTTGAGGTATTTTCTGTTATGTTGACCCCCAAAGTCACTTCAAATGTGATGTGGTACCTAAAAAAATGGTTTTGTAAATTTTGTTGGAAAAATGAGAAATCGCTGGTCAATAGTGATGAGCGAGTGTACTCGTTGCTCGGGTTTTCCCGAGCACGCTCGGGTGGTCTCCGAGTATTTATGACTGCTCGGAGATTAAGTTTTCATCGCCTCAGCAGCATGATTTACAGCTATTAGCCAGCTTGATTACATGTGAGGATTCCCTAGCAACAAGGCAACCCCCACATGTACTCAGCCTGGCTAGTAGCTGTAAATCATTCAGCTGCCGTGATGAAAACTAAATCTCCGAGCACTAAAAAATACTCCGTTCACACTGAAGGCTTCAAAACTATGAATTAACACATGTGGAATTATATACTTAACAAAAAAGTGTGAAACAACTGAAAATATGTCTTATATTCTAGGTTCTTCAAAGTAGCCACCTTTTGCTTTGATGACTGCTTTGCACAATCTTGGCATTCTCTTGATGACCTTCAAGAGGTAGTCACTGGGAATGGTTTTCTCTTCACAGGTGTGCCCTGTCAGGTTTAATAAGTGGGATTTCTTGCCTTATAAATGGGGTTGGGACCATCAGTTGTGTTGTGCAGAAGTCTGGTGGATACACAGCTGATAGTCCTACTGAATAGACTGCTAGAATTTGTATTATGGCAAGAAAAAAGCAGCCAAGTAAAGAAAAACGAGTGGCCATCATTACTTTAAAGGGCCACTGTCACCCCCCTCCAGCCGTTATAAACTAAAACAGCCACCTTGTGCAGCAGTAATGCTGCATTCTAACAAGGTGGCTCTTTTAGTTTCAGGTTCAAGTATACCCCAAATAAAGCGTTTTTATACTTAGCCACAATTCCTGTCTCTAGCCAGGGAGGCGGGTCCTCACTCCCCAGCTTGGCCAGCTCCTCTGCCGTCACTCACATCTTCCTGCGCTTTCGGCGCCGCCCCCTCAGCGCTGTTATCGTTTCAAAACCGGCGCCTGCGCTGTGTACTGGTGTCCTGCGCAGACGCAGTAAGCTCTGGCCGTCTGATGTCCCAGCCAGGCTTGCACACTGCGCGGGCATTGCGGCCGCCGGCCAGCCACCTTTGGAATCCCCGGAAAACGTCTTCTTATCAGTATATATTTATGTTTCACCTATACAGAATATTCTGTGTAATGGCTGATACCAGAGAACAAAAGACATCCACAGAACACCAGGATGGATCTGCTGCACAGCAAATAGCTGTAGGACCTGCGATGACGTCACTGCCATGTGATTAGGGCAATCACATGGCAGTGACGTCATCGCAGGTCCTACAGCTATTTAATGTGCAGCGATCCATCCTGGTGTTCTGTGGATGTCTTTTGTTCTCTGGTATCAGCCATTACATGGAATATTCTGTATAGGTGGAACCTTTGGAATCCCCGCCCCGCACTGTGCATAATGCATAACACAGTGCGGGGCGGGGATTCCAAAGGTGGCTGGCCGCAATGCCCGCGCAGGCGCAGTGTGCAAGCCTGGCTGGGACATCAGACGGCCAGAGCTTACTGCGTCTGCGCAGGACACCAGTACACAGTGCAGGCGCCGGTTTTGAAACGATAACAGCGCTGAGGGGGCGGCGCCGAAAGCGCAGGAAGATGTGAGTGACGGCAGGGGAGCTGGCCAAGCTGGGGAGTGAGGACCCGCCTACCTGGCTAGAGACAGGAATTGTGGCTAAGTATAAAAACACTTTATTTGGGGTATACTTGAACCTGAAACTAAAAGAGCCACCTTGTTAGAATGCAGCATTACTGCTGCACAAGGTGGCTCTTTTAGTTTATAACGGCTGGAGGGGGTGACCGTGGCCCTTTAAGAAATGAAGGTCAGTCAGTCCAAAAAAATTGGGAAAACTTTGAAAGTGTCCCCAAGTGCAGTTGCAAAAACCATCAAGCGCTACAAAGAAACTGGCTCACATGAGGACCGCCCCAGGAAAGGAAGACCAAGAGTCATCTCTGCTTCTGAGGATAAGTTTATCCGAGTCACCAGCCTCAGAAATCACAGGTTAACAGCAGCTCAGATTAGAGACCAGGTCAATGCCACACAGAGTTCTAGCAGCAGACACATCTCTACAACAACTGTTAAGAGGAGACTTTGTGCAGCAGGCCTTCGTCGTAAAATAGCTGCTGCTAGGAAACCACTGCTAAGGACAGGCAACAAACAGAAGAGACTCGTTTGGGCTAAAGAACACAAGGAATGGACATTAGACCAGTGGAAATCTGTGCTTTGGTCTGATGAGTCCAAATTTGATATCTTTGGTTCCAACCACCGTGTCTTTGTGCGACGCAGAAAAGGTGAACGGATGGACTCTACATGCCTGGTTCCCACCATGAAGCATGGAGGAGGAGGTGTGATGGTGTGGGGATGCTTTGCTGGTGACACTGTTGGGGATTTATTCAAAATTGAAGGCATACTGAACCAGCATGGCTACCACAGCATCTTGCAGCGGCATGCTATTCCATCCGGTTTATTTTTCAACAGGACAATGACCTCAAACACACCTCCAGGCTGTGTAAGGGCTAATTGACCAAGATGGAGAGTGATGGGGTGCTACACCAGATCACCTGGCCTCCACAGTCACCAGACCTGAACCCAATCGAAATGGTTTGGGGTGAGCTGGACCGCAGAGTGAAGGCAAAAGGGTCAACAAGTGCTAAGCATCTCTGGGAACTCCTTCAAGATTGTTGGAAGACCATTCCCGGTGACTACCTCTTGAAGCTCATCAAGAGAATGCCAAGAGTGTGCAAAGCAGTCATCAAAGCAAAAGGTGGCTGCTTTGAAGAACCTAGAATATAAGACATAATTTCAGTTGTTTCACAGTTTTTTGTTAAGTACATACAGTGGGGCAAAAAAGTATTTAGTCAGTCAGCAAAAGTGCAAGTTCCACCACTTTAAAAGATGAGAGGCGTCTGTAATTTACATCATAGGTAGACCTCAACTATGGGAGACAAACTGAGAAAAAAAAAATCCAGAAAATCACATTGTCTGTTTTTTTATCATTTTATTTGCATATTCTGGTGGAAAATAAGTATTTGGTCAGAAACAAAATTTCATCTCAATACTTTGTAATACATCCTTTGTTGGCAATGACAGAGGTCAAACGTTTTCTGTAAGTCTTCACAAGGTTGCCACACACTGTTGTTGGTATGTTGGCCCATTCCTCCATGCAGATCTCCTCTAGACCAGTGATGTTTTTGGCTTTTCGCTTGGCAACACGGACTTTCAACTCCCTCCAAAGGTTTTCTATAGGGTTGAGATCTGGAGACTGGCTAGGCCACTCCAGGACCTTGAAATGCTTCTTACGAAGCCACTCCTTCGTTGCCCTGGCGGTGTGCTTTGGATCATTATCATGTTGAAAGACCCAGCCACGTTTCATCTTCAATGCCCTTGCTGATGGAAGGAGGTTTGCACTCAAAATCTCACGATACATGGCCCCATTCATTCTTTCATGTACCCGGATCAGTCGTCCTGGCCCCTTTGCAGAGAAACAGCCCCAAAGCATGTTTCCACCACCATGCTTTACAGTAGGTATGGTGTTTGATGGATGCAACTCAGTATTCTTTTTCCTCCAAACACGACAAGTTGTGTTTCTACCAAACAGTTCCAGTTTGGTTTCATCAGACCATAGGACATTCTCCCAAAACTCCTCTGGATCATCCAAATGCTCTCTAGCAAACTTCAGACGGGCCCGGACATGTACTGGCTTAAGCAGTGGGACACGTCTGGCACTGCAGGATCTGAGTCCATGGTGGCGTAGTGTGTTACTTATGGTAGGCCTTGTTACATTGGTCCCAGCTCTCTGCAGTTCATTCACTAGGTCCCCCCGCGTGGTTCTGGGATTTTTGCTCACCGTTCTTGTGATCATTCTGACCCCACGGGGTGGGATTTTGCGTGGAGCCCCAGATCGAGGGAGATTATCAGTGGTCTTGAATGTCTTCCATTTTCTAATTATTGCTCCCACTGTTGATTTCTTCACTCCAAGCTGGTTGGCTATTGCAGATTCAGTCTTCCCAGCCTGGTGCAGGGCTACAATTTTGTTTCTGGTGTCCTTTGACAGCTCTTTGGTCTTCACCATAGTGGAGTTTGGAGTCAGACTGTTTGAGGGTGTGCACAGGTGTCTTTTTATACTGATAACAAGTCTAAACAGGTGCCATTACTACAGGTAATGAGTGGAGGAAAGAGGAGACTCTTAAAGAAGAAGTTACAGGTCTGTGAGAGCCAGAAATCTTGATTGTTTGTTTCTGACCAAATACTTATTTTCCACCATAATATGCAAATAAAATGATTAAAAAAAACAGACAATGTGATTTTCTGGATTTTTTTTTCTCAGTTTGTCTCCCATAGTTGAGGTCTACCTATGATGTAAATTACAGACGCCTCTCATCTTTTTAAGTGGTGGAACTTGCACTATTGCTGACTGACTAAATACTTTTTTGCCCCACTGTAATTCCACATGTGTTAATTCATAGTTTAGATTCCTTCAGTGTGAATGTACAATTTTCATAGTCATGAAAATACAGAAAAATCTTTAAATGAGAAGGTGTGTCCAAACTTGTGGTCTGTACTGTAATATCTATATCTCTATATATATCCAAAATTGTGCTGATGTAAAGTTGACATGTGTGAAATGTTATTTGTTAACTATTTTGTGCGATATGACTGATTTAAGGGCACAAGAATTAAAAGTTTGTAAAACTGCAGAATTTTCAACATGTGCCAAATTTCTGTTCTTTTCATAAAGAAACGAAAGTCAAATCGAAGAAATCTTACCACGAACGTGAAGTACAATATGTCATGAAAAAAACAGTCTCAAAATCAGCGGGATCCATTGAAGCGTTCCACAGCCATAACTTCATAAAGTTACACTGGTCAGAATTGTAAAAAATTGGCTTGGTCATTAAGGGGTTAAGTATGGTATGCTGGAGACAGGATGATCCTACCTGGCAGGTCGGGGGTCACACTTGCGAGTTCAATGCGAGTCTCTCGCCTCAATACCCAGCACTGTCGTCGGCGGTTCAGAGCGTTCATCTGCATAGAAATACATGTAGCCGCACGCTCCGGTCCCCAGTGCTGGCGGCAGTTTCGGTATTGAGGCGCAAGTTTCTCGCACTGAACTCGCAAGTGTAACCCTGGCCTCAGAGTAGGAAGTGTAGGAAGAAAACTGAACGGGGTACTGTGGGAACCCCTGGATCTTGGTATTCTGCTCCTAGGTGATTTATGTGGAAAAGCTTTGGCTAGTATTATACCCATAATGGGGGCTTTGGTTGTCATTACTGTGAGGGGGCGGGACCTGGATGTGGCTCTCAAGGTCAGAAAGGTTGGGGACCACTGGGTTAGCTTATGAATAAAGTTTCTTCGATCACCAACTGATGGCCTACAAATGTAGGGGAAATAACATAGCTCTATACATAAAGTAGGTGGTCCGGGTATAATGTAAACTTAAATTAACAAAAGTTAGTTTTAAAATCAATAGATCTTGGAATAATAATAATTTCCATAATTGGATGTATTTAAATAAAATGTTCCTGTGCTGAGATAATCTTATACATGTGCCCCTGCTGTGTACTGTGTAATGGCTGTGTCTGACCGTGCCACATCTCCTGGGTGGGAAAAAAGTATACAGACATTAGAGCAGAGCCTCGCAAATTATTCTCTTTTTGAGGTAAAACATTTTTAAGAACAGACAGGTAAATATTTTACCTCACAGAAAGAATCAGCTGTGATCCCCTGCTGTAATGTCTGTATACTCTTTTGCTTCCTCCCCTGCCCAGGAGCTGTGGTATGATTAGACCATGTACCTGTAGGGTCAGACACAGCCATTACACAGCACATTTATAAGATTATCTCAGCACAGGAACATTTTTATTTACAACACATCCAATTGCAGAACTTATTATTCCAAAATATACTGATTAAAATGAGCTATGGTCCATAAATAGTTAAAAAGGAGGTGTCACCAGTTAGCACACAACAAAATAACTATAATGTAGAATTAAAAAAAAAAAAAAAAGCCTTTATTAAATCCGGAACCTGTGCAATGTTATTGGTGACATTTGGTTATCAGAGCGCCTGAAAATCTAACATACGCCTCATACTGGTACATGGTGTTCAGATGAACTTCTGCTTCGAGATGGTGAAACAACAGTCTTAATGAATTCCCATCTTAGGTCCTACTCATGGATTGCAATTTTAACAGGGTTTTCCAACCATGTAAATTCTATGGTTATTAGCAGAATGGGTGGTCCTATTTCTCTCTTTTTTTTTTTTTTTTTTAAACTACATTTCCCAGAAGTACCTTGCTTCTCCTCACTGCTACAGACACCACCCTCTTCTGTACTTCTGATTAGCCTCATCACTCCGAGTTATCATGGAGCTAATCTAAGTGTAGCATCCACCTTCTGCTTCTGTGCACTCTGCTCCTATATACGGTAGTCCCCCGCCTGACCGATATCTTCCACCCACTATATCAGTATATACATCAGTTTGCAGCTTTATAGAAGAACTGAGCTGTCCTTCCCTCCTCCACAACACAACTTGTAATTACTAAGCAGTGCGAAGCTGAGCTGTGTTTGTTGCCTGCTGCCGACAGATCCGGCATGTGAAAATGCAAATGCTGTTTTGTTGATGCATATGGTAGAGGATTATCTTTTGTCTTATGCATCAACATAACACAGTATAGTTAATACACTATTGTTGGGATTTGGGGAGAAACCCCTTCAAAAGTATGGCAGCTCTTCCTGTTCATCATAGACTAGCTGGTATGAAATCCTGAAATAATCATCAGGATGTGACTTTAGAGTGTGAGTTACACAGTACTAAAATAATTTGCCAGAAAATATCCCCTAGCCGTGACACATCAGAAATGGAAAGCTAATCCTATTATTGAAGATTTAAGTTAGAATAGCCAAGCAAATTAAAATGAACAATGGACTCCTAAAAAGCTCATATTATTTTAGTTATTAAGTATGGAAACTTTCACAAAATATTATGCAGCCATTAGGACTTGGATTTTCAAAGTAAATGAACCAGCTTCATCAGGTCTACAATTCATTTAATAAATTATGTAGTTTTGGATTGTGAAATCTGGTGCTTTAACTTTCCTCAACCACACTACTGCTAATGACAAGGCCCTGCAGCTGTCACATGAAGTCAAGAGCAGCATCCCAAAGCATCACAGTACTGGCAAACCAAGTTCTCTTAGAGGGACTTCCCTAATGGCCATACGTGTTATCCTAACATTCCAGATAAATTGAACTGTTCTGAGGAAGGTCCACCTGGGACCGAAACCGTTCAACAAACTGGTTCTATGTCTGCACACAAAATAAACTGTATTTTCTTTTTCCTCATAAATTGTTGAGTGCCGAGTTATTTTGGATATTTGTATAATAACTAAAGTCACACAGATGTCAAAACGGATAAAATCCATATCAGTGACTGATGTGTAAAAAGCTGATGCCATATGGATGGCGCCCCCATGACATCCATTACTTTAAAGACACCCATTGATTGTAACAGGCGATGTTTTCCAAAGCGGGGTCAGATCAGTACACGCTGCGTGAAAAGAGAAAAAAAAAAAAAAACAACACACATTTGCAGACGGATGTAAAATGCGTTAGTCTGAATGAGGTTTCTCAGAGCGAAAGCACAATGAGAGTGCAGTAGCCAAGAGCCACCAATCAGACACCTCCTTTAATTATCAAACAAATCACTCAAAAGTACAGGCTGACATCCAATTGTTGCGCTAGTCAACACAATAAAGAGCATTTCTTAAGGATGACGGCGAGACGATTTTTCCTAAGTGAATCCCCATCACTACGGCCAACACCTGCACCTTTTCTAGGTCTTACGCACAATAACGTCCCCTTAGTGCCATTTTTTTATTTTGGTCACAAGCACCAGCGCCATATAGTATGCTTATACCCGCTGCCAGTCCTGCCAACCTCACATTCCCTAGACGGAGCGCGGGCAATGACATACCTGGCAGAAACGCGGCCCTTATTGCATTTAGGAAGGACTCCGGCGGAAAGTGGGTGTGGCCTGTAAGACATCTCCGCCCACGCGGTACATAAAAACCGCCATGGCTCACAATATACCCCCGCTAGATCACACAGGCAGGATCGATTTACTCTCTGGGAAAGCTAAAAACACCCTTCTTCCCCGGAAACATAGGAGACATTGCCAGAGACTGTGCCCTACTCCCCAATCTTCCCAGCAGGGTCAATGAGAAAATACATTTTATACTATTCTTGCTACAGTATTGGATGAAGTGTCACTGTGTGCTGCCGAAATCACCGGTACCAGCCACGTAATGCCGGACGGAGAGAGCACAAAGCCTATTAACCTTTAACCCTATAATGCTGGGATTAAAACACACACACAGTGACATCCCCAGTCACAGATGAACACAAGATATCGAAGCGCAGATTCTTAAACGGACAGTCTCACCAGGATATATCGGAAATACCCGTCTGTAGTACCGTGTGTTCATATCATACTGTTCCCTAATTTAGGACCGATAATGAATCTACGCATCCTAAGTATAGGTCATCATTATCAGCAGAGTGGACAACCCCCTTAAAAGATGTGTTAAATGGGGATGTCACCCAGACAAAAGTGATCAATATCGCTCGTTTTATTCCCGCTGAATATCCCATTATTTACATTTTTAAATCCCCCATCGGTGCCAGACATATTATAATAATAATAATAATCATCTTTATTTTTATATGGGGCATCTCCAAGACACTCACCATAGGAAAAATTCCAGCAGTGCCGGAAATCTGTAGGAAAGTCCTTATTGTAAAAACGGCCTCCTTTACAAACTTTTGCTACTTTTTTTTTTTTTTTTTGCTTTAATTTTGTAACATGTAGCGACAAAACAAAACAACTAACGAGGCTACATTCCCACAATAAGCTTTCGGTGCGGTTTCGACGCTGCAGATGGGATTTATAGTAATCTCCTGCCCACTGATGCCTAGGCCCGCATTATAATACTATGGTGCGCCCTCTTTCCTTACAACTTTGTGCGGCTCCTCTTATGCCTCCTACAGATATATATAGGACTGTCTGCTGCAGGCGTGTCCTAACATCAGCCAATCACTGCAGACAGTGCCTGAGTAGGAGGAGCCTGCCCCTCCCACCAGGAGAAGGGTAACAACCAGTTGCCAGTTGTGCATTTCCTGAGGACTCCCATTAGTGACAAGTTCCCTTTACAGATCCTGACCATTCTTATGGTATTTTTGGGTCAGAATCATTTTATCAGAAGTGTTGCACGGGCGCTTTGATTGCCTGCATATTCAACTGTGATATGACTTGTGGGCAGAAATCAGCAGAGAGGAGCTCAGCCTAGAAGCCACAGTCTCCCTCTGAGCAACAGATGGAGCTCACTGACAGATTCTCAGTTACCTCATTCTGCAGCCAGTGACAATGTACAGGGCTATAGGAGGCAAGTGCTTCCAAATTAAGGAAACCAAATAGCAAAAATTAAAATTTTAGCCCCAATTACTTTTAGGTAAGAAAAACACAAAACACCGGCGTAAGTGCAGGATATAAGCCCCCCCCACACTGCCCGCCTACATCCGATGCCCCTGCCAGTCTGTGCTGGCATCTCTGGGACTGGGCTGTCACTGGCAATCCTACAGGAGCAGATAATGATCGGCTGCAGGGCTCTCGGCGCCCTGACTGAGCGATGATCGGCTGCAGGACTCTCGGCGCCCTGACTGAGCGATGATCGGCTGCAGAGATCTCGGCGCCCTGACTGAGCGATGATCGGCTGCAGGGCTCTCGGCACCCTGACTGAGCGATGATCGGCTGCAGAGCTCTCGGCGCCCTGACTGAGCGATGATCGGCTGCAGAGATCTCGATGCCCTGACTGAGCGATGATCGGCTGCAGGGCTCTCGGCGCCCTGACTGAGCGATGATCGGCTGCAGAGATCTCGATGCCCTGACTGAGCGATGATCGGCTGCAGGGCTCTCGGCGCCCTGACTGAGCGATGATCGGCTGCAGAGCTCTCGGCGCCCTGACTGAGCGATGATCGGCTGCAGAGCTCTCGGCGCCCTGACTGAGCGATGATCGGCTGCAGAGATCTCGATGCCCTGACTGAGCGATGATCGGCTGCAGGGCTCTCGGCGCCCTGACTGAGCGATGATCGGCTGCAGGGCTCTCGGCGCCCTGACTGAGCGATGATCGGCTGCAGAGATCTCGATGCCCTGACTGAGCGATGATCGGCTGCAGAGATCTATATGCCCTGACTGAGCGATGATCGGCTGCAGGGCTCTCGGCGCCCTGACTGAGCGATGATCGGCTGCAGGGCTCTCGGCGCCCTGACTGAGCGATGATCGGCTGCAGGGCTCTCGGCGCCCTGACTGAGCGATGATCGGCTGCAGGGCTCTCGGCGCCCTGACTGAGCGATGATCGGCAGCAGGGCTCTCGGCGCCCTGACTGAGCGATGATCGGCTGCAGGGCTCTCGGCGCCCTGACTGAGCGATGATCGGCTGCAGGGCTCTCGGCGCCCTGACTGAGCGATGATCGGCTGCAGCGCCCTCGGCGCCCTATGAGGAGCCATGAATGAGTGCGGGCGGAATGTACCGCGCCCCCCACCATCCCCCGGTACCTGCTCTCCTCTTCCCCCGGGTCCTGATGGCAGTGTCCGCTCTGGGCTCTCGGTTCCCGCCTCCCTCCGCTCGGCCAGTCTCAGGGGGGCACAGGCGGCTGAGGCGCAGGGGTCCAGGGAGGCAGCGCCGGGACGAGTCGGGCTTGTGGCTGCGGAGAGGACGCGCTCGGCTCGGCGGCTGACAGCTCAGGGCTCCTCTCCCCCGGGACACGGCCAGGCTCCTGTGCGGGGCGCTGTCACCTCCTGCCGGTGTGTGCGGGGCCTGGCGGCGCTTAGGGGGGAGGGCTTCCTCTCCAGCAGCTCGCTGTCTTCCTCGCTTTTCCCCTCAGAGCTCCAGCGCTGTTCCGCTGATGGGAGGCAGAAAATGGGCAGCTGCGGCCATTTTGTTGCTAACTGACAAGAAGCCAAGGGAGGGGCGCGGCCAAGCAAATGAGTTACTGCGCTGCCAACCGTTCAAGTCATTCATTGGCTGATAAGTTCTCAGGAGGGGCGTATCCCATAGAACTGGGTGGAGACTTGTAGAGAAGACTCCATGAAATGCCTTCGGGGGGCGTGTCAGTGTGATTGACAGTTTACTCATAATGTGGGCGTGTCAGTATGATTGACAGTTCACTCAGAATGTGGGCGGATTCGGAGGGTGTAAAGTGTAGGCGTTCGTTACCGCCCCCTACCGCCTTATAAGGGGCGGGGTTTGCGGGTTGTTTATGTTTTTTCCAGTTGACAGCTTTAACAGATGGCGCAGTGCGCACGCGCAAAGCAATCTGGTGGGGAAAGCGCATGTGTGGTTGGTTTACATTGACAGAAGTGTGGTTAAGCACGTCTCACACTGCCTGCAGGCGGCTCAAGCAGAGCACCAATGCAGTCTCCGGGGAGAACAGGTCTCAGCCAGTCACAATAAGGCTGCCGTCACACATTCAGTATTTGGTCAGTATTTTACCTCAGTATTTTGAAGCCAAAACCAGGAGAGGAACAAATAGAGGAAAAGTATAATAGAAACATCTGCACCACTTCTGTATTATCACCCACTCCTGGTTTTGGCTTACAAATACTGAGGTGAAATACTGACCAAATACTGATAGTGTGACGGCAGCCTTACGCTTCCATTCCCTTAGTGTCACTTGGAACAGCAGTTGCTATGGGCAACAAGGCTGCTTGTCCCCTGATAATGTCTGTACACACAGGAGACACCCGTCAATCACCTAGAGCCGTCCAGTCTCTCCTCATGGTCCCCAGCGGATCTCTAAGTATGTGTCCACGTTCAGGATGGCCGGCGGTTTGGACGGAGCGGCAAACCGGCTCCGCCCTAAGCCCCGCCGCCTTCTGTAGACGCGATGATGCCGGATGTGTTCATTGCAGACATCCACCATCATCGCACCCCACACATAGGGCCCTGTGTTTTACCTTGTGGCGGCGCAGCGTCGCTGCAAGGTAAACGGACATGCTGCGTTCTAAAAAGACGCGCAGCATGTCCGGAATCGCAGGGCCGACGGATGCGTGTTACCACGCATAGTGGAGACGGGATTTCATAAAATCCCCTCCACTATGCTGTAACATCTGGACGCTGCGGATTGAACGCTGCAGCTCTGCGCAGCGTCAAACACGCAGCGTTTCCTGGATGTGGAAACATACCCTCATATTTACTCGCTGATCGTTTCTGAGAAGAACATGCCCGGGTGTAATCATGCAGCTCTGCTCTGATCATACTGCCTGCGGCTTGGGCAGAATTAATCAGCTGAACAGTCCTTTTAACCCCTCAGTGACTGGGCCAAATTGTTTAAATCTGACCAGTGTGGTAATAACTCTGGAATGCCTCAACAAATTCCAGTGATTTTGAAATTGTTTTTTTCGTGACACATTACACTTTATGATAATGGTAAATTTAGGTCAATATGTTTTGTGTTTATAAAAAATATCACATTTGACAAAAATGTTAAAAGATTAGCAATTTTCAAACTTTGAATGATTATCCCTTTAACCACTTAACCCCTGGAGGTATTTTCGACTTTGCGTTTTCGTTTTTCATTCCCCTTCTTCCCAGAGCCATAACTTTTTTTATTTTTTCGTCAATATGGCCATGTGAGGGCTTGTTTTTTGCGGGACGAGTTGTACTTTTGAATGACACCATTGATTTTACCATGTCATGTTCTAGAAAACGGGGAAACAAATTGCAAGTGCGGTGAAATTGCAAAAAAAGTGCAATCCCACAGTTGTTTTTTGTTTGTTTTTTTTGCTAGGTTCACTACATGCTAAAACTGACCTGCCATTATGATTCTCCAGGTCATTACAAGTTCATAGACACCAAACATGTCTAGGTTCTCTTTTATCTAAGTGGCGAAAAAAAATTCCAAACTTTGTTAAAAAAATGCAACATTTTCCGATACCTGTAGCATCTCCACTTTTCGTGATCTGGGGTTGGATGAGGGCTTATTATTTGTGTGTCGAGCTGATGTTTTTAACGGTACCATTTTGGTGCAGATTAGTGCAACCAAAACAGCATAATTCTGGAGTTTTGACATTTTTTCTCGCTACGTCGTTTAGCGATCAGGTTAATCCTTTTTTTATTGATACCGTAGATTGGGCGATTCTGAACCCGACGATAACAAATATTTGTAGGTTTGATTTTATTTTTATTGTTTTATTTTGAATGGGGCAAAAGGGGAGTGATTTGATTTTTTTCTATATTTTTTTATATTTTTAAAACCTTTTTTTTTCAATTATTTCCTCAGAATTGAGTGATTCCATAATTTTTCCCCGATGCTTGGTTAAAAAAAGTAACCATTACTGACTACATTTTTTGTTCTTGATTACTTTAAGGCTGTGTGCACACATTCGGGATTTTTCGTGTTTTTTTCGCGGTTTTTTTGCTATAAAAACGCGATAAAAACGCATACCTATGCATCCTATCAATTATAATGCATTCTGAAATTTTTGTGCACATGATGCGCTTTTTTCCGCAAAAAAAAACATTGCGGTAAAAAACGCATCATGTTCATTAATTTTGTGGATTTTTCGCGTTTTTCCCGCTATTTAATGCATTGGGATGCTCCGGAAAAAAACGCACAAAAAACACGGAAAAAACGGAAAAAAAACGCATGCGGATTTCTTGCAGAAAATGTCCGGTTTTGTTCAGGAAATTTCTGCAAGAAATCCTGACGTGTGCACATACCTTAGTGTTTCTTAAAGCCAGAAAGTTGCTATTTGAAATGACTTTAGTTTTGTGCCATATCTGTGATCTGCTTTTTTACTACAAAATTAAACACCTGAATGAACATCCTCCAAGGCCAGTGATTCCATAATTTTTGCCAAGGGTTTTAGTGCCCAGTGTCAAAAAATGAGTTTATGTCCTAGGTCATGGATCTTCCAGCAGGGCAGTGACCCTAAACAAACTTCTAAAAGCACCCAGAAATGGATGGAAACAAAGCGCTGGAGAGTTCTTATGGAGAAATCTTAAAGCGAACCTGTCAGCAGGATTTTGCAGAGAATTTTTCAGTTAATGAAATGTCAGTTCTTCGGGGCAGGACTGTACACCGAGTATTGGTGCTCTAGGCCAGAGAAACCAAGAAGAGAACTGCCCTCAGGCCGCCCCAAAGCACAAACAGTCTGTATCTCTATCTGTCAATCTGACAATGCCTGTAGTTTACTTAGCAAAATCCTGCTAACAGGTTTGCTGTAAAATTGCTGTTGGGAGAACGCACCTTCAAATATGAGAAACCTGGAGCAGTTTGCAAAAGAAGAGTGCTCCTATAACCATCAACAAGCTTCTTACACCTCTCAACTGGAATTTTGGAAGCGATTGATTGCAGTTACTTATTCCAAAGGGTGTGCAACCAAATATTAAGATGACGGTGCTAACAATTTTGTTCAGCCCATTTTTGGGGTTTTGTGTAAAATTATGTCCAATTTGCCTTTTTTTTTTCTCTCTTTTTTTTTTGTTGTTCCAATACACACAAAGGAAATAAACGTGAATAACAAAACGTGCAATTGCAATAATTTTCTGTGAGAAATACTTCATGTTCTGAAATAATTTCAAGGGTGCCAACACTTTTGGCCATGACTGTGTATATATATCAATGTAGGTCTATGAGTCTCAGAACGAGGGTCTTTAGCATTGTTCTGAGTCTTATGGACTTGCATTGGGAAAACTCAAAATGTGTCAAAAACCAGAACGATGTTGTAGGGTCTTAGCAGAAGAAAAACCAAAAAGAAAAAGAAACACCTTTAAAAATAGCTTTTATCGGTATACGTTAAAAAATACCTACCGTATTTTTTGGACTATAAGACGCACTTTTTTCCTCCCAAAATGTGGAGGAAAATGGGGGGTGCATCTTATAGCCCGGATGTATGGGCTCTGCCTGCAGTGGGGAGGTGAGGGAGCGGTTTTGGCAGAGAATCGGGTCACAGGAGGCAGCGGCTCCGGCTAACTCCTGTGCCCGCTGCTAAAGAGAAATTAATATGCACGGCATTCCACACCCATGGGCGTGGAGGGCAATGAATATTCATTTCTTCCTGGCATCCTGGTATGACTGGTCCCATCCTGTTGCTGGTATGATTGGCCCCATCAGAAAAGATAAAAAAAAAAACATTACACTTACCTTCCTCTGCTCCCTCGCAGTGTCCTGCTCTGGTGCCAGCAGCTGCCGCAATACTCACCGAGACCATTCATTGCAGAGAGCAGTGAGTATCCATTCCTCTTCAGTAGCGCAAAGTGTCAGCCGGAGCCTTCCTGCTGCTGCCCGCGGTCACGTGTGCCGAAACTTAAGAGCAGGAAGTCGGTGGCTGAAGAGGAATGGATACTCACTGCTCTCTGCGATGAACGGTCCCGGTGAGTATTCTGGCAGCTGTGCTCTGTTTGTGAGCAGCGCATGACGTCCCTGCCATGCGCTGCTTACAAGCATTAAGCAGCTGCTGGCACCAGAGCAGGATGCTGCGACTGCGAGGGAGCGGAGGAAGGTAAGTGTAATGGTTTGGGGTTTTTTTTAATCTTTCCTGATGGGGCCATGCATACCAGGAACAGGATGGGGCCAATTATAAAAGAAAAAAGATGGGACCAATCATACCAGTAACAGGATGGGGCCATTTATACCAGAAAAAGGATGGGACCAATCATACCAGGACCTTGATGGGGTCAATCATACCAGAATAAGGATGGGACCAATCATACCAGGAACGGGATGGGGCCAATTATACCAAAATAAGGATGGGCCAATCAAACCAGGAACGGGATGGGGACAATCATACCAGAATAAGGATGGGACCAAACAAACCAGGACCATGATGGACCCAATCATACCAGGATAATGATTGGGCCAATCATACCAGGACTGGGATGGGGCCGTGCATACCAGGACCGGGATGGTGCCAATCATACCAGGATAAGGGTGGGGCCATGCATACCAGGATAGGGATGAGGGGCCATGTGTATCAGAATGGGGATGAGGGAACCATATATACCAGGATAGGGGATATAAAGTACAGAATTTACCATTTTTTTGCTTCAATTTTTTTTTACTAATTTCCTCCCCTAAAACCTAGGTGCGTCTTATGGTCCGGAGCGTCTTATATTCCAAAAAATACGGTGATTAGCAATCAAATGAGCATAAGAGGGTCTGGTACAGGTTAACCCAGGAGAAAAAAAAGGAAATTTGCGCATAGGATTTAGCACTGGTAAATAACAAATTGGAAATGTCTAGGGAAGATAGAATGTGTGTTACCCTATGTGTCCCTTCCTAACAGCAGAGATTGGCACCCTTGATACACGAAATGGCGCCCTGGCTCCACATCAACTGGCCTTCCCTGACCCTCAAAGGACTCCCTAAAAAAGCCAACACCTACATAAAGTGCTTAAAGTGCATAGTATAAATGTATAATGCTGTGTGCCTAGTCAACAGTGGGCCATGCAGGGATATGGCTCAATGCTCCAAAAAGATTTATCCTTATACGGACATGTTGTAAGCGCCCTTGCATAGAATAATTACTATCTCTGCACGATGTGCAAAAGGAATGGCTTAAAATTATGTCTCAAAAATGATTATATGAGGAGACAACAAACCTTGTATATCAGATAGAAAAGGGTTTAGAGGCAGTCAAGTCATGCGATAAACACAAATTGCGTGGTATATGTGTACCTGACCCTAGAAACACAGTAAAAGATATTTTTAAAAGGGGTTTCTTTTTCTTTTTGGTTTTCGAAAATTGAAAAGGTGATCTCCACACCGCAACAACCATGTGATTCGGCAGGGCACAAATGCGGTCACGTGGTGCCACAATGGACACAAACACCACTGAAAACAAACGGCAAACAGTAACAATGTTACTATCTTCATGACACTTACACGCATGATACCTAACAAAGATAAAAATATTTTAAAAATCTCTAACGGGGCTTTTAGGCATGCATCATCTACCACACGTCACTCCAGCTATCTCCTTTTTGTAGCATTGCCACTCTTAGTAAATGCGGGCCTGTGTGTTAACAGGCCAATGGTACAGACACACAGAGACGTAATGTCTCTAGACTTTTTGTGCTTTCTTCTCTTTTTTGGATAATTTACAACTAGAGTCTAGTTCAAAATCCCAATTCTTTTTCTCTCTTGTACCCCCCGGTTTTGATCTGAATTATGTACTGTATACTTCTTAGTCTTCTCTTTGCCTTGCATATATTTGCTCTTTCAGTACATTATTTCCTATTGTGTCTGACCTCTCAATCACAGTGTACTCTGTATTTATATGCTTTGTGTTCTGCCAGCTGTCTCTCCACTTCCTACTAGAGGCTACACGTAGCTAATGGCATTGTTCCCACTGGCTCCAAGAGGAGCAAATTCCTTCAACATTTATTTCAGAGGAAGAACGCAGCCCTTTTATTTTCTGGATATTTTAGGAACAATGTGTGTTGTAGTGGTTTCATCCATCTAATTTACATAGTAGAAGCACCAGTGTTTTGCTAAACATTAATGTAAGTAAATTTACAATGCCAATGTGCAAAAAAAGAAAAAAAAAAACTCTACAACTTTAACAACATTGAAATAAAATTACCAATATTAAAAAGTTGCAAAGGATGAGAGAAATATCAGAATGAAATAATTAAAAAGATAACCCCAAATAATGCATCAACTGATATCCTAAAGTACCAATGTATTGTTGTGTGTCTGATGCTAAAAAAATCAAATAAAAAAATAGAATAATTATTTAACCCCTTCCCGACCTGTGACGCCACGTAGGCGTCATGAAAATCGGTGCCAATCCGACCTGTGACGCCTATGTGGCGTCATGGAGGGATCGTGTCCCTGCAGATCGGGTGAAAGGGTTAACTCCAATTTCACCCGATCTGCAGGGACAGGGGGAGTGGTACTTTAGCCCGGGGGGTTGGCTTTGCCCCCACGTGGCTTCGATCGCTCTGATTGGCTGTTTCACTTTCAACAGCCAATCAGAGCAATTTGTAATATTTCACCTATGAAAAGTGGTGAAATATTACAATCCAGCCATGGCCGATGCTGCAATATCATCGGCCATGGCTGGAAACCCTGATCTGTAGTCCTAAGATTGTTTTGCATTTTTGTTCCAGTTCTCTGCGATTGATTATTTCTGAGGCTGGAAGCTCTTGTGAGCTGAAATTGCCACTCTGGTGTCATGAGTTGATATTAGAGTCTTAAAGTAATTTCAGGATGGTGTTTTGAAAGGGTTTTCAGCTGACTGTGAAGTTCCCTTTTCTGTCTTCCTACTATCTAGTAAGCGGACCTCAATTTGCTAAACCTATCTTCATACTTCGTATGTCAATTTCCTCTGAAATCACCGACAATATATGTGGGGGCTACTGTCTGCCTTTTGGGGAAAATTTCTCTAGAGGTAAGCCAGGTCTGTATTTTCCTCTGCTAGGGTCAGTCAGTTCTCCGGCTGGCGCTGGGCGTCTAGGGATAAAACGTAGGCACGCTACCCGGCCACTGTTAGTTGTGCGGTAGGTTTAGCTCACAGTCAGCTCGAGTTCCCATCTTCCAAGAGCTAGTCCTTTTTGTATGCTTTACTATGTTCTCTTGCCATTGAGAACCATGACAGTTTGGCCGGCCAAGGGTTAAAATAATTGGCAGAAGAAAGGAGAGAAAAGAACTCTGCAGAGAATTTTTTTTTTCCTGAGTTTGCTCATTAGTTGATTCACTTGCATCTCTGCTTACTGCAGCCTTCGTCTCTCTCTCCTTCTAATCCTTGAATGGTTCTGATTTCACCTGATTAATATGGATCCTCAGAGTTTAGCTACAGGTTTGGATAATCTCGCTGTGAAGGTTCAAAGTTTACAGGATTTTGTTATTCATGCTCCTATATCTGAACCTAGAATTCCTTTACCTGAATTTTTCTCCGGGGATAGATCTCGCTTCCAGAATTTCAAACATAATTGTAAATTATTTTTGTCTCTGAGATCTCGCTCCGCTGGAGATCCTGCACAGCAGGTCAGGATTGTAATTTCCTTGCTCCGGGGCGACCCTCAGGACTGGGCATTTGCTTTGGCACCAGGGGATCCTGCGTTGCTCAATGTGGATGCGTTTTTCCTGGCTTTGGGGGTGCTTTATGAGGAACCTCATTTAGAGATTCAGGCTGAAAAAGCCTTAATGGCCCTGTCTCAAGGGCAAGATGAGGCTGAAATATACTGCCAAAAATTTCGTAAGTGGTCTGTGCTTACTCAGTGGAATGAGTGCGCCCTGGCGGCGAATTTCAGAGAGGGTCTCTCTGATGCCATTAAGGATGTTATGGTGGGGTTCCCTGTGCCTACAGGTCTGAATGAGTCCATGACAATGGCTATTCAGATTGATCGGCGTTTGCAGGAGCGCAAACCTGTGCACCATTTGGCGGTGTCTACTGAGAAGGCGCCAGAGATTATGCAATGTGATAGAATTCTGTCCAGAAGCGAACGACAGAATTTTAGGCGAAAAAATGGGTTATGCTTCTATTGTGGTGATTCAACTCATGTTATATCAGCATGCTCTAAACGTACTAAGAAGGTTGATAAGTCTGTTTCAATTGGCACTTTACAGTCTAAGTTTATTCTATCTGTGACCCTGATTTGCTCTTTATCGTCTATTACCGCGGACGCCTATGTCGACTCTGGCGCCGCTTTGAGTCTTATGGATTGGTCCTTTGCCAAACGCTGTGGGTTTGATTTAGAGCCTCTGGAAGTTCCTATACCTCTGAAGGGTATTGACTCCACGCCATTGGCTAGTAATAAACCACAATACTGGACACAAGTTAATATGCATATTAATCCGGATCACCAGGAGATTATTCGCTTCCTTGTGTTGTATAATCTACATGATGTGTTGGTGCTTGGATTGCCATGGCTGCAATCTCATAACCCAGTCCTCGACTGGAAAGCAATGTCTGTGTTAAGCTGGGGATGTCAGGGGACTCATGGGGACGTACCTTTGGTTTCCATTTCGTCATCTATTCCCTCTGAGATTCCGGAATTTTTATCTGATTATCGTGACGTTTTTGAGGAGCCTAAAATTGGTTCACTACCTCCGCACAGAGAGTGCGATTGTACTATAGATCTGATTCCGGGCAGTAAGTTTCCAAAGGGTCGTTTATTTAATCTATCTGTGCCTGAACATGCTGCTATGCGGGAATATATTAAGGAGTCCTTGGAAAAGGGACATATTCGTCCTTCGTCATCTCCCTTAGGAGCCGGTTTTTTCTTTGTATCTAAAAAAGATGGCTCTTTGAGGCCGTGTATTGATTATCGGCTTTTGAATAAAATCACGGTTAAATATCAGTATCCTTTGCCACTGCTTACTGATTTGTTTGCTCGAATAAAGGGGGCCAAGTGGTTCTCTAAGATTGATCTTCGTGGGGCGTATAATTTAGTGCGAATTAAGCAGGGGGATGAGTGGAAAACCGCATATAATACGCCTGAGGGCCATTTTGAGTATTTAGTAATGCCTTTTGGTCTTTCAAATGCCCCTTCAGTCTTTCAGTCCTTTATGCATGATATTTTCCGTGAATATTTGGATACATTTTTGATTGTGTATCTGGATGATATTTTGATTTTTTCGGAGGACTGGGACTCTCATGTCCAACAGGTCAGGAGGGTTTTTCAGGTTTTGCGCTCTAATTCCTTGTGTGTAAAGGGTTCTAAGTGCGTTTTTGGGGTTCAAAAGATTTCGTTTTTGGGGTACATTTTTTCCCCCTCTTCCATTGAGATGGACCCTGTCAAGGTTCAGGCTATTTGTGATTGGACGCAACCCTCTTCTCTTAAGAGCCTTCAGAAGTTTTTGGGCTTTGCTAATTTTTATCGTCGATTTATAACTGGTTTTTCTGATGTCGCTAAACCGTTGACTGATTTGACTAAGAAGGGTGCTGATGTTGCTGATTGGTCCCCTGCTGCTGTGGAGGCCTTTCGGGAGCTTAAGCGCCGCTTTTCTTCCGCCCCTGTATTGCGTCAGCCTGATGTTACTCTTCCTTTTCAGGTTGAGGTCGACGCTTCAGAAATCGGAGCTGGGGCGGTTTTGTCGCAGAAAAGTTCCGACTGCTCCGTGATGAGACCTTGTGCGTTCTTTTCTCGTAAGTTTTCGCCCGCTGAGCGAAATTATGATATTGGTAATCGGGAGCTCTTGGCTATGAAGTGGGCTTTTGAGGAGTGGCGTCATTGGCTTGAGGGGGCTAGACATCAGGTGGTGGTATTGACCGACCACAAGAATTTGATTTATCTTGAGTCCGCCAGGCGCCTGAATCCTAGACAGGCGCGCTGGTCGTTATTTTTCTCTCGGTTTAATTTTGTGGTTTCTTACCTACCGGGTTCTAAAAATGTGAAGGCGGATGCCCTTCCTAGGAGTTTTGAGCCTGATTCCCCTGGTAATTCTGAACCTACAGGTATCCTTAAGGATGGAGTGATATTATCTGCTGTTTCCCCAGATGTGCGACGGGTCTTGCAGGAGTTTCAGGCGGATAGACCTGATCGTTGCCCGCCTGGTAGATTGTTTGTTCCTGATGATTGGACCAGTAGAGTCATCTCGGAGGTCCATTCTTCTGCGTTAGCAGGTCATCCTGGAATCTTTGGTACCAGGGATTTGGTGGCTAGGTCCTTCTGGTGGCCTTCCCTGTCGCGAGATGTGCGAGGTTTTGTGCAGTCTTGTGATGTTTGTGCTCGGGCCAAGCCTTGTTGTTCTCGGGCTAGTGGATTGTTGTTATCCTTGCCTATTCCGAAGAGGCCTTGGACTCACATCTCCATGGATTTTATTTCTGATCTCCCTGTTTCTCAGAAGATGTCTGTCATCTGGGTGGTGTGTGACCGTTTCTCTAAGATGGTCCATTTGGTTCCCTTGCCTAAATTGCCTTCTTCATCCGAGCTGGTTCCTCTGTTTTTTCAAAATGTGGTGCGCTTGCATGGTATTCCGGAGAATATCGTTTCTGACAGGGGAACCCAGTTCGTGTCTAGATTTTGGCGAGCGTTCTGTGCTAGGATGGGCATTGATTTGTTTTTTTCGTCTGCTTTCCACCCTCAGACTAATGGCCAGACCGAGAGAACTAATCAGACCTTGGAGACTTATTTGAGGTGTTTTGTGTCTGCGGATCAGGATGATTGGGTTGCCTTTTTGCCCTTGGCGGAGTTTGCCCTCAATAATCGGGCTAGTTCTGCCACCTTGGTTTCTCCTTTCTTCTGTAATTCGGGGTTTCATCCTCGTTTCTCTTCCGGTCAGGTGGAGTCTTCGGATTGTCCTGGAGTGGATGCTGTGGTGGAGAGGTTGCATCAGATTTGGGGGCATGTGGTGGACAATTTGAAGTTGTCCCAGGAGAAGACTCAGCATTTTGCCAACCGCCGTCGTCGTGTTGGTCCTCGTCTTTGTGTTGGGGACTTGGTGTGGTTATCTTCTCGTTTTGTCCCTATGAAGGTTTCTTCTCCTAAGTTTAAGCCTCGGTTCATCGGCCCGTACAAGATATTGGAGATTCTTAACCCTGTGTCCTTTCGTTTGGACCTCCCTGCATCTTTTTCTATTCATAATGTCTTCCATCGGTCATTGTTGCGCAGGTATGAGGTACCGGTTGTGCCTTCCGTTGAGCCTCCTGCTCCGGTGTTGGTTGAGGGTGAGTTGGAGTACATTGTCGAGAAGATCTTGGACTCCCGTGTTTCCAGACGGAGACTTCAGTATCTGGTCAAGTGGAAGGGCTACGGTCAGGAGGATAACTCTTGGGTGACAGCCTCTGATGTTCATGCCTCCGATTTGGTCCGTGCCTTTCATAGGGCTCATCCTGATCGCCCTGGTGGTTCTGGTGAGGGTTCGGTGCCCCCTCCTTGAGGGGGGGGTACTGTTGTGAATTTGGTTTCTGGGCTCCCCCGGTGGTTTCTGGTGGTACTGCACTTGTGTGCTTCATCTCCTCTGTTCACCTGTTTCCATCAGGATGTGGGAGTTTTCTATTTAACCTTGCTCCTCAGTCATTTCTATGCCGGCCAACAATGTTACCAGAAGCCTTTCTGTTGCATGTTCCTGCTCCTAGACTACTATCAGCTAAGTTGGACTTGTAGTCCTAAGTTTGTTTTGCATTTTTGTTCCAGTTCTCTGCGATTGATTATTTCTGAGGCTGGAAGCTCTTGTGAGCTGAAATTGCCACTCTGGTGTCATGAGTTGATATTAGAGTCTTAAAGTAATTTCAGGATGGTGTTTTGAAAGGGTTTTCAGCTGACTGTGAAGTTCCCTTTTCTGTCTTCCTACTATCTAGTAAGCGGACCTCAATTTGCTAAACCTATCTTCATACTTCGTATGTCAATTTCCTCTGAAATCACCGACAATATATGTGGGGGCTACTGTCTGCCTTTTGGGGAAAATTTCTCTAGAGGTAAGCCAGGTCTGTATTTTCCTCTGCTAGGGTCAGTCAGTTCTCCGGCTGGCGCTGGGCGTCTAGGGATAAAACGTAGGCACGCTACCCGGCCACTGTTAGTTGTGCGGTAGGTTTAGCTCACAGTCAGCTCGAGTTCCCATCTTCCAAGAGCTAGTCCTTTTTGTATGCTTTACTATGTTCTCTTGCCATTGAGAACCATGACAATACCCTTAGAATTAGGCTATGTGCACACGTTGCGGATTTGGCTGCGGATCCGCAGCGGATTGGCCGCTGCAGATTTGTAGCAAATTCCCATCAGGTTTACAGTACCAAGTAAACCTATGGAAAACCCAATTCGTTGTGCCCATGGTGCGGAAAATACTGCGCGGAAACGCTGCGTTGTATTTTCCGCAGCATCTCAATTCTTTGTGCGGATTCCGCAGCGTTTTACACCTGTTCCTCAATCGGAATCCGCAAGTGAAATCCGCACAAAAAACACTGGAAATCCGCGGTAAATCCGCAGGTAAAACGCAGTGCCTTTTACCTGCGGATTTTTTTAAAAATGCTGCGGAAAAATCTCACACGAATCCGCAACATGGGCACATAGCCTTAGGGTTAGGGTTGGAATTAGAGTTAGGGTTGGAATTAGGGCTAGGGTTGGAAATAGGGTTAAGATTAGGCTTGTGGTTAGGGTTATGGTTAGGGTTAGGGGTGTGTTGGGGTTAGGGTTGTGGTTAGGGTTGGGATTAGGGTTAGGGGTGTGTTGGGGTTAGTGTTGGAGTTAGAATTGAGGGGTTTCCACTGTTTAGGCACATCAGGGGTCTCCAAACGCAACATGGCACCACCATTGATTCCAGCCAATCTTGCGTTCAAAAAGTCAAATGGTCCTCCTTCCCATCCAAGCCCCGACGTGCGCCCAAACAGTGGTTTACCCCCACATATGGGGTACCAGCATACTCAGGACAAATTGGGCAACAACTATTGGGGTCCAATTTCTCCTGTTACTCTTGTGAAAAAAAAATTGCAGGCTAAAACATAATTTTTGAGGAAAGAAAAATGATTTTTTATTTTCACGGCTCTGCGTTATAAACTTCTGTGAAGCACTTGAGGGTTTAAAGTGGTCACTGCACATCTAGATTAGTTCCAAGGAGGTCTAGTTTCCAAAATGGGGTCACATGTGGGGGAGCTCCAATGTTTAGGCACACAGGGGCTCTCCAAACGCGACATGGTATCCGCTAACGATTGGAGCCAATTTTTCATTCAAAAGTCAAATGGCGCTCCTTTCTTTCCGAGCCTTGCCGTGTGCACAAACAGTGGTTTGTTACCACATATGAGGTATCGGTGTACTCAGGAGCAATTGCCCAACACATTTTAGGATCCATTTTATCCTGTCGCCCATGTGAAAATGAAAAAATTGAGGATAAAATAATTTTTTTGTGAAAAAAAAAGTACTTTTTCATTTTTACGGATCAATTTGTGAAGCACCTGGGGGTTTAAAGTGCTCACTATGCAACTAGATAAGCTCCTTGGGGGGTCTAGTTTCCAAAATGGGGTCACTTGTGGGGGAGCTCCAATGTTTAGGCACACAGGGGCTCTCCCAACGCGACATGGTGTCCTCCTAAATTGGAGCCAATTTTTCATTGAAAAAGTCAAATGGCGCTCCTTCCCTTCCGAGCCCTGTCGTGCGCCCAAACAGTGGTTCCCCCCCACATATGGGGTATCGGCGTACTCAGGACAAATTGTACAATAACTTTTGGGGTCCAGTTTCTCTTTTTACCCTTGGGAAAATAAATAAATTGTTGCTAAAAGATCATTTTTGTGACTAAAAAGTTAAATGTTCATTTTTTCCTTCCATGTTGCTTCTGCTGCTGTGAAGAACCTGAAGGGTTAATAAACTTCTTGAATGTGGTTTTGAGTACCTTGATGGGTGCAGTTTTTAGAATGGAATCACTTTTGGGTATTTTCAGCCATATAGACCCCTCAAACTCAAAAATGGTTTTGTAAATTTCGTTGTAAAAATGAGAAATTGCTGGTCAAATTTTAACCCTTATAACTTCCTAGCAAAAAAAAATGTTGTTTCCAAAATTGTGCTGATGTAAAGTAGACATGTGGGTAATGTTATTTATTAACTATTTTGTGTCACATAACGCTCTCGTTTAACAGAATAAAAATTAAAAATTTGAAAATTGCAACATTTTCCAAATTTTAGCCAAATTTCCATTTTTTTAACTAATAAACGCAAAAATTATCGACCTAAATATACCACTAGCATGAAGCCCAATATGTCACGAAAAAACAGTCTCAGAACCGCTAGGATCCGTTGAAGCGTTCCTGAGTTATTACCTCATAAAGGGACACTGGTCAGAATTGCAAAAAACGGCCAGGTCATTAAGGTCAAAATAGGCTGGGTCATGAAGGGGTTAAAACACCAAACATGTGCCATATGTAATTACTACAGAACTAGAGATGAGTGAACCCAAACTTAAAAGTTCGGGTTTCGTACTGGACAGTTAGTGTCCAGTGCTAAACGCTAAATATGGACTTCTCCCAGAAGTCCGTTTCAATATTCGGAGTTCTGGGGGAAGAGAGAGAAAGAGAGAATTTCCAGCTTTAAAGTTTGGGTTCCTATTCTTTTCAATAAGCTTTGGGTTCTGGTTGAAGTTCGGGTACAGTACTGGTACCCGAACTGAACTTTGGAATAAAGTTTGAGTCAGGTACCGGAACCCGAACTTCCAAGGATCCCTACATAGAACGTATTGTATATTATAAATTGAGAGTGCCCCATTAGTTGGTTTTCCTTAGCTTTCTTTATAGAAAACTTTTAATAATGATGTTTACTCTTAACTGCATAAATAGATAGTATTACATACATTTTTTTTCTCTAAAGCTGGCGGCAACCAGTCTATATAGCACTTACCCAAAAATATTACCTGACTGTACTTTAGACTGTAGACTCAGAAAATCCACATTATATGCAGCAGCCAGGGTCATCCACCTTGCTAATCGTTACTTGGACGCGTCCGCTCTTCACCAGTCATTACACTGGCTGCCCATTCATTATAGGTTCCAATTCAAAGTACTTGTTCTCACCCACAAAGCTTTCCACAGTGCGGCACCCCCTTACATCTCCTCCCTCATTTCTGTCTATTGGCCTATCCGACCACTGCGCTCTGCAAACGACTTTCGACTAACCTCTGCACTAATCCGTATCTCCCACTCTCGACTCCAAGACTTCTCCCGCGATGCGCCAATCCTCTGGAATGCTCTACCCCAAGAAATTAGGACCAGCCAGAACTTGCACAATTTTAGGAGCTTCCTCGAATCACATTTGTTCAGAGTGGCCTAACACGCTCCCTAATTGTGTGTGTGTAGCCCAATTCACTATCTCCATCTATCCCTCACCCCCTGAAGATGGTTGAACCATCATTGTAAATACACACCTGTACTTTGTATCTCCCCCACCTCATTGTAGATTGTAAGCTTTCACGAGGAGTGTTGTTTTTTTTGCTTTAATCATTACATTATTGTTAACGCTGTTGTGTTTGAAACGGTTTAACTGTAAAGTGCTGCGGAATATGTTGGCGCTATATAAATAAAGATTATTATTATATTCATATAACAAACTTAACCCCTTAGTGACAGAGCCAATTTGGTACTTAGTGACTGGGCCAATTTTTACAATTCTTACCATTGTCATTTTATGAGGTTACAGTTCTGGAACGCTTCAACGGATCCCACTGATTCTGAGTTTGCTTTTTCGTGACATATTGTACTTCATGTTAATGGTAACATTTCTTCAAAATTACTTGCGTTTATTTATGAAAAAAATGGAAATATGGCAAAAAAAATTAAGTTTGAGCAATTTTCACACTTTGAATTTTTATGTCCTTAAATCAGAGAGATATTTCATAGAAAATAGTTATTAAAATAACATTTCCCACATGTCTACTTTACATCTGCACAATTTTGGAAACAATTTTTTTGGGTTAGGAAGTTAGAAGGGTTAAAAGTTAACCAGCGATTTCTCATTACAACAAAATTTACAAAACCATTTTTTTAGGGACCATCTCATATTTAAAGTCACATTGAGGGGAAATACCCAAAAGTGACACGATTCTAAAACTACACCCCTCAAGGTGTTCAAAACCACATTCAAGAAGTTTATTAACCCTTTACATGCTTCACAGGAGCTGAAGCAATGTGGAAGGAAAAAATTAACATTTAACTTTTTTTTACAAACATTTTACTACAGAACCATTTTTTTTATTTTCACAAGTGTAAAAAGAGAAAATGAACCACAAAATTTGTTGTGCAATTTCTCCTGAATACGCCGATATCCCATATGTGGGGGTAAACCACTGTTTGGGCGCACGGCAGAGCTTGGAAGAGAAGGAGTGCCGTTTGACTTTTTCAATGCAGAATTGGCTGAAATTGAGATCGGACACCATGCGCACTTGAAGAGCCCTCGATGTGCCTAAACAGTGGAAAACCCCCACAAGTGGCACCAATTTGGAAACTAGACCCCTTAAGGAACTTAGGTAGATGTGTGGTGAGTACTTTGAACCCCCAAGTTCTTCCCAGAAGTTTATAACGTAGAGCCGTGATAATAAATCGTATTTTTTCCACATAAACGATCTTTTCGCCCAGAAAATTTTTATTTTCACAGGAGAAATAAGACCACGAAAGTTATTGTGCAATTTGTCCTGAGTATGCAGATACCCCATATGTGTTGGTAAACCACTGTTTGGGTGCACGACAGAGCTCGGAAGGGAAGCAGCGCCGTTTGACTTTTTCAATGCAGAATTGGCTGGAATTGAGATCGGACGCCATATCGTGTTTGGAGAGCCCCTGATGTGCCTAAACAGTGGAAACCCCCCACAAGTGACCCCATTTTGGAAACTAGACCCCTTAAGGAACTTTTCTAGATGTGTGGTGAGCACTTTTAACCCCCAAGTGCTTCACAGAAGTTTATAATGCAGAGCCGTGAAAATAAAAAATCATTTTTTTTCCACAAAAATTATTTTTTAACCCCCAAATTTGTATTTTCCCAAGGATAACAGGAGAAATTGGACCCCAAAAGTTGTTGTCAAATTTTCCTGAGTATGATGATGCCCCATATGTGGGAGAAAACTACTGTTTAGTCACACATCGGGGCTCGGAAGGGAAGTAGTGATGTTTTGGAATGCAGACTTTGATGGAATGGTCTGCGAGCGTCATGTTGCGTTTGCAGAGAACCTGATGTGCCAGTAGAACAGTAGAAACACCCCAAAAGTGACCCCATTTTAGAAACTAGATCCCCCAAGGAGCTTATCTAGATGTGTGCTCCTTTGAACTTTGAACGCCCAAATGCTTCACAGAAGTTTATGACGCAGAGCCGTGAAAATAAAAAATATTTTTTTTTCCACAAAAATGATTTTTTAGCCCCCAATTTTCCCAAGGGTAAGGCCGGGATCACACACAGTGAGATACGGCCGAGTCTCGCAGGTTAAAAACAAGCTCTGGCACCGGCACTCCAGAGTGGAGCGTGCAGCCGCACAGCAACACATGGAGCTGCACGCTCCACTCACTGTTTGCATGCACAGCAGAGCTCAGAATGGAGGGAGCACCATTTGACTTTTTGAACGCAAAATTGGCTGGAATCAATGGTGGAGCTATGTCGCGTTTGGAGACCCCCTGATGTACCTAAACGGTGGAAACCCTCCAATTCTAACTCCAATCCTAACCCCAACACACCCCTAATCCTAATCCCAACCCTATCCATAATCCTAATCACAACCCTAATCCCAATACACCCCTGCACATGCGCCCACCATTTTCTCCCAGAAGAGGAAGCCGGAGGCACAGGGGACTTCAGGGGGCAATGGAGGGACAACGGAGGTACCGGGGGGATCGGGGACTCTATTTCTCTCTCCTCTGATGTGCGATCACATCAGGGGAGAGAGAAATTAAATGGCACATCAGACTTTTTTTCTTTTTGCGGCCGCCGTTAGACGTATAGTAAAGGAGATCGCAAAGCGGGTCGGTAAAAACCGACCCCAATCATATTCTTTGGGGTCTCGGCTACCCCCGGCAGTCAAGATCCCAGAGAAAATCCGACTCTGGGGGCGCTATACACTTTTTACACTTTTTTTGTGGTTTAACTACCGCCGTTAAAAGGCATATCGGCGATCGTTAAAGGATTAAACCTCTCAATTGAGACTCCAGTTTTGGAGACTGCAAAATCAACCAAGATGCAATCAGATATAAAGTCCACAAAATAATTTAGACCCCAGTCTCAGACCCCCAACACAAATTCGGATTCTAAACAGAGACAGATACCACTATAACACCTAGCTATTTTTAACAGTTCTCCTGTGAGTAAGTGTGTTGTATACACCAGAAACGTGTCAGTTTTTTTGAGGTTTCATTTTACCATGTTTTAATCTATTTTTCAATAAAGAAAGATTTTACTTATATCCTGGATGGATGTGCCGACACACTTCCTTTTCCTCCACTATTTGTCTTTGATCACCAGCGGGTGCTTCACCCTCAGGACGAACTCCAGCTAAACCATTGATCCAGGGCTTCACAATATGGTAAGCTTCCAAATCTCCCTCTCCCTCCTCACCACCACTATATAGCATTCCAAAATTGGAGGTTGGAGGAAACAAACTTAACTACAATGACATCATAAAAGTAAGAAGTCATAGATACTACTACAATATAGCCGATTTCATAAGGTATCAACTTACAAAAAAAGGGGTAAAACCTCAGATGAATACTTAAAGGGAACCTGTCACCCCGTTATTTCAGTATGAGATAAAAATACCATTAAATAGGGCCTGAGCTGTGCTGGACAATAGTGTATTTTGTGTACCCTGATTCCCCACCTATGCTGCCGAAATACCTTACCAAAGTCGCCGTTTTCGCCTGTCAATCAACGTGGTCTGGTCAAATGGGCGTGGTGAAATTGCTTCTTCTCCCCCAGATCTTGTTTATCTTTCCGTTGGTGGCGTAGTGGTTTGCGCATGCCCAACAGCGGAATGCACTGCGCAGCTGAAGAAAAAGAGCGCGATCTGCGCTATTCACCGCTTTATCGCTGGCGGCGGCCATCTTCCTGAGGCCGCGCGTGTGCAGATGGAGCACTCTGCTGTCCGGGGCTTCAGGAAAATGGCCACGGGATGCCACGCGTGCGCAGATGGAGATCGCCACGGCCATTTTCCTGAAGCCGATATGCGAGCTCGGCTAATGTTTGAATGTTGTCCCATGTCTGTATACTTAGGCCGGCGTCACACTCAGCGTAGGGAAATACGGTCCGTATCTTACGGCCGTAATATGCAGTAATTTTCCCAAAACACTGTTCCATATTCAATGCGAGGATGCAATTTTTATGGACAAATGTATCCGTGTGTCATCCGTATGGCATCCGTATGGCTTCCGTACGGTGATTTTTTTGCGCAGGCTTGGAAAATGGACAAATTATGGATCCATCGGCTACAATATTCCTAAAAACATATATACAGTATATATATATATACATACATACATACAGTGGGGCAAAAAAGTATTTAGTTAGTCAGCAATAGTGCAAGTTCCACCACTTAAAAAGATGAGAGGCGTCTGTAATTTACATCATAGGTAGACCTCAACTATGGGAGACAAACTGAGAAAAAAAAATCCAGAAAATCACATTGTCTGTTTTTTTATCATTTTATTTGCATATTATGGTGGAAAATAAGTATTTGGTCAGAAACAAAATTTCATCTCAATACTTTGTAATATATCCTTTGTTGGCAATGACAGAGGTCAAACGTTTTCTGTAAGTCTTCACAAGGTTGCCACACACTGTTGTTGGTATGTTGGCCCATTCCTCCATGCAGATCTCCTCTAGAGCAGTGATGTTTTTGGCTTTTCGCTTGGCAACACGGACTTTCAACTCCCTCCAAAGGTTTTCTATAGGGTTGAGATCTGGAGACTGGCTAGGCCACTCCAGGACCTTGAAATGCTTCTTACGAAGCCACTCCTTCGTTGCCCTGGCGGTGTGCTTTGGATCATTGTCATGTTGAAAGACCCAGCCACGTTTCATCTTCAATGCCCTTGCTGATGGAAGGAGGTTTGCACTAAAAATCTCACGATACATGGCCCCATTCATTCTTTCATGTACCTGGATCCGTCGTCCTGGCCCCTTTGCAGAGAAACAGCCCCAAAGCATGATGTTTCCACCACCATGCTTTACAGTAGGTATGGTGTTTGATGGATGCAACTCAGTATTCTTTTTCCTCCAAACACGACAAGTTGTGTTTCTACCAAACAGTTCCTGTTTGGTTTCATCAGACCATAGGACATTCTCCCAAAACTCCTCTGGATCATCCAAATGCTCTCTAGCAAACTTCAGACGGGCCCGGACATGTACTGGCTTAAGCAGTGGGACACGTCTGGCACTGCAGGATCTGAGTCCATGGTGGCATAGTGTGTTACTTATGGTAGGCCTTGTTACATTGGTCCCAGCTCTCTGCAGTTCATTCACTAGGTCCCCCCGCGTGGTTCTGGGATTTTTGCTCACCGTTCTTGTGATCATTCTGACCCCACGGGGTGGGATTTTGCGTGGAGCCCCAGATCGAGGGAGATTATCAGTGGTCTTGAATGTCTTCCATTTTCTAATTATTGCTCCCACTGTTGATTTCTTCACTCCAAGCTGGTTGGCTATTGCAGATTCAGTCTTCCCAGCCTGGTGCAGGGCTACAATTTTGTTTCTGGTGTCCTTTGACAGCTCTTTGGTCTTCACCATAGTGGAGTTTGGAGTCAGACTGTTTGAGGGTGTGCACAGGTGTCTTTTTATACTGATAACAAGTTTAAACAGGTGCCATTACAACAGGTAATGAGTGGAGGAAAGAGGAGACTCTTAACCCCTTAATCCCATATGACGTACTATACCGTCGAGGTGGGGTGGGCCTTAATTCCCGGTGACGGTATAGTACGTCATACGCGATCGGCCACGCTCACGGGGGGAGCGCGGCCGATCGCGGCCGGGTGTCGGCTGCATATCGCAGCTGACATCCGGCACTATGTGCCAGGAGCGGTCACGGACCGCCCCCGGCACATTAACCCCCGGCACACCGCGATCAAACATGATCGCGGTGTACCGGCGGTACAGGGAAGCATCGCGCAGGGAGGGGGCTCCCCTGAGACGATCGGTACAAGGTGATGTACTCACCTCGTACCGAACGTCTTCTCCCTGCAGGCCCCGGATCCAAAATGGCCGAGGGGCTGTATCTGGGTCCTGCAGGGAGCACTTCCGGGTCGGAGCAGGCTGCAGATGAAAGCTGCAGCCTGCTCCGATGAAAGTATGATCACGGATCTGATAGAGTGCTGTGCACACTATCAGATCTGCGATCTGTGATGTCCCCCCCTGGGACAAAGTAAAAAAGTAAAAAAAAAAATTTCCACATGTGTAAAAAAAAAAAAAAAAAAATTCCTAAATAAATAATAATAAAAAAAAAAATATTATTCCCATAAATACATTTCTTTATCTAAAAAAACAAACAAAAACAATAAAAGTACACATGTTTAGTATCGCCGCGTCCGTAACGACCCAACCTATAAAACTGGCCCACTAGTTAACCCCTTCAGTAAACACCGTAAGAAAAAAAAAAAAAAAAAACGAGGCAAAAAACAACGCTTTATTACCATACCGCCGAACAAAAAGTGGAATAACACGCGATCAAAAAGACGGATATAAATAACCATGTTACCGCTGAAAACGTCATCTTGTCCCGCAAAAAACGAGCTGCCATGCAGCATCATCAGCAAAAAAATAAAAAAGTTATAGTCCTCAGAATAAAGCGATGCCAAAATAATTATTTTTTCTATAAAATAGTTTTTATCGTATAAAAGCGTCAAAACATAAAAAAATGATATAAATGAGGTATCGCTGTAATCGTACTGACCCGAAGAATAAAACTGCTTTATCAATTTTACCAAGCGCAGAACGGTATAAACGCCTCTCCCAAAAGAAATTCATGAATAGCTGGTTTTTGGTTATTCTGCCTCACAAAAATCGGAATAAAAAGTGATAAAAAATGGTCACGTGTCCGAAAATGTTACCAATAAAAACGTCAACTCGTCCCGCAAAAAACAAGACCTCACATGACTCTGTGGACCAAAATGTGGAAAAATTATAGGTCTCAAAATGTGGAGACGCAAAAACTTTTTTGCTATAAAAAGCGTCTTTTAGTCTGGTTTCACACTTGCGTTTTTATCTGCATGCGTTTTTTAAAAAAACCGCATGTGTGAAAAAATGCATGTAAACGCGGTAAAACGCATGCGTTTTTATAGAAAAACACAAGAAAACAAGAAAAAAACAAAAAACCCTAACCCTACCCCTAACCCTACCCCTAACCTGAAATACGTGGCACTGAAATACGTGGCACTGAAATGTACGTTTATATACGTATATAAGTGCCACGATATTTCAGTGGCCACGTATATAAGTGCCACGTATTTAAGTGCCACGTATTTCAGTGCCACGTATTTCAGTGCCACGTATTTAAGTGCCACGTATTTCAGTGCCACGTATTTAAGTGCCACGTATTTAAGTGCCACGTATTTAAGTGCCACGTATTTAAGTGCCACGTATTTAAGTGCCACGTATTTACGTGCCACGTATTTACGTGCCACGTATTTTTCAGTGCCTGAAATACGTGGCACTGAAATATACGTTTATATACGTATATAAGTGCCACGATATTTCAGTGGCCACGTATATAAGTGCCACGTATATAAGTGCCACGTATTTAAGTGCCACGTATTTAAGTGCCACGTATTTAAGTGCCACGTATTTAAGTGCCACGTATTTCAGTGCCACGTATTTCAGTGCCACGTATTTCAGTGCCACGTATTTTTCAGTGCCTGAAATACGTGGCACTGAAATATACGTTTATATACGTATATACGTATATAAGTGCCACGATATTTCAGTGGCCACGTATATAAGTGCCACGTATATAAGTGCCACATATTTAAGTGCCACGTATTTAAGTGCCACGTATTTAAGTGCCACGTATTTCAGTGCCACGTATTTCAGTGCCACGTATTTCAGTGCCACGTATTTACGTGCCACGTATTTACGTGCCACGTATTTACGTGCCACGTATTTTTCAGTGCCTGAAATACGTGGCACTGAAATATACGTTTATATACGTATATACGTATATAAGTGCCACGATATTTCAGTGGCCACGTATATAAGTGCCACGTATATAAGTGCCACGTATTTAAGTGCCACGTATTTAAGTGCCACGTATTTAAGTGCCACGTATTTCAGTGCCACGTATTTCAGTGCCACGTATTTCAGTGCCACGTATTTACGTGCCACGTATTTTTCAGTGCCTGAAATACGTGGCACTGAAATATACGTTTATATACGTATATACGTATATAAGTGCCACGATATTTCAGTGGCCACGTATATAAGTGCCACGTATATAAGTGCCACGTATTTAAGTGCCACGTATTTAAGTGCCACGTATTTAAGTGCCACGTATTTAAGTGCCACGTATTTCAGTGCCACGTATTTACGTGCCACGTATTTTTCAGTGCCTGAAATACGTGGCACTGAAATATACGTTTATATACGTATATACGTATATAAGTGCCACGATATTTCAGTGGCCACGAATATAAGTGCCACATATATAAGTGCCACGTATTTAAGTGCCACGTATTTAAGTGCCACGTATTTAAGTGCCACGTATTTAAGTGCCACGTATTTAAGTGCCACGTATTTAAGTGCCACGTATTTAAGTGCCACGTATTTACGTGCCACGTATTTTTCAGTGCCTGAAATACGTGGCACTGAAATACGTGGCACTGAAATATCGTGGCACTGAAGTATTTACGTGCCACGTATTTTTCAGTGCCTGAAATACGTGGCACTGAAATACGTGGCACTGAAATACGTGGCACTGAAATATACGTTTATATACGTATATAAGTGCCACGATATTTCAGTGGCCACGTATATAAGTGCCACGTATTTAAGTGCCACGTATTTAAGTGCCACGTATTTACGTGCCACGTATTTACGTGCCACGTATTTTTCAGTGCCTGAAATACGTGGCACTGAAATACGTGGCACTGAAATACGTGGCACTGAAATACGTAGCACTGAAATATTGTGGCACTGAAATATCGTGGCACTTAAATACGTGGCACTTAAATACGTGGCACTGAAATACGTGGCACTGAAATACGTGGCACTGAAATACTGTGGCACTGAAATATTGTGGCACTGAAATATCGTGGCACTTAAATACGTGGCACTTAAATACGTGGCACTTAAATACGTGGCACTTAAATACGTGGCACTTATATACGTGGCACTTATATACGTGGCACTTATATACGTGGCACTTATGACTGTCAGAAAATGTTCAGTAAACGGTTAGGGGTAGGGTTTCAGGTAGAATTGGGGAGTTTCCACTGTTCAGGCACATCAGGGGCTCTCCAAACGCGACATGGCGTCCAATCTCAATTCCAGCCAATTCTGCGTTGAAAAAGTAAAACAGTGCTCCTTCCCTTCCGAGCTCTCCCGTGCGTCCAAAAAGGGGTTTACCCCAACATATGGGGTATCAGCGTACTAGGGACAAATTGAACAACAACTTCTGGGGTCCAAGTTCTCTTGTTATCCTTGGGAAAATAAAAATTTGGGGGGCTAAAAATCATTTTTGTGGGAAAAAAAATATGTTTTATTTTCACGGCTCTGCGTTGTAAACTGTAGTGAAACACTTGGGGGTTCAAAGTTCTCACAACACATCTAGATAAGTTCCTTGGGAGGTCTAGTTTCCAATATGGGGTCACTTGTGGGGGGTTTGTACTGTTTGGGTACATCAGGGGCTCTGCAAATGCAACGTGACGCCTGCAGACCAATCCATTTAAGTCTGAATTCCAAATGGCGCTCCTTCCCTTCCGAGCTCTGTCATGCGCCCAAACAGTGGTTCCCCCCCACATAGGGGGTATCAGCGTACTCAGGACAAATTGGACAACAACTTTTAGGGTCCAATTTATCCTGATACCCTTGTGAAAATACAAAACTGGGGGCTAAAAAATCATTTTTGTGAAAAAGAAAAATAATTTTTATTTTCACGGCTCTGCGTTATAAACTGTAGTGAAACACTTGGGGGTTCAAAGTTCTCACAACACATCTAGATAAGTTCCTTGGGGGGTCTAGTTTCCAATATGGGGTCACTTGTGGGGGGTTTGTACTGTTTGGGTACATCAGGGGCTCTGCAAATGCAACGTGACGCCTGCAGACCAATCCATTTAAGTCTGCATTCCAAATGGCGCTCCTTCCCTTCCGAGCTCTGTCATGCGCCCAAACAGTGGTCCCTCCCCACAAATGGGGTATCAGCGTACTCCAGACAAATTGGACAACAACTTTTGGGGTCCAATTTATCCTGATACCCTTGTGAAAATACAAAACTGGGGGCTAAAAAATCATTTTTGTGAAAAAAAAAAATAATTTTTATTTTCACGGCTCTGCGTTATAAACTGTAGTGAAACACTTGGGGGTTCAAAGCTCTCAAAACACATCTAGATAAGTTCCTTAGGGGGTCTACTTTCCAAAATGGTGTCACTTGTGGGGGGGTTTAATGTTTAGGCACATCAGGGGCTCTCCAAACGCAACATGGCATCCCATCTTAATTCCAGTCAATTTTGCATTGAAAAGTAAAATAGCGCTTCATCCCTTCTGAGCTCTGCTATGCGCCCAAACAATGGTTTACACCCACATATGGGGTATCGTCGTACTCAGGACAAATTGCACAACAACTTTTGTGATCTAATTTCTTCTCTTACCCTTGGGGAAATAAAAAAATGGGGGTGAAAAGATCATTTTTGTGAAAAAATATGATTTTTTATTTTTACGGCTCTGCATTATAAACTTCTGTGAAGCACTTGTTGGGTCAAAGTGCTCAACACACATCTAGATAAGTTCCTTAAGGGGTCTACTTTCCAAAATGGTGTCACTCGTGGGGGGTTTCAATGTTTAGGCACATTAGGGGCTCTCCAAACGCAACATGGCGTCCCATCTCAATTCCAGTCAATTTTGCATTGAAAAGTCAAATGGCGCTCCTTCCCTTCTGAGCTCTGCCCTGCGCCCAAACAATGGTTTACACCCACATATGGGGTATCAGTGTACTCAGGACAAATTGCACAACAATTTTTGGGGTCAAATTTCTTCTCTTACCCTTGGGAAAATAAAAAATTGGGGGTGAAAAGATCATTTTTGTGAAAAAATATGATTTTTTATTTTTACGGCTCTGCATTATAAACTTCTGTAAAGCACTTGTTGGGTCAAAGTGCTCACCACACATCTAGATAAGTTCCTTAGGGGGTCTACTTTCCAAAATGGTGTCACTTGTTAGGGGTTTCAATGTTTAGGCACATCAAGGGCTCTCTAAATGCAACATGGCGTCCCATCTCAATTCCAGTCAATTTTGCATTGAAAAGTCAAATGGCGCTCCTTCCCTTCCGAGCTCTGCCCTGCGCCCAAACAATGGTTTACACCCACATATGGGGTATCAGTGTACTCAGGACAAATTGCACAACAATTTTTGGGGTCAAATTTCTTCTCTTACCCTTGGGAAAATAAAAAATTGGGGGTGAAAAGATCATTTTTGTGAAAAAATATGATTTTTTATTTTTACGGCTCTGCATTATAAACTTCTGTAAAGCACTTGTTGGGTCAAAGTGCTCACCACACATCTAGATAAGTTCCTTAGGGGGTCTACTTTCCAAAATGGTGTCACTTGTTAGGGGTTTCAATGTTTAGGCACATCAAGGGCTCTCTAAATGCAACATGGCGTCCCATCTCAATTCCAGTCAATTTTGCATTGAAAAGTCAAATGGCGCTCCTTCCCTTCCGAGCTCTGCCCTGCGCCCAAACAATGGTTTACACCCACATATGGGGTATCAGCGTACTCAGGACAAATTGCACAACAATTTTTGGGGTCCAATTTCTTCTCTCACCCTTGGGAAAATAAAAAATTGGGGGTGAAAAGATAATTTTTGTGAAAAAATATGATTTTTTATTTTTACGGCTCTGCATTATAAACTTCTGTAAAGCACTTGTTGGGTCAAAGTGCTCACCACACATCTAGATAAGTTCCTTAGGGGGTCTACTTTCCAAAATGGTGTCACTTGTTAGGGGTTTCAATGTTTAGGCACATCAAGGGCTCTCTAAATGCAACATGGCGTCCCATCTCAATTCCAGTCAATTTTGCATTGAAAAGTCAAATGGCGCTCCTTTGCTTCCAAGCTCTGCCATGCGCCCAAACTGTGGTTTACCCCCACATATGGGGTATCAGCGTACTCAGGACAAATTGTACAACAACTTTTGGGGTCTATTTTCTCCTGTTACCCTTGGTAAAATAAAACAAATTGGAGCTGAAATAAATTGTGTGTGAAAAAAAGTTAAATGTTCATTTTTATTTAAACATTCCAAAAATTCCTGTGAAACACCTGAAGGGTTAATAAACTTCTTGAAAGTGGTTTTGAGTACCTTGAGGGGTGCAGTTTTTAGAATGGTGTCACACTTGGGTATTTTCTATCATATAGACCCGTCAAAATGACTTCAAATGAGATGTGGTCCCTAAAAAAAAATGGTGTTGTAAAAATGAGAAATTGCTGGTCAACTTTTAACCCTTATAACTCCGTCACAAAAAAAAATTTTGGTTCCAAAATTGTGCTGATGCAAAGTAGACATGTGGGAAATGTTATTTATTAAGTATTTTGTGTGACATATGTCTGTGATTTAAGGGCATAAAAATTCAAAGTTGGAAAATTGCGAAATTTTCAAAATTTTCGCCAAATATTCGTTTTTTTCACAAATAAACGCAAGTTATATCGAAGAAATTTTACCACTAACATGAAGTACAATATGGCACGAGAAAACAATGTCAGAATCGCCAAGATCCGTTGAAGCGTTCCAGAGTTATAACCTCATAAAGGGACAGTGGTCAGAATTGTAAAAATTGGCCCGGTCATTAACGTGCAAACCACCCTCGGGGCTTAAGGGGTTAAAGAAGAAGTTACAGGTCTGTGAGAGCCAGAAATCTTGATTGTTTGTTTCTGACCAAATACTTATTTTCCACCATAATATGCAAATAAAATGATAAAAAAACAGACAATGTGATTTTCTGGATTTTTTTTTCTCAGTTTGTCCCCCCATAGTTGAGGTCTACCTATGATGTAAATTACAGACGCCTCTCATCTTTTTAAGTGGTGGAACTTGCACTATTGCTGACTGACTAAATACTTTTTTGCCCCACTGTATATATATATCAGTGAGACACATATACATATATATATATATATTTAATTCAGCGCAAGATGCTATCTCCTTCCCAAACCCGACAGGATATGAGACATGGTTTACATACAGTAAACCATCTCATATCCCTTTTTTTATTACATATTCCTCTTTACTAATGTAACAAGTGTCTGTGTGTAAAATTTTGAAGCTCTAGCTATTAAAGGGTTAAATCCCGGAAAAAATTGGCGTGGGCTCCCGCGCAATTTTCTCCGCCAGAGTGGAAAAGCCAGTGACTGAGGGCAGATATTAATAGCCTAGGGAGGTACCATGGTTATAGGACCTATAGTTACCTCGAGTCGCGGTGATGCGCCCTCCTCTGCTGGATGAACTCATATGAACTCGAGCCTGGGAACTTTTCAGAAAAACTATAGGACATTCCCCTGCATTCCATTCATTCACCAAATTTTACAGACAGTAGCACAGCTGCATTAGCAGAGCTCCTGGGTGTAAAATGATTTAACCCCTTCAGATGGATTTACAGCGTGGGACAAGACTGAACGACGGAAGGTATGGAATATTGTTGTTTATTTTGTTTAAATTTATTTCAGGTGACAAGGGTCTTCAGGTGGATTAAGAGTATAATAAAATATTAAAACACCCTGTGTCTTTATTTTATTAAAATACTTTTTAACCCCTTCACCCCAAGGGTGGTTTGCACGTTAATGACCGGGCCAATTTTTACAATTCTGACCACTGTCCCTTTATGAGGTTATAACTCTGGAACGGTTCAACGGATCCTGATGATTCTGGCAGTGTTTTCTCGTGACATATTGTACTTCATGTTAGTGGTAAAATTTATTCGATATAACTTGCGTTTATTTGTGAAAAAAATGGAAATTTGGCGAAAATTTTGAAAATTTCACCATTTTTCAACTTTGAATTTTTATGCCCTTAAATCACAGACATATGTCATGCAAAATACTTAATAAGTAACATTTCCCACATGTCTACTTTACATCAGCACAATTTTGGAACCAAAATTTTGTTAGGGAGTTACAAGGGTTAAAATTTGACCAGAAATTTCTCATTTTTACAACACCATTTTTTTTTTAGGGACCACATCTCATTTGAAGTCATTTTGAGGGGTCTATATGATAGAAAATACCCAAGTGTGACACCATTCTAAAAACTGCACCCCTCAAGGTGCTCAAAACCACATTCAAGAAGTTTATTAACCCTTCAGGTGTTTCACAGGAATTTTTGGAATGTTTAAATAAAAATTAACATTTAACTTTTTTTCACACAAAATTTATTTCAGCTCCAATTTGTTTTATTTTACCAAGGGTAACAGGAGAAAATGGACCACCAAAGTTGTTGTACAATTTGTCCTGAGTACACTGATACCCAATATGTGGGGGTAAACCACTGTTTGGGCGCATGGCAGAGCTCGGAAGGAAAGGAGCACCATTTGACTTTTCAATGCAAAATTGACTGGAATTGAGATGGGATGCCATGTTGCGTTTGGAGAGCCCCTGATGTGCCTAAACATTGAAACCCCCTACAAGTGACACCATTTTGGAAAGTAGACCCCCTAAGGAACTTATCTAGATGTGTGGTGAGCACTTTGACCCATCGGGATTATGTGTGGTGATGTGGTGGGGGGGCGGGATTATCTGTGGTAATGTGGTGGGGGCGGGATTATGTGTGGTAATGTGATGGGGGCAGAATTGTGTGTGGTAATGTGTTGGGGGGTGGAATTGTGTGTGGTAATGTAGTGGGGGGCCGGGATTATGTGTGGTAATGTGGTGGTGGGCGGGATTGTGTGTGGTAATGTGGTGGTGGGCGGGATTATGTGTGGTGATGTGGTGGGGGGGCGGGATTATCTGTGGTAATGTGGTGGTGGGCGGGATTGTGTGTGGTAATGTGGTGGTGGGCGGGATTGTGTGTGGTAATGTGGTGGGGGGCGGGATTGTGTGTAGTAATGGGGTGGGGGGCGGGATTATGTGTGGTGATGTGGTGGGGGGGCGGGATTATGTGTGGTAATGGGGTGGGGGCAGGATTGTGTGTGGTAATGGGGTGGGAGGCGGGATTATGTGTGGTAATGGGGTGGGGGCAGGATTGTGTGTGGTAATGGGGTGGGGGGCGGGATTATGTGTGGTGATGTGGTGGGGGCGGAGCTACTGTGCAGGGGCGGGATTAGCGAGTAATCACGATGCCTCTTCTATATATATATAATTGTCTAAGGGTTTTTCCGTCTGTCTGTCTGTCTGTCCTGGAAATCCCGTGTCTCTGATTGGTCGAGGCCGCCAGGCCTCGACCAATCAGCGACGGGCACAGTATCGACGTAGATGTCATAATGGTTGCCATGGCGACGATGATGTCATAAAGGTTGCCTCGACCAATCAGCGACGGGCACAGTCTGCCGCGAATTCTGGAATCATCATTGTCCATATACTACGGGGACATGCATATTCTAGAATACCCGATGCGTTAGAATCGGGCCACAATCTAGTATATATATATAAATAGATATGTGTCTCACTGACATATATATATATATATATATATATATAGATATATATATATATATATATATATATATATAGATATATCTATATATATATATATATATATATATATATATATATATATATATATATATATACACAGTGCCTACAAGTAGTATTCAACCCCCTGCAGATTTAGCAGGTTTACACATTTGGAATTAACTTGGCATTGTGACATTTGGACTGTAGATCAGCCTGGAAGTGTGAAATGCACTGCAGCGAAAAAGAATGTTATTTCTTTGTTTATTTTTTTTTAAATTGGGAAAAGTCTTTTCAGAGGGTCATTTATTATTCAACCCCTCAACCCACCAGAATTCTGTTTGGTTCCCCTAAAGTATTAAGAAGTAGTTCAGGCACAAAGAACAATGAGCTTCACATGTTTGGATTAATTATCTCTTTTTCCAGCCTTTTCTGACTATTTAAGACCCTCCCCAAACTTGTGAACAGCACTCATACATGGTCAACATGGGAAAGACAAAGGAGCATTCCAAGGCCATCAGAGACAAGATCGTGGAGGGTCACAAGGCTGGCAAGGGGTACAAAATGCTTTCCAAGGAGTTGGGCCTACCTGTCTCCACTGTTGGGAGCATCATCCGGAAGTGGAAGGCTTATGGAACTACTGTTAGCCTTCCACGGCCTGGACAGCCTTTGAAAGTTTCCTCCCGTGCCGAGGCCAGGCTTGTCCGAAGAGTCAAGGCTAACCCAAGGACAACAAGGAAGGAGCTCCGGGAAGATCTCATGGCAGTGGGGAAATTGGTTTCAGTCAATACCATAAGTAACGTACTCCACCGCAATGGTCTCCGTTCCAGACGAGCCCGTAAGGTACCTTTACTTTCAAAGCGTCATGTCAAGGCTCGTCTACAGTTTGCTCATGATCACTTGGAGGACTCTGAGACTGACTGGTTCAAGGTTCTCTGGTCTGATGAGACCAAGATCGAGATCTTTGGTGCCAACCACACACGTGACGTTTGGAGACTGGATGGCACTGCATACGACCCCAAGAATACCATCCTGTCATGATCTCCATGGCCAGAGAACTAGCATAAGCCTCAATAGGAACAAGCTCTTGGAAGATGTAACTGTACTGACCATGAACTAAACCTACCGCATCATCTAGAAGTAGCCAGGTAGCATGTCCTACTTTTTATCCCTATATGCCCAGCGCCGGCCGGAGAACTAAATAATGCTAGCAGAGGGAAATATAAGACCTGACTCACCTCTAGAGAAATGCCCAAAAAAAGGAGACAGAGGCCCCCCACATATATTGGCGGTGATATGAGATGAAACAACAAACGCAGCAGGAAAATAGTTTTAGCAAATTTGAGGTCCGCTTTCTAGATAGCAGAAGACAGAAAGCATACTTTCATGGTCAGTAGAAAACCCTAACAAAACACATCCAGAAATTACTTTAGGACTCTGGCATTAACTCATAATACCAGAGTGGCAATTCCTGATCAACAAGAGCTTTCCAGACACAGTAACGAAACTGCAGCTGTGAACTGGAACCAAAATACAAAAACAAAACATGGACGAATGTCCAACTTATCTAGTAGATGTCGGGGAGCAGGAACAAGCACAGAGAGGCTTCTGATAACATTGGTGACCGGCAAGCATCTAACAGAGAAGCCAGGTTATATAGCGACACCCAGATCTAATCAGAACAGGTGAACAGGGAAGATGATGTCACAAGTTCAATTCCACCAGTAGCCACCGGGGGAGCCCAGAATCCAAATTCACAACAGTACCCCCCCCTCAAGGAGGGGGCACCGAACCCTCACCAGAACCACCAGGGCGATCAGGATGGGCCCTATGAAAGGCACGAACCAGATCAGAGGCATGAACATCAGATGCAGTGACCCAAGAATTATCCTCCTGACCGTATCCCTTCCACTTGACCAGATACTGGAGTCTCCGTCTGGAAACACGGGAGTCTAGGATTTTTTCCACAACGTACTCCAACTCACCCTCAACCAACACCGGAGCAGGAGGCTCAACGGAAGGCACAACCGGTGCCTCATACCTGCGCAATAACGACCGATGAAAAACGTTATGAATAGAAAAGGATGCAGGGAGGTCCAAACGGAAGGAAACAGGGTTAAGAATCTCCAATATTTTATACGGACCGATGAACCGAGGCTTAAACTTAGGAGATGAGACCCTCATAGGGACAAAACGAGAAGACAACCACACCAAATCTCCAACACAAAGCCGAGGACCAACACGACGGTGACGGTTGGCAAAAAGCTGAGTCTTCTCCTGGGACAACTTTAAATTGTCCATCACCTGCCCCCAGATATGATGCAATCTCTCCACCACCGCATCCACTCCAGGACAATCCGAGGATTCCATCTGACCGGAGGAAAATCGAGGGTGGAACCCCGAATTACAGAAAAACGGGGACACCAAAGTGGCAGAGCTGGCCCGATTATTGAGGGCGAACTCTGCCAATGGCAAAAAAGCAACCCAATCATCCTGGTCAGCAGACACAAAACACCTCAGATATGTCTCCAGGGTCTGATTAGTCCGCTCGGTCTGGCCATTAGTCTGAGGGTGAAAAGCAGACGAAAAAGACAAATCTATGCCCATCCTAGCACAGAATGCCCGCCAAAATCTAGACACAAATTGGGTTCCTCTGTCAGAAACGATATTCTCAGGAATACCATGCAAACGAACAACATTTTGAAAAAACAGGGGCACCAACTCGGAAGAAGAAGGCAATTTGGGCAGGGGAACCAAATGGACCATCTTAGAAAAACGGTCACACACCACCCAGATGACAGACATCTTCTGAGAAACAGGCAGATCTGAAATAAAATCCATCGAGATGTGTGTCCAAGGCCTCTTAGGAATAGGCAAGGGCAACAATAATCCACTAGCCCGAGAACAACAAGGCTTGGCCCGAGCACAAACGTCACAAGACTGCACAAAGCCTCGCACATCTCGTGACAGGGAAGGCCACCAGAAGGATCTTGCCACCAAATCCCTGGTACCAAAAATTCCAGGATGACCTGCCAATGCAGAAGAATGTACCTCAGAGATGACTCTACTGGTCCAATCATCAGGAACAAACAACCTATCAGGCGGACAACGATCCGGTCTATCCGCCTGAAACTCCTGCAAGGCCCGCCGCAGGTCTGGAGAAACGGCTGACAAGATAACTCCCTCCTTAAGAATACCTGTGGGGTCAGAGTTGCCGGGTGAATCAGGCTCAAAACTCCTAGAAAGGGCATCCGCCTTAACATTCTTAGAACCCGGTAGGTACGATACCACAAAATTAAACCGAGAGAAAAATAATGACCAGCGCGCCTGTCTAGGATTCAGGCGCCTGGCGGTCTCAAGATAGATCAAATTTTTGTGGTCAGTCAATACCACCACCTGATGTCTGGCCCCCTCGAGCCAATGGCGCCACTCCTCAAACGCCCACTTCATGGCCAAAAGCTCCCGATTCCCAACATCATAATTCCGCTCAGCGGGCGAAAATTTACGGGAAAAGAAGGCACAAGGCCTCATCACGGCGCAGTCAGAACTTTTCTGCGACAACACTGCCCCAGCCCCGATCTCAGAAGCGTCAACCTCAACCTGAAAAGGAAGAGTCACATCAGGCTGACGCAACACAGGGGCAGAAGAAAAACGGCGCTTAAGCTCCTGAAAGGCCTCCACAGCATCAGGGGACCAATTAGCAACATCAGCACCCTGTCTAGTCAAATCGGTCAATGGCTTAACGACATCCGAAAAACCAGAAATAAATCGACGATAAAAGTTGGCAAAGCCCAAAAATTTCTGAAGACTTTTAAGAGAAGAGGGCTGCGTCCAATCACAAATAGCTTGAACCTTGACAGGATCCATCTCAATGGAAGAGGGAGAAAAAATATATCCCAAAAAGGAAATTCTCTGAACCCCAAAAACGCACTTAGAACCCTTGACACACAGAGAATTAGACCGCAAAACCTGAAAAACCCTCTTAACTTGCCGGACATGAGAGTCCCAATCATCCGAAAAAATCAGAATATCATCCAGATACACTATCATAAATTTATCCAAAAAATCGCGGAAAATATCATGCATAAAGGACTGGAAGACTGAAGGGGCATTAGAAAGACCAAAAGGCATCACCAAATACTCAAAGTGGCCCTCGGGCGTATTAAATGCGGTTTTCCACTCATCCCCCTGCCTGATCCGCACCAAATTATACGCCCCACGGAGATCAATCTTAGAGAACCACTTGGCCCCCTTTATGCGAGCAAACAAATCAGTCAGCAACGGCAATGGGTATTGATATTTAACCGTGATTTTATTCAAAAGCCGATAATCAATACATGGTCTCAAAGAGCCGTCTTTTTTTGACACAAAGAAAAAACCGGCTCCTAAGGGAGATGACGATGGACGAATATGTCCCTTTTCCAAGGACTCCTTTATATATTCTCGCATAGCAGTATGTTCAGGCACAGACAGATTAAATAAACGACCCTTTGGGTATTTACTACCCGGAATTAAATCTATAGCACAATCGCACTCCCGGTGCGGAGGTAATGAACCCAGCTTGGGTTCTTCAAAGACGTCACGATAATCAGACAGGAACTCAGGGATTTCAGAGGGAATAGATGATGAAATGGACACCAAAGGTACGTCCCCATGAGTCCCCTTACATCCCCAGCTCAACACAGACATAGCTCTCCAGTCAAGGACTGGGTTGTGAGACTGCAGCCATGGCAATCCCAGCACCAAATCATCATGTAGATTATACAGCACCAGAAAACGAATAGTCTCCTGGTGATCCGGATTAATACACATAGTCACTTGTGTCCAGTATTGTGGTTTATTATTAGCCAATGGGGTGGAGTCAATCCCCTTCAGAGGAATAAGAGTCTCCAAAGGCTCTAAATCATACCCACAACGATTGGCAAAGGACCAATCCATAAGACTCAAAGCGGCGCCAGAGTCGATATAGGCGTCCGTAGTAATAGATGACAAAGAGCAAATCAGGGTCACAGACAAAATAAATTTAGACTGTAAAGTGCCAATGGGAACGGATTTATCAAGCTTTTTAGTACGCTTAGAGCATGCTGATATAACATGAGTAGAATCCCCACAATAGAAACACAACCCATTTTTCCGTCTAAAATTCTGCCGCTCGCTTCTGGACAGAATTCTATCACACTGCATGTTTTCTGGCGTCTTCCCAGTGGACACCGCCAGATGGTGCACTGGTTTGCGCTCCCGCAGACGCCTATCGATCTGAATGGCCATTGTCATGGACTCATTCAGACTTGCAGGCACAGGGAACCCCACCATAACATCCTTAATGGCATCAGAAAGACCCTCTCTGAAAGTAGCCGCCAAGGCACACTCATTCCACTGAGTAAGCACAGACCATTTACGGAATTTTTGGCAGTAAATTTCAGCTTCATCTTGCCCCTGCGATAGGGACATCAAAGTTTTTTCTGCCTGAAGTTCCAAATGAGGTTCCTCATAAAGCAAGCCCAAGGCCAGAAAAAACGCATCCACATTGCGCAACGCAGGATCCCCTGGTGCCAATGCAAAAGCCCAATCTTGAGGGTCGCCGCGGAGCAAGGAAATCACAATCCCAACCTGCTGTGCAGGGTCTCCAGCAGAACGAGATTTCAGGGACAAAAATAACTTACAATTATTTCTAAAATTCTGAAAGCTAGATCTATTCCCTGAGAAGAATTCCGGCAAAGGAATTCTCGGCTCTGATACCGGAGCATGAACAACAAAATCTTGCAAACTTTGTACTTTCGTGGCGAGATTATTCAAACCTGCAGTTACACTCTGTAGATCCATTATAGACAGGTGAACATAGAGCCATTCAAAGATTAGAAGGAGAGAGAAAAAAAAGAAAGACTGCAGCATAGACAGACTGGCAAGTGATCCAATTAAGAGCACACTAACTACTAGAAAAAAAAAAAAAAAAAAAAATTTTCAGCAGACTTCTTATTTCTCTCCTTTCACAGCCAAGGATTTTAACCCTTTAGTGGGCCGGTCAAACTGTCATGATCTCCATGGCCAGAGAACTAGCATAAGCCTCAATAGGAACAAGCTCTTGGAAGATGTAACTGTACTGACCATGAACTAAACCTACCGCATCATCTAGAAGTAGCCAGGTAGCATGTCCTACTTTTTATCCCTATATGCCCAGCGCCGGCCGGAGAACTAAATAATGCTAGCAGAGGGAAATATAAGACCTGACTCACCTCTAGAGAAATGCCCAAAAAAAGGAGACAGAGGCCCCCCACATATATTGGCGGTGATATGAGATGAAACAACAAACGCAGCAGGAAAATAGTTTTAGCAAATTTGAGGTCCGCTTTCTAGATAGCAGAAGACAGAAAGCATACTTTCATGGTCAGTAGAAAACCCTAACAAAACACATCCAGAAATTACTTTAGGACTCTGGCATTAACTCATAATACCAGAGTGGCAATTCCTGATCAACAAGAGCTTTCCAGACACAGTAACGAAACTGCAGCTGTGAACTGGAACCAAAATACAAAAACAAAACATGGACGAATGTCCAACTTATCTAGTAGATGTCGGGGAGCAGGAACAAGCACAGAGAGGCTTCTGATAACATTGGTGACCGGCAAGCATCTAACAGAGAAGCCAGGTTATATAGCGACACCCAGATCTAATCAGAACAGGTGAACAGGGAAGATGATGTCACAAGTTCAATTCCACCAGTAGCCACCGGGGGAGCCCAGAATCCAAATTCACAACACCATCCCTACAGTCAAGCATGGTGGTGGCAGCATCATGCTGTGGGGATGTTTCTTAGCCAAGGGGCCTGGCCATCTGGTCCGCATCCATGGGAAGATGGATAGCACGGCCTACCTGGAGATTTTGGCCAAGAACCTCTGCTCCTCCATCAAGGATCTTAACATGGGTCGTCATTTCATCTTCCAACAAGACAACTACCCAAAGCACACAGCCAAGAAAACCAAGGCCTGGTTCAAGAGGCAAAAAATCAAGGTGTTGCAGTGGCCTAGTCAGTCTCCTGACCTTAACACAATTGAAAACTTGTGGAAGGAGCTCAAGAGTAAAGTCCACATGAGACACCCAAAGAACCTAGATAACTTGGAGAAGATCTGCATGGAGGAGTGGGCCAAGATAACTCCAGAGACCTGTGCCGGCCTGATCAGGTCTTATAAAAGACGATTATTAGCTGTAATTGCAAACAAAGGTTATTCCACAAAATATTAAACCTAGGGGTTGAATAATAATTGACCCACACTTTTATGTTTAAAATTTATAAAAATTTAACTGAGCAACAAAACTTTTTGGTTTGTAAGATTTATGCATCTGATAATAAATCCTGCTCTTGTTTGAAGTTTGAAGGCTCTAACTTATTTGCATCTTATTAAACCTGCTAAATCTGCAGGGGGTTGAATACTACTTTTAGGCACTGTATATACCGTATTTTTCCGACCATAAGACGCACTTTTTTTCCTCCAAATTTGGGAGGAAAGTGTGGGTGCGTCTTATGGTACGGATGTAGCATGTGGGGAGGGGGGCAGCAGTGAGTGGGATCGCACTGTTATTCCACTTCAGGATGTCCCCGCTGCCCGGAATCAGCGCTGGGAAAACCAGTGGTCCCGATGATTAAGTGCAGTGAATATTCATTAGCGGCTCCCCGCCCACCGATCAGCTGAGCTGTGAGCCGAGCAGCAAATGAATACTGCACTTAAGCAGGGACACGCATGGCTTCCTCAGCGCTGATTGCTGCAGCAGCTAGGGAGATTTGTGTGTCCAGGGGAGGAGGCAGCAGCAGCAGCAGGGGCCAGAGCGGAGAGGAGATCGTTGTATACCTGCCTGCCATGCCTGGATGCCGAGTGCTGTGCACAAACAGGACCTGTGTGATGTCAGGAGTGGGCGGGCTGGAGCATCACATGGCAGCTCAGAGCCCTCCCTCTTCTTGACATCATCACAGGTCCTTCAGGCTCTCCACTAGAATCTGCAGGATTCCTCAAAACCTGTGCTGTGGAGAGGCAACAAGAGGGAGGGCTCTGTGTGCAGTCATGGGATGCTTTTACCTCACCACAGTGGCTGGCAGGCTGCCACAATTAAGAGGTTAGTCTTTACAATACACAATAAAGCACTCTGCCACTCCTGTGGTGAACTATAACTCCCAGCATGTCATAGGATCTGCAGGACATGCTGGGAGTTATAGTTCTCCCATGGGATTTTAAAGCAGCACTCCAGTGCTATTTTGCAGTGCTGGAGTGGTGCTTTCAATATAAGCCCTGTGCCCCCATTCTTATACTCACCCTCCAGCATCTTCATATAGTACTGTACAGACACCACACTGGTCCCGCAGCTTCCAACATAATAACATACTATTATATGTAATAACACCACATATAATAGTATGTTATGTATGTTATTAAATATTTTACCACATTTTTTTGCTTCAAATATTTTTTTTACCTATTTTCCACCTCTAAAACCTGGGTGCGCCTTATAGTCCGGTGCGTCTTATAGTCCAAAAAATACGGTGTGTGTGTATATATATATATATATATATATATATATATACTAGATTGTGGCCCGATTCTAACGCATCGGGTATTCTAGAATATGCATGTCCCCGTAGTATATGGACAATGAGGATTCCAGAATTCGCGGCAGACTGTGCCCGTCACTGATTGGTCGAGGCAACCTTTATGACATCATCGTCGCCATGGCAACCATTATGACATCTACGTCGATACTGTGCCCGTCGCTGATGGGTCGAGGCGAATTCGCGGCAGACTGTGCCCGTCGCTGATTGGTCGAGGCAACCTTTATGACATCATCGTCGCCATGCTGTGCCTGGCGGCCTCGACCAATCAGAGACGCGGGATTTCCAGGACAGACAGATACATATATAGATACTAGATTGTGGCCCGATTCTAACGCATCGGGTATTCTAGAATATGCATGTCCCCGTAGTATATGGACAATGATGATTCCAGAATTCGCGGCAGACTGTGCCCGCCGCTGATTGGTCGAGGCAACCTTTATGACATCATCGTCGCCATGGCAACCATTATGACATTTACGTCGATACTGTGCCCGTCGCTGATTGGTCGAGCCCTGGCGGCCTCGACCAATCAGAGACGCGGGATTTCCAGGACAGACAGACAGACGGAAAAACCCTTAGACAATTATATATATAGATATATATACCTATCCTATGTGTAGACATTTATTCTACCTATTCTATTCTGTCAGTGTGATTTTACTGTACACCGCACTGAATTACCGGCTTTTCTAGAGAACACTGGTGCGTATTTCTCGCAAGTCACACGCATGGTCCGTGTGTAATCCGTATTTTTCTCGCCCCCATAGACTTTCATTGGCGATTTTTTTTGCGCAATACGCTGACAAACGCAGTATGCTGCGATTTTCTACGGCCGTTCAAGACCGTATAATACGGATCAGTAAAATACGGCAGATAGGAGCTAGGCAATAGAGAATCATTGTACCGTATGCAATCCGTATTTTCTGCGCCTCTCATACGTCCGTAAAACTCGCCAGTGTGACGCCGGCCTTAAAGTGGACATTTCAGCACATATTTCATGTTGAGGTGGATGCACCATGACAGTGTTTGCAGAGGGGACTAAGACATTTTCTTTGTTGTATTTTTTTGTGCTGGAGCATGGGGGGTTTGCCTCACTGTTGCAAAATATTTGGCACCTAATGAGTTAATTTTAATTAAGCCCGAGTGGGTGTTTTCACTGGGAGCCTGTACTTCTATTCCATGTATGAGTTTCTATTTGATAACACCCTCTTTGACTTAACAAAAGTTATCTTATTACGTGCCAAATACTTTGATTGCTAATATCACCGAAACAGAGATGCAAAATTAAAAATAAAAAAAACAAAAACATTTTATCCCACTCCTGCAGCCACTATTGCACTGTGTGTCCAGTTCAACATGTAACATTTGGTGAAAGGTCTTCTTTACTGAAAGCATTAATCTACTGCTTTAATATAAAATCATATTGATTGATATCCTGGATTATCGTCACTAATGCATAAACAAGTGTCTGTTTCTTCATTCCATTGATGCCTCTCCACTGATGCCTATTCCATAGTGATTGTCATCTAGGTCAAGCATATCGGAGGTCCTCTATGTTAAAGTTATATGCAGAGTTACCCCACTCCAATGATCACTGTTGTTGCATCAAACTTTGCAGAAATCAATAGTATGAGATAAAATAAATAACAAAGTTTTTTATATTATCAGAAAAATCGGCTTCTTTCTCCACCTATGGACCACTTCTTCACAATCCACTCTGAAAAATATCAGCTCAGATTTATCATGGTCAAAGTAAGGCAGGCCATCAGCATATTGAGGAGTCAGTTATAATCTATGGAGAGGGGAGGACGAGATGAAGTGGGATGCACTCCACACAGTGAAATAAGGAGACACAGACAGATCCAACTACAGTTCCATACTCACATTTTAGCTCACATTGGTGCTAGCTTCACAGCAATAAAGCTGAATACTGCTAGATAATGTCATCCATGCTGCTGTAGGTGCTTCTGACTGTGCTATAGAAAAATTAGAGTATGAATCCATCTCACTGTATGTACTCTGGGTATAATATAAGATCATCGTAGTTAGGCTGTGTGCACACGTTCAGGATTTTTCACTTTTTTTTCGCGATAAAAACGCATACATATGCCTCCCATCATTTATAATGCATTCCGCAATTTTTGTGCATATGTTGCGTTTTTTTCCGCAAACAAAAAACGCATTGTGGTAAAAAACGCAGCATGTTCATTAATTTTGCGGATTTCCCACTATATTATTGCATCCCAGAACCTCCGGTAAAAAACGCAAAAAATCCACAAAAAACGTTAGAAAAACGCATGCGGATTTCTTGCAGAAAATGTCCGGTTTTGTTCAGGAAATTTCTGCAAGAAATCCTGACGTGTGCACATAGCCTCAGTGTCTTCCCTCTAGCTCAGACAAAAGCTGAAGAGCAAAAATGGAGTCTGTAGAGAAGATAACTGGTGAAAAATGCAGAATACAAGTCATATAATTGAATTCACTGAAAAGGTAATCAAATCCAATAAACCACAGAAAAAAGACCAAAGGTTGCAATACCTTGGGGGTACAAGTTTGAATGTCTCTCCTTGTGGAAAGGGCCAAGCTAATGTAAGGAGACTTATAGGCCATGCAATGCTCCCATGGGAAATGTAATATGCAAATAGCCTCTTCTGAAAGAGCAAGCATTTGAACTCTAGCACTACCTATTGGATGTAGCAATCCTAAAAGTCAATATCAACTGTTTAATGAGCCTTGAATAGCAGTGCCTGGTCACAAGACTACAGGATGGAGCAGGCCCCCATGATAAAAGGCAGAGGTAGCACAGGTGCAAAATACTGATGAACAACATTTAACACACCGACTAAATTGATTTGATAAGTATGGCCATTCTTTCAGTGTGTTTCTTTGGCAAGTTACATATGGGCTAAAAATGGTGTTATTCCTCATGTACACAAATGGCGGCCTACTCTGAACAATTACCGGAAACAACAGATATGCTTTCATGTGAGCATACTGTATATGTTTCACTATCGGAGTGCCTTGTGGTTTTTTTCATTTGTTTTCTACCCACCTATCAATAGAACAGGGCCAGTTAGGAATGGGATTTCTCATACCAATACACATTTTCTATATGTCCTATTAGGGCACATGGAGCACCGAGGGGGTTCTTCAATTTGACCACTACATGGGAATAAGTAGCTCATCTCCAAGGGATGTTTCCTGTGCTTAGTCCATTACAAAGTCCTTCTGCCACAAATCTGACCCTTCTAAAGAACTATTTTTCCAAGTAATAGCATTTATCAAACAGCTTGAGTGAACTTGCTGTGAAGCAGCTGCCCATCGTCCATATCCTGCTGAGAAAATGTATAGACTCTTTCAGCCAAAGCATAATCCTACCTTCTAACAGCATCAATTTGGCGACACCATACAGATCTATTACAGCGCTATTCCCTCATGATCAAATCCTTTGATCATGAACATTTTCACGTATGTCACAGGCAGATGTACAGTATATATAGTATAGACCCAGATTAAATAAAAATTCCTTGGTGTTTTATTGCTAAAAATTGGATTATTTTTGCAAATTGCAATGGTTTGATATGGGAAATGTTCTTAGAAAGAAGAGCCTGAATGTACAGTAACATGATACAATCACACAGCTGGAATTCCAAAACCAAAAATGCTTTGAGGTATAACATGCTCCCCTGTGATCCAAGCCGGGGGAGGACTCAAACCTGCAGGTGTACAGATTGCTCTCTGTGGGCGAGAGCAAAGTTTGGAAACAATAGTGTAATCTACTCTATGTGTAGGGTCAGATGTAGCGATCCACATGGATTGGTGTCCTTCAACTGATTAGGAAAAAGAATTAAGTCTTACGGACAGTGTTATGAAAAACTATTAACCCCCATGATGGGTTCTATTATTTTTAACACTGAACTGTTTTTCAGATTTTTTTTTTTTAAGTATTAGACAAAGACATATGCATCCAACATGAGTTTACAATAATTACTGCTTTTACTTAAAATTGGGAAAGTGTATACCCCAACCTCAAATGTTTTATGTCTTTAGTCTAGTTTTCTGGAGATCCACAGGGTGTCTTCTCATAGGTGACTATTTCAACAAGCACCAGTTATCAATAGATACCTAGGCAAAGGTTTTTGCAAAGCTATTTCCTATACAGGTACCAATACAGATCATGACAACTGCGGCTCTGGACCTTCAAAGGCAACTTCAAAGTAATAGCACAAGATCTCTATGGATATGTCAAGGACCAGGTAAGAGTTGTGGTCCAATTACACAGGATGGTGTCAGGTCAGTAATGACCGCCACTGACTATATTCTCGTGTAATACTGCAGGAAAATTCAAAGCTTACTTACAGATTCCTTTACAGATACCAGATGTTCACTGGGGGTCCCAGCAAGGGGACACTTTGTGATCAGGTTTTTGATAAGGGGCCCTTCTGAAAAGTAAAGATTTTCCAAAGCAGAGAAAAAAATTGAAGAAAAGTTGTTAAAGGAAACCTGAAGAAAAAAATCTGGCGCAATAAAGAGTTTTCTACATTTCACCTGGATTGGATGCTGTCCTTCATTTTTTCTTCTGGTGTGTACTCTTCCATTTGGGTCCAGTGGAACTAGGACGGGCATCCCTCTATTGGTTGTGCTGTCGGCTATTCTCTAATATTAAAGGGAACCTGTCTGCAGGATTGTGCACAGTAACCTACAGACAGTGGCAGGTCGGCACCATTAGACTGATTAAAATGAGGCCTTGGTTGATGAAATCCGTCTTGTGGTTGTTGTTTAATCTGGTATTCGATATATCTGTTTATCCGATAGCTGCTTCTGCGCATGCACCGGTGGCGCCATCTTGGAGGAGGAATTTTTTTTCTCTAGCAAGATGGTGCCGCCAGCAAGCTTACTTTGGGGCAAAAAATACTTGACTATGATGTTTTCTAATTAGGGAGTAGTAAATGTAAATGTCTGTCCCATAATCATTGCTTTTTTATGTATCTACAATCATGAAAAACACTAAGTACTTTACTGCTTCCATAGGAAATGCCTTTAATTGTTCATCAACAAGTGTGACCATCTCTATAAAAGCCAAAGCTTTGGCAGTTTGCTATTCTGGATCATTTAGGCATGTGTTAATGCAATGCCAAGAAGGAAAAACATCAGCAATAATCTTAGAAAAGCAATGTAACTGTTCATCAATTTTTGAAGGCTTGTAAGACAATTTCCATACAATTTGGAGTCCACCAATCTACAGATTACATTGTTCAGCAGCCAAATTGGTTCAGAGTCGAAAACAGTTGAACTCAGTGGTGTATCTAGGGGGAAGCAGCCGGGGCATTTGCCCCGGGCGCAGCTGGCAGGGGGGCGCAGTCGGGCCGCCTAAAGCGGCGGTCCGCAGTGTCTCCCACGGCGGCTGCATTCTGCCGCCCCCCGCACTGGGAGTCAGCTGTTCTCTGTGCCGACTGTCAAGCTGACAGCCGGCACAGAGAAGCTGCGGCGTGCCGGCTCCCAGTGTGCAATTGTACTCGTATCTGTGTGATGCGAGTACAATTGAAGCTCTGACTGCCGGGTCAGAGCGATGCCAGCAGCGTGATCAGGTCATGTGATGATGCTGCTGACGTCACTCACCTGCGCGGCAGAGCAGGAGCTGCAGATCGAGCAGGAGACACAGAGCGGTGGTAAGTGCTCCAGTGGAGCTGAAGACACCGAAGGTGCAGGGGGAGTGGGAATGGGGGGCATATATTGTGGGGGGGGATTTACTGTGAGTGGGGATGGGGGGCATATATTGTGGCGGGGATTTACTGTGAGTGGGAATGGGGGGCATATTGTGGGGGGATTTAATGTGAGTGGGGGGGATTTAATGTGAGTGGGGATGGTGGGATATATTATTGGATGGGGGATATTTAATATGAGTGGAGATGGGGGGGATTTATTGTGGGGGGGGAGATTTAATGTGAGTAGGGAGGGGGGATTTATTGTGGGGGGGAGATTTAATATGAGTGGATGAGTGGAGACGGGGGGATTTATTGTGGGGAAGGGATTTAATGTGAGTGGAGATGGGGGGATTGAATGTGTGTGGGGGGAGATTTGTCATGAGCATGGGGGGATTTAATGTGTGGGGGAGATCTAAGGACACAAAATGAAGAGCAAAGGGGGAGATGGGGGGCATATATGAGGAAACAGTATGGGGGATGGGTGCAGACAGTTTGGGGTCAAACGGGGGAATGTATGCGGACACAGTATGAGTAGCGATGTGAAAAACATATGTGGACAGAGTACAGGGAGTGAGGGTGTTGGGATGTGTGCATGCGTAGCATGGAGGGACAGTGTAAGGGTACATTCAGGAGGGGATAGTATACCAAGGAGGGGGAGTGTGATGAGAGTACAGTATAAATACTGGTCCCTATAGGGACACAGTGTGAGAGGACAGTATGAAGAGGAACCACTGTGCACATGATCCTGAATTTCAAAAAAAAAGCCGCGCTGAATAGCTGCGGGAAAAAAGAAGGAGCATGTCACTTCTTTGTCCGAAACTGCAGCGGTTCTGCACCCATAGACCTCCATTGTGAGGTCAAACCCGCAGTAAAACCCGCAGATCAAAAATATATCTGCGGGTTTTATTGCGGTTTGTGGTGCAGAACCGCTGCAGCAGGAAGTGCGGGGAAGCGGGCGGAAGTGCGTGGGCGGAAGTGCGTGGGCGTAGTGTCGTTCCCGAAGAGACTGTCATGGAGGCATACCGTCGCATGGGGATCGATGTCGGGCGTCTGATTGATTTGGTATGTATGTGTGTGTGTGTGTGTGTGTGTGTATGTGTGTGTGTGTGTGTGTGTGTCCCCATGCGACGATAGTGCCTCCATTGTGCTAAGTCGCCGTATGGGACTACTACTCCCATCCGGTATTAGGATGGGAGAGTTGTCCCTGTGTCCGGCGACTTAGCACAATTGTAAAGTTACACAAAACACCTACACACAATACACATACATGACACACAGTACAGTACATACAACACATAACATAGAGTATATACTCACCAACAGCACACTGGTAGGAGAAGCCCTCGATCCTCCAGGAAAAAAATCACAAAATAAAAAATCAAATTCATACTCCCTGTCCGCAGAATCCATAAAACGAGAGTCCCACGCCGATCCCCTGCTCTCCGGCGATACACTGCCAGGAGCGAAGCTCCTAGCAGTGTATCGCGTACTGTTCCGGAGCTCAATGGCTCCGGCGTCTCAGTTAACGGCAGTACAGCTGCGTTGAACTTTCCCACGCAGCACTGCCGTTAAGCGAGAGTGCCGGGGTCAATGACCGCCGGTAAACTCGCTCGCGCATGCGCAGTGACACACCGACAGGAACTATGGCTCCTGTCAGTGTGTTGCTGCAGCTGTGGAGAGCAGACACATCTCTGGATGTGTCTGTTCTCCATGGAAGATCTTCGTGGGACCCTCGATGGATTTCTGCGGACAGGGCCAGGGAGTATGAATTTGTTTTTTTATTTTTCATCTTTTTCAGGTCGAGGGTCTTCAGGACGGATTGAGCGTACAATAAAATATGGTCAAAAAGTGGGTGTCTTTATTTCATTAAAATATTTTTTTTCTAGTGTTTGTGTTTTTTTTTAACCCTTTCATTGGATTAATAATGGATAGGCGTCTAATTGACGCCTCTCCATTATTAACCGGGCTTAATGCCACCTTACAATAGCACGGTGGCATTAACCCTTCATTACCCCATATCCCACCGCTACAGGGAGTGGGAAGAGAGTGGCCAAGTGCCAGAATAGGCGCATCTTCCAGATGTGCCTCTTCTGGGGTGGCTGGGGGCAGATGTTTGTAGCCACGGGGGCCAATAACCATGGACCCTCTCTAGGCTATTTATATCTGCCCTCAGTCACTGGCTTTACCATTCTGGCGGAGAAAATTGCGCGGGAGCCCACGCCAATTTTTCCGCCATTTAACCCTTTAATAGCATTAATAATGGATAGGCGTCTTATTGACGCCTCTCCATTATTAACCGGGATTAATGCCACCTTACAATAGCAAAAATACGTGCAACTGAAATACGTGGCACTTAAATACGTGATACGTGGCACTTAAATACGTGGCACGTATATACGTGGCACTTAAATACGTGATATGTGGCACTTAAATATGTGGCACGTATATACGTGGCACTGAAATACGTGGCACATATATACGTGGCACTGAAATACGTGGCACTTAAATACGTGGCACTTAAATACGTGGCACTTAAATACGTGGCACTTAAATACGTGGCACTTAAATACGTGGCACGTATATACGTGGCACTGAAATACGTGGCACGTATATACGTGGCACTGAAATACGTGGCACGTATATACGTGGCACTGAAATACGTGGCACTGAAATACGTGGCACGTATATACGTGGCACTGAAATACGTGGCACTGAAATACGTGGCACTGAAATACGTGGCACGTATATACGTGGCACTGAAATACGTGGCACTGAAATACGTGGCACTGAAATACGTGGCACTTAAATACGTGGCACGTATATACGTGGCACGTATATACGTGGCACTGAAATACGTGGCACGTATATACGTGGCACTGAAATACGTGGCACGTATATACGTGGCACTGAAATACGTGGCACTGAAATACGTGGCACGTATATACGTGGCACTGAAATACGTGGCACTGAAATACGTGGCACTGAAATACGTGGCACGTATATACGTGGCACTGAAATACGTGGCACTGAAATACGTGGCACTGAAATACGTGGCACTGAAATACGTGGCACTGAAATACGTGGCACTGAAATACGTGGCACGTATATACGTGGCACGTATATACGTGGCACGTATATACGTGGCACTTAAATACGTGGCACTTAAATACGTGGCACTTAAATACGTGGCACTTAAATACGTGGCACGTATATACGTGGCACGTATATACGTGGCACTGAAATACGTGGCACGTATATACGTGGCACTGAAATACGTGGCACGTATATACGTGGCACTGAAATACGTGGCACGTATATACGTGGCACTGAAATATGTGGCACTGAAATACGTGGCACGTATATACGTGGCACTGAAATACGTGGCACTGAAATACGTGGCACTGAAATACGTGGCACTGAAATACGTGGCACGTATATACGTGGCACTGAAATACGTGGCACTGAAATACGTGGCACTGAAATACGTGCCTCAAATATTGGCCCACGGCTGTCTGCCTAGCCTTTCTGGCCTAAAAATATAGGGGGACCCTATGTATTTTTTTTGGGGGGGTCCACATATTATAGTAACCCTTTAATAGTATTAATAATGGATAGGCGTCTTATTGACGCCTCTCCATTATTAACCGTGCTTAATGCCACCTTACAATAGCAACCCTATCATTAACCCTAGGATCCCTTTAGGGTTAGGGGTATGGTTTGGGGTAGGGTTAGGGGTAGGATCCCTTTCGGGTTCGGATCCCTTTAGGGGTAGGGTCCTTAGGGTTATGAGCCCTAACCCTACCCTAACTATTTCAGTTTATAGTGGGTTTTTAACTTAATGTTGTTGATTGGCGCACGCACCGCTCAGGATTGACGGCGCCAGAGCTAGTAGTAAAACAACAGCACACGAACGTTTTTATTGGTGTTTGTGTTTTCAGTTTGTGCTTGTGTTCATTTATTAGGGGTTACTTTGATATATTTCAACTTTTTAAAAGCATTTGTGTAACATTACTTGGTCGTTCTATAGATTATGAGATGACACTATTGTATTCATTGTAGGTTCGTGATTATCCGGCCCTGTGGGACCCTTCAGATGAATCCTATAAGGATAAATACTTTAGGGAACTCGCGTGGACAAAAATAGTTCGCGACATGTTCCCGGATTGGGCCAAATATCCTGGGCCAATACAACGGCAAATTGGTAATTATAATTACATTTATTTAGTAAACCTTGAGTATATTAAATAATTTGTTTAGATCTCTAAAAAATTGTTGTTGTTTTTTGGAACCTTTTTTTGATAGATAAAGATGTGAGGCAACGTTGGCGCTCCATCAGAGACCGATTTAACAAATTTCTAAATGACTGTTCAAAGAGTGGCTCTTCGCCGAGCAAAACAAAATTCCCCTTCAGTGAAGAGCTACAGTTCATTGTGACCAGCAGGACATTGAGAAGGTAAGTTACAATCCACTCCACAAGATTATTTATATATATATGTTGTGCTAAAAATTTTATTAATGATCTTTTTTTCTCCCCACAGGACGGAAGGAAACATGTCTGCAGCTGATTTCGAGGACAGCGACACAGAGGATGGAGCAGGCAGTTCCTCCAGAGTGGGAGGGACCATCTCTCCCTCCATTCCCACAGCTTCTGCTGAATCAACATCCACTTCAACAGCTGCTGCATCCACATCTGCTTCAGCAGCTGCTGAAGCATCCGATTCCATAGAAGCTGTGAGAGTGGAGAAGAGAGCTGTCTATCCGGTGGCAGCAGAGAAAAAAAAACAAAAAACAAAGAAGAATCAAGAGGACCAAACAGTTCAATTTGCCTGTGACACCTTGGATTTCATTAAAAAATCAAGTAGCGACGACCATTGCGACTCGTTTGCACTAACTGTCGCAAGAAAAACACGCTCCCTGCCACCGGATAGACAATCTCTTTTTATGTCTATGGTCCAGATGTCCCTCACTGCTCTGGAGGACCCTGCTCCTATTTCGCCATACAATGAGGTTCTGATGGGGGTGTTGGGACTTTTCAGGCCCCGACACAGAACACCTGAAACACCAGCTACAAGACCCCAGTGTTTGGCCAACAGCCAAGGAAGTTATGGAGATAGAGGCAGCCAAGGAAGTTATGGAGATAGAGGAAGTTCGCAGCAGCTGGGGGGAGCAAATTCGCAAACAGAGGGAACAAATTTCCTCTATTCTCCAGACTACACCTTTCTTAATTGAACGTAAATTGAAAATTAAGTTGAATAATCAATTGTAAAAATTACCACTAATTTGTGTTCTTTAAAATAAATTTTTGTTTTCAAAAAATATTCTCTTCTTTTTAGACAATGGGGACAAGGCCGCTGTCCTGGGTTTATGGGCTATCGATTAGTGGTTTAGGGGTTGATGTGTTAACTATTGTATATCTCATACTGTTGTTAATTTATGAAAACACCACCCATTTTTTTTGACATACAAAGAAACAAACCAAATTAAACCCAAAAAATTTTTTTATTTAAATTAAAACCAATTTTTTTTTTCTTTTTTTGGTAACATGAAAAAAAAATTTATGGAAACAAAATTTTGTGTTGATTGCTGTCGTTTATCATTCTTCGTGATCTTTTCACAACTGTTAGCAGCGATGTCGGCAACTTTTTGGGGACGGTCAGTGTAGATGCATCCTTCTCTGCTGGTCAGGCTGCTCAACACCAGCACAGGAGTATTGCCAGTGCACGGCACCTTCAGGACTCATAAAGTAGTCAGTGAAGGATTCTCTCACACGCACACCAGAGTTGCACGGCCTGCCCAGACCCCCGTTGACAACTGGATTAAATACTGGCTGCTGGTACTCCACATCTACGTCAGTGTTTTACTCACGAGCATAGTTGTGGAGTACACAGCAAGCCTTTATCACAGCATCAACGGTGTCTGTGTCCAACTGAATGGCAGTGTGAAAGATCCTCCACTGACTGGTCATGATCCCAAAGGTGCATTCCACATATCTGCGTGCACGACTCAGCCGATAATTAAAAATCCTCCGTCGGGCATCCAGTCCCCTTCGTGGGTATGGGCGCAGCAGGGATGTCGTTAAGGGAAACGCCTCATCCGATACCATCACAAAGGGTACTGGATGTGTGGAACCTGGCAAAGGTCTTGGGGCTGGAAGCGTGCCGCCATCTCGAAGAATTTGCATCCCAATCTGTGACGTTCGCAACACCCGAGAATCCCCAGTACTACCATAGGCACCAACATCAATGGCAACAAATTTGTAATGGGCATTAGCCACCACCATCAGGACCACTGAAAAATACTTCTTATAATTAAAGAAGCGTGATCCTGATCGTGGTGGCTGCTGAACCCTAACATGTTTACCATCGACTGCACCTATGCAGTTTGGGAAATTGGCCACAGACTGAAAGCCTGCTGCAACCTGCAGCCAAGTCTCCTCGGTTGGGGAAGGCATCACTATAGGCTGCAACTTCTGCCAGATGACGGTACATGTACACCTCACAATGTTAGAGATGGTAGATTTACCAACTCTAAATTGGAGGTGCAGTGATGTATAGCTCTCTCCTGTGGCCAAAAATCTGCAAAGAAACAAAAAAGAAAATTAGAAATGTCACACAAAAAGGTAATTACAACATGTCACAAGTAAAGCCGCTATAATATGCGTCCAGCACCATTCAATAATGATGGCATTAACACAGCACAACACAAAGGGTGTAAAAAACATTAAATAAAAAGCCTGATGGGACTTTTGCACACACGCATGCGAGATATGACCGAGTGTTGCATGGTAATCCCCGGACCTGCTGCATGCACTCCGTTGTGGAGCGTGCGGCTCCATGTATTGGTATGTGGGTGCACACTCCGCTCCAGAGTGCAGGCGGCAGGGCCGGGGATTACCATCCAACACTCGGCCGTATCTCACGTGTGTGTGTGTATGTGTGCCCCCCGTCCAACAGGAGGACTGGGTGGGTTTAATCACACATACTGGACACAGAGACGTGTAAAATAGAAACCTAACGACATTCCCCCCGAAAAATTGTTACTTACCGCAAGGTGATGAGCAGCCTTTCCTCTGCAGAGATGGACTTCCTCATCACTGTGTCTTGCAGTGTTAAATGGGGTGCCAGGATGGTGAGCAGTCTGTCGAATGCCATAATTGGTGGCCGACAAAAAGAGATAAATTTTTCCGGATATCTGAAAATTGAAAAAGAAACAAAAAAAAGGGTTACTTCACAAGTATTGTTAGCAAAAAAAGGTAAATTTGTCATTCAATATATTTCTACTTACCTCCTCAAATCATTGTACAGCACATAAAAGTGCCCCTTCTCTGTTCGCTCTGCTAAAAGCGGGTGCACCCACATCCTTTTCTGCGCACGTCTTCTCTGCCGCCGCTGCCTCTAAAATAAAAAAAAAATATATATTTTGTAAAACACAACAATGAGAAAAAAATATCAAACATGCCTGGAAAGCAATGCGGAATATGTAAGGGTACGTGTCCACGTTCAGGATGGCCATCGTTATCGTTGGAGCGCCAAAGCCGCTATGTGCAAAGCCCCACCCCCTTCTGGGACGCAATGATGCCAGGTGTGTTCCTTGTACAAATCCGGCATCATCGCACCCCACGCATAGGGCCCTGTTTTATTCCTTGCGGAGCCGCAGCTTCTCAACAAGGAACACGGACATGCTGTGATCATAAAAGACGCGCAGCATGTCCGGAGTCGCAGGGCTGACGGATGACACACAGTGGACACGTGATTTCATGAAATCACCTCCACTATGCTGTTACATGTGGACGCTGCATGTTTGGCGCTGCGGCCACACTCAGCGCCAAACACACAGCGTTTCCAGAACGTGGACATGTACCCATAACCCAATATATAAAACAAACAGACATCTGCTTACCTGATGTGCATGTCGATTCAGAATTAGAAGCATCAACCCCAGGATCGCAATCCGGTGTGGCGTGCGGAGCTGGATCCGCGGGCTGTCATCTGGCCTACGCTCAGCATGTCCACTCATTTTGATGTGTAAGTTCCAAAATGGAGGATGGAAGAAGAAAAGGGTTGGACAAGGAAATGACATCATTTCTTTTTTTTTTTTTCCCCCACTGCAGTTAAAGCTTTATTTGTGTCAAACACAGACAATCTGCAGAGAAAACTGCATAAAAAACCGCATCAAAAAACGCACCAAAAACGCACCAAAAAACGCACCTGCGTTTTCTGCCAAGAGCTGCGGTTTTTAGTCCTGAAAAAAAGGAGGGAAATCAGGAACGTGTGAACATACCCTAAGGGCGTCATGTGGAGATTTTCTGCAAAAGAGCGGAGAAGATGGAAGTCTGCAGAGACGGCTGTGGATGAGAAAACTCATCATGGGGTCTGGACAAGATGAAGAAAAGAAGAACGGCTCCAGAGGTGACGTCATCTATAAGGTACCTGGATGTAAATGTTATTTGTGATACTAACTCTCTTGCTTTTATTTATGTTAGAAGCATTAAAGGGGATGTCCAGGTTTGTGACTGCAGACTTCTGAATTCTCACAGTGCGCACTGCACGCTGTCAGGATTCTCTCGTGCTGGCGATTTACATACATGTGGTCACATGCTGACTAGACATGTGTGGCCTCCGTCAATGAAAATGAACTGAGCGAGGCCGGGCACGTCTAGTCGGAATGTGGTCAGAAGTATACAAATCGCATGCTTGTGCTGACATGACCGTTCACCGGCAAGGGAGAATCCTAAAAGTGTGCAGTGCATTATTTGTGAGAATTCAGAAGCTGCGATGTCAGGATTCAGCTCTGCAGGTTCCAGTAGTCGTCACATGGACACTTCACTCATATGCGACTTTCATACTCATGGTCACTGAACATTGGGAGCTTAAGGGAGAGGAGCTCATCAGTACATGACTAAGTGTGAGAATCGCATACGTTCTGGGGGGGCGCCAAACTGAATTCTTGCCCCGGGTGCCAGAAACCCTAGATACACCTCTGGTTGAACTCAACTAATTTGGTGGTGCTAGAAAACAAATATGATGCTTAAATTTAATGATTAGCTCTAATTTTCAAGACCCAGAAGAGGTAGTAATTATCTACGTACAACTTTCATGTAGGCTTATAGAAAAATTGTGTCTTTGTTATTGCATCATCATTTTTGCGTTGTTAGTAGCTAGTCTATTTCTATTTAGTCTATTGAGCTTTGGGTATTCTGTAATTTTAGGGTGACCAATCAAAAAACGCCATCTCAGCTCCAATGATGTAATCCTAATGACAGTTGCATCACCTTCTTTTATAAGTTAGCTTTGTGTAAGGTATACTGTTTTAGTATTTCGTAGCTTAGTTTCTTAGCATATGGACATGTTTCTATATGTTTTTTCAGATATACCTCGTTCTTGCATTAACAGAGTGAATAGTTTTTGCTACATATGCGGAGAAGACACCTTTGCGTCACTAACGCGAAACTTGACTACCATGATAAGGAAAGTCTACAACCTGTATTTTGACTGCAGAATAGGCGATCAGAACAAGAGTTGGACTCCACATATATGCTGCAATAGATGTGCGTCACATCTTGCCCAGTGGATGCGTGAGAAGAGGCATTTTAAAACATGTAGAACAGTGTATTTGACAAATAGAAAACATTCAAGACAGTTGACCATTTTCCCAGGAGTGGAGGTCTCAGCAAATTCACCATAAGGACAGACTATGCAATACTGAGACATGTTGAAAAAAGTTGAGCAATTTGAATAAGACTAAATAAGTATGGCTAGTTTAGAAGAGTTGTCAGAAAAATAGAACATAACAGCTTAGGTAAAGTTTGCAAAGTTGTACATGAACAAATAAAAGACTTGTGAACAGTGTCCCTTGGACAGATGCTGTGCTCTGCTTTGTGAATGCAGCAGCATAGAGAATAAATGGAACAGCAATTTGGCATGCGCACTGCCTATGCATTGCAATGGGGATAAAGAATGCTCCTTTCTGCCAGTTCAGTTTCAGTTCAGTTCCAAGTGGTCAGATTGCCACTGATCTATAGATGATAAGTTAGGAGATAGCTTAGCTTTACTAGACAATCCTTTTGAGCAGCTTTGCTTTCAACAACTTTGTTTCAAGCATGTGATGCTCGTTCAAACTCACCTGTGGCAAGTAACATGTATGGGCAATATGAAAATCACACTGGAAACCAGATAAAAACAGAAGAAGTTGCTCAGTCTTTGCATTATATGTCTCATGTCTTTGTATGCCACAGTAAGTATGGAGAATAGAAAGAGGAGAAGTGAACTCTCACAGCCATAACTGTATGAGAGACTGACGAAATCATCCAGGAAATGATTTGTTCAAGTTATTACTTCTATAGGTAGCTCTACAAGCTTTTGAATAATGAGCTCTACTAAAAGTTTAACATAGTGGGTCTTCATATTGGCTTACTTTTAGGAAATAAATAATGACCGGGTGTAATTGGTTATGTGGCGTTGTTATGTGAGGTTGTAGTTGCCTAATTTTAAGACCTTGTAAGGACCAGATATTTACTCTGATACATAAAACCATTGAATTCAAACTTTTTTTCTAATGTTTGTGTATAAGGACAAACCCACTGTTGATTCAGCAGGATGTCAGTGAATGGGGTGCTGCTTCTCCTCTCAACAAGCCGAGCTTGTAAAATACTGCTAAACCACACATAAGAAACACAACCATCTGACTGCAGCACAAAGTATGAGCCTCTGATACAATGTAGTCTCATATCTCTTATCACTATATGCGTTACATGTACATGCGGCCACTCAGACATCTTCGTTCGTGCAGTCAGCAGCACTTGCTGTGTGATCAATGACCTGCATGTAGACAACGAGCGCGCAGACTGCGCATTACACAGTGAAATCTCTTCTCCATCTAAACAGCCTAAATCATGGGTGACAGAGGTGGCTTAGTATTATATACTGTATATATTATTACATCTGTAAGAGCTGCTTGCTCTAGGGTGCTACATTATTTAACATGGACCATCTATGAGCATTTGCCGAAATGTCAGGATAATATTGCATATTGTATTTATTTGTATAAAACCAGTGTCGATCTTTTCAATGCATCAGCAGATACACCTCTCAAGACCCCCAAATACCTACTGATGATGTCATCGGCATGTTAAAATATTATCACCTTCCGCATAAGGCTTCTTTTACACATACCGTGTTTTTTGCGGCCCATTATTGCGGGTCTTTTTGCAGGCTGTATTGCCGCAATTTTCAAGGTCTGCCGCAATAACAGACCGCAAAAAACTTGCGGATCGCCCTTTTCCAGGTTCCCAATACTGTAGCAAAAGTATTGGGAAAAAAAAACGGCGGTCCTCAAAACCGAGAGTGACAGGGCACCGCAAAAACAACCTTCTGCTGTTTTTGCGGTTCCATTGATTTGCAATTGGGGCCATGTCCCTAAGCCGTGAAAAAGATCGAGCAAGCTCAATTTTTTTTCACTGCCGTAAATACGGCCCTCACGGCCATACGGCGCGCCATGGAATTATTGCTGCCCATTTTTGCGGCCCCATAGAAATCTATTGGGGCCGCAAAATCACGGCATGTGTAAATGAAGCCTAAGAAAGCATTCTCCATCAGCTCAGTTATATTTGTCATTGGCCTAGGTTTCTGCTTCCCTTCTCGTTCCCTTCTCAGTTCACTACTTTGGTTGATTTAACTTCTTCCAATATGGTTTCCGTCAGGTTTGTTTATAAACTTACATATCTCTGTAATAGTTAAAACAAACCTCGCTTTGCCACCTTGATGTTGTCAGTATCTACTTATTTTTTTCTTTTTGGTAGTAGGTGAGAGGGGCAAACCTGAAGTTGTAACCCATTACCAAGAAGTAAAATTACATCAATTCTTTTGATGGGAAACCTATCTAAACAGAATCTATCATTATAAAATTATTTACTGTCTAAAACAGGTTTTTGTGTTATGTTTTTATTTAACAAAAAAAGTCAATTTTTTTACTATCACGATATTTATTAAACAACAAAAAATAAAATTAAAACAAAATTAGTAGTCTTGTAATTTTCACACTGGCCAATGGTGCTTTTTTGACTCAAACTTCCTGTGCTTTCAGGAAGAGTTTCCAGGAGTTTTCTCATCAGTAGAAGCAGGATTACAATGACAGGTAACACCTCTATACACAGCTGATAATACAGGATCCACCAATAGGCGATGACCCTGCTCACTTCCCTTGACAATGACATTTTCAAAGGCTATTAGACACTGATACAAAAGGTAGGGTCAGGATTTGACCATTGTGGCTATACACATGTGTTGTATCCCAAAACAACAGGAAGAATGAGTCTCAGAAAGTGTCAATGGCCAGTATGAAAATTGCAAGATTTCATTTTTTTTCTTTACTAGAGATTGTAATATGTATTAAAAAAAAAAAACAAATAAAAAAATAAACATTTAACACTAAAACCTGATTTACGGTACTCAATTGTGTAATTTTCTGTTGACTCCTTACAGTATGGCACAAGTCAATAGTGGATGTATAGAGTAGGCTCACACCCAATACCCCACAGATAGTGGCTGGGACACACCCATGACCTGCCTCAAACATCCACAGTTGGAGCAGAGCGACTCTCATGACGGTTAACCTATTAATTGCCGCTGTCAATCTCTGACAGTGGAATTAGCTGCGCGCCCAGCATAGAGGCATGTTATTCTCTGCATCCATCAGCATCCTTGTTACGTGGTCACGAGGTGCCGATAGGTTGCTATAACAGCCGAGGGTCTGCTAAGGGCCTCCATGCCTGTCTTCACGGAGCTCCTTTGAAACCCAGCCTTTGGGTTTCGAAATAAACTGATTTTTTTCTAAATACAGAATTTTTTTTGGGTATAGCTGTATATAGCACAATCAATCACACAATTGTAGGTTCAAGGTAATAAATACAGGAAAAAGTAAAAAAAAAATTGAAAAAAATCTGAAAAAAACCCTCTTTTCCTGCATTAAAAACAAAGATAAACATTTTTTAAAAATATGCATATGTGGTATCGCTGCATCCGTAAAGGTCTGACCTATCAAAATATAAACATAATTAACCTGATAGGTAAACTCTGTTAGCAGAATTTTTTTTTCCAATATTGCATTTTTTTTAGTCGCTGCACCAACCCAAAGAAAATGCTGTCAGAAGCGATTAAAATATTATATCTAGCACAAAATAGTATCAATTGAAACATCATCTTACACCGCAAAAATAAGTCCGAAAAAGTTATGGGTCTTGGGTGACACAATTAAAAAAGGGTTGTTGTTTTTTTTGTTTTGTTTTTTCTTACAAATATCTGATTTTTTTCACCACTAAAATAATAAAGAGACAGGACAAGTTTGGTATAGCCATAATCATACTGATGAGGAGAATCATATTGCCGAGTCATTTTTACCACACAGTGTACGCCATAAAATCAATTCCTAACAAAAATGTGTTGCCAAAGATCACAGCCAGGGAGGTCACGCTGAAACCAGCACGCTATTACCATTTTGTCACAAATAATTCTCTGCTGCCCCTTATTGTCAGGACAATTACGCAACTGACTGATGAGTAACAGAGGAGGTCGCAAGCTGTTACTACTAATAGGTCGGTTATTGGAGAACTAACAGTGAGTGTATGGTATATACAACTTCGATTTCAAGGCATAGAATATATGTATGTATTCCCCGGTACAGTCACTGCCAGCTCCACAATAACAAAACTACCGTAACTATTCACTGCCGCCACCAATTGTTTAAAGGCTGATTGGTAGCATATGGCTTTAAGGAGTGCTGTTTACAGAACAAGAGGAACAGAACTATTAAATGTTAAATTTAATCCAGAAAGATAGGCATCATTTATAAAAAAAAAAAAAATGATTTTATAAAGAGGACAAAACAATAAAGCGTATACAATTACATAAAATAAAAGGATAAACAAAAGAAAATAACAAAACCAGACGCCACTGCAATCTGATTGTTAACGTCCATAAACGGGGATCATGCCTACATAGCGATATATCTTCCGACATTTTACACAGATCATAATTTGCCTTGTCTTTTTATCAGCACCTGAGTTACAGTGACATACCTCCCCTTGACGACAGGGCTGTTCATGGTATGTGGCTTCAGTTTCAGAAAATCATGCGCTTACCAACGTTCATGATATCTTCACTCCAGAAGATCACAGGTGCTTGATATTGATGTCATATTTTTTATAGTGACTCTAACTTTTCATATATATGAATCATGGCATGGCTGTTGTCAGCTATCTCGCCACTATTAATTTGGGGCTGATTGGCATGTCTCACAGTTATGAAAAAATATTCCTATTCTTCCCCTGAAGTTGAAAATGTATATCCCATCAATGTTGGATTGACACAAATCCTAATATTCATAACTGTACATTAGAAACACAAAGTCTGGGGAGGTTTTTTTTATCATAGCATTTCATCCCGGAGAAGAGCTTACTTCTCCGCCTTTTATCAAACAAAACCCAGATTTCATGTCTATTCCCAACAAATATACCAGCATTAATTATCTGTCTACAAGAAGGTGTCTGGGCTTCTAAAAGGGTTTTAATTAGTTTTGTCACTTCTTAGCTACCACTAATTTTCCTTTACTCTATATGTCAACTGTCTGATTCTACTTCAAGGAGGGCTGTAGATTGTGAGCTCGTTCTCCTACTGGAGATTCTGTGTGAGAAAGGGGAGGTGAATGCCCCCTCACTGGAGATGTTTGTAGATTTTTTATAATATTTCTATGACAAATGTCAGAATTGACTTTTTTATTCAATTTTTTCGCAAAAAACAACAACTCATATTTCTATGGACAGTAAAATAAAAAAGTTATGACTCTTAAAAGAAAGAGTGAGTGGGACAAAAACAAAAAAATTAAAATTGGCCATGTCAGGAATGGATTCAGATAGCAGAGCGATAGTTGCGGAGGTCTGTAATGTAGGGGCTGCACCATACGCAGTGAAACGGCAGTGACCCAAGCATGTTCAAAACAAAACGTTCCTTTAATGTGTTACTTCACAAAGGCCATTAGAATACATAGTACACGGCTTTAGTTTGCAGTCGCTAAACAGGCCGGACTTCCCTTTGTCCAGTTTCCCTGGGCGACCACACATCGGAACCAAGTCTCTTTACTCACGCAGTGCACAGCACGCTGTATCCTCCGGATGGCAGCCAGGTAAACAAAAGAAGCCTGAGACGCAGGGTGTCAATCTCTTTGGTTCCTCTTGCCCCTGTGTTGCCTCACACAGGGAGTGCTCTGCAGACAACTGCTCTGTCTGCTTCCAAGACCAACACTGCCACCCCTCCCCGTCTACTACAGGGCTTTTAATCAGTCACTGCTTCACCATTCCAATCATAGCTACACCTGTGACTCCAATGCGCCCTCATGGCCTCACTACGACTCCTTGCACATTCTGGAGAGCACAAACAGTGCCCCCTAGCTGTAACAGAGGTCACTGCCTCACAGGTCATTGTGAATATCTTTTAGGTTTGGTGCCCTTTTGAGGTTTCATAAAATTGCAGCTCTGGGTACTGCATTTTTAGGGCTTTTTTTCCTTTTGGGTTCCCTATTGGACTTAAAAAGCATATGTTATTATCCATAAACCTTACAAATATGAAGGTCTGTGGAACAACAGCAAAATTATTTTACGTGCATTTGTGGAGCACCCCCAGACGCAGGGCCGCAGGGTACTCGGTACCGGGCCTCTCTGTCTCGGTCCTGGGGTTGTCACGGTGGCTAGACCCGGTCCGTGACCCTGCTAAGGGGCGTCCAATGAAAGGTGTGATGGTGGTGCATGGTGCAAGTCGCGATGAATAACGAGGACACAGGGTTGCAGTCTCTTTACCTCGTTACTGAAGGCTTCAGGGTCCGCAATCCAGAGTACTGCTAACAGGGCTGGCTGAGACCGGCCGGTCCGAAGGCACATCCAGAGTTCCCTTTGCAGGTGGAAATCAGTGCCTACCTTCTAGCGCCTGTGTGTTGTAGTACCTCCCTGCTGAGCACCACGGGATAGTCCTCACAACTGTTGTGTCTGTTTCTGATGTTCTTTCTCACAACTCTCGTTTCTGTTCTGATGTTCTTTCTCCGTCCCCCAGATGATTTGGCTAGGACGCACCCGTATGACGGGTAGGCCTGGAGTTCTTCCGGGACCCTAGAGTCGCCCCTCTCCCACAATTGCCTCCTATGTCTGCTTAGGTGATTTAGGTGAGACAGCCAACCTAAAGTCAACTGCCCTGCCGCTGTTTGAAGTAATGCTTGTAGCCCAATACTTCCTCGGCGTTCCGGCCACCGGCTACGGGCCTCAGTAGGATGTTGCCACGATCTTAAGGCACGACTCCTACTGGTGCTATTCTCCTTTGTGCTGTGATCTCGTTTCTCACTTCTCCACAATAAACCTCGCTTCTTATCCTTTCTTAAGATACCGCCGCAATCAGGTGCAGGCGCGGTTCCGTAACATTCTGTCCTTTTCGCTAGGCCTCTGTCAGGATCCCACCCCTGACAGGGACCCCCCTGAATCTTCCCCTGCAACACCCTCTGCCACAGGATGTTGCCTGGATCAAACCCAGTCAGCTTCTCCCTAACTTCCTATCCAACCCCCAGTTTTACCAGATTGTGAGGAGTGGCCTAATACATAGAATCCTTTGCTCCCCCTGGAGGCCAGAGTGTGAAGTGTAATGTGTGACTGTGATACCTGGTCAGGTGAACTCCTTAAGTGCCATCAGACGTACCATCACTCCCCTTAGTGGCGGAGCATCAGTACTGCAATGACAAGGACTCTGGGGCACTGCACTCCCCCCCGGTTAAATCCAGTACTCCCAGACTGGGAAGAAGAACAACAATACATGTTAGCAAAAGACATACAAAATTTTGAAATGCAATGAACAAGTAAATTTAACAGTGCTTCCCTTTATGGGAGGTGAGGACACTTGAACGTTACAAACAGAAACATATTTACAGTTTTTAAATAACACTTATTAAATGACTGACTATAAATAACCATCTTTACCCAGCCGGGTATTCTATCTACTAAGTGCAAATTCTGGAACAATAATTTAACTTTTCCTTTAAGGGCGTATAGGCTGAACCCACTAAAGGCTTACTATAAAACTCTAGAATATAAATTAAATTTATCTCTCTTGTCTAAATGCAATATTTTCTCTTTACTCTCTGATTTTGGAACATGCAGGACCGCCTGGCTACTCGTCCTGGCCTACTGCCTCTTTTCTTTTTGCAAGCTTTATTCACAGTATAAGATCAATCAACCATCTCTCTATGGTTTCCAGGAGGACTCACTAACCCCTACGGGTTCACTTTATTGAATTTCGGCTTTCAACTCTTCCCTGTCCTCAATCTCTAGTAACATCATTAAACATTTTCTATTTTAAATAACTACACACTATCTATTATCATTCAACATTCTCAAAGTAACATTATACTTAAATGCAACATACGAACATTCCCTTTAAGAGGGATTCAAGTCTCTTTGAGGTAGTGCAGACTCTCTATCTGCAAGTCCGTTTAAGGCAAGAACTTCTGCGCTGTATTCAAGAACAGTCTCTTCAAAAAGCTCTCCTTTTTGTAAAACCAGTAGGGGGCACCTTTAAGAAGGTGCAAACTATTTACAATACAGTTTGTGAACCATTCACCGTCCATGATTTGGCAGTCTTTAAAACAGAGATGAACAAAAGCAAAAACAAAAAGCAAAAACAATAGGGATCCCGGGTAAACAAAGGGATCCCCTTAAGGACAACCCTGGTCGGGTTTTAGCAGCAAACATCAGGAAACAAACAGTTAACTATTTACATTGGTTCCAGTTTCAAGGTTTACTCTTGTTGAGGCAGCGGCAGCTCCACAGGTAGCAATGGGCGGGGCCATCCACCGGAATACCTGCAGCTACCAGATGTTGCTTCAGGAGTTTCCTCACTCCAGTTAGGGGTCTGGGTCCCCACAGTTTTAGATCCTGGGATGGCCCGGGCACTAGCCATCATCGCAGTCAGTTCCCTAGCCACCAAAGTGGCGATGGTGTGTTATGACCCCAGTGGACAGGGTCTCAGAGGTACGTGTAAGTCTGCGAGATACAAAAATCCAGCTCATAGGGCAGTGGTAACTGGGTTGACCAAATATCTACTCCTAACACCAACACTAGAAGTAGCCGGGGATCATGCCTACGGTGATCGCTAGATGACTCGCGCCAGCCGGAGAATCTAACTACCCCTAGGAGAAGAAAACAAAGACCTCTCTTGCCTCCAGAGAAAGGGACCCCAAAGCAAGATACAAGCCCCCCACAAATAATAACGGTGAGGTAAGAGGAAATGACAAACACAGAAATGAACCAGGTTCAGCAAAGAGAGGCCAGCTTACTAATAGCAGAATAAAGCAAGATAACTTATTTGGTCAACAAAAACCCTATAAAAATCCACGCTGGAGATTCAAGAACCCCCGAACCGTCTAACGGTCCGGGGGGAGAACACCAGCCCCCTAGAGCTTCCAGCAAAGGTCAGGATACAGATTGGAACAAGCTGGACAAAAATACAAAACAAAACAAAAGCAAAAAGCAAGGAAGAGACTTAGCTTTAACAAGCAGGAACCAGGATCAGTACACAAGAGCACAACAGATTAGCTCTGATTTCAACGATGCCAGGCATTGAACTGAAGGTCCAGAGAGCTTATATAGCAACGCCCCTGAACTAACGGCCCAGGTGAGCATATAGGAGAAGACAGAAGCTCCAGTGTCAAATCACTAATGACCACTAGAGGGAGCAAAACGCAAATTCACAACAGTACCCCCCCCTTAGTGAGGGGTCACCGAATCCTCACCACGACCACCAGGGCGATCAGGATGAGCGGCGTGAAAGGCACGAACTAAATCGGCCGCATGAACATCAGAGGCGACCACCCAGGAATTATCTTCCTGACCATAGCCCTTCCACTTGACCGGGTACTGAAGCCTCCGCCTGGAGAGACGAGAATCCAAGATCTTCTCCACCACGTACTCCAACTCGCCCTCAACCAACACCGGAGCAGGAGCCTCAGCAGAAGGAACTACAGGCACAACGTACCGCCGCAACAAGGACTTATGAAACACGTTGTGGATAGCAAACGACACAGGAAGATCCAGACGAAAGGATACAGGATTAAGGATTTCCAATATCTTGTAAGGACCAATAAAACGAGGTTTAAATTTGGGAGAGGAAACCTTCATAGGAACAAAGCGGGAAGAAAGCCACACCAAATCCCCAACAAGTAGTCGGGGACCCACACCGCGGCGGCGGTTGGCAAAGCGCTGAGCCCTCTCCTGTGACAACTTCAAGTTGTCCACCACAAGATTCCAGATCCGCTGCAACCTATCCACCACAGAATCCACCCCAGGACAGTCAGAAGGTTCCACATGACCCGAAGAAAAACGAGGGTGGAAACCAGAGTTGCAGAAAAACGGCGAAACCAAAGTGGCGGAACTAGCCCGATTATTAAGGGCAAACTCAGCCAACGGCAAGAAGGTCACCCAATCGTCCTGATCAGCAGAGACAAAACACCTCAAATAAGCCTCCAAAGTCTGATTAGTTCGCTCCGTCTGTCCATTAGTCTGAGGATGGAAAGCAGACGAAAACGACAAATCAATGCCCATCCTACTACAAAAGGATCGCCAGAATCTGGAAACGAACTGGGATCCTCTGTCTGACACAATATTCTCAGGGATGCCGTGCAAACGAACCACGTTCTGGAAAAACACAGGAACCAGATCGGAAGAGGAAGGCAGCTTAGGCAAAGGAACCAAATGGACCATCTTGGAGAAGCGATCACATATCACTCAGATAACAGACATGCCTTGAGACACCGGAAGATCAGAAATGAAATCCATGGAGATATGTGTCCAAGGTCTCTTAGGGACAGGCAAGGGCAAGAGCAACCCGCTGGCACGAGAACAGCAAGGCTTAGCTCGAGCACAAGTCCCACAGGACTGTACAAATGACCGCACATCCCTTGACAAGGAAGGCCACCAAAAGGATCTGGCCACCAGATCTCTGGTGCCAAAAATTCCTGGGTGACCTGCCAACACCGAGGAATGAACCTCGGAAATGACTCTGCTGGTCCACTTATCAGGCACAAACAGTCGGTCAGGTGGACAAGAATCAGGCCTATCAGCCTGAAATCTCTGCAACACACGTCGCAGATCTGGAGAAATAGCTGACAAAATAACTCCATCCTTAAGAATACCAACAGGTTCAGCGACTCCAGGAGCATCAGGCACAAAGCTCCTGGAAAGAGCATCGGCCTTCACATTCTTTGAACCTGGTAAATACGAGACAACGAAGTCAAAACGGGAGAAAAACAATGACCAGCGGGCCTGTCTAGGATTCAGGCGTTTAGCAGACTCGAGATACATCAGATTTTTGTGATCAGTCAAGACCACCACACGATGCTTAGCACCCTCGAGCCAATGACGCCACTCCTCAAATGCCCATTTCATGGCCAACAACTCCCGATTGCCCACATCATAATTTCGCTCAGCAGGCGAAAACTTCCTAGAGAAAAAGGCGCAAGGTCTCATAACAGAGCAACCCGGGCCTCTCTGCGACAAAACGGCCCCTGCTCCAATCTCTGAAGCATCCACCTCAACCTGAAAGGGAAGCGAGACATCAGGCTGGCACAAAACAGGCGCCGAAGTAAACCGACGTTTCAACTCCTGGAAAGCCTCCACGGCAGCAGGAGCCCAATTAGCCACATCGGAGCCCTTCTTGGTCATATCCGTCAAAGGTTTCACAATGCTAGAAAAATTAGCGATAAAACGACGGTAGAAGTTAGCGAAACCTAAGAACTTCTGAAGACTCTTAACTGACGAGGGCTGAGTCCAATCAAGAATAGCTCGGACCTTGACTGGGTCCATCTCCACAGCAGAAGGGGAAAAAATGAACCCCAAAAAGGGAACCTTCTGTACACCAAAAAGACACTTTGAGCCCTTGACAAACAAAGAATTTTCACGCAAAATTTTAAAGACCATCCTGACCTGCTCCACATGCGAGTCCCAATTATCAGAAAAAACCAGAATATCATCCAGATAAATGATCAAAAATTTATCCAGATAGTTCCGAAAAATGTCATGCATAAAGGACTGAAAAACTGAAGGGGCATTAGAGAGCCCAAAAGGCATCACCAAGTACTCAAAATGACCTTCGGGCGTATTGAATGCGGTTTTCCATTCATCACCTTGCTTAATGCGCACAAGGTTGTACGCACCACGAAGGTCTATCTTGGTGAACCACTTGGCACCTTTAATCCGGGCAAACAAGTCAGACAACAGCGGCAAAGGATACTGAAATTTGACAGTGATCTTATTTAAAAGCCGATAGTCAATACAAGGCCTCAAAGATCCGTCCTTTTTAGCCACAAAAAAGAATCCCGCACCAAGAGGGGAAGAAGACGGACGGATGTGTCCTTTCTCCAGAGACTCCTTGATATATGAACGCATAGCGGTATGTTCAGGTACCGACAGATTAAACAGTCTTCCCTTAGGAAATTTACTGCCTGGAATCAAGTCTATTGCACAGTCACATTCCCTATGAGGAGGCAATGCAGTGGACCTGGACTCGCTAAAGACATCCTGATAATCAGACAAATACTCCGGAACTTCCGAAGGCGTAGAAGAAGCAATAGACACAGGCAGGGAATTCTCATGAATACCACGACAGCCCCAACTTGACACTGACACAGCCTTCCAGTCCAGGACTGGATTATGGGTCTGTAACCATGGCAGCCCCAAAACAACCACATCATGCATTTTATGCAAAACAAGAAAACGTATCACCTCGCGGTGTTCAGGAGTCATGCACATGGTAACCTGTGTCCAATACTGCGGTTTATTTTCTGCTAATGGCGTAGCATCAATACCCCTAAGAGGTATAGGATTTTCTAATGGTTCAAGAATAAAACCACAGCGCTTAGCAAATGAGAGATCCATAAGACTCAGGGCAGCACCTGAATCTACAAACGCCATGACAGGATAAGATGACAGTGAGCAAATCAAAGTTACAGACAGAATAAACTTAGGATGCAAATTACCAACGGTGACAGGACTAACAACCTTAGTTATACGTTTAGAGCATGCTGAGATAACATGTGTAGAATCACCACAGTAGTAGCACAAGCCATTCCGGCGTCTATGAATTTTCCTCTCATTTCTAGTCAGGATTCTATCACATTGCATCAAATCAGGTGTCCGTTCAGACAACACCATGAGGGAATTTGCGGTTTTGCGCTCCCGCAACCGCCGGTCAATTTGAATAGCCAGGGCCATGGTATCATTCAGACCTGTGGGAATAGGAAAACCCACCATAACATTCTTAATGGCTTCAGAAAGGCCATTTCTAAAATTAGCAGCCAGTGCACACTCGTTCCAATGTGTCACCACGGACCATTTCCGAAATTTTTGGCAATACACTTCAGCCTCGTCCTGGCCCTGAGACATAGCCAGCAAGGCTTTTTCTGCCTGAATCTCAAGATTGGGTTCCTCATAAAGTAAACCGAACGCCAGAAAAAACGCATCAATATCAGCCAATGCCGGATCTCCTGGCGCCAACGAAAAAGCCCAATCTTGAGGGTCACCCCGTAAGAATGAAATAACAATTTTTACTTGTTGAGCAGAGTCTCCAGACGAACAGGGTCTCAGGGACAAAAACAATTTACAATTATCCCTGAAATTCCTAAACTTAAATTGGTCTCCTGAAAACGGTTCAGGAATCGGTATCTTGGGTTCAGACCTAGGATTTCTGATAACATAATCTTGTATACTCTGCACACGAGCAGCAAGCTGGTCCACACTTGTAATCAAGGTCTGGACATTCATGTCTGCAGCAAGCTTAAGCCACTCTGAGGTAAAGGGGAAAAGAAAAAAAAAAAAAAAAATGAGAGAGGGAAAAAAAAAAACTCAAAATTTTCTTTCTTATAATCCCACTTCTGCAATGCATCAAACATTCAATACAGGCCTGGCATACTGTTATGACCCCAGTGGACAGGGTCTCAGAGGTACGTGTAAGTCTGCGAGATACAAAAATCCAGCTCATAGGGCAGTGGTAACTGGGTTGACCAAATATCTACTCCTAACACCAACACTAGAAGTAGCCGGGGATCATGCCTACGGTGATCGCTAGATGACTCGCGCCAGCCGGAGAATCTAACTACCCCTAGGAGAAGAAAACAAAGACCTCTCTTGCCTCCAGAGAAAGGGACCCCAAAGCAAGATACAAGCCCCCCACAAATAATAACGGTGAGGTAAGAGGAAATGACAAACACAGAAATGAACCAGGTTCAGCAAAGAGAGGCCAGCTTACTAATAGCAGAATAAAGCAAGATAACTTATTTGGTCAACAAAAACCCTATAAAAATCCACGCTGGAGATTCAAGAACCCCCGAACCGTCTAACGGTCCGGGGGGAGAACACCAGCCCCCTAGAGCTTCCAGCAAAGGTCAGGATACAGATTGGAACAAGCTGGACAAAAATACAAAACAAAACAAAAGCAAAAAGCAAGGAAGAGACTTAGCTTTAACAAGCAGGAACCAGGATCAGTACACAAGAGCACAACAGATTAGCTCTGATTTCAACGATGCCAGGCATTGAACTGAAGGTCCAGAGAGCTTATATAGCAACGCCCCTGAACTAACGGCCCAGGTGAGCATATAGGAGAAGACAGAAGCTCCAGTGTCAAATCACTAATGACCACTAGAGGGAGCAAAACGCAAATTCACAACAGTGGTGGCTATAGTGCAGGTCGTGGTCTTGACGATAGTGCACGTCGGGGTGGCAACGGTGGTCTTGGTGGTATCTAGCCTGACCACAAGAGGGCACCTTCACCATGGGGAACAATTTCTCCGGCACCTTGGTCAGGGGTGTCACAGGGCTTCGCCTCTTGTAGACGTTCAGAGCGAACCACCCCTTCTCCCCAAAGTGCCGGGTGTAGGTGACTTCATCCCCCGGGTAGAGATCCTGATCCGGGTGGCCCGCTTTAAGGTGGGACTCTACATCCCTCCGGTTCACAAAAACCTCAGCGTACAGGCCCGGCTCCTTAATGAATCCCCAGCCGCCTCGGAGTCTAAAGGCGGTGACTATGCCCTGCCTGCGTGCGGCCTGGTTGCTGGTGCGGTCCTTGCGGGCCCGGTCCTTCACTGCTAGGTCCTTCTGGTGTTGGGCCTCCCACCGGGCCTGGTAATCCTTCTTCTCCTCCCATCGTTGGTCCAGCTGGGTCTGGTATTCCTCCCAGCTAAGGGCCTCCACCAACTCCCCTTCCTGCGTCTTCACCCCGGGGAACCACATGAAGTTGGACCCTGGGTTCACCCAGCGGCACGCCGTGCGCTCTGCATAGACCTCGCCCGGCAAGGTAATTGGCGAGATCGGGGCCTTTAAGAGGTGCTCCATGCCCGTGGCCTGGTCCCAGGGAAGGAGGTGTTGGAGTCGATAGGTCCCAGGGGGAGGTGGCACTGCGACTGGGCCTATCAGCAGGTACTCCGCTAGCGGGGCAGGGTTGGCGGGCTTACCGGCTGGTGCAGCGTCCTCCCTTGCGGCTGCCTCCACCGGTGGTGATGTCGGTGGAGATATCGGCGGCAGCTCAAGCAGCGGCACAGGAGCCAGGGAATCCTCTGCTGGCGTCTCCTGAGGTGCGGCCTTGGTCTCCATCCGCAGTTGACGGAGCTGCCCAATTAGTTCCTCCAGCTCGAGCTGCATGAGGTCAGTGCCGACTGTGGAGATCTGACCGTTCTGCTCTTCCGGGTAGCTGGGGGAGTCCTCCGCTTCCACCCCACACTCTGGTTCTGAGCTGTCAGCCATGGCATTCTCCACGTGGCTCACTTCCTGGTCTTTTTCCCGCTCTCTCCTTTGTGGGCGGTTTCTTTTTCTCTGTCTCCGCCCTCCATTAAGGATTAGGAGGCGGATCTCGGCTGCTGACAGACATGTCCTCACGGTACAGAAGTATTTAGACTGGGCGGCCATTGCCTTTCGCGCTCTTCAGCTTGTTTACGCCCACAAATCTACGCCCTTCTTCTTCTCCTGCGCTCCTCTTAGTGCTGTAATGGCGGCGGTTTTGGCGGGAATCGGCAATGCACAGTCTTTGCAATAAGTCACAGTTCAAGTACAATTCAGACACAGTCCCAAGGCACACATGACCTGATTCTTCAGGCTTAAGTAGATCCTGTTCATAACGCCAAGTTGGAGCGCCCCCAGACGCAGGGCCGTGGGGTACTCGGTACCGGGCCTCTCTGTCTCGGTCCTGGGGTTGTCACGGTGGCTAGACCCGGTCCGTGACCCTACTAAGGGGCGTCCAATGAAAGGTGTGATGGTGGTGCGTGGTGCAAGTCGCGATGTATAACGAGGACACAGGGTTGCAGTCTCTTTACCGCTTTACTGAAGGCTTCAGGGTCCGCAATCCAGAGTACTGCTAACAGGGCTGGCTGAGACCGGCCGGTCCGAAGGCACATCCAGAGTTCCCTTTGCAGGTGGGAATCAGTGCCTACCTTCTAGCGTCTGTGTGTTGTAGTACCTCCCTGCTGAGCACCACGGGATAGTCCTCACAACTGTTGTGTCTGTTTCTGATGTTCTTTCTCACAACTCTCGTTTCTGTTCTGATGTTCTTTCTCCGTCCCCCAGATGATTTGGCTGGGACGCACCCGTATGACGGGTAGGCCTGGAGTTCTTCCGGGACCCTAGAGTCGCCCCTCTCCCACAATTGCCTCCTATGTCTGCTTAGGTGATTTAGGTGAGACAGCCAACCTAAAGTCAACTGCCCTGCCGCTGTTTGAAGTAATGCTTGTAGCCCAATACTTCCTCAGCGTTCCGGTCACCGGCTACGCGCCTCAGTAGGATGGTGTCACGATCTTAAGGCACGACTCCTACTGGTGCTATTCTCCTTTGTGCTGTGATCTCGTTTCTCACTTCTCCACAATAAACCTTGCTTCTTATCCTTTCTTAAGATACCGCCGCAATCAGGTGCAGGCGCGGTTCCGTAACGTTCTGTCCTTTTCGCTAGGCCTCTGTCAGGATCCCACCCCTGACAGGGACCCCCCTGAATCTTCCCCTGCAACACCCTCTGCCACAGGATGTTGCCTGGATCAAACCCAGTCAGCTTCTCCCTAACTTCCTATCCAACCCCCAGTTTTACCAGATTGTGTGGAGTGGCCTAATACATAGAACCCTTTGCTCCCCCTGGAGGCCAGAGTGTGAAGTGTAATGTGTGACTGTGATACCTGGTCAGGTGAACTCCTTAAGTGCCATCAGACGTACCATCACTCCCCTTAGTGGCGGAGCGTCAGTACTGCAATGACCAGGACTCTGGGGCGCTGCACTTGCACATTCTGCAACATCATGGATTCCTGCTATTGATAAATTTTGGGTTTCATTATCCTTCCAACTGTAAACAACAAGTGACTGTAGGACTGAAATTATAGGAACTAACAAATCATTCTAGGCAGTGAAAGGTGTATAAAAACAAAGGACGCACACAAAAACAGCAGCAAGAATGTCTTGGCCCAGGGAAGAGGAGACTCCACTGCCATCAATGGTATGAAAAACAAAAAAGAAAGGTATTATGGAGGATAGGACATCAGGCATTGGCAGCTTGGTGAAAACATAGGGGACAAGGCAAACACATGAGGGGACAACATGTGAGAGAGATGTAACTAGGGAGGTGCATTCAACTGCACCCTTCTCTATCAACAAATTTCTGCCAGTGCCAATTAAGTTTTTTAAGGCTTTGAATAAACACAAGATGTCATGAAGAGTTTTATGAAGCTGTTTTGAAAGAGGTTTTTTTTAAATAGTTTTCGTTTGCAGTTTTCTGATTGTGCCGCGTCTAGTTTGGAGAGGTTTCTTTCAGGACCTGATTCAAAGAAGTGACATGCACTGTTTTCTTTCCACCAGGCAATTTTAAATCCAATTGTTATATAAACAAGAACCTAAAAAAAACTACTCAAATGAGCAGAAAAGAAGATTTATTATTTAAATGAATCGGAAGGGTATTTCAAGAGTTTTTAACCCCTTCATGACCTTGGGATTTTCTGTTTTTCCGTGTTCGTTTTTCACTCCCCTCCATTCCAGAGCCATAACTTTTTTATTTTTCTGTCAATATGGCCATGGAGGGCTTATTTTTTTGTGAAACAATTTGTACTTTTGAACGACATCATTGGTTTTAGCATGTGGTGTACTGGAAAATGGGCAAAAAATGTCAAGTGCGGTGAAATTGCAAAAAAAGTGCAATCCCACACATGTTTTTTGTTTGGCTTTTTTACTAGGTTCACTAAATGCTAAAACTGACCTGCTGTTATAATTCTCCAGGTCATTACGAGTTCATAGACACCTAGCATGTCTAGGTTCTCTTTTATCTAAGTGGTGAAAAAAAATTCCAAACTTTGCTAAAAAAAAACAAAAAATGTGCAATTTTCCGATACCCATAGCATCTCAATTTTTCATGATCTGGGGTTAGGTGAGGGCTTATTTCTTGCGTGCCGAGCTGGCGTTTTTAATGATACCATAACAGACATTGTGCGGCAACAACAGGAGTACATGATGGACGAGAGAGTGAAGAGACAGGACGACGGCTGTTTCGCGCACAAGCGCTTCTACGGGTCCATGTGAATACCTATAGTGATGTAATTTACTTTTAAAGGGCTGCAATCACCACATATATAAAACACATTATACAACAGGTTAAAAAACAATCCACTTCTAATTACTGACTGCTTATCAGAGACGAACTAAGCCTTTTAAGCCTATTGGACCTTGGGCATTGGTTCTTAGGATCCATTTGGCTTCCCTTTGTAAAAGTAATTTATTATGATTACCACCCTGAGATAGCAAATTAACTATTTCTAGACCAATGGATCCTAAGAACCAATGCCCAAGGTCCAATATGCTTAAATGACAAGCTGGATATGGCAGTGTTTATTTAGTTCGTCTCTGATAAGCAGTCAGTTATTAGAAGTGGATTGTTTTTTAACCTGTTGTATAATGTGTTTTATATATGTGGTGATTGCAGCCCTTTAAAAGGAAATGACATCACTATAGGTATTCACATGGACCCGTAGAAGCGCTTGTGCGCGAAACGGCCGTCGTCCTGTCTCTTCACTCTCCTGCTCCCTCATGTACTCCTGTCGTTGCCGCACAATGTCTGTTATGGCGTAAGTGCTAAATAAAGGACACAAATTTAGCTGAAGTGTAGTATATCGTGGCACAGCTGTGAAGGTGCACAAAGAAGGTTCCCAACCAGTGATCATATGTAAAGTAAACTTTGGCACTCAACTTATGATGAAATGAAATTTTAATGGCAGCCACTTGTACAAACGTTTCGGTCAGACATATAGACCTTCTTCAGTGTACTGGTCTCTTAGAGACACTATTCATGTGTGGCCTGAGATCAGATTATGGTCCTATATATGGATCCTATGCATGAGCATGAGTAGATAAGCGATGATGAGGACTGTATACAAGGCTAGTACCCCTATTTATCTTGACAGGTCAACAGCTTAATTTATGGCATGCTCCAGGAGTGGACACACGAGGTGCATATAGCCACAGAGTATAGGATAATGTAATCTCCAGGAGTGTGGGCCTGAATAAGGGTCAGCAGCACGGATCCAAAGAGTGGACTGGGCTGTAAAGTCCCTTGTCAGGGGAGGCAGTGATGTGAGCGTGGAACGCGGTGTCCGCATCGGAACAAGCGGCGGACACCGCGTTCCACGCTCACATCACTGCCTCCCCTGACAAGGGACTTTACAGCCCAGTCCACTCTTTGGATCCGTGCTGCTGACCCTTATTCAGGCCCACACTCCTGGAGATTACATTATCCTATACTCTGTGGCTATATGCACCTCGTGTGTCCACTCCTGGAGCATGCCATAAATTAAGCTGTTGACCTGTCAAGATAAATAGGGGTACTAGCCTTGTATACAGTCCTCATCATCGCTTATCTACTCATGCTCATGCATAGGATCCATATATAGGACCATAATCTGATCTCAGGCCACACATGAATAGTGTCTCTAAGAGACCAGTACACTGAAGAAGGTCTATATGTCTGACCGAAACGTTTGTACAAGTGGCTGCCATTAAAATTTCATTTCATCATAAGTTGAGTGCCAAAGTTTACTTTACATACAAATTTAGCTGAAGACACAGGGTGAGTGCCGCATTCTTTCTTTCTGCTTATACTGCTTGGATTGTGGATTTCTCATGCAGAGCACCACCCTCCGCATTCATGAAACCCAGTATATCCCATCCTATGAAGATCACTTGTTAAATTGTTCAACATATCATACAACTATCGGTGCCGGTCACACTTACTGTTTTCTTTGGACTTGTTGCATATTTTTGTTGGAGCGACCAGAGCACGAAACATTAGTTGTTAAAGGGAACCTGTCACCCCCAAAATGGCTGGTGAGGTAAGCTCACTGGCATCAGGGGCTTATCTACAGCATTCTGTAATGCTGTAGATAAGCCTCCGATGTTACCTGAAAGAGGAGAAAAAGACGTTAGATTATACTCACCCAGGGGCGGTCCTGGTGCCGTCAGGTCGGATGGGTGTCTCCGGTCCGCTCCGGCGCCTCCCATCTTCATTCCATGACGTCCTCTTCGGGTCTTTATGCCGCGGCTCCGGCGCATGCGTACTTTGTCTGCCCTGTTGAGGGCAGAGCAAAGTACTGCAGTGCGCAGGCGCCGGAAAGGTCAGAGAGGCCCGGCGCCTGTGCACTGCAGTACTTTGCTCTGCCCTGAACAGGCAGACAAAGTACGCCTGCGCCGGAGCCGCGGTGTAAAGACCCGAAGAGGATGTCATGGAATGAAGATGGGAGGTGCCGGAGCGGACCGGAGACACCCATTTGACCAGACCGCACCGGGACCGCCCCTGGGTGAGTATAATCTAACATCTTTTTCTCCTCTTTCAGGTAACATCGGGGGCTTATCTACAGCATTACAGAATGCTGTAGATAAGCCCCTGATGCCGATGAGCTTACCTCACCAGCCATTTTGGGGGTGACAGGTTGCCTTTAAAGGTTAATTCCACCATGGATACCAGCATGGAAGGAATGGTGAATTCGGATGTGGACATAGAGGTTTCAAGCGGCTTGTTAGCAGGGAGGGAGTTTTTTGCTGACTGCAATTACAAAGATGAGTTGGAGCTAATCAGCACTAAAGTTTTAGAATCTAAGATGTATTCATTGGCCGAAAGAGAGATCCGGCTGTATTGGACTATTAAATCGTTAAAATCCTATACAGAGTGTAATCGTGTACCAAGGGGTCTCAGAGTGTACAAGGAAATTTCGCAATTTAAAGATGAACAAAGTTTCCAAAAAGCCTGGGAGCAGATTCATCTGCAATGTTCGCAGAATTTATTGCAATTAGTCATAACACAAAATGAAAAAGATTATAACAACGTGTGTGAACAACTGGATAAATCGAAGCAGGAATTATCCTCACGTATTGCAGATGATCAGTTTAAGAATTTTGTAAAAAAACTGGAGAAAAAGCTGGTAATTGTGCAAATGGAGACAAAGGAAAAGAAAAAAGAAAAATTTCTTAGGGATAAACGAGATTTCGAAACTGGACAATTTTTTCATGGAATAAAAATAATAACAAAAGTTTTTTTCTAGAAATTGCTCCAAGAAATTTGTTAGAAAACAAAAATCACCCAGAGATGGGTGGATAACAGATTCAGATTCGAGTGCAACAGAGGAACACAGTGAAGAAGTAGCATCGACCTCTACATACATCAGCACACCAACCCCTTTAGGAAAAAAATCAGACGAGGGGGTCGAAAAAAGCGCGATGATAAAGCGCAAACAGGTATCTTGGAGGAATTAACAAAAGAAGAAGAAAATTTCCATGAAAATGACAATGCCCTTCAAATCATCAATTTATCGCAAAGAACATTAACGATTGATCAAGTTCAGGTCCTATCACGGGGTCTGAATTTTTGCCTGCCTGAATCCTTTGATTTGTGTGAGTTCAAGATTGACTTATTTAGGAGTATTAGAAAATTGCATCTTCATAAATATTTTGGCAAGAACAAGGAGAGAACAGTGTCGACTACCACTACGGATACACCAGTGAGCGTTGGAGCCCTGGGATTTATGGCCTATCCAGCAATAGATGCAAAAGACATAGAGGATGCAGTGCTATTGGCAAGTTTATGTGACAACGATGAAGAATCGGTTGCCATTCACACCTCTCCCGGTACCCCCCAGTATATAGAACCGTTTAGAGGGGGGGTTACGTCCAGCTTTATACCCCTGACCTCACCGGGTAATGTCGTGGATTTATTCCTCGATTTAATCATCAAAGATGTCGAGGCGGTTTTATATAGACAACCTCGTAAAAATATATCAAGACGTGAAGAAAAAGCGTTAAGGGAAATACAAAAATGGGACGATGTGATTATTAGAAAATCGGACAAAGGCGGTAATCTTGTCATGCTAGATAGAACATACTATGTTAATGAAGCTCTCTCACAATTAAACGATTCGGACACTTACTTATTATTAGATAGGAACCCGACAATAAAATTTAAAGAAAAACTAAGAAGTTTTTTGAGAAAGCATGTGGAAAAGGGGACAATAACCAAAACTAAAGCGGAGAAGCTGATATCTGAATTTTCCCCATTGGTATAGCATACCCAAAATCCACAAGAACGCAGAGAAACCGCCGGGACGACCGATTATTTCGGGAAAAGACTCCTTGACAGAACCCCTGTCTCAATTCTTGGACTAGTTATTAAAACCGTTGTTATCAAAAATTCCTTCATTCGTAAAAGACTCAGGAGACTTTCTTCTTGCTCTTAAAAACTTTCAGTGGCAACCGACTTTTTCATTAGCCTCCATTGATATAGTAAACTTGTATACAAGAATTCTACAGCAAAAAGGCCTGGAGGCAATACATCAAATCCTATCTAATACAGAAAAGGATCAAAATTTTGTTTCGTACGTAATTGATGGTTTGGACTTCGTACTTTCCCATAATGGGGGGGCGAGCAGACATTTAATGAGTTTGTTCTATTTCTCAACCAAAACAATGATGAGAACATGAAATTTACAGCAATCTTCGGCAAAGGCAAACTAGAATTCTTAGACGTAAAAATCGAAATCAAAGAGGAAAAAATAAATACTAGTGTTCACAGAAAAACAACAGCCACCAATAATATTTTACATTTTCAAAGTGCGCATCCCGGACACACCAAACAAAGTATACCGTATAGCCAGATTGTAAGGCTGAGAAAAATTAACAATAATGAGGAATGTTATAAAAAACAGATTATTGAATTAAAACAACGGTTTACCAATAGAGGCTATCCGAACTGAAATTTTTATTGCAACAGGCGGATTCACGGGCGGCCAAATTGTCCCAGATTAAACTCCTGGAAAAAGGTAAAAAAGGAAAAAATAATAGGGTAAAAATGGGGGTTAATAGTCCGCATATTAATCAAAGATTCACCTTTGCATTTAAACACAGCCCTATGGATAGAGAAATCCATGCGGCTATACGAAAGAACTGGCATGTTCTCCAGAGGGATGCTGACTTTTGCAACTTAACAGCTTCTGCTCCTTTATTTGCCTATAAACGATCCAAAAATATAGGTGATCTTGTAATCAAAAACCGGCTTGAACCAATGGATAGTAATTGGATTAAAAAAACTATACCACAGGGTAATTTTAAATGCAGAAACTGTAGTTTTTGTCACTTGCACAAAACTGAAAATCCCCTTAGGATAGGCGGTATAGAGCACTATGTTAAGGATTTTGTGACCTGTAAAAGTAAACACGTAGTGTACGTAATTTTTTGACCGTGCAATCATTTTTATATTGGCAAAACAATACGACCGTTAATGGTCCGATTTCGTGAACACTTTAATTCGGTGTCAACAGGGAAAGGGCGCGTGCGTTTTGTGAAACATATGCAGGAGAAACACTGCAGCGACCCAAATCTATTACGTTTTGCTGGTTTAGAAATAGTTAATTTGCCATCTCAGGGCGGTAATCATAATAAATTACTTTTACAAAGGGAAGCCAAATGGATCCTAAGAACCAATGCCCAAGGTCCAATAGGCTTAAATGACAAGCTGGATATGGCAGTGTTTATTTAGTTCGTCTCTGATAAGCAGTCAGTTATTAGAAGTGGATTGTTTTTTAACCTGTTGTATAATGTGTTTTATATATGTGGTGATTGCAGCCCTTTAAAAGGAAATGACATCACTATAGGTATTCACATGGACCCGTAGAAGCGCTTGCGAGCGAAACGGCCGTCGTCCTGTCTCTTCACTCTCCCGCTCCCTCATGTACTCCTGTCATTGCCGCACAATGTCTGTTATGGCGAAAGTGCTAAATAAAGGACACAAATTTAGCTGAAGACACAGGGTGAGTGCCGCATTCTTTCTTTCTGCTTATACTGCTTGGATTGTGGATTTCTCATGCAGAGCACCACCCTCCGCATTCATGAAACCCAGTATATCCCATCCTATGAAGATCACTTGTTAAATTGTTCAACATATCATACAACTATCGGTGCCAAATAGTGCTCTGCACCGTTGCCCCATAGCTGTGCCATATAGTGCTCTGCACCGTTGCCCCATAGCTGTGCCATATAGTGCTCTGCACCGTTGCCCCATAGATACTCCACATAAATCTGTGCCATTGCTGCTGCTGCAATAAAAAAAAAAAGGACATACTCACCTCTCTTGCTTGCAGCTCCTCACGTCCCGTCCCGGTGTCTCTCCGCACGGACTGATCAGGCAGAGGGCGGCGCGCACACTATATGCGTCATCGCGCCCTCTGACCTGCACAGTCAGTGCGGAGAGACGCTGGGAAGATGGCGCGACGCCCGGCGTGTGGAACGAGGACAGGTGAATATGACATACTTACCTGCTCCCGGCGTCCCGCTCCTTCCCCCGGACAGCTGGTATTCGGTGCCGCAGCCTCTTCCTCTATCAGCGGTCACCGGCACCGCTTCATTAGAGAAATGAATAGGCGGCTCCGCCCCTATGGGAGGTGGAGCAGCCTATTCATTTCTCTAATGAGCGGTCCCACGTGACCGCCCAGGGGAAGAGGCTGCGGCACCCGAAGACCGTGCGATGGGCAGGGGGAGCGTCAGGAACGCCGGAACTAGGTGAGTATATGACAGTCCTCACCCGCCGACCCCACCACTGATCATGACTCGAGTATAAGCCGAGAGGGGCACTTTCAGCCCAAAAATTTAGGCTGAAAATCTCGGCTTATACTCGAGTATATACGGTATTTTGAATGGGCTGAAAGGGGGGTGATTTAAACTTTTATATTTTTTTTTATTTTTTTCACTTTTTTTTACTTTTTTTTTTACCTTTGCCATGCTTCAATAGCCTCCATGGGAGGCTAGAAGCTGGCACAAGTCGATCGGCTCTGCTACATAGACGCGATCATCAGATCGCTGCTGTGTAGCTTAATAACAGGCTTGCTATGAGCGCTGACCACAGGGTGGCGCTCACAGCTAGCCGGGCTCAGTAACGATAGAGGTCTCAAGGACCTCTATGGTTACCATTCTGATGCATCGCCGACCCCCGATCATGTGACGGGGGTCAGCGATGCGCTCATTTCCGGCCGGATGGCCGGAAGCATCGGTTAAATGCCACTGTCAGCGTTTGACAGCGGCATTTAACTAGTTAATAGCGGCGGGTGAATCGCGATTTCACCCGCCGCTATTGCGGGCACATGTCAGCTGTTCAAAACAGCTGACATGTCCTGGCTTTGATGCGGGCTCACCGCTGGAGCCCTGCATCAAAGCGGGGGATCTGACCTCGGATGTACTATCCCATCCGAGGTCAGAAAGAGGTTAAGGTGGTATTTGAGGAGGATTTTGGACAAGTTCTGCTAAAATAAATCTTCCATAAACACCAACTCTGTGAGAACATAGCTTAAGGAGGATTAGCATTGTAAGGTAGTTTCAAACCAAGGCAGGAGGCAGAGAAGGATTGGGAGAGGGATGTCGGATTTTGTGAAATATAGTTTAGAGCATTGAACAGGGCTGTGGAGTCGGTAAACCAAAGCTCCAACTCGACTCCTCAATTTACCTGACTCCCGACTCTGACTCACTATTGAGCATGTGTATGTGCATAAAGTGCAGCACAGATATTTATCTCTAGTAAAAGCCGAGATCCTTAGATCAGGAACAGAACAGATATTTATAGGATATTTCATAACTTTCCCAAATTCTTATGAATAAATCTACATCACATCCTGCACTGAAAAACTGTACCCAATTTATTATAAATTTTAGGAGTCAGAGTCGGTCTAAACATCTACTCCGACTCCACCAAAATGGACACTGACTCTGACTCCACAGCCCTGGCATTGAGATAGAACAACTGAAACTAAAGGAAGGAAACGTTTTTGCAAAAGATACATCTAAAATGACACAAGAAGGACATGCGGATGCGAGTACATTAATATGCCAGATATATTTTAGTTTTGAGAAGTTGAATGACACTTTTAAATCTACTGAAATAATCTACTGAAGTGGGGATCTTCTTATTGAGCACATTATTTGTGGCTCTTTAGCCTGAAGCTGTGTATATATAAAGCAGTATTCTCTGTAGATTTTTTTTTGCAGCAGATGGACTTTCTTCACATCTGGTTTATGCCAATGTTCATCACCATTCTCATCTTTTAGAGCTTTTTTCCAATTCTAAGAAAATAATCTTCTGTGCAGATATTGTATGTTGAGGACAATGAGATGATTGTAGATGGCACTACTGCAGTGTGGCAAATGTTTTTGATTTTCTTCACATCAATGACACTACACACTTGATGGTTTTATTTCAACTTTGGTGGCATACTATGATTAATGGTTTAATGTTACACCTAAGGGTTTTACACCATTCTTAACTTTTATAGCATACTTGGCTCTGACATATATTTATGTTGTTTCCTATGGATATGACATAAATGTACAAGAACAGTGATGTTAAGGCATGGTAATTTTAATGACTTTTAGGTAACACTTGAAACAATTTTCAAGTGTTACCTAAAAGTCATTAAAAGTATCATGCTTAAAAATTGTAGAATACTTTAACCCAACACAAACAGTTCAAGCAGCCCTTGATCAAGATCAGGCACTGCCAGATGTTCCAATAAGTCCATCATAATAAGGTTGCGTCAAAAGTGACTGTCGCTTTTCATCCACCTTCCCTGCCTCTGTGGTTGTCTGGAAGGCTACTCCCTGCCATAGCCTGCCCCATCTAGACATTTTACGTATGGTTTCGCTAGCTTCTTGGTATAAGTTCACCCTGTGGATCTTTGGGTCTTTAAGATTGTTATCCCACTACCTAGCTCTGATTACCTGACCTTCTGTGGCTGATCTTACTGTTTCTCTAACGCCGTCCTTTTATGAACCACTCTTTTCCACCATCTGCTATTTCTGTGACATGGTATTCAGCATTTCCCCACTAACTTTAGTACTGTAGACAAACAGTATATACACATTACCATTAGCATAATAATAAATTGTTGTTAATGCAACACATATCGAATTTTTACGCAATGGTGGCAAATTACATGTTAGACCAAGGAGGAAGCTACTTGTTAATCTCATGCAATTTACTAATATAATATACATCTAAAACCCTCTAAGCAGGGTAAACACAGTGTATCACAGCTTTAAATATATTGATAACAAATGGGTTTCAAAAAATAAATACAGGTAACGTGCTAACATATACGTATATATTTATACTTTAAATCCAGTGTATTTCATTGGAGGATGCTGATGGACGTGTCTTGTCACATCCCCCCTTATTTACAGCCATTAAGTGAGTAGCACCAGCATGTGGTCAGGAGAGAAGGCTCTGTTAACATCAAGGCATGGCTTTACAACATAAAAAGATGGTGCAGAACTGTTTAAAAATATATATATTGTACGTTTCTTATATTCATGTTTCCCAAACATTTGTAATATATTTTTAAACATTTTTTTCAACTATTTTTTAATGGTATTTTCTGTTTTGGAATGCTTATAGTATGATTTTTGCCTTGTGTTTTCTTGAATCCTAAAGAGAAAATTTGACAGAAACAGCAGAACAATGCCAGACACAGGGCATACTGCAATGTTAAAAAAAAAATCTAAAAATGTACAAATGTAATACAAAACTCAACCAATATACACTTTGTATGTAGAGCATTTAACAGTGCACTATTGACTTGAGTTAAGCAAGAAAACAGCTTGGCAGGACTCTGGTCCAACAGCCATATTGGAGGCTGTGGCAGCCGGACCAGATCTCTGCAAACCTCTTCTTAGAACTTTACACACCTGTACAGGTGGCTTCATCATTTTAGTCTTGAATTGTAGGGTATACTCTATATTATGAAAAAATCTCCAATATTACTGTTTTTGTTGCAAAATTACAATAAGTCAGTCATGAGGTTAAAGTGTTGGTTGGCTTGTTGAAAGTGTGTGAAAAAAAAAATAATTCCAATGATGACCGGTCTAAAATTTAGACCAGATTTTTTTTGTAACGGATTTTCAGATCTTTCTCATATGTATTAATTCATACAGGCCCTCTTGTTTGAGAAGTTCACCCCATAAAAGACTTTTCCATTTACATTTTTGATGTATGCCTCTGAAAATCTAAAATTTGAACAGGTGCCAGGAGACTGGCACCCAATCTAGTGCAACATACAGTAAATGTATGAAAAAGTTCTCTTAAGTTCTATTTGTACTTGTAACAAGAAGTGTGTGTCCTTGGAAATGAACAATTGTCCTGGAGGTAGACAATTATTAAATCTTGCAAAACAATTAAAGGGAACCCATCAGCGGGATTTTGCACAATAACGTACAGACAGTGTCAGGTCGGTGCCATTAAACTGATTAAGTAAACTAGAGGGCACGTCACTGAGGGATCAGTGACCTGTCAGAAGCCATACAGATGAATACCAAAGCAGAGCACCACATGAAGACCCCACAGGCCGCCTCGGACATATCATTAACTAAAAACTGAAAATAAAGATTAAAGAACAACCACAAGACGGATTTCATCAACCATTTTAATCAGTATAACGGCGCCGATCTGGCACTGTTTGTAGGTTACTGTGCGCAATCCTGCTGACAGGTTCTCTTTAACGGGACTAGAAATATCCCAATTTTGTGACATAATATAAGCCATGAACCAAAGTCGATCTGACATGCTTTTTTTCCCTTGCGTAACCTGCGCAATTAAACTTTTAGGACATTGAGCCCATTCACTCGGCCTTGCTGCAGCTTGTGAAATAATCCTACCTATTCAAGTCATTCTGGATTATACTTCAATATATTTACTGGGACAATTAGTCCCCTAGGAGCGTCATAGTTTCCAAAACATATGTCTTTGTCCACAGTGGTTGCACTGTTACTCTTTTGTACGGTATGCTTTTTCTCTTCCTTTATATTCATGGGTGGCCTAGTTTTTCTTCCAAGATGAGTTTTAGAACTCTGGTCCTTGCAGGAGAAATTGTTTGTCCAACTCACACAACCAGCAATTTTAATTAGTGACATCAAATTCAGTTCTATGCTATGTGTTATAGACTTTACTATTTTCCCTCCTATCGAAAATGTAGAACTTTACAAATCATGATCCACCACTAATATTTGGAATTTTGAAGGGCTGTTCCATAAACAACATATATCACCTAACCACAACATGGCTGGTGAATTTAATCAATGGGGACTCTGACTCCACCAATTACAGTATAAGAATGGATGTCCCAAATTCCCTTGCGGGAATACAGCATGTGTGACAATTGCTTTATTTGCTGTCTATAGAAAATAGAATAGAATATATAGTGGTGGACACATTACTGCTTTATTACATAAGAGTCTTTTGGTCCCTTATTCTCGGAATCAGTGGGAGTCTCAGCAGATAGATGCTATTAGTTATTCATTTATCATCTATTTTGTACATATCTTTTGTGGGCCAACCCCTTTAAGTTCATTTGGATTGCTCCAGCAAATGGTTGACCCTTAAAAAATATCTTACTTATCCAACCTTTTTTGTTCAGTTGGAATATTGCAGGTTAGGTGAAAAATGTATGATTGTTTATGATCAAGCCTTTTATCCGGTATTTTTGAACGGCTCTATTATGGAAGCCCCTAGCAGAATTTCCAAAGCAGATGTGAATACAGGCTTAGAAGTTCAGAATGAGTTCATAGAAAATATTAAAGGTAATAACTACATCCAGGCTCCGACCGGTAGAACCACAGAAACTTCAAAGAATGGGTGAGCAATGTCGTTTCCATAGCTGCCACAGATATAAATGGAAGTTACAGAAACAGAACGATATGGTGACCCGCACTGTTTCTGTAATTCAGAAGCCAAGGTAACAGCGTATCTTGCTGTTTTTGTAGCTCTACCTTAGCCATGAAATGATGGGCATAACCCATTAAATAGAGGAGGTTGCATTCAATACTCTTTTTTTCAAGTACTACACTTGAGTAAACCCAAAATATAATCTTCAGTGAAAATGTTGAAAACACTTTAAGATTTAATACAGTTACTTTTACAGTATTCATGTCTCTAGGTCCATGAGATACAATAATTTTCCAAATCTAAAGATTACTTTTCCTCATGCTGGTTGGTAACTGCGCCACGGTTCGGGCTTAGCCTGGAATAATAATAATAATCTTTATTTATATAGCGCCAACATATTCCGCAGTGCTTTACAGTTTAACAGTTTCAAACAACAGTCATAGGTAACAATGTTAGCAATACAATAATAAAGCAAAATAAGACGACCCTGCTCGTGAGAGCTTACAATCTACAATGAGGTGGGGGAGATACAAAGTACAGGTGTGTATTTACAATTATGTATTTACAATGATGGTCCGGCCATCTTCAGGGGGTGGGGGATAGATGGAGATAGTTGCTGGAAGGGCATAACTAAGGCTAGTTTCACACTAGCGTTAACTGCAATACATCGCAAATGCGTCGTTTTGCCAAAAATACGCATCCAGCAAAAGTTCTTGCTGGATACGTTTTTTCGTCATAGACTAACATTAGTGACGCATTAGCGACGCATTGCAAAACGTCGCGTCCGTTTTGCGACGCTTGGGCGTGTGTTAGCGGACCGTCGGGAAAAAAAAACGTTACATGTAACGTTTTTTGCTCCCGACGGTCCGCTTTTTCCGACCGCGCATGCGCGGCCGGAACTCCGCCCCCACCTCCCCGCACTTCCCCGCACCTCACAATGGGGCAGCGGATGCGTGGGAAAAATGCATCCGCTGCCCCCGTTGTGCGGCGGAGACCACGCTAGCATCGGGAACCTCGGCCCGACGCACAGCGACGGGTTGTTCCCGACGCTAGTGTGAAAGTAGCCTAAGCGTCTCAAGCTTCTATTGGAGAGGTTAGGCTTGAACTGCAATTAGCTGCCAGGCACCACTCCAGGGCAAACCCCAGTTCTGCAGCAGCTGACCCCAAGGGTGAGGAATGCAGAGTGTTCGATGGGACAGGACACTGGCAGAGAGGATACTGGTGCAGGTTCAGACTGGACAGCTTATTTAGACAGGATGGGTTCAGGATTAGAGGTAATGTTCCAGACAGGACAGTTGGTTTTGACAGGACGGGTTCAGTATCACAGGTATTAGTTCAGACAGGACAGCTGGTTTAGGCAGGATGGGTTTTGTATCACAGGAACTGGTTCAGACACAACAGCTGGTTTAGACAGGATAGGTTCAGGATCACAGGTACTGGTTTAGACAGGATGGTTTCAGGTTCAGGTACAGACAGGATGGTTTCAGGCAGGGCTGCCAATAGAAATTTCGGGGCCCCAAACTGGCAAAATATTCTGGGCCCCCTTGAGACGCCCAGGCTCCACCCCAGCCCCACCTCCACACTCCACCCCTCGAACTGTCCACAGTACCCCCACTCTCTCTTGGAAAAACTCCACTTCTCACCCATCACACAGTAACAGTTCCCATCACCAGATCACACATATAGCTGCAGCCATAACACGGTAGACCACCAAATACCACAACACCATGACCAGACCACATATTACCACCAGTGACTGAATAATAACACATACAAGGAACAAATACCACCGCACCATGACCAGACACCATATTACCACCACAGTGATCGAATAATATCAAATACAGGGAACAAATACCACCGCACCATGACCAGACCACATATTACCACAACAAACTGACCAAATAGCACATACAAGGTACAAATACCACAACACCATGTCCAGACCACATATTACCACCACATAGTGACTGAATACTACAATACTGATCAGTAATAAAAAAAAACACAATACCATCACCAGAAGTGCCATTATACACAGGAGATCTGTACTTAGTATGCAGTGTCTGTGTACAGGTAATACAGTGATCACCAGTGAAATTATACACAGGACCGCTGTATATAGTATACAGTGTATAGTGTCAGTGTATGGGTAACACTGACTCACCAGTGACGTCTCTAGGTGAAGTCCTTCATCTTTCATCTAGCACAGACCGCCATCACTTCATCCAGCCAGGACTTGTCTCTCTGCAGGAAATAACACAATTATCTCGAGCTCCGCTTGCAGAACACATTACTTAATTTTTCCCAACTTCTACATTACACCACATGAAGAAAAAGAGGCGACATAGTGTCGCTCTACACAGTGACAGGATCGCCCCCCATTTAAAACAGTATCCTCAAAAAATAAAATGAATACATCACTGCAGTAATAATATCCCTTAATTAGCCCCTATGGTAATAATATCCCCCATCCTGGCCCCGTGTATCTCATTCCTGGCTCCAGCCATATGTTCTCCAATCCTGCCCACATGAGTATCCATTCTGCCCCATATGATCTCCCTATTCTGACCCATCTGTCTCCATCATATCCATCCTGCCCCATGATCCAATCCTGCCCCCATGTCTTTTATTCTGCCCAGTGTCTCCAATCCTGCCCCGTATCTCCATTCTTGCCCTACCTGTCTCCAGTCCTGCTCTCAGTGTGTCCAGCATTCTGCCCCCAGTGTCTCCAGTCCTGCCCCCAGTGTGTCCAGCATTCTTCCCCAGTGTGTCCAGCATTTCTGCCCCCAGTGTGTCCAGAATTCTGCCCCCAGTGTGTCCAGCAATCTGCCCCCAATGTCTCCAGCATTCTGCCCCTAGTGTGTCCAGTATTCAGCCCCCAGTGTGTCCAGCATTTCTGCCCTCAGTGTCTCCAGCATTCTGCCCCCACTGTGTCCAGCATTCTACCCCCAGTGTCTCCAGCATTCTGCCCCCACTGTGTCCAGCATTCTGCCCCAGTGTCTCCAGCATTCTGCCCCCAGTGTCTCCAGTCCTGCCCTCAGTGTCTCCAGCCCTGCCCTCAGTGTCTCCAGCATTCAGCCCCAAGTGCTCCGGCATTCTGCCTCAGTGTGTCCAGCATTCTGTCCCCAGTGTCTCCAGCATTCTGCCCCCAGTGTCTCCAGCATTCTGCCCTGGGGCCCCCCCGGATCGCCGCTCTCAATAATAAAAAAAAAGTTCTTCATACGTGGCCGCGCTCCTGCGGCGAAGGTGAAGCTCCCTCCACTCAGCTGAAGCGCGCACTTGCCGGCAACTGACACTGACATCAGATGCCGGCAACGTGCGCGCTGCGGCTCCAGCATTCTGCCCCAGTGTGTCCAGCATTCTGCCCCCAGTGTGTCCAGCATTCTGCCCCCAGTGTGTCCAGCATTCTGCCCCCAGTGTGTCCAGCATTCTGCCCCCAGTGTGTCCAGCATTCTGCCCCAGTGTCTCCAGCATTCTGCCCCCAGTGTCTCCAGCATTCTGCCCCAGTGTCTCCAGCATTCTGCCCCCAGTGTCTCCAGCATTCTGCCCCGGTGTGTCCAACATTCTGCCCCCAGTGCTCCAGCATCTCTGCCCCAGTGTGTCCAGCATTCTGCCCCCCGTGTGTCCAGCATTCTGCCCCCAGTGCACCAGCATCTCTGCCCCAGTGTGTCCAGCATTCTGCCCCCAGTGTGTCCAGCATTCAGCCCCCAGTGTGTCCAGCATTCTGCCCCCAGTGTGTCCAGCATTGTGCCCCCAGTGCCTCCAGCATTCTGCCCCGGGGCCTCCCGGATCGCTGCTCTCAATAATAAAAAAAAAGTTCTTCATATGTGGCCGTGCTCCTGCAGGGAAGGTGAAGCTTCCTCCACTCAGCTGAAGCGCGCACTTGCCAGCAACTGACACTGACATCAGATGCCGGCAACGTGCGCGCTGCGGCTGACGTCAGCTGCCAGCCTCCGATTGGCTGGTGGCTGTTAACTATTGATGTGCGGGCGCGCACCCGCACATCAATAGTGTTGCCGCAGTGCCACTAAGGGCCCACTTTAGCCTGCTGGTAGGGGCCCGGTGAGCCGATGAGACGGAGCCAATGCAGGCCCTGGTTTCAGGTTCAGGTACAGATAGGATGGATTCAGGAACAGGGACAGAACAAATAAGTAGCAAGTGTAAGACTAACTACATACTGAAGTTACTCATGCACCTATTTCAAGGTGCCTTAAATACATGATACCTCCCAGCTATAAGCTTGGGACACTTCCAGAGTGCTCTTGCTGTCCCTTTAAGAAGCAGGTTGCGCACGCGAGCATGCCCTAAGCATGTTGCCCAGAGACCTGCATGGCATACGCCTTATCAGGGACCCGGGAGCTGCAGCGGGAGCTGGAACAGAGGAAACAACAGAGCAGCTGTGGCGGTGAGTATGTTGGGGGAGGAGGAAGAACCATGCAAGGACGTTGGTGCTACAATTTTTCATTGGTTGCTTTTCTATGGTGATGGTGTTGCTACTCGGATTCCATACTTTTTGATTAATTTACTAAACTAAGGCTAACATTTCATAGTACATGCTCGGAGATTATCTTTAGTACTTTGATGAACACTAGCTGCAGCAGTAGAATAATCTCTATATATGAGGCTCAGGAAAACTATTTATCATCTATCTAGAGAAGAGGTGGGAACCCCAGGCCCACGGGCTACACGGCCCTTCATAACCTTTCATCCAGCCCCTGGAGCAGATTTCTGGGGACCGTAGCACTTGGGCCAGCAGCTGTATTTTGAAGGCTGTCAGGCTATTAATTTCTCCTTGCTCTGTGAGTGGTGATAAGAATTATAGCTCCAATCAATCTCTACAGAACTGACTGTAGATGAGACCCAGATTGACCATACATTTATCAGCTATACTGTAGATTTTAAGTGTAGAAGGATCAATGTGCAATGTCTGCTACTGCCATCGTTGTACACAATGTAATTTTTTACATTTTGCATTTGTATTAGTGCACAGTTTAGCTTTAGAGCAGTGGTTTCTGTAAAGTAGAACAGGCAGATGAGATGCCTCCTCAGTATGCTTAATAGCCAGATTGGGGGATGATGAACATTTCCATTCTGATTACCTATTCACCTAAAGCTGCTCAAGTCTGTGGTGTCAAGGTCTGAATACTGCTGAGCAAATGTTCATGCACTGACCAAGACCTAATAAGGTTTTCTAAATCCCACTGCCGAGGTCTCATCTCGCCAGTGACTTACAAGTACTTAATCCAACCCAATATGAGCATCTCCTTAGATTACAGTCGGCCTCACACAACAGGGGGCATTTAATGTAGTATTGCGTTTACACCAGATTCTAATAGTAAATGACACCTAAATTTTGCCGCACAACCTATGTGCCACTTTTAAAACAGAAATGATCCTAAATGAGAAGTTAAATTTGACAAGCTCAACATGATTGATTTTTCTACATTTTCAACACATTTATTAAGCAGAAAATTATAATCTGTCTAAAAAATATTGGTGTGAAGTAAACCAAATTGGTATAAAATGCAGGTTCTCCAAAATGCATATTTAGCATATTAATTTTTTAGATTTCTGCATGCTAAATATGGTCATTTTATTTCTTTTTTTATTGTAGAAAATTTTATAAATGCTTAAATTTCATCTAATAATTTAATGTTATATAAATAGGAAAATTACATAGATAATATAGAAATGAATTAATAACCTAATGTTATTTGCTGTATTCGAATAATAATCACTATTTATTCACATTTTTAGCAGACTTGCCTTTCACTTGGAAAAACTATACACATTTATATTTTAACCAGATATTAACCATATTTTCAGCATGAGACATGTTTTTGTTCAAGCACATAAAATTACAAAAAACAAAACAAAACCCATATAAAAATGTACTGGCAAATAGTATGTAGCGAAGTGAAATAGGGTAACACTAACAATGCTTTGAACTTTTGACTTTCAGGCTCCATATCTCACTATCCACTACTGCTTTGAACTTGAGACTACCATTAGGGATGAGCGAGTAGTGAAATATTCGGACTCGCTATACTCGTAACGAATAGGTCCTAATACTCGGGTATTCGTAATGAGTAGCGAGTCCAATGCAAGTCAATGAGTGCGAGAAAAAAATCGCACAGCACTCGCACCATGCGAGTGCTGTCTGATTTTTACGCACCAATGTCCTTTGAAAAGCCCGCAATTCACATGCAGCGATAGAATACATAGAATACATGTATACACATAGAATAGGTGTATATATACTGTATGTATGTATGTATATATATATATATATATATATATATATATATATATATATATGTCAGTGACACACATACATACAGGTCCTTCTCAAAAAATTAGCATATAGTGTTAAATTTCATTATTTACCATAATGTAATGATTACAATTAAACTTTCATATACTATAGATTCATTATCCACCAACTGAAATTTGTCAGGTCTTTTATTGTTTTAATACTGATGATTTTGGCCTACAACTCCTGATAACCCAAAAAACCTGTCTCAATAAATTAGCATATCAAGAAAAGGTTCTCTAAACGACCTATTACCCTAATCTTCTGAATCAACTAATTAACTCTAAACACATGCAAAAGATACCTGAGGCTTTTAAAAACTCCCTGCCTGGTTCATTACTCAAAACCCCCATCATGGGTAAGACTAGCGACCTGACAGATGTCAAGAAGGCCATCATTGACACCCTCAAGCAAGAGGGTAAGACCCAGAAAGAAATTTCTCAACAAATAGGCTGTTCCCAGAGTGCTGTATCAAGGCACCTCAATGGTAAGTCTGTTGGAAGGAAACAATGTGGCAGAAAACGCTGTACAACGAGAAGAGGTGACCGGAACCTGAGGAAGATTGTGGAGAAGGACCGATTCCAGACCTTGGGGAACCTGAGGAAGCAGTGGACTGAGTCTGGTGTGGAAACATCCAGAGCCACCGTGCACAGGCGTGTGCAGGAAATGGGCTACAGGTGCCGCATTCCCCAGGTAAAGCCACTTTTGAACCATAAACAGCGGCAGAAGCGCCTGACCTGGGCTACAGAGAAGCAGCACTGGACTGTTGCTAAGTGGTCCCAAGTACTTTTTTCTGATGAAAGCAAATTTTGCATGTCATTCAGAAATCAAGGTGCCAGAGTCTGGAGGAAGACTGGGGAGAAGGAAATGCCAAAATGCCTGAAGTCCAGTGTCAAGTACCCACAGTCAGTGATGGTGTGGGGTGCCATGTCAGCTGCTGGTGTTGGTCCACTGTGTTTCATCAAGGGCAGGGTCAATGCAGCTAGCTATCAGGAGATTTTGGAGCACTTCATGCTTCCATCGGCTGAAAAGCTTTATGGAGATGAAGATTTCATTTTTCAGCACGACCTGGCACCTGCTCACAGTGCCAAAACCACTGGTAAATGGTTTACTGACCATGGTATTACTGTGCTCAATTGGCCTGCCAACTCTCCTGACCTGAACCCCATAGAGAATCTGTGGGATATTGTGAAGAGAAAGTTGAGAGACGCAAGACCCAACACTCTGGATGAGCTTAAGGCCGCTATTGAAGCATCCTGGGCCTCCATAACATCTCAGCAGTGTCACAGGCTGATTGCCTCCATGCCACGCCGCATTGAAGCAGTCATTTCTGCCAAAGGATTCCCGACCAAGTATTGAGTGCATAACTGAACATTATTATTTGATGGTTTTTTTGTTTTTTTATTAAAAAACACTTTTATTTGATTGGACGGGTGAAATATGCTAATTTATTGAGACAGGTTTTTTGGGTTATCAGGAGTTGTATGCCAAAATCATCAGTATTAAAACAATAAAAGACCTGACAAATTTCAGTTGGTGGATAATGAATCTATAATATATGAAAGTTTAATTGTAATCATTACATTATGGTAAATAATGAAATTTAACACTATATGCTAATTTTTTGAGAAGGACCTGTATATCTTTATATTGCATAAAGATATAGATAGAAGATTAGCCGGTAATTCATTTGTCGGTTTCTGTAAAATCAATGCAGGAGCCGACAGGATAGGAGACATGCTTTACATACAGAAATCCATACAGAAAAGTTTGATATATAGATGTGTGTGACAAATACAATTAGTATAGTGTGTGCAAATTATGGGACTTGTATGTATTTAATAAAAGAATCTTTTCGGGGGAAAAAATGGTGTGGGCTCCTGCACAGTTTTCTATGCCAGAGAGGGAAAGCCAGCAACTGGAGGCCGATGTTTATAGCGTAGGAAAGGGTTAATACACATGGATCTTCCCAGGCTATGAATCTCAGCCCGCAGCTGTATATTTAGCCTTTACTGGCTATTAAAATAGGGGGACACCCCAAAAAAATGGCGTGGGGTCCCCCTATGATTAATAGTCAGAAAAGGCAATACAGACAGCTGCGGGCTGATATCCATAGCCTAGGAAGGGACCATGGTTATTGCCCCTGACTACAAACACCAGCTCAGAGCCGCCCCAGAAATAACGCATCTGTAAGATGTTCCAATTCCGGTACTTAGCCTCTCTCTTCCTACTGCCCTGTAGCGGTGGCATATGGGGTAATAGGGTGTTATTGTCACCTTTGTATTGTAAGGTGACATCAAGCTGGCTTAGTAATGGAGAGGTGTCAATAAAACACCTATCCATTACAACTCCTATAGTTGTTAATGGGTTAAAAAAAGACACAGCCAGAGAAAAGTCTTTTAATGAAATAAAACAGTAAACACACTTTGCCATCTTTATTGTTCTCCTAATCCATGCGGCGCCCACGATCTCCTGTAAAAAATAATAAACCAACAACATAACATAACTGTCCGGCGTTCTGTCCCACGCCGTAATCCATATCTGGGGGATATATAGTTTACAACCAGGAGCGGTGCTAATGCGACCGCCCCGGCTGTAAACCACTGATAAATGAATGAGAAGCTGCCTATGCAGCATCAGTGACTAGCGCTGATGTGACACCCCAGGAATCCGGTTGTCATATTGGTATTGCCTGCCTGGAAGCGAGAAGGAGTCCCCTTAGCAGGTAACACTTGCATACAACACTTTCCTGACTCCAGGCCAGAAGGGGGAGATCTAAACCCAGTTTCAGGGCAGCTTCCCTATAAGTTCTGGCTTGGAGGAGGAGTTAGAAGTCAGTCTGTGTGAGACAGTGAAGGGAGAAGAAGCACATGAGGAGAGAGAAACTGGGAGTGGAGCTGCGATTGAGCTCACCCCAGGATTAAGTGCAAGAAACCGGACACCGGGGTCCGAGGTTGTGTGGGAACTGTATGCCCCACAGCAGAAACCAGAGGGCAGGAGATTGCAAGTCTCCTAGCCACAACTACACCCAAAGTCACAGCAGCAGATTAGAGCCCGGAGTCACCACGAGAGAGGGATACCTGTAAAAAGGCTCAAGTTGCCTGCCATGCGGGTAGTGTTCCATCTGAGGGACAGATTGAGAGAGGGACTTGAGGAAAGTTAAAGCATCAAGAACCTAGAATTCAGCACAGGAAGGAAGGCTTCCAACCTCACCTGGCTAGGGGGATTCCGAACCACTTCCAGGCTGCCCAGATTCCAAAGATCACCTGTAATCTGTGTACCTAAACTTCAACAGTAAAAGGTAAAGAGACTGCAACCCTGTGTCCTCCAATTCTTTCCTGCACCTCAACATCTATCATCTCTTACCAACTGCAGTGGGAGCTCTGGGGACTAAGCTCTATCTGTGGGGAGCTATGCCAACTCTGCTGTAATACCATCAGCCCCAGTGGACCCCTATAAGCAGCGTTGGCCTTCCCTTGCCGAGTACCACAGGTGGCATCAAGAACATTAGACTTTATTATCCACTACACCTTTTCCCCTTTTATTGGATGCCCAGGGCCATGGACCGGGCCACCGCTACCATGACACATCTCCTTTAAGAACTGTGACAACCCCGTACCAAGTAACCCATGGTCCTAGCGGGCGCTCCACTGACATCACTGATGCTATGCTGCCTCACAGCCTGACCTGCGCTGAACTCTGGACCGTGGGAAAATGCCAGTACATTTTCCCACTGTCCAGAGTTCACCGCGGGTCAGGCTCTGAGGGTGTGCAGCATCAGTGACATCAGCGCTAGTCACTGATGCTGGCGCCAGTAGCTTCTCATTCATTCATCAGTGGTTTACAGCTGGGGCAGTCGCATTAGCACCGCTTCTGGTTGTAAACCATATATCCCCCAGTATGGATTACAGCATGGGACTGAACGCCGGACAGGTATGGTATATTCTTGTTTTGGTTTTTTTTTGCTTTTTTTTTTTTACAGGAGATCGAGGGCGTTGCATGGATTAGGAGAGCAATAAAGATGGCAAACAGTGTTTATTGTTTTATTTCATTAAAATACCTTTTTCTGGCGGCTGTCTTTTTTTTAACCCATTAACAACTATAGAATTAGTAACAGATAGATGTCTTATTGACACCTCTCCATTACTAAGCCGGCTTGATGTCACCTTACAATACAAAGGTGACATTAACCCCATATTACCCCATATGCCACTGCTACAGGGCAGTGGGCAGAGAGAGAAGCTAAGTGCCAGAATTGGCGCATCTTACAGATGCGGCATTTCTGGGGCGGCTGTGAGCTGGTGTTTGTGGCCAGGGGGGCAAATAATCATGGTCCCTTCCTAGGCTATCAATATCAGCCCGCAGCTGTCTGCATAGCCTTTTCTGGCTATTAATTATAGGGGGACCCCACATTATTTTTTTGGGGCCCCCCAATTTTAATAGCCAGTAAAGGCTAAATATACAGCTCCGGGTTGAGATTCATAGCCTGGGAAGATCCATGGGTATTCTAAGACTGATCTATGATGCTGCGCGGCCAGCCAATTATAGTAATGCCACAACCAAGAAGAGTGTGGCATTACTGTGATTGGCTAACATGCTGGGCAGGAGATCGGAATATTGCGAGGCGAGTAGTGAAATACTCGCTATAGTACCGCAAGTACCGCATTACTCGCCGAGTACCGAATACTTGCGAATATACTCGCTCATCCCTAACTACCATCATTTTATAGGCAATCATCTTGGATATCTCATACTTAAATCTGACTTGCAACTATTTATCATATGATTAGTTATGCAGATTCTTGTCATGTCACCGCATTGTTGCTGTTTTGCTCCTAAAGATCTCAATTTTAATTTTTATTACTTTGTTAGTATTTTGTAAATTCACCTTTGGCTTTCAACACTGCCTGAATCCTTTTGGCAATGCTGTCAATGAGATTCAAACATGAATGGAGTTCAAGCATGCATGCTCAACTTCATTTCCATTCATTGTCTGTGGCCCTGTGGGACTGCTGAGTACAGCACTTGACTATTTCCAGTAGTTCCATATACATTGAATGATGTTGAGGCCTCTGCTCCATTCAAAACAAGGCTGCAGAGCCCGTTTCTTAATATTTCAAAGCCATGATCTTAAGGTTATTGGTGGTCATAGTGGTCAGGACCCCAGTTATTTGCAAATTATCCCCTGTGAGACTACTTGGAATGTTTTTTCGCAAACATGGAAGATGACACTCTTTCTTGAATCCAACAAACATAGTCCCATTTTCTGTCTGGCCAGTGACAGCATTAACAACTCTTAGATCTGGTAGTACAAAATTCAACCAATGTCAGTAGAGTTGAATGACTTTTACTTTTTTTGGATCGAGTCGGGTTTTGCGAAACTTCACTTTGTCAAAAGTCGGGTTGGGTGAAATCGGCCGATTATTGCGTAAAATCGGGGGCCGACTGAAACACGAAACCCAATGCAAGTCAATGGGGAATCAAAGTCGGCAGTGAGTGGAGGACAGGAAAACACCTACAGTGCCCATTTTAATGCCAAAAACATCAATTCTTATTACTGAAGCTTGTCAATCTTAATTTACTTTATAATAATAGTTAGGCATTGAAAACTGGGGGTCATTTGGCTAACGTTGTGGGGGGGTAGGGCTGGCTCAAGATTTTCGTGGGCCCAGGAAACGCGGAATACGTCACGGCGGTGGAGCAGGGAGAGGTAAGTATTTCAACTTTGCAAGTGCTGTGATCCTGAGCAAGCAGGGGGGGCCCACTTGTTGGCATTGGCACTGGCACAGGGCCCCTCATAGTACGGCGGTGTGTTTGACGGTGGGTGGCGCCTCCCACCGGCAGAAACACTTTTGCGTACTATGAGGGGCCCTGTGCCAGTGACGTCGCCAACGAGTATACCCCCCCACCTGATGAAGGAACCTGCACTTTCATCTGCACCTTCCTCTTTGTCCCCGTGTAAGGTGGTATAGTATGTGGGAAGGGGAACCAGACTAAACTGGCGGCATTGCTTTCTTCAGTGGAGGAAAACTGTAAGGAGGGGCAGACACAGTTAGTAGCCCCAAATAATAAAGTGGGCTAAATGCAGTTCAAAATTGGTAACAGGACTAAACAGGTGGCATTGCTTTGTTCAGCGGAGGACAACTGTAATGAGGGGCAGACACAGTTAGTAAGCCCAAATAATTAAGTAGGCTAAATGCAGTTTAAAATTGGTAACATGACTAAACTGGCGGCATTGCTTTGTTCAGCGGAGGACAACTGTAAGGATTGGCAGACACAGTTAGTAGGCCCAAATAATAAAGTGGGCTAAATGCAGTTCAAAATTGGTAACAGGACTAAACAGGTGGCATTGCTTTGTTCAGCGGAGGACAACTGTAAGGAGCGGCAGACACAGTTAGTAGGCCCAAATAATTAAGTAGGCTAAATGCAGTTCAAAATTGGTAACAGGACTAAACTGGCGGCATTGCTTTGTTCAGCGAAGGACAACTATAATAATAATAATCTTTATCTATATAGCGCCAACATATTCCACAGCGCTTTACAGTTTAACAGTTTCAAACACAACAGTCATAGGTAACAATGTTAACAATACAGTAATAAAGCAAAATAAGACGAAATAAGGCGACCCTGCTCGTGAGAGCTTACAATCTACAATGAGGTGGGGAGATACAAAGTACAGGTGTGTATTTACAATGATGTATTTACAATGATGGTCCAGCCATCTTCAGGGGGTGGGGGGTAGATGGAGATAGTGAATGGGCTACACACACACACAAACATAAAATGACTGATTAGGGAACGTGATAGGCCGCTCTGAACAAATGAGTTTTGAGCGAGCGCCTAAAACTATGCAAGTTGTGGATGGTCCTAATATCTTGGGGTAGAGCATTCCAGAGGAATAAGGAGTGGCAGACACAGTTAGTAGGCCCAAATAATTAAGTAGGCTAAATGCAGTTCAAAATTGGTAACAGGACTAAACTGGCGGCACTGCTTTGTTCAGTGGAGGACAACTGTAATGAGGGGCAGACACAGTTAGTAGGCCCAAATAATAAAGTGGGCTAAATGTCTGCCAAAAAATTGTTCATAAATAAACAGGAGGCATAGCTAGGTACAGGGGTGGGCTCCTCTGCTGAGTAGGAGACAGTGGTAGTAGGCACAAAGTATTAACTGGTCTAAATGGAGGCCAGGGCCCCTGTATATTTTAACTATCATCTATCATTTCAACAAATTTGTATTGGCAGTGCCATTGAAGGATTTTGTCAGGACTCTGAACATTTTTTACCTTTTGTGCATTACTGCCCTTTTCCAAGATGGCATCTTTGGTCTCATGTGCACTGTGTCTTCCTGCTATAAAACTCCACCCCAGCCTTCAGTCTGTGCTAGAGTATTCTGCCTTGCATCCAGCTCCTGATCTCTGAATACTCCCTGGCTTTACACCTGCTCCTGTGAACCTGTGTGGTGATCCTGCTACTCTGCTCTGAGTTCCTGCTGCATACACAAGTTTCTAGTAATCCTCCTTCATCTGCTGCTCGTGTTTACTTCCACCTGCATTTGCTGGACATGTAAGCTGCTGCTGCTTTGCATTAACCTGAGACTATTAACCAGGCCTCCCTGGTTGAGCTAAGATATGATTTGAACTGCCTATAAGCATATCTATCTGTGTCTGGATTAAGACAAGGATTTATTCGTGTCAAGTATCCTCAAGAATAACTGTGCCTCATAGACTTTCTGCTTGATTGCATTTTGCTCTGAAGTTTCCTATAGACTGCTAAGCTGCGTTTGTTATTTGCACCAAGTGTTGTGGACTTCAGTTTCTCTCTGCACCTGTTTGAATCACCGTGTGATAATATAGACTTTACCACTTATAAAACTGTGTCCTGTAGTTGTCTTGTTCCACGCAAAGAGTCTCCTGAGTTATCCCCTATAATTATTACAGATTTAACAGCCCAGACTACACAGTGCTGGAGCAGGGAGAGGTAAGTATTGCAAGTGGTAGAGCACTGATCGACCTGGGGGGAACACTCTCGTGGGCGGCGGTACTGGCACAGGGCCCCTCATATTACGATGGTGTGTCTGACGTTGGTTGTGCACCACCACCGTCAGAGACATTTCATTGTACTATGAGGGACCCTGTGCCAGTGCCGTCGCCCAAGAGTGGGCACACCCACCTGTCCAGGCAAACGCCACTCGCACGGGTGCTTGCGCCAGGTGGTGACCACGGCCCTGTGGGGGGAGTCAGCCCATTTAGGGAGGTATAAAAATGGCCTATGGTGGACATTCAGCAGCTGCAAATGGAGGAATTGGAGCAGTCAGTAAGAAGAGGCCAAAGGCAAGACATTTTTCAGGCAAGCTACGTGTCAGCAGGGGAAGGTGGGGCCAAATAATTTGAAATCCATGATTGGTTCATTTTAATGAAGGTTAGATCATCAACATTTCGGGTAGCCAGACGTGTCCTTTTTTCAGTCACTATTGAACCAGCAGCACTGAAGACTCTTTCTGATAGCACACTAGCAGCAGGGCAAGCGAGCTCCTGTAATGCATATTCTGCCAATTCAGGCCAGGTGTCTATTTTAGATGCCCAGTAATCAAAGGGGAATGACCTGTGAGGGAGAACATCGATAAGGGAGGAAAAGTAGTTCGTAACCATACTGGAGAAATGCTGTCTCCTGTCACTTTGAATCGATGCAGCAGTACCTGTCGTGTCAGCGGTCATTGCGAAATCACTCCACAACCTGGTCATAAAACCCCTCTGTCCAACGCCACTTCGGATTTGTGCACCTCTAACACCTCTGCCATGTTGCCCCCTACGGCTCGTGTGAGAACCATCACCGCCGCTGTGTGCTGGAAATGCCTGAACCAAACGGTCTACAAGAGTTGCTTGTTTGGTAGCCAATATTTGCTCAAGGTTCTCATGTGGCACGATATTTTGTAATTTTCCTTTATATCGTGGATCCAGGAGGCAGGCCAACCAGTAATCGTCATCGGATATCATTTTGATAATGCGGGGGTCCCTTTTTAGGATACGCATCAAGGCTTCCCTCCTCCTCGGCTGCAGACGCCTGCTCCTTAATGTGCGTCAAACTTTGCATTAGCAGACGCATTAGTGGGAAGCTCATGCTTATGATGGCGTCATCTGCACTTACCAGCCGTGTGCATTCCTCAAAACACTGAAGGACTTGACAGAGGTATTGTAGCTTCGACCATTGCACACCAGACAACTCCATATCTGCCATCCAAGTGCCTGCCCGTGTATGTGTATCCTCCCACAAACAAATTACAGCATGCCTCTGTTCGCACAGCCTCTGAACCATGTGCAGTGTGGAGTTCCACCTTGTTGCAACGTCGATTATTAGGCAGTGCTGGGGAAGATTCAGCGATTGCTGATGGTTCAGCATACTGCTGGAGTGTACGGGCGACCGGCGGATGTGCGAGCAAAGTCTTTGCACCTTCAGGAGCAGGGCTGGTAACTCCGGATAATTTTTGAGGAATCACTGCACCACCAGGTTCAAGGTGTGAGCCAGGCAAGGTATGTGTTTCAGTTATGAAAGGGATATGGCAGCCATAAAATCCCTTCCGTTATCACTGACTACCTTGCCTGCCTCAAGATGTACACTGCCCAGCCATGACTGCGTTTGTTGCTGCAAGTACTGAGCCAGTACTTCCGCGGTGTGTCTGTTGTCGCCCAAACACTTAATTTGTAACACAGCCTGCTGACGCTTACCTCTAGCTGTTCGATAATGGGACACCTCGTGTGCAACACTGACAGCTGCGGATGGAGTGGTCGTGCTACTGCGCTCTGTGGATGAGCTTTCGCTTCTGTAGGAGGAGGAGGAGGAGGGGTGGCGAACGCCTACAGCCAACTGTTTCCTAGACCACGGGCTAGGCAGAACTGTCCCACTATGGCTGTCCCCTGTGGACCCTGCATCCACCACATTAACCCAGTGCGCCGTGATGGACACGTAACGTCCCTGGCCATGCCTACTGGTCCATACATCTGTTGTGAGGTGCACCTTTCCACTGACTGATTGACTGATTGCATGGACAATGCGGTCTTTGACATGCTGGTGGAGGGCTGGGATGGCTTTTCTCGCAAAGAAGTGCCGACTGAATAGGTCATAGCGTGGTACTGCGTAGGCCATCAGGTCTTTGAAAGCTTTGCTTTCAACCAACCGGTAGGGCATCATCTCTAACGAGATTAGTCTAGCAATGTGGGCGTTCATACCCTGTGTATGCAGATGAGAGGATGAGTACTTTCTTTTCCTAACGAGAGTCTCTTGTAGGGTGAGCTGGACTGGAGAGCTGCATATGGTGGAACTAGCGGTGGTGGAGGTGGTGGACATGGCATATTGAGAGAGGGTTGGTGATGGTATTCTTGATGTTGGCCTACATACAGTGTTTCCTACCAATAACCTTGTGATTCCCTGACTGCTTTGGCCTTGCGACGATACCTCCACATTTGCTGCTGGTGGTGTCCTAACCGGTGGACTTACAGTGAGGGAAGCAATGTAGCGGTGCTGACTACCTTCATTCTGAGCAGGTGCACCAACGGTACGTGATGTTTGGTAGTTAGTCCAGGCTTGCAAGTGCATGCTGGTTAAATGTCTACGCATGCACGTTGTATTTAAATTTTGAAGATTTTTCCCTCTGCTAAAGGTCTTTGAGCATTTCTTACAGATAACTTTTGAGTTTTGACGGATCATTCGGATCTTGGTTAAAAAATTGCCACACTGCACTCTTCCTACTATCGAATACGTTTTCAGGCATTGCACGCTGTGCTACTTTCACCGGATGGCCACGCTGTCCTAAAACTGTTTTTGTTTTTGACACACGTTTTTGGCCTGATACGAGCCTGCCAGATGACAGCTGTTGCGATGTAGATGGCTGCTGCGGATCATCCACCTCCGCTTCTGAGCTACTGGCAGCGGAACCCTCTTCCCCCAATGGCTTCCAATCTGGGTCAACAACTAGGTCATCTATCACCTCCTCTTCAATGTCATGTGCTCCTTCCTCTGTGTCACCGTGTAAGGTGCTATAGCATTCGGGACGAGGCACCATAGTCTCAACAGGGTCAGATTCTGGCTGAGTACACAGCGAGGGCAATGTAGTGATCTGAGTCAATGGAACAACATAATAATCTAGCTGTGGCTGTGCATCAGTGCACTCCATGTCCGATTCATCTTGTAATGGGCAGTTAACAATTTCCCTTTCTAACCCAGGCACGGTATGTGTAAAGAGCTCCATTGAGTAACCTGTAGTGTTGCCTGACGCATCTGCAGCGCCCCAGAGTCCTGGTCGTTGCAGTACTGTGGCTCCGCCGCTAAGGGGGGCTATGGTACGTCTGATGGCACTGAAGGAGTTCATCTGACCAGGTATCACATACACCAATACATTTCACAGTCGGGCCTCCAGGGGGAGCTAAGGGTGCTATTTATTAGGCCACTCCTCACCGTGTGGGTAAACTGGGGGTCAGGCAGGAAGTTAGGTCAGAAAGCTGACTGGGTTGGAACCAGGCAACACCTTGTGGCAGGGGGTGTTGCGGGGAAGATTCGGTAGGGTCCCTGTCAGGTTTGGGACCCTGACAGAGGCCTGGCAACAAGAAAGAACGTCACGGGACCGTGCCTGCTCAGCATAGCGGCGGTGCCCTAAGAAAGGATCAGAAGCGAGATATATTGTGCTGAGTGAGAAACGAGATCAAAGCAAGAAGGAGAATACCAGTAGGAGTCGTGCTGTAAGACCGAGGCAACATCCTACTGAGGCGCACAACCGGCGGCCGGAACGCCGAGGAAGTATTCATATATCTAGCTCCAAGCAATACTTCAAACCAACGGCAGGACAGTCAGTCACAGGCGGGCTGTCTCACCTAAATCACCTATGCAGACTTGGGGGGCAACCTGTGGAGAGGGGCGACTCTAGGGTCCCGGAAGAGCTCCGAGCCTACCCGTCATACGGGTGCGTCCCAACCATAACACCGGGAGGGACGGAGGATTAGCAGGACATCATCTAATCGAGTTGTTGTGAGGGAACACGAGAAACAGACACAACAGTTGTGGGGACTATCCCGTAAGCACAGCAGGGGAGGACCACAACACATAGCGTTAGCAGGAAGGCACAGATTTCCACCTGCAAGAAGAACTCTGGAGGTGCCATCGGACCGGCCGGACTTGCGCAGCCTGGTGAACCGTATTCCGGACTGAGGACCCAGAGACCTTCAGTAAAGAAATAAAGAGACTGCAACCTGGTGTCCTCGTTATTTACTGCACCGCACCACCACCACTATCTACATCTATCACTGTACGCCCCTCAGCAGGGTCACGGACCGGGTCTAGCCACCGTGACAACCCCAGAGCAGAGACTCAGAGGCCCGGTACCGGGTACCCCTCGGCCCTGCGGCAGTGGGGGCACTACAACTTGGCGTCACGAACAGGATCTACTTAAGCCTGAGGAATCAGGTCATGTGTGTCTTGGAACTGTGATTTACTATACTTGGACTGTACTTTATTGCAAAGACTGTGTGCTGCCATTACTACAAGGATTGCCGCCAAAACCGCCGCCATTGCAGCGCTGAGGAGAAGCGCAGGAGAAGAAGAGGGGCGTGGAGTGGGCGTAGACAAGCTGGAGAGCGCGAACGACAATGGCCGCCCAGTCTAAATATTTCTGCACCGTGAGGATGTGTCCTTCAGCAGCAGAAATCCGCCTCCTAATCCTCAATGGAGGGCGGAGACAGAGAAAACGAAACCGCCCACGAAGGAGAGAGCGGGAAAAGAACCAGGAAGCGACTCACGTGGAGGACGCCATGGCCAGCAGCTCGGAACCCGAATGTGGGGTGGAAGCAGAAGTCTCCCCCAACTACCCGGACGAGTACCGCAGCCACTACTCCACAGACAACGCTGATCTTTTGCAGGCTGAGATGGGAGACCTGATTCACCAGCTCCTTCAGCTGAACACGGGGGCCCAGGCTCCGCACCAGGTAGCGCCGGAAGGAAGTCCTCTGACATCGGATCCTGTACCGCTACCGGAGTTGTTGCTGAGGCCCTCGCGGACACCGCCAGCGGAACCCACTGCGGAGGAGGAACCTGCATTGGCTGGTGAGTCCGTCGACCCTGTCCCGCCGGCGGAGGGCTTGTTAATAGGTCCCGTTGCGGCACCCCCTCTCCCTGGGACCCATAGACTCCAACGCCTGTTACCATGGGAGGAGGCAACGGGCATGGAACACCGCCTGAAGGCCCCGATCGCGCCAAACACCCTGTTGTGTGAGACCCGTGCGGAGCGCACGGTATACCGCTGGGTGAACCCAGGATCCGACCTCATGGGGTTCCCCGGGGTGAAGACACGGGAAGGGGAGATGGTGCAGGCCCTGAGCTGGGAGGAATACCAGGCCCAGCTGGAACAGCAGTGGAAGGAGAAGGAAAAGGAGTACCAGGCCGGGCTGGAGGCCTACCATCAGAAAGACTTGGCGGTCAAGGACCGGGCCCGCAAGGACCCCACCGCTCACCAGGCCCCGCGCAGGCAGGGCATCATCACCACCTTCAAGCTCCGCGGAGGCTGGGGCTTCATTAAAGAGCCGGGTCTGTATGCGGAGGTGTTTGTAAACCGAAGGGATGTCGAGTCGCATCTCAGAGAGGGCCACCCAGACCGGGATCTCTACCCGGGGAATGAAGTCTCATACACCAGGCACTTTGGGGAAAAGGGGTGGTTTGCCCTGAATGTCCGCAAGAGGCAGACCCCTGTGAAACCCCCGATTAAAGTGCCAGTGAAGCTAACCCCTGTAGCCAAGGTGCCCCCTTGTGGTCAGCCCATGGTCATTACCAGGACCACCGAGGTCACCCCCACGTGCACTATGGTCAAGACCACGACATGCAGCATTGTCACCTCCACCACCCTCGTGGCCAGGGAGGCACCTCTTCCGGTGGGTGGTGCCCGTGCTGCTCCAGAACTGAAGACAGTGGGTACGCAGACCCCCAGGTGGGACAACACGTCCCCTTATGCAGTACCAGGCGGTGCGCAATACCCTAGGGGGTTGCCTCCGCCGGTGTTACCTCCTGAGTGGTTCAAGTAACTTATACACTGCAGAAATGCTTTAATGACTGTAAATAGTTCATTGTTTTCCTCTGCTATGTTGCTGCTAAAACCCGTAGGGGTTAGTGGTGAGTCCTCCTAGGAGCCATACAGAGATGGCTCAGTAATCTCCAACTGAAGGAAAAACATGTTCTATACTGTGTATAGTAGTGGAAGGACAGAAGGCTCGGGCTGAAAGGAGCTGTCCTGTAATAGAAAGGAGAGGCAGTAGGTCTGGAGCCGTTAGGACAGGCGGTCCTGCAGACATAAAGTAGGAGAATGTAGCACAGTTGCTTAAGCCTTATAATGTGTTATAAGAAGGTCTTTAGTGGATTCAGAGTGTACATCCTTAAAGGCAATGTTGAATTAATGTTTAAAATTTTGCACTTAGTAGAATACCCGGTTGGGTAAGAAAAGTTATTTGAAAGTATTTAACCATGTTTGTAACGTTTAAGTTTCCTCACCTCCCATAAAGGGAAGCTATGTTCAAATATGCTTATTGTTATTGCACTCACAAAAATTGTATGTCTTTTTGCTGACATGTATTGTTGTTTTCTTCCCAGTCCCGGAGTACTGGATATAACCGGGGCGGAGTGCAGCGCCCCAGAGTCCTGGTCGTTGCAGTACTGTGGCTCCGCCGCTAAGGGGGGCTATGGTACGTCTGATGGCACTGAAGGAGTTCATCTGACCAGGTGTCACATACACCAATACATTTCACAGTCGGGCCTCCAGGGGGAGCTAAGGGTGCTATTTATTAGGCCACTCCTCACCGTGTGGGTAAACTGGGGGTCAGGTAGGAAGTTAGGTCAGAAAGCTGACTGGGTTGGAACCAGGCAACACCTTGTGGCAGGGGGTGTTGCGGGGAAGATTCGGTAGGGTCCCTGTCAGGTTTGGGACCCTGACAGAGGCCTGGCAACAAGAAAGAACGTCACGGGACCGTGCCTGCTCAGCATAGTGGCGGTGCCCTAAGAAAGGATCAGAAGCGAGATATATTGTGCTGAGTGAGAAACGAGATCAAAGCAAGAAGGAGAATACCAGTAGGAGTCGTGCTGTAAGACCGAGGCAACATCCTACTGAGGCGCACAACCGGCGGCCGGAACGCCGAGGAAGTATTCATATATCTAGCTCCAAGCAATACTTCAAACCAACGGCAGGACAGTCAGTCACAGGCGGGCTGTCTCACCTAAATCACCTATGCAGACTTGGGGGGCAACCTGTGGAGAGGGGCGACTCTAGGGTCCCGGAAGAGCTCCGAGCCTACCCGTCATACGGGTGCGTCCCAACCATAACACCGGGAGGGACGGAGGATTAGCAGGACATCATCTAATCGAGTTGTTGTGAGGGAACACGAGAAACAGACACAACAGTTGTGGGGACTATCCCGTAAGCACAGCAGGGGAGGACCACAACACATAGCGTTAGCAGGAAGGCACAGATTTCCACCTGCAAGGAGAACTCTGGAGGTGCCATCGGACCGGCCGGATTTGCGCAGCCTGGTGAACCGTATTCCGGACTGAGGACCCAGAGACCTTCAGTAAAGAGGTAAAGAGACTGCAACCTGGTGTCCTCGTTATTTACTGCACCGCACCACCACCACTATCTACATCTATCACTGTACGCCCCTCAGCAGGGTCACGGACCGGGTCTAGCCACCGTGACAACCCCAGAGCAGAGACTCAGAGGCCCGGTACCGGGTACCCCTCGGCCCTGCGGCAGTGGGGGCGCTACACATCCTTCACTTTTGGTTTGGGTGAAGGACACAAGGAAACGTCTTGTTCCTGACCGGGAGCATCCACTGACGACTCGCTGCTTTTATATTTGGAACTTTCTGAAGAGGAGGCGAAAGAGCTAGAGGCTGAGTCAGCAAGGAAAGCCAAAACTTTTTCCTGCTGCTCCAGTTTTAAAAGCGGTTTTCCTACGCCAAGATAAGAGAGCCTTGGAGGCCTTATGTTGCCAGACGATGACTCTGTCTGAACAACTCGAGCCTTAGTTGCTATTTTGCTTTTCCCACTACCACCAAATGCTCCACCACCACCATCAGTACCAGCGGGCAACGACCGCCCACGGCCTCTTCCACCAGACTTCCTCATTTTTGGGAAAATCTAACCAAAATAACAACCGTTATATGGTACTGTAAAACAAGGTAGAAGGTGTATATAAACTTGTTGAGAATTTAAATCTCCCTTTTTTTTTGGGAGACTGCACCAAAACACAGGCCCAGTGTATAACACAACACAATGTAAGTGGCAGAACGTGGCTGGCTGATATATGACAAACTAACAGAACTGACTTATATCCACTTTGTGACAATCTGAATGTCCCTTTTTTTGGGGGGAGACTGCACCAAAACTCAGGGCCAGTGTATAACACAACACAATGTAAGTGGCAGAACGTGGCTGGCTGATATACGACAAACTAACGGAACTGACTTATATCCACTTTGTGACAATTTGAATGTCCCTTTTTTGGGGGGAGACTGCACCAAAACTCAGGCCCAGTGTATAACACAACACAATGTAAGTGGCAGAACGTGGCTGGCTGATATACGACAAACTAACAGAACTGACGTATATCCACTTTGTGACAATTTGAATGTCCCTTTTTTGGGGGGGAGACTGCACCAAAACTCAGGGCCAGTGTATAACACAACACAATGTAAGTGGCAGAACGTGGCTGGAAGATATATGAAAAAAACCTCCCTACAATGATCTCAGGACAAGTATGGCAGCTAGCAATAAAAAGGACTGCTGCACACAAAAGTGTGGACAAATAAACAAGATAACTGCAGAAAGGAGCAACAGGATTTTTGCTTTTAAAAAAGCAGTGGGTTTGCACAGCAGCGGTGCAAACAGCAATGCAGCTATCAGGGAGCCTTATAAGGCAGCCTAATAAGCTACAGATACCCACCACTGTCCTTGCAAAAAAAAGGTGGTGTTGGACAGTGGAAATCGCTACAGCACAAGCGGTTTGGGGGTTAAACTTCCCTCCCTAACTATATCTCTTCTTCTGATGAAGCTGCAGCAACCTCTCCCTATGCTACGATCGGCAGAAGTAAGATGGTGGTCGGCGTGCACGCCCCTTTATAGCCCCTGTGATGCCGCAGAAAGCAAGCCAATCACTGTCATGCCCTTCTCTAAGATGGTGGGGACCGAGACCTATGTCATCACGCTGCCCACACTCTGCGTCCTCCTTCATTGGCTAAAAAATGGCACTGAACGCGTCATATGAAACGCGACTTTGGCGCGCAGATCGGCGACCTCATGGCCGATCCCACACTAAGATCGGGTCGGGTTTCATGAAACCCGACTTTGCCAAAAGTCGGCGATTTTTTTAATTTGTCCGATCTGTTTCGCTCAACCCTAAATGTCAGGATTTTGGACATGTATGAGGTGATCACAACAAATTTTGGAACTCTTCAGTGTTCTGGAGGTGACCTGTGCAGGACTTCCCAGGTGAAAATCCATTGTTTTCAGATGTAACGAGTACTGTGTTTCATGCCTATATTGGGTATCATTCTTATGCTTCCATGTCAACAAGTGATTCACAGCAGATTTTGCATTAAACAGGTTCTTTGAAGCTTACAAAGACTCAAATGGTCTTGTAGTATCTCATGTGCCTTTGGTGCACTGTACGTTATGCTCTTTTCAATGGTTTCCTCTTTCCTGCCAAGTGTTGTGTTCTACAAGGGTTACAGTACCCTCTTTGCAACTTCCATGTGACATGAAAGATATGAAACAATTCCATCCAGTGACAACTTCTCCTGCCTTCCCCAGCAATAGAAAATTCTCATTGCCAGTCCCCTTCTGTCTGCTCTCTGTAATTTTTATCAGCAGTGTTCCAGCTGCTTGTCACCCACTCAGCAGTCCGCTCTAAGAAAAGCCATTAAAGAGCTATTTAGAGAAAGCTCAGCACTCCATTAATACAAACCACAGACTCATTACATTGCATTACCCACCAGGGCTAACTTTCTGGTAGACACATGGGCAAGACATTTCTGAAAACTCATCAATGGGTAACTATGTCATAAAGGTGTGGAAGCAACAATCCATTATTTTTATATATTTACTAAAATTTTCTACAATTATCAGGCTCTTATTGGCTAATATTGGGAACAAATATTCTTTAGTGTTTTATCATTGGTTAATGTTTTTAAATCCGGAATGAGGTACTTTAGATATGTTTGCTTCAAGGTCACCGCCATGTACCATTTATATTACTGATGATGAACTATGTGGCAAAAGGGATCCTATGGGCTCAGGTTTAAAACATACATATGGAGCGCCCCATAGGACCGTGGGGATACTCGGTACCGGGCCAGTCAGTTTCTTAAAGGGCATGTGTCACTGCAGCGGTGACCCGGTCCATGGCCCTGGGCGTCCAATTAAAAGGGTGAAATAAAAATTATGAAAGTTGGCAAATGGGAATAAAGTCTGTATAGGGAAAGGGGATAAAGGGAATGTTCGTGACATCACCTGTGGTACTCGGCTAGGAATGGCCAACGCTGCTAAAAGGGACCACTGGGGACGATGGTAGTGCAGCCGTGATGGTTCTGCTCCCCACAGATAGAGCTTAGTCCCCAGGGCAGTTAAATATGTTTTGTAGAGTTCTGATGGTGGTAGTGATGGTGCATTGCAGGCGTCACAGGAAGAATTGTGGGGACACAGCCAGGTGAAGTATTCATGTTTTACTTACAGTCAGATGTTATTCCCCAGGTGGGGTGCTGTGTCCTCCAGGTGAGCGGTCCAGGAAATTCTCCAGTAAATTGTGGCAACTCTCCAGAACCCCCCTTTTTGTATGCCTTTTCTGGACGTCTCTCTATGCTGTTTCCACTCTTCCTGCCCAGCGCCTCACCCTCAATGTCCTAAGCCAGCAACCACGAACCTGGTCGGGCGATGTCCTCTGAGTCCCCTGGGTTCTATCCGGCTGCCTTTTTAGCCTGTTCTGGGTGCATGTGGCTGTGGCTCTTACAGACGCCACAGCCTCCAGATTTCCAGTTAAGACTTGAAGTTCTTCTACTAGATCAGGGGCCGGTTCCCCTTTCTGCGACCTGGTCCCCCCAACCTGCCCCATGGGTGGCTTCTGCACTTCCCATGCCCCTGAGACCCCATTTTCTCCTTCCTGGGAGCTTCCTTCCTTTGTTTTCCATCCACTCAAGAGCTGCAGATCTATTCATCTGCTCAGCTCCACTTCTCCTCACAGACTCTTTAACTCATCCCTCCTGTCTCCCCTGACAACTCCTCACTCTCGACCAACACCTTCTACCTAATCCCAACCTGGCCTGGGGAGGTCTGGTGTTGGGTGCAAATGTTAGGGTTCTGTACAGTGTCCCCTCCTTACCAGAGAGTTGGGGTACTACACCTCTGGATGAGATGTAGTACCTCTGTAGTGACTGGACCTTCAGGGGTGCCACATAAGCTCAAAAAATTGCATTATGATCACTTGTATTTCACATATCTATAATCGATCTCCCTACTCCATCCAAGGTTATAGTTATTGCATGTCATACCAAATTATGTAATAGTTAATTAGGGAGGAGATTACTAATACGCCACCCAAAATATAATCTTAGGAGACATGATGTTGGAAAGGTGAATCCTCACCTCATAAACATCTCTAGTATTTGACCTTTTCTGACCTTTGACTCTGCAAAACCTCTTACTGTCGCTCTGAATCATTTTAATCTGGACTATTGCCGCTCTACTAATACTCTACTACTAATTGGTTTAACTTTCTAAACTCTCCTCTCTCCAATCCATCCTGAATGCTGCAGCCAAGATCATATTCCTGTCCAACAGCTACACTGATGCCTCCACCTCATCCCGCTACCGAGTACAATACAAACTTATCACTCTCACCCACAAAGCTCCCCACAGCTATGCACCACCCTACATCTCCTCTCTCATCTCTGTCTAATGACCTAAGACTAACTTCTTCAACAATCTCAACCTCCAAGTTCCGTCTCCAAAATGTCTCTCATGCTACACCAATTCTCTGGAATGCACTACCCCAGACAATTCAATTAATTCCCAGTATCCTTCATTTTAAGTCTGCTGTTAACACACATCTCTTTAAAGAAGCACTCCCATGAAAGTTTTTACATTTAGTATATTGCTGTCATTTTATATAGCACTGTGTACTTACAATTGATCATTTGCCTTTCTACCCAGCTAGTTCTTCTGTTTCCATTAGTTCTATGACATCATGTAATTAATAACTGATTAGCTGAACCCTTCTAAGCTCTATGTAGACACAGGAGGTCAATTTTACCTGCACAAGTCATGAGTCACTGCAAAGGTCTTTGGCAGGAGGAGGAGCAGAGCAGCCCGGTCAGGAATTGAAGAGGGGAATGATAAATGCAGGGAATATAGACTTCTTGTTTCTACATAGAGCAGATAAAAAAGAATAATTAACTGGGAAGAAAGGCAAAGTGAACAATTGTAAGTACACATAATGAATGCAATATATTAGAGGATAAAAACGTTGATGTGAGTGCTTCATTAGACTAGCCTCTCACCTCACCTTACTTACCTATCTACTCCCTTTTTGCCCTTCCAAAATTTTCCTTAGCATCAGATTCCTCATAGCATCTGTTCACACACCCTCCATATACTTGTAAACATACTGGCTGGTGACAAATTCGTGCAGCGTATTTTGAATACCATATTTATTATATTGATGACTGGACCATACATGACAAGCATTTTTTACCATTTACCTTTTGCATTCTCCCATTTCCTCATAGATTGTAAGCTTGTGAGCAGGATCCTCACTCTTCCTGATAGTTTACTTATGTGTTACCAGCTGGTTTCAACTGAATGTGCGCATATTCAGTTGAAATGTATACGGTGCATAAAGTCCGCACCGCAATAGTTAACTTGGCCGCCGACTTATCAGAGGACGGTGACTGACGTCAGTGCGTCGGTCGCAGGCAGTGAATGACAGTGACCTCAACAGGCACAATGATATCAGCCACTGGCCTTTGATAGGTCGGCAGCCAATTTAACATGACCGCACCTGATCTGAAGGGAGAGGACGTGGCACCAGGAGCGCAGGCAGGTAAAACTATTTTTTTTGCTTTATTTCTCTTCTGTATATGCGGCATGACATGGGGCCAGGCACATGGGGCCAGGTGCATAGGGCTAAGACCAGGGACATGGGGCCAGGGGCGTTGAGCCAGGACTTGGGGTCAGAACCAGTCACATGGGACCATGGACACAGAAGTAGGGGCTTGAGTCCAGGACATGGGGCCAGCACAAGGGACATGAGGCCAGTACACGGGACATGGGGACAGCAAAAGGGACATGGGACCAGCACAAGGAACCTGGGGGTCAAAACAAGGGATCTGGATTCTAATATAAGGGACATGGCTGCCAGCACAAGGGACATGGAAGCCAGCACAAGGGACCTGGAGGCCCGCACCAGGGACATGGGAGACATGGAAGCCATCGGCAGGGACATAGAAGCCAACACCAGGGACATGGGGCCAGCACAATGGACCTAGGGGCCAGCACAAATGACCTGGGGGTCAGCACAAGAGACCTGGGGCCCTACACCAGGGACCAACACCAGGAACCTGGGGGCCAGCATCAGTGACATGGTGGCCAGCACTAGTGACACAGGGGCCCAAGATGGGGGACATTATTAAAGAGGTCAGGCTGAGGAACTTATTTACTGTACTGTAAGGAGGCCAAAATGAGGAACCCACATTATTAGTTTATCTGATCATCGCCTGTGTGTAGCAGAGTAGATCAGAGTACTGCAGGTTCTAGTCTCCTATGGAAACTATTGAAGCATGCAAAAAGGAAAAAAAAGAGTTTATAAAAATATTTAAAAAATAAAGCAAAAATATAAAAGTTCAAATCACCACTCTTTCACCTCATTGAAAATTAAGCAATTTAAAAAAAATCAAATATACACACATTTGGTATCACCGTGTTCAGAATCATCCCATCTATCAATATAAAAAAATAATTAACCTGATCACAAAACCGTGTAACTAGAAAAAAAATTCAAAACATGAGAATTACATTTTTTGGTCGCCGCTACATTGAAATAAAATGCAATAACAGGTAATCAAAAGATTGTATCTACACCAAAATTGTATCAATAAAAACATCAGCTCAGTGCACAAACAATAAGCCCTTAGCCCACCTAAGATCACGACAAATAGAGATGCTACGGGTCTCGGAAAATGGAGCCATTTTTTGTTTACCAAAGTTAGGATTTTTTTCCTACCACATAAATAAGAAATAACCTAGACATGTTTGGTGTCTGTGAACTCATAATGACCTAGAGAACCATAATGGCAGGTCAGTTTTAGCATTTAGTGAGTATGGTAAAAAAAAAAAAAACAACAACTGTGGAATTGCACTTTTTAAATTTTTTTTAGCACACTTGGATTTTTTCCCCGTTTTCCAGTACATGATATGTTAAAACCAATGGTGTCGTTCCAAACTACAACTCGTCCCGCAAATAACAAACCCTCACATGGCCATATTGATGGAAAATTAAAGAAGTTGTGGCTCTGGGAAGACGGGGAGCAAAAAATGAAAACGCAAAAATGGAAATGCCTCTGGTCGTTAAGGGGTTAATGCACATTACTGTAATAGTACATCCCAGTTATGGTGGCACCCAGTAGATGTGCAGGAGCCTCCTGTGTGTTACAGTGAAAGCTCCACTATACCGGGAATAATGGTTAACAGGTATTTGAATATAGCTGTAAGGTGGGCCCCTAGGGTCAATTCCTCGTTTGGCCCCAGACACCCCAGTCCGACGCTGATTGCAGTGTATTGTATAGGCGATCAATCAATCACAAATTTAAGTTTAGCCTAGTTTGAAATAACTTCGGGAGTGGGAAGAGAGGGGCTAAGTGCCAGAATAGGCGCATCTTCCAGATGTGCCTTTTCTGGGGTGGCTGGGGGCAGATGTTTTTAGCCGGGGGGGGGGCAATAACCATGGACCCTCTCTCGGTTATTAATAGCTGCCCTCAGTCACTGGCTTTCCCACTCTGGCAGAGAAAATTGCGCAGGAGCCCACGCCAGTTTTTTCCGCGATTTAACCCTTTATTTTAACAGAGCCCCCAAATTTTGCACACAGACTCTACTAACATTAGTAGTGAGGAATATGCAAAACAAAAAGGAACATGAAATGGTTTACTATATGTAACCATGTCTCATATCCTGTCGGGTTTGGGAAGGAGATAGCAAAAGCCGAATTGAATTACTGGCTTTTCTGCTATCTTGCGCGGTGTTCTAGAATTTTTTGCATGATACACCACTTGCTTGAAAACTGGTTTAAAAACATTGATAAATGAATAAATGAACTTCCCTTAACAGTGAATGTATTGAATATACATCTAAAATGGTATTATATTAATATTATCTTAATATCTAATAAATTCTTGAAGAAAGGGTATCTATTAGGAATCTGTCACCAGGTTATTGCTACCCCATCTGAGAGCAGCATGTGTAGGAGCATAGACCCTGATTCCAACAATGTATTATTTACTGGGCTGCTTGTTGTAGCTTTGGTAAAATATCTTTTTTCTCTGCTGCAGATCTACCAGTCCTCTGAATGCTGAGCTCTCTATAACCCCGCCCACACCTCTGATTGGCAGTCTTCTATGTAAACTGTGCATAGGCAGAAAGCTACCGATCAGTGGTGGGGTGGAGTTATACAGAGCTCATGAATATAGAGGACTACCTGTCAGAAGGTTTTACTAGTTCGCTAGTGATAATATCCTGTTGATAAAACAATGATTTTATCAAAACTACAGCAGCCAAGTAAGTGACATATCCCTGGAATCAGGGTCTCTTTCTCTACATTATGCTGCTCTCAGATCAGGTGGCAAAAACCTGTTGACAGATTCTTTTTAAAGTTTATTTCTCCTGTGTGATTTTAGATTGTCTAATAATCATATTGTGTTGACAGTAGGTGAGTTAGTGAATTATACAGTCGTTGTAAAGTCAGGAAAAACTAACCCAAATTGCTACAGCAAAACATTTTAACACAGTCATATCATTAGCTCCAACCGGCAGCTTTAGGATTAATGGAGAATCGAAAAACCGAAGATATAATCTTTTTACAAGTAATTCTGCATACTTTTTTTTCAAATGAGGGTCATGAGGCCCCGCTTACCCAACTGATAGCTGGATGCCCCCTGTAGATCAACATATTAATCTGTAAATTGTTGTAGGTAATGAATATGGATGGGCCGCATGCAAATATAGAGATAGCCATAGCCAGCACTTTCTAGACTTTGTGCTGTATTTATGGGCAATGGTGAAGGAACAATAAACATTGAAAATCTTACATTGTAAAATTAAGAAACTGAAGCATAGGCAGTATGAAAAAATACTGTTCGGTTTTTGACATTGTTTTTCATTGACCTGTAATAAAGATTTAATGAAAGTAAGAACAAATAATGAAACATATTGTTATAAAGGTAGACCTTATGGTTGTTGAACTATTTTTCCATTAAAGGGAATCTGTCGGTCTACTGAAGCCTAAAAAAGACACCCAAAGTGCAATTTACATGTGAATCCAGTGTCCCAATAATGTGTCTGATGCCCGAGTCAATAGCTGTTATTATTGGGAAAATATACTTCTAGTGGCATCCTCGGCATATGAAAGTACACCTGACAAGTCCGGGGTAAGGGGGACACATTTTGATTTTCTTCTCTTTTTTTTGGCATTTAAATAATTTTATAATTTGATAGATTGAACTTTTATGGAAACGATGAAACCAAATGTTTATTTATTTTAATTGGGAAAAAGGTGATTTAAACTTTTTTTACATTTTTATTAATTTTTAAATTATATTTTAGTCCCCCTAGGCAACTGAAATTTGCGACCGTTTGATCATTTGTATTATATACTGCAATATTAAGGAATAGTAGAATATTGTGAAATTATCTTTCTTGTATAAAGCCCAGCCACTGACGAAGACGGCAGTGATGGGTGTGTTCACTCAGCTGCCATTGCAACCCATCAACTAATGATAGGCTATGTAATAACTTATTGATGGATGGGCGTCGGAACACAGGACCCTACATCGATCAGCAGAAGGGGTACTTTTATCCCTGACAAGGCATGTCCTGACCGCCGCTCCATTCATTCCTTATGGGACTGCCCAGAACTGCGCTTGGCTTTTTTCGGCAGCCCCATGAATAGAATGGAGGTTGGGCATGAGCACTGCTGCTTCATTATAATGGGGATAAAAGTACCCCATTCTGCTCCAGGGGTCGGACCATCACCGATCTATACTTTATCACCTATCTTCATTAGACAACCACTTAACAGTTTTAAGATATCTATGTTCAAATGGTGTCTGCAGACACTACACATTTTTATTTTACTGATAAAAAAAAATCTTGCTCAGTTTTTATCAGGATGTGACTTCTTCGATACAAATAAATAGTTATTTTTTTAATCATTTTTATATTTTTTGCTTTTGTCAACCCACCCAAACAGTTTTTTGAAACACAAAGAATCCAAACAATGAAGCAAGGCCTAATGTATAACCAGTGACATTTTACATGTTCACTATGAGAGTGGCAGGCTCTCCAAGTGTTGCCTGGTACATATAGAGCATTGCCATCCATATAGTCTAAATACGACATAGATCATACTGAATCGCTGACAGTAACAAATGGTTCTCATAGCATGCTAGTGTTGGTATAGCAGATTGGAATGGCATTTCAGTAATTATTGTTATCCATCACTGACATCGACACAGGCTATGCACAAGACCTTGGATGGGAGCAGACATGTGAGCAAGTTGTCTTGAAAAACTGGGCTTCCACTAACCCCTTTAGGAGTGGACGTAATATTTGCATTACTCAAAATCCTATAAAGTGGATCTATTCATCTTTGCCATAGAGATTAAGTAATCTGGAAGCAATGCTGCCTTAGGTGACAAAGCAATCTCCAAAGAATTTGGAGTCAGATTGTGTAGAAATGGAGGAAATTAAAGACCATTATTACCATTTCCAGGCGTGGTCAACCAACAAAAATTACTCCAAGAGGAAGGCATTAGTGATGAGCGAGTATACTCGTTGCTCGGGTTTTCCCGAGCACGTTCGGGTGATCTCCGAGTATTTGTAAGTGCTCGGAGATTTAATTTTCTTCGCCGCAGCTGAATGATTTACAGCTGATAGACAGCTTGAATACATGTGGGGATTCCCTAGCAACCAGGCAACCCCCACATGTACTCAGCCTGACTAATACAGTTGTGGCCAAAAGTATTGACACCCCTGCAATTCTGTCAGATAATACTCAGTTTCTTCCTGAAAATGATTGCAAACACAAATTATTTGGTATTATTATCTTCATTTAATTTGTCTTCACTGAAAAAACACAGAAAGAATTGTCCTGAAGCCAAATTGGATATAATTCCACACCAAACATAAGAAGGGGGTGGACAAAAGTATTGACACTGTTCGAAAAATCATGTGATGCTTCTCTAGTTTGTGTAATTAATAGCACCTGTAACTTACCTGTGGCACCTAACAGGTGTTGGCAATAACTAAATCACACTTGCAGCCACTTGACATGGATTAAAGTTGACTCAACCTCTGTCCTGTGTCCTTGTGTGTACCATATTGAGCATGGAGAAAAGAAAGAAGACCAAAGAACTGTCTGAGGACTTGAGAAACCAAACTGTGAGGAAGCATGAGCAATCTCAAAGCTACAAGTTCATCTCCAAAGACCTGAATGTTCCTGTGTCTACCGTGCGCAGTGTCATCAAGACGTTTAAAGCCCATGGCACTGTGGCTAACCTCCCTAGATGTGGACGGAAAAGAAAAATTGACAAGAGATTTCAACGCAAGATTGTGCGGATGTTGGATAAAGAACCTCGACTAACATCCAAACAAGTTCAAGCTGACCTGCAGTCCGAGGCTATAACAGTGTCGACCCGTACTATCTGTCGGCATCTGAATCAAAAAGGGACTGTATGGTAGGAGACCCAGGAAGACCCCACTTCTTACCCCGAGACATAAAAAAGCCAGGCTGGAGTATGCCAAAACTTATCTGACCAGAGAACATTCTTCCAAAATGTTTTAAGCTTTTTCAGGTGAGACAAAAGTAGAGCTCTTTGGGCAAAGGCATCAACATAGAGTTTACAGGAGAAAAAAGAGGCATTCAAAGAAAAAAACACGGTCCCTACAGTCAAACATGGTGGAGGTTCCCTGATGTTTTGGGGTTGCTTTGCTGCCTCTGGCACTGGACTGCTTGACCGTGTGCATGGCATTATGAAGTCTGAAGACTACCAACAAATTTTGCAACATAATGTAGGGCCCAGTGTGAGAAAGCTGGGTCTCCCTCAGACGTTATTGGTCTTCCAGCAGGACAATGACCCAAAACACACTTCAAAAAGCACTAGAAAATGGTTTGAGAGAAAGCACTGGAGACTTCTAAGGTGGCCAGCAATGAGTCCAGACCTGAATTCCATAGAACACCTGTGTAGAGATCTAAAAATGGCAGTTTGGAGAAGGCACCCTTCAAATATCAGGGACCTGGAGCAGTATCATTGATGGTTACCGGAAGCGGTTGGTCGCAGTTATTTTGGCTAAAGGTTGTGCAACCAAGTATTAGGCTGAGGGTGCCAATACTTTTGTCTGGCCCATTTTTGAAGTTTTGTGTGAAATGATCAATCTTTTGCCTTTTGCTTCATTCTCTTTTGTGTTTTTTCATTTAAGACAAATTAAATGAAGATAATAATACCAAAGAATTTGTGTTTGCAATCATTTTCAGGAAGAAACTGAGTATTATCTGACAGAATTGCAGGGGTGTCAATACTTTTGGCCACAACTGTAGCTGTAAATCATGCAGCTGCATCAACAAAAACTAAATCTCCAAACACTAAAAAATACTCGGAGATCACCCGAGCAACGAGTATACTCGCTCATCACTAATGCCTTCCTCTGGGAGTAATTTGTTGGTTGACCACTCCTGGAAATGGTAATAATGGTCTTTAATTTCCTCCATTTCTACACAATCTGACTCCAAATTCTTTAGAGAATGCTTTGTAACTTTTTCCAGCCTGATGACCATCAGCAGCTCTTCTCCTTTGGTCTTCAGAAATCTCCTTTGTTCATATCATGGTACACTTCCGCAAACATATGTTGTGAAGATCAGACTTTGATAAATCTCTGTTTTTTTGTTTTTTTTTAAAAACTCACACCTGATTATCATGTCATTGATTTTAAAAACCAGACTCCAATTTCACCTTCAAGTTATCAAATCCTGAAGCTTCACATACTTTGTCACTCACATATGTCATATTGGATAATTTTCCTCAATAAAAAAACATTACAAACTCTAATATTTTTTACTTATTTGTTTGATTCAGAGCTCTTTAACTAGTTATAAGACTTGTGTGAAAATCGTGCCGTATGTAATTTTAGATCAAATTTACACAGAAATTTGGGAAATTCCAAACGGTTCACAAACTTTCAAGCACCACCTGTTTTATATCATTTGCATTTACAAGAAACAACAATCGCATTATAATACATGTTTATACGTTATAGGGTTCAATACATACAGCAGACAAAATGATCAAGCAAAATGTGAACAGAGCTTGACTGAAGAGAAACTGTATCATCCAAAAAAAACTATAAAATAGTCATAAAGTCTCAGGAATTAAATATAAAAATAAAGAAAATGAAAATAATTAATTAATAAATAAATAATAACACCAGCATCATATAAGCCTGTTCTGTCACTGATTGTTTCAAATTGTATTTGGGTAATTAATAGAATTAATCACCTTATTTTTTTATCTGACCTTTAACAAAAGTTTCTAACCTTACAGAATTTCTGGGCACTGCCGTTCCAATTTTTTTTTTTAATTTTGGTTCATCAGATCGGTTTGTTTTCCACCTAAATAATTAACCGTTTTTTAAAAACCGGAACTTAAAACAATGTATTTCAACCCATGAAAACCCGAGGTATGTTTTTGTGTTATCTTATTGCATTGTTGCCTGACCACGTAGTAACCTAATGTCTTGGAATGTGATGGGGTTAATTAGTTCTGGGAACCCTTTTTGATGGTGTAGTAACCTTACTGACCTTCCTGTGCTCAGTAACTGGTGTCTGGAAAGTGAGCACCATTTCTCATTACAATTAGAAAGCAGAATTGAGTTTTCAGGTCAGCCTGGGAAGATTGACTGAAATTCTCCTCGCTCTAATCAGTATATAAAAGTGTAGCATCCGTAATATTCAAATCTGTGAGGATCACAAAGGTCTGGAGACATTCCTTAATAAGCAGGTTCTTTGGGCTTGAAACTCTCTTGGTGGCAAAGGCCAGTTATTGACATCTCTGACATCTTATCATATCTAGAGAGCAAAAACTAGACACATTCTAAATGACATGACTCATTTTTGTAGAAGTAAGCATATTTTTTGCAAGCCTTTTCTTAACAAAAATATTATTCATATTTGATAGTCTTTTGGGGGTAAAAGAATTTATAATATAACAAATAAAATAACAAATCACCACTCTTATGGATTGTATGGTTCGATGTGCATCGTCCTAAAGAAAATCCAAAGTGGCAACTGAAAACATGCTTGAAGCATACACTACTAAATGTAATACCTGGTACTTCTCAATCACCGCACTGCAGGGCAGCGAAATACGAGAATAATAGTACATATAGATATAAGGAGCATATAGAGAACACCTGACTCACCACTGGCAATTGTTGGTAAGTTCAAGTAGTCCAATGGTCTCTATAGTATCCTGGCAGATAAAATGAGTCCTGTGAATTCTCCGCAATTGAAAGGATAGCGTCCACGTTGGTCCAAAGATGTTCCCCACCTGATGAATGCAGATACAGGAGCCTCGTTGGTCCAAAAGTCACTACGCCTTTTGAAAATCAATTATGTCCTTCATCAGAAATTTTTCAAAATGTGTAAGAACTTTTGTACCAGTCAGCTCCGGTGGAACAGTATAAGGCACCATGGCCAGTAATATTATGGTAATATTAAGTCCACAACTTAGAGTGTGATGTCCGACAAAAATTCATGTACTGGAGCTTGGCTGATTCAAAAGTTCTTATACATTTTGTAAAAACCCTGATGAAGGGCATAATGGATATTCGAAATGTGTAGGGACCTTTGGATCAACCAGGCTCCTGTGTCTGCATCTATCAGAACATCTTTGGACCAACACAGACGTTATCTACCTATAGCACGGTTTTCATGGGTTAATAATAATCTTAATAATCTTTATTTTTATATATATTTATATATACATATTTTTATTTATACATTGTTTTAAATGCTATTTTTTTTTAATTATTAATTATTTGGGTGAAGCAAAATGGGATGATGAACCAAAATAAAAAAGAAAAATGGAACTGTACTGCCTGGAATTTCTGTTAGGTCAGAAGCTTTTGTAAAGGGTGAAATGGAATTATCACCTTATTTATACAAGTTACCAAAATCCAATATAGAGCAATCAGTGAAAGAGCAGATTTAGGGGATGGCGGTATTAATATGTATTAATTTATTTGACCTTATTCTCTTTATTTTAATAGTCAGTCCCTGAGACATTATTATTATAGAGTTTTTTTGTATTGTAGTCTGGTTTACTGCAGTCACACATTGCTTGCGCCTTATGTCCGATGTATTAAGCTTATTAGTTGTACAACTGCATAGGCGTCCTAAGCATAGATGTAAATACTAATGTAATCATTCATTGAGAGTAAGCAAAGATCGTCAAAGTTATGAAGAACTGACATATCTCTATATGGGAAAGAAAAACTCTTGCAGAACTGCTAAAAAGAAGCAATCTAGTTTGAAAATTAAACTACCCCCCCCCAAAAAAAAAAAAATAAAATAAAATATCTTGGTTAGAATAGAGTGAAAATGTGAAGAGCATCTTTCATTCTGAAGGATCTGTCCTGTATTACATAGAGAACTCACTGATTTTTCTGCTGTGAAAACTTGCATGAAATTATTTCAAATCCACGCCGAGGTCAGTTTACAAAAGTCAAATCCACTGTCACTAATACAGATTGGATGATCTATTGGCATACTGGACAGCTCTTCCATTCAAACACTTATCAAGGTTATGTGCAGGGCCGGACTGGGACTAAAATTCAGCCCTGGCATTTGAAGTCACACAGGCCCACTTGTCACATGGTGACTGTATAATATCTTTGTACACTTGTAGGCTACAAGAAGTGAGGGGAGTGTAACACGACTATATAACATATAATTACAGCTGTATCCAGCATTACAGCTCAGCCCCCATAGAATGTAATACAGCACAGCCCCCATAGAATGTAATACAGCCAGCCCCCATAGACTATAATACAGCACAGCCCCCCCCATAGAATGTAATGCTGCACAGCCCCATAGAATATAATGCAGCACAGCCCGCATAGAATGTAATGCAGCACAGCCCCCATAGAATGTAATGCAGCACAGCCCCATAGAATGTAATACAGCCAGCCCCCATAGAATGTAATACAGCCAGCCCCCATAGAATGTAATGCAGCACAGCCCCCATAGAATGTAATGCAGCCAGCCCCCATAGAATGTAATACAGCCAGCCCCCATAGACTATAATACAGCACAGCCAAATAGAATGTAATGCTGCACAGCCCCCATAGAATGTAATACATTCTATGGGGGCTGTGCTGTATTACATTCTATGGGGGCTGTGCAGCATTACATTCTATGGGGCTGTGCTGTATTATAGTCTATGGGGGCTGGCTGTATTACATTCTATGGGGGCTGGCTGCATTACATTCTATGGGGGCTGTGCTGCATTACATTCTATGGGGGCTGTGCTGCATTATATTCTATGGGCCTGTGCTGCATTATATTCTATGGGGCTGTGCTGCATTCCATTCTATGGGCCTGTGCTGCATTATATTGTATGGGGGCTGTGCTGCATTACATTCTATGGGGCTGTGCTGCATTACATTCTATGGGGCTGTGCTGCATTATATTGTATGGGGGCTGTGCTGCATTACATTCTATGGGGCTGTGCTGCATTACATCCTATGGTGGCTGGCTGCATTACATTCTATGGGGGCTGTGCTGCATTACATTCTATGGGGGCTGTGCTGCATTACATTCTATGGGGGCTGGCTGTATTACATTCTATGGGGGCTGGCTGTATTACATTCTATGGGACTGTGCTGCATTACATTCTATGGGGGCTGTGCAGCATTACATTCTATGGGGCTGTGCTGTATTATAGTCTATGGGGGCTGGCTGTATTACATTCTATGGGGGCTGTGCTGTAATACAGCCAGCCCCCATAGACTATAATACAGCACAGCCCCATAGAATGTAATGCTGCACAGCCCCCATAGAACGTAATGCAGCATAGCCCCCATAGAATGTAATGCAGCACAGCCCCATAGAATGTAATACAGCCAGCCCCCATAGAATGTAATACAGCCAGCCCCCATAGAATGTAATGAAGAACAGCCCCTATAGAATGTAATGCAGCACAGCCCCCATAGAATGTAATGCAGCCAGCCACCATAGGATGTAATGCAGCCAGCCACCATACAATATAATGCAGCACATCCCCATAGAATGTAATTCAGCACAGCCCCCATACAATATAATGCAGCACAGCCCCATAGAATGTAATGCAGCACAGCCCCATAGAATGTAATGCAGCACAGCCCCAATACAATATAATGCAGCACAGGCCCATAGAATGGAATGCAGCACAGCTGTTGTGAATTAGACTTTTTGGCTCCCTCTTGTGGTCACTAGTGATATGACTCTGGGATTGTCTTTCTTCAGTTTGGCACTCACCTGGGTCGTTAGTCCAGGGGTGTCGCTATATAAACTTCCTGGATCCTTAGTCCAGTGCCTGGCATCGTTGTAATCAGATCCTTCTGTTGCTCCTGTCTGCTGGTCCTGGTTCTTGCAAAATTAAGCTAAGTCTTGCTTCTTTGTTTTTTGGGTTATTTGCTTTGCTTCTATTTTTGTCCAGCTTGTACTAAATGTGAGTTCTGACCTTGCTGGAAGCTCTAGGGGGCTGGTGTTCTCCCCCCGGCCGTTAGTCGGTTCGGGGGTTCTTGAATATCCAGCGTGGATATTTTAATAGGGTTTTTGCTGACCATATAAGTCATCTTACTATATTCTGCTATTAGCTAGTGGGCCTCTCTTTGCTAAATACCTAGCTCATTCTTATGTTTGTCTTTTCCTCTTACCTCACCGTTATTATTTGTTGGGGGCTTGTATCCAACTTTTGGGGTCTTTTCTCTGGAGGCAAGAAAGGTCTTTCTGTGCTGCATTACATTCTATGGGGGCTGTGCTGCATTACATTCTATGGGGGCTGGCTGTATTACATTCTATGGGGGCTGGCTGTATTACATTCTATGGGACTGTGCTGCATTACATTCTATGGGGGCTGTGCTGTATTACATTCTATGGGGGCTGTGCAGCATTACATTCTATGGGGCTGTGCTGTATTATAGTCTATGGGGGCTGGCTGTATTACATTCTATGGGGGCTGTGCTGTAATACAGCCAGCCCCCATAGACTATAATACAGCACAGCCCCATAGAATGTAATGCTGCACAGCCCGCATAGAATGTAATGCAGCATAGCCCCCATAGAATGTAATGCAGCACAGCCCCATAGAATGTAATACAGCCAGCCCCCATAGAATGTAATACAGCCAGCCCCCATAGAATGTAATGAAGCACAGCCCCCATAGAATGTAATGCAGCACAGCCCCCATAGAATGTAATGCAGCACAGCCCCCATAGAATGTAATGCAGCCAGCCACCATAGGATGTAATGCAGCCAGCCACCATACAATATAATGCAGCACATCCCCATAGAATGTAATTCAGCACAGCCCCCATACAATATAATGCAGCACAGCCCCATAGAATGTAATGCAGCACAGCCCCATAGAATGTAATGCAGCACAGCCCCAATACAATATAATGCAGCACAGGCCCATAGAATGGAATGCAGCACAGCTGTTGTGAATTAGACTTTTTGGCTCCCTCTTGTGGTCACTAGTGATATGACTCTGGGATTGTCTTTCTTCAGTTTGGCACTCACCTGGGTCGTTAGTCCAGGGGTGTCGCTATATAAACTTCCTGGATCCTTAGTCCAGTGCCTGGCATCGTTGTAATCAGATCCTTCTGTTGCTCCTGTCTGCTGGTCCTGGTTCTTGCAAAATTAAGCTAAGTCTTGCTTCTTTGTTTTTTGGGTTATTTGCTTTGCTTCTATTTTTGTCCAGCTTGTACTAAATGTGAGTTCTGACCTTGCTGGAAGCTCTAGGGGGCTGGTGTTCTCCCCCCGGCCGTTAGTCGGTTTGGGGGTTCTTGAATATCCAGCGTGGATATTTTAATAGGGTTTTTGCTGACCATATAAGTCATCTTACTATATTCTGCTATTAGCTAGTGGGCCTCTCTTTGCTAAATACCTAGCTCATTCTTATGTTTGTCTTTTCCTCTTACCTCACCGTTATTATTTGTTGGGGGCTTGTATCCAACTTTTGGGGTCTTTTCTCTGGAGGCAAGAAAGGTCTTTCTTTTCCCTTCTAGGGTTAGTTAGTTCTCCGGCTGGCGCGAGACGTCTAGAACCAACGTAGGCACGTTCCCCGGCTACTGCTATTTGTGGTGCTAGGATTAGATATATGGTCAGCCCAGTTACCACTGCCCTATGAGCTGGTTTTTTGTGTTTGCAGACTTGGTATTTATTTCTGAGACCCTTTGCCATTGGGGTCATAACAGTATGCCAGGCCTACATTGAATGTTTAATGCATTGCAGAAGTGGGATAATAAGAAAGGAAATTCTGAGTTTTTTTTTTTTTTCCTCTCTTCCTCCCCTTTACCTCTGAGTGGCTTGAGCTTGCTGCAGACATGAATGTCCAGACATTGATTACAAGTGTGGACCAGCTTGCTGCTCGTGTGCAAAGCATACAAGATTTTGTTACCAGTAGTTCTATGTCTGAACCTAAAATACCTATTCCTGAACTGTTTTCTGGAGACCGATTTAAGTTTAGGAATTTCAGGGATAATTGTAAATTGTTTCTATCTCTGAGACCCCGTTCATCTGGAGACTCAGCTCAGCAAGTTAAAATTGTTATCTCTTTTTTACGGGGCGACCCTCAGGATTGGGCTTTCTCGCTAGCGCCAGGAGATCCGGCATTGGCAAATATTGATGCGTTTTTTCTGGCACTCGGATTGCTTTACGAGGAACCCAATCTTGAGGTTCAGGCAGAAAAAGCCTTGCTGGCTATTTCTCAGGGCCAGGATGAAGCTGAAGTGTATTGCCAAAAATTTCGGAAATGGTCAGTGCTTACTCAGTGGAATGAGTGTGCTCTGGCCGCAAATTTCAGAAATGGCCTTTCTGAAGCCATTAAGAATGTGATGGTGGGTTTCTTCATTCCTACAAGTCTGAATGATTCCATGGCGCTGGCTATTCAAATTGACCGGCGTTTGCGGGAGCGCAAAACCGCTAATCCTCTGGTAGTGTTGTCTAAACAAGCACCTGATTTGATGCAATGTGATAGAATTCAGACCAGAAATGAGCGGAAAAATCATAGACGTCAGAATGGGTTGTGTTTTTACTGTGGAGATTCTACACATGTTATATCAGCATGCTCTAAATGCCTAACAAGGGTTGTTAGTCCTGTCGCCATTGGTAATTTGCAACCTAAATTTATTTTGTCTGTGACTTTAATTTGCTCATTGTCCTCTTACCCTGTTATAGCGTTTGTGGATTCAGGTGCTGCCCTGAGTCTTATGGATCTGTCATTTGCCAAGCGCTGTGGTTTTGTTCTTGAGCCGTTGGTTAATCCTATCCCTCTGAGGGGTATTGATGCTACGCCATTGGCGGAAAATAAACCGCAGTTTTGGACACAGGTAACCATGTGCATGACTCCTGAACATCGGGAGGTGATTCGTTTTCTTGTTCTGCATAAAATGCATGATTTGGTCGTTTTGGGTTTGCCATGGTTACAGACTCATAATCCAGTCTTGGATTGGAAGGCAATGTCTGTGTCAAGTTGGGGCTGTCAGGGTATTCATGGTGATTCCCCGCCGGTGTCTATTGCTTCCTCTACTCCTTCGGAAGTTCCTGAGTATTTGTCTGATTATCAGGATGTGTTCAGCGAGTCCAGGTCCAGTGCTCTGCCTCCTCATAGGGACTGTGACTGTGCCATAGATTTGATTCCAGGTAGCAAATTTCCTAAGGGAAGACTATTTAATCTGTCTGTACCTGAGCATACCGCAATGCGTTCGTATATCAAGGAATCTCTGGAGAAGGGGCATATCCGTCCTTCCTCTTCCCCTCTTGGTGCGGGATTCTTTTTTGTGGCCAAGAAGGACGGATCTTTGAGACCTTGTATTGACTATCGGCTTCTGAATAAAATCACTGTTAAATTTCAGTATCCTTTGCCTCTGTTGTCAGACTTGTTTGCCCGAATTAAAGGTGCCAAGTGGTTCACCAAGATAGATCTTCGTGGTGCGTACAACCTTGTGCGCATTAAGCGAGGAGATGAATGGAAAACCGCATTTAATACGCCCGAAGGTCATTTTGAGTACTTGGTGATGCCTTTTGGGCTCTCTAATGCTCCTTCAGTGTTTCAGTCCTTTATGCATGATATTTTCCGGAAGTATCTGGATAAATTTATGATCGTTTATCTGGATGATATTCTGGTTTTTTCTGATGACTGGGACTCGCATGTAGAGCAGGTCAGGATGGTGTTTCAGGTTTTGCGTGAGAATGCTTTATTTGTTAAGGGCTCAAAGTGTCTCTTTGGAGTACAGAAGGTTCCCTTTTTGGGGTTTATTTTTTCCCCTTCTGCGGTGGAGATGGACCCAGTCAAGGTCCGAGCTATTCATGATTGGACTCAACCCACGTCAGTTAAGAGTCTTCAGAAGTTCTTGGGTTTTGCTAACTTCTACTGTCGTTTTATTGCTAATTTTTCTAGCATTGTTAAACCTTTGACGGATATGACCAAGAAAGGTTCTGATGTTGCTAACTGGGCTCCTGCAGCCGTGGAGGCTTTCCAGGAGTTGAAGCGCCGGTTTACTTCGGCGCCTGTTTTGTGCCAGCCTGATGTCTCACTTCCCTTTCAGGTTGAAGTGGATGCTTCTGAGATTGGGGCAGGGGCCGTTTTGTCGCAGAGAGGCCCTGGTTGCTCTGTGATGAGACCTTGTGCCTTTTTCTCGAGGAAGTTTTCGCCTGCTGAGCGGAATTATGATGTTGGCAATCGGGAGTTGTTGGCCATGAAGTGGGCATTTGAGGAGTGGCGTCATTGGCTTGAGGGTGCTAAGCATCGTGTGGTGGTCTTGACTGATCACAAAAATTTGATGTATCTCGAGTCTGCTAAACGCCTGAATCCTAGACAGGCCCGCTGGTCATTGGTTTTTCTCCCGTTTTGACTTTGTGGTCTCGTATTTACCAGGTTCAAAGAATGTGAAGGCTGATGCTCTTTCAAGGAGCTTTGTGCCTGACTCTCCGGGAGTCGCAGAACCGGTTGGTATTCTTAAAGAGGGAGTTATCTTGTCAGCCATTTCTCCGGATTTGCGACGTGTGTTGCAGAGATTTCAGGCTGGTAGACCTGACTCTTGTCCACCTGACAGACTGTTTGTTCCTGATAAGTGGACCAGCAGAGTCATTTCCGAGGTTCATTCCTCGGTGTTGGCAGGGCATCCGGGAATTTTTGGCACCAGAGATCTGGTGGCTAGGTCCTTTTGGTGGCCTTCCTTGTCACGGGATGTGCGGTCGTTTGTGCAGTCCTGTGGGACTTGTGCTCGAGCTAAGCCTTGCTGTTCTCATGCCAGCGGGTTGCTCTTGCCCTTGCCTGTCCCGAAGAGGCCTTGGACACACATTTCCATGGATTTCATTTCAGATCTCCCAGTGTCTCAGGGCATGTCTGTCATCTGGGTGGTATGTGATCGCTTTTCTAAGATGGTCCATTTGGTGCCTTTGCCTAAGCTGCCTTCCTCTTCCGATCTGGTTCCTGTGTTCTTTCAGAATGTGGTTCGTTTACACGGCATTCCTGAGAATATTGTGTCTGACAGAGGAACCCAGTTTGTTTCCAGGTTCTGGCGATCCTTTTGTGCTAGGATGGGCATTGAGTTGTCGTTTTCGTCTGCCTTTCATCCTCAGACTAATGGACAAACGGAGCGAACTAATCAGACTCTGGAGGCTTATTTGAGGTGTTTTGTTTCTGCGGATCAGGATGATTGGGTGACCTTCTTGCCGTTGGCTGAGTTTGCCCTTAATAATCGGGCTAGTTCCGCTACATTGGTTTCGCCATTTTTCTGCAACTCTGGTTTCCATCCTCGTTTTTCCTCGGGACATGTGGAGCCTTCTGACTGTCCTGGGGTAGATTCTGTGGTGGATAGGTTGCAGCAGATCTGGAATCATGTGGTGGACAACTTAAAGTTGTCACAAGAGAAGGCTCAGCGTTTTGCCAACCGCCGCCGCGGTGTGGGTCCCCGACTTCGTGTTGGGGATTTGGTATGGCTGTCTTCTCGATCTGTTTCTATGAAGGTCTCCTCTCCTAAATTTAAGCCTCGCTTCATCGGTCCTTACAAGATATTGGAAATCCTTAATCCTGTGTCCTTTCGCTTGGATCTTCCGGTGTCGTTTGCCATTCACAACGTGTTCCATAGGTCTTTGTTGCGGCGGTACGTTGTACCTGTGGTTCCTTCTGTTGAGCCTCCTGCTCCGGTGTTGGTTGAGGGCGAGTTGGAGTACGTGGTGGAGAAGATCTTGGATTCTCGTCTCTCCAGGCGGAGGCTTCAGTATCTGGTCAAGTGGAAGGGCTATGGTCAGGAGGATAATTCCTGGGTGGTTGCCTCTGATGTGCATGTGGCCGATTTAGTTTGTGCCTTTCACGCTGCTCATCCTGATTGTCCTGGTGGTCTTGGTGAGGGTTCGGTGACCGCTCCTTAAGGGGGGGGTACTGTTGTGAATTAGACTTTTTGGCTCCCTCTTGTGGTCACTAGTGATATGACTCTGGGATTGTCTTTCTTCAGTTTGGCACTCACCTGGGTCGTTAGTCCAGGGGTGTCGCTATATAAACTTCCTGGATCCTTAGTCCAGTGCCTGGCATCGTTGTAATCAGATCCTTCTGTTGCTCCTGTCTGCTGGTCCTGGTTCTTGCAAAATTAAGCTAAGTCTTGCTTCTTTGTTTTTTGGGTTATTTGCTTTGCTTCTATTTTTGTCCAGCTTGTACTAAATGTGAGTTCTGACCTTGCTGGAAGCTCTAGGGGGCTGGTGTTCTCCCCCCGGCCGTTAGTCGGTTCGGGGGTTCTTGAATATCCAGCGTGGATATTTTAATAGGGTTTTTGCTGACCATATAAGTCATCTTACTATATTCTGCTATTAGCTAGTGGGCCTCTCTTTGCTAAATACCTAGCTCATTCTTATGTTTGTCTTTTCCTCTTACCTCACCGTTATTATTTGTTGGGGGCTTGTATCCAACTTTTGGGGTCTTTTCTCTGGAGGCAAGAAAGGTCTTTCTTTTCCCTTCTAGGGTTAGTTAGTTCTCTGGCTGGCGCGAGACGTCTAGAACCAACGTAGGCACGTTCCCCGGCTACTGCTATTTGTGGTGCTAGGATTAGATATATGGTCAGCCCAGTTACCACTGCCCTATGAGCTGTTTTTTTGTGTTTGCAGACTTGGTATTTATTCCTGAGACCCTTTGCCATTGGGGTCATAACACACAGCCCCATAGAATATAATGCAGCACAGGCCCATAGAATATAATGCAGCACAGGCCCATAGAATATAATGCAGCACAGGCCCATAGAATATAATGCAGCACAGGCCCATAGAATGGAATGCAGCACAGCCCCATAGAATATAATGCAGCAGAGCCCCATAGAATATAATGCAGCACAGCCCCATAGAATATAATGCAGCACAGGCCCATAGAATATAATGCAGCACAGGCCCATAGAATGGAATGCAGCACAGGCCCATAGAATATAATGCAGCACAGGCCCATAGAATGGAATGCAGCACAGCCCCATAGAATATAATGCAGCACAGGCCCATAGAATATAATGCAGCACAGGCCCATAGAATGGAATGCAGCACAGGCCCATAGAATGGAATGCAGCACAGGCCCATAGAATGGAATGCAGCACAGGCCCATAGAATACAATGCAGCACAGGCCCATAGAATATAATGCAGCACAGACCCATAGAATGGAATGCAGCACAGCCCCATAGAATATAATGCAGCACAGCCCCATAGAATATAATGCAGCACAGCCCCATAGAATATAATGCAGCACAGGCCCATAGAATATAATGCAGCACAGGCCCATAGAATGGAATGCAGCACAGCCCCATAGAATATAATGCAGCACAGGCCCATAGAATATAATGCAGCACAGGCCCATAGAATGGAATGCAGCACAGGCCCATAGAATGGAATGCAGCACAGGCCCATAGAATACAATGCAGCACAGGCCCATAGAATATAATGCAGCACAGGCCCATAGAATGGAATGCAGCACAGCCCCATAGAATATAATGCAGCACAGCCCCAAAGAATATAATGCAGCACAGGCCCATAGAATATAATGCAGCACAGCCCCATAGAATATAATGCAGCACAGGCCCATAGAATGGAATGCAGCACAGCCCCATAGAATATAATGCAGCAGAGGCCCATAGAATGGAATGCAGCCAGCCCCATAGAATATAATGCAGCAGAGGCCCATAGAATGGAATGCAGCACAGCCCCATAGAATATAATGCAGCAGAGGCCCATAGAATGGAATGCAGCCAGCCCCATAGAATATAATGCAGCAGAGGCCCATAGAATGGAATGCAGCCAGCCCCATAGAATATAATGCAGCAGAGGCCCATAGAATGGAATGCAGCCAGCCCCATAGAATATAATGCAGCAGAGGCCCATAGAATGGAATGCAGCCAGCCCCATAGAATATAATGCAGCAGAGGCCCATAGAATGTAATGCAGCACAGCCCCCCCCCCCCAATAGCTCCACAATCCAGTCATCACTCATTGATAAAAAAAAAACAAAAACACTCTACTCACCTTTCCTCCTGCCCCGCGCTGCTCTGGCTCTGGTCTCAGCAGTCGCAGTCTGCCCGCCCGGTCACACAGCAGGTGCGCGATGATATGACGTCATCGCGCACCCGCAGCGTCAGCGGCAGGCAGAGCGGGGAATCTCCTCCATCATTGCATTCAACTGTATCGGCGTCTATGACGCCGGTATAGTTGAATGCGGGGCCGGGAGTGCGCCGACAGTGGGGAGAGTGTGCCGACAGCGGCACACTCGAGCGGCCCACTACTGCTACCGGCCCTTCTGGCATTTGCCAGAACTGCCCGATGGCCAGTCCGGCCCTGGTTATGTGGTATAGAGGAGGAATGAGGAACTTGTGACCATCCATCTAGTGTTGGTTGGTGTGTGGTGGGGCACCCATCAATCATACATTTATCACCCATCACTAGGATAGGTTATAATTGCCTTTTCTGGAAAGCAACTTCAAATGGGGAAAATGGATTTATGTATAGTGGATATAGTGGATGAGCAATCAGGGATGACTGGATCAATTAAGATCAGTTACAGGATAAAAAGAAACATATTGTGGAAGAACTTGGCCGAAGACTGGATCAGGTTCAAAGGTTAGCGACAAAAAGGATTACAAAGAATGGATGGATTATAGTGCCCAGGACGATTAGTAAAAGTAAGACTGTTTAGTTTAGAGAAATGTCGGCTTAGGAGGGACTAATAGGGGTATTTTGACTGGACAATTTTTTTTACATATCTACAGAATATAATTAATTAACATGACAGCCACTGCTACTTGTAAGGCTGCCGTCACAGTAGCAGTATTTGGTCAGTATTTTACATCAGTATTTGTAAGCCAAAACCAGGAGTGGGTGAGAAATGCAGAAGTGGTGGAGATGTTTCTATTATACTTTTCCTCTCCTGGTTTTGGCTACAAATACTGATGTAAAATACTGACCAAATACTGATAGTGTGACGGCAGCCTAATGGTGTAAAAAAGGTTCCATTAGCACTGTTCCAATCTCGGTCTTCCTCTTGAAATTTTGGGTATACTAACTTTAACCCCTTACTGACATATGATGTACCGGTATGTCATAAGCTGGCTCCCTGACACTGATGCGGGCTCACATGCAGGGCCCGCATCTTTCCCTGCACATGATGGCTAATTTGAACAGCCATCATGTGCCTCTAACCTGTTCAATTCTGCTGTCAATCTCTGACAGCGGCATTTAACACGCACCATCACGTGCGCGCGTCGTCCCACGCTTCCATTAGTGCAACCATGACTTAGTCGTGGGGCGCCAATTGGTTGTCAAGACAAAAGAGGTTCTACTGAAGACTCATGTGCCTGTCATTACAATCATCCTGTGAATGCTGGCCCGTGAGTAGCATTCATAGGACATCATGTTTTTTTTGTTGAAGCAACATTGGAATAAAATGCAATAAGAGGCAATCAAAACATCACATCTACCCCCAAATGGTATCAGTAAAAAACCCAGCTCAGGGTAGAAAAAATAATTCCTCAATCAACCTCATATGCCAAAAAATAAAAACGTTATAGGTCTTGGAAAATGTTGACAAAAGCAAAACATTTTTTTCTTACATATGTCCAAAATTTTGTTCACCACTTAAATAAAAAAAAACCTATACATGTACCTATACCTGACCAGGAGAATCATATTGTCTGGTCAGTTTTGCTATATATTGAACATGGTAAATTAAAAAAAAAAAAAAACTGTTGTGAAATTGCACTTATTTTGCAATTTCAACACACTTGGAATTTTTTCCCATTTTCCACTATGTGGTAGAATAAATGGTGTCATTCAAAATTTTAAATTGTCCAGCAAAAAAAAACAAGCTCTCATATGGTTATAAAGATTGAAAAATAAAAAAAAGTTATGGCTCTTGGAAGAAGGGGAGGAAAAATCGGAAATGAAAAAAATTAAAAATGGCCATGGCGTAAAGGAGTTAAACTGAAATTTTCAGCATACCGGTAAGTTTGTGATTATTGCTTGAATTGACTACAAGTTCTGTATGGCCCTTTTGCACCTACTTGACCACTTCCAATAACCACAAAAATAATGGAAGTTAAGCCAGGGTCACACTTGCAAGTTCAATGCGAGAAACTCGTGCGAGTCTCTCGCATGAGTACCCGGCACAGCCGCCGGCACTCGGGACCGTAGGGTGTGGCTACATAGAAATACACGCAGCCACACGCTCCTGTCCGGGTATTGATGTGAGAGACTCGCGTGAGTTTCTCGCATTGAACTCGCAAGTGTGACCAGATTGCTATTTCTATATACTACACTTGTATTTAACTTTAATTTCAACAAGGCCAAGAGTATCTCCCTACTTTATGACCTTACGAGACCTTATGTGACTGGGCCCTTTCTTCAGTGGGAATAAGACCTTTAATCTGAATACTCAGGGATGAATGGAAACGTTTTCTGCATTTTAAGGTTTTCCAAAATAATATATCATTGACTTACGGTAAAGAAACAGATTTTAAAGTATTGATTCACTCAGCAAAGAATTTGCAATTAATACTCCCCAGTTAGATAAAATAGATTGCAATTTTATACTTTTTTGTGCCTTAATCCCTTAAGGACTCATGATTTTTGTTTTTGTTTTTGTGTTTTTCTTTTTTCCTTTCTTCCAAAAACCATAACTGTTTTATTTTTTCATAGACATAGTCACATGAGGGCTTGTATATTGAAAAACAAGTTGTAGCTTTGAGGGATACCATTTCTTATATCATACAATATACTGGAAATGGGTAAAAAAAAAAATTCCATATGCGGTGAAATTGCAAAAATTATGCAATTCTATCATTGTATTTTGGGTTTTGTTTCTATTGTGTTCATTGCATGGTAAAAATGGCACATCAAGGTGATTCTACAGGTCAGTATGATTTGTCCAGTTTTATTTTATTATTTTAACTTAAAAAATAAAAAAAGAAAAGCTGGCTACTTTTTATTCTTACATCAGTGGAGCTCGGTGAGGAGCCAGCACCCAGTGCAGCTGAATAGCCTGGCACCCAGCAGCGTATACAGCGATGCAAGTCGTCCATGGTACTGATCTCAGATATGGACAGATATGGACAGTCCTGTGCCCGGAGGTGGATGTCCTGTGCCCGAAGGAGTCGGATGTGGACAGCCCTGTGCACGGGGGTGGATGTCCAGTGTCCGAAAGAGTCAGATGTGGACAGTCTTGTGCCCGGAGGTGGATGTACTGTGCCCAAAAGAGGACTGGCATGGGTATCGATTGCAAACAGGTGGATATGGTGCCCGGCTGCTATCCAGAGGATATCCTGGGCTGTGTACGGCTGTGTGAGTAAAGAGAGACTGATACACAGATGCAGGACTCCCACGGGAACTAGTTAGAGGAGGGCTGGCGTGTATAGTGTCTGCAACATGTAAAGCTGTGTTTGGGGACTTTAATATGGTGTGCGGTCGCCAGGGAAACTGGACAAGGGAAGTCCGGCCTGTTTATGGACTGCAATCTAAAGCCGTATGATGTGTAGTGCTATGTAACGGGCACTGAGACTAGATGAACTGGTGTGAGTTGAACACTGATAATATGCACTGTAGTTATATGCACTACATATAACTTTTCACTGCGTACGATGCTAATATATATTATATTAGCATCGTACGCAGTGAAGAGGCAGTGACCCACAAAGTTCCAACACAACATTCTCTTTAATGTGTTATCTTCACACAGAAAAGGTTCCAGTCCACACAAATGCATATACCTTCAGTGCATATAACTACAGTACATATATATTAGGAAAGGCCAGGTGATGCAAATTTCCCAGCTTTATAAAATCCTAGCTTCCTCTAACCTTGTGCCAAGAAAAAGAAGCCATGGGTTCGTCTCAGCAGCTGCCTAGCAATATGAAAATGGTGGAGGCCCACAAAACAGGAGAAGGCTATAAGAAGATAGCAAAGCATTTTCAAGTTGCCCTTTCCTCAATTCGAAATGTAATTAAGAAATGGCAGTTAACAGGACCAGTGGAGGTCAAGACAAGGTCAATATCAAGATCAAGCAAAATTTCACTGAGAGCTGCTCGAAGGATTACTAGAGAGGCATAAGCCTAGGTTCAAATTGCGTTATGGCATTCCGTTTAACGGATCCTTTTCTAAGTGGCACTAATGCTATGCAACGGATCCATTAATGCGCCCATAGACTTCAATTAGCGTAAGGCATGTCAAAATCAGCATGCATCAGCGATGGTCTGTTACTTTGTGATGCACCTTTGAACGTGGACAACCGCATTTTCGGGTACGTTACGGCGAACACACAGCGAACGGAAGAGTTCGCTGTGCATTGACCTCTATTGCTAAAGCATGCCGACTCAATGCAACCACGCGTTAACGCATGCAATCGCAAAAAATAAGACAATTTGGGACACATTGTTAGTGCAACTGTTTAACGGATCCATTAAAAGGAATGCCCTAACGCGATGTGAACCTAGCCTTGCAGAACCCCTGCTTGACTGCAAAAGACCTTCAGAAAGATTTAGCAGACTCTTGAGTTGTGGTACATTGTTCTACTGTTCAGAGACACCTGCACAAATGTGGCCTTCATGGAAGAGACATCAGAAGAAAACCTCTCCTGCATTCTCAACATAAAATTCAGCTTCAGAAGTATGCAAAAGAACATCTAAACAAACATAATGTATTTTGGAAACAAATCCTGTGGACTGATGAGGTTAAAATAGAATTCTTTGGCCACAATGATCAAAGGTATGTGTGGAGAAAAAAGGGCAAGAAATTAACATCTCATCAACCATGAAGCATGTGGGTGGATCAATCCTGCTTTGTGGAACATTTCATGGGAGGAGGGAAGAATGGATTTATTTAAATTTCAACAAATTCTTGATGCAAACATAACACCATCTATAAAAAAAAGCTGAAGTTGAGAAGAGGATGGCTTCTACAAATGGATAATGATTCTAAACAGACATCAAACTCCACAAAAGATGGAAAGGTTTTACAATGGCCCTCACAGTCCCCTGATCTGAACATCATTAAAAATCTTTGTCTAGATCTCAAAGCAGCATTACATGCAAGACGACTCAGGAATCTCACAAAACTTGAAGAATTTTACAAGGAGAAGAATGGGTGAAAATCCCTCAAACAAGAATTGAAAGACTCTTGGCTGGCTGCAAAAAGCGTTTACAAGCTGTGAGACTTGCAAAAGTGGGTACTACTAGGTACTAACCATGCAGGGTGCCCAAACTTTTACATTTGCCCATTTTCCTTTATGTAATTTTTAAAATGTAAAAGATGAAAATAGATGTATTATTTTTTGCTTAAAATACAAAAGAAATGTGTCATCTTTAACTTTAGCCCTTTTAAATATAATTTAATCTTCAACTTCCTTAACTGATCACAATAACAGTAATTTTGACCAGGGGTGCCCAAACGTTACATGCCACTGTATATTCTTAGTAGTCATGTTGAAGCTGATGTTGTATAATGAAGAACTTATTTCTCAATCACTAGATTCTAGTTCCCTACTGCGTAGTAGGCATCTATGTATATCATATGTATTTCTGATTAGACCACTTATGCCATCTAAATACATTTCTGCTCTACTTGTTGTCCATAGACAACACGTCTTCTTCAATGCAGAAGCTAAAGCAGATACGGTATCACGCTTGGGTCTAGCCATGGTCATTAACAATCTGATATTTCTGATCATTTGGCTACCTACTTAAATAGGATCTTTTATTTAAATTTTCATTTAAACAGAGCAACTTTCAAATTAGTTCTTCTCCACTGATTCCAGAACAGCTTTTTCCTTACTTCTGTGCCCCTCCGTTCAAATGTTATGCCCCCCCGGTCATAAGGGTGCAAATTTTCTCTTCATTCAACTGGATGTATACCAAGAATTTCTCTCTGGGCATTTACTATATTTCTTCAGATGCTGTCCAGTCAAAACACAGCTATGTCCACAGGGACGTTCTATGGTTTACGCTCAATTGCTTGGAAAATGTCCGCATAGTGTGATCCGACTTTCTCGAATGAGAGCCCAATAGCATACTGTGAGGAGCAGGTGGAAAGCTAAATTTCTTCATCTTATCCATTGTGTGACTCCACGGAAATCGGACTGCACTCAGATGTCATCCGACTGCAGTCCGATGTTTTCCATGAACACATAGACTTGAATGAGTGACTTTTTTTTTCACAGACAGATTTAATCAGTGAAGTAAATCGGTCATCAACACTGCACCATTCAATAACCTTGGTCCGGGTGCTATCTTATAAAAAATCAGATAGCACTTGTCTGATTTATACGCTTGTGTTACCCTAGTCTTCTAACTACAATACTATTCCATTCAAGACTTCCCAGTGAGCCAGACAAAAAGGAAAATCATAAAATGCAGGTGTCTATGTATTAGCATTTATTTGAATGGATGCATGGGGTTAGACAGGTTGACCCCATAGCATTTGCAGATGTAGGAAACTTTAAACACATTGTTTATCCAGGAGTTTGTGAAAAACAAAAATATGCCTAGGCACTAAGAGGCAGACAGTTGCTACCTACCTGCCTGTTGAGCCTGATGCCATTCTTCGTTGGCACAGAGTGATCACAAACCACTCCTGCCAGCGATTGAGCTGTCTCTGCTGAAGTCACGTTGACATAGCAGCAGCTTCTTTTTCTCTCTATTCTGTTGACAGGGTGGGACTTCGGATGTCATTTTGATTGACAGCCGATCCCTGCTGCCTAACTGTCAATCAGAATGGCATTGGCGGTCCCACCCTGTCAACAGAACGGAGTGGAAAAAAAGCTCTGCTCTGTCAAAGTGACATCAGATGCAGCTGAGTCTCTGGAAGGAGCGGTCTGTGATTGCTCTGTGCCGGCGAAGAACGGCGCCATGCACATGAGGCAGGTAAGTAGCAACTACCTGCCTGGTAGTGCTTAGGTACACTTTTTGTTTTTCACAAAGTCCTGAATATCCCCTTTACGACTAGTTCCACTTTTGAACACTTTTCTGTGAACGTTAGGAAACTGGTTTTATTGCACAACTCCTGTGGACATGAATCAAATTAGTTAATTTTATTGCAGGCTGTAGACTATGGCTCATTTTCTGACAGATTGCTATAAAATGTAGCTGGCAATGTGTAGTCAGTTTTAGTCAGCACTGAAATGACATATTTGCTAACACAAGGCTGTTTGTAATACATTTGTATAGTCATGGTTGTAAATATACTGACTTTTGGCTCGTTCGTGCTTAATTAGTTTTGTAAAATAGGAGTAACATAATAGAGTCACTGACACTAATTATGTAAGGCTTTTATATAAGGTTCTAGCTATAACCTATGCTGGTTAATTAAACCATATAATTTCTAAGGTTTTTTTTTCAATACTATCCACACATTATTCATCCACACATTCATTTTTTTCTAAAAAATTCCTTTTTTTTCCTCTTCTCATTGACATTTTCCTACAGAAGGAGCTCAGAGACATAATTTTCTTTTTCATCCAAGGTGGTGGATTGCGGCAGGAAAGGCAAAACCACATACTCAATAAGAATTCTTTGTGCAGAAGCCGGTGTGAAAGCAGCAAATAAGCATATTTATGTGTGCCGAGCCTAGCAATCTGCATATTCACAGGGAAGAAGGAGCGAAGGGAGGGGGAGCGTGGCGGCGGTGTATGAGAGAGACATTGGGGGGGTGGCATTATTCATGAGATGCGAATTGTGACAGATTAGCATATTCAGTAATAGAAGAGGCAGAAATGAGGTTTGTGAGGTGTGAGGGAGACATTGCCAGGGCTGGAAGTCTAGATGGAGAACAACGTGGTCCAATTGTAAAGCATCCAGTAAAAGTTCTGATGAGATGGAACTGACATATTGAGAAACGTGTTCACCTATTTATACAAATAAGTGACCGATTGGTAAGGCAACACCAATGTAATCATTGATCATTTTCATCCATGCACAGTGGGTTACACGATGGTGATTTAGCCAATTTGGTAGGTAGAGATTGAACTTAGACAAGTTTTCTAAATAAAGAGAGACTTGTCAATTGATTCAGGATCTCATCAGTACAATTAGCGAGCGATTCCTACTCATGCTGACGGTAAGGACAACACATGACGGAAGGGATGCTTGGAAAACTGACACCCCATTCCCAGCTCCATAGTTACTTCCCTCTTCCACATCATCAATTTCCGCATTTTCCCTGTTCTATGACCATATCGTGTGATCTATTTTCTTTATGTGCATTGTGACATTACAATTTTGTGTGCACAGTTTCTGTATGAGCATCACTTTGTGTATTATTCCTGTTGTACCACATCACTGTGTGAATGATTCCTGCGATGTGACCTCATTGAGCTAATTATCACTGTACTACAACATTATTACACGTTATCATGGTGTGCATTATTGCTTTTCATCAGGAAAAGAGACAAGGTACAGACATGTCCAAGGCAAGAATGTTTTTTGTTTAGTATTTTGAACATGCAGGTAGTTGGGGTGGTAATTGGGCCCCATTCTAAGTTTTGCCTTGGAGTCATATGGTTACATGTCATGTCCCTGCTGACAATAAATACACAACTGCTATAAAAAGGCAATCTGTCAGCAGGTTTTTACTATGTAATCTGAAGGTAGCATGAGGTAGGGGCTGAGACACTGATTTCAGCAATGTGTTACTTACTAGGCCGTGTTCTGTTATTTCAATACAATGAGTGTTTTATCAGCAGGAAATTATCACTGCCGGGCCAGCTGCCCTCTCTTCTGGTCCAACTCCGCCTCCAGAACTGATTAGCTACAGTCAATAGACAATTCATACAGAAACCTGCTAATCAGGGGTGTGGTTGGGGTTAACTTTCTGAGCTCTGCTATATACTACATCTAAAAGCTCTGCAATTGCAGCACCTACTAAACTAAGTGATACATCGCTGGAATCAGGGTTTCTTTTCCTACAACATGTTGCCCTCAGATGAGGTAGCAAATACCTGGTGACAGATTCCCTTTAGTGCAGTGACTTTAATAGACAATAATAGCAATATAGCATTCCTACCTAGGTGATGCAGTAAAATAAGACCCCAATTCATAATTGTCTTTGCGGATGTGTTTTGCCTCTTTTTTTGTGTGTGTGTGTGTTTTGCACTTCTTTTTATTGCACCCAATTCATTATTTTATTTGCACCTTTTTTTAATTTTAACCCCTTGAACCTCCAACTTGTTTTCGCCTTCATGACCAGGCCAAATTTTACAATTCTGACCACTGTCACTGTATGTGGTAATAACTTTGGAATGCTTCAATGGACACCGCTGATTCTGAGAATTTTTTCAATTTTCAGACTTTTAATTTTTATGCCCTTAAACCAGAGAGATATGTCACAAAAAATAGTCAATAAATAACATTTCCCACATGTCTACTTTACATCAGCACAATTTTTGAAACATAATATTTTTCGCTAGGAAGTTATAAGGGTTAAACCTTGACCAGCGATTTCTCATTTTTAAAACAAAATTTAGTCAATTTTTTTAGGCACCACCTCACATTCGAAGTGACTTTGAGGGGTCTATATAACAGAAAATACCCAAATTGACACTATTCTAAAAACTGCACCCCTCAAGGTGCTCAAAACCACATTCATGAAGTTTATTAACTTTTCAGGTGCTTCACAGGAATTAATGGAATGTGGTGGTAAAAAATGAACACATAACTTTTTTTTAACAAAAATTTGACTTTAATCCCCAATGTTTTTTATTTTCACAAAGGTAACAGGAGAAAATGGACCCCAAAAATTGTTCTGCAATATCTCCTCAGTACGGAGATACCACATATGTGGGGGAAAACCACTCGAAAGGGAAGGAGCACTGTTTGACTTTTTGAATGCAAAATTGTCTGGAATCGATAGTATACGTCATGTCACATTTGGAGAGCCCCTGATGTGCCTAAACAGTGGAAAATCCCCACATTTTGCAAACTAGACCCCTCAAGGAACGTATATAGATGCATGGGCGGACGTACCGCCGGTTCAACCGGTGCGGCTGCACCGGGGCCCGGAGGCTCTGGGGGGCCCCTGCAGGGCGGCTAATATAGAGGGCAATCTGGCCAGTCTTTCCGGCCCCGAGGCTCCGGGGGCCCCCTGGCCAGATTGCCCTCATGTGCGGCAGGCAGGAAGCAATCCCTGCAGCTCCGCTGCCTGTAAGAGAAAATGGCAACGGATCTGCAGGGAATGAATCCATCCTGCTTCCTTTCTCACACAGACAGCAGCGGCTGAATGACATCATCATTCCGCGCTGCGGCTGGGCGAGACAGGAAGCTGCCGGCGTGCAGCTGCAGGATAGGATCCGTGCGCAGAGGTGAGACATCTCCTGTCTTCTTCACAGCTGCTCCTCCTGTCTGGTGCTTGTTGTTAGATCACCCCCTTCTCCCTGCACACACTTCCAGCCTGTGCAGAACGGGGTCTGCACACTCATGGCTGGGAGGAAGCTGCAGCTGTGTGCAGGACCTCAATCACCCCCTGAACAGGAGCTAAAGAACGGTCTGAATGTGACGGATTGTTTGCAGAGTAAAGAGGGGAGGCAGGGGCTGCAGTCAGAGACTAGAAGCAGTGATTTACTGACTGTGACCCGCGGAGCTTTGTGTTCTCTGGTCAGTGCAGGATTTTCATACACACACACACATCTGGGACCAGAGAGCTCAGAGCTGGGGAACACAGTCACTAAATCACTGGGTCTATTCTCTGACGGGACTCCAGTCATCACTGCAGTATCAGATCCAGGCTGGGACTGACCCCTGAGCCCATCCCCCAGTGGAGACTTTTTCACATATACTGTATCTGTTGCATTAAACACACAGGTACAATACATAGACACATATAAGGGTACTAGATGGTGGCCCGATTCTAACGCATCGGGTATTCTAGAATATGTATGCGTAGTGTATAGCACAGGCCACGCAGTACATTGCACAGCCCATGTAGTATATTGCGCAGCCCACGTAGTAAATTGCGCAGCCCACGTTGTACATTGCGCAGCCCACGTTGTACATTGCGCAGCCCACGTTGTATATTGCGCAGCCCACATTGTATTTTGCACAGCCCACGTTGTATAGTCACGTAGTATATTGCCCAGCCACGTAGTATATAGCACAGCCATGTAGTATATTGCCCAGCGCACGGAGTATATTGCACAGCCCATGTAGTATATTGCCAAGCGCACGTAGTATATAGCACAACCCATGTAGTATATTGCCCAGTGCACGGAGTATATTGCACAGCCATGTAGTAGATTGCCCAGCGCACGGAGTATATAGCACAGCCCACGTTGTATATTGCACAGCCCACGCAGTATATAGCAATGTGGGCATCATATCCCTGTTAAAAAAAATAAATAAAATAAAAAATAGTTATATACTCACCTTCCGGAGCCCCCGGATCCAAGCGAGGCCTTTACCGACGCTCCTCGCGTGGTCCGGTCCCAGGAGTGCATTGCGGTCTCGCGAGATGATGAAGTAGCGGTCTCGCGAGACCGCTACGTCATCATCTCGCGAGACCGCTACGTCATCATCTCGCGAGATCGCAGCATGGAGCGGTCACCGGAGCGTCGGGCAGGCGTGTTGTCGATCAAGGGGCCGACGGATGGTGAGTATATAACGATTTTTTATTTTTTTTATTATTTTAAACATTAGATCGTTTTACTATTCATGCCGCATAGGCAGCATGAATAGTAAAAAGGTGGTCACACAGGGTTAATAGCAGCGGTAACGGAGTGCGGTACCCGCAGCATAACGCGGTCCGTTACCGCCGGCATTAACTCTGTGTGAGCGGTGAGCGGAGGGGTGTATGCAGGTGCCGGGCAGTGAGTACGGGGAGTAAGGAGCGGCCATTTTCTTCTGGACTGTGCGCGTCGCTGATTGGTCGCGGCAGCCATGACAGGCAGCTGCCGAGACCAATCAGCGAACGAATAACCCCGACAGAAAGAAGGACAGACAGACAGAAAGATGGAAGTACCCCTTAGACAATTATATAGTAGATGTTTCCACTGTCAGTAAACTCGGATTGGACGCTGTGTACATCCGCAGCATCCAATCCGCAGCAGCCGGATGTTACAGCATAGTGCATGAGATTTCAAGGAATCCAATGTCCACTATGTATGCAGTGGCACCCGCAGCTTCCCTGCGAAGACGGACATGCGGCGCATCTTTCTAGACCGTTGCATGTCTATTTATCTTGCGGAGACGCTCAGTCTCCGCAAGATAAATATCACAGTCCAATGTATAGGATGCGGTGATTCCGCATATGTTCAATGAACACATGCGGAATCATCACTCGTACAAAAGCCGGCAGCGCTTTGGACTGAGTGGACATGTGCTGCATCCAAAGCGCTGCCGATTCCTGACCGTGGAACCATACCCTTATACATTAATGTATAGTATGTCACATATGCAGTAGACACAGGTGTTTATTATACATGGGCATATTCTACAGTATATGTATGCATTTTATATAGGTATGTGGTCAGTATTATACATTAGTATTTGTAAGCCAAAACCAGGAGCGGCGATAAATGCGGAAGTGGTGACGTGTTTCTATTATACTTCCCCTCTGATTGTTCCACTCCTGACTTTGCCAAAACAAAAGCTGCAGGCTATGTATGTAATCTGGTGTTTGATGGGAACTGTTAATGTGTGATTGGTGAGGACGTGGTGCAGAAGTGGAGTTTTTCCAAGAGTGGGCAATGAGACTGTGGTAGGTTCAAGGTGTGGAAGCAGAGCTGGGGTGAAGCCTTAGCGGAGTCTCAAAGGGCCCGAAAATTTTGACAGCATGGGGCCCTGAAATTCCTAGTGGCAGCCCTGGGTGGAGGAGAGGGCAATGATGGGGGTGATGAGGCAGAAGGCAATGATTGGGTTGATGGAGAGGGCAATGATGGGGCAGAAGGCAATGATTGGGTTGACGGAGTGGGCAATTATGGAGGTGATGGGGCAGAAGGCAATGATTGGGTTGATGGAGAGGGCAATGATAGGGGTGGTGGGGGAGAAAGCAATTATGGGGGAGGTAGAAAGGGCAATAATGGGATGGTGGGGAGAAGGAAATGATGGAGGTCCTGGAATGTTTAATGATGGGGTGATGAAGAGGAGGAAATGATGGAGGTCATGGAATGGGTAATGATAGGGTGGTGGGGAGAAGGCAATGATGGTGGCAGTGGAAAAGACAATGATGGGGTGGTGGGGAGGAGGCAATGATGGAGGTGGTGGAATGGGCAATAATGGGGTGGTGGGGAGAAAGCAATGATGGAGGTGGTGAAGAGGGCAAATAAGGAGGTGGGGAAGAGGGCAATAATGGGATGTGGGGGGAGGAGGACAATGAGGGATGTGGGGGATTGGGGTGAGAGGAAGGGGGATTGGGATGGGAGGAAGGGGGATTTATAATGGATTTGGAACAGGGGGAGGTGGAGAAAGACGTTATTATCGATAATTATTATGTCTAACACAGTCCCTTAGTATAAAGTGTACTCACTTATTATGTATAGCACAGTTCCTTAGTATATAGTGTACTCACTTATCTTTAGCACAGTCCCTTAGTGTATAGTGTACTCATTATGTATAAAACCATCCTTAGTTACATAGTTTCCTCTTTTGTTATGTATAACACCGTCCCTTATTACGTACCATCCTCTCTAGCTATGTATGATGCCCTCCTTTATTATATAGCTTCCTCTGCTGTTATGTACAGTGCAGTCTCTTACATAGTGTATTCTTGATATTTTTGTTATTCACAGCGCCTTCTTTTATTACATAGTCCCCTCTCTTGTTAGATATAAAATGACTACTGATGGAGGAGCCGGTGACCAGACTACCAGTCCATCAGCTCCTCCTTTAGAAAAGAAGCTTTCTTATGCTCCATCAGCCATCATTGCATTTTACAGCTAACAAGACAGGACGGTATGTAATAAAAACACAGGGCTCTATAAAATCCAATATGTAAGGGACGGTGCAGTACACAATAGGAGAGGGCACTGTATAATTAGGGACGGCAATATACATAATAAAGGAGACTATTTAATATATATACATGTATGTGTGTGGAGATATATATATATATATATATCTATATCTTTGTCGCCTTTATAGGAGGGGGGGCCCAGACACATTTCCTGCACAGGGGCCCCAAGCTGTCTGTGTCCGCCCCTGTATAGATGAGTGGCGAGCACCTTGAACCTCGGTTGCTTCACAGAAGTTTAAAATTTACAGCCGTTAAAATAATACAATCACATTTTTACCACAACAATTTTATTTTAGCCCCAATGTTATTATTTTCTCAAGGGTAACAGGAGAAATCCATACAATTTGTTGCACAGTTTCTCCTGAGTACACCAATACCCCATATGTGCTTGAAAACTACTTTTGAGGCACAGTGTAAAGCTTAGAAGGGAAGAAGCGCCATATTGGAGTTCAGATTTTGCTTGAATGGTGTGAGGATGCCATGTCACATTGGCAGAGCCCTAGAGGGGCAAGAACAGCAGAACCCCCCACCATAAGTGATGTCATTTTACAAACGACAACACTCATCTAGGGGTGCAGTGAGCATGTTGACACCACATGTGCCTCACAGAAATTTATACAGTTGGGCAGTGAAGAAAGAATAATTACATTTTTACTGCTAAAATGTTGTTTTAGCTGAAAATGTTTAATTTTTATAAGAGCTAATAGGAGAAAATTGACATCTCAGTTTATTGTGGAATTTCTCCTGAGTACGTCAATACCCTATATGTAATGGGGAACTACCTTTGAAGCACCGTGCAAAACTCCGAAGGAAAGGAGTGCCATAATGTAGTGCAGATTTTACTGTTATGGTTTGCAGGTGCCATGACCCACTGGGAGAGCTCCTGAGGTGCCAGAACAGCAGAACCCCCATAAGTGACCACATTTTACACACTACACCTCTCAATGAATTCATTTACAGGTGCAGTGATCATATTAACACCACAGGTGTGTCACAGAAATTCATATCTTTGGGCAGTGAAGAAAAAATATTTACATTTTTACCACAAACATTTTGTTTTAGCCCCAGATTTTACATTTTCATAAGGGCAAATGGGTAAAAATGGCACAAAAATTTGTAACACAATTTCTGCTGAACGTGGAAATACCCCATATGTGGCTGTACAGTACTGCTTAGCCACATGGCGCAACTTGGGAGGGACGAAGCGCTATTTGCATCCTGGAGCATAGATTTTCATAGAATAGTTTGTAGACTTCATAAACTGAGCCCCTAAGTGCTAGAAGAGTAGAATATCCCCTCAGGTGACCCCATTTTGTAAATTATATCCCTTTGGGAATTTATCTATAAGTGATGATTTTGATTCCATGGATGTTTTCCAGAAACAAGCAAGTTGCTGTGTGAAAATTGCAAATCTGATATTGTAGTGCCCATACATTGTAGTGCCCAGCACGTTGTAGTGCCCAGTATGTTATGACTTGCTTGTGCTTCTGGAGACATGCACCCATAAATTAAGCAGGCTCTCATCGCTAAAAAAATGCCATACATGTTGATACTAATTGTGGTTTAGACACACTGTGGGGCTTACAAGGGAGGGGGACATTTGGATTTGGGAGTGCAGAATTAGCTGAATTTCTTTTGGGGCATGCAGCCATAGTGCTTTTCCAGAACCTTTGTACTACCAGTAAAGTTGACGCCATCTATATTTCCGTTAACAGATGTCGGACCTGAGTGGAGACTTTTTTGTATGTTTTGAGTTGAAGCTTTTATTGGGAACATTTTACATAACGTTTAAGATCACATTTATACTACGCTCCATGCTGAGCAGGGTTTCTATCTAAATCTCTGAATGATGTGAGTCAGATATGCCAGATCATAGGTCAGACGGCATCCACAGTGCCACCATCTTCCTCAGCATAGGGAATCTTCTGCTGGGAGTTCTGTCTGAATCACATATTTCAGAGATTTACATGGAAATCCCAATGTAAGTGCTCAGTGTAGAGCGCAGGATAAATGTGCGCTGAGCCTTACTGCAATCTTTGGGAGGCAGAATGAACAAATCAACAACAGGTCAAGAACTGGTTTTATGAATCTTTCATGCAGTTCCTTGTGCAGTATAAGTGTTAGGCAAGTTTATTCTCCTAAGTTGGTGCTATTACAGCGACACCAGATTTCTATTAGGTTTTTATGTTTGGCTGCTGTCACACACTAAAAAACGCTTTTTTTTGCAAAAACTAGTTTGTACATCTCCATTATTTGAAAGCTATAAATTTTCCATATTTCTGCCGAGAGAGTCATGTGAGGGTTTGTTTTTTGTGGGGCGAGTTGACATTTTTATTGGTACCAGGAAGAATGAACAAAAACTGGCAATTCAGGAAATGTTTTTGTATGCCGTTCCGTGTGTGGTAAAATTGACCAGGCAGCTTTAATCTTTGGGTCAGTACAATTACTGTGGTACAACATTTATATTTTTTTATGTTTTGGTGCTTCTGCACAATAAAATCTATTTTATAGAAAAATAATTATTTTTGCATTGCTTTATTCTGAGAGCTTTAATTTTATTATTTTTTAACTGATGGAGCTGTATGGTGGCTTCTTTTATTGCAGGACTTGGATTATGTTTTCAGTGATACCATTTTTATTTACATTCATCTTTTTGATCACAGTTTACTCAACTTTTTGTTCACCGGTATGATGAAAAAGCATAGTTTTTTGCCTCGTTTTTTGTTTCTTTCTTACAGTGTTCACTGAAGCACTGAAGGGGTTAACTATTCGGACTGTTTCAGATGCGGCAATACCAAATTTGTGTACTTTTTTTCCATAAAAATACTATTTATGGGTATAATATATTATTTATTTTTGTATTATTTTGTGTGTTTTTTTTTTTTATATATATATTTTTTCGTAATTTTGAAAAACTTTTTTACTTAGTCCCACTATGGGACTATCACTTCCATAGCTCTGATCGCACTTGTAAAGCACAGTACAGCTCCTGTGCATGCAAAATCTCCATGACGTATATATATGTCCATGGTCGGGAAGTACTTTCCAACCTGGTCATATGGTTAAGTCTAAGGTCCTGAAGGAGTTAAATGTGCTCTAATGTTTTTTTTGTCACCCTCTTTGGGGGTAGAGTTTAGCAATTCCAGATGTGTTCGCCTGATTCACCAATTGCGACTTTTTAAAAAGTTGCAAAATTTGGAGCAACTTCATCCCAGTCCCACCCTAGTATTTTTTGGAGACGGGAATTCTACTGACACAATTTTTGTGACTTTTGCCGCCAAATGTCGCATAAAATCAATTCAAGACCATATGGAAGCCCATTTTTGAATATGTGCCAAGTTCGTGAATCTTGTGCACCATTTTGATGAATTTGGCATCAAAACGACAATTATTACCACAAGACAAAAAAAGGAAAGTCACTTTTAAAAAATTCCGCAAATGACAAATTGAGGTCTAAGTCTCCTACCTGATTTGTGCATTCACGACTTCTTGACAAAGACTCTGATCAGATCTGCCGAATCCATTTATTTTTTGCTAAAAGAAATAGAATATGGAGTTACTATTCACTAAATAATTACTACATTTAGTACTAAAGTAGACATTGTAACTAGCGTGTAAAAAAATCAGAAATGTATGGGAAGAAGCTGGTCCCAAAATAGTCAGTTTGCTCCTGCCTGAGTAGTAGGGGATACTCCAGGTGCCTCCTGCATATTTGTCATACATAATATCTAGGAACAAAATGGATTTTGGAAAAATGTATTGTTTTACATTTGCAAGTCCGAGTCATCCTTAGAACCATTGTCTTAAATGTTTTTTTTGTTTTGAGCTTTGTTCCATTTATAATCTATGTATCATTTCGTCATGCTTGATATGAATGTGTCTTTGAAAATTCAATAGTTATTCGTATATGATTCCTTAGAATACACAAGTTCTAATTTAAGGCAAAGATCCTCATTTATGAAAACTGTCTAAAAGAAAAATTGTTGTTGTTGCCGTAGTAACTAATGATAGCACAGATTCCATATTACCAGAGCAGTTTTACCCCTTAAATAATAAATATAATTTTTATTTTTATTTCATAAATACTAGACATAAAAATAAGAAACTTTGTAGTATACAGTATCTTACAAGACAAATTTGCTATTGTCCTCGTTCTGGACTGATCATTACTTCTCATTTCATGGGTAATATCTGTACAATCTGTATTCAGTGAATACAGATTTGCCATGATTGAGATAGGAGATGGCAGTTGGTGCTTTTAAAATTCTATGGAGAGGGCAAGGGAAAGGAGGAAAGACGAGGTAGAAGCAGGTAACCTGCTGCAAGTTCTGAAACAGCAGCTACAGTTTTTCATAGAACTTTTAGCACCAACTGTCATCTACTGTCTCAGTAATAGGAAAATCTGTGTTCACGAAAGACAAGCTTTACCTGCAAAATGAGAATTTTGAGAATTAAATATCAGTTCAGGAGGAGAAAGAAGCAGATCTCTCTGATAAGATAAGTTTTAAAGTTTCTTATTTTCATGTGTTCTATTGATTTACAGAGGGGGGAATGAAAGCAATGGTTAATCTTTACCTACCTGTGACATACATTTTTATCACAGGTCACTTTTTGGATTAAGGTTCTACAGCGACGTGAATCCTTTTGGATTCATAGGTTGGATACTTTAGGGCCAAGGGGGCTAAATAAAGAGTAAGAGTTATCTGGTTTTATCTAATAAATCTGTTTTCTATTTCTTTTTCTGCAGACTTGCACCACCTGATTTCCTTTTAGGACGGATATGATTTCATTTTCACTGTTCTCCCTAATTTTTCTGTCACTCTGTGAGTCCTCTTCTTTCCTTAGTTCCTATTTTATTTTTATGATATCTTTGTTCTTTATTAGCGTTATAATTATTTACCTTTTTCTTTTTTCCTTCATTATTTATCTATTTTGATCCCACATCTCCTTTATTTTATTCTTTGTAGTTTTACCTTACTTTGTCCTATTTGGACTATCTTCACCCATAATCATACTCCTTTGTCCACCTGGTATTCAGCTATATTGGCTGTTTCATTTATTCTAACCATAACTATTACCTTATATATCTCCAGGGTTATGTATATCTGGTGTGGTTGAACAACTCACTCAGCTGGACACAGAGGTATAACCGGAACACTGTCTCTTTGAGAAAAGGCTTGGTTTATGGTAGACATCATAAACCAAGCTTGGAAAAGTAAACACGGCCCTCTGGGCAAAACCGCAAAACAAAGAAACAAAAAAACACAGTCCATTTCTTAGCGGGGGTCAGCCCGCTCATAGGTAGCAATGTGCACTGTTCAGGTCTAGCACACACTTCCCTTGAGTCCTATCTCTCCAGGCCCACACTGAACACTGAAAGCTCTAGCCTTCAGCCATTTAAGCCCAGACCTTGTGACTCCTCCATCATGTGACTGATCACATGATCCTGACATCACACAGGTCCTGTGAGCACACAGCGGTGCAGGTGGAGATATGGTGGACCCTGTCCCACCCGCTCTATGGAGGTCCACTAAAACCAGCCCATAACATAACTCTCATGTCTTGCCTTTGACACTGTGGACCATTCCCTCCTGCTACACATTCTATCATCTCTTGGCATCACAGACTTGGCCCTATCCTGGATCTCGTCATATCTAACAGACAGAACTTTCAGTGTCTCCCTCTCCCACACCACCTCCTCACATCGCCCCTTGTCTGTTGGTGTCCCTCAAGGCTCAATTCTGGGACCCCTACTCTTCTCCATCTACATCTTCGGCCTGGGACAGCTCATAGAATCCCACGGTTTGCAGTATCATCTCTACGCCGATGACACGCAGATCTACCTATCTGGACCCGACCTCACCTCCTTACTCACCAAAATCCCACACTGTCTGTCTGCTATCTCGGCCTTCTTTTCTGCTCGCTTTCTAAAACTGAACATGGACAAAACAGAATTCATCATCTTTCCTCATCTCACTCTACCCCTCCACCAGACCTATCCATCAATGTCAATGGCTGCTCACATTCCCCAGTCCCACATGCTCGGTGCCTCGGGGTGATCCTCGACTCTGCCCTCTCTTTCAAGCCACATATGTAAGCCCTTACCTCCTCCTGCTGTCTCAAACTCAAAAATATTTCCCGGATCCGTGCATTCCTCGACAGCGAAACCACAAAAACACTAGTGCACGCCCTTATTATCTCCCGCCTTGACTACTGCAACCTCCTACTCTCTGGCCTCCCCTCTAGCACTCTGGCACCACTCCAATCCATCCTACACTCTGCTGCCTGACTAATCTACCTGTCTCCCCGCTATTCCCCAGCTTCTCCCCTATGCCAAGCCCTTCACTGGCTTCCTATCATCCAGAGGCTACAGTTCAAAACCCTTACTGTGACATACAAAGCCATCCACTTCCAGTCTCCTCCATACATCTGCGACATGGTCTCCCGGTACTTACCTACACACAACCTTCGATCCTCACAAGATCTCCTTCTCTACTCCCCTCTTATCTCTTCTTCAGACAACCGCATCCAAGACTTCTCCCGTGCTTCCCCATACTCTGGAACTCTCTACCCCAACACATCAGACTCTCGCCTACCATAGAAACCTTCAAAAAGAACCTGAAGACTCACCTCTTCCGACAAGCCTACAGCCTGCAGTTATCCTCAACCTACTGAACCGCTGCACGACCAGCTCTACCCTCTCATAGTGTATCCTCATCCATCCCCTGCAGACTGTGAGCCCTCATGGGCAGGGTCCTCCCTCCTTCTGTACCTGTTAGTGCCTTGTTTTTTGCTCATGTTTATTGTATTTGTCTATATTTGCCCCTTTTAACATGTAAAGCACCATGGAATAAATGGCACTGTAATAATAAATAATAATAATTTAATCCTCTCAACATGTAGTGTGTTGGAGGAAACTACTCTGGTTTCACATCACTGACACCATCATGCACAGTTACACGTATCTCCCCTCCATCACATATTCCCTCCCTCTGCCAAAAGCCGTGGATTCTGGCACCTTCACTGGCTAAGCAGGGGACTCTGGACAGGGCATCTGTGTTCCCATGCAACCTCCCTGGCCTGTGCTTCACATGGAAAGTCAAGTCCTGGTGAGCCAGAAACCACCTAGTTACCCTGGCATTATTCCCCTTCTTTCCCCTTCATGCAAATATTAGCCTGAACCTTCTGCCTAACAGGTAATATCTTAGAGTGTCGATTGCCCACTTGATTGCCAAGCACTCTTTCTCCATGATGGTATAGTTCTTCTCACAGGAGAGTTTCCTACTCAGGTATAGGACTGGGTGTTTGTCGCCATCTATTACCTGGGACAGCACAGCTTTTAAACCGACTTCGGAGGCATCCGTCTGGAGCACGAACTCCTTTGCGAAGTCTGGTGCGACCAAGACCGGCTGTCGGCAGAGGACAAGCGTCAACTCCTGGAATGCCATCTCCGCTTTAGAGGACCATTTGACCATCATTGACTTTGTGCCCTTGAGAAGATCAATCATGGGGCAGCTATCATGGCAAAGTTCGGGATAAATAGCCGATAATATCCCACAATTCCCAGAAAGGCCCTAACCTGCTTTTGGAGACTGGCTGTGACCACTTTTGGATTGCCTCCACTATGTCTATTTGTGGCTTTCTCACCCCATCCAACAATGAAGCCCAAGTACTTTGCCTCCTCTTTCCTGAGGGCACACTTATTTGGGTTTATGATAAACCCCACTTTCCTTAGTGCATCGAGTACCGCCTGGACCTTCTGAAGGTGACTTCTCCAATCCGAGCTGAAGATCACGATGTCATCCAAGGTAAGCGACGGCGTACTTCTTGTGTGGGATTATTATCTGGTCCATAGCTCTCTGAAACGTAGCTGGGGCTCCTTGTAGTCCGAACGGCATCCTGGTATATTGAAAGTACCCGTCAGGTGTAGAGAAGGCCATCTTCTCCTTGGCACTTGGAAACAGGAGAATTTACCAGTACCCCTTTGTTAGGTCCAGGGTGGTGATGTACCTGGCTGACCCTAGCATCTCAATATGCTCATTGACCCAGGGCATCAGCTACACGTCAAACTTGGACACCTCATTGTGCTTCCTGTAATCATTACAGAAGCGCCACTCTCCATTTGGCTTCAGCACCAGGAAAAGAGGGCTGGACCAGCTGCTCTTTGACTCCTCGATGACACCCAAGCTTAACATTCTCTTCACCTCCTGGGAGATCACCTCTGTTGTGAATTCCGTTCTCGGGCTCCCTCCTGTGGTCGTGAATGGTACTTTGATGAGTTCTGTCCTTGGGCACCCTCTGGTGGCTTTGAGTGGAACTGCTGATCATTGAGGTTGGCTTTCTCAGCTGCCCTCGTTTATTGCTGCTGCTGGCTTCCCTATTTAACTCTGCCCAGGTCGTTAGTTCATGCCAGCTGTCAATGTCTCAGTACTGGTTCAGATCTCTCTTGGATTTCTCAGATGACCTGTCTACTCCAGCAGAAGCTAAGTCCTTGCTAGTCATTTGCTGTTCATCGGTTTTTGAATATATTTTTCAGTACATGCTATGTTTCAGTCTAGCCTGCTATTATGATATTTCCTTGCTAGCTGGAAGCTCTGGGGGTGCAGAGCTGCACCTCCACACCGTGAGTCGGTGTGGAGGTCTTTTTGCACACTCTGCATGGTTTTTGTAGTTTTTTTATACTGACCGCATAGTTCCCTTTCCTATCCTCTGTCTATCTAGTGAAGATTCGGCCTCCTTTGCTAAAATCTGTTTCATTCCTGTGTTTGTCACTTCCCTCTTAACTCACAGTTAATATTTGTGGGGGGCTACCTTTACTTTGGGGAATTTCTCTGAGGCAAGGTAGGCTGCTATTTCTATCTTTAGGGGTAGTTAGCTCTTAGGCTGTGAAGAGGCGTCTAGGGAGAGTTAGGTACGCTCCACGGCTATTTCTAGTGTGTGTGATAGGATTAGGGATTGCGGTCAGTAGAGTTACCACCTCCTCAGAGCTTGTCCCAGGTTTTCTGTTTTAACCATCAGGTCACTTCGGGTGCTCCTAACCACCAGGTCCATAACAGTACAGCTGGCCAACAAAGTGTTAATGCATCTCAAAAGAGGGATAAGAGAAGTTCTGAGTCAATTTTTTTTTCTTTGCAGCTTGTTTTGTCTTTCTTTTCCCCTTAACCTCTGGGTGGTTCAGGACTCAGGTGTAGATATGGATATTCAAGGTTTGTCCTCTTGTGTGGATCAACTCACTGCTAGGGTACAGAGTATTCAAGATTATGTAGTTCAGAATCCGATGTTAGAGCCTAGAATTCCAATTCCTGATTTGTTTTCTGGGAATAGATCTAAATTTTTGAATTTCAAAAATAATTGCAGACTGTTTCTTGCTCTGAAACCCCGCTCCTCTGGTGATCCCATTCAGCAAGTAAAGATTATTATTTCTTTGTTGCGTGGTGACCCGCAAGACTGGGCTTTCTCCCTTGAGCCAGGAAATCCTGCATTGTTTAATGTGGATGCATTTTTTTCTAGCGCTTGGATTGCTTTATGACGAACCTAATTCTGTGGATCAGGCAGAAAAGATCTTGCTGACTCTGTCAGGGTCAGGATGAGGCAGAAGTATATTGCCAGAAGTTTAGAAAGTGGTCTGTGCTTACTCAATGGAATGAGTGTGCCCTGGCAGCAATTTTCAGAAAGGGTCTTTCTGAAGCCCTTAAGGATGTTATGGTGGGGTTCCCCACGCCTGCTGGTCTGAATGAGTCAATGTCTTTGGCCATTCAGATTGATCGGCGTTTGCGCGAGCGCAAAGTTGTGCACCATTTGGCGGTGTCCTCTGAGCGGAGGCCTGAGCCTATGCAATGTGATAGGACTTTGACCAGAGCTGAACGGCAAGAACACAGACGTCAGAATGGGCTGTGTTTTTACTGTGGTGACTCCTCTCATGCTATCTCTGATTGTCCTAGGCGCACTAAGAGGTTCGCTAGGTCTGTCACCATTAGTATTGTGCAGCCTAAATTTCTCTTATCTGTTACTCTGATTTGCTCACTGTCGTCCTACTCTGTTATGGCATTTGTGGATTCGGGCGTTGCCTGCCCTGAACTTGATGGACTTGGAGTTTGCCAGGCGCTGTGGTTTTTCCTTGGAGCCTTTGCAGAGTCCTATTCCCTTAAGGGGAATTGATGCTACGCCATTGGCCAAGAATAAACCTCAGTACTGGACTCAGCTGACCATGTACATGGCTCCCGCACATCAGGAAAATATTCGCTTTTTGGTGTTGCATAATTTGCATGATGTTGTCGTGTTGGGTTTGTCATGGTTACAGGTTCATAATCCAGTACTGGATTGGAAATCAATGTCAGTGTCTAGTTGGGGTTGTCAAGGGATACATGGTGATGTTCCTTTGATGTCAATTTCTTCTTCCACTCCTTCTGAAGTTCCTGAGTTTTTGTCGGATTACCAGGATGTATTTGATGAGCCCAAGTCCAGTGCCCTACCTCCTCATAGGGACTGTGATTGCGCTATTGATTTGATTCCTGGTAGTAAGTTCCCTAAGGGCCGACTGTTCAATTTGTCTGTGCCAGAACATGCCGCTATGCGGAGTTATGTAAAGGAGTCCTTGGAGAAAGGGCATATTCGCCCGTCTTCGTCGCCGTTGGGAGCAGGGTTCTTTTTTGTGGCCAAGAAGGATGGCTCTCTTAGACCCTGTATAGATTATCGCCTTCTCAATAAAATCACGGTCAAATTTCAGTACCCTTTGCCTCTGTTGTCTGATTTGTTTGCTCAGATTAAGGGGGCTAGTTGGTTTACCAAGATTGACCTTCGAGGGGCGTATAATCTTGTGCGTATTAAACAGGGCGATGAATGGAAAACAGCATTTAATACGCCCGAGGGCCATTTTGAGTACCTGGTGATGCCATTCGGGCTTTCTAATGCTCCATCTGTGTTTCAGTCCTTTATGCACGACATCTTCCGGAAGTATCTGGATAGGTTCATGATCGTATATTTGGATGATATTTTGGTCTTTTCGGATGATTGGGAGTCTCATGTAAGGCAGGTCAGGATGGTGTTCCAGGTCCTTCGTGCTAATGCATTGTTCGTGAAGGGCTCTAAATGCCTCTTTGGAGTTCAGAAGGTTTCCTTCTTGGGCATCATTTTTTCCCCTTCTACTATCGAGATGGATCCTGTTAAAGTTCAGGCCATTTATGATTGGACTCGACCTACATCTGTGAAGAGTCTTCAGAAGTTCCTGGGCTTTGCTAATTTTTACCGTCGCTTCATCGCTAATTTTTCTAGTGTGGTTAAGCCTTTGACTGATTTGACGAAGAAAGGCGCTGATGTGGTGAATTGGTCCCCTGCGGCCGTTGAGGCCTTTCAGGAGCTTAAACGTCGTTTTACTTCGGCCCCTGTGTTGCGTCAGCCAGATGTTTTGCTCCCTTTTCAGGTCGAGGTTGATGCTTCTGAGATTGGGGCAGGGGCTATTTTGTCTCAGAGAAGTTCTGATGGCTCCTTGATGAAGCCGAGTGCTTTCTTTTCTAGAAAGTTTTCGCCTGCCGAGCGTAATTATGTCGGCAATCAGGAGTTGTTGGCTATGAAGTGGGCATTTGAGGAGTGGCGACATTGGCTTGAGGGAGCCAAACATCGCGTGGTGGTCCTGACTGATCATAAGAATCTGACTTACCTCGAGTCCGCCTAGCGGTTGAACCCTAGACAGGCTCGATGGTCACTGTTTTTCTCCCGTTTCGATTTTGTGGTCTCATACCTTCCGGGATCTAAGAATGTGAAGGCTGATGCCCTTTCTAGGAGTTTTTTGCCAGATTCTCTGGGAGTTCCTGAGCCGGCTGGTATTCTTAAAGAGGGGGTGATTCTGTCTGCCATCTCCCCTGATTTGCGGCGGGTGCTGCAGGAGTTTCAGGCTGATAGGCCTGACCGCTGCCCAGTGGAGAAACTGTTTGTCCCTGATAGATGTGTGGAGCGCCCCCACACCGCCGCAGGGCCGAGGGGTACCCGGAGCCGGGCCTCTGAGTCTCAGTCCTGGGGTTATCACGGTGGCTAGGCCCGGTCCGTGGCCCTGTCTGTCAGTGGGGGACGTCCGATGCAATAAGTGGGGTTAATGGTGGTGTAGCGGTGCAGGTCGCGGCAAATAACGAGGACACCAGGTTGCAGTCTCTTTACCTCTTTACTGGAGATCTCTGAGTCCTCAGTCCAGAATACGGTTCACCAGGCTGCGCAAGTCCGACCGGTCCAATGGCACCTCCAGAGTTCTCCTCACAGGTGGAAATCAGTGCCCTCCCTCTAGCGCTGTGTGTTGTAGTCCTTCCCTGCTGTGCTCACGGAAAGTACCCCACAACGGTTGTGTCTGTTTCTTAAGTTCCCTCACAACTCGATTACTTGATGTTCTTCTCGTATTCCATCCCGCCCTGTTATTCAGGTTGGAACGGCACCCGTTTGTCAGGTAGGCCTGGAGTTCTTCCGGGACCCTAGAGACGCCCCTCTCCCGCAATTGCCCCCCAAGACTTCATAGGTGATATGTGTTAGACAGCCCGCCTTAAACTGACTGCCCTGCCACTGTTTGGAGTATGGCTTGAAGCTGTATGCTATTCCACTCCCTCGGCGTTCCGGCCACCGGTAGTGCGCCTCAGTAGGATGTTGCTCCGGTCTTACAGCATGACCCCTACTGGTATTCTCCTTTCGCTTGATCTCGTTTCTCACTCAGCACAATCTATCTCGCTTCTAGTCCTTTCTTAGGGCACCGCCGCTATGCTGAGCAGGCACGGTCCCGTTACGTTCTTTCCAATGCCAAGCCTCTGTCAGGATCCCACCCCTGACAGAGGCCCTACTGTCTCTTCCTCCACAACACCCTCTGCCACAAGGTGTTGCTTCGTTCAATCCAGTCAGCTTTCTCTACTAACTTCCTGCCTGACCCCCAGTTTACCCACTATGGTGGGGAGTGGCCTAATGAATAGAACCCTTAGCTCCCCCCGGAGGCCCTGCGGTGAAATGTATTGGTGTCTGTGATACCTGATCAGACGAACTCCTTCAGTGCCATCGAACGCACCATGGCTCCCCATAGTGGGGGAGCCACAGTACTGCAACGACCAGGACTCTGGGGTGCTGCACTCCCCCCTGGTTAAACACAGTACTCCGGGACTGGGAAGAAAACAACAATACAAGTTAGCAAAAAGACATACAATTTTGTTGAGTGCAAAACAATAAGTATACTTGAACAGGCTTCCCTTTATGGGAGGTGAGGACACTTTTAACGTTACAAACATAATTAAATATCATAGCAACAGGCTCCAATTAACTCTCATTACCCAACCGGGTATTCTACTAAGTGCAAATTTTGTGAACAATAATTTAACATTGCCTTTAAGGATTCACACTCTAAATCCACTAAAGACCTTCCTATAATCACATAATAAGGTATTCTAACTTTTCATTCGCCTTCTTTGGAATCTGCAGGACCGCCTGTCCTATCGGCGCCAGACCTACTGCCTCTCCTTTCTGTTACAGGACCGCCCCGTTCAGCCAGGGCCTACTGCCTTTTCAACTACTATACATAGTATAGAACATAACTTTACTTTCAATTTGAGAACACTGAGCCGGCTCTACTTGGCTCCTATAAGGACTCGCTCCCTAACCCCTACGGGTTCACTCTCTGTCCTTAGTAACGAACTAACTTTCTATGGGGACTCAGGGTTTACCTTCTATCCTCACCTTCGTTATTACTTCCTTTCTTTCAACTATGCAGGACTCTAATTCTTCCCCTACGGGCTCTCTGCATCTTTCCTTTTAAAGAACATTATCTAGGTTTCACATTTCAAACAGATTAAACACACATAACTTTTCTTTATGCATAACAGTTACATTTCTTCCAGAGCATCATCATATTACGGTTCTAAAACAGTATCACTTTCAAGTTTAGGTCACACATCCCCCTTAAGAGGGGATCAAGTCTTTCTGAGGTAGCTCGTCTTCTCAGCCTACCAGTCTTTGCTCAGCAAAGGTTCCAGAACGGTATCTTCGCAAAGAGTCTTTAAGTAAAACCAGTAGAAAGCGCCTTTAAGAAGGTGCAAACTATTTACACGAAAGTTTGGATCATGCACTGTTCATGATTTCTCAGTTTTTATAACATTGTGGAACAAAAAGCAAAAATGAAAGTGAAAGCAAAAATAAAAAGCAATAGGGATCCCGGGTAAACAAAGGGATCCCTTTAAGAGTTAACCCAGGACGGGTTTTAGCAGCAAAACAGCAAGGAAATAAACAGTTAACTATTTACAGTTTCAGGTTTCCGAGGCTTAGTTGGACGGCTTCCAGGGCGGCACCTGGCACTTAACCCTTCTCGGCCTGGGAAAAGTGAGGTCCAGGGTTACACCCAGTGCTGGACAAACGCCGTTAATCCGTCTTTCATGTATGGTTAAATCATGCGCAGCGATGGAGGTCTGCGCAGCTTGAGTAGGGGCATTTGTTGCAGCAGAGGTAGAGGCTGCTGCAAGATCAGTCACTGGAACGGGGTCAGCAGCTGTGGCACCAGCAGTCACGGGAGTGGTGTCAGTCATCAGGGCAGGGTCGTCCTTCATACCTGCTTCAGATGCGGTCCCTCCGGTGCTGGTCTGCTCCGTCTCCGCTGGGGTCTGGAACGCTGGTTGCGGGACCTTGTGCTGCGGCGTTGTCATCTCTGCTCGCAGCATACCCCTTCCCGGCAGCGCCTTGCTTTCCAGCTTCGGAGCGCTGGGACTTCTTTCCTGCTCCGGACCAGATGAGGCTGCCGACAGATGTCCGGTGAGGCTCCTGATGATGGCCTTCTTCCACCCGGCCTCGGTGCTCAGCTGCGTCCGCCGGGGTCGGTCGCTGAGCTCGTCCACTCCGGCCTGCAGGAATTCAGCATCAGCGGTGGAGGCCTGGTTGCGGTGCCCCTCCGGGTAGCTGGGGGAGTCCTCGGCTCCGACCCCACGCTCCGGCTCTGGGTGGCTCGCCAGGGCGTCCTCCATGTCTCTGACTTCTTCTTCCTGGTCCTTTTCCCGCTCTCTCCTTCGTGGGCGGTTTTGTTTTCTCTGTCTCTGCCCACCATTGAGGATCAGGAGGCGGATCTCGGCTGCTGACGGACACGTCCTCAAGGGGCCGAGATATTTAGACTGGGCGGCCATTGTCTTTCGCGCTCTTCAGCTTGTTCACGCCCACTTCCACGCCCTTCTTCTTCTCCTGCGCTCTCCTTAGCGCTGTAATGGCGGCGGTTTTGGCGCGAACTTTTGGCGGCAAGTGACAATCCACAGTCTTTGCAATAAAGCACAGTCCAAGCACAATAAATCACAGTCTCTAGGCACACATGACCCGATTCTTCAGGCTTAAGTAGATCCTGTTCGTGACGCCAAGTTGTGGAGCGCCCCCACACCGCCGCAGGGCCGAGGGGTACCCGGAGCCGGGCCCCTGAGTCTCAGTCCTGGGGTTATCACGGTGGCTAGGCCCGGTCCGTGGCCCTGTCTGTCAGTGGGGGACGTCCGATGCAATAAGTGGGGTTAATGGTGGTGTAGCGGTGCAGGTCGCGGCAAATAACGAGGACACCAGGTTGCAGTCTCTTTACTTCTTTACTGGAGATCTCTGAGTCCTCAGTCCAGAATACGGTTCACCAGGCTGCGCAAGTCCGACCGGTCCAATGGCACCTCCAGAGTTCTCCTCACAGGTGGAAATCAGTGCCCTCCCTCTAGCGCTGTGTGTTGTAGTCCTTCCCTGCTGTGCTCACGGAAAGTACCCCACAACGGTTGTGTCTGTTTCTTAAGTTCCCTCACAACTCGATTACTTGATGTTCTTCTCGTATTCCATCCCGCCCTGTTATTCAGGTTGGAACGGCACCCGTTTGTCAGGTAGGCCTGGAGTTCTTCCGGGACCCTAGAGACGCCCCTCTCCCGCAATTGCCCCCCAAGACTTCATAGGTGATATGTGTTAGACAGCCCGCCTTAAACTGACTGCCCTGCCGCTGTTTGGAGTATGGCTTGAAGCTGTATGCTATTCCACTCCCTCGGCGTTCCGGCCACCGGTAGTGCGCCTCAGTAGGATGTTGCTCCGGTCTTACAGCATGACCCCTTACTGGTATTCTCCTTTCGCTTGATCTCGTTTCTCACTCAGCACAATCTATCTCGCTTCTAGTCCTTTCTTAGGGCACCGCCGCTATGCTGAGCAGGCACGGTCCCGTTACGTTCTTTCCAATGCCAAGCCTCTGTCAGGATCCCACCCCTGACAGAGGCCCTACTGTCTCTTCCTCCACAACAGCCTCTGCCACAAGGTGTTGCTTCGTTCAATCCAGTCAGCTTTCTCTACTAACTTCCTGCCTGACCCCCAGTTTACCCACTATGGTGGGGAGTGGCCTAATGAATAGAACCCTTAGCTCCCCCCGGAGGCCCTGCGGTGAAATGTATTGGTGTCTGTGATACCTGATCAGACGAACTCCTTCAGTGCCATCGAACGCACCATGGCTCCCCATAGTGGCGGAGCCACAGTACTGCAACGACCAGGACTCTGGGGCGCTGCAGATGGACTAGTAGGGTTATTTCTGAGGTTCATTGTTCGGTGTTGGCTGGTCATCCTGGGATTTTTGGTACCAGAGATTTGGTTGCCAGGTCCTTTTGGTGGCCTTCCTTGTCACGGGATGTGCGTTCTTTTGTGCAGTCCTGTGGGACTTGTGCTCGGGCCAAACCTTGCTGTTCTCGTGCCAGTGGGTTGCTTTTGCCTTTGCCTGTCCCGAAGAGGCCCTGGACACATATTTCCATGGATGTTATTTCTGATCTTCCTGTCTCTCAAAGGATGTCTGTCATCTGGGTGGTTTGTGATCGGTTTTCTAAGATGGTCCATTTGGTACCCTTGCCTAAATTGCCTTCCTCCTCTGATTTGGTTCCATTATTTTTTCAGCATGTGGTTCGTTTGCATGGCATTCCGGAGAACATTGTGTCGGATAGAGGTTCCCAGTTTGTTTCTAGGTTTTGGCGGTCCTTTTGTGCTAAGATGGGCATTGATTTGTCTTTTTCTTCAGCGTTCCATCCTCAGACAAATGGCCAAACCGAACGAACCAATCAGACCTTCGAAACCTATCTGAGATGCTTTGTTTCTGCTGATCAGGATGATTGGGTGACCTTCTTGCCATTGGCCGAGTTCGCCCTTAATAATCGGGCTAGTTCTGCTACTTTGGTTTCGCCTTTTTTTGTAATTCTGGTTTTCATCCTCGTTTTTCTTCAGGGCAGGTTGAGCCTTCTGACTGTCCTGGTGTGGATTCTGTGATGGACAGGTTGCAACAAATTTGGACTCACGTGGTGGACAATTTGACGTTGTCTCAGGAGAAGGCGCAACGTTTTGCTAACCGCCGTCACTGTGTTGGTCCCCGACTTCGTGTTGGGGATTTGGTTTGGTTGTCTTCTCGTTATGTTCCTATGAAGGTTTCTTCTCCTAAGTTCAAGCCTCGTTTCATTGGTCCTTATAAGATTTCTGAAATTATCAATCCTGTGTCGTTTCGTTTGGCCCTTCCAGCTTCTTTTGCCATCCATAATGTGTTCCATAGGTCGTTGTTGCGGAGATATGTGGTGCCTATGGTTCCTTCCGTTGATCCTCCTGCTCCGGTGTTGGTTGAGGGGGAGTTGGAGTATGTGGTGGAGAAGATTTTAGATTCTCGTATTTCGAGACGGAAGCTTCAGTACCTGGTTAAGTGGAAGGGCTATGGTCAGGAGGATAATTCCTGGGTTGTTGCCTCCGATGTCCATGCTGCCGATTTGGTTCGTGCCTTTCATTTGGCTCCTCCTGATCGGCATGGGGGCTCTGGTGAGGGTTCGGTGACCCCTCCTCAAGGGGGGGGTACTGTTGTGAATTCCGTTCTCGGGCTCCCTCCTGTGGTCGTGAATGGTACTTTGGTGAGTTCTGTCCTTGGGCACCCTCTGGTGGCTTTGAGTGGAACTGCTGATCTTTGAGGTTGGCTTTCTCAGCTGCCCTCGTTTATTGCTGCTGCTGGCTTCCCTATTTAACTCTGCCGAGGTCGTTAGTTCATGCCAGCTGTCAATGTCTCAGTACTGGTTCAGATCTCTCTTGGCTTTCTCAGATGACCTGTCTACTCGAGCAGAAGCTAAGTCCTTGCTAGTCATTTGCTGTTCATCGGTTTTTGAATATATTTTTCAGTACATGCTATGTTTCAGTCCAGCCTGCTATTATGATATTTCCTTGCTAGCTGGAAGCTCTGGGGGTGCAGAGCTGCACCTCCACACCGTGAGTCGGTGTGGAGGTCTTTTTGCACACTCTGCGTGGTTTTTGTAGTTTTTTTATACTGACCGCATAGTTCCCTTTCCTATCCTCTGTCTATCTAGTGAAGATTCGGCCTCCTTTGCTAAAATCTGTTTCATTCCTGTGTTTGTCACTTCCCTCTTAACTCACAGTTAATATTTGTGGGGGGCTACCTTTACTTTGGGGAATTTCTCTGAGGCAAGGTAGGCTGCTATTTCTATCTTTAGGGGTAGTTAGCTCTTAGGCTGTGAAGAGGCGTCTAGGGAGAGTTAGGTACGCTCCACGGCTATTTCTAGTGTGTGTGATAGGATTAGGGATTGCGGTCAGTAGAGTTACCACCTCCTCAGAGCTTGTCCCAGGTTTTCTGTTTTAACCATCAGGTCACTTCGGGTGCTCCTAACCACCAGGTCCATAACACACCTCGCAGCGAGCTTCAGGAATCCAGTATGGCCTTTGGTTCACCCTCACATGTGGTTCAGTCAGGATCTCATGCTCCCCCACCTGTGTACATCCTGATACCTGTTTTTGGAGTTATCGGCTCCGCTGAATCAGCTCACGCCACTATTGTTTTTGAGTGTTTCTGACACTGTCACATCCTTGACCTTGTCTTCAGGATGGTCCCCTGGGCACGTTGCTTCTACCGGATCCCTGTTGTGAATTCCGTTCTCGGACTCCCTCCTGTGGTCATGAATGGTACTTTGGTTAGTTCTGCTCTTGGGCTCCCTCTGGTGGCTTCGAGCGGAACTGCTGATCACTAGGTTGGCTTTGTCAGCTGCTCTTGTTATGTTGCTATGCTGCTTCCCTATTTAACTCCACTCAGATCGTTACCTGATGCCAGCTGTCAATGTATCAGAATTGGTTCAGATCTCTCTTGGACTTCTCTGAGGACCTGTCTACTCCAGCAGAAGCTAAGTCCCTGCTAGTTCATTTGTTGTTACTGCTGCCTGAATATATTTTTTAGCACTGCTAAATTCTAGTCCAGTTTGCTATCAAGATGTTTCCTTGCTAGCTGGAAGCTCTGGGGTGCAGTGTTGCACCTCCACACCGTGAGTCGGTGCGGGGGTCTTTTTGCATACTCTGCGTGGTTTTGTAGTTTTTTTTATGCTGACCACATATTATTCTTTTCTATCCTCTGACTATTTAGTAAGTCTGGCCTCCTATGCTAAAACCCGTTTCATTCCTGTGTTTGTGACTTTCCTCTTAATAATATCTCAAAAGACTACCAATCAAAATGGTTACCAATTAGCAGCAAGGTAGTAGTGTTAAATGAAATTTAACTTTTAATAAATATTTTAAAAAGGACTATAGTCCCAATAAACACCAAAGGAAATTACCACAAACAAAAACCACACACAATACCACATATGAAGCCAGACGCTCCTGTCTAGCGCTGTAATCCTTATAGCATGGTGTCAAGCTTTTCTTTACTACACCATAAATAGCAATACCCTATCACAATACTGCACAATTTGTTAGTGCCCAACCTACTATATGTGCGCAAAAACCAGCATGTTTATAGCATTCAAGGGTATAAAAGGAATGGTCTCACCAGGCTCCAGGGACCTTCCTTAACAGCGTCATCCCATGCGTCCGATACATACAGACCGGGGGAGGATTTTCCATAGATCCTACTTACAACCCCTTTTCTCTCCAGTGTAAACGGACCCTATGGGAAGCCTCCTTGGTATTCAATCTCCCGACGCGTTTCCTTGGGCTCTATCATCAGGGGAGATGCCCAGTATAAAAAATATATATGTGTGTGTGCCAGTCATCGCACGTCACACCGGAGGACCTGACTCACCGCGCGCGGGTACTTCATTTTATATACAGGTCCTTCTCAAAAAATTAGCATATAGTGTTAAATTTCATTATTTACCATAATGTAATGATTACAATTAAACTTTCATATATTATAGATTCATTATCCACCAACTGAAATTTGTCAGGTCTTTTATTGTTTTAATACTGATGATTTTGGCATACAACTCCTGATAACCCAAAAAACCTGTCTCAATAAATTAGCATATTTCAACCGTCCAATCAAATAAAAGTGTTTTTTAATAACAAACAAAAAAAACATCAAATAATAATGTTCAGTTATGCACTCAATACTTGGTCGGGAATCCTTTGGCAGAAATGACTGCTTCAATGCGGCGTGGCATGGAGGCAGCCAGCCTGTGACACTGCTGAGATGTTATGGAGGCCCAGGATGCTTCAATAGCGGCCTTAAGCTCATCCAGAGTGTTGGGTCTTGCGTCTCTCAACTTTCTCTTCACAATATCCCACAGATTCTCTATGGGGTTCAGGTCAGGAGAGTTGGCAGGCCAATTGAGCACAGTAATACCATGGTCAGTAAACCATTTACCAGTGGTTTTGGCACTGTGAGCAGGTGCCAGGAAGCATGAAGTGCTCCAAAATCTCCTGATAGCTAGCTGCATTGACCCTGCCCTTGATGAAACACAGTGGACCAACACCAGCAGCTGACATGGCACCCCACACCATCACTGACTGGGTACTTGACACTGGACTTCAGGCATTTTGGCATTTCCTTCTCCCCAGTCTTCCTCCAGACTCTGGCACCTTGATTTCCGAATGACATGCAAAATTTGCTTTCATCAGAAAAAAGTACTTGGGACCACTTAGCAACAGTCCAGTGCTGCTTCTCTGTAGCCCAGGTCAGGCGCTTCTGCCGCTGTTTATGGTTCAAAAGTGGCTTTACCTGGGGAATGCGGCACCTGTAGCCCATTTCCTGCACACGCCTGTGCACGGTGGCTCTGGATGTTTCCACACCAGACTCAGTCCACTGCTTCCTCAGGTTCCCCAAGGTCTGGAATCGGTCCTTCTCCACAATCTTCCTCAGGGTCCGGTCACCTCTTCTCGTTGTACAGCGTTTTCTGCCACATTGTTTCTTTCCAACAGACTTACCATTGAGGTGCCTTGATACAGCACTCTGGGAACAGCCTATTTGTTGAGAAATTTCTTTCTGGGTCTTACCCTCTTGCTTGAGGGTGTCAAAGATGGCCTTCTTGACATCTGTCAGGTCGCTAGTCTTACCCATGATGGGGGTTTTGAGTAATGAACCAGGCAGGGGTTTTTTAAAAGCCTCAGGTATCTTTTGCATGTGTTTAGAGTTAATTAGTTGATTCAGAAGATTAGGGTAATAGGTCATTTAGAGAACCTTTTCTTGATATGCTAATTTATTGAGACAGGTTTTTTGGGTTATCAGGAGTTGTAGGCCAAAATCATCAGTATTAAAACAATAAAAGACCTGACAAATTTCAGTTGGTGGATAATGAATCTATAATATATGAAAGTTTAATTGTAATCATTACATTATGGTAAATAATGAAATTTAACACTATATGCTAATTTTTTGAGAAGGACCTGTAAGGCGCCGTCTTGTAGATGTACGCCTCCTATGCTTTTCTTCCGCTTTCAAGCGCGGTTTCCGGGTATGCAGGGCGTCACATGACCAATCCTGGTCACACCTCCAAAGGATTGCGTGAAACGCATTCTGACACGCAAGGCCATATTATCGGAGGTCTCCGGGGTAAAGGTCTAAGCCCCGGAGGCGTGTACACGTAAATGATTGATGCCTGATATCATAATGAGCCTAACCAGGCTCTGAAATCAAATATAATACTCAAACCCCCAGAGTAACTTGGTGAAGTATTTCAAACCTCTTTTTGGGGGGGACATTTACCAAAAAATCCTACTACCTCCATTAATGGAAGGAGGATATAAATGCAAAAATGGGACATTGGCAGCTTTCCAACAAGGGCATCAAAATACCTATATAAGGCTATAAATGATGCGGTGCATATGCACTAGTTATGAGTCCGTCTTGTATTCAAATTTGTGAATACTAAGCTCATCCAGAGCATGCTTAGATGACACTTCCTCCATAAAAAAGAAACAAAATGGAAAAAATCAGAAAAAACAACAAAGGAAAACCAAAAACAAACAGAGGCAATAGATATCAACTTCTTCATACAGTTGATGACATGAGGAGCAAAAATGATGGTAGTGACACCAGAGATCTAGTGGGATATGGGCCAAAAAGTAAATTAGGTTTTCCCTAACAAAGCCCTAAATGAAGATCCTACCTATCCTGTGGGGGTTGGCACCCTACTAGAAACGAGAAATTGGCGCCCCCACTCCACGGAGGCTGTCCCTACAGGCCCTATTTCATCCTAACCACCGAGCCTCACTAAGTGCAGGAAAGAGGAACTCCATTAAAATAGTAAAGACCCACAGATAGGGGCTATTTCGGGACAGAAGGAACATTGCTTATAAAAAACAACCAAAAGTCAGGGTCTCATTTAGACCCAAAGGTTGTTGAGTTTTAAGACGGAAGATCCATTGGGTCTCACACTGCAAAATCCTCCTGTCCCAATTGCCGCCCCTTTTCGGTGCCTCTATCTTATCGATCCCCATGAATTTAAGACCCATTGTGTCCCCATCATGTATTGTGGCCATATGTCTCGCCAGGGGTGTATCTCTCTTTAGAGCAATATCTCTCAGGTGTTCACCCACCCTTCTCCTCAGCTGCCGTCTTGTTTTTCCCACATACTCCATGTTACAGGGGCAAGTTGCTTTATAAATAACCCCCTTTGACCGGCAGTTGATGAAGTGACGGATCTCGTATTCCTGTTTTGTTACATTACTTATAAACACCTGTCCCGTTTCCATAACTGGGCACCCCACACAGCCACTACAGCGATAACATACCTTGGTCTTGTTGGTAAGCCAAGTATCACTTTTAGGAGGACAAAAATGGCTATGTACCACTCTGTCTCCTATCGATCTACCTTTTTGAAAGGTGATCGAAGGATGGGTTCCCACTAGATCTCCAATGTCACCATCCATCCGTAGGATTGGCCAGTGCTTATTTAGAATCGACCTCACCTGATTGGCTCCCGTATTGTAGGTAGTTATATAGCGACAAACAGGCAATTCCTCTTGATGAGGGACTGGATTCAAGAGTAGAGCCCTACTCATGTCCTTGGTTTCTCTAAAGGCTTTTTTGAGGATCCCATCCGGGTATCCCCTATTTTGGAAGCGTTGTCTTAAGTCAGTGGTTTGTTCCCGATAATCTGCCTCCGATGAACAATTCCGACGAATCCTAATATACTGCCCCTTAGGAATACCCCTCTTGAGTGGGATTGGATGATGACTATCCCATCTCAAGAGGGCATTAGTTGATGTAGGTTTGCGGTACGTTTTTGTGCTAATCAGACCCTCTGGGGTTTTTTGAATGAAAATGTCCAAGAAAGGTAATTTCTCTCTGTGATACTCATAAGTGAAAGTCAAACCATCCAATTTGCGCAAGAGGTCCGATGAGTCCCTGGTGTAGGAATTTAGAGACAGGACAAACGGTTTAAGAATCCTATCCAAATATATTCCCACATGATGGCCTATGCTCCCAATTCCCGAGACTATAGGTCTCCCTTTTAAAGGTACCAGACCTTTATGTACCTTCGGGAGACAGCGCTAGACAGGAGCGTCTGGCTTTATATGTGGTATTGTGTGTGGTTTTTGTTTGTGGTAATTTCCTTTGGTGTTTATTGGGACTATAGTCCTTTTTAAAATATTTATTAAAAGTTAAATTTTATTTAACACTACGACTTTCCTCTTAACTCACAGTCAATATATGTGGGGGGCTGCCATTACCTTTGGGGGATTTCTCTGAGGCAAGGTTAGGCTTCTATTTCTATCTTTAGGGGTAGTTAGCTCTTAGGCTGTGAAGAGGCATCTAGGGAGAGTTAGGTACGCTCCACGGCTATTTCTTGTGTGTGCGATAGGAGTAGAGTTTGCGGTCAGCAGAGTTCCCACTTCCCCAGAGCTAGTTCCGTTTATTGAGTTTACTCATCAGGTCATTCCAGGTGCTCCTAACCACCAGGTCCATAACAGTACAGATGGCCCATAAAGTGTTAATGCATCTCAAAAGAGGGGTAAGAGAAGTTCTGAACCCATTTTTTTTTCTTTGCAGTGTGTTTTGTCTCTCTTTTCCCCTTAACCCCTGGGTGGTTCAGGACACAGGTGTAGATATGGATATTCAAGGTCTGTCCTCTTGTGTGGATCATCTCACTGCAAGGGTACAAAGCATTCAAGATTATGTAGTTCAGAATCCGATATTAGAGCCTAGAATTCCAATTCCTGAGTTGTTTTCTGGGGATAGATATAAGTTTCTGAATTTCAAAAATAATTGTAAACTGTTTCTTGCTTTGAAACCCCGCTCCTCTGGTGACCCCATTCAGCAAGTAAAAATTATTATTTCTTTGTTGCGTGGTGACCCTCAAGACTGGTCATTCTCCCTTGCACCAGGAGATCCTGCATTGCTTAATGTAGATGCGTTTTTTCTGGCGCTTGGGTTGCTTTATGACGAACCGAATTCAGTGGATCAGGCAGAGAAAATTTTTCTAGCTTTGTGTCAGGGTCAGGATGAAGCGGAGATATATTGTCAGAAGTTTAGAAAATGGTCTGTGCTTACTCAATGGAATGAGTGTGCCCTGGCAGCAATTTTTAGAAAGGGTCTTTCTGAAGCCCTTAAGGATGTTATGGTGGGATTCCCCACGCCTGCTGGTCTGAATGAGTCAATGTCCTTGGCCATCCAAATTGATCGGCGTTTGCGCGAGCGCAAAATTGTGCACAGTTTGGCGGTGTCCTCTGAGCAGAGGCCTGAGCTTATGCAATGTGATAGAACTTTGACCAGAACTGAACGGCAAGAACACAGACGTCAGAATAGGCTGTGTTTTTACTGTGGTGACCCCACTCATGTTATCTCTGATTGTCCTAAGCGCACTAAGCGGTTCGCTAGGTCTGTCACCATTGGTACTGTACAGCCTAAATTTCTTTTGTCTGTTACTTTGATTTGCTCTTTGTCATCCTACTCGGTTATGGCATTTGTGTATTCAGGCGCTGCCCTGAATTTGATGGACTTGGAGTTTGCCAGGCGCTGTGGTTTTTTCTTGGAGCCTTTGCAGTATCCTATTCCATTAAGGGGAATTGATGCCACGCAGTTGGCCAAGAATAAACCTCAGTACTGGACTCAGTTGACCATGTGCATGGCTCTTGCACATCGGGAAGATGTTCGCTTTTTGGTGTTGCATAATTTGCATGATGTGGTCGTGTTGGGTTTGCCATGGCTACAGGTTCATAATCCAGTATTGGATTGGAAATCAATGTCTGTGTCTAGTTGGGGTTGTCAAGGGGTACATGGCGATGTTCCATTGGTGTCAATTTCTGCTTCCACTCCTTCTGAAGTCCCTTAGTTTCTGTCGGATTACCAGGATGTATTTGATGAGCCCAAATCCAGTGTCCTACCCCGTCATAGGGATTGTGATTGTGCTATTAATTTGATTCCTGGTAGTAAGTTTCCTAAGGGCCGACTTTTCAATTTATCCGTGCCAGAGCACGCCGCTATGCGGACTTATGTGAAGGAGTCCTTGGAGAAAGGGCATATTCGCCCGTCTTCGTCACCGTTGGGAGCAGGGTTCTTTTTTGTGGCCAAGAAGGATGGTTCTCTGAGACCCTGTATAGATTACCGCCTTCTCAATAAAATCACGGTCAGATTTCAGTACCCTTTGCCTCTGCTGTCTGATTTGTTTGCTCGGATTAAGGGGGCTAGTTGGTTTATCAAGATAGATCTTCGAGGGGCGTATAACCTTGTGCGTATTAAACAGGGCGATGAATGGAAAACAGCATTTAATACGCCCGAGGGCCATTTTGAGTACCTGGTAATGCCATTCGGGCTTTCAAATGCTCCATCTGTGTTTCAGTCCTTTATGCATGACATCTTCCGAAAGTATCTGGATAGATTCATGATTGTATATTTGGATGATATTTTGGTCTTTTCGGATGATTGGGAGTCTCATGTGAAACAGGTCAGAATGGTATTCCAGGTCCTTCGTGCTAATTCCTTGTTTGTGAAGGGGTCTAAATGTCTCTTCGGAGTTCAGAAGGTTTCCTTTTTGGGCTTCATTTTTTCCCCTTCTACTATCAAGATGGATCCTGTTAAAGTTCAGGCCATTTATGATAGGACTCAACCTACATCTGTGAAGAGCCTCCAGAAATTCCTGGGCTTTGCTAATTTTTACCGTCGCTTCATCGCTAATTTTTCTAGTGCGGTTAAACCTTTGACTGATTTGACAAAGAAAGGTGCTGATGTGGTGAATTGGTCCTCTGCGGCCGTTGAGGCTTTTCAGGAGCTGAAACGTCATTTTTCTTCGGCCCCTGTGTTGCGTCAGCCAGATGTTTCGCTCCCTTTTCAGGTCGAGGTTGATGCTTCTGAGATTGGAGCAGGGGCTGTTTTGTCTCAAAGAAGTTCTGATGGCTCTGTGATGAAGCCATGTGCCTTCTTTTCTAGAAAGTTTTCGCCTGCTGAGCGTAATTATGATGTTGGCAATCGGGAGCTGCTGGCTATGAAGTGGGCATTCGAGGAGTGGCGACATTGGCTTGAGGGAGCCAAGCTCCGCGTGGTGGTCTTGACGGATCACAAAAATCTGACCTATCTTGAGTCTGCCAAGCGGTTGAATCCTAGACAAGCTCGATGGTCGCTGTTTTTCTCCCGTTTCGATTTTGTGGTCTCATACCTTCCAGGTTCTAAGAATGTGAAGGCGGATGCCCTTTCTACGAGTTTTGTGCCTGATTCTCCGGGAGTCCCTGAGCCGGCTGGTATTCTCAAAGAGGGGGTAATTCTGTCTGCCATCTCCCCTGATTTGCGGCGGGCGCTGCAGGAGTTTCAGGCTGATAGACCTGACCGTTGTTCAGCGGAGAAAAAATTGTTCGTCCCTGATAGATGGACTATTAGAGTTATTTCTGAGGTTCATTGCTCAGTGTTGGCTGGTCATCCTGCGATTTTTGGTACCAGAGATTTGGTGGCTAGGTCCTTTTGGTGGCCTTCCTTGTCACGGGATGTGCGTTCTTTTGTGCAGTCCTGTGGGACTTGTGCTCGGGCTAAGCCCTGCTGTTCTCGTGCCAGTGGGTTGCTTTTGCCCTTGCCAGTCCCGAAAAGGCCTTGGACGCATGTTTCAATGGATTTTATTTCAGATCTTCCTATCTCTCAAAGGATGTCTGTCATCTGGGTGGTTTGTGATCGCTTTTCTAAGATGGTCCATTTGGTACCCTTGCCTAAATTACCTTCTTCCTCTGATTTGGTGCCATTATTTTTTCAACATGTGGTTCGTTTGCATGGCATTCCGGAGAACATTGTGTCGGACAGAGGTTCCCAGTTTGTTTCTAGGTTTTGGCGGTCCTTTTGTGCTAAGATGGGCATTGATTTGTCTTTTTCTTCGGCTTTCCATCCTCAAACAAATGGCCAAACCGAACGAACCAACCAGACTTTGGAAACCTATCTGAGATGCTTTGTTTCTGCTGATCAGGATGATTGGGTGACCTTCTTGCCATTGGATGAGTTCGCCCTTAATAATCGGGCTAGTTCGGCTACTTTGGTTTCGCCTTTTTTTTGCAATTCTGGTTTTCATCCTCGTTTTTCTTTGGGGCAGGTTGAGCCTTCTGACTGTCCTGGTGTGGATTCTGTGGTGGACAGGTTGCAGCAAATTTGGACTCACGTAGTGGACAATCTGACGTTGTCCCAGGAGAAGGCTCAACGTTTCGCTAACCGCCGTCGTTGTGTTGGTCCCCGACTTCGGGTTGGGGATTTGGTTTGGTTGTCTTCTCGTTATGTTCCTATGAAGGTTTCGTCTCCTAAGTTTAAGCCTCGTTTCATTGGTCCTTATAAGATTTCTGAAATTCTCAACCCTGTGTCATTTCGTTTGGTCCTTCCAGCTTCTTTTGCCATCCATAATGTGTTCCATAGGTCGTTGTTGCGGAGGTACGTGGCGCCTATGGTTCCCTCCGTTGATCCTCCCGCTCTGGTGTTGGTTGAGGGGGAGTTGGAGTATGTGGTGGAAAAGATTTTGGATTCTCGTATTTCGAGACGGAAGCTTCAGTAACTGGTTAAGTGGAAGGGCTATGGTCAGGAGGATAATTCCTGGGTTGTTGCCTCCAATGTCCATGCTGCCGATTTAGTTCGTGCCTTTCATTTGGCTCGTCCTGATCGGCCTGGGCGCGCTGGTGAGGGTTCGGTGACCCCTCCTCAAGGGGGGGTACTGTTGTGAATTCCGTTCTCCGACTCCCTCCTGTGGTCATGAATGGTACTTTGGTTAGTTCTGCTCTTGGGCTCCCTCTGGTGGCTTCGAGCGGAACTGCTGATCACTAGGTTGGCTTTGTCAGCTGCTCTCGTTATGTTGCTGTGCTGCTTCCCTATTTAACTCCACTCAGATCGTTACCTGATGCCAGCTGTCAATGTATCAGAATTGGTTCAGATCTCTCTTGGACTTCTCTGAGGACCTGTCTACTCCAGCAGAAGCTAAGTCCCTGCTAGTTCATTTGTTGTTACTGCTGCCTGAATATATTTTTTAGCACTGCTAAATTCTAGTCCAGTTTGCTATCATGATGTTTCCTTGCTAGCTGGAAGCTGTGGGGTGCAGTGTTGCACCTCCACACCGTGAGTCGGTGCGGGGGTCTTTTTGCATACTCTGCGTGGTTTTGTAGTTTTTTTATGCTGACCGCATAGTATTCTTTTCTATCCTCTGACTATTTAGTAAGTCTGGCCTCCTATGCTAAAACCTGTTTCATTCCTGTGTTTGTGACTTTCCTCTTAACTCACAGTCAATATATGTGGGGGGCTGCCTTTACCTTTGGGGGATTTCTCTGAGGCAAGGTTAGGCTTCTATTTCTATCTTTAGGGGTAGTTAGCTCTTAGGCTGTGAAGAGGCGTCTAGGGAGAGTTAGGTACGCTCCACGGCTATTTCTAGTGTGTGCGATAGGAGTAGAGTTTGCGGTCAGCAGAGTTCCCACTTCCCCAGAGCTAGTTCCATTTTTTGAGTTTACTCATCAGGTCATTCCAGGTGCTCCTAACCACCAGGTCCATAACAGATCCCTGTCTTGCCACGGTTTCAACAGGTTAATGTAGTACACTTGGTACGGCTTTCTTCTCACTGATTGGTGGACCTTATAGTTGAGATCACTCATTTTCTTGACCACCTCATATGGCCCTTGCCACTTGGCAAGTAATTTTCTTTCCACGGTGGGGATCAACATGAGCAACCGGTCCCCAGGGCTAAACTGTCTCAGCCTAGCGGCCTAGTTGTAGACCCTCGCCTGGGCTTCTTGTGCTTGAAGGAGACTGTCCTTCACAATCGGCATCACCCTTGCAATTTGGTCCTGCATTTGGGCCACATTCTCGATGATGCTCCGGTGGGGTGTAATTTCTGCTTCCCAAGTCTCCTTAACAACATCTAGAAGTCCCCGGGGGTGCCGTCTGTATAACAGTGTAATAATTATAGGGGATAACTCAGGAGACTCTTTGCGTGGAACAAGACAACTACAGGACACAGTTTTATTAGTGGTAAAGTCTATATTATCACACGGTGATTCAAACAGGTGCAGAGAGAAACTCAAGTCCACAACACTTGGTGCAAATAATAAACGCAGCTTAGCAGTCTATAGGAAACTTCAGAGGAAAATGCAGTCAAGCAGAAAGTCTATGAAGCACAGTTATTCTTGAGGATACTTGACACGAATAAATCCTTGTCTTAGTCCAGGCACAGATAGATATGCTTATTAGGCAGTTCAAATCATATCTTAGCTCAACCAGGGAGGCCTGGTTAATAGTCTCAGGTTATTGCAAAGCAGAAACAGCTTACATGTCCAGCAAATGCAGATGGAAGTAAACACGAACAGCAGATGAAGGAGGATTACTGGAAACTTGTTTGTGCAGCAGGAACTCAGAGCAGAGTAGCAGGATCACCACACAGGTTCACAGGAGCAGGTGTATAGCCAGGGAGTAATCAGAGGTCAGGAGCTGGATGCAAGGCAGAATACTCTAGCACAGACTGAAGGCTGGGGTGGAGTTTTATAGCAGGAAGACACAGTGCACATGAGACCAAAGACGCCATCTTGGAAAAGGGCAGTAATGCACAAAAGGTAAAAAATGTTCAGAGTCCTGACATTACTCCCTCCTTAGAAGCGGCCTCAGGATGATCCTGGACCTCGTTTCTCAGGGAATCTCTGATGAAAACAAGAAATCTTCTGTTGGGCATTGATGTTTTCCACAGGTTCCCAAGAGTCTTCCTCAGGGGGATATCCCTGCCATCTTATCAGATATTGGAGCCGATTCCTGTGAATCCTGGAATCAATAATTTCCTCCACCACGAATTGTTCTTGCCCATCAATCACCACAGGCTGCGGAGGTGGCACAAAACGTCCCTGGAAGGTATTAGGAGATACAGGCTTTAGTAAAGATACATGAAAAACTGGGTGTACCTTCATTGTCCTAGGCAGCTTCAGCCGGCAGGCCACAGAGCTCACAATACCGTTGATCTTGAAAGGGCCAATGAATTTCTGTCCAAGTTTTTGTGAAGGAACGTTTAACTTCAGATTCTTAGTTGCTAACCACACGGAATCTCCTACCTTGAACATGGGTGCAGGTTTACGGAATCTATCAGCCAATCTCTTATAACGTTCTTGAGCTGTGGTCAGGGATTCCTTCAGAACCTCCAGATTCTGTCTCATCGCAGTCAGCCTTTCCTCCACTGCCGGAACCGGAGAATTAATTGGAGACCTAGGTAAAATACACGGATGATAACCCAGATTGGCAAAGAAAGGTGTAAATTTAGTGGAGGTACTCTGAGAATTATTATATCAAAATTTGGCTAACGGCAACAACTCCAACCAATCATCCTGGAGATGGCTGACATAACATCTTAGATATTGTTCCAGCGTCTGGTTGGCACGCTCAGTCTGACCATTTGTCTGGGGATGTGTTATGAACTGGTGGTTTAGGAGCAACATGGGACGAGCTCTGGAGGAGGTGGTACCTGTACAAACCGCAGTTCCTGAGCTTATCACAACACTAGAAGTAGCCGTGGGATGTTCCTGTCACTCCCTAGACACCTCGTCACAGCCAGAGGACTAACTACCCCTAAAGATGGAAACAGGAAAGCTATCTTGCCTCAGAGAAAATCCCCAAAGGAAAGGCAGCCCCCCACAAATATTGACTGTGAGTGGAGAGGGAAATGACATACGCAGAATGAAATCAGGATGTAGCAAAGGAGGCCAGTCTAGCTAGATAGATAGAACAGGACAGAATACTGTGCGGTCAGTATAAAAAAACTAGAAAAATCCACCACAGAGTTTACAAAAATCTCCACACCTGACTAAAGGTGTGGAGGGTAAATCTGCTTCCCAGAGCTTCCAGCTTAACTGAATAAATCCATATTGACAAGCTGGACAAGAAAAAACATAGAAAGAGCTGAACGATTAAGTCCACAATATGTGGACAGCAAAAGAACAAGCAAGGACTTATCTTTGCTGAACTGGTCAGAATATCAGGGAAATCCAAGCAGAGATGTGAATCCAACCAGGAACCATTGACAACTGGCCCAGGCTGAAGGATAGAGCCAGGATAAATAGCCGAGCCAGAAAGACGATCAGTGGAAGCAGCTGCTGACTGCTAAATCCAAGGAGCAGCAGTTCCACTCAAAACCACCGGAGGGGGTCCAAGAGCAGAACTCACAACAGTACCCCCCCTTGAGGAGGGGTCACTGAACCCTCACCAGAGCCCCCAGGCCGATCAGGGCGAGCCAAGTGAAAGGCACGAACCAAATCGGCGGCATGGACATCGGAGGCAACAACCCAAGAATTATCCTCCTGGCCATAACCCTTCCACTTGACAAGATACTGAAGCCTCCGCCTCGAAAAACGAGAATCCAAAATTTTCTCCACCACATATTCCAACTCCCCCTCAACCAACACCGTGGCAGGAGGATCAACCGAGGGAACAACGGGCACCTCATATCTCCGCAACAAAGATCTATGGAAAACATTTCGGATGGCAAAAGAGGCTGGAAGGGCCAAACGAAAAGATACCGGATTGATAATCTCAGAAATCTTATAAGGACCAATAAACCGAGGCTTGAACTTAGGGGAAGAAACCTTCATAGGAACATGACGAGAAGATAACAAGACTAAATCCCCCACCCGAAGCCGGGGACCAACACACCGACGGCGGTTAGCAAAACGTTGAGCCTTTTCCTGAGACAACGCCAAATTGTCCACCACATGAGTCCAAATCTGCTGCAACCTGTCCACCACAGAATCCACACCAGGACAATCAGAAGGCTCAACCTGCCCCGAAGAAAAACGAGGATGAAAACCAAAATTACAAAAGAAAGGCGAAACCAAAGTAGCCGAACTAGCCCGATTATTAAGGGCAAACTCGGCCAACGGCAAGAAAGCCACCCAATCATCCTGATCAGCAGACACAAAGCATCTCAAATAGGTCTCCAAGGTCTGATTAGTTCGCTCAGTTTGGCCATTTGTCTGAGGATGGAACGCCGAAGAAAAAGACAAATCAATGCCCATCCTAGAACAAAAGGCCCGCCAAAACCTAGAAACAAACTGGGAACCTCTACTCAAAAATACTTGGCACTCAGAAGAATATTTTGCAAGTTGATTATTCCATTTATTTGTACATCCAGTTTAGAAAATGAACGTTTTCGGTCCATACATCAGACCTTCATCAGAAATTCCTTTTTTAACAAACTGGTAGATATAATGTGGAAGGGTATATCAAGGCCTCAAGACTTCCAGTCTTCACGCCACGTAGCTGGCGTTTCAAGCGCCACCTGTAGCAGCGGATCGGCGCCTTCTCTCAGCACCATCTCTCCAGGCATAGTGAGGCAACCTGGTAACTACTTCTTTATCCATACCTGCAGAGCAATGGTGGATATACATTGGGTTTCTCCCTTATATATTATAGGCTGTTTAGCCTCCCTGCCTTATCCCGGGTCACCCAGCTCTGGCCTATTGAGGCCTTGATATACCCTTCCACATTATATCTACCAGTTTGTTAAAAAAGGAATTTCTGATGAAGGTCTGATGTATGGACCGAAAACGTTCATTTTCTAAACTGGATGTACAAATAAATGGAATAATCAACTTGCAAAATATTCTTCTGAGTGCCAAGTATTTTTGAGTATTGGATTGAGGGGCTGGAAACCCGACTTGAGCACCACACAAGAACCTTGAGTGCCGTGTGCATCTTTCATTATCACAAACTGGGAACCTCTGTCAGACACAATATTCTCCGGAATGCCATGCAAACGAACCATATGCTGAAAAAACAATGGAACCAAATCAGAGGAGGAAGGCAATTTAGGCAAAGATACCAAATGGACCATTTTAGAGAACCGGTCACAAACCACCCAGATAACAGACATCTTCTGGGAAACAGGAAGATCCGAAATAAAATCCATGGAAATATGCGTCCAGGGCCTCTCAGGGACTGGCAAAGGCAAAAGCAACCCACTAGCGCGGGAACAGCAAGGCTTGGCCCGGGCACAAGTCCCACAGGACTGCACAAAAGAACGCACATCCCGCGACAAGGAAGGCCACCAAAAGGACCTAGCAACCAAATCTCTGGTACCAAAAATCCCAGGATGACCAGCCAACACTGAAGAATGAACCTCAGAAATTACCTTACTAGTCCATCTATCAGGAACAAACAGCTTCCCCACTGGACAGCGGTCAGGTTTATCAGCCTGAAATTCCTGAAGCACCCGCCGCAAATCAGGGGAGATGGCAGAAAGAATCACCCCTTCCTTAAGAATGCCAACCGGCTCAAGGACTCCAGGAGAATCAGGCAAAAAACTCCTAGAGAAGGCATCAGCCTTAACATTCTTAGATCCCGGAAGATACGAGACCACAAAATCAAAACGGCAGAAAAACAGGGACCATCGAGCTTGTCTAGCGTTCAGCCGCTTGGCCGACTCGAGGTAAATCAGATTCTTATGATCGGTCATAATTGCGCTCCGCAGGCGAAAACTTTCTGGAAAAAAAAGCACACGGTTTCATCAAAGAACCATCAGAATTCCTCTGAGACAAAACGGCCCCTCCCCAATCTCAGAAGCGTCAACCTCAACCTGAAAAGGAAGAGAAACATCCGGCTGACGCAACACAGGGTCAGAAGTAAATCGGCGTTTAAGCTCCTGAAAGGCCTCAACCACCGCAGAGGACCAATTCGTCACATCAGCGCCTTTCTTCGTCAAATCGGTCAGGGGCTTAACCACACTGGAAAAGTTGGCAATGAAACGGCGATAAAAATTAGCAAAACCCAAAAATTTCTGAAGGCTCTTCACCGATGTGGGTTGAATCCAGTCATGAATGGCTTGGACCTTAACAGGATCCATTTCTATAGACGAGGGAGAAAAAATAAAACCCAAAAAAGAGACCTTCTGAACTCCAAATAGGCACTTAGACCCCTTCACAAATAAAGCATTATCACGAAGGATCTGGAATACCATCCTGACCTGCTTCACATGAGACTCCCAATCATCGGAAAAAATCAAAATATCATCCAAATACACAATCATGAATTTATCAAGATAATTGCGGAAAATATCATGCATGAAGGACTGAAATACATAAGGAGCATTAGAAAGCCCGAAAGGCATCACAAGGTATTCAAAATGGCCTTCGGGCGTATTAAATGCAGTTTTCCATTCGTCACCCTGTTTAATACGAACAAGATTATATGCCCCTCGAAGGTCAATCTTAGTAAACCAACTAGCCCCCTTAATCCGAGCAAACAAATCAGAAAGCAAAGGTAAAGGGTATTGGAATTTGACCGTAATCTTATTAAGAAGGCGATAATCAATACAGGGTCTCAAGGAGCCATCCTTCTTGGCAACAAAAAAGAATCCCGCTCCCAATGGTGACGAAGACGGCCGAACATGCCCCTTTTCCAAAGACTCCTTGACATAACTCCGCATGGCGGTATGCTCTGGCACAGACAGATTGAAAAGTCGGCCCTTAGGGAACTTACAGCCAGGAATCAAGTTAATAGCACAATCACAGTCCCTATGTGGAGGAAGGGAACTGGACTTGAGCTCACCAAATACATCCTGGAAATCCGACAAAAACTCAGGGACTTCAGAAGAGGGGGAAGAGAAAATCCCCAAAGGAAAGGCAGCCCCCCACAAATATTGACTGTGAGTGGAGAGGGAAATGACATACGCAGAATGAAATCAGAATGTAGCAAAGGAGGCCAGTCTAGCTAGATAGATAGAACAGGACAGAATACTGTGCAGTCAGTATACAAAAACTAGAAAAATCCACCACAGAGTTTACAAAAATCTCCACACCTGACTAAAGGTGTGGAGGGTAAATCTGCTTCCCAGAGCTTCCAGCTTAACTGAATAAATCCATATTGACAAGCTGGACAAGAAAAAACATAGAAAGAGCTGAACGATTAAGTCCACAATATGTGGACAGCAAAAGAACAAGCAAGGACTTATCTTTGCTGAACTGGTCAGAATATCAGGGAAATCCAAGCAGAGATGTGAATCCAACCAGGAACTATTGACAACTGGCCCAGGCTGAAGGATAGAGCCAGGATAAATAGCCTAGCCAGAAAGACGATCAGTGGAAGCAGCTGCTGACTGCTAAATCCAAGGAGCAGCAGTTCCACTCAAAACCACCGGAGGGAGCCCAAGAGCAGAACTCACAAAAGTGCCACTTACAACCACCGGAGGGAGCCCAAGAGCGGAATTCACAACAGGGATGGTAAGCAGAAGAGAGACAGACATTAATATTGAGTGCAGAGCAAAACCCCCTCCAGAATCTTGAAGTGAACTGAACTTCATGGTCAGAGATGATCTCATCCGTAACCCCGTGCAACTGAAAGACATTCTGTATAACCAAGTTCACTGTATCTTTAGCTGAGGGGAGGCCGGTGCACGGAACAAAATGAGCAGCTTTAGTCAGGCGATCAACTACCAGCATGATTGTATTCCTGCCCCCCGATGTAGGCAGCTCCACAATAAAGTCCATTGATATAGACCCCCAAGGGCGGGACGGAACAGGTAATGGTTGTAGAAGACCCGTAGGTGCCATATGAGGAGTCTTGTAACGGGCACATACCTCGCAAGAGAGAAGATAGTCCTTGGTATCCTTCAGGCAAGTTGGCCACCAGAAGAATCGGCTCAGGAACTCTTGTGTCTTCTGTACCCCCCTGTGACCAGCCAACTTGGAGTCATGCACCAACTTGAGGATCTGCAGACGGATGACCTCCGGGACGTAGATACGTCGATCTCTGAACCACATGACACCCTTAAAGACAAGATTAATATCCACAGGTGGGTTGGCCAGAAATACATCACCTTCATAGGCCTCCCTGCACTCCTTCCACAAGTCCTGATCGTGGATAACTCCGATGAAATTGGCATCAGATAGAATGGTCTTGGACGGGGCTCCAGGTACGGAATCCGCAGCATGGATTCGGGATAAAGCATCAGCCTTCCCATTACGAGAACCTGGACAGTACGAGATAACAAAGTTAAATTGATTTAAAAATAAGTTCCAACGAGCCTGATGAGGAGAAAGACATCTAGCGGATCTAAGGAACTCTAGATTGCGATGGTCAGCTAGCACTATGATCTGTTGTGCAGCTCCTTGCAGATGATGCCTCCATTCTTTGAAAGCCACAATAATAGCCAGCAATTCCTTGTCTCCCACGTCGTAATTCTTCTCTGCTGAGGTTAGTCTATGGGAAAAGAAAGCACAAGGATGTAGCAGAAACTTCTCTCCAGTTCTTTGGGAGAGAATAGCCCCCAAAGCATTATCAGAAGCGTCCACCTCCACAATGAAAGGAAGTGTTGGATCTGGGTGTATCAACAGCGGTGCTGATGTGAAACAGATCTTAAGCCGATCAAAAGCTTCTTGAGCCTGTGATGACCACTTAAAGGGCTTTTCCTTCTTTGTCAAGGAAGTAATGGGAAGGACAATATCAGAAAAATTTCGAATGAAGCATCTGTAGAAATTTGCAAAACCAATAAAACGTTGGACCTCCTGAACGTTCTTGGGTACCGGCCAGTCAAGGATAGCCTGAATCTTACCATATTCCATGTTCAGCCCCTGAGGAGAGATGATATAACCTAAGAACTGTATCTCAGAACGATGGAACTCACATTTCTCCGGCTTAATATGCAGATGGTTCTCTTTCAGATGTCTTAAAACAGTTTTGACATGTTCTTCATGTTCCTGTAGAGAGTCAGAAAAGATTAGTATATCGTCCAAATAGATCACTACAAACTGGTCCAACAAATCTCTGAAAATGTCATTAGCAAGTTGTTGAAATGTTGCAGGGGCGTTACAAAGCCCGAAGGGCATCACAAGAGATTCAAAGTGTCCATACCGGCATCTGAATGCTGTCTTCCGCTCATCCCCTGGACGAATACGCACCAAATTATAAGCCCCACGAAGATCCAGTTTAGAGAACACCTTAGCATGGCGGACTCTTTCCAGTAATTCGGGAATCAGAGGCAAAGGGTAATGGTTTCGTACGGTTACCTTATTGAGTTCTCGATAGTCAACACAGGGTCTCAGGGTCCCATCCTTCTTCTTTACAAAAAAGATAGGTGCCCCTGCTGGTGAGGAAGAAGGACGTATGAAGCCTTTGGCCAGATTTTCATCAATATACTCTTTTAAGGCTTGAAGCTCAGGTGCCGCCAAAGGGTGTACGTTACCAAAAGGAATGGCTGCCCCGAGAAGCAGCTCAATGGGACAGTCATAATGCCTGTGTGGAGGAAGCTGATCTGCATTCTTCTTGTCACAGATGTCAGAGAACTCTTTATAAGCTGGAGGTAAAGAAAATACCTGTACATGTGGTTCCGTAGCCGTGGACTCAGGGACAGCTTCTGTTAATGCTGAGTTCCTCCTTGTTGGGAAGATAATGTCCTTGGTCTCCCAGTTGATAATTGGGTTCTGAGAACGCAACCAAGGAATGCCTAAAATCACAGGAAAATGAGGAGAAGAAATTAGCAAGAAAGAAAGTTGCTCCTGATGATTAGGCTCCAACAAAATTTCAAGGGGTACAGTCTCCTGATCCACAGGCCCAGAGATTAAAGGTGACCCATCCACTGTTTCCATGGTAATTAGCGAGGCTCTTTGCTGAATTTTAATACCATGTTCCTTGGCAAATGCGATATCCATGAAATTGCCACCTGCACCAGAGTCAATCATAGCTGAACTGGAAATCCACTGTCCTGAACACAAGATCTTAATAGGGAGAGAACAGTGAGAGTTCTTTTCCTTCAGCTCCTTGGGGGGTGAAGTCATAGCAAGTGAATGAAATACAGCGTTTAAAGGCAGGCTACATTCAGAGATGTCAGATTCATTATCACAGTTGTCATACTCCCCTATTGCTGCTAGCACCTTGTTAGGCCATCTAGGACAATTAGGACAATTGATCAAGAAGTGGTCAGACTGGCCGCAGTAGAAACATAGACTTTCACGAAGGCGATGCTCCCGATGCTCATTGATCTCGCGCCTCTGAACGGAATCAATTTGCATGGGCACCTCCTCCACCTCCCGAGAGGTTTTACCTGCAGGCTCTTTGGAAGGAAGGGAAAAGTTAGAAACACGGTTATATGCAGCAAATTTCTCCTGCCTACACTCAGTAAGGCGAATGTCTATGCGCACACAATGCTGTATAAATGTCTCTAGCTCTAGTGATGACTCAGAGCGGGCTAGTTCATCTTTTACAATACTAGACAGACCCCTTTTAAAAATAGGCAATTGTGCATAACTGTCCCAATTGGTATCTACCGCCAATCTCCTGAATTCAGTGGCATACTCAATAACAGAACGTTTAGCCTGGTGTAAAGACAACAAAGCAGATTCAGCGGTTGCACGGCGATTAGGGTCATCAAACATTAATGCCATAGCGGCCAAGAAATCATCCAAGTCATTTAACCGTGGGTCACGAGACTCAATCTCGGATTCGCCCAGGCGAGCGCTCGTGAGGTCAGTAGCATTATTACACACAATACTTTGGATCTATCAGTAGGAAAACGGTCAGCATGCACATCAAAATATAGCATACATTGATTCACAAAGCCACGAAATTTGTCGTGATCACCATTAAATCTGAATGGGGGCAACTTAGGTGGGCCAGCTGGTGGCGGTTGCACAGAGGGTAAAGTCACTTGTGCAGCTATTTGCATGCTTATGTCCTGAAAAGCCCGTCCATACTGGGACTCTATGCCAGCAAGTTTGTTTTCCTGGGCTGCCATGCGGTTGCTCAAGTCCTGCAAAGTTTGTCCAAACACTTGTTGATTATGTTCAAAGCTTCCAAACTTCTTTTGCAGACCTTCCACATCTTTCTGCAGTGATCTAATTATGGAAAACACCTGCTCTAATTTGCTTTCTGCAGTCATTGTTCCAGCAGTCTCCTTTTTTTTTAGGCTAGAGTATCCTGTAATAATTATAGGAGATAACTCAGGAGACTCTTTGGGTGGTACAAGACAACTACAGGACACAGTTTTATAAGTGGTAAAGTCTATATTATCACACAGTGATTCAAACAGGTGCAGAGAGAAACTCAAGTCCACAACACTTGGTGCAAATAATAAACGCTGCTTAGCAGTCTATAGGAAACTTCAGAGGAAAATGCAATCAAGCAGAAAGTCTATGAAGCACAGTTATTCTTGAGGATACTTGACACAAATAAATCCTTGTCTTAGTCCAGGCACAGATAGATATGCTTATTAGGCAGTTCAAATCATATCTTAGCTCAACCAGAGAGGCCTGGTTAATAGTCTCAGGTTATTGCAAAGCAGAAACAGCTTACATGTCCAGCAAATGCAGATGGAAGTAAACACGAACAGCAGATGAAGGAGGATTATTGGAAACTTGTGTATGCAGCAGGAACTCAGAGCAGAGTAGCAGGATCACCACACAGGTTCACAGGAGCAGGTGTATAGCCAGGGAGTAATCAGAGGTCAGGAGCTGGATGCAAGGCAGAATACTCTAGCACAGACTGAAGGCTGGGGTGGAGTTTTATAGCAGGAAGACACAGTGCACATGAGACCAAAGACGCCATCTTGGAAATGGGCAGTAATGCACAAAAGGTAAAAAATCTTCAGAGTCCTGACAAACAGCTTGAATGGTGAGAACCCCGTAGAGGCCTGTGGGACTTCCCTAATGGAGAACAGTGGGTATGGTAGGAGGCAATCCCAATCTCAGCCATCCGTCTCCACAACCTTCTTCAGCATGGACTTCAAGGTCTTATTGAACCTCTCCACCAGTCTGTCTGTGAATGGTACACCAATGTCCAAAGTTGGGTAAGCTGGAGGGCCTTGCACAACTCCCTCATTACTTTGGACATAAATGGTGTCCCCTAGTCTGTCAGGATCTCCTTTGGCAGGCCTGTCCGGGAGAAAATATGGACTAACTTTCGTGCTATACTTCAAGTGGAGGAGTTTCTCAGTGGTACCACTTCTGGATACCGTGTAGCATAGTCTATTACCACCAGGATGTAGTGATGACCCCTGGCGGACTTAACTAAGGGCCCGACCAGGTCCACTGCAATCTGGTCAAGCACACTGTTCAGGTCTAGCACACATTTCACTGGAGGCCCACACTGAACACTGAAAGCTCTGGCCTTCAGCCATTTAAGCCCAGACCTTGTGACTCCTTCATCATGTGACTGATCACGTGATCCTGACATCACACAGGTCCTGTCAGCACACAGTCGTGCAGATGGAGGTATGGTGGACCCCCTCCCACCTGCTCTATGGAGGTCCACTAAAAGCAGCCCATAACATAACTAATTTAACTCTCTCAATGTGTAATGTGCTGGAGGAAACTATTTTGGTTTTACATCACTGACGCCATCATGCACAGTGTCTCGTATCTCCCCTCCATCACTTCACAAGTGACTCTGTCACACTAGTCATCGAACCTGCAGTGCCCATTGGGACATTGTGGTATCTGGCAATGTTGTCTTTACACTTGGTATTAGCTGCGCTTGTGTCTGGATCCAAATAGATGGAGCCGTCTGGTGACCTTTTTTGACAAATGATTTCACTTCTGGTCCACGGTCATATGACCTGCGGATACAGGAAGCGATTAAACAAGGCACACATGGGCTGTGATTAGCACCCTGTCCTTTAAAAAACCCGGTGGCAGTCAGTCTGACAGCGCTTTCTCTACTGCACATTTGTACTTCTCCCCTGGAGCCAATATAGGAACGCACACTGGCTTTTGTCTGGTAAGCACTTCTCAGTCTGATGCTTTTGGTTTGATATACTATTACCATAATGGGCGGCACGGTGGCTCAGTGGTTAGCACTGCAGCCTTGCAGCGCTGGAGTCCTGGGTTCAAATCCCGCCAAGAACAACATCTGCAAGGAGTTTGTATGTTCTCTTTGTGTTTGCACAGGTTTTCTCTGGGTTCTCCGGTTTCCTCCCACATTCCAAAGACATACTGATAGGGAATTTAGATTGTGAGCCCCATCGAGGACAGCGATGATGATGTGTGGAAACTGTAAAGCACTGCAGAATATGGTAGCGCTATATAAAAATAAAGATTAGATTATTATAACCATCTGGGAGGTTTCATTGTAGTAATTGTATATTTTATTTCTTTTCTCACAGCTTTATTACCATACCAGCCTTTTGTATTGATAACAGTACCCTGGTAAATAATGGTATTCATGTGTCTTGGTTTTTTCATATTTGTGTTCTACCTGCTCATACAGTATATCAATTTACGCTGATCTAGACTATCACATATTAGATATTCTGCCGCTATGATACTGCTCTGGTAGTGTTTTTTTTCTTTCTTGTTATGCCATTTCTTTGATATACTATATTTTGTTTTTTTCTTAATATTTGTAATGCTGCTGCAGTGCACTATAGTGCACTGGGCAGCAGCACCAGGTAAAACCAAGTGGCGAAAGAGTGGTCAGACAGTCCGAGTCAGAAACAGTCGGGAGCAGAAGTACCAGAAGTCACAGCAATACATGTGGTCAAATACAAGCCAGAAGTCCGAGCCAGATGGGAGCAGAGATAACCGAGACGTGAGACATTCAAACAGGTCAGAAGACAAGCCGGGTCACATACCTAGAGGTCAAAGCACAGGGTGCGAACACTAATACAAGCGGGTGGCAGGAAAGGGAAGTCACGGGAACAGAGTAAACGGGCAGAGGACAAAACACGGTATCAAGGGGTCAGCTGCTCTAGCCTGGGAGAATGAACTATCACTGACATTGGTCTACGGTACACAGGAGACTGAAATAGCCACATAGAACCCAAAACCAGGCAGAGAAGGTTAACCCCTGCATGATCAGACCGGGGAGAGAATAACAAGAAACAAACCCCGGCCTGGATCATGACAATTTTCTTTATTATTTTATTAATTAACTATTTATTTTCATTGTGATTTTACATGTATACCTGTGTTCAGGTTGTTCTATATTGACTATAACCACTTTATATTGTACATTTTATGATTGATATAATTTTCTTTTTGTAGTTCTGAGGTAGGCCTCTTGGGCCGAAACGTTAACATTGGCTACTGCAACATAACATTGAATACTGCAACATTTATTATTGCAATGTTACGCATTTTTTTATTGTGAAATATAAATTCTACTGCATTGAACTCTGGAGTTCTGGATTCTTTTTCTGTATTTGTGAAGTGGATTGTAATTCGTGCACACAGTATATGTGGTGTGTGCTTAGCCTTTTTTCATGTTAAATTGTACGTTAGACACCAAAAAGAAAAAAAAAATCAAAACAAAAGAATTCCTGTTTTTGTAAGCTGTACAAAGAATAAAAAGCAATCAAAATCTTGTATGTACCCCAAAACAGTATCAATAACATTACAGCTCAGCACTCAAAAAAAAAGTCTTCACCCAGTTCAATGGATGGAAAAATAAAATATTTCCAGATATCAGAAAATGGCAACCCAACAACTTGCTTTTTTCAAAGTCCTGAATTTTTTCAACCGCTAAAATGTAAAACTGTAAATAATTGGTATCCCCATAATCGTACTGACCTGGAGCCTCATATTTCCAGGTAATGTTTACTGCACAATGAACGCTGTCAAAACAAAACCCCAAAAACAAGGTTCAATTGCTTTGTTTAACCATTTCATCCTGCTTAGAATACTTTTTTCTCATTTTTAAGGACATCATTTAGTAAAATGAATGGTGCTGGTCAAAACTACAGCTCATCTTGCAAAAAAAAAAAAATCATTATATGTAACATACCCATGTGCTCTTTTACTGCAAAGGCCGTGCCCATTTCCCAGAATTCCCCATATTTTAGAGTAGATATACTGTAATGTACAACCCAAATATTTTGTCAGTACATGTAAATATTTTTTTAGTAAATGGAATGTCACTCTCACTATACATCCCAACATGTTTGTTAGCATGGATGGGCCAATAATTTTGCTAGTGTTTACCAGTACCATCAAACAACATCAAAATGTTTTACATTAGTAGATAAGTTATATGTTTTTCTATAAAATGTTTAAATTTAATTTTGTCTTCATTCTTATATTATAAGGTTGCAGCTGGAAAAGTCCTGGATGGAGTGTGTCTACGAGGTGCCTAGCCTCCGTGATGTGTAACCTGATAAAGCAGGCTCCAGCACAGAAAGTGCTGAGAGCATTTTGAAAGGGCCCGGGTTTTATGAGCAGCTGCAAGAGCTGGGTGGGATTGGCTTCTACCTTATCTCCAGTCCCAGCTCTTGGAACGGTCTATTAAAGGCAGATCAGCTGCCTCAGATGTTGTCTGTGTGGAAATGTGGAAAGACCTGTTTATGCTGACCAGTCATGTTCCAGTTCTATCAAACTCTGTGGAAAGTTTCCTGAATGGGTGAACCACTGTTTGAACTGTTTTGTATATTTTCACCTTTTATTTCAAGGAAAGGCTGTTTTCTTTTCTATGAAGATTTATGGACTGTAATAAATCTACCAGTTTGCACCAAGCTACTTTGTGCCTGCACCTACCTCAAGAGTTGCCAGAGTGAGTGATCCCTCACAATGTTACAATATATATTGTACGGGTTGTACTCACTTGGCTGCATCAGGAGGAAGGCAGGAGGCTTGTTCCATTAAAAGTTTACATGGGATTATTACTTCATAAACCCAGAATCAAAACAGAAAACAAATGGCCTTTAGATCAGGCCAACAAAATAAACATGTCTAAAGCAGGGCTCTGCTCCACCAGGCCTGTGGGCACACAGGCTGGGGTAGTGTCCAGTATTCAGGCTTGGTCTGGAGCCAAATACACACAGGAGGCCTTCTCCCTCCCAATATACAGATGTGCCAAACAACATCCTCCATTATATAGTAAATATAGACTGTTAACCACACCCAGAGGTGAGGTATGTGGGTAGCTAGACCTACCCATCTCTCACAGCAACCCGTAACCTGGTCCCAGGTGCAACAAACAAACATCTTAGTGCTTTCATGCACCAGAGAAAACACTCCTGGTTACATCACAGAGACAAGCCTTCTCTGCGACACATACCTCCCATCGACTACGCGACCATTATCCACACTACAAGCCTCCCCCTCTGCCTAAAGTCATGGAGCTTAGCACTTTCTACTATCAGACAAGGGATTCCCGAGAGAACATCAGCATTACCATGTAGCTTTCCTGTAGGGCTAAGAACAAGCGGGTAACCCTAGCATTTTTACTCTTTGTTTCCCTCATCCATCTGAGTGGGGCATGGTCGGATACAAATCTAAACTTATGTCCTACCAGATAGTACCATATTGTGTCCACTACCCACTTTATGGCCAAGCACTCCTCTACGACTGAATAATTCCTCTCACATGAGGATAGCTTCCTACTCAGCTAGAGAACAGGGTACTCCACCCCATGTATCTCCTAGGAAAGGACAGCACCTAAACCAACATCTGAGGCATCAGTTTGGAGTATAAACTCTTTCTTAAAGTCGGGGGCTACTAGAACCAGTTGCTTACACACAGCCCCTTTCATTTTTTGAAAGGCCATCTCTGACTCTTCAGATCATTACCGATTTCATCCCCTTAAGGAGGTCAGTCAGGGGCATGGCCATCATGGCAAAGTTCAGGATGAACCTCCTGTAGTATCCCACAATCCCCAGGAAGGCTCTAACTTGCTTTTTTGACAGCGGTCTCTGAAATGTTTGGATTGCCTCTACTTTACTGATTTGGGATTTGATCTTGCCTCTATCCACTACATATCCCAGGTATTTGGCTTCTTCTTCCTCCAAGGCACATTTCTTTGGGTTCATTGAAAACCCCGCCTTCCTTAGGGTACTGTCACACAGTGCAATTTTGATCGCTACGACGGTACGATTCGTGACGTTCTAGCGATATCCATACGATATCGCAGTGTCTGACACGCAGCAGCGATCAGGGACCCTGCTGAGAATCGTACGTCGTAGCAGATCGTATGGAACTTTCTTTCGTCGCTTGATCACCCGCTGACATCGCTGGATCGTTGTGTGTGACAGCGATCCAGCGATGTGTTCGCTTGTAACCAGGGTAAACATCGGGTAACTAAGCGCAGGGCCGCGCTTAGTAACCCGATGTTTACCCTGGTTACCAGGGTAAACGTTAAAAAAACAAACAGTACATACTCACATTCCGGTGTCTGTCCTCCGGCGTCTCAGCTTCTCTGCACTGTGAGCGCCGGCCAGCCGGAAAGCGAGCACAGCGGTGACGTCTGACGTCACCGCTGTGCTTTCCGGCCGCTGTGCTTACACAGTGCAGAGAAGCTGAGACGCCGGAGGACAGACACCGGAATGTGAGTATGTACTGTTTGTTTTTTTAACGTTTACCCTGGTAACCAGGGTAAACATCGGGTTACTAAGCGCGGCCCTGCGCTTAGTTACCCGATGTTTACCCTGGTTACCCGGGGACTTCGGCATCACTCCAGCGCCGTGATTGCAAAGTGTGACCGCAGTCTACGACGCTGGAGCGATAATCGTACGACGCTGCGACGTCACTGATCGTGCCGTCGTAGTGACGAAAATTGCACTGTGTGACAGTACCCTTAGAGCATCAAACATCGCCTGGACATTTTCCAGATGACTCTCCCAGTCCGGGCTGAAGATAACGATATTGTCCAGGTAAGCCACAGCATATTGCTTATGGGGTGAAAGGATTCTATCCATAGCTTTCTGGAAGGTCACCTGGGCCGCCTACTGTCCAAATGGCATCCTGACATACTGGAAGCATCCATCCGGCATAGAAAGCACAGTCTTCTCCTTGGCTCCCTGTGCCATGGGAAGCTGCCAATATCCCTTTGTAAATCCAAGGTGTTTATGTACCTTGTGGGCCAAAGTCTCTCGATCAGCTCATCGACGCATGGCATGGGATATGCTTCTAACTTGGAAACCTCATTCAACTTCCAATAGTCGTTGCAGAACCTCCATTCACCATCTGGCTTTGGAAGCAGGACAATCGGGCTTGATCAACCACTCTTAGATTCCTCAATGACCCTGAGATTCAACATACGAGTTTCCACCTCCTTGGAGATCACTTCTCGACGGGCCTCCGGAATCCGATAAGGCTTCAAGTTTATGCGCACATGTGGCTCAGTCATAACTTGTTGCACCCTGGCAATTCTGAGAACAGGTCCCTGTTCTCCTGGAGCAACTCCTGGCACTGCTGTTTTTGGGTCTTCGACAGCATCTCCGCTGTGGAGACACCTCCAATCTCGCCTTCTGGCTGACCCCACAAGCACAGAGTTTCAGCCGGCTCTCTGTCTTTCCATGCCTTGATGAGGTTGATATGGTAGACCTGATATGGATTCCATCTTCCCGGTTGATGAATCTTATAGTTTACCTCACCAAGCTTCACTACCTCATACGGTCCTTGCCATTTGGCCAAGAACTTGTTCTCCACAGTTGGAATTAGCACAAGGACTCAGTCTCCTGGATTGAACTGCCTTACTCTGGCTGACCGGTTGTAGACACAGGCCTGAGCTTCTTGTGCCTGCAGATTTCCTTTTACAATGGGCAGCACCTTCGCAATCCTCTGCTGCATCAGTACCACGTGTTCGATGATGTTTCTGTGGGGCCTGACTTTGACTTACCAGGTTTCCTTTGGCTACATCCTGGAGACCTCGCGGATGTTGGCCATATAGAAGTTCGAATGGTGAAAACCCCATAGAGGCCTGTGGAACCTCACGGATGGAGAACAACAGATATGGTAAGAGACAGTCCCAGTCTCTACTGTCCTTTTCTATGGCTTTCCTCAGCATGCTCTTCAGCGTTTTATTAAACCTTTCAACAAGGCCATCTGTCTGAGGATGGTACACTGAAGTCCTTACCTGGGAGATTTGCAGGACCTTGCGTAACTCCCTCATCACCTTACAAATAACAGGTATTCCCTGGTTGGTCAGGATCTCCTTTAGTAGACCTGTCCGAGAAAAAACATAGACCAATTTGTGGGCTATACTCTTTGCGAAGGAGTTTCTCAGGGGAATTGCTTCAGGAGAGTGTGTGGCATAGCCCAGGATGATCAATATGTATTGATGCCCACAAACAGATTTAACCAGGGAACCAACCAAGGCAATAGCAAATCAACAATAGGCAATGGTATGAGAGTACTCCAAAAGTGAGAGTTGGGGGCGGTTAAATGACACGTAGGGCAGGACCTGCAAATAGTTTATTTCCCTTGTGACACCCGGGCCAATAGAACCTCTGCACAATTCGTTCCTGCATTTTTTACAATACCAGATGTCCCCCCAAGAAGTGTGAATGGGTCATGTCCAACACCTTCCGCCTATAGGTGCCCGGCACTATTAACTGTTCCACCAGCTCCTCCCTCACTTTCGTGACCTGATACATCTCCCCACTCATCATAAAATAAGGAAAGCTTGTGTCAGCACCTGGCTCCTGTGCAACCCCATTCTCACTGGTCACCCCTAACTCCTGAGTGTCAGACTCAGGGAACACTTCCTCCTCATCCCCCACAAGGACACAAAAGGGAAATCCGCCTGACTCTCGGTGTCGTGACATTTTACTAGGGTTCACTGGTTGCCTATTTGGCAAGGGAACGCAGAACCCTTCCACACAGATCACATATAAACAAAAGTCCCAGCCTATAATAATAGGATGCAACAAGTCTTGAATGACGCCGACCTCATGGGACTCAATACTGTGGGCCGTTTTAATGTCCACTTTGGCCATAGGGGAGTACTTAGCATAACCATGTATGCACCAAACGCTGACATTTTTCCACGGGATCAGTTGGAGTGGAAGGGTGGCCCTCACAAGTATCACTAAACTCCCAGAGTCTAGCAGTGCCGTTAATTCCCACCCGTTCACATTCACAGGACATTCTCGAGTCCCCTCGTTGGGGGAACAGTTCACACTGCAGGCCGGATACACATAGTATCCGGCACCCTAGCACCCTATTCTGCCGTCCATCTGGTCCGGGTCAGGGGACAACGGGTGGCTAAATGGCCTGGGCCGTGGCACTTTTAGCAAGCAATATCACCCGTAGAGACCTTGGGCACCACCTCTGCCACCCCTTGGAACCATGAACACCCCACCCCTCCCCCTTTTAGGCCTCCGCCCCCTGGTGGGACCACCAGTATGGAGTGGGCAGCCTTCCCAAGGAACCTTTAACCCCCTGGTATCTCTCGACCAATCCGACCAGTTCATCGGCATTCCAGAGACCACCCTGGGCAACCCAAGTCTGTATGGGCCTTAGCAGGAAGTGCACAATCCAATCCATGACCACCCGTTACACCATCAGTGCAGACGTAGAGGATTCTGGTTGCAGCCACTTCTGGACCAGGTGCAATAGGTCGAACATTTGGGAGCGAGGTGGTTTGTCCCGGTGATACGCCCAGCACTGAACCTGCTGGTCCTTGATAGCCATTGTCACCCCCAAAGAGCGAGAGAATCTCAGTTTTTAGCTTGTCATACTCTTTGGTGTCCTGCAAAGCTAAATCATAGTACGCCTTCTGGGCTTCTCCCGTCAAGTATGGCGCCAGTACCTCTGCCCACTGCTCTGACCCTTTCAAACACCATCAGGAAAGCCTCAATGTCATCCTCAGGGATCATTTTCTGCAAAGCCCGTCTTACCGCGTTCCGGATGTGGTTGTCATTAGCCGCACTTGGAGTTGAGGAGCTCGTCCCGCCCTGGATGGTGGCCAGAAGCTGCATCTGCTGCTGTTGTTCCTGCTGGCTCTACTGGATCTGCTGTAACAGCAACCTGTTGGTCTCTTGCTGGTGCTACTGTGATTGGACCAGGTTTTTCAGCAGGTCCTCCATTTTCTCTGACAATGCTTGCTGGCTTGCGACAGACTTAATGTAGTAGTCGCAGGTCTCTGCTGGGAATGCTTCTATCACGCTACACGAGGGTGAGACAGAGAGACGAGGTGAACCCAAAAGTAGACCCTCTGGGTCGCGATCCCAGAGCCCCCTAGGGCGAGCAAACCTGATGGATGCACCCCCTATACAGGGAGTGTTAGGAGCAGGCCCAAGGAGGATGGAACCGCAACTGCCTGCCGGAGCCAAACGACTGGGTGTAGCAGCGGAACAGGAACACTGGGGAAGACAAGGCGGCGAGCTGAAAAGGAAAAAATACTAATATTAGCAGAAGGCTGGAGCAGGAGTCAGAAGGAAACGGGGGAAACAGAGGAAAAACCGGAGGAACCAAAAGCACAGAAGGTACGGGGCACAGGAAGCTATCCTAAGGATTGACCCGAATACAACGCTGGAACAAACAGAACCGCTACAACGAAGATACGCAGGCGCTTACCTGAGGAAGCGCCGAACAGAAATACCCGGTGGGCGCCGCCATATTGGAGGCGGAGCCACCGGGTCACAACCTCCCAGAAGGCAGAGCGGCGGAGGAGACCGTAGAGCGCATGCGCCGACTGCCGACGCGCCGAGAAGCAGAGAAGCCGAACCGACAAGAAGAAGGAGGGACGTTGGGAGCGCGCCGGCCAGACAAGTTAGTATCGGCGACCGTGACAGTACCCCCTTTCTTACTCCCCCTCTTTTTAGAACTGGAAAGAAACCTCTTCAAAATATGGGGTGCATTGATGTTTTCTCGAGGTTCCCATGATCTCTCCTCAGGACCAAAACCCTTCCAGTCAATTAGAAATAATTTCTGACCCTTAACCGTTTTTTTGGCTAAAATATCCCTCACCTCGAATTGATTGTCGGAAGAGGAGATGGATAGGACAAAAGGAGAAGATGAGTGAAAACGATTAAATGCAGCAGGTTTAAGAAGCGAGACATGAAAGGCATTAGGAACACGCAAAGAAGCAGATAATTTTAACTTATATGCCACATCATTGATTCGGTTAGAAATTTCAAAGGGACCAATGTAGCGAGGACCAAGTTTATGAGAAGGGATTTTTAGCCTAATGTACCGAGAGGAAAGCCAAACCTTATCCCCCGGTTGATATGGAGGGGCATCAAGACGTCTCTTATCTGCATACCTTTTCATACGATCACTGGCCTTAAGAAGCGACTCCTTTGTCTCCTGCCAAATTTTGGAGAACTCCAGGGACAAAGAATCAGCCGCCAGGACGCCTGAAGTGCAGGAAATGGGAAAAGGAATGCCAGGGTGTTGCCCAAAAACCACAAAGAATGGAAATTTAGAAGAAGATTCACAAGGGTGATTGTTATAGGCAAATTCAGCCCATGGAAGCAAGGAAACCCAATCATCTTGATGAGCATTGGAGAAATGTCGTAAATAGGACGTGAGAATTTGATTGACACGCTCCACTTGGCCATTAGACTGAGGATGATAAGCGGAGGAGAAATCTAGAGTCACCTCATTAAGCCACACAGAGCTCTCCAAAACCGAGCAGTGAACTGGACTCCACGATCCGAAACGATACGACGAGGAAAGCCGTGAAGTCGGAAGATATGAAAGATGAAGATCTTCGCCAATTCGGGAGCAGATGGCAATCCAGATAAGGGTATGAAGTGGGCCATTTTGGAAAATCGATCCACTACCACCAGAATAACGGAGCAATTAGAGGAGCGTGGGAGATCCGTGATAAAGTCCATGGCAATATCACTCCAAGGACTAGAAGGTACAGGAAGCGGATGTAAGAGTCCGGAAGGTAATTGCCGAGGAACCTTATTCTTAGCACAAGAGGGACTCGAGGCAATGAAATCCAGGATATCTTGACGAAAGGACGGCCACCAATAGTGACGTGCTATAAGAGAAAGTGTCTTCTTAGCTCCTGCGTGCCCGGCAAATTTGGAGGAGTGACCCCAGAGCAGAACTCTCCTTCTGTCCTCACTTGCCACGAAGGTCTTCCCAGGAGGCGGAGAAATTACTTCCAAAGGAGCAATGGAAATGATCCTAGCAGGATCAATAATATGTGCAGGACTCTCCACTTCATCCAAAGGTTGAGAGGACCGTGAGAGAGCATCAGCTCTGACATTTTTGTCTCCAGGACGGAAATGGAGTTCAAAATCAAAACGTCCAAAAAACAGGGACCATCTGGCCTGTTGAGGATTAAGTCTTTGGGCAGATTGCACATAGGCTAGGTTCTTATGGTCCGTAAATATAGTGAAGGGATGAACAGCCCCCTCGAGGAGATAACGCCACTCCTCTAAGGCCAACTTAATGGCTAACAGTTCCTTGTCTCCGATAGAGTAATTACGTTCCGAAGAGGAAAATGATTTGGAGAAGAAATCACACGTAACGACACGTCCAGAAGCTGACTTCTGTAAGAGGACTGCTCCGACTCCCACAGAAGATGCATCCACTTCAAAAACAAAGGGTCTGTTGGCATCTGGACGATGAAGCACCGGGGCTACAGCAAATTTCTGTTTCAAAGTTAGAAATGCATTTTGTGCCTCCGAGGACCAGTTGTTTTAAGCAAGTCCTTTGCGAGTGAGAGCTGAGATGGGCTTGGTTAACAAAGAAAAATGTGGAATGAATTGCCTATAGTAGTTGGTGAAGCCGAGGAAACGTTGAATGGCTTTAACTCCTACTGGCCGTGGCCAATCCAGAACCGCAGACACCTTAGCTGGATCCATCTTCAGACCGGCATCAGAAACAATATATTCCAGGAAAGGTACACTTGACTGTTCGAAAACACATTTTTCGATCTTGGCAAAAAGATGATTCTCACGGAGGCATTGTAAAACAAGACGGACGTCACGTCGATGGGTGGAGAGATTCGGAGAGAAGATGAGTACCGTATATACTCGAGTATAAGCCGAGATTTTCAGCCCAAATTTTTGGGCTGAAAGTGCCCCCTCGGCTTATACTCGAGTCACGGTCGGCGGGTGAGGGGGAGAGGGCGCTGAGGCATACTTACCTGCTTCCGGGGCTCCTGGTGCTCCCCCTGCCCGTCCCACGGTCTTCGGTGCCGCAGCTCTTCCCCTGTTCAGCGGTCACATGGGACCGCTCATTAGAGAAATGAATAGGCTGCTCCACCTCCCATAGGGGCGGAGCCGCATAATTCATTTCTCTAATCAGCGGTGCCGGTGACCGCTGACAGAGGAAGAGGCTGCGGCACCGAAGACCAGCTGTCCGGGGGAAGGAGCGGGACGCCGGGAGCAGGTAAGTATTACATATTTACCTTCCCTCGTTCCACCCGCCGGGCGCCGCTCAGTCTTCGCGTCCTCTTGTTCTGACTGTTCAGGTCAGAGGGCGCGATGACGCATATAGTGTGCGCGCCGCCCTCTGCCTGATCAGTCAGTGCAGAGAGACGCCGGGACGGGACGCTGAGGAGCTGCAAGCAAGAGAGGTGAGTATGTGTTTTGTTTTTTTTATTGCAGCAGCAGCAATGGCACAGATTTATGTGGAGCATCTATGGGGCAACGGTGCAGAGCACTATATATAAGGCACAGCTTTATGTGGAGCATCTATGGGGCAACGGTGCAGAGCACTATATATAAGGCACAGCTTTATGTGGAGCATCTATGGGGCAACGGTGCACAGCACTATATATAAGGCACAGCTTTATGTGGAGCATCTATGGGGCAACGGTGCAGAGCACTATATATAAGGCACAGCTTTATGTGGATTATCTATGGGGCAACGGTGCAGAGCACTATATATAAGGCACAGCTTTATGTGGAGCATCTATGGGGCAACGGTGCAGAGCACTATATATAAGGCACAGCTTTATGTGGAGCATCTATGGGGCAACGGTGCAGAGCACTACATATAAGGCACAGCTTTATGTGGAGCATCTATGGGGCAACGGTGCAGAGCACTATATATAAGGCACAGCTTTATGTGGAGCATCTATGGGGCAACGGTGCAGAGCACTATATATAAGGCACTGCTTTATGTGGAGCATCTATGGGGCAACGGTGCAGAGCACTACATATAAGGCACAGCTTTATGTGGAGCATCTATGGGGCCATAATCAAAGGTCAAAGGTGCAGAGCATTATATATGGCACAGCTATCTATGGGGCCATAATCAAAGGTGCAGAGCATTATATATGGCACAGCTATCTATGGGGCCATAATCAAAGGTGCAGAGGTAATATATAGCACAGCTATCTATGGGGCCATAATCAAAGGTGCAGAGCATTGTATATGGCACAGCTTTCTATGGAGCATCTATGGGGCCATAATGAACTGTGCAGAGCATTATATATGGCACAGCTTTATGTCAAGCATCTATGGGGCCATAATGAACGGTGCAGAGCATTATATGTGGCACAGCTTTATGTCGAGCATCTATGGGGCCATAATGAACGGTATGGAGCATCTATTTTTAATTTTGAAATTCACCGGTAGCTGCTGCATTTTCCACCCTAGGCTTATACTCGAGTCAATAAGTTTTCCCAGTTTTTTGTGGCAAAATTAGGGGGGTCGGCTTATACTCGGGTCGCTTATACTCGAGTATATACGGTATGTCGTCTAGATAGACTACGACACTAATATATAGGCAATCTCTGAAGACGTCATTTACGAATTCTTGGAACACAGCAGGAGCGTTACAGAGAACAAAAGGCATTACCAAGTACTCATAATGGCCGTCACGGGTGTTAAATGCGGTCTTCCATTCATCCCCTGCACGAATTCGAACCAGGTTGTAAGCACCACGAAGATCCAACTTAGTGAACACTCGTGCTCCTCTTAAGCGGTCAAAGAGTTCAGAGATTAAAGGTAATGGATATTTGTTCTTCACCGTTATGTTGTTCAAACCTCTATAGTCTATGCATGGACAAAGAGAGACGTCTTTTTTCTTGAAAAAAAAAGAAACCGGCTCCTGCTGGAGAGGTGGACTTCCGAATGAAACCTTTAGCAAGGTTCTTCTGAACGTACTCTGACATGGCTTGAGTCTCTGCAGGTGAGAGGGGGTAGATTCTTCCTCGCGGAGGCATGGTACCAGGAACCAAGTCTATAGGACAGTCATAGGACCGATGTGGAGGAAGATTCTCCGCTTCCCTCTTATTGAAGACATCAGAAAAGGAAGAGTAAGCAGAAGGCAGACCAGGAAGGGCAAGGGAAGAGCAAGAGTCACCCACAGGACGTACCGACAACAGACACCGAGCCCAACAGGAATCCCCCCAAGAAAGAATATTGCCATTATGCCAATCTAACGCGGGCTCATGGGTCCGCAACCATGGTAAGCCTAAAAGCACAGGATGGGAAATATTGGCTAAAACGAAAAATGCACTTTTCTCCTTGTGTAAAACCCCAACTTGAAGTTCTTTTACCTGTGTGACCTGGGTTACAGTCTCTTGCAAGGGCTTGCCGTCAACCGAAGCAAGAAAAAGGGGGCTTTCTAGGGTCCTAACGGGAACAGAAAATCTAACAACCTCCTCTAGTCTGATAAAATTCCCAGCTGCACCCGAGTCAATATAAGCAAGCAAAGAATAGCGTTTACCAGAGACATGAAGTAGGACGGAAAGCGTAATGGGTAGAGAGGTATCACATGCACCTAGGGAGGCCTCTCTTACCTGACCTAGGCGGAGGAGTTTTCCGGACGATCAGAACAAGCACGGAGGAGATGGGAAGCACTGCCACAGTAGAAACATAGACCCTGGGTGCGTCTTTCCTGGCGCCGTTGCTCAGACATCTTGAGCCGGTCAACTTGCATCGGCTCAGCCGCCGGTTCGGTGGTAGATACTCTGGGTCTAGGACTAGGTGGTCTACGTAATGGCAGGGAAGGACGAGGAATCCTTCTCTCACGCGCACGTTCTTGATATCGGAGGTCAATATGGGTAGCCAAGGATATCAGATCCTCCAAATTGGTAGGAGTATCTCGACCCGCCAACTCATCCTTAATGCACCCGGATAGTCCACGCCAAAATGTCCCTACCAAAGCCTCATTATTCCACCCAAGGTCAGAAGATAATGTGCGGAACTGAATGGCGTACTGACCAACAGATAGGGTCCCCTGTTGTAAACTGAATAGAGACTCTGTAGTAGAGGCCAGACGACCTGGTTCGTGGAAAACTCGATGGAACGTTTCAAGGAAATCTGCTAGGTGTGACATCAGTGGATCGTCTCGTTCCCAGAGAGGATTTACTCACGCCAACGCATTCCCCTCAAGATGAGAAATTATGAAAGCGATTTTAGCCCGATCGGTGGGGTATTGAAACGGCAAGAGCTCAAAATGGAGACGACACTGATTTAAGAATCCCCAACATAATTTGGGGTCTCCATTATAGTGTGGGGGTTTGGCCAGATGAGGAGGTGCATGAGAAGCGGGGACCGGAGCGGCAGTAGGCGCAGGAGTCTGCAGAGAGAGAAGGCGAGAATCTATAGCGGCCATATAAGTCAAAATTTGCGTTTGGGTGTCGCGCTGTTGCGCCAGTTCTTGCTGCAAATTAAGCAACAAAGAAGCATTCCCGGGATCGGAAGACTGAAGTGAGGACAAACGAGAGTCCATAGACTTCATAAAGGCCATCATACGGGACTGATTTTAGCGAAGAAAGAGCAATTCTTTCTGAGCAGCAGAGGCTCCAGTGGGATCCATGGCCTGCGTATACTATCACGCTACACGGGGGTGAGACAGAGAGACGAGGTGAACCCAAAAGTGGACCCTCTGGGTCGCGGTCCCAGAGCCCCCTAGGGTGAGCAAACCTGATGGATGCATCCCCTATACAGGGAGTGTTAGGAGCAGGCCCAAGGAGGATGGAACCGCAACTGCCGGAGCCAAAGGGACGACTGGGTGTAGCAGCGGAACAGGAACACTGGGGAAGACAAGGCGGCGAGCTGAAAAGGAAAAAATACTAATATTAGAAGAAGGCTGGAGCAGGAGTCAGAAGGAAACGGGGAAACAGGAAAAACCGGAGGAACCAAAAGCACGGAAGGTACGGGGCACAGGAAGCTTTCCTAAGGATTGACCAGAATACAACGCTGGAACAAACAGAACCGCTACAACGAAGATACGCAGGCGCTTACCTGAGGAAGCGCCGAACAGAAATACCCGGTGGGCGCCGCCATATTGGAGGCGGAGCCACCAGGTCACAACCTCCCAGAAGGCAGAGCGGCGAAGGAGACCCTAGAGCGCATGCGCCGACTGCCGACGCGCCGAGAAGCAGAGAAGCCGAACCGACAAGAAGAAGGAGGGACGTTGGGAGCGCGCCAGCCAGACAAGTAAGTATCGGCGACCGTGACAGCTTCCACCTGTCTAACACCAATTGTAGGGGTTGTACTCACTTGGGTGCGTCAGGAGGAAGACAGGAGGCTTTTTCCTTTAAAAGTTCATGTGCTTTATTACTTCATAAACCCTGAAGCAAAACAGAAAGCAAACAGCCTTTAGATCAGACAAAGTAAAATGTCCATAGCAGGTCTCTTCTCCTCCAGACCTGTGGGCACACAGGCTGGGGTAATGTCCAGTATTCAGGCTCGGTCTGTAGCAAACACATGATAGGCCTTCTCCCTCCCAACATACAGACCATGTGCCAAACAGCAGCCTCCATTATATAGGCTGTTAACCACACCCAGGGGTGAGGTATGTGGGTAGCTAGACCCGCCCCTCTCTCACAGCTACCCATAACCCGGTCCCAAGTGCAACAAACGAACCTCTTAGTGCTTTCATGCACTAGAGAAAATACTCCAGGTTACATCACAGAGACAAGCCATCTCTGCAACACATACCTCCTATCGACTACGATACCCATTAGCCACACTACAATATATATATCTACACACTGTAGCTCTTTATGTGTGGATTTATAAGAGGGCACACATGGATATGTCATATGGAATCCAAGAGAAAACTGATTGAAACAAGTTGCATTGTATGCCAAGTTACAGAGATAGTGTGCCCTTAGAAACATAACTTATAAGGAACAATTTGATGCCTTTATGACAAACCATATGGCGGCACATGGGATGTCTACATCTCTGTGATATCTCTTGAGTACATTCAGGCTTTATTTAGTCTTTAATCTGTGAAATTATGTCATTGTCATGTATCGTTGACTCAAAAATGCACTTTAGCCATCATATGAGGCTCCTTTATACATGCAGAGTGTCTAAAGGTAGAAATATTTTGATGGATTTGCTTGAAAAATGGATGCTTCATTCTTTTTCACTGTTGAGTCAACGGGAGAGCATTTCATAGCTCTTTATATAGTATTCTGTGGATTTGTCCATGCAGCCGTTTGGCTCGCACTATTACTGAGTACTTCTATCTGTGCAGCATACATGTACGTGCAGCTCAGTTATACTCTACACCTCATTATGTGCACTGGCAAACTATCAGGAGGAGGAGGGGGAGCAGCTGGAAAGGTCACATTAATAATACAGGCTGAAGGATGCCTACGGATATGTATTTTTCATGAAACTTTCATTTCCACCAATCTATTTTGCATAGTAAATCAACACCTCTACGAATGATATATTCAGGCTGCCTGATATCTGTGTGTAAAAAGGATCCAGAATAGATTCATATAGACCGTGTTCTTGTCTGTGCATATTGCACGCTCTCATGGGTATTCAGCTTTGTCATCCACTGTATTTGATGATGGTCTTTCTGCTATTCATGATCAGAATTTCTTTGTCTGTTTTTTTACTACTAGGGCTTTACGTTAGAAATACCTAGATTTTTCACTCTCGAAATTCATCCTTCGATGATTACCTGGGGGCAACTATTCATTACAAATCAATGGTCTAATAACACCTTCTACTAAGACATAAGGCTATTCTTCGTGCAAGATCGACATTAGGCTGCTGTAGATTGGACTGACATTTTTTTTTGCTGAATGCTAAACCCAAGCCAAGAATTTTTGTCTAGTTCAATCAATTCGAACACGGATATAAAGACTACATTTAGAGCTCATGCTGCCTTATCCTTGCACTTGTCTAGGCTTGTCAGTGGTGTAGTGATAAAATTCCTGGCTTTATTTTTCACGAGTACCCTCACAGAGGTGTAATGTACAAATTCACTGTATCTAGCAATGTGTGGCAATTTTTTTAAAGATATCAGCTTTATTACACATGGCAACAGCATACTCATGAAAATTAGAGTTAAATAGTCACGTTTGCGTATCTCAGCAGGCTTTGTGCCAGTCGCACAACTGCTAGCTAAAGATGTGCTATTTATTAAACCAATAGAATATTTTTATTTTTAGATTGCTTTGCTGACATACTGCAATAGTTGACTAATGAACATTATTGCCACTGCTAAATTGTGACGTTTGGTTCTCTGCCTGCATTGAGCCAGTCGCACAACTACTGGATAAAGATACGCTATTTATTAAACCAATGGAAAATTATTATTTTTTTATATCGCTTTGCTGACACACTGCAATAGTGGGCTAATGAAAATTATTGCCACTGGTAAATTGTAACATTTGCTTATCTTTGCACGGATTGCACCAGTCACACAACTGCTAGATACAAATACAGTAAATATTTAACCCATAGAATCTTCTTTTAAATTTTTTAGATCGCCTTTATGAGATACGCCAACAGCAGACTGTTAAATAGTGATGTTTCCATAGCTTAGCAAGTTTTGCGGCAGTTGCACAACTGCTAGATAAATATTAGCTACGGTATTTAAGCAATAGATGAGGAATATTATTTAGTAATTAGCTTTTAAATTGGATTTTACTATATGCTGGCACTGAGGAATATTATTTAGCTTTAAAAAAATATTTTTTTATTGGTTGCTACACAGGATTATTATGTAGCTCCAAAATAATTGTTTTTTGCATATGCTGGTACAACCTAATATTATTTGCTTCTAAAAATAGCTGATTTGTATATTATTGTAATGGATGAAACCATCCCTATTTCCCCCTAATCCAACAGTCTGTTCCTAAACTATAGTACACAATGGAAAATAGCAGAGATCTGCAGCGTGTACTTGCAATGATGATAATACCCAGGTGCTTGCTTTTCACTCTCTCTCCTATGAAATCTCTCCCTACAATATCTCCACCTAATAAAGAACTCATCTTCACAATCTTCTGCTCTTAAAAGAGCTTTTTGGAATTAATAACTCTCCCTATTAACTCCTATCACTCTCCATAAGCTCACACTACACTCTCCCTATGCTGTTTCCAGCTGCAATGTGCGCAAGATGGCGCCAGCAGCCATTACTATCCCCTATGATGCTGTAAGGCCAGCCAATCACAGTAATGCCACACCAAAGATGGCAACGGCATTACTGTGATTGGCAAGCTTGCCCAGCATGTTTATTAGCTGCAAATAAAGCACCAAACATGCTCGGCGGGTCACTCAAATATACCGAGGTTAATACCAAATTACTCGCTGAGTAATGAATTGTACGAATAGCGTTCTATTCGTGCAAGTAACGAATAGTGCCGAATGTATTCGCTCATCACTAATTATATTTACATGGGCTTTTTGGATGGCAGGGAGGAACTTGAAGTTAGTAGCAAACAAGGTGGAACAGGATTAGGAGAGGGGAGCCATAGAGCAAATAGCAGAGAAATAAAGCAAAACAACAGTTGGCTCACATTTATCAGAAACAAGATGAAATAAGATGGTTGAAATTATTTAAGAAAGTGAATAGTGCATATGAAATTGAATTCACTAAAGGCATGAATGGATATTAGGTATAAAAGCAAATAGGTTCAGTGAAGACAGAGTCAATGAACATGGTAAATATATTTGGGTGAGGACAGTTAAATAAATGTGCAACAAAACTATAGCTTATTGTCAAGAACAAGCACTCTGCTGCATCTAATCTTCAGAACAATTACGCAAGTGACTGACAATTGATGGACGAGGCCACGGCTGCTTTCGCTGCTAACCTTGTTATTGGCATTTCACAGTGAACGTACGGTATATACACATCTGATTCCAATGCATGGCATATTTCTATATACTCTGCTACGGTCACCGCCAAGCTCCGAAGTAACAAAAGAAAAGCTTGCTGCCACAACCAATCATTTATATAGGCCAATTGGACAACCATTTCTGGTAACATAGTCTCACAAGGCTTTAGGGATATGGTTTATAGAGCAAGAGGAACAAAGCTATTAAATTTGATATATTTAATCTGAAAAGGAGGTAGTGTTCCTAAAATCATACAAAAGATTCTACAAAAGGGGACGAAACAGTGCAGTATATACAATAACATAAAATAAAAGGGGATAACAAAAAAAATTAATAGGCCTGATGTCACAGAAATGGTACTGGTTTTTGTGGATGGGAGCACTCCACTTGGAATGTGGTACAGTCCTACTGCAAGCTGTATCTCCCAGCACTGAACAATGACAATAATTAAAAATCTGCTTTTATCAGATAGGAATCACTCCCACATACAGTACCTCCCCTTGGTGACCACAGATGGAACTGATAAATGGGATGCGGATCAGAGTCCCAAAAAATTAGGAGATCTCTCCAACCTTCGGGAAATCTGCACCCCCTGGAGGTCCATGAAGGAGATATTAACGCCATACAGTGGGGGAAGTAAGTACTTGAACCCTTGCTGATTTTGTAAATTTGCCCACTGACAAAAACATGAACAGTCTATAATTTTGAGGGTATGTGCCCACATTGCGGATTTTTCCGCTCAGTTTTTGAAAACTCCACAGTTAAAAAGCACTGGATTTGGTTTTCCATAGGTTTACATGTTACTGTAAACCGCATGGAAAACTGCTGCGAATCCGCAACTGCCAATCCGCTGCGGATCCGCAGCCAAATCCGCAACGTGTGCACATACCCTAAGGGTAGGTTATTTTAAACATTGAGAGATAGTATATCAAAAATAAAATCCAGAAAATCACATTGTATAAATTATTTAAATGTATTTGCATTTTCCATTGAGAAATAAGTATTTGATCCCCTACCAATCATTAAGAGTTCTGGCTCCTACAGACCAGATAGATGCTCCTAATCAACTTGTTACCTGCATTAAAGACAGCTGTCTTACATAGTCACCTTTATAAAAGACTCCTGTTCACAGATTCAGTTAATCAGTCAGACTCAAACCTCTACAACATGGGCAAGACCAAAGAGTTTTATAAGGATGTCAGGCACAAGATTAAAGATCTGCACAAAGCAGGAATGGGCAGCAAAACCATAAGTAAGATGCTGGGTGAGAAGGAGACAACTGTTGTTGCTATAGTAAGAAAATGGAAGAAATACAAATTGACTGTCAATCGACATTGATCTGGAGCACCATGCAAAATCTCACCTCAATCATGAGGAGGGTGAGAGATCAGCCTAAAAACTACACGGGGGCAACTTGTTAGTGACCTCAAGGCATTTGGGACCACAGTCACCAAGAAAACCATTGGTAACATATTACGCTGTAAAGGTTTAAAATCCTACAGTGCCTGTAAGGTTCCCTGCTCAAGGAGGCACATGTGCAGGCCCATCTGAAGTTTGTCAATGAACACCTGGATGATTCTGTGAGAGATTGGGAGAAGGTGCTGTTGTCAGATGAGACAAAAATAGAGGTCTTTGGCAGTAAGGCTGGGTTCACACTGCGTTACAGCAGCCCGTTCAACACATACGTTAAACGGGCTGCTGTAACGCAAGTGCCGACTTGGCACCATTGCTAGCGCAGTTAGAGCATCTGCTAGCTCTATCTGCGCTAGCAGAGACGGACCCGGAAACGCTGCAGCCCGCGTCTCAGGGTCCGTCACTCAATGACGGCACATCGCCAGCGCACGCCCATTGTGGGCGTGCGCTAGTGATGCGTCGAACATAGGAATTAATGGCAGCCGTTAAGGACTACGTTACACCGCATTTATACCGCGGTGTAACGTAGTCCGTCTAACGGACAGGTTCAACGCAGTGTGAACCCAGCCTAACTCAACTCGCCGTGTTTTGAGGAAGAGAAATGCTGCCTATGTCCCAAAGAACACAGTCCCCACTGTTAAGCATGGAGGTGGAAACATTATGTTTTGGGGTTGTTTCTCTGCTAAGGGCACAGGACTACTTCACCGCATCAATGGGAGAATGGACGGAACCATGTGCCGTAAAATCCTGAGTGACAACCTGCTTTGAAGAAAGGAAACTTATTTACCCAAGCGAGGAAAGTGTCACCTCCCCGCCTCTATATCCAGATTTCCCCTCTGCTATCCATTGGATAACCTACATCAATTTCAAGGCAGGGGGTCATCTGAGTGCTAGCTCTTGTTCCTATTCCAAGTTGTGATGAAGCTGTGTTTCACTCCTCATTATGAGGGTTACATGTCCCTATATAGATTGGTCACATTTTACCATTACATTATGACATATACCAAAAATACAGCTACACAGTACCCATATAATACAGATATACTAATATGCACAGAGGATAATGCCAGGCACCGCATACATGCCTAAATTAAAGTACATGCCAGTCATAAAAATACTAAGCAATACATACAAATAAGTTAGTGGGCAAACGTTTCAGGCAAGTGTGGAATAAATACTGCAAAAGTAAGAATGCTTTCAAAAACACAAGTGTTAATAGTATAATTTTATCAATTCACAGAATAAAAAGTAAATTAACATAACAGGAATCTAAATCAAATCAATATTTGGTGTGACCAACTTTGCCTTTAAAAGGTAGGTGAACCAGCACAGATTGCTGCCAGTTCTGATCTGATGGCACTGGTCGATACCTTCCAATTTTAAGGGAAATAATGTTGTCTTCCTTCAAAACAACACCAGAATATCAATTCTTCTAGGTACACTTGCACACAGTTTTTAAGGGAATTTGGCAGGAAGGTTGTTCCAAACATCTTGGAGAGCTAACCACACAACTCCTGTGGATGTTGGTTTGTAAAAATCCTTCTGTCTCTTCCTGTAATCCCACACAAACTCAATGATGTGGAGATTGTGGTCCTGATGAGACATTGTGGGAGTACGTGAAGAAGTGTCGGCCTCCAACTTCTCAACAGAGATTCCTTGCGGGCTTGAAGAAGAGGGGGTGCATGGTGTCCCCTTCCCCCTCCATGCACGGATGCCAGCTTACTCATCACCCCAGCCCCATCTCGTTGTCTCCTGGCGTGTCCCTCCTGCTGCTTCCTGCCTTTTGTGTGTTCCCATTCTAAAAGTATGCTGTCTTAAATCTGTTGCCAGATGTCCCGAGACTAGGGGCTCCTTCCCTGTCCCTAACGCTAGGGGGCGCCCTAGCTCGCCCTACTCCACGGATTACTTCAGGTGGTGAAGACAATGGGGCCTTGCTTAACTCATTAATCCACTCTCCGTCTGTACCCTTCCCCCACCCAGGGAAGAGGGGAGTAGTGGTGTACTGCAATACACCAACCAGACATAACAAAGTAATACGAACATGGGTAACAGAAAATACCAAACATACAAATATACACACATACTGTATATAACAGAGGTATGCATCAGGGAGTATAGTATGGGGTTAAACCAAAGGGAATTATCAAACTCAAAAACACGCAACAGTCACAGATAAATCCACCAACCGCTGACTCAAATAACCACCACCAACAACCTCCTAGCCATGCAGCAAAAGCTAGCTCTGAGATGTGTGTTAGTCAGGACCCAGATTATATATGAGATGGGAGTGACTAAGGCTACTTTCACACATCAGGTTTTTTGCATCAGGCACAATCCGGCGAATATTGGAAAAACTGTATCCGGCACAGATTGTGAAAAACCGATGCGACGGATCCGTTTTTTCGATGGATCCGGCTAGCATATCTAAATTATTGGATAAAAAAAAATTTGGAGCATGCTCAGTATAAAAAAACAGAATCCGGCGTCGGAATCCGTCATTTTCCGGATCCGGCACCTTCCGGCTCCCATAGGCTTCCATTCTAGCAAACAGCCGGAAGCGCCGGATTCGGCGCTTCCGGCTTTTTCGCCGGAGACAAAAAACTTTGCCATGGACGTTTTTTTCAGAAACCGGAAACGGCAGATTTGCCGGATCTGGCGAAAACCGGATGAAACGCAATGTCATCCGGCGCAATCCGGCACTAATGCAAGTCTATGGGAAAAAAACTGGGTCCGGCGGCAACATTCGCCGGATCCGTTTTTTTAAAATTTAGCCGGATTTAGCCTGACAGTGAAAACCTGATGTGTGAAAGTAGCCTAACAGTGCTAAGCTGAGAGCCTGAGCTCCAAAGAGCTCTCAACAGAGCAGATTGACCCCTGCACTGCCCAAAGAAATTTACACCATTTAATATGAAGGTGAAGTTCTTCTATTCAGCACAGGAGTAGGAGAAATCAGACACTGTGGTCTTCTGGCTCCTCTCTGTCGCGGTAACCCCATGACAAATGCATAATGCTAAATGCTCTCAGATTGTTGCTGAGAGTCACTTAGCATAAGTAGTACACCTGCAAAATGGCTTAAAGATGTCACCTGTTAAAGATGGTAAAAAAAAACAATATGGTATATACCGTTGCAACTAGAAGTTTAAACACACTATATATGAAACACATATGCATGTTTTTCTCAATATCTGACATATCAGAATAAACCTTTCCCGTTTTAAGTAAGTTAGGATTACCATAATACTGGTACCAAACACTAATGAAATGTATGTAAACTTTTCTCTTTGCAGTAAGTAATAAAATGCCATAAAACATTCTCTCTCTCTCATTATTCTGGCATTTGTCAAATATTAATAATTATGGTAATTCTAAGTTACCTAAAATGAGAAAGGTGTATTCTGATTTCATGACAGATATTGAGAAAAACATGCATATGTGTCTTTTTATATATACAAAAAAAAGGGGAGAAAGCTGGACCGCGAAACGCGTGTCAGGGGCACTTGGGAGGTTGTGGGAGACATCCTTATTCATGGGTAAGCGCTGAATTAACTGCAGTAGTTCTGGACCTATGGGTGATATAGGACCTATGGATTGTACAACAGATTCCCGATGGGCTGAGTCCTTGAACTCTGCGTGATGTGATTGCAATTATGCTGATACCATGAGGGAATACATTCTGTCTCCGGCTTCCTCCCTAGTTTATCACTATTTTTTTCCCTTTTACGTCCTGTATGTTTGGGTCTGTATTGTAATGCGTATATTGATATATTTGTATGTACTATTTAATTAAATAAAAATAATGTTTTTAGAATGATTGGTGGGACATTTTGTTTGTTCCATTTTTTTTGTATATAATGTATTCGGGAGTAGTCTCTTTCAGTCACTTTTCTATGGTGATTATAATGGGAGAGTGATACCTGTTCACTCTTGGCCACAGCGTTACATTGTGCTTAATGACTCTTCTATTGAATATGTCTTTTTGTATAGTGTATGTAAACTTCTAGTTTCAACTGTATATATAGAATAAAAGGGATAATAAACGAAAAGTACTAAACCTGTGTCACGGAAATGGCTCAGAGCTTAGCGAAGGGAAGCACTCCTTAGAGCAACGGACAGAACCGCAGAGTACTGTTTCTTCCAGAACTGACAAATGACAAGAGAAAACAAAATCTGATTTGTTGGATTGAGGTTACGCCCACATACCTGCCCTTGGTGAGCTCATATGGTAGGCTGATCATGGAATGCTCTAGGTCTTTAGAAGATCATGAGATCCCCAACTTTCAGAATATCTTCACACCTGGGGGAGCAACACACGCAAAATGTACGTAGGAGAGTTAGGTCGGAGTGCTGCCTGGACAGAAGCAATGGGCACTTACCTTTTATAATTTATAGATTACGAATGGAGTTTCTGTGTACAACGGTATAATCAATACCTAATGAGATTTATATGCACATTTTTACTCTCTGTAATTGACATTTAATCACTGATGTTTTGCTAAATTATATAGCTGCATAATAAGTGAATATTACTCTTTAACCCCGTAATGATCTACGATACGCCTTTTCACGGCGGCAATTTAAGGTACTTAAACCACCGCGCCGTTAATTTAAAAAGTGTGAAAAAAGTGTAAAACGCCCCCCAGAGTTGGATTTTCTCTGGGGTCTGAGCTGCGGGGGGTAGCCGAGACCTCAGAGAACATGATTCGGGTCAGTTTTTACCTACCCCGGTTTTGCAATCGCCACTATAACCATATAGCGGCAAACCGCAAAAAAAAAAGTCCGATGTGCCATTTAATTTCTCTGTCTTCTGATGTGATCACACATCAGAGGAGAGAGAAATAGGGTCCCTGATACCCCGGTACCTCCCGGTGCTCCTCGGCCCTCGTGCTCCCCCCCATGGGGGCCACCACCTGGCAGATCTCGGGGTCTCGGCTGCCGGGGGTAGCCGAGACCCCAAAGAACATGATTCGGGTCAGTTTTTACCAACCCTGGTTTCAGTGACCATCGCACATCAGAGGAGAGAGAAATAGGGTCCCCGATCCCCCCGATAATAACCAGTTTCTCCTGGTGCTCCTCAGCCCTCCTGCTTCCCCCCATGGGCACCGCTATCTTTGTCAGGGAAGAAAATGGCAGGCGCATGCGCAGTGCACCCGCCGAGTTCTTCCGGCTGGCACACGGCAACAATAGGAAGATTTTTCCTATTGGTTCATTTTGGTCACTGTGATTGACCCTATCACAGTGATCAAAATTAAAAAAAAATAGTAAATACACAACCTGTATGAGCCCCTTAGTTAGGGAAAAATAATAAAATAAAGAAAATTTATTTATTTCCATTTTCCAATTAGGGTTACAGTTGGGCTAAAGTGAGTTGGGCTAAAGTTAGGGTTAGGGTTGGGGCTAAAGTTAGGGTTAGAGTAGGGATTAGGGTTAGGGTTGGGATTAGGGTTTGGGTTGAGAGTAGGGTTAGGGTTGGGATTAGGGTTAGGGTTGGGATTAGGATTAGGGTTATGGTTAGGGTTGAGATTAGGGTTAGGGGTGTGTTGGGATTAGGGTTGGGATTTGGGTTAGGTTTGTGGTTAGGGTTATGGTTAGGGTTGGAAATAGGGTTAGGGGTGTGTTGGGGTTAGGGTTGTGATTAGGATTATGGTTAGGGTTGGAATTAGGGTTAGGGGTGTGTTGGTGTTAGGGTTGGAGTTAGAATTAGGGGATTTCCACTGTTTAGGTACATGAGGGATCTCAAAACGCGACATAGCTCCACCATTGATTCCAGCCAATTTTGCTTTCAAAAATCAAATGGTGCTCCCAGCCTTCTGAGCTCTGCGCCCAAACAGTGGTTTACCCCCATTGGGCCACATATGAGGCATCAGCGTACTCAGGACAAATTGGACAACAACTTTTGGGGTCCAATTTCTCCTGTTACCCTTGGGAAAATAAAAAATATTGGGGGCTAAAAAATCATTTTTTGTGAAAAAAAAATGATTTTTTATTTTCACGGCTCTGCATTATAAACTTCTGTGAAACACTTTGACGTTCAATGTGCTCACCACACATCTAGATAAGCTCCTTTGGGAGGATCTAGTTTACCACCACATATGGGGTATCGGCATACTCAGGACAAATTGCACAACAACTTTGGTGGTCTAGTTTCTCCTGTTACCTTTGTGAAAATAAAAATTGGGGGGCAAAAAAATCATTTTTGTAGAAAAAATCAGATTTTTTATTTTCACGACTCTGCGTTATAAACGTCTGTGAGGCATTTGGGGGATCAAAGTGCTCACCACACATCTAGATAAGTTCCTTAAGGGGTCTAGTTTCTAAAATGGTGTCAGTTGTTGGGGGTTTCCACTGGTTAGGTAGATCAGGGGCTCTCCAAATGCAACATGGAGTCCGATCTCAATTCCTGCTAATTCTGCATTGAAAAAGTCAAATGGCACTCCTTCTCTTCCAAGCTCTGCCGTGCGCCCAAACAGTGGTTTACCCCCACATATGGGGTATTGACGTATTCAGGAGAAATTGAACAACAAATTTTTTGGTTCATTTTCTCTTTTTACACTTGTGAAAATAAAAAAAATGGTTCTGAAGTAAAATGTTTGTAAAAAAAAAGTTAAATGTTTTTCCTTCCACATAGCTTCAGTTCCTGTGAAGCACGTAAAGGGTTGATAAACTTCTTGAATGTGGTTTTGAGCACCTTGATGGATGTAGTTTTTACAATGGTGTCTCTTTTGGGTATTTTCTGTCATGTACACCCCTCAATGTGATGTTAAATGTGAGATGGTCCCTAAAAAAATGGTTTTGTACATTTTGTTGTAAAAATGAGAAATCGTTGGTAAACTTTTAACCCTTATAACTCCCTAACAAAAAAAAAATTGTTTCCAAAATTGTGCTGATGTAAAGTAGACATGTGGGAAATGTCATTTATTAACTATTTTGTGTGACATATCTCTCTGATTTAAGGGCATGAAAATTCAAGTTTTGAAAATTGCAAAAGTTCTCCCCACATATCTAGTATGATGGCCCCAGTTATCCCCATATACACTGTATAGCATGATGGCCTCAGTTCCCCTATATATATAGGATGAAGTGAGTATAAACTTCATTATTTTTACTCTGAAGAACTGGGGTCATCATAATATATATATATATACATATATATATATATATATATATATATATATATATATACACTCACTGGCCACTTTATTAGGTACACCTGTCCAACTTCTTGTTAACACTTAATTTCTAATCAGCCAATCACATGGCGGCAACTCAGTGCATTTAGGCATGTAGACATGGTCAAGACAATCTCCTGCAGTTCAAACCGAGCATCAGTATGGGGAAGAAAGGTGATTTGAGTGTCTTTGAACGTGGCATGGTTGTTAGTGCCAGAAGGGCTGGTCTGAGTATTTCAGAAACTGCTGATCTACTGGGATTTTCATGCACAACCATCTCTAGGGTTTACAGAGAATGGTCCGAAAAAGAAAAAAAATCCAGTGAGCGGCAGTTCTGTGGGCGGAAATGCCTTGTTGATGCCAGAGGTCAGAGGAGAATGGGCAGACTGGTTCGAGCTGATAGAAAGGCAACAGTGACTCAAATCGCCACCCGTTACAACCAAGGTAGGCCTAAGAGCATCTCTGAACGCACAGTGCGTCGAACTTTGAGGCAGATGGGCTACAGCAGCAGAAGACCACACCGGGTACCACTCCTTTCAGCTAAGAACAGGAAACTGAGGCTACAATTTGTACAAGCTCATCGAAATTGGACAGTAGAAGATTGGAAAAACGTTGCTTGGTCTGATGAGTCTCGATTTCTGCTGCGACATTCGGATGGTAGGGTCAGAATTTGGCGTAAACAACATGAAAGCATGGATCCATCCTGCCTTATATGGAGCATCTTTGGGATGTGCAGCCGACAAATCTGCGGCAACTGTGTGATGCCATCATGTCAATATGGACCAAAATCTCTGAGGAATGCTTCCAGCACCTTGTTGAATCTATGCCACGAAGAATTGAGGCAGTTCTGAAGGCAAAAGGGGGTCCAACCCGTTACTAGCATGGTGTACCTAATAAAGTGGCCGGTGAGTGTATATATATATATATATATTCAGTAAAGACCAAAAGTTTGGACACACCTTCTCCTTCAAAGACCAAACTTTTGGTCTGTACTGTATTATATATATATATATATATATATATATATATATATATATATATATATATATATATATATATATATATATATTTATTTATTTATACAACCCCTGGCAAAAATTATGGCATCACCTGCCTTGGAAAATGTTCATCCAGTTGTTTAATTTTTTAGAAGAAAGGCAGATCGCGGAAATGGCACAAAACTAAGGTCATTTCAAATGGCAACATTCTGGCTTTAAGAAACACTAAAAGAAATCAAGAACAAAAAATGTGGTAGTCAGTAATGGTTACTTTTTTAACCCCTTAAGCCCCGAGAGTGGTTTGCTCGTGAATAGTGTTGAGCGATACCGTCCGATACTTGAAAGTATCGGTATCGGAAAGTATCGGCCGATACCGGCAAAGTATCGGATCTAATCCGATACCGATACCCGATACCAATACAAGTCAATGGGACTCATGTATCGGACGGTATCCCTGATGGTTCCCAGGGTCTGAAGGAGAGGAAACTCTCCTTCAGGCCCTGGGAACCATATTAATGTGTAAAATAAAGAATTAAAATAAAAAATATTGCTATACTCACCTCTCCGACGCAGCCTGGACTTCAGCGAGGGAACCGGCAGCGTTGTTTGCTTAAAATTCGCGCTTTAACTTCCTTACTTGAAGTCCCGGCTTGTGATTGGTCGCGCGCCACCCATGTGACCGCGACGCGCATTTTAAAATGCGCGCGTCTCCTGCCTCCCATGACGTCACGGCTTGTGATTGGTCGCGTCGCCCATGTGACCGCGACGCAACCAATCACAACGCCGGAACGTAATTTTAAAATCCTGAAGGACCTAAAATTACGTCACGGCTTGCTGTGATTGGTCGCGTCGCGGTCACATGGGCGGCGCGCGACCAATCACAAGCCGGGACTTCAAGTAAGGAAGTTAAAGCGCGAATTTTAAGCAAACAACGCTGCCGGTTCCCTCGCTGAAGTCCAGGCTGCGTCGGAGAGGTGAGTATAGCAATATTTTTTATTTTAATTCTTTATTTTACACATTAATGTTGTTTCGACACCGATACCCGATACCACAAAAGTATCGGATCTCGGTATCGGAATTCCGATACAGCAAATATCGGCCGATACCCGATACTTGCGGTATCGGAATGCTCAACACTACTCGTGAATGACCGGGCCAATTTTTACAATTCTGACCACTGTCTCTTTATGAGGTTATAACTCTGGAACGCTTCAACGGATCTTGGCGATTCTGACACTGTTTTCTCGTGACATATTGTACTTCATGAGAGTGATAAAATTTATTCGATATAACTTGCATTTATTTGTGAAAAAAAATTAGCAATTTTCCAACTTTTAATTTTTATGCCCTTAAATCACAGAGATATGTCACGCAAAATACTTAATAAGTAACATTTCCCACATGTCTACTTTACATCAGCACAATTTTGGAACCAACATTTTTTTTCGTTAGGGAGTTATAAGGGTTAAAAGTTGACCAGCAATTTCTCATTTTTACAACACCATTTTTTTTAGGGACCACATCTCATTTGAAGTCATTTTGAGGGGTCTATATGATAGAAAATACCCAAGTGTGACACCATTCTAAAAACTGCACCCCACAAGGTGCTCAAAAACACATTCAAGAAGTTTATTAACCCTTCAGGTGTTTCGCAGGAATTTTTGGAATGTTTAAATAAAAATGAACATTTAACTTTTTTTCACACAAAATTTATTTCAGCTCCAATTTGTTTTATATTACCAAGGGTAACAGGAGAAAATGGACCCCAAAAGTTTTTTGTACAATTTGTCCTGAGTACGCTGATACCCCATATGTGGGGGTAAACCACTGTTTGGGCGCATGGCAGAGCTCGGAAGGAAAGGAGCGCCATTTTACTTTTCAATGCAAAATTGACTGGAATTGAGATGGGACGCCATGTTGCGTTTGGAGAGCCCCTGATGTGCGTAAACATTGAAACCCCCCACAAGTGACACCATTTTGGAAAGTAGACCCCCTAAGGAACTTATCTAGATGTGTGGTGAGCACTTTGACCCACCAAGTGCTTCACAGAAGTTTATAATGCAGAGCCGTAAAAATATAAAATCATATTTTTTCACAAAAATGATCTTTTCGCCCCCCATTTTTTATTTTCCCAAAGGTAAGAGAAGAAATTGGACCCCAAAAATTGTTGTGCAATTTGTCCTGAGTACGCTGATACCCAATATGTGGGTGTAAATCATTGTTTGGGCGCATGGCAGAGCTTGGAAGGGAAGGAGCGCCATTTGACTTTTCAATGCAAAATTGACTGGAATTGAGATGGGACGCCATGTTGCATTTGGAGAGCCCCAGATGTGCCTAAACATTGAAACCCCCCACAAGTGACACCATTTTGAAAAGTAGACCCCTTAAGGAACTTATCTAGATGTGTGGTGAGCACTTTGACCCAGCAAGTGCTTCACAGAAGTTTATAATGCTGAGCCGTAAAAATAAAAAATCATATTTTTTCACAAAAATGATCTTTTCGCCCCCAATTTTTTATTTTCCCAAGGGTAAGAGGAGAAATTGGACCCCAAAAGTTGTTGTCCAATTTGTCCTGAGTACGCTGATACCCCATATGTGGGGGTAATCGACTGGGCGCATGGCAGAGCTCGGAAGGGAAGGAGAGCCGTTTGACTTTTCAATGCAAAATTGACTGGAATTGAGATGGGACACCATGTTGCGTTTGGAGAGCCCCGGATGTGTCTAAATATTGAAACCCCCCACAAGTGACACCATTTTGGAAAGTAGACCCCCTAAGGAACTTATCTAGATGTGTTTTGAGAGCTTTAAACCCCCAAGTGTTTCACTACAGTTTATAACACAGAGCCGTGAAAATAAAAATTCTTTTTTTTTCACAAAAATGATTTATTAGCCCCCAGTTTTGTATTTTTCCAAGGGTAACAGGAGAAATTGGACCCCAAAAGTTGTTTTCCAATTTGTCCTGAGTATGCTGATACCCCGTATGTGGGGGGGAACCACTGTTTGGGCGCATGGCTGAGCTCGGAAGGGGAGGAGCGCCATTTGGAATGCAGACTTAGATGGATTTGTCTGCAGGGGTCACGTTGCATTTGCAGAGCCCCTGATGTACCCAAACAGTAGAAACCCCCAAGAAGTGACCCCATATTGGAAACTAGACCTCCCAAGGAACTTATTTAGATATGTTGTGAGAACTTTGAACCCCCAAATGTTTCACTACAGTTTATAACGCAGAGCCGTGAAAATAAAAAATCCTTTTTTTCCCACAAAAATGATTTTTAGCCCCCCAAATTTTTATTTTCCCAAGAATAACAAGAGAACTTGGAACCAAAAGTTGTTGTCCAATTTGTCCTGAGTACGCTGATACCCCATATGTTGGGGTAAACCCCTGTTTGGGCGCATGGCAGAGCTCTGAACGGAAGGAGCGCCATTTGGAATGCAGACTTAGATGGATTGGTCTGCAGGCATCACGTTGCATTTGTAGAGCCTCTGATGTACCCAAACAGTAGAAATCCCCCACAAGTGACCCCATATTGGAAACTAGACCTCCCAAGGAACTTATCTAGATATGTTGTGAGGCTGCCGGAAAGAAGCCGCGGGTGAGTATATATTCCTATTAGGTATATACTCACCCTCGTACGTGCCCTGCTTCTTTCCGGCAGCCTTCCTTCTTAAGAATGAGCGTGTTCAGAGCCTTAGATGACGTCACTGCTTTGTGATTGGTCGCGGCGGCCCACGTGACCGCTCAGCGACCAATCACAAGCCGTGACGTAATTCTCATGGCCTAAATTCCTAGAATGAGGAATTTAGGACCTGAGAGAATTACGTCACGGCTTGTGATTGGTCGCTGAGCGGTCACGTGGGCCGCCGCGACCAATCACAAAGCCGTGACGTCATCTAAGGCCCTGAACGCGCTCATTCTTAGGAACGGAAGATGCCGATTACTACCAGGGCTCGTCAGAGGGTGAGTATATCAATATTTTTTATTTTAATTCTTTATTTTACACTTAAATATGGATCCCAGGGCCTGAAGGAGAGTTTCCTCTCCTTCAGACCCTGGGAACCATAGTATCCCATTGCACTGCATTGGGTTTCGCGTTTCGGCCAACCCTGACCCCGACTTTTTTATAGGATCGGCCGATTTCACTCGACCCGACTTGAGAAAGTCGGGTTTCGTGAAACCCGACCCGATCCTATAAAAATAAAAGTCGCTCAACCCTAATTACCACCACTTAGTGACTGAATAATACCACATACAAGGAACAAATACTGCCACACCATGACCAGACCACATATTACCACCACACAGTGATTGAATACTACAATACTGATCATTAATTAAAAAAACCCAATACTAAGTGTCATTGTATACAGGAACTCTGTATTTATTGTCAGTGTACAGGTAATACAGTGATCACCAGTGACATTATACACAGGAGCTATGTATATATAGTGTATAGTGCACAGGTAATACAGTGATCAGTGGTGACATTATACACAGGAGCTCTGTATATAGTATCAGTGTACAGGTAATACAGTGATCACTGGTGACATTATACACAGGAGCTCTGTATATAGTGTCAGTGTAGAGGTAATACAGTGATCACCATTGCCAGTGACATTATACACAGGAGCTCTGTATATAGTATGCAGTGTATAGTGTCAGTGTACAGGAAATACAGGTATCACTGGTGGCATTAAACACGAGCCATGTATATAGTGTCAGTGTACAGGTAATACAGTGATCACTGGTGACATTATACACAGGAGCTCTGTATATAGTGTCAGTGTACAGGTAATACAGGGATCACCAGTGACATTATACACAGGAGCTCTGTATAAAGTGTCAGTGTACACGTATAACAGTGATCGCCACTGCCAATGACATTGTACACAGGAGCTCTGTATATAGCATACAGTGTATAGTGTCAGTGAACAGGTAACACACTGACTCACCAGTGACGTCTCAAGCTGACATCCTTCATCTTTGCTTTTCTTTTTCATCCAGCACAGACCGCAATCACTTCTGCCAGCCAGGAATCGTTTCTGCATAAAATAACAGTTACCTAGAGCACCGCTTCCAGAGCACATTCCCCACTTTTTCCCTTTCTTCTACACTACACATCTGAATACAGAGGTGCACCCACAATCAATATATAATTGGTTATTATGCAACCTCATAGATTGTAAGCTTGTGAGCAGGGCCCTCATTACTTTTGGTATCTGTTGATCTATGTGTTTATTGTTATGCTTAATGTCCATTGTCTGTACAAGTCCCCTCTAAAATGTAAACTGTTGTGGAATATGTTGGCGCTATAGAAATAAAATTATTATTATTATTATTATTATTATCAACAATCCACCATTCCAAATATATATTATAATCCACCACTGTACACCCACTAACTATACATAGCCACTTTCCCCATTTAATATATAAATTAATTAGCACCTGTACTCTTTCCTCCAATTCAGTCACTTCATCCTCAACGCCCCCACTATGTACCTCCCGCTCTAACCCTAACCCCAATTCATTATATTTACATGCCCCTCCCGCCCCAATTCATTGTCATGTATTTCTCTCCCACCCTCTATTCATTATCATCTGCTCTGCCCCACATTCAATACATCATTTACTCCCCCACCCTCAAAATTCATTATTTGTTCTCCCCCTAGATCATCATTTGCTCTCCCCACCCCCACCTTCAATTAAATTGCTGTCCCCTGTCCCTCACACTGAATTCATCCATTGCAGTCCCCCATCCTTTCCCCACTTCATCATTTGCAGTCCCTCGTCCTCTCCCCACTTCATTATTTGCAGTCACCCCACTTTAATTTGAAGTCCCCTTACTTCATCCACTGCAGTCCCCTATCACCCCCTCACTTCATTTGCAGTGCCCCTTCATCATTTGCAGCCCCTATCCCCCTTCAATTTCATCATGTGCAGTCACCCCTCAGACACACTTCATCAGGTGCAGTCCCCTTCCCCCTACTTCATCATGTGCAGTCCACCTTACCCACCACTTCATCATGTGCAGTCCCCCTTAACCCCAAATTCATCACGTGCAGTCCCCCTTACCCCCCAATTATTAATGTGCAGTCCCCCTTACCTCCCACTTCATCATGTGCAGCCCCACTCCCCCCACTTCATCAAGTGCAGCCCCACTCCCCCACTTCATCATGTGCATCCCCACTGCCCCACTTCATCAAGTGCAGCCCCACTCCTCCACTTCATCATGTGCATCCCCACTCCCCCTTCTTCATCATGTGCACCCCCAGTCCCCCTTCATAATGTGCAGTCCCCCTTATCTCCCACGTCATCATGTGCGGCCCCACTCCATCATGTAAAGCCCCACTCCCTCCACTTCATCATATGCAGCCCCACTTACCCTACTCCATCTTGTGCAGTCTCTTTTAACCCCCAAACTCCATATGTGCAGCCTCACACCCCCTTCATCATGTGCAGCCACACTTACCACCCCTGCTCCATCAAGTGCAGTCTCCTTTTCTCCCTTAACTCCCAAATTCCATCATGTGCAGTCCCACTCCCCTTCATCATGTGCAGCCCCACTTACCCACCCATTCCATCATGTGCAGTTTCCTTTAACCCCCAAACTTCATCATGTACAGCTTCACCCCCCCTTCATCATGTGCAGCCCCACTTACCCACCCTCGCCATCATGTGCAGTCTCCTTTAACCCCAAACCCCATCATGTGCAGCCCCACTCCCCCTTCATCATGTGCAGCCCCACTTACCCCCCAGTCCATCATGTGCAGTCTCCTTTAACCCCCAAGCTCCATCATGTGCAGCCCCACTCCCCCTTCATCATGTGCAGCCCAACTTACCCCCCCAGTCCATCATGTGCAGTCTCCTTTGACCCCCAAGCTCCATCATGTGCAGCCCCACTCCCTCTTCATCATGTGCAGCCCCACTTACCCCCCACTCCATCATGTGCAGTCTCCTTTAACCCCCAAACTCCATCATGTGCAGTCATCCTTACACTCCCACACTTCATCACTTGCAGTTACCCCCACCCATTGAATTCACTTTATAAAGAAAACAAAAAAGTTTTTCATACTTACGTCACCAGTTGCTCCCTTGCAGTGTTTCTCTACTTCCAGCGTCCAGGACATGTAGGCGCATGCGCGAAGACGTCATCGCGCACGCCTGACACCTGACCCGGAAGTACAGAGAACATGGAGGGAGTAGGAGCAGCGCAGCCATCAAGGTGATGGCCGTGCACAGCTCCCGGCCCCGAAGCAGACGTGTGCGCTGATACTGTGATGCGGCTGTGTCCACTACCGGCTGTGTCACAGTACAGCGGACACGGCTGTGCACAATTTCCATCAGGCTGCTGGCCCTGCACTCCTGTTGGGGGATCGGCCCGGGGGGGCATTTGCCTCTCTGCCATCCTGCCCAGCCTGCCCCTGAGTCACACACACTGTATTATTTATATTTTATGTTGAACATGGACCAGTAGAAGGGCAATTTCAGTGCAAAACGTTTATTGTCTGTCACGTCTCTCTTGTTGATATCACTGCACCTGATGCCACTCTGCTAGCACTATTGCACTTTTTTGTCATCCGTCCAACTTTAAATGAAAGTTAAAAAGGACTGAATTATCTTCAAAGATGGGCGAGTGCTGACTTTCCTTTTCATTTGCTATTAAATTATTTATATTTATTGAGTAGAGGAGATTATAGTTAACTAGATGGTGGCCCGATTCTAACGCATCAGGTATTCTAGAATATGTATGTATGTATATAGCAGCCACATAGTATATAGCACAGGCCACGTAATATATAGCACAGCCCACATAGTATCTAACAGTGGCCAGGTAGTATATAGCACACAGTATAGAACACAGCCACGTAGTTTATAACACTGCCCACGTAGTATATAGCAGCCATGTAGTATATAACGCAGCCCATGCATTATAGAACACAGCCCACATAGTATCTAACACTGGCCAGGTAGTATATAGCAGCCACACGGTATCTAACACAGCCCACGTAGTATTTAGCAGTGTGGGCACCATATCCCTGTTAAAAAAATAAAATAGTTATATACTCACCCGCCGGGATCCAGCGTAGATCCAGCGAACCTCTGGCGATGCGCGCGCGGCTGCCGCCATGTTTCGTTCTCAGGATGCATTGCGAAATTACCCAGATCACTTAGCGGTCTCGCGAGACCGCTAAGTCTTCTGGGTAATTTCACAATGCATCTCTGGGAACGGAAGCTGGCGGCATGCGTGAGCGCATCGTCGGACTACGGAAGGTGAGAATAGCAGGTTTTTTGTTTTTTTTAATTATTTTTAACATTAGGTCTTTTTTACTATTGATGCTGCATAGGCAGCATCAATAGTAAAAACTTAGTCACACAGGGTTAATAGTGGCGGTAACGGAGTTACCCGTGGCATAACGCGGTCCGTTACTGCTGGCATTAACCCTGTGTGAGTGCTGACTGGACGGGAATATGGAGCGGGCGCCGGGCACTGACTGTAGGGGAGTAGGGAGGGACTAATCGGACTGTGGCCATAACTGATTGGTCGCGGCAGCCATGACAAGCAGCTGGCAAGACCAATCAGCGACTTGGATTCCTATGACAGACAGAGGCCGCGACCAGTGCATATCCGTGACAGACAGATGGAAGTGACCCTTAGACAATTATATAGTAGATGGGGGGCACAACACCGGCTTATCTGTTTTTATTTTGAATGGTGCTTGGCTAATAGTATTTTAATGGTGGGGTACATATTTGCAATCAGAGGTGCAATGCAAAGGATTTTTTTATTCAGTAGAAAAATATATACATACAATATATACTGTATGTGACCTTTTTTTATGTAGAGCTGCGGTGATCATCATGACAAGAAGAATCATGGCTGCAAGATGTTGATATCTTTCACCAGATAGAGAAGAAACAACAGAAATAGAGTTTCATAAATCCATTCACATATCCGTGAAAATCAGGGATCCGAGAATTAGATCTGCGAGACTTGGAGCATGTCTATTTCTGATCTGATTTTGAGGATCAGACTAGGACATACTCAATGGGTCTGTCTGCTGAGAAAAATAACAGGCAGCATACTGACACGACACACGGATACAGCAATGTAGGCTTGATATGTATAGCACCATCCATTAGATATAGTGTACATTCTTGTTTTGAGGCTTGCAAACGTCAGCTCTCACTAACAAGCCGTGAAGCAGGAGAATAGAGAGGTCTGGGGTCAAATTCCAAGAGAGTTCATAATAAACAGAGGGGCAAGGCAAAAGAGTAAACAGGTCACAGTCTGAGGTCAGAATTACAAGGATGTAACAGATTGAGACAGGAGGGGCTAGGCAAATGGATGGTCAAAGACAAGGTCCAAGGTCAGGCAGCAAAAGATCAGAATAACAGAGCACTAGAGAACAAGGCACACACACCACCGAGCATTGTCAGTCAGCTAGATAGCCAGCCAATCACCCTAAAGAATGACACCTGGGGGAAACTCAGCAGGCCGGGCCTGACTGAGCTGCTTGGCAATTCTATAACAATACTGACAGCCCAGCATGACCCCACTATCCATACAGCAGCTGACCTGTCACTAGGACACAGTGAGTGGTGGGATCATGACACTTGCTATATATAGCACCGTTCTTAATTACATAGTTATGTATGGCACCATCCCTTATTATATAGTGTCCTGGGTTGTTATGTGCAGCACCGTCCCTTATTACATAATGTTATCTCTTGTTATATATAGGACAGTCCCCTTCTCTCACAAATGTGTCACGCTAACCTGGGAGATCTGGGGGTAGAAGATCACTGTGTATTGTGAATTGCTGCTCTTCTATTTAGCCTGTGAATTTGGATCCTGTATTAAATTAATTTGCTCTCCTTTGGTGCTGAAGTGGTTAGCGACCCTTTCTATGCTGGTCAGAAAACATGCAGCTCCACGTCAGCTGCTTCTGATCTGTCCTTAACTCTTCTTTTAAAACTTGGCCAGACCCTCTGCCTTGCCAGTGAAAACTCTCCTTCCTTGATGTTAGGAGACGCTGTGCTGAATATGAGTTCATTATTGCTATTGGAGATTCTATTTCCTGTGCTGTGTGCTTAAGCTAAGTGTTTTGGAGGGAAGTTGCTGTAGAGGTGTTCTGTTGTACGTGTGTTACTATTGTTGTTTGGTGCTTTTGTATGATAGAGGGTTTCTGTATCCCTGCATTGTCTTGTGAGTCTGGTTCACATTATATTTCTGTCCCAGGCTCAATGGGGTGGGGAGGGGACAGACCAGGGATTAACAGGAGCATAGTGAGGTCAGAGACTCAGGCCTCTCTACCATCAAGAGTATCATCCAGACAGTAATAGGTAGGGTCCCAGTTCCAGTGACATTTTGAGGCTCCCTCCCCTACCTAAAGTCATCATAGCATGACACTTACATAGCGTATTCTTTTTATTTTTATTCATTACAGCGCCCTCCCTTTATTACACAGAGCCAACTCTTGTTAGATAGAAAATAAAATGACTGCTGATGGAGCAGCATCTGACCAAAATACCAGTCCATCAGCCACCTCCATCAGAAAGTATTCAGTTTATATCTAACAAGAGAGGATGCTGTGAAATAAAGAACAGAGAGCTATAAATAACAAAATTACAGCACCAATATTTAAAGTACAGTGCTGTTCATAAAAAGAGAGGACACTATGTAATAAGGGACAACAATGTCCATAATGAGAGAATGTCATATATATAAATAACGTATCTGTAGCTTGATCACTATTAAAAGGAGAGGGGCCCAAGCACATTTCTTGTACAATGGCTCCAAGCTGTCAGCGTCCGCCCCTGCCAAGCAGTTACCTTTGGACTAAGCAACATGTGAAATGCACATAGAGGTGCGGGTGGCTGCCCAGTCTTCAGTAGCTTTCTTTTGGAAATCTTTGTCCTATTCCTACTTTGTCCTGAGTAGGCATTTGCTATTTAGCTTACTTAAGTACCACTTTGGTCTATATAGCTTCTGCCTATAACAGACATAATGTACATTCAGGTGACATATGATATGCTCTGATTGGAATGCCTTCTCCTTTTTCCTACCCTTGTGCAGTTTTAGTTGTAATGACCAATTAAATGTCGTAATAAAGATTATTTCTTGTATTATTATTAATTTTGAGTCACCTTTTTCTGTATATTGGGGTCGTATTTGGTTTTCCTTAGGCATTATAATAGATAGTACTATTAAAGGAACATTGTTATGGGATTAAAGCATTATTTTGCAAGCATTTTTGCTTGTGTCTCATTTTAGAAACGTAAAAATATACTCTCACTAAGGCTGGGGGTCACACTTAATGTATGAAAAATCGGTCCGAGTCTTCCTGCTGAGAGTCACACAAGCCTTCTCTGTATAGTCATAAGTGTGTAATGCATTTGCAATGCAATGATGCGATTTTCTCCCACCCATGTATCCGTATGACATGTGTATGGCTTTACATTTCTCACTGATTTTCCCCAATGAATTTAATGGCTCAATGGGCTGAAATGATAAAAATGTGTGCGTATTTCTCGCAAGCTAGATGGATGCTCCGTGTGGTGTCTGAGTTTTTCTCGCACCCATAGACTTGCATTGGTGAGTCTTGGATGATATACGGGTACAGTCGTAGCATGCTGCCATTTTACACGCACGTCGAATACGCCTGAGAAAAAATGCGGTGATGTGAGCTGCCCCATAGGTTAACACTGGTCCGAGTGCTATGCGATGTTTTCTCACATAGCACTCACCCGTATTCTACGGTAGTGTGACCCGGCCTAAGAACACTGCATACTCACGTTCTTTGGGGATATTTGCAAGCCTCATAGTGAGCTAAAACCATGAATGCACCATGGATCCGCTGAAGTTCGGTACTGTTACATGGTTGTCATTCAAGAATTTTTTTTGTATACTGAGGGCGTGCGGGGAGTTATAGTTTTGCAATGGCTGGAGAGCACTTTTCTCAGCTATAGTTGGAATTCACAGAAATATGGCAGTGAGTTGGTTCTGGCACCACATCTACTAGCCATAAAGCAGCCCTGCGGCTCCAGCCATTGAGGAAAAAGCAGTATAATTCATCCTCATTTAAATTGTTCCTCTTATTCCACCCCCAGTTCTTCAGACAATTTAGGTGAATGTACTCATTTTCTTAGTTCTTATTTTAATTTGCTGATGAAAGGGAGAAAAACTTGAAATACCTGCTGTGCATAAAAGAAAGCTTAATTCCGAGTCTATGCCATTACCGGCCTTGGGTGACTTGTGTGAATGAAGTCGCGCAGTTCTAGCAGATTTCCAGTAACAGTGCTTAACAATATGTTGGTACAAAATCTTCTTGCTACTTCCATAGAACACTCCAGTGGGACCCTATTAGCGTGCATTCTCTACATTTCCTCCATTACAATGTCCATGGACATGAGTGGCACTACTGGCAAAAAGAAGCTATTCCCTTCTAATCTGGGACAAAAACATCTCCCCATCTTCTCCTTCACACATTATTTTCAGCTTCTTTAGATGCTTGTAAAAGATGTCATACATTTCAAGCATTTTTCATTATTTACAAGTATTCTTTGTGAGTTTTTTTCATTTTGTACATGCATTTTTCAATTACCGTACTCTATGGCAAAAAAATACAAGAAAAATGTCATAACCAGAGTATGTAGTTTTGAAAAAAACGAAAACCCTTGAGTAATAGATTACATGTTCCTATGGTAAACATAACCCAAGACATCGGAAAGGATCATTTCATTGAGGCCAGGGCTGTAGATTTTCTCATTCAAGAGAATCAGATCGATTATGCAAATGACACTCTGATCAGAGTCAGCATAATGTGATCCAATTCACTCGGATAAGAAAATCAGAGCACACTGTGAGGAGCAGATGGAGAACAAAATGTATCCATGTTCTCCATGGTGTGAGTCTGCTGAAATCGGACTGCACTAAGATGTCATTTCAAGGTTTTCCAAGCACCCATAGACTTGCATGGGTGAGTGTCTTCTGATTTCAGAGTGAAATCGCTGCACACTGCCATTTTTTTCATAGACAGATTAAGTCAGTCAAGAAAATTGGTCATCAACGCCATTCCACTGAGTAATATTGGTTCAAGTGCTATTTGATAAAAAATCGGATAGCACTTGACCGATTTACACGCTTGTGTGACCCTTACCTAAAAGTCATTTCCAAGAACATAAACTCCTAAAAGGTCAAAACATTTCTATTTCTGCCTCAGAAAGTGGGAGTGGGGAATCACATAGGCATCACTGGCAACACTTGGGCTGCGTTCATACACGACAGCCTTACTGCAGTTGCAAAGCAGGAGAAAACCACCCCAATTCCGAGTCACTAAGGTCTTATAACTACTCTTCAAATAGTTACTTAATTTTGCAAGGAATCGGCTATATTATGCTAAGTTCACAAAAGCTTATAAAAAAAAGTCCAATTTTCATCCAGAAAAAACGGATGAATTTTTTCTCTGTATTGAAATCTGTCTACCATCCCAATTACATCTGTATGTCCCTTTTTTGCATCTGTTTTTATACATCCGCAGTTGATGAAATTTACAAATGGCATGAATTTCACACTTTTTTTATATCTTTTTTTTCCATGCGCTTTTTTGTTGACAGTTTTCAATCTCAATAAACCTCGGGGAAAATAACCAGAAAATGACTTTTAGCATTTTAAAAACATGCCACTAACTTAAAAAAATACCACTCACCAATCTGCTTTGTATGAAGCACGGGTTCTATTTCACCTTAATGTAACATCTGGCTGAAACCTTTTTGCCCAAAAGTAAAATTGTCATGAAAATATCAAGAAAACTGTAAACTGTGAGATTTCTCGAAAAAATAGTGTGTGCAAAGTCAACCTAAATGTTCCTATATGTTGTATTATACATATATTCCTATATATGTTACTAAAGTGTTCATATATGTACATTGTAGAAATGACTGCCAACATGAGATGTGACTTAATATGGATTTACATTGGTTATAGCACAAGGATGCCTGACCCAACGCCAGTTTAAGAAGATTCAAGACATGGATGCGGGTCGTCTTTGTCTCCTATAGCTGGTGGACTGCCATCAAGCCTGGAATAAGCAGGTTAAATCTGAGTTTACCCCTGAAGAAATGGCGTGCAAACACACACTGTCATATAACACCAGCAGGCAGCTGCGGAGCGCAGGGCAATGTGGGGTAATGCAAGAACAGCATCTGCTTTTGGCTGATAAGCGAATTTGCTATTGGGTGATCTTCCAGGCCAGCGGTAATCAGAGAAGTTTTTATATGAGAAATTAAATCTTTCGGATGGCTTTTATTTATGATATTAGAATATACAAGGTGCTGGGTGGGTGCGAGAAGCAGGTGCCAGCAAATAATAACCTAGATAAATTTAATGGTTTTTGGAAGGAGCTGGGGATTTTTTTGCAGTGGGAGTGAAATGTTCTCCTTCATCTCCTCATGTTGTTGCCTGCTCCATTGGCAGGAATGTGCAGCCATCGTTTCCAATTCCAATGAATGCAGTAAATTACAGGATGTGTATTGTTCGGTGTAAGATTACAAATAAGACGTGCCTTCCACCTGATCTTCCCAATTCTACCTTCTCCAATCTGTGTTACCAAATATCTACGGTGAATTTTCCTGCTTTTTGATACAGATTAAGATGGTTTTATTAGCCTGGAAACATCAGTTATGCGGATATGGTTGAAATTTATTTATTGTGCAGTAATTACCTTTACTATTTATTCCTGCATGTTCTTAATGTCCTACGTGACTTCTATGAATTTCCCAATCTAATGATTCTTTTATGTAAATGAAGCTGATCCATTTTTAATATATAAAAGCAAGTTTATTAATTCGCTTAGGCCTCTTTCACACTTCTGTCTTTTCAGATCCGTTGCAATGCGACGTTTTGGGAAAAAACGGATCCTGCAAATGTGCTCGCAGGATCCGTTTTTTTCCCATAGACTTGTATTAGCGACAGATCGCGACGGATAGCCATATGTCGCATCCGTCGTGCGACGGATCCGTCGTGTTTTGGCGGACCGTCGTCTGGAAAAAACGTTCAATGTAACGTTTTTTGTCTGCGTCGGGAAAACGTGTCCGACGGATCCTGCGGCATACGTCGTTGACTAGAATGGAAGCCTATGGACACAGGATCCGTTGTGACACGTCGTATGACGAAATCCAGCGCTGGAATCCGTTTTTTTACACTGAGCATGCTTAGAATCAGGAATTTGTAGCCAATTGGCCTGACAGGCCCCAAATCTATATAAACCTGGCCTGGGGCGTCACACCCAAATGTGCCAGCAAGACTCCTGCCAGCCTGAAGACAGCCAGCCAGTCAATATATTGGTTTCCCTATTTTCCTGTTGCCAATCACATTTGGGAGACTCCCATTTTTAGGCATGGAAAACGGATCCGTCAAAAAAACGGCGGAAACGGATGGTAAAAATGGACAAAACAGATGCAACGGATCCAGTTTTTCGACGGAACCGTCTAGCGGATCGGTCGAAATACTGGATGCGTTGCATCCGTTTTTCACTATTTTTGACGCATCCGTCGATACATCGCGCCGACACATTGTGACGGATTCAAAAAAACGGAAGTGTGAAAGTAGCCTTAGTGTTGGAATAATGCTTATTATTGTATATATTGCATCAACAAGAAAACCAAAAGAGAAACCCTTTTAAAAAATAACTTTTATTTGTATTATTAAAATACCATTAAGGACCCAATAATAATAATAATGATAATAATAATAATCCCGACATCCAAGGGTCATACAGAAGTATAAAGTCAGGTTAGTATCATGAGATAATTAAAAATACAAAGAATAGATAGTGTCTTACTCTTAGGGTACCGTCTCACAGTGGCACTTTTGTCGCTACGACGGTACAATCTGTGACGTTCCAGCGATATCCATACGATATCGCTGTGTCTGACACGCAGCAGCGATCAGGGACCCCGCTGAGAATCGTACGTCGTAGCAGATCGTTTGGAACTTTATTTCGTCGCTGGATCTCCCGCTGTCATCGCTGGATCGGTGTGTGTGACACCGATCCAGCGATGCGTTCGCTTGTAACCAGGGTAAACATCGGGTTACTAAGTGCAGGGCCGCGCTTAGTAACCCGATGTTTACCCTGGTTACCATCGTAAATGTAAAAAAAACCAGACAGTACATACTCACATTCCGGTGTCTGTCAGGTCCCTCGCCGTCCGCTTCCCGCACTGACTGACTGCCGGCCGTAAAGTAAAAGCAGAGCACAGCGGTGACATCACCGCTGTGCTCTGCTTTCACTTTACGGACGGCACTCAGTCAGTGCGGGAAGCGGACGGCAAGGGACCTGACAGACACCGGAATGTGAGTATGTACTGTTTGTTTTTTTTTACATTTACGATGGTAACCAGGGTAAACATCAGGTTACTAAGCGCGGCCCTGCGCTTAGTAACCCGATGTTTACCTTGGTTACCCGGGGACTTCGGCATCGTTGGTCGCTGGAGAGCTGTCTGTGTGACAGCTCTCCAGCGACTACACAACGACTTACCAACGATCACGGCCAGGTTGTATCGCTGGTCGTGATCGTTGGTAAATCATTTTGTGTAACGGTACCCTTAGTTACCCTTCCTGCCAGCGGAGGTTGGCACCCTAGGAATTTGACACAGCACCCCCGCTCAGCGTTGGCTGTCCCTAACTGACCCTCACCGGATCTCCCTAATCAAGCCACCACCAACACCCAAATAAAGTGCTTACCGTATTTTTCGAACTATAAGACAAAATACGGAAGAAAATGAATATTCACTGCATTCCACGCCAATGGGTGAAAGGTAAGTATAATGGTTTAGGTTTTTTTATGTTTTTCTGATGGGGGCCATGCATACCATGAGGGCCAATCATACCGAGATAAGGATGGGGCCATGCATACCAGGGTGGGGATGGGGGCCAATCATGCAGGGATACGGATGGGGCCAGGCATACCAGGATGGAGATGGAGGCCCTGCATACTAGGATAGGGATGAGGGGGCCATGCATACCAGGATAGGGATGAGGGGGACCATGCTTACCAGGATAGGGATGCAGGGTCATGCCTACCAGTCTAGGGATGAGGGGGCCATGCCTACCAAGCTAGGGATGAAGGGGCTATGCCTCCCAGGATAGGGATGAGGGGGCCATGCCTAACAGGATAGGGAAGAGGGGGCCATGTGTACCAAGATAGGGATGAGAATGCCATGCATACCAAGATAGGGATGAAGGGGCCATGCATGCCAGGATGGGGCCATGCATATCAGGGTAGGGATGAGGAGGCTATGCATGCTAGCATAGGGATGAGGAGTCCATGCATACCAGGTTAGGGATGAGGGGGCCATGCATACCAGGTTAGGGATGAGGGGGCCATGCATACAATGGTAGGGATGAGGGGGCCATGCATACCAGGGTAGGGATGAGGGGGCCGTGCATACCAGGTTAGGGATGAGGAAGCCATGCATACCAAGATAGGGATGGGGAGCATGCATACCAGGTTAGGGATGAGGGGCCATGCATACCAGGGTAGAGATGAGGGGGCCATGCATAACAGGGTAGGGATGAGGAAGCCATGCATACCAAGATAGGGATAGTGGGGCATGCATACCAGGATAGGGATTAGGGGGCCATGCATACCAGGATGGGGATAAGGGGACCATATATACTAGGATAGGGGATATTAGTACAGAATTGACCACATTTTTTTGCTTCAATTTATTTTTCTAATTTCCTCCTCTAAAACCTAGGTGCGTCTTATGGTATGGTGCGTCTTATAGTCCGAAAAATACTGTAAGTGCTTACAATTGTAGATAATGTCTGACTTAGCTACTTCAGTGAGTCTCTTAAGAATAGAGTTCCATACAGGAAATTTTATATAATATTCAATACTTTAAGATCAGTGATTGGATATAGAGGAGATCTGATATTTCTGAAATATGGTAAGGTAGTCTAAAAAAGTATATCTGCAACCAGATGAAAAAAATATAGATGTATATAATATCAATTGTATCATTATACAGGGTGGGCCATGTACATGGATACACCTAAATAAAATAGGAATAGTTGGTGATATACGGTAAACTTCCTGTTTGTGGCACATTAGTATATGGGAGGGGGAAAACTTTTCAAGATGGGTGGTGACCATGGCGGCCATTTTATTTTTCCAATGGGAAGAGGGTCATGTCACACATCAAACTTATTGAGAATTTCACAAGAAAAACAATGGTGTGCTTGGTTTTAACGTAACTTTATTCTTTCATGATTTATTAACAAGTTTCTCTTTGTTTATAGCCATTGACATGTTGCAGAGGTTAACACATGAGGAGCAGATAGAAATTGTGTTGATGCCTGGTGAACGCAGTACCCGGGTCATTGCAGCAGATTTCAATGCAAGTCACACTAGAAAACTGTCACCATTCCCATGTTATTTGGGTGTATCCATATAAATGGCCCACCCAAAAAAGTTTGCCTCATCACTGAACATAATATTCTGTTTAAACTGAGGGTCCTGTTCCAATTTTTTTTTGCCCATTCTGCAAATTCAGCGTGCCGATCTGTGTCATCCTCATTGAGATGATGCAGCAGCTGGATTTTGTAAGGGTGCCATTTGTGAGTAGCTAATATCCACCGAAGGGATGTCTAACTGATGCCAGATCGGTGCGCTGAATTTGCAGAATGAGCAAAACAAAAATTGGAACAGGACCCTCAGTTTATACTTACAGGGGCAGCACAGTGGTGCAGTGGATAGCACAGCAGCGCTGGAGTCCTGGGTTCAAGCCCCACTAAGGACAACATCTGCAAAGAGTTTGTATGTTCTCTCCGTATTTGCGTGGGTTTCCTCCGGGTACTCCGGTTTCCTCCCACATTCCAAAGACATACTGATAGGGAATTTAGATTGTGAGCCCCAACGGGGACAGCGACGATAATGTGTGCAACCTGTAAAGCGCTGCAGAATATGTTAGCGCTATATAAAAATAAAGATTATTTATTATTATTTACACATTGTCTATTCTGGTCTGGAGAGGTGGACATATACACGCTTACTGGTGATTATTTCTAAGCTTGTTGTGATCAGTTTTGGATATAGCCTTTCCTTTCCCTTTTGTGACTTTGTGTTGCTTCTTTGCCTCACTGGTGTTACACTTTTTGCTCCTGTGAGACTGTTGTGCGACTGTACTTATGTTTTTCCCTGACAGTCTGGTTTGTGTTTTCCCATACACTTCTGCCCTGCCTCCCTAGGATGGGGGAAGAAACAGTTTAGCGTATTTTAGGAGCATATCGAGGAACAATACCCAGGCGTCCCAACTCCCCACCATCAGGGGTAATGCTGAGGACCCCAGAACGGAATAGGAGCCCATTATCCACAGTCAGACCATGACAGGGGGGTTCTGTGGGGAGATCATACTATGAGGTGGGCTGGGTAGAGACTTCATACTGCGTGAGGGGCTGTGTGGGGACATCATACAGCATGAGGTGCTGGATGGAGACATCATACATCATGGGGGCTGTGTGGAGACATTATACTGTGTGGGGGCTGTATACGGAGATCATAATCTGAGGCGGGCTTCGTGAGGACATACTGATTGAGGGGGCACCATACTGTGTTGAAAGCTATTGGTCAAGGTACTAGTGCTAAATATCAGAAGAAGTTTGATTTACTGTTTTTATAACCTTTATAAAAAAGAGCAGTAAATTATATGGTTTTGATTAGCCAATACTGATATGAATACAGATTACAATAAAGCTCTATAGTAACATGAATAAGCAATAGCAGCTAAATAAGGTTTTTTATTTCAGGGCTGGAGTGGTGACACTAATGTTAGTTCTCTCCCACTAGTAATTTACTTAACAGTCGCTGTCTTCAGCTCTTTCCGGTGCCACTCTGGTCCTGATCCGCTATCTTGTTAATACAACTTACGACTGACTGGAAGCTAGAAGTAATGGTCCCAAGTTCTCAGTGTAAGTCTATGAGTGCCTCGTCCTGGCTCTTATAGACTTACATTGAGAAGTGACCACCGGCTTACTCAGCCAACAATGGAGAAGACGATCGAAGAGATGAAGATGGCAGCTGGTAAGTATAATGTTGATATTAAAAAATACTGCAGTGGTGCTTTAAAATACTAAATTCTGCTCAATATTAAGTGATAACAATGAATATAAAACAATAATAATAATCAGAACTAAGTTTGGCCGGTTGGTTTCAGGTATCCACAGCAGTCACAGTCTTCACAACAGTCACAGTCTCTCATGTAATCTAGCTGCACTAAGGTAGTATGTTCTGGATAAAACATGGGTGAAGGAGTAATAGATACTACTCACTAGGCCAGTTTCTGTAAAATACAGGCACAATACTATGTGGAAGCCAGACTCCTTGAGCTCAGTTGCTGCAGCACCACCTGGTTAAAGCTGATGATGATCATACACTACGTATTAAATAGATTCCGGAAAATATGGATATTTTTGAATAGTAGTCGACAATATGTTTCAAAGGGGACCTGCCTCCTTCATCAGGCCAGTCTTTAAAATAAGTAGACATATAGCAAAGAATAAATCATTAAAAAACACAGATGTTCATTTTACATACATGCTACTTGATTAATCTGTTCATCCCACCTATTGACATATGCATAAATTGACCCTGCAGATTTCAAATCTGCAATATGAAAACAATAAAAAAGGTGTCTATTTGTATAATGCATATATATACACTTTATATTATAAAATTATCAAGCATAGTTAATAGATTTTAAATATGTATACACACCAATAGGTGGGGGAACTGGTGGAACAAGGCTTGTATAAGTAAAATGAACACCTGCGTTTTTGTATTATTCATTATATGCTGTATGTGTACTCATTTTAAAGACTGGCCTGATGATGAAGGCATCTCCCCTTTGACACATTTCCGAATAAAATGCTCTGCTCCCACTGAAAAATATCCATTGTGATTTTACGTTATTTCTCGTGGTACCAGCTATTCATAGACCTTTCCTCAGTTTCTCATATGGCCCCTTTAGAAAATTAAATGCCCACCCCCGGACTACATGGTTGTACATTTTGTATAGTGTTATAATAGGGCTCCCATTGTAATGCAATAGTCCTTTGCTGTACTTACAGTTGTGGCCAAAAGTATTGACACCCCTGCAATTCTGTCAGATAATACTCAGTTTCTTCCTGAAAATGATTGCAATCACAAATTCTTTGTTATTATTATCTTCATTTAATTTGTCTTAAATGAAAAAACACAAAAGAGAATGAAGCAAAAAGCAAAACATTGATCATTTCACACAAAACTCCAAAAATGGGCCAGACAAAAGTATTGGCACCCTCAGCCTAATACTTGGTTGCACAACCTTTAGCCAAAATAACTGTGACCAACCGCTTCCGGTAACCATCAATGAGTTTCTTACAATGCTCTGCTGGAATTTTAGATCATTCTTCTTTGGCAAACTGCTCCAGGTCCCTGATATTTGAAAGGTGCCTTCTCCAAACTGCCATTTTTAGATCTCTACACAGGTCATTAGATGACTTTTAGCTGAACGATTATTTGGCCAACAGCTATCTACACCAATGCGCGTTAATGCTTAGCTCCATCAGGCATTCCTGCTTCATCTTTCATAGAGCCAATGGTAGACTTTTGGGGCAGCAGCATACCTCTCGGAAAACAAATTGATCATCCACTGGGAATCCAATAGACTCTCCTTTTCTTCACTGACATAACTTTTTTGGTGACAGTGGGGAGGACCCCATACACATTAGACTGTTGACCAATCCAGAAGATATCCATAGGTTCGGTCAACTTTGGCAATTGTGTATGGTGGCCCTTAGAGGTTGATATGTCTATAATCTTTCAAGGCAATCCTCTGTGAGCTAAATGCATCAAGAAAAAAATGCAACAAATATTTTTCTGATAGCTTGTAAAGGGATTGTAAAAGAATAGAAATTACAAATTGCCTCAAAAGGAATCACATTACTACTTCTCACTCCATTGTGTCATTCTGGGCAACATTCATGTGTAATTTTTTCACCTTGGAGCTATGCACAATATAGTCTACTGTCATTATAATTTATGGCATTTTTATGAAGTACTCATCAAACATAATACATTAATTTACTGGAAATAGGTTTTAGAAAATGATAACTATCAGCTTAAACTTCCATCTTTGCTTTTAAAGCCCAGTAGTAATTAGCTCTTACATTGACATCACATTCTACGAGAACAGAATGATTACATCCAAACTATTAATTCCTTTGCAATCTGCAGCCTGCTAATCCACAGTACAATGACAGGCACGGAGATATGCTGCATCGCATATCTGTAGATATTGTCGCTATATGAGATTTGCAGTCTATGGAATTAGTCTAATGGGATTTTCCATAGGAAGCTTGAATGAGGCTTGCTACGTGCCTGGTTAATATGGATGGAAGCTTTAGAATGGAATCAACTAACTTCATTCTGTTTTTCAAGTGTCATCCTTTATCTATGTAGAAACAATGCCCCAAAATCCACAAGACATCCACCCAACGTCATAAAATTAAATTGAACATAAATCAAAGCTCCTGGACAAAATTCATGTCATCACATGTGGCCATTGAGTCCTCTAGGTCATCACTATTGTTATTATGCTCCTTCAGATATATTGCCATATACATTTTAATTTTAGAAATCTGTTTCATATTCATCAAGTGGTAAGGACCATATTTAGGTTGGGTTTAGGTGGCCTTTGAAATTGCTTTCACATTACTGCAGCTTATATGCGCAGTGACACATACCTCCCTTCATACACTGTGCCAGTGACCCTTTTACAGTATATATATAGAAAAGTGATATACGGCACTCCTGGTGAGTGACTCTGGTGTCTAAATAGGGTTTTAACCCATAATCCAATAGTAGAACTAAGCATGGCACTTAGGATAGGTTGGCATATTTAACAGATTTATTTGGCAATCCACAATTTAACGTTTTGGTCTGTATAGACTTTCATCAGAACTGATAGAGAAGATTTACACTGGGGCTTCTCACCCGAGAAGGAGAGGGAGAAGAAGCTCAGAAGCGGCTGATGTTTTAAAAAAGGGGCTGTGTTGTTACCTGTAAATGATAAGAAGTGGAAATAAATATTCTAAAAACACCACGCTAAACTGAGTTGAAATAAGGCTACGGTATGTGTAAAAAAAAGAGATATTGTACACAGGATTGTAGCAAACAAGGCTGTAAGGTACTCACTCGTACTGATGATGGTGCTCTGTCCGTGTATAACCAGGGAAACAGATCGAATGGCTCAGTGAGCAAGTAGAGTGGCTAAAAAGGTATGCGAGAAATAGCAGTTATTGTGCTGTAGGACCTTGAACTGACACCTGGCTGGGTTAAAGGTGTACTTACTTTTAATGATAAAAAGAGATGCTCAGTCTCTGTAGGGAGATTTCAATGGTTTAGAACATCTGCCACTTAGTACTGCTGGAAGTAATGGGATCAATATCCAGTGATCTGTATGTTGTATTTTTACAAAAATATCAAAGAAATAATACTTACTAGGCTAGTTGCTAGTAAAAATAGATCCCTGTTGAAGCGGTTTGCCCTTGGGGAATTAGTTGTTGTCCAGAATTGGTGTGTGGAGTCAAATGTAGAGATATTAAGTAATGCTCACTACACTGTATGCATAGACGAATATGTCAGTCACCTGGCTATTTAGGGTAAGTGGACTTGACCCATATTGTGAGACAAACAATAGGTATAATCTAAAAGAATGCGGGTGGTGCTGAAAATTGAATATCACACCCCGGCGTACAAGGTGGTGATGATAAAGTTAATTTGTAGGTACTGATAGTTACTTACTTGTATAAGCATTGGTGGTGCAGCGCACTTGCACGCAGCATGGAGGGAATTTGAGCTGGTTAGCTCACATTATTAGGTGCCTGCGATGTGCACAGAAAGTGCTGCAAGGGTAATGCCTAATAGGGCAGTGCTGCTCAGTCGTCCGCACCTGGGTGCAGGACAGCCGACACTTACCTTGTGCGCTCCGGCTGGTAGCAACGCTGAGGATGCGGCTGGGTTTGGGGAGCTGGTTGTGATGTCACAGAGCTGCAGGGACGGGTGGACAGAGAGAACACTACAGACGCGTTTCAAGGGGATTCTCCCCTCTTCATCAGGGCTGTGTCTCTAGTCAATGGCCCATCCTTTTTTGATAGGTCGCCTCCCTAATTAGCCAATCAAAGTGTACACACCTATTTGTCAGAATACTTGCTGCTGGTATAGGAGGATAGTCAGCAGCACCATTGTGGATATTGTAGTCTTTCATCCATATCTTTAGTCTGTCCAGATGGCCTATAGTAAACACCTACATTGGTGTCCTTTCTGTTCTTCTCTCTGTGTATTGTTACCCAAACAGTTTTAACAGATCTACCATTCTCTGAAGCTTGGATCTCTGTGGATATACACTTTCTTAACATACAATGCAACACCGTCCCCCTCTTGTAATTTTCATTTTGAGGATGCAGATACCATTAAAATCTGGTGACAGGCAGTGTGTCTGAAGTGTGGTCTGCCAGTTTGGACGGCATCCTCCTACTTGTTATTCAGCAAAACCCACATCCTAACAAAAAGCAAATTCTGTAAGGATGTAAAAAGGCAGAGTGCTAATGGGAAGGGATTACATTGAAAACCTTATAGAAAAAAGTCTACACATTTCCTCTGCCAGATATGTAATTATAAATGACTGGCCATTCATATCCTTCATCATCTGTTGTAAAATGCAAGGCTAAGTAAACTCACAAAGGCCATACACTGACCATAAAGCAAGCAAATAGTTCAACAACCTTTAAAACAGAAACACATAAGCCGTGCACACGGTGAACAAGCCTGTAGGGACACTGTTCACACCACCAAGAAACTGGAACACAAAAAAAGGCACAGTAAAACCAAAAAATACTCTGTTGCAAAAAATATCAGTAAACAGCAAGTGCTAATAAAAGGATGGAAAAACACAGGGTATTTGGTTAATACGTTTTTTGCAAAAAAATTTATATTAAGCCGTTCTACCAAGGTATACCCGTATTAGAGTTTAACAACCTGCCTAGTTGAACTCTAAATATCTGCTTGTGTAAATGGCTGTTAACTTTAATTTCTCCAGTATATAAATTAAAGAAGGGACGTGATTGGTTATTATGGACAATGGCTCTTCTTTTAGTTAGCACTAGTTTCCAAAGTACAAGTATTTTTTATTCATATCTGCAACTCCTATGCCTGTACATGACGTGTGGGAGATGTTTTGTTCCAAACTTCTCACTTGGAACACAGTAAAGTATTATTTTCCATTTTCATTTTGCCAATGGGGACCCCATTTCAATGTGTTGGATTTGTATTTCTAAGCGAGGCTGATACAACAGCCCCCACACCTGTTACTAAATGCAAATAAGCTTGTTTCCTCTGTAGGAGTTTTGCCACTTATGTTCCATTATTTTTCTCTCTAAGATGCTAACTGTAATACTAAGTGAATCTAAAATTATTTCGCAATCCAGAGGGTTGAATGTCTAAGCTCCACCTTTCCGCAATGTTGTGTTGTCAATTACTGTTATAAGTGCATAGTCCATTAACATTAATTAAGCAATTAGAAAACAGGGCAACTTGGCTAAAATTTTGGAAAATGCTATATGGAAGAGGAAAGATGACATAAGCATTATTTTCACGTTCACACTTCTCAACATGTGGCATGGAGTGCGCCTGCAAAGGCCAAATTTATATCTGCTGAATAAATCCAGCTCTCAACCTTGGTTTTAGGCTATAAAGTGAGCATAAATCACACCCTGACACATTCAGCATACCCCGATTTCTTAACTCGCTGCCACCACTCATCAAAGACACGGAGTGATTAGTCCCCTAAATATGTTGCTGTCAGACAATCGAAAGGCTATAGTTTCTTTTAGGCAGGGCATACGAGGATCAAACTTACCAAAGATTTTAACCCCTTTACCCCTAAGGGTGGTTTGCACGTTAATGACCAGGCCAATTTTTACAATTCTGACCACTGTCTCTTTATGAGGTTATAACTCTGGAACGCTTCAACAGATCCTGGTGATTCTGACAATCTTTTCTCGGGACATATTGTACTTCATGATAGTGGTAAAATTTATTTGATATTACCTGCGTTTATTTGTGAAAAAATGGAAATTTTTCGAAAATTTTGAAAAGTTCGCAATTTTCCAACTTTGAATTTTTATGCAATTAAATCACAGAGATATGTCAACCAAAATACTTAATAAGTAACATTTCCCACATGTCTACTTTACATCAGCACAATTTTGGAACCAACATTTTTTTGTTAGGGAGTTATAAGGGTTAAAAGTTGACCAGCAATTTCTCATTTTTACAACATCATTTTTTTAGGGACCACATCTCATTTGAAGTCATTTTGAGGGGTCTATATGATAGAAAATAACCAAGTGTGACACCATTCTAAAAACTGCACCCCTCAAGGTTCTCAGAACCACATTTAAGAAGTGTATTAACCCTTCAGGTGTTTCACAGGAATTTTTGGAATGTTTAAATAAAAATGAACATTTAACTTTTTTTCACAAAAAATTTACTTCAGCTCCAACTTGTTTTATTTTACCAAGGGTAACAGGAGAACATGGACCCCAAAAGTTGTTGTACAATTTGTCCTGAGTACGCCAATACCCCATATGTGGGGGCAAACCACTGTTTGGGCGCATGGCAGAGCTCGGAAGCAAAGGAGCGCCGTTTGACTTTTTAATGCAAAATTGACTGGAATTGAGATGGGACGCCATGTTGCGTTTGGAGAGAAACTGATGTGCCTAAACATTGAAACCTCCCACAAGTGACACCATTTTGGAAAGTAGACCCCCTAAGGAACTTATCTAGATGTATGGTGAGCACTTTGACCCAGTAAGTGATTCACAGAAGTTTATAATGCAGAGCCGTAAAAATAAAAAATCATATTTTTTCACAAAAATGATCTTTTTGCCCCCAATTTTTTATTTTCCCAAGAGTAAGAGAAGAAATTGGACCCCAAAAGTTGTTGTACAATTTGTCCTGAGTACGCTGATACCCCATATGTTGGGGTAAACCACTGTTTGGGTGCATGGGAGAGCTCGGAAGGGAAGGAGCGCCGTTTGACTTTTCAATGCAAAATTGACAGTAATTGAGATGGGACGCCATGTTGCCTTTGGAGAGCCACTGATGTGCCTAAACATTGAAACCCCCCACAAGTGACACCATTTTGGAAAGAAGACCCCCTAAGGAAATCATCTAGATGTGTGTGAGAGCTTTGAACACCAAAGTGTTTCACTACAGTTTATAATGCAGAGCCGTGAAAATAAAAATTCATTTTTTTTCCACAAAAATAATTTTTTAGCCCCCTGTTTTGTATTTTTTCAAGGGTAACACTTGAAATTGGACCCCAAAAGTTGTTGTCCAATTTGTCCTGAGTACGCTGATACCCCATATGTGGGGGGGAACCACCGTTTGAGCGCATGGCAGAGCTCGGAAGGAAAGGAGCATCATTTAGAATGCAGACTTAGGTGGATTGGTCTGCAGGTGTCACATTGCGTTTGCAGAGCCCATAATGTGCCTAAACAGTAGAAACCCCCCACAAGTGACCCCATATTGGAAACTAGACCCCCCAAGGAACTTATATAGATGTGTTGTGAGAACTTTAAACCCCCAAGTGTTTCACTACAGTTTATAACGCAGAGCCGTGAAAATAAAAAATCCTTTTTTTTCCACAAAAATAATATTTTAGCCCCCAGTTTTGTATTTTTCCAAGGCTAACAGTTGATATTGGACCCCAAAAGTTGTTGTCCAATTTGTCCTGAGTACGCTGATACCCCATATGTTGGGGTAAACCCCTGTTTGGGCACACGTGAGAGCTTGGAAGGGAAGGAGCACTGTTTTACTTTTTCAATGCAGAATTGGCTGGAATTGAGATCGGACGCCATGTTGCGTTTGGAGAGCCCCTGATGTGCCTAAATAGTGGAAACCCCCCAATTATAACTGAAACCCTAATCCAAACACATCCCTAACCCTTATCCCAACGGTAACCCTAACCACACCCCTAACCCTGACACACCCCTAACCCTAATCCCAACCCTATTCCCAACCGTAAATGTAATCCAAACCCTAACCCTAACTTTAGCCCCAACCCTTACTGTAGCCTTAACCCGAGCATTAACCCTAGCCCCAACCCTAACCCTAACCCTAGCCCTAACCCTAACCCTAACCCTAGTCCTAACCCTAACCCTAGCCCTAACCCTAACCCTAATGGGAAAATGGAAATAAATACTTTTTTTAATTTTTCCCTAACTAAGGGGGTGATGAAGGGGGGTTTGATTTACTTTTATAGTGGGTTTTTTTAGCGGATTTTTATGATTGGCAGCCGTCACACACTGACAGACTGTTTTTATTGCAAAAAATATTTTTTGCGTTACCACATTTTGAGAGCTATAATTTTTCCATATTTTGGTCCACAGAGTCATGTGAGGTCTTGTTTTTTGCTGGACGAGTTGACGTTTTTATTGGTAACATTTTCGGGCACGTGACATTTTTTGATCGCTTTTTATTCCGATTTTTGTGAGGCAGAATGACCAAAAACCAGCTATTCATGAATTTCTTTTGGGGGAGGCGTTTATACCGTTCCGCGTTTGGTAAAATGGATAACGCTGTTTTATTACTCGGGTCAGTACAATTACAGCGATACCTCATTTATATCTTTTTTTATGTTTTGGCGCTTTTATACAATAAAAACTATCTTATAGAAAAAATAATTATTTTTGCATCGCTTTATTCTGAGGACTATAACTTTTTTCTTTTTTCTTTGATGATGCTGTATGGTGGCTCATTTTTTGCGGGACAAGGTGACGTTTTCAGCGGTACCATGGTTATTTATATCCGTCTCTTTGATCGCGTGTTATTCCACTTTTTGTTTGGCGGTATGATAATAAAGCGTTGTTTTTTGCCTCGTTTTTTTTTTTTTACGGTGTTCACTGAACGGGTTAACTAGTGGGACCATTTTATAGGTCGGGTCGTTATGGACGCGGCGATACTAAATATGTGTAGTTTTATTGTTTTTTTATTATTTAGATAAAGAAATGTATTTATAGGAACAATATACATATTTTTTTTGGGGGGGAATTTTTTTTAATTTTTTTTTACACATGTGAATATATTTTTTTTACACTATAACATTGCCCCAGGGGGGCATCATGTTATAGTGTAAGATCGCTGATCTGACACTTTGCTGTGCACTGTGTCAGATCGGCGATCTGACGTGCACAGCTCCAGGCTTCCCGGTGCCTGCTCTGAGCAGGCGCTGTGAAGCCACCTCCCTGCAGGACCTGGATGCAGCGGCCAGTTTGGATCCGGGCCTGCTGCAGGGAGGAGGAGGTAAGAGACCCTCGGAGCAACGCGATCACATCGCGGCCGATCGCATATGACGTACTATCCCGTCGGTGGTCATACGGGCCCACCCCACCTCGAAGGGATAGTATGTCTAATGTCAGAAAGGGGTTAAGCTTTAATATCAAAATATACAGTGCCTACAATAAATATTTAAAAAGGTAAAAATAAAATGACACACAAATATGCAAAACGGTTATAAATTAAAATGGGAGAAATAACAGAAATAGCTAAACTTTTCCATCTACAGGTATCGTCTGTTTCCTTGAGGGAAAAGAGAAGTGGATAATGGCCTCTCAGGCTGCCCTCACATGTGAACACTTCGCTTTGTGTTACCCAGCTTTTTATATTCCCAATCATAGCCTCATATTTCCAGGATGACCCGGATTGGCCCTTTTAAAGAATGCTGTTTTTGAGTGGATGACGGGCTAAACTGTGGCATTTCAAACCTCATGTGTCTCCCTATACAGACAGTAGATCATTTGCTAACCCCATTGAAACTCAGAATCCAGGAGCTAAGATGCCAGGTTTGACAACTCCAGCAAAAGCCCCTTTGCGCTTACAACGCTGGTATATCCAGTTTCACCCTTTTACCAACTAAATATACCTGCACTGCTGTTGTGTTAATCTTTTCCCTTATTGATTATATATTTCCTTCACAATTATATTGGATCATTATGGATTGTCTTAAATAGGTTAAACACAATAAGTTAAAAATGTCAGCTTAATAAAAATCAATAGCACCACAGGTGTCCATTTGTTGAGTATGGCATTGCAGTTCATCACCACTGAAGCAAATAAGGCTGGGTTGCAATAGTATGTATTTTAGCAGTTACTATTTCCCTCTGAGTAAGGCTACTTTCACACTAGCGTCGTACGGCGCACGTTGCAATGCGATGTGCCAACGTACCAACGCATACTGTGAAAAAAAAACACAACGGGGGCAGCGGATGCTCCCGTTGTAATGTTCGTGGAGGAGGGGGCGGAGTTCCGGCCGCGCATGCGCGGTCGGAAATGGCGGACACGACGCACAAAAAAAGTTACATGTAACTTTTCTTGTCCGCCACAACACAACGCATCCGTCGCACGACGGACGCAACGTGTGGCAATCCGTCGCAATGCATCGCTAATGCAAGCCCATGCAGAAACAACGCATCCTGCAGGCAATTTTGCAGGATGCGTTTTTTCACCAAAACGACGCATTGCGACGTGCATCGTATGACGCTCACTAAGCTGCCATTTAGATCAAGCAATGCTCAATGGGAAAAAAGTGTGCAAATTTAACAGAAGAGAAAGAAAAAAACAACTTTCCCTAGTGCCATCTATTTGAGGTCACCACCCTTTACATAAATGGATTTTATGACATGAATTGGGTTATCTAGCAAAAAACAAGAGTTGTATCCAAAAAGAAATGACCTCCAATTGCAGACAACTGTTTGTCTTTTTTTGCCCCTCATTAGTGCAGAGTAGTTGGCTGTGTGAGAGGCTTTTGATGATGGTTTAATTGATACTTGTTTTTGTGTGGAGACTGCTAAGCTTACATTAGTATAGTTATAGGCCAGGCAGAGCAGCCATGTTTTTATTATCCTGTACAACCCCTTTAAATTTCTTGTAGGTTTAAAAATTTTAAGCAAATATGCAACTAAATTTGCCACTACATTAGTCTCTAACTTTCTTAGAAGAGTTCAGTAAGAAGAAGTTACCGTATTTGCCTAATGTAAACTGTTTATAGAAGGAATAACACCAAACAATCAAATTTAAACACATTACTTCATGATTAATTAAAATTACCATGGAGGCCTAATTACCTTTCTGTTTCTGCTGAGACATTGATACAAAGCTGGAGTTAATTAAATTCAAACAAACTTTACTTGTTTATGGAAATTGGGAATCTGTTGTGTCGAAAAAACTGAATATTCTCAACTAACTAGGGGCGGATAAAGACAGTAAGTATGGCTTAGCACCCATCGGCGATTATATGCAAAAAATTCATGTAAAGTGGTCGCAATGCAAAAATATATACCGTAATAATAAATAACAAACAACAGTAAGGATGTCCTATTGAAAACATACAGTCGATTTCATAGTAGCTGAAAAGATGAAAGACACATTTCAAAAAAGTTATCCCATCTAGTAGACCCTTGTTCTGAATGCGCAATGCTGAAAACGCTGGAAATTACAAGGGGAGATTCATAGAATCAGTGACAATGAAAAGGCTCCAGATCTTCTTCCTAATAAAGAAGACCCCAAAGAAAAAGGCCATATCCCTTAATGGAGCCTATTAACTAGGGTTGTCCTGATAGAACAGATTGACCAATTCGTAAAGTACAAAGTAGACAGTAATTCCTAAAGTGGTTTTTACAAAGAAAACCCCTTTTCAAGTGAAGATTACCTTGTTAGTCTGGCTTCTGAAAATCAAAACTCTTCAGGAGCTGCTATAGCTGGGGAAGCCAACATCTGACCACTGGAGGGAAAATATACCTTTACTGTATGGCATCACAGAAAGGTATCCTTATCGAGGGTTCTTGTTCTATGCTTTCTATAAGGAGAATTCAAAAACAAGCCATCTCTGGTAAGACAACCCCTACAATAGTACTAGTATAGTATGACTCATGGTAGATAGTTATTATACCATTTTTACTGATACTGTTTGATCTTTACAAAGTATTTTCTTATTTTGTACTTTCAATTACACGTAGTCCATCCTTGTAACATATCAGAGATCTATTTCTACTTTGTGTCAGATTGATACTATATTATTAGTGTGGAGCATCAATAGTTACGGTACTCCAAATGCTAGTTACTCATGCCTGTGTCAGGAATATAATGCTTGAGAGGGGCGTACAACTTACCACTTTCCTATCAACTTATTTGACCGTTTTTCAGGATTGTATTATCGACACTTGGCACATCTTGATGTTTACAGAAAGATTTACTTTACACTACTAAAGTCATAAAAATAAATTTCATAAATTTGATTATTTGCATAATTATTTATTCAAGAAAATTTATGCTGCATAGAATTTAAATCATATTTGAAGTAAACAGTTAAATGGAAATTTACTTGGTTTGCAATTGGCTTGTTTTTTCTATCTGCTTTCATTCTTCTGCAATGAAAGCTTTTATCTTACATTGTGTACAGCTAATTTCCAAGGATCTCAGCCAAGTATGCAAACTAAGTAGTTTCCAGGGAAGGAGTTAACTCCTAACTTCCTAGCCAGCTCTCTTCAGCCCATTAATTTTTTTCTACAGCAGTTTGCTGCTGACCTCCCTCCACCTCCTTTTCAGCTCCTAAAGGTACCTTCACACTAAGCGACTTTACAACAATAACGATAGCGATCCGTGACGTTGCAGCATCCTGGATAGCGATATCGTTGTGTTTGACACGCAGCAGCGATCTGGATCCTGCTGTGATATCGCTGGTCGTTGCTGAAAGTTCAGAACTTTATTTGGTCGTCAGATCGGCGTGTATCGTCGTGTTTGACAGCAAAAGCAACGATGCCAGCGATGTTTTACAATGGTAACCAGGGTAAACATCGGGTTACTAAGCGCAGGGCCGCGCTTAGTAACCCGATGTTTACCCTGGTTACCATTGTAAAAGTTAAAAAAAAAACAGTACATACTTACCCTCTGATGTCTGTCACGTCCCCCGGCGTCCGCGCTGCTGCTCAGAGCTTCCTGCACTGAATGTGTCAGTGCCGGCCGGAAAGCAAAGCACAGCAGTGACGTCACCGCTCTGCTGTTAGGGCCGGCGCTCACACAGTGCAGGGAAGCGGACGCCGGGGGACGCGAATGTAAGTATGTAGTGTTTGTTTTTTTACATTTAACACCTGTAACCAGGGTAAACATCGGGTTACTAAGCACGGCCCTGCGCTTAGCAACCCGATGTTTACCCTGGTTACCCGGGGACTTCGGCATCGTTGGTCGCTGGAGAGCTGTCTGTGTGACAGCTCTCCAGCGACCAAACAGCGACGCTGCAGCGATCGGCATCGTTGTCGATATCTCTGCAGCTTTCGTTTAGTGTGAAGGTACCTTTAGGTGCTCTTATCAGTCCTGTAGAGCAGTTTTCCTAATCAAGTCTCTTACTTTCCTGAGCCATGTGCTTGTTCAAATGCATAGCTATCACTATATAAATAAAGAGTTAACTGTGTAAACTCAGAACAAAGACCAACAGACTGTTAGGCCATGTGCACCCGTTCAGGATTTTTCGCGTTTTTTCGCTATAAAAACGTGATAAAAACGCGAAAAAAAACGCTAACATATACCTCCTATTATTTACAGGGTATTCCGCATTTTTTGTGCAAATGTTGCATTTTTTTCCGTGAAAAAATCGCGTCGCGGAAAAAAAAGCAACATGTTCATTAAAATTGCGGAATTGCGGGGATTCCGCACACCTAGGAGTGCATTGATCTGCTTACTTCCCGCACGGGGCTGTGCACACCATGCGGGAAGTAAGCAGATTATGTGCGGTTGGTACCCAGGGTGGAGGAGAGGAGACTCTCCTCCACGGACTGGGCACCATATAATTGGTAAAAAATAAAAGAATTAAAATAAAAAATAGTCATATACTCACCCTCTGATGGCCCGGTGCATGCTGCCGCTTCCGTTCCTTTAGATGGTCTGTGTTCAGGACCTGCGATGACGTCACGGCCTTGTGATTGGTCGCGTGACTGCTCATGTGACCGCTCAGCGACCAATCACAAGCCGCGACGTCATCGAAGGTCCTGAACACACACAGCATCTATAGGAACGGACGCCTGCAGGTGAGTATAACCTTTTTTTTTTTTATTATTATTATTTTTAAACATTCTATCTTTTACTATTGATGCTGCATAGGCTGCATCTATAGTAAAAAGTTGGTCACACTTGTCAAACACTATGTTTGACAAGTGTGACCAACCTGTCAGTCAGTTTTCCAAGCAATGCTACAGATCGCTTGGAAAACTTTAGCATTCTGCAAGCTAATTACGCTTGCAGACTGCTAAAAAAAACGCGAAAAAAACGGAAAAAAAACGGCAAAAAAAAAAAAGCGGATTTCTTGCAGAAAATTTCCGGTTTTCTTCAGGAAATTTCTGCAAGAAATCCGGACGTGTGCACATAACCTTAAAGTGTGTTGTTCAGTCATCACACCTCTGTTATTTATTTGTTTATTTTTTAAATGAAATCTTTCATCTGAAAATTACTTATGTCAGTGAAGGCATCATAGTCAAGGGTTTGTAGTTTGAGCAAATTTGTATATATAATCCTCAGATGCAGATTTGATATATAACCCATCCTACAGAAGGAATTTGTAATATCTCTGTCTGGAACTGCTTCAGCGAAGTCTGCCTCTGTCGCCGGGCACCGCCATATTCAGTCTGTGCGCAACACCAGTGATGTATCAAATTTCATGTCCAAGTGTTATTGAGAAGTGTCAACGCTGTTCCAGCCACATATTAGGCTATGTGCACACGTTCAGGATTTCTTGCAGAAAATTCCTGAGAAAATCCTGAGATTTTCTGCAAGAAATCCGCAAGAAATCTGCATGAGTTTTTTGCGCGTTTTTACCGCGTTTTTGATGCGGGTTTTTCGCTGATTTTTCTGGACATTTCCCAATGCATTATATAGTGGGAAATCCACGAAAAATCCGCAAAATTAATGAACATGCTGCGTTTTTTACCGCGATGCGTTTTTTTCGCTGTCGCTGTTTCGCTGAAAAAAAACGCATCATGTGTACAAAAATTGCGGAATTCATTAAAAATGATGGGATGCATAATGTATGCAGAGTTTTTGCGGTTTTATAGAGTTTTTATAGGGAAAAAAACGCGAAAAAAACGTGAAAAATCTGCAACATGTGCACACAGCCTTAAGGTACCGTCACATTAAGCGACGCTGCAGCGATATCGACAACGATGCCAATCGCTGCAGCGTCGCTGTGTGGTCGCTGGAGAGCTGTCACACAGACCGCTCTCCAGCGACCAACGATGCCGAAGTCCCCGGGTAACCAGGGTAAACATCGGGTTACTAAGCGCAGGGCCGCGCTTAGTAACCCAATATTTACCCTGGTTACCATTGTAAATGTAAAAAAAAACCAGTACATACTCACCTTCTGATGTCCGTCAGGTCCCTGGCCATCTGCTTCCCGCACTGACTGTGAGTGCCGGCCGGCTGTAAAGAAAAAGCAGAGCACAGCGGTGACGTCACCGCTGTGCTGTGCTTTACGGCCGGCCAGCGCTCACAGTCAGTGCGGGTTGTCGATGTCACTATGCAGTTTTCACAGGACTGGCTTCATTTCTTCTATATGCCTTTACTATGTTATATGTTATTCTTCTTGCATGTAAGAGGTTAAAATAATTAGATCCCAGAAGAGAAAAAAAACACAACTCGCTAATTCTTGTTGTTTTTAGGGAACGGCTTGGGATCCCAAAGGTAGATTTAATTAACTTTCACTGGGACAAGCCCTCTCCACTCTATATTACCCAGCTGCAAACAAGATTAGCTTTTATGATGCTATAGATCTCAGTTGATATTCCCAGTGTCATCATATATTAGCGCTCTGAACTCCTCAATCTGCAAAGGAAACTGTTTATTTAAGGATTTAATAAAATGATTCGACTCTGAAAGCCTCCCACTAATGAAGAGTTTAAATGTGACATATTACCGCATGGCTTCAGCTGGGGAAATCAGTAATCAATCACATTGGCTAACACATACAGAATAAGGAGATAGAGGCAGGATGTGATTTATGGTCTACAAAGTCAAGAAGGACGGTAACTTCAGAACATAAAGAAACTAAGTAAAATGTAATGTTGTCAGTAGATCATACAAGATTCTACACTGTTTCAATGGATGGAAGTTCTCTTACATACTGAAAACCTAGACAATTTGGGCTAATTTCGTTTAGAAAAAAGAGGTCTTTAGCTGACAATACCCATGAGATAGCTGTGAATGCTCTTTTGGCAGACAACTATCTCTCCCAAATCAATGATACACTCAGTTTGGTCAAGCGTTCAAGTATTTTCAACGGGAAGTGAGCAGAACGCCACTGACAAACACCTCTACATGGCTTATCTCCACCGGGAGCAAAATAATCGGGTGTTGAAAGTGCAAATGCTTGATCCATCTCTCCGCCAAAATTATCTGTCAGAGGAGAATTTGGAGGTCCTGGAGGGGGCCTTTTGAGGTGATCTTATTTCTAATATAAATACATGTACGGTCGTTACAAAGAAATGGCATGTGATTTACAGTATTCTCTCCTAAGGACTAACGGACAATCATTATTTATGAAGAGTAAGCAATTTAGACATTAATATAGAAAACGGTTCTTCACATGATATCGTATGTGCTGGTTTATGCAATGCCTAGATGAATAGAAGTTCCTGTGGTTCCTCAATGTAATACCAAGCATAATTCGTGCCAAAGAGTGTTTTTAAAACTTAGTTCTGGAAGATATGATGAGATAAGTAGTTGCATTGTTATAATGCCAGACATGAATAGTTTCATGATAGTAATACTAGTGGAACCATTTTCTCACCATTTGTCTCCAGTTATGATCTGGCCACAGTTTGAGTTATTCCATTAATATGTATAAAGCAGAGAACTCATCCTGAAAACTCAATAATTTTTTTCACATTTTCATCCGATTTTCATTTTTCTGCCTGTTTTTTACATCTGTGTGAAATCTGTGTGTGATTCCTTTTCATGCAACAAAACTAAAAAATGTGCACAATCAAATACAGTTTCCTAAGTTTATAAAAGAAATGTATTTGTAAACATTGGATGCCACTCTGATGTTCTGTGTGGGATCCAATTTTATGCACCCATAGACTTTAATGGACGAGTCTCATCCAAGACTCGGAAGAAAGTAGCGCATGCGATTTTTTTCAGACCAAGGAAAAAAATCGTTCATCTGAGCAGGGGTCAGTGTGTGGTCCGATTTATACGCTCATTTGCATGAGCCTTTATACAGACAGGGTGTTAAGAGGAGGAATAAGCATTTTACTAGTCTTGAATAGTGAGAGGGTGGATAGTCTTCAGTATTTGCCTAAAATAGAGCAGTCTGTTCCCTTGACAACAGGCCTCTTTTCTCAACCATCCCACAATTAAGTTGTACACCTCTTTAGTGATACGTTCCATGTGCCTTTATTAACTTAAGCTTTTTTTCCTTAAACCCATTTGTGAATTATTAGTTGATCTTCGGATTTTTCCAGTAGTAAGTTCTATACTAATCTCTAAACTACATGTAAGAAACAAAACTTGAATACACAGAATAAAAAATATATAGAGGGAACATAGTATTATGTTTACTATTGGATTAACGCCATTATTACTACATAAAGTGAACCTGTCACAACTGATAATGTTAATAACCTGCAAATATAAGTTAATCGCATTAGCAAATTGGCCGTCTGCCGTATCGAAAGAGTGGCACTAAAGAGAAAATGAACTCCTCCAGCTTTTAGTAATACAGGCGTGCCGATGCGGCTACAGGCACTATGAGCGGCGCCTGTAAGAATTGACAGTTTGTAGTGAAGGGCATCAGTACTGAAGCAGCTGTCAGGCAGTCTCGGGGTGTACTGGCAGCCGCCGCTCACAGTGCTGACAACAGTGACTGTGTTCGCGACAGAAAACCTGTATGACTGAAAGCCGAGAGAAATAATTTTCTCCCAGGAGTCACACTTTCGGTACAGCAGCCGAGCACCTTCCTATCGGTATTAACCTGCAGATTAAAGGGAATCTATCACCTGGTTTTCACCATCTAATCCTCGAGCAACATTATCAAGGGGGAGGGATGCTGATTCCAGTGCGGTCTCACTTAGTGGGCTGCTTTCTACAGTTTTGATAAAATCACTTTTATCAGCAGTAGATTATTACTAGAGGACTTGTAATCCTGATGCCAGGTATTCATGAGCTCTGTGTAACCCCACCACCACCACTGATTGGCAGCTTTCTCCCTATGTAAACATATGCCCCAAACCCATTACCACAAACTAGGGATGGGTAAACACTCTATTTACTCATTAAACATACTGATCCGACCAACAGTTATTAAACTGTGCACTGAATCAAGAAGTGTTATATTGATTTTTTGATAAAAAGATGTAATTTTATTAAGACACACAAAACAAAACAATAAAACAATAAAACAATGCCTCAAAACCACATTGGAAAATTATACAAAGGCAGGTAGGCGTGAGGACAATTCTATTGGTGGCAGGGAACACCTAGCAATACAGATAATTTAATGTTTCTTATTTATTTACGCCAAGCAGAGCATACTAAGAAAATATCTTGATTTAGATTAATCACTTGATATCAATATTGCTTGTTTAAATTAATAATGTAGATATATTCAAAATCACAACTATTGAAATCAAGCAAAAAATGTCCTATTAATCTAGTGCTAAACTTGAAAAAACACAATTAGAGCCCATAGTCCAAGGCAGTCACGATTTCAGCTGACCATATGCTGTACTAAATGAACCTGCTGTTAGTATGCACATAGAATGAGCACTTGAATAACTGTTCAGCTGATTCTTAAATGCTGCCCTCAACCGTAGCCACCTCACACGGCACCGTAATGTAAGGGAAAAAACGGCTAAATAGCTACAAACGTCATTCAGTGGGTTAATTAGTCCCACTATTTGAACATACCGACTTTGTATAGCCCATATATGATGGATACAAACAAATCTAATGAGCAGGACAGCAATCCAAAGTAGTGCTCAAGGCTATGGAAATAGTATAAGCTGACATGGCTTAAGAATACACCTGCACCGCTGCAGCTCCGGGCACCTGCACCGCTTGCAGCCCTCCAGACTATACCATGTATCTAGCAACGGCAAATAACAAATGACATAAAGAAACCTATAATATACATATTACCTGACAATACGGTGTTAACCGCTTCCAGCCACTCGTGGCACGCCACTCACTGCCTGAAACCCCGACGCGCGTTTCGCGTTAGCTTCCTCTTGGGGGCGTGTCTATAGTGAGGCGTCACAGAGCTTTATAGCAACCCTTAGCCAATGAACAAGACCTAAACGAGGTTAGATATCTCTGACCGCTTAGCGCCTAATAGCGACAAGACCTACATATCTGCGGTAACTGCACATTGTAGCAGTATTACCAAGATTGAGTCTACATGTGTACATAACAATAATGAAATTGAATATAAGTATAGACACAATATCGGTGAATATTTCCACATCAGCAGAATGTTTTTAACGGGGATATGTATAGAGGTAATGTTCACGCAAATAAATGTGAATGTAAACCTACGACGGTTTACTTAAATACTGTGTAAAGTGCAAAGTGCATTAGTACTCACACCGCTGAGTGCAAATAACTGAACCATATATCGAACGGAGAACACCACAGTGTAAAAATATTGCGGCCCCGTTGGCAATGTCAAATAAATATCTATAAAAAAGCCGCATATATCTATCTCGCAGTATTTAATAAAGAAAATGTACATCAAAATAATATCAAACCGGTCAATATCAACTATTTCAAGATACGAGACTATACCTATTAATTAGTGAGAATATCTGATGATGTAAGTACATAATCAACAGTGTAAGTGTATAGTGCACTCTAGAAAAATTAAATAAATGAGCAGATATCAAATTACGCTCAATATAACGAAAAATGCGATTATAGTGAATGATAGATCAAGTGCCATGAGGAGCAGCAAGAGGGCCCACCTGCAGGTTGGGACCACCCGCCAACACCTACAGTGATGCAAATGACCCCATGATACTAAAGTGAAAAAGTGACCATATATATATATTAAATTGAAACATGATATGACCTTACATTACTATACACATACATAAATATAACAAATATTATACAAAACGAACCGGTGTTCAAGTATTTTTCGGTTCAATGCCTCTCAACCAATGACTAATGCTTTGAATGTAGAAAAGGATTTAATGAAACAATATAAAAATTATATCCACAAAAAAACCAAGATATGGTGGACTAAAACAACGCTGGAGAACTATGTAAGTCAGAAAATTATTCCACGGGGTTTACGCATACAACTCTATTCTACTTTTGATCTGGGAGAGCAACATTTAATTGATCGATGGATGGCAGCTGCCTCTGTTTGTTCCCTGGAGTTTCTCCAAATAATCATAGATAGATTACTATACACATACATAAATATAACAAATATTATACAAAACGAACCGGTGTTACCGATATACCCACACATGTAGTTCTAAAACACAATAACCAAAATAATAGCAGTTCTTACACATAAAAATGTAAAGGCCCTGATCAAGGGCAGATAGCCCAAAAAGTCCAAAATTAGAAAAAATCCAACAAATATCTTGATTGTAGAGACATATAACAAGTCACTATTGGATGATCATCTATTCAGAAGGCACGATGCCAAAGAAGACAGGATACCGGAACAATTCCCGAAATAACACCTGAAACAACTCTGGAGGCATACCAGAGATTCCATAACCGAATGGATGACGGGATGGAAAGTATTAGATCAAGATGGATAGAATATAAGCTCTGTGAAAAAATAAAACTGAGTTAAAAACAAATACAATAAAATACACATATACCCTCAAAAACACACTCAAAAAAATGACTAATGCAGTAATACAAGAATCACTGGTGAACCATGTAAGTCACAAAAATGACCCGAAGCCAAAACTTTCATTAAGGCCTTGGGGTGCCAGAGTCCCCAGGCGATAAATCCAGTGGCTTTCAACTTGAGCCAGTTTCTTGGCTAGATCACCTCCTCTGGGGCCCATATTAACTAGATCAATGGCTTTGACCTGCATCAATCTAGGATCACTGTTGTGATATTTTTTGTAATGCTTAGGGAGAGTTTTAAGGATAGTCATATCTTGAACCGCCTTCGATTTCTCTATATCCAGACAGTGCTCGCGAATCCGTACTTTTAACTCTCTGGTTGTGAGGCCAATATAGATTTTGCCACATGGGCACGTTGAATGATAAATTACTCCCTTTGATGACCACGATAAAAATCTTCTAATTTCATAGCTTTTGGATCCGTCAAAATTGGTAAATTTTTTAGTTTTGACACAATTTGCACAAGCCTTACAGCGGCCACAAGGAAAAAACCCAATTAAATCATGTTTAGCCCCTTTATTCTTGCTAACTGGCTCATAGTGGCTATGCACCAAAATATCGCGAATATTCCTCGATCTTTTTGCTACAATTGAGGGTCTTGAGGGCAGACATTGTTTAAGGACTGGGTCCGTTTGTAGGACACCCCAGTGTTTCTCTATAATACGTCTAAATTGCATCCATTTATTGTGGTATCCTGTAATCAATCTCACTTGATCTTTATTGTTATCCAACCTGGTGGCATTGTTATATAATAACGTATTTCTAGGGGTCCTTTCTGCCCTCATCAAACCCTTTTGTATAGCCTTTCGGCTATATCCCCGTTGTAGAAATCTTTCTGTGAGGTCCTCCGCCTGAATGTGAAAATCTTCATCTTTGGAGCATATTCGCTTGACCCGCAGGAATTTCCCAACAGGTATCCCTTTGATTGTAGATGGCAAATGGGCAGATTCTGCATGGAGCGATGAATTGGTGGCTGTGGGTTTGCGGAAAACACTAGTGACCAGATTACCATCAGGCAGGGCACGCACCTGCAGATCAAGGAAATCGATCGACCTACCATATTTGAAGGTAAGCTTGATGTTAAGATTATTGCGATTGAGGGCAGCCATGAGGGTATGCAGGACATCTATGCTCCCCTCCCATACAAACCAAATGTCATCAATATATCTCATCCAACCTTGGATGAGATCACTTTGGGGGATGGGATTACTCATGAAGATCTCTCTCTCCCAAGCCCCCAAGAAGAGGTTTGCATAGGAGGGGGCACAGCAAGCCCCCATCGCAGTACCCTGTAACTGCAGATACGTGCCCCGCCCGAATAAGAAGACATTATGGGACAGGACGAATTCAAGCAACTCAAGCAATAACTCAATCAATTTACTATCCAAATTACTTGTGCTCAAAAACAATTCCACCGCCGCCACCCCATCTGCATGTCTAATTGAAGTGTAGAGTGCCTCTACGTCCGCAGTCACCATTACACTATTGGGATTTAACTGGAGATTGTCTAATCTCTGCAAAGCTGCTGTAGTGTCTTTGATGAAGGAAGGCAACTGACCAACTAAAGGTTTAAGATAGTGGTCTAGCACCTGAGTAATCACTTCACATAAGCCACCATTGCCAGACACTATTGGCCTGCCTGGGGGGTCATTAGGGTTCTTGTGTATTTTGGGGATGAGGTATAATGTCGGCATTCTAGGGTGCATATTCTTGATATGTTCTAACAATCTTTTAGGGATGATGCCCTCCAAAAAGGCCCTTTCCAAGATCTCAACTAACTCATCTTGGTAGGAATCCATAGGATTCATAACCAATTTCTTGTAACATGTTCTATCATCCAATAGTTTATGAGCTTGCTTCTCATAAAGCGTGCGTGGCCAAATGACCAAATTTCCACCTTTATCGGCCGCTTTGAAAACCACATCATCCCATTCCCTTAAAGTCTGTAACGCTAATTTTTCTTGTTGCCCAATATTAGAGCAACCAAATCCCTTTGCCGATAATTCCTCAATCTCCTTAGTCACCAGCTTTGTAAAGACCTCCACCGCCGGGCATAGACTTAGTGCTGGGAATTTCTTAGACTTCCCCACCAGATGTTCAGGGAAACCACTCACCTCAACCTGATTGCTCTCACGTTCCAAAGCCTCTAAATTAGCAAGAGCCTCTCTTTCTTCCTCAGTATCGAAATTATCATCACTCCGTCCCTTATGATGCAATTTCTTTAAGATTAACTTCCTTGAAAATAAATGTAAGTCCTTTACCGATGTGAATGCATCTAAGGAATAAGATGGACAAAAAGTGAGGCCTTTTTCAAGGATAGATGTCTGAATATCAGACAAAATATGCTTGGACAAATTAATCACCTTCATTTTATCGTTTCTCTGGTGAGTCCTTTTCTTGAAAAAATCACTGGCTTTGGAGTTTCCTCCATATCTGGTGCGTTTGTTCCATGGTGTAACGTCAGACCCTTGATTGGAAATTCCTGCATCAGATACTGAGGATGTAGAGCTAAATGATTCAGATCTAATTTTACTTCTTTCATCTTTTGACCCTGGGTTTTGCCATTTATAAATTTTATTATTTTCATAATCAGTGACATCCCTTAAATATTTTTTAGTTTTTACAGAACAGATGTCTTTCTCCCATCTTTCAAGATCATTATCAATTTCTTTCAAGAATAATTCTAGTTGATCATTCTTTACATCCTTTTTGAGAGTAAGTTCTAATCTATTAATTTCATCCTCTATTTTCTTTATAGATAAGGTGTTACTATCTATGATTATTTGGAGAAACTCCAGGGAACAAACAGAGGCAGCTGCCATCCATCGATCAATTAAATGTTGCTCTCCCAGATCAAAAGTAGGATAGAGTTGTATGCGTAAACCCCGTGGAATAATTTTCTGACTTACATAGTTCTCCAGCGTTGTTTTAGTCCACCATATCTTGGTTTTTTTGTGGATATAATTTTTATATTGTTTCATTAAATCCTTTTCTACATTCAAAGCATTAGTCATTGGTTGAGAGGCATTGAACCGAAAAATACTTGAACACCGGTTCGTTTTGTATAATATTTGTTATATTTATGTATGTGTATAGTAATGTAAGGTCATATCATGTTTCAATTTAATATATATATATGGTCACTTTTTCACTTTAGTATAATGGGGTCATTTGCATCACTGTAGGTGTTGGCGGGTGGTCCCAACCTGCAGGTGGGCCCTCTTGCTGCTCCTCATGGCACTTGATCTATCATTCACTATAATCGCATTTTTCGTTATATTGAGCATAATTTGATATCTGCTCATTTATTTAATTTTTCTAGAGTGCACTATACACTTACACTGTTGATTATGTACTTACATCATCAGATATTCTCACTAATTAATAGGTATAGTCTCGTATCTTGAAATGGTTGATATTGACCGGTTTGATATTATTTTGATGTACATTTTCTTTATTAAATACTGCGAGATAGATATATGCGGCTTTTTTATAGATATTTATTTGACATTGCCAACGGGGCCGCAATATTTTTACACTGTGGTGTTCTCCGTTCGATATATGGTTCAGTTATTTGCACTCAGCGGTGTGAGTACTAATGCACTTTACACAGTATTTAAGTAAACCGTCGTAGGTTTACATTCACATTTATTTGCGTGAACATTACCTCTATACATATCCCCGTTAAAAACATTCTGCTGATGTGGAAATATTCACCGATATTGTGTCTATACTTATATTCAATTTCATTATTGTTATGTACACATGTAGACTCAATCTTGGTAATACTGCTACAATGTGCAGTTACCGCAGATATGTAGGTCTTGTCGCTATTAGGCGCTAAGCGGTCAGAGATATCTAACCTCGTTTAGGTCTTGTTCATTGGCTAAGGGTTGCTATAAAGCTCTGTGACGCCTCACTATAGACACGCCCCCAAGAGGAAGCTAACGCGAAACGCGCGTCGGGGTTTCAGGCAGTGAGTGGCGTGCCACGAGTGGCTGGAAGCGGTTAACACCGTATTGTCAGGTAATATGTATATTATAGGTTTCTTTATGTCATTTGTTATTTGCCGTTGCTAGATACATGGTATAGTCTGGAGGGCTGCAAGATCTTCAGTTGGCTTGTGCCCGTAGCTGTAGGATCTTCATGTGGCTTGTGCCCGGAGCTGCAGCGGTGCAGGTGTATTCTTAAGCCATGTCAGCTTATACTATTTCCATAGCCTTGAGCACTACTTTGGATTGCTGTCCTGCTCATTAGATTTGTTTGTATCCATCATATATGGGCTATACAAAGTCGGTATGTTCAAATAGTGGGACTAATTAACCCACTGAATGACGTTTGTAGCTATTTAGCCGTTTTTTCCCTTACATTACGGTGCCGTGTGAGGTGGCTACGGTTGAGGGCAGCATTTAAGAATCAGCTGAACAATTATTCAAGTGCTCATTCTATGTGCATACTAACAGCAGGTTCATTTAGTACAGCATATGGTCAGCTGAAATCGTGACTGCCTTGGACTATGGGCTCTAATTGTGTTTTTTCAAGTTTAGCACTAGATTAATAGGACATTTTTTGCTTGATTTCAATAGTTGTGATTTTGAATATATCTACATTATTAATTTAAACAAGCAATATTAATATCAAGTGATTAATCTAAATCAAGATATTTTCTTAGTATGCTCTGCTTGGCGTAAATAAATAAGAAACATTAAATTATCTGTATTGCTAGGTGTTCCCTGCCACCAATAGAATTGTCCTCACGCCTACCTGCCTTTGTATAATTTTCCAATGTGGTTTTGAGGCATTGTTTTATTGTTTTATTGTTTTGTTTTGTGTGTCTTAATAAAATTACATCTTTTTATCAAAAAATCAGTATAACACTTCTTGATTCAGTGCACAGTTTAATAACTGTTGGTCGGATCAGTATGTTTAATGAGCTTTCTCCATATGCATTGTGTACTCAGAACGCTGGCAATCAGTGGTGTGGACGGGTTATACACAGCTCAGAATCAAACAACTGGTACATCTGTACCAGTTATTATTATTATTATTATTTATTTATATAACACCATTGATTCCATGGTGCTGTACCTGAGGAGGGGTTACATACAAATTACGGATATCACTTACAGTAAGCAAACTAACAATTACAGACTGATACAGAGGGGCGAGGACCCTGCCCTTGCGGGCTTACATTCTGCAGGATGGTGGGGAAGGAGACAATAGGTTGAGGGTTGCAGGAGCTCCAGTGTTGGTGAGGCGGTAGCTTCAGTAGTGGTGAGGAGGCAGCGGGGTCAGTGCAGGCTGTAGGCTTTCCTGAAGAGGTGGGTTTTCGGTGAAGAATCCGAATGTGGTTGATAGTTGGATGTGTTGGGGCAAAGAATTACAGAGGATGGGGGATATTCGGGAGAAGTCTTGGAGGCGGTTGGGTGAGGAGCGAATAAGTGTGGAAGAGAGGAGGTCTTGGGAGGACTGGAAATTACGTGAGGGAATGGGAGCCAGTGAAGATATTTGCAGAGGGGGAAGCAGAGGAGTAGCGAGGAGAGAGATTAATTAGTCGGGCAGCAGAGTTAAGGATGGACTGGAGAGGTGCAAGGGTGTTAGCAGGGATGCCACAGAAAAGGATGCTGCAGTAGTCAAGGCGGGAGATGATGAGGGCATGCACACGCATTTTAGTAGATTGACGGTTGAGGAAAGGACAGATTCTGGAGCTATTTTTGAGCTGGAGGCGACTGGAGGTGGAAAGAGCTTGGATGTGCGGTTTGAAGGACAGGGCAGAGTCAAGGGTTACTTCGAGGCAGTGGACTTCCGGTACTGGGGAAAGCGTGATGTCATTAATTGCGATAGATAGGTCAGGTAAGGAAGATCTATGAGATGGAGGAAAGATGAAGAGTTGAGATTTGTCCACATTGAGTTTGAGGAAGCGAGAGGAGAAGGAGGATATGGCTGATAGACACTCCGGGAGTCTGGACAGTAGAAAGGTGATGTCTGGGCCAGAAAGGTGGATCTGAGTGTCATCAGCATAAAGGTGGTACTGGAATCCATGAGACTTTGAGTTGTCCCAGGCCAAGTGTATAGATTGAGAAGAGTAGGGGTCCTAGAACAGAGCCTTGGGCGACTCCAACAGAGAGAGGGTGGGATGAGGAGGTAGTGTGGGAGTTGGAGACGCTGAATTTGCGGTTGGAAAGGTATGAGGAGATCCAGGATAGGGCAAGGTCTTTGATGCCAAAGGAGGAGAGGATCTGTAGTAGGAGGCAGTGGTCAACTGTGTCGAAAGCAGAGGACAGGTCTAGAAGGAGGAGTACAGAGTATTGTCTGCTAGCTTTGGGTGTAAGTAGGTCGTTAGTGATTTTGGTCAGGGCTGTCTCAGTTGAGTGATGGGGCGGAAATCAGATTGTAGATTGTCAAAGAGCAAGTTAGATGAGAGGTTGGAGGAAAGTTCAGCGTGGACATGCTGCTCCAGGAGTTTGGAAGCGAATGGGATCAGTGATATTGGGCGATAGCTGGACATAGCTGTTGGATCGAGGGTTGGCTTTTTAAGGATCGGCGTGATTGTGGCATGTTTGAAAGCAGAAGGGAAGGTGCCAGAAGTTAGTGATAGATTGAAGAGGTGGGTTAGGGATGGGATAAGAGTGGTGGTGAGGTTGGGGAGGAGGTGGGATGGGGTCGAGCGCACAGGTGGTGAGGTGCGATTTGGAGAGGAGACAATTAAGCCCCCCTTTAGTAATGTTGGATAGGGAGGTTATGGGGTTTGGGCATTGGTCTGGTATACAAATGGGTTGTGGTGGTTGAACAATGAAGACTTGCCTTGTTTGGTCGATCTTATTCTTAAAGTGTGTGGCAAAGTCCTCAGCAGAGATGACGGAGGTTGGAGGTGGCAGTGGGAGCAGAGGAGGGAGTTAAAGGTTTTGAATAACTGTTTGGGGCTGTAGGATAGGGAAGATATGAGGGTTGTGAAGTAGGCCTGTTTAGCAGAGGTGAGTGTTGCCTGTTTGAATGCAATGAAGTCGTCTTGCAAATGTGTTTTCTTCCAAAGCCGCTCTGCAACCCTGGGCACTTGCTGGAGCTTTTTAGTGGTGTTATTGTGCCAGGGTTGTCTATTGATACGTCGGACTCTGCCATGAACGAGAGGGGCAACCGTGTCAATAGCTGATGCGAGAGTGGCATTGTAGAAAGCAGTGGCACTGTCTGTGTGGTGGAGTGAGGATATGGATGCCAGTGGTAGGATAGAGTCAGAGAGTGTGTGGGTGTCTAGGTGTACAAAGTTTCTGCGGGGGTGTGCATGTTGCTGGACATGGGTGACCGGTGAGGAGGACAGGGATGAGAAGGTGAGCAGATGGTGGTCGGATAGAGGGAGAGGGGAGGTGGTGAATAGTGTTGAGCCACCCCCCTAGTGTTAGAGTTCGGTTCGGTTCGTCGAATTGGGGCATGTTCGACGAATGTTCGTCGAACGTTCGACGAACACCGTTGAACCCCATTGAAACCAATGGCAGGCAAACACATACAAACACATAGAAAACACATAGAAAACACCTTAAAAGGTGTCCAAAAGCTGACAAACTGCTCAGAAGACACAACAAACACATGGAAAAGTCACAAGTACATATTATATAGTAATGTGAAAATAAAAGAGATGGAGGACTAAAATTAGGAGGAGACACAAATATAGGCATGTCATGCCCTTCTAAAATCAAGAAAGGCTGGAGTAAAAATCTAAAATCAGCCTACCAACACCCAGACGTCGTGACAAAAATGTTTTAAAAAGAAATATCTTTAGGTAGAATGGCGGCGGGTCCATTCAGAACACTTTTCTTAGAAGACGTAGTGGTATCCCCATTGGGAGTCGTGGCAAAAAAGGAATCCAATACATTCAGACTAATCCACCATTTGTCATATCCAAGGGGCAGGTCAGTATATGACAACATCGACGCAGAACCAAGTACAGTACTATATTCTGTACCTCCTTTGACGAGGCAGTCAGGCGGGTCAAGAAGTTGGGAAGGGGCACCCTAATGGCCAAAACAGACATTGAGGGGGCGTTCCGGTTACTACCTGTGCCTCCGAATAGTGTCCGCCTATTGGGCTGCTTCTGTGAAGGAGCATACTACATAGATCGCTGTTTGCCCATGGGGTGCTCCATATCCTGCTCACTATTTGAAGCGTTTAGTTGCTTCCTTGAATGGGTCATCATGGACGTTTCTAAGGGGGCACATATTATCCATTACCTCGACAACTTCTTATGCCTGGGCCCAAAAGATTCACCACAGTGTGAATACACGCAGTAGTCCACCTGTGAGAAGGAGAGAGCTGGAGGGAGAGCAGACACCTCAGAGCCGAAGGGTTAGATTGAGAAAGGAAGAAGGCGGTGTAGCTTGCTTCATGGGTGGGGCACTCTGCTGAGTAGCACAAAATGCTACTAGGCCCAAATGGATTTCCTGGGCTAGATGCAGTTAAAAATTAGTACTTAGATAAACAGGCGGTGTAGCTTGCTTCATGGGTGAGGAACTCTGCTGAGGAGCAGAAACTGCTACTAGGCCCAAAGTATTGCCTGGGCTAGATGCAGTTAAAAATTACTACTTAGATAAACAGGCGGTGTAGCTTGCTTCATGGGTGGGGTACTCTGCTGAGTAGCACAAAATGCTACTAGGCCCAAAATGATTTCCTGGGCTAGATGCAGTTAAATATTATTAATTAGGTAAACAGGCGGTGTAGCTTGCTTCATTGATGGGCTACTCTGCTGATGTGCAGACACTGCTCCTAGGCCCAAAACGATTTACTGGGTTAGATGCAGTAAAAATTTAGATACACAGGCGGTGTAGTTGCTTCACAGGCGGGCTACTCTGCTGACGTGCAGACAGTGCTCCTAGGCCCAAAATGATTTACTGGGTTAGATGCAGTAAAAATTTAGATACACAGGCTGTGTAGTTAGCTTCACAGGTGGGCTACTCCGCTGACGTGCAGACACTGCTACTAAGCCCAAAACAATTTACTGGGTTAGATGCTGTAAAAATTTAGATACACAGGTGGTGTAGTTAGCTTCACAGGCGGGCTACTCCGCTGATGTGCAGACACTGCTCCTAGGCCCAAAACGATTTACTCGGTTAGATGCAGTAAATATTTAGATAGACAGGCAGTGTAGTTAGCTGCACAGGCAGGCTACTCCGCTGACGTGCAGACACTGCTACTAAGCCCAAAACGATTTACTGGGTTAGATGCAGTACAAATTTAGATACACAGGTGGTGTAGTTAGCTTCACAGGCGGGCTACTCCGCTGACGTGCTGACACTGCCACTAAGCCCAAAACGATTTACTGGGTTAGATGCAGTAAAAATTTAGATACACAGGCGGTGTAGCTTCACAGGCGGGCTACTCCGCTGACGTGCAGACACTGCTCCTAGGCCCAAAACGATTTACTGTTTTAGATGCAGTAAAAATTTAGATACACAGGCGGTGTAGCTTCACAGGCGGGCTACTTCGCTGACGTGCAGACACTGCTCCTATGCCCAATACGATTTACTGGGTTAGGTGAAGTAAAAATTTAGATACACAGGTGGTGTAGTTAGCTTCACAGGCGGGCTACTCCACTGACGTGCCGTCACTGCTACTAAGCCCAAAACAATTAACTGGGTTAGATGCAGTAAAAATTTAGATAAACAGGCGGTGTAGCTAGCTTCACAGGCGGGCTACTCAGATGACTACCAGACAATGCTACTAGCCCAAAAGGATTGGCTGAGCTAGATTACACCAAATGCTGTGACAAACACTTGCACAGCACTGGCACAGACCTGCCTGGCAAACAGTGCTATGAACTGCTGTAACCTACCCTGAAAAGGGCTGATATTACAACTAGTCCCGACTCCCTAAACCTATCTCTCAGAAAATTCGCTCCCAAAAAAGATTCTTAGTCTGTATAGCGCCCACAGCAGCAATGGTGCCGTCTAACACTAAGCTGCAGCAGTGAGGAAATGGTGGTGACGGGGAAAATAGCTGGTTCTTATAGGGCAAGGACATGTGACATACACAGCCAATGACACATGCCCTTGCTTGTGTGAATCACATGCACATTGCTGTGTGTGTGTGCACTGCTGATAGGCTGAGAGACTGCACTGCCCCACTGTAAATACGGGAAAGAAAAAAAAGGAGATCGGCATTATTTCAGCACAGATCTATCCCCCGCCCACTATACACTGAAACAGTCTATTAACAATGATAGACAGTTTTAATGTGCAAATCAAGTTAGGCGTTTGGTGAACGAACAGTTATTGAACTGAAACTCGAACAGCCGAATTTTAAGCAAATTGTTCGAGTTCGTCAAATGACTCGAACACAGCCCAAAACAGCTCGAATTTGAAGTTGGTGAACAGTTCGACTCGAACACCGCTCATCTCTAGTGGTGAAGTTAGATAGAGAGCAGAGACGGGTGAAGATCAGGTCTAGTGTATGTCCGTCTGTGTGGGTGGCTGCAGAGGACCACTGAGTAAGTCCAAAAGATGAAGTAAGGGACAGAAGTTTGGAGGCTGTTGACTGAAGGGTATCAGTGGGAATGTTGAAGTCACCCATGATGATGGTGGGAATGTCAACAGAGAGAAAGTGAAGAAGCCAGGTGGAGAATTGGTCAATAAAGGCTGTGGCCGGGCCCAGAGGTCAGTATATGATGGCCACTTGGAGGTTGGAGGCAGAGTAGATGCGGACAGAGTGGACTTCAAAAGCGGGGAGGATAAGGGAGGGTAGAGGTGGGATTGGGTTAAAGGTGCAGTTTGAAGAAAGGAGAAGACCCACTCCTCCACCATGTCTGTTGCCGGGGCGTGGGGTGTGGGTGAAGTGGAGGCCGCCGTAACACAGCACAGCAGGGGAGGCGGTATCAGAGGGTGTTAGCCATGTTTCTGTGAGGCCGAGGAAGGTAAGCTTGTAAGAGAGAAAAAGGTCATGAATCACATGAAGCTTATTGCAGATTGAGCGGGCATTCCAGAGTGCTCCAGAGAGAGGGAGTCAGGGGCACGGGTTTTATGTTGGAAAAATTGCGGTAGTTCATATTAGATAGGGAGCAGTAGGAGGGGGTAGTAATTGGAGGTATGAGCTGTGGGGGTCCAGGGTTGAGAGATATGTCGCCAGCAGGGAGGAGAAGCAGAGAAAGGGAGAGCAGGTGAGAGAAGGAGAGTGGCCGGCTTGTTTTATGTTTTATTAGGACAGATTTGAGGTTGAGGAGCAGCTTAGCAGAGGAGGTCAGGTGGGGAGGAAAGAGGCAAGGGGAGATGACTATTTGGTTAGAGGGTGCTAAGGTTTGTGGATAGCAAAGGAGAGAAAGGATTAGTGGGGCAAACATTTTAAGGGCATATGTAAAAATGATGAGGGAGTAAGATGGGTTAATAGAAAAGCTAAGTCCAAGTAATAAGAAGTGCTTGCAGACATACGCAAAAGAGACAGCGACATAGTGTGGGGTCCTGAATCCTGCCGTGACTAACTGCCGTTGAAATAACTGCGGCGTCTCTATGCTTAGCTGGGTGATGCTTTCCTGCAGGGATGCACATGCCTGACCCCACACGCGTGCACCCCTTAAGATGCTACTAAATTTATAGGACTGAGTAAAGGATCAGGTCCGTGAGAGGGATTGTGGGACCTTATTTGGGATAAATTAACAATTGGCCAATACCCCAGGGGAGGTTACATGATCAAAGGCACTGGGCCTGACTACAACCATATGCTCTAACACCTTGCACAAGCTAATATCTCCTGTGACCCCAGCATGGATATACAGCAGTAAGTATTTAATACAATGCAACAAATGAATTTAGCAAACATTCAGCAGACACATTAAAGAAATTGTTGCAAGATGATAAGCAGCAGATGACAGCAAGCAGAGATTCTACCATTAAATAAGTTGTTGCAGGATGATAGGCAGCAGATGACAGCAAGCAGTTTGTAAAACAGTAGTTTTATAAAAAGTACAGCAAGCAGCCCAGTATGTGATACATTGGTGAAATCAAGGTCTCTGCCTCTACATCTTGCTTTTCTCATATTTGCAAGTTAATTTGTTATCTGATGATAGGCTTTCTTTACGATTACACTGCTTAAAAAAATAAAGGGAACACTTAAACAACAGAATATAACTCCAAGTAAATCAAACTTCTGTGAAATCAAACTGTCCACTTAAGAATCAACACTGTTTGACAATCAATTTCACATGCTGTTGTGCAAATGGAATAGATAACAGCTGGAAATTATTGGAAATTTATCAAGACACACTCAATAAAGGAGTGGTTCTGCAGGTGGGGACCACAGACCACATGTCAGTACCAATGCTTTGTGGCTGATGTTTTGGTCACTTTTGAATGTTGGTTGTGCTTTCACACTCCTGGTAGCATGAGACAGACTCTACAACCCACACAAGTGGCTCAGGTTGTGCACCTCATCCAGGATGGCACATCAATGCGAGCTGTGGCAAGAAGGTTTGCTGTGTCTGTCAGCGTAGTGTCCAGAGGCTGGAGGCACTACCAGGAGACAGGCCAGTACACCAAGAGATGTGAAGGGGGCGTAGGAGGGAAACAACCCAGCAGCAGGACCACTACCTCAGTCTTTATACAAGGAGGAACTGGAGGAGCACTGCCAGAGCCCTGCAAAATGACCTCCAGCAGGCACAAATGTGCATGTGTCTGCACAAATGGTTAGAAACCGACTCCATGAGGATGGACTGAGTGCTTGATGTCCACAGATGGGGGTTGTGCTCACAGCCCAACACCGTGCAAGATGCTTGGCACTTGCCACAGAACACCAGGATTGGCAAATTCGCCACTGATGCCCTGTGCTCTTCACAGATGAAAGCAGGATCAGACTGAGCACATGTGACAGACGTGACAAAGTCTGGAGACGCCGTGCAGAGTGATCTGCTGCTTGCAACAACCTTCAGCATGACTGGTTTGGCAGTGGGTCAGTAATGGTGTGGGGTGGCATTTCTTTGGAGAGCTGCACAGCTCTTTATGTGCTCGCCAGAGGTAGCCTGCCTGACTGCCATTAGTAACTGAGATGAGATCCTCAGACCCCTTGTGAGACCATATGCTGGTGTGGTTGGCCCTGGGTTCCTCCTAATGCAGAACAATGCCAGACCTCATGTGGCTGGAGTGTGTCAGCAGTTCCTGCAAAATGAAGGCATTGAAGCTATGGACTAGCCCGCCTGTTCCCCAAACCTGAATCCGATTGAACACGTCTGGGACATCATGTCTCGCACCGTACACCAACGTCACGTTGCACCACAGACTGTCCAGGAGTTGGCGGATGCTTTAGTCCAGGTCTGGGAGGTGATCCCTCAGGAGACCTTCCGCTGCCTCATCAGGAGCATGCGCAGACATTGTAGGGAGGTCATACAGGCATGTGGGGGCCACACACACTACTGAGCATCATTTCCTCGTCTTGAGGCATTTCCACTGAAGTTGGATCAGCCTGTAACTTCATTTTCCACTTTGATTTTGAGCATCATTCCAACTCCAGACCTCCGTGGGATATTAGTTGTGATTTACGTTGATATAATTTGTAGGTTTTATTGTTCTTCGACACACTCCACTATGTAATGAATAAAGATTTACAACTGGAATATTTCATTCAGTGATATCTAGGATGTGGGATTTTAGTGTTCCCTTTATTTTTTGAGCAGTGTATATTAATATTGATTATTTTATACTGAATGTTGCTGCAAATGTTGTTTTAAATATATTTTTTTTCATATATTTTGTGCACAGGAGCATTAATCAATGAAAATGTTGGAGATAACTGCAATAATAATCCCAATGTATGAGCTTGTTTACAGCAGTGATCCACCTAAAGTTCCTGGGAAACCAGAATATCATCTAGTACACAGAGTACAGAGTATCAGAATCATACAATATCATAATCTCTGTTACCACAGACAATTATCACAGGCAAAGTGCAGATTACAGCTTTACAAAGAGCATCCAATTCCTGTGGCCTGCGGTTGATAGATCAAAATAGTACCCTGCAATCAGCTCATGATTGTCTCTAACGCATCAAGATGTTTCCTCTGTCTGACCCTTGTGTCGCCTGTGGACAACACCATATATTTCACAGTCTCAATGGAAAAATCATCAGATGGAAATAAAACATGACTACATATAGTATTTGATACCCTATGTTCTACTTTGTCCTAGCATATCTTTGGTTATATATATTGTAGTGCAGCGGGGTTGGTGCAGTGTGACAGATAGGCAGGGACCACAGGAAAGTTGAAAACAAATGTTTTTAATGTCAGAAAAAACTCACAAAGGAAACAGCACTCGGAATCCTCCGGATTGCAGCCGTGAATCAAGACAGTCCGTATCTGAGACTGGTTGCCGTGGGTGACTGCACCACCATGCTACGCTGAGGGGTGTCAGGCCTTTTGGCTCTGCTTGGCTCCGTGTTACCTCACACAGACTGAGTTTTTCAGAGCCACCTGCTCTGCAAGTTTGCAAACCAAGACTGACCCACCCAACCCTTTGCTGCAGGGTTTTTAAATGAAATCTGTGGCCATGGGCCACATGTAAGACCCGTACTGGAGGGAGAGGACCGCCTCACCACCATCCTGTATTTCGCTCCAAAAATAAAAGCCCATACCAGGTTTTCTTAAATCTGCCTTGGGCAAATTGCTTGCCCAAGAACAACACTTACTTTAATTTTACTCTCGTGGCCTCAATACGCATCCCGGAGGGGACAAATAGTGACCCGCGCAAATAACACCTGTCATTGCCTCACTCTATTAGGGGTATTCTATACTTGGTACCATCGGTGATCATTGGTAGACTCGCATTACTGATGTATTAATACATTAGTGACATGCCCAAACTAGAAATTATATGCCAAAACTAGAAATGACTTTGACGAAGGATTGAGCAGACCAGTGGCTTGGACAATGTGGTCCATGCTGAGCGTCCAAGAATATTTCTTCAGGGTTGACAATGTCGGTCTTCAACCATCATGCAACAACAGTGATTTGTATCAGTCTCTGACGTAGAGGGAATTTGTGACTGGCATGCCAATAGGGCAACCAAAAATGTGTAGTTCTGATGGAGATACGATGTCCGGAATGACTATCAATCACTTTCTCCCGTTACGTAGTGATAAAACAGTAACGTGAAGTATTTAATTTTTTATTTCATATAAGTAGTAACAGCATACTATGCATAAATGCACTAGTCCTAATACATTGTCCTTCCACTTTTGGCACAGGTACAGAAGGAAATATTCAGATGGTTCAAAGACCCATGTTCATGGTATCCAGCCTAATGTTAAACATGCAATTAGTACTTTTATAACATAATACATGTGATCAGAATTCTTACATAGATATAGATGTCATGATGGTATGTATTACTGAGCGTGGGTATGACATTGGTAATTGATATATTTTTTTATTCAAGTCGTAATTTAAAAATATCTTTAAAGTGATATCACTTATAGAATGAGGTGGATTTATGAGCAAATAAATTGAGGCTAATTAGCTGTTCAATCATTGTCGCATAGAGATAATGATAATTACGGCAGATGAACGACAAGCTCCGCAGTTTAGTCTGAGCCATTGAGAAGAAGACACCAGATTTTGTTCACCCAGCTGGAAATACAAGGAATATAGACACAGAATTATGTTGGGACAAGTGCAACTGCTGTGAAGGGATAGGGATAATTAAAGTGTGTAACATTACCCATTAACGCACAATCCCTTCAATGTAAAATGTATCTCCATGAAATAAACCTACACATTATTTCAAAGAAAGACTAGACATGTATCTAGCCAAGAGATTGAGGACAATTTTTACTAAAATATGTAGAAAACATAAAGGGACCGATTCATCAAAGCTTTTATGCCAGAGAGCAGGTGTAAATGCTTTGAAACGTCACTAAGTTTTTTTGTGCAGTGTGGAATGCTGGTGTTTCCATTACTGAAAGCCGTCCCAAACAGAATGAATTGAGCATTAGTGCAATTTGCGGCTACCTTTCCATTCCAAAAAGGGATTTCAATGCCTATTCTTAGCATCAGTGAGATTGGACCCCTACAGATCAACCAGTTAACACTTATATTTGAGTTTGTGATAGCCTTCAATATTGTGAATAATCTTTTAATAAATACCATCTCTTTGTTGCTTTAAAAATGACACAAATCCTTTGTATTTTAGACCACAAAAAAAGTCATTTTTTACGTTTTAAAAATAACAAAAAGGAAAATGGGCCAATGCAAAAGTTTGGGTACCCTGCATGTTTAGTACCTAGTAGCACCCCCTCTTGCAAATATCACAGCTTGTAAACACTTTTTGTAGCCATCCATATTTCACCCATTTTTCCTTGGAAAATTCTTCCAGTTCTGTGAGATTCCTGGGTCATCTTGCATGCATTGCTATTCTGAGGTCTATGTGCTCACCAAGAAACTAATACCATTAAAGTTTAACTTTTATTATATTTTATTAAACAACCAACAAACAAATATGATGCCTACCAGGCAACCGAAAAAAGTAGCTGACCTAAGCCGACTATTGTATCAAGAAAAAAGGGGGGGGGGACCTTTTGGGTATATGTAGTTCACCCTATTAAACCCTAAGTAGACCCTGCCAGCCAGCGGAGTTTGGCACGCTAACTTGTATGTAAACTGAAAAGGATGAGGGAAGAGAACCTCCAGCAATTAAATAAAAAGGAAAGTAATCTTTTTGTAAAGAAATGAAAAACTTTTATTTGGTACAGTAGTACATAAAAAAGACATAGATCCTGGTCACCACAACCTGGGATGAACAACCAACGCGTTTCAGCAAAGAGCCTTAATCATGGTATGTACTACTGTACCAAATAAAAGTTTTTCATTTTTTACAAAAAGATTACTTTCCTTTTTTATTTCATAGCTGAAGGTTCTCTTCCCCACCCTTTTCTACTTGCTGACATCCAAGATGGAGACGGCTATGGGCAATGTTACTTCATCCAGCAAGGTGCTTCAACAGATGGTGAGCTGACATTTTTCCCCATTATTTTCCCTCTGTTGTACGCAAAGTGGCTCCCCCAGTTATTTAATAATATTTTGAGGTTTAGCCACAGATTTTCACATCAAGGGACTGTGAGGGCTATTGCAAAACCTTCAGCTTTTGAGGTAGTCTATTGTGGATTTTGACGTGTGTTTAGGATCATTATCCATTTGTAGAAGCCATCGTCTTTTCAACTTCAGCTATTTTGGTGAAATTTCATTGAATCCATTCTTCCCTCTGCCCATGAAATGCTCCCTGTGCCATTGGTTGCAACACAAACCAAAAGTATAATCGATCCACCTCCATGCTTAATGATTGTGAGATGTTCTTCTCCTGAAATTATTATTATTTATTATTATAGTGATCAAACATGAGCTGGTTCACATCATCTATTAGCCTGTTATTAAATTGAGGCATTCTACTGGACCCATGGAGATGTAAGTCACATCTTTCACTTTGCTATGACGGTGAAAATCTATATCTCATAATTATCCGATTGATGCAAACCCCAATATTCCAATCTGAAGACAACACTGGCAGGTCTGCGCAGATTCTTTCATGAAGAAGGAAGCTCACCCTGGGTAACACAATTCTCCTCCTCGGAACAAAGAAGCCCCTGTGTCTTGGATACAGACATCTTAGACTTGTCTGCTTCCCAGAGAATCCCGTTTAATTACCTGTCCACGGCAGGAGATCTTCTGCTTCAAAGGTTGTTTTAATTTGTTTCTCTCTCCCTAGCTATAAGTAATCCCACTTCAAAGAGGAGGATGGATGCTACAATTACAGGTAATTTTTCCTCTTCCCCACATGTAGAATGTAAGGGGGATTTATCTTTTTATGACATCAGGTTTTGTATTAAATGTATTTTAAACATTTTTGGCATTTTTTTTATATATATCACAATCTGTAGCTCACTGGGGTCTTTTTAGGCTGAAACTTTTTATTGTTTCAAGTAATGTATCTACATAGTCACAATAGTGGGACCCCAAGCTTAATTTTTTTGTACTGAAGTGTCCAATGATCCTGTGCAAAGGTCATTGTGAAGGAAGTGGAGCATGGTCAGCTGTGACATCTCCTATTGTAATAGCCAGATCCTGTGCTATCAGCCCCATATAGAGGTGTTACTTGTGATTGTAAGCCTGCATCTGATGATTAAAAAAAACTGCTGTAAGCTAGTCCTGAACAAACAGGAAGTAAGAAAGCAAAAAAGCCCCAGTGGCCAGTGTGAAAATTGCAAGATTACGATTTTTTTATTTACTTTTAAAGATTGTAATATGAAAAATGCCATTTTTAAAATGCATTTAAAATTATATCCTAATTTAAACAATAGGTCATTCTCTTATGATAGCTTCCCCTTAGCAGTACACAATTTTTTTTTATTTTTATAATGTTCGTTGTATTTACACTCGTTGACTCTGGGTGCCTCTCACATAATTCCTTACCTGCAGGAGACTAACAAGCATTGATTCCCTGGTTCAAACACCTGTAGATGTAATTACTTCTTGCTCCACTTGCAGAAAACGCACTTTCTAAGTTTCAAATTGAATTTACACTGAATGATTATCATGAGCAAGAATTCTTCACAACACTCTATGGAACTCTCTGCCGTATGATGTTGTAATGAGTGATTCATTACTTAAATTTAAGAGGGGACTGGATGCCTTTCTTGAAAAGTATAATGTTACAGGGTATATATACTAGATTCCTTGATAGGGTGTTGATACAGGGAACTAGTCTGATTGCCGTATGTGGAGTCGGGAAGGAATTTTTTTCCCCAATGTGGAGCTGTTTGCCACATGGGTTTTTTTTGCCTTCCTCTGGATCAACATGTTAGGGCATGTTAGGTTAGGCTATGGGTTGAACTAGATGGACTTAAAGTCTTCCTTCAACCTTAATAACTATGTAACTATGTTACTCTCTTCACGCTAACATTTCAGTGTAAACAGGTTGCCGGTCACCACTGTACTGCCAAACAATCATCGTTCTCGGCAATGCATCTTCCTGTGTACACAGGACTCATACTGCCGAGAACAAAATCAGCCTGTGTGCACTAAGGGTACTGTCACACAGTACCATTTTGATCGCTACGACGGTACGATTCGTGACGTTCTAGCGATATCGTTACGATATCGCAGTGTCTGACACGCAGCAGCGATCAGGGATCCTGCTGAGAATCGTACGTCGTAGCAGATCGTGTGGAACTTTCTTTCGTCGCTTGATCACCCGCTGACATCGCTGGATCGTTGTGTGTGACAGCGATCCAGCGATGTGTTCGCTTGTAACCAGGGTAAACATCGGGTAACTAAGCGCAGGGCCGCGCTTAGTAACCCGATGTTTACCGTGGTTACCAGCGTAAACGTAAAAAAACAAACAGTACATACTTACATTCCGGTGTCTGTCCTCCAGCGTCTCAGCTTCTCTCCACTGTGTGAGCGCCGGCCGGAAAGTGAGCACAGCGGTGACGTCTGACGTCACCGCTGTGCTTGCCGGCTATGGCGCTTACACAGTGGAGAGAAGCAGAACGCCGGGGACAGACACCGGAATGTAAGTATGTACTGTTTGTTTTTTTTACGTTTACGCTGGTAACCACGGTAAACATCGGGTTACTAAGCGCGGCCCTGCGCTTAGTTACCCGATGTTTACCCTGGTTACCGGGGACTTCGGCATCGCTCCAGCGCCGTGATTGCAACGTGTGACCGCAGTCTACGACGCTGGAGCGATAATCATACGATCGCTGCGACGTCACGGATCGTGCCGTCGTAGCGATCAAAATGGTACTGTGTGACAGTACCCTAAGCGATCTATTGCAGATCGCTCACTATGCATAGTTTACTGCTGTCTGCCTTTGTAAACAAGCTATTAAATGACCAACAATCAGTCAATCTGTGTAAATAAGCCCCCAGCCTTTCACCAAGCCATGGATAACAACTCCTAAAAAAATTTAAACTCGTAGGGGCTTTTATGATAATCCTAACAATAAATTGCCACTGGCTTCCCAACAAACATCATCTCAGACTCAACAGTCTTTATATTTATGCATGTTTGAGGATTTCTATCTCCAAGACTCGTCTCTCCCTCTTTGTCTTTTCATTTGTCTTCTACTCTGCTTCTGGCCAATCTCACAGCAGTTCTCACTGTCTGTTATACCCTCAATCTGCACACACTCAAAGAGAGGTGTCAAACACTCAAGTTTCTATGGGTGCACCTCAAAACCCCACCTACAATGGCCCAAACCTTCTAGACTTGCAACTTCTACATTTCACTCAGATACCTTGCTGGTACTCTGACCAGTACCTCCTCCACTTGGTGCAGAATGGCACCACAGAAACGGTGACACCACCAACAGAAAGGTTCTCCATCCAACTCCTACTCTACACACCTAGGGGTGCCTGGACTTGTGGGTACAATGGCATTAATGAGACAATACCATCTCAAACCTTACGGTATCATCACTCAAACCTTACGGTATCATCACAATTAATCCAGGTTCAGATGAGCATATGCCGTATAGTACAGTTTTCTATCTTAATAATTGTAAGGGTATGTGCAGACGAACAGTAAATGCTGCGGGTTGGCCGAACATGCGCTGCGTCCAAAGCGCTGCCCGTTCCGGATCGTCTGCACATACCCTTATAGATCTGTGGAAAACACATGACATACAGATGGTAACCTCTACTACGTGATCCATTTTTACCCTGTGATTTAAAAAGGGCAAATTTGACCCAGAATATGGATCAAAGCCATGTATGCTGTGATTTTTTAGATAACGTTCATATGAACTACCACATTGACTTGCATTGGTCAGAATGTTTAATACGCTTATCTGATGAAGCACTTAAAGGCAGATTACAATTTTTCAACAAGGTATTATCACATAACATAATAAACTTTTGTAATAGGAGAGTATGGGGCTAGACAGATCTCCCCCTTACTGTTTCACTTAGCTTTAGTGGTTAGTTTATAGACTTGCCATAAGAGATAAAGCAGATCATTTGTAGCTGCGCCATTATGTGTGATCACTATTTTCTCTGTTTTATATGTCACATTTACCCTATTCTACCTCTTACAGTTATCATGTCTCGCCAACTCACATGTGGGCAGTCATCTGGGAAACAAGATAATTAGCATAGAACCCTATCAAAGACAGTTGATTGTTCTCATCTAAATGAATGAAAGTGACTAGGTTTAATTTTTCTGCAATGCTTGAGGGGCCAATGATAAAATTATTGCTAAACCCCAAGGGCATTTTTTATCATTCTTCTCTTCTGCGTTCAATGTTTAACAGTAGACTCTTCGTTAAGCCATAAGTACATATAATAGGTTTAGAAAAACATTAATATGAGAAAGATCTGAGTAAAACTAGACACACTGCATTTGCGGATCAGCAGTCATTTAATAGCCTGTTTTCATAGGCCGACCATACTTAATGTCCATTTACAAGGACCGACAAGTGGTACTAAATGATTGGTAAACCTTTACTGATTAGCGATCTTTTAATAGCGGGATTACACAGTCAGGCCACAGTTAAGGATGCACACTGAGTGTTCTTTAATAGATATGTAGTAGATCGCTCAGTGCTCATAGGCTTCCATAGCTCTCGGCTGTGCGAGTCCTGTTTAAACAAGATGATGCACTGCCATGAACAATGATTTTTTGAGCTGTGCAACAGATCATTTCACCCTATGATCGAACATTATGCTCATTCAGCAGTTGATCAGCTACTTGTATACACTGAAAGACTATCGTGAATAAGCAATTGTTGTGAACACAAATCAAGAACTTTTGTTTGCGATAATCTTTTAATGTGAATGCAGCATTACGATGCCCATGGTACAACCATTACTAGATTGTTCAGTGCTCAGTGGCTGTCATTTTTCTCAGTAACTTTAAAATATCATTTCACTTGATGAACAAGCGTTTCGATCGGCAGCCAGTTTACAATGCATGATAATCGTGAAATGAGCATTCCAAGAAACGCTTGTTTCATGCAGTATAAAAGCACATTAGGATGTAAGAATTTATGATGAGAAATAGTTTGATATTTTTTAATTAGTAAATTCATGACCTTTTACCGGAAGTTGGCTAGTAAAATTTAGAATCTAAATATCCAAATGGCCCTTGGCAGAAAAAAGATTCCCCACCCCTACTTTAGATAAAAGTTATTTTATGTCTGAACAACCTTTCAACAAACAATTATTTGGTGAACAATCGTTTCACCGATGCAGAAATACATATTTTAGTCCATATTGGCTGTTAAATTAATCCAAACTGGCTGTTTTTCTAGGAATATTTTGAGGATATTCTGAGGTTGTCCCTTCATAGAAAGATCTTTAGTGCACTGGTGGCGAAAATTTTAAACTCATACAGCTTATTTCTAGATATTGACTGCCTGTCATTAATTTGTCATTGGATTGTTCACTGTTAAAGAGGTTGTCCACTACTTTATCATTGATGAGGTCATCAATGTCTGATCTATTGGGGTCCGACACCCAGCATCCATTGGTGGTAGCGGCCGCTGGCTGGATATACTCAATTTTGGAGCTGCTCCATCTTTTGATAGTGGCCACAGCAGGGTACTGCACATCTGCCTCCTAATGATTTGAATAGGAGGTGAATGTACAATACGCAGACGTGCCCACTATCAGAAGACAGAGCAGTTTCGCAACTGAGCAGTTCTGGCCAACACAGAAAACAGCTGATCGTCAAGGGCGCTAGGTGTCAGATCCTGACAAATCAGACATTGTTGACGTATCCTAAAGATAGGTCAATAATGATAATGTAGCGGACAACCTCTTTAAATTTCACCCTGTGAATCGTTTTGAACAACTATAGACTATTATGTAATTAATTGCTTACATGTCATCAGAAACAAGAGGCATGTTGAGTACATTTTTTGAAAATTCTATGATTGTATCCTTTTTAACACAATAGATTTGTATATAAAATGTTAAGTACATGGCCAATTTAAGGTACTAGCAATCAACAACATTCAACTTATGGTCTCTGATGTGGGCACTGATTTGCACCAGCAATTATATGTTGTACATACAAGTGGGAAGAAGAAGCAAGGAGACTGGCAGAATAACTGTGCATATGAATATGTATAATCTTTTTGTATACCACAATTTGTAGCCAATTTTTTTTAAAGTTATGGACAACCCGTTTAGGCAGTGTATCGCAATAAGTCTATCTTGCAGGAGTGAAATTGTACGGAGCTGGTAGTACAGAAGGGAAAAGCAGCTAATGTATATACAATTGAGGCCAAACCACATCTCATCTTTCCCCATATCATCATCCCATGTTTCCACATCTCGGAATCTCACTTTTCTCATCCTATGTCATGTCACACAACGGGTAGGAAAGGTTAAGTGCAACACGAAGGGTTAAGGGAAATGGAACCAAACACTATGGAAGGGGGGAGTCGAGATCCATAGAGAGATCTAATGTCACCCTGTCTGCCCTATCATCCCTATATAGGTTCCGCACCTAGTACCTGTCTCACCCTAGCGATAAGCCCTGCACTGGGAAGTGCTAAAGACAGATGGGATACACAAACAAAGGGGAACACCTAGCTTGAGTAGACTCAGAGACTAACATGGATGTCCTCCAAACACCAGAGAGGAAGAAAGCCGACTGCTATAGCTCCAAGCTGCAACAGGGAACTGGCAATAGAAATATCACCCTCAGCTTTCCAGCAGCAAGCTGGAAGTTATAAACACCCCGCACCAAGTGTGTCAACTAGAGCCAGGGGAAGGTTTCCACTGGGTTCTAGAGTTAGAAGGCCCAGGAAGAAGTCTGCAAAGCAAACTGCTGAGACCTTCTGCAGTCAGATGCAGAGCGATGGTCTGCAGCCTCTGACACACCCATGACAGGTACGGCTGGTATACAGATTGGCATGGCAGGTGCAGGCAGTTACTGCTGGTAAAAGACTGGTACGGCAGGTACAGATAGACAGGATGGGTATACTGTTATATACAACTGAAATACTAGCAGGCACAGTATGGGTAGACAGGATAGGAATACTGAGATACGAGCACTGGGGACCTGAGAACTAGCAAGCATGCAGACAAAACACTTTGGCTGGGGACACTTTTGAATGATGCATGCTGTCTCTTTAAGAGACCGGGAACGCGTGTGCCCTAAGCACAGTTCCCAGGGATCTGCAAGGAGTGCGCAGACCCTGGGAAGCAGCAGGAAGAGGAGGATGCATCGGTGAGGGCCGGTGCAGTGAGTGAGTCAGCGTCCCTGCTGAGTGGGGAGAATGTTAAATGCGCAAGACTGTCAACACTGCAGTACCCCCCTTTACGCCTCCTTTTCTTCAAGCCCCCCAAAATTCTCTCCAGAAGGAGAGGGGAATGAATGTTCTCTTTGGGCTCCCACGATCTCTCCTCAGGAATGAACCCCTTCTAGTCTACTAGAAAGAATAGGTTTACCCTATTAGTAGCAAGAATATTCCCTACTTCAAAGACATCTTCAGAGTCGACTGTAGTTGGAGTGGTACCCAGCTCCTTGAAGAATGAGTTTGAGATGACAGGCTTGAGAAGAGACTTGTGGAATGAGTTGGGGATACAAAAAGAGGCTGGGAGCTTGAGCTTCCGGGATACAGAATTTATCTGTTTGAGAACCAACTTGTGCAAAGGTAGCTTGAGCAGGACAATTGTCAAATAAACCAAACCTTGTCCCCAGGACGAAACTGAGGTGGATCCAGATGCCTCTTGTATTAATGTATTTTCATCCTTCAGCAGACTTCACTTCACCAATGTGACCTTGGTGTCCTTCCAAATTCTGGAGAAGCCCTTGCTGAGAGCTTCGGCATCAGGGATGTCAGAGGTTGTAGCAACAGGGAATGGAATATTGAGGTGTTGACTAAACAAAATAAAAAAAATGGAAATTTAGCAGAGGACTCACTCATGTGGTTATTGTAGGAAATTTGGCCCCTGGCAGGAGTTTGGCCTAATCACTGTGGTGAGCATTGATGAAGTGCTGCAGGAAGTTGGTCAGGATCAGGGTAACCCATTCTACATGGCCACTAGATTGAGGATGGTAGGCTGAAGAGAAATCCAGGGTTTCATTTAAAATAAACTGGCGATAGTAATTTGCGAATCCCAAAAACCGCTGGCCACTTCAGGATGGCAGACACTTTCTCGGGATCCATCCTCAGTCCCATCTCCTAGAGGGACATTTTTTTTTTTCTCAAAGACGCACTTTTCAAACTTGGCGTACAAACGGTTATTCCTCAACCTCAGCAAGACCTAGTTGACATCCCTCCTGTGTGTGGGTAGATTGGAGGGAACACCAGTATGTCGTTCACATAAACCTCCACACAAGAGTAGAGAAGATCCCGGATGATATCATTTCCCAGTTCTTGGAAGACTGCTGGGGCCCTGCAAAGCAAAAACAGCATTACGCGATACTCATAATGGCCATACCGGGTGTTAAAGGCAGTCTTCCATTCGTCCCCTGACGTATTCGGATTAGGTTATGTGCTCCCCACGGATCAAGTTAAGTAAAGACTCTGGAACCACTGAGATGATCAAACAACTCTGAGATGAGAGGCAGAGGATACTTATTCTTCATCGTTATCTGGTTGAGACCCCTATGGTCAATACAGGAGTGAGCCGTCCTTATTAACAAAAAAGAATCCTGTTCCTGCTGGGGAGGATGACTTCTGGATAAATCCCCTGGCAATGTTCTTTTTGATATATTCAGACATGGCCTGGGTCTCTGCCTGAGACAGAGGATAGATACAGCCTCGAGAAGGAAAAGAACCAGGGAGAAGATCTATAGGACAGTCGTACTACCTGTTTTGTGGTAGCATTTCTGACTCCTTCTTATCGAAGACTTTAGCAAAGGCCCAATAAGCAGGAAGAAAGTCAGGTAAATTTGATGAAGTAGCCGGAATTCGAGGACGACGAATGGGGAGCTGGCATTTCTCATGACAATACTGACCCCAATGCAGTATTTCTCCGGATCTCCAATCCAAGGCATGCTTGTCTGCATGTAGCCAAGGCAGGCCCAGGGATGGGACAGACTTGGTAGCACATAAAAAGAAATCTTTAAATGCAACATTCCAACACAAAGTTTAACAGGCTCTGAGACAAAGAGAACGGTTTTGGATAGAGGTCTCGCATCCACAGATGATACCACCAAAGGACTCTGGAGGCTGATACTGATCCTCCACGGCTTGTTGTATGAAATGTCCGGCATAACCAGAGTCCAGATAGGCCGATTCAATTAAATGAGTGTTGCCACAGGAAATGGACACTGACAGAGTCAGTGGAGAAAAGCAGTAGTTCTCTCCCAGTGTAGCCTTTGCTACTAATCCTAGGCTGTGAAGTTTCCCAGCTTCTATAGACAGGAGTGAATCAGATGTTCGGGACTACTTCAGTAGAAGCACCTCCCCTCGGAAAGTAGAACCTCTTGATGATGCTTAACCAGTTTTGCTAGGTCAACTTGCATAGGTTCAAAGGAGGGTGTCGAAACTGAGATCTGCAGCTTAATCGGCCTTTGGAAGGTAGTAGTCAAGTGTATAGGTCTTTTCTCTCGGATCACTTCCTTAGAATGCTCCTGAAACTTAAGGTCAATCCTGGTAGCCAGGGATACCAGGTCATCTTGAGAGATGGAAACATCTCGCCCAGCCAGCTTGTCCTTAAAGGGAACCTGTCACCCCCCAGGCGTTTTTTAACTAAAAGAGCCACCTTGTGCAGTACTAATGCTGCATTCTGTCAAGGTGGCTCTTTTAGTTGTGGTCCCTTTCAACGCTAAAATAATCGTTTTTATAATTTGTCCCTGATACCTCAAATTTGTCCTGGGGGCATGTCTTTTCCCCCGGACACAAACGCCTCCCAGCCGTCACTCAATACTCTGCGTGCCGGGCTCTGCCTCCTCTGCCTTCATTAACGTCCCACTGGGGCTCCCGGATTTACCGCCTTGTCAGTGACCACCGCGGTGCGTCCCTCGCTTCCCAGACGACCTTCCGCGGTTGGAGCAGCAGCCGCAACAGCGACCACTTTGAGGAAGTCAACACGCACCAGTCGCCCGTGTGTTCTGCATGTGGCCCAAAGCGCCTGCGCTGTAAGTTCGAAGGGCAGCGCAAACCCGAAAAAAACTTACAGCGCAGGTGCCGGGGCCGCAGCAGAACACATGGGCGATTGCTACTTGTTGACTTCCTCAAAGTGGTCGCTGTTTCGGCTGCTGCTCCGACCGCAGAAGGTCGTCCGGGTTGCAAGGGGCGCACCGCGGTGGTCACTGACAAGACGGTAAATCCGGGAGCCCCAGTGGGACATTAATGAAGGCAAAGGAGGCAGAGCCCGGCTCGCAGAGTATTGAGTGACGGCTGGGAGGCGTTTGTGTCCGGGGGAAAAGACATGCCCCCAGGACAAATTCGAGGTATCAGGGACAAATTATAAAAACGATTATTTTAGCGTTGAAAGGGACCACAACTAAAAGAGCCACCTTGACAGAATGCAGCATTAGTGCTGCACAAGGTGGGTCTTTTAGTTAAAACGCCTGGGGGGGTGACAGGCTCCCTTTAAGTCTCCCAGACAAACCCTCCCAGAAGGTGGCTACCAGCGCCTCGTTATTCCAGGCAAGCTTGGAGGACAAGGTACAAAAACGGATGGCATGCTGACCCACAGTGAGATTTCCTTGGCACAATCTGAGGAGGGAAGATGCTGCAGAGGAAACATGACCTGGCACATCAAAGACCTTGCAGAAGGTTTCTAAGAAAGTCTGGAGGTTGGAGACTAGATTATCCCATGTCTGCCATAGAGGATTGAGCCACGCCAGGACTTCACCAGTAAGATGAGATATTATGATTTGAATGATACTTTGGCCCGGTCTGAAGAGAACTGATGTGCCAAGAGCTCAAAGTGCAGCTTGCATTGATTGATGAATCCTCGGCATAGAGTAGTATCACCATCATAATGTGGTGGGGCAGACAGGCAGGGTCTGGAATCAGGAACACAGCTAGTAAACGAGAGAGTCATGGCTGAGGTCGCCGTAGCTTGAGCAGGGACGGATGCGGCCGTAAATGCCAAGGTTTTTAAGCGGGTGGTCACAGTCCCCAGGTAGGACATGATTTTGTCCTGCTGGTCACTCTGACAAGAGACCTCCTGGTAAATGTTAGAGACTGGAGAGGGCGGAGAGCCAGCAGGTTCCATGGCCTGAGCAATCTGTAATGGGTATAGTGGTGTGTCGTGGACCGAGGAGATCTAGGAGAGGCGTAACTAGGCGAACACCTGACCCTTCACTGGAGCCCTTAAAGGTGTGGTTAGACTTGTCAACAGATGGACATCAAGTACTACTCTAGGAAATACCTTAGACACATGGCAGCTGGCCCCCAAAGGGGAAGGAAGCTGGGCAGGAGCTGTCTAGAATGATCTTATCTTCGTCAACAAGTTAAAATGGAGACAGCAATGCTAAAGCTGGCTATATACTGTACATTAGATGATTTCTGCTGAATGATGCTTTGATTGATTATTTGGCCAGCAGCAATCTTGGCTGTCTGTCCCGTACACAGGAGCACTCATTCGGCCAAGTGCTCCTGTCTTGTCTATGAAAAAGAAGCTGAGTGACATGTCGACCAGCAGCTTATCTCTGAGAGTAATGTGATCCATAGTCTGAAATCGTACATAAGTGATCGACATCAGTCAATCAATGCACCCATACATATTAGACTGTCAACCAATCTTGTTTGTTGTGAATTTGGATTCTGGGCTCCCCCGGTGGCTACTGGTGGAATTGAACTGGTGTCTTCATCTTCTCTGTTCACCTGTTCCCATCAAGATGTGGGAGTCGCTATATAACCTTGCTGCTCTGTTAGTTGCTTGCCGGTCAACAATGTTATCAGAAGCCTCTCTGTGCTTGTTCCTGCTCCTAGACAACTACTAGATAAGTTGGACTCTTGTCCATGTTTGTTTTTGCATTTTTGTTCCAGTTCACAGCTGTAGTTTTGTTACTGTGTCTGGAAAGCTCTTGTGAACAGGAATTGCCACTCTGGTGTTATGAGTTAATGCCAGAGTTTTAAAGTAATTTCTGGATGGTGTTTTGATAGGGTTTTCAGCTGACCATGAAAGTGTCCTTTCTGTCTTCTGCTATGTAGTAAGTGGACCTCAAATTTGCTAAACCTATTTTCATGCTGCGTTTGTTATTTCATCTTAATTCACCGCCAATACATGTGGGGGGCCTCTGTCTCCTTTCGGGGTATTTCTCTAGAGGTGAGCTAGGACTAATATTTTCCTCTGCTAGCATTATTTAGTCCTCCGGCTGGTGCTGGGCATCTAGAATCAACGTAGGCATGCTACCCGGCCACTGCTAGTTGTGTGTTAGGTTTAGTTCATGGTCAGCTCAGTTTCCATCTTCCAAGAGCTAGTTCCTATATATGCTGATGCTATGATCTCTTGCCATTGAGATCATGACAGTTTGACCGGCCCACTAAAGGGTTAAAATCCTTGGCTGAGAAAGGAGAGAAATAAGTAGTCTGCTGAAATTTTTTTTTTTTTTTTTTCTCTCCTTTGAATGGCTCTGTGTCCACCTGTTTGTAATGGATCTTCAGAGTGTAACTGCAGGTTTGATTAATCTCGCCACGAAGGTACAAAATTTGCAAGATTTTGTTTGTCATGCACCTGTATCTGAGCCGAGAATTCCTTTGCCGGAATTTTTCTCGGGGAATAGATCTGGGTTTCAGAATTTTCGAAATAATTGCAAATTATTTTTGTCCCTGAAATCTCGCTCTGCCGGAGACCCTGCACAGCAGGTCAGGATTGTGATTTCCTTGCTCCGGGGCGACCCTCAAGACTGGGCTTTTTCATTGACACCAGGGGATCCTGCGTTGCTCAATGTGGATGCGTTTTTTCTGGCCTTGGGGTTGCTTTATGACGAACCTCATTTGGAGCTTCAGGCAGAAAAAACTTTGATGTCCCTATCTCAGGGGCAAGATGAAGCGGAAATTTACTGCCAAAGATTCCGTAAATGGTCTGTGCTTACTCAGTGGAATGAGTGCGCCCTGGCGGCGACTTTCAGAGAGGGTCTCTCTGATGCCATTAAGGATGTTATGGTGGGGTTCCCTGTGCCTGCGGGTCTGAATGAGTCCATGACAATGGCTATTCAGATCGATAGGCGTTTGCGGGAGCGCAAACCAGTGCACCATCTGGCGGTGTCCACTGAGAAATCGCCAGAGAGTATGCAGTGTGATAGAATTCTGTCCCGAAGCGAGCGGCAGAATTTTAGACGGAAAAATGGGTTGTGTTTCTATTGTGGTGATTCTACTCATGTTATATCAGCATGCTCTAAGCGCACTAAAAAGCTTGGTAAATCTGTTTCCATTTGCACCTTACCGTCTAAGTTTATTCTATCTGTGACCCTGATTTGCTCTTTGTCATCTATTACCACGGACGCCTATGTCGACTCTGGCGCCGCTTTGAGTCTTATGGATTGGTCCTTTGCCAAACGCTGTGGGTATGATTTAGAGCCTTTGGAGACTCCTATTCCTCTGAAGGGGATTGACTCCACCCCATTGTCTAATAATAAACCACAATACTGGACACAAGTAACTATGCGTATTAATCCGGATCACCAGGAGATTATTCGCTTTCTGGTGCTGTATAATCTACATGATGATTTGGTGCTAGGATTGCCTTGGCTGCAATCTCACAACCCAGTCCTCGACTGGAGAGCTATGTCTGTGTTGAGCTGGGGATGTAAGGGGGCTCATGGGGATGTACCTGTGGTTTCCATTTCATCATCTATTCCCTCTGAAATTCCTGAGTTCCTGTCTGACTATCGTGACGTCTTTGAAGAATCTAAGCTTGGTTCGTTACCTCCGCACTGAGAGTGCGATTGTGCCATAGATTTAATCCCGGGTAGTAAATACCCAAAGGGTCGTTTATTTAATCTGTCTGTGCCTGAACATGCTGCTATGCGAGAATATATAAAGGAGTCCTTGGAAAAGGGACATATTCGTCCATCGTCATCTCCCTTAGGAGCCGGTTTTTTCTTTGTGTCAAAAAAAGACGGCTCTTTGAGACCATGTATTGATTATCGGCTTTTGAATAAAATCACTGTTAAATATCAATACCCATTGCCGTTGCTGACTGATTTGTTTGCTCGCATAAAGGGGGCCAAGTGGTTCTCTAAGATTGACCTTCGTGGGGCGTATAATTTGGTGCGAATCAGGCAGGGGGATGAGTGGAAAACCGCATTTAATACGCCCGAGGGCCACTTTGAGTATTTAGTGATGCCTTTTGGTCTTTCAAATGCTCCGTCAGTTTTCCAGTCCTTTATGCATGATATTTTTCGCGATTATTTGGACAAATTTATGATTGTGTATCTGGATGATATTCTGATTTTTTCGGATGACTGGGACTCTCATGTCCAGCAAGTCAGGAGGGTTTTTCAGGTTTTGCGGTCTAATTCTTTGTGTGTGAAGGGTTCTAAGTGTGTTTTTGGGGTACAGAGGATTTCCTTTTTGGGATATATTTTTTCCCCCTCTTCCATTGAAATGGATCCTGTCAAGGTTCAAGCTATTTGTGATTGGACGCAGCCCTCTTCTCTTAAGAGTCTTCAGAAATTTTTGGGCTTTGCTAACTTTTATCGTCGATTTATTGCTGGTTTTTCGGATATTGCTAAGCCATTGACCGATTTGACTAAGAAGGGTGCTGATGTTGCTGATTGGTCCCCTGATGCTGTGGAGGCCTTTCGGGAGCTTAAGCGCCGTTTTTCCTCTGCCCCTGTGTTGCGTCAGCCTGATGTTGCTCTACCTTTTCAGGTTGAGGTCGACGCTTCTGAGATCGGAGCTGGGGCAGTGTTGTCGCAGAAAAGTTCTGACTGCTCCGTGATGAGGCCTTGTGCCTTCTTTTCCCGTAAATTTTCGCCCGCTGAGCGGAATTATGATGTTGGGAATCGGGAGCTTTTGGTCATGAAGTGGGCTTTTGAGGAGTGGCGCCATTGGCTTGAGGGGGCCAGACATCAGGTGGTGGTATTGACTGACCACAAAAATTTGATTTATCTTGAGACCGCCAGGCGCCTGAATCCTAGACAGGCGCGCTGGTCATTATTTTTCTCTCGGTTTAATTTTGTGGTGTCATTCCTACCGGGTTCTAAGAATGTTAAGGCGGATGCCCTTTCTAGGAGTTTTGAGCCTGACTCGCCTGGTAACTCTGAGCCCACAGGTATCCTTAAGGATGGAGTGGTATTGTCAGCCGTTTCTCCAGACCTGCGGCGGGCCTTGCAGGAGTTTCAGGCGGATAGACCTGATCGTTGCCCACCTGATAAACTGTTTGTTCCTGATGATTGGACCAGTAGAGTCATCTCTGAGGTTCATTCTTCTGCGTTGGCAGGTCATCCTGGCATTTTTGGTACCAGGGATTTGGTGGCAAGGTCCTTCTGGTGGCCTTCCCTGTCACGAGATGTGCGAGGCTTTGTGCAGTCTTGTGACGTTTGTGCTCGGGCCAAGCCTTGTTGTTCTCGGGCTAGTGGATTGTTGTTGCCCTTGCCTATTCCTAAGAGGCCTTGGACGCACATCTCGATGGATTTTATTTCAGATCTGCCTGTTTCTCAGAAGATGTCTGTCATCTGGGTGGTGTGTGACCGTTTCTCTAAGATGGTCCATTTGGTTCCTCTGCCCAAGTTGCCTTCTTCTTCCGAGTTGGTTCCTCTGTTTTTTCAAAATGTTGTTCGTTTGCATGGTATTCCTGAGAATATCGTTTCTGACAGAGGGACCCAATTCGTGTCTAGATTTTGGCGGGCATTCTGTGCTAGGATGGGCATAGATTTATCTTTCTCGTCCGCTTTCCATCCTCAGACGAATGGCCAGACCGAGCGGATTAATCAGACCCTGGAGACATATCTGAGGTGTTTTGTGTCTGCTGACCAGGATGATTGGGTTGCTTTTTTGCCATTGGCGGAGTTCGCTCTCAATAATCGGGCCAGCTCTGCCACTTTGGTGTCCCCGTTTTTCTGTAATTCGGGGTTTCATCCTCGATTTTCCTCTGGTCAGGTGGAATCTTCGGATTGTCCTGGAGTGGATGCTGTGGTGGAGAGATTGCATCAGATCTGGGGGCAGGTGGTGGACAATTTGAGGTTGTCCCAGGAGAAGACTCAGCTTTTTGCCAACCGCCACCGTCGTGTTGGTCCTCGGCTTTGTGTTGGGGATTTGGTGTGGTTGTCTTCTCGTTTTGTCCCTATGAGGGTCTCTTCTCCTAAGTTTAAGCCTCGGTTCATCGGCCCGTATAAGATATTGGAGATTCTTAACCCTGTTTCCTTCCGTTTGGACCTCCCTGCATCCTTTTCTATTCATAACGTTTTTCATCGGTCATTATTGCGCAGGTATGAGGTACCGGTTGTGCCTTCCGTTGAGCCTCCTGCTCCGGTGTTGGTTGAGGGTGAGTTGGAGTACGTTGTGGAGAAAATCTTAGACTCTCGTGTTTCCAGACGGAGACTCCAGTATCTGGTCAAGTGGAAGGGATACGGCCAGGAGGATAATTCTTGGGTGAATGCATCTGATGTTCATGCCTCTGATCTGGTTCGTGCCTTTCATAGGGCCCATCCTGATCGCCCTGGTGGTTCTGGTGAGGGTTCGGTGCCCCCTCCTTGAGGGGGGGGTACTGTTGTGAATTTGGATTCTGGGCTCCCCCGGTGGCTACTGGTGGAATTGAACTGGTGTCTTCATCTTCTCTGTTCACCTGTTCCCATCAAGATGTGGGAGTCGCTATATAACCTTGCTGCTCTGTTAGTTGCTTGCCGGTCAACAATGTTATCAGAAGCCTCTCTGTGCTTGTTCCTGCTCCTAGACAACTACTAGATAAGTTGGACTCTTGTCCATGTTTGTTTTTGCATTTTTGTTCCAGTTCACAGCTGTAGTTTTGTTACTGTGTCTGGAAAGCTCTTGTGAACAGGAATTGCCACTCTGGTGTTATGAGTTAATGCCAGAGTTTTAAAGTAATTTCTGGATGGTGTTTTGATAGGGTTTTCAGCTGACCATGAAAGTGTCCTTTCTGTCTTCTGCTATGTAGTAAGTGGACCTCAAATTTGCTAAACCTATTTTCATGCTGCGTTTGTTATTTCATCTTAATTCACCGCCAATACATGTGGGGGGCCTCTGTCTCCTTTCGGGGTATTTCTCTAGAGGTGAGCTAGGACTAATATTTTCCTCTGCTAGCATTATTTAGTCCTCCGGCTGGTGCTGGGCATCTAGAATCAACGTAGGCATGCTACCCGGCCACTGCTAGTTGTGTGTTAGGTTTAGTTCATGGTCAGCTCAGTTTCCATCTTCCAAGAGCTAGTTCCTATATATGCTGATGCTATGATCTCTTGCCATTGAGATCATGACACTTGTTGCTATCAGCAGTTTCGGCCTACATTAGTCTAATGTGTACCTTAAAGGGGATATTCTCATCTCCAAGATCCTCTTCTAATATGCAGTAGGTGTAATAATAATATTAGCAAATACCTCCAATTATAAATGTAGTATAGTTGTTCTGATTTGCTATATCGCTGACCTTATGTGCAGAACATTGCTGTAGCTTAGGTATCCATGGTTACGATCACTCATATAATGACAGTTAGTTAGCTGTTAGTGGTCGTAACCATGTACAACCCCTGGCAAAAATTATGGAATCACCGGCCTTGGAGGATGTTCATTCAGTTGATTAATTTTGTAGAAAAAAAGCAGATCACAGACATGGCACAAAACTACAGTCATTTCAAATGGCAACTTTCTGGCTTTAAAAAACACTAAAAGAAATCAAGAACAAAAAATGTGGTAGTCAGTAATGGTTACTTTGTTTAACCAAGCATAGGGCTAAAATTATGGAATCACTCAATTCTGAGGAAACGATTATGGAATCACCCTGTAAATTTTCATACCCAAAAATAACACCTGCATCAAATTAGATCTGCTCGTTAGTCTGCATCTAAAAAGGAGTGATCACACCTTGGAGAGCTGTTGCACCAAGTGGACTGACATGAATCATGGCTCCAACACTGGAGATGTCAATTGAAACAAAGGAGAGGATTATCAAACTCTTAAAAGAGGGTAAATCATCACGCAATGTTGCAAAAGATGTTGGTTGTTCACAGTCAGCTGTGTCTAAAATCTAGACCAAATACAAACAACATGGGAATGTTGTTAAAGGCAAACATACTGGTAGACCAAGGAAGACATCAAAGCATCAAGACCGGAAGCCTAAAGCAATATGTCTCCAAAACAGGAAATGCACAACAAAACAAAAGAGGAATGAATCGGTGGAAACTGGAGTCAATGTCTGTGACCGAACTGTAAGAAACCACCTAAAGGAAATGGGATTTACATAAAGAAAAGCTAAACGAAAGCCATCATTAACACCTAAACAGAAAAAAACAAGGTTACAATGGGCTAAAGAAATGCAATCGTGGAGTGTGGATGACTGGATGAAAGTCATATTCAGTGATGAATCGCGAATCTGCATTGGGCAAGGTGATGATGCTGGAACTTTTGTTTGGTGCCGTTCCAATGAGATTTATAAAGATGGTTGCCTGAAAAGAACATGCAAATTCCCACAGTCATTGATGATATGGGGCTGTATGTCAGGTAAAGGCACTGGGGAGATGGCTGTCATTATATCTTCAAAAAATGCACAAGTTTATATTGATATTTTGGACATTTTTCTTATCCCATCAATTGAAAGGATGTTTGGGGATTATGAAATCATTTTTCAAACTGATAATGCATCCTGCCATAGAGCAAAAACTGTGCAAACATTTCTTGAAAAAAGACACATAAGCTCAATGTCATGGCCTGCAAATAGTCCAGATCTCAATCCAATTGAAAATCTTTCGTGGAAGTTGAAGAAAATGGTCCATGACAAGGCTCCAACCTGCAAAGCTGATCTGGCAACAGCAATCAGAGAAAGTTAGAGCCAGATTGATGAAGAGTACTGTTTGACACTCACTAAGTCCATGCCTCAGAGACTGCAAGCTGTTATAAAAGCCAGAGGTGGTGCAACAAAATACTAGTGATGTTTTTTTGTTTGTTTATCATGATTCCATATTTTTTTCCTCAGAATTGAGTGATTCCATAATTTTTTCCCTATGCTTGGTTAAAAAAGTAACCATTACACTGACTACCACATTTTTTGTTCTTGATTTCTTTTAGTGTTCTTAAAGCCAGAAAGTTGCCATTTGAAATAACTTTAGTTTTGTGCCATGTCTGTGATCTGCTTTTTTTCTACAAAATTAAATAACTGAATGAACATCCTCCAAGGCCGGTGATTCCATAATTTTTGCCAGGGGTTGTATACCTAAGCTGCTGCAATTCCCTGCACATGGGTTAAGCGACATACCAAATCAAAAGTACTATAGTATATTTCTAGTTGGAATTATTTACTAATATTAGTATTATTACACCTATTACATATTGGGATAGGATCTTGGAGATGGAAATTCCCCTTTAACGTTCAGATGTACAGGAGAGAATGTGTTATTTATTCACAATCATACCTCTCCATTGTAAAGTATTAGATTGTCCCCTAGAATAGGATAACTTTGTAGGCCGTTGAACAACTATGCCATTCAGCCATTAACATACATGTGTGCATTAATGTCTATGGAGATAACAAGGCAAAAAGATACTTCTGACGCTGCTTATCTCTAGAGGGAACAGAAGAATAAGATAAGAGACATTCAACATCCCTGATTAATTATCCCTACAAGAACGGATGCCCAAGGGCGTACGGTAGTCCAAAAGATTGATGATAATCCAGCTGAAAATGGTGGGAAATACAACATCTAGTGCTGATGGAATGCCAATGGTGTAGCCTTTTAAAACCTCATTCTTGCTTTTTTGGCAGATAAGATTGTACATGTGGTCCTTATTGTGATATTTGCAGCTACAGCCTACTAGCATCATTTTAGATGGTAGACATGGATAAAATTTGGTACTATCCAGTAAGACCACATGTCCCTCTTCTCAGATCATCAATATTCTTATTTATTTAGGCTGCTTTTTCTAAACTTATATTTGTAACGTTGCAGTGAATGTTGGATTTTTGTGTTCTCGCTCATGTTTTTTTTCTCTATTAAGCTGAGTACAGCAGTGGACTAATTCTTTGCGATACGAGATCAGTTTGGATTTATTTTTATCATAGTGCTGTGCTGTAATATGTTCAGTGCTATTTATCTCCCACACTGTTCTATGCACACATTGACAGAACAAGTACTCAGGGAAAATTCCCATGAAGCAATGGAGGGGGAGGCATGGAGGCTCCTGCCCGTTCCCATGGAAACCAAGTGATGCGCCAACAGAGAGGTGCAGAAGGGACATCCACCCTCCCCAAAGATCTTCAAGGACACATGCCAATTACAGCATCTGTGACTGCCTCCCCCTACAGCACATCTGCATCTAGATTAGCTCAGTGCTTTTATCCCTGTAAGCTCGGCTGGTTTATTTCTCTTGCGTATTTCTAGTTAACTGAACGCCTCACCCTTCCTGCGTAGCATGGTGTGATAAACAGCTATACTGAGCATAGATCCATTTTGTGGACTTGAAGGACTTTAAGGTCTTCACCTTTACATTGGTGCACAGTGTATGGATAATAATTATATTAAAATGGTTTCATTGGTTTTAAAAGAGAGTGAGTGGGAGGAATGGTTCCCATTTGCAAAAATGAAAATTGACCCCCTTCTTATAGCTAGTTTTTGAAGAACACAATTTCTAATTTTCAGTGTCCAGTTAAGGCAGACGAGTGCTAAATCCATAGGAAAGGTTCGCCAAGTCAATCCAGTTACGCCATTTGTGAAAGCCAGACTAGGGCAGCGTTCACTCTGCAACAGTAATCCTCTGCCCGGCATTCCGGGCGCTACTGTTGCCTACTGAGTCCTTCAACATCATGAGGTCACAACGTGATGCACGTCATGTTAAGTGACCTGGCCTCAAACAATGTCACAATGAAATAGTACGGAGCCGGGGTGCTGGCACCGATATGAACACTGCCCTGGTCCATCTGTCATTGAATTGGACTCTGGACCAGGGAATATCAAATCGTTTGACTTATTTCTAGAAGAAAGGAAAGAGAATGAGGCCAACCTGAGCTGGCAGCACACATCTCTTTTGGTTCCACACTAGTTAGTTGCAGGGCTGCATTTATGTTGCATAAATATTAAGGTGCCCATATACCTTAGATCAATGTCAGATGAATGCATGTTCAGCCTACAAATATCTCTCCAAAATCCCCAAATGCATGCATTTTTGGCTCAACTGAGTATACAAGTGATCTCAGTAGGGAGAGTGGAGTAAGCCATCATCAGACGTCTCTGATCACAGTTTATCAACTGGAAGGAAAAAAGGATCAAACATTGAAATTCAACACTCTCAATCCTTCTGTGCCCAACATCTTCAGTCAGGTGAGAGACGATCAGCCCAGTAGATCAAGATCTGGTGGGTACAGTCTACTTGTCTTCAATGAGTAAGGGTATGTGCACACGTCAGGATCTCTGGAAGAAATTTTCCTGACAAAAACCGGACATTTCTGCCAGAAATCCGCATGCATTTTTTTTCACGTTTTTGATGCGGTTTTTTTTGCATTTTTTCCCAATGCATAGAATAGCGGGAAAAACGAGAAAAAAAACACAAAATTAATGAACATGCTGCTTTTTTTACCGCGATGCTTTTTTTCGCGGAAAAAAAACGCACCATGTGCACAAAACATGCAGAATGCATTCTAAATGATAGAATGCATAATGCATGCGTTTTTGATGAGTTTTCATAGCATTTTTATAGCGAAAAAACCTGAACGGGTGCACATACCCTAAGGGGTCTTTAATCTTTCATAATTAAACACACGTATTAGTTGCATTTAGTAACATACATGGGGACTATGGATAGACTAGTTTTGATCGGTGTTGACTAAAGAGCACATAGATTTAGAAAACGGGATTCTCTTTGATGTTTTTGAATATGCCACCTTAAGCTCTATAAGCCTAGAAAAAGAGAGACTGAGTGACTCATGAGTCTGTTTTCTCTTAAGCTGGCCTTAAGAGAGATGGATGTTTGTCCAATAAGCATTAGATGGCCGTCGGACAAACAATGATCCAGCAGATCGCTTGTCCGATAGCCATCTCAGCCGACTCTCTCATACATAGGAACTCTCATTCGGCCAAGCGGTTCTGTGTTCTGTATGAGAAAGGCAGCGGCTGAAACGTCGGCTCATCTCTTGTCTCTGGGAGAATGATGTGATCATAAGTCTGAAATCGGACATGCACGATTGACATCTCCCCTGCCCATCAGTTGGCCGGCACCTCCATACACATCAGTGGGTTTGGCCGACATTAGTATAGTGTGTATGGGAGACTTTATAATGCATGGGCAGCATGTACAGCATGTACATTTGCTCTGGCATATTGGCTGATACCATGCTGTTTAACTCAACTTTCATTTTATTTCATTTTAATGAAAAGCTGAAAGGTTTTCTTAATACATTTTTCACAATAAAAAGAGCACAAAAGTAGCACAAATAGTAACTATTATTATGAAAATCAACTCTACAAAGACTTAATTGCTGACATTTACTTACCTGTCATATTACTTATTGATGACGCTACTGAAAGAGATATCTAATCAGCCAGCACAATGGGCATGAATGATTTTAGTAACAGCAGTAACTGTGACAGTTGTAAAGATGGCCCAGAGGGCGTAAATAAAACCTAAAAATGCCAATAGCAGACAATCCATGTCCCACAGAGTCCCGCAGGGTGCTTGATCAATGACTGCCAGGCATTCATTCTGCCTCTATTCTCTAGATTGTATTGTGGGGATGTCCCCTATGTGTAGTAATGTTGTCACTAGAGTTGTGAATGACTGCATTGGCACCGCGCCTGTCCTACTGGTGACAGTAAGATGTCAAATCCCCATTGTAAAAATACAAAGTGATTTGTTGTGAAAATGCCAAAAGAAGCAGCCAGAAGTGTGCAGGAAGCAGCAGGAAGAGACATTAAGCCTCAGAATAATTACCAAAGGCAACTTTGTCCTCAGATACACTCAAAAGCATCCAAGTGCTTATATAGGAGGGGGAGCAGCTGATAATAGAGGACAAACCTGACATCTACAGTATTCCAGGGACCTAGGGAGGGAAGGGACAAAGACACAAGGAAGAAAGACAAAGACCCAAATAGATAAGAAGCTGCATAGATAAATGGACCGAATTTTAAGCTCAGTATAGGAAAATAAAGGAACATTTTTGTGCAAGGCAGATTGTTTTGGAAGATGAGTTAGACCATATGCCCTGGTGTTATATGCAGCCTCCTGACTTGGCACTGTGCCCAGCTGGCACCTTTACCCTTCAGTGACCCATGGACTCTTTTGTTTATGCAGGAGATCTAGACCAAGCTGCATAACAAATTAAAGCAAAACATTAAGAAAAACTCCTTCCCCAAAGGATCAGCTACCTTATTGGTAATGCATTTAGTGTATTAAAATTGAGATCAGCCAAGGTGACATCTGCATAGATGTTCTATTTATGCTTACTTTGGTTTCTTTATGCAATCCACAATTTAGCTTTTCTTAATTATACAGGTGCATCTCACAAAATTAGAATATCATCAAAAAGTAAATCTATTTCAGTTCTTCAATACAATAAGTGAAACTCATATATTATATAGCATCATTACAGAGTGATCTATTTCAAGTGTTTATTTCTGTTAATGTTGATGATTATGGCTTACAGCCAATGAAAACCCAAAAGTCATTATATCAGTAAATTAGAATACTTTATAACACCAGTTGAAAAATGATTTTAAAATCCGAAATGTTGGCCTACTGAAATGTATATTCAGCAAATGGAATCTTCACACTAGACTTCAAGCAACGCGGATTGTCTGTCTCTCCACTCTTCCTCCAGACTCCACAATCAATGATGGTTTTGGGAGCCATATCATCTGCTGGTGTAGGTCCACTGCGTTTTATCAAGACCAAAGTCAGCGCAGACATCTACCTGGAAATTTTTAGAGCACTTCATGCTTCCCTCTGCTGACAAGCTTTTTGGAGATGGAAATTTCATTCTCCAGGACTTGGCACCTGTGCCTATTGCCAAAAGTACCAATTCCTGGTTTAAAGGGAATCTGTCACCCCAAATATCGTATATAAGATAAGGCCACGGCATCAGGGGCTTATCTACAGCATTCTGTAATGCTGTAGATAAGCCCCCGATGTAACCTGAAAGGTAAGAAAAACAGGTTATATTATACTCACCCAGGGGCGGTCCCGCTGCGGTCCGGGTCCTATGGGTGTCGCGGTCTGGGTCCGCTGCCTCCTATCTTCATATGATGACGTCCTCTTCTTGTCTTCTTACAGCGGCTCCGGCGCAGGTGTACTTTGCCCTGTTGAGGGCAGAGCAAAGTACTGCAGTGCGCAGGCGCCGCAAAAGGTCAGAGAGGCCCAGCGCCTGCGCACTGCAGCACTTTGCACTGCCCTCAACAGGGCAGACAAAGTACGCCTGCACCGGAGCTGTGGCAGGAAGACAAGAAGAGGAAGTCCTCATAAGAAGATGGGAGGCCCCGGACCGCGACGCCCATCGGACCCGGACCGCAGCAGGACCGCTCCTGGGTGAGTATAATATAACCTGTTTTTATTATCTTTCAGGTTACATCGGGGGCTTATCTACAGCATTACAGAATGCTGTAGATAAGCCCCTGATGCCAGTGGCCTTATCTCATATACAATTTTTGGGGTGACAGATTCCCTTTAAACACAACAGTATCACTATACTTGATGGGCCAGCAAACTCGCCTGACCTTAACCCCATAGAGAATCTATGGGGTATTGTCAAGAGTAGGATCAGACCCAACAATGCAGACGAGCTGAAGGCTGCTATCAAAGTAACCTGGGATTCCATAACACCTCAGCAGTGCCACAGGCTGATCACCTCCATGCCATGCCGCATTCACACAGTAATTGATGCAAAAGGAGCCCCAACCAAGTATTGAGTGCATTTACTGAACATTAGTGATGAGCATTCCGATACTGCAAGTATCGGGTATCGGACGATATTTGCAGTATCGGAATTCCGATACCGAGTTCCGATATTTTCCATATATCGGAAGTTCCCAGAATTCAAAGTGCCCGAATTCAGCCAATGGGGAATGATTAGAAGTGTGGGCACAACCTGTTCTGCATGGTGGGCATGTAACTACTGGCATGGCTGTGATTGGCTGCTGAAATGATGTCATGATGCACTATAAAAGTCGCTGCCGCCATTTTGGGCTCACTCTGCTGTGAATTCAGTTAGGGACAGGACGCTGTGTTCTGACTGAGGGCCAGTTTAGAGATAGCGATTTGCTTCATTGTGCTTTACCCAGGCTAATTTAGCAACCGCTGTGTGAGAACCTTGCTTTTGCCTTGCAGCGCTGTTCACAGCTGTCTGCAAGGTCTCTGTGTGTGTGAGTGCACATCGCTCTGTAGTCTGTCCGCAGCCACAGCCGGTTGTAGTCAGCTCAGGGTGCGTCACTGCCTCATACTGTTCTATCCATTGTCCTTTTTTGCAATTAGTGCAGCCTGCTGCACATTTTTTCAAATATTTCCTTTTAGTGGCTTTCCATCCGTATCCAGCTAAATTGTGGAAAAACACTACATAGGATAACATAGAGGAGGGTTTTTTGGCCTTGCAGCGCCGTTTACGGCTGTCTGCGTGGTCTCTGTGTGAGTGCACATCGCTCTGTAGTCTGTCCGCAGCCACAGCCGGTTGTAGTCAGCTCAGGGGTGCGTAACTGCCTCATACTGTTCTATCCATTGTCCTTTTTTGCAATTAGTGCAGCCTGCTGCACATTTTTTCAAATATTTCCTATTAGTGGCTTTCCATCCGTATCCAGCTAAATTGTGGAAAAACACTACATAGGATAACATAGAGGAGGGTTTTTTGGCCTTGCAGCGCCGTTTACGGCTGTCTGCGCGGTCTCTGTGTGAGTGCACATCGCTCTGTAGTCTGTCCGCAGCCACAGCCGGTTGTAGTCAGCTCAGGGTGCGTAACTGCCTCATACTGTTCAATCCATTGTCCTTTTTTGCAATTAGTGCAGCCTGCTGCACAGTTTTTCAAATATTTCCTATTAGTGGCTTTCCATCCGTATCCAGCTAAATTTTGGAAAAAACACTACATAGGATTACATAGAGGAGCTTTTTTGGGTCTTGCAGCGCTGTTTACGGCTCTCTGCACCGTCTGTTGTGTATCCGCTTTTTGGGCTCCCCTGGTGGTTGCTGGTGGTACTGGTGACTTGTTTGCACTTTGCTTCTTCTGTTCACCTGCTTCCATCAGTGTTTGGGAGTTTCCTATTTAGCCTTGCTCTCCAGTCATTTCCTTGCCGGTCATCATTGTAACCAGAGCCTTCGGTTGCATGTTCCTGCTACTAGTCTGCTGATCAGCTAAGTGGACTTTGTCCTTTTGTTTTGTACCTTTTGTCCAGTTTGCAGTTTTTGTAATTCTCTGTAGCTGGAAGCTCTTGCGGGCTGAAATTGCCACTCCTGTGTCATGAGTTGACACAGGAGTCTTAAAGTAATTTCAGGATGGTTTTTGAAAGGGTTTTCAGTTGACCGTGAAGTCCTCTTTTGTATCCTTCTGCTATCTAGTAAGTGGACCTCTCTTTGCTAAATCTACTTTCATACTGTGTATGTCTTTTCCTCTTAATTCACCGTTATTACATGTGGGGGGCTGCTATCATCTTTTGGGTATTTCCCTAGAGGTAAGCCAGGTCTGTTTCTTCCTCTACCAGGCGTAGTTAGTCCTCCGGCTGGCGCGTGGCATATAGGAAGCCGTAGGTATGCTCCCTGGCTACTGTTAGTTGTGTGGTAGATTTAGCTCATGGTCAACTCGAGTTTCCATCACCCGAGAGCTCGTTCGTTACTTATTTGTTTTTTACGTTCCCTTGCCATTGGGAACCATGACAGTATGACCGGCCTACAAAGTGTTAATTGTTTGGGCTGAAGCAGGAGAAAAAGAAGTGTTGAAGGGAATTTTTTTTTTTTTTCCTTTTCCTCAGAGTTTTGCTGCCTAGCCCTTAATTGCTGTCTAGCTGCTTCTTACCTCCTCTTAACCCTTGAATGGCTCTGACCTTAGCTGTTTAACATGGATGTCCAGAGTTTGGCTGCAGGTTTAAATAATCTTGCTACGAAGGTTCAAAATTTACAAGATTTTGTTATACATGCTCCTATTTCTGAACCTAAAATCCCTATACCAGAGGTGTTTTCCGGAGATAGATCTCGGTTTTTGAATTTCAAATATAATTGTAAATTATTCCTTTCTCTCAGACCTCACTCCTCAGGAGATCCTGTCCAGCAGGTTAAGATTGTAATCTCTTTGCTGCGAGGTGACCCTCAAAATTGGGCATTTTCATTGGCACCAGGGGATCCTGCGTTGCTCAATGTGGATGCGTTTTTCCTGGCTTTAGGGTTGCTTTATGAGGAACCTAATTTGGAGATTCAAGCTGAAAAAGCTTTGATAGCCCTATCTCAAGGGCAAGATGAAGCGGAGATATACTGCCAAAAATTTCGTAGGTGGTCTGTGCTTACTCAGTGGAATGAGTGCGCCTTAGCGGCAAATTTCAGAGAGGGCCTTTCTGATGCCGTTAAAGATGTTATGGTCGGGTTCCCTGCCCCTACAGGTCTGAATGAGTCCATGACAATGGCAATTCAGATTGATCGGCGTTTGCGGGAGCGCAAACCCGTGCACCATTTGGCGGTATCTTCTGAAGAGACGCCAGAGAAAATGCAATGTGACAGAGTTATGTCCAGAAGCGAGCGGCAGAATTATAGGCGTAGAAATGGCTTATGCTTCTATTGTGGTGATTCTGCTCATGTTATATCAGCATGCTCTAAGCGTACTAGGAAGGTTGACAAGTCCATTTCAATTGGCACTTTACAGTCCAAATTTATTTTGTCTGTAACCTTGATTTGTTCATTATCAGTTATTACCGTGGATGCCTATGTGGACTCGGGCGCCGCTCTGAGTCTTATGGACTGGTCCTTTGCCAGGCGCTGTGGGTTTGATTTAGAGCCTCTGGAAGTCCCTATACCTCTGAAGGGTATTGATTCTACACCTTTGGCTTGTAATAAACCACAGTTCTGGACGCAAGTGACTATGCGTATGACTCCAGACCATCAGGAGGTGATTCGCTTCCTTGTGTTGTACAATTTACATGATGTTTTGGTGCTTGGATTACCATGGTTACAGTCTCATAACCCAGTCCTTGACTGGAAGGCTATGTCTGTGTTAAGCTGGGGATGTCGGGGGGCTCATGGGGACACTCCTATGGTGTCCATTTCATCATCTATTCCATCTGAGATTCCGGCATTTTTGTCTGATTATCATGATATTTTTGAAGAGCCTAAGATTGGTTCACTCCCTCCTCACAGGGATTGTGATTGCGCCATAGATCTGATTCCTGGCAGTAAATTTCCAAAGGGTCGTTTGTTTAACCTATCTGTACCTGAACATGCTGCTATGCGCGAGTATATTAAGGAGTCCCTGGAAAAGGGACATATTCGTCCTTCTTCATCACCTTTAGGAGCCGGTTTTTTCTTTGTCTCTAAAGAGGATGGCTCTCTGAGGCCTTGTATTGATTATCGTCTCCTGAATAAAATTACAGTCAAATATCAGTATCCGTTGCCTTTGCTGACTGATTTGTTTGCTCGCATAAGGGGGGCTAAGTGGTTCTCTAAGATTGATCTTCGTGGGGCGTATAATTTGGTGCGAATTAAGCAGGGGGATGAGTGGAAGACCGCATTTAATACGCCTGAGGGCCATTTTGAGTATTTGGTAATGCCTTTCGGCCTTTCTAATGCACCTTCTGTCTTTCAGTCCTTGATGCATGATATTTTCCGGGAATGTTTGGATAAATTTATGATTGTGTACTTGGATGATATTTTGATTTTTTCTGATGACTGGGAGTCTCATGTTCAGCAGGTCAGGAGGGTTTTTCAGGTTTTGCGGGAGAATTCTTTGTGTGTAAAGGGTTCAAAGTGTGTTTTTGGGGTTCAAAAAATTTCATTTTTGGGGTATATTTTTTCCCCTTCTTCTATTGAGATGGACCCTGTCAAGGTTCGGGCTATTTACGACTGGACGCAGCCTACTTCTCTGAAGAGTCTCCAGAAATTCTTGGGCTTTGCTAATTTTTATCGTCGATTTATAGCTGGTTTTTCTAGCGTTGCTAAACCTCTGACGGATTTGACTAAAAAGGGTGCTGGTGTTGCCAATTGGTCCCCTGCTGCCGTGGAGGCCTTTCGGGAGCTTAAGCGCCGCTTTTTGTCTGCCCCTGTGTTGCGCCAGCCTGATGTTTCTCTTCCCTTTCAGGTTGAGGTCGATGCTTCCGAGATCGGAGCGGGGGCGGTTTTGTCGCAGAAAAGTTCCGACTGCTCAGTGATGAGACCTTGTGCGTTCTTTTCGCGAAAATTTTCGGCCGCCGAGCGAAACTATGATGTTGGTAATCGGGAGCTTTTGGCCATGAAGTGGGCATTTGAGGAGTGGCGTCATTGGCTTGAGGGTGCCAGACATCAGGTGGTAGTTTTGACTGATCACAAGAATTTAATTTATTTGGAGTCTGCCAGGCGCCTGAATCCTAGACAGGCACGTTGGTCATTGTTCTTTTCCCGGTTTAATTTTGTGGTCTCGTACTTACCGGGTTCTAGGAATGTGAAAGCAGATGCTCTTTCTAGGAGTTTTGAGCCTGACTCTCCTGGGAATTCTGAACCTGCTGGTGTCCTTAAGGATGGAGTGGTTTTGTCTGCTGTCTCTCCAGATTTGCGACGTGCTTTGCAAGAATTTCAGGCGGATAGACCTGATCGTTGTCCGTCTGGTAGACTCTTTGTTCCTGACGAGTGGACCACTAGAGTCATCTCGGAAGTTCATTCTTCTACTCTGGCAGGTCATCCGGGAATTTTTGGCACCAGAGATTTGGTGGCTAGATCCTTCTGGTGGCCTTCCCTGTCTCGAGATGTGCGTGTTTTTGTGCAGTCTTGCGATGTGTGTGCTCGGGCCAAGCCTTGTTGTTCTAGGGCTAGTGGGTTGTTGTTGCCCTTGCCTATACCGAAGAGGCCTTGGACGCACATCTCTATGGACTTTATCTCGGATCTCCCTGTTTCTCAGAAGATGTCTGTCATCTGGGTGGTGTGTGACCGTTTTTCTAAAATGGTTCATTTGGTGCCATTGCCTAAGTTGCCTTCCTCATCTGAGTTGGTCCCTCTGTTTTTTCAAAATGTGGTTCGCTTGCATGGTATTCCGGAAAACATCGTTTCTGACAGGGGTACCCAGTTCGTGTCTAGATTTTGGCGGGCAGTCTGTGCCAGGTTGGGCATTGATTTGTCCTTTTCGTCTGCATTTCATCCTCAGACCAATGGCCAGACGGAGCGAACTAATCAAACTTTGGAGACTTATTTGAGGTGTTTTGTGTCTGCGGATCAGGATGATTGGGTTGCCTTTCTGCCGTTGGCGGAGTTTGCTCTTAATAATCGGGCTAGTTCTGCCACTTTGGTTTCTCCTTTCTTTTGCAATTCAGGGTTTCATCCGCGTTTTTCATCTGGTCAGGTTGAGTCTTCGGATTGTCCTGGAATGGATGCGGTGGTGGATCGGTTGCATCGGATTTGGGGACAAGTGGTGGATAATTTGGAATTGTCCCAGGAGAGGACTCAGCAGTTTGCTAACCGTCGTCGTCGTGTTGGTCCCCACCTTCGCGTTGGGGACTTGGTGTGGTTGTCTTCCCGTTTTGTCCCTATGAGGGTTTCTTCTCCCAAATTTAAGCCTCGGTTTATTGGTCCTTATAGGATTTTGGAGATTCTTAACCCTGTTTCCTTTCGTTTGGACCTCCCGGCATCTTTCGCGATCCATAATGTATTCCATCGGTCGTGTTGCGGAGATATGAGGTACCGGTGGTTCCTTCTACTGAACCTCCTGCTCCTGTGCTGGTGGAGGGTGAATTGGAGTACGTCGTGGAGAAGATCTTGGACTCCCGTATTTCCAGACGGAGACTTCAATATCTGGTTAAATGGAAAGGCTATGGTCAGGAAGATAATTCTTGGGTAACTGCCTCTGATGTTCATGCCTCGGATTTGGTTCGTGCCTTTCATAGGGCTCATCCAGATCGCCCTGGCGGTTCTTGTGAGGGTTCGGTGCCCCCTCCTTAAGGGGAGGGTACTGTTGTGTATCCGCTTTTTGGGCTCCCCTGGTGGTTGCTGGTGGTACTGGTGACTTGTTTGCACTTTGCTTCTTCTGTTCACCTGCTTCCATCAGTGTTTGGGAGTTTCCTATTTAGCCTTGCTCTCCAGTCATTTCCTTGCCGGTCATCATTGTAACCAGAGCCTTCGGTTGCATGTTCCTGCTACTAGTCTGCTGATCAGCTAAGTGGACTTTGTCCTTTTGTTTTGTACCTTTTGTCCAGTTTGCAGTTTTTGTAATTCTCTGTAGCTGGAAGCTCTTGCGGGCTGAAATTGCCACTCCTGTATCATGAGTTGACACAGGAGTCTTAAAGTAATTTCAGGATGGTTTTTGAAAGGGTTTTCAGTTGACCGTGAAGTCCTCTTTTGTATCCTTCTGCTATCTAGTAAGTGGACCTCTCTTTGCTAAATCTACTTTCATACTGTGTATGTCTTTTCCTCTTAATTCACCGTTATTACATGTGGGGGGCTGCTATCATCTTTTGGGTATTTCCCTAGAGGTAAGCCAGGTCTGTTTCTTCCTCTACCAGGCGTAGTTAGTCCTCCGGCTGGCGCGTGGCATATAGGAAGCCGTAGGTATGCTCCCTGGCTACTGTTAGTTGTGTGGTAGATTTAGCTCACGGTCAACTCGAGTTTCCATCACCCGAGAGCTCGTTCGTTACTTATTTGTTTTTTACGTTCCCTTGCCATTGGGAACCATGACAACCGTCTCTGTGTGAGTGCATATCGCTCTGTAGTCTGTCCGCAGCCACAGCCAGTTGTAGTCAGCTCAGGGTGCGTCACTGCCTCATACCGTTCCATTGTCTGTTTCTCAATTAGTGCAGCCTGCTGCACATTTTTTCAAATTTATCCTATTAGTGGCTTTCCCTCCGTATCCTGCTAGATTGTGGATAGGATATATAGGATTACATAGAGGAGCTTGTTTTGGCCTTGCAGTGCCGTTCACGGCTGTCTGCACGGTCTGTGTGTGAGTGCAGCTCACTCTGTAGTCAGTTCTGCAAAAAAAAAAAAATTTATAAAGTTCACCAAACACACCACTTTACAGTTGTGTAGGCAACATTAGCTCATACTAAAGTCTAGTCCACACTTTAGAAAATTAGTGTTTCTTATACCTGTTAGGAGCTTTTCCGGAATAAGCACACTAAGCCCTTAGTACTTTTCTGCTTATCTTTATCAGTCAACCAAGATGAAGAAGGCAGGGAGTAAGGCACGTGAGCGTGGGCGTGGAGCAGGGAGAGGACGTGGGGATTCTGTGCCTGCTGCGGGCACCGGTGACTCATCATCACCCAGTTTCAGCAGGGAACAGTCCTTCATGCGCAGCTTTGTAGGAGATCGCCCTACACCGCTGCTGCGTGAAGAACAAATTGAAGCCGTTGTCGGATGGATGGCAGCTAACGTATCAACTTCAATTAGTGCCACATCCTCTCAGGCACAGAGCACTGGAGAGCACCCATCTGTCTCTTCACCACCTGCCAAATTACCCAGGCAGTCAGAGAGCCCAGGACAGGAGCCATCTCTACTTCTGTTCTCTGAATCTCTTGGCTTGGAAACAGGGGGCCAGCCAAGCAGCATTGGAGAAATGGAAGAAAAGACAGTATGCAGTGATGCCCAACAGATTTGTCTCTCTGACTCTGAAGAGACGGGTGGGCCAGTGCCTCCGGTCAGCACACCTCAGTACGCATCTGATGATGAGACTCAGGTGCCATTTTCATGTGCGTACTGTGCTGCCGAGACTACCCAGGAGAAGCAGTTGGTGGAAGAGGGGAGTGTAGATGATGAGGTCCTTGATCCATCATGGCGTGAGGTACAGAAAGGTGGTGGGAGCAGCTCTGAGGAAGAGATTCCCCGAACGGCCCAAAGAGGGAGAGGGAGGGGGAAGACTGCGGAGCCTGTAGCCTCCACTTTGGCACCTGTTAGAAGCATGCCTCTTCCAAAAGCCAAAACTGGCGCTCCCAAGACATGCAGTGCCTGGTCCTTTTTTGACACAGTTGCAGATGACATTTGCTTTGTCAAATGCAAGGTGTGTTATCAGAAAGTCAAAAGAGGGAGAAATGTCAGCAACCTCAATACCACAAATATGTGGAAACATGTGTGGACCAGGCATGCGGTGGAATTACAAAAACACACTGAAGACCTAGGCCAACCTACAGCGGCACCTACCACCTCTTCAGCTCGTGTTGTTGCCTCTTCCTCCAGCTCACACACAGCTGGTTCGGCTTCCTCCCAGAATCGCCATGGAAGAACTTCTGGCACTGTTGTCCAGAGACCCAGTGTAATTCCACCCACAGCACCACGTTCCCAGTCATCCTCACACTCCCAGCCCAGTCTACAGCCATCGGTAGCACAGGCATGGGAGAAAAGGAGGCCATTCTCGGCAAACCACCCCCGAGCACAGGCTCTGAATGCAGGCATTGCAAAACTACTGTCCCTTGAAATGCTGTCATTCAGGCTGGTGGAGACTGAGCTTCCGTAACTTGATGGCATTGGCAGTCCCACAATACAATGTGCCCAGCCGCTTTTATTTCAGCAGGCAAGCCGTCCCTGCCCTGCACAAGCATGTGGAGGGACACATAAAACATGCGCTACTGAACGCCGTCAGTAGCAAGGTCCACCTCACCACCGATGCGTGGACCAGTCACCAAGGACTGGGCAATACCTTTCCCTCACTGCCCATTAAGTTAATGTTGTTGAGCCGGGTACAGATCATGCGAGTGGCACAGGACATGTTCTGCCAACTCCAAGGATTGCAGAAATCCAGTCTGTACGCATTGACTCCTCATACACAAGTTCCTCAGAATCATCGCTGCAGGAGCCGTCACAGTCCACCTCCACATGGACCCGTGAACGTTTACCTGTTACGACTGATATGAGCACAGCCATGGCAAAACGTCAACAGGCCGTCTTGAAATTAATTTCTTTGGGGAATTGAAGCCACACAGCGCAGGAGCTCTGGAATGCCATCAAGCAGGAGAGCGACGTGTGGTTTGTGCCAGCGAATCTCCAGCCAGGCATGGTAGTGTGTGACAATGGCCGAAATCTGGTGGCAGCTCTGGGCCTAGGCAACCTCACTCACATCCTATGTCTGGCACATGTGCTCAACTTGGTCGTGCAGAGTTTTTTGAGGGACTACTGGGATCTTGATGCACTGCTGCACAAGGTCCGCCTAGAGTGTGCTCACTTGCGGCGTTCCAGCATGGCAAGATCGCGCATTGCAGCTCTGCAGCGCTGATTCCGCCTTCCGGAACATCGCATCATATGTGACCTACCCACCAGGTGGAATTCCACGTTACATATGTTGGAGCGGTTGTGTGAGCAGCAGCAAGCAGTAATGGAGTACCAGCTGCATCAGGCGCAAAGAAGTCGCACTGCGCGCCGTTCAGACTTCACAACCACTGAGTGGGCCACTATGAAGGACGTCTGCCAGGTTTTGCGTTCCTTTGATGATTCCACGCGGATGGTGAGTGCAGATGATGCACTAGTCAGCATGACTGTCCCCCTTATCTACCTGCTTCAACAAACACTGCAAGCGCTAAGGGATGATGTTGTGGAAGAGGTGGAGGATGAGGAGTCACCAATTCCATCAGCTTCTGGACAGTCAGCGCTACGTGGTTCGTCACAAAGGCCTAGGCAGGGGACACTTTGTGAGGAGGATGAGGAGGAGTCAATGGAGGAGGAAGACATCGGTCCGGAGGAGGGAGTTACACAATTCTCCAATAGTTAGTGTGTAGAGCGAGGGTGGGGTGATGCAGAGCAGGCAGAGATCATGCCTCATGCAGGGGACAGCGCTTCTTGGCCAGTTGGCAGTCTGCAGCACATGGTTGATTACATGCTGCAGTGCCTGAGAAAGAACCGCCGCATCGCCCACATTCTCAACACGGCTGATTATTGGGTGTACACCCTCCTAGATCCTCGCTACCGGGACAACTTACAAAGTCTCATAACACCGTTGAACCGGGAGCGGAAAATGCGGGAGTACCAAGACACACTGGTGAATTCCATCATCTTCTCCAGTCCAACTGAGAGCAGTGCTGCTAGTGCTTTACAAAGCAGCTCAGTGCGTCGAGGCAGTGGAGGAGGCTCTGCACAAAGAGGGAGCAGAAGCAGGGCCTCAGCACAAGGCAAGACTAGTATGGCCCAACTGTGGCACAGTTTTGTGTGCCCGCCACAAATGTCTACACCATCACAGGCGGCTCCAGTCAGCAGGAGGCAACGTTTTCATCAAATGGTGACAGACTACATGTCTTGCCCTATTACTGTACTCCCAGATGGCTCTTCCCCCTTCAAGTTTTGGGTCTCTAAGCTGGATACATGGCCAGAGCTAAGCCAGTATGCATTGGAGGTGCTGGCTTGCCCTGCTGCTAGTTTATTATCGGAACGCATCTTTAGTGCTGCAGGTGGTGTACTAACAGACCGTTGCATGCGACTATCCTCCGATAACGTTGATTGGCTTACTTTTCTGAAAGAGCCAGGCCTGGATCTCGCAGGAATTTGCCACTCTTCTTCCAGATTAAATAATTGGTTGTCTACAGTATCCAGGTCTCATGTTGCGTTCATGTTTCTACCACCTGAATTGTAATCCCTGGGCTCCAACACCGCCAGTTGATGCTCAGAAATGCCGTCTGCACAGTCAAAACACATGACCCAGTGTTATTGGGTTTCAGTAACGTCAGCTGATCCCCAGCTGTGTATCCGGCAATGTGTCCTGCGACCGCCACGCTGACACAACAACTGAAATTTAAGGGAACGTGTCCCCCCCCAGGCGTTTGTTACTGAAAGAGCCACCTTGTGCAGCAGTAATGCTGCACAAGGAAAAGGTAGCTCTTTTAGTTTTGCTCCTTGCACATGCTGAACTTAACACATAAAATGTGTCCCCTGATACCGTAAAACCATACCAGAGGTGGAACTTTCCTTCGTAATGGAACGCAGCACAGCCGTCATCCCTACCCCCTTGGCGCCATGCGCCGCCTCCTTAGCGTTGTTTGAATCTGTCCCGTAGCCTGCGCTGTTATGTTCAACGTTGGCCATGCGCTGTTTGCGCTGCCTGTCTTCTGACATCATTTGGTGTCAGGCGGACTGGGCCTGTGCGGCCGCGCTGCCCGGGATCTCGCCTCGCAGTCTCTTCTGATTTAATCATACTGCGGGCCTGGGATCCATGGGCATGCGCAGTGCATATCTTCACCTCAGGCTCTCACTCATCTCCCTCCGCCTTCTTCAGACTGGGCGCCGTCAGCTGATCCCTAATAGCATGCCACGGCCGTGACGCCGCACAGTCTGAAGAAGCCAAAAGGAGGTGAGTGAGAGGCAAAGATATGCACTGCGCATGCCCATGGATCCCAGGCCCGCAGTGTGATTACATTAGACGACACTGCGAGGTGGGATCTCGGGCAGCGCGGCCGCACCAGCACAGCCCACCTGACACCAAATGATGTCAGAAGACGGGCAGCGCTAACTGCGCATGGCCAAGGTTGAACATAACAGTGCAGGCTCGGTGACAGATTCAAACAACGCTGAGGAGGCGGCGCACGCCGCCAAGGGGGTAGGAATAACGGCTGTGCTGTGTCCCATCATGAAGGAAAGTCCCACCTCCGGGACGATTTCACGGTATCAGGGGACACATTTTATAAGTGTTTAGTTCTGCGTTTGCAAGTAGCATAATTAAGAGAGCCACCTTTTCCTTTTGCAGCATTAGTGCTGCACAAGTTGGCTCTTTCAGCTACAAATGCCTGCGGGGGTTAAAGGTTCCCTTTCAACTTGCTCCAATTAGGCCTCAGCCTACACTCTGCCCCCCTTGCTTTCCCTGGGCTTCAACACCGCCAGTTGCTGCCCGGAAGTGCTGTCTGCACAGTTAACAGTTGCTCCTCTGTTTTTGGGGTTCAGTTATGCCAGCTGCTCCCCAGCAGTGTTGCGGCAATAACTCTAGCCTGCTCCTCCTGCTTACCCTGGGCTTCAACACCGCCAGTTGCTGCCCGGAAGTGCTGTCTGCACAGTTGCTCCTCTGTTTTTGGGGTTCAGTAACGTCAGCTGATCCCCAGCTGTGTATCCGGCAATGTGTCCTGCGACCACCACGCTGACACTCCATCAGATATAAAACTGCCTGCAGTGCAGGCTTCGGCCTACACTCTGCTCCTCCTGCTGACCCTGGGTTCCAACACCACCAGTTGGTGCTCGGAAGTGCTGTTTGCACAGAGAAAAACACTTGCTCCTGTGTTAGTGGGGTTCAGTAACGTCAGCTGTTCCCCTGCTGTGTATCCGGCAATGTGTCCAGCGACCGCCACGCGGACACTCCATCAGATATAAAACTGCCCCGAGTGCAGGCTTCGGCCTACACTCTGCTCCTCCTGCTGACCCTGGGTTCCAACACCACCAGTTGGTGCTCGGAAGTGCTGTTTGCACAGAGAAAAACACTTGCTCCTGTGTTAGTGGGGTTCAGTAACGTCAGCTGATCCCTGCTGTGTATCCGGCAATGTGTTCTGCGACCGCCACGCTGACACCACAACACAAATTAAAGGGAACCTGTCCCCCCACAGGTGTTTGTAACTAGAAGAGCCACCTTGTACAGCAGTAATGCTGCATTTTTACAAGGTGGCTCATTTAGTTATTCTCCTTACACACATTGAACTAAACAAGTATAAAATGTGTCACCTGATACCGTTAAACCATCCCTGAGGTGTGACTTTCCTTTGTAATACACGCAGCAACCCCCTTTGCGCCGCGCGCCGCCTCCTCAGCGTAGTTTGAATCTGCCCCGGAGCCTGCGCTGTTATGTTCAACCTTAGCCATAAGCAGTTAGCTCTGCCAATCTTCTGACATCATTGGTTGTCAGGTTGGCTGCGCATGTGCGGCCGCCCTGCCCGAGATAACGCCCAGCAGTGTCTTATTTATTCTCACTGCGGGGGTGTGATTCATGGGCATGCACAGTGCATATCTTCGCCTCTCACTCATCTCCTTCTGCCTTCTTCAGACTGTGCAGCTTCACGGCCGTGGCATGCGATAAGGGATCAGCTGACGCCACACAGTCTGAAGCAGGTGTAAGGACATGAGTGAGAGGCGAACATATTTACTGCGCAAGGCCATGAATCCCAGCCCCGCAGTGTGAATAAATCAGAAGACACTACGGGGCTGGGATTCATGGGCATGCGCAGTGCATATCTTCGCCTCTCACTCATCTCCTTCCGCCTTCTTCAGACTGTGCGGCTTCACGGCCGTGGCATGCGATAGGGGATCAGCTGACGCCGCAAAGTCTGAAGCAGGTGTAAGGACATGAGTGAGAGGCGAACATATTTACAGCGCAAGTCCATGAATCCCAGCCCCGCAGTGTGAATAAATCAGAAGACACTGCGGGGCTGGGATTAATGGGCAGCGCGACCGCACCGGCTGACATCAAATGATCTCAGAAGATGGGCAGCGCTAACTGCGCATGCCCGAGGAATAACACAACAGCGCAGACTCCGGTACACCAAAAAACAACGCTCAGGAGGCTGCGTCCAGCACCAAGGGGGTATTTTTGACAGCTGTGCTGTGGCTCATTAAGAAGGAAAGTCCCGCCTCTGAGACGGTTTCACGGTATAAGGGGCAAAATTTTATAAGTGTTTCATTCAGCGTGTGCAAGGAACATAATTAAAAGAGCCACCTTTTCCTTGTGCAGCATTACTGCTGCACAAGGTGGCTCTTCTAGTTAGTAACGCCTGGGGGGTTTAAAGGTTCCCTTTCAATTTGCTCCAATTAGGCTTCGGCCTACACTCTGCTCCCCCTGCTGACCCTGGGCTCCAACACCGCCAGTTGGTGCCCGGGAGTGAAGGCTGCACAGAGAAAAACACTCTCCACTGTGTCAGTGGAGTTCAGTAATGCCAGCTGTTCCCCTGCTGTGTAGCCGACAATGTGTCCTGCGACCGCCACGCAGACACAACAACAGATATTAAACTGCCTCGAGTGCAGGCTTCGGCCTACACTCTGCTCCTCCTGCTGACCCTGGGCTCCAACACCGCTAGTTGCTGCTCAGAAGTGCTGTTTGCACAGTCAACACTTGCTGCCGTGTTATTGGGTTTCAGTAACGTCAGCTGATCCCCAGCTGTGTATCTGGCAATGTGTCCTGCGACCGCCACGCTGACAATCCAACAGATGTTAAACTGCCATGAGTGCAGGCTTCGGCCTACACTCTGCTCCCCCTGCTGACCCTGGGCTCCAACACCGCTAGTTGGGGCTGTAGGAAGACAATCTTGAATCGGTCCCCCTGGTTCCAGTTCCATCAGCTGGTTCCGGACAGAGCCTTTGGCTTAGGTGCCTCCTTCTGGGTAATCCGAGTTCCACCAACGTCAGGTGGTCCTTGGTAGTGCTTTCTGGCACGGGTACCTGCTGCTTAGTAACCGGGTTCCAGTAATGTCAGCTGGTCCTCGGTAGTTCCATTGGTTCTTGTACCTTTGGCTACCCATCCGGGTTCCAGTACCGTCAGCTGGTTCTCGGCAGCGTCTTTTGCTCTTGTACCTTCTGCTCCCCATCCTGGTTCCAGTACCGTCAGCTGGTTCCGGGCAGAGCCTTTGGCTTAGGTGCCTCCTTCTGGGTATCCGAGTTCCACCAACGTCAGGTGGTCCTTGGTAGTGCTTTCTGGCACGGTTACCTCCTGCTTAGTAACCAGATTCCAGTAACGTCAGCTGGTCCTCGGTAGTTCCATTGGCTCTTGTACCTTCGGCTACGCATCCGGGTTCCAGTACCATCAGCTGGTTCTCGGCAGTGTCTTTTGCTCTTGTACCTTCTGCTCCCCATCCTGGTTCCAGTACCGTCAGCTGGTTCCGGGCAGAGCCTTTGGCTTAGGTGCCTCCTTCTGAGTATCCGAGTTCCACCAACGTCAGGTGGTCCTTGGTAGTGCTTTCTGGCACGGGTACCTGCTGCTTAGTAACCGGGTTCCAGTAACGTCAGCTGGTCCTCGGTAGTTCCATTGGCTCTTGGACCTTCAGGTAGCCATCCGGGTTCCAGTTCCATCAGCTGGTTCTCGGCATTTTCTCAGCCTTCTTGTACCTTCTGCTACATTTCCAAGTTCAAGACCCTAAAGACAATGACCCGGAAGACCACCCGTAAGATGACGACGACACCAGAGACGACAACCCCTGAGACGACGACCCTGGAGACGACGACCCTGAAGACCACCCCGATGACGACCCTGGAGATGATGACCCTGAAGACCACCCCAATGACGACGATTACCCCAGAGACGACGACCCTGGAGACGACGACCCGGAAGATACTCTGCTCCCCCTGCTGACCCTGGGCTCCAACACCGCTAGTTGGGGCTGTAGGAAGACAATCTTGAATCGGTACCCCTGGTTCCATTACCATCAGCTGGTTCCGGGCAGAGCCTTTGGCTTAGGTGCCTCCTTCTGGGTAATCCGAGTTCCACCAACGTCAGGTGGTCCTTGGTAGTGCTTTCTGGCATGGGTATCTGCTGCTTAGTAACCGGGTTACAGTAACGTCAGCTGGTCCTCGGCCCACCCCGATGATGACGATGACCCCAGAGACAACGACCCTGGAGACGACGACCCGAAAGACCGAGAAGCAGAAAAACAAGAAGCTGCAGAACAAAGAGCAGAAGAACATTAAGCATAAGACTAAACATTAGAGCAAAAGATATTATCTAAATTATAAGCAGAAGAAGACTAAGCAGTGTATGGGGCTGAGTCCGTTCCTCCTCGTGGTGCCCCTGGATAAAGCCTGCTGCTGCAGGCCAAACTGAATGCGGACAAATCCTGTTGTAACTCTTTTGTGACAGGCAGAACGGAAGGTGTAATCTTCAAACTTTTATAGATAACAACTACAGGAATGCCTGTCACAAATAAGAATATAATGAAGAAGTAGAATATGAAGAAGAATAATAGTTGACTAAAAAGAATATGAAGAATGTAACAAAAAAGAATAATAGGAAGAAGGTGAAGAAGAAGAAGAAGAAGATGAATAAGGTGAAGAAGAAGTTGATGTAAAAGATGCTGCTGCTGAGGATGATGAATAAGAAAGTGTCGGAGAAGTAAAAAAGAAGATGAAGAGCATGGAATTAGTGAAACATCAATATTTGACAAAATATAAAAAAATCTTAACATAGTCAATATCTTTGTAACTCCAAACGTCTTAAAAAAAAAAATTAATTCCTGTTATTCCATTTGATTGGGCTAAACCTCTATGCCTTTAATTTGTTCTCCACCTCCCCCAATACATCCTACATTATTCTTAGTTGTTTTCCTTCATGTTGAATGAACCTACAAGGAAAGAAAGGGTTTATTTTAATTCTTATATTTTTGTCCCATTGACTTGCATTGGTATCGGGTATCGGAATCGGCGATATCCGATATTTTTCGAATATCGGCCGATCCAATCCGATACCGATATTTTCAAATATCGGAAGGTATCGCTCAACACTACTGAACATACATTTCAGTAGGCCAACATTTCAGATTTTAAAATCATTTTTCAAGCTAGTAAAGTATTCTAATTTACTGAGATAATGACTTTTGGGTTTTCATTGGCTGTAGGCCAGAATCATCAACATAAACAGAAATAAAGACTTGAAATAGATCACTCTCTAATGACTCTATATAACATAGTGGGGGAAAAAGTATTTAGTCAGCCGCCAATTCTGCAAGTTCTTCCACTTAAAAAGATGAGCGAGGACTGTAATTGACATCATAGGTAGACCACAACTATGAGAGTCAAAATGAGAAAACAAATCCAGAAAATCACCTTGTCTGGTGGAAAATAAGTATTTGGTCATTAACAAAAGTTCATCTCAATATTTTGATATATATCCTTTGTTGGCAATGACAGAGGTCAAACGTTTCCTGTAAGTCTTCACAAGATTGGCATACACTGTTAGTGGTATGTTGGCCCATTCCTCCATGCTGATCTCCTCTAGAGCAATGATGTTTTGGGCCTGTCTCTGGGCAACACGGACTTTCAACGCCCTCCAAAGGTTTTCTATGGGGTTGAGATCTGGAGACTGGCTAGGCCACTCCAGAACCTTCATATGCTTCTTATGAAGCCACTCCTTCGCTGCCCTTGTGGTGTGCTTGGGATCATTATCATGCTGAAAGACCCATCCACGTTTCATCTTCAATGCCCTTGCTGATAGAAGGAGGTTTGCACTCAAAATCTCATGATACATGGCTTCATTCATTCATTCATGTACATGGATCAGTCGTCCTGGTGCCTTTGCAGAGAAACAGCCCCAAAGCATGATGTTGCCACCCATGTTTCACAGTAGGTATGGTGTTGTTTGGATGCAACTAAGCATTCTGTCTCCTCCAAACACAACGAGTTTTGTTTTTACCAAACAGTTCTACTTTGGTTTCATCAAACCATATGACATTCTCCCAATACTCTTCTGGATAATCCAAATACTCTCTAGCAAACTTCAGATCGACCCGGACATGTACTGAATTAAGCAGGGAACACGTCTGGCACTGCAGGATCTGAGTCCCTGGCGGCGTAGTGTGTTACTGATGCTAGCCTTGGTTACAGTGGTCCCAGCTCTATGCAGGTCATTCACTAGGTCCCCCGTGTGGTTCTGGGATTTTTGCTCACCGTTCTTGTGATCATTTTGACCCCACAGGGTGGGATCTTGCATGGAGCCCCAGATCGAGGGAGATTATCAATGGTCTTGTATGTCTTCCATTTTCTTATTATTGCTCCCACAGTTGATTTCATCACATCAAGCTGCTTGCCTATTGCAGATTCAGCCTTCCCAGCCTGGTGCAGGGCCATAATCATCAACATTAACAAAAATAAACACTTGAAATAGATCACTCTGTTTATAATGACTCTATATAATATATGGGTTTCACTTTTTGTATTGAAGAACTGAAATAAATTAAATTTTTGATGATATTCTAATTTTGTGAGAAGCACCTGTATGTTTTATTATTTGTTATTACTAGTATATCTAGGAGACCTGTAGCATAGTTAGATAGCTTGCAAGACTCAAAAAAGACAAACGTTCATGCAGCTTCACCCATGGTCCAGCAATGTTAATCCAGAGGAAGGCAAACTTCACCTGAGGCAAAAAGCAACCTTCCTTCCTTACAAATATGGAAATCAGAGTAAATCCCTGGATTAACAATCTATTTTGAGTAATCTAGTTACCAAAACTTGTAATATTATTGCACTCAAGAAAAGCATCCAGGCCCCTATTAATTCTATAAGAAGTTCGTCGGACTTAGGTCCATAATATTACTGCTCTTACCGTAAAGAAACTTATTTTATATCATACTGGGTCTTTCTGGTACAGTGATGCTCAAAGCCGAGCACAATATTTTATGTAATGCGTGAGTAGTCATTTCTAAAGTGGTAGAACATAATAATACGCCAATGTCGGACACCCTCCCTTTGATGCCCCATTCAAAATAAAACAATAAAAAAAATCAAGCATACACATATTTGGTATTGCCAAGTTCAGAATTGCCCGATCTATCAATATAAAAAAAAAAAACAGATCGCTAAACGGCGTAAAGAGAAAAAAAGTCAAAACGCCAGAACTGCGGGGTTTTTTGTCCTTGCAACATTGCATTAAAAGATCGTATCTGCACCAAAATGGTATCTTAAAAAATGTCAGCTCGGCAAAAAATAAGCCCTCACCCAACTCGAGATCACGAAAAATGGAGACGCTACGGGTATCGGAAAATGGCACCATTTTTTCTTAACAAAATTTGGAATTTTTTTTCACCACTTAGTTAAAAAAGAAACTAGACATGTTTGGTGTCTATGAACTCGAAATGACCTAGAGAATGATAATTGCAGGTCAGTTTTAGCATTTAGTAAACATAGTAAAAAAGCAAAACAAAAAACAATTGTGGAATTGCACTTTTTTGCAATTTCACCACACTTGGAATTTTTTTCCTGTTTTCCAGTACATGACATGTTAAAACCAATGCTGCTGTTCAACAGTACAACTCAACCCACAAAAAACAAGCCCTCACATGGCCATATTAACCAAAATATAAAAAAGTTATAGCTCTGGGAAGAAGGGGAGCAAAAAATGAAAGCACAAAAACAAAAATACCTCCGGTCATGAGGTTTAAGGAGCTGTAAAATTTCTGTTTAGTACTCTTTGTGTGCTGTATGTGACAACAATCTTTAGTATAATCATATAGCTGGCCTGAGTGTTTTCTTTCTGAAAAAGAAAAATATCCAAACCCAGCATTATTTTGCAAAAGTCTAAGTCAAATCTGCCAAGAGTATGTAGCAAAATGTGTTTTGGTTACATGAGACCAAAGTTGAAGTTTTTAGCCATAATTCTAAAAAATATGTTTAGCTCAAAGCCAACACTCACCAAATGAACACCATACCCATAATGAGGCATGGTGGAGGCAGCATTATTCTGTGGGGCTGTTTTTGGCAGATGGAACTGGGCCTTTAGTCAGGGTGGAGAGAATTATGAACAGTTGCAACTATCAATCAATTTTTCATTAAAATCTTAAGGCTTCAGCCAAAAAGCTGAAAATGAAGAGGAATTACATTTTTCAGCAAGACAAGGAGCACACCTAAACACACCTCCAAAGCAATAAAATATGGCTTTGCCAGAAGATCCGAGTTTTCAAATGGCACAGCCAGAGCCCAAAATCTAATTGAAAATCTATGGGATGACCTGAAGAGGGTGCTGCACACAAGAGATACTCTTGTAATCTGATCGATTTGAAGTGCTGCTGCAAGGAAAAGTGGGGACAAATTGCCAATTCTAGATGTAACATACAGGTAGACTTCTACCCAAAAAGACTGAATGCTTTCATAAATTCACAGAACACCTAAAAAAGTTAGTCTTTATGCAACCACATTATTTAAGGTCTTCATTTGTCTTTTTCTTTTGCTTTTCAACTGAATTGTACAATTATGGGTGACATCAAAGGTGTAAACAGTCCTGAAACTATTCTTTTTTACATGACAAAAAACAGGTATTTAACAGGGGTTTTGTATCCACTGTACATGTTTACTTAGGTGCAAACGCATACAACCACTGAATTGTGTTTAAGTTCCACTGCAGACAAGAACTCGTCTAGGGCAGCCTCTATGGGAAGGCCCATGGTTTACTTTTTTCTCCATAATTACAATGCACTTTTTTTTATATCTTGAATTACTGTAATGTAGTATGCGTTGCAACTTTTCTACCACTAGGGGAGGCTCCAAGAGCAAATGAGGGAAGGGGGGAAATGTTTTTAAAGCTGAATACATTTGCAATGAGACTAACTTTGTGTGAAGCCTGGTCATATTGCGCTCTGAACGCCATGATATTCCATTAAATGCAGCCACCAATACTGAGAGAATGTTGTGTGCGGAACCCCTGGCAGCTGAGGTGTTAATTGAGACATCTGCAGAGGGGTTCATTAATTAAGACCTTTCCCTCCTATTCCATTGGATTTTGACAGAATGTGTGATTTTCAAGTAGAAAGTGAATTAATTAATATCTGAGGGGCCCATGTCATTCTCACTGTCCTGTCACACTTCCGTCATCACGGCTGATTTACAAAAGGGTGTAATTAAATTTTCGTTGCACTCCCTGTGTTTAACTCACACCCTGCAGAGTAATATCATATCCTCTAAGCGAAAACATCAGCCATTTCAGTTCTTATTAATTATGATGTTACGATTTGTTTGTTGCTTTGTATCGGGGGTTCCACAGCAATTTCCTCTAACGAAGACAAATAGAAGGATGTTGTGATAAGCGGAGAATGCAGATGGACTCCTCTCTTCCTGCTCTGCCTTCCTACCTGCAGTAGTCTTAAGAAAGCTTTCATGTTCCATTTCTGTAAGATCTGTGCTATACAGCCAAATTTAACTGCTTCAGAACCAGATTTCATAACCTCGCCGTTTTTATTTTTATTAATGGAAATAAATTAAATAAATTATTAAAGGGTATTTAATCACAGTCCCCCACCTACAGTTGCAAAAAAAAGTGCTTTACTCACTCACCCTCTCATGGCCCAGCTCCTGACATCTGTTATTGTCTGCAGCACTCACGTAACGTCACCAGCACTGCAGCCAATTAGCTCAATGGGCAGAGACTTTTAGCTCATTGATTGGTTGCAACACTCTCAATATGACATCAGCGCTACAGACAATAACAGTTACCAGGAGTAGCGGTTCAGACTCAGTCCTGGACCTAGGGATCGTGAGTAAAGCCCAGTTTGTTTTTTAAAACAAATTGCGCCCGAGGGCAGGTGTTTCTGAAAATGGAAAGCCCCTTTAATTCATGTTCTGAATATGTCATTTAGATACTGTAGTACCCTCTATTAGTAATTATTGGTACAGAACACCTATATATATCCTGAGTATTAGCCATAAACTCAATATCACCACCTATAAATATATATTTATAGGTGGTAATTATTGGTACAGCATTGGCCCATTGTTTACATTTGTACAAGGTGGAGCCAGGTGAATGAGTGTTCAGGGATAGTAATGGGCGAACCCGAACAGTAAAGTTCGGGGTCTGTACCAAACACCTACTGTTCAGGTATGGACACCGAACAAAAACTTCTCCAGAAAGTCTGTGTTACTGTTCGGGCTCAGCATCCAGAACATTGGGTGCTTCCTACACTGTCATGCAGAAACACCGGAGGCTCTGATCGACAGTAAGATCATTACCGTCAGAAAGCTGTGGTTCCTCTGACAGCCAGCAGCTGCGACTGGTGGTAAAAAGTTTACCTCTGGTAAACAGAGGGGTCAGCTTATCAGAAAGTACTACTCCCATCAGCCTACGCCTGCTGCCGTTAATTACAGTGAGATCAGGCATGGAAAGGGATTATTGACCAGCTGGTGCATTCGCTATAAATAAATTTGAAAAAGATTGAGGTCTCTTTTATTTTTGATAACCAGCATGGCAAAACTGACAGCTGCGAGCTTCAGCCATCAGCTGTCAGCTTTATTATGGCTGGTTATCAAGAATAATTAAAAAAAAAGGAGTGTGGTTCCCCCCCATTCTTGACAACCAGTCAAGCTAAAGCTGACAGCTGGGGGCTGGTATTCTCAGGCTGGTAAGGGGCCATGGATTTTGCCCCCACAACCCAAAAATAGCAGCCTGCAGCCACCCCCAAAAAAGGAGCATCTATTAGATGCGTAATTTCTGGCACTTTGCCTCATCCTTCCCACTTGCCTTGTGGCAGTGATAAGGGGCGTTCATATTTAAGGGGTTGATGTCATATTTGTATTTTCAGGTGATATCAAGTCAAGTTAGTAATAGGGAGGCGGTTTGTGTACATATATCCTTTAAAAAGCATATATTTATTTAGAATTTTCTTAAAATGCACCTATAAACCCCTGTGCACAGTGAAAGACAAATTTTGTGCCTCAAAGATCAGCAACATGAAATCAGAGAAATATGTAGTTTATGTCTGATACAGCAACATATAAACAATGCATCTTAAGCAAAATCTTTAGACATTTCAGAAAAAATCCGAACCCCACAGCCTTTAGATATATTCAACTTTAGTATGCTTGTATATAAAAACTGCCAGATAGACCAAGATATAGTTATACATTATTACCATGCATAAAGATTATTGATGTATCATATCGGATAATATCTCACATAATTTCAACCCAGACTATATATCACAGATAATGGGACTATACAGCCCTAGACTGTGCACTGCGCTGTACCTGCCTTGCAGCGGAGTTTGGCACCCTACTGATGCGAGATTTGGTGCCCCTGCTCCACGGTGGCTTGTCTTTACTTGTCCTAGTTAGCCCTAGATGCTGATATACAAAGCATTCTAGTCTAGACAGAGCAATCCTATTCTAAAGATATTTCAAGCACACTTCCAAATACATATTATAATGAAACTTATCATTTTGCTGTTTTGTCATGATGCCAGCAGTCTCTTCGTCTCATGCCTCAACACATTTCTCCATGTGCAGGATCATCAGGAGGCCCAATATGCAAGTTATGAGAGATAGCTTCAACAGATGCAGGATAGACATTTGCTCATTGTGATAGGCCTGAAACAAACAGTGCTTTAAATATGGCACCCAATGATCTAATAAGTGCCCACAATGAAATCCTGCCCACATCTTTTGATGTACCAAGTTGAATAGGAAGAATCCTTCCTGCAAGGGTCAAATAGAGCACTAGGCGCTCCAATCTGGAATGCATAGTGTATCTTTGCGCTTTCGCCCAGAATCGTGTGGTTGCTGCATGTCCAGCTTTTGCGTCTCTATCTTGAGCGTGGGTGGTGAAAATTGCGTACATAGCCGGTCACATGGTGTTTATGTCCGGACACATGACCCCTGAGCTCCAGGTGTGGAACGCATGATGATGCACGCACCAGCCAGGAGTGCACAAAATGCCACCACGCAGGCACCAATGTTTACAAAGCGTCATCAATCTTAGGTGACAATCTCAGGCCCATGCAGTGGACATAATATCCGTAGCTGGACAATTGACCACTAACACTCCTGTTATATGCAGCAGGTGGGTCATAGACTGGTAAGATCAGCTGGAGCCAGACTGTACAGAAAATCAAAGATACATTATTGCATCTACAAGTATACTTAATGATAGATAATGATGTATCCCAGATGATAATATCAAAAGCAATTCTCATATACGCAATAACTAGGAAGTTCTTTCACCTTAATACAGTGATAAATATGTCCTTAGATTTCAGGGATGATAAGATGCTCTAAGGAGCGAACATATCCCGATATTTCTCAGTGACTGCTTCAGTGGAATTGAAGATCACATTTTCTGATATTATAATTAAGCAAGTTAGTTATAAAAATTTTTAAAAACAGTACCCCTGACATATTCAAAACTGCAGTCAGGTAGTTTATTAACCCTTCAGGTGCTTTACAGGAATTAATGCAAAGTTGCATGACAGAAACGGAACAGATTACTATAGCAGTCAGACTCTAAAGGTACCTTCACACTAAACGACTTTGCAACGAGAACGAGAACGATCCGTGACGTTGCAGCGTCCTGGGTAGCGATATCGTTGTGTTTGACACGCAGCAGCGATCTGGATCCTGCTGTGATATCGCTGGTCATTGCTGAAAGTCCAGAACTTTATTTGGTCGTCAGATCGGCGTGTATCGTCGTGTTTGACAGCAAAAGCAACGATGCCAGCGATGTTTTACAATGGTAACCAGGGTAAATATCGGGTTACTAAGCGCAGGGCCGCGCTTAGTAACCCGATATTTACCCTGGTTACCATTGTAAAAGTAAAAAAAAAACACTACATACTCACCCTCTGATGTCTCTCACGTCCCCCGGCGTCCGCGCTGCTGCTCAGAGCTTCCTGCACTGAATGTGTCAGTGCCGGCCATAAAGCAAAGCACAGCAGTGATGTCACCGCTGTGCTTAGGGCCGGCGCTTACACAGTGCAGGGAAGCTGAAGGCGAGGGACGCGACAGACACGGCAATGTAAGTATGTAGTGTTTGGTTTTTTTTACATTTACACTGGTAACCAGGGTAAACATCGGGTTACTAAGCGCGGCCCTGCGCTTAGTAACCCGATGTTTACCCTGGTTACCCGGGGACTTCGTCATCGTTGGTCGCTGGAGAGCTGACTGTTTGACAGCTCTCCAGCGACCACACAGCGACGCTGCAGCAATCGGCATCGTTGTCGATATCGCTGCAGCGTCGCTTAATGTGACGGTACCTTAAAGGGCCACTGTCACCCCCCCCCAGCCGTTATAAACTAAAAGAGACACCTTGTGCAGCAGTAATGCTGCAGTCTAACAAGGTGGCTCTTTTAGTTTTTGATTCATTTATTACCTCAAAAAAGCGTTTTAAAAATTGTCCACACATACCAGATATTGTACCAGGAGGCGGTCCGAATCGTCCTCTATGAAGCTCCCAACTGCCGTCACTCTTCTCTTCAGGGCCGATGGTACCCGCCCCCTGAGCGCTGTTATCTTCTGAAATCCGGCGCCTGCGCTGTGCGTGCCTGCCTGGGGCCTGCGCAGTGTTCATTGTCAGTGCGGCCACACTGTTGCTGAATCCCCCGCCCCGCACTGTTATTCATTATGCACAGTGCGGGGCTGGGGTTCCTGGGAAGGCGGGGGAGCTGGGGAGCGTCGGAGCTGGGGAGCGTCTAAACAGCGCAGTGCGCATGCCCAGGAACCCCAGCCCCGCACTGTGCATAATGAATAACAGTGCGGGGCGGGGGATTCAGCAACAGTGTGGCCGCACTGACAATGAACACTGCGCAGGCCCCAGGCAGGCACGCACAGCGCAGGCGCCGGATTTCAGAAGATAACAGCGCTCAGGGGGCGGGTACCATCGCCCCTGAAGAGAAGAGTGACGGCAGTTGGGAGCTTCATACAGGACGCTTCGGACCGCCTCCTGGTACAATATCTGGTATGTGTGGCCAATTTTTAAAACGCTTTTTTGAGGTAATAAATGAATCAAAAACTAAAAGAGCCACCTTGTTAGACTGCAGCATTACTGCTGCACAAGGTGGCTCTTTTAGTTTATAACGGCTGGGGGGGTGACAGTGGCCCTTTAAGGCAGCTATTTGGTCATGAATTGCCATGGCAAACATCAGGACCACACAATCATGATCTGAGGGCACCAATTTGGATAAAGAAGAAGCCCCTACACTCTGTTAACCATTTATAATGATGTAGTCACTATTGGCAGCAGCATCTAAGGGGTTAAACAGATATGGGCGGTGCAAACACTGATCGTGGCTGATACAGCAAGTTGTCAGCTATAGTGTACAGCCGACAGCTGCTGGATTGTCACCTGTATGGGGAGGCTATTCTCTTATATCTCAGGTCAGTTAAAAGACGTATTGGCTGTCATTAAGGAGTTAAATAAGATAGTACCATATCCTATCGGTAGGATGCCAATAAAATCTCCTAGATAATGTATGTGTATGAGATTTATTCATTGAGTCCTTTAGAGACCAATGTTTGCAGCCTAAAAATCCATTCTGCATCCTTTCTCAGAATCATATTGTCAAGGTTGCCTCCTCTTCTTTTAGCTCTGATAAGTTCGACCATACCGAACAATATTTCTGGCTCTTTGCCCGACTCTTCCCATTGCCTTGTGCCGGTGGCAAGTGGGGTTCAAGTTTATGGGGTTGATGTCACCTTTGTATTTTCAGGTGACATCAAGCCCAGCAGTTAGTAATGCAGAGGTGTCTGTAAGACGCCTCTCCATTATTTATCTCATAGTCATATTGTCAATAAAAAACACCCAACATAAGTTCCTTTATTTGAAATAAAAATACACATTGTTTTACAAATTTATCTAAAAATAATGAACACATTTATACTGAGAATACCAGACCCAGCTGTCTGATTTAGCTTGGCTGGTTGTCAAAAATAAGGGGACCACAAGTTTTTTTAAAATTATTTAAATAATTGAAAAAAACATTGTAGATGCCCCTGTAATCTTGATAACCAGCCATGATAAAGCTGACAACTGACGGTTGCAGCCCACAGCTGTCATTTTTGCAATGCTGGTTATCAAAAATAGAAAGACCCCATGTCATTTTTTTAAAAATATTTATTTATAGCGCAGGGCTCGCTGTTATTAGCAGCAGACGTAGGCTGAAGGGAGTAGTACGCTCTCATCAGCTGACGCCTCTGTGACAGAAGGTAAACTTTTTACTGCCGGTCACAGATGTTGGTTCACGCAGATGACAGTACATCAAACAACGGATGTTCGGCTCCCCATTCATCTGAATGAGGTCCGGGTTCGAATACTGTTCTGGTACCCGAACCAAACTTTTTTAAAGAACATCCAGGGGTTCGGCCATCACTAGTCAGAGACAATTTATTATTATGCTTTGCTTATATAGTGCCGTCATAATCAGCAGCTCTTTACATAAATCATTACCGCTATCCCCATTGGGCTCTCAATCTAAATTCCCTATCAGCATGTCTTTGAAGTGTGGGAGGAAACCGGAGAACCGAGAGGAAACCTACACTGGGAGAACATACAAAGTCTTTGTAGATGTGGTCCTTGATGGAAAAAGAAAAAAAAAGTATATACTATTATTCAAACTTGCCAACTTCTGTCTAATAATAGTACACTGTCTTAAAGTGGTTTTCCGGGCTAACCATACTAGAAACATTTCTATAGTGCCTCTGCTGCATTGCAAATAACCAAATCCTGACAATGTACATTTTGCTCCTTGTCTGCTCTAGTGGTCGCCTTGTTATGTAAGTAAGTGATTTCAACACTTGCAGTCACATGCTAAATAGTAACTTTATCTGCTTCTATCAATGTTTTATTGAGACTAGTGGATGAGAAGCTAGTTGGCATGTGACTGTCAGTAGGCAAATCACATACTTGCAGTGACATGACATCTGCTCAGCTTGAGCTAGCAAAAGATAATAATATTTGCAGTGCGCAGCACGAGCCTTAGAATACAAAAAAAAGAAAATGTAATTGGATCGCCCCCAGGCGCAGGGCAATGGGGTACTCGGCACCGGGCCCCTCGGTCTCGGTTCTGGGGATGTCACGGTGGCCCTGCTGAGGGGCCCTGCTGAGGGGCGCCCAATTAAAGGTGTAAGTTTGTACGGTGTTTGTGACGCCACCTGTGGTATTCGGTCAGGGTGACCGACGCTGCTGGGGGTCCGCTGGGATGATGGAATGGCAGCCAGATGGTATACCTTCCCACAGGTGAAGTGTGTCCCCAGGGCTTCCCAAAGTGTGTGGATGATAATAGTGGTCGTTGTAAGGCGCGATGGATAATGAGGACACAAAGGTTGCAGTCTCTTTACCTTTTACTGAAGACTTCAGCATCCGCAGTCCAGAGTACCGCTCACAGGGCTGGCTGAGTCCGGCCGGTTCGAAGGCACATCCAGAGTTCCCTTAGCCAGGAGGAAATCAGTCACCTTCCTACTAGCGCCTGTGTTGTAGTACCTCCCTGCTGAGCACCACGGGAAAGTCCTCACAACCTTCGTGAATATTTCTGATGTTCTCTCTCTCTGTCCCCCAGATGATATGGATAGGACAACCCATATGACGTGGTAGGCCTGGAGTTAATTTATAGAGACCCTAGAGACGCCCCTCTCCCACAATTGCCTCCGTGTCTTCTTAGGTATTTAGGTTGGGCAGCCAACTTGGAATTGACTGTCCTGCCGTTGTCTGGAGTAATGCGTAGAGTCAGTACTCCCTCGGTGTTCCGGCCACCGGCTACGCGCCTCGGAAGGAGGCTGCCGACCTCGGGGCAGGACTCCTCCCGGTATTATCTCCTTGTGCTGTGACTTCGGTTCTCACTCTCCACAATATATTTCGCTTTGTGTCCTTTCTTAGGATGCTGCCGCAATGATGTGCAGGCGCAGCTCCGTAACGTTCTATCTCTTGCTATGCCTCTGTCAGGATCCCACCCCTGACAGGACCTCTCTGGGTCTAACCCAGGCTGCTTCTCCCTCGATGTTGTCTGGTTGAAGCCCAGTCTGCTTCTCTCCTAACTTCCTATCCAACCCACCAGTTTTACCCGTATGTGAGGAGTGCCCTAGCAGATAGAAGCTTTGCTCCCCCTAGTGGACTGGAGTGTAAAGTGTAGTGTGTGACTGTGATACCTGGCAAGGTGAACTCCTTTAGTACCATCAGATGTAACATCACTCCCCCTTGTGGAAGAGCGACATTACTGCAACGACCAGGACTCTGGGGCGCTGCACTCCCCCCCCCCCCCCCCGTTAAATCCAGTACTCCCAGACTGGGAAAAGAAGAACAACAATACATGTTAGCAAAAGACATACAAAATTTTTGGAATGCTGTAAGCAAGTAAATATACCAATGCTTCCCTTTATGGGAGGTAAGAACACTTTAACGTTGCAATCAAGAACATATTTACATTGTGCTTATGATTTTAAATAACACCTATTAATTAACTAACTATGAATAACCGTTAGTACCCATACGGGTATGCTACCTACTAAATACAAAACAGTAACTCTCCTTTAAGGGTGTGTACCCACTAAAGGTATACTATAAAACTTCAACAGTGCAAATCAACATTCTCTTCATTTCTCTTTCACTTTCACATATGCAGTACTATCTGTCTGCCCCTACGGGCCAACTGCATCTTTCTTTAGCTTTCTCTCATCAATTCTAATAATCACTTTAACTTCAATTTTATTCAAAGAACATCATTAACTTTTCTACTTCTAACTACATACTATCACTATGTAAGAACATTATTACTATCTAACTATTTAAGGCAACATTATCACTTTTAGGCGAAGTGCAACAACTAACATTCCCTTTAAGAGGAAACCAAGTCTCTTCTGAGGTAGTGCAAATAATCAGTTTGCAAGTCAGTTTAAAGCAAAAACCTTCACGCTGTAATCAGGAACAGTCTCTTCAAAAAGCTCCTCTTTGTAAAACCAGTAGAGAGCACCTTTAAGAAGGTGCAAACTATGTACAAGCAGTTTGTAATCATGCGCAGTTCATGATTCCAATGTTCTTTAGTAGAAAAATAGCAAAAACTTGCAACAATAGGGATCCCGGGTAAACGAAGGGATCCCTTTAAGAATTAACCCTAGACGGGTCTAAAGCAGCAAAAAGCAGGAAAACAAACAGTTAACTATTTACAGTTCTCGGTTCCCTGAGGATTATTCTGGTGGTGGTCTCCACCAGGGCTTTACCTGACAGGTAGCCCTCTGCGGCTTAGGAGCACTCAAATCCAAGTCCACTCCCGGCGCCAGGTGCACTCCATGAGTCTGTTCCTCCTGCACGATCAAGTCGTGCGCGGCAATGAAGGTCTGTGTGGTCCGGTGGATGATGCCAGGGACGGTAGGGGTTGCGGCGGCGGCATCAGCAGCGAGCTCCTCCTCCAGGGTCCTGGAAACCGCCAAGAGGGCTGTGCATCTGTGTATATCTCGGTCCCACCAGCTGTTCCCTTTTTGGTACCTACGGTAGGTTACCGTGTCTCCAGGTTTCAGGACGGGCCCTTCACCATTTCCACACATGCAGGACTCTACCTCCTCCCGGGTGACGTGGACTCACTTATGACTACTGTTGAGCGATACCGTCCGATACTTGAAAGTATCGGTATCGGAAAGTATCGGCCGATACCGGCAAAGTATCGGATCTAATCCGATACCGATACCCGATACCAATACAAGTCAATGGGACTCAAGTATCAGACGGTATCCCTGATGGTTCCCAGGGTCTGAAGGAGAGGAAACTCTCCTTCAGGCCCTGGGATCCATATTAATGTGTAAAATAAAGAATTAAAATAAAAAATATTGCTATACTCACCTCTCCGACGCAGCCTGGACCTTACCGAGGGAACCGGCAGCGTTCTTTGCTTAAAATGCGCGCTTTTACTTCCTTCCGTGACGTCACGGCTTGTGATTGGTCGCGTGCCGCCCATGTGGCCGCGACACGACCAATCACAGCAAGCCGTGACGTAATTTTCAGGTCCTCAATGCCTAATTCTAGGCATTCAGGAATTTAAAATTACGTTCCGGCTTGTGATTGGTCGCGTCGCGGTCACATGGGCGACGCGACCAATCACAAGCCATGACGTTACGGGAGGCAGGAGACGCGCATTTTTAAAATTACGTCACGGCTTGTGATTGGTTGCGTGCCGCCCATGTGACCGCGACGCGACCAATCACAGCAAGCCGTGACGTAATTTCAGGTCCTGATGCCTATTTCTGCATTGAGGACCTGAAATTACGTCACGGCTTGCTGTGATTGGTCGCGTCGCGGTCACATAGGCGGCACGCAACCAATCACAAGCCGTGACGTAATTTTAAAAATGCGCGCGTCTCCTGCCTCCCGTGACGTCACGGCTTGTGATTGGTCGCGTCGCCCATGTGACCGCGACGCGACCAATCACAAGCCGGAATGTAATTTTAAATTCCTGAATGCCTAGAATTAGGCATTGAGGACCTGAAAATTACGTCACGGCTTGCTGTGATTGGTCGCGTCGCGGCCACATGGGCGGCACGCGACCAATCACAAGCCGTGACGTCACGGAAGGAAGTAAAAGCACGCATTTTAAGCAAAGAACGCTGCCGGTTCCCTCGGTGAGGTCCAGGCTGCGTCGGAGAGGTGAGTATAGCAATATTTTTTATTTTAATTCTTAATTTTACACATTAATGTTGTTTCGATACCGATACCCGATACCACAAAAGTATCGGATCTCGGTATCGGAATTCCGATACCCGCAAGTATCGGCCGATACCCGATACTTGCGGTATCGGAATGCTCAACACTACTTACGACCCGATCTCCTGGACAAAGTCCTTCCCTCTCTGGGGTTGGTAAACGATCACAACACCCCACTTCGGCAAAGAGCCGTCCATCAACTCGCCGCGAGCCTCCCGCTCCACTTCTCTCGCGTATTCAGCAATCAGGTGCCTCCGATACTCTCCCCATGGGAAGGGCCCAAGATCATTTCCTTTAAGAGGAAACCAAGTCTCTTCTGAGGTAGTGCAAACAATCAGTTTGCAAGTCAGTTTAAAGCAAGAACCTTCATGCTGTAATCAGGAACAGTCTCTTCAAAAAGCTCTTCTTTGGAAAAACCAGTAGAGAGCACCTTTAAGAAGGTGCAAACTATGTACAAGCAGTTTGTAATCATGCGCAGTTCATGATTCCAATATTCTTTAGTAGAAAAATAGCAAAAACTTGCAACAATAGGGTGGTCTGGGGTCAGGTGGCGGGAACTCCGGGGCTCCAGTAGTCGCAGTGGCGAGCGGACCAGGTGCGGAGGGAAGGCGATCTCCCTGGGAGTCGCGGCACCGGATACCTGCGCCTGAGGTGACTCCTTCGGCGCCACTCCACTCCTCTGGGGAAGGTGCCAGGGCTGGTGATGGCGCAGGCAGCGGACTCTCCATAGGCAGCTCCCAGGGGTCCAGGCTCTCCAGCGGCAGCATGTTAGAGTAGTCCTCCGGTGACGGGGGTCTGTGCGGGGCCATTATTTTTCAGAGGTCCCCTCTGGTCTCCAGCTCCATTCCTTCTGAGTCATGGTTTCGTTTCTTTGGTCTCCACCCACCATAGAGAATTAGGAGGCGGACCTCGGCTGCTGACGGACACGTCCTCAGGATACAGAAATATTTAGACTGGGCGGCCATTATTTTTCACGCTTCTCAGTTCGTTCACGCCCACAGCTCCACGCCCTTCTTCTTCTCCTGCGCTCCTCGTGGCGCTGCAATTGTGGCGGTTTTGGCAAAAAATGGCAATACACAGTCTTTGCAATAAATCACAGTTCAAACGTGATTCTGGCACAGTTCTTAGGCACACATGACCCGATTCTCGGGCTTAAGTAGATCCTGTTCGTGACGCCAAAGTTGGATCACCCCCAGGCGCAGGGCAATGGGGTACTTGGCACCAGGTCCCTCGGTCTCGGTTCTGGGGATGTCACGGTGGACCGACCCGGTCCGTGGCCCTGCTGAGGGGCGCCCAATTAAAGGTGTAAATTTGTACGGTGTTCGTGACGCCACCTGTGGTATTCGGTCAGGGTGACCGACGCTGCTGGAAGTCCGCTGGGGTGATGGAATTGCAGCCAGATGGTATACCTTCCCACAGGTGAAGTGTGTCCCCAGGGCTTCCCAAAGTGTGTGGATGATGATAGTGGTCATTGTAAGGCGCGATGAATAACGAGGACACAAAGATTGCAGTCTCTTTACCTTTTACTGAAGACTTCAGCGTCCACAGTCCAGAGTACCGCTCACAGGGCTGGCTGAGTCCGGCCGGTCCGAAGGCACATCCAGAGTTCCCTTAGCCAGGAGGAAATCAGTCACCTTCCTACTAGCGCCTGTGTTGTAGTACCTCCCTGCTGAGCACCACGGGAAGGTCCTCACAACCTTCGTGAATATTTCTGATGTTCTCTCTCTCTGTCCCCCAGATGATATGGATAGGACAACCCGTATGACGGGGTAGGCCTGGAGTTAATTTATAGAGACCCTAGAGATGCCCCTCTCCCACAATTGCCTCGGTGTCTTCTTAGGTATTTAGGTTGGGCAGCCAACTTGGAATTGACTGTCCTGCCGTTGTCTGGAGTAATGCGTAGAGTCAGTACTCCCTCGGTGTTCCAGCCACCGGCTACGCGCCTCGGAAGGAGGCTGCCGACCTCGGGGCAGGACTCCTCCCGGTATTATCTCCTTGTGCTGTGACTTCGGTTCGCACTCTCCACAATATACTTTGCTTCGTGTCCTTTCTTAGGATGCTGCCGCAATGATGTGCAGGCGCAGCTCCGTAACGTTCTATCTCTTGCTAGGCCTCTCTCAGGATCCCACCCCTGACAGGACCTCTCTGGGTCTAACCCAGGCTGCTTCTCCCTTGATGTTGTCTGGTCGAAGCCCAGTCTGCTTCTCTCCTAACTTCCTATCCAACCCACCAGTTTTACCCGTATGTGAGGAGTGCCCTAGTAGATAGAAGCTTTGCTCCCCCTGGTGGTCTGGAGTGTAAAGTGTAGTGTGTGACTGTGATACCTGGCAAGGTGAACTCCTTTAGTACCATCAGACGTAACATCACTCCCCCTTGTGGAAGAGCGACATTACTGCAACGACCAGGACTCTGGGGCGCTGCACAATTATAAATAAACTCCTAAATACCTATTATTAGCAAATTACACATATCTTACCTAGGGAGGTGATCAATATGGTACATTACTGGCCTCCTTCTTGTTACATTGCCAGAAACCTGTCCAAGAATGTTAGGAAAAATATTAGCCTGCGAGCATGTGCAGTATGAAACTCCACTGCTGGCATTTGAAGATGCAAGTGATTCTCACTTAAAAAGTTAATTTATTTCAGTTCTTTAATACAAAAAGTGAAACTCATATACAGTGGGAAAAAAGTATTTAGTCAGCCACCAATCGTGCAAGTTCTCCCACTTAAAAAGATGAGAGAGACCTGTAATTGACATCATAGGTAGACCACGACTATGAGAGTCAAAATGAGAAAACAAATCCAGAAAATCACCTTGTCTGATCTGGCAAGATTTATTTAGCAAATTATGGTGGAAAATAAGTATTTGGTAACCTAAAAACATGGCTCTCACAGACCTGTAACTTCTTCCTTAAGAGGCTACTCTGTTCTCAACTCATTACCTGTAGCAATGGCACCTGTTTGATCTTTCAGTACAAAAGACACCTGTCCATAACCTCAAACTGTCACACTCCAAACTCTACTATGGTGAAGACCAAAGAGCTGTCGAAGGACACCAGAAACAAAATTGTAGCACTGCACCAGGCTGGGAAGGCTGAATCTGCAATAGGCAAACAGCTTGATGTGATGAAATCAACTGTGGGAGCAATAATAAGAAAATGGAAGACATACAAAACCACTGATAATCTTCCTCGATCTGGGGCTCCATGCAATATCCCACCCTGTGGGGTCAAAATGATCACTACAATGGTGAACAAAAATCCCAGAACCACACGGGGGACCTAGTGAATGACCTGCATAGAGCTGGGACCACCGTAGCAAAGGCTACCATCAGTAACACACTACGCCGCCAGGGACTCAGATCCTGCAGTGCCAGACGTGTCCCCTGCTTAAGCCAGTACATGTCCGGGTCCATCTGAAGTTTGCTAGAGAGTATTTGGATTATCCAGAAGAGTATTGGGAGAATGTCATATGGTCTGATGAAACCAAAGTAGAACTGTTTGGTAAAAACAAAACTCGTTGTGTTTGGAGGAGACAGAATGCTGAGTTGCATCCAAAGAACACCATACCTACTGTGAAACATGGGGGTGGCAAAATCATGCTTTGGGTCTGCTTCTCTGCAAAGGCACCAGGACGACTGATCCGTGTACATGAATGAATGAATGAAGCCATGTATCATGAGATTTTGAGTGCAAACCTCCTTCCATCAGCAAGGGCATTGAAGATAAAAGTGGATGGGTCTTTCAGCATGATGATGATCCCAAGCACACCACAAGGGCAACGAAGGAGTGGCTTCATAAAAAGCTTATGAAGGTTCTGGAGTGGCCTAGTCAGTCTCCAGATCTCAACCCCATAGAAAACCTTTGGAGGGAATTGAAAGTCCGTGTTGCCCAGAGACAGGCCCAAAACATCATTGCTCTAGAGGAGATCAGCATGGAGGAATGGGCCAACATAGCACTAACAGTATGTGCCAATCTTGTGAAGACTTACAGGAAACGTTTGACCTCTGTCATTGCCAACAAAGAATATATATCTTAAAATATTGAGATGAACTTTTGTTGATGACCAAATACTTATTTTCCACCAATCAGACAAGGTGATTATCTGGATTTGTTTTCTCATTTTGACTCTCATAGTTGTGGTCTACCTATGATGTCAATTACAGGCCTCTCTCATCTTTTTAAGTACCAGAACTTGCACAATTGGCGGCTGACTAAATACTTTTTTCCCACTGTGTTATATAAAGTCATTAGAGAGTGATCTATTCAAGCCTTTATTTCTGTTTATGTTGATGATTCTGGCCTACAGCCAATGAAAACCCAAAAGTCATTATCTCAGTAAATTAGAATAATTAACAAAAAACAACTGCAAAGGCTTCCTAAACTCCTTTAGTCTGTTTCAGTAGGCTCCACAATCATGGCCAAGACTGCTGACTTGACAGATGTCCAGAAGGCAGTCATTGACGCACTCCACAAGAATGGTAAGCCACAAAAGGTCATTGCTAAAGAAGTTGGCTGTTTAGCTGTTCACAGAGTGCTGTATTCAAGGATAATAATAGAAAGTTGAGTGGAAGGAAAAAGTGTGGTAGAAAAAGGTGCACAAGCAACCGGGATAACTGCAGCCTTGAAAGGATTGTTAAGAAAAGGCCATTCAAAAATTGGGGGGAGATCCACAAAGAGTGGACTGGTGCTGGAGTAATTGCTTCAAGGGCCACCATACCCAGATGTATCCAGAACAGGGCTACAAATGTTGCATTCCTTGTGTCAAGCCACTCATGACCAATAAACAACACCAGAAGCATCTTACCTGGGCCAAGGAGAAAAGTGTCTAGTGTGAAGTTTCCATAATCAGTGATGGTTTGGGGAGCTATGTCATGTGCTGGTGTAGGTCCATTATGTTTTATCAATATCAAAGTCAGCGCAGTCATCTACCAGGAAATTTTAGAGCACTTCATGCTTCTCTCTGCCGACAAGCTTTTTGGAGAAGGAAATTTCATTCTCCAGCTGGACTTGGCACCTGTCCACACTGACAAAAGTATCAATACCGGGTTTAAAAACAACAGTATCACTGTGCTTGATTGGCCAGCAAACTCCATAGAGTAGAGAATCTATGGGGTATTGTCAAGAGGAAGATGAGAGAGACGTGACCCAACAATGCAGATGAGCTGAAGGCTGCTATCAAAGCATCCTGGGCTTCCATAACACCTCAGCAGTGCCACAGACTGATCGCCTCCATGCCACGCTGCATTGATGTAGTAATTGATGCAAAAGGAGCCCCGACCAAGTATTGAGTGCATTTACTGAACATATATTTAAGTGGGCCAACATTTCGGATATTAAAATCCGTTTTCAAGCTGATGTTATAAAGTATTCTAATTTACTGAGTTATTGACTTTTGGGTTTCCATTGGCTGTAAGCCATAATCATCAACATAAATAGAAATAAACACTTGAAATAGATCACTCTGTTTAGTACTGACTCTGTATAATATGTGAGTTTCACTTTTTGTATTGAAGAACTAAAATAAATTAACTTTTTGATGATATTCTAATTTGTAGCTGGACAGCATGTTGTATATTATGTGTCAACGTAGCAAGACAGAGGCCATTCAATGCATTATAATGATTGGCTCCCTAAATAAAACAAATGTAATTTGCTAATCAGGTGTTTGGGAACATTTTTTTATATTCTCAGAAAATCCCTTAAGTTCTCTGGTGTCGTGCACAAGAAATCTACCGAAACTGATGCTTTCTAAGAAGTTTCGGGAAAGTTGTTGCTTTCTAAGAAGTTTCGGGAACTTTTATGGCTCATAGGAGATGAGGGAGATCTCTTTATGGGAGCCTCCCTGATGTTCCATAAGAGTTGGCAAGTTTTTATACACCAAACATATAAATAGAAGTGAGGGACCCCATATCATAGCTTTGATGCTGGTTAAATCGATACAGTAAATACTTTTCTACTCAGGTAGATGGGGGAAAGAATTCCTTCACTTTCTCAATGGAAGATTTAAATTAACGATTTCACACCAGAGTCTGTTTTCGGCTTCGTGACCGTGCCAATTTTTACAATTCTGACCTGGGTCACTTTATGAGGTAATAACTCTGGAACGCTTCAACATATCTGAGTGATTGTGAGATTGTTTTTTTCATGTCATATTGTACTTCATGATAGTGGTAAAATTTGTTAGCTATAACTTGCGTTTATTTCTAAGAATATCAGAAATTTTGCAAAAAATTTAAAATTGCGCAATTTTCAAACGTTTTATTTTTATACCCTTAAACCAGAATAATGTCACACTAAATAGTTCATAAATAACATTTTCCAGATGTCTACTTTACATCAGCACAATTATTGAAACATAATTTTTTTAGAAGAGTTAAAAATTGATCAGCAATTTCAATTTTTTCCATAAAATTAACAATACAATTTTTTAGGGACCACATCACATTTAGAGTGACTTTGAAGGGCCTGTATGACAGAAAATACCCAAAAGTAACACCATTCTAAAAACTGCAAGGTGATCAAAACCACATTCAAGAAGTTTATTAACCCTTCAAGTGCTTCACAGGAATTAATGGAATGTGGAAGGAAGGGTAACAAGGAGAAAATTCACCATAAAATTTGTTGTGCGATTTCTCCTGTGTATGCCAAGATCCCATATGTGGTAGAAAACTATTGTTTGGGCACATGGCAGGGTTCAGACGGCAAGGAGCACCGTTTGAGTTTTGGAATGCAAAATTGTATGGAATCGATAGCGGATGTCATGTTGTGTTTGGAGGTCCCTGATGTGCATAAACAGTGAAAACTTCCACAAATTACCCCATTTTGGAAACAAGACCTCTCAAAGAATTAATCTAGATGTGTCTTGAGCACCTTGAAACCTCAGGGGCTTCACAGAATTTTATAATGATGAGCCTTAAAAATTAAAAAAACACATTTTTCCCACAAAAATATATTTTAGTCCCAAACTTTTTATTTTTACAAGAATAGCAAGAAAATATGTTGCGCAATTTCTCCTGAATATGCCGTTACCACATTCGTGAAGGAAAAGTACTGTTTGGGTGCACGGCAGGGTTTGGAAGGGAAGGAGCGCCATTTGACTTTTAGAATACAAAATTGTCTGGAATTGGTAGTGGATGCCATGTCGTGTTTGGAGAGCCCCAGATATGCCTAACAGTGAAAAAAACACATTTTGGTAACTACACCCCTCAAGGAATTTATCTAGACGTGTGATGAGCACCTTTAACCCTCAGGAGCCTCACAGAATTTTATAATGTTGAGCCATGAAAATAAAAAAAAAACAGCCACAAATTTTTTATTTTCACAAGGGTAGCAAGAAAAAATGTGGAGCGCCCCCACTGCCGCAGGGCCGAGGGGTACCCGGTACCGGGCCTCTGAGTCTCTGCTTCTGGGGTTGTCACGGCGGCTAGGCCCCGGTCCGTGACCCTGCCGTGGGGCGCACAGTGAATGATAGGTGTGGATGTTGGTGGTGCAGGTCGCGGTAAATAACGAGGACACCAGGTTGCAGTCTCTTTACCTTTTTACTGGAGATCTCTGAGTCCTCAGTCCAGAATATGGTTCACCAGGCTGCGCAAGTCCGGCCGGTCCAATGGCACCTACAGAGTTCACTTCACAGGTGGAAATCGGTGCCTTCCTTCTTAGCGCTATGTGTTGTAGTCCTTCCCTGCTGTGCTTACGGAAAGTACCCCACAACTGTTGTGTCTGTTTCTCGTGTTCCCTCACAACTCGATTAAATGATGTTCTTCTAATCCTCCGTCCCTCCCTGATGTTACGGTTGGAACGGCACCCGTTTGTCGGATAGGCCTGGAGTTCTTCCGGGACCCTAGAGACGCCCCTCTCCCGCAATTGCCTCCCAAGACTTCATAGGTGATTTAGGTGAGACAGCCCGCCTGAGACTGACTGTCCTGCCGCTGTTTAGAGTATTGCTTGAAGCTGGTTATTGTAATACTCCCTCGGCGTTCCGGCCACCGGTAGTGCGCCTCAGTAGGATGTTGCTCCGGTCTTACAGCACGACCCCTACTGGTATTCTGCTATCGCTTGATCTCGTTTCTCACTCAGCACAATCTATCTCGCTTCTAATCCTTTCTTGGGTCCCGCCGCTTCCCGGAGCTGGCGCGGACCCGTTACGTTCTTTTCAATGCCAAGCCTCTGTCAGGATCCCACCCCTGACAGAGACCCTACTGTCTCTTCCTCCACAACACCCTCTGCCACCAGGTGTTGCTTCGTCCAATCCAGTCAGCTTTCTGATCTAACTTCCTGCCTGACCCCCAGTTTACCCACTATGGTGGGGAGTGGCCTAATGAATAGCACCCTTAGCTCCCCCTGGAGGCCCAGCTGTGAAATGTATTGGTGTCTGTGATACCTGATCAGATGAACTCCTTCAGTGCCATCGGACGCACCGTAGCTCCCCATAGTGGCGGAGCCACAGTACTGCAACAACCAGGACTCTGGGGCGCTGCACTCCCCCCTGGTTAAACACAGTACTCCGGGACTGGGAAGAAAACAACAATACAAGTTAGCAAAAAGACATACAATTTTGTTGAGTGCAATAACAATAAGCATATTTGAACAGAGCTTCCCTTTATGGGAGGTGAGGGCACTTGAACGTTACAAACATGGTTAACATTATAAATTACAGGCTATAAATAACTCCTGTTACCCAACCGGGCATTCTACTTAAGTGCAAAATTGTTGAACAATAATTTAACATTGCCTTTAAGGACTCATACTCTAAATCCACTAAAGACCTTCCTATAATCACATTATAAGGCAATTTAACTTTCTCATTCTCCTTCTTTAAATCTGCAGGACCGCCGGTCCTATCGGCACCAGACCTACTGCCTCTCCTTTCTTTTACAGGACCGCCCCGTTCAGCCAGGGCCTACTGCCTTTTCAACTACTATACACAGTATAGAACATAACATTTCTTTCAGTTTAAGAGCACTGAGTCATCTCTACATGACTCCTATCAGGACTCAGGGTTTACCTTCTATCCTAACTTTCTATCAGCATTATCTAAACATTGTCTATCGAACATTAAGCCTTCTCATTATCTTTCTTCCTTTCTTGCATGCTGGACACCACATCTATTTCTACGGGCCCACTGCATCCTTCTTCTATCTTTCACCTTTTACTTCTCAGAGCACATCATCAGTATTCCTTCACATTTAACTAATTAAACACATATAACTCTCTTGTACAAACATTATCATCACTTTTCTCTCATTGACATTATTGCTATTTATCTTAAGCAATTTTACTATTGAAATACGATAAATGAACATCCCCTTTAAGAGGGGACCAAGTCTCTGTGAGGTAGCGTGTCTTCCCAATCTACCAGTCCATACTCAGCAAAGGTTCCAGTGTGGTATCTTCGCAAAGAGTCTTTAAGTAAAACCAGTAGGGAGCGCCTTTAATAAGGTGCAACTATTTACAAGAAGTTCGGATCATGCACTGTTCATGATTTCAGCAGTTTTTGAATAACATAGAAAAATAGAAAAATAACCAAAAACAATAGGGATCCCGGGTCCATAGAAGGATCCCCCTAAAAGTTTACCCTGAACGGGTTTTAGCAATCATAAAAGGCAATAAAACAGTAACTATTTTACAAGTAACAAAGTACAGTAGAATCTTACTGTGGTGGTCTCCGGTCTGGCATCACCAGGCCAACGGATCGCACTGGTGCGCCAGGAAGCGGTTCCGGTCCCAGCAGTGATAAAATCCCTCGCCGGGACGCCCTTCTCACGGGTAGGTGCACACGTTCCTCCGGGGCACGGCGAGGACGGGTTCCTCGAGATTCCGCGGGGCCGGGCTCTGCTGCTTTCCCCTTGGGATCATCTTCTTCCGGTGTTCCGGCAGCAGCCTGGAGGGCAATGCATCGTTGCACACCTCGCGCCATCCAACCAGACTCTCCCGCAGCCCTCCTCCATCTGGTGTAAGTCACCGCATCGCCTGGCTCCAGGTCGCGGGGAAATCTTCCGCTGCAGGGCTCCACCTCCTCCCGATCCACGTGGATCTGTAGCGGCTCCCCGATTTCTTGGATAACCCCGCGTCCATACTGAGGGTTAAAGGCCACCACTACACCCCAGTGTGATGGCGGGATCTCCGGGGTGCTAATTAAATCAACCTGCTCTGCAGGCTGGGGCCGGCTCCGCCACGCTGCCATCAGACGCCGTAGATGTTCGGCGTCCGGCATGATCTTCAGGCCCGGCGTCTGTAGCGTACCTTCAGCCGCGGCCAGGTGGGAGGGAGCAGGGGACACTGGGGATAAACGGATCTCCGTAGGCTGGCCCAGCCGAGTGAGCACGCGGGCATCAGCCTCCATCCTGCGGGCTAGCTGTTGGGCCTCGGCTGCAGCCACACATTCCTCAGACAGCGGCAGAGGGGGTCGGCCCATCGGTGACCCTGTGAGGGTCAGACCCCGCAGCGTCGGCGTTTCTGGGGCTATGTCAGGTTGTGCAGCCTCAGGCCGGACCGGGTCAGCCCCGCGTGGTGCTCCTGGTGTCGCAATCTTGGCCTTTCCTCCAATGTCTTCTTCCCGCGGTCTCTTTCGTGGGCGGCCCCGTCCCCATGGTCTCCACCCTCCAACCAGGATCAGGAGGCGGACCTCGGCTGTTGACGGGCACGTCCTCAGGACACAGAAATACTTAGACTGGGCGGCCATCGCTGTTCGCGCTCTCCAGCTTGTCTACGCCTACTTCACGCCCCTTCTCTCTTCAGCGCTGCAATGGCGGCGGATTTTGGCGGTAAATGGCGCAACACAGTCTTCGTAATAAAGCACAGTCAAAGCACAATAAATCACAGTTCCAAGGCACACATGACCTGATTCTTCAGGCTTAAGTAGATCCTGTTCGTGACGCCAAGTTTGGAGCGCCCCCACTGCCGCAGGGCCGAGGGGTACCCGGTACCGGGCCTCTGAGTCTCTGCTTCTGGGGTTGTCACGGCGGCTAGGCCCCGGTCCGTGACCCTGCCGTGGGGCGCACAGTGAATGATAGGTGTGGATGTTGGTGGTGCAGGTCGCGGTAAATAACGAGGACACCAGGTTGCAGTCTCTTTACCTTTTTACTGGAGATCTCTGAGTCCTCAGTCCAGAATATGGTTCACCAGGCTGCGCAAGTCCGGCCGGTCCAATGGCACCTACAGAGTTCACTTCACAGGTGGAAATCGGTGCCTTCCTTCTTAGCGCTATGTGTTGTAGTCCTTCCCTGCTGTGCTTACGGAAAGTACCCCACAACTGTTGTGTCTGTTTCTCGTGTTCCCTCACAACTCGATTAAATGATGTTCTTCTAATCCTCTGTCCCTCCCTGATGTTACGGTTGGAACGGCACCCGTTTGTCGGATAGGCCTGGAGTTCTTCCGGGACCCTAGAGACGCCCCTCTCCCGCAATTGCCTCCCAAGACTTCATAGGTGATTTAGGTGAGACAGCCCGCCTGAGACTGACTGTCCTGCCGCTGTTTAGAGTATTGCTTGAAGCTGGTTATTGTAATACTCCCTCGGCGTTCCGGCCACCGGTAGTGCGCCTCAGTAGGATGTTGCTCCGGTCTTACAGCACGACCCCTACTGGTATTCTCCTATCGCTTGATCTCATTTCTCACTCAGCACAATCTATCTCGCTTCTAATCCTTTCTTGGGTCCCGCCGCTTCCCGGAGCTGGCGCGGACCCGTTACGTTCTTTTCAATGCCAAGCCTCTGTCAGGATCCCACCCCTGACAGAGACCCTACTGTCTCTTCCTCCACAACACCCTCTGCCACCAGGTGTTGCTTCGTCCAATCCAGTCAGCTTTCTGATCTAACTTCCTGCCTGACCCCCAGTTTACCCACTATGGTGGGGAGTGGCCTAATGAATAGCACCCTTAGCTCCCCCCGGAGGCCCAGCTGTGAAATGTATTGGTGTCTGTGATACCTGATCAGATGAACTCCTTCAGTGCCATCGGACGCACCATAGCTCCCCATAGTGGCGGAGCCACAGTACTGCAACGACCAGGACTCTGGGGCGCTGCAAATGCACCCTAAACTGTATTGTGCAAAGGTATTGTTTCTCCTGAATATGTTGATTCCACATTTCTGAAGGAAAACTACTGTTTGGGTGGACAGTAGGGCTCGGAAGGGAAGGAGCACCATTTCACTTTTGGAATACAAAATTAGCTAGAATCAATAGCCGATGTCATGTTGGGTTTGGAGAGCCCCTGAGGTGCCTAAACAGTAAAAACCCACCACAAGTTACTCCATTTTAGAAACTAGACTCCTTGAGGAATTTATCTAGATGTGTAATGAGCATATTGTACCCCTAGGTGCTTCACAGAAATGTATTATGTTGAGCCGTGAAAATAAAAAATTTTTTTTTTTTTTATTTTCACTAGAGTAACAGGAGAAAATCGATGCCAAAATTTGTTGTGCAATTTTTCCAGAGTACACAGGTACCTCATATTTGTTGGAAAACAACTGTTTGGGCACATGGGAATGAGCGCTATTTTGCCTGGAATAGGTTGCGGATACCATGTCACATTTGAAGAGGCCCTGACATGCCATAACAGCAGAAACCCCTACAAGTGATCCCATTTTGTAAACTACACCTCTCAAGTTATTTATCTAGGGGAGTGGTAAGTACTTTTAATCCGCAGGCGATTCACAAACTTTGAGCTGAGTAAATGAAATATTACTATTTTTTCCACTAAAATGTTGCTTCGACCTCAAGTTTGCAATTTTCAAAAGTGGTAATAGGAGAAAATGAACTGTACAATTTGTTATGCAATTTTTCCTGAGTACATCAATACCCCGTAAGTGGTGGTAACCTACAGTGCAGATTTTGTGGTACTGGTTTGAGGGTGCCATGTCACATTGACAAAGCCCCTGGTGTTCCAGAACAGCAGAAACCACCATAAGTGACCCCATTTTACAAACTACACCTCTCAATTCATCTAGGGGCGCAGTGATCATATTGCTGGCTGAGTCTAACAAGCCACCGTAGCTGTCAGATGTGACCTCCAGCTGCCATGATAACGCTCGGATCCCCCGTGATGTGATCACATCTCATCACGGGGGTGACGGGGAGGTGAATGAAGCAGTGGTCTCTCTCTGCTATCTTCTAAACGCCACGATCACGGCATCTAGAAGATAGCAAAGGGTTAATATATATTTCTGTGTTTGATTTGTTGTTTACTTTCGAGACAGGGGAACTGAAGCTGCATTTACACTTCAAGATAATCGTAAACGAGTGTTGCTTACCCCTTCACCCCTGAGCCTGTTTTCACCTTCATGACCAGGCCAAATTTTACAATTCTGACCACTGTTACTTTATGTGGTAAAATCTCTGGAACGCTTCAGTGGATCCCACTGAGGCGGAGACTAGTTTTTGGTAAAAATATTTTACTTCATGATAGTGATAACATTTCTTCAAACTGACTTACATTTATTTGTGAAAAAATTGGAAATTTGGTGTAAACATAGAAACTGTTGTAATTTTCTATCTTTTAATTTGTATCCATTGAAGTCAGAGCGTTATGTCACACAAAATAGTTAATAAATAACATTTCCCACAAGTCTACTTTACCTCAGCATAATTTTTTTGTTACGAAGTTAGAAGAGTTAAAAATTGACCAGTGATTTCTCATTTACAACAAAATTTACAAAACCATTTATTTAACGCTGACTCAGGTGTTGGCGATCTGGATAACAACTGTAAGTGCACTTACTACTATTTATACGAGACTGGACACACACAGTATCAACTTCCCCTGACGAAGCTATATGGCATAGCGACACGCGTTGGGACAGGACATATATTCTACCTCTTGTTGGCCTGGTCAAGTAAGTTTGTTCAATATGCATGTTATCATTACTGGTCTATGGGTATACAGGTTATCATGACCTTATTACAGTGACATGGTATTTCATCGGTCCTCATTATTTATGTGATAGGTATTATCCTTATTTACCAGTAGTACAAGACAGGTATTTCTTCTGTCTTTATTTTCATCTAACATATTAGCAAACTGTTACTTGGGATGGTTTAATTGAGATCAAATACTGTTTTCAATGCATGTGATAATTTGATGGCTTATTTTACACATTACTAGGTATTTTCCTTGAGCTATTTTACATATATCAGTTCTGATACCATATATAAGCACTCGAAATCATCACTTCGTTAGCATATGCTTTGATAATTTTACTAAGTATATTTTTCAATTTATACACTGGACTCATTCCAGCACTGTTATCTGTTGGCCCAAAGGTTTCTTTCATTGTAATACATTTATTATCATGTTTTTACTGTGATTCTACACTATGTTTCACTTTTTATGTGTTTTTATATGTTTTTAACGTTTGCACTGGTTGTTAACCTAATAAAGCTTTTTTTCACACTTAATTAAGTGGTTTGCACCGTCTTTTGCACCTTCTTTTCTTTTTAGTTCCAGTTTAAACTACTAACACTGACATACAAAGCCATCCATAACCTTTCTCCTCCGTATATTTCCCAACTAATCTCTCAATATCTTCCCTCACGTAATCTCCGGTCCTCCCAAGACCTCCTTCTCTCCTCCATGGTTATTCGCTCCTCACCCAATCACCTCCAAGGGTTCTCCTGAATATCCCCCATCATCTGGAATTCTGTGCCCCAACATGTCCGGATCCTTCAAATGGAATCTTAAAACCCACCTCTTCAAAAAGGCTTACAACCTGTAATGACCACACGGCCACCTCAACACCATCGGAGCTACTGCAACCCTTAACCTACTGTCTCCTTCCCCATAATCCTGTAGAATGTAAGCCCGCAAGGGCAGGGTCATCTCCCCTCTGTATCAGTCTGTTATTGTTAGTTTTGTTTACTGTAAGTGATATTTGTATTTTGATGTAACCCCGTCTCATGTACAGCACCATGGAATTAACCCCTTAATGACCATCAATACGTCTTTTAACTGAACTGAGATATAAGAGAATAGCATCGCCACACAGGTGACAATCCAGCAGCTATCGGCTGTACATTATATCTGACAACATGCTGCATCAGCCACGATCAGTGTTGTCATCATCCATATCTGTTTAACCCCTTAGATGCTGCTGTCAATAGTGACTACATGATATAAATGTTTAAAAGAGTCTCTTTATCCCCATTGGCACCCTGAGATTATGATTGTGTGGTCCTGATGTTTTCCATGGCAATTCATGGCCAAATAGCGGCCTTAGAGTCTGACGGCTGTTGTAACCTGTTCAGAAGTCAGCGACATTTATGTGGTAAAAATCAACTTTTTCCTTCCCATCATGCCACTTTGTATTAATTCCTGAAAATCACCTGAAGGGTTAATAAACTACCTGACAGCAGCTTTCAGTATGTCAGGGGGTGCTGTTTTTCATATGGTATCACTTTTGGGGGTTTTCCAATATATAGGACCCCTAAAGTCACTTCAAGCCTAGAAAGGTACCTAAAAAAAATAAATTTTGTAAATTTCCTTGAAAAAATAAAAAATTACTGCTGCTTTTTTAAACCTCCTAAAATGCTAACAAAATAAAATAACATTTTACAAATAGTGAGGATGTAAAGCAAACATGTGGGAAATGTTATTTATTAATGTTTTACTATGGTATGACTATCTGGATTAAAGGGATAATTATTTAAAGTTTGAAAATTGCTAATTTTTTACATTTTTGTCAAATTTCTGATATTATTTATAAATAAGCACAAAAAAAGCAAACTAAACTTATCATTATCATAAAGTATAATGTGCCACGAAAAAAACATTCTCAAAATCACTGAAATTTGTTGAAGCATTCCAGAGATATTTCCACATAAAGTGACACTGGTAAGATTTTTAAAATTTGGCTCCGTCACTAAGGGGTTAATGGTGCTATATAAATAATAATCATAATACCTGCCATGGAAGGCCCTGACCAGGTGATCAGTATTTACAGCTCGAGCAGCGACCCAGTATCTCTCCTCTAGTCTGTAACCTCTCCAATGAATGAGGTACTGGAGGGAATGATGGACTTTCTGAGAATCAACAATCTCCTGCACTCAAAACTGTCATTGACAGAAACCGGTGAAGGTGGAAATGAAGGAGACAAAACCATAGGGACAAACTCTTTTAACAGTTACTAATGGAATACATTTGAATTTGAAAAGATGACGGGAGTTTTATTCTGAAAGTCACAACGCGGGTCAAGAACTGAAAAAAAGCCCAATATAACTATAGAGATGGCACATAAGGGGGATTGGTTGTCATTATGGACACAGAGGTTTGTAGATCCCAAATGAATGAGCTACTGGAGGATGAATCAATGTATATTAAAATGAGTAGACACCTAAAAATAGTAAATCAGAAGGAGACTTTGAAAATGATTGAGGAAGGTTTTGCTTTAGGTGTATTCACCAAGACACAAAGTGAATTGTTGAAGGTGGAACATCCAGTTCCCTCTATCATGCACACATTGTCGAAGGTACTCAAAGGAGAGACACATCCCTCAATGAGGCCAATAATCTCTGGCATTGGATCTATTACAGAGCATTTGAGTAAATGGCTGAACTCTCTTCTGCAGCCTTGGTGCCGAAGAACTCCTGGATTTATAAGAGACTCCAGAGTTATTTTGGATCAATTATCCAAATTTGTTTGGACTGATGAATGTTCGTCATGACTAAGTTGCAATACAGTGGCATTGTACACATCGATACCTCAGGACAATGCCATCACTGCGCTTGCGTTTCACTTGCACAGATACCGCAACTTTACTATGGACCTCTGTTCCTACATAGTTCAGGTTACTCAGTTTTTGATGACCATAACTACTTTTCTTTCGATTCCCAGTGTAAAGGGGTGGCCAAGGGAGGAAAATATTCACCATCTTTGGCAAATTTAATCATGTCCTATTGTGAAGAATGCTATTTCTATGTCCATGACAATCCTTTTACAGTAAATGTGTTCTGGTATAGCAGATACATTGACAACATGCTTTTCATTTGGAGGGATGATGTATCTGCCATTCCAGAATTTGTTCAATACATGAATTTGAATCATTACAATTTGCCTTTTACTCATGTGACTTACCCACTTTCCATATCCTTTCTAGATTTATTTTTAGAGGGTTTTAGAGGCAAAGGCATTGTCACATCTACATTTTTGAAGCCATTATGGGGCAACACCAACTTTCATGCCAGAAGCAGTCATCCCAAGCACACTATCAGATCGGTAACGGTAGGCAAAATGACCAGGATCACTAGAAATTGTAGTGACAGGGTCAGACTCAATGTTGCATTAACACCATGTCAGGATAAATTGAAAAAGAAGGGATATTCGGGTTGGTCACTGAATAGGGCAAGAGAGATCACTCAGGGCAAGAATCGACAGAAATTGATTACACATAAGAATGAATCTAGAACATTGACAGATAACTGCACAGTATTGTCTACCCCATACAGCCCTCACTTCTATAAGATAAAGTCGATGATTCAGAAACACATATTATATGAGGATGAGATATTTATACCAAAATTATGATCCGCAAAAGTGACATGTGCTGAACACTAATCTAATCAATCCGTCTGTTTCACCAGTTGCTCAAATGCATGAGAACGGCGAACAGAAAAAGCACACAATAGAAATATTTAACAAGATTAATAAATTGCAATTTTTATTAATGTACAACAAAATAATAAAAAAATTATTAAGATAAAAACAGATGCTCCAGATGTGAGGGGCGCTAAAGGCTATAGGAATGTAATATTATCTGATGAAGTAAAAGTGCATGTGCTTACAAAAAATCTTCCTTAGGGTACGTGTCCATGTTCAGGATGGCTGGCGCTTTAGACGGAGTGGAAAACATGCTCCGCCCAATGCTCCACCCCCTTATATAGATGCGATGATGCTGAATGTGTTCATTGCACACATCCGCATCATCGCACCCCACACATAGGGCCCTGTGTCTTACCTTGCGGCGGCGCAGTGTCGCCGCAAGGTAAACAGACATGCTGCGTTCTAAAAAGATGCGCCGCATGTCCGGAATCGCAGGGCCGCCGGATGCGTGTTACCACACATAGTGGAGACGGGATCCCCTCCACTATGCTGTAACATCTGGATGCTGCGTGTTTGACGCTGGTCGTGTTAAATATTTCTATTGTGTGCTTTTTCTGCTCATCGTTCTCATGCATTTGAGCAACTGGTGAAACAGACAGGTTGATTATTTTATGAGGATGAGATATTATTATTACTATTATTTATTTATATAGCACCATTAATTCCATGGTGCTGTACATGAGAAAAGGGGGTTACATGCAGGGTTATAGATATCGTTAACAATAAACAAATTTACAATGACAATATTGTCTGACATACTTTAGAGAGGATGTCACATAGTAGCAAAAAAAGAGACTACCCTGGGTAATTTCATTTCTCCCAGTTTTTTACGCAATCAAACAGGATATAATACTTGGTTAAATTATCCAGGATTCTTTAAATGCGGGAGTATAAGGTGCAGAACTTGCAGTCATTTGTTGGTTGCCCGCACATTCACTGGAAAAAAATAATTGTGAACATCACAAAATAAGGCAATACTTCAATTGTAACTCTCAATATGTGGTATACATGATCAAGTGTGTTGAGTGTAATTTATGCTATATTGGGTGTGCCACTAGAAGATTGAAGGTCAGAATTTCTGAACATTTGACCGATATTATTTCCTCCTTTAGCTCTACAAGGGCAATATCCCATGCATCCAAGCACTTTATAGTTCATCACGAAAGACCCACGTCCTCGTTCAGTTCTACGCATTGAACAGATTAAAAAAATGACCGAGGGGAGGAGATCACAAGAGGTGCCTATTGAACAGAGAGGCTTTCTGGATGTTCTTCCTTGGAATCTGTCATCCTCATGGACTGAATGCATGCAGAGAGGTTATGTTCCATTATTGATCTCCAAGCCTGGGACCTTTGATAACATGTTATGGCATATAATGTGTGTTGTATTTTAAACTTTTTGTATTTCTATGTGTTTTTAAATGTATATGTGTGTTTTTGCTTAATTAAATTTGCATATGTTTATAATTGATCATGTGATATGTGAGCTCATGCTCATTGGTCATGTTAATGTTTAAATATTTTGAGAGATATTGCTTTTGTAGCTTGACAAAGAACGCTTGTTGGCGTTTGAAATGCGTTGCTACTATGGATCATGATGTGACTTTATAACCTGATTGATTGCACCTTGTCAAAATAAAAATGAATTTAATGAAGCTGGGACCATTTCCTCTCTTTGCCTTGTACAGGGTTACCTACCTCCAAAATCTCAAACAGACCAATAAATTTAGGGCCCAACTTCGCTGATGGCAATTTATTATTTTTGGAAGATATCCAGACCTCACCACCAACTTTGAATATGGGACCGTCCGAACGTTGCCTATCGGCCTTCCGTTTCTGACAACGCTGAGCCACCTCAATATTGTTCTGAACCTCCCTCCAGACATCCTCAAGTTTCTGCATGTCAAACTCTACTTCAGGACAACCAGAACTCATCGTCGAGAATTCACCAAAAAGAGGATGAATACCGTAATATACATAAGCGGATACAAAGCCCTTAAGATTGTTAAGCATGGATGGCCACCAACAAAGTCTACAGTACATATCGCTTTTTGCATAACAGTGATCCCAGGGAGACCACTCAAGACGGAGTGATGAAACTCTTGCAATACATGTAATCTTAGATACACGGGAAAAAAATAATTTCGACCCAGGAGTAGCAGAAGGAGCTAATGACTGGACTTTGCGAATCTCGGCCTCCAATTCTAAGGATACCATAGGAATTGCTATACCCTGAGGAAGAATGGAGGATGGATGTTCTGGAGGAAAAACAGAATCAAGGCTGAGTGACAAAGCGTCAGCCCTAACATTCTTAGAGCCCGGCCTGAATGTGATGGAAAAATTTAATCTAGAAAAAAATAAGGACCACCTGGCCTTTCTCGAGGTTAAACACTTAGCAGATCCTATATAGGGTAAATTTTTTTGATCCGTCACAATCCTGATGAATAGCTCCCTTCAAAAAATGCCTCTATTCTTCAAAAGCTAACTTGACAGCTTGCAGCTCACGATTTTCAACATCACAATTTCTATCAGCAGAGGAACATTTCCTAGAACAAAATTCACATGGCCATAAGATAGTCAGAGTTTTGGGACCTTGAGACAAAACAGACATTAAACGGTTTCTGAAGATCGGGTTGTATCAAAACTGGAGCAGACATGAAGTACCCTTTTAATTTCTTAAAGGCTCCAATGGCAACCTAAGACCAAACCTTAAAATCTGCCCCTTTACGTGTGAGATCAGTTAGGCCATGTTCACACTTTGCGGTTTTTACCGCGGAACCGCCGCGATTTTGCCGCTGCGGGTCCGCTGCAGTTTCCATTGCGTTTACATTTATATGTAAACCTATGGAAACCACAAACCGCTGTGCACATGCTGCGGGAAAAACCGCGCAGAAACGCAGCGGTTTACATTCCGCAGCATGTCACTTCTTTGTGCAGAATCACTGCGATTCTGCACCCATAGGAATGCATTGAACCGCTTACTTCCCGCATGGGGCTGTGCCCACGTTGCGGGAAGTAAGCAGATAATGTGCGGGTGGTACCCGGGGTGGAGGAGAGGAGACTCTCCTCCAGGCCCTGGGAACCATATTTGTGTGTAAAAAAAAGAATCAAAATAAAAAATCATGTTATACTCACCTCTCAGCGCTGCACGCGGCCGGCCGGACAGAGTTGCTGTGCGAGCAGGACCTGCGGTGACGTCGCGGTCACATGACCATGACGTCGCGGTCACATGACCATGACGTCACGAAGGGTCCTTCTCGCACATCATCTTTGGAACCGGACCGCCGGGTGCAGCGCCGAGGAGATCGGAACGTCAGAGGGTGAGTATATAAACTTTTTATTTTATTTTAACATTACTATTGATGCTGCATATTGCTGCATATGCAGCATCAATAGTATAGGCGGAAACCCGCAGCGGAAACCGCGGAACAAATTGCGATAAATCTGTAGGGATAACCGCAGCGGTTTTGCCCTGCAGATTTATCAAATCCGCTGCGGGAGAACCCGCAGAGGTCACCCGCAAAGTGTGCACATGGCCTAAGAGGTTTAACGATCTGCAAAAAAAACTCTAATACATTTTCTATTGTAATTGGCAAATCCTAAAAACAGCTGAAGTGCTTTAAGATTGCAAGGTTGAACCCAATCAATTATAGCTTGCACCTTCCCACGATCCATCTTAAACATTTCATCAGATACAATAAACCCCAGAAACTATATTTCTTGAACAGAGAAAGTACACTTTTCTAATTTAGCAGAAAAAGAATTTTCCCTGAGTTTTTGTACTACATAACAAATATGCTCATAGAGTGATCTCAGGTCAGGTTAAAAAAAATAGAATATCATCTAGTTATAGAACAATAAACTTTCCAATAATATAAAAAAAAATAATTTTTAAAGTTCTGAATGACAGCTGGTGCATTGGTTAAACTAAAAGGCATGACCAGATTCTCAAATAGACCTTGAGACGTTTAAAAGGCAGGCATCACCATTCCAGATGCGTATCAGATTGTAAGCCCCTCTAAAATCAAGTTTAGAAAACTATTTAGCCTCAGTAAGCTGATTATATAGGCCTGGGATGAGCAGAAGTGGGTAAGTATTCTTAACTGTAATTTTGTTTAGTTCACGGAAATTGAGGCATGGACAGAAACTAGCAGCTACAGGCAAGGAGTAGGGATGGATATGACCCTTCCGTAAACTCTCATTTACATATTCTTTCATAACGATCTGTTCAGGTCCAGACAAATTGTACGGGTGCGCTTTAGGCAATTTGGTACTAGGAATAAGATCAATAGCACAATCATAAGGATGATGGGAAGGTAGTATTTCTGCCTCTTTTTCCGAGAACACATCTCCAAAGTCTTTCAGGTATGTCGTCAGATCCTTCAGCCTAACAGAGAAAATTTGTACAGAACAAAGACATTTCTTATGGTAGCTGGGTCTCCACTTAACGATATCCTTTAGATATCAATTAATAACAGGTTTATGAATATTCAACCATGGAAACCCCAACACCAACCCAGCAGGTACATTATCCTAGACATAACAGGAGATGGACTCAGAGTGATGTGTTCCCACTTTTAGTGTGAATTCCACCATTTCAAGCTGGACAATGTTCTGGAGTAAAGGTGCCTTGTTAATGATGGCAGTTTGAATGGGTTTTTCCAATATAACTGTCCCTAATCCAATTTTAAGAAACAGTCCAGTATCAATAAAGTTCTCAGTAGACCACAGTCAATGAAAGCAAGTGTAGGTAACCACAGTTCTGAAAACATAGTTCCACGTTCAACTTCCTTGATAATCACCCAGACTTAGGTTTTTCCAGACAGCTTGTTTGCTTTAGGGCATATTGAGCAGTCCTTGAGATAATGCCCAGCACAACCGCAGTAGAAGCAGAGTCCGAGATTGCGCCAATGTTTCCTCTCCACAGTCCGAGAGCTGGCTGCTCCTACCTCTATTGGTTCCATCTCAGGTACGGAAATAAACGGAATGACCAAAACCCTTGCTTATCATGCCTTTCCTGAAGTCTATGATCCATACGAATGGCCTGAGTCATGGTATCCCCAAAAACAGGGTGGAGTATGCATAGTCAGAGCATCCTTAAGAGTATCCATAAGGCCACAGTGAAACTGACACCTAAGAGCAGTATTATTCCACAGAATCTCAGAGGACAATTGACTTAACTGTGAACTATAATCTTCAGCTAGGGTCTAGTGGGAACAGAGAATGCCCAAGTCTTAAGACCCCAACGCAATAGTAACATAATTATTCCCACCTGCTGGTACTCATCCCAAGAAAACTGGGGTCGTATAGTAAAAAATAGTTTACAGCTCTCCCTGAACATCCTAAACGGATCCATCTCCTCTGTAAATTTGTCAGGAAGTGCACAACTGGTTCGGGGGTGGTCAACTGTAAGTCAGCGGGTCCAGAAGTAATTACTATTGTCGATAGTGGAGATCTTTGGGAAATACCCAGAGTACTAAACTGACCCTGCAACTGGGATTGTGATGATTCTAGCCTATGGTGATCCCTAGCCAGATCGTGAACTATCTGGTCATATTAATCAATTGATCACAGAGTGCACAAACTTGATCCATAGGTGATAAAAATAGTATAAGGCCAGACGGAATATGATGCTAGTCACTACTCACGGACAGACTATGAGGCAGAGAAGTCAAACATTCCTGGGTCAGTACCAAGAGAGCATAAAATCAAGGGGAAAGACAAAGGTGTAAGTCATGTCATGGTCCAGGGTCAAAATACCAGGAGATAGCGAATCAACGCAAAAGGACATGATGAAAAGATAGTCAGAACATGGTCCAAAGGATCAGGCAGCAGAAGATCAGAACTCACCACAATAGAATCAGGCAAACACTCACCAGGAAGCACAAACTACATCTGGCAGGAATCAGAGGCAGACAGCTCAGTCAAGTAGCTGGGCGATCTCCGGAACGGAGAATACATGGAGAAACTATTACTATTACTATTACTAATTACTATTGTCAATAGCGGAGATCTTTGAGAAGCACCCAGAGTACTAAACTGACCCTGCAGCTGGGATTGTGATGATTCTAGCTAATGGTGATCCCTAGCCAGATCGTGAACTATCTGGTCATATTAATCACTTGATCACAGAGTGCACAAACTGGATCCATAGGTGATAAATAAAAAATATTAGGCCAGACCTAATATGACGCTAGTCACTACTCACGGACAGACTATGAGGCAGAGAAGTCAACAGTTCCTGGGTCAGTACCAAGGAAGCATAAAATCAAGGGGAAAGACAAAGGTGTAAGTTATGTCATGGTCCAGGGTCAAAATACCAGGAGATAGCAGATCAAAGCAAAAGGACATGATGAAAACATAGTCAGAACATGGTCCAAAGGATCAGGCAGCAGAAGATCAGAACTCAGCACAATTGAATCAGGCAAACACTCACCAGGAAGCACAAACTACATCTGGCAGGGATCAGAGGCAGACAGCTCAGTCAAGTAGTTGGGCGATCTCGGGAACAGAGAACACCTTGAGAAATGCCCAGCACCTTTCAGTCACAGATTGGATAGTACAGCTGTCAATCAAAGTACTGACAGCTCAGCATGCCCATCCCAAGATTGGATGGCTGAGCTGTCAATCAAAACACCAGCAACTATTCATGATCCAGATTCCATAGGGCAACAAAACAGTCATTCACTGAGCAGAGGAATCGTTACAGTGAGACTCTGTTTGTAGTCACTCTCTCTGTTCTAGATAACAATGAAGATCCTTAAAGGGATTGGCTTATTTAGACAATCTCCTGGCATATTCTCTGTTAGGTAGAAGAGGGTCCCCAGTTTCATACCCCATTAAAAAGCTCTAAAAGCATCTCTCAATCAAACAGTTGCCCTTAAAATAAAATGTATTCTCCCTGTAGTATGGCCCTTGAGCTCTCAAACTGAATGAGAACATTTTTCTAAGAGAAAAGATGAAAATGCATTATCTAAACCAGGCAATCTCTTTTAAGACCTTTTGGCGAAGCTGGATAACAATTTTATAGATGTGTTTCCCATAGCTAGTTTTCTGCCCGGTAGGTGGGAACCTGAAGCAAAATTCATTTGATCACTGCATGACCTGCACACAATTCCATAACATTCTGTTCTTTCATTAAATTTACATCTACTTTATATAGCATTTTTGTTTTGTGTTTGATTGTTTTGTACAACATCAAATTCATATGCTATAAAATAGAATAAGATGTCAGGAATTCTACTACATGATCTCAGAGGTTTCCACCATCTGCAATAACATTAAATATGATGTTAGCTACAGTATTCTAAAGGATCATTTGCTGTACCTATCTAAATTAATAGCACGGAAAGCCAAAAAGCAATATTCCAGTTGTGTATCCATGAGTAACATAACTGTTTATGGCCCTGAAATGGTTTTCTAAACTGCTCCTTACAGTATAATGTCTGTTGTAAATTGTAGAATGACCTAGCATTTGGATAATAATCCACCGCAATCTGTTCCGTCAGACTCCATGCATATTCAGTCCTAAAATAGGTGTAGCATGATATCCTGGGCCCCACCTTTGTAATGGAGCCTCACACCTACTGAGTGCCATTGACACTTCGTAGCTGGTTTATTGGATGTGCATAATCTATAGGCTATGTGTACTTTTTTTGTCCAATTTCTATTGCTCTTATGCTTTTACAATAAAAAAAGCAACTTTACTAAGATTCTTAATTAAAATAGTTCTACAGTTTTCTGTATACAGCTTGACACTTATTTTAATGTTCAATAAAAGAAAGACAGTGTCCAATTTAGGTAAAAAACATTTCAAGGTTCCATTTATTCTGCCATAGATGCGACGTTTCGACCATCCATAGGTCTTTTGCAAGCATTGGGTATCGTTGAAAAAGACCTGTGGTTGGTCGAAACGTTGCATCTATGGCAGAATGAATGGAACCTTGAAGTTTTTTTTTACCTAAATTGGATGCTGTCTCTTTCTTCTATTGAATTTTTTCCAATTGGACTCTTAGGAAATTGTTTTATGGCGCGTCCTTTTGTGCCAATGTGCCCTTTGTCATTGTCCAATATTGGAGTGCTGTGAGCCACCTCTATTTTTGTACTTCTTTTAATGTTGTCTTTGCACATGGACAAGCAATAAAGTATATATCCAAGGAAGACGGACTACTACAGGGGTGGTGAAATGTCTCACTTGTTGTTGGATTTACTATAGAATCCCATTGGTCTTCATAGGAACTGTATACACCGAGCAATATGAGTTTTAATGAAAATCATATGGAAAGCAGCTTCATCTTTTATGTTCTGCAATGGAAGAGTACACACAAATGGATATAAAAGTGGCCATAGCCATTATGTTTTTTGACATTATATTTCCTATTAAACAAGTAAGAGCGGACATTTTTGCAATAGTATAAGCATTTACAAACATACTATACATAGCAATGTAATAACAGAAAGCGAGCATTTTTGTAACCAACACTATCTTATTAAATTGACATTCAGGATTTAAAAAAGCGTACAAGCTTTTTAATCCCAGAAACAGCGCCACACTTGTCCATATTTAAGTATCTGGTATTACTTCTTCTATTCATATAGAACCAAGAATTAAAATATCAATCTAATTTTTAAAGACTGGATGACTACAGTGAATAGCTGTCTAATGAGCAGAGAGTACTTAGATCATATGGGAGATGACAATGAACCATCTTTGCTGATCTGTATAGGAACACATATGTGCGCACATAAATTAGTCGCACTCCAACATCCACTTGAAGCACTTCACATTAGAAGAGATACAAGAGACACTTACATGCGACACTTCAGTTCATTTAGGGCATTAACAATAATTGCCGACTAAATTGACACAATGAATTGACAGTTGTTTAGTGTTGGGGGCTCAGACTATCAGACTGATATTTTCATGCTCATTATTCGCCTCTTTTTTATTAGTATCCAGTAATACAATAACATTTCTGCGGTAGAAAGTCTACTCTACTCAAATGTTGGGTTTACATATAACATTTTAACTTAAATAATGTGATCTTTTTATGCAATGGAGTAATTACTGTAAGAGGGTAGCAAACATAACAGTTAGGGTCCGTGCACACCACCCATTTTCTCAGACGAACGCTATCTGTGGTTTTCATGGTTAGCAAGAATATTCTATGGGGCTGTGCACTTGTACGATTTTTCCCTTGGACTGAGTGGTCCGCGTACAAAATGTCCAATTTTGATACGAGGGGTCAGATCAAAATCATCAGTGCAAGTCTACGGGTTTGTTAAAATAAATTGGATTGCTGTCCGCTTTTCACTAACACAAATGAGAAGGTGGAGAGTTTCTTTTTCTTTCTCTCCATGTACGAGAAAAACTGATGCCACTTTGACCAAACTCTGATCAAACTCTGATAAGAATGATTGTCAATTTTTCTAGCATGTACAGAAATCGGTTCTGTGAACCTACTCTTATGGGATCCCTCAGCCACCAAGACCATCCCCACAATGACCAAGAAAAAACATATAAGACTGGAAGCAAGGGGTCTAGGCCAACCCCTGAAAAACAACATCATGTTATTATCCCTCCTTCACCAATTTTTACAGTTGCACAATGCCGCTAGGCATGTAACATTTTTCCGGCATTTGCCAAACGGAGTAGTTCATCATACTGCCAGATAGATTAGCGTGATTCCACAGAACAGGTTTCCACTGTTCCAGAGACCAGTGGCGCATGCTTTACACCACTCTATTTGAAGCTTGGCACTGAGCTTGATAATGTGAGATTTGCAAGCAGCTACCCAGACATGGAAATCCACAATGACATGAATCTCCAGGCACAAAGTTTTATGTACTGAGATGAATGACAGAGGAGGTATTGAACTCTGTGGTTATTCAGTCAGCAGAGCTTTGGTGACTTTTATACACTATGTGCCTCAGCACTTGGTGACTCCACTCTGTAACTTTATGTGGTCTATCACATCATGGCTGAAATGCTGTGGTTTCTAAACTGTTCCACTTTTCATTAAAACCATTCACAGTTGATGGTGGAATATTAAGAAGGGAAGAAATGTCAGAAAAGGACTAGTTACAGTACATTGGAGAGCTACTATTACAGGACCCATTCTTTCACATTTGCTAGCAAAGGCAGCCTGCATGGTGAGGGGCTGGGTTTTATGCACCTATGGACATTTTCAGCTGGGCATTACATTCATGTAGTTCCCCATAACTGGATGTCCATTATCCGGGTCTCAGTCATTCTCAGCCCTTATCCACACGTATGTCAATTGTAAGGTTTTAACACTAGTTAGGTTAGGACTGTCTCGATTAGGGTCACCGTGACGTGGTGGAATGGCTTTTACATTTTTTTAAATTAAAATTATGCTAACTAAGCACCCTATATTATTTTCTGTTAGGGGTCGAGTTTCCGCCTCTGCACAGGGGGAATCTCGAACCATCTCCGCTCCGGTCTCCCATTCTCCTCTAGCTGCAGTGGAGCCTGCTCAGGGGAGACGTCGGTCCCAGCGTCTGGCTCAGGCTGATACGGTGCGGATGATTACTGCTGCCTTTCCAGGCTCAGCCATTGTAGCCAGTACTGGTCAGTAGCGAGCAGACGTCTCTGGGACTGCATTTCCTCTTCTGAGCATGCCTAGGGTAAGACCTCTCATTGGAGGCTGGGGGTCACATGCTCAGGTACTGCAGCAACTCCCATTGGTCCTCTAGGAAGGTCCTGAAGTTGCTCAGGTACTGTAGCAGCTCCTATTTGTCCTCTAGGAAGGTCCTGAAGTTGCTGCAGCTATAAAAGGTTTGCATGGCCGCACGGCCATGCGCTAGTATTAACCTAAGTTATGAGCTCAGCGCCAGTGTGGTCAGGTTTGCATGTGGTCAGGGTTTGGCTGAAATAAGCCCCTAGAATACCGGCACCTCTGGAGAGGAGTTTTGTGTGTGCTATGCTGACTGCATGACCACTGTTGGCTCTATTAAGTAGCTGTCCCTCTGTGAGGTTAACAGAACACAGCGTTCTCTTTCACAAGCGAATCTGTGAAGTAACAAAGTTAGCTTATACTGCCGTATAGTACTGTCTTTTACTAGCAGCAGGTTCTCTCCTGCACGGTGGACACCGGCTTGCGAACGCACCTAATAATATATATATATATATATATATATATATATATATATATATATATATATATACTCGGTGCGTTCCGCCAACCCTAACAATTTTCATGCACTGTTGCTATTTATTTACTTCAGGGTGTTTGCTTATTATGTTTTTATCTTGGGTTTTGTCTGTTTAGTAGCCAATGTGAACACGCACCTACATGGTGCATGCACACCAACTTATATTCCAGTTTATCTCTTTAGATTTTACCTGTGGGAATGGGACTGACTGAAAAACCTAAATTCAATTATTAAAAGGCATGTCCAATACTTTTGTCCATATAGTATAGCTCTACCACTTTACAAATCACTAGTCAGACCAAACATGAATTATTGTGTTCAGTTTTAGGGACCAGTGTACAAGAAACATATAGTACAGCTCAAGCAAGATCAAAAGTGGGCAGCTGAAGTAGTAAATGGAATGAGTGGATGGCATTCCTGTGATGTTGGTGCCTGGTCTACTGTGGCTCACGCGATATTAGTTGAGCTCTGCAGCCAATCAGCAGCTGCTTCACTCTCACTTCCTTTGGACAAAACTGACATCTGGAAGAAGTCAGAGAGCAGTAGTTCTCTCTTCTTTCAGGTGTAAGTTTCATCCAAAGGAAGTGAGTGAAGCGTTGACTGATCAGCTGCAGGGCTCGCGTGACATAATTTCACGTATGCCTCAAGAGACCAGGCATTGACATCACTGGAACGACACTCGCACAGTAGGTGAATATAGCTATTATTTTACATGCGGAAATATATTGATTGAGAAGAACTTGTCTGATTAGTGAACAACCCCTTAAATACAGAGATCTCTGTAAAGACTGTGGTGATGTTTCTACACCAACATAGAAGGAGACCTTCTATTAAAAGAGCTGTAAGACTATGGAGCCTTCTGCCAGAGGAAGATTTCTCAGTAAATTCATTAAAAGGAGTCTCTAACCCCCAAAATGCTAACTAAACAACTTATACAGGTATATAAAGGACTTAGCCCTATAGAACTCTTACCTGTAGTATAGCTTTTACTGATTTAGTTGGCATAAAAATACTATTTATTTTGTATGCAAATGAGGGGGCTTTGGTGTACCCTTGGAGTGGCCAAGAGCTCAGTGCACCATTATGCCCCCTCAATTTGCATATTGAGGACTAGGGGCATAACAACTACGGTCGCAAAGGTTGTGACTGAGCCCATGTAGGCCCGCCGATGCCAGCACAATCTTCAATGGGATGCGAGTCCTCAGACATTCAGCTGAAGTGAATTGCAGCGCAGAGACCCATTGGGCCCGTGTGCAGCAATACTTGCTCCTGGCCAATCAGAGGCCAGCTGCTGACGTTGGCGTGTACGACTGGAGGCGCATGGCAGTGATGTCATGAGATCCCGTCACTTGCATGCTGAAGTCAGATTTCCTTTAAATGTGTTCTAAAGGGGTGTGGATGTCTTTCATCCTTTGTAACAACCGATGAGTTTTAGTTACTAGATTTCATGAAATTGGTTGCTAACTCAGTTCTTAAAAAAATTTAGAGCTGGGAAAGATTTTCTTCTCTATACCATGCTGCTGGCAGGTCAGACTGACTGTTCATATTTAGAAGGAAGTGCCTCACTAGTTTTCCGATAACAATGCCAGAGAATACTCAAACGTCATTGTACCAAAGAATATATTCAAGAAATTGGTAAGAAAAGGGCCAATTTTTTATGATTCAAAAAATGAAAAATTGTTATTTTTAAAAAAAGGGCCAGCATTGTAAAACATGATTCACACAGGATATGATAAAAATCATAAAATGTAGAGGAAAAACACAGCGGAAAAATTGTCAGTATATAATAGTATACAATCCAAATCTACATAATAACAATTCTAAAGGACATCATTGGGAGAACCCAACCAAAGTTATAACAAAAAAAGAACACTATTGATGTAGAATGGGGCAATGATTCAAAGAAACCACAAGTGGCTATAGGAAGAAGCCCAGTGTAAAATACATTGTGGGCTGTGATAATGTAATAAATCGCATCTAAAATAAGGGCTAAGGTATCCACTACAATAAAGGTTTGTCCCCTTCTTGGACACCCCTTTTTAAATTAATAGTAGCAAAATAAAAGTAACAGATACCCCCTGCTGCACCGACGCTGGTCTCCCGATGTTGGCACTGGTACTCCTGGGGCCTGCATGTAATTGTTAGGACCTGACATATGACATATGATGGGTAGACGCCATCCAAGAAGAAGCAGACATACCGCGGTTTTCTTTCTAGCCTTAAACTTTACCAGGTGTTCTAGGTTTATCGTTACATTCTTATCTATTTCATCTGCAGGTGCGGACAAAGACAGAAGGCTCCTGTGCAAGAACAATACAGTGCCTTGAAAAAGTCTTCGTACCCTGTGAACTTTTCCAATTTTTTTCACGTTACACCCACAAACTTAAATGTATTATATTGGGATTTTATATGATATACCAACACAAAGACAAACACAGAGTAGCGAGTATTTGTGAAGAGTAAAGAAAATTATATACAGTATACAGTGGCTTGTGAAAGTACTCACCCCACTTGGCTTTTTACCTTTTTTTTTTCATTACAACTTGTGTTTAAATATTTTTGTAATCCAATCTGTATGTGATGCATCAGCACTAAATAGTGTAAATTGGCGAAGTGAGAAAAATATAGGCATAAATTAAATTTATGGGTTCAAATTAAAAATTGCCATGTGCATATGTATTCACCACTTTTGCTTTGAAGCCCCTAAAAATTAGCTGTTGATCTAAAGAGGTAGCCCAAACGTTCTGCAATGTCTTCTATCGGAGTTAGGGTACTGTCACACAGTACCATTTTGATCGCTACGACGGTACGATTCGTGACGTTCTAGCGATATCGTTACGATATCGCAGTGTCTGACACGCAGCAGCGATCAGGGATCCTGCTGAGAATCGTACGTCGTAGCAGATCGTTTGGAACTTTCTTTCGTCGCTTGATCACCCGCTGACATCGCTGGATCGTTGTGTGTGACAGCGATCCAGCGATGTGTTCGCTTGTAACCAGGGTAAACATCGGGTAACTAAGCGCAGGGCCGCGCTTAGTAACCCGATGTTTACCCTGGTTACCAGCGTAAACGTAAAAAAAACAAACCGTACATACTCACATTCCGGTGTCTGTCCCCCGGCGTCTCAGCTTCTCTGCACTGTGTAAGCACCATAGCCGGAAAGCGAGCACAGCGGTGACGTCTGACGTCACTGCTCTGCTTTCCGGCTATGGTGCTTACACAGTGCAGAGAAACTGAGACGCCGGGGGACAGACACCGGAATGTAAGTATGTACTGTTTGTTTTTTTTTCGTTCACGCTGGTAACCAGGGTAAACATTGGGTTACTAAGCGCGGCCCTGCGCTTAGTAACTCGATGTTTACCCTGGTTACCCAGGGACTTCGGCATTGCTCCAGCGCCGTGATTGCAACGTGTGACCGCAGTCTACGACGCTGGAGCGATAATCATACGATCGCTGCGACGTCACGGATCGTGCCGTCATAGCGATTAAAATGGTACTGTGTGACGGTACCCTTAAGAAGATTTAGGAATGTTGACATTTTAATTGCTTGGTTCTTTGTTTACTCCCAGGAGATTTTTTTTCCATTGTTCTTTATTCAAAGCTCATTCCCAAGTTAAATAAATAAACTTGCAAGCCTGGCAGATCTGAGCATTCATGTTCATCTTGTAAATATCTAAAATTATTTCTAAAATTATTACATTTTTAGCAATTCATTATCATAGTATATAATCCTTACTGGTAGCCAATAACTGGAATGGGAACCCAAAAATATTTAAATTTTTTTCTTTATTAAAATACTTCCCTGTTGAGAGGAGCCACCTTCCCATTTTGTGCCACTGGGGACACTTGTCGTGTAACATTCCAAAGCTAAAGTTGACTATGTCAGGTGCTGAATACAACTTATATATACAGGGGGAGAAATAATTATTGAAAATTGTACTTACCAATTTTCTAAGTAGATATAATTCTAAAGGTGCTATAGACATGAAATTCTCACTAAATGTCGGTAACAACCCATCCAATCTACACAGGCAAAGAAATCAAACCGTAGCTGTCCATAAATTAAGTTATGTGTAATAATGAGAAATATAAAAGGAAAAAGCAAATGGGTAATAAGAAAGAAGGGAAGATGTTAATCCAGTGATAAGTGGTTTATTTGTCAAAGCATTACAAAGTATACAACTTCATGACTTTTGTTCATTCCATAGATTATCTATTGGATTCAGGTCAGGTGATTGGCTGGGCCATTCCAGCAGTTTTATTTTCTTTCTCTGAAACCAATTGAGAGAGTTTCCTTGGCTGTGTGTTTGGGATCATTCTCTTGCTCAAATGTCCACTATTGTTTCATCTTCATCATCCTGGAAAATGGCAAAAGATTTTTATCAAGAATTTCTCGGTACATTTGTCCATTCATCCTTCCTTTAATTATATGAAGTTTTCCAGTGCTGTATGCTGAAAAACAGGCCCAAACCTTGATTTTCCCATCTCCGAACTTTACTGCTGGTATGGTGTTTTTAGAGTGATATGCAGTGTCTTTTGGCCTCCAAACATGGTGTGTATTATGGCATCCAAAGAGTTTAGTTTTGGTTTCATCTGAGCAGACTACATCCTCCTCACAGGTTTGTCTAAATGTTGTTGAGCAAATTTTAAGCACGGATAAAAATGAGTCTTGTGTGGTGAGTGTGCATACAGGCCATGGAGTTTTAATGCATTACTTATTGTTTTCTTTGAAACAATTGTACCTGCTGATTTCAGGCCTTTCTCTATTTCTCCATAGGTGGTCCTTGACTCTTGTACAACTCATCTTCTGTAACCAATGCCATCATGTTTTGCAACAATAAGGTTGCAGAGGTCTTAATACAATTCACTGATTTTTCCCTTCATGAGAGGTTTCTTGCGTGGCACCTTTTTATAGACCATCAATGGAACCAGCTAATATTATTTTTCACTAAGTGGCAGGATTGCTTTCTAATTACTGATATATTTTAGGTGGTGTAATGACTTTCCATTGCTTTTTGCACCTCTTTTTTCACATGTGTTCAATACTTTTACCCTGTGTTATTTCTCATTATTATACATAACTTCATTTATGGACATCTATGCAGGGCCAGTTTTAGACAAAGTGAGGCCCTGGGCAAAATCTTAAAGTGGGGCCCTAAATGCTCACATATTGCACCATCATACTCAAACATTTTGGTCATAGTTACATGCACTGATTTCAGACCGTTAAATGAGTGTGATCGACAATATCGAAGGTGTTCGGCACTTGTTTACCAGCCTCTTTAGACCGACTGATGAAGAATGATGGGGACAGAACAATCACTGATAGATCAATCTGTGTTATCCCAGTACCTGGTCTACTGCTACTGAGTGAAACAGTTGTCGTGTGTGAAACAGTTGTGGCAGTAGGTTTGAGTGAAACAGCTGCGGCAGTAGATTTGTTCCAGTGTGCCAGATCTCATGTTTTGTACTGATGAGGTATAAGGTATAATCTCCTCACAACAAGCTAAGATAGAAATTGTTGGGAGGAGCGTCCCAGTTCAGTTCACACACTTCCTGTGAGCTGGTTTCAAGAAGCACTCCTCCCATCAAAGTTTATATCTTCTTAATATATTGCAGTTATCATATTATATAGTATGGTGTACTTACAATTACTCATTTTGCCCTTCTACCATTAGGTTTTCCATAAGGTCAATGGCATCATGTGATTACAAGCTGACTACCTGAATCCTTGTAAGCCTTAAGTAGAAACAGAAGGTTAATTTTCCCTGTTTGACTCATCCATCCCTTCAAAAGTCTATTGCAGGGCAGGAACGGAGCAGTTGGGTCAGGAATTGAAGAGAGGAATGATTTCTACAGGGACAAGACACCTCCTGTTTCTATATAGAGCAGAGAAAAGAGAAGAATTAGCTGGGTAAAAAGGCAAAATGAGCAATTGTAAGTACACGGTGCTATATAATATGATAATTGCAATATACTAAGAGGATAAAAACTTTGATAGGTGGAGGAGTGCTTCTTTACCCAGTCTAGTCCTGTCTAGTCAAGGCAGAGGAAGGAAGCTTCATTGCTCCCTGAATCCATTCCAGTCCAGTCTGAGGGGACATCATTCTCCACAGTGGTCTCCACAAAGGCGTGAACTCTATAAGAGTCAGAAAAGATAAGGCTGAACAAGTGCTTTCCTGTATACTGGTTTTTCCTATGTGCTTCCAGCCAGAAACCAAATCCATCGTGTTTGCCACATCTCAATGCTGTCTGACCTACCCCCTGCAATAGGGAGCGGTAGAACCAAAACCATGAGTAATTCCACACTACTAGTGTGGCACCATGGGGAGTAAACCCGTGAAGGTCTTTCCATCAGTGTAGCATTACCTGGTCTTTGCATAATATTTCCTACAAAAACAAGTGAAATGACCTGTGCTTCAGCCCTGAGAGGCCCTAAGTTTGCTTGTTTCATAAGTAGAAGACTCCGTCTTTCATAAGCACAATATGCAGTGTAACCTATACTGTGAATTACTGCCCATTTGCCTTTAAGTAATTGAGACTGTACCCTGTTTTCTGCTTCAGAAATGTGTTACACGTGTGTCTGGCTGCTTGAAATTGTACAGACATCACGGGCGCTCCGACATCTAGAGGAAGTCTTATACCATCTCCATTAGTGCCAACTCCCTCTATTGGCAATTGTTGTGGACACCACAAGGGAAGCGTTTAGTGGTCCAGCGACCTACTTCAGCTACAGTGACATTATAATTTACTGTCCACAGAACCATATGTCCCAGCTGGTCCCTCTGCAACATATGGCGCCTCCTCCATAGCTCACCGCAAATCTGTCTCCATACAGTATCATGTTTTCACCAGCATATCTGCAGTTTACACTGGGCGATGTGCTGCTGAGAACAATGTTTTTATTTCCACCTTAACAATTATAACAAATTCACCGACTTAACACTATGTGTAAATAGTCATGATAAAACATCACTTTTATTTGAAACCTCTAAAATCTCCAAAAATGAAATAAAAACAAATAAGTCTGGCCAATACGTATGTATTTGTCTGGAAGCTCACAATAAAAAACAAACTAATATAATATTCATAGGGGCTATAGTAACCCTTATAAATAACTGTAGTGTCCCTGCCTTGCCGCGGAGGTTGGCACCCTACACAGTACCCAAATGGCGCCCCCAATCAGTTATGGCTCTCCCAGACTAGCCCTACCAGGCCCTGTCACAGGACAGTATCAATTAACAGCATGACAAAAAGTGTTGTGTAGACAAAAATTACATGCACAAAGGTTCATTGATATAATGTATTCTCATGCTCAATTAATGCATCAAGCCAATGGCACGCACCCAAAAAGTTCCTTGATATACTTGCAAGCTCAATTATAGGTGAATATTATGTACACCTGTTCCCCCAGACATGGTGTGCTATATACAATCTAAGAAATGGATGAAAAAATGAAAACTTCATACAAATTATTCCCAAGCATCCATTATTCTCAACGCGTTTACTCTAGATAGGTTCATCAGGAGAACATGCTTAGTTTTAATTAGAAATAAGAATAGCATGTATAATCAAGATACAACTTAGCTTAAAGGTAAATCAATTAGTCAGAGTATCAATTCAGGTCAGGGGGAACAGTATCCATCCAAACCTGCCCACCAGTGCGATCTGACAGTGGCAACCACCATCTACTATATAATTGTCTAAGGGTCACTTCCATCTTTCTGTCTGTCTTTCTGTCTGTCACGGAAATCCCAAGTCGCTGATTGGTTGTGGTCAAACGGCCACGACCAATCAGCGACGGGCACAGTGTGGCTGCGAAATGGCCGCTCCCTACTCCCCTATTGTTAGTGCCCGCTCCATACTCCTCTCCAGTCAGCGCTCACACAGGGTTAATGGCAGCATTAATGGACCACGTTATGCCGCGGTGTAACGCACTCCGTTAACGCTGCTATTAACCCTGTGTGACCAACTTTTTACTATTGATGCTGCCTATGCAGCATCAATAGTAAAAAGATCTAATGTTAAAAATAATAAAAAAAATAAAAAAATCATTATATACTCACCTTCTGTCGGCCCCCGGATCCAGCTCAGGCCTTTCCCGCTCCTCGCGACAGTCCGGTCCATGCATTGCGGTCTCGCGAGATGATGACATAGCGGTCTCGCGAGACCACTACGTCATCATCTCGCGAGACCGCAATGCACTCTTGGGACCAGAGCGTCGCGAGGAGCATCGGTAAATGCCTGGGCTGGATCCGGGGGCCGATGGAAGGTGAGTATATAACTATTTTTTATTTTAATTCTTTTTTTAACAGGGATATGGTGCCCACATTGCTATATACTATGTGGGCTGTGTTAGATACTGCATGGGCTGTGTTATATACTACATCTCTGTGCTATATACTATGTGGGCTGTGCTATATACTACGTGGCTGTGTTATATACTATGTGGCTGGGCAATATACTACATTGCTGTGCTCTATACTACGTGGCCTGGGTTATATACTGCATGGGCAGTGTTATATACTACGTCTCTGTGCTATATACTATGTGGCTGTGTAATATATTACGTGGCTGTGCAATATACTACGTGGCTGTGCAATATATTACGTGGCTGGGCAATATACTACGTGGCTGTGCTATATACTACGTGGCTGGGCAATATACTACATGGTTGGGCAACTTACTACATGTCTGTGCTATATACTACGTGTCTGTGCTTTATACTAAGTGGCTGGGCAATATACTACGTGGCTGGGCAATATACTACGTGGCTGGGCAATATACTACGTGTCTGTGCTATATACTACGTGTCTGTGCTATATACTACGTGGCTGGACAATATACTACGTGTCTGTGCTATTTACTATGTGGGCTGTGCTATATACTACGTGGCTGGGCAATATACTAAGTGGCTGTGCTATATACTACGTGGCTGTGTTATATACTACGTGGGCTGTGTTATATACTACGTGGGCTGTGTTATATGCTATGTGGGCTGTGTTATACGCTACGTGGGCAGTGCTATATTTCTCTGCTGTATCTGTGCATCATGAATCGTGGTATGTGTTAAAGAGGGGGGCCAACTGAGACTCTTTCGCCCGGGGCCCTCAAAAACCTGGAGCAGGCCCTGGCTTCACTGATTGGTCACGCCCGGCCGCGAACAATCAGCGACAGTCGCAGTCCGCCCGCGAATTGGCTCGGAATTTGAACCACGCTTTGCTAATTGGTCGCGGCCGGACGAATCCTTTGTATAAATTGCATTATTCTGAAAACTTCATAAATAAACTACATAAGTATTCTAGAATACCCGATGCGTTAGAATCAGGCCACCATCTAGTACTATAAATGCGCTCTTTTTCCTATTACCATCATTGCATATCCTGGTCAGGTGCCAGGAAGTGGTTTTTGACCCGGGTGTGTTTGGTAATATGGCTCTGCCGCACACCCATGCATTGTATCTCTGTGGAAGAAATGTTTAAAAAAATGAGAGGGACTTTAGGTACCCAAAATTTATGGCCCAGGCTATGATCTATGCGATAACGAAAATGCACAAGGGTGTCCTTTTTCAAGCCTTGTGGTAATATCAGATGCTGTTCCAATTTTGATCTCTCTCTCTCTCTCTCTCTCTCTCTCTCTCTATATATATATATATATATATATAAATTTTTATATATACTGTATCTTGCAGTTTATAAGACGCACCAGATTATAAGACACACCCCAAATCTTGAGAAAAATAGGAAAAAAACATTTTTAATAAATAGTGGTTCTTCTACAATCCATGCGTCTTATTGGTGACCAGGGTGGTGGCTGCGGTGAAGCAGAGTCCCAGGGTCGCTGCTGGGGGAGGCAGGAGTGGGGTGATGCTACGGACCCCAGACTGGGAGAAGGGGTGTTCGGATGTGCGACGCTGCGGGTGGTGCGGGGGCTCCGCCGACATTTTGTGAAAGCAAGGAGCCCCCATACTTCCATGGTTTACTTTGCGGTGAACACTGGGAAAATGGCTGCATTGGCTGGCGCATGCACAGATGGAGATCTTGGTGATGAGATCTCATTTTCATTGGCAAGATCTCCACCTATACATGCGCTACCCCCGGCTGCCATTTTCTCGGAGTCCATTGCAATATAAACCATGGATGTGCAGGAGTCCCGGGCTTTCGCAAAATGTCGGCGGAGCCCCCGCACCATCGAACCAACACCCGCAGTGTCCAAACACCCCCTCATCCCAGCCTGTGGCCTGCAGCAATGCGCCACTCTTGTCTCCTCCAGCAGCGACCCTGGGACCATGCTCCACCTTGGCCGGTAAGGTATAATCTAATTATAAGAGACACCACCATTTTCCCCCAAAATTTGGGTGAAAAAAGTGTGTCTTATAATCTGAAAAATGCTCCTTTGCTAGGTGAAGAGAATGGGGCATCAGAATCTGAAAAATGCGGTATATATATATATATATATATATATATATATACACTCACCGGCCACTTTATTAGGTACACCTGTCCAACTTCTTGTTAACACTTAATTTCTAATCAGCCAATCACATGGCGGCAACTCAGTGCATTTAGGCATGTAGACATGGTCAAGACAATCTCCTGCAGTTCAAACCGAGCATCAGTATGGGGAAGAAAGGTGATTTGAGTGCCTTTGAACGTGGCATGGTTGTTGGTGCCAGAAGGGCTGGTCTGAGTATTTCAGAAACTGCTGATCTACTGGGATTTTCACACACAACCATCTCTAGGGTTTACAGAGAATGGTCCGAAAAAGAAAAAAAATCCAGTGAGCGGCAGTTCTGTGGGCGGAAATGCCTTGTTGATGCCAGAGGTCAGAGGAGAATGGGCAGACTGGTTCGAGCTGATAGAAAGGCAACAGTGACTCAAATCGCCACCCGTTACAACCAAGGTAGGCCTAAGAGCATCTCTGAATGCACAGTGCGTCGAACTTTGAGGCAGATGGGCTACAGCAGCAGAAGACCACACCGGGTACCACTCCTTTCAGCTAAGAACAGGAAACTGAGGCTACAATTTGTACAAGCTCATCGAAATTGGATAGTAGAAGATTGGAAAAACGTTGCTTGGTCTGATGAGTCTCGATTTCTGCTGCGACATTCGGATGGTAGGGTCAGAATTTGGCGTAAACAACATGAAAGCATGGATCCATCCTGCCTTGTATGGAGCATCTTTGGGATGTGCAGCCGACAAATCTGCGGCAACTGTGTGATGCCATCATGTCAATATGGACCAAAATCTCTGAGGAATGCTTCCAGCACCTTGTTGAATCTATGCCACGAAGAATTGAGGCACTTCTGAAGGCAAAAGGGGGTCCAACCCGTTACTAGCATGGTGTACCTAATAAAGTGGCCGGTGAGTGTATATATATACTGTGTATATATATATATATATATATATATATATATATATATATATATACAGTGGCATGTAAAAGTTTGGGCACCCCTTGTCAAAACAACTTTTATTGTGAACAATTTAACAAGTTGAAGATAAAATGATCTCTGAAAGTGCTAAAGTTAAAGATGACACCTTTCCTTTGTAGTTTAGGAAAAAATATGTATATTGTAATTTTTTTACATTTTAAAAATTACAAAAAGGAAAATGGGCCGATGCAGAAGTTTGGGCACCCTGCATGGTTAGTACCTAGTAGCTCCCGCTTTTGAAAGTATCACAGCTTGTAAATTCTTCTTGTAGCCAGCCAAGTATCTTTCAATTCTTGTTTGAGGGATTTTCGTCCATTCTTCCTTGGAAAATTTTTCCAGTTCTGTGATATTCTTGGGTCATCTTACATGCACTGCTATTTTGAGGTCTAGCCACAAATTTTCAATGATGTTCAAGGGACTGTGAGGGTTATTGTAAAACCTTCACCTTGCACCATTTGAGGTAGTCTGTTGTGGATTTTGACATTTGTAGAAGCCATCCTCTTTTCAACTTCAGCTTTTTTACAGATGGTGTTATGTTTGCATCAAGAATTTGTTGAAATTTCATTGAATCCATTCTTCCCTCTACCCGTAAAATGTTCTCCATGCCATTGGCTACAGAACAACCCCAAAGCATGATTGAGCCACCCACAAGCTTAATGGTTAGAGATATATTTTTCTGAAATTCAGTGCTTTTTTTACTCCTCACAAACCTTTGATCATTGTGGCCAAAGAGTACTATTTTAACCTCATTTGTCGTGAACTCTATTTTTGGGCTCCCTCTAGTGGTCACAAGCGGTACTGTGTAGTGTTGTCTTTCTGCAGGTTGCAGCATCAGCTGGTTCGTTATCCTGGTTGGTTTCCTATTTAGCCCACCTGGATACTCAGTTCCTTGCCTGCTATCAATGTATTCAGTGCTCTTCAGATTCCTTGTGTCTACCTTGCTCCCAGTCTCTCCAAGACAAGCTAAGTTTTTGTTTGATCATTTTTTGATTATCAGCGTTCATTATGTTTTTAGTCCAGCTCGCTAAAATGTGATTTCCTCGCTTGCTGGTTGCTCTAGGGGACTGAGTTTCTCCCCCCACACCGTTAGTTGGTGTGGGGGTTCTTGAAATCTCAGAGTGGATATTTTGTAAGGGTTTTTTACTGACCGCATAGATTCCCTTTTCTATTTTCTGCTATCTAGTATTAGTGGGCCTCATTTGCTGAATCTGCTTTCACCCCTGTGTATGTGCCTTCCTCTTACCTCACCGTTATTATTTGTTGGGGGCTTCTATATCTTTGGGGATTATTTCTCTGGAGGCAAGAGAGGTCTTTCTTTCTCTCTAGGGGTAGTTAGTTCCTCAGGCTGACTCGAGACGTCTAGGATTTTTAGGCACGTTCACCGGCTACTTCTAGTGTGTTTGGATAGGTTCAGATTTGTGGTCAGTCCAGTTTGCCACCTCCCTAGAGCTTGTCCTATGTTTGTTACTTAGCTGGAGTAATTTGTGATCCTCAACCACTAAGGATCATAACAGTATAGCAGGCCAAAAAGTGTTTAATGCATCGCAGAAGTGGGATAAAAAGAAGACCTGAGTACATTTTATTTTTTTTTATTTTTTTTTTTCCTCCCGCTTTTCCTTTGCTGCAGTCTGTTTAGCTTCTTTCATCCCCTTGAACTCTGGGTGGTTTTGAGCTCAGCTGCAGACATGAATGTTCAGACTCTGACTTCTAGTGTGGATCATCTTACTGCACGGGTGCAAAGTATTCAGGATTTTGTTATTCATAGCCCTATGTCAGAACCAAAGATACCCATTCCTGAGTTGTTTTCTGGAGATAGATCTAGGTTCCTAAATTTTAAGAATAATTGTAAGTTATTTCTATGTCTGAGACCTCGTTCCTCTGGTGATTCCGCTCAGCAAGTTAAAATTGTTATCTCCTTGTTGCGTGGCGACCCTCAAGATTGGGCCTTCTCTCTGGCGCCAGGAGATCCTGCATTGCTTAATGTAGATGCATTTTTTTCTGGCTCTTGGACTGCTTTTTGAGGAGCCTAATCTTGAGAATCAGGCAGAAAAAGCGTTGCTGGCTATCTCTCAAGGTCAGGATGAAGCAGAGGTGTATTGTCAAAAATTTCAGAAATGGTCATTGCTTACTCAATGGAATGAGTGTGCCCTGGCTGCAAATTTCAGAGAAGGTCTTTCTGAGGCCGTTAAGAATGTTATGGTGGGGTTTCCCACCCCTACAAGTCTGAGTGATTCTATGGCTTTAGCCATTCAGGTTGATCGGCGTTTGCGGGAGCGCAAATCTGCTCATCCTTTGGCGGTATTTTCTGAACAGAGACCTGAGTCTATGCAATGTGACCGAACTCTGACCAGAATTGAGCGACAAAGTCATAGACGTCAAAATGGGTTGTGCTTTTACTGTGGTGATTCTACTCATGTTATCTCAGCATGCTCTAAACGCTTAAAAAAAATCGCTAAACCTGTCACCATTGGTACTATACAGCCTAAATTTATTTTGTCTGTTACTTTGATTTGTTCTTTGTCGTCCTACCCGGTTATGGCTTTTGTGGATTCGGGTGCTGCCCTGAATCTGATGGATTTGTCGTTTGCCAGGCGCTGTGGTTTTGTCCTGGAGCCTTTGGAATTTCCTATTCCTCTGAGGGGAATTGATGCTACGCCATTGGCTGAGAATAAGCCTCAGTATTGGACGCAAATGACCATGTGCATGAGTCCCGTACATCAGGAGGTGATTCGCTTTCTTGTTCTGCATAATTTGCATGATGTTGTCGTTTTGGGTCTGCCATGGCTGCAAGCTCATAATCCAGTTTTAGATTGGAAAGCTATGTCTGTGTCAAGTTGGGGTTGTCAGGGAATTCATGGCGATACTCCGTTGGTGTCTATTGCTTCTTCCACTCCTTCTGAGGTCCCTGAGTTTTTGTCTGACTACCAGGATGTATTTGATGAGCCCAGGTCCAGTGCCCTGCCCCCTCATAGGGATTGTGACTGTGCTATAAATTTAATTCCTGGTAGTAAATTCCCTAAGGGACGACTTTTTAATTTGTCTATACCAGAGCATGCCGCGATGCGGAGTTATATAAAGGAGTCTTTGGAGAAGGGACATATTCGCCCATCCTCTTCCCCTCTTGGTGCAGGATTTTTTTTGTGGCCAAGAAGGACGGTTCTTTGAGACCTTGTATAGATTATCGTCTTCTGAATAAAATCACAGTCAAATTTCAGTATCCTTTGCCACTATTGTCTGATTTGTTTGCTCGGATTAAGGGTGCTAGTTGGTTCACCAAGATAGATCTCCGTGGTGCGTATAACCTTGTGCGCATTAAGCAGGGAGATGAATGGAAAACAGCATTTAATACGCCCGAAGGCCATTTTGAGTACTTAGTGATGCCTTTTGGACTCTCTAATGCTCCTTCTGTGTTTCAGTCCTTCATGCATGACATCTTCCGAGAATATCTGGATAAATTTATGATTGTTTATCTGGATGACATTTTGGTCTTTTCTGATGATTGGGAGTCCCATGTGAAGCAGGTCAGGATGGTGTTTCAGGTCCTGCGTGCTAATGCTTTATTTGTGAAGGGCTCAAAATGCCTCTTCGGAGTACAGAAGGTCTCCTTTTTGGGTTTTATTTTTTCTCCTTCTACTGTGGAGATGGACCCAGTCAAGGTCCAGGCTATTCATGACTGGACTCAGCCCACGTCTGTTAAGAGTCTTCAGAAGTTCTTGGGTTTTGCTAATTTTTACCGTCGTTTCATCGCTAATTTTTCTAGCGTGGTTAAACCTTTGACGGATTTGACCAAGAAGGGTTCTGATGTGACTAATTGGTCTCCTGCGGCCGTGGAGGCCTTTCGGGAGCTGAAGCACCGGTTTTCTTCAGCTCCAGTCTTATGTCAGCCAGATGTCTCTCTCCCCTTCCAGGTCGAGGTTGATGCTTCTGAGATTGGAGCAGGGGCTGTTTTGTCGCAGAGAAGCTCTGAGGGCTCTGTGATGAAGCCATGTGCTTTCTTTTCAAGAAAGTTTTCGCCTGCCGAGCGGAATTATGATGTTGGTAATCGGGAGTTGTTGGCTATGAAGTGGGCATTTGAGGAGTGGCGACATTGGCTCGAAGGAGCTAAACATCGTGTGGTGGTCTTGACTGATCACAAAAATCTGATTTACCTTGAATCTGCCAAGCGCCTGAATCCTAGACAGGCTCGTTGGTCGTTGTTTTTCTCCCGTTTCAACTTCGTGGTCTCATACCTGCCTGGTTCAAAGAACGTGAAAGCTGATGCACTTTCTAGGAGTTTTGTGCCTGACTCTTCGGGAGTTTCTGAGCCGGCTGGTATTCTCAGAGAGGGAGTGATTTTGTCTGCCATTTCCCCAGATTTGCGACGGGTGCTGCAGAAATTTCAGGCGGATAGACCTGACCGTTGTCCACCAGAGAGACTGTTTGTCCCGGATAGATGGACCAGCAGAGTTATTTCTGAGGTTCATTCTTCGGTGTTGGCGGGTCATCCTGGGATTTTTGGTACCAGAGATTTGGTGGCTAGGTCCTTCTGGTGGCCTTCCTTGTCGCGGGATGTGCGTTCCTTTGTGCAGTCTTGTGGGATTTGTGCTCGGGCTAAGCCTTGCTGTTCTCATGCCAGCGGTTTGCTTTTGCCTTTGCCTGTTCCGAAAAGGCCTTGGACGCACATTTCCATGGATTTTATTTCGGATCTTCCAGTATCTCAGAAAATGTCTGTCATCTGGGTGGTGTGTGATCGTTTTTCCAAGATGGTCCATTTGGTGCCCTTGCCTAAGTTGCCTTCTTCCTCCGATTTGGTTCCTCTATTTTTTCAGAATGTGGTTCGCTTGCACGGCATTCCTGAAAATATTGTGTCTGATAGAGGATCCCAGTTTGTGTCCAGGTTTTGGCGGACTTTTTGTGCTAAGATGGGCATTGATTTGTCTTTTTCGTCGGCCTTCCATCCTCAGACTAATGGCCAAACCGAGCGAACTAATCAGACGTTGGAAACTTATTTGAGATGTTTTGTTTCTGCTGATCAGGATGATTGGGTGACATTTTTGCCTTTGGCCCAGTTTGCCCTTAATAATCGGGCTAGTTCTGCTACTTTGGTTTCGCCTTTTTTCTGCAATTCTGGTTTCCACCCTCGTTTTTCCTCGGGTCAGGCTGAGCCGTCTCACTGTCCTGGGGTGGATTCTGTGGTGGATAGGTTGCAGCAGATTTGGAACCATGTGGTGGACAATTTGAGGTTGTCACAGGAGAAGGCTCAGCGCTTTGCCAACCGCCGCCGCAGTGTGGGTCCCCGACTTCGTGTTGGGGATTTGGTGTGGCTGTCTTCTCGGTATGTTCCTATGAAGGTCTCCTCTCCTAAATTCAAGCCTCGCTTCATCGGTCCTTATAAGATCTTGGAAATCCTTAACCCGGTGTCTTTTCGTTTGGATCTCCCAGCATCGTTTGCCATTCATAATGTGTTCCATAGGTCTTTGTTGCGGAGGTATGTGGTACCTGTGGTTCCTTCTGTTGAGCCTCCTGCTCCGGTGCTGGTCGAGGGCGAATTGGAGTACGTGGTGGAGAAGATTTTGGATTCTTGTATCTCTAGACGGAGGCTTCAGTATTTGGTTAAGTGGAAGGGCTATGGTCAGGAGGATAATTCCTGGGTTGTCGCCTCTGATGTTCATGCGGCCGATTTGGTTCGTGCCTTCCACGTGGCTCATCCTGATCGCCCTGGGGGTCTTGATGAGGGTTCGGTGACCCCTCCTCAAGGGGGGGGTACTGTTGTGAACTCTATTTTTGGGCTCCCTCTAGTGGTCACAAGCGGTACTGTGTAGTGTTGTCTTTCTGCAGGTTGCAGCATCAGCTGGTTCGTTATCCTGGTTGGTTTCCTATTTAGCCCACCTGGATACTCAGTTCCTTGCCTGCTATCAATGTATTCAGTGCTCTTCAGATTCCTTGTGTCTACCTTGCTCCCAGTCTCTCCAAGACAAGCTAAGTTTTTGTTTGATCATTTTTTGATTATCAGCGTTCATTATGTTTTTAGTCCAGCTCGCTAAAATGTGATTTCCTCGCTTGCTGGTTGCTCTAGGGGACTGAGTTTCTCCCCCCACACCGTTAGTTGGTGTGGGGGTTCTTGAAATCTCAGAGTGGATATTTTGTAAGGGTTTTTTACTGACCGCATAGATTCCCTTTTCTATTTTCTGCTATCTAGTATTAGTGGGCCTCATTTGCTGAATCTGCTTTCACCCCTGTGTATGTGCCTTCCTCTTACCTCACCGTTATTATTTGTTGGGGGCTTCTATATCTTTGGGGATTATTTCTCTGGAGGCAAGAGAGGTCTTTCTTTCTTTCTCTCTAGGGGTAGTTAGTTCCTCAGGCTGGCTCGAGACGTCTAGGATTTTTAGGCACGTTCACCGGCTACTTCTAGTGTGTTTGGATAGGTTCAGATTTGCGGTTAGTCCAGTTTGCCACCTCCCTAGAGCTTGTCCTATGTTTGTTACTTAGCTGGAGTAATTTGTGATCCTCAACCACTAAGGATCATAACACTCATTGGTCCACAGGATTTGTTTTCAAAATGCATCAGGTTTGTTTAGATGTTCTTTTGCATACTTCTAATGCTGAATTTTATAGTGAGGATGCAGGAGAGGTTTTCTTCTGAAGGCTATATTTGTACAGGTGTCTCTGAAAAGTAGAACAATGTACCACAACTCCAGAGTCTGGTAAATCTTTCTGAGGGTCTTTTGCAGTCAAGAAGGGGTTCTGATTTGTCTCTCTAGCAATCATACGAGCAGCTCTCACTGAAATTTTGCTTGCTTTTAAAGACCTTATCTGGACCTCCACTGTTCCTGATAACTGCCATTTCTTAATTTCATTTCAAACTGAGAAAAGAGCAACTTGAAAAAGCTTTACTATCTTCTTATAGCCTTCACCTCCTTTGTGAACCACCTTTATTTTCATTTTCAGAGTGCAAGGCAGCTGCTTAGAATAACCCATGACTGTTGTATTTTGGCACAAGGTTAGAGGTGGCTAGGTTTTTATAAAGCTGGGAAATTTGCATCAACTGACCTTTCCTGATGATGATAGTAAACAAGCCATAACTCTAACAGGCTAATTAAGGTCTGAAACCTTGGTCAAAGTTATTTTAGCACAGAAATATCCAAGGGTGCCCAAACCTTTGCATAGGCCCATTTTCCTTTTTGTAATTTTTAAAATGTAAAAAATGACAATATATTTTATTTTTTTTTGCCTAAAATACAAAGAAAATGTGTAATCTTTACCTTTAGGCCTTTTAGAGATCATTTAATCTTCAACTTGCCATGGGTGCCCAAACTTTTTCATGCCACTGTATATGTATTTTAAATGTAACATACATAGAGATCATTTAGTCTTCAACTTGCTTAACTGTTCACAATAAGGGTATGTTCCCACTGTCAGTAAACGCTGCGGGTTTGACGCTGCATACATCCGCAGCATCAAGCCCGCAGCGACCAGATGTTACAGCATAGTGGATGGGATTTCTAGAAATCCCATGTCCACTATGCGTTCAGAAACACCACTGGCCTCCCTGCGTAAACGGACATGCGGCTCGTCTTTCCAGACTGCAGCATGTCTATTTATGTTGCGGAGATGCTCAGTCTCCGCAGCATAAATTTCCCATAGGATTTAATTAGATGTGGTAAAACCGCATTATCTTTATAGTCACATGCGTAGTAAGTGCGGGAACACAGCCTTCTATGCATGTGAACTAATTTAAATAAAGGTGTACCATGGGCCACATCCGGAAGTTCGCATCCACTGCAGTTCTCGTGATGAGCTGAGCTCCGCCGGGGACGGGGTTATCTCCGGTCACTTGCCAAGTTCTCACGGTCAGCAGACCGTGAGAAATGGAGTGCACGTGACCGCCAGTGACCGAGCTATCTCCAGTCATCAGTGATCATCATCTTCAAGCTCCGCTGTGTCTGGATGTCAGGCTGGATGGTGGCATGATGCCACCGTTCAGCCTGACATCCAGATGTAGCAGAGCTAGACTCGTCGTAGGACAGTATATATATCTTCTCGGCGGACAGGTATGGTATACTGTTGCTTTTTAATTTTATTTCTCTTATAGGATAAAGAGGGCATCGGTGGAATAGGCAATGCAGTAAGTATGGTTTAATTAAGATTATTAAAGGAGTCTGTGTCATTATTTCAATTAAAGGACTTTATTCTGGCTGTGTCTTTATTTACCATGTAACTGCTTCTCCATTACTAAGCTGTGAGCTTGATGTCACCGGACAATACAAAGGTGACATCAACCCCACAAATATTACCCCACTTGCCACCACTACAGAGCAAGTGGGAAGAGCCAGGTAAAGTGCCACAATTGGTGCATCTTTGGATTTGCCAATTGTGGGGCGGCTGTTGGCTGCTATTTTTAGCTTGGTGAGGGCCAAAATCCATGGACCTAGCCAGACAGAGAATACCAGGCCGCAGCTGTCTGCTTTTTCCTTGGCTGGTTAACAAAAATAGGGGGACCCCACACTATTGTTTTTGGAGGGGATACCACTATTTTTGCTAACCATCCAAGGTAAGCAGACTGCTGCGGCCTGGTATTATCAGGCTGGTAAGGTTCATGGATATTGGATCCTTACCAGCCTGAAATACCAGCCCCATTAGTCTACTTTACTCCGGCTGGTTAACAAATATAGGGGAACCCCACGCCATTTTTTTTAAAAAATTATTTATTTATTAAAAAGGAGGGGACCTCTCTCTGTGCTTTCCTCCACTTCCTGTGTCATGTACTTCTGGCTGTGTCACAAGATTCACCATTATTTAAATTAGTACACATGCGTAGTAAGCTGCGTTCCCGCACTTAATACGCATGTGACTAGGAATATAACGTGGTTTTACTGCATCTAATGATAGTGAATGGGTAATTTACGCAGCTACTTAAATTGACATGCTGCGGCCTGGAAAGGCACGCTACATATCCTTCTCTGCAGGGAAGCCGCGGGCATCGGTACACACATAGTGGGCATGAGATTTGTTGAATTCCCATCCACTATGCTGTAATATCTGGATGCTGCAGGTTGGACGCTGTGGATATACGCAGCGTCCAACCAGCAGCGTTTACTGACCGTGGGAACATTCCCCAATATATCTGCAAACAGGAAATCCCTTTTTTTTCCTTCCCAGAAGCCAGCTTTCAATTAGGTTTATTTGAAGTGAGAAAAAAATGCATGCAAACGCATCCAAAATGCATGCGGAAAAACGCATCAAAAACGCAGGTGACCTGCCAGTGACCTCAGATGCAGATATGGTGCAGATTTTACCTGCGTGAAATCCTGAGCAAATACTGAGCCATTCCTGATCGTATGCACATACCCTTACGCTTTGTGCACACGTTCAGGATTTTTTGCGGTTTTTTTTTCGCTTTTTTTTCAGCCGTTTTCCACGGGGAAAAAATGCTTAAAAAACGCATACATAAGCAACCCATCATTTTTAATGCATTCTGCAATTTTTGTGCACATGATGCATTTTTTTCTGCAAAAAAAAAACGCATTGCGGTAAAAAACACAGCATGTTCATTAATTTTGCGGATTTTTTGTGTTTTTGCCGCTATTTAATGCATTGGGAAGCTCCGGAAAAAACCCCACAAAAAATGCGAGAAAAACGCGAAAAAAACGCATGCGGATTTCTTGCAGAAAATGTCCAGTTTTGTTCAGGAAATTTCTGCAAGAAATCCTGACGTGTGCACATAGCCTTAGGGTATGTGTCCACGGGCCGGATTACATCCGGATTAGCTGCGGATTGAACGCTGCGTACACCCGCAGCATTCAATCCACAGCGTCCAGATGTTACAGCCTAGTGGAGGGGATTTTATGAAATTCCGTCTCCACCATGTGTGCGAACACACATCTGGCGGTCCTGCGTTTACGGACATGGGGCGCGTCTTTTTAGAGCACAGCATGTCTGTTTACCTTGCGGCGATGCTCCATCGCCGCAAGGTAAATAGCACAGTCCTATGCATAGGGTGCGGCGATTCCGGATGTGTTTAATGAACACATCCGGAATCACCGTGCGTACAGAAGGGGGCGGCGCTTTGGGCGGAGCGGGTTTTCCGCTCCATCCAAAGCGCGGACAATCTGACCCGTGGACACGCACCCTAGCAGTAATTTTGACCAGGGGTGCCAAAACTTTTACATGCCACTGTACTTCCCAACAAATTTCCATAAAGAACATAATAAAGACGATATAGTACAAGAAACATTAAACATGCTTATCTTTTAAACTAGACATATTAACAAGGAAATAAATGGCACAATTTGACTGTAATCAGACAGAAGAAATATTGGTTCTGGAACATCCCTTAAATATGTGCACTAACCACCCTCACTTTTCATCACCTTGCATTATCCCTCTGTGGAACCCTGCAGCAAAGAAAGATTAGCATAATTACTTACTGTCATTAAGTATGGCTGCATTACATATGCAAATCAGAGACAAGGGAAGTATCCAAGAGCATCAGCCACTCATGTGATCAATTGCAGCTCTGCTGTGCCGATAGGAAATGGCATCTTGCAGGATTAGCTGCCAACAGCTGGGAGATTTCGGTTGGTCACCAGCAGACAGTGGCCTAGTAAGGGAGATGGAAAGCAGGGAACAACATTAGAGGGCAATTCTAGTTTGCAGGACAAAACCCCCCCAAACACAATCCCAATTATCAAGCTCTACACCCACTCACAATTTTACCAAGATACAAAAATAAATAAAAAATTCAGTAATTAACAAAATAGGATATTATTTAACACTTACTTGACTGTTTGCTTTAATTTCAAAAAATTACTGCTTTAGCAGCAGGAAATTATCACTAGTGGACTAGTAAACCTGTTACCATGTGGGTCTCCATATTCGTGAGTGCTGTATAATGCTACCTCCCACATCCCACCTTGAAGATATGTCAAACGACATAATGTATTGCGGAGATTGGAATGTTTTACATTGTTAGTGATAGAGTTGAGTTCTGCCCAGCACTAGGTAGCTACAAGGGAGATACAGAGTTAATAGCTGGGACTAGCCCAGAGGGGAGGGAATAAGTGAGGGCACAACTGAGAACTTCTTGGTAGTGGGTCAGATAGGGCCTAGCTTGCAGCTAGAGCAGACCGCTGGTCTGAATAGTCAACAAAATTGCATTGAAGTGGGTGTTCCTGTGGATAGAGGGAGATGACCTCATAGGTAGTAAACCCAGCAGAATAAAGCTGTAAGAAAAGTGAATAGCATTCCGGGATATACGGTATATTCGGGATATAAATAGCGATAGAGTGAAGGAAGAAGTATCCGGGCCTGGGGCAGGAAGACTAGCGGGATGGTACGCAGTAGTCTGCCAGTAAGGTAAGGTGAAGCAAGATGCAGAGAAAATGCCCTGCATGCTAGTCCAAAGGCGTCAGTAGAAAAGGAAGCTGAGTAGCCACCATGTTGGCACAGCGTTGGCACAGAAAATTCTTCTTTTTCTCCATAGAAGCGTGTTGGAGTTTAGGACTCTTGCTACTGGACTGTAGTGTCATTATTAAGAATCAGGGGAGCTTCCGAAGAAGTGTGCTGGGCTATGCTAGTAGTGACTGAGGAAGAAAGAGTGTTTCCAGGAAAGGAGGAAAAGTTTGTGATGATGTCGCTGGTTGTTAAAAAAAAGTCCTTGAAGGTACTATTTGCTGTATATAGTTCATACCAAGTTATTCTTTAGTAAAAATACGTTTAGTCAGGGGTGTATATGGAAACTATGGGACCCAATAGCAAAAGTCCTACTTTGGCCCCTTTTGTCTCTCGGTGGAGTAGGCCTATAAGGCGGGGTCACAAATGGCATATCTCATAACATAGGGTAGGGATAGGGAGAGAAACATGTATTGCAGCACGTATACAGTAATTTTCCTCCATCTTAAGCCCCTTACTGTTTTTACTCACTATAATACACCTTTTGTGACCCCATACCGTATTATGCCTCTAAAAAATGCATCTAACACACTGCATGATACCCCCACCAACAGTGATTTCTCCCACATGCACAGTATGATGAACCCAATGTCTCCAAAATAGTATGCTGTCCCCACAGTGCATACCCCCAAATAGCATAATCCCCTCATACAATGAAACCTCCATCTCACCTCATACAGTATAATGGCCCCACCATTAAAATTCCCCAAACACAGTATGAACACTCCCACAATGGTCCTCATCTCCACAGAGTATGATGACCCTATAATTACTGACCGATAAAAGAAAGCAAAAATACCATTCACCTAGCCATGTTCCAATGCTGTGACGCTTCACTCTGTGTAGCATGTGGACTGAGGCTCTGTGCAGCAGACGTTCAAGCTGAATGGTGGAGAAAGGATCAGACAGATCCTTGTTCCACCATTGTATTCATTATCGCACTGGGGTAAATAGGGCCCACCAGTGACATTGATTCTCAGAGTCCACCTTGGAGATACATGATAACAATGCCCTGGAAGTGTAAAGCAAAGTGCACATGGCTTTAAGCTTTGTGGTAGATCGGCTCACTCGGCTGCACACGGAGGTAGACACAGGTACAATGTCTCTTTTAATCTACCACTGGTTTATTATATACATGCAGCATAAAACAGTGCGAAGTGAAAAATAAATATAGCCTCAGGATATAACAACTGGGTTAAGTAAAGTTTAACACAAACACTTCTCTGGAGCTGCCAGCTCTGGACACATTGAGCACACAATGACTCAGAAGGCTACTATTTACCTTCTAAACCCCACCTGGGGAGGAGATATGGTGAACAGCCTCCCAACCGGCTCTTCAGCTGTTCACTAAAATGTCCAGCCCTTAAAATGGCCGATTAACCCCTCTCAGCACTTAGTGTTCTGGAGCAAACTTCTAGGTTTCAGGTCACTAAAGCTAACAGTCTCAATGAAACATATCTCTCCTCCAGTACTTTGCCAGTGACTTTGTCACAGCTTCCACTTCTGATCGTACAGATTGTTGTGGGTCAGGAAGTGGAAGAGCTCCCTCCATGATGGGAAGCTAGATACGCTATACATATGGCTTCCCCTGCTGCCTTATACTGAACGTACAGATCAGAACCATGAAGAAGAGATTTTTGCAAACATGAACATCTCAATAGTACTCTAAATGATCAGGCAGAATGTTTCTTCGGCTCTCTGCCCAATCATTAAGGAAGTAAACGGGGGGCTGGCAATGCTGTGCCTCCCTGAACAGGAACTACAAGGAGCAAACATTTAAACAAGATTTTGTTACTTGCTAAAACATTTTTCCTATAGCCCTAAAAGTACATTGTATAGAAAAAACGATAATTGGGTTGTCCAAAATAATGAAAATGATGCACACAGGCAGCAATATATACTCACCCTTATAGTTTGCAGTGCCATGTCTCTGACGCTTCTATTTACATGGGCTGCATGACACAACCTGGATACTCTAAGTGTCTTTTGCAGCTTGTCAATGGTATACGGCTTGGACCCTGAAGACAGTCATTGGCTGGAGATGTCATATGGGGCATATGGACTGAGACGTCTGCAGCCATTGTAAACAGAAGAATCAAGTAATGTGACACAAAAGCTGCCAGAGTTAGAAGATGAGTATCTATAAATGTATTAAAGAGGTTGTCCAAGCAAAAGGTGCTCATTACCTGGAGGCCAGATTCTGTAAAAATAAGTGCAAATGGAAAGAGACATGATATTTTGGATCCTTAACATGGCCAGAATATCCATGATGGTTAGGAAGTGGAATAGAGAGAGAAAGAGTGCATAAGCTGCAGTGGGTTCAGAATCATGAGACCAGAAAGGTATAACTGAGTTTGTGGGGGCACTGAGACAGCAAACAATAATGTGGGGCTGAGGTATCATGTAGGCTGTTCTTGGGATTGTAGTGAAGAAAGAATGGAATTGCCAAGTCCAGCACTGATAATGTTGAGAGGTGGGGCTGTGGACATTAAGAAGTTGGTGAGTAATAAGGAAGTTAAAGGGAATCCATCAGCAGGTTTTTGCTATGTAATCTGAAGACAGCATGAGGTAGGGGTTAAAATACAGATTTCAGTGAAGCCTCAATTGTCAAACTCAAGGTTTTGTTAGCTTATAATGATTATTTTAGCACCAGTAGCATATCATTGCTGTGACTAGCAGGTTGCGTGAGTCTTGGTCTGACACGCCCCTTTCTGTGATAGGAAGCTCACTGTCTATGGACTTTGTACATGGAGAGCCTGGTGTGGGCGGTAGGGCAGCTTTTCAGCTCTGCTTCATTGCTAAATCTAAAAGCTCTCATGGTTTCTGAATGGATGCACCCAGTAATCTAAGTGATACATTGCATTGCATTCGGCTTTCGTTTGCATACATCTGTATGCGCTCAGATGAGGTAGAAAAACACGTGCTGACAGATTCCCTTTAAGCCTTGTGTTTGACATGTACCTTGCAAGTTTTGTACTGTTGTAACTGCTAAGCATTTGCCTTATGTACCAGCTTTCAAATGTACATATGTTCCATTGAGATCACCAGTAAAGCAGCTTATTTTCATAATCTTTATTCCGGACTGAACACTTCCTTACGGTACATTTGGGATTCCTGGGGTTTCATCAAAAGACAGAACAAGTCTACAACCACAAAAGATCTGTGGATAGTCCTCCAAGAGGTTTGGACCCACCTACAAAAACTGACTGTCCAAGTGTACCTAATGTACCTTGAAGAATTGATGCTGTTTTGGGGGTCACGCCAAATATTGATGTGATTTAGATTTCTCTTTTATTCATTCAGTTTCCATTTTGTTAATTTAAAAAAAAGCTATTAACACTTCTATTTTTGCAAGTATCCAACACTTGCTTAAAACTTCAGTACAGTATATATACAGTGCCTTCAAAAAGTATTCATATCCCGTGAAGTTTTTCACATTTTTTCACATTACATTCACAAACTTAAATGTTTTTTATTGGAATTTTATATGATATACCAACACAAAGTAGCAAATGTTTCTGAAATATAAAGGAAATTATAAATGGTTTTCGAATTATTTTAAAAATATAAATCTGAAAATTGTGACATGAATTTGTATTCAGCCCCCTCTACTCTGATTCCCCTAAATAAAATCCTGAGTGACCAATTGCCTCCAGAAGTCACGTCATTAGTAAATTGAGTCCACCTCGAAAAGAGAAAGTGGTAGCATATTTGTTTACGCCAGAAATGTTACTCCAATCCCTAACTTGAGTAGCATTGATGAATTTGGCTCTTCGTTCTCCAACAAGCACTTCATTAAGACTGACGTGTCATTCATAATAAATCGGAAAAACAATCTCACAAAAGTGTTGACTGGCAGCCCCCATCCTGAATAACAAACAGTGGGGACTGCCCACCCAAACTCAAAATAAGTCTAAAGGTACCGTCACACATAACGATTTCGTTAACGATATCGTTGCTTTTTGTGACGTAGCAACGATATCGTTAACGAAATCGTTATGCGTGACAGCGACCAACGATCAGGCCCCTGCTGGGAGATTGTTGGTCGCTGCGAATGATCAGGACCTTTTTTTGGTCGCTGATCACCCGCTGTCATCGCTGGATCGGTGTGTGTGACACCGATCCAGCGATGTCTTCACTGGTAACCAGGGTAAATATCGGGTTACTAAGCGCAGGGCCGCGCTTAGTAACCCGATGTTTACCCTGGTTACCATTGTAAATGTAAAAAAAACAAACACTACATACTCACATTCCGCTGTCTGTCACCGTCCCTCGCCGTCAGCTTCCCGCACTGACTGTGAGCGATGGCCGTAAAGTAAAAGCAGAGCACAGCGGTGACGTCACCGCTGTGCTGTGCTTTACGGCCGGCACTGACACAGTCAGTGCGGGAAGCTGACGGCGGGGGACGTGACAGACAGCGGAATGTGAGTATGTAGTGTTTGTTTTTTTTACATTTACAATGGTAACCAGGGTAAACATCGGGTTACTAAGCGCGGCCCTGCGCTTAGTAACCCGATGTTTACCCTGGTTACCCGGGGACTTCGGCATCGTTGGTCGCTGGAGAGCTGTCTGTGTGACAGCTCTCCAGCGACCACACAACGACTTACCAACGATCACGGCCAGGTCGTATCGCTGGTCGTGATCGTTGGTAAATCGTTAAGTGTAACGGTACCTTAAGTCCCCACGATAGATAGCTGGATAGATAAATACACTGTGTTCCAAATTATTATGCACAAAGGGTTTAGGAGTGATAAGGTTAGAATTTTTTTGTTTGTCATTTAAACTCATTGATGGTGATGAGTGTCAGGGCTCTTTATATCACTGAAAGCAATTGCAGATACTTGTGCTAATTAGTTTGGCAGGTGTGTCCAAATAAAGGCAAGACTACTTAAGAAGGCTGTTCCACATTATTAAGCAGCCTACATTTTTTGCCAAAATGGGAAAGAAAAAGGATGTGTCGGCTGCTGAGAAGCAACAAATTGTGGAGTATTTAGGTCAAGGCATGACTACAATCAACATTGCCAAGACACTTCATCGTGATCATCGCACAATCAAGAAGTATTTAGCTGATTCCCAGCACACACGTGTGCGTGCTGATAAGGAAAAATTGAGGACTCTTTCCAACAGGCAATTGCGTAAGGTTAAAAGAGCAGCTGCAAAAATGCCTTGTCATAGCAGCAGACAAGTTTTTGAACCTGCTGGTGCCTCCAACGTCCCCAGAGCAACAAGATGCAGGGTCCTTCAGAGGTGCAAAAGCCATCCTGTCGACCACCTCTATCCACTGCACACAAGCAGAAACGGCTCCAGTGGGCCAAACGATACATGAAGACTGACTTCCAAACTGTTTTGTTCACCGATGAGTTCTGTGCAACGCTCGATGGTCCAGATGGATGGAGTGGAGGATGACTGGTTGATGGACACCCCATGAAAACACGGCTAAGGCGCCAACAAGGAGGAGGTGGAGTAATGTTTTGGGCTGGAATCATGGGAAGAGAGATTGTCGGCCCCTTTATGATCCCTGAAGGGGTAAAGATGAACTCCATAATCTATGTGGAGTTTCTAAAACAACACTTCCTGCCATGGTTCAAGAGGATGAACCGTGCTTTTCGCAGCAAGATCATTTTCATGCATGATAATGCACCGTCTCATGCTGCAAAAAACACATCTGCATCTCTGGCTGCTATGGGCATAAAAGAGGACAAACTTATGTTGTGGCCACCATCTTCCCCTGACCTCAACCCCATTGAGAACCTCTGGAGCATCATCAAAAGGAGTGTCTATGATGGCGGGAGGCAGTTCACATCTAAGCAACAGCTCTGGGAGGGTATTCTGTCCACATGCAAAACAATTCAACCAGAAACCATCCAAAAACTGACAAATTCAATGGACGAGAGCGTTCAGAAGCTTCTTTCGAACAAGGGGTCCTATGTGCAAATGTAACATCACCTAGAATAAAGTTTTCACTTGAAAACTGTTTGATTTCATTTTGTAATAAGCTGATAATGCTTATAACTTCACAATTGACCATTTTTTTGTTCAAAATAAAACAAAAGGTTGAAAACTCTGCTGTGCATAATAATTTGGAACATGCATTTTGAGTGTTTATTTTTTTTTTTTTAAAGATACTGTTTTCATAGGCAGTTTGTTCCAAAACATTGCAATTATACTAGAATAGTAGATGACTGGAAAATAACAATGACTGCAATTCAGATAGGTAATTTACAGAAAATATGAGGAAATATTATTTGCATAATAATTTGGAACACAGTGTAGATAGAAAAAGAGGAACAGCACCAGAAATAATACCTTAAAGCGTGCACGCTTCCCTGACCAGCATTCCAATAGCCTTTCAGACAGTAAGCAAAAAGGGAAACAGACTGTTACGTAACTGCAGCACAGAACTAGGAGAGAAGGGGGAAAGCTGACCCTGCACTAAGACTAGGCTGATACCCTACGATGGAGTGGGTGACCCATTCCTTGCGAATAGACCCACCGACGATCCTAGTCTAAACTCAGTGAAGACCTATAGATAAGGGGGAAGGAAGTCCCTAAAAGATCGAAGGACTAGGTACAAAAAACAGGTCACCTCCTAATAGGAAACACAGAGAAGGCTGCAGGAGCAAAATGAAAACAGAAACTAAAGATAGCAGAATCAAAGATCCCAGAACTGCAAAATATCTAACACAGAAAGTTTTCTAAGCACCTAGCCAGAACTCCAACGGATTAACACTGTTGTCCAGCAAGGAATGGGAGGCAGGTGCTGGGTAATAAAGGGTGATACAATCACCTGACCAAGACAACCCAGCACCAGGGGAAAAAGACCAGCAGCCAGAAAACCATAACAAGATGGCGGATGGTCAAAACAAAACAGATTCTAACAAGAACAAAAATATGTAAAAAAGAGAAAGCTTAAGAAAGGATTTGTTTTATCCAAAATGTTGCCACGCCACAGGGCATTAAAGTCCTCTTTTTTACATCTTTTTGTGCTGTTTCCCTTTTTGTTTACTGGATAGATAGATAGATAGATAGATAGATAGATAGATAGATAGATAGATAGATAGACAGACAGACAGACAGATAGGTAGGTAGGTAAAAAAATGGAACAGCACAATGTCTATTGACGGGTGCACATGCCTTCACAGCAATCAATCCAGTATGCCAATAATTCAACAAAATCAGAAAAAGAAGGCAGTACTCCACCATTAAAGTGAAAAAAAAATGGTTTAATTCAGACGCACATGTCAGGCGACGTTTCAGCTTGTACTGAGCCTTTCTCAAGCATTGCGAAGGCTTGAGAAAGGCTCAGTATGAGCCAAAATGTCGCCTGCCATGTGGGTCTGAATTAAACCATGTTTTTCACTTTAATGGTGGAGTACTGCCTTCTTTTTCTGATTTTGTTAGATAGATAGATAGATAGATAGATAGATAGATAGATAGATAGATAGATAGATAGATAGATAGATAGATATGATAGATAGATAGATAGATAGATAGATAGATAGATAGATAGATAGATAGATAGATATGTGATAGATAGACAGCCAGATAGATAGATACAGTAGATATGTGATTGATTTTATTGCAGTTAATTTTGGAAATGAAATACTAGAATTCCTTGGCACTATATATTTTGTCCTCCCTCAGCACACCCTTTCCTAGCTACAACCTTCTGTTCTGCAGCTGCCTATAAAACCGACAGGGTCCGCATGAGACAGCTGCCCTATTGTCTGCTGAGCCTGGCATGGTGCCCAGTCCACACATCATAGGTCCCCTGGCATGCTGCAGACTGACATATCTTGATATTCTACTATTGTTCTCCAAGCCTGAGCACAGACGCCAAATAAACTGCAGCGAGCCTCCTCACAAAACAAAGAGCTCATTGGGGTCTGTCTGCACATAGACTGTGCACAGTGACAGTGTGTATAATTAGGAGGGTACTCCATCAGAATTACAGCTGACAGGGACGGAGGTGAAGAACATAGGAAATACACAGGCAAATTGACCATTGTATCAGAGGGGAAAAAAACTCTAAATCAGTAAAAAAGGTCATAATAATAATAAAACCACAAACACTCACATTACAGGAAAGTGTTACTTTTTTTTTTCAGTCATTGTATGTGGCAGCTTTTTTATGCAATACTGAAATGTCAGAATTGGGGGCGCTAAAGAGCTAAAGATAGAAAACCACTTTCCAGCATTTTACATTGTACTGCCCAGTCACAATACTTATATTTCCATCTCATATGGTGCTCTATGAAAGTGAGGTTGTTTGTCGTGTGGAATACTTCTCTTTCATCTCCAAAAATTGACGTGGGATTGCGGAATTGCAACTTGAAATTATTAAGTGCAAAAAGACTAATGATTTGGTACAACTCCTGGTGATATCACAATGCGGTTTCCATTGGTTTGCAGGAACAAAATTTACTGCATTGAAAAAACAAAATAGCAAGTTCAGCTCTGCTACATCCGTATGTGCAGAACTATAAGTATATACATGTGTGTTAGTCCAGGTGTCTTTTTTTATGCAGTTTTCCAAATTAAACCTTGGCTGGGATAAGAACTAGGGTCCTACAGCAGGTACTGTAGGAATATTCGGGCTGGGTGGGACAAACTATTCTTATCTTCTGTCACATGCTATGTGTCTCAGCAGCTCTGGACTAATCAGGAACGTCTCCCCCCCTTCAAAATGCTTTTAGTTGTCAGAATAAATTAAAGACGCAAGAGAGAGAGATACGAAACAAAAAGACCACATGCTTAATTAAAAAAAATAAATCCCTGCTTACCGGTGCTAATTAATTAGCATGAAATTGCCTCCCTCCGATATGACAGCGGCAGAAGGAAATCTCGCCGTTTCGCTCGTCTCTTATTAAAAGTGTCTCGTCTGATATTTGTGTCAGTCTATTCCTTGTATCGCAAGCTTTATTACCATTTTGGATTTTTTTGTTTTCCCCCCTTCCTTTAATCGCTGGGTAAAAATTCCGGGGTCCAGAGACAATTGGGAGGATTGGCAGCTGCAGTGTTCTGCTTCCGGTGCGAAGAGAAATGGTAAGCGCATCAGGAGTTGGAAGAGTGATGTGGATGCGTGGGAAATCGGGTCATGTTAGGAAAGGGAGGAGGGAGACAGAATATTAAGAGGGAAACAAGGAAGAACACACTACAATGAAGGTAACCTCATATTGCTCTGACAATACAGAATATTTCAGGTCACTTTCAATAGAAATAGCATTTAGTTTGCTCATCAGCCAAAGGAATAAACATATGGGTTTTCTTCTACCCAATTTAAAGCACTCACAAATACATTGGGGTATGTATTAGGCTAGGGTCAAACAGGTGCAATGGGCTGAGTTAAAAAGTATATAAAATGTAAAAAAAAAAATCACTAACATCTGTAATTTGTTTTGTTTTTATTTTTGTTCAATAATTGATTTTTGTTAATTATATTAAAGGAGCTCTCCAGTCAAAGTTTGTATCCTCTTAATATATTGCAGTTATCATATTATATAGCACTGTGTACTTACAATTGCTTATTTTTCTTTTCTACCCAGTAAATTCTTCTCTTTTTTCTGCTCTATGTAGAGGAAGTCTCTTGTCCCTTCATTTAGCATTAATTTTAAACTCCTGACCAAGCTGTTCTGCTCCTCCCCCTGCCAGGGACTTTTGCAGTGACTCATACAAGAAGTGACAGGAAAAATTGACTTCCTGTGTCTACATAGAGCTTAGAAGGATTCAACTAGTCAGCTTTTAATCATGTGATGTCATAGACCTAATGGAAAAGAGAAGAATTTGCTGGGTAGAAAGGCAAAATGAGCAATTGCAAGTACACAGTACTGTATAATATGATGATTGTCATATATTAAGAGGATAAAAACTTAGATGGAAGAGTCCTTCTTTGAAGGGTTTAAGGCCAAATCATACTATATATTCAATAAAAGGAGAAAAGGGAATCTTTCTTATATAAATCCACTCCCTCTACATTAAAATGGCACAAACACTGACGAGTGAAAGGGTAATGATTGTTTGAACTTTAGACTATCAGGCTCCATATTTCACCATCCATTTGATATGGAAATTTGGGTTGGATAAATCTATCCCTGTGTGTGCTGCGGCCGCTCCCAATAAGACTGAGCATTTTGAGCGCTCAAGGAATGAGACTGCAACATCATTGAGTCAATAACATTTCATCAATACTGATACTTTATTGTACATACATTGTTTTTATGATAGCATATAGAAAGGAGTGGTTAGGGGTTGTTAGGGGTGGTTAGTTAATTACCATATTGTCGAGCTCCTCTGTCATTGGTTATCTAAACATATATGGAATATTATGATTAATGCACATATGACTGCTGGTTAAGCAACTAAACTTGAGCTCTGCATCTAGGACAAAGTTGAGACATCTGATCAGCAGTTAATACATCTGACACTGTTCCGCTTTTGGGATGGAAAACCTCATACAATCTGTCTGGCTTAGATCAGTTCATGTCAGCCATTTTAAACCATTGATTATAATGTATATATTAGCTGTGAGTATATGAGTATATATGATTATAGAGGAGTATACATGCAAGTGAGATCCACATGATATATATATTTCTATCACAAGCCCCCCTTAGATATCACTTGCCCTAATCCTAGCCTCCTGTCCCAAAGCGCTGCAACTCTTTTGTTCTGTCGGTGAACTGACACAAGCCTAACGCCTGCGCCCCACTCCGTACAGACTTTTCACAAATGGGCGGTCAGGAGATCTGTCCCTAACGGGGGTTCGTTGCAATCAGTCTCTTAGTCAATAGCATGTGTAGTGAGCAATGTGTAGTCTTTATCAGGTAGGTCATCTATTCGGTCAGGCAGGGCATCCACAACATCATTCTGGCTTGGGTGTCATCTTCTGGTAGGGGAGCTTTCTTGCAATGCGATGAGTGGATCCAAGCGGGTCTTCCCTCCAGTTTCACAGAGTTTGATGTCATCAGCAGCACTTGAACAGGACCATCAAATCTGGGATCCAGTGGTGTTCTCCTTACAAACTTTTTTCACCAACTCCCAGTCTCCTGGCTTCTAGGAGTGCATACCGGACACTGAATCTGGATCTGGCAATGAAGAAAAAAACTCGAGAATGGATGTTAGCAAGTTTCTTGGTGAGTTCAATTTACATAAGCAGACAAAGTATCATATTGCATAATCAGACTAGACCCAAACAAAATTTCATATGGTAACAGCTTTTCTGGGCCTCTGGGAGTGTGCCTAACACTGAGTAGTGTGATTGGGAGTGTGTAGGCCTAAGTCTGACCCTACTGCTGACCAGATCTCTCGTGTGAGATTTGCTGTGAATGCGGGTCCCCGGTCACTCTCTATCACTTCTGGGCCCCCATAGCTGCATATCTCGTCTCTGAGAGTAACTTCTTTGCAGTAGTCTTTGCTGACTGGTTTCTAACTGGGAAAGCTTCTGGCCATCCTGAGAACACGTCCATGACAACAAGGGCATATTCGAATCTTCCACTTGGCGGCCTTTGGATGTGGTCTATCTGGATCCTCTGGAGGGGGTACTGTTGTCTGGCAAGACGATGTGTGGGAACTTTCTCCATTCTTCCAGGGTTGCATTTGCCGCAGGTCAGACAGCTGCTAGTGCACTTGGCTGTTAGGGTGGAGATTTCTGGAGCGAACCAGTAAGCACCAATCGGATCATTCATCTGTGTCTTTAATCTGTGTGTGGGCCCATGTGCCCACTGGATCACCATAGGGTACATGCTTCGGGGTAAACAGGGTTTGTAGTCCATTGAGTATACCCTTCCTTCTTCATGTGTTGCTCACTTCTGCATCCAGCATTCCTTCTTGTCCTTTGGGGCTTGCTCTTGCAGCTTTTTGAGCAGATCACAGGATGTCATTTGGTCAGGTTTCTTGTCTTCAGTCGTCATGTAGTAGCCGTCCGGATCTACGACCTCTTCCACTTTTCCATATTGTCTTCCCTTGACTGCTTCTTTGGCTGCCATATCCGCCATGTTGTTGCCTTGTGCCTCTACTGTGTTTAGTTTTCCATGCGCTTTGACTTTTAGTACTGCCACCACTTTTGGAAGTTGAAGTGCGTTCAGCAGGTCCTTAATGGCTCCATGATGCTTCACGGTTGTTCCGCTTGCTGTGATGAAGTCCCTTGCAGCCCAGATGGGTCCGAAATCGTGTGCTATGCCATGCGAGTACCTCGAATCGGTATACATTTTCTCAGTCTTGTCTTCTGCCATCTGGTAGGCCTTCATCAGCGCTATCAGTTCTGCTTCCTGGGCTGACAGACTGGGCGGCAGACTTCTGGACCACAGGATCTCTTGATTGCTGGTCACTGCACATCCCGTGTGGAATCTTCCTTCATCATCTGGAGCCATCCACATAGAGGATCAACTCTGGGTTGGTCAGTGGCTCTTCTGCCACCTTGGGTAGTCCTTCTGTTTCCTGTTGCATGATGCTGAAGCAATCATGGTCATCCGTCCGGAGCAAATCCAGATCCCTGCAGAAGGTATCATGCAGACTTTTTATCTGAGGGTCCATATCTATATCCCCCCTTGGGAGTGGGAGTAGAGTGGACGGATTGAGGACTGTGCATCTGCAGTTGGTGACATTGTTGGGCAGGAGTAGAGAGCACTGGAGGCGAAGATGCCTGGCGGTGGACAGATGTTTTGGCTGGGTTTGGTTGAGGATTGCTGAGATGTCGTGCGGAGCCAGGATTTCCAATGGTTTTTCCAATGATGTCAGCAGTCCTGTCCAGGAGGGCGTGTGCTGCAACTGCTGCTCTCATGCGGGAGGAAGAGGCTCCCCTTGCAACTGGATCCAGGCGAGCTAAAAAGTAGTCCAAAAGTCTCTGCTTTCCCCCCTGAAGCTGCGTCAGGACTCCAGTAGCAAGGCCTTCTTTTCTCATCAAGTAGAGACGGAATAGCTTCTTGTAGTCAGGTAGGCCTAGTGCTGGCGCTGAGACTACAGAGTCTTTTAGCTTTTTGAACGAACTGAAGGCCACATCTGTTAGCAGGAACGGGGTTGCATTAACGCAGTCATACAGAGGTTGCATTAGGACTGAGGCATCAGGGATCCAGGCTCTGCAATACGAAACTAGACCAAGGAAGGCCTGTAGCACCTTTGGAATTGTTGGAGGAACCATCTTCTCCACTGTGGTCTCCCGGTCATCTGTCAGGTGTTTCGAATGGTGAGAAATACCGTCTCTCTGGAAGGTAACTCGCTTCAGACACCACTGGACTTTGTTCTTTGAGATCTTGCAGTGCTGCTCCACCAGGTAGAGTAGGAGATACAAGGAATGGGCTTTACACGTGTCAAAGTCAATTGCACAAAGGAGTAGATCGTCCATGTATTGCAGCAGGGTTACTTCTGCATGTTCTGTGACCCAGTTGGTGAGGACTGTGGACATTGCTTTGGTGAACTGTGAAGGGCTGTTCTGGGCCCACTGTGGCATCACTGTCCATGTGTGGTGTCCCCCCTGGTGCGTTAAGGCAAACAGGAACTGGTCTTCTGGATGAAGGGGAACACTGGAGAAAACATTAGCCAGGTCGGTCGGTCACTGTGAACACTTTTGCTGTGGCAGGCACATTTGAGAGCAGAGTGTGCGGATTCGGCACAATTGGAGTTTCAAACATCATGGCGTCATTCACAGCTCTCAGGTCATGTACCATTCTGAACTTGGCTGGCTCTCCTTTTACAGTCTTTTTTCTTGACCGGGAGAAGCGGGGTATTGCAAGGCGATGTGCAAGGAACAATGATTCCTATCTCCAGGTAGACCTTCAGTTGGTCAGAGGCAGCTTGACTCTAGGCCTGGCCTGGGCTGTTGTGAACTCTGTTTTTGGGCTCCCTCTTGTGGTCACAAGTGGTACTGTGTGAGTGCTGTCTTTGGGCTCCCTCTGGTGGCTCTTTGTGTCATTCTGCAGGTCTGAGGCTGGATCAGCTGTTTCGTTATCTGTTAGCTGGTTTCTTATTTAGCTCACCTGGACTATCAGTTGTTGCCTGCTGTCGATGTATTCAGTGCTATTTTGATCTCTCCTGAAGTCCTTCGCTATCAGTCTCTTCTAGAGAAGCTAAGTTTTCTGTTTGGTTATTTTTTGCTCATCAGTGTTCAATATGTTCCTTGGTTATTTATTTGTCCTTGTCCAGCTTGCTAATATGTGATTTCCTTGCTTGCTGGTAGCTCTAGGGGGCTGAGTTTCTCCCCTCACACCGTTAGTTGGTGTGGGGGTTCTTGAATTCTCAGCGTGGATATTTTGTATAGGGTTTTTTACTGACCGCACAGTTCCCTGCCTGTCTTCTGCTATCTAGTATTAGTGGGCCTCATTTGCTGAATCTGTTTTCATTTCTACATTTTGTATTTTCCCCTTACCTCACCGTTATTATTTGTTGGGGGCTTCCTATATCTTTGGGGTCATTTCTCTGAGGCAAGTGAGGTCTTACTTTCTCTATAGGGGTAGCAAGTTTCTCAGGCTGCGTCGAGACATCCAGGAATTTAGGTACGTTCACCGGCTACCTTTAGTGTGTTTGGTTAGGATCAGGTTTTGCGGTCAGTCCAGTTACCACCTCCCTAGAGCTCGTTCTATGTTCAGTAACTTAGCTAGTCAGTTCGGTGATCCTCAGCCACTAAGGATCATAACAGTACAGCAGGCCATAAAGTGTTTAATGCATCGCAGAAGTGGGATAAGAGAAGCCCTGAGTACAATTTTTTTTTTTTCCCCTCTCCCTTTGCTGCAGTCTGTCCAGCTTCTCTCATCCCCTTAATCTCTGGGTGGCTTTGAGTTCAGCTGCAGACATGGATATTCAGAGTCTGACTTCTAGTGTGGATCATCTTGCTGCAAGGGTGCAAAGCATTCAGGATTTTGTTGTTCACAGTCCTATGTCTGAGCCAAAAGTACCTATTCCTGAGTTGTTTTCTGGAGATAGATCTAGGTTTCTGAATTTTAAGAATAATTGTAAATTATTTCTTTCTTTGAGACCTCGTTCCTCTGGCGATTCCGCTCAGCAAGTTAGAATTGTTATCTCCCTGTTACGTGGCGACCCTCAAGATTGGGCTTTCTCTCTGGCGCCAGGAGATCCTGCATTGCTGAATGTGGATGCGTTTTTTCTGGCGCTTGGATTGCTTTATGAGGAACCTAATCTTGAGAACCAGGCAGAAAAGGCCTTGCTGGCTCTCTCTCAGGGCCAGGATGAAGCTGAGGTGTATTGTCAAAAATTTCAGAAGTGGTCGGTGCTTACTCAATGGAATGAGTGTGCCCTGGCTGCAAATTTCAGAGAAGGTCTTTCTGAAGCCATTAAGAATGTTATGGTGGGGTTCCCCACGCCTGCAAGTCTGAATGACTCAATGGCTTTGGCCATTCAGATTGATCGGCGTTTGCGGGAGCGCAAATCTGCGCACCATCTGGCGGTGTTTTCTGAACAGAGACCTGAGTCTATGCAATGTGACCGAATTCTGACCAGAATTGAGCGACAAAATCATAGACGTCAAAATGGGTTGTGCTTTTACTGTGGTGATTCAACTCATGTTATCTCAGCATGCTCTAAGCGCTTAAAAAAAATCGCTAAAACTGTCACCGTTGGTACTATACAGCCTAAATTCATTTTGTCTGTTACTTTAATTTGTTCTCTGTCATCCTACTCGGTTATGGCTTTTGTGGATTCAGGTGCTGCCCTGAACCTGATGGATTTGTCGTTTGCCAGGCACTGTGGTTTTGTCCTGGAGCCTTTAGAATTCCCTATTCCACTGAGGGGAATTGATGCTACACCATTGGCTGAGAATAAGCCTCAGTATTGGACTCAAGTGACCATGTGCATGACTCCTGTACATCAGGAGGTGATTCGCTTTCTTGTGCTGCATAATTTGCATGATGTTGTCGTTTTGGGTCTGCCATGGTTGCAGGCCCATAATCCAGTACTGGATTGGAAAGCTATGTCTGTTTCAAGTTGGGGTTGCTAGGGGATTCATGGCGGTGCTCCTTTGGTGTCAATTGCTTCTTCCACTCCTTCTGAGGTCCCTGAGTTTTTGTCGGACTACCAGGATGTATTTGATGAGCCCAGATCCGGTGCCCTGTCTCCTCACAGGGATTGTGATTGTGCTATAAATTTGATTCCTGGTAGTAAGTTCCCTAAGGGACGACTTTTTAATTTGTCTGTACCAGAACATGCCGCAATGCGGAGTTATATAAAGGAGTCTTTAGAGAAGGGACATATTCGCCCGTCCTCCTCCCCTCTTGGTGCAGGATTCTTTTTTGTGGCCAAGAAGGATGGTTCTCTGAGACCTTGTATTGATTATCGTCTTTTAAATAAAATCACGGTTAAATTTCAGTATCCTTTGCCATTATTATCTGATCTGTTTGCTCGGATTAAGGGGTCCAGTTGGTTCACCAAGATAGATCTTCGTGGTGCGTATAACCTTGTGTGTATTAAGCAGGGGGATGAATGGAAAACTGCATTTAATACACCCGAAGGCCATTTTGAGTACTTGGTGATGCCTTTTGGACTCTCTAATGCTTCTTCTGTGTTCCAGTCCTTCATGCATGACATCTTTCGAGAATATCTGGATAAATTTATGATTGTGTATCTGGATGACATTTTGGTCTTTTCTGAGGACTGGGAGTCCCATGTGAAGCAGGTCAGGATGGTATTTCAGGTCCTACGTGCTAATACCTTATTTGTGAAGGGCTCAAAATGTCTCTTCGGAGTACAGAAGGTTTCCTTTTTGGGTTTTATTTTTTCTCCTTCTACTATTGAGATGGACCCAGTCAAGGTCCAGGCTATTCATGACTGGACTCAGCCTACATCTGTTAAGAGTCTTCAGAAGTTCTTGGGTTTTGCTAATTTTTACCATCGCTTCATTGCTAATTTTTCTGGCGTGGTTAAACTCTTGACGGATTTGACCAAGAAGGTTTCTGATGTGACTAATTGGTCTCCTGCGGCCGTGGAGGCCTTTCAGGAGCTGAAGCGCCGGTTTTCTTCGGCTCCAGTTTTGTGTCAGCCTGATGTCTCTCTTCCTTTTCAGGTCGAGGTTGATGCTTCTGAGATTGGAGCAGGGGCTGTTTTGTCGCAGAGAAGCTCTGATTGCTCTGTGATGAAGCCTTGTGCTTTCTTTTCGAGAAAGTTTTCGCCTGCCGAGCGGAATTATGATGTTGGAAATCGGGAGTTGTTGGCTATGAAGTGGGCATTTGAGGAGTGGCGACATTGGCTCGAGGGAGCTAAGCATCATGTGGTGGTCTTGACTGATCACAAAAATCTGATTTATCTCGAGTCTGCCAAGCGGCTGAATCCTCGACAGGCTCGTTGGTCGTTGTTTTTCCCCCGTTTCGATTTAGTGGTTTCGTACCTGCCTGGTTCGAAGAACGTGAAGACTGATGCTCTTTCTAGGAGTTTTGTGCCTGACTCTCCAGGAGTTTCAGAGCCGGCTGGTATCCTCAGAGAGGGAGTGATTTTGTCTGCCATTTCCCCAGATTTGCGACGAGTGCTGCAGAAATTTCAGGCGGATAGACCTGACCGTTGCCCACCAGAGAGACTGTTTGTCCCAGATAGATGGACCAGCAGAGTTATTTCCGAGGTTCATTCTTCGGTGTTGGCAGGCCATCCTGGGATTTTTGGTACCAGAGATTTGGTGGCTAGGTCCTTCTGGTGGCCTTCCTTGTCGCGGGATGTGCGTTCCTTTGTGAAGTCCTGTGGGATTTGTGCTCGGGCTAAGCCTTGCTGTTCTCGTGCCAGCGGTTTGCTTTTGCCTTTGCCTGTCCCGAAGAGGCCTTGGACGCACATTTCCATGGATTTTATTTCGGATCTTCCAGTCTCTCAGAGAATGTCTGTCATCTGGGTGGTGTGTGATCGTTTCTCCAAAATGGTCCATTTGGTGCCCTTGCCTAAGTTGCCTTCCTCCTCCGATTTGGTTCCTCCATTTTTTCAGAATGTGGTCCGCTTGCACGGCATCCCTGAAAATATTGTGTCTGACAGAGGATCCCAGTTCGTGTCCAGATTTTGGCGGATCTTTTGTGCTAAGATGGGCATTGATTTGTCTTTTTCGTCGGCCTTCCATCCTCAGACGAATGGCCAAACCGAGCGAACTAATCAGACCTTGGAAACTTATTTAAGATGTTTTGTTTCTGCTGATCAGGATGATTGGGTGACTTTTTTGCCATTGGCCGAGTTTGCCCTTAATAATCGGGCTAGTTCTGCTACTTTGGTTTCGCCTTTTTTCTGCAATTCTGGTTTTCATCCTCGTTTTTCCTCGGGTCAGGTTGAGCCTTCTGACTGTCCTGGGGTGGATTCTGTGGTGGATAGGGTGCAGCAGATTTGGAACCATGTGGTGGACAATTTGAAGTTGTCACAGGAGAAGGCTCAGCGCTTTGCCAACCGCCGTCGCAGTGTGGGTCCCCGACTTCATGTTGGGGATTTGGTGTGGCTGTCTTCTCGGTATGTTCCTATGAAGGTCTCCTCTCCTAAATTCAAGCCTCGCTTCATCGGTCCTTATAAGATTTTGGAAATCCTTAACCCGGTGTCATTTCGTCTGGACCTCCCAGCGTTGTTTGCCATTCATAACGTGTTCCATAGGTCTTTGTTGCGGAGGTATGTGGTGCCTGTGGTTCCTTCTGTTGAGCCCCCTGCCCCGGTGCTGGTTGAGGGCGAATTGGAGTACGTGGTGGAGAAGATCTTGGATTCTCGTATTTCTAGACGGAGGCTTCAGTATTTGGTTAAGTGGAAGGGCTATGGTCAGGAGGATAATTCCTGGATTGTCGCCTCTGATGTTCATGCGACCGATTTGGTTCATGCCTTCCATGTTGCTCATCCTGATCGCACTGGGGGTTTTGATGAGGGTTCGGTGACCCCTCCTCAAGGGGGGGGTACTGTTGTGAACTCTGTTTTTGGGATCCCTCTTGTGGTCACAAGTGGTACTGTGTGAGTGCTGTCTTTGGGCTCCCTCTGGTGGCTCTTTGTGTCATTCTGCAGGTCTGAGGCTGGATCAGCTGTTTCGTTATCTGTTAGCTGGTTTCTTATTTAGCTCACCTGGACTATCAGTTGTTGCCTGCTGTCGATGTATTCAGTGCTATTTTGATCTCTCCTGAAGTCCTTCGCTATCAGTCTCTTCTAGAGAAGCTAAGTTTTCTGTTTGGTTATTTTTTGCTCATCAGTGTTCAATATGTTCCTTGGTTATTTATTTGTCCTTGTCCAGCTTGCTAATATGTGATTTCCTTGCTTGCTGGTAGCTCTAGGGGGCTGAGTTTCTCCCCTCACACCGTTAGTTGGTGTGGGGGTTCTTGAATTCTCAGCGTGGATATTTTGTATAGGGTTTTTTACTGACCGCACAGTTCCCTGCCTGTCTTCTGCTATCTAGTATTAGTGGGCCTCATTTGCTGAATCTGTTTTCATTTCTACGTTTTGTATTTTCCCCTTACCTCACCGTTATTATTTGTTGGGGGCTTCCTATATCTTTGGGGTCATTTCTCTGAGGCAAGTGAGGTCTTACTTTCTCTATAGGGGTAGCAAGTTTCTCAGGCTGCGTCGAGACATCCAGGAATTTAGGTACGTTCACCGGCTACCTTTAGTGTGTTTGGTTAGGATCAGGTTTTGCAGTCAGTCCAGTTACCACCTCCCTAGAGCTCGTTCTATGTTCAGTAACTTAGCTAGTCAGTTCGGTGATCCTCAGCCACTAAGGATCATAACACTGGGCCTTACGAGGGTACGGGGTACCAGGCTTGAGTGACACCCGTACTGGGGCAACTTGAGGTTTTCTCATATCCTGAGGTCCCTTAGACCATAGACTTTCTGGTACTACGTCCAGTACCTCCTTGGGTAGGCCTCATTGGTTGATTAATGTTCTTGTAGGGCCGCCAGCATGACTCTTCTTGGGTCAGGGATGAAAAAAGTGTCACTGTCCCATCTTCCTGGAACACTGTGGTTGACTTCAGCTTCTGCAGTAGGTTCGCTCCAGCAGGTTGAGTGGCAGGTCCTTGACACCACAAACTGGGACAGGATAGAGTGTCCTGGCTGAGTGCACACGCTCAGTGGCTTTGTAAGCTGAGAATGTCTGACTTGACCACCAATGCCCATGCGAGACACAGAGGATTCTGATAAGCAGGTGGGATCAGCGAGTTCCACAGTTGTCATCACACTTCTGGCTGCACCACGTTGGATCCGACAACGCCATCCACTTTAAGGGTAATTTGAGGTATTGGTCCTGCAGATGAAGTTTTACATGTCAGGAGCATAGTGTCTTGCGGACCTGGCTTGCTTGCCTCTGTCCTATGGATGGGGTACTTCACTTCTTTCTGCACTTCTTCCTTGACCTGTTTCTCTGGACCAACTCTTGGGTTGCATGGCTCCAGTCTCTTCGGGGGCGTGGGTGCTTTACACTGGTTCTGGAAATGGCCAAACTTGCCACAGATGTAACACTCGACACTTCTTCTGTCTTTGTAGGGTGGTTGCGCTTCCAGGTCAGTGGTCACCATGAGAGGTGCTTTCTTCTGCACCCCTGGTTGGGACTGAATCCCTTTGGCTACTGTGGACAATGGCATGATGGGTACTGTAGCGGCAGCAGGGTCCGGCCTGCTAATTGAAGCTGCGGTGGTAAGATGGGGCCTGCAGGTGCATTCATGGCGAGGCCCGGGGGTGCCATGAGACCGGCGGCTGCATCCAACCCAAGGTCTTGGGGCATTACAGGGGCTGCGGCTGCATCTGCCATCACTTCTTACCCCTGGTCTGACATAGCTTCTCCCCTTTGCTAACCTTATTGAGGTCGGTGTCTCCTCTCTGGAGTCTGCAGCGGTTCTTCCGGTGTGTTGATCGACACTTTGCAGCGTCTTCACCTCTGGCTCCCCTTCCGGCGTCTCAGCAGCACGGCACCCATTTCCTTCTTCGCGCTCTGTGGTGCTATAATGGCGGCAGTTTTGGTGACAATCGGCAATAAACAGTCTCCTAGGCGCACATAAACCATTTTGCTGGGTCAGTCCACTGCTATTGACCTGTTCTCAGGCCTAGCCACTATCAGTGGTTTCCTAATTGGTTGTCTCAGTCCATACACAAAGGCCTGTGCCAACATTTGCCTGTGTATCTGGTCTTGAATGGTGAAGCCCAAGTCTTGGAATACTTGCATTACTCTGCCATGAAACTTCTTTACAGACTCTGTCTTGTCTTGGCTCATGTCATGGCTTGTCCTGCCAATCTGCCTTTGGCCCACTCTCTGAGCTGTTCAATTAGCTGTGGCCCTGACTCCCAAGCGTGTACATCTAATTCTGCTGGAAGTTTGAATTGTTCCTTCATGACTGGCCAGAGTGCATCGCCTGCTTCTATTTCCATTTATGGCCCAGAGATCATTCCAGGTGGCTGCATATGTTCGCTGGTTCTGCTACATTCTTCGGTAAAATGGCATGGGATGCATCCCTGGGTCTGGAAGATTGTCACCTGACTTGAAGTGCAGTGCACTTAGTGTAATGGTGGTGCCTGTGGGTTTCTTTTCCTAGTACTGGACAGCATGTTTGATGATTCATCTTCATCAGAGGAATAGTTGTGATAGCATGTACTGGGGTCATACACTGACTAATTTTGGACTTAGAAGTTGCTTTTTTTGCGAGGATGTCTCCCCCCTTGCTGAAGCTATGATGGATTAGGCTTATAGTTCTATGTTGGTGTGAATGTAGGCAGCTCTGACCGGTGCTGAAGTTGTACATTATCAGCACATGGTGATATCATTCCTCCCCCCTCTGCACCCAGGGCTGAGCTGTCTGCTGCCTGATATGTCTGGGGGTTGCCTACTGCATTGTGTGTAGTGAGATTTTCACTTTCTTTCCCCGATAACACAACTGGCAATGGCTGGACTGTGCCAGGGGCATAGAAGGGAAACCTTGTGCTGTAAGCACCACATTGTTTGAATTGGGCGTTGGCCCAGCCAGCAACGAAGAGGAAGAAAGAGGAAGAAGAAGGAGGAGGGGTTGATGAGTGAGAAAAAGGAATAGAAGGAGGGGAGAGAGAAATTTGGAGATGAGTGAAGAAGGAGGAAAGAGGTGTGGGGAAGGAGAATGAGGAGATAGAGGGAGACAGAAAGGTGTGGTGAAGAGAAATGGGGAGAATCAGGGTGTGCAGAAGGAGGTGGAGAGAGAGAGTGAGGAGAAGAGGGAGGAGAAGATGGGAGGTGTGGAAGAGAGAGGGAGGAGAAGAGAGGAGTGGAGATGGGTGTGGAGAAGGAAGAGATAGGTGTGGTGGGGGAGTGGAGAAGGAGGAGAGAGAGGGTGAGGAGAAGAGGGAGGAGAAGATGGAAGGTGTGGAGGAGAGAGATAGAGAGAGGGAGAGAGAGAAGAGAAAAGTGTGGAGAAAGAGGAGAGGAAAGGAGAGTGAGAGAGAAGAATGAGGAGAGAAAGAGTGACAGAGAAAAAGGAGGATAAAGAAGAATGAGAACAATAGAGTGGAGCAATGATGCCTTCTCCCTGTAGGGAGGGACGGGGCGTGCCACATGCTGTGCAAAAAAAAAAAAAACTCCCTATACCATGGATTCTGCTAAAAGCAGACTGCGCAGATCCAATATTTCCCGTCATATACACACAAAAAAAACACTTCCTGGTTTGCTCACATAACTTTCTGTACCACCTAAACGATGTAAGCTCTGCTGCTACTTCATACCATGTATTAGTATTCAGCCAGCAATTTAACATCAGCTAACTTCCCTTATTTTCCTTTCTACGTCATGCCACTCCGCAGCTTGAAGTCTGCCATTCTTATGAATTTCACATACTTTATACCTTCCAAAATTCTTCACATACTTAACACCTTCATATTCTGCCACTATCTGGGGGGCTGTTTTCTCATCAGGAAATAAAAAGACTTTCCTGTTGCTTGGCCACCTTATTCCCCATGGCAAAAGCAAAAAAATTAAAAACACACAAAAAGGAAAAAAAAAGAAAACAACACCAAAAAACTTCTAAAAAAAGTATATAAAACTAAAAAAATAAACAAAATGATCAAAAACTCAAAATTTTGATACAAAAGAAAAAAAACTTCTATTAAATAAAAAGTAAAGAGCCAGAAAGGAAAAAACTTTGGAAAACTTTAAAATGTAAAAAAGACAGACGGAAAGAAGAAAAACCTTCAAAAAAATAAAACGTTGAAACGGCTTCTCTCTCTCTTTTTTTTTTCCCAAACTCTCTGCTCTTGAATGCAGTCAGAGACACACTTCCCCTTTTCTTATGCTATTGTATCCAATGTCACTAAAATCACGTATCTGAAAACACATATGTCGCATCAAAAATGATAGATGCAATTTGTTTCATTTCTTCACAAATAGCTACACATAGCTAGTATTGTAGAAACAGCCAGAAAAAAACAGATGTGACAGTGTGATTTACAACGCATATATCTGCTACAGCAGCTGGAAAAGAGAAAGTTCATAAGAGAGAGAAAAGAAAGAAAAAAAACTTTCTTTTACAATCGTATTCTCTTAAAGCAGCAATACATGAATTGAACCAAACAGAAACAGATACAGATAGACAATCCGGGAGATGCCCTTTTAAATTCTGTGACACGTGCAGGTTGCGCTGGGAACAGACTACTCCCAATCGCACTGGGCACACCTGTGCCCGGGCCGCCTGAGTGAGAAGCACAACAAGCGGGAAATCTGCCACCCCGGTCCGGTCGTCCTAACTGGATCGCTGGCACTACGGGAATCTGCAGTAGCCCTCTAAGTTATCACTACCCGTGCCTGGAACATGGGACTACCTGCCCCGGAACTCTACCTGTTCCTCCTATGCACGGGAATCCTGCAATAACTTATCGAGCGATTTGACTTCCTGCGGTCTGTTACCCAGCCACCACAAAGCAGTCACTGTTCCTTCCTTCTCCCGGATTTTACACAAACACAGAACACTTACACGGCACACAGCAGACACCTCCCAGGGTTTGGATTCAGGCTTTGGACTAGTGTTGAGCGATACCGTCCGATACTTGAAAGTATCGGTATCGGATAGTATCGGCCGATACCCGAAAAGTATCGGATATCGCCGATACCGATACCCGATACCAATACAAGTCAATGGGACACCAAGTATCGGAAGGTATCCTGATGGTTCCCAGGGTCTGAAGGAGAGGAAACTCCCCTTCAGGCCCTGGGATCCATATTAATGTGTTAACCAATCACAAGCCGTGACGTCATCTAAGGACTTTCAAGCGCTCATTCTTATGAATGGAGGCTGGCGGTTACAACCAGGGCGCGTCAGAGGGTGAGTATATCAATATTTTTTATTTTTATTCTTTATTTTACACATTAATATCGATCCCGATACCGATTCCCGATACCACAAAAGTATCGGATCTTGGTATCGGAATTCCGATACAGCAAATATCGGCCGATACCCGATACTTGCGGTATCGGAATGCTCAACACTACTTTGGACTTTTTACACTACCTGGGAAATGCGGTGGTGACCACACCTGACCGGCAAGAGGTATAGACCTGGACTGGGCACAGGGGACTTTCAGGTAAGATGATAACATTTTCTTACCTTACTTATGGAGCTGCGCAGTCTCCGTCCCATGAACCAAGGCCGTGGCTAACACCTCCGTATCTCCGGTCAGCAGGATCCCGTGCATTTCATCCATGCCTCACTGTTGGGGGCCATTTGATATGGAAATTTGGGTTGGATAAATCTATCCCTGTGTGTACTGCGGCCGTTCCCAATAAGACTGAGTATTTTGAGCGCTCAAGGAATGAGACTGCAACATCATTGTGTCAATAACATTCCATCAATACTGATACTTTATTGTACATACATTGCTTTTATGATAGCATATAGAAAGGAGTGGTTAGGGGTTGTTAGGGGTGGTTAGTTAATTACCATATTGTCTAGCTCCTCTGTCATTGGTTATCTAAACATATATGGAATATTATGATTAATGCACATATGACTGCTGATTAAGCAACTAAATTTGAGCTCTGCATCTAGGACAAAGTTGAGACATTTGATCAGCAGTTAATACATCTGACACTCTTCTGCTTTTGGGATGGAAAACCCCATACAATCTGTCTGGCTTAGATCAGTTCATGTCAGCCATTTTAAACCATTGATTATAATGTATATATTAGCTGTGAGTATATGAGTATATATGATTATAGAGGAGTATACATGCAAGTGAGATCTACATGATATATATATTTCTATCACACTAGTTCTTCCAATGTGAGACTACCATCATTCTATAGACAATCTTCTTGGCTATTGTGGCGGCCCAGGGTCCTGGTCGTCACAGTAGCATTGCTTTCCTCACGGGGAGAGTGATGTTACGCTCGAGGGCAAGAAGGGATAACTGCAACCAGGTTCCACAAACATGCAACACATTCAAACTCCAGGCCACCAGGGGGAGCTTTTGATCCTACTTTATAGGTTACTCCCCATATATATATATAACTGGTAGTCTGTAGGGAAAGTTAGTTTGAGTTTCTGTCAGTTCCAGGAAGGTCCAGTCAGGAGACAGACTGGATCAGTCTGAGGCAGCAGAAGGTTTTACGGAGTTGTGGAGTCGCAGTGTTCCAGCTCCTGGAAAGAGACAGGCAGAATACCGAATACATTGCAGAGAGCATGCAGGAGAGCAAATCACAGGAGTAGAAATCAGAGGGAGATCTGTTATGATCTGGTGGCCTAAGAGCAGCATGAGGCGTACTCTGGAGAAGGTGGTACCTGTACTGACCGCAGACCCTGAACTTAACACCGCAACTAGAAGTAGCCATGGAATGTACCTATCACTCCCTAGACATCTCGACACAGCCGGAGGACTAATTACCCCTAGAGATAGAAAAGGGAAAACTATCTTGCCTCAGAGAAAATTCCCAAAGGATAGCCAGCCCCCCACAAATATTGACTGTGAGAGGAGAGGGAAAAAAACATACACAGACTGAAATCAGAATTTAGCAAAGCAGGCCACTTCTAGCTAAATAGAAAGGATAGGACAGAGTACTATGCGGTCAGTATTAAAACACTAGAAAATATCCACCACAGAAAATACAAAAATCTCCACAGCTAACTAAAGATATGGAGGGTATATCTGTAACTCCAGAGATACCAGCTTGGCTAAACAAATCCTTATTCAGACCAAGCTGGACAAGACAAAAACATGGAAAAGAACTGAACAATAAGGCCACAGCATGTGGACAGCAAAAATCAAGGCCAGAACTTATCTTTGTTGAAAGGAACAGCAAAGCAGGAGAGAGCAGGCAAGGATGTGAATGCTCCAGGAACAATTGACAACTGGCACTGACTAAAGGTAAAGCAAGGCTAAATAGCCCAGTCAGGATTGCAAAAACTTGACACACCTGATGAATGCTGTGATCCAGAGACAGCAGCACTACCACTTATAACCACCGGAGGGAGCCCAAGAGCAGAATTCACAACAGTACCCCCCCCTTAAGGAGGGGTCACCGAACCCTCACCAGAGCCCCCAGGCCGATCCGGACGAGCCAAATGAAAGGCGCAAACCAAATCCTCAGCATGAACATCGGAGGCAACAACCTGTTGTGAATTCCGTTCTTGAACTCCCTCCTGTGGTCATGAATGATACTTCGGCGAGTTCTGTCCATGGACTCCCTCTTGTGGCTGTGAGTGGAACTGCTGGTTCTGAGGTTGCTTCCTCAGCTGCCCTCGTTTGCGGCTGGGTTGGCTTCGCTATTTAACTCCACTCAGATCATTACTCCATGCCAGCTGTCAATGTATTAGCACTGGTTCAGATCTCTCTCGGATCTTTCTGATGACCTGTCTACTCCAGCAGAAGCTAAGTCCCTACTAGTTCATTTGTTGTTCATTGTATACTGAATATATTTCTTAGTACTTGCTAAGTTCTAGTCCAGCTTGCTAACATGATATTGCCTTGCTAGCTGGAAGCTCTGGGTTGCAGAGTGGCACCTCCGCACCGTGAGTCGGTGCGGGGGTCTTTTTGCACACTCTGCGTGGCTTTTTGTAGTTTTTTGTGCTGACCGCATAGATCCCTTTCCTATCCTCAGTCTATCCAGTAAGTCTGGCCTCCTTTGCTGAAACCTGTTTCATCCCTGTGTTTGTGACTTTCCTCTTAACTCACAGTTAATATATGTGGGGGGCTGCCTTTACCTTTGGGGAATTTTCTCTGAGGCAAGGTAAGGCTTATTTTCCTATCTTTAGGGGTAGTTAGCTCTTGGGCTGTGAAGAGGAGTCTAGGGAGAGTTAGGTACGCTCCACAGCTATTTCTAGTGTGTGTGTTATAGGATTAGGATTTGCGGTCAGCAGAGTTCCCACTTCCCAGAGATCGTCCTGTCTTCTAGTTTAACCATCAGGTCATTCCAGGTGCACCTAACCACCAGGTCCATAACAACAACCCAAGAATTATCCTCCTGGCCATAACCCTTCCATTTGACAAGATACTGAAGCTTCCGCCTCGAAAAATGAGAATCCAAAATCTTCTCAACCACATACTCCAACTCCCCATCAATCAACACCGGGGCAGGAGGATCAACAGAGGGAACAACGGGCACCACATATTTCCGCAACAAAGATCTATGAAAAACATTATGGATGGAAAAAGAGGCTGGAAGGGCCAAACGAAAAGACACTGGATTGATAATCTCAGAAATCCTATAAGGGCCAATAAACCGAGGCTTAAACTTAGGGGAAGAAACCTTCATAGGAACATGACGGGAAGACAACCAGACCAAATCCCCAACCCGAAGCCGGGAACCAACACACCGACGACGGTTAGCAAAACGCTGAGCTCCCTCCTGAGACAACACCAAATTGTCAACAACATGAGCCCAAATTTGCTGCAACCTGTCAACCACAGAGTCCACCCCAGGACAATCAGAAGGCTCAACCTGCCCCGAAGAAAAACGAGGATGAAAACCAGAGTTACAAAAGAAGGGTGAAACCAAGGTAGCAGAACTAGCCCGATTATTAAGGGCAAACTCGGCCAATGGCAAGAAAGCCACCCAATCATCCTGATCAGCAGACACAAAGCATCTCAAATAAGTTTCCAAAGTCTGATTAGTTCGCTCGGTTTGGCCATTTGTCTGAGGATGAAACGTGGAAGAAAAAGACAAATCAATGCCCAGCCTAGCACAAAAGGCCCGCCAAAACCTAGAAACAAACTGGGAACCTCTATCGGACACAATATTCTCCGGAATGCCATGCAAACGAACCACATGCTGAAAAAACAACGAAACCAAATCAGAAGAGGAAGGCAACTTAGGCAAAGGTACCAAATGAACCATCTTAGAAAACCGGTCACAAACCACCCAGATAACCGACATCCTCTGGGAAACCGGAAGATCCAAAACAAAATCCATAGAAATATGCGTCCAAGGCCTCTCAGGGACCGGCAAAGGCAAAAGCAACCCACTAGCGCGGGAACAGCAAGGCTTGGCCCGCGCACAAGTCCCACAGGACTGCACAAAAGAACGCACATCCCGTGACAAAGAAGGCCACCAAAAGGACCTACCAACCAAATCTCTGGTACCAAAAATCCCAGGATGACCAGCCAACACAGAACAATGAACCTCCGAAATCACTTTACTAGTCCATCTGTCAGGAACAAACAGTTTCCCCACTGGACAGCGGTCAGGTTTATCAGCCTGAAATTCCTGAAGAACCCGTTGTAAATCAGGGGAGATGGCAGAAAGAATCACCCCTTCCTTCAGAATGCCGACCGGCTCAAGGACCCCAGGAGAATCAGGCAAAAAGCTCCTAGAGAGGGCATCAGCCTTAACATTCTTAGAACCCGGAAGATACGAGACCACAAAATCAAAATGGGAGAAAAACAGGGACCATCGGGCCTGTCTAGGATTCAGCCGTTTGGCAGACTCGAGGTAAATCAGATTCTTATGATCGGTCAAGACCACAGTACGGTGCTTGGCCCCCTCAAGCCAATGTCGCCACTCCTTAAATGCCCACTTCATAGCCAACAACTCACGATTGTCGACATCATAATTGCGTTCCGCAGGCGAAAACTTTCGAGAAAAGAAGGCACACGGTTTCATCAAGGAATCATCAGAATTCCTCTGAGACAAAACGGCCCCTGCCCCAATCTCAGAAGCGTCAACCTCAACCTGAAAAGGAAGAGAAACATCCGGCTGACGCAACACAGGGGCAGAAGTAAATCGGCGTTTAAGCTCCTGAAAGGCAGGAACAGCCGCAGAGGGCCAATTCGTCACATCAGCGCCTTTCTTCGTCAAATCGGTCAGGGGTTTAACCACACTGGAGAAGTTGGCAATGAAACGGCGATAAAAATTAGCAAAGCCCAAAAATTTCTGAAGGCTCTTCACGGATGTGGGCTGGATCCAATCATGAATGGCCTGAACCTTAACCGGATCCATTTCTATAGATGAGGGAGAAAAAATGAAGCCCAAAAAAGAAATCTTCTGTACTCCAAAAAGGCACTTAGACCCCTTCACAAACAAGGCATTATCACGAAGGATCTGAAATACCATCCTGACTTGTTTCACATGAGACTCACAATCATCTGAAAAAATCAAAATATCATCCAAATATACAATCATGAATTTATCAAGATAATTCCGAAATATATCATGCATGAAGGACTGAAACACAGATGGAGCATTAGAGAGTCCGAATGGCATCACAAGGTATTCAAAATGACCTTCGACCTTCGGGCGTATTAAACGCAGTTTTCCATTCGTCACCCTGCTTAATACGAACAAGATTATATGCCCCTCGAAGGTCAATCTTAGTAAACCAACTAGCCCCCTTAATCCTAGCAAACAGATCAGAAAGCAAAGGCAAAGGGTATTGGAATTTGACCGTGATCTTATTCAAGAGGCGATAATCAATACAGGGTCTCAAGGAGCCATCTTTTTTGGCAAAAAAAAAAAAAAAAACCTGCTCCCAATGGTGAAGAAGATGGCCGAATATGCCCCTTCTCCAAGGACTCCTTAACATAGCTCCGCATGGCGGTATGTTCTGGCACAGACAGGTTGAAAAGTCGGCCCTTAGGGAACTTACAGCCTGGAATCAAGTCAATAGCACAATCACAGTCCCTATGCGGTGGAAGGGAACTGGACTTGGGCTCATTGACTACATACTGGAAATCTGACAAAAACTCAGGAATTTCAGAAGAGGGGGAGGAGGCAATTGACATCAAAGGAACGTCACCATGAACCCCCTGACAACCCCAACTATTCACAGACATAGATTTCCAATCTAACACCGGATTATGCACCTGTAACCATGGGAAACCCAGCACAATAGCATCATGCAAATTATGCAACACCAGAAAACGACAATCTTCCTGATGGGCTGGCGCCATGCACATGGTCAGCTGTGTCCAAAACTGAGGTTTATTTTTAGCCAACGGTGTAGCATCAATGCCCCTCAAAGGAATAGGACTCTTCAAAGGCTGCAAGTGGAAACCACAATGTCTGTCAAATTCTAAGTCCATTAAGTTTAGAGCGGCGCCTGAATCCACAAATGCCATGACAGAAAATGACGATAATGAGCAGATCAGGGTCACAGATAACAGAAATTTAGGTTGTACAGTACTGATGGTAACAGAACTAGCGATTCTCTTGGTACGCTTAGGGCAATCAGAAATAACATGAGCAGAATCACCGCAGTAAAAACACAACCTATTCTGATGTCTGAATCCTTGTCATTCAGCTTTAGACACAATCCTATCACACTGCATAGGCTCAGGACTCCGCTCGGAAGACAATGCCATAGTGTGCACAACTCTGCGCTCGCGCAAGCGCCGATCAATCTGAATGGCCAGAGACATAGAATCACTCAGACCAGCAGGCGTGGGGAACCCCACCATAACATCTTTAACGGATTCAGAAAGACCCTTTCTGAAAATTGCCACCAAGGCATCCTCATTCCATTTAGTCAGTACAGACCATTTTCTAAATTTCTGGCAATATGATTCTGCCGCTTCTTGACCCTGACACAGGGCCAACAAGGTCTTCTCAGCATGATCCACTGAATTAGGTTCATCATACAATAATCCAAGTGCCTGAAAAAAGGTGTCTACATTAAGCAACGCCGGATTCCCAGGTTCCAGGGCAAATGCCCAATCCTGGGGGTCACCACGCAGCAGAGATATAACAATTTTAACCTGCTGGATGGGATCACCAGAGGAATGGGGTTTCAGAGCAAAAAACAGTTTACAGTTATTTTTAAAGCTTAAAAATTTGGACCTGTCCCCAAGAAACAAATCAGGAGTTGGAATTCTAGGCTCTAAAACCGGAGTCTGAACGATATAATCGGAAATACCCTGTACTCTAGCAGCAAGTTGATCCACACGAGAAGCCAATCCCTGAACATCCATACCAGCGCCGAACTCCTGAGCCACCCAGAGGTAAAGAGGGAAAAAAAAGCACAACAGACTACAGAAAAAAAAATGGCTCAGCACTTTCCTTCCCTTCTTCTGAGATGCGGTTAACTCATTGTTGGCCAGTTGTACTGTTATGATCTGGTGGCCTAAGAGCAGCATGAGACGTACTCTGGAGAAGGTGGTACCTGTACTGACCGCAGACCCTGAACTTAACACCGCAACTAGAAGTAGCCGTGGAATGTACCTATCACTCCCTAGACATCTCGACACAGCCGGAGGACTAATTACCCCTAGAGATAGAAAAGGGAAAACTATCTTGCCTCAGAGAAAATTCCCAAAGGATAGCCAGCCCCCCACAAATATTGACTGTGAGAGGAGAGGGAAAAAACATACACAGACTGAAATCAGAATTTAGCAAAGGAGGCCACTTCTAGCTAAATAGAAAGGATAGGACAGAGTACTATGCGGTCAGTATTAAAACACTAGAAAATATCCACCACAGAAAATACAAAAATCTCCACAGCTAACTAAAGATATGGAGGGTATATCTGCAACTCAAGAGATACCAGCTTGGCTAAACAAATCCTTATTCAGACCAAGCTGGACAAGACAATAACATGGAAAAGAACTGAACAATAAGGCCACAGCATGTGGACAGCAAAAATCAAGGCCAGAACTTATCTTTGTTGAAAGGAACAGCAAAGCAGGAGAGAGCAGGCAAGGATGTGAATCCTCCAGGAACAATGGACAACTGGCACTGACTAAAGGGTCAAGCAAGGCTAAATAGCCCAGTCAGGATTGCAAAAACTTGACACACCTGATGAATGCTGCGATCCAGAGACAGCAGCACTACCACTTATAACCACCGGAGGGAGCCCAAGAGCAGAATTCACAACAGAGATCAGCCCCTAGCAGGCTGCCTCCTTCTGAGGCGCAGAGACCGGTAGCTGGAACACCGAGGGTGTAAGGATCTCTATGGCTTATATCAGAGACCGTCAGGACAGCTGAACTCTACGATACCTGTCCGAACTAACACCCAGGAGGCACGGTGGCACCCTTCCGAGGCCGGGGCATGCTAGAGTCCCTATAAACAGCCTCAAGCCACCAGTCATACAGGTTGTGTCCTATCCTACCCGGGGAACAAAGAGAAAGATAACATCTGTGAGGACCTTATGTGGAGCTTTAAGCCATAAGGGACTACACCACCACAGCGCTAAAGGAAGGCTTTTGATTTCCACCTGAGTAAGGGGACTCCTAACTTGCTTTCAAGCCGGCCGGACCCTGCCTGCCCTGTGATCTGGTGCTCTGGACTGCGGATGCTGAAGTCTTCAGTAAACCAAGGTAAAGAGACTGCAACCTTGTGTCCTCATTCTTTACTGCACTCCTCACCATCTTCCATCTACACCACGGGAGCCCTGGGGATACTTCACCTGTGGGAAGTTATAACATCTGGCTGCCATAACATCACCCCAGAGGACCCCTTAAAGCAGCCTCGGTCCCCACTGACCGAATACCACAGGTGGCGTCATGAACATAAACTTTATTCCCTTTAAAGACCTTTCCCCTTTAACGTTGATGCCCAAGGTCATGGACCGGGTCGCCACTGTGACATCCCCCTGTGAACCGCAGGACCCGGTACTGAGTACCCCACGGCCCTGTGGGCGCGTCACTTTCTCATACATAAATTTGACCTGTAACTATTTTGCATATGATTAGTTATGCTGATTCTTGTCATGTTACTGCATTGTTACTGTTTTGCTCCTGATGGTGAAAAAATATTTTTCTTCCGGTATACTACAAATTGCAACCAGTTCTCACATTCCTTAATAGCTCGTGTGTTATTAGGTTGATTCCCAAGTGAAAGATCACTGGTTCGAATCAAGGAGCAGCCATCATGAAGATTTTTCAAGAAACGAGAAATAGCATCATCCAGTTCGTCGATAGTGGTCTTTCGGCTAAGAAAATTGCCAAACTGCGTCATGTGAGTGCCTTGACAGTTGGAACAATACGAAATGAAGTCCGTCCATCCATTGAAAAGAGGTGGACGTCCAGGCAAAATATCAGAGTCACCAGTTCAGCTCATCATAAGGTCTATCAGTTCTGGTGACAAAAACACAGCAAAGGAGGTGGTTCGTATGTTTGGTAATAGTGAGATCACAGATGTCCATGAAAGCACTGTGTGATGCACGTTACACAAGTCTGGAATGGTGGCCTGAAAAAAGGGGAAGAAGCCTCGACTTCATAAGAAGCATCAGTTTGAGTTTGCAAAAAAGTATGAAAAGTGGACAGTAGAAGATTGGAAAGCGGTGATTTAAAGTGATGAGACAAAAGTTAATAGACTAGACTTTGATGGGTGTAAATGGGTGTGGAAGAAGTAAGGGAAAAGGGGGCTAATGGATCAAGAAATTTAAGGAACTGTCAAGTTCGGTGGAGAAAGCGTGATGAGATGCTTCATAGCCAAAGGTGTTGGATACTTGACCAGGATTTATGATTATCTCAATGCTGAGCTATATGTGAGTGCAGCACCCCAGAGTCCTGGTTGCTGCAGTAATGTTATTCCTCCACCAGGGGGAGTGATATTACGTCTGGAGGCAATAAAGGAGATGTACTGTCCAGGTATCACAACACACCACACACTTCACACTCCAGTCCACCAGGGGGAGCAAAGGTTCTATCTATTAGGCCACTCCTCACAGTTAGGTAAAACTGGTGGGTTGGTTAGGAAGTTAGGGAGTTCCTGGCTGGAGACTGAGAGAGAAAGGTCTCCAGGCCGAGCTGTCTGGAGTGATCTCCAGCAGATCCAGACTTCGGTCTGAGGAGGACGAGGGTACACGGAGCTGCGCCTGCACCCCATGAGGCAGCATCCTAGGAAAGAGACATTGAAAGGAAGCGTGTTCTAGTGAGTGAGAAACGAAGGCATAGCAACAAGTGGATACCAGAGAGGAGAGGATAGTAGACGTGAGGAGCTGCATCCTTCTGGTGCGCGTTCCGGTAGCCAGAATACCGAGGGAGTAAAGTGCTCTAAGCCATTGCTTCAGAGACTGGCAGGACAGTCAATTCCAAGTTGGCTGCCCGACCTAAAATACCTAAGAAGACAGGTGGCAACTTGTGGGGGTCGGGGCGTCTCTAGGGTCCCTATAAACAAGCCTCAGGCCGTCAGTCATACAGGTTTTGTTCTATCCGACCACGGGGAACAGAGAGAGAAGAGTAATAACAGTGAGGATCTCATTAGAGCTTAAGCAAGTGAGGACCTACTGTGTTACTGTGCGCATAGGAAGGCTATTGCATTCCACCTGGATAAGGAGACTCTAGATTTGCCTTCAGACCAGCCGGACTCTGCCTACCCCGTGATCCGGTGCCCTGGACTGCGGACACTGAAGCCTTCAGTAAAAGGTAAAGAGACTGCAACCTTGTGTCCTCGTTATTCACCGCGCCTTACACCATCCACCATCTACACTTCTGGGAAGCCCTGGGGATACACTTCACCTGTAGGAAGGTATACCATCTAGCTGCCATAACATCACTCCAGCGGACCCCTAAGCAGCGTCGGTCACCCTGACCAAATACCACAGGTGGCGTCACGAACATCATACAAACTTTCCTTTTCATTGGACGTCCCTCAAAGGGCCAGGGGCCGGGTCGGGCCACCGTGACATCCCCAGAACTGAGAAGGACCCGGTACCGAGTACCCCATTGCCCTACACGTGGGGGCGCTCCATGAGTATCCTACAAGACAAATTACTTTGTACACTCAGGTACTATGGGTATGAAAAGGACGACAAAGTCTTCCAGCAGGACAACAACCACAAGCATATGTGGAGATTGGCAAAGAAATGGTTCAATGACAATAAAGCAGAGGTTCTGGATTGACCTCTACAGTCCCCAGACCTCAACCCAAACAAACACTTGTGGGTAGAGTTAAAGAAAAAACTGTATACATACATAAGTGAGTTGACCAGTATGCACCAACTTTGGGAATGTGTAGAAGAGACCTGGGATCAGATTTTGGTTCGAGATATGCTTGAATCTGATTGACAGCATGTCCAGAAGAATTCAGGAAGTGCTGAAAGCCAAATGTGGATTTGCAAAATAATAAAAATTAAATTTAGATTTTTAGGAGCAAAACAGTAACAATGCAGTGACACGTCAAGAATCTGCATAACTAATCATATGCTAGATAGTTGCAAGTCAAATTTATGTATGAGATATCCAAGATGATTGTCTATAAAATAATGGTAGTTTCACATTGGAAGCAGTAGTGGATGGTGAGATATGGAGCCTGAAAGTCAAAAGTTCCAAAATTGCTACCTTTTTGCTCATCACTGTATATAAGAAAACTAAGTAAATAACAACACTTGAGCACCATTTTTTTATTCTAATATACCTCAAGTAAAGAGTGCCTGTCTTTTCCGATGCAAATTGCCTCTTCAGAGAAAAAGAGGACTTGAACTCTATAGCGCCACCTGTTGGAAGTAGCGATCCTACAAGTCACAATCAACCCTTTAACGAGTCTTGCAATATGACTTAGGATAAAAGCCAAATCAGTATCTCAATTCGCAGACACGGTGTTTTGGGCTGTTGGCCCTCGTCAGTGCAAAGCATGAGAACTGATTTGGCTAGGTGAGAGGCTCTGGACTGGGGTCTAAGGGGTAACGTTTCTCCTTGTGGAGAGTGACATACCAACTCTGGCTTGTCAATTTAAGGAGGGTTATTCGTCGTGCAATGCTCCTCTGGGAAATTTAATATGCAAATTGCCTCTTCAGAGAAAAAGAGGACTTGAACTCTATAGCTTTTGTCTTTTCTGATAATTTTACAGAATAAGGTCTTAAGTGTGTATACGTAGCAAAACAAGTACTTCTGGCAAGTATATGAGTTGTGTTCCTCATTTTATAGCATTTTTTTTATCTGCAGCCTTTAATTTTCTGTTGTCCCTTAGCTATTCGGTAGAAAGTAACTGATATGATGTCTCTAATACATACCACAAAGAGACATGGAGGATTTCTGCTTCTTACCTCTTTGTAGCACACGGTCAGACATAGCAGCAGCATGGAGAACTTTTGCAGCAATACTGAGCGGAGCAGATGTGAATCCAGCTAAAACAAAGCAGCAGTATGGAGGACAATATAGAGTAATGGAGCATGAATCTAGCACTGGAGAGAGATAAACACTAGAAAGTTGTCTGTGTTTCCCTCTGCTTTCTTTCTTTCATTAACGCTCTGTTCCCTCTCCATAGTTTTCAATAGGCTGCTGTATTATGATCAGCTTGTATACTGTTAGGCCAAATATTAGCTGTATTGACTTTATGAGCTTAGGAGAGGGTGAAGAATAAAGTGTGGTGAGCAAAGAAAAGAGCATATTTCTCTAATAAGACATATTATAAAGTTTCTTTAATTTGCTTGTATTGTTGATTTATATAGTTTATTGAAATTACATTTTCCTTTTAAAATATTCAATGTTGGCTACCAGCAACAGGAATTGGAGGCTGTTTATACATTCACATCAATAGTAGAATTTTCTTTCTATGTCTATGCAGAGGATTTGGAACTGTGTTTCAGAAAAAAAAATTGGGCAGTGTGGCTGAAAGATATATTATAAAATTAATTTTCATATAATGGTGGACAACATAGTCTTGAAAGGACAATTGTAACGCTAGTGAGTGTGGATTACCCTTGAGGGGTGTGACTAGGTGTCTGCTGGGTCTTCACTATGGCTTCTGATGGAGAGGATAGTCTGGTTTGCCAATAGACACCAGATACCATTCCAGGGCATTCCCCTGACCTGAGGGTCAGAGGCGTTGGTATGTGGTACAGTAGGGAAAAGACAAAGAAGTGGTTAGAAAATCTGAGGTCAGGGCAGGCAGCAGATTTTCAATACACGTAGCCGAGGTCAGGAGCAGAGGGATCAGACAGGAGACAGGCTTCGTGAACAAGCTGGGTCGTTAATAGAGATGTGAGAACTTTCGGAAAAGGTTTGCCAATCTCAAATTCAGCATGAACATTGCACATTCGGATTCGTGTTTGGATTCCCGAGCTTTTTTCCTAAACATCTCAAAAGTCAGCCAAAGTTTGGTAAATGACCGAGATCACTAAGGGCTCTTTTAGATGTCAGTGTTTCCTGAAGCAACACAGGCCGCAAAACATCCAAGACATCCATGTGTCATCCGAGTGACACGTACAGGCTCCTAGGAATCAGTGGTACTTGTTATGATTCCTGGAGTGGACCCACTGGATCGTGGTGACGACCGTTCCCAGGCGAGCTGACCAGGTGGAACCGACTCCTATACAGGGACCTTTAGGGGCAAGCCTAGGAGGGAGACACACTATGACAGCTTAGAGGGGCGCTCAAGGACAACGAGGAGAATCAGGGTACTAACCGAGGACCAGACGGGTGGAGCAGCCACAGAGAAAACCCGGGACTCAGGCCACGGCAGGGTTCATACAGAGGGTACCGGATACAGGACGGAGCAGAGCATGCACTGTAAGCGTACAGGGACAGAGCAGAGCACACACACTGGAAGCATAAAGGGACAGAGCAGAGCATGCACTGGAAGTGTACAGGAACAGAGCAGAGCACGCACTGGAAGTGTACAGGGACTGAGCCAAGCACGCACTGGAAGTGTACAGGGACTGAGCAGAGCACGCACACACTGGAAGTGTACAGGGACAGAGCAGAGCACACACACACTGGAAGCATACAGGGAAAGAGCAGAGCACGCACTGGAAGCGTACAGGAACAGAGCAGAGCACGTACTGGAAGCGTACAGGGACTGAGCAGAGCACGCACGCACTGGAAGAATACAGGGAACAGAGCAGAGCATGTACTGGAAGCGTACAGGGACTGGGCAGAGCACGCATGCACTGGAAGCGTACAGGGACCTGACATTCTGAAACCTGTGGACCTGGTGGGAGCACGGAAAGGCACAATAATAATCAGGCACTTCATCTAGCAGGAAGCGAACTGATATACCTGGAGGCCACTGCCCAGGCAGGACAGCACTTCCGGGTCAGTACAACCCAGCATCATAAAGAAGCCGGGAGTGCATGCTACCGCAACCTAAGTGGCCTAGCGCGCATGCGCAGGGAGCGGGATCCCCAGCGTGGCCGAGGACCCGGAAGAGGAGGAGGAGGAAAGCGGCGAGGGACTCGGGAAGCTAGGTGAGTATCACAGTGCGCCGTAAGAGTACTGTTCACACTGCTCCCCAGTGCCGGGTGCTAAAGTGAAGACAGGTCATATCACTGTCCCCTGCTAGCGGTGCGATCAGAGCTAGCAGGGGACAATGTTGAGAGTTGTATTTAACTGTTAACAGCAAAAGTAGGCGGCAGCTGATGGGAGTATTCATCAGCCGCCACTTGCGCTATAAATAAATACATTTAAAAATTACGTGGGGTTCCCCTGTATTTTTGATAACCAGCTATGCAAAACTTGAAGCGTTCAAGAATTATTAACTCATAAAGTGACCCTGGTCAGAATTGTAAAAATTGGCACGGTCACGAAGCCGAAAGCAGACTCTGGTGTGAAATCGTTAATTAAAATTTTCCATTGAGAAAGTGAAGTAATTCTTTCCCCCATCTACCTGAATAGAAAAGTTTTTACTGTATTGATTTAACCAGCATCAAAGCTATGATATGGGGTTCCTTCACTTCTATTTATACGTTTGGGCTATAAAAACTTGCCAACACTTGTGGAACATCCTTGAAGCTCCCATAAAGAGATCTCCCTCATCTCCTATGAGCCATAAAAGTTCCCGAAACTTCTTAGAAAGCATCAGCTTTCCCGAAACTTCTTAGAAAGCATCAGCTTTCCCGAAACTTCTTAGAAAGCATCAGCTTTGGTAGATTTCTTGTGCACGACACCAGAGAACTTAAGGGATTTTCTGGGAATATAAAAAAAATGTTCCCAAACACCTGATTAGCAAATTACATTTGTTTTATTTAGGGAGCCAATCATTATAATGCATTGAATGGCCTCTGTCTTGCTACATTGACACATAATATACCACATGCTGTCCAGCTACAAATTAGAATATCATCAAAAAGTTAATTTATTTTAGTTCTTCAATACATAAAGTGAAACTCATATATTGTACAGAGTCATTACTAACCAGAGTGATCAATTTTAAGTGTTTATTTCTGTTTATGTTGTTGATTATGGCTTACAGTCAATGAAAACCCAAAAGTCAATAACTCAGTAAATTAGAATACTTTATAACATCAGCTTGAAAACTGATTTCTATATCCGAAATGTTGGCCCACTGAAATATATGTTCAGTAAATGCACTCAATGCTTGGTCGGGGCTCCTTTTGCATCAATTACACCATCAATGCGGTGTGGCATGGAGGCGATCAGACTGTGGCACTGCTGAGGTGTTATGGAAGCCCTGTTTGCTTTGATAGCAGCTGGTGTCTCTCTTCTTCCTTTTGACAATACCCCATAGGTTCTCTATGGGATTAAGGTCAGGCGAGTTTGCTGGCCAATCAAGCACAGTGATACGTTGTTTTTAAACCAGGTAGTGTTACTTTTGTCAGTGTGGATAGGTGCCAAGTTCTGTTGAAGAATAAAATATCCATTTACAAAAAGTTTGTCATCAGAGGGAAGCATGAAGTGCTCTAAAATTTCCTGGTAGATGGCTGCGCTGACTTTGGTCTTGATAAAACACAGTGGACATTCACCAGCAGATGACATGGCTCCCCAAACCATCACTGATTGTGGAAAGTTCACACTAGACCACAAGCAGCTTGAATTATCTGCTTCTCCACTCTTCCTCCAGACTCTGGGACCTTGATTTCCAAATGAAATGCAAAATTTACATTCATCTGAAAACAGCTCCTTTGCCCATGAAGATGATTGAGTGGCTTGAAACAAGGAATATGACACTTGTAGCCCATGTCCTGAATACATCGTGTGTGGTGGTTCTTGAAGCAATGACTCCAGCAGCAGTCCACTCCTTGTGAATCTCCCCCAAATTTTTGAATGTCCTTTTCTTAACAGTACTTTCAAAGATGTGGCTATCCCAGTTGCTTGTGCACCTTTTTCTCCCACACTTTTTCCTTCCACTCAACTTTCCTTAATATAATTGGATACAGCACTCTGTGAACAGCTAGCTTCTTTAGCAATGACCTTTTGTGGCTTACCATCCTTGTGCAGTGTGTGACTGCCTTCTGGACATCTATCAAGTCAGCAGTCTTCCCCATGATTGTGGAGCCTACTGAAACAGAGTGAGGGACCTTTTTAAACATTTAGGAAGCCTTTGCAGGTGTTTTTTGCTAATTATTCTAATTTACTGAGATAATGACTTTGGGTTTTCATTGGCTGTAAGCCATAATCATCAACATAAACAGAAATAAATACTTGAAATAGATCACTCTGTTTGTAGTGACTCTATTTAATATATGAGTTTCATATTTTGTACTGAAGAACTGAAATAAATTAACTTTTTGATGCTATTCTAATCTAGTGAGAAGCACTTCTATGTACTTGTATGTATTGCAGGGTAGCTATGACCTCCATTATGTGGAAAGGACAAAACACAACAGGATGAACAAACATCGATTTTTTTTTTTAAATGTCTTTGTACGATTTACTACGTCATCAGTGAACTCTATAAAGGTCAGAAGCAATATCCTGTAAACCATACACCTGATGAAGGAGCCTGATTGGCTCTGAAATGCGTAGTGTGGTAACTAGTGTTGAGCATTCCGATACCGCAAGTATCGGGTATCGGCCGATACTTGCGGTATCGGAATTCCGATACCGGGATTCCGATACTTGCCGCGTATCGGATACCGGAATCGGAAGTTCCAAGATTCAAAATGCAGAAATTCAGCCAATGAGAATTATTCCAAGTGTGGGCACATCCTGTTTAGCATGGAGGGCATGAAACTACTGGCAAGGCTGTGATTGGCTGCTGAAATGATGTCATGCTGCAGTTTAAAAGTCGCTGGCGCCATTTTGCGATCACTCTGCTGTGAATTCAGTTAGTGACAGGACGCTGTTTGCTGACTGAGGGACAGTTTAGAGATAGCGATTTGCTTCTTTGTGCTTTCCAAAGGCTAATTTAGCAACCGCTGTGTTCACCTACTATTCACCTTGCTTTTGCCTTGTAGCGCTGTTTTCACAGCGATCTGCAAGGTCTGTGTGTGTGTGTGTGAGTGCAGCCCACTCTCTAGTCTGAGTGCAGCCACATAGGCCATCCATAGCTGGTTGTATTCAGTTCAGGGAGGGTGGTTCATTGCCTCATACTGTTCTTTTTTTTTTTTTTCAAGTAGTGTAGTCTGCTGCTAATTTATTCAAAAAAATCCTATTAGTGTCTTTCCACCCGTCTCCAGCTAATTTGTGGAAAAACACTACATAGGATAAAGTAGAGGAGGGTTTTTGGGCCTTGCAGCGCCGTTTACGGCTGTCTGCACGGTCTCCGTGTGATTGCAGCTCGCCCTGTAGTCTGTGAGCAGCCATAGCCTGGTTGTCTCCAGCTCAGGGTTGTTCACTGCGTCATACCGCCAAATCAATTTTAATTTTTTTTCAAGTAGTGTAGTCTGCTGCTAATTTATTTTAAAAAATCCTATTAGTGTCTTTCCACCCGTCTCCAGCTAATTTGTGGAAAAACACTACATAGGATAAAGTAGAGGAGGGTTTTTGGGCCTTGCAGCGCCGTTTACGGCTGTCTGCACGGTCTCCGTGTGATTGCAGCTCGCCCTGTAGTCTGTGAGCAGCCATAGCCTGGTTGTTTCCTGCTCAGGGTTGTTCACTGCGTCATACCGCCAAATCAATTTTCTTTTTTTTTCAAGTAGTGTAGGTTGCTGCTAATTTATTTAAAAAAATCCTATTAGTGTCTTTCCACCCGTCTCCAGCTAACTTGTGGAAAAACACTACATAGGATAACGTAGAGGAGGGTTTTTGGGCCTTGCAGCGCCGTTTACGTCTGTCTGCACGGTCTCCGTGTGACTGCAGCTCTATCTGTTGTCAGTTCAGCCCCCAAAAAAGAAATAAATAATAAAGTTCACCAAACACACCAGTTACACCACTTTACATTTGTGTAGGCCACATTAGCTCATATTAAAGTCTAGTCCACACTTTAGAAAATTAGTGTTTCTTATACCTGTTAGGAGGAGTTGCTCAGGAATAAGCACACAAATCCGTTAGTACTTTTCTGCTTATCTTTATCAGTCAACCAAGATGAAGAAGGCAGTGAGTAAGGCACGTGGGCGTGGGCGTGGGCGCGGAGCAGGGAGGGGACGTGGGGATTCTGTGCCTGCTGCGGGCACCGGTGACTCATCAGCACCCACTTTCACCAGGCAACAGTCGTTCATGCGCAGCTTTGTGTCAGAGCGCCGTACACCGCTGCTGCGTCAAGAACAAATTGAAGCTGTTGTCGGATGGATGGCAGCTAATGCATCAACTTCCATTAGTGCCACATCCTCTCAGACACAGAGCACTGGAGAGCAGCCATCTGTCTCTTCACCACCTGCCAAATTGCCCAGGCAGACAGAGAGCCCAGGACAGGAGCCGTCTCTACTTCTGTTCTCTGAATCTCTTGGCTTGGAAACAGGGGGCCAGCCAAGCAGCATTGGAGAAATGGAAGAAGAGGCAGGGTGCAGTGATGCCCAACAGCTTTTTCTGTCTTCCTCTGAAGAGGCGGGTGGGCCAGTGGCTCCGGTCACCACATCGCAGGCCGCATCAGCTGATGATGACACTCAGGTGCCACTTACTGGTGCGTGCTCTGCTGCTGAGACTACCCAGGAGGAGCAGTTGGGGGCAGAGGGTAGTGTAGATGATGAGGTCCTCGACCCATCTTGGCGTGAGGGACAGGAAGGTGGTGGGAGCAGCTCTGAGGAAGAGATTCCCCGTACGGCCCAAAGAGGGAGAGGGAGGGGGAAGACTGCGGATCCTGCAGCCTCCGCTTTGGCACCCGTTAGGAGCATGTCTCTTCCAAAAGCCAAAAAGGGCGCTCCCAAGACTTGCAGTGCCTGGTCCTTTTTTGACACAGTTGCAGATGACATTTGCTATGTCAGATGCAACGTGTGTCATCAAAAAGTCAAAAGAGGTCGAAATGTCAGCAACCTCAATACCTCCAACATGTGGAAACATGTGCGCAACAGGCACCCGGCGGAGTTAGAAAAACACACTGAAGAGGTAGGCCAACCAACAGCGGCAGCTACCACCTCTTCAGCTCGTGTTGCCTCTTCCTCTAGCTCACACGCAGCTGGTTCGGCTTCCTCCCAGGATCGCCGTGGAAGAACCTCTGGCCCTGTTGTCCAGAGACTCGCTGTAATTCCACCCGCAGCACCACTTTCCCAGTCATCCACACACTCCCAGCCCAGTCTACAGCCATCGGTAGTACAGGCATGGGAGAAAAGGCGGCCTTTCTCGTCAAACCACCCACGAGCACAGGCTCTGACTGCAGGCATTGCCAAACTTCTGTCACTGGAAATGCTGTCATTCAGGCTGGTGGAGACTGACAGCTTCCGTGACTTGATGTCATTGGCAGTCCCACAGTACAATGTGCCCAGCCGCTTTTACTTCAGCAGGCAAGCCGTCCCTGCCCTGCACAAGCATGTGGAGGGACACATAAAACACGCGCTACTGAACGCCGTCAGTAGCAAGGTCCACCTCACCACCGATGCGTGGACCAGTCAACATGGACAGGGGCGATACCTTTCCCTCACTGCCCATTGGGTTAATGTCGTTGAGCCGGGTACAGACCGTGCGAGTGGCGCAGGACGTGTCCTGCCCACTCCAAGGATTGCAGGAATCCATTCTGTACGCATTGACTCCTCCTCTTACACCAGTTCCTCAGAATCATCGCTGCAGGAGCCGTCACAGTCCACCTCCACATGGACCCGTGATGAACGTGTACCTGTTACGACCGACATGAGCACAGCCGTGGCCAAACGTCAACAGGCCGTGTTGAAATTAATTTTTTGGGGGAATCGTAGCCACACAGCGCAGGAGCTCTGGAATGCCATCAAGCAGGAGAGCGATGTGTGGTTTGTGCCAGCGAATCTCCAGCCAGGCATGGTAGTGTGTGATAATGGCCGAAATCTGGTGGCAGCTCTGGGCCTCGGCAACCTCACTCACATCCCATGTCTGGCACATGTGCTCAATTTGGTCGTGCAGAGCTTTTTGAGGGACTATCCGGATCTTGATGCACTGCTGCACAAGGTCCGCCTAGAGTGTGCTCACTTGCGGCGTTCCAGCACGGCAAAAGCGCGCATTGCGGCTCTGCAGCGCCGACACCGCCTGCCGGAACATCGCATCATATGTGACCTACCTACCAGGTGGAATTCCACGTTACATATGTTGGAGCGGTTGTGTGAGCAGCAGCAAGCTGTAATGGAGTACCAGCTGCTTCAGGCGCAAAAAAGTCGCAGTCAGCGCCGTACAGACTTCACAACCACAGAGTGGGCCACTATGAATGACGTCTGCCAGGTTTTGCGTCCCTTTGATTATTCCACGCGGATGGCGAGTGCAGATGATGCACTAGTCAGCATGACTGTCCCCCTTATCTGCCTGCTTGAAAAATCACTGCAAGCGCTAAGGGATGATGTTGTGGAAGAGGTGGAGGATGAGGATTCACCATTTCCATCATCTTCTGGACAGTCAGCGCCACGTGGTTCCTCACAAACGCGTAGGCAGGGGACAGTTTGTGAGGAGGATGAGGAGGAGTCAATGGAGGAGGAAGACGTCCGTCCAGAGGAGGGAGTTACCGAATTGTCCAGTACTCAGTGTGTACAGCGAGGGTGGGGTGATGACGAGCAGGCAGAGATCACGCCTCCAGCAGGGGACAGAGTTTCTTGGGCAGTTGGCAGTCTGCAGCACATGGTGGATTACATGCTGCAGTGCCTGAGAAACGACCGCCGCATCGCCCACATTCTCAACATGTCTGATTATTGGGTGTTCACCCTCCTCGATCCTCGCTACCGGGACAACGTAGAAAGCCTCATCACACCGTTGAACCGGGAGCGAAAAATGCGGGAGTACCAAGACACACTGGTCAATTCCATCATCTTCTCCATTCCAACTGAGAGAAGTTCTGCTAATGCATTCCAAAGCAGCTCAGTGCGTCCAGGCAGTGGTGGAGGCTCTGCACAAAGAGGGAGCAGAAGCAGTGCCTCTGCCCAAGGCAAGACCAGTATGGCCCAACTGTGGCACAGTTTTCTGTGCCCCCCACAAAAGTCTACACCATCACAGACGGCTCCAGTCAGCAGGAGGCAACGGTTCCGTCAGATGGTGACAGACTACATGTCTTGCCCTCTTGCTGTACTCCCAGACGGCTCTTCCCCTTTCAAGTTTTGGGTCTCAAAGCTGGATACATGGCCAGAGCTAAGCCAGTATGCATTGGAGGTGCTGTCTTGCCCTGCGGCCAGTGTATTATCGGAACGTGTCTTTAGTGCTGCAGGTGGTGTACTAACTGACCGTCGCATGCGACTATCCTCCGATAACGTTGACCGGCTTACTTTCCTGAAAATGAACAAGGCCTGGATCTCGCAGGAATTTGCCACTCCTCCTCCTGATTAAATAATTAGGTCACTGTATACGTTATCCAGGTCTCCTGTTGTGTTCATCTTTCTACCACCTGAACTTAAATTCCTGGGCTCCAACACCGCCAGTTGAGGCTCAGAAGTGCCGTCTGCACAGTCAAAACATACGACCCAGTGTTATTGGGTTTCAGTAACGTCAGCTGATCCCCAGCTGTGTAGCCGGCAATGTGTCATGCGACCGCCACGCTGACACAACAACTGAAATGTAAGGGAATCTGTCCCCCCCCCCCCCAAGGCGTTTGTTACTGAAAGAGCCACCTTGTGCAGCAGTAATGCTGCACAAGGAAAAGGTAGCTATTTTTGTTTAGCACCTTGCACACGCAGAACTTAACACTTATAAAATGTGTCCACTGATACCGTAACACCGTCCCGGAGGTGGGACTTTCCTTCGTAATGTGACGCAGCACAGCCGTCATTCCTACCCCCCCGGCGCCGCGCACCGGCTCCTCAGCGTTGTTTGATTCCGTCCCGGAGCCTGCGCTGTTATGTTATCCCGTGGCCAGGCACACTTAGCGCTGCCCGTCTTCTGGCATCATTTGGTGTCAGGATGGCTGCGCCTGTGCGGCCGCGCTGGCAGAGAGCCCGCCTCGCAGTGTCTTCTGATTTAATCCCACTGGGGGCCTGGGATCCATGGACATGCGCAGTGCATATCTGAACCTCCACCTCTCACTCATCTCCCTATGGCTTCTTCAGACTGTTCGGTGTCAGCTGGTCCCTAATAGCATGCCACGGCCGTGACACCGCACAGTCTTAAGAAGCCGTAGGGAGGGGAGTGAGAGGCGAGGATATGCACTGCGCATGTCCATGGATCCCAGGCCCCCAGTGGGATTAAATCAGAAGACACTGCGAGGCGGGCTCTCGGCCAGCGCGGCCGCACAGGCGCAGCCATCCTGACACCAAATGATGCCAGAAGACGGGCAGCGCTAAGTGTGCCTGGCCACGGGATAACATAACAGCGCAGGCTCCGGGACGGAATCAAACAACGCTGAGGAGCCGGTGCGCGGCGCCGGGGGGGTAGGAATGACGGCTGTGCTGCGTCACATTACGAAGGAAAGTCCCACCTCCAGGACGGTTTTACGGTTGCAGGGGACACATTTTATAAGTGTTTAGTTCTGTGTTTGCAAGGAGCATGATGAAAAGAGCCACCTTTTCCTTTTGCATCTTTTGTGCTGCACAAGCTGGCTCTTTCAGCTACAAACGCCTTGGGGGGGGGTTAAAGGTTCCCTTTCGACTTTCTCAGGCTTCGGCCTACATTGTGTTCCTCTGCTTTTCCACCTGTCCCTGGGCTCCAACACCGCCAGTTGCCGTCCAGAAGTGCTGTACGCACAGTCAACAGTCGCTCCTCTGTTATTGGGGTTCAGTAACGTCAGCTGTTCCCCTGCTGTGTGTGTGGCAATCCCTCCTACCTCCTCCAACCTCCTCCTCCTCCACCTGTCCCTGGGCTCCAACACCGCCAGTTGCCATCCAGAAGTGCTGTACGCACAGTCAACAGTCCCTCCTCTGTTATTGGGGTTCAGTAACGTCAGCTGTTCCCCTGCTGTGTGTGTGGCAATCCCTCCTACCTCCTCCAACCTCCTCCTCCTCCACCTGTCCCTGGGCTCCAACACCGCCAGTTGCCGTCCAGAAGTGCTGTACGCACAGTCAACAGTCGCTCCTCTGTTATTGGGGTTCAGTAACGTCAGCTGTTCCCCTGCTGTGTGTGTGGCAATCCCTCCTACCTCCTCCAACCTCCTCCTCCTCCACCTGTCCCTGGGCTCCAACACCGCCAGTTGCCGTCCAGAAGTGCTGTACGCACAGTCAACAGTCGCTCCTCTGTTATTGGGGTTCAGTAACGTCAGCTGTTCCCCTGCTGTGTGTGTGGCAATCCCTCCTACCTCCTCCAACCTCCTCCTCCTCCACCTGTCCCTGGGCTCCAACACCGCCAGTTGCCGTCCAGAAGTGCTGTACGCACAGTCAACAGTCCCTCCTCTGTTATTGGGGTTCAGTAACGTCAGCTGTTCCCCTGCTGTGTGTGTGGCAATCCCTCCTACCTCCTCCAACCTCCTCCTCCTCCACCTGTCCCTGGGCTCCAACACCGCCAGTTGCCGTCCAGAAGTGCTGTACGCACAGAGCCAAACACCTCGCCAATGTGTTAGTGGGGTTCAGCACCGCCAGCTGTTCCCCTGCTGTGTATACGGCAACGTGTACTGCGACCGCCACGCAGGCACAACAAGTTAAATTTAAGGGAACCTGTCCCCCCCCCCCCAGGTGTTTGTTACTGAAGGAGCCACCTTGTGCAGCAGTAATGATGCAAAGGGAAAAAGTGCCTCTTTTCGTGGTGCTCCTTGCAGATGCTGAACCTAACACTTATGAAATGTGTCCCCTCACAGCGTTCAACCGTCCGGTAGGTGGAACTTTCCTTTGTCATGTGACGCAGCACAGCCGTCAATTTTACCCCCTTGGCGCCGTGCGCCGCCTCCTCAGCGTTGTTTGAATCTGTCCCGGAGCCTGCGCTGTTAGGTTACCCCTTGGCCATGCACACATTTTGCGCTGCCCGTCTTCTGACATCATTTGCTGTCAGGCTGGCTGCGCCTGTGTGGGTGCGCTGTCCGAGATTCAGCCTCGCAGTGTTGTGTAATGTTATCCCACCGCGGGCCTGGGATCCGTGGCCATGCGCAGTGCATATCCTCGCCTCTCACTCCCCTCCCTACGGCTTCTAAAGACTGTTCGGTGTCAGCTGATCCCTAATAGCATGCCACGGCCGTGACACCGCACAGTCTGAAGAAGCCGTAGGGAGGGGAGTGAGAGGTGAGGATATGCACTGCGCATGGCCACGGATCCCAGGCCCGCGGTGGGATTACATTAGACGACACCGCGAGGCTGAATCTCGGACAGCGCACCCACACAGGCGCATTCAGCCTGACAGCAAATGATGTCAGAAGACGGGCAGCGCAAAATGTGTGCATGGCCAAGGGGTAACCTAACAGCGCAGGCTCCGGGACAGATTCAAACAACGCTGAGGAGGCGGCGCACGGCGCCAAGGGGGTAAAAATGACGGCTGTGCTGCGTCACATGACAAAGGAAAGTTCCACCTACCGGACGGTTGAACGCTGTGAGGGGACACATTTCATAAGTGTTAGGTTCAGCATCTGCAAGGACCATAATTAAAAGGGCTAAGTTTACCTTTTCCAGCATTAGTGGTGTACACGATGGCTCTTCCAGCTACAAACGCCTGGGGGGGGGGGTTAAAGGTTTCCTTTCAACTTGCTCCAGTGCAGGCTTCGGCCTACACTCCGCTCCCCCTGCTCCTCCTGCTGACCCTGGGCTCTAACACCACCAGTTGGGGCCCAGATGTGCTAGCTGCACAGAGAAAAACACCAGCCAATGTGTCAGTGGGGTTCAGCACCGCCAGCTGTTCCCCTGCTGTGCAGCCGGCAACATGTCCTGCAACTGCCACGCAGGCACAACAGACCCAAAAGCTGCCGCCAGTGCAGGCTTCGGCCTACACTCTGCTCCATCTCCTCCTCCTGCTGACCCCGGGCTCCAACACCGCCAGTTGGGGCCCGGTACTGCTAGCTGCACAGAGAAAAACACCAGCCAATGTGTCAGTGGGGTTCAGCACCGCCAGCTGTTCCCCTGCTGTGCAGCCGGCATCGTGTCCTGCAAAAGCCACGCAGACACAAGAACTGAAATTGAAGGGAACCTGTCCCCCTTCCCCCAGGCGTTTGTACGTTTTAAAGGCCACCTTGTACAGCGGTAATGCTGCATGTGTGCAAGGTGGCTCATAAACGTATTCTCCTCGCACATGTGGAACTGAAAACACGTCTAAAATGTGTCCTCTGTGTGACCATTTAACCGTCCCGGTGGTGTGACTTTCCTTTGTAATGACACGCTGCAACCCCCTTGGTAGCGCTGCCCGTCTTCTGGCATCATTGTTTGGCTGCCTGCGCCTCTGCGGCCGCCCTGACCCACACAACGCCCCTCGGTGTCTTATTTATTGGGACTGCGAGGGTGTGATTGACGGGCATGATCAGTGCATCAGTTCGCCTGTCCCTCATCTCCTTCCGCCTTCTGCGGACTGTGCGGCTTCATGGCCGTGGCATGCGATAAGGGATCAGATGACGCCGCACAGTCTGAAGCGGGTGTAAGGACCCGAGTGTGAGAGGCGAACATATGTGCTGCGCCAGGCCCTGCATCCCAGCCCCGCAGTGTTTTAACAATGTTAAGACACTGCGGGGCTGGGATTCATGGTCATCGCGAACTGCACCGGCCGACATTAAATGATGCCAGAACATGGGCAGCGCTAACAGCGCTAGGCCAGGGGATAACACGACAGCGCAGACTCCTGTACAGCAAATAACAACGCTCAGGAGGCTGCACCCAGCACCAAGGTGGGATTCTTGACATCTGTGCTGCGTCTCATTACAAAGGGAACTCGCGCCTCCAACACAGTTTGACTGTTTAAAGGGCTAAATGTTATACGTGTTTCATTCAGCGTGTGCAAGGAGCGAAATTAAAAGAGCAACCTTTGACTTGTGCAGCACTACTGCTGCATAAGCTGTGGCTCTTCTACTTTGTAACCCCTGAGGGGGGGTTAAAGGTTACCTTTGAAATTGGTTCAATTAGGCTTCGGCCTACACTCTGCTCCCCCTGCAGAGCCCTGGGCTCCAACACCGCCAGTTGGGGCCCGGTACTGCTAGCTGCACAGAGAAAAACACCAGCCAATGTGTCAGTGGGGTTCAGCACCGCCAGCTGTTCCCCTGCTGTGCAGCCGGCAACGTGTCCTGCAACTGCCACGCAGGCACAACAGACCCAAAAGCTGCCGCCAGTGCAGGCTTCGGCCTACACTCTGCTCCATCTCCTCCTCCTGCTGACCCCGGGCTCCAACACCGCCAGTTGGGGCCCGGTACTGCTAGCTGCACAGAGAAAAACACCAGCCAATGTGTCAGTGGGGTTCAGCACCGCCAGCTGTTCCCCTGCTGTGCAGCCGGCATCGTGTCCTGCAAAAGCCACGCAGACACAAGAACTGAAATTGAAGGGAACCTGTCCCCCCTCCCCCAGGCGTTTGTACGTTTTAAAGGCCACCTTGTACAGCGGTAATGCTGCATGTGTGCAAGGTGGCTCATAAACGTATTCTCCTCGCACATGTGGAACTGAAAACACGTCTAAAATGTGTCCTCTGTGTGACCATTTAACCGTCCCGGTGGTGTGACTTTCCTTTGTAATGACACGCTGCAACCCCCTTGGTAGCGCTGCCCGTCTTCTGGCATCATTGTTTGGCTGCCTGCGCCTCTGCGGCCGCCCTGACCCACACAACGCCCCTCGGTGTCTTATTTATTGGGACTGCGAGGGTGTGATTGACGGGCATGATCAGTGCATCAGTTCGCCTGTCCCTCATCTCCTTCCGCCTTCTGCGGACTGTGCGGCTTCATGGCCGTGGCATGCGATAAGGGATCAGATGACGCCGCACAGTCTGAAGCGGGTGTAAGGACCCGAGTGTGAGAGGCGAACATATGTGCTGCGCCAGGCCCTGCATCCCAGCCCCGCAGTGTTTTAACAATGTTAAGACACTGCGGGGCTGGGATTCATGGTCATCGCGAACCGCACCGGCCGACATTAAATGATGCCAGAACATGGGCAGCGCTAACAGCGCTAGGCCAGGGGATAACACGACAGCGCAGACTCCTGTACAGCAAATAACAACGCTCAGGAGGCTGCACCCAGCACCAAGGTGGGATTCTTGACATCTGTGCTGCGTCTCATTACAAAGGGAACTCGCGCCTCCAACACAGTTTGACTGTTTAAAGGGCTAAATGTTATATGTGTTTCATTCAGCGTGTGCAAGGAGCGAAATTAAAAGAGCAACCTTTGACTTGTGCAGCACTACTGCTGCATAAGCTGTGGCTCTTCTACTTTGTAACCCCTGAGGGGGGGTTAAAGGTTACCTTTGAAATTGGTTCAATTAGGCTTCGGCCTACACTCTGCTCCCCCTGCAGAGCCCTGGGCTCCAACACCGCCAGTTGGGGCCCGGTACTGCTAGCTGCACAGAGAAAAACACCAGCCAATGTGTCAGTGGGGTTCAGCACCGCCAGCTGTTCCCCTGCTGTGCAGCCGGCAACGTGTCCTGCAACTGCCACGCAGGCACAACAGACCCAAAAGCTGCCGCCAGTGCAGGCTTCGGCCTACACTCTGCTCCATCTCCTCCTCCTGCTGACCCCGGGCTCCAACACCGCCAGTTGGGGCCCGGTACTGCTAGCTGCACAGAGAAAAACACCAGCCAATGTGTCAGTGGGGTTCAGCACCGCCAGCTGTTCCCCTGCTGTGCAGCCGGCATCGTGTCCTGCAAAAGCCACGCAGACACTTGCTCTTGTACCTTCTGCTCCCCATCCTGGTTCCAGTACCGTCAGCTGGTTCCGGGCAGAGCCTTTGGCTTAGGTGCCTCCCTCTGGGTATCCGAGTTCCACCAACGTCAGGTGGTCCTTGGTAGTGCTTTCAGGCACGGGTACCTCCTGCTTAGTAACCGGGTTCCAGTAACGTCAGCTGGTCCTCGGTAGTTCCATTGGCTCTTGGACCTTCGGCTACCCATCCGGGTTCCAGCACCGTCAGCTGGTTCTCGGCAGTGTCTTTTGCTCTTGTACCTTCTGCTCCCCATCCTGGTTCCAGTACCGTCAGCTGGTTCCGGGCAGAGCCTTTGGCTTAGGTGCCTCCCTCTGGGTATCCGAGTTCCACCAACGTCAGGTGGTCCTTGGTAGTGCTTTCAGGCACGGGTACCTCCTGCTTAGTAACCGGGTTCCAGTAACGTCAGCTGGTCCTCGGTAGTTCCATTGGCTCTTGGACCTTCGGGTAGCCATCCGAGTTCCAGTTCCATCAGCTGGTTCTCGGCATTTTCTCAGCCTTCTTGTACCTTCTGCTACATTTCCAAGTTCAAGAGACTAAACACGATGACCCGGAAGACCACCCCTAAGATGACGACGACACCAGAGACGACAACCACCGTGATGACGACGACCCTGGAGACGATGACCCCGAAGACCACCCCGATGACGACGACCCCGGAGACGACGACCCTGAAGACCACCCCGATGACGACGACCCCGGAGACGACGACCCTGGAGACGACGACGACCTGGAAGACCGAGAAGCAGAAGAACAAGAGGCTGCAGAACAAAGAGCAGAAGAACATTAAGCATAACACTAAATATCAGAGCAAAAAATATTATCTAAATTATAAGCAGAAGAAGACTAAGCAGTGTATGGGGGTGAGTCCGTTCCTCCTCGTGGTGCCCCTGGATAAAGCCTGATGCTGCAGGCCAAACTGAACGCGGACAAATGTAACTCTTTTGTGACAGGCAGAACGGAAGGTGTAATCTTCAAACTTTTATAGATAACAACTACGGGAATGCCTGTCACAAATAAGAATATGATGAAGAAGTAGAATATGATGAAGATAATAGTAAAATAAAAAGAATATGAACAATGTAACCAAAAAAATAATAGGTAGAAGATGAAGAAGAAGATGAATAAGGTGAAGAAGTTGATGTCAAAGAAGCTGATGATGAGGATAATGAAGAAGAAAGTGTGGGAGAAGTAAAAAAGAAGGTGAAGGGCGTGGAAGTAGTGAAACATCAATATCTGACAAAATAAAAAAAAAAATTAACATAGTCAAAATCTTTCTACCGCCGAACGTCATAAAAAACCCCCAAAATCCTGCTATTCTATTACATTGGGCTAAACCTCTGTGCCTTTAATGTCTCCGCCACGTCCCCCAATACATCCTACATTATTCTTAGTTGTTTTCCTTCATGTAGAATGAACCTACAAGTTTATAAAGGGTTTATTTTAATTCCGATATTTTCGTCCCATTGACTTGCATTGGGATCGGGTATCGGTATCGGATTGGATCCGATATTTTGACGGTATCGGCCGATACTTTCCGATACCGATACTTTCCGATATCGGAAAGTATCGCTCAACACTAGTGGTAACAAACTATTAAACCTACTTTTGGATCGTCATCTTCGTGGCAGCGCTTTCCAAGTCTGCAGTATATTGCTCTATATCATAGTTCATTATTAATCATACTAAATGTGACAATCCCATTTTACCAACCCTTCAGTATTATATTCTATACAGTGTGAGATAAATGAAGAAAGCCTTTTACAGGCTATGAAAGTAACGTAGAGCTGTAAAGGAGCGAGGGAATTACCTGTCATAATATGTCTATCCAGAATTGGGAAGAGAGCCAGCGTTAGGAGACACAACAATCCCAACATACGATTTCTTTATCTAATAATATTGGCATATAAACCCTATAAAATGTCTACAGAATCTGTAAAACATGTCATCTGACAAAATGTGCCTCATGCTATGTCTTTGTCCTTGTCAGGCTATGAACAGTGCCCTAAGGGCATCGTGCCATCTGGATCCCAGGTCTGAGAATTGGATGCGCACTAAGGAAAATATTTATAAAAGAAAATGGAGAGCCAGATCAGATAATATTATGTGTGTAAAAAATTGCAATGTTCTAAAATACACAGAATACTGATATCTGATAGGCACTATTTAGAAATTAGAGGTTTTTCTAAAGAGAACACCTTTAAAGGGAATCTGTCACCAGGTTTTTACAACCTAATCTAAGAGCAGCATAATTTAGAGGTAGAGATTCTGATTCCAGCAAAGTATCACTCACTGGGTTGCTTGCTGTAGTTTTTTTTTTTTTTTTAATAACAAAACAAAGTGGTAAGGTAACACAAAGCACAGTCCTTGTGGTAGCAGGGATCCACCCGCTCAGCAAAACACATGGTTTAGATTAGCACAAACATGAACACTTCTCTGGAGTTAGCCTCTCCAGACACACTAAGCACTGAATGCCCTAGGAGATCACTATTTAAACCCCATACTACACCCTGGGGTGAAGAAAAAGTGGACAACCTCCCACCCACTCAATGGTTGTCCACAAAAACCCAGCCCTTAAAATGGCTAATTTACCCCTCTCAACACTGCTGGAGCAAACTTCTGGGTTTCAAATCACTGAAGCTAAACGTATCTCACCTCCTGCACTAGTAAATGTGCAGCAGAGAAAACAATTTTTAATCAAAACTGCAGCATCTAGTAAAGTAAGTGATACATCATTAGAATAGGGAGCTCTGCCCCTCCATCATGCTGCCCTTAAGGCCCCGTCTCACACAGCGACGCTGCAGCGATACAGACAATGATGCTGATCGCTGCAGCGTCGCTGTGTGGTCGCTGGGGAGCTGTCACACGGACAGCTCTCTCCAGCGACCAACGATCAGGGGAACGACTTCGGCATCGTTGAAACTGTCTTCAACGATGCCGAAGTCCCCCTGCAGCACCCGGGTAACCAGGGTAAACATCGGGTTACTAAGCGCAGGGCCGCGCTTAGTAACCCGATGTTTACCCTGGTTACCAGCGTAAATGTAAAAAAAACCAAACAGTACATACTCACCATCTGTTGCCCGTCAGGTCCCTTGCCGTCCGCTTCCTGCTCTGACTGAGCCGCCGTACAGTGAGAGCAGAGCGCAGCGGTGACGTCACTGCTGTGCTCTCACTTTACGGCGGCTCAGTCAGAGCAGGAAGCAGACGCCAAGGGACCTGACGGGCAACAGATGGTGAGTATGTACTGTTTGGTTTTTTTTACATTTACGCTGGTAACCAGGGTAAACATCGGGTTACTAAGCGCGGCCCTGCGCTTAGTAACCCGATGTTTACCCTGGTTACCAGTGAAGACATCGCTGGATCGGTGTCACACACACCGATTCAGCGATGTCAGCGGGACCTCAACGACCAAAAAAAGGTCCAGGCCATTCTGACACGACCAGCAATCTCGCAGCAGGGGCCTGATCGCTGGTACGTGTCACACATAGCGAGATCGCTACTGAGGTCGCTGTTGCGTCACAAAACTTGTGACTCAGCAGCGATCTCGCTAGCGATCTCGCTATGTGAGACGGGGCCTTAAGATGGAATAGCAAAAACCTGGTGACTCAGTCCCTTTAATGTGTTTGGGAACATCATGTATCTTCCCCAACATATGTTATCAAGGGAAAGAACTTTGGATATGTTCAATTACAATGCCCAATCTTTTGTTTGCCTGGGACAGGGAGATAAAAACACTGGAAATGGTGTTTGGCAGCAGCTTACTCCTCTCTTGGATCTCCTGAGCATATATGTGTATGGGGGAGATGGGAGAGAATACTGACCACTATCTATGGTGTGTGGGCACCTTCAGGGTCAAAGTTTGCAGAAGTCCAGGAGCATAGTTTGGTGGATGACTATTTATCCATGATCATTAGGTGCTAGGTGCCAAAGAGGTACCGACAAGTCATTCTGCTTTGACCAGGGTATTTAGGTATAAGATTAGGATAACAAGCTGAATCTTTCCTACCAGTCAATGAAAGTCTAGCTGCTACAAAACAGATATTAAGGACATTTGTTTATGTTGAGTCCATAGACAATAATGTCCCTTTGAAAGGCTGGCTGGACTCTTTTGAATTTAAATTTCATTTATAATCCAAAAATCCATTGATTCAGAGTTTGACTGCAACTTTACATATCTTAGAAAATGCCAGTAAGCAATGTCCTGGCTTTAGAAGTGTCTGGTAGTCAAATTAATTGAAATAGAGTAGAAAGATAATTGCAGATGTACATGTAGCAGTAGTATAAAGCCCACTTTCAAGGCTTACTTGCCTCTTTGCTTCACATGAAAATTAAAACATATTAGCCACCATTGGAAAACAAATTGTGGACATCCACAAGTCTGGTTCATCCTTGGAAGCAATGTTCAAAGGCCTAAAGGTACCACGTTCATCTGTTCAAATGGTGAGTTGCAAGTTTAAAGCACACAAGAAACTGGAAGAGAATCTACATTGACAGAAATCTTGGTCTATGGTGACATGATCTGAAAGGCTGCTCAGCAAGGAGAAGCTGCAGCTCCAAAACTGCCACCAAAAGCCTGGTACAATTTACAACTGCACCTAGGCCCAATTATCTTAATTTTTTACTTTTTTGACAAATATCCTTTGGTCTGATGAAATAAAAATGGGCAATGCAGCACCTCCCCAAATAAATGTGCAAAGCACAGATAAAGTGGCACAGGGATTCCTAGCGCCACTGCCACTTTGTCCTACTGCTTAGCGAGAGTAGCGCAATCCTCTCTGATTATACATTTGTGGTGTATCCTGCCTTGCCAGCCATGTCTATGGTAAGATAAGCTTTTCAAGGGGATGAAAGTATTTCTGTGCCATAATCTTCAGACCTGTGGAGGCTATGTAACACTATATAGACTCCATTTCCAATGGGGCCTAAGAGCGTAATGTTGAACAAGAGATTTTTCATTTCCTTTGACACATATATTATCTAAAGTAACACCTTGTCTGCCTGTCGGGCAGGCACTGAAGTTTCAATATGAGACTGATACATGAACAGAGGTGAAGGTTCACATATATTCCGTTTGTAGGATATTGCCAGGTGGCACAGTGCACTCACACTGCAATATTCTGTGATAAATTGCTGAAGAACCATCCACTTGGCTGTGATGGATGATACCTGATGGTGTGTTAGACTTCGTAGGCCAATCGCTTTCATAGCAGTTTTGAAACCTCTTTACTGACATTAATAAATGGGACCATCAAAGGCAAAAAAGGCTCAGTCTGCAGAATATGAAACCCTGAGCCATTCATTGTTATCACTAAGATGGGTTTATGCATCAATCTGACGGTGCTCGGAAAATGGCTTTTGTACATCGGTGTAAGGTGCCACATACCGTATATTTCAATGTATTTTAAGTACCCCCACTCCAATTTTATATTATATTATGCAGAGAACGGCATTTTAGGTGGCAACTGTGGTACAAATGCTCCCCAGAGAGATGCAGAATATTTAGCCAAAAGACTAAAAGGGAAATTTCTTTTGGAGTTGGCAAAGCCCAGGCTCAGAGATCCATAGATTGCCAGTGTGGATTTCTATAATTGCTAAATTATACCATTGCATCTAATAGCATCTATTACTATGTGCATAACATGTAATGACTATGAATCCACTGCAAGGAGCAGGAGGCAGATAATGGATTCATGTCTGTGACACGCAGCGTCTGCGCTCTGTCTGAGCCAGGTATCTCACGTCTTTAAATTCAGTTTACCATTTTCATTACCTTAAGTGACAGAAAGTGTCTTCAATTGTGTTGGTTTTCTCTTGATAAAAGAGAAGGGAACTAAAGCTTAATTAAGGTACAAATGTAACATTTTCAAACCAATGTTGTCATGTTACAGCAAAAAAACTGTATAAACAGCAAAAAAACCACACAAAAAACACATTTGCAACCATTCTTTATACATCACATATGAGCTAGCATATGTATGGCATTATAATGACGCCATTTCACCTTAAAATAAATGAAAATGTGAGCGAAAGTTAACTTTTTAAAAAATGTGCAAAATCGTTAATAAATTTGATAATAAAATGACACCACATCATACCTCTTTGACCTGTTTCACACCATAGGTAAACCTCTGTAATATGGATCCGTAGTGCAGGCATATTAATGGTCATACTAGCGTTATAAGTTCTGTTTCTCTGTTGTAGCAGATAAATAAAAATATGTATTAATCGGATCTGACAAGGACCTTATTGATTGGGGTCTGCTTGGTTTCTGTTAGTTGGTCCATCATTTTAACAGAAACTATAGGCAGCATGTAGCATTTTTTTTATATGGTGAAAACGAAGAACTTGTGACAGTGCAGCCAATACAATCTGATTCCAATTTTTGGAGTAAAATTACCAATAGAAGTCAATGCGTACAAGAAAAACACTCAGATCGGTAAAAAGGATCACCCAGAAGTATCAGTTTTTTATCCGATTTAAAAAGAAAAAAAAGCAGTGAGTTGTGCCAATGGAAAAGATATTTATTTTTCATACAAAACAGCAAAAAGGATCAGCTTTTGTAATAGGGCTAAAAAAATGACACTATAAGGATATACAGACCTAAAGTGACTTGTATATTATGGGCAGCATGGTGACTTTGCAGTACTGAGGTCCTCCTGAGTTCAACCCCCCCAAAGACAACATCTGCAAGGAGTTTGTATGTTCTCCCTGTGTTTGTGTGGGTTTCCTCCTGGTACTCTAGTTTCTTCCCACACTCCAAACACATAGCAATAAGGAATTTAGATTGTGAGCCCCAATGGGGACAGCATTGATAATGCATGCAAAGTGCTGTGGAATATGAATATATTGGAATATATGAAATATAAGCAAAGCTAATAATGCATACAGAATGAAGATGTAGTTAAAATCGATGTCAGAATGCATGATATTGAACATTGTACATTTTTTAAATTGTTCAAGTGAATTAAGCCTTATATATGAAATTGCATCAGTATTTCTGATTAGTTAAAAAGATGGATAGGAAATTGAACTATATAAGACACTTTAAAAAAAATTGGATTCAATACTTTTAAAATATTGATGACATAGTGATGCAATCCAAATCCGAATCACACGCAAAAGCCCCTGTAGTCTAAGCACTCCCCATAAATTTGAATGGGATATTCATAACATAATATATTCTTCAGCAATTCTCAAAAACTGTAGGATTTTTTATTCTTTAGTGTGTTGCCAAGGTTAGACACCATCTCAAAGGTGGAGTGTTATTAGGCAAGCGGTGCACGCTTGCAAGCTGTTTGCTATACAGCTCTTTAGCTGATGGATCGCTGGACCTGGCTATCATCAATGCTCCTGCGCTCTGCTGATGCTTTAGAGGTAAAGCTGCCTTTGCCAGCAGCGTTGAGTGCTCACAATGTAGGCCAGAGGCAGAGCCATGCCACCAACCTTTACTGTCAATCACCATTTCCCAGCAAGCAGGAAGCCAGGAGGCTGGGGAGTGGTACCCTCATGAAAGTGACACAACCCGTTTAAATTACCCTGATTCCTTTTTTCTGCTGACTGGTTGGTGGTCATCAAATACAACAATGAAAGCTATCAATCTATGCCTTAAACTCGGGTTGATTTTAGTAAGATTATTGTGACACCTATTTTGGAGGCACTGTTTTTGTATTGAGCCAGTTGTCAGATTGTGAGACCACTTTTAGGCAACAGAGTTAATCTATGCCTTTTAATCTCATGAGAGTCTTCAGAAAAAAATACTATGATTAAGTACAATTGTGTGAGGTTAATCACGAGAGATTATTGCACCCCCTGCCCTCTCAGAAAAGCATGTTTTTCCTCCAAATGAGCACCTCAAGTCATCAGCTGTACATAATTGCTTAATTTCTCTTGGGATCAGAGATTAATCGCTTATCCCACTAAATTCCTTGGACAAAATTAATTCTTTAGCGCTCTTGAGGGGCATCTGGGTTGTAATATTGGCCAATTGAAGTAGACCAATCGTACCGTTCTTTTAAGTGGAGACAATTAGTGATACAACAAAAGATAAATGTGAGAAGATAACTCGATGAACGGGGCTTACAGGGACTCATATAAGAATGTGTCGTATACAGCATAGCAAAAACCAGAGTGGAGGATGGTAAATATGAGCTTCAGCCTTGAGTGAGGAAGAGGGATCAGAAAGGGAGAGACGACCAGAGGAATTGAGATGATATGAGAAAGACAGTCTACCAGAGAAATTGTGAGAGAGCGAGATGACCAGAGGAACTCAGGTGACTGCGGTGTATATTTCAGTACAGAGTGGACCCGGGGCCGTGCTTCAGGAGATGGTGGAATCTGGATTAAATGCATTGCTGAAGTGACTAGTCGATAACAGACTTGTGGCCTAATGGAGTAGTACCACTTACTCCCGTTAGGGCCTGTACTGTGATTCTTACTGCCGATGTATTGTCTAAGTGAAACGGTGAAGAGCATGAGACTGACTGTGATGTACTATAGACCAAGGTATTAGGACCGGGACGCCATTACCGATCATTATTGTTTATTGGCTTGTATTATACAGTTTTACTGATAGAATTGTTACAGCAACTTCCACCCCTAAAAGTGGTATATATGCCTATTGTAAAATATTTCATTGCGTTTCAATAATTTGTCAGTCCTTCTTAATTCAATATCCTAATCACCTAAACTGTTGTGTTAAGCCGGAGTCACACTTGCAAGTGCAATGCGAGAAACTTGCACAAGTCTCTCGCATCAATACCCGGCACTGCCTCCGGCACTCGGGACCGGAGCGTTCAGCTGCATAGGAATACACGCAGCCGCACGCTCCGGTCCTGAGTGCCGGCAGCAGTGCTGGGTATGGATACGAGAGACTTGTGCGAGTTTCTCGCATTGCATTCGCAAGTGTGATCCCGGCCTTAGATTAATAAATAGCATCATACCTTGTGAAGGGGTCATTATACAATGTGGAGAGGGGTGGGGCCATTATACTGTATGTAGGCCCATTATACCACATGGACGGCAGGGTGGTGGCCACAGTTGGGGATCATAATGTGTTGGGTCCCTTACTTTTTCAGGGGAATTGAGGGGTGGGGTACAGTAGGGTCATTATACTGTGCATGTGGAGGGTACTGTGGAGGAATTCACTGTGGGGTATCTTACAGTGTTTCTGCAGCACTTTTGTTGACATCATACTTTGAGTGCAATGAAATGGGAATCTGGGGCTCCAGTAGGAAGAAAATAACTTTGTAAAGGCTGAAAAGTTGTGCGATATGCCCTTCTGTGACTCCACCAAATATACACTGCTCAAAAAAATAAAGGGAATGCTAAAATCCCACATCCTAGATATCACTGAATGAAATATTCCAGTTGTAAATCTTTATTCATTACATAGTGGAATGTGTCAAGAACAATAAAACCTATAAATGATCAACGTAAATCACAACTAATATCCCACGGAGGTCTGGAGTTGGAATGATGCTCAAAATCAAAGTGGAAAATGAAGTTACAGGCTGATCCAACTTCAGTGGATATGCCTCAAGAAAAGGAAATGATGCTCAGTAGTGTGTGTGGCCTTCACGTGCCTGTATGACCTCCCTACAATGCCTGGGCATGCTCCTGATGAGGCAGCGGATGGTCTCCAGAGGGATCTGCTCCCAGACCTGGACTAAAGCATCTGCCAACTCCTGGACAGTCTGTGGTGCAACGTGATGTTGGTGGATAGTGGAAGACATGATGTCTCAGATGTGTTCAATCAGATTCAGGTCTGGGGAACGGGTGGGCCAGTCCATAGCTTCAATGCCTTCATCTTGCAGGAACTGCTGACACACTCCAGCCACATGAGGTCTGGCATTGTTCTGCATTAGGAGGAACCCAGGGTCAACCGCACCAGCATATGGTCTCACAAGGGGTCTGAGGATCTCATCTTGGTACCTAATAGCAGTCAGGCTACCTCTGGCGAGCACATGGAGGGCTGTGCGGCCCTCCAAAGAAATGCCACCCCACACCATTACTGACCCACTGCCAAACCGGTCATGCTGAAGGATGTTGCAGACAGCACATCGCTCTCCACGGCATCTCCAGACTCTGTCACGTCTGTCACATGTGCTCAGTGTGAACCTGCTTTCATCTGTGAAGAGCACAGGGCGCCCATGGTGAATTTGCCAATTCTGGTGTTCTGTGGCAAATGCCAAGCGTCCTGCACGGTGTTGGGCTGTGAGTAGTGTTGAGCATTCCGATACCGCAAGTATCGGGTATCGGCCGATACTTGCGGGTATCGGAATTCCGATACCGAGATCCGATACTTTTGTGGTATCGGGAATCGGTATCGGGATTAATATCAATGTGTAAAATAAAGAATTAAAATAAAAAATAGGGATATACTCACCTCTCCGGCGGCTCCTGGACTTTACCGCCGTAACCGGGAGCCGTTGTACCTAAGAATGCGCGCTTGAAGGGCCTTAGATGAGGTCACTGCGCTCTGATTGGTCCGTAGCGGTCGCGTGACCGCTACGCGACCAATCACAAAGCAGTGACGTCACCTAAGGTCTTTCAAGCACTTGAAATACCTTAGAAGACATCACTGCTTTGTGATTGGTCGCGTAGCGGTCACGCGACCGCTACGCGACCAATCAGAAGCTGCGGACGTCGTCTAAGGTATTTCAAGCGCTTGAAAGACCTTAGGTGACGTCACTGCTTTGTGATTGGTCGCGTAGCGGTCACGCGACCGCTACGGACCAATCAGAGGGCAGTGACCTCATCTAAGGCCCTTCAAGCGCGCATTCTTAGGTACAACGGCTCCCGGTTACAGCGGTAAAGTCCAGGCTGCGTCGGAGGGTGAGTATATCCCTATTTTTTATTTTAATTCTTTCTTTTACACATTGATATGGATCCCAGGGCCTGAAGGAGAGTTTCCTCTCCTTCAGACCCTGGGAACCATACAGGATAACGTCCGATACTTGGTGTCCCATTGACTTGTATTGGTATCGGGTATCGGTATCGGATTAGATCCGATACTTTGCCGGTATCGGCCGATACTTTCCGATACCGATACTTTCAAGTATCGGACGGTATTGCTCAACACTAGCTGTGAGCACAACCCCCATCTGTGGACGTCGGGCACTCAGACCATCCTCATGGAGTCGGTTTCTAACCGTTTCTGCAGACACATGCACATTTGTGGCCTGCTGGAGGTCATTTTGCAGGGCTCTGGCAGTGCTCCTCCTGTTACTCCTTGCACAAAGGCTGAGGTAGAGGTCCTGCTGCTGGGTTGTTGCCCTCCTACAGCCCCCTCATCATCTCCTGGTGTACTGACCTGTCTCCTGGTAGCGCCTCCAGCCTCTGGAGACTACGCTGACAGACAAAGCAAACCTTCTTGCCACAGCTCGCATTGATGTGCCATCCTGGATGAGCTGCACTACCTGAGTGTGGGGTGAGTCCGTCTCATGCTACCATGAGTGTGAAAGCACAACCAACATTCAAAAGTGACCAAAACATCAGCCAGAACGCATTGGTACTGAGATGTGGTCTGAGGTCCCCACCTGCAGAACCACTCCTTTATTGAGTGTGATTTGATAATTGCCAATAATTTCCAACTGTTGTCTATTCCATTTGCACAACAGCATGTGAAATTGATTGTCAAGCAGTGTTGCTTCCTAAGTGGACAGTTTGAATTCACAGAACTTTGATTTACTGTGAGTTATATTCTGTTGTTTAAGTGTTCCCTTTATTTTTTTGAGCAGTGTATATATTTTTTTTTTGGTGGGGGCGGTTAGAACTTTTGCTAAGGGGCCCCATGATTTCTTTGTAGACCCCCTGCTACCAGGTGCCACTTTCAGAATCCTTGAACTGCCAGAACAGTAGGAAACACCCAATATTGATCTGATTTTGAAAACTGTACCTCATCTTGAAACTCATCTACAAGTGTTGTCACTATTACACATTAATATATGTAATCCGATGTCTTATTTCAGAGAAATCCATATTTTTCTTATATGTAAATGAGCTGTTCAGGACACTGAGCTGCATGAGAATCTGCCCACATAGCTTATTATAAATCAAAGGAGTTTATATTTTCTCCCCGTGTTTGCATGGGTTTCCTCCGGGTACTCCGGTTTCCTCCCACATTCCAAAGACATACTGATAGGGAATTTAGATTGTGAGCCCCATCGGGAACAGGGATGATGATGTGTGCAAAACTATAAAGCGCTGCAGAATATGTTAGCTCTATATAAAAATAAAAGATTAACATTATTAACCCCTTAATCCCGTATGACGTACTATCCCGTCAAGGTGACCTGGGACTTAATTCCGGGTGACGGGATAGTACGTCATACACGATCGGCCGCGCTCACGGGGGGAGCGCGGCCGATCGCGGCCGGGTGTCAGCTGCCTATCGCAGCTGACATCCGGCACTATGTGCCAGGAGCGGTCGCGGACCGCCCCCGGCACATTAACCCCCGGCACACCGCGATCAAACATGATCGCAGTGTACCGGCGGTATAGGGAAGCATCACGCAGTGAGGGGGCTCCCTGCGGGCTTCCCTGAGACCACCGGAGCAATGCGATGTGATCGCGTTGCTCCGAGGGTCTCCTACCTCCTTCCTCCCTGCAGGTCCCGGATCCAAGATGGCCGCGGCATCCGGGTCCTGCAGGGACAAAGGTGGCTTACCGAGCGCCTGCTCAGAGCAGACGCTGGTAAGCCTGCACCGATGTAAGTGAGATCGGTGATCTGACAGAGTGCTGTGCACACTATCAGATCATCGATCTGTGATGTCCCCCCCTGGGACAAAGTAAAAAAGTAAAAAAAAAAATTTTCCACATGTGTAAAAAAAATTCCTAAATAAATAATAAAAAAAATATATATATTATTCCCATAAATACATTTCTTTATCTAAATAAAAAAAACAAAACAATAAAAGTACACATATTTAGTATCGCCACGTCCGTAACGACCCAACCTATAAAATTGCCCCACTAGTTAACCCCTTCAGTAAACACCGTAAAAAAAAAAAAAAAAGAGGCAAAAAACAACGCTTTATTACCATACCGCCGAACAAAAAGTGGAATAACACGCGATCAAAAAGACTGATATAAATAATCATGGTACCGCTGAAAACGTCATCTTGTCCCGCAAAAAACAAGCCACCATACAGCATCATCAGCAAAAAAATAAAAAGTTATAGTCCTGAGAATAAAGCGATACTAAAATAATTATTTTTTCTATAAAATAGTTTTTATCGTATAAAAGCGCCAAAACATAAAAAAATGATATAAATGAGATATCGCTGTAATCGTACTGACCCGTCGAATAAAACTGCTTTATCAATTTTACCAAACACGGAACGGTATAAACGCCTCTCCCAAAAGAAATTCACGAATAGCAGGTTTTTGGTCATTCTGCCTCACAAAAATCGGAATAAAAAGTGATCAAAAATGGTCACGTGTCCAAAAATGTTACCAATAAAAACTCGTCCCGCAAAAAACAAGACCTCACATGACTCTGTGGAGCAAAATGTGGAAAAATTATAGGTCTCAAAATGTGGAGACGCAAAAACTTTTTTGCTATAAAAAGCGTCTTTTAGTGTGTGACAGCTGCCAATCATAAAAATCCGATATAAAAAACGCTATAAAAGTAAATCAAACCCTCCTTCATCACCCCCTTAGTTAGGGAAAAATAATAAAATTAAAAAAATGTATTTATTTCCATTTTCCCATTAGGACTAGGGTTAGGGTTAGGGTTAGGGCTAGAGTTAGGGCTAGGGTTCGGGTTGGGGCTAAAGTTAGGGTTAGGGCTAGGGTTGGAGGTAAAGTTAGGGTTAGGGTTGGGGCTAAAGTTAGGGTTAGGGTTGGGGCTAAAGTTAGGGTTAGGGTTTGAATTACATTTACGGTTTGGATTAGGGTTGGGATTAGAATTATGGGTGTGTCAGGGCTAGGGGTGTGGTTAGGGTTACCGTTGAGATTAGGGCTAGGGGTGTGTTTGGGTTAGGGTTTCAGGTAGAATTGGGGAGTTTCCACTGTCCAGGCACATCAGGGGCTCTCCAAACGCGACATGGCGTCCAATCTCAATTCCAGCCAATTCTGCGTTGAAAAAGTAAAACAGTGCTCCTTTCCTTCTGAGCTCTCCCGTGCGCCCAAAAAGGGGTTTACCCCAACATATGGGTTATCAGCGTACTCGGGACAAATTGAACAACAACTTCTGGGGTCCAAGTTCTCTTGTTATCCTTGGGAAAATTAAAAATTTGGGGGGCTAAAAATCGTTTTTGTGAGAGAAAAAAAGATGTTTTATTTTCACGGCTCTGCGTTATAAACTGTAGTGAAACACTTGGGGGTTCAAAGTTCTCACAACACATCTAGTTAAGTTCCTTGGGAGGTCTAGTTTCCAATATGGGGTCACTTGTGGGGGGTTTGTACTGTTTGGGTACATCACGGGCTCTGCAAATGCAACGTGACGCCTGCAGACCAATCCATTTAAGTCTGCATTCCAAATGGCGCTCCTTCCCTTCCGAGCTCTGTCATGCGCCCAAACAGTGGTTCCCCCCCACATATGGGGTATCAGCGTACTCAGGACAAATTGTACAACAGCTTTTGGGGTCTAATTTATCCTGTTACCATTGTGAAAATACAAAACTGGGGGCTAAAAAATCATTTTTGTGAAAAAAAAAAGAATTTTTATTTTCACGGCTTTGCGCTATAAACTTTTGTGAAACACTTGGGGGTTCAAAGTTCTCACAACACATCTAGATAAGTTCCTTTGGAGGTCTAGTTTCCAATATGGGGTCACTTGTGGGGGGTTTGTACTGTTTGGGTACATCAGGGGCTCTGCAAATGCAACGTGACGGCTGCTGACCAATCCATTTAAGTCTGCATTCCAAATGGCGCTCCTTCCCTTCTGAGCTCTGTCATGCGCCCAAACAGTGGTTCCCCCCCACATATGGGGTATCAGCGTACTCAGGACAAATTGTACAACAGCTTTTGGGGTCTAATTTATCCTGTTACCCTTGTGAAAATACAAAACTGGGAGCTAAAAAATCATTTTTGTGAAAAAAAAAAGAATTTTTATTTTCACGGCTTTGCGGTATAAACTTTTGTGAAACACTTGGGGGTTCAAAGTTCTCACAACACATCTAGATAAGTTCCTTTGGAGGTCTAGTTTCCAATATGGGGTCACTTGTGGGGGTGTTTGTACTGTTTGGGTACATCAGGGGCTCTGCAAATGCAACGTGACGGCTGCTGACCAATCCATTTAAGTATGCATTCCAAATGGCGCTCCTTCCCTTCTGAGCTCTGTCATGCGCCCAAACAGTGGTTTCCCCCCACATATGGGGTATCAGCGTACTCAGGACAAATTGGACAACAGCTTTTGGGGTCTAATTTATCCTGTTACCCTTGTGAAAATACAAAACTGGGGGCTAAAAAATCATTTTTGTGAAAAAAAAAATATATATATTTTCACGGCTCTGCGTTATAATCTGTAGTGAAACACTTGGGGGTTCAAAGCTCTCAAAACACATCTAAATAAGTTCCTTAGGGGGTCTACTTTCCAAAATGGTGTCACTTGTGGGGGGTTTCAATGTTTAGGCACATCAGGGGCTCTCCAAACGCAACATGGCGTCTCATCTCAATTCCAGTCAATTTTGCATTGAAAAGTCAAATGGCGCTCCTTCCCTTCCAAGCTCTGCTATGCGCCCAAACAATGGTTTACACCCACATATGGGGTATCAGCATACTCAGGACAAATTGCAAAACATTTTTTGGGGTCCAATTTCTTCTCTTACCCTTGGGAAAATAAAAAATTGGGGGCGAAAAGATAATTTTTGTGAAAAAATATGATTTTTTATTTTTACGACTCTGCATTATAAACTTCTGTGAAGCACTTGGTGGGTCAAAGTGCTCACCACACATCTAGATAAGTTCCTTAGGGGGTCTACTTTCCAAAATGGTGTCACTTGTAGGGGGTTTCAATGTTTAGGCACATCAGGGGCTCTCCAAACGCAACATGGCGTCCCATCTCAATTCCAGTCAATTTTGCATTGAAAAGTCAAATGGCGCTCCTTTCCTTCCGAGCTCTGCCATGCGCCCAAACAGTGGTTTACCCCCACATATGGGGTATCAGCGTACTCAGGACAAATTGTACAACAACTTTGGGGGTCCATTTTCTCCTGTTACCCTTGGTAAAATAAAACAAATTGGAGCTGAAATAAATTTTGTGTGAAAAAAAGTTAAATGTTCATTTTTATTTAAACATTCCAAAAATTCCTGTGAAACACCTGAAGGGTTAATAAACTTCTTGAATGTGGTTTTGAGCACCTTGAGGGGTGCAGTTTTTAGAATGGTGTCACACTTGGGTATTTTCTATCAAATAGACCCCTCAAAATGACTTCAAATGACATGTGGTCCCTAAAAAAAAATGGTGTTGTAAAAATGAGAAATTGCTGGTCAACTTTTAACCCTTATAACTCCGTCACAAAAAAAAATTTGGTTCCAAAATTGTGCTGATGTAAAGTAGACATGTGGGAAATGTTACTTATTAAGTATTTTGTGTGACATATGTCTGTGATTTAAGGGCATAAAAATTCAAAGTTGGAAAATTGCGAAATTTTCAAAATTTTCGCCAAATTTCCATTTTTTTCACAAATAAACGCAAGTTATATCGAATAAATTTTACCACTAACATGAAGTACAATATGTCATGAGAAAACAGTGTCAGAATCACCAAGATCCGTCAAAGCGTTCCAGAGTTATAGCCTCATAAAGGGACAGTGGTCAGAATTGTAAAAATTGGCCCGGTCATTAACATGCAAACCACCTTCGGGGCTTAAGGGGTTAAAGGTTAGTTACCAGTGTGATATGTAACCGCTATATGCTCTCCTGATCTCACAGCAGAGCTGTGTGTGGTTATAACTGACATATCTGCAGGTGTCCTGTCAGTGTTTCAGCTTCCATCTCACAGGAAGACAGTGTTGCAATACAGTAGAGCTGTGAGAGCTGCAGCTGCTAACATGTTTGTTATTCCAGTTGTCCTGTTTTGTGTTAGTTACATGCCTCACACTGGTAACGCTCCCTTTTATTTAAAATAAGCTCTATAGTCAGATTCTCATGCAGATCAGTGTCTGGCCCATAGCCCTGGAGAGCTCATTTAAATATAATAAAACCATGGATTTCTCTTGAAAAAAATTAAACCTTTAGTATTGAATTAATTGTACAGCTGCTCAAATATGTTCTGTGGCCAATACAGAGACATATACATACACGATGCCTCAGCACACTGTAAGTAATGAATACATGAACTCCAATATTGCTATACACGTTAAAAATATAACATACTTAGTTAGCGTTTTTTGACCAAAGAGTGCAAAAGTAATTCAACCACGTCAAAGTGTACCTTTTAATATGTATGGTCCCTAAATACTACTGTCCTACCTCTCTGTGTGTCAAACCAGCCTAATGTGAATGGGGATTGAAGAGCGAACCAGGCATATCCCGCGATTTAAACCTCGTGTGGGAATGAAGGGTACCGATCCCTGGATGGGACCACCCCCCCCCCCAATATTTATTGTGCACCTATACATTAATTCTCCTGCGGGGAGAAAATGAACTTTATTCCCCCTGGCAGTGTTCCGGTTTAAGCCTTGGGGGTGGCGTCAACACTTGTTCAGTATACAGCTCAGAATACAGAGCAGCTGGTGGCGCGGTTACGGCACCCGCTATGTATACTCACTGGGCAATAAAGTTCATTTTCTCCCCACAGCGCTTAGCTAAGTGCAGGCGCCGGGCAGGTTAATAATGCTATTAACCTGCAGATTAAAAGTATTGGGACACCTCTTCATGAGATCTACAGATTTTAAAGCATCCAATTCTAAATCCATAGGCATTAATATGGAGTGGGGACTCACTTTGCAACAAAAACAGCATCCACATTTTGGCCTCAATCAGACTTTCGGTATTTTGCTCCTATGAAAAAAGATGGTGTTCATTAGTTTTTTAGATAACAGTTTCATCAGAGTTTGATCTGTGTATCAGTTTTTGCTATCAGTGTTTCATCAGTGATTTTCATATGTGAAAATAAATAAATTACAAATCTACCGTATTTATTACAATGTTAATTACAGACAGCACATGAATGGCACACGGAAGCTATCCGTGTGCTGCCAATGATTTTCACTAACTCATAGATTTGTATGGATAGGTCTCCGATTTTATTGTGGATGCACAGTTCTCAAAAAACATGGTCATTTGAACAGCCCCATAGACTATAACGGGTATGAGAGCTATCCATGAAAAACTTATGTCTAAAAGAGGCCTTATAGGAAGGCTTTCTTCAAGATTTTGGAACGTATCTGTGAGAATTTTTGCCCCTTTATCCAGAAGAACATTTGTGAGGTCAGACACTGATTTTGGATGAGAGGGACCTGCTCTCAATCTCCATTATCATTCATCCTAAAAGTGTTTGATGGAGTTGAGCTCAGGGCTCTGTGCAACCAGTCAATTTTCCACACCAAACTCACCCAACCACAACTTTGTGCACTGGGGCAGTCTTATTAGAACAGAAAAATGATTGTCTCCAGTCAGTTCTTACAAAGTCATACAATTGTCCACAATGAAGAGGTCCACTGTGGAGTCCAATAGATCATCAAATTCCACATGCTTTGGAGGTGAATTTGGCCGCTTTACCTCTAGGGCCCCTGTGCAGCTGCATAGGCTTCACAAATCATTTGTCCTCTCCTGTAGGCTGAAGCATTAACAGTTCCTTTGCCGAAACTTAGGCCTTATGCACACATACGTTTTGCACATAGGTGTTGAATCTGTTTTTTTCATCGTTAGAAAATGTCCTCCTTATAATCTATAGTGCTATTCATATGTCTGTGTTTTTTCACAGACTGTGCGCCTGTGGAAAACTCACAGCAACATCTCCGTTTTTTTTCAGTATCATGCATGAAAAGTGTCAATAAAAGTCCATGGGTCCATGAAAAACATGTGCATCACAAGAATGACATTCGTGTGCATATTTAATATATAAAAGTATAGGAGAAGCTTTGTCATTTATTTGTCCATCCTTGACATAGACTGGTGATGAAACACTGATGGTACACGGACCACACACTGGTCCAAAACACTGATGACACTCGTACCACTATTTCACGTACGTGTTTAAACACAGATGCGTGAATGAGGCCTAAGCCATCCTCTGAAAAGCAATACACTTACCTTGAGAAAGACATGGTGGTGGTCAATACGGGTGAGTCCATGTCTCCTTCCCAGCCGGTTCCACACAGATGGGTTTGAACCTTACTATTTAGATTGATCAACCCCTGAAATTTTTCCAAGGTTCTTCCTTATTTTGCCTTTTTGATGACTTTTTATGCTTTGAATCTTTTTGAGATCATTTGTATTCTAATGTGCTGACAGCATATATTTTGATCATTTGGTTTTACCTGTTGGTCATATACAGTATATATATTTTTATATTTTCTGTGTGACCATAACACAATAAATGCGCAATTAGCACTAATAAGGCTTTGGAGCTATATCTATGATTGGGATCATGTATGGCTACCCTAATTTATTTATGTATGACTTTTTGATTATTATATCAATTGTTTTACTGTTGATGTTTGGCTGTTAGGGGCATTTATTATTAAGCATATACATTTTTTGGAACAATTTGGACAGTCCATTGTTTGGATGCTTTTTAAGTGTTTTTAACTATTTTGTTAGCTCTCTAACTAAAATTAATCAATATTTGGTGAACCCTTGTCTGTGTGCATATATTCTTCTTTCTCTATGTGTTATGCGACGTAACCGATAAGCATCTAGGTGATCCCAATTAAAGTATTGCTTTTTGATGGTGCCCACCTACATTGCTCAAAAAAATAAAGGGAACACTTAAGCAACAGAATATAACTCCAAGTAAATCAAATTTCTGTGAAATTAAACTGTCCACTTAGGAAGAAACACTGTTTGACAATCAATTTCACATACTGTTGTGCAAATGGAATAGACAACAGATGGAAATGATTGGCAATTATCAAGACACACTCAATAAAGGAGTGGTTCTGCAGGTGGGGACCACAGACCACATCTCAGTACCAATGCTTTCTGGCTGATGTTTTGGTCAATTTGAATGTTGGTTGTGCTTTCACACTAGTGGTAGTATGAGACGGACTCTAGTACCCACACAAGTGGCTCAGGTAGTGCAGCTCATCCACGATGGCACATCAATGTGAGCTGTGTCACGAAGGTTTGCTTTGTCTGTCAGCGTAGTGTCCAGAGGCTGGAGGCGTTACCAGGAGACAGGCCAGTACACCAGGAGATGTGGAACGGGCCGTAGGAGGGCAATAAACCAGCAGCAGGACCGCTACCTCAGCCTTTGTGCAAGGACAAACAGGAGGAGCACTGCCAGAGCCCTGCAAAATGACCTCCAGCGGGCCACAAATGTGCATGTGTCTGCACAAACGGTTAGAAACCTACTCCATGAGGATGGTCTGAGTGCCCGACGTCCACAGATGGGGGTTGTGCTCACAGCCCAACACCATTCAGGACGCTTGGCATTTGCCACAGAACATCAGGATTGGCAAATTCACCACTGGCACCCTGTGCTCTTCACAGATGAAAGCAGGTTCACACTGAGCACATGTGACAGACGTGACAGAGTCTGGAGACGCGGTGGAGAGCGATCTGCTGCCTGCAACATCCTTCAGTATGACCGGTTTGGCAGTGGGTCAGTAATGGTGTGGAGTGGCATTTCTTTGGAGGGCCGCACAGCCCTCCATGCGGTCGCCTGAGGTAGCCTGACTGCCATTAGGTACCGAGATGAGATACTCAGACCCCTTGTGAGACCATATGCTGGTGCGGTTGGCCCTGGGTTCCTCCTAATGCAGGACAATGCCAGATCTCATGTGGCTGGAGTGTGTCAACAGTTCCTACAAGATGAAGGCGTTGAAGCTATGGACAGGTCCGCCCCTTCCCCAGACCTGAATCCGATTGAACACATCTGGGACATCATGTCTCGCACCATCCACCAATGTCACGTTGCACCACAGATTGTCCAAGAGTTGGCAGATGCTTTAGCCCAGGTCTGGGAGGAGGTCCCTCAGGACATCATCCGCCGCCTCATCAAGAGCATGCCTAGGCGTTGTAGGGAGGTCATACAGGCACGTGGAGGCCACACACACTACGGAGCATCAATTCCTTGTCTTGAGGCATTTCCACTGAAGTTGGATCAGCCTGTAACTTTATTTTCCACTTTTATTTAGAGCATCATTCCAACTCCAGATGTCCATGGGATATTAGTTGTGATATACATTGATAATTTTTAGGTTTTATTGTTCTCAACACATTCAACTATGTAATGAATAAATATTTACAACTGTAATATTTCATTCAGTGATGTCTAGGATGTGGGATTTTAGTGTTCCCTTTATTTTTTTGATCAGTGTATATTCATATATTTTCTGAAAAGAAACTCTATAACACCATAACATTATCCATTATCCACCAAACTTTACAGGGGGCTGTAAGACTATTCCTACTGAGTGTATTGGGGGACACTCGCTTGGCCGCGATATTCAGCACACGGGCACGGGTTTTTAAAACAAAACAGTCCACACGGTTTATTATGCCTCATAAACCATACCACGAGCAGTCCATTTACATACTGAACCAGGACATCACTTCAAGTTTAAGGCCCTTATTCTGTGGCAACTAAACACGCTGGTCCTCACTGACCAGTTGCCGTGGGTTACCACATAGTTCATGTTACAAGCAGCGACAGTTTATGGAGGTACCTTATGGGAGCTCCTGCTCCATCTGCTGACTCCTTGTCAGTCCTCTCTCCTGGGGAAACTGCCTTACGGGGTTCACCAACTTGCCTGGCCGGCACACATCAGTCAGTCCAGAGCCACCGAAGGCCGGTAGCTTCCCCAACACCGATCATCCAGGTCCACAGTCTCTCAGGTGCTCCAAGAAGACTCCACTCACAGGAGCTTCTAACACAGACTGTCCAGGACCATGATCACACTGTGGTCTTCAGAACGTCCATCCCACCTGGGACCGTTCAACACAGAAGCATGTGGCCTGTCTGGGTGCTATTCAGGACTTAGTCCAACACCACAGGCCACCAGGTCCAAACCATGTGCTTTCCAGGAAGCCTCCTCCCAGGTCTTCCTACACAGGCCTCCAGGACCTTGCACTTCGACCTATCAGATCCAAACACTGGAACCACACAGGAACCACACAGGATCCACACAGGAACATGTGACCCACACCCTGGCCACATTATGTACCCGTAAGCACACCCACAGTAATGGATCACCTGGGCTGGTCACGTGATCCTGACATCACTGCAGGTCGATTCTCACGGCCTCAATACGACTCCGTGCACATACCGGGGAGACCATGCAGTGCCCCCTACCTGTTACAGGGGTCACTGCATCACAGGGCAAAGTAGGGTCTGGCAGGTAACATTCTCCTGGCATTTGCCAAGCTCCAAGGTTTCCATCAGACTGAAATATAGAGAAGCACTATTCATCAATCTACAGAATCTAGAGAGCATTATCCCACGCTTGGCATTGTGCATGGTGATGTAAGACTTGTTATCAGCTGCTTGGACATGTCATGGAACTACCAGAAGCCTAATCTTAATTCCAAACTAGATTTGGACTCTGGATGTCATGTAGTGACAGAGTTTATGGGCAGCACGGTGGTTAGCGCTGCAAGGCTGCAATGCTGGGATCCTGAGTTCAAACTCAACCACGGACAACATCTGCAAGGAGTTTACATGGTCTCCCCATGATTGTGTGGATTTCCACCTGGTTTTCCCATTTCCTTCCACATTCCAAAGATATACTGATAGGGAATTTAGATTGTGGGCCCCATTGGGGACAATGATGTTAATGTATGTAAAGAACTGTGGAATATGATAGTGCCATGTAAGCAAAGCATAATAAATAAGTGTCAAGGTACTGTGGGCATCTATCCGATCTCTCGAACTAGAGGAGCCCTAGTGTACCCCTGTCTCCCAGATTACTCCTGAAGGTGGAGACGTGGGTTCTCCTACCTGTCTATTCTTCTAACTTAGCCCTTATCTGATCCCTCCCCACCCAGGGGGTGACAGGATGAAGCTTATAGAAAAACACTAACCAGACAGACAGGGATAAAAGTAAATTATAATCATACAAATACACTCACAAAACAACAGAGTGGGAAACAGAGGCACTATAGGAAGAGGAAACCAAATGTGAGAGGATAAGGTAAAACTTTCTAACTAACTCCATGCAGCACTTGTCAACTCCAAATACTGAACTCCACCAAACCAGGAAGTAGAACTATCACTGGAACTCCCAAGTGTTAGTGACGAGCATATATACCATAGAGGAGAGGCCAACACAGAACACCTGAGACAAGTTAGGATGGCAAGCTCCACGAGATCAAATTAACTGATTAAACCTTGCTATGACAACAAGAAAATCTGCTCTATTTAATTGGATAGTGAAAACAGTTCTAATAAGTAGTGTTGAGCATTCCGATACCGCAAGTATCGGGTATCGGCCGATACTTGCGGTATCGGAATTCCGATACCGAGTTCCGATACTTTTGTGGTATCGGGAATCGGTATCGGAACCATATTCATGTGTAAAATAAAGAATTAAAATAAAAATATGGATATACTCACCTCTCCGGCGGCCCCTGGATCTTACCGATGTAACCGGGAGCCTCCGTTCCTAAGAATGAGCGCGTGAAGGGCCTTCGATGACGTCGCGGCTTCTGATTGGTCACGTGACCACTCATGTGACCGCTCACGCGATCACATGATAAGAATGAGCCCGTGAAGGACCTTTGATGACGTCGTGGCTGACGTCGCGGCTTCTGATTGGTCGCATGAGCGATCACATGAGCGGTCACGCGACCAATCAGAAGCCGCGACGTCATCGAAGGCCCTTCATGCGCTCATTCTTAGGAACGGAGGCTCCCGGTTACAGCGGTAAGATCCAGGGGCCACCGGAGAGGTGAGTATATCCATATTTTTTATTTTAATTCTTTATGTTACACATGAATATGGATCCCAGGGCCTGAAGGAGAGTTTCCTCTCCTTCAGACCCTGGGAACCATTCCGATACTTTGCGTCCCATTGAAATGCATTGGTATCGGGTATCGGTATCGGCGATATCCGATATTTTTCGGGTATCGGCCGATACTATCCGATACCGATACTTTCAAGTATCGGACGGTATCGCTCAACACTACTAATAAGTGCAGGAGTTTGTGTAACCAAACGCCGCAATCATCTGACCCCACTCTGTTGCGGTATACCCGTGACACTGGAGTTACTGGGTACGTTGAGCATTGGTTATGCACTATGTGCCTCAGCACTTGATGACCCAGCTCTGTAAGTTTATGTGGCCTCCACTTCATGGTTTCACGGTTCCACCCATCAGTGTGTATGGGATGCAGTTAATGACAGCTTAGCCATCCAATCTGGTACAGTAGTTTGCTGAAGCTGTCAGCACTTTGATTGACAGCTCAATTGTCCAGTCTGGTGCAGTGGCGTGCTGAGCAGTCATTGTGTTTATTGACAGCTTGGCCGTCCAATCTGAGACTGGGAGACACTGTCTGTCTCCAGGTGTTCATTGTCCCAGGTGATTGCCAGGCTGCTTAACTGGGCTGTTACTCCCAGACGTCTGCCAGATGTACATTCACCTACTGTGTGTTATGTCTCTCTGTGCCGTGCGTTCAATTTTTAATTGCCTGACTTTGGACCTCGCTCTGACCTTCTGTCTGTTTAGCCCCCTTCTGCTCTGATCGGCTATCCTCCTGGTATTCTGACCTCAGAACGTTACCTGTCTACTAGTCATGAGCGAGCAACAAAATGCTTGGGTGTTCATTACTCGGGTGGAGCAAATCTTAATGCTCATGTACGTGATTAACAAGTATAATTGAAGTCAATGGGAAACTAGAGCATTTTCCCGGTGCCCCCTACTCCTCCCCCCTCCCCCCCACCCCAGAGGTCTGGAGAGGTCTAAAAATTTCTCAAATCAATGGAAACAACTCTGAAATGGCTTGGGAACAGCATGGGGAAGACCACTGGGAACGTCTCTGAATCACAGGTCGCTGCTGGTAACAATGTTGTAAGAGTATTATGCAACTTTTATGGACTGACAATAAAACATTCAACACCGAAGACAAAATGGATTTTACTAGAAAAAATGTTAAGAAACATTCATTCCAGGATAATGACTTCTATATAAGGAAAAATAAATAAGAGAAAAAAAAATCTCCTCCACACCTTGGACTATGTTCACAAGTAGTGTTTTTGCTGCTTTTTTGCACTTTTGCGTTGCTTTCAATGGTGAAAAAAACATTCTTCAGGAAATTTTAACATTTTACTACATTATCTGGCCATGTGGAGTGTAAGGCATGATTAGACACATCCTGTTTAATTTATGAAGGAAGGAGTCTGAAAGTCACAATTTTTTTTTCAGGACCAACAGGCAGCCATCACTATTTGTAGAGGGCCATTAGTTGGCCCTTACTATTGTTTCAGGTCCAGTAGGCAGTCCTCACTCTAATTGTACAGGGACAGCAGCCGGCCCTCACAATTAATAGAGGGCCAAAGGTGAACCCACTATTTAGAGGGCCAGCAGGCATCATGTGGACAGATGAGACCAAGACAGAGCTTTTTGGTAAAGCACATCATTTCACTGTTTACTGTAAAAGGAATGAGGCTTACAAATAAAAGAACACAGTAGTTACAGTCAAATATGGTGGAAGTTCAAACATATGTTGGGGTTATTTTGCTGCCTCTGGCCCTGGGTGCCTTGACTGTGTGCAAGGAATCATAAAATGTGAGGATTCCCAAAGGATTTTGGGTCACTTGGTAGTTGTAAGAGGGTGGTGCTGTTATGGACAGTAAGGAACACGCTGTCACTTTAAGAGACTGCACCCCCTTGTCTGGTGTGAGATGGAATGTTCTGCTTTTCCCCTGCTTAAGGCTGTGAAGATGAACTGCCAGTGGTGGTCCCCCGGCCATCGCTTCAAGAGAGAGATCGAGTACCTAGGCCACATAGTGTCACAAGATGGAGTTCTACCCTCGCCAGAATAAGTGGCTGCTATCCAGATGTGGCCAGTCCCTCAAACAGTGAGAGAACTCCAGGCCTTCCTGGGACTCGCTGGGTACTACCGCCGGTTTGTTAAAGACTTCGCAAAGGTGGCAGGTCCTCTCAATGAGTTGCTGAGGGGGACCGCTGGAGTGCCAAAGACTCAGCGCATCCCCTGGGCACAGGGACAACACGAGGCCTTCCAGGCTATAAAGAATGCCCTTACTTCGGCCCCGATTTTGGCCTACGCAGACTTCGATCAACCGTTCCTGTTGTACACCGATGGTAGCCTTCATGGACTCGGTGCAGTACTTTCTCAGATACAGGATGGACATGAGAGAGCCATCGGGTATGCTAGCAGGTCCCTGCGAGACAGCGAAAGAAACCCTCACAATTACAGCTCCTTCCGGTTAGAGCTCCTGGCCCTGGTGTGGGCCACGACAGAAAAGTTTGCAGGCTTCCTGACAGGTACCAAAATTCAAGTTCGAACAGACAATAATCCCCTGGCCCACCTTGAGAATGCTAAATTGGGGGCCTTAGAACAACGGTGGATGGCTCGCCTAGCCAAGTTCGACTTTACCATCCGTTATCGCTCTGCTACCGAAAACGCAAATGCGTGCGGATGGGCTGTCAAGAGTGCCTGTGGAGACTCCAGTGGGGGATCTTGATGAGCAACTCGAAGAGGAGGAAACCCCAGACTTTAATAAGTTTAAGCCCCCAATGGTTGTGGCCCAGTCAAGAAGGGAGGCCTGCACATTACCAAGGTCTCTGGGGAGAACCAATGAGGAATGGGGACACGTTCAGGATGAAGACGAAGGGCTGAGACAGATGAAATGGTGGGTAACGCAAAAGCTGAAGCCTGGCAAACAAGAGAGAGATCATCTGGACTCTGAAATGAGGAGTGTGTTGCACCAGTGGGATAGACTGGAAGTGCGAGAGTCAGTACTATATCGTAAGAGGCAACAGCCAAAAGATATGGAAGTAAGGTGGCAAGTGGTCATCCCAGGAAGAATGGCTCAAGAAATAGCTAAAGAAGCCCACGAATTCGGAGCGCACTTCGGCCCCACAAAGACCTACCAATGGTTGCAGCGGTATGTGTATTGCCCCCGGTTGGAGCTTGTGGTGGAAGAGGTTTGCCGGCAATGTCGAGTATGTGACCTCATTAAGAGTACTGAACAGAGGGCCCCCATCCAGACCATACAAACTAAGGAACCACCGGAAGTCTTGATGATCAACTATCTCCTCGTGGGACACTCGGCCCGGGGGCTGCAATACTGTTTGGTGATGACTGATCATTTCTCTAAGTTTGCAGTAGTCACTCTGACTAGAGACCAGACTGCGGAATCGGCGGCGCGAGCCATCTGTCAAGACTTCATCTGGGTGTATGGGTGCCCAAAGCGCATCCACTCTGACCAAGGTGCATGTTTTCAAGGCAAGGTGATGGAAGAATTGTATCGCATGTATGGCATCGAGCGGTCCCGGACCACCCCTTACCACCCTCAAGGCAATGGAGCTTGTGAACGCTTTAACAGAACCTTGCTTCAGATGCTGAGAACGGAGGAGGGTAAGAAGGCGTGTTGGCCAGACTATCTGCCAGAATTGGTCTGGACCTACAACAATCGGGTCCACTGTTGTGAATTCCGTTCTCGGACTCCCTCCTGTGGTCATGAATGGTACTTTGGTTAGTTCTGCTCTTGGACTCCCTCTGGTGGCTTTGAGCGGAACTGCTGGTCACTGAGGTTGGCTTTGTCAGCTGCTCTCGTTTAGTGCTATGCTGGCTTCCCTATTTAACTCCACTCAGATCGTTACTTCATGCCAGCTGTCAATGGTTCAGTATTGGTTCAGATCTCTCTTGGACTTCTCTGAGGACCTGTCTACTCCAGCAGAAGCTAAGTCTTTGCTAGTTCATTTTTGTTACTGCTTCTTGAATATATTTCTTAGTATTAGCTGGAAGCTCTGGGGTGCAGAGTGGCACCTCCACACCGTGAGTCGGTGTGGGGAGTCTTTTTGCTTACTCTGCGTGGTTTTTTGTAGGATTTTGTGCTGACCGCATAGTTCCCTTTTCTATCCTCTGACTAAATTAGTGTAGTCTGGCCTCCTTTGCTAAAACCTGTTTCATTCCTGTGTTTGTGACTTTCCTCTTAACTCACAGTCATTATATGTGGGGGGCTGCCTTTACCTTTGGGGAATTTCTCTGAGGCAAGGTTAGGCTTCTATTTCTATCTTTAGGGGTAGTTAGCTCTTAGGCTGTGAAGAGGCGTCTAGGGAGAGTTAGGTACGCTCCACGGCTATTTCTAGTGTGTGTGATAGGAGTAGTGTTTGCGGTCAGCAGAGTTCCCACTTTCCCAGAGCTTGTACCGATTTCTAGTTTACTCATCAGGTCATTCCGGGTGCTCCTAACCACCAGGTCCATAACCGTACAGCTGGCCCACAAAGTGTTAATGCATCTCAAAAGAGGGATAAGAGAAGTTCTGAACCCATTTTTTTTTCTTTGCAGTGTGTTTTGTCTCTCTTTTCCCCTTAATCTCTGGGTGGTTCAGGACTCAGGTGTAGATATGGATATTCAAGGTCTGTCCTCTTGTGTGGATCATCTCACTGCAAGAGTACAAAGCATTCAAGATTATGTAATTCAGAATCCGATGTTAGAGCCTAGAATTCCAATTCCTGATTTGTTTTCTGGGGATAGATCTAAGTTTCTGAATTTCAAAAATAATTGTAAACTGTTTCTTGCTTTGAAACCCCGCTCCTCTGGTGACCCCATTCAGCAAGTAAAAATTATTATTTCTTTCTTGCGTGGCGACCCTCAAGACTGGGCATTCTCCCTTGCGCCAGGAGATCCTGCATTGCTTAATGTAGATGCGTTTTTTCTGGCGCTTGGATTGCTTTATGACAAACCGAATTCAGTGGATCAGGCAGAGAAAATCTTGCTAGCTTTGTGTCAGGGTCAGGATGAAGCGGAGATATATTGTCAGAAGTTTAGAAAATGGTCTGTGCTTACTCAATGGAATGAGTGTGCCCTGGCAGCAATTTTTAGAAAGGGTCTTTCTGAAGCCCTTAAGGATGTTATGGTGGGATTCCCCACGCCTGCTGGTCTGAATGAATCAATGTCCTTGGCCATCCAAATTGATCGGCGTTTGCGTGAGCGCAAAATTGTGCACCATTTGGCGGTGTCCTCTGAGCAGAGGCCTGAGCTTATGCAATGTGATAGAACTTTGACCAGAACTGAACGGCAAGAACACAGACGTCAGAATAGGCTGTGTTTTTACTGTGGTGACCCCACTCATGCTATCTCTGATTGTCCTAAGCGCACTAAGCGGTTCGCTAGGTCTGTCACCATTGGTACTGCACAGCCTAAATTTCTTTTGTCTGTTACTCTGATTTGCTCTTTGTCATCCTACTCGGTTATGGCATTTGTGGATTCAGGCGCTGCCCTGAATTTGATGGACTTGGAGTTTGCCAGGCGCTGTGGTTTTTTCTTGGAGCCTTTGCAGTATCCTATTCCATTAAGGGGAATTGATGCCACGCCGTTGGCCAAGAATAAACCTCAGTACTGGACTCAGTTGACCATGTGCATGGCTCCTGCACATCAGGAAGATATTCGCTTTTTGGTGTTGCATAATTTGCATGATGTGGTCGTGTTGGGTTTGCCTTGGCTACGGGTTCATAATCCAGTATTGGATTGGAAATCAATGTCTGTATCTAGTTGGGGTTGTCAAGGGGTACATGGCGATGTTCCGTTGGTGTCAATTTCTGCTTCCACTCTTTCTGAAATCCCTGAGTTTCTGTCGGATTACCAGGATGTATTTGATGAGCCCAAATCCAGTGTCCTACCCCCTCATAGGGATTGTGATTGTGCTATAAATTTGATTCCTGGTAGTAAGTTTCCTAAGGGCCGACTTTTCAATTTATCTGTGCCAGAGCACGCCGCTATGCGGAGTTATATAAAGGAGTCCTTGGAGAAAGGGCATATTCGCCCGTCTTCATCACCGTTGGGAGCAGGGTTCTTTTTTGTGGCCAAGAAGGATGGTTCTCTGAGACCCTGTATAGATTACCGCCATCTCAATAAGATCACGGTCAAATTTCAGTACCCTTTGCCTCTGCTGTCTGATTTGTTTGCTCGGATTAAGGGGGCTAGTTGGTTCACCAAGATAGATCTTCGAGGGGCGTATAACCTTGTGCGTATTAAACAGGGCGATGAATGGAAAACAACATTTAATACGCCCGAGGGCCATTTTGAGTACCTGGTAATGCCATTCGGGCTTTCAAATGCTCCATCTGTGTTTCAGTCCTTTATGCATGACATCTTTCGAAAGTATCTGGATAGATTCATGATTCTATATTTGGATGATATTTTGGTCTTTTCGGATGATTGGGAGTCTCATGTGAAACAGGTCAGAATGGTATTCCAGGTCCTTCGTGCTAATTCCTTGTTTGTGAAGGGGTCTAAATGTCTCTTCGGAGTTCAGAAGGTTTCCTTTTTGGGCTTCATTTTTTCCCCTTCTACTATCGAGATGGACCCTGTTAAAGTTCAGGCCATTTATGATTGGACTCAACCTACATCTGTGAAGAGCCTCCAGAAATTCCTGGGCTTTGCTAATTTTTACCGTCGCTTCATCGCTAATTTTTCTAGTGTGGTTAAACCTTTGACTGATTTGACAAAGAAAGGTGCTGATGTGGTGAATTGGTCCTCTGCGGCCGTTGAGGCTTTTCAGGAGCTGAAACGTCGTTTTTCTTCGGCCCCTGTGTTGTGTCAGCCAGATGTTTCGCTCCCTTTTCAGGTCGAGGTTGATGCTTCTGAGATTGGAGCAGGGGCTGTTTTGTCTCAAAGAAGTTCTGATGGCTCTGTGATGAAGCCATGTGCCTTCTTTTCTAGAAAGTTTTCGCCTGCTGAGCGTAATTATGATGTTGGCAATCGGGAGCTGCTAGCTATGAAGTGGGCATTTGAGGAGTGGCGACATTGGCTTGAGGGAGCCAAGCACCGCGTGGTGGTCTTGACGGATCACAAAAATCTGACTTATCTCGAGTCTGCCAAGCGGTTGAATCCTAGACAGGCTCGATGGTCGCTGTTTTTCTCCCGTTTCGATTTTGTGGTCTCATACCTTCCAGGTTCTAAGAATGTGAAGGCGGATGCCCTTTCTAGGAGTTTTGTGCCTGATTCTCCGGGAGTCCCTGAGCCGGCAGGTATTCTCAAAGAGGGGGTAATTCTGTCTGCCATCTCCCCTGATTTGCGGCGGGTGCTGCAGGAGTTTCAGGCTGATAGACCTGACCGTTGTCCAGCGGAGAAACTATTTGTCCCTGATAGATGGACTAGCAGAGTTATTTCTGAGGTTCATTGCTCAGTGTTGGCTGGTCATCCTGGGATTTTTGGGACCAGAGATTTGGTGGCTAGGTCCTTTTGGTGGCCTTCCTTGTCTCGGGATGTGCGTTCTTTTGTGCAGTCCTGTGGGACTTGTGCTCGGGCTAAGCCCTGCTGTTCTCGTGCCAGTGGGTTGCTTTTGCCCTTGCCAGTCCCGAAAAGGCCTTGGACGCATGTTTCCATGGATTTTATTTCAGATCTTCCTGTCTCTCAGAGGATGTCTGTCATCTGGGTAGTTTGTGATCGCTTTTCTAAGATGGTCCATTTGGTACCCTTGCCTAAATTACCTTCCTCCTCTGATTTGGTGCCATTATTTTTTCAACATGTGGTTCGTTTGCATGGCATTCCGGAGAACACTGTGTCGGACAGAGGTTCCCAGTTTGTCTCTAGGTTTTGGCAGTCCTTTTGTGCTAAGAAGGGCATTGATTTGTCTTTTTCTTCGGCTTTCCATCCTCAAACAAATGGCCAAATGGAACGAACCAACCAGGCTTTGGAAACCTATCTGAGATGCTTTGTTTCTGCTGATCAGGATGATTGGGTGACCTTCTTGCCATTGGCTGAGTTCGCCCTTAATAATCGGGCTAGTTCGGCGACTTTGGTTTCGCCTTTTTTTTGCAATTCTGGTTTTCATCCTCGTTTTTCTTCGGGGCAGGTTGAGCCTTCTGACTGTCCTGGTGTGGATTCTGTGGTGGACAGGTTGCAGCAAATTTGGACTCACGTAGTGGACAATCTGACGTTGTCCCAAGAGAAGGCTCAACGTTTCGCTAACCGCCGTCGTTGTGTTGGTCCCCGACTTCGTGTTGGGGATTTGGTTTGGTTGTCTTCTCGTTATGTTCCTATGAAGGTTTCTTCTCCTAAGTTTAAGCCTCGTTTCATTGGTCCTTATAAGATTTCTGAAATTCTCAACCCTATGTCATTTCGTTTGGTCCTTCCAGCTTCTTTTGCCATCCATAATGTGTTCCATAGGTCGTTGTTGCGGAGGTACGTGGCGCCTATGGTTCCCTCCGTTGATCCTCCTGCCCCGGTGTTGGTTGAGGGGGAGTTGGAGTATGTGGTGGAAAAAATTTTGGATTCTCGTATTTCGAGACGGAAGCATCAGTACCTGGTTAAGTGGAAGGGCTATGGTCAGGAGGATAATTCCTGGGTTGTTGCCTCCGATGTCCACGCTGCCGATTTAGTTCGTGCCTTTCATTTGGCTCTTCCTGATCGGCCTGGGGGCCCTGGTGAGGGTTCGGTGACCCCTCCTCAAGGGGGGGGTACTGTTGTGAATTCCGTTCTCGGACTCCCTCTTGTGGTTATGAATGGTACTTTGGTTAGTTCTGCTCTTGGACTCCCTCTGGTGGCTTTGAGTGGAACTGCTGGTCACTGAGGTTGGCTTTGTCAGCTGCTCTCGTTTAGTGCTATGCTGGCTTCCCTATTTAACTCCACTCAGATCGTTACTTCATGTCAGCTGTCAATTGTTCAGTATTGGTTCAGATCTCTCTTGGACTTCTCTGAGGACCTGTCTACTCCAGCAGAAGCTAAGTCTTTGCTAGTTCATTTTTGTTACTGCTTCTTGAATATATTTCTTAGTACTGCTATTTCTAGTCCGGCTTGCTATCATGATATTCCCTTGCTAGCTGGAAGCTCTGGGGTGCAGAGTGGCACTTCCACACCGTGAGTCGGTGTGGGGAGTCTTTTTGCTTACTCTGCGTGGTTTTTTGTAGGCTTTTGTGCTGACCGCATAGTTCCCTTTTCTATCCTCTGACTAAATTAGTGTAGTCTGGCCTCCTTTGCTAAAACCTGTTTCATTCCTGTGTTTGTGACTTTCCTCTTAACTTACAGTCATTATATGTGGGGGGCTGCCTTTACCTTTGGGGAATTTCTCTGAGGCAAGGTTAGGCTTCTATTTCTATCTTTAGGGGTAGTTAGCTCTTAGGCTGTGAAGAGGCGTCTAGGGAGAGTTAGGTACGCTCCACGGCTATTTCTAGTGTGTGTGATAGGAGTAGTGTTTGCGGTCAGCAGAGTTCCCACTTTCCCAGAGCTTGTACCGATTTCTAGTTTACTCATCAGGTCATTCCGGGTGCTCCTAACCACCAGGTCCATAACAGTCCACTCCACCACGGGTTATTCCCATCTACTGTTGTTTGGAAGAGCTGGACGAGAGATCATTGAGCTGAATTTGGAACAGCCAGAGGAGCTGATGGAGCGAACTGTCACCTCATGGGTGAAAGAGCATCGGCAACGATTGCAAACGATACGGCGGTTGGCGGGTCAGCAACTGCAAGAAAAAGAACATATGGCCTGCAAACTGACTCAAGAGTTACCGCTCCAACCTGGAGACCGAGTATTGGTCAGAGAGAAACGCCCTAAGGGAAAACTAAGTGAGAGATGGGAAGTACAGCCATACAAGGTTATCGAGCGAGTGTATGCTAATGGCCCTGTCTACAAGGTACAGATTGAGAATGGGGCATCCGCCCCTAGAGTACTTCACCGAAATATGCTGCGGCCTTGCCGGTCTGAGGTCTGTTCTACGTCATTGTCGCCTGAAGGCGCCACTCCACTTCCTGAATCTGTCATGCCTGATGGCCAAATCGATGAGGAGTGGTGGACCGTGTTGTGAACTCTGTGTTCAGGCTCCCTCTTGTGGTCACTGGTGGTATGGTGTGACTTTTGCTTTGGGCTCCCCCTGGTGGCTTTGCCTGTTATCCTGCTGGTCTCTGGCTATCAGCTGGTTCGTTATCCTCTGGGAGGTTCCTATATAGCTCTGTTTTACTTCCACTTGTTGCCGGCTGTCGATGTAATCAGTGCTACTCAGATTCCTTCTGACTACCTTGCTCCCAGTCCATCCAGGATAAGCTAAGTTTTGTTTGCTCATTTTTTGATCAGCAGTGTTTATCATGTTTTCTGTTCCAGCTTGCTAAAATGTAATTCCCTCGCTTGCTGGTTGCTCTAGTGGGCTGAGTTTCTCCCCACACACCGTTAGTTGGTGTGTGGGTTCTTGAATTCTCAGGATGGATATTTTGTAAGGGTTTTTTATTGATCGCATAGACCCCTGCTCTATTTTCTGCTTTCTAGTACTAGTGGGCCTCTTTTGCTGAATCTGATTTCATCCCTATGTATGTGCCTTCTTCTTACTTCACCGTTAATATTTGTTGGGGGCTTCTATATCTTTGGGGATTATTTCTCTGGAGGCAAGCGAGGTCTTTCTTTCTCTTTAGGGGTAGCTAGTTCCTCAGGCTGGCTCGAGACGTCTAGCAATTTTTTAGGCACGTTCACCGGCTACCTCTAGTTGTTTTGGATAGGTTCAGATTTGCGATCAGTCCAGTTACCATCTCCCTAGAGCTCGTCCTTAGTTTAATCACTTGCTGATCTATTTGTGATCCTCAGCCACTAGGGATCATAACAGTACAGCCGGCCCGCAACGTGTTAATTGCATGGCAGAAGCTGGAGAAAAGAAGCCTTTTTTTTTTTTTTTCTTGTTGTTGCCGTGTGTCTAGCTGCTGTGCTAGCTTCTCTCCTCCTCCTACTCTTGGTGTGGCTCTGAGTTCAGCTGCTGACATGGATGTCCAGAGCTTGGCTTCCAGTCTGGATCATCTTGCTGCTAGAGTTCAGAGTATTCAGGATTTTGTTGTTCACAGTCCTATGTCTGAGCCTAGGATACCTATTCCGGAGTTGTGTTCTGGAGATAGATCTAGGTTCCTAAATTTTAAGAACAATTGTAAGTTGTTTCTTTCTTTGAAACCTCGTTCCTCTGGTGATGCCGTTCAGCAAGTTAGGATTATTATTTCCTTTTTGCGTGGTGACCCTCAAGATTGGGCCTTCGCATTGGCGCCAGGGGATCCTGCATTGCTCAGTGTGGATGCGTTTTTTCTGGCCCTTGGATTGCTCTATGAGGAACCTAATCTTGAGAACCAGGCTGAAAAAGCGTTATTGGCCCTCTCGCAGGGGCAAGATGAAGCAGAGGTGTACAGCCAGAAATTTCGGAAATGGTCGGTGCTTACTCAGTGGAATGAGTGTGCCCTGGCTGCAAATTTCAGAGAAGGTCTTTCTGAAGCCATTAAGAATGTCATGGTGGGGTTCCCTACGCCTGCAGGTCTGAATGAGTCAATGACTCTGGCCATTCAGATTGATCGGCGGTTGCGGGAGCGCAAACCTGTGCACCATTTGGCGGTGTCTTCTGAACAGACACCTGAATCTATGCAATGTGACAGAATTCTGACCAGAAGTGAACGGCAAAATTATAGACGGCAAAATGGGTTGTGCTTTTACTGTGGTGACTCAGCTCATGTTATCTCAGCATGCTCTAAGCGCAAAAAAAAGGTTGATAAATCTGTCACCATTGGTACTTTACAGCCTAAGTTCATTTTGTCTGTTACCCTGATTTGTTCCCTGTCATCTTACCCGGTTAATGCCTTTGTAGATTCAGGTGCTGCCCTGAGTCTGATGGATTGGTCATTTGCCAGGTGCTGTGGTTTTGATTTGGAGCCTTTAAAATTCCCTATTCCACTAAGGGGAATTGACTCTACGCCATTGGCTATGAATAGGCCTCAGTACTGGACACAAGTGACCATGTGCATGACTCCTGTTCATCAGGAGGTGATTCGCTTTCTTGTATTGCATAATTTGCATGATGTTGTCATGTTGTGTCTACCATGGTTGCAAACTCATAATCCAGTCCTGGATTGGAAAGCTATGTCTGTGTCAAGTTGGGGTTGTCAGGGAATTCATGGTGACGCTCCTGTGGTGTCAATTGCTTCGTCCACTCCTTCTGAAGTCCCTACGTTTTTGTCAGACTACCAGGATGTATTTGAGGAGCCCAAACTCAATTCTCTACCTCCTCATAGGGACTGTGATAGTGCTATAAATTTGATTCCTGGTAGTAAGTTTCCTAAGGGACGACTTTTCAATTTATCTGTGCCGGAGCATGCTGCCATGCGGAGTTATATAAAGGAGTCTTTGGAGAAGGGACATATTCGCCCGTCCTCTTCCCCTCTTGGTGCGGGATTCTTTTTTGTGGCTAAGAAGGATGGTTCCCTGAGACCTTGTATTGATTATCGCCTTTTGAATAAAATCACGGTCAAATTTCAGTATCCTTTGCCATTATTAACTGATTTGTTTGCTCGCATTAGGGGGTCTAGTTGGTTCACCAAGATAGATCTTCGTGGTGCGTATAACCTTGTGCATATAAAACAGGGTGATGAATGGAAAACTGCATTTAATACGCCTGAAGGCCATTTTGAGTACCTGGTGATGCCTTTTGGACTTTCTAATGCTCCTTCAGTCTTTCAGTCCTTTATGCACGACATCTTCCGTGAATATCTGGATAAGTTTATGATTGTGTATCTGGATGATATTCTGTTTTTTTCGGATGATTGGGAGTCTCATGTTAAGCAGGTCAGGATGGTCTTTCAGGTCCTGCGTGACAATGCTTTATTTGTGAAGGGCTCAAAATGTCTTTTTGGAGTCCAGAAGATTTCTTTTTTGGGTTTCATTTTTTCTCCTTCTACTATTGAGATGGACCCAGTCAAGGTTCAGGCTATTCATGACTGGACGCAGCCTACATCGGTTAAGAGTCTTCAGAAGTTCTTTGGTTTTGCTAATTTTTACCGTCGCTTCATAGCTAATTTTTCTGGTGTTGTTAAGCCTTTGACGGATTTGACCAAGAAAGGTTCTGATGTGACTAATTGGTCCTTTGCGGCTGTGGAGGCCTTTCGGGAGCTGAAGCGCTGGTTTTCCTTCGGCTCCGGTCTTATGTCAGCCAGATGTCTCACTTCCCTTCCAGGTGGAGGTTGATGCTTCCGAGATTGGAGCGGGGGCTGTTTTGTCGCAGAGAAGCTCCGATGACTCTGTGATGAAGCCATGTGCTTTCTTTTCAAGAAAGTTTTCGCCTGCCGAGCGGAATTATGATATCGGTAATCGGGAGTTGTTGGCTATGAAGTGGGCATTTGAGGAGTGGCGACATTGGCTTGAGGGAGCTAAGCATCGTGTGGTGGTCTTGACTGATCACAAGAATTTGATTTATCTCGAGTCGGCCAAGCGGCTGAATCCCAGACAGGCTCATTGGTCGTTGTTTTTCTCTCGTTTTGATTTCGTGGTTTCGTACCTGCCTGGTTCGAAGAATGTGAAGGCTGATGCTCTTTCTAGGAGTTTTGTGCCTGACTCTCCTGGAGATTCAGAGCCGGCTGGTATTCTTAGAGAAGTGGTGATTTTGTCTGCCATCTCCCCAGATTTGCGACGTGTGCTGCAAGAGTTTCAGGCGGATAGACCTGATCGCTGTCCACCGGAGAGACTGTTTGTCCCGGATAGATGGACCAACAGAGTCATCTCCGAGGTTCATTCTTCGGTGTTGGCAGGCCATCCTGGAATATTTGGTACCAGAGACTTGGTGGCCAGGTCTTTTTGGTGGCCTTCCTTGTCGCGGGATGTGCGTTCCTTTGTGCAGTCTTGTGGAATTTGTGCTCGGGCTAAGCCTTGCTGTTCTCGAGCCAGTGGTTTGCTGTTACCTTTGCCTGTCCCGAAGAGGCCTTGGACGCACATTTCCATGGATTTTATTTCAGATCTCCCTGTCTCTCAGAGAATGTCTGTCATCTGGGTGGTGTGTGATCATTTTTCTAAGATGGTCCATTTGGTGCCCTTGCCTAAGTTGCCTTCCTCCTCCGAGTTGGTTCCACTGTTTTTTCAAAATGTGGTTCGTTTGCACGGGATTCCTGAGAACATTGTTTCTGACAGAGGATCCCAGTTTGTGTCTAGATTTTGGCGGACCTTTTGTGCTAAATTGGGCATTGATTTGTCTTTTTCGTCGGCCTTCCATCCTCAGACGAATGGCCAAACCGAGCGAACTAATCAGACCTTGGAGACTTATTTAAGATGTTTTGTTTCTGCTGATCAGGACGACTGGGTTACTTTTTTGCCGTTGGCCGAGTTTGCCCTTAATAATCGGGCTAGTTCTGCTACTTTGGTTTCGCCTTTCTTTTGTAATTCGGGGTTTCATCCTCGTTTTTCCTCGGGTCAGGTGGAGCCTTCTGACTGTCCTGGAGTGGATGTTGTGGTTGATAGGTTGTATCAGATTTGGAATCATGTGGTGGACAATTTGAAGCTGTCTCAAGAGAAGGCTCAGCTCTTTGCCAACCGCCGTCGCTGTGTGGGTCCCCGACTTTGCGTTGGGGACTTGGTGTGGTTGTCTTCTCGCTTCGTTCCTATGAAGGTCTCCTCTCCTAAGTTCAAGCCTCGGTTTATCGGTCCTTATAAGATTCTGGAAGTCCTTGGCCCTGTGTCATTTCGTCTGGACATCCCAGCATCATTTGCTATTCATAATGTGTTCCATCGCTCGTTGTTGCGGAGGTATGTGGTGCCTGTAGTTCCTCTGGTTGAGCCTCCTGCCCCGGTGCTGGTTGAGGGAGAATTGGAATACGTGGTGGAGAAGATCTTGGATTCTCGTATTTCTAGACGGAGGCTCCAGTATTTGGTTAAATGGAAGGGCTATGGTCAGGAGGATAATTCTTGGGTTGTCGCCTCTGATGTTCATGCAGCCGATTTGGTTCGTGCCTTCCATGTGGCTCATCCTGATCACCCTGGTGGTTTTCATGAGGGTTCGGTGACCCCTCCTCAAGGGGGGGTACTGTTGTGAACTCTGTGTTCAGGCTCCCTCTTGTGGTCACTGGTGGTATGGTGTGACTTTTGCTTTGGGCTCCCCCTGGTGGCTTTGCCTGTTATCCTGCTGGTCTCTGGCTATCAGCTGGTTCGTTATCCTCTGGGAGGTTCCTATATAGCTCTGTTTTACTTCCACTTGTTGCCGGCTGTCGATGTAATCAGTGCTACTCAGATTCCTTCTGACTACCTTGCTACCAGTCCATCCAGGATAAGCTAAGTTTTGTTTGCTCATTTTTTGATCAGCAGTGTTTATCATGTTTTCTGTTCCAGCTTGCTAAAATGTAATTCCCTCGCTTGCTGGTTGGTCTAGTGGGCTGAGTTTCTCCCCACACACCGTTAGTTGGTGTGTGGGTTCTTGAATTCTCAGGATGGATATTTTGTAAGGGTTTTTTATTGATCGCATAGACCCCTGCTCTATTTTCTGCTTTCTAGTACTGGTGGGCCTCTTTTGCTGAATCTGATTTCGTCCCTATGTATGTGCCTTCTTCTTACTTCACCATTAATATTTGTTGGGGGCTTCTATATCTTTGGGGATTATTTCTCTGGAGGCAAGCGAGGTCTTTCTTTCTCTTTAGGGGTAGCTAGTTCCTCAGGCTGGCTCGAGACGTCTAGTAATTTTTTAGGCACGTTCACCGGCTACCTCTAGTTGTTTTGGATAGGTTCAGATTTGCGATCAGTCCAGTTACCATCTCTCTAGAGCTCGTCCTTAGTTTAATCACTTGCTGATTTATTTGTGATCCTCAGCCACTAGGGATCATAACAGGACCGTCCCTGACACAGTAGGGGGTCCTCAGCTGCCCAGAGACGGTAATCCCATGGATGTACCAGTACCGCCATGTGAGGATGAGACCAGACAAGAGCTCACAATGTCCCCTGAAACAAGTGTTCCTCTGGAAGATAGTCAAGCCTTGCCTGACAGCCAAGAGCTTCGGAGATCCCAGAGGTCTAATGCAGGGGTTCCACCAGTCCGATATGTGGAACAGTGTGCTCTGTCTGTTTTTACACCTTTGTTGCCTCCCCTATAGGTGCTGTTTCCGCATTGCACTTTCCTCCATTACACTTTGACCCTGATGCTGTGATGGCCGAGGACGACCATCATTAAGAAGGGAGGCATGTAAGAGGGTGGTGCTGTTATGGACAGTAAGGAACACGCTGTCACTTTAAGAGACTGCACCCCCTTGTCTGGTGTGAGATGGAATGTTCTGCTTTTCCCCTGCTTAAGGCTGTGAAGATGAACTGCCCTAGCTTGAGGGGAGGAGTTGAGCCTGTGCTACGTGTGAGAGGAGAAGCTTCTAGAGAGATCTGTGTGTCATTTGCTACAAGAAAGGTCCCAGGCTGGGACAGAGTGAACTTCTGAAATTTGCAAGACTTTACAGCAAAGGTGGCTGTTCTGTGCTAGTTTGTGAAGCCACGAAGATACTGAGAAAGGGACTTACAGTATCCAGAAACAAGGAGAAGACCACGCTTCGCAGAGCTGACAGAAATCCGTGCGCACCACCGTGTTGGACTTCTGGGGGCCCCCTGGGACTGAACCTGTGTCCCCAACATCACCGTGAGTTTGTTCCTGTTTTGGTGCACCTGTTAGGGCCTAGTGCAGACTTCAGTAGTCAGAACACAGGAGCCGTGTGGCCTGCTTAGTAAAGGCCAGGGAGGTTATACATAGAGTAGCATCGTTATTGGTTTTATTGTTTAAAGTTGCTTGTGAGATAAATTTTGAGTCTGTAATTGTTGGAGCACCGTGCTATTTTCCGGACAAGATTACTCATTTATATTGTCTTTTGCTATTGTTAACCCCTGTTTGCATCTTCCTCATTCCCTTCATTCCCTGTCTCCCAATAAATCTACCCTTTGTTGTTTGCACCTCATCTTGTGTACAGTAGTCTTCCTGCACAGTGGTGGTCCCCCGGCCATCGCTTCATAGTGTCCGTGTCAGTGTCGGAAAGCTGGGTTTGCATCCTAGGTCATTGGTCTTCAAGCAGGACAATGACCCCAAACATGCTTCAAGAAATACGCAGAAATGGATGGAAACAAAACACTGGAGAGTTCAGAAGTGGTAATTCCAGCTCTAGTAGCGTAAAGTTTCCCATCACTACCTCTTACATACAGCTGCTACAGTGAAACTGCGAATGGACACATTAAATCAGTTAATTTAGCCTATTTTGATGAATATTTGAGTACAGATCACCTTAAAAAACACAAATTTGTCAATGATTATATGGAAAAAATCAAGTTATGGACTGTGGAAGAGATGTATATCACTAGAATGAACACTCAGTTCCAGCAGATTATATCACAAACACTGCTTGTGATCAGCGGTAAAATAATTACCGCCGGTCAGACAGTCGCGGTTCTCACGCTGTCAGATTACAGCGTGAGCCCGCAGCTGTGATCGGAAGTAAAATGTTTATCTCCGGTCACTGTCAAGTGATAGGACTACTGTTCCCATCCGCCGACGCCTACTGCAGTTAATAACAGAGAGAGCAGGCAGCGGCTGATGGGAGTAATAATTTAAAAAAAACGGCATGGGTTCCCCTGTATTTTTTATAACCAGCCAGGCAAAACCGACAGCTGAGGGCTGCAACCCTCAGCTGTCAGCTTTAGCAAGAATAGAGGGGTCCCCACGCTGTTTTTTTATTTATTTAAATAAATAATTTAAAACATCAGCGTGGGGTCACCCTCATTTTTGACAACCAGCCTTGCTTGGGGGCTGGTATTCTCAGGCTGGTAAGGGGCCTAAATAGCAGCCCGCAGTTGCCCAGTTCAAATTCACCACAGTGAAATTCTCCTGGTGAACTGTGGTGAACCCACCTCTGCACCATGAGACCTTTTTCACTGCGCTAACGGTGATCTCACCAGAGGGAGGTCACCGCAGTTCATTGGTCCAGCTGGGAACGCATCCTCAGTGACCTGCGGTAACCTCGATGAGGTCACGCTGCTCACTGATGCTGCACTCGCAGCAGCTCATTCATCGGTGGTTCTCAGCCTGGACGATCGCATCTTGGCACCATCCAGGTTGAAAAATGATATATCCCCAGACATGGATTATGGCGTGTGACAGAAGGACAGACAGGTGAGGGATGTTGTTGTTTGTATAACTGTGTTTGTTATTTATAAATAAAAAAGCAAAAGTGTGTTTTTATTTCAAATAAAAGATTTTATTTGGGCTGTGTGTTTATTTACAATATAACTTTAGGATTAGTAATGAATAGGTGTCTTATAGATGCCTCTCTATTACTATCCCATGGGCTTGATGTCACCGGAGAACACAAAGGTGACATCAACCCCACAAATATGAACCCCACTTGCGACCGTTACAGGGCAAGTGGGAAGAGCTTGGAAAGGGGCCAGAATTGGCGCATCTAATAGATGTTCCTTTTCTGGGTGGCTGTGGGCTGCTATTTTTAGGCTTGGGGGTTCAATATCCATGGCCCCTTATCAGCCTGAGAATACCAGACCCCAGTTGTCTGCTTTAGCAAGGCAGGTTATCAAAAATGAAGGGGGGACCCTATTCCGGTCTTTTAAATTATTTATTTAAATAATTTTAAAAAAAGTGTAGGGACCCCTCTATTCTTGATAACCAGCCTTGCTAACACAGACAGCTGAGGGTTGCAGCCTGCAGCTGTGAGTGTTGCCTGGCTGGCTATCAAAAATACAGGGGAATCCATGCAGGGTTCTTTTTTAAATTATTTATTTAGAGTGCAGGCGCCGGCTAATGAATACTCCCATCAGCTGCATACGCTCTCACTGTTCTTAGCTTCAGCAGACTGCAGCTGATGGTAGCAGTAGTCCCATCAGCTGACGCCAGTGACCAGAGAAAAACTTTTTATCTATCTTGATCACAGCTGCGGGCTAACGCTGTAATTTGACAGCATGAGAACCGCGCCTGTCTGACTGGTGTTTAGAGATTTTACTGCTGATCAGAAGCAGTGTTTGCCACACTGTCATGCACACGACGTCGCGACTAACACCCGGGGCGGCAAACCCAAACAGTAACACGGACTTCCTGGTGAAGTCTGTGTTCGGTATCCGTGCCCAAACAGTAGGTGTTTGGTACGAATGTCGAACTTTTCTGATCGGGTTCGCCCATCTCTACTCTCAAAATTCTTAATGCAGGCATTATTATTATTATTTATTACGGTATTATAGCGCCATTTATTCCATGACGCTTTACATGTGAGGAGGGGTATACATAATAAAAACAAGTACCATAATCTTAAACAATACAAGTCATAACTGGTACTGGAGGAGAGAGGACCCTGCCCGCGAAGGCTCACAATCTACAAGGGATGGGTAATACAGTAGGCGAGGATAGAGCTGGTCATACAGTGGTTTGGTCGATCGGTGGTTACTGCAGGTTGTAGGCTTGTCGGAAGAGGTGGGTCTTCAGGATCTTTTTGAAGGTTTCGATGGTAGGCGAGAGTCTGATGTGTTGTGGTAGAGGGTTCCAGAGTAGGGGTGATACGCAAGAGAAATCTTGTATACGATTGTGGGAAGAGGAGATAAGAGGGGAGTAGAGAAGGAGATCTTGTGAGGATCGGAGGTTGTGTGTAGGAAAGTACCGGAAGACGAGGTCACAGATGTAAGGAGGAGACAGGTTGTGGATGGCTTTGTACGTCATGGTTAGGGTTTTGTACTGGAGTCTCTGGGTAATGGGGAGCCAGTGAAGGGATTGACAGAGGGGAGAGGCCGGGGAATAGCGGGGGGACAGGTTGATTAGTCGGGCAGCAGAGTTTTGAATAGATTGGAGGGGTGCGAGAGTGTTAGAGGGGAGGCCACAGAGCAGGAGGTTGCAGTAGTCAAGGCGAGAGATGATGAGGGCATGGACTAGGGTTTTTGCAGATTCTTGGTTGAGGAATGTACGGATTCGTGAAATATTTTTGAGTTGAAGTTGGCAGGAAGTGGAAAGGGCTTGGATATGTGGTTTTAAGGAGAGATCAGCGTCAAGGATTACCCCAAGGCAGCGAGCTTGTGGGACTGGGGAGAGTGGGCAGCCATTTACTGTAATGGATAGGTTCGTTGGGGGGGTCGCGTGAGATGGGGGAAAGATGATGAATTCTGTTTTGTCCATGTTAAGTTTCAGAAATCTAGCAGAGAAGAAGGATGAAATAGCGGATTGACATTGAGGGATTCTGGTTAGTAGGGAGGTGATATCTGGTCCAGAGATGTAGATCTGTGTGTCTTCAGCATAGAGGTGATACTGAAAGCCATGAGATTCTATGAGCTGTCCCAAGCCAAAGGTGTAGAAAGTTCATGCCACGCGTCTAGCTTGGATACTTAATAGTTGTAGGAATCACAGAGGACGCTGGTATGGTTAGCAAGGTACTCTTTCAGCATCTTCCAAAACGTTTCCCTCCTTGTCAGAGTACGCCATGCATCAGGGCCTTGGTGCTGCAAGGACCTGTGAAAATTGTCCCAAACCTTTGATAGTGTTTGCTTGCCTCTGCTGCATCTGAAGTGTGTTGCCCTCATCTCTGCTCCTTGGTTGTCCAAGGAAATGTGAACTGTGACGCCAGCGTTGTCAGATAGGATTTTTTTTATAATTCTTCAACTATGGCCTTCTGGTACTGCAACATTTTATTAGACTTCTCCGGCATGGGAAGGAGAGATGGAAAGTTCTCCTTCTAGAGTGGGTCTAGAAGGGTCACCAAACAGTAATTAGTGTTGGCCAAAATGCGTTAAAGCGAGGGTCACGGGAAAGGCAGCGGACCATAAACTCAGTCTTGTGTGCCAGACTGCTACTAGCCAAGACTTCCCTGTCCCCACCAGGTCGCAGAAGGGGACCAACCCCAGACCAGTGGAGAGACTACAGGACTCAGCTAGCAAACCGGTGGTTGTGGTGACTGTATGTGCGATAGCCAAATCTGCACATTCGCTGAAAAGGCAGCCACATAAGATCAAGGGGACCAGGAGGACGTCGCCCGACAGGATCCGAGGCTGCTGGCTTGGGACACTGTTTGAGAGGCGCAGGGCAGGAGAAGCGGGAGCCAGCGCAGAGAGACAGCCAGAGAAGGAACATAAGAAGGGGGTTCTGGCAAAGTGTACTCCAAATTACCTGAGAGCTGGCTGGACCAATTACCCGGAGGACACAGCACCCTGGCTGGGGATTGTACCTGAAAGTGTACCATGAGTAAAAGTGTGAAGACTGCACCTTGTTGTGTGCTTAGATTTATATACTGGGCTCCTTCCAGGCTGAAGCGCAAAAACCGGGCAGCGGGAGCCCGAGGCTGTGTGGAACTACATGTCCCATGGAAGAACCGGAGGGCATGAAGGTGAAAGTGACTTGCCCACATTACACCTGAGGTACAGCAGCATCCTATGCCCAGAGTCGCCGTGGATGGAGATCCCAAGGAAACGGCTCAAGTTGCCTACCATGTGGGAACTGTCCCAGGACAGAGAGTAAAAGAAGACCTTGTCAGGAAGCCACAGGCAGCAAGGGACTATTATTCAGCGCATAGTGGAAGGCTCCCAATCTGACCTGGCAAAGGGAATCCTACTCGTTGTTAGGCACATGTTGTTGCACACTTGCAACCAACTTCAGCAACCACTTTCACGTCCTTGTCCCAGCGCCAGAGTCAGTTGTCCATACCCCAGTCCTTAGAACGCAAGCGTAAATACGCAGCCACCCACAGGCTACAAAACTAAACGGCCACATTACCAGACTGCTTTCCCTGGAAATGTTGCCGTTTAGGCTTGTGGAGACGGATGCTTTTCACAACCTCATGGCAGAGGCTTGGTCAACGTGATGTGTGTGCTTGTTGTGCTAATGCAGCAGTTTCACCTTGCCCACAGCCTTGGCACTCACAATCAGCATCACATCAACTTCTCTGTCACTTACCACGTGCTTTGCCCATTTAAAATTATGTATGATGTATCCCTGTTGTGAAAACCTTGCAGGATTACTACCACGTGAAAATTTGCACACCTCAGATGGACTTGTTTCACTACAGAAGAAATATAGTGATGCTATTAATAACCAACCAAGTCCGGCTGTATGCTTTTGACGCACAACTGGTGCAGTTTAAATGGCGTATAATATTTCCCTGCTGAAAAAACTTTGCAGGATTTCAACAATAGGAAAAATGTGTCCACCTCAGATGGACTTCTTACACTGCAGTAGCAATATGGCCATGCTATTGCAACCAACCAAGTCTGGCTGTATGCTTTTGATACACAGCTGTTGCAGTAAATGCCACACAATATTTCCCTGCTGAAAAAACTTTGCAGGATTAGTATCGCAGGAATATTTTCCCACCTCAGATGGACTTGTTACAGTGCAGTAGCAAAATAGCAATGCTATTGCTAATCAACCAAGTCCGGCTGTATGCTTTTGACGCACCACTGGTGCAGTATAAATGGCGTATAATATTTCCCTGCTCAGAACAATTTGCACGATTAACAGCAAAAAGAATATTATTAGCCCTGAGAAGGGCTTTTGGTATGAGTTGCAGCAGAAAGGACTTGCAATTAACCTTATCCTGTCCTACACTATCCCTTCAGCACAATCTCTCTCTAAGTGCAGCTAACAGCAGTATGAATATTGATTATAATTAGCCCTAATAAAGGGTTGTTGTTGCAGTTGAAAGAAATATTAATGCATGTTTATTGCCTGTCTAACAAGTGCCAAACATGCAGGGCGGGGACTTGAACTTATGAGCGAGCCTTCAAAAATACTTACTGCTGCACAAGCAGGATCGCTCATCATCACTACTGACTATGTCTTTATCATTTACTTCTGTTTATGACTAGTGATGAGCGAATTTTCTCGAAAAAAGGATTGCAAAACATAAAATCGGAACGAATACAGCACATTCGGATTTGGGATTGAAAACACAAGCAAAATTTTATAAAATCAGAAAAACATTTGGTAAAAAGTGCAGGAAAATATTTGCTTTGCCACTAAAGTATTTTCAGCACTTTGGCTACGAAAACGGTGGCGTATGATGAGCGTGAGGCACATGTTTGATGAGGGTAGGTGGTTTGCAGAACTCAGAGGAGCGGCACGCTTGTAAACTGAATTTTTTTTTTCTTCTAACTTTATGTGTGCACACTGCGGCTAGCCAATCAGGGTGCAGGAAACATCCACAATGTCCTAACACAAAGGCTTGTATCATTGGCTGCTGAAATCACATGTCCCTCTCTGTTATGATCCTAGTGGCTGATGATCACAAAACGGACTAGCTAAGTTTATGAACATAGACAAGAGCTCTAGGGAGGTGGTAACTGGACTGACCACAAAACCTGATCCTAACCAAACACACTAAAGGTAGCCGGTGAACGTGCCTAAATTCCTAGACGTCTCGATGCAGCCTGAGAAACTAGCTACCCCTAGAGAGAAAGAAAGACCTCACTTGCCTCAGAGAAATAACCCCAAAGATATAGAAAGCCCCCAACAAATAATAACGGTGAGGTAAGGGGAAAATACAAACGTAGAAATGAAACAGATTCAGCAAATGAGGCCCGCTAATACTAGATAGCAGAAGACAGATAGGAAACTGTGCGGTCAGTAGAAAACCCTATACAAAATATCCACGCTGAGAATTCAAGAACCCCCACACCAACTAACGGTGTGAAGGGAGAAACTCAGCCCCCTAGAGCTACCAGCAAGCGAGGAAATCACATATTAGCAAGCTGGACAAGGACAGATAATAAACCAAGAAACATATTGAACACTGATGATCAAAAAATGAACAAACAGAAACTTAGCTTCTCTTGAAGAGACTGATAACGAAGGACTGCAGGAGAGCTCCAAAATAGCACTGAAGACATTGACAGCAGGCAACAACTGAGAGTCCAGGTGAACTAAATAGGAAACCAGCTAACAGATAACGAGACAGCTGATCAAGCCTCAGACCTGCAGAATGACACAAAGAGCCACCAGAGGGAGCCCAAAGACAGCACTCACACAGTACCAGTTGTGACCACAAGAGGGAGCCCAAAAACAGAGTTCACAACAGTACCCCCCCCTTGAGGAGGGGTCACCGAACCCTCATCAAAACCCCCAGGGCGATCAGGATGAGCCACATGGAAGGCATGAACCAAATCGGCCGCATGAACATCAGAGGCGACAACCCAGGAATTATCCTCCTGACCATAGCCCTTCCACTTAACCAAATACTGAAGCCTCCGTCTAGAAATATGAGAATCCAAGATCTTCTCCACCACGTACTCCAATTCGCCCTCAACCAGCACCGGGGCAGGGGGTTCAACAGAAGGAACCACAGGCACCACATACCTCCGCAACAAAGACCTATGGAACACGTTATGAATGGCAAACAACGCTGGGAGGTCCAAACGAAATGACACAGGGTTAAGGATTTCCAAAATCTTATAAGGACCGATGAAGCGAGGCTTGAATTTAGGAGAGGAAACCTTCATAGGAACATACCGAGAAGACAGCCATACCAAATCCCCAACAAGAAGTCGGTGACCCACACCACGACGGCGGTTGGCAAAGCGCTGAGCCTTCTCCTGTGACAACTTCAAATTGTCCACCACATGGTTCCAAAACTGTTGCAACCTATCCACCACAGAATCCACCCCAGGACAGTCAGAAGGCTCAACCTGACCCGAGGAAAAACGAGGATGAAAACCAGAATTGCAGAAAAAAGGCGAAACCAAAGTAGCAGAACTAGCCCGATTATTAAGGGCAAACTCGGCCAATGGCAAAAAAGTCACCCAATCATCCTGATCAGCAGAAACAAAACATCTTAAATAAGTTTCCAAGGTCTGATTAGTTCGCTCGGTTTGGCCATTCGTCTGAGGATGGAAGGCCGACGAAAAAGACAAATCAATGCCCATCTTAGCACAAAAGATCCGCCAAAATCTGGACACAAACTGGGATCCTCTGTCAGACACAATATTTTCAGGGATGCCGTGCAAGCGAACCACATTCTGAAAAAATAGAGAAACCAAATCGGAGGAGGAAGGCAACTTAGGCAAGGGCACCAAATGGACCATTTTGGAAAAACGATCACACACCACCCAGATGACAGACATTCTCTGAGAGACTGGAAGATCCGAAATAGTATCCATGGAAATGTGCGTCCAAGGCCTCTTCGGGACAGGCAAAGGCAAAAGCAAACCGCTGGCACGAGAACAGCAAGGCTTAGCCCGAGCACAAATGCCACAGGACTGCACAAAGGAACGCACATCCCGCGACAAGGAAGGCCACCAGAAGGACCTAGCCACCAAATCTCTGGTACCAAAAATCCCAGGATGGCCTGCCAACACCGAAGAATGAACCTCGGAAATAACTCTGCTGGTCCATCTATCTGGGACAAACAGTCTCTCTGGTGGGCAACGGTCAGGTCTATCCGCCTGAAATTTCTGCAGCACTCGTCGCAAATCTGGGGAAATGGCAGACAAAATCACTCCCTCTCTGAGGATACCAGCTGGCTCTGAAACTCCCGGAGAGTCAGGCACAAAACTCCTAGAAAGAGCATCAGCCTTCACGTTCTTCGAACCAGGCAGGTACGAGACCACGAAATCGAAACGGGAGAAAAACAACGACCAACGAGCCTGTCTAGCATTCAGCCGCTTGGCAGACTCGAGATAAATCAGATTTTTGTGATCAGTTAAGACCACTACACGATGCTTAGCTCCCTCGAGCCAATGTCGCCACTCCTCAAATGCCCACTTCATAGCCAACAACTCCCGATTACCAACATCATAATTCCGCTCGGCAGGCGAAAACTTTCTTGAAAAGAAAGCACAAGGCTTCATCACAGAGCAATCAGAGCTTCTCTGCGACAAAACAGCCCCTGCTCCAATCTCAGAAGCATCAACCTCGACCTGAAAAGGAAGAGAGACATCAGGCTGACACAAAACTGGAGCCGAAGAAAATCGGCGCTTCAGCTCCCGAAAGGCTTCCACGGCCGCAGGAGACCAATTAGTCACATCAGAACCCTTCTTGGTCAAATCCGTCAAGGGTTTAACCACGCCAGAAAAATTAGCAATGAAGCGACGGTAAAAATTTGCAAAACCCAAGAACTTCTGAAGACTCTTAACAGATGTAGGCTGAGTCCAGTAATGAATAGCCTGGACCTTGACTGGGTCCATCTCAATAGTAGAAGGAGAAAAAATAAAACCCAAAAAGGAAACCTTCTGTACTCCGAAGAGACATTTTGAGCCCTTCACAAATAAGGCATTAGCACGCAGGACCTGAAATACCATCCTGACCTGCTTCACATGGGACTCCCAGTCCTCAGAAAAGACCAAAATGTCATCCAGATACACAATCATAAATTTATACAGATATTCTCGGAAGATGTCATGCATGAAGGACTGGAACACAGAAGGAGCATTAGAGAGTCCAAAAGGCATCACCAAGTACTCAAAATGGCCTTCGGGCGTATTAAATGCTGTTTTCCATTCATCCCCCTGCTTAATGCGCACAAGGTTATACGCACCACGAAGATCTATCTTGGTGAACCAACTGGACCCCTTAATCCGAGCAAACAGATCAGACAACAAAGGCAAAGGATACTGAAATTTGACCGTGATTTTATTTAGAAGACGATAATCTATACAAGGTCTCAGAGAACCATCCTTCTTGGCCACAAAAAAGAATCCTGCACCAAGAGGGGAGGAGGACGGGCGAATATGTCCCTTCTCTAAAGACTCCTTTATATAGCTCCGCATTGCGGCATGTTCTGGTACAGACAAATTAAAAAGTCGTCCCTTAGGGAACTTACTACCAGGAATCAAATTTATAGCACAATCACAATCCCTGTGAGGAGGCAGGGCACCGGATCTGGGCTCATCAAATACATCCTGGTAGTCCGACAAAAACTCAGGGACCTCAGAAGGAGTGGAAGAAGCAATTGATACTAAAGGAGCATCGCCATGAATCCCATGGCAACCCCAACTTGACACAGACATAGCTTTCCAATCCAGAACTGGATTATGGGCCTGCAGCCATGGCAGACCCAACACGACAACATCATGCAAATTATGCAGCACAAGAAAGCGAATCACCTCCTGATTCACAGGAGTCATGCACATGGTCACTTGAGTCCAATATTGAGGCTTATTCTCAGCCAATGGTGTAGCATCAATTCCCCTCAGTGGAATAGGGAATTCCAAAGGCTCCAGGACAAAACCACAGCGCCTGGCAAACGACAAATCCATCAGATTCAGGGCAGCACCTGAATCCACAAAAGCCATAACCGAGTAGGATGACAAAGAACAAATTAAAGTAACAGACAAAATGAATTTAGGCTGTATAGTACCAATGGTGACAGGTTTAGCGATTTTTTTAACGCGCTTAGAGCATGCTGAGATAACATGAGTTGAATCACCACAGTAAAAGCACAACCCATTTTGACGTCTATGATTTTGCCGCTCAATTCTGGTCAGAACTCGGTCACATTGCATAGACTCAGGTCTCTGTTCAGAAAACACCGCCAGATGGTGCACAGATTTGCGCTCCCGCAAACGCCGATCAATCTGAATGGCCAAAGCCATTGAGTCATTCAGACTTGCAAGCGTGGGGAACCCCACCATAACATTCTTAATGGCTTCAGAAAGACCTTCTCTGAAATTTGCAGCCAGGGCACACTCATTCCATTGAGTAAGCACCGACCATTTCCGAAATTTTTGACAATACACCTCAGCTTCATCCTGGCCCTGAGAAAGAGCCAGCAAGGCCTTTTCTGCCTGGTTCTCAAGATTAGGTTCCTCATAAAGCAGTCCAAGCGCCAGAAAAAACGCATCCACATTCAGCAATGCAGGATCTCCTGGCACCAGAGAGAAAGCCCAATCTTGAGGGTCGCCACGTAACAAGGAGATAACAATTTTAACTTGCTGAGCGGAATCACCAGAGGAACGAGGTCTCAAAGATAGAAATAATTTACAATTATTCTTAAAAACCTAGATCTATCTCCAGAAAACAACTCAGGAATAGGTATTTTAGGCTCTGACATAGGGCTATGAACAACAAAATCCTGAATGCTTTGCACCCTTGCAGCAAGATGATCCACACTAGAAGTCAGACTCTGAATATCCATGTCTGCAGCTGAACACAAAACCACCCATAGATTAAGGGGATGAGAGAAGCTGGACAGACTGCAGCAAAGATAGAGAGGAAAAAAAAAAAAATTGTACTCAGGGCTTCTCTTATCCCACTTCTGCGATGCATTAAACACTTTTCAGCCTGCTGTACTGTTATGATCCTAGTGGCTGAGGATCACAAAACGGACTAGCTAAGTTTATGAACATAGACACGAGCTCTAGGGAGGTGGTAACTGGACTGACCGCAAAACCTGATCCTAACCAAACACACTAAAGGTAGCCGGTGAACGTGCCTAAATTCCTAGACGTCTCGATGCAGCCTGAGAAACTAGCTACCCCTAGAGAGAAAGAAAGTAAGACCTGACTTGCCTCAGAGAAATAACCCCAAAGATATAGAAAGCCCCCAACAAATAATAACGGTGAGGTAAGGGGAAAATACAAACGTAGAAATGAAACAGATTCAGCAAATGAGGCCCGCTAATACTAGATAGCAGAAGACTGATAGGAAACTGTGCGGTCAGTAGAAAACCCTATTCAAAATATCCACGCTGAGAATTCAAGAACCCCCACACCAACTAACGGTGTGAGGGGAGAAACTCAGCCCCCTAGAGCTACCAGCAAGCAAGGAAATCACATATTAGCAAGCTGGACAAGGACAGATAATAAACCAAGAAACATATTGAACACTGATGATCAAAAAATGAACAAACAGAAACTTAGCTTCTCTTGAAGAGACTGATAACGAAGGACTGTAGGAGAGCTCCAAAATAGCACTGATGACATTGACGGCAGGCAACAACTGAGAGTCCAGGGGAACTAAATAGGAAACCAGCTAACAGATAACGAGACAGCTGATCAAGCCTCAGACCTGCAGAATGACACAGAGAGCCACCAGAGGGAGCCCAAAGACAGCACTCACACAGTACCAGTTGTGACCACAAGAGGGAGCCCAAAAACAGAGTTCACAACACCTCTCCATATAAAGAGTGGACATCTTCTTTTAGCAGCATTTTGACACTGTAAAAGTGCAGAGCGGCTACTCCTGATGCTGGGACTGTTTGCTGCTAGATTTTAGGTAATTAGCCAGGCTGTTCTTTATTAGTCAGATAGTTTAGCAAGCTAGTGTCCTGTGTGGCTGTGAAATCGACCTTACAGCAGATTTTATTTGTGTGCCATTACTGAGGCCCACAGACAAAGCCAGCAGGGCACATTTCATAGAAGTGTGTTGTGCACTGCTTCTATTGTGCTCCATGCACGAGTAGACCATTCTAAATCTTATTTTTTCACATGCTAAATGTGAGACAGCATGCCATATCCCACCTTGTAATTTAGTGGTGTGGTGACATTGTTCTGTGATTTGAGCTGTTGTGCATGAAAAAAAATTTTTTAGATGTTGCTACCGTGATTCACCATGCCATATCTCACCTTGTTATTATGTGGCGGTGAAATTCCACTGTCTGCATAGCTCATGCAGATAAAAAAAATTCTGTTGCTAAATGTGATACAGCCCACCATATCCCACGTTGTAATATTGTTGCGGTGAAATGAAGCTTTTCTGCAAAGCTCATGCACATTAAAAAAAAAAAGATTTCTGTTGCTAAACATGATACAGCTCGCCATATCCAACGTTGTAATTTTGTTGAGGTGAAATTAAGCTGTCTGACTATTTTATACAGTCCTCATCCAGCCCCCCCAAAATTCTTCTTTTACTAACATCATACAGTAGGGGACGTCTCACTTTGAAATTGTTTGTAGCATCTAGTTTATGTTATACAGGCCTCATCCACAGGCCAAAAAAAATTCTTCGGTTACTAACGTCATACAGTAGGGTGGACCTCACTTTAAAATTGTTGGCAGCATCTAGTTTATTTTACCCAGTCCTCATCCAGCCCCCCCCCCAAAATTCTTCTGTTACTAATGTAATACAGTAGGGGACATCTCAATTTGAAATTGTTTGTAGCATCTAGTCAATGTTATACAGGCCTCATCCACAGGCCAAAAAATATTTATTTTGTTACTAACATCATGCAGTAGGGGACATCTCACTTTGAAGTTGTTTTTAGCATCTAGTCTATGTTATACAGACCTCATCCACAGGCAAAAAAATGTTTTTGGTTACTAACATCATACAGTAGGGTGGACCTCACTTTGAAATTGTTTGGAGCATCTAGTTTATTTTATACAGTCCTCATCCAGCCCCCCAAAAAATTCTTCTGTTCGTAACATCATACAGTAGGGGACATCTAACTTTGAAATTGTTTGTAGCATCTAGTCAATTTTATACTGGCCAAAAAAAATGTCCTATGTTACTAACATCATACATTAGGTGCAATCTCACTTTTTTGACACCACAAAGGATGAACCAACTCACATAATCTGCTATTTTGCAAAAAAAACTGAGTAGAGGGAAAAAGTGCAATAATTTGATTACTACATATATGAACTTTCACACGCACAATCAACATGCGTTACTCTGGTAATCCCACTGCGCAAAAATGCAGACCAGCAGACCTCAACAACCATCAATCACATTTGCTGCTTCTTCCATCTCCTTTGTTACTGTGCCAAGTATTGTGACGCAGGTTTCTGACCGCAGAACCTCGGGTTCTTTACCTGCTCCAGTCACACTGACTGAGAGCCCACCGTCAGCTGTTACAGAAGCGGTCATGCTTGCTGATTTTGACCGATCTTAGAGAACGAGCACTCTACAACTTTCTCAATCCTCCATAACATCTCCACCTGCACCATCCTCACGGTCCAGCAGTTTGTCCATTTCACCATACTCCGCCCTTTCTTAACACTGCAGCCAGCCCACGGTCCCACAGTTGTGGTCATGTGAAACATTGTTTCCTCCTATACATGACAAAGCTAAGAGGTTGAGCTCCATTATCTCCAATCTGTTGGCCAAGGAAATTCTGCCTTTCCACCTGGTAGATACAGTTTCCAAAAGCTGATGGCAGTCGCAGTCCCCCAGTACCAGCTGTCCAGTCACCATTACTTTTTTAAGAAAGCTGTGCCTGCGCTACACCAGCATGTTGCAGACAACATCACCCATTCCTGGACTAAATCTCTGTCTGCCAGGGTGCATTTCACCACAGACACTTGCATGAGTAAGCATTAGTGATGAGCGAATATACTCATTACTCGAGATTTCCCGGGCACACTCGGGTGTCCTCCGAGTATTTTTTAGTGCTCGGAAATTTAGTTTTTATTGCAGCAGCTGAATGATTTACATCTGTTAGCCAGCATAAGTACATGTGGGGATTCCCTAGCAACCAGGCAACCCCCCCGCATGTACTTATGCTGGCTATCAGATGTAAATCATTCAGCTGTGGCAATAAAAAATAAATTTCCGAGCACTAAAAAATACTCGGAGGACACCCGAGCGTGCTCGGGAAATCTCAAGTAACGAGTATATTCGCTCATCACTAGTAAGCATGGCTAAGGGCATTACATCTTGCTGAATGGATGCTGGGTGACTCTGGTGGCTGTGGGGGCTGGCACTGCTCCACAAGTCTTGGAATCCCCAAGGTTTGCAGGACAAACCTCTATATTTCACACTTCCTCCATTGCTTCTGCCTCCTCCACCTCCTCTAGGTCCTTCACCTGCGCCTTTAACCCATGGCTTAGGCTGGTTTCACACTTGCATTGGGCAGAGCTACGGAGGGCTGCATAGTTCCTTCGTTAAGCCCCACCCACTGCTGCACCTCTTCTATTCAGCTCTGCCTACATCGGCATAAGTCCTGCGTACCTATCTTTAACATTGCGTATGCAGGCCATGCGGATGCCTCCTCATGCGTCATTTTGACGCTGCGCCGAACGCAACATGAAGACACAAAAGAGCACAGTGAGGTCAAAAATACTCTGTTGTAAAAAAATCACAGTAATCAGCAAGTGCTAGTCAAAAGATGTAAAGAAAACAGGGTATTTAGTTGATACGTTTTTTTGCAAAAAAATGTATACTAAGCTGCTCCACCAAATCGTCAAGGTATACCCTTATAGAGCAGTCCTAACTAATGTATAGAATCCCTATCTGATGTATTTAAAACCTGATCATCTGTATAGTACCTGTATAAGCAGGGTTCAGAGAACGCAACATGTTGCATTTTGTTGCAGTCGGCGCAGCGTCAAAACGATGCATGCGGAGGTATCCACATACATTCGCATGGCCTGCGTACCAAAGGTTAAGGATAGGTACGCAGGACACATGCCGATGTAGGCAGAGCTGAATGGAAGAGGTGCAGCAGTGGGCAGGGCTTAACGGAGGAACTACACAGCCCTTCGCAGCTCTGTCCAACGCAAGTGTGAAACCAGCCATAATTAGATACATGTTCCAACAGTGCAGAGCGAATACCCACCACCTCCATACTGCGCTGCCAGGGCTCACCGCAATCAGGCAGTGTTAACCCCTTCCTGACCTGTGACACAGCGTATGCGTCATGAAAGTCTGTGCCAATCCGACCTGTGACGCATATGCTGTGTCACAGAATGATCGCGGTCCTGCAGGCCGGGTGAAAGGAGGGTAACTCCAATTTCACCCGACCTACAGGAACAGGGGGAGTGGTACGTCAGCCCAGGGGGGTGACTTCATCCCCCTGTGGCTACGATCACTCTTATTGGCTGTTGAAAGTGAAACAGCCAATCAGAGCAATCGTAATATTTCAGCAATGAAAATTGATGAAATATTACAATCCAGCTATGGCTGATGCTGCAATAGCATCGGCCATGGCTGGAGACCCCGATCTCCCCCCCCCCCGCCACACTGACAGCGGCAATCTGACGCCGATGTCAGCCTTTCATACCCCTCCATTCTGTCCCTGCTGCCCTCCTCTCCCTCTCCGCCCCCCTTTCTGTCTGGCGCCCCCCCGCTGTCCGATCCCACCCCCCCATACTTACCGAGTCCTGGGGTCCCTCACGATGTCCGTCCGGCTTCCAGGATGGGTGACGCCATCTTGCAAAATGGTGGGTGCATGCGCAGTGCGCCCGCCGAATCGGCCGGCCGGCAGATTCGTTCATTCATTTTGATCACTGTGGTACATCCTATCACAGTAATCAAAATAAAAAATAGTAAATAGCCCCCCCCTTTATGACCCCCATAGGTAGGGAACATCATAAAATAAAGAAATTATACTTATTTTTATCTTTCCACTAGGGTTAGGGTTACAACTAGGGTTAGGGTTAGGGCTAGGGATAGGACTAGGGTTAGGGTTAGAACTAGGGTTAGGGTTAGAACTAGGGTTAGGGTTAGAACTAGGGTTAGGGTTAGGGCTAGGGTTAGAACTAGGGTTAGGGTTAGGGTTGTGGCTAGGGTTAGGGTTAGGGCTAGGGTTAGAACTAGGGTTAGGGTTAGGGTTGGGGCTAGGGTTAGGGCTAGGGTTAGGGATAGAACTAGGGTTAGGGTTAGGGCTAGGGTTGCAATTAGGGTTAGAATTAGGGTTAGGGTTAGAATTAGGGTTAGGGTTGCAATTGGGGTTAGGGTTAGAATTAGGGTTAGAACTAGGGTTAGGGTTAGAACTAGGGTTAGGGTTAGAACTAGGGTTAGGGTTAGATTTAGGGTTAGATTTAGGGTTAGGGTTAGAATTAGAGTTAGGCTTACAATTAGGGTTGGAATTAGGGTATGTGCACACAGTGCGGATTTGGCTGCGGATTCGCAGCAGTTTTCCGTGCGGTGTACAGTACCATGTAGACCTATGGAAAAGCAAATCTGCTGTGCTCATGGTGCTGAAAATACTGTGTGGAAACGCTGAGTTGTATTTTCCGCAGCATGTCAATTCTTTGTGCGGATTCCGCAGTGTTTTACACCTGCGCTTCAATAGGAATTCACAGGTGTAAAACCGCATGTGAAATCCGTACAAAAAACGCAGGAAATCCACGGTAAATCCGTAGGTAAAACGCAGTGCATTTTACCTGCGGATTTTTCAAAAATAGTGCGGAAAAATCCGCACACAAATCCGCAACATGGGCACATAGCCTTAGGGTTAGGGTTGGAATTAGAGTTATGGTTGGAATTAGGGTTGGGGTTGGAATTAGGGATAAGATTAGGGTTCACAGTGTGTTGGGGTTAGGGTTAGTCTTGTGGTTAGGGTTATGGTTAGGGATAAGATTAGGGTTAGCGGTGTGTTGGGGTTAGGGTTATTCTTGTGGTTAGGGTTATGGTTAGGGTTGGGATTAGGGCTAGGGGTGTGTTGGGGTTAGAGTTGTGGTTAGGGTTATGGTTAGGGTAGGGATTAGGGCTAGGGGTGTGTTGGGGTTAGAGTTGTGGTTAGGGTTATGGTTAGGGTTGGGATTAGGGTTAGGGGTATGTTGGGGTTAGTGTTTGAGTTAGAATTGAGGGGGTTTCCACTATTTAGGCACATCAGGGGGTCCCAAACGCAACATGGCGCCACCATTGATTCCATCCAATTTCACGTTCAAAAAGTCAAACAGTGCTCCCTCCCTTCTGAGCTCTGCCGTGCACCAAAAAAGTGGTTTACCCCCACATATGGGGCATCATCGTACTCAGGACAAACTGGACAACACCTTTTGGGGTCCAATTTCTCCTGTTACCCTTGTGAAAACAAAAAAATAGCGGACTAAAAAACCATTTTTGAGGAAAAAAAAAGATTTTTTATTTTCACGGCTCTACGTTATAAACTTCTGTGAAGCACTTAAGGGTTCAAAGTGCTCACCACACATCTAGAAACGTTCCTTGGGGGGTCTAGTTTCCAAAATGGGGTCACTTGTGGGTGGTTTCTTCTGTTTAGGCACATCAGGGGCTCTGCAAACGTAACATGACGCCTGCAGACCATTTAATCAAAGTCTGCATTTCAAAACGTCACTACTTCCCTTCCGAGCCCCGACGTGTGCCCAAACAGTGGTTTACCCCCACGTATGGGGTATCAGCGTACTCAGGACTACCTGAAAAACAACTTTTGGGGTCCAATTTCTCCTGTTACCCTTGAGAAAATAAAAAATAGCGGACTAAAAAAATCATTTTTGAGGAAAAAAAAGATTTTTTATTTTCACGGCTCTACGTTATAAACCTCTGTGAAGCACTTGGGGGTTCAAAGTGCTCACCACACATTTAGATAAGTTCCTTGGGGGGTCTAGTTTCCAAAATGGGGTCAATTGTGGGGGGTTTCTTTTGTTTAGGCACATCAGGGGCTCTGCAAATGCAACGTGATGCCTGCAGACCATTCCATCAAAGTCTGCATTTCAAAACGTCACTACTTCCCTTCTGAGCCCCGACGTGTGCCCAAACAGTGGTTTACCCCCACATATGGCAGTAGTGTAAGTGGAAGAAGCAATTTCTGTGAGTCCTTTGGCACTTTTATTTAGATCAGCTCATGCACCAGCACAACAGAGTCTAAGTCTTACATGTGGTGAACGATTGGAGAGGATGGTGCAGGAGTATCTAGAACTGAACATCAATACCATCAGGGAAGATTTGGACATTTTCACATTTTGGTCTTCAAAAATGGATGAGTGGCCTGAGCTCATCTCACACGCCTTGGAGATTTTATAGTGCTCGGCAGCCAGCGTTCTCTCAGAATGTGTCTTCAACATTGCTGGTGGTGTCCTGAAGGATGAGCGCAGCTGGCAGTCCCCTGAAAGTGTAGACCACCTAACTTTCATCAAGATGAACAAGTCATGGATCCAAAGACTTTTTCACCCCAATCGTAGACTGCACAGACTAGGCGATGTTGCATTTTTTCGTCTGCTGCATTATTCTCGCGTACTTGCACTCTGTGATGTCTTTAGTGTGGCTTTTATGCATGCTGTTGCTGCTGCTACGGTTTCTGCCAATAATTTTTGTAAATGTGACTCTTGGTTGGGTCTCCTTCATGCGTGCTGCCTATAGCAGTAGGCCTCCAAGACCATCAGACCTCCACTTCCTTTGAGTCAACTACCCCTTTTACTACTGTCCTTAGTTTTTTTCTGACAATGATAGACTATGAAACTGATATTTGTGCCACCAGGTAGTGGCTGAGCATGAAAGCAGGTTGAACTGTTGCATGCGGTATCAGGGTTCCCAGCACAGCAGGCTTACACCGATCCCTCATCCACCTCATCTTAATTTGAAGTTAAATTCAAAGCTGTAAATGCTGTCCCAGGCTCCGATACCTCATTTATAGCTGATTGCTGCCGTGCCATGCTACAATTTGTACTGTGGATGAATTGAGGCCACTTTCCTGGTGTCTGACCCTCATTTGATGTGTTTTGGCAGCTTTTGGGCCCATTTGAACGTGTTGTGTATGCGTTTGTTTTTGCTTCCCATTGACTTGAATGGCGTTCGGTTATGTTCGACCAATATTTGACAAATAAATCGGTGAATATTGCAAATTCAGCTATCAGAATCCGAACCAAATATTGAAATATTCACTCATCTCTATTTATGACGCACCCTCCTGGCTTTTGACCTCGTACTCCTTGACTATCCTGTCTCACAGCTTTGCCGTGAGAAGTGACTCAGCATCACACATGGCTTAATTGCTGTGATGTCTAAATGCTTACACTTTACAATAATGTCACTAACAACTGATTGTGGAATATTTAGTAGGGAACAAATTTCATGAACTGACTTTTTGCTATGGTGACCTGATATTACAGGACTACGCTCAAATTCAATGAGCTCTTTGGAGGGTTCCATGCTTTTACAAATGTTTGTAAAGGCAGACTGCATGGTGAGGGGTTAAATGAAAAAAACTAAATTCAATGATTAAAAAAGAGTGTTAACAATGGCTATGGCCATATAGAATGTATGAGGATGCTTTTGGTAGAAATCGAAGGTGCAGAATTTAGTGTTATGTTCTTGTTGTTACTGAACTTACTGATCAAGCCTAACAGTTTTAGAAAACGACAACAATACTTGCTGCACTCCTTTTGACTTTTTTCCTTAATACAACCATTGTAATCCTTAAGATCAATAAAGTTTATCCATGTCATTTATGTTAAAGTCACATTTTTTTTCTTTGCCACTGTTATGGTAAAACCAGTGTTTGTAGCAATTATTGATGATGACAAAAAAAAGCCACAACAGCCTTAATTCATAAGAGTGTTTATGCCTTCTGAACAACGTGGTTTTGATTAATTCAGGGCGAACACATGAAGACAGCTTTATTGGATTGAACTTCACAAGTTGAAATCAGTGTTTAGATATTGAAGGCATTGCTGCCTCCTGATGGAAATATCAGGAAGTGCATTTTCATTGCTATTAAAGCATGACTGCAGCATATTTTTTTAAAAACTCCTAGAGTGTTGGCACTAATGTAAGTCTCCTGCCCCTAGCAATTTACTTACCAGCCGCTGTCTTATTTTGTTATCGGTGCTGCTTCCATCATCTTCTGCAGGTTGCGACCTGCCATTCGCTCCACTGTTTGCTGGGTGATCTGAAGTCACAACTCAATGTAAGTGTATGAGCATAGCTCCCAACCGTCCCTCATTGTGCGGGACTGTCCCGGTTTTGAGCCTTTGCCCCGCTGTCCAGCACAGGACGCTCTGCTTCCCGCAGACAGGAGAAGCAGCCGACACGCCCCCTTGTGTTAAGCCATGCCCCGGGCCCTTACCTTTCCGTATGGCTGCCTGCTTTCTGCGCACAGGACCTGTGATGAGGTCACAGGAGGGGAGGAGTCAGGGGGTCACATGATCGGGACCTCCGTGGATTGCAGGATTCGGCTGTGCTGGTTGCCAACTTGCCACATGGTGCTGCAGGATGAGGTAAGTAATGCCTTGTGTGGGGTCAGGAGGTGTACAGTGTGGATGTAGCAGAGCCATGTGACTACGAAGTGTATGGAGTGGAGCCATGTGTGTACGAGGTGTATGGAGCGGAGCCGTGTGTGTATGAGGTGTATGGAGCGGAGCCGTGTGTGTATGAGGTGTATGGAGCGGAGCCGTGTGTGTACGAGGTGTATGGAGCAGAGCCGTGTTCGAGGTGTATGGAGCGGAGCCGTGTGTGTATGAGGTGTATGGAGCGGAGCCGTGTGTGTATGAGGTGTATGGAGCGGAGCCGTGTGTGTATGAGGTGCATGGTGCGGAGCCGTGTGAGTATGAGGTGTATGGAGCGGAGCCGTTTGTATACGAGGTGTATGGAGCGGAGCCGTGTGTGTATGAGGTGCATGGTGCGGAGCCGTGTGTGTGCGAGGTGTATGGAGCGGAGCCGTGTGTGTACAAGGTGTATGGAGCAGAGCCGTGTGTGTATGAGGTGTATGGAGGGGAGCCGTGTGTGTATAAGGTGTATGGAGCAGAGCCGTGTATGTATGAGGTGTATGGAGCGGAGCCGCCTGTGTATGAGGTGTATGGAGCGGAGCCGCATGTGTATGAGGTGTATGGAGCGGAGCTAAATGTGTACGAGGTGTATGGAACAGAGCCGTGTGTGTATGAGGTGTACAGAGTGGAGCCGTGTGTGTATGAGGTGTATGGAGCGGAGCTGAATGTGTACGAGGTGTATGGAGCAGAGCCGTGTGTGTATGAGGTGTATGGAGCGTTGCTGTGTGTGTGAGGTGTACGGAGCGGAGCTAAATGTGTATGAGGTGTACGGAGCGGAGCCGCGTGTGTACGAAGTGTATGGAGCGGAGCGCGTGTGTACGGAGTGGGGCCGTGTGTGCAAAGTGTATGGAGCGCAGCCGCGTGTGTAGGAGTAGCTATGTGTGGCCATTATATGGTACGAAGTATCATGTGTGGCCAATATACAGTATAGAGCATCATGTGCGGTCATTATACAGTATGGAGCATCATGTGTGGTCATTAGGGTTGAGCGAAACGGATCGTTCATTTTCATAAGTCGCCGACTATTGGCAAAGTCGGCGTCTCATGAAACCGAGCCGATCCCTGTGTGGGATCTGCCATGCGGTACGCGACTTTCACGCCAAAGTCGCGTATTAATGACGCTAAAAGCGCCATTTCTCAGCCAATGAAGGTGGACGCAGAGTGTGGGAAGCGTGATGACATAGTTCTCAGTCCCCACCATCTTAGAGGGCATTGCAGTGATTGGCTTGCTTTCTGCGGCGTCACAGGGGCTATAAAGGGGCGTTCCCGCCGACCGTCATCTTACTGCTGCTGATCTGAGCGTAGGGAGAGGTTGCTGCAGCTTCTTCGGAAGCAGGGATAGTGATAGGCAGGGTACATAAAGCTACAAACCGCTTGTGCTGTAGCGATTTCCACTGTCCAACACCACCTTTTGATTGCAGGGACAGTGGAAGCTACATTTTTTTTTCCTCAGCGCTGTAGCTCATTGGGCTGCACTAGAAGCCTCCCTGACCCTGATAGCTGCGTTGCTGTGCCTGTGTGTACGCCGCTGTGCAAACCAACTGCTTTTTTCAAAGCACAAATCCTGTTTTTCCTTCCTTTCTGCACAGCTATCTTGTGTGTTTGTCCACACTTTTGTGTGCAGCAGTCCTTTTTATAGCTGCCTGCCATACTTTTCTGAGATAACTGCAGGGAGATAAATATTGGCAAGTCTGCCTCCGTGCCATTGCTGTGTGTGGTATCTGTCTCTCATTGTGTGCCACCGAAAACACTGTGTAATACTTGGCCATTTTTATTTTTTTTTGCTAAATTCTCCCTTTTCCCCAAAAAAAATTAGTGGGAGATAAATATTGGCAAGTCTGCCTCCGTGCCATTGCTGTGTGTGGCATCTGTCTGTCATTGTGTGGCACCAAAAACACTGTGTAATACTTGGCCATTTTTTTTTGGGGGGGGGTACATTCTCCCTTTTCCCCAAAAAAAATTAGTGGGAGATAAATATTGGCAAGTCTGCCTCCGTGCCATTGCTGTGTGTGGTATCTGTCTCTCATTGTGTGCCACCAAAAACACTGTGTAATACTTGGCCATTTTTATTTTTTTTTGCTAAATTCTCCCTTTTCCCAAAAAGAATTAGTGGGAGATAAATATTGGCAAGTCTGCCTCCGTGCCATTGCTGTGTGTGGCATCTGTCTGTCATTGTGTGGCACCGAAAACACTGTGTAATACTTGGCCATTTTTTTTTTTTGGAGGGGTACATTCTCCCTTTTCCAAAAAAAAAATTAGTGGGAGATAAATATTGGCAAGTCTGCCTCCATGCCATTGCTGTGTGTGGCATCTGTCTGTCATTGTGTGGCACCGAAAACACTGTGTAATACTTGGCCCTTTTTTTTTAGGGGGGGGTACATTCTCCCTTTTCCAAAAAAAAAATTAGTGGGAGATAAATATTGGCAAGTCTGCCTCCGTGCCATTGCTGTGTGTGGTATCTGTCTCTCATTGTGTGCCACCGAAAACACTGTGTAATACTTGGCCATTTTTTTTTGGGGGGGGGGTACATTCTCCCTTTTCCAAAAAAAAAATTAGTGGGAGATAAATATTGGCAAGTCTGCCTCCGTGCCATTGCTGTGTGTGGCATCTGTCTGTCATTGTGTGGCACCGAAAACACTGTGTAATACTTGGCCATTTTTTTTGGGGGGGGGGGGTACATTCTCCCTTTTCCCCAAAAAAAATTAGTGGGAGATAAATATTGGCAAGTCTGCCTCCGTGCCATTGCTGTGTGTGGCATCTGTCTGTCATTGTGTGGCACCGAAAACACTGTGTAATACTTGGCCATTTTTTTTTTTTGGGGGGGGGTACATTCTCCCTTTTCCAAAAAAAAAATTAGTGGGAGATAAATATTGGCAAGTCTGCCTCCGTGCCATTGCTGTGTGTGGCATCTGTCTGTCATTGTGTGGCACCGAAAACACTGTGTAATACTTGGCCGTTTTTTTTGGGGGGGGGGGTACATTCTCCCTTTTCCAAAAAAAAAATTAGTGGGAGATAAATATTGGCAAGTCTGCCTCCGTGTCATTGCTGTGTGTGGTATCTGTCTCTCATTGTGTGCCACCGAAAACACTGTGTAATACTTGGCCTTTTTTTTTTTTTTAGGGTAAATTCTCCCAGAAAAAAAAAAAAAATAGTGGGAGATTAAGATTGGCATTTCTGCTTGAGTGCTGGTCCTGTGTGTGCCATCTGTCTCAAATTTTTGGGGCACAGAAAACCTAGTGTGTAACATTGGGCCTGATTTTCCTTTCAGTGTAAGGCACCTATAAAGGTATATATAAATCCTACAGAAGTTTGAGTTCACCTGATAAGTTGTTTTACAGTAACAAATAGCGTTACTTTGGTTACGTTTTGCAAACAATGAGGAAGTCTAGTGGAAGAGGTTGTGGCCGTGGGCGGTCATTGTCAGCTGGTAATGATGGTAGTGGTGGTGGAGCATCAGGTGGTCGTGGTAAAAGCAGTACAGCACCTAAGTCTCGAGTTGTTGAGCCAGGTTCGTTGTCTGGCTACACAAGGCCTCGAACGCTCTCTTTTCTGGGAGTAGGAAAACCACTTTTGACGCCGGAGCAGGAGGAACAAGTATTGGCTTTCATTGCTGACTCTGCCTCTAACTCTTTCGCCTCCTCCTCGGAAAGTGCCAAATGTCAGAGCAGTGCATCGTCAGTGGATGCTCCCGGTCAGGAACAAGTCGCTTCCTTGTGTCCTTCACTAAAAACAACAGTGAAGGATGCGTCAGTCGACACAACAGGTTACTCCATGGAGCTCTTTACACATACTGTTCCTGGGTTACACAGTGAAACAGTTAACAGGCTATGCCCATTAGAAGTTGACATGGAGTGCACAGATGCACAGCCACAGCCAGATTACTATGCTGTTCCTTTGACTCAGACCAGAACATTGCCTTCGCAGTGTACTGAGGCAGAATCAAAACCAGCGGAGACTATGGTGCTCCGTCACGAACGCAATACCACCGGCTTACACGGTGACACAGATGAAGTTGCACACAACATAGAAGAGGAGGTCATAGATGACCCAGTTGTGGACCCCGATTGGCAGCCATTGGGGGAACAGGGTGCAGGCGGCAGTAGTTCTGAAGCGGAGGAGGAGGAGCCGCAGCAGGCATCAACATCACAACAGGTTCCATCTACCGGGCCCGTATCTGGCCAAAAACGCGTGGCAAAACCTAAACCAGTTGGAGGACAGCGTGGCCATCTGGTTAAAGAAGCTCAGTCTGCAATGCCTGAAAAGGTATCCGATAGTAGAAAGAGTGCAGTCTGGCTATTTTTTTAAACAACATCCAAATGATCAGCGCAAAGTCATCTGTCAAAAATGTTCAACTACCTTAAGCAGAGGGCAGAATCTTAAAAGTCTAAATACAAGTTGCATGCATAGACATTTATCCACCATGCATTTGCAAGCCTGGACTAACTACCAAACGTCCCTAAAGGTTGCAGCACCCTCGGCCAATGAAGCTAGTCAGCAACGCTACATCCCTTCCCTCCCTGTAAGCTGACCATTTCCCACACCACCTGCAGTATCTGTGCAGCTTTCGTCGCCAGGCCAAAGCAGTCAGGGAATCACCAGGTTAGTAGTAGGAAACACTGCATGTAGGGCACCGGCAAGAATACCATCTCCAACCCTCTCTCACTCACCCATGTCCACCGGCACCACCGCTAGTTCCACGATCTCCAGCTCTCCAGTCCAGCTCACCCTACATGAGACTCTTGTTAGGAAAAGGAAGTACTCATCCTCGCATCCACGTACACAGGGTTTGAACGCCCACATTGCTAGACTAATCTCATTAGAGATGATGCCCTACCGGTTAGTTGAAAGCGAAGCTTTCAAAGCGCTGATGGACTACGCTGTACCACGCTACGAGCTACCCAGTCGGCACTTCTTTTCTAGAAAAGCCATCCCAGCCCTCCAACAGCATGTTAAAGACCGCATCGTCCATGCACTCAGGCAGTCTGTGACTACAAAGGTGCACCTGACAACAGATGCATGGACCAGTAGGCATGGCCAGGGACGTTACGTGTCCATCACGGCACACTGGGTGAATGTGGTGGATGCAGGCTCCACAGGGGACAGCAATATTGGGACAGTTCTGCCTAGCCCACGCTCAAGGAAAGAGTTGGCTGTAGGCGTTCGCCCCCCCTCCTCCTCTTCCTCCTCCTCCTGCAGAAGCAAGAACTCGTCCACAGACCTCAGTCGCACATCCACTCCATCCGCAGCTGCCACTGTTGCACACCAGGTGTGCCATTATGGGACAGCTAGTGGCAAGCGTCAGCAGGCTGTATTGGCAATGAAGTGTTTGGGCGACAACAGACACACCGCGGAAGTTCTGTCCGAGTTCTTGCAGAAAGAAACTCAGTCATGGCTGGGCACTGTACATCTTGAGGCAGGCAAGGTAGTGAGTGATAACGGAAGGAAGTTCATGGCTGCCATCTCCCTTTCCCAACTGAAACACATTCCTTGCCTGGCTCACACCTTAAACCTGGTGGTGCAGTGCTTCCTGAAAAGTTATCCGGGGTTACCCGACCTGCTCCTCAAAGTGCGCAGACTTTGCTCGCATATCCGCCATTCGCCTGTACACTCCAGCCGTATGCAGAACTATCAGTGTTCTTTGAACCTTCCTCAGCATCGCCTAATCATCGACGTTGCAACAAGGTGGAACTCCACACTGCACATGCTTCAGAGAGTGTGCGAACAGAGGCGTGCTGTTATGTATTTGTGGGAGGATACACGGGCAGGCAGTTGGATGGCAGACATGGAGTTGTCAGGTGTGCAGTGGTCGAAGCTACAAGACCTGTGTCAAGTCCTTCAGTGTTTTGAGGAATGCACACGGCTGGTTAGTGCAGACAACGCAATAATAAGCATGAGCATCCCCCTAATGCGTCTGCTGATGCAAAGTTTGACGCACATAAAGGAGCAGGCGTCTGCAGCCGAGGAAGAGGAAAGCCTGGATGACAGTCAGCCATTGTCTGGTCAGGGCCGTGTAGAGGACGCGGTAGCGGGTGAAGAGGAGGAGGAGGATGATGGGGATGAGTACTTTTTTACTGAGGAAGCTTCTCCTGGGCAAACAGAAATTAGTGGCGTTGCAAGACCGGGTTCTGTTTTTGTAAGGGAGACAAGTGATGTAGATTTGCCTGTAACTGCCCCTCAAACCAGCACAATCGCAGATTTGCCAACTGGAACTTTTGCCCACATGGCGGATTATGCCTTACGTATCCTCAAAAAGGACCCACGCATTACTAAAATGATGAGCGATGACGATTACTGGTTGGCCTGCATCCTTGACCCTCGCTATAAAGGCAAATTGCAAAATATTATGCCACATGAGAACCTCGAACAAATATTAGCAACCAAACAAGCTGCTCTTGTAGACCGTTTGATTCAGGCATTCCCAGCACACAGCGCCGGTGATGGTTCTCACACGAGCTGCAGGGGGCTACAGGGCAGAGGTGTTAGAGGTGCACAGATCAGAAGTGGCGTTGGACAGAGGGGTTTTCTGACCAGGTTGTGGAGTGATTTCGCAATGACCGCAGACAGGACAGGTACTGCAGCATCTATTCAAAGTGACAGGAGACAACATTTGTTCAGTATGGTTACTAACTATTTTTCAGCCCTTATTGATGTTCTCCCTCAACCGTCATTCCCATTTGATTACTGGGCATCCAAATTAGACACCTGGCCTGAATTGGCAGAATATGCGTTGCAGGAGCTTGCTTGCCCAGCAGCTAGTGTGCTATCAGAAAGAGTATTCAGTGCTGCTGGTTCAATATTAACCGAAAAAAGGACTCGTCTGGCTACCCAAAATGTGGATGATCTCACCTTCATTAAAATGAACCACTCCTGGATTTCAAATTATTTTGCCCCACCTTTCCCGGCTGACACCTAGCTTTCCTATAAAAAGGTCTCGCTTGTGGACTGGTCTTACTGAGTGTTAAAATCTCTTAATTTGCAGCAGCTGTTTGACCAGCATACGACATGTTTACACCTCCCCCAATGGGAAAACTCCCCCCACGGGGCCGTTGTCTCACTCTCGACACTTGGCGCAAGCACCCGTTAGTTACAGTGCTGTTTGTCAGAAGAGGTGGGTGTGCTCGCTTTTGGTCGACGGCACTGCCACTGGGTCCCTCATAGTACCATGTAGTGTCTCTGGCGGTGGTGGTGCGCACCCAACGTCAGACACACCGTTGTAACATGAGGGGCCCTGGGGCGGTACCGCCGGCCACAAGAGAGTCCCCCCCCCCAGCTGAAACTGTGCTCTACCACGTGCCAAATTATCTCGCACAGCTCCACCAATGTTTAGTCTATGCGCTGACATCATTCAATGCCTGGCACTGACAATCAATACCAATTTGTTGACATCTATGATGATAGTTACAGTAGTCTGGGTCAGTGTCCTATATTGACACCAGTAAATACTAATTTACTGCCAAATTACTTTGTCATAAACTCTGCAGATGAGCCCACCCCTGTACCTAAGCATGCCACCCTTTTTTTTATTTATAGTTGTTTTGCGAGACATTAACATCTATTTATTTTTTGGGAGTACTAACTGTGTCAGACACTTCTTGCAATACTCCTCCACTGACCACAATGCTGCCTGCCTGTGTATCCATGTAACCGATTTAAAACTGCCATGCCTGCCTATTGTTTGTTATTTTAGGCCTTTGATAGCCTGTCTGCAGCCCCTACTTGCAATACTCCTCCACTGACCACAATGCTGCCTGCCTGTGTATCCATGTAACCGATTTAAAACTGCCATGCCTGCCTATTGTTTGTTATTTTAGGCCTTTGATAGCCTGTCTGCGGCCCCTACTTGCAATACTCCTCCACTGACCACAATGCTGCCTGCCTGTGTATCCATGTAACCGATTTAAAACTGCCATGCCTGCCTATTGTTTGTTATTTTAGGCCTTTGATAGCCTGTCTGCGGCCCCTACTTGCAATACTCCTCCACTGACCACAATGCTGCCTGGAGTGCCTGCCTGTGTATCCATGTAACCGATTTAAAACTGCCATGCCTGCCTATTGTTTGTTATTTTAGGCCTTTGATAGCCTGTCTGCGGCCCCTACTTGCAATACTCCTCCACTGACCACAATGCTGCCTGCCTGTGTATCCATGTAACCGATTTAAAACTGCCATGCCTGCCTATTGTTTGTTATTTTAGGCCTTTGATAGCCTGTCTGCGGCCCCTACTTGCAATACTCCTCCACTGACCACAATGCTGCCTGGAGTGCCTGCCTGTGTATCCATGTAACCGATTTAAAACTGCCATGCCTGCCTATTGTTTGTTATTTTAGGCCTTTGATAGCCTGTCTGCGGCCCCTACTTGCAATACTCCTCCACTGACCACAATGCTGCCTGGAGTGCCTGCCTGTGTATCCATGTAACCGATTTAAAACTGCCATGCCTGCCTATTGTTTGTTATTTTAGGCCTTTGATAGCCTGTCTGCGGCCCCTACTTGCAATACTCCTCCACTGACCACAATGCTGCCTGGAGTGCCTGCCTGTGTATCCATGTCACCGATTTTAAACTGCCATGCCTGCCTATTGTTTGTTATTTTAGGCCTTTGATAGCCTGTCTGCGGCCCCTACTTGCAATACTCCTCCACTGACCACAATGCTGCCTGGAGTGCCTGCCTGTGTATCCATGTAACCGATTTAAAACTGCCATGCCTGCCTATTGTTTGTTATTTTAGGCCTTTGATAGCCTGTCTGCGGCCCCTACTTGCAATACTCCTCCACTGACCACAATGCTGCCTGGAGTGCCTGCCTGTGTATCCATGTAACCGATTTTAAACTGCCATGCCTGCCTATTGTTTGTTATTTTAGGCCTTTGATAGCCTGTCTGCAGCCCCTACTTGCAATACTCCTCCACTGACCACAATGCTGCCTGGAGTGCCTGCCTGTGTATCCATGTAACCGATTTTAAACTGCCATGCCTGCCTATTGTTTGTTATTTTAGGCCTTTGATAGCCTGTCTGCGGCCCCTACTTGCAATACTCCTCCACTGACCACAATGCTGCCTGGAGTGCCTGCCTGTGTATCCATGTAACCGATTTTAAACTGCCATGCCTGCCTATTGTTTGTTATTTTAGGCCTTTGATAGCCTGTCTGCGGCCCCTACTTGCAATACTCCTCCACTGACCACAATGCTGCCTGCCTGTGTATCCATGTAACCGATTTAAAACTGCCATGCCTGCCTATTGTTTGTTATTTTAGGCCTTTGATAGCCTGTCTGCGGCCCCTACTTGCAATACTCCTCCACTGACCACAATGCTGCCTGGAGTGCCTGCCTGTGTATCCATGTAACCGATTTAAAACTGCCATGCCTGCCTATTGTTTGTTATTTTAGGCCTTTGATAGCCTGTCTGCGGCCCCTACTTGCAATACTCCTCCACTGACCACAATGCTGCCTGCCTGTGTATCCATGTAACCGATTTTAAACTGCCATGCCTGCCTATTGTTTGTTATTTTAGGCCTTTGTTAGCCTGTCTGCGGCCCCTACTTGCAATACTCCTCCACTGACCACACCAATGCTGCCCGTGTACCCCTGGAACCTATTTAAAAGTTCATAGAGCCTAGTTATATATTTTATTTACTATTAATAAGGCCATGATGGACTACGCTGTATCACGCTACAAGCTAACCAGTCAACACTTCTTTTGCGAGAAAAGCCATCCCAACCCTCCACCAGCATGTAAAAGACCGCATTGTCCATGCACTCTGGCAATTTGTGAGTAAAAAGGTGCACCTGACAACAGACGCATGGACCTGTAGGCATGGCCACGGAAGATTACGTGTCCATTAAGGCGCAATGGGTTAATGTGGTGGATGCATGGTCCACAGGGGACAGCCTACTAAGTCTGTCTGCAGTCCCTAATTCAAATTGTCCTCCACTGTCTAAATCGGAGCTTCCACCTTCTGGCTTTCGGCCTATAGTATCAGAAATTAAACTGCATTTGGCCTTCAACTTTGGTTACGGCCTACTAACGGTGTCTGCCCCTCCCTGGTGTTTGTCCTCAACTGAATAAAGCTGAGCTTCAACCTTCTGGCTCTCATTAAGTGCTGTGTTTTTAAAAATTGGTGGTTAGGGCCTACTAACGGTGTCTGCCCCTCCGTGGTGTTTGCCCTCAACTGAATAAAGCTGAGCTTCCACCTTCTGGCTTTCGTCCTATAGTATCAGATATTAAACTGCATTTGGCCTTCAACTTTGGTTAGGGCCTACTAATGGTGTCTGCCCCTCCCTGGTGTTTGTCCTCAACTGAATAAAGCTGAGCTTCAACCTTCTGGCTCTCATTAAGTGCTGTGTTTTTAAAAATTGGTGGTTAGGGCCTAATAACGGTGTCTGCCCCTGCCTGGTGTTTGTCCTCAACTGAATAAAGCTGAGCTTCAACCTTCTGGCTCTCATTAAGTGCTGTGTTTTTAAAAATTGGTGGTTAGGGCCTACTAACGGTGTCTGCCCCTCCCTGGTGTTTGCCCTCAACTGAATAAAGCTGAGCTTCCACCTTCTGGCTTTCGGCCTATAGTATCAGATATTAAACTGCATTTGGCCTTCAACTTTGGTTACGGCCTACTAACGGTGTCTGCCCCTCCCTGGTGTTTGTCCTCAACTGAATAAAGCTGAGCTTCAACCTTCTGGCTCTCATTAAGTGCTGTGTTTTTAAAAATTGGTGGTTAGGGCCTACTAACGGTGTCTGCCCCTCCCTGGTGTTTGCCCTCAACTGAATAAAGCTGAGCTTCAGTCTTAGGCTTTTGGCCTAAAGTATCAGATATTAAACTGCATTTGGCCTATTAGTGTGTTTGGGCCCTTAAAACAGTGTCTGCTGCTCCTGGGTTTGCTACTCCACTGAACAAAGCAATGCTGCCTGTTTAGTCCTGTTACCAATTTTGAACTGCATGTAGCCTACTTTATTCTTTGGCCCTATATCTGTTTCCTCCTCATCCTGCCCATTGCCCAGCCACTGCTAGATGAGTCTGCTGGTACATTGACCTAGACCACTACATTCCCCTTGCACTCTACACAGCCAGAATCTGACCCTGCTGAAAGTAAGGTTCCCCTTCCTGCATGTTATACCACCTTACACAGGGACAAAGAGGAAGGTGCAGATGAAAGTGCAGGTTCCTTCATCAGGTGGGGGGGGCATACTCGTTGGCGACGTCACTGGCACAGGGCCCCTCAGAGTACGCAAAAGTGTCGCTGCTGGTGGGAGGCGCCCCCACCGTGCAAACACACCGCTGTACTTTGAGGGGCCCTGTGCCAGTGCCAATGCCAACGAGTGGGCCCCCCCGCTTGCTTAGGATCACAGCACTTGCAAACTTGACATACTTACCTCTCACTGCTCCACTGCCGTGACGTAGTCCACGTTTCCTGGGCCCACTAAAACCTTGAACCAGCCCTACCCCCCACAACTTTTGCCAAAAGACCCCCAATTTCCAATGCCCAACTATTATTATAAAGTTAATTAAGATTGACAAGCTTCAGACAACAAGAATGGATGTTTTTGGCATTAAAATGGGCACTGTAGGTGTTTTCCTGGCCTCCACTCACTGCCGACTATGCTTCCCCATTGACTTGCATTGGGTTTCGTGTTTCGGTCGATCCCCGACTTTTAGCGATAATCGGCCGACTGCACTCGACTCGACTCTGGACAAAGTCGGGTTTCACAAAACCCGACTCGATCTTTAAAAAATGAAAGTCGCTCAACCCTAGTGGTCATTATACAGAATGGAGCATCATGTGGGGCCATTATACAGTATGGAGCATCATGTGCGGTCATTATACAGTATTGAGCATCATGTGGGGTCATTATACAGTATGGAGAATCATGTGCGGTCATTACAGTATGGAGCATCATGTGCAGTCATTATACAGTATGGAGCATCATATGCAGCCAGTATACAGTATGGAGCATCATGTGTTGTCATTATACAGTATGGAGAATCATGTGGGGTCATTATACAGTATGGAGCATCATGTGCAGTCATTATACAGTATGGAGCATCATGTGCGGTCATTATACAGTATGGAGCATCATGTGCGGTCATTATACAGTATGGAGAATCATGTGTGGTCATTATACAGTATGGAGCTTCATGTGTGGTCATTATACAGTATGGAGCATCATGTGTGGTCATTTTACAGTATGGAGCACTGTGTGGCCATTATACAGTATGGAGAATCATGTGCAGCCAATATACAGTATGGAGCATTATGTGCAGTCATTATACAGTATGGAGCATCATGTGCAGTCATTATACAGTATGGAGCATCATGTGTGGCCATTATACAGTATGGAGCACTGTGTGGCCATATTTTTTTTTTATAATTATTGTATATGAAAGTGTGATCAGCAGTGCTAAATGAGTGTGGTTGGGACGTGGATATGGGTGTGACTAATTATGAATGGGTGTGGTCAGAGGCATGGCCTAAAATTTGCCACAAACTTTGTCCCTCTTTCCCATATTCAAAAGTTGGCAGGTATGGTATGAGAGCCAGAATGAGGCTCTCATACACTTACATTGAGAGTTTGTGACCATGACCTCTGACTTCCGATTGCGGTCACGATATTTCAGATCCGGACTGGAGCACTGCCAGTAACAGCTGAAGACAGTGGCTGGTAAGGGTCAGGAGAACTTAAGATTAGTAGCACCACTCTAGCACTGAAATAAAAAAAATGCTGGAGTGGTGAACTAAAGGGGTACTTCGGGGAGATAATTTTTTGTTCTGTGCCTGCCCTCAAGCTATAAAAATTAGATGCTCAGTGCACTTCTACAGGGTGGGCCATGTATATGGATACACCTAAATAAAATGGGAATGGTTGGTGATATCAACTTCCGGTTTGTGGCACATTAGTATATGGGAGGGGGAAAACTTTTCAATGACCATGGTGGCCATTTTGAAGTCGGCCATTTTGGATCCAACTTTTATTTTTTCCAATGAGAAGAGGGTCATGTGACATCAAACTTATTGAGACTTTCACAAGAAAAACAATGGCGTGCTTGGTTTTAACGTAACTTTATTTTTTCATGAGTTATTTACAAATTTTTCTGTTTACAGCCATTGACATGTCGCAGAGGTTAACACTTGAGGAGCAGATAGAAATTGTGATGTCTGGTGAACGCAGTACCTGGGTCATTGCAGCAGATTTCAATGCAAGACACACTACGCAAGAAAACTGTCACCATTCCCATTTTATTTAGGTGTATCCATATAAATGGCCCACCAAAAAAAGTTTGCCTCATCACTGAACATAATGTTCTGTTTAAACTGAGGGTCCTGTTCCAATTTTTGTTTTGCCCATTCTGCAAATTCAGTGCGCCGATCTGGCATCAGTCGGACATCCCTTCGGCGGATATTATCTACTCACAAATGGCACCCTTCCAAAATCCAGCTGCTGCAGCGTCTCAACGAGGATGACCAAGATCGGCGCACTGAATTTGCAGAATAGAAAAAAACAAATATTGGAACTGGACCCTCAGATGGTGTGTGTAGTTTCCAATATGGGGTGAATTGTGCATGGTTTCCACTGTTTATGCACATCAGGGGTTCTGCAAACATGACATGGCGTACGTTATCTATTCCAACCAATTTAGCGTTCCAAAAGTCAAATTGTGCTCCTTCCCTTCAGAGTCCAGTTGCACGCCCAAACAGTAGCGTTCCAGTACATATCTGATATTCGTGTACTCAGGAGAAATAGCACAGCAAATTGTACAGTCCCTTTTCCATGTTACAATCATGAAAATGCAAAATGTGGGGCTAAAGAGACATTTTTATGGGAAAATAACATTTTCATTTTTTTTTTTCTTCCAAATTAATTTCTATATTTCATCCGAAGGGTTAATAAACGTCTTGAATGTAGATTTGAGCACTTTGAGATGTAGTGTTTTTAAAACTGTGTCACTTTGGGGTATTTTTTGTTATACAAGATCCTCAAAGTCACTGCAATTGTGATGTGGTTGTCACTGACAAAGTACAATGTGTCACGAAATATCAGAATCACTGGGATACGTTGAAGTGTTCCAGAGATACCATCTCAAAGATTGGTCAGAATTGTAACATTTGGTCTGGTCAGGAAGGTAAAAACAAGCTGGGGGTAAAGGGGTTAAGGTTTTGTGATGGAGAGATGGATAGATTGAAATATTTTCATCCTACACAATTGTCCTCAAGTGGATGGAATATCTGATCACATAGATGAGAAGAACAATAGTCAGAACAGCTGCGACTATGCTCTGAAGTGGAGAGAGACCACTAAAGTATAGATTGCCTCTCCACTAACTAGAGCAATGATGCTGTTTCTTTTAGCAAAGTATAAAGGCATAGGGGTTAGAAATCTTCCCAAACTACAAAATATTCCGGTAGGTCAAAAGGTCCAAGGGGAATGGAATCTTTGACTGAACACTGTCAGGGACAAGGAGCGAAATGGGAATTTTGGGGTCCAATCATTTCTACTTAGCTCCTGGTTTGTATATTGTTCTGTGCACAGCATCTATCCCTTGCACCCGATACTGTAGTTCTAGGGTCACCACCATCAGAACGATGATTACACACAACAGAACCAAGCCTGCATTTTACTTACCTGTGATACTAATACGAATAGTACCCATAATAAACAATAATAATAAAATACCCATAAATTATAGCATCAGTATCTCCTTCTCCATATTATTACATATGTAGATTCCTCCAAAACCTGCCGCACCATCAGCGCAGCTAGAAACGCTTCATTATTCAGTACGTCTTGCACGTCTTTGTGAACAGTTTACTTCTCAGCTCCACATTTTTATGGTTTTTGCTGCCAATCCACAGTAAAATCTGAAAAAAATCCCATACATAAACTAAGGCTTAAAAGGTTTATTTTAGATATTATCAATGGTATAAAACTGCAAAGTGCTTGTAAAAATAAAAATAAAAAAAAATCCTCTTTGTTCCAAGAATGAAGGGATTTTTAAAATGAAAGATTACTGCTTGTTGCCCAAGTTACCGTCCACTGCTGCAGTTTATCAGACACGGCTTGTATCGTAGATATGGAGTGTAGCACTTACAAGCCATTTACTATACAGATTGCAAGTGCTGCTCTAAAGTTGGCCAGATTCAGTGTTCACTGTGCTCCTCTGATGCTGCAGGGGTAAAACGGCGTCATCCTTCCACAAAGAGCGCAGTTTGGGTCAACGGTGCAATCATCCTGCTGGTCTGAACAGTCAATCAGTGCCATGATTGTAGAAAAATCCTTTACCGTAACCCTCCAGTCTGACAAAATCTGTTGGGAATTTTAGGCTCTAGTATATATGAAGGATACATGTGAATGAGAGAGGGCGCGGAGGAGGGCAACCAAGTTTATTAATCTAATGAGTGGACTACAACACCAAGACAGGTCATCAAGCTTGTTATTCAGTTTGGAGAAATGGTGGCTTAGGGGGCGATCGTATTACTATGTACAAATATATGAAGGAACAGTACAGAGATCTTTCTAATGATCATTTTACACCTAGGCCTTGACAGAGACAAGGGGGCATTCTCTAGGTCTAGAGGGAAAAAAAAAAAGTATGATCAGATTATGATTTTTTACAGTACAAGCAATAGGTCTATGAAACTATGCCACGGTGTGTTGTAAGGTCAATAGACAAGTTCAAGGGGTGTCTGGATGCATTTCTTTAAAAAAATCTAATATTTCAGGTTATGGCCTCCCAATGCTACGACTGGATGTTGTTCCAAGGTACTAGTTTAATGTGATGTATATGAAGTCAGGAAGGAAGTTTGCTCCTAATGCAGGGAGATCAAGATCTGCCCCACAGGGTTTTTGCCTTCTTCTGGATCAACATGTTAGGTTATAGGTTAATCTAGACCATTTTAGAGTTAAAAGATGACATCAGTATATTCAATGGGGATTTGAACAGCCCCTTTACTTGAATACCATAAACTACTTTAAAATCTATAAGCCACAAAGATGTCAAATATCTATCTTGATTTCAAGAATTACATGTTAAACCAGTTTACAAGTCTGAATCCGTCTTTTACGCCCACATCACCGATCAGAATTCCCATGACATAATGACAAGTGTTCAGTGCAAAATTCCTTTAATTGTCCACAAGTTCTTCTAGTCTGGCACAAGAGTGTAAAATAATTCAGATATCTCCCTGATGGCAATATAATTATACTATTATCATATTCTTTATTGCCTTCCTACTGTTTCTCTCCTTTTATAAAAGGTACATATTATATGACTCATGAATTCTGTGAATGTCAAATACTTTACTCGGTTCCTTAAATGAAAACTTCCATGAAGATACTGTAGCTTCATGAGTTTAGGATTAGTGATGAGCGAATATACTCGTTACTCTAGATTTCCCGAGCACGCTCGGGGGTCCTCCAAGTATTTTTTAGTGCTCGGAGATTTAGTTTTCAGCGCCGCAGCTGAATGATTTACATCTGTTAGCCAGCTTCATTACATGTGGGGATTCCCTAGCAACCAGGCAACCCCCACATGTACTTATGCTGGCTAACAGATGTAAATCATTCAGCTGCGGCAAGAAAAACTAAATCTCCGAGCACTAAAAAATACTCGGAGGACACCCGAGCGTGCTCGGGAAATCTCGAGTAACGAGTATATTCGCTCATCACTATTTAGGATTTATTTGGAGAACAGCTTTTCCATTTTCTTCTATAATATTGCAGCTCTTTAAGGATGTTATACTACAGTATGATGGGATATGGTCGTGTCTGTTCAGCTGGTGTGGTATTTCAGTGAGAATGAGGGCAATATGCAGCCATGTGAGCTGGGGGACTATCACCAAGAATGAATGTATGGATGCCCATTCGTTAATTTACATTTTTGGTGCAACAGTATGCTCCATTATGGATCAGAGGCATTTTTCATGTAGATCTGGGCTTAGGACAGGTTTTTTTTTGGTACTTTGTATATTTCATTTTATGGCATTTTTATTCTCATTGGTAGACTATTAGTTTCAGTAGACGCCCCAAAGTGCATGCCACAAAATCTTGCTTAAAAGTGTGTTTTAAGAATCTGGAGTCACCATTTAATAATCTGGCCAAGAGCTCATGAAGAAAATGATGCATCTCTGTGATGTGATCTGTGTAACATTAACTCATCACATTCAGCCTCTTATTACAGACCGATAATATGGAAAGGTGACTAAAAGTATCAAAATGAGCATTGCGTGAGGTCATTTTAACCCCTTTTTATAACTTAGGCCAGAGGTGGGGAATAATTTTTCTGCCTAAGACGATTTGGATATTTATACCATCCCTCGGGGGCTGTACAAATCATGCACCAACTCCGCCCACGAAGTACGTCCTGACGCTGGCGCTTGTGTCAGGACATAATCTTTCATTGCACGCACCTTAACGTTCAGTATGAACACTGTGGGCCAGCTGCCAGCCCAAGTAATGATCCTGTGGCCGGATCAAAGGTCACAGAGGGTCATAAGACAAGGAGGCATTACATTTTTCCACAAAAGGTTAAAATATTAAAAAGATTGTACTCAATTTAAAAAAAAAAAAAACAAAACAGTTTTTTTCTACCAGAAACAGCACAAGTCTGGGTTATGTCTGCCACATCTTATCTCCACAGAGATGCCCTGCAATACCCGACTCCAACCATGGACTGGTGAGGCGCTGTTCCAGTAGAACGAAGGGAACGTTCTTTATGCATTATGCTTGACCACTAGGGAAGTCTGAACTAGACCTCATTATTGCTTGTATTAGTAGCTGTACAGAAACAATCAAACCAGATCTTCATTTGTAACATTTATTTTAGGAAATACATTTTAAAACACATCTTTATTATTTATACAAAAAAAAGACTAGTTATCATAATGCATATAAATCAAATAAAAGGCCACTTTAGGAAGTCTTGGATCTTTTTAGCCCTAAATAAAAAAGCAAAAAAAATTAACCAAAACAAACAAACAAACAAAAAAAAACCATTTAGTTTCCTCTTAAAGGACAGTACAACAACATCACAGACAGGGTGGCATCTTTTCAAGTGCATCAAGCATCCTGCCTCTTCATACCTTTATCCTTAGTATGTGAAATATATATCTTTCCATTGATATAGTATTTTTTATTTGCTAAAATATAGCAACTCAACAAAAAAAAAAAATTTAATATATTTTTATAGTTTTTTTTTTGTTTAATCGAATGCAGCTTAGCGAGTAAAAGGCTTTTTTAGAAAGGGATAAATTGGAAATCATTACAGGAAATGACAATTCACAAATGACCGGGTGGAAAAAAAAAAAAAGTTAAATACACAAGAGACAATTTATTTTCCGCTCATTTGGTAGGGAGCACATTAGTTTTCCACTCAGTGTAATAATTTTCCATTACTTCCAGCAATAAAGTTGTGAAAATAGGGTGGGGGATTATAAAGGGGGTCCAAAAGTGAAATCAGACAAACATAAGTTAAAAAGAAAAAAAAAAGGGAGTGGAATGTAACGAAAGAAAAAAAAGATGCAAATTGAGATAAATAAGTGAAGCATAAAATTTTGGTAGGGGGGCAACTACCCCCCACTGAGAAGAGCGTTAATAGACGATTAATAACCTGGAAAGGGAGGAACTGCAAGGAATTCAGCAATACATAGAAAACATCTAATAGTCTAAGGCCTTGTACACCATTTAATGAACATTCTCGTCTCCATCTTCGTTCCCTGCCTCCCATTCTTCCTTACAGGTGTAATAAATACTGTATCTAACCTATAGTTCAGCGGGATGCAACACTTTCACATTCGTGGTTAACCTTCGGCACATAGGAATTTGGCAATTTATATGGAAGGTAACTAGGAAATCCCTCGCACCTTCTCTTAGGTGATGGGGGTCCACTGTCAGAGAAGGCTCCACATATCCACAGTTTCCTATTCCTACTAAAAAGTGGCTATGATGTATTACCATGGGCCAATGACTGGCCTCACCATACCCACCCTATTAAATTGTGGCATCACTATTCCCTAGTCCCCCAAATCCTATAAATGCATCATTACCTTCTTATTTTTATGGCACATCCTTGCAGATCAAAGACCAGGTCAAAAAGGAAGGGGTCTCTGAAAATTAATGGGCTAGCCTTCCCAATTTTCCTTCCCAAAGATCCCTCCCACTAAATGTCACGGGAGCAGAAAACACATGAAAGGAAAACTGAAAGACAGGATGGATCAATAAGGGGAGCGCTAGGCCTGGGCATTACATCTCGTTGGAGGAGTAGTCTTTTTCTGCCGTGCCATTGGACAGTATGTTTCCTTCTTGGAGCCGCTTGACACGGTATGCCTCAAAGTGAATACTGCTTGTGATGTCTTTGATATTCTGCATGTGCGTCCTGCAAGAGATGAAATACATTATGAAATTATATACAGAGAATATTGAATTCTTCCAGTCTATCAGAAGTGGAGGAGAGCAAGTAGCTCACAGCTATAGCCGGATACGCAACCGTGCGGGCAAATATCACCGGAGAAATGCGTGACATCAGAGGAAGGGAGGAAGGAAGCTATGGGTGTAAATCAGCTCTACACAGGGAACAACTATTGTTCCTAGTGAGACGAGAAGATGTCATTCACTACAGTTTGGTCGGATAAAAATTCAACAGGAAACGGCAATTCAACCGAAATATTCAGCACTTCTCTATCATAAAAGTAGGTCGTAGAAACCATGAGGGGGAAATTAATTAAGAGTCTCAATGGCAAACCACATCGCATCGTGACATAGATTAACAATAGAGAAAACATGGCTCTTTATTAAATACCATAAAGAGTTAAAACGGGGAGCATCACTGTTCTGGATAGTGGGAATCAAGAATGATGAAAAGGCAACCTACAGCTTAGTGGGGTCTATAAACATTCAATGTGTACATGAATTATATAAAGCTTGAAGGAGTTCTCTTATGATTAACATTTATCGCAATCTACTTTTGCTAGATGGCGGTCCCCAGTGACTGCAGGCACACATGGCTGTGGCATGGAGTGGCAGCTGGGCTTGTTTCCTGCTCCTCATTCTAACAAGTGGTGGGGGTCCCAGTGGTTGCATTCACACTAATCCAATATTTTGGATCTAACCGCCACATTCTTTGGTTTTCTCCTGCAATATGATGCCGGTTGTGTTTTTGACAAAGGGAATTAAGACTGTAAACCCCATTGGGTGCAGAGGGTAATGTTAAATAACAAAAGACTGACCGTCCCTTCCAAACAAAACACTGGTGTGTACAGGTGCATACTAAGAGTAGCCATCTCCATACATGAAATATATGAAGTTTGAATTACATTACTGCTCTAGAAAATAGGAAAAAACGGAGATACTTAGTACATAATTTGGCCAATTCATGTGTGCCCAGCAGCCACGGCAAGGAAACCTTCTTTGCTGGTAACCTTATCTAATGTGACTCCTAATGGGCTGATAGCCTACATTTATATGGGTAGGTAGGCTTCTGCTGTAATTAAAACCGCCATGGGCTCAGTCAGAGAGCCAATACACAAATACCAAAAGACCGGCTGTACCTTCCAAACAGAAAACTGATGTGTACAGGTGCAAACTAATAGTTATCACCATGCATAACAAAGTTGCAATCTGTAGTGCTATAGCATGCAAAAATGAAATAGGCTCTCTGACTGAGCAGTCCATCCATCAGCCCATGGCTGTTTTAATTACAGCAGGATCCCATCTATCTAACCGTATAAATGTAGGCCATCAGCCATGAGAGGAGTCACATAAGAATAGGTTCGCAGCAAAGAAGGTCACCTTGCCATAGCTGCCGGGCATGCATGAATTGACCAAATTATGTGCTAAGTAGCTTTGTTTTTTCCTGTTTTTAGAGTAGTCAGCAATTCAAGTTTCATGTTTACATGCTATAGCACTACATAGTGTAGCTTTGTTCGTTATGTACTTATATGAAGCACACCAACACTGCCAAGATTGAGCGTGTGGCAGCCTTTAACGATGATCTGTCACTTACTATAAGGCTGCCCTCACACTAGCAGTATTTGGTCAGTATTTTACATCAGTATTTGTAAGCCAAAACCAGGAGTGGAACAAATAGAGGAAAAGTATAATAGAAACCTATGCACCACTTCTGTATTTATCACCCACTCCTGGTTTTGGCTTACAAATACTGATGTAAAATACTGACCAAATACTGCTAGTGTGACGGCAGCCTAAATGTGTATTTTACTTACCTGGTGTACAAGCCGCTGTCCTCCCGAACCTGGCACTGCCTTACGTTTCTTCATGTGCCTGTCTGTTCCTACGGTATGCATGGCCCGCTCTTTCTTGTATGTAAATCTAGTCTAAGAGTATGTGCACGAGCTGCGGATTTTGCTGTGGATCTGCAGCGGATTGGTCTCTGCGGATCTGCAGCTGTTTTCCATGAGTTTACCGTACCATGTAAACCTATGGAAAACAAAATCCGCAGTGCACATGCTGTGGAGAAAAACGCGCGGAATCGCTGCGTTGTTTATTCCGCAGCATGTCAATTCTTTGTGCAGATTCCGCAGCGGTTTACAACTGCTCCGCAATAGGAATCCGCAGGTGTAAAACCGCAGGTGGAATCCGCACAAAAACCGCCGTAAATCCGCAGTGCAGTTTACCTGCGGATTTACCAAAATCAGTCCGGAAAAATCCGCAGAGTAATCAGCAGCGTGTGCACATAGCCTCATTAGCAAGGTAGGGGTTGTCCTCCCACCTTAAGAGTCTTTGAGGAGCACGCCCAGTTGCCAAAAAAGACTAGCTATACCTATTTATCTATAGATGGATAAAAGAGGAAGCCATCTTAGGAATGGAGAGGTGCAGAAACAAGAAAAAAACAGGAGAACAGCAGCATTTACCCAAGTTTCAATGACAATTTTTGGGTAGTTTTAAATCAAACCATAAGAGACCCCAAAGTCTATCATTTCTATGCATGGTACCTTGGAACACTCACCTGATCAGAAGATCTCGCAGGCAGGCAAATTCACAATGAGCTATGTTTTCAACTAAAAAAAAAAAAAAAAAAAAAAAAAATTGGTTACTACAATTTGTGCAGCACATGTGAGTTGCAAAATTACAAAGCATATGGACACAAAGTAAAATTCCAGTAAGATTCTATAACTAATCTCCACACACAGCAGTGCCAACATTGTTGCAAACATCTGTGCATAATGAGCTATGGACAAGGACTAATGCTAGATTAGGAGATTTTACAGATCATTAAAAATCAAAAGGGGAATATTTTCCAAATATGTTCATGTTTGCAAAACAATTTTTACTGAAAATATATAACACGTTGCAATTATAACCACTAGGTGGCAGCAATGGACCACATGTAAAACTACAACACAAAACCCCCATAAAGCCTAAGAAAGCCTGCAGCACAGGAGAAGCCGAAAACCAACAAAACAAACAGTCTGAGACACAACTTTGTGAGGTGTTCACAAAAAAGAAAATAAATAAGACTTCTGTCCTCTGGTTCTAGTTAGTAAAATGCATATAGGACTGTTCAGGTTTAACACCGTTACACCGTGCTCAGTTTTGGACACGCTGCTTGTCTGAAGCCAAAAAACAACGTGAGCCTGCAGGGTGGAAAGAGGGGGTGGTGGGAGGAGAGGGGTGCGTAAGTAACCTCGATCTGAATTGAAAAGTACAGACGTGGCAGGAGATGCAAGCCACAGATCATGTGTTAGGCTGGTTACTGCGAATACAAGAGTCACAGCCTGCAGAGGAACAATGGAGACAAATGTACAGATATTACTTCTCCATTCTTCTTCTGATCAGGCCTGGCAGCTTACTTCCTTGGAAAGTATTAAAGGGATATTCTCAAGTTTGAAAGTTATCCCTTATCCAGGGAATAACACCAGTCGCTGGGGGTGCGACCGCCATGGCGTCCAGCAATGCCAAAAACCAGCTCTCTTAAGTGAACGAAAGTCGATCATGCACACTACTGCTCCATTCATTCTTATGGGAGTGTCGAAGAGCAGCAAAACGTTGCGCTCGGCTGTCTCCAGCGGTCCCATTAAGAATGAATGAAGCGGCAGTGCGCATGATCGACCTCCACTCCCCCAGCTCCATGGTTTTCAGGATCACTGGGGGCCACGGTGGTCAGACCCCCAGAGATCAGAAAGTTATTCATATCCCATGATTACAAAATAAGTTTGAGTTTAATGTTTCAGCAAAAAAATATATATATTCCACAATTTCCCCATATGCCTTTTCCACCAGTTTTTAAAATCTCTATTTGCAGTCGTCATATAATGGAAACCTTCCATGTTACATTATCGGCCCTACAGGGTTCCTTACAGTACAGTTAGTTAGGTCTGGTAACCAGGCATGAATGTGTGCGACGGCCACATGACCAGGACAGATTTCTACTGAATGAAGGCAAGAGCTTCAAAACTATGAAGTATAGTTTAAAATGTCATAATCCTTTAATTATACAGAAAATAACATATCTGATGAAATTATTACTACATTAAAGGGAACCTGTCACTATAGTGCAAAGAGTTGTCCAAATGCACTATATTGATGATCTGTGCTTAGGATAGGTCATCAATAGGAGATTGGTGGGGTTGAAGCAGATCAAATACTTATTTCTCACTGCAAAATGCAAATACATTTATATCATTTATACAATGTGATTTTATGGATTTTATGTTTGACATTCTATCTCTCAATGTTAAAATTAACCTACCCTTAAAATTATCGACTATTCATGTCTTTGTCCGTGGGCAACCTTACAAAGCAGGGGATCAAGTACTTATTTCCCCCACTGTATTTCTTCCATTTTCTTACTATTGCACCAACAGTTGTCTCCTTCTCACCCAGCGTCTTACGTATGGTTTTGTAGCCCATTCCAGCTTTGTGCAGGTCTATGATCTTGTCCCTGACATCCTTAGAAAGCTCTTTGGTCTTGCCCATGTTGTAGAGGTTAGAGTGTGACTTTAAAGGTGACTATGTAAGACAGCTGCCTTTAATGCAGGTAATGAATTGATTAGGAGGCTTTTATTTATACGGAGTCCCTCCTCCAATTATCACTGCTCTACGGATTATGAAACAGAACTTTTTTTTTTTAATCTTCCAACTAAGATGCAAGGTTTTTTCTTCTACGAACTGGGCGTGTACCACAAAACTTCTGAGGGCGGAGCCTTCCTTTGATTGTCAGCAGCAAAAGAGATGAAGAAACCAGCCCGAGAGAAGAATTTCTGTGGTACACGCCCAATTGGTTGAAAGGAAAAGTTTCCCCATTTGTTACCATTGGAGAATTTAATTAATTTTGGAATGGAGGGGCACAGAAAAAAAAGAAAAACTGTTCCAGAAGAAGTGGCGCAGTGATTGGAGGAGGAGCTCAGTTTAAATTAAGAAATCCCCTTTAATTATTTCCTCTATGCTGTATTATTAACGACTTATAGTAGGAAATGGGTATCATGCATTTAACCCATTTACCAGCATGCCGATAGATTATGCCTGCGTACATAACTAACACGGAATTACACCAAACTTACGCCTCCCATACCTCACCCCTCATTGGAAATAAGCTGACCAGAGAATATTAAAATAACAGCTGTTCATCTGTTTTTACCACGTCCTGTAACTACAGTCAGCTTGCCGAGACACTGCTCCAATATTTGCCCCAATAAGTTGTTATCCTCCTCTTCCTTTTACACTTACGACAGGTCAGTGCTTACACAATCACCTTTCAATGCCATTTTCGGTTCTAAAGTAACTTAACCAAATAATACAAATATAGATAATATATTATACAAATTATAGTCCAAAGCTGCAGTCCGGCAAAGGGGTTATGGATGTGTCGAATGACAAGTCCCTTAATTGTTTCCAATGAGGATTGGCAGAATTGAGAATGCAGCTCTGGAGTGTAAGAAGGCCCTACCTCTGGATTAGTACAGGGTTGAGTAATGCAATGCGTGGACAGTTCCGCCACTCTTTATACAGATAAACTGTGAAATGGCGCTCCAAGTGTAACATATGCTGCAGTGACAACAAAAGCTGGTCCCTTGTCCTGTGTATAGAGAAATGCTACCGGAAACATTTTCACAGACAGGAATGATAAAAGCATCTAATAAAGCAGAGCTGATGAGAGCCCTTTCCTCTCCTCGTCCTCAGCACATGATGTGCTTGTGCTTCCTCAGCTTTATGCTTGTCAAAGTAATGACTTACTATTTAAGGAACGACTCTAAGCTATAAAGATAGTCGAACGCTTCTAGAATTTCCAAGACAACCATACAAAAACAGACATGTTTTAAGGTGGCCATACACATGAGAAGATTGTCAGCGGAAGCGGAATCTCATCAGGACTGTTGGGAGAAACAAGGATCAGGCATGTTCGTGTTCAATATACCCGATCCTTTGTTTACAAGGCAGATAAGCCTCAGTCTGCACTTTGGTAGAGTCCTGCTCCCCTCTGCATATTAATACATGCATACTCAGCCAAGCAAAGCACGCATGTGTATGGCAGGCTAAGGAAGAATAACTGTGTATCACCAGCTTTAGGTACTCCAACATGTTTCTACCTTCTCCTTCTCACAAACTTAAAAAAAAAGGGGTTATCCATGGCCTCTCATACACATCAGGAGATGGAGGCAGTCATGCTGTGTCAATGGCCACTTGCAAGGTCTCGTCGATAGACTGTAGATACAATGCATGTGTCCTATTCTAAGTAATTGTGCAACTGCACAACACCGACGGTGGTGCCTGTGACCTGCAAATAGCTGGCTGGGGACAGCAGTGCCTCACCTCTCAATGTGAAGGAGAAAGGTGCCACTTAATCCCTTTAAGGAGAATCTGTCACCAGGTTTTTGCCACACCACCTGAGAGCAGCATGATGCAGGGGTAGACACTGCTTCCAGAGATGTGTCACTTATTGTGCTGCTGTCTGCTGTAGTTTTGATAAAATCCTCTGTTCACTCTGCTGCAGATGTAGCAGTTCTCTGAATGCTGAGCTCTGTATAACCTTGCCCACAGCACAGTGTACATATGCAGAAAGCTGGCAGTGTACACAGAAAGCTGCCAATCCAGTGGTGAGGGTGCTGTTATACAGAGCTCATTAATATGGAGGACTACATGGCAGCAGGTCTACTAGTCAGCTAGTGATAAAATCCCTGCTTTATCAACAGGAGATCAAAACTACAGTAAGCAGCCTAGTAAGTGACATCGCTCCAATCGGGGCCTCTGTCTCTATATTATGCTGCTCTCAGATTAGATGGCAAAAAAAAAAACTCGTAACACATTCCCAATAAAAGCAAGTAGCTGCAAAATGAACCCCCTCCCCACACACAAGGCTTTGACTGCAATAGGAGAATAGACTCTCTGAGCTTTGTCTCTTAAAGGGAACCTGTCACCACGTTTTTGGAAGATGGGATAAAAATAGCGTTAAATAGGGGCAGAGGTGGGCATTACATTAGTGTGTTTGTTATGCGTTTATTACCCACCTAAGTTGCCGAAATACCTTTGCAAAGTCTCCGTTTTCGCCTGTCAATCAGGCTGGTCTGGTCAAAAGGGCGTGTTGTCTTCCCCCAGATTTTGCGTAGTTTTCCGTTGGTGGCGTAGTGGTGTGCGCATGCCCAAGGTCCCGAATCCTCTGCCATGGGATTTAAAAGAGCGCGCTGTTCGTTTTCATTGGTGATCGGTGGGCGCGGCCATCTTCCTTTGGCCGCGCGTGCGCAGAAGCGGCGCTCTGCTGGCCGCGGCTTCAGGAAAGTGGCCGCGGGATGCCGCGCGTGCGCAGATGGATATCGCGGCGGCCATTTTCCTGAAGCCACGGCCAGCAGAGCGCCGCTTCTGCGCACGTGCGGCCAAAGGAAGATGGCCGCGCCCACCGATCACCAATGAAAACGAACAGCGCGCTCTTTTAAATCCCCTGGCAGAGGATTCGGGACCTTGAGCATGCGCACACCACTACGCCACCAACGGAAAACTACGCAAAATCTGGGGAAAGACAACACGCCCTTTTGACCAGACCAGCCTGATTGACAGGCGAAAACGGAGACTTTGCAAAGGTATTTCGGCAACTTAGGTGGGTAATAAACGCATAACAAACACACTAATGTAATGCCCACCTCTGCCCCGATTTAACGCTATTTTTATCCCATCTTCCAAAAACGTGGTGACAGGTTCCCTTTAACTACGCTCAATCGCCTTGGTAGAGTGTCAGATTAAAATGGAAGGGATCTGGTGGAAATTTAGAGTTTCCAGAAGCTCGTGATGAGTGAACATGCTCGGATAAGGTGCTATCCCACCATTCTCAGGTGCTAACCAAGTGTCTTCAGAGTGCGACAGCCACAACACATGTAGGGATTACCTGTTAGGAAATCCCTGCATGTGTTGCGGTTGTTGAACAGCCGCGAGACATGCAGGTGTGGGGACTGTAACATTTTTTGAGCACACCAAAGACACTCGGCTAGCACCTGAGCATGCTCAGATAACACCTTATCCGAGCACGTTCACTCATCACTAGTGGGGGGGTTTGTAAACCGCACTCATAATAACTACAGTTTTATGAATATGAATGAATGATCCATTCTAATCCTGACAAACCTAAAGTCTTGTATCTTCCCAAAACTCTAGGGGAAAAAAAGTGTGTACTAATCAGTCCAACTGAAGTGAATGGAGCTGACCTGCAATACTGCACCCTGCAGGGATGGTGATGCTTCATAAACAAAGCAGCCATGTTTTAATAATCCTGGCCAATCCCTTTAGAGAGAAAAAGGGGTAGAGTCCAATAGAGCAGCATAGTAGTAGACATCATTGCAGTAAACCTCACCTTCAATGGTTCCCCACTTTGTTTTTCGGCCCAGTATCCTCCTGCCATTGATCTGATATTCTTGGTCACTGCCTACAACTGCAAATGGAATCATTTCCTAAAAGAATAGAAATATTCTTGTTAAAGGGAATGAGTAATTGGAAAAGCACTTCCTATATAAACACAATGTTAAAATGTATTAAAGAGAAAAGAAAAAAAAAAAAAATTTTCACACTAGCCACTGGTGTTACTCTAGACTCCTGTTCACTGGTTCAGGAAACGCACACGTACATTAGCAGCCACAGACCCCATCTTTTGTATTGAGGCTTCTAAAGAGCATGTGCATAGGTTAGGGAGATGGGGGAAAGCTGTCTATCACACATTGTGAATGATGGATCCTGTGTTACCAAGCTGTATATGGAGGTGATACTTGGCATTTTAATCCTGCTTGTGAGGATATAAAGGCTGATGAAAAGTTGGAAGAGCGAGGCCAAAATAATAGCCCCGGTGGCCAGTGTTCAAATTTCAAGATTGCAGATCATAATAAACATACATATTTTAAACACAGATTTTAAATACAGAAAAAAAATTATTTAACACAAAAAGGACAATGGGACATATGACGTATCACCATAAAAGGTCTATGCTGCCGTCAACATTGATTTTAATCCAGGTCAATGATTGACCGCTCTCATCAGCCACTTACTCTAATCTTCTCATTCACCAGTCTGTCTTCTGCGTCCTCATCAAATTCCTTTTGTGGATAAATATCTATCCCATTATTCTGGAGGTCAGCCCGGATCTAAGGGTCAAGGAGACAAGTAATTTAGTTGGTGGGGAGGAAAGAGGTAAAAGCCTACATGAAAGCATCCCGAATTGTACAGAATTATAGTTTAGCACATGGGAAATTGCAGGCATGAATTAGTTATCAACTAGATCAGAACATACAGGAAACACACAGTGCAGGGGTTCATTGTAACTTCCACTCAGCACAGGGTATTAGTAGCTGGCAGGGTCTACACAGTAGATAATCATCTGACAAATCCTTGAGCGGCCCACAGCTATCTCTCCTGCCCCCAGGGTAAATGTGTACGCTCCACTGACCATGCATATTTGTTTTAGTGGGGACAAGACTCAGCCAGAAATATCTAACATAGGCCTGTCTTCTACTGCATCAAGTCAGGCCTGCCAAAAAACAAGTCCAGTCCTCCTATGTGGAGGTCATTGTACACATGAAATAGTCGCCTGTGACCATACATTGGTAGGTTTTGCAAACATCTTATATATAACGGTGGATACGTCCCTCTTTCCAAAGCAGGGATGGGGCGGCGCCTGCGCAGTGTGGCGCTGGACTCAGCACGTGCACATAGCTTCGGAGTCAGCGCGCACTACGGCGCCATTTTATTGAAGACACTGTGTATGTGAATTCACAGACTGTCTTGAACAAAATGGCGCCAAATATCGCGGGATACGCACGTGTTGACTCAGACACCATTTTATTGAATTGTACTACAACGTTAACATAGTGGGGGGCATGTGCCAGTTTACCGCCATTATCCTATGGCTGGCGGGTGCACACTTCTATGTTGACTGCGCAGTATGTCGCCGGAGTCAGCGCATGCACATACCGCAATTCGGAACCATTTTATTGAAGACACTGTGTGTGCAAATTTGCAGACACAGGGTCTTCAACAAAATGGCGCCAGATATGGCAAAATGCGCACGTGCTGACTCCGGCACCATTTTATTGAAGAATTCTACTACAACGTCATCATCCCTATGGCCGGCGCATGCGTACTGCTATGTTGACATTGTAGTACATTACTTCAATAAAATGGTGTTGGAGTCAGGGAATGCACATACCGCAATCTCCGATGCCATTTTATGTAAGACACTGTATAAATGTACCAATAAAAATGCTTGCCACCCGGGCGTAGAACGGGTTCAATAGATAGTAATGTGTACAGCCATCTTCGAGAATGTTCACACAGAGGTTTTTGGTATGGATTTTAAAGGGGTAGTCTGCTCTAAAACTACAATTCTGCAGTCAATGTGACTGCAAACGTGTGAAACAGCACATCGTGTGCACTGTATGCTGTGAGGATTCCTTGGTACCGGGAGAGGAGGGGGCATGACTCCAAGTGTGAGATTTGCATATATGCAGTCACGTGCCGACGAGACTGTCTGGCCTCGCTATATGCAAGCGAGCGGAGCAAGGTCGGATACAGTCTAGTCGGAATGTGGCCAGAAGTCCACATACTTGCGATCACATGATCATTCACCGTTGGCGCCGGAGAATCCTCCCAGCGCACGCGATATGAGAACTCATAAGTCTATAGTCACAAAGAGAGACTGCAGACTTGTAATTTTTATACTGGGCAACCCCATTATGGCTGATTCGCTAGAAAAGCCACACAATAAATAAATGCTCTTTCTATTGATTTTAATGAGAGCTCTACACTACTGTTTACATAGCGAGTTTTTTTACCCTAAAAAGGTTTTGATGCAGATTCATTGTGGAATTTGTTTGAAACTTGACAAGGTCAAATAATAATAATAAAAACAAAATCTGCAAAAGTAAATATATAAAAAAGCATGTTGGGGGAGGGGGACTTTGAATTTTTTTTTTAGTATTTTTTTTTATAAAACCTTCAAAACCAAGGCTTCCGGACATGGAATCCTACATGTGAACATGAACTTGTAGGGAATTAGAATAGAAAAAAAAGATGCCGTTTTCTTAATAAAACAGTGTCACATGGGCCCACATTTGTGTGTCGTTGCATTTCTGCTCTGTTCACTTTAATGGGGCCAAACTGGGAAACCAGGCACAGCTGTGGTGCTGTTTTTGGAAGTCAGTGGCCATATTTTTGTCATTTGTACAGCCAACTTATGACATGCCGTTCTGAAAGTGAAATGCTGCATGTATGGTTGGACTGTCAAAAGTGAAGACCCTTCTAGAATGCAGTCTCCAGAACAGTTGTTCAGAAGCGCCAAACATTTCTAACACCGCTGAAAATCTAACAGAGGCATTTAAATAGAACACAGGCCACTGTTTGCGCTTACTGGCTCCCATCGGTGGCCTGTGATGCAATCGGAGGGACACCAATGGGTTTAACAGCAGGGGCCTGCTGAAGGCTTCCTAACCACCAACATTTTGGTTCTCCTGGAGGTCAACTATAAGCGGAGCTTCTAAAAGGAGACAGATTTACACTATGAACTGCAATACGGTGGTATCAAGAGTATAAAGTGCAAGAGATGGGATGACAGCAGGCTTAAAGGGAAGGTGGCATCAAAAAAATTTTTTTTTACAGCAATTGAAAAAACGTAAAGAATTAACCCCTTAAGCCCCGAGGGTGGTTTGCACGTTAATGACCAGGCCAATTTTTACAATTCTGACCACTGTCCCTTTATGAGGTTATAACTCTGGAACGCTTCAACGGATCTTGGCGATTCTGACATTGTTTTCTCGTGACATATTGTACTTCATGTTAGTGGTAAAATTTGTTCGATATAACTTGCGTTTATTTGTGAAAAAAACGAATATTTGGCGAAAATTTGGAAAATTTCGCAATTTTCCAACTTTGAATTTTTATGCCCTTAAATCACAGACATATGTCACACAAAATACTTAATAAATAACATTTTCCACATGTCTACTTTACATCAGCACAATTTTGGAACCAAAATTTTTTTTTGTGACGGAGTTATAAGGGTTAAAAGTTGACCAGCAATTTCTCATTTTTACAACACCATTTTTTTTTAGGGACCACATCTCATTTGAAGTCATTTTGACGGGTCTATATGATAGAAAATACCCAAGTGTGACACCATTCTAAAAACTGCACCCCTCAAGGTACTCAAAACCACTTTCTAGAAGTTTATTAACCCTTCAGGTGTTTCACAGGAATTTTTGGAATGTTTAAATAAAAATGAACATTTAACTTTTTTTCACACAAAATTTATTTCAGCTCCAATTTGTTTTATTTTACCAAGGGTAACAGGAGAAAATAGACCCCAAAAGTTGTTGTACAATTTGTCCTGAGTACGCTGATACCCCATATGTGGGGGTAAACCACAGTTTGGGCGCATGGCAGAGCTTGGAAGCAAAGGAGCGCCATTTGACTTTTCAATGCAAAATTGACTGGAATTGAGATGGGACGCCATGTTGCATTTGGAGAGCCCCTGATGTGCCTAAACATTGAAACCCCTAACAAGTGACACCATTTTGGAAAGTAGACCCCCTAAGGAACTTATCTAGATGTGTGGTGAGCACTTTGACCCAACAAGTGCTTTACAGAAGTTTATAATGCAAAGCCGTAAAAATAAAAAATCATATTTTTTCACAAAAATGATCTTTTCACCCCCAATTTTTTATTTTCCCAAGGGTGAGAGAAGAAATTGGACCCCAAAAATTGTTGTGCAATTTGTCCTGAGTACGCTGATACCCCATATGTGGGTGTAAACCATTGTTTGGGCGCAGGGCAGAGCTCGGAAGGGAAGGAGCGCCATTTGACTTTTCAATGCAAAATTGACTGGAATTGAGATGGGACGCCATGTTGCATTTAGAGAGCCCTTGATGTGCCTAAACATTGAAACCCCTAACAAGTGACACCATTTTGGAAAGTAGACCCCCTAAGGAACTTATCTAGATGTGTGGTGAGCACTTTGACCCAACAAGTGCTTTACAGAAGTTTATAATGCAGAGCCGTAAAAATAAAAAATCATATTTTTTCACAAAAATGATCTTTTCACCCCCAATTTTTTATTTTCCCAAGGGTAAGAGAAGAAATTGGACCCCAAAAATTGTTGTGCAATTTGTCCTGAGTACACTGATACCCCATATGTGGGTGTAAACCATTGTTTGGGCGCAGGGCAGAGCTCAGAAGGGAAGGAGCGCCATTTGACTTTTCAATGCAAAATTGACTGGAATTGAGATGGGACGCCATGTTGCGTTTGGAGAGCCCCTAATGTGCCTAAACATTGAAACCCCCCACGAGTGACACCATTTTGGAAATTAGACCCCTTAAGGAACTTATCTAGATGTGTGTTGAGCACTTTGACCCAACAAGTGCTTCACAGAAGTTTATAATGCAGAGCCGTAAAAATAAAAAATCATATTTTTTCACAAAAATGATCTTTTCACCCCCATTTTTTTATTTCCCCAAGGGTAAGAGAAGAAATTAGACCACAAAAGTTGTTGTACAATTTGTCCTGAGTACGCTGATACCCAATATGTGGGTGTAAACCATTGTTTGGGTGCATAGCAGAGCTCAGAAGGGAAGAAGCGCTATTTTACTTTTCAATGCAAAATTGACTGGAATTAAGATGGGATGCCATGTTGCGTTTGGAGAGCCCCTGATGTGCCTAAACATTAAACCCCCCCACAAGTGACACCATTTTGGAAAGTAGACCCCCTAAGGAACTTATCTAGATGTGTTTTGAGAGCTTTGAACCCCCAAGTGTTTCACTACAGTTTATAACGCAGAGCCGTGAAAATAAAAATATTTTTTTTTTTCACAAAAATGATTTTTTAGCCCCCAAGTTTTGTATTTTCACAAGGGTATCAGGATAAATTGGACCCCAAAAGTTGTTGTCCAATTTGTCTGGAGTACGCTGATACCCCATTTGTGGGGGGGGACCACTGTTTGGGCGCATGACAGAGCTCGGAAGTGAAGGAGCGCCATTTGGAATGCAGACTTAAATGGATTGGTCTGCAGGCGTCACGTTGCATTTGCAGAGCCCCTGATGTACCCAAACAGTACAAACCCCCCACAAGTGACCCCATATTGGAAACTAGACCCCCCAAGGAACTTATCTAGATGTGTTGTGAGAACTTTGAACCCCCAAGTGTTTCACTACAGTTTATAACGCAGAGCCGTGAAAATAATATTTTTTTTTTTTCACAAAAATGAAATTTAGCCCCCAGTTTTGTATTTTCACAAGGGTATCAGGATAAATTGGACCCTAAAAGTTGTTGTCCAATTTGTCCTGAGTACGCTGATACCCCCTATGTGGGGGGGAACCACTGTTTGGGCGCATGACAGAGCTCGGAAGGGAAGGAGCGCCATTTGGAATGCAGACTTAAATGGATTGGTCTGCAGGCATCACGTTGCATTTGCAGAGCCCCTGATGTACCCAAACAGTACAAACCCCCCACAAGTGACCCCATATTGGAAACTAGACCCCCCAAGGAACTTACCTAGATGTGTTGTGAGAACTTTGAACCCCCAAGTGTTTCACTACAGTTTACAACGCAGAGCCGTGAAAATAAAACATATTTTTTTTCCCACAAAAATGATTTTTAGCCCCCCAAATTTTTATTTTCCCAAGGATAACAAGAGAACTTGGACCCCAGAAGTTGTTGTTCAATTTGTCCCTAGTACGCTGATACCCCATATGTTGGGGTAAACCCCTTTTTGGACGCACGGGAGAGCTCGGAAGGGAAGGAGCACTGTTTTACTTTTTCAACGCAGAATTGGCTGGAATTGAGATTGGACGCCATGTCGCGTTTGGAGAGCCCCTGATGTGCCTGAACAGTGGAAGCTCCCCAATTCTACCTGAAACCCTACCCCTAACCTCACCCCTAACCGTTTACTGAACATTTTCTGACAGTCATAAGTGCCACGTATATAAGTGCCACGTATTTAAGAGCCACGTATTTAAGTGCCACGTATTTCAGTGCCACGTATTTCAGTGCCACGTATTTCAGTGCCACGTATTTCAGTGCCACGTATTTCAGTGCCACGTATTTCAGTGCCACGTATTTCAGTGCCACGTATTTCAGTGCCACGTATTTCAGTGCCACGTATTTCAGTGCCACGAATTTCAGTGCCACGAATTTCAGTGCCACGTATTTCAGGCACTGAAAAATACGTGGCACGTAAATACGTGGCACGTAAATACGTGGCACGTAAATACGTGGCACGTAAATACGTGGCACTGAAATACGTGGCACTGAAATACGTGGCACTGAAATACGTGGCACTGAAATACGTGGCACTGAAATACGTGGCACTGAAATACGTGGCACTGAAATACGTGGCACTGAAATACGTGGCACTGAAATACGTGGCACTGAAATACGTGGCACTGAAATACGTGGCACTGAAATACGTGGCACTTAAATACGTGGCACTTAAATACGTGGCACTTAAATACGTGGCACTTAAATACGTGGCACTTATATACGTGGCCACTGAAATATCGTGGCACTTATATACGTATATACGTATATAAACGTATATTTCAGTGCCACGTATTTCAGTGCCACGTATTTCAGGTTAGGGGTAGGGTTAGGGGTAGGGTTAGGGTTTTTTGTTTTTTTCTTGTTTTCTTGTGTTTTTCTATAAAAACGCATGCGTTTTACCGCGTTTACATGCATTTTTTCACACATGCGGTTTTTTTAAAAAACGCATGCAGATAAAAACGCAAGTGTGAAACCAGACTAAAAGACGCTTTTTATAGCAAAAAAGTTTTTGCGTCTCCACATTTTGAGACCTATAATTTTTCCACATTTTGGTCCACAGAGTCATGTGAGGTCTTGTTTTTTGCGGGACGAGTTGACGTTTTTATTGGTAACATTTTCGGACACGTGACAGTTTTTGATCGCTTTTTATTCCGATTTTTGTGAGGCAGAAAGACCAAAAACCAGCTATTCATGAATTTCTTTTGGGGGAGGCGTTTATACCGTTCCGCGTTTGGTAAAATTGATAAAGCAGTTTTATTCTTCGGGTCAGTACGATTACAGCGATACCTCATTTATATCATTTTTTTATGTTTTGACGCTTTTATACGATAAAAACTATTTTATAGAAAAAATAATTATTTTGGCATCGCTTTATTCTGAGGACTATAACTTTTTAATTTTTTTGCTGATGATGCTGTATGGCGGCTCGTTTTTTGCGGGACAAGATGACGTTTTCAGTGGTACCATGGTTATTTATATCCGTCTTTTTGATCGCGTGTTATTCCACTTTTTGTTCGGCGGTATGGTAATAAAGCGTTGTTTTTTGCCTCGTTTTTTTTTTTTTTTTCTTACGGTGTTTACTGAAGGGGTTAACTAGTGGGCCAGTTTTATAGGTTGGGTCGTTACGGACGCGGCGATACTAAATATGTGTACTTTTATTGTTTTTGTTTGTTTTTTTTAGATAAAGAAATGTATTTATGGGAATAATATTTTTTTTTTTATTATTATTTATTTAGGAATTTTTATTTTTTTTTTTTTACACATGTGGAAATTTTTTTTTTTACTTTTTTACTTTGTCCCAGGGGGGGACATCACAGATCGTAGATCTGATAGTGTGCACAGCACTCTATCAGATCTGCGATCATACTTTCATCGGAGCCGGCTGCAGCTTTCATCTGCAGCCTGCTCCGACCCGGAAGTGCTCCCTGCAGGACCCGGATACAGCCCCTCGGCCATTTTGGATCCGGGGCCTGCAGGGAGAAGACGTTCGGTACGAGGTGAGTACATCACCTTGTACCGATCGTCTCAGGGAAGCCCGCAGGGAGCCCCCTCCCTGCGCGATGCTTCCCTGTACCGCCGGTACACCGCGATCATGTTTGATCGCGGTGTGCCGGGGGTTAATGTGCCGGAGGCGGTCCGTGACCGCTCCTGGCACATAGTGCTGGATGTCAGCTGCGATATGCAGCCGACACCCGGCCGCGATCGGCCGCGCTCCCCCCGTGAGCGCGGCCGATCGCGTATGACGTACTATCCCGTCACCGGGAATTAAGGCCCACCCCACCTCGACGGGATAGTACGTCATACGGGCTTAAGGGGTTAATGTTTACATTTTCTTAAAAAATATTATCATTTGTTTATAATTTAGTAAAATATGAAAAATAATTTGAACAGTTTGGGAATTTCCAATTTTAAACACTAGGGGGAGCAGCTGCTGAAATTTGACAAAAACCTAGTGTACAACTAGCTCACATTACTGCACTGCAGTAATTATGGGCGGAGTCTGCTGACGTGTGTGATGTCTCCTCTCCTCCCCTTCTTGGTGTTTGCTAAGGGATAAGAGAGGATGAGATTCAGGAACCCAGTGAGCAGCCATTTTGTTAGTGATTGCAAAGTTATACTGACAAGGAAACCGGCACCGAGGATAGCAGGCAGCAAGGATTCTGGGAGATATATGGTGGAGGGAGCAGGGTGACAGCAGCACAGAGTATTTCAGGAGAGCAGTGTGCTGGTCTATGGGGGGGCACCCTGTTTGGTGTGCGGAGCAGCCAGGGATTGTACACAGAGCGCTGTCTTTTATACACATGGATGCTCCACAGAAATCCAGGAAACATTTCTGCAGATTGATGGCCTGTTCTGATCCAGACTTTGCATGCAGACCCCATTCCCCTCCTCAGATCCTGTCTTCTCCATCCTGTCCTGGCAATGTGTGAAAGCGAGGCGACAGGCGAAGTACGGGGTGACGCTGGGAAGGAAATGTAGCCATATAGTAACTATAAAAATGAGACCCCTCTCTTCAGCTGCCTCACCAGCCTTCCCCTGACTACACCTAACTGGAGGTCATGCTGCCCCCTCAATTACCCCAGACCCGCATGCAGCTGCTCAGCCAGGACCACCATAGAATGGGTCCCCTTTCTGAAGATAATACTGCCATAGTGTTCTCACATAATACCGCCATGTAGATCACACAATACTGTCCTATAGTTCTCACATAATACCATCATATAGATCGCACAAAACGATGCCATAGTAGTCTCACATAATACCGCCATATAGATCACACACAATACTGTCAAATAGATCACACAATACTGTCATACAGTTCTCACATAATACCACCATATAGATCACACATAATACCGCCAGTGTTCTCACATACCGCCATATAGATCACACAATACCGCCATAGTGTTCTCACATACCACCGCCATATAGATCACACAATGCTACCAGTGTTCTCACATATTACCACCATATAGATCACACAATACCGCCACATACTTCTCACAATGCCGCCACATAGATCTCACATAATACCGCCATATAGATCACACACAATACCACCATATAATTCTCACAATACTGATCAAGCATAATACCACCATACAGATCACATAATACCGTCATATAGATCTCACATAATGCCATAATACAGCATGACCCCTGCAGCTCCTGTTATCGCACGCATTGAGTTGTGTGTGCAATGGGGAAAGACATGCAGGGGGGAGAAGAGTGCAGAGGAGAGGATTAGATACACGGTTCACCAGACAGTATCACACAGGATAGGATTAGATACACGGCTCAGCAGACAGTATCACACAGTATAGGATTAGATACACGGCTCAGCAGACAGTATCACACAGGAGAGGATTATTAGATACACGTCTCAGCACAGTATCACACAGGATAGGATTAGATGCACGGCTCAGCAGTCAGTATCACACAGGAGAGGATTATTAGATACACGTCTCAGCACAGTATCACACAGGATAGGATTAGATGCACGGCTCAGCAGTCAGTATCACACAGGAGATTAGATACACGGCTCAGCAGTCAGTATCACACAGGATAGGATTATACACGGCTCAGCAGTCAGTATTCCACAGGAGGATTAGATACACGGCTCAGCACAGTATCACACAGGATAGGATTAGATACACGGCTCAGCAGACAGTATCATACAGGAGAGGATTAGATACACGGCTCAGCAGACAGTATCACACAGGATAGGATTAGATACATGGCTCAGCACAGTATTACACAGGATAGGATTGGATACACGGCTCAGCAGACAGTACACACGAGAGGATTATTAGATACACGTCTCAGCAGACTGTCACACGAGCGGTTTAGATACACAGCTCAGCACAGTATCAAACAGGATAGGATTAGATGCACGGCTCAGCAGTCAGTATCCCACAGGAGGATTAACCCCTTAGTGACAGAGCCAATTTGGTACTTAATGACCAGGCCAATTTTTACAATTCTGACCACTGTCACTTTATGAGGTTATAACTCTGGAACGCTTCAACGGATCCCACTGATTCTGAGACTGTTTTTTCGTGACATATTGTACTTCATGTTAGTGGTAACATTTCTTCGATATTACTTGCGATTATTTATGAAAAAAACAAATATGGCAAAAAATTTTAAAATTTTGCAATTTTCAAACTTTGTATTTTTATGCCCTTAAATCAGAGAGATATGTCACAAAAAAATAGTTAATAAATAACATTTCCCACATGTCTACTGTACATCAGCACAATTTTGGAAACAATTTTTTTTTTTTGTTAGGGAGTTATAAGGGTTAAAAGTTGACCAGCAATTTCTCATTTTTACAACACCATTTTTTTTTTTTTTAGGTACCACATCACATTTGAAGTCATTTTGAGGGGTCTATATGATAGAAAATACCCAAGTGTGACACCATTCTAAAAACTGCACCCCTCAAGGTGCTCTAAACCACATTCAAGAAGTTTATTAACCCTTTACGTGCTTCACAGGAACTGAAACAATGTGGAAGGCAAAAATGAACATTTAACTTTTTTTTGCAAACATTTTACTTCAGAACCATTTTTTTTTTATTTTCACAAGTGTAAAAACAGAAATTTACCATAAATGTTGTTGTGCAATTTCTCCTGAATACGCCGATACCCCATATGTGGGGGTAAACCACTGTTTGGGCGCACCGCAGAGCTTGGAAGAGAAGGAGTGCCGTTTTACTTTTTCAATGTAGAATTGGCTGGAATTGAGATCGGACACCATGTCGCGTTTGGAGAGCCCCTGATGTGCCTAAACAGTAGAAACCCCCCACAAGTGACCCCATTTTGGAAACTAGACCACTTAAGGAACTTATCTAGATGTGTGGTGAGCACTTTAAACCCCCAAGTGCTTCACAGAAATTTATAAAGTAGAGCCGTGAAAATAAAAAATCCTTTTTTTCCCCTCAAACATGATTTTTTAGCCTGCAATTTTTTATTTTCTCAAGGGTAACAGGAGAAATTGGACCCCAAAATTTATTGTGCAATTTATGCTGAGTAGGCTGATATCCCATATGTTGGGGTAAACCACTGTTTGGGCGCATGGCAGAGGTCGGAAAGGAAGGAGCGCCGTTTTGGAATGCAGACTTTGATAGAATGGTCTGCGGGCATTATGCTGCGTTTGCAGAGCCCCTGATGTACCTAAACAGTAGAAACCCCCCACAAGTGACGCCATTTTGGAAACTAGAGCCCCCAAGGAACTTATCTAGATGTGTGGTGAGAACTTTGAATGCCCAAGTGCTTCACAGAAGTTTATAATGCAGAGTTGTGAAAATAAAAAATATTTTTTTTTCCCACAAAAAATATTTTTTAGGCCCCAAGTTTTTATTTTCACAAGGGTAACAAGAGAAATTGGACCCCAAAAGTTGTTGTCCAATTTATCCCGAGTACGCTGATGCCCCATATGTGGGGGTAAACCACTGTTTGGGTGCACGGCAGAGCTCGGAATGGAGGGAGCACCATTTGACTTTTTGAGCGCAAAATTGGCTGTGGCGTTTAGAGACCCCCTGATGTACCTAAACAGTGGAAACCCCCCCAAATCTAACTCCAACCCTAACCCCAACACACCCCTAACCCTAATGCCAACCCGATCCATAATCCTAATCACAACCCTAAGGATAATCGCAACCCTAACCCTAATCAGAACCCTAAATCCAACACACCCCTAATCCTAATCTCAACCCTAACCTCAAACCTAACCCTAATCCCAATACACCCCTAATCCCAACCCTAACCTTAACCCTAATCCCAAACGTAACCCTAATGCCAAACGTAACCCTAATGCCAACCCTAATCCAAACCCTAATCCCAACTTTAACCCTAACTTTAGCCGCAACCCTAGTCCTAACTTTAGCCGCAACCCTAGTCCTAACTTTAGCCCCAACCCTAACCCTAGCCCTAAATTTAGCCCCAGCCCTAACCCTAAATTTAGCCCCAACCCTAACCCTAATTTTAGCCCCAACCCTAACCCTAATTTTAGCCCCAACCCTAACCCTAATTTTAGCCCCAACCCTAACCCTAATTTTAGCCCCAACTCCTCTCTCTTCTGCCGGCCGGCAGATGGCAGCAGAGAGCGGGCGCACTGCGCATGTGCCCGCCATTTTCTTCCTGGATGAAGAAGCCGGCGGGCAGGAGGGGACGCCGGAGGACCCAGGGACACCTGTGAGTATGATAGGGTCCCCGAATCCCCCTATTTCTCTGTCCTCTGATGTGCGATCACATCAGAGGACAGAGAATTACACATCGCTTTTTTTTTTTTTTTTGCGGTCGCCGGTAAACAGTTAATTACCGGCGATCGCAAGACAGGGGTCGGTGAAAACCGACCCCGATCAAGTTCTTTGGGGTCTCGGCTACCCCCGGCAGCCGAGACCCCAAAGATCTCCCGGGTGCCGGCCGGCGGGCGCACTGCGCCCGCCATTTTTTTGCCGGAAGATGGCGGCGCCAATCGGGAGCCACGAGGAGCACCGGGGGAGACAGGTGAGTATCGGGGGGCTATCGGGGACCCCATTTCTCTGTCCTATGATGTGCGATCACATCGGAGGACAGAGAAATTAAATGGCACATCGCGTTTTTTGTTGCGATCGCCGGTAAACGGTTAATTACCGGCGATCGCAACTCGGGGGTCGGTAAAAAAACCCCGAATCATGTTCTCTGGGGTCTCGGCTACCCCCGGTACCCCGAGACCCCAGAGAAAATCCGACTCTGGGGGGCGCTATTAACTTTTTCCACAGCGCCGTTAATTAACGGCGCTGTGGTTTAAGTACCCTTAGCGGCCGCCGTTAAAAGGCGTATCGGCGGTCGTTAAGGGGTTAGATACACGGCTCAGCACAGAATCACACAGGAGAGGATTAGATACACGGCTCAGCAGTCAGTATCACAAAGGAGATTAGATACACGGCTCAGCACAGTATCACACAGGATAGGATTAGATGCACGGCTCAGCAGTCAGCATCACACAGGATAGGATTATTAGATACACGTCTCAGCAGACTGTCACACGAGCGGATAAGATACACGGCTCAGCACAGTATCACACAGGATAGATTAGATGAACGGCTCAGCAGTCAGTATCACACAGGATAGGATTAGATACACGGCTCAGCAGTCAGTATTCCACAGGAGGATTAGATACACAGGTCAGCACAGTATCACACAGGATAGGATTAGATACACGGCTCAGCAGACAGTATCATACAGGATAGGATTAGATACACGGCACAGCAGACAGTATCATACAGGACAGGATTAGATACACGGCTCAGCACAGTATAGTGATAGATACACGGTCTGATGTCCTGATGAGGAGCTACAGTGAGAGGCAGGGTCGGAGCAGCACAGAGAGCCTCCCCCTGTGTTACCTCTCTGCAGCTCCTGATAAGAGGACATCAGACTGCAGGACTTCATCCTCTCTAGCGATTCTAGAGACTAGAGCCAGGGCACCAGGCAGCATAGCAGAGGACAGGGAACGGCCACTGCTGACAGTGTGAAAGGAGAGGCAGCTGGAGCTGTCCCTCCTATAACAGCGCAGCTCTCAAGTCACAGTGAGTGGAGCTCACACACTGTGGGCTGAAGAAAGATGGCGCCGATCTCCTGCCTCTGCTGTGATGTGGAGACAGCCCAGGGGGCGTGGCCAGATCACAGCAGGGAGAAGCACAATGATAGTAATGGGGTCGGACGCCGACCGCAGTCTCCTATGCCCAGGGCTGCCGTATTTGCAGAGTGTAAGTGTCGTGCTGGGACTCTTACACTCCTGCAAAGGAAAATGGCGGTGCCCAGTGGCTGCAAAAATAATTAATAATAAAAAAAGATATTAAAGTTAAAAAAAATAATTTTGTATTAAAAATAATTGTTTATATAAACAATCATTTTTAATACAAAAATAAAATTGCAGCACCTTCCCTTTAAGTCTCCTAAACAAATTAAAAAAATAAAAGAAAAAAATAAAAAAGGTTTAAATCACCCCTCATTTCCCGCATTCAAAATATAGAAAATTAAAAAAAAAAATTTGGTATCACAACATTCACAAAAGTCTGATTTACCAAAATATAAAATAAATAAATGCAGTAACGAGAAACAAGAAAATCAAAAAGGAAGAAATGTGTTTTTTGATCATTACTCCTCCCTAAAATGCAACAATTGAGCAAAAAGTCATATACATCAAAAAAATGGTATAAATAAAACCGCCAGACCAAAAAAAAAAAAAAAAAAAAAAACTCAACCAGCTAAATCGAAACACATAAATGTTACGGGTCTACAAAAATGGTGGCACAAACCCACAATTTTAATTTAGTTATATTCCAGTACACTTAATGGTAAAACGAATTGTGTCATTCATAAGTAAAACTCTTCCTGCAAGAGGCAATCTATCATACAGCTAGAATAGTAAATATCGGAGGGAAGAAAAAAAAAACAAAAGCGCAAAAAATAAAAATGTGAACTGGGTGTGAAGGAGCCATTATTTGATTTATTTTTTTTCTTTCATAAATTACTTGAACATGTGAAAATAAGAAACTTTGTAATATATCTTAACCTTCTAAATGCAGGGGTAAAATCTGTCTGCAGTTAATACATATTTTCCCATTACTGAGATCAGAGATGATAGTTGGTGCCAATAACACTCCATGGAGAATTTTAACCGTCGGAGAACTTGCAGCAGAATGTCTGTCTCCATCTATCCATCACCCCCAGATTTTACCCAAGAATTGGAAGTGAAAGATCAGTCCAGGAGGAGACAAAAGCAGATTTCTCCATCCAGATATATTACAAATCTGCTTATTTTCATGTGAACTATGCAGTTATAAAATGAAAAGCTAATGATCGTTCCTCTGTAATCATTTCTGCTCTGGGAGAAGGCTTTATAACCTAGCTGGCTCCGGCATTTTTATTGGGTGGTTAATGGAGCTACCGTATTTTTCCGACTATAAGACGCACTTTTTTTCCTCCAAATTTGGGAGGAAAGTGTGGGTGTGTCTTATAGTACGGATATAGCATGTGGGGAGGGGGGCAGCAGCCAGTGGGATCGCACTGTTATCCCACTTCAGGATCGCACTGTTATCCCACTTCAGGATGTCCCCGCTGCCGGAATCAGCTGCTGGGGAAACCACATGGCCCCGCTGATTAAGTGCAGTGAATATTCATTAGCGGCTCCCCGCCCACCGATCAGCTGAGCGGTGAGCAGCAAATGAATACTGCACTTAAGCAGGGACATGCATGGCTTCCTCAGCAATGATTCTGGGGAGAATCTGTGTGTCCGGGGGAGGAGGAGGCAGCAGCAGGGGCCAGGAGATCGCTGTCTACCTGCCTGTGCTGGACGCTGAGCTGTCTGGTGCACAGGGAGGACCTGTGTGATGTCAGAAGTGGGCGGGCTGGAGCATCACATGGCAGCTCAGAGCCCTCCCTCTTCTGACATCATCACAGGTCCTTCAGACTCCCACCTAGAATCTGCAGCTTCCTCTTATGTCCTGCGCGTGCGCTGTGGAAAGGCAACAACAACAGGGAGGGCTCTGTGTGTGTGCAGCCATGGGATGCTCCAGCTTTTACCTCACCACAGGCTGGCTCCCACAATTAAGAGGTTAGTCTTTACAAAACACAATAAAGCACTCTGCCACTCCGTTGGTGAACTATAACTCCCAGCATGTCATAGGATCTGTAGGACATGCTGGGAGTTATAGTTCTCCCATGGGATTTTAAAGCAGCACTCCAGTGTTATTTTGCAGTGCTGGAGTGGTGCTTTCACTATAAGCCCTGTGCCCTCATTCTTATACTCACCCTCCAGCGTCTTCATATAGTACTTCACAGACACCACACTGGTCCCGCAGCTTCCAACATAATAACGTACTATTATATATAATAACACCACATATAATAGTATGTTATTTATGTTATTAAATATTTTACCACTTTTTTTTGCTTCAAATATTTTTTTCCCTATTTTCCACCTCTAAAACCTGGGTGCGTCTTATAGTCCGGTGCGTCCTATAGTCCGAAAAATACGGTACATCATTTATACACTACTGTTATCCGAGCATGCTCGGGTGCCAACAGTGTCTTTGATGTTCTCAAATAATATTGTTTGACAGCTGCAACATATGCGGGGATGGCCTAACAAACAGGACATCCCTGCATGTGTTGTGCCTGTCTAACAGCCGCGAGCCATGCAGCTGCAGGTACTTGACCATAGTATTGGAGCACACGGTTAGCACCCGAGCATGCTCAGATAACACCTTATCCCAGCACTATTTACACCCAATGGCTTTTATCCTCCTTCACAGTGTGCACAATGGTCATCAGCAAGTATTATTTTATCTCCTCCCATCACTGAGGATAGAGACTTACTCTCTGCTTGAAATAATCCCTCTCTTCTAGGGTTAAGGTGTCTGCTTTGGCAATGACTGGCACGATATTCACCACCTTACTGAGACGTCTCATGAATTCGATGTCCAAAGGTCGGAGTCTGTAAAGCAACAGTTGAAAGGCAAATTAATAAAACTTCTACTTTGTGACTTTTAAAGACTGTAGAACTGCCTTGTGGAGACGGAGATAAAATCAATCCGTGCAGCTCTAAAAATCTATTTTTCTCCCGAATTTTCCTTTAGGCATTGATTCATCTAGCTGTAAATGAGCCAAATGGTAACTCTTGTTATAGCGGAACCAAATGGTATTGTTTTCCATCTCGGGGAAGATCAAGAGAAATAATGTTAGATTAGGCAATTTATATAGTGGAGAAAACTCTAATGTGCAAAGTCCGCTTCAGAAACCACTTCCTAATTAACTCACCATGTACTGGGTGGATATAAATCAGGCAAAAATAGTATAAAATTAGGAGAACAAGACAGGTACTACATTGTTAGTCAGCCACACAGCTCCCCCCTAGAGGGCAACGTGCCTTCAGGTCCATTTACACTGCAAGATTATCGTCAATGATCGTTCCCAGGATGGCTCATTTCACGATCATCTTGCAGTGTTAGCAGGTTGTAGATCACCCGATCAAGAGCAAAACGCTCATTCATCAGGGAAACTGAACTTTTGATTTGCACAAAAGATCATCATTCTCGCACACATATATTGTCTTAGCAGCCTGCCTCTCCATCCTGAAACATGTATACATTGGTGCAGATATAGGGGGAAGCTCCCTGTATCCGGTGTGTGGAGATAAGAGATGGACTCTGGCAATGAACGCAAAGTTGCAGCATGCACTACTTTCATCAGAGTCTCAAATCTCACATTCAAATCAATGGGTGAGAAAAAAATAAAATCAGACCCCACATGGACCATCAGAGTGGTATCCAATTTTTATGGCTAGATTTCATTAGAAACCTAGGAAACTATGTGATCATGTACATGTATGAAAATGGACCGCACACAAATCGCAGGTTAATAGCGTTCTAACGCCATGTGACGCTGGCACCGAGAACCTTGCTGCCGAGAAAAAAAAAAAAAAAAAAGAGAACTTCATTCCCCCAGGCAGTATTTGGCTTCCAGTCATGTGAGCAGCGCCAATGCCGTTTCAGTCACTGTTATGGAACAGGCTTTCATGAGAGGTGGTGAGTAGTGATGAGAAAGTATGCCCGTTACTCGGGTTTTTCCTAGCACGCTCAGGTGGTCTCTGAGAATTTGGATGTGCTCGAAGATATAGGGTATGTGCACACGTCAGGATTTCTTGCAGAAAATGCCAGAAGAAAACCGGATAGTTTCTGCAAGAAATCCGCATGCGTTTTTTTCGCATTTTTCTCACGTTTTTTATGCTTTTTTCCGCGGTTTTTTCCCAATGCATTAAATAGCTGGAAAAATCCGCAAAATTTATGAACATGATGCGTTTTTTACCACTATGCGATTTTTTCGTGGAAAAAAAAAAACGCATCATGTGCACAAAAATTGCAGAATGCATTATAATGGATGGAATGCATATGTATGCGTTTTTATAGCGAAAAACGCAACGTGTGGCACAGCCTTCGTTTTCGTCGCTGCAGATGCATGATTTAAGACTGCTAGACATCCTGAACACATGTGGGAATTCCCTAACAAACAGGCAATCCCCACATGTATTCAGGCTGTTTAGCAGTCCCAAATCATGCAGCTATGGGGACACAAACAATCTCCGAGCACTAACAAATACTCGAAGACCACCCAATCAACAAGCATACTCGCTCATCACTAGTGGGGAGTTCTCCTTCAATGAAAGTCTTCAAAGGCTTGACAGACATCTGTCCGATATGGTTTAGTGAATCCTGCATTGAGCAGGGAGTTGGACACGATGACCCTGGAGGTCCCTTCCAACTCTATGAGTCTATGATTCTATAGAGAGCAGTGGCTGTAACTGCGCACCCCAGCACTGACTGACAGCAGGATCAGCACTGGAGCAGACTGTCAGCTGGGGGTGCCGTTAAAGCCACCGCTCTCTATATACAGAGCAGTACGGAAAATTTGCTGGTGCCACCCCTATGACTGGAAGTCGAATGATGTCTGGGGAATAAAGTTTATTTCCTCCCGGCAGTGTGGCTCTCAGTGACGGTGCCACATGGTGTCTGAACACTATTAACCTGCAGATGAACCTCATGTCTGCAAATTAATAGCAATTTGATTTTGTTTTTTTTGTTTTTTTTTAACACACGACAGGTTCCCTTTAATAGAAGAGTTATGGACAATACTAGATTGATAGTGTAAGAATTCTAGAGTTTTATGTAAGGAAAGATAGATCTTGGTAAATTCAATGAATGTGCAACTTTCTCATTTACTTTGTGTTCTCAACTTTCACCCCTTCAAGATTTTGGCAGCAGAAAGTATCATTTCTGTTTATATCAAGCGGCTGAAAACCCAGAGACCTGCGGCTACGCTTTTATGTTATGAATGGCAAATCTTATGTGCATTTTACAATAGCGACAAGCGGATCAGTGGCCGGCTTCTGAGGCCACCACTCAGATTTCAGTCACCGATATACCATCGATTTTTTCCATTATATGGCCGTGTTCATGAGTCCTGTCAACTATGTGCATGTGCTGCCAAGACTTGGGTATTCCTGAGCAAAAAGCCCCCCACTCACCCACCAGTTTCTCATTGATGTCTCCTTGTCTGTCAATATGGGACAGTTTTCGGTGCACCGACAAGCAAAGATGCAACAAATTTATTAAAGAGAACCAAATTAATTGTAGTCTACTCCATTGTTTTTTTCCCTCTCTTAAAACGACGGTCTAAAGGTACCTTCACACGAAGCGACGCTGCAGCGATAGCGACAACGATGCCGATCGCTGCAGCGTCGCTGTTTGATCGCTGGGGAGCTGTCACACAGACCGCTCTCCAGCGACCAACGATGCCGAGGTCCCCGGGTAACCAGGGTAAACATCGGGTTGCTAAGCGCAGGGCCGCGCTTAGTAACCCGATGTTTACCCTGGTTACCAGCGTAAAAGTAAAAAAAACAAACAGTACATACTCACCTGCGCGTCCCCCAGCGTCCGCTTCCTGACACTGACTGAGCTCCGGCCCTAACAGCACAGCGGTGACGTCACCGCTGTGCTTTCACTTTCACTTTAGGGCCGGCGCTCAGTAAGTGTCAGGAAGCAGACGGCAGGGGACGCGCAGGTGAGTATGTACTGTTTGTTTTTTTTACTTTTACGCTGGTAACCAGGGTAAACATCGGGATACTAAGCGCGGCCCTGCGCTTAGTAACCCGATGTTTACCCTGGTTACCAGTGTAAAACATCGCTGGTATCGTTGCTTTTGCTTTCAAACACAACGATACACGGCGATCGGACGACCAAATAAAGTTCTGGACTTTATTCAGCGACCAGCGACATCACAGCAGGATCCTGATCGCTGCTGCGTGTCAAACTAAACGATATCGCTAGCGAGGACGCTGCAACGTCACGGATCGCTAGCGATATCGTTACAAAGTCGTTTCATGTGAAGGTACCTTAAGAGGGAACTTGTTAGGAAAATTTGACGAACCAATTGGTATGGCTGTATAGGTGAAAGAAAAATGAAGTACAAGGACAGAAAAAAACAACAACAAAAAAACCAAACATATGCTTGTCTTGCAATAACCCAATGTGCCGGTTCTGAGAAATTAAGCTTTGAAGCCACATGTAAATAAGCCTGAAATGCATTGGGGGCGAATCAAGGTACCATGACCACATGGACACTCCCCCGCAGTGCAGTTCCTACCGGATCTGTATGAGGCTTCAAATCTTCATTTCTACTACACATGAAAAATAGCTTACCTTGGCTATAGCAACCAATCAGTAGTAATGGGAAGAACACAAAGTGTCTCCTCAGAGAGGAAGAGGACTAGAACTCTAGTGCCATCTATAGGAAGCAGCAATCATAACAGTCCGTATCAAATCTCTAACAAGCCTTGTTACATGACTTAGGATAAAAGCCCAAACCTCAATTTGCAGACAATGCACTGATGAGGGGCAGTACCCTGAAACACAAAGTGTGAGATCTGGTTTGGCTGGGTGAGAGACATCTGACCGGGAAACAAGGGGTAACATTTCAAGCCAACCTTGCATGCATTTATCAATGGTCATTTCCTTTGAATAACATTCACGCTGCGGATTGTCTCTGAAGAGACAATTTGCATATTTCCCAGAGGAGAATTGTGACTTAAGTCTCCTCACCTTGGCATGTCACTCTCTGCTAGGTGAAACGTTACCCCCTTGGTCCTAGGAAAGAACTGTAACTAGACTTTGTACTACACCTTTTAGAACATTGAATTTCAATATCACTTTTAGCCAGCATTATACAATACGCAGCATGAATGTTATTCAAAGGAAATGACCATTGAAAAATGCATGCAAGGTTGGAGAATTCAAGGAATAGTCTGCAATGAACACATGGCAGAGAGACACATTAGTAGATGCCAGCTATGCAGAATGGAAATATGTGGTGGGCTCAACACAGCCAAGAAATGACAATGTGTCTGATGTTATCCCATACCCAGCGAAGACGCAGTGCTAGAGTTTACATTACAGATTTAAGTGCTGATAGAAGACGTCTTACCCTACAATAACCTAGTAAATTATAGGATTAATATAGATTCAGATAGAGCTATACCAGACGGTACATAAGCAGAAGGGGAGATGTAATGGTAGACTCTGTGACATCCCCAATAAGGCTTTGAAAATACAATCTGTTTCATAGATTATATACAGTGTGTACATATAATGTATACATGCTACCTATCTTTTTGTAAATTATATTCTACATGCGGATATATATTCTACATTACTTACACTGCATATACAACACACACAGATTGGAATGTGTTGAAGCTGGTGAGTGACCAAGCAAAATGTAAGCTGTAGATGGGAGAGAGTCAACCCCGAGTCTCCTGAATGGAGACTGCACGGGTCCGCTAGGAAAGCTGGCAATCTCTGTTGGAGCTGCAGATTACGGCGTGGAAGCTGCTGTCTGGTCAGTGTGAACTGTGCATGGAATTGAACACTTCAGTTGGAGCTCAGGCTGAGGGTGGTAGAACCATACCCCTTATGTCTAAAGTTTGCTCTGTGTGAAAGGAATGTAATCTGTTCGTGTAAACCAGCATTGACATATGTATCTGCTGAATGAATCGTTTATTTGTCGTTATAGCCTTGTGCCCAGAAGAAGCCATGTTTGGCTTTGAATCCCTTGAAGTTTTAAGAAGGCACTAAAACTGCACATGTTTGGACCAAACCGCATTGCCTGTGTGAATGCTACCTAATGCTTGCCCGAGATCGTGAATCCCTGCAATATATTATATATAGACACGCACACACCATGTTTTTTGGACTGAGACTTTTTTAGCTCTGGACCATAATACAAGCTGTACCAAAGGATCAGTACACCATTGAAAATGCAATATACTTATAAAGTTGATTAGCTGTTCATGGTGATTAGTTTGATTTGTCAATGAAAAGACTGATGCTTTTGGTTTGTCATCAGGTCTCAATATTTGCACTCCACGGTTTATGCCTTAACCATAATGAGAAAGAGCAGGAAATGTTTTTCCATCTATTATTTGGATGGTCAGTTATGTCCATTTATTGTGATCAATACTACTGAAGATCAGCGACTTACGAGTGCCCTGTTGCTGGGATGAAGTATATACAGCAGTGGACCCGGGAATCAGGAATCCTCTTCTTGCGATTGATGTTCAGCTCCTCTTGTAGATACTTCTCATACTGATCATTAATGAACTTCATTATGGGCAGCCAGCTATCAGAGTAAATAAAAGAACAATTTAGCTACAACACATTACATACAGAATACACAGACACAATCACAAACTTTCATTTCAAATGCCAAGGGAAGGATAAACCCAAACAACAACTGCTCGCCAAGTCACAGAATTACTTTGCCCTGTTCTGAAGCTCCATCATTCTAAAATCAAAGCTGCATTCTCAATGCTGTTAGCTTCCGAGCTGAAATCTACCAGCGTCCTCTCCTGATGCCAGACTTGTACACTGACTTTACAGTAGGCCCTGTACTGATTACAGACAGGCACAAAGCCCTATATTAAGGTTATGTGTATGTCAACATGCTTGTTTAGTGTCTCAATTAGTAACCAGCAAAATTAAGAATGCAGCTCTGGACTTGTGATCACTATTATAGAAGTCTAGCACTGTAATGGCTACTTTTTTCCACTGTCAATGTAGATATTTTAAAAATGCTTTTTACAAAAAAAAAAAACACATCCATTACCAATTTTCGTTATTTATGTGGTCCCCAAATCCAGGAGTGTCAATAACTGTCAGTTTCATCCGCACACCTTTCTCTTCAACGTCTGAAAGAAAATTAAAAAAAAAAAAAAAAAAAGGTATATTAATTTAGGATCAAGTTTATATGTGCAAATGTGCAAGAAAATTAGATGGCCCGACTCCTGGCAACTGTGTCCAGTCTTAGGCCTAGTACAAACAGTCCGGTACTGGCAGCGCTTTGGATGCAGCACATGTTCGCTGCGTCCAAAGCGCTGCCGTCTACGTCAGATGAATTCGCATGTGATCACTGAACAGTGTGGATTCACAGCATCCAATATATTCTGTCAGGGAAATTTCTCTTGTGGAGACTAGAGCCTCTGCAAAAGAAATTGACATGCTGCGGTCTGGAAAGACATTCCGCACGTCCGTCCCCATGGCTGAGCTGCGAGCATCTCTGGACGCATAGAGGGCATGGGATTTCAAGAAATTCCATCCACTATTCTGTAACATCTGGACACTCTGGGCTTGATGCAGCATTAAGTACGCAGCGTCCAGCCCGCAGCAGTTACTGATCGTGGGCACGTATCCTTAAAGCTTTCTGCTTATCTCACTCCTTTCCCAACTATTCCACACCTGCACCACCCCTGATCTTCCCAACTGCACCACCCGATAACCCCTACATTACATTGTTCTTTATGAACCCCATTACCCACAATCCAATCCAAATCTTACCATGAGTGATACTTTTAATTTCTATAGTTTTCGGGATTCGTTCCTCGGCTGTGGGTTGCACAGATTTCCTGCTGACCTTGGATTTGAAGAGAGTGTTTATTAATGTGGACTTTCCTAGACCACTCTGACCTGGGAACAATGATAAAAATAAATTAATTGTATATATTTACCAAGCCACTCTAAACCCACATTTAATTTTTTATTTTTTTTCGTCAAAGCAAAAAAAAGGGTAGAAAAATATAGACGAGAACTCTATTGTTCCAGGAACTGCTAACTGATGCAGCGCTCTCCTTCCCTCTCCAAGCAGACAGTCCCAGGATAGTTTCAAGAGCAGAACTAGATGTATCCCAATAGTGCACTATATCTGTCACTGAGAAACTGTTCCCCGGGCTACTGCAAGCTTAGGAAATAATATGCTATTTGCCTGCAGCCCAATACAGGTAAAGAGAAGTAGTGATTTTAAGCAGAAACCCTGGCCGCCATGTCAACCCTTCGTACCCGCCATCATGTCCCTGGGATTGCGATGCAGACAGACCTGCAGCGGCAACCAGTTTATTTAAATGCCACTGTCAGTGATTGGAAATGGCATATATATGGTTACGGTAAACTAGAAATGATCAAAAGCCATCTGTAGTGTCTGCGGTTACGGCAAGATGTCGGCTGTGTATTCACAGCTAGCACCTGCCAGGTACGGTTCCCTTAGCTAGCTTACTAGTATGTCAGAAAGGGGTTTATAGATGCTGCTTTTAAAAAAGGCCGCACAAATGCATATAAGCAACTCCGAATATAGTTGTAAAGTTTAACAATGTTTTTTTCTAGTACAAAATTAGATCATGATCATTTTAGCATTTACTGTTCATTTGCAGCTGTCAAATTGTCATCTCTTTAACAAGTTTCTCAGAAACCAAAAGGTAAACTGTAATTTTGTCAGTACGTTTATTAGAATAACAGATTTACTATTAGTTTTTGAAAAAATTAGCAACCAATGTTGCTGCAATTCGAGTTGTCATTAAAGGGGATGTCCCAACTTCTTATAATGGGTCAAAAATCGCAAAGATCTTGTAAAAAGTAGCAACTTTGCAATTTACCTCTAATTAAAAGGGATTGTCCAGAAGCAAAAAAAAAAAATTATGGATACTCCCCTTCCACGACGGCGGGGCAGCTATTCCCAGCGTGATGGTTGTGCCACGTGGCCTCCAACTGCGTTACCCGACCGCTGCAGCCGATGTCATATTACCCCACCGGGAATAGCAGTGCCGACATTACTAGAAGAATGCCGCAGCTCCAGGAGGAGATTGTTTTTCTTTTCTATCTGCCCCTGAAGTGATTAAGGAGAAGTTGTCCAGTAGTGGACAAACCCTTTAAAACTCCTCTCCATTCTGATGAGCTAGGGGATTGTTATGTTTTATAGTTTACTTCTTGTAGCCTAGATTACAGCATTGGAGGAGCACACCGATCTGGTCAGCTACTGAGCTGCACTCGCTAGCCGAATAGCAAAGGCAAAGTCATCAAAGTCATGGAAGATCACACAGTTCAGACTAGCAACATGACAGCCCCCTACCAACAAGCAGTGTGCTCCTGAAGACAGAAGATTAAACAACCCCTTCAAATTGTCGTGAAGAAAAAAATCCACTATCTATGTACATCAAATTAAACAGTTTTGATTTACTAGTATACTGCAATATAGTGGAAAACGCTCATTAAACATTAAAAGGTCTGTCCTAGAAAAGACATCATTGATGAAATACCAATGCTCTAATATCTTCTGTACCTTTACTCAATTATTGATCTGAGAAATGCATGAATGAATTGACAAATGTGTGTTACCATTTCTCACGTCCTCATTTCAGACTGTCAAGACACCTTATAGACCGGACAGATAATAATACCCAGTTGTCAGTTTGTACATATATTTCCAGGAGGAATAGAAGAGAAAATGCAAAATCTGAGTTGTAAGAAATACTACATTATTTCCCCCCACCCAAGAGCGATGCAAATATTTAGTAAAACATTGGTTTTATTAGAATTGCGGCATTAAAGTTTGCTAATGATAGCGTGTACCCACATGGTAGCTGTAACCTATGAGAGAACACGGCAGTGTGGCTATTCCTTGCAGCGCCACAAAGCCACATGGTACCCATTACAATAAATAGACTGTCTGTAAATTGCATGGTCATGCTGGCTCTTTCAACACAATTCTTAGTAGCCATTCTTTTGCCTGGTTAGTTGATTGAACTAAAAAGGCATTTTCTACACCAGACAATCCTTTATGTTATTTAAGGCTCCCCATCAGTATTTCCATAATTTGTACCAGTAAGTCAAGGCCACTGTCAAAGGCATTGTCCTTCGGTCAGGCAATCATTTGGTCAACAATACAGAAAAATTACTGTACCTCTAAGGTCACAACTGAGGAATCCTCTAGACCTGCATAGATCTCAGGTTGGAAAGAGTGAAAATTGAGGCACATACGTAAGTAAAATTCCAGCTAAGGAAGATTTCTGTGAATACCAGCACAAGTCAACCATATTCTACACTGCACCGACTGCGGAGTACAGTCATTGGCACAGGTGCATCATATTAAACCAAAGCAACATTTCTAGGTACATACCAACCACCATGATGTTCAGCTCAAAACCTTGCTTCATGGCCTTTTTCCTCATCTGTTCCAAAATGGCATCTATTCCCACGTAACCAAAATCTGTAGCAGGCTTTTCACCCACTCCCCTGGTGGGAAGAGGCTGCTTCACCCCCGCATCCCTGATCATGTCGGTCATAGTGACGGCGTATGGTTGGACGTCCTCAATAACTGTGGAAATAAATAGAAAACATGATTGTTACCTCTAGAACAAGTTGTATGTGTAGCCTCAGTACCATCTGTGCCACATGTAGCTTCTTATCAGTAGTACATTAGTTTGCAAGGTGCCCAGTGTGTTCGTAACCAAGGGAGGAGGATGATGGCTATTAAGTGCACAAACAGTTTGGTGGCAACAAAGAATAATACAACAGCACATAACACCTGGGCTGTACAAATCACAGGAGCGCCACATGCTTATGAGCCTTGGTAAGTATTACAGGATTAAGAATGCTTTTTATTGCATGGAAGGATCATTAATCCAGTATGTATGTGACCTAAAAGTTCTCTGATCAGGAATAACAGGACACGCTCAGCAAGATCTGTTGAAAGAACATTTTTGGTATCAATATTAAGCCTGGGGAATACTTGACCTTCATGCCAGAGCAAAGTGAAATCAAACCCACATCTCAGTATAAGGTAGGTCCCTTAGAAATCCCTAACTGTACGGGTAGCTACATTCTAACAATGGATACAAGCGACCTTACTTTTAAAGGAATTTTCCCATGAACTAATTTTAATCAATAGATCTTTAAATAATAATAAGTTCCACAATTGGATGTGTATACAATGTTCCTGTGCTGAGATAATCTTATAAATGTGCCCCTGCTGTGTACTGTGCAATGGCTGTGTCTGACAGTGCAGGAACATGGTCTGATCATACCACAGCTACTGGGTAAGGAAGGACGAAAAACAGTATACAGACAGGACAGCAGGGGATCACAGCTGATTCTTTCTGTGAGGTAAAACATTGCTTAAAAACAGGCAGGGAAATGTTTTACCTCACAAAAAAATCTGCTGTGATCCCATGCTGTCCTGTCTGTATACTGTTTTTCGTCTTTCCTTACCAGGGAGCTGTGGTATGACCAGACCATGTCCCTGTACGGTCAGACAGAGCCATTACACAGTACACAGCAGGGGCACATTTATAAGATTATCTCAGCACAGGAACATTTTATTTAAACACATCCAATTGTGGAAATTATTATTCCAAGATCTATTAAAATGTACTTTGCGAAAACCCCCTTAAGAGATACATTTTATACAGGTTACATTTTATATAAAAGCACCCAACTGATCTATAATACAAAATGGGGGAAAGCAAATTAGTGCAAAAACCGTACAGTCATGATCTGGTGTGCACACTCCTGAAAGAGCCCTGCTGGACCCTAAACATGTATGTTATGCGCCCTCCAACCTTCACTGAAAAGTGGCAGCATATTTCTCATGTCATCCTACCTGGTATCATCTATTTGCCGCTCACTGCCTCCTCTGCTCAGATCAGCATTCCGGTCCTCCTGGCTCTAAAATGGCTGCCGCAGAGGCCATCTTAGATGTAGTAGGACCAGAACAGCAATCTCAGGAGGGGAAAATATTCAGCTCCAGGTGGGGTGGCTATTTGTGACATATGTACAGACACATTTTACGTTTTTGCTTAAATTTGTGTCTAGGAAAGCTTGGTGATGAGATGCTCACCATCCCAAGTACTGGGCTGAGATCCAGCATCACCAGAATCCTAAATGACACTCATTATGTAAAGACTCAACCTCTCTCCCATATTATTGCTTAGAGACCTAAAGGGACAACACATGTAGTAGCTTTTATGGATAAACATATTTGTTTCCCCCAAAATAACCAAATGGGCCATTTAAAAACATTTTATTGGAAATATATCAGAGGCGCAAAACCCATTTTCTTGTGAGCTTTCTTGTGAGCTTTCTGTTGATGGCCTCTATAGGACAACCCTGTCTGAATATGATCATAGACTGCAGTCCATGAATGAACGATGTGCCAGCTGCCCTACATAAACCACAACGTGCCATTCCCAGATTTTGTCCTTACTGTTTCATACACACCCCGGCAGGCCCTGTGTTACCAAAGAGGGTAGAAGGAAAATTTTGAACATAAAGTAATAGGGCATCAGAGGACAATACAGAGGAGAAATTAATAGTCATGCTCTGGAGCAAAGGAAGCACAGAGCATGAGTCAGGTAGGAAATGTGGAGACTCAGGAGTGGCGTGGTGAGATGGAGGACAGCACAATCTGGAAGCAATGAATATTTAAAAAGGAGGGAAAAAAAAAAAAAAAGGGGGTAGAAGTAGTTGGCAGGCTGAGCTGAGACCTTTGTTCATGTGCCTGTGTTAAGACCTGGGGGCAATCCCAAAATATAGTATAACAATGGTTGGAACTATGAGGGATTAATGTTCTACACACAATTGTACCTACGTAGGCCATAAAGCATATACATTTGCGTGACTGCAACCCCCTCTTCACTTCCTATACTACTTTTTTTAAGATGATATTGTGGTTAAAACAACTGAAGTGCAACAAATCGAGGGCGGTCCTAGGTGAAACAGTACAGGAAACGGCACTTCATCGGCATATGAACGGACGTAGCTAGAGATGCAATGACTTTCACAAAGTATGACTGCAGCAGGGGCAAACAATTCACTATGAAAAAGGTCTGATCTCACACTAGTCCAGAATTAAATTATTTGGTAAACCCCTTGGGCATAGCGCAAAGGATTTCCATTACTAAAATGTTGCAAAATGTCATTCAATCATGTATCAGATTTCCAGTTATAGAAATTTCTTAGCAGTGCCAATATGGAGTTACACCGCTGTACCTGGTAATCCTTGGTGATCGGTGATCTTCTCACATGTATCCAGGACATGTCAGAAGATCAATTTGACTTTGATTTCCAGCTGCAAACTCCTTCTTATTCTGTAATATGGTATTAAAAATGAAGCCAGCCATTAGTTCTCACCTTTCAACAAAGGTGCCAACTACAAGCTAAGCTAATAAGCGCAACACATCTGAAGTCACGTTTAATGGTGATGAATGCGATCTCCTTGGATACACGTCCATGCTGCCAAAGTTCTTTCAGGATCTAATAATCTGCCCAAACTTACAGGAAACATCATTCATGGCTGGGTGACATCTGCCCCAGAATAGCTTAACTATTTCAATTACAGATGCATGCCTGTAGCAAACCAAGCTCTAAATGCGAGCCCAGAGGTAAATTTATTTTAGTCACCGGTACTCCAATGTCAAAATGGTTGGCAAACACTGCTCATGATTTATTATATTAGCAATCATACAGCCACAGGACTACAAGAGTCTTCAAGAACGTCATGCATTTCCTTTGGAGAAATAAAATAATCAAGACACCTAATCCTCTCCGACTTAGACAGATGAGTTGTTTTTTTGGCCAATGTCAAGAAGCTGTGTAAAGGAGATCTTGCTACACCCAGTAATGGCGGCCTCCTAACAATTACTGTATGTATATAGCGTGCCTGAATGACAAGACATCTCTGGAGGAGAAGACCACAGATCTGGAGCAGTGGGGCAATGCACGTAAAGAGAGGCGTGAGATTCTGAGTTACATATCCTTAAAAAAAACAACCTACAATCTGTGCTACCCTGTCATACAAAACTAGATCACTGAACAAGAGGTGAAATTAGAGGAGACTTGACTGCCCTTATGAAAGCAGCAGAAGAACGGCTCAGGGCCCTGACCACTACCTGTTTTTGCAAACCGCAAGAAGATTGTTCTGTGATCATCGCTCCTGCAGAGGCTACACGTGACCGTGTCTCCTAAAGACAGACATTAACCCGCCATAATGTTATGATATATGCATGCATACTTTGGTTATACAGTGCATAAACTTTGATTTTTTTTCTTGCTAAACAAACAAAATTGCATTCAGATAAGTGACAGAGCTGCGGTATCCAGCGTGACCAAAACGGCAAAGCCTCGGCGAGTCCCTTCTAAGCAGACTGAAACCGGCACTAAAATATCCAAGAATCCTTCCACTCTACAAAGCTCTTCGCCTCTCTTATGTATCACCGAGTTGCTGTTAGTAACAAATCACTCAATGATCAGCTTCAAGGACTCGAATTCTCTGAAACCATTTTAATAAGGCCCATTGTATCCTTGAAAAAAAATTATGATCTCAAAATTTAGAATATTGAAGGATTATGATCTGTACAAACAGAATAAACACTTGCATCCTATGCCTCTCCAAAGACCTAGTTAGCATTGCTACTGGAATGGCAGCAGACCCGAGGGATGGACAGTAAGGCAGAGCTGTGGGCAATCCCTAATAGCCCAGCAGTAAAATGACACAGTTACATGACTGTACAATGTACTTGATATTACTGACGATCCTGTATGGAGGCAGTGGTGAGAGCGGAACAGAAAGTCATTTAATATGGCAGAGAGTATGCGGGCTCAGGAGGGTGCGTGTATACCTCTCTGCCATCTCGTGCTCCTTGCCTGACAGACAGATGAGATGTTAAGAGCTTCCTGTTTATGTTAAGACTACAGAGAGAATAAGAAAGGGGAGGCAGCGCATGTTATCTCCCTATGGGGGGCCGAGGAGGGGTGATGCCCCTCTTACTGGCCTTAGTGGTCTCTCTCTAAAGCACACAATGCCCTGTGCTGTACGGGCCTATAAACACATCAAGGTGGAGCCTTCAGTTACTTGCTGCAAAATGAGCTGCAAGGCCGTGTGCCCACGTTGCGTTTATGCGCTTCCGCCGCATTTTTTGCCGCAGTGGAAACGCCTAAAAACGCATTCCCATGCAATCCTATGGGATTCTGAAGTTGCTGTGCCCATGCTGCAGATTTTCCCGCTGTGGAATCGCATAGCGGTAAAATCCGCAGCATGTTCATTATTTCTGCACAATCGCGGCGATTCCGCAGCCATAGGATTGCATTGAAACGCTCACTTTACGCATGTGGCTATGCCCACCATGCGTAAAGTGAGCTTTTCATGTGCGGATGGTACCCAGGGTTTGGAGGAGAAGAGACTCACTTCCAGGCCCTTGGGAACCATATTCCTGTAAAAAAAAAAGAAAAAAAGAATTAAAATAAAAAATAGGGGTATACTTACCTTCTGATGGCCACTGGAGTCCTCCCGCCTCTCAGCGGTGCACGCGGCGGCTTCTGTTCCCAGGGATGCATTGCGCGAATCACCTGAGATGACGTCGCGGTCACGCGACCGTGACGTCACAAAGTTACTTCGCGCAAAGCATCCCTGGGAACGGAACGTACCGAGAGCGCCGCTGAGGAGATCGGGGGCCGTCAGGAGGTGAGAATAACCATATTTTTAATTTTTTTTTTAGCATTCTCTTTTACTATTGATGCTGCATAGGCAGCATCAATAGTAAAAAGTTGGTCACACTTGTCAAGCACTATGTTTGGCAAGTGTGACCAACCTGTCAATTCACTTTTCCAAGCGATGCTACAGATCACTTGTAAAGCGCAAGCATTCTGCAAGCTAAAAACGCTTGCAAAACGCTTGTTTTGCGGGAAAACGCATGCGAATTCTGCATGCATTTTACCCGCGGGCAGGGAGTTGCGGAAATGCTGCGGACATTTCCGCAGCATTGGCACATAATCTTGATATGTGCACATTTAGGCTACCTATATATACACACACTATGTACTCAGGAATTGCACACATCCCAATTCACCAATACAAATACAACCATAATAATAAAAAGAAAAAAAAAAATTGCAAATGCAGCAGTGACAAAGCAAATTCCAATCTGCTGACTGGCAAATTAAATTAAAATTAACTGATAAGTTTAGTCCCTCACATAGGCTGAAAACCACTGAAGACAGGAAGGACAAGTCAATGCCATGCATGATTTTCTAAGCATATTGTGGTACAAGTATGAATGTGTTACTTTATAGTACGACGAATGTCAGAAAAAAACAATTGTGCTTTTGAGGAATAATTCTGAAGCAATTCCACCTTTAAATTTTACATAGAAAATTGATTTTCTTCTTTTTACAGATTCCATGAGAATAATTGTGGGATGCAGTATTGCATGTAATATGACAGAGGCATGGGCTCATACTTGCCTATAACTTGTCAACCTAAGGCTGTGTGCACATGTTGCTGATTTTTCGCGTTTTTTTTAGCGATAAAAACGCTATAAAACCGCAAAAAAAAACAACAAAAAAAACATACAATATGCTTCCCATCATTTAGTATGAATTCCGCAATTTGTGCGCACATGATGTGTTTTTTTCCGTGAAAAAAACGCATTGCGGTAAAAAACGCAGCATGTTCATTAATTTTGCGGGTTTTTTTGCGGATTTCCCACTATAAAGTGCATTGGGAAATGTCCGGGAAAAAACGCACCAAAAACGCGGCAAAAACGCATGCAGATTTCTTGCAGAAAATTTCAGGTTTTTCTCAGGAATTTTCTGCAAGAAATCCTGAACGTGTGCACATAGCCTTAGGCTTCTTTCATACTAGCGTTGGTACGGGGCCGTCGCCATGCGTCGGCCCGCCATACCGACGGACGTTGTGAAAGAAATGCACAACGGGAGCAGCGGATGCAGTTTTTCAACGCACCACTGCCCCATTGTAATGTCCGGGGAGGAGGGGGCGGAGTTTTTTTGTGCCGACGGTCCGCCAAAACACGACGCATCCGTCGCACGACGGATGCGACGTGTGGCCATACGTCGCAATGCGTCGCTAATGCAAGTCTATGGAGAAAAAAACGCATCCTGCGGGCAACTTTGCAGGATGCTTTTTTTCTCCAAAACGACGCATTGCGACGTACGTCACACGACGCTAGTGTTAAAGTAGCCTAAATATCATGTAAATAAAAAATCTGAGACACAAAACAGAAATTGGCATAAAGGCCGCGGTGCTTATTTATGGTTACCCAAAGTAAATTCAAATAATAATACATTTTAATCAAATATTTAATATACCAAAAATTACCTCATTACATTAAAATCCTGTCCACCCAGCATTAGCTGGGCGACCCCCTCAAAAGAAACACCGCAACAAGAAAACAAATGATTAAATAGGGCGGGTGGGGAGATGCTTCAGCGTAGAAATCTTCAGTCAGACAACTCTACATCCAGAAAGCAGAAGTTTAAATAGATGCCCATTTCCCGCCTAAACGGACAACTGCCAATCAAAGTCCTGTTACCAAAATCTGCCTCATCACATGACATACTTAAGAATCATCTAGAAGGTTGTTACCACTTACTGAAAGAACCTTATCAAAAGGGGGGGGGGGGGGGTAAAAAAGGAACTGATAAATGGAATGTACCACATTATTAAAAATGAATAACATAAAATTTAATGAAGGCAAAATGATCTCAAGTGCCCCCTTTGATGATATATTACAGGGGCTCACATCCTTCTCTAGAAGCTATGAAGAAAGAATAGGGGGCCGCACAATGAACCACACAATGGCACAGGAGCCGACAGACAACAGAGGGCCCCTGTGCATAAACAGTATGTGGCCCTATACGATGTAACAGTTCATCATAATACACAATTTCACCTGCTTTGGATGTACCTCTTGAGCCCCTGTCAACCCCTGCAGTGGCACAGAGTTCCTATGCATCCCAAATAGAGGCCGTATAACATCCATGTGCCATTGTACGGGTTACATGCATAAGGTAGTAGATTTACTAAAAGCGCTGACATTTGTGAGGGTCATTAAAAGGGATGTATGAAGGACAAGGTGTAGATAAAGGCAGGGTGTCATCTCATCCAACATTTCTTTACATCAGCTTAATAGGGTAAACAGTTAGTTAATATGGTTAGAAGAAGACATGTGTCCCATCAAGGGCAACCGTGGGATGGGAGATGATAAAGGGATTGGGGTAAATATACAACCACGACGCATTATCCAGCCCACCCCAAAGAGATAACTGAACCCAAGTCTCGATCCACTGGGCTAAACAGTCACAAAATTATTTTATTTTGGCAATTGATCCAGTCATTTGCCAGATGGAGCGAGAGCCCCCATGTCTTTTGAGGGGGTTTTACATGAAACTGATTTTGACCATACTTTTTGTATGGGCCATTTACATGTACAAGTTCATCATGTCCTCTCAAAAGACGACTTGCTATCCAGTAGCTGCTTCACATACAACAACAGCATATTCTTCTAAAAGGCCAGACAATTTAACTCAATATAAGCGTCAACAGGGCCGCAGCATTGAAAGATGCCCAACATGGAGCTACTGAGGTAAAAAAAACAAAAAAAACACAAACAACTTTTCTGCTTATGTGCAAATATCATTTTCCATGAGGTGATGTACTGGGCGGTCTCCTGTGGTAACTTTTTCGTTTCCCATGACCAGATAATCTGACCTGGCCGAGCTACAGTAATGATGGTTGCAAGTACCGTACTTCAGTTTTATTTGCTCACGTAGTGTCAAGAGATGACGCTTGACAATGGCAAACAGTACAGTTCTTAACCCATAGCTGTTTCCACATCATCTTAGCACGTTCCCTGATAAAACAACAACAAAAAATCTTGATTATTGCATACCCTAAACTCTATACAAGTCATAGGTGCAATTGCAGAGTCAAGGGTTAAAGTCAGATTTTTCTTTTTTCTTTTTTTTTTTTTTTTTTTATTTCCAGCCCAGAAATAAGTTTCATCTTGTTCTCCTGCAAACCTATCACAGCCTGCAGGACAGTGATCTGCAGTTACATCAAGTTCCTGCCAAATCCCCATGTCCTCAGGCCAACGCCTTGATACGAGGTAGATAAGTGACAATACACCTTCATTACAGAACAGTCACAACCATTAAATAAACCTAACGTTTCCATCACAAAGATTTATCCGCTAACCTAGTGTATGAGGTGAGCGATTAATGGAAGCAGCCTCTTATATTAATAAGTGTATCGTACATTCATGGAGAAAGAGAGGAGACAAAGCCACGGTGACATCAGTGCTGAAAATTCTAAATACACTGCAGGATTATTTTAAGCTCTAAAAAGAAAGAAAAAAAAAAAAAAAAAAACACACTAGATGAGAAGGATGCAGGATTAGTACAGTTCAGGGAAATTGCTATGTAATCTGCCATAACAGTAAGGGTGTGTTCACATTATTTCTGTGGGTCAAAAAACTGAGTTTTCTAGTGAAAACTGCTTCAATAAACTCTCCTCTATTGGGGAGTTTTTGGAAGAGTTTTTCAATTTTTTTCCATAAAGAAACACTCGATTCATATTTTAAGGGCTAAACCATGTAGTGTAAGTGTATTAAAATCCTCACCGATCGCCATTTTCTCCGATGCCCAGTAGAGCTTTGGTCCTCTTCCGAGTCCCATGAGTCAAGTTAAGGCTCTCGGGATCAGACAAGGCTCTTACAATCTCAGTCTATGGAGCGTCAGAAGTAGGTTTTATAGGTTTACATTACAATAGCGACTCCTGGCTCATACACAGACCGTAATGTGATCTGGCAAGTCGGAATAGGCATTACGTGAGCCAGAAAAGGACAGGAGCAGCTGTGCAAACCGGAGAAAATTGCGATCTACTACATTCGAGTATCTGCCCCCAGCAGTCGTATACACCCAAAAATGATGAACAGCAGAGCACAGGTTGTTATAATCAATGACACCGTTGGCTCATACACCCAAATCCAGTATAGTGGGGGAGTTTAGACGAGGGACAAAACTCCGTGTGGAAGCACCTTAAGCATTTTTGTTTTTTGTTTTTTTCATTTTTTTTGTGAAGCTTCTCCCATCAGAAGCTGTTTCAAGGAAATAATACCTTCTTTTCTCCCACCAGGTATTTCTGAAAGTCTACATAGTTTAAAAGACGCTAGAAAATCTGATCATACCGTTGTTTTTCCACAGATGTGACCATGAAAATCCTTTTATGGGCACTTTTTCTGGCAATTTTAGGAGTAGAGCATGTCCAGGAACAAAAAAAAAAAAGCAAAAAAATCACTAATGCCAGTATCACATCTGACAAAATACAGTGCCTTGCGAAAGTATTTGGCCCCCTGGAACTTTTCAACCTTTTCCCACATATCATGCTTCAAACAAAGATACCAAATGTAAATGTTTGGTGAAGAATCAACAACAAGAAGAACACAATTGTGAAGTTGAACGAAATGTATTGGTTATTTGAAATTTTTGTGGAAATTCAAAAACTGAAAAGTTGGGCGTGCAATATTATTCGGCCCCTTTACTTTCAGTGCAGCAAACTCACTCCAGAAGTTCATTGTGGATCTCTGAATGATCCAATGTTGTCCTAAATGCCTAATGATGATAAATATAATCCACCTGTGTGTAATCAAGTCTCCGTATAAATGCACCTGCTCTGTGATAGTCTCAGGGTTCTGTTTGAAGCACAGAGAGCATCATGAAGCCCAAGGAACACAACAGGCAGGTCCGTGATACTGTTGTGGAGAAGTTTAAAGCCGGATTTCGATACAAAATGATTTCCAAAACTTTAAACATCCCAAGGAGCACTGTGAAAGCGATCATATTGAAATGGAAGGAGTATCATACCGCTGCAAATCTACCAAGACCCGGCCATCCCTTTATACTTTCATCTCAAACAAGGAGAAGACTGATCAGAGATGCAGCCAAGAGGCCCATGATCACTCTGGATGAACTGCAGAGATCTACAGGCGAGTTGGGACAGTCTATCCATAGGACAACAATCAGTCGTACAATGCACAAATCTGGCCTTTATGGAAGAGTGGCAAGAAGAAAGCCATTTCTTAAAGATATCCATAAAAAGTGTTGTTTAAAATTTGCAACAAGCCACCTGGGAGACACACCAAACATGTGGAAGAAGGTGCTCTGGTCACATGAAACCAAAATCAAACTATTTGGCAACAATGCCAAACGATATGTTTGGGGTAAAGGCACCACAGATCATCACCCTGAACACACCATCCCCACTGTCAAACATGGTGGTGGCAGCATCATGGTTTGGGTCTGCTTTTCTTCAGCAGGGACAGGGAAGATGGTTAAAATTGATGGGAAGATAAATGGAGCCAAATACAGGACCATTCTTGAAGAAAACCTGTTGGAGTCTGCAAAAGACCCGAGACTGGGACGGAGATTTATCTTCCAACAAGACAATGATCCCAAACATAAAGCAAAATCTGCAATGGAATGGTTCACAAATAAACGTATCCAGGTGTTAGAATGGCCAAGACAAAGTCCAGACCTCAATCCAATGGAGAATCTGTGGAAAGAGCTGAAAACTGCTGTTCACAAACGATCTCCATCAAACCTCACTGAGTTCGAGCTGTTTGCCAAGGAAGAATGGGCAAGAATTTCAGTCTCTCGATGTACAAAACTGATAGAGACATACCCCAAGCGACTTGCAGCTTTAATCGCAGCAAAAGGTGGAGCAACAAAGTATTACGTTAAAGGGGCCAAATAACATTACATGCCCCACTTTTCAGTTTTTGAATTTCCACAAAAATTTAAAATACACAATAAATTTCTTTCAACTTTACAATTGTGTTCCACTTGTTGTTGATTCGTCACGAAAAATTTACATTTGGTATCTTTATGTTTGAAGCATGATATGTGGGAAAAGGTTGAAAAGTTCCAGGGAGCCGAATACTTTCGCAAGGCACTGTATGTATGCGAGACTGTTGCGTTTTACAGCAGGTCTGGACATATTGAAGCAATTAAGTCGAAAATCCCCTAAATGTACTTCTTGATATAGCACAAGATTATAGCACCATAGGACTGTAGGCTGCCCGATACTAAACACTAATAATAGAAATTATTTTAGCACTGAACTAATAGAAGATGTGAGTGTGAACATGGCTGGTTACACAAGAAGTTTACATTGACAGCTTAAATCCTGCCGATCCTGCTCTGATGACAAATAGGAAAACAAGTTTACTCTTTACTAAGAAAGTGTCACATAAAAGAGTCTTAGTGCTGAAGGCACCCAAGTACCAGGCCGCGAGCAGCACCCATTAAAGAGCAACAATAGTGACCTTTCCTTATCCTGCGCCAGCTGGTCCAGGAGAGGATGTGGGGCTGTGCTGGGGGAGGAAGGGAAGGAGAGGCTTGCCCTAGGGAAGGAAGAATAAAAGAGGTCCTTGGGGGGGTAGAAGGGACACACAGCAGGGAGGTTTATAACTTCCTTATACAGGCCTGTGAAACTTATTTAAATGCAACCATGTGTTCTGAGGTACCAGTTGTATACATGTATATAGGCTCCTACATACCAGACGTAGAGGGGAAGAAAAAGAAAAGCTGCAGAACAGTATGTGGGGGGACCAAAAGCAGTGAAGTGATCCTGATGGTCTCCACATAATGAAGTCCAGGTATATTATAGACTATAGCAGAAGCTTCTTGTTAGGGCCGGTTTATGAAATCGGATTTTTGGTCAACAACATTTCCTTTGTAGATTTTGGTTATAAACAGGACTAGAAAGGCAGATGGAAAGCTTTAGTAAAGAAACGACTCCACTATAAACTGATCCCAAAAGAAAAAAGCAATACAGATTCAATCGCCAATGTCTGAATGATTGACTACAGAAGACGACTTCTCTATAGGATTGTTTCATTTTTATATCCAGTCAATTATTTTCTTAGCAAAAACAATCACGTGAAAGTGAGCGACCCTCCATCCCCATATTAAATGTGGGGAGTGCTGTGCAGAAAGGTACAGAAACCATAAGTGGGAACGATCTATGTCTCCAGAACCGGGGTCTCACCATCTCCAGGGTCTTCAACACGTCATTGCACAAAAACTTTATGAGCGCTCGTTATTTTTTTAATTTATTTATTTTTTAAACATGGTTGGAGTTTTGCCAAAAAGGAGCAACTAGCACGTCCAACAAGTTTATCATAATTTACCCACAGAGTTGGCATAAATTCCAACAAAGTGACTGGAGAACATTTCTTACGTTGCCGCAGTCAGCTGAGGAATATGCCCAGCTTATTACCAGGCACATACCTCTATAAATTTTGAACATATTACTGAATGCTCGTCAGTGTGGTGATGTATACCACCATATTATAGAGAAATTCTACCTTAGGAATCTGACAGAATAGAGCACTGCGTGCCTTCATATGGTCACAGGCTTCTAACGGGGTCCAGCATGGTCGCAGGCTTCTATAATGGGGTCCAGCATGGTCGCAGGCTTCTATAATGGGGTCCAGCATGGTCACAGGCTTCTATAACGGGGTCCAGCATGGTCACAGACTTCTAGGAATGTCATATTACAGATGCATGAACTTGGCATTAGCAAGAATCATTATCTTGTGCACAAAAACTGTTGACTAAACCAATTCTACCTCTTTCACATTTCCGTTTTTTAGAATCACTCACAATTCGTCGTTTAAAAAAAAAAAAAAAAAAAAAAAAAACAGCAAATGTTGCTGCTGGATCCGTTTTTTTCCCCATAGACTTGTATTAGCGACGGATTGTGACAGATGGCTTTCCGTTTCATCCGTCGTTTGATGGATCCGTCGGAAGGAGACAACGCACATACTAACGTTTTTTGTGTACATCGAAAAGACGCACAGCGACGGATCCTGCGGCGTCCGTCATTGGCTATAATGGAAATCTATGGGTGCAGGATCCGTCGCTGTCCATCAGAAGACGGGTTCCAGTGACCAATGCCGTTTTTTTGCAACCGAGCATTCCCTGAACCCATTTTTCCTTTCCGGAAAATCTCTCTCTCTTTAAATTCCGGCTGCAACTATTTCAACAGATCCGTCAAAAAAACAGAACCAGTGCATCCGTTTTTTTTGTGTGTTTTTTTTTTTTTTTTTTTTTTTTTTTTTTTTTACAGTCGGCACAGGATCCGTCTTTTCAACACTTTGACGGATTGTGACTAATTCTAAAAAAACAGATGTGTGAAAGAGGCCTTACCAGACAGTTATGTCACTAGTTGAGGACCATGTTGCTTTTTGTTTGTTAAAAAAAAAAAAAAAAAAGTAGTAAGACCTTCCAGGTTTAACTGAAAATACAGGCATGACCAGATACTACAAATGTGTCTTGCTGCAACATCGACTAACTGAAGCCATTGTGAAACTACTTTTCTAACTGAAGTTTCAGTGTGTTGATAAAGAAGTGGTAAGTTTGTAGTCTGAGACTTCTAAACGGAAAGTTGTATAAGCCTGTTCCACGAGAGCAGCATGTCAGGCATTCATAACGTTTGATTATCCTTAGGATATAGGCATCGGCAAACAAGGAAACATATTACCGTATATGCACGTCACAATTGGCTGCTGGTGGAAAGAAATATTCTACTCAACCAACAGAAGACGAGAAAATGGATAACTCCATGTGTTGGTCTTCGAGGTCCTACAAACCTTAAGGGTATGTGTCCACGTGCCATTTTACATCCGGAATAGCAGCTCCACGCAGCATTCAATCCACAGCGTCCAGACGTTACAGCATAGTGGAGGGGATTTTATGAAATCCCGCCTCCACTATGCGTGGTAACACGCATCCGTCGGCCCTGCGATTCCGGACATGCGGCGCGTCTTTTTAGATCGCAGCATGTCCGTGTACCTTGCGGCGACGCTGCACCGCCGCAAGGTAAATCACAGGGCCCTATGTGTGGGGTGCGATGATGCCGGATGTGTGCAATGAACACATCCGGCATCATGGCGTCTCCAGAAGGTGGCGGGGCTTTGGGAGGAGCAAGTTTGCCGCTCCGTCCAATCCCCCCGGCCATCCTGAAAGTGGACACATACCCTAACAGAACGCAAAAGTTATTGCTGAGGGCCAAGAAATAATTAAAAGGGAATAGTTATCCTAAATTTGCCTCCATGTGCCCTTAAAGATGTTATACAACCAACTGTATTGTTACCTTCTGGCCACAACTTATCGCCACTCTCCCGACAGAACAAGGTCAAGACCTTCTACTTTCACGTCTCTGATTAGAAGTGCAAACTTCCCAGCGTTAAATAAATAAATGTACTTTATTCTGGCATCTTAAGCAGTAGATTGAGTTTAAAAATAAAAAAAATGTTTTAGATATTTTGGGCTTGTGTATATACACACACATCCATCACTGACAAAAACAACTGAAGGGTTTGCCATGATGGACTTTTCCAACCAATCCGTTATTGTGTCCCCTTGAGATGTGCTGTCAGGCAGGAACCAATTCTTCTCTTCTTAGAGAAAACATGTCAATGGGGGTTGCCAAAGCTGAAATATCCTAGCCAAACAGCCTTCATCCAGCATGATATGACTATTGGCAGCTTAGGCCCCTTTGACACATCAGTTTTTTGCCGTCAGTCACAATCCATTGGCTCGACGAATTGGTCGCAGATTGTGAAAAACTGATTAGTTTTTTCAACGGATCCAACTAGCGGATCTGGCTAATTGGATCCTACTGTAAATAAATCAGAGCATGCACAGTTAAAAAAAAATGGAATCCGTCACCGGATACTGTCATTTGACGGAGCCAGGGCCCATAGGCTTCCATTCGAGCAAATGATGGACGGCGTCGGTTCCGTCACCGTCCGATTTTTCAACTTACACAAAAAACGTTACTTTGTCCGATGTCTCCTGCCGCTGGACAAACAATAAACGATGGATGAAACGTGAGGCCATCCGTCACAATCCGTTGCCAATACAAGTCTATGAGAAAAAGATGGATCTGGCAAACGATGAATGAAACGTGAGGCCATCCATCGCTAAAACAAGTCTATGAGAAAAAAAATGATCCGGTGGCATCAGTCGCCGGATTCGTTTTTTTTCAAAATTCGACGGATTGCGACTGATAGCAAAAACTGATGTGTGGAAGGGGCCTAAATGGGGTTGTGCGTTTTCACTCAAAACTGATCTACAGGCAGTAATGCATCAGAATAACCCAATAATCAAAGCAGACCAAAAAAAAAATATTGTATCCAGAATATGACGTGTTGAATGTAGTTACCTTAATGTTACACAAATACTGCAGCGACTACAAGCCACTGACAATCACAGAGCAGGACAGCATGACCTGGAAGAGGTTACACAATAGGCTGCTTGGGAGGATGTGTGCCTTTTTGGCAGATTACAGAGATTAACCAGGAGAGAATGGTGGGGAGAAGAAGAGGAGGGGGTGAAGAGGGTGAGTGAGGTCTGTGTCTTCTCTCTCTGAACAGGAAGCTGCCACAGATCTCAGATGTAGGGTGAGGAGGAAAGGGATTCCATATCATTTACCATTCTCATCGATCGGCGGGGAGATACAGGCAAGCAACATCTCCATGCAAGCAACCGAGGTCACTTGGACCCCATTGCTAATTAGCTTGCAGAGAAGCGCTCCATGCTCTGCAGTATAGGTGCCATGGAGGTGCGAGATTACTCACAATAGCGCTGGCTGCCATATTACTGAATGGGGATGCAATGCCATAACCAAATAATGACAGCTCGCGAGAAAGTGCGATCCTAAAGGGGACAAATGTACAGATGTTGTTCAAGATATTACAATGCTGATTAATCACATTCTTTCCAATAAAGGTTATTGCACTGGGACTATATAGAGGGAATCCAGCGACACCCAAATTCGTGGGTTACAATTCCCAAGAAGTGGTGCTCTGAGATTTATGACAGATCAGATTCCATGCAAATTGCACAAACAATCTTTTAACGGTGTCAGATGAGAATATTTTCCCACATCACTAAGGCCACCTGCCGCAGAATTATACCCGGCTGGACTTGCAGAGGTCTCATTATACATTCATGAAAGCCCCATTCGCATACATTAAGGCGTTGTATGGCTGCTCGGTGCCATTCATTGACTGACAGTCCTCCCAATGACATTTCTTTTGGTAAAGGTGCCGCTTGCCTTGATATTTGACAAGACTCCTGGCGCTGTCATTAGCTCCTCGCACCGCCATGTGCAGGCAGAAGTGCAGGTGCTAAGATTCCTTACCCCCAGGCGCTGTTTATGACAAAGATACATTTTGCAACCCAAAACCAGTTATGGAGAATGCATAGCCGCTTTGCTGATTACCCCTGAGGATTTACACAGGTTTAGGCGGAAACTGAAAAATTAAAAATAAAAAACGTAATAGTGTATAGATGCATTTAACCCCTGATGGGCTAGGCAGCTGCATTAGGCCCATCATTGGTATGGCTGGCGTGATGCAGCTGCAGACTGATGTTTTCCCCTGTAGCATTGCAGAATCTAATCCCCGCCCTGGAAAGATTCACTAAAGGGTTACAGGTCCACAATATGTCTAATTAAAAGTCATTAGCCATAAATGGTGGCGCACAGAGGATCCTGGGCCCTGGTGCCAAAGCTGTGCCACCTAGCAGCCAAGTGCCAGGATGACGTCACCAGGTACAGATCTATAGGCAGCACTCAGGTATTACTCCCGTGCCATTAGAGCACTGTGCACCCAGCAGATGACAATGCCCCCAATGATAGGCTGGGGGAAGAATGGGTTAATAAAAGAGGTCGCACCAGATGCAATCCATCATTTTGTAGGTTCCCTCCCAACTCCATGGCCTGCAGAGATCTCTCACCCCCTGTACCGGGCTCAGTAAATCCCCCAAGTTGCAGAGCATGGCTTTTAATAGCCGCTCCCCCCCCCCCCTTGCACATGCATATGGTACGTACGAGCCCTATTCATCAGTGCATGGCAGAATCCGTGACTCCTCCCAGCACACGCTGCAGTGCCGTACCCACTTACCCCGAGACCACTCACCCCCGGGCAGCGGCGGCGGCAGCGCAGGATCACCCGGAGCACACACCGAGCACTACTGCGATCTGAAGCTGAGCGCCGGACACACGCGGCCACACCCCCTGTCACATGGGTGGCGGGGCGGGGCCTCGGCGCGGAAAGGGTTAACGGGCAGCAGGGTCCTCCGGCCAGATCCCAGGCCGCTGATAGGTGCGCGGCGCGGTCACGTGTCCATCAGTCCGTGCTGCAGTACTATGTCCCCTTGCAGGTTGTGCCTTGTGCTGCACTCGCTGTGGGGTCGCCCCTCTTCTCCGGAGATGCCTCATCTATGATTAGTAACTTTCCGACCCCTAGTCACGTGCACGGCGGGAAGACGGGCACTGTCCAGCTGACTCTTCCATAAAGAGCTCACACACTTCTTCTCCCATAGACTTTCTGTGTCTGTCCGTGTCCTCACTACCTCTGCTTGCTGTACAGAGGTTTTTCCCATACAGTGTGCACAGCACGTGTTTCTCAGAGGCACTCCGCTGTCATAAGTGCCTGAAAAAGCCGCACTCACACGGCAGACCATATGCACTTCTGTGGCTGTTCACATGGTCAGGCTTTGCAGCGCCTTTTATTGCTCCAGGTGTCCATAGATGCGGAGTAGTTATAGAAGTGAGGTCCGTTTTAGGTGTGTTCTGCTCTGAGGACCCTTTGTACTTTACAATACAAGTCAACGGCAAGCATCAAAAGACCCCCGGGCATTCTGCTGAAAAAAAACGCTAGCGGTTTCTTCAGTGTTGGAGTTAAGAAAAAGTCCAGAAGACAGCAATAAAAAAAGATGCAGGAAAATGCTTAAAAAAAAAACGCAGTCAGTCAAAAATGTCAGAAAAGGCTCGGGAGACAATAAAAATGTTAAAAAAAGACCCTTCAGGAAAAAAACGCTACCAGAAATAACACATACCCTAAGTTATCCCCTATTCACAGAATATCCACAGGATGAGGAATAACGCCACATGTTCAGTATTTTACCTCAGTATCTGCAAGCCGAAACCAGGAGTGGGTGATACATACAGGAATGGTGACCGGTTACTGTTAGGCCTCATTCACACGTTCAGTAATTGCTCAGGATTTTACCTCAGTATTTGTAAGCCAAAACCACGAGTGGAACAATTAAAGGAAAAGTATAATAGAAGCATATGCACCACTTCTGTATTTATCACCCACTCCTGGTTTTGGCTTACAGATCCTGAGGTAAAATACAGACCAAATACTGAGCGTGCAAACATGGCCTTATTCTGAAGATCTGTGACAGAATCCTGCTTTAATTTTTTATTTCCAGTGGATCTGGTGATGGACAAATGTAAAGAGATGGACATATTGCCTATGTTCCCCTTTGAAGAATAAGTGTAATGTGAATTGTGAGAAGATATAATATTGTGTGTAACCCGACAGTAGGAAGAGATAGTTAAGTTTGGGACTGTCCCAGAGTGGGAAGGGACAGGGACAATTTCCTGTCAGTACGTTAGGGCCGAGTGTGCGTAGAAAGCAGACCTGAGGTCTGAAGTGAGCAGTGCCGCATGACGTGGGTGTCCATAACGTGAAAAGAGACAGAGAATAGAAGTGACCGAAAGGCCGAGTGAGCCATAGCGAGAGGACGCCTAGCAGTACAGCCCCGAGTTTCTAACTCCAAGAGGTAACGGGCCAAGAAGGGACAGGGTACGTGAGACGAAGAGAGTGCCCCCCGGTGGGAGTTCCAAGGCGTCAGTGACAGAGAAGATAAGTACCGGAAATATTGGCAATCCCTAGAGGGGAAAGGACGCGGAACCGCAGTTTGAGTTAAGAACTTTCATAAACCAGACTGTAGTGCTGGGATGGGCTGTGGTGAAGTAGAGAGGAATGGTGAAGCTAGAGAACAAGTGAATAAAGAGGAATAGAAACTGTGTGGAAAATGCTCCATATGGTGAAGGAAATGTTCATCAAGCTGTGCACCCGCAATCTACTGTATACAATCCCCGCCAAGTTATCGTTTAGTAAAAAGTTTATTTTTACTGGTGGTCTCCCTCATTGACCTGTCAAATATCTGGTCCTGGTGGCCAACCAAAGTCATCGGTTACATATGGCCTGCAAGGTCCAAGTGCCCCCACAGCACAAGTCCACACACCCAGCCAGGACCCCCATCTTCATGTAACGTGTCGGGGTGTAAGAGAGGAGTACTTCGCCCATGGCTACCGCCGCTCATTCCAAACATCAGTTTTTCACATTACAGTTTATGGGGCTCTCCACATGTCCCTGTATTTTTGCAGACTGAGCGGTCCGCACTAAAACACAGAGACATGTCAGATTTTGATCCGAGTCACAGATCAAATTCGCCAATGCAAATCTGTAGGTCTGTGAAAGAAATCAGACAGCACTCAGATGTCATCCGTGTGTCATCAATGTGTCATCCGTGTGTCATCATCCATGTGTCACCCGTGTGTCATCATCCATGTGTCATCTGTGTCATCAATGTGCCATCCATGTGTCATCATCCGTGTGTCATCAATGTGCCATCCGTGTGTCATCAATGTGCCATCCGTGTGTCATCATCCATGTGCCATCCGTGTGTCATCAATGTGCCATCCGTGTGTCATCATCCATGTGCCATCCGTGTGTCATCAATGTGCCATCTGTGTGTCATTATCCATGTGTCATCCATGTGCCATCCGTGTGTCATCATCCATGTGTCATCAATGTGCCATCCGTGTGTCATCATCCCTGTGTCATCCGTGTGTCATCAATGTGCCATCGTGTGTCATCCATGTGTCATCCGTGTGTCATCAATGTGCGATCCGTGTGTCATCATCCGTGTGTCATCAATGTGCGATCCGTGTGTCATCATCCGTGTGTCATCAATGTGCCATCCGTGTGTCATCATCCATGTGTCATCCGTGTGTCATCAATGTGCGATCCATGTGTCATCATCCATGTGTCATCAATGTGCCATCCATGTGTCATCATCCGTGTGTCATCAATGTGCCATCCATGTGTCATTATCCATGTGCCATCCATGTGTTATCAATGTGCCATCCGTGTGTCATCAATGTGTCATCCATGTATCATCCATGTACCATCCGTGTGTTATCAATGTGCCATCCGTGTGTCTTTCATGGGTCTTTCATGTGCCATCCGTGTATCATCCATGTGCCATCTGTGTGTTATCCATGTGTCTTTCATGTGCAATCCGTGTATCATCCATGTGCCATCAGTGTATTGTCAATGTGCCATCCGTGTGTCATCATCCATGTGTCTTCCGTGTGTCATCAATGTGTCATCCATGTGTCTTTCATGTGCCATCCGTGTGTCATCAATGTGTCATCCATGTGTCTTTCATGTGCCATCCGTGTGTCATCCATGTACCATCCGTGTGTTATCAATGTGCCATCCGTGTTTCTTTGCATGTGTCTTTCATGTGCCAGCCGTGTGTCATCCATGTGCTGTCTGATTTTCATGATTGATAGTAGGAGCTTGAGAAAATTTCTTGTATGCAAAAAAAAAACACTAACCAAACACTGCTGACTAACACTGATGGAAATCAGACCATTTTTTGCTTACAAGAAAAATCACTCCCGTCTGAATGAGGCCTTAGGCCATATTCCAAAGAAGAATATGTGGTGAGTTTCTTATAAAGATTTTCTGTACCTACTACATGAGTTTTTGATGTTGCATATTTTCTTCACCATTTCTGTTAAGTAAAATAAGTTACTTGCATTTTTTCAAAATATGCAGCGTAAAAAAAACTCACCAAAAGCTCATCATGGGGACTATTATTACACACTGGAAGCAAACAATGAAGGCTCCTATTTAATGACAGCAAGCAGAGATCTTGAAAACCATGAAGAATTGATACTCAAGCTATGCTGGAACATGGTATGACTTTTTATTTCATAATGAATGCCTTTTATTTGTAATACACAGGATCTGTCAGTAAATAAATAAGTTGTTTTTTATGCTGCAAAATCTAGTTCACTCTTCAGGCTATATCAAGCTGTAACTATCATTGCTCCCTGCCAAAAAAGCACCAGAGAATGTCAGTAATAACACGTTAGCTACTTTTTTTCAGAAGTTTGGAAATGATGCATCTAATTTCTTAAACTTCTATTGTTTGGATCCATATCACTTGCTGCACATTAATGAGTAATCATCCTATTTGGTGGGACCATCCCACAATGCAGATTCAGATTGAAAAAAGTGTGGAGCTTAATAAAACCATCCCAGTTTTAGGGTTCACCCTAAAAACACATGTTAAATAAACAGACGATGCAATTATTGCTAAGGAAATAAGTACAAATAGATTGTTTAACTCAGTAAGAACATCATTTGAATGGTGATTTTGATCCATGCAGTATCTGTAACATAACTCTGAATTTGCCAGAAATGGGAAGAGTTGTCATGGGGCCACAGGAGCAAAAGTATAATAGTGTCTATAAAGTGCTGAACCTATCACATGATAGTCTGTGATGTATGGTATGTACATACAGAGGAGCGCTCCTGTAATCTCTATGACAAAGCCACTGCTAGTATCTGGCAGAGGCTTAAATGCTGGAGAACAAAATGATCTGGTGATTGAATTCCAACAGCCCGAATCTTATATTTTGCAACATCATCTGTCGAAGGCGAATCTGATGGATCCCATACATATTAGATGGTTAGCTGAACCAACCATAATCAATGGGTTCAGCTGCCTTTAATCTCAGGGGCTTTGGTGTATCATCTTACAGATATTTGTAGATCTCGCGTGATGGCGCCGTTCCAGCGGTGTCGGCTGGTATTCCAAGAGCACACATGAGGAAGTTACGTCACACAAGCCCTGCCACCAATCAGCACCAGCTTCGCTGCACCCACCTTTGGGATCAACAGGAAGCCAGGGCTGTGGTTGCTCTCTCACTTCCTATTGATGTTTAATTTGCCCGAAGGTGGCGGAAATGATGCCAGCGTGACTTAACAACCTCATGTGAGCCTCAGGAACACAAGTGTCGATATTCCTGGAAAGGCGCTGGCATGGAATGCAAGTATAGGTGTTTTTACTTTAATGAGGCCAAAAATGAGTAATAAGAAGGGGTTGTCCTAGTAGTGGACAAACCCTTTAACTCAGAATTTCCCCATAGGATATATTAAATGAGTTCTCATTTTAGACATGTATCATCTCACCCTTCATTTTCAGGAACAGAGAGGGTCCCTAACATCCGACCCCACAATCACACATATCCCAGCAAAATTCTATTACATTCTGAAATAGGAAAGCCCTTTAAATGATCCTAAAATATGCAGGCTGTAGACCAGTGTTCATTAACATTTCCGACCCATGGACCTTCTATTAAAGAAATTACATCCAAGTACCCCTAAGACTATGATTACACGCTGTACACTGTTTAAATCAAGTAAGAAGACTGTGAGTACCTCCTAGAGACGAGATGTGGATCAGCAGGTTGTGAACCAAGGATTTAGAATATCTATCAAGTCTACTTATAGGTTAAAGAAAGTAAATTGAAGGGATGTCTCATCTTGCTTTCAGGAGCACACTGCTCCCCAACTTTACGTCATCCTGCTTGGGGTGGTGCACTCCTGATTGACAGTCCAGGCTGGCTGCACCGTTATGCCACTGGCCCAATCTGTGCACTCTCCGATGTTACAAGCAGAATCACCTTTGCCTCTGTGGTATCAGTGGAGCACAGGGGCACTGAAGATGGCCAGATCCGGCAGTCCAGCTAGATTTAGAGCAGCGGTTATAATTTAATTGGAAAGAGCTTGTAAGCACTGCGTTCCTTGCCTAGGAGACTGGACATTGCTGACAAACTGCAGATGAAGTAAATTGCAAAGTTGCCTTAAGGAAACCTTTAAGAAACGTTTCTGTACTATGTGAAGATTGTAAAAGAAAATCTTCTTTACAAAATGAAAGAGCGTATGGTCACATAGTGAACATGATAACACTGATCTCAGTGCAGCAAAATGTTTGCTATGCCACCCAGGCTACTACTACCAGAGAAGTTGTAGTAACTCTTGGTAACCTTTTCTGTGCGCCATGCTGTGCTACGTTAGTGGCAGGTGTGCCAAGATTTCAGAAAATTGTTTGGCCTTCAGATGTCTTTGGAGTGCGCGTGATATATATACACATCTTTTCCCAATATGTGCTGCTTATTGTAACAGCAAGCAGGACATTCCTAGCACAATAATCTGTATGTCAGCAAATAGCCTAGAAAAGATCATCTGAATCTGGCCAAAATCGCTAACTCTACAACACCATCTATAAGAACTATGTGGCACCCCAGGAGTTGGGATGCCAAAATGGTATTGTCTTCCTCACGGGGGAGGTGATGTCATGCCTGGAAACAAGGAGGGATCCCTTAATTAGGTAACACTGACATACAAGACCGTCCTGACTCCAGACCAGAAGGTCCGCTTTCAGGGGAACTTCCCTATAAATTCTGGCCTGGGGGATGGGTTAGACAGTTTGATAGGGACAGTGAGAGGTGAAGAGGCAAAGGAGAGGAGCCTGGGGTCTGGAGCTGCGAGTGGGCTCACCCCAGAGGAAAGCGCCAAGAGACCGGACACCGGGATCCGTGGTGGTGTGGGAATTGCAGACCCAGCCACTGAAACCGGAGGGCAGGAGATTGCAAGTCTCCTGTCCCATCTAACACCTGCAGGTTCCACAGCAAATCAGGAGCCTGGGGCTGCCAGAGAGAGAGAGGACAGTGCCCATGACATGCTCAGGCTGTCAGCCATACAGATTGGAAATACAGACACTGAGAGGACTCATACAGAGCTTCAGGCAGCAAGGTTCAGCTATACAGCGCAGAAGGAAGGCCTACGAACCCACCTGGCTAAGTGGATCCCAAGCTGTTTCCAGGCTGCCTGGACCCCACCATCACCTGTACCCTGGACTGTACCAGAATTCTACCAGTAAAAGGTAAAGGAAACTGCTATCCCTGTGTCCTGCAATTATTTCCTGCACTCACATTACTACATTAGACTTTATTTCCATTTCATTAACCCCCTTTTACTGGACGCCCAGGGCCACGGACTTGGTCATCGCCACCGTGACCACCCCTTTAAGAACAGAACCGGCCAGGTACTGAGTACCCCACAGTCCTAGTGGGCTCTCCAACTACGTGTCCAACTGCGCCAGGCATATAGCAGAGGTGGCACTTCCATTAATTTTTATCCTAGCAGAAAATATAAGCTTAAAGGTAACCTGTTACATTGTACACGCAGTCAGATCTGTGGACAGCACGGTATAAAGAAGGAGAAGCAGAATGATACATAGGTTTGTTGTCAATGATTCAGAATAACTTACTTTACTCAATGAAATCCCTGGTGTTTGTATACTCATGAGTCCAGTGGGCGGTCTGACAGATGATTGACATTTATCTCCGCATGCACAATCATACAGGTAAGTCTGTCAATCACTGAAAAGGGACCACCCAGTGGACTCATACCAGGGATTTCAGTCAATAAAATGTAAGTTTTACTAATGCTTTCAAGGAAAAAATCAGCTCCTGATTGCGGATCAAATATCATTTTCAACACGAAAACTTTGGATACTCACATCTACATTATGAAGGAAAAGGACAATTCATGGTTTGGCTGTGCTAACCAAAATATAGATCCTTGATCCAATAATCTAAATAAGTGTTTTTTATTCCACAATGCGTTTCCACCCAGGACTGGCATCTTTCTCATGTGTAAAAGCCAACTGTACAGTGCACAAAGAAACAAGAGGGATTTAAATAGCTGTATATAAGAACACTTATGTCATTAATAATCAGTAGCATTTCCAAACCACAAAGGTCACCATTCTCGGAGGGTTCCTCTGGGTTTCAGCAATTAATGTCAACCGTTCTAAGCTAAGTATTAGTCAATTTCTAATGCTCATATGGTTGAGATTATTTGTGTTTCTGTTGCATTTTTAAGGCCACCACTTTATTTTTCTTTGCATTTAGTGACTGAGAACTAGGTCATGTCGGCAGGCAGTAAACATGACCTACTGAACCACAACTTCCATGGCTTTACTTGTGAGCTTCCTGCTTCCTTCTCATGGAGTGAGCAAACCAAGGAAACAGAGGCCTGAGATTCTACTGGAAATATGGTCACATGCTGGTTTGTTGCCATATCACGTCTCCTCGCAGTGACAACTATAGCTGCCATGGATTTGTCCATAGGAGGTACAAAATATATACAGAATTACGTCTACAGTGGGTCAATTGCAGGATCACTGACCATACACCTTAGATAGTTATCAGCTGAACTATCATTAGGCTGTCAGCCATTTCTCACAACACCCCTGTTTTCTCTATGAGCGTTGCGTGGGTTTCCTCCGGGGTCTCTGGTTTCCTTCCCAGACTCCAAAGACATACTGAAAAGGAATTTAGATTGTGAGCCCCAATGGGGACAGTGCCGATAATAATAATTATTATTATTATTTATTGTTATAGCGCCATTTATTCCATGGCGCTTTACAAGTGAGGAGGGGTATACATAATAAAAACAAGTACAATAATCTTGAACAATACAAGTCATAACTGGTACAGGAGGAGTGAGGACCCTGCCCGCGAGGGCTCACAATCTACAAGGGATGGGTGAGAATACAGTAGGTGAGGATAGAGCTGATCGTGCAGCGGTTGGTTGATCGGTGGTTACATATAATGTAATGTATGTAAAGCACTGTGGAACTAATGGTGCTGTATAAGTGAGTAAAATAAATGTGTATTGGGCTTGAACACCTGAATAGCTTAAAATATTAAAAGCTAAAAACTCTATCAATTAAGTATTTGTGAACCTACCATCCCAGATTTCCCTATAGTCCCTAAAATAAGGTTAGTATATTGTGTGGAAATTAGCAGTATTAGTGGAAGCCAGAAAATGATCATTTATCACTGCTGTGATTCCAGAAATCTGGGATCGAGCACTGAACAGTCACTGCTGTAATCAGCGTTTGGAACGTAATCACCCACTGTTGAATGACTAACATCTTGCTCAGCACATTTAGGGTACCGTCTCACAAAACGATTTACCAACGATCACGACCAGCGATACGACCTGGCCGTGATCGTTGGTAAGTCGTGTGGTCGCTGGAGAGCTGTCACACAGACAGCTCTCCAGCGACCAATGATGCCGAAGTCCCCGGGTAACCAGGGTATACATCGGGTTACTAAGCGCAGGGCCGCGCTTAGTAACCCGATGTTTACCCTGGTTACCGTCGTAAATGTAAAAAAAAAAAACAGTACATACTCACATTCCGGTGTCCGTCAGGTCCCTTGCCGTCTGCTTAAGTGCTTCCCGCACTGACTGACTCCCGGCCGTAAAGTGAAAGCAGATCACAGCGGTGACGTCACCGCTGTGCTTTCACTTTACGGCCGGGAGTCAGTCAGTGCGTGAAGCAGACGGCAAGGGACCTGACGGACACCGGAATGTGAGTATGTACTATTTGTTTTTTTTTACATTTACGACGGTAACCAGGGTAAACATCGGGTTACTAAGCACGGCCCTGCGCTTAGTAACCCGATGTTTACCCTGGTTACAAGCGAACGCATCGTTGGATCGGTGTCACACACACCGATCCAACGATGACAGCGGGAGGTCTAGCAACGAAAGAAAGTTCCAAACGATCTGCTACGACGTACGATTCTCAGCAGGGTCCCTGATCGCTGCTGCGTGTCAGACACAGCGATATCGTATGGATATCGCTGGAACGTCACGGATCGTACCGTCGTAGCGACAAAAGTGCCACTGTGAGACGGTACCCTTACTCTGTCAATCAAGGAACAGTAGGCATGATTATAGTTGAGACATTGATTACGTAGTTATCTCCTCCCAACGCATTTCATCCTAGAAGGATAATGGGAGACTCTTGAATAATACCAGTGATGGTGGAGCACTCCTGCCTTGGCTGCTATATCCCCTTAAGAGTCCTTCTAGGATGAAATGTGTTGGGAGGTGGCCCTCTCTCGGATTGGCACATTGCACTCTATTCATGGCATGATTATTTGCCCTTATGGGTTATTGTTTACTGCTCGATAGGAGGTTCTTTCTGTAATATTGGAGATTCCATTGTCCACAGATCTGGTGAGATTGTTCCAAATTCTTTCATATGGATCTCCTTTGGGTATTTTGAGACATTGAGGGGTAAATGCATCAGTTGTACTGATCGGTCTACAAGGTCCCCCATGTCTAATCATGATGTTTTCTGTATTGCATTGCCAGTTGTACTGGTGATCATAATCAGTCCCCAGTCTTTCATGCATACATGTTTGCTGCTTTTCTGGGGGTTCTGATTTCTATGTGTGTTGCGTCACGACATTGTAATGGTAATATTAAATGTTAAGATTTAAGTACTTACATAGGAAGTTTGTAATGACCGGTTACGTTTAACTTAAGAATGTTCACCCTTGTGAACTCAAAGTACTAAGTACAGCCACACAAAAAGAGCAGTAAACCCATTTGTGAGGAAAAAAGGGCCAATTATAGTCAGGCGCATCATATTTTGGGCTGTAAATGTAACCCATACCCAAGCAAGACAAAGAAAAAATTCCATTTTATCACACACAATCTGCAAATTTCTCTTTACTATCACAGATATTCATTTGCGTAGAATAAAACATGGATGATTTTGTACGAGAAATATCACACAGATTGGTGGTTAGGATTTCCTCTAAAAGGTTTGCACTGGGGACTGGTCTTCCTGTCCCAGAGGGGGTCTCACTCCAAGGCGGAGTGTGACATGATCCTGGTCATTGCTCTCTGGCTGAGATTTCAGGAGGCTGTTATGTATTACTGCAGGACAGATGGCTGCCAGATGTGCCTTTATGTGCTTAGTTCCCAGAAAAAGGGTCTTCTACGACTGTGCTGCATAAGCTACCCTCTTCACTTTGTACCACATTGTGTTCATATAATGCATTTTTACTCTCTGTCAGCATAGTAGAGAATAGTGATAGAGTGATCAAAATTTTCCCTCGACCTGTTATTATTTGGGGTTATATATGCCCTTACTGGTACATTCTCTGACCTCATGTATGCTTATTGTAAAATTGATATCTTGGTACTGTGCTAGCCCAAAAATGGAGAACGACTCTCAATTTGTATTTTCTAAGTCAGCTTATAGGTTTATGGCAGATTGTTGCGATTTTGCAGGAAAAATGAATGGATTAGAGATGAGCAGATTACTTTGCGCAACCAGGTCAGTGTTCTGTGGCTGTAGATAAGGAGCTGTGCGAACTTCCTTACCCTCCAGGATCCTAGGCTGGGTTTATGATTTGCCAGACCGGTGCATCATCTGCGCACATGAATCAAATGATGTACCCAGGAACCAAAATCTCATGCGGCTCCTGTGCACGTCCTGAGATCACTAAACCCCTTGACCATGGTTGACATGAACGGTTGAACCAATCTGCTCATCTCTACTCAGGGTCGAATTGGCCCAGGCACTGACATCTGCTGGCATATTGGTAGGCAGCTGCCTAGAGCCCCCACTACTCCAGGGGCCCCCAGCCAGTGGCGTATTGCTAATAGCAGCACACCCAGCTGCTATGGGGCCCCTGAATGAAGGGTGACCCGCCCGGCGCCAGCGGAGCAGCAGCTGGAGACAAGAGCCTGTCCCCACTGCTAAAGAGAAATTAATATGCACGCTTCCCCACGCCCTCATGGACCTGGAGAGGAGTGAATACCATTTCACTTTAATAGCGGGCAGCATTAGCTGCAGGCTGAGGCTAACACTGCCCGCATGTAAAGCCGATGCTGCTGAATCGGGCCACTGGAGGTGGACCCCTAAATGGCTGGGAACCCTGATTGCAATCACTGTAGCTTGGGACCGGAGCAGAGCTGCAGAGATCCAATGCCGTCCTCCTTCCTGCCTGCCCAGCACTTCCTGTCTGACACAGCGCAGCTGGATGAAGTCATCATTCAGAGCGGCTGTTTCAGAGAGGAAGCTGCCGGGAGGTGCTGCGGCCGCAGAGAACGTGAGGTGAGTGCGGTGCTGTGTGTGTGTGTGTGTGTCTGCCTGCCTGCCTGAGTGTGTGTGTGTATGTGGTGCGGTGCTTTGTGTGTTTGTGAGAGAGTGGTGCTGTGTGTGTGTTTTGGAGATTGGCAATGATGTGGGTGATGGAGAGAGCAGTGATGGGGTGGTGGGGGAGAAAGCAATGTTGGTGGTGGAAAGGATGATGGGGTGGTGGGGGAGAAAGCAATGATGGAGGTGGTGGGGGAGGAGGCAATGATGATGGTGGTGGGAGAGGCAATAATGATGGTGGTGGGGGGAGGCAATGATGGAGGTGTTGGAATGGGTAATGATGGGGGTGGTGGGGGAGAAATCAATGATGGTTGTGGTGTAAAGGACAATGGTGGTGGGGGAGGAGGCAATGATGGAGGTTTGATGAAGACAATGATGGGGGTGGATGGGGAGAGGGGGAAAACAATGATGGAGGTGGGCTGCATTATACCCTTTGAGGGGGGCTGCAATATACCCTATGAGGGGGCTGTATCATACCCTATGAGGGGGCTACTTTATATTCTGTGTGGGGGCTGCATTATTCTCTCAGGCAGCTACATTATGCTATATGAGGGGAGCTGCATTATGCCCTATGAGGGAGCTACAGTATATTCTGTGGGGGGCTGCCTTATGAGGGGGTTGCATTATACTCTGAGGGGGCTACATTATATTCTGTGGAGGGGCTGCATTATACTATATGATGGGGGTGCATTATGCCATATGAGGGTGCTACATTATATTCTATGGGTGGCTGCATTATACCTTATGAGGGGGTTGATTTATATTTTGTGAGGTGCTGTATTATACCCTATGAGGGGGCTGCATTATATTCTATGAGGGGGCTGCATTATATTCTATGAGGGGGGCCTGCATTATATTCCATGAGGGAGACTACATTATATTCTATGAGGGGGCTACTTTATATTCTATGAGGGGGTTACCCCAACCCCTGCTACATAATTAAGACGTGTACTACCTTATATTATACCCTGATATTATTATACCACATAATTGGTGGTCTTGTATTTATTTCTATGTAGCTACATAGTGGGCCCCAAGAACGATTTTCTCTGGTGGGTCCAAGGTGCTCCAGTCCAACGCTGACATATCCCTTTGACCAAAGTGGCAATGATTTTTGGGAAAAAAAAGAAGCAGGCCCTATTTTGTAATATCTGACATCCTTTTTTGAGGATCCAACTTCAATGGATGGATAGATACTGTGCATTCTGACGGAAGTAGAAAGTACTGTATTTGTGTATTTGAGAACTTATGGGAAGTGGGCTAGACAGGAGTAAGGAGTGACAGTGCTGTTCATGAATTAAAATTTGGTATACTAATTCTCATCTTTTTGTAAAATGGTTGTAAAACGATGGATGACATGGTACCGATTTTCTACAAGGGTAAGAAGTGAATATGTGTAGATATCATTTGGTATATTTGATATCAATGATGTGCAAAAAAAATTAATAGAAGATGACTTACGAAATATATATAACAGAGAACAATACAATAACTGACAACCAGCCTGGATTCAGCCTGCATTTGTGTCTAACTAACATGCTGGGTTTTAATTAAGAGGTATTTGCAAATCTGGATATTTGTCATATAGCTGATCTGATATACAGTATCTGGTCTTTTGAAAGGCATTTGATACTGTATGACACAACAAAACCTAAGATAGAAATAAAATGAGCAAATACCCTATTGTAACAACCAGGAACATGCAGAGGGGTGAATGCAGCAGCACGTCCAGGGAAAGGCAATTAAAATCAATATTTAATAGTTTATGTTAAAAAAATGGAAGAATTTTAAAAAAGAGTGGAAGAAGGAATTCTGGGACATCCACTTTTTTGCGTTTCATACATCTACATTCTTAATCATAGTGTAGGGGATCAAACTATGATTAAGAACTTAGGTGTTTGAAACGCGTAAAAGTGGATTTTTGGGAATTCCCTCTTCTTTTTTTTTAATTCTTCCAATTTTTTTTAAGATGAACTAATAACTGTTGATTTTAATTACCTTTCGCTAGGCGTGCTGCCGGATATACCCTCTCTGCATGCTCCTGGGTGTTGCCAACACATTCATGTGTATTTGTACACAACATGCATCGACTTCAATGGTGACCTGGATTTTTTACCCTTTATCCCTGCTGTAAGTAAATAAAATGCAATAGTACATTTAAATAACATAGAATACTTGGTAAATACTGTTTTTGAGCAAAAAAAAAGCGCAAAAGCTATCTCACCGCGTCAAGGTGTACCCAAATTTGAAAAGTCCTATACAGTCTTTATAAAATTAGTACAATTGCACAGAGGCCCATTAGATAAAGGGACGCAGTTCCACTCCAAAGCAGCAAGCAACTTTTGTCTCAGACACATAAAGAGGTGCATTATGACGACATATTGGACTACAAAAGGCCCATATGATGTTTTTTCACAGGGGCCCTCTTTTGTCGGTGTTTGCCTCTGGGAAAACTAGAATTGGTTCAAAGGTGATCAACTAGATTATTAAATGGGATGGGGGATCTTTCTGATGCCTCATTCGGATGTCTTTTTTTACATTTAAGAGAAAATGGACTGTTTTTCATCATTTTGTTAGATGTATTTTATTCTATTGGTGCGGTGAGGATTTATGGAGTTAGCTCCGGGACTAGTCCTGCTCCATACCGTACAGAATCTGGATGTGTTACACACAAGGTTCAGGGGCAGAGACATGTACAAGCTCCAATCATCGCTGGTTTGCCAAGAGCAGAGTGGAACCTAAATGGGTTATAACATTGTACCCCATACAAAAAATATAACATGGAATGGTTTGTGAAAGAATTTGTACACCCCAATTCCTTATCTCAGAAACAGTGTAAACGATCCTGCTTTTTAGAGATGACATCTTTTGCGCATGGGATGCCTACCCTAGAGGCATTTTGGGAAATTCCTGAATTCTGTATAGAAAGCATTGAAATTCACACTTCATAGCAATTTGGTCAGAATCAGTATTTTGGGTGATCGTAGGAGAAGATGGCAGGTTATATACTAACCTATATCATAAAAATATGGATAGGAATAGTCTGCTTCCCTATTTTGAGAAATACCCAATGACGGTCCTGAGACGCCAATTTCAAAGAGTCGGCCGTATAGTGGCTAATCCTGACAGGCTAGAGACAAGGCTGAATGAAATGGAATACAAATTTAGCAAACAAGGTTACCCACAGAAGCTATTATCTGAAGAATAGGAATATTGTGGTTAAACAAGATAAACCTCGTAATAACCAGAGCAAAGATATTCCATTTATTAATAAATATCACCATTGGATGTACAGAATACCATCCATCATCAGATGTCATTGCAATGTCCTGTCTAGGTCCTGTCCTCATGTAGAAAATTCTTAGACTTGTTCGTGAGTTTTAAACGGAATCCGTCACATCACCAGGGTTTTGCTACCCCATCTGAGAGTAGTATGATGTAGGGGTTTACCCTGACTACAGAGCGTTTAATCATCTGCTGGGTTGCAGATCTACCAGTTCTCTAAATGCTGAGCTCTCTGTATCCTCGCCAACACAGCTGATTGGCAGCTTTCTGTGTACACTGTGCATAAGCAGAGAGCTGCCAATCAGTGGGGGGGCTATTCAAAGCTCATGAATATGGGGGAACAACATGACATAAGGTCAAAGGGGTTGTTTGACCTTAGCCTACAAGTCTCTATGTGACTGCAGACTTATGAATGCTCACATCACGTACACTGCGTGCTGTGAGCATTCTCCAACTCCAGGAACGGGTGGTCTTGTGACCGCAAGTTATTGAGCAAGGCCACACATGTCTAGTTGGCATGTGATCGTATGTGTGCAAATTGCATACTTGTAGACATGTGTCCCCCATTTTTGGTGCCAGAGATTCCTCACAGTGCACGCAATGTATGGATTCACAAGTCTGCAGAAATTGTGACTGCAGACTTGTAGCCTAAGGACAGACCACTCCTTGAATTATTCCTCTAGTGATAATCTTCTAGTAAGTGACACAGCGCTGGAATCAGGGTCTCTGTCTTTACATGTTACCCTTGGATTAGGTGGCAAAAACTTGGTGAACTGATTTTCTTTCAGAGATCGGTTAATATAAGAGACAAGCTTGTGTGGGATGAAATTGGGGGTGATAAACCTCCACACAGAGTTTCTCTCCACACCAATAATGGACACATATTTTTGCCTGGGGGAAGCCGTCCAAGTGCACTTTTACTATAATTTGTATATTTTTTCTATCCTAAAGTTGTCATGACTGGCAGATCAAATCTCGACCACAAAGGTATTATTTTTCTCGTGCAGCTATACAGCCATAATATTACTTCTATGTGTAAAAAGATGTTAACAGGTTCTGTTTAAACCAAAAATAGCAAGTTGCAAATATTACACGACTATATTGTATTTTTAGAATGTATTATTTGTTTTGCTGTTTTGCATTTTTGATTTGTCTCCTAGTACCCAGAGCAACACTGCTTTACTATTTTGTGGTAGCAGGGCTTCAAGAACTGCCCATCCTACTCTCCTGGTTCATGACTTATATTCCACAATTCGAGTCATTTACAAGATGATTTGTGACGAGTCGACATGAAGTAGCAACATCACATTGCCACATTTTAGGTCATGATAGTGAAAGCAGTAGCAGCAACCCCCAAGTTACGCTGACCATGACACAATAGCTGTCAGTCACCCAACCCTGCAGTATCGGGTGAGCAGGCATAGCACATATGGCTAGCAGTGATCATATCATTTTCTAGTTGTTTTTTTTTTTTTCTTTTTTAGTGGTCTAGCCTAGAGGCTTTGGCATCACAGGTATTATTTAGGGTCTGAGAGGTCAGCATGGTTGCCTACAGTGCAGAAATTCCAGGACAGTCTATAAAAATAGATACTTTTTTTGACCTGTCCATAAAAATTGTTTGTGTCCATGATTTTTTTGAGGCTGAAGAAACTTACGCAATTTATTTTGACTGTAATTATCATCAGTTTACAGTGACTGCAGATAATGTCTTCATATCAGAATTATGGGCTGTAATCATGGATCACTTATAATCATAACGATTTATTATGGTTTTCCAATGTGTCTGTAAAAAATATTGTCTTTCCGTGCTTTTTTGATAAGTTGCCCTGAAAAAATTTAAATTAAATTTGACAACCCTTGTGATCAGATATGTGATATTTCACCAGGATAACATTAGGATCTGATTTTCTGAACCCATTGATATCATTTTAGATCAGCTCACTCCTGCAGAGTATGGCAATGCTCCCTACAACCAGTGGGAAGTACTAAATATTGAAATATTTCTATGAGAAAATATTCCCAGGGACAAATATTAGTTTGTGCTAGATGCTGAGATCAAAGATTGGGAAGTGCTGGGAGGATGGGGTCAGAACAAGCTGTTCATTGTAGCTCAGCGGCTGGTACCACTCTGCCAACTGAACAGAGCAGCCTTGAACAACCACAGCCCCCACTAGAGGTTGTAAATGGAAGTCTAAGTGTCACATACATGTCCAGCTGTGCCTGACACTGTGTAGGAATGAGAATTATTTCTCTGGGTGAGTGGATGGGGGTGGGAGGAGAGATCAAGAATGAGTTTGCAACACATTCTTCAAAGTCCTGGTAAATTCTTAGCCCAAAGTATGTGATGCCAATATATAACCAGACTCTTATAGGAAGAGTGATTCTGTCTTCATTCAGAGTACAGAGTGGAATTGGCATATAAATAGATATTTATTTTGGCCATTACCAGTTAAGGCCCATTTAAAGGGAATCTGTCATCAGGTTTTGCTCCCTCATGTGAGAGCAGCGTGATATAGGGGCAGAGACCCTGATTCCAGCAATGTATAACTTACTAAGCTACTTGCTGCAGTTTTGATTAAATCACTGTTTTCTCTACTGCAGATCTATCAATTCTCTGAATGCTGAGCTCTATATAACCCCGCCCACACCACTGATTGGCAGCTTTCTATGTACACTGTGCATAGGCAGAAAGATGCCAGTTAATGGTGAGTGAACGTGCTCAGATAAGGTATTATCCCAGCATGCGCGGGTGCTAACCGACTGTCTTCGGCGTGCTCGAATAATATGCTCGAGTCCCCGCGGCTGCATGTCTCACAGCTGTTCAATGACCTTACATCTCTGTACACTTTGACATGATTAAAGGGGCCTTTAGATGAATGTCATTTTAACTGCTATAATATAGGCACATATTGTGGCTAGAAATCAGCCGGCCCGGAAAGGACCCGTACTCAAAGCATTCATCACTGTTGTGATTGGTACATTGATCATAGCTATACCAGTCACTGTGCTTTATAGGAGGCTTATTCAAGATCTCAGAATTAATTTTTGCTTTAATTTTTCCATAACTACGTATACTGAGCACAGGCAAGGGTGCATGTGTATTTCAATAGAGAAAGGAGAGTGCGCAGTTGTCAACCCCTCTGTCAGCAACTTATCTCTTGTGCTATGAAAAGATTGGGCATAACGCAGTTCAGCATGCACAATCCTTATTGCCCAGTCTCAGACAAAAAGTCTACAGTAACTCTATTTGACTGTAGAGTGACAAATCGTAACTGTGCGATGCCAACATCACCCTGTGTGGGTGCTCTGACTTTCACAGACTTTGGCAATGTTACGTAGATTAAATTGTTAATCAGTTGTATAAAAAAGCAACTTATCTAATGTCTATGGCCAGTCCAAGGGTGGAGATGGCAAGATCCTGGTCAGCAGAAACTGTTTTTTTTCAGAGCAGTACTGTACTACAATAAGAGTCCTCCAGAAGGCACCAGAGTAAGACAATTTCCATGCTCTGTTCACATACACAACAATCAGCTCTGTTAATTAACCTTCAATGTAGACATAAACATAGAATAAATTACATGTCACTTAGGGTAGGTGCACACGATCCAAAGTTGCTGCGGGTTTAACGCTGCGTACTTATGCAGCATCCAGATGTTACAGCATAGTGGATGGGATTTCAAGAAATCCCATGCTCACTATACGTCCATAGTCGCCTGCAGATCACCCGTGGAGACAGACATGCGGTGCTTCTTTCCAGACTGCAGCATGTCTGTTTCTCTTGTGGAGACGCTAGTCTTTGCAAGAGAAATTGAACCCATAGAATGTATTGGACGCAGTGAATCCTCACGGTTCAGTGATCACATGCGGATTTACCGGTGTTCAATAGGCAGCAGTGCTTTGGACGCAGTGAACATGCTCTGCGCCCAAAGCGCTGCTACTTCCGGATCGCGGGCACCTGGCCTAAGTCTGATATCCCAATCCTGATTGTCACTGTTTAAAGGGACAATACACTACATCAGCAGCGATAAACCTAATAGTATGAAACTGTCCACGTATACACAGTACAATTAATACACAGAGCTCCTTCATAAAGCCTAACATTCTGCAGCATCATCTGATCATCACACAGAGGATTCATATGACCCACATTCGGACTTGTACAAAAAGCCAATTGTTAAAAAGATTAAATGCAGCATTAGCACTGACAAACATATGTAGAAGTGGTGATGGTAATAGTCATCTCAGCAGGATCTATATAAGTATTAGTCTCATGAATTATTCTGTTAAATGTATGATGTGTGTTTCTTGGTATCAGTATAAACTGAACAGCTGGAAGTAATTCTTTACTCATATATAGTTTAAGTTTCTGGAAGGAAAAACTCAGGGAAGAACAATTGATGCAACCTTTGCAACTGCACAGGGACCCAATAGGTAAGGGGGCCACTTTTACCACCAAGGCAAGCAGCTTCTGCCACAGACACATAAATGGTGCATTACAACGTACTATTGGACTGCAAAGGGCCCATATACCGATCTTCCACTGGACTACTGCACCTCCTTCATGACAAGTGTCTTTAGTACTTAGTAGAGCACTTTTGGCTGTTATGACCTGCCGCAAATGTGATGTAGAGTCAGACTGAAGCTTCTCACAGCGATCGTGAGGAATCTCATCCCATTTGTTGTGGTCAATGGCCTCCAGTTCAATAATATTTTAGGCTTGTGTGCCGCCTCTTCCTTGTTCAAAGCATTCTATAAAGACCACAAAAGATTTTCTTTGTGGTTCAAGTCAGGCACCTATGATGGACAACCCAGAATATTTCAAGATTTATTCTGAAGTCAAGCCTTGGTGACTTTAGGTACGCTGAGTGTCATTATCCTGTTGGAAGTCTAATAACTCCCAAGCTCCAGCTTTTTCACAAAAGACCTGATGTTTTTCCCCTTATATAGCCTGATACTTGTTTGAATCCATCTTGGACTCCACATGCTGCAGGTTTTCAATCAGCTGTAGAGCATCGCCGAGCCACCACCATACATCACTGTAGGCAGGGCATTCTTTTCAGTGTATGCCTTATTCTTCCTCCTCCCGACATACCGTTTATCCATGGGCGCAAAGAGTTCCAGTTTTGTTTCATCCCTCCATAGAACAGAATCACCAAACTTCTGTGATTTCTTTATATCGGTTTAAAGATTTTGGAGCCAACCTTAGAGAGTCAATAAAGGTGTATGCCTTGGAGTTTATGCATAGTCATTCAACATTGAGTCTGCTACCGTATGTACTGTGCAAACTGAAACCTGGCGCAGGTCTTTTGCAATCACTCGAGGGTTTATCACCACCTGCCCCTTCAGGAATCTGGTGGCAGTCAATGAGAGCTTTCTCTTTCTGTCTTGTCCAGCTAGTTTAAGCGCTGTGCCTTTAACTTTGAACATATGAACTCTGCAACTCTGCTTATATCTGTAATCTGTATCTCCAGGACCAGTCATTGCCTTTGCTATCTTTTTTGTATTCTTCTACTTGTTTGTATAAGGCAATGATCTCTACCCTTAACAGGATTGTCCGGTCTAAGGCTCGTAGTCTGCAGTCATTCTAGGTGACTGAAGACTTAAGGCCCCGTCTCACATAGCGATTTACCAACGATCACGACCAGCGATACGACCTGGCCGTGATCGTTGGTAAGTCGCTGTGTGGTCGCTGGGGAGCTGTCACACAGACAGCTCTCTCCAGCGACCAACGATCAGGGGAACGACTTCGGCATCGTTGAAACTGTCTTCAATGATGCCGAAGTCCCCCTGCAGCACCCGGGTAACCAGGGTAAACATCGGGTTACTAAGCGCAGGGCCGCGCTTAGTAACCCGATGTTTACCCTGGTTACCAAAAAAAACAAACAGTACATACTCGCCTTTCGGTGTCCGTCAGGTCCCTTGCCGTCCGCTTCCTGCTCTGACTGAGCCGCCGTACAGTGAGAGCAGAGCGCAGCAGTGACGTCACTGCTGTGCTGCGCTCTCACTGTACGGCGGCACTCAGAGCAGGAAGCAGACGGCAAGGGACCTGACGGACACCGAAAGGCGAGTATGTACTGTTTGTTTTTTTTGGTAACCAGGGTAAACATCGGGTTACTAAGCGCGGCCCTGCGCTTAGTAACCCGATGTTTACCCTGGTTACCAGTGAAGACATCGCTGGATCGGTGTCACACACACCGATTCAGCGATGTCAGCGGGACCTCAACGACCAAAAAAAGGTCCAGGCCATTCCGACACGACCAGCGATCTCACAGCAGGGGCCTGATCGCTGGTACGTGTCACACATAGCGAGATCGCTACTGAGGTCGCTGTTGCGTCACAAAACTAGTGACTCAGCAGCGATCTCGCTAGCGATCTCGCTATGTGAGACGGGGCCTTTATGAATCCTTACATCACTCATTGCGTGCTGTGAGGATTCTCTGGGTGCTGGTGCGAGGAGTGTGCGGTAACGTGACCGCAAGTATGCGATATGCCTACTCCCAGCCACTTTCCAGCTAGATGGGTAATTTTTTTGTGTAACTGTAATTTTTAGATGAAAAACGTTGGCTCATATTAGTCAATGTGTACATCCGCAAAGTGCTTGTAATAAAAAAAAATAGTTTACTGCTCATTGCCTAGTTTACCAGCCACCATCACGACTGGCTGGTTAGTCAAGGAGCCCATTCTTCTTGCACACTCTATACTTTAGAACCTCAAAGCACTAATCTGAAGCTGGCTGGATCTAGCCACTGCCGTGCCCCTTCTCCTGTGCAGCACAAGCAGCGCTGCCTCTGCTTGCAGCATGGGAGATGGCTAAGTCCAGAGCGGCAGCTGGATCATCCTGTTGGGTGAAACACTCAATGTTCAGGAGCACACCGCTGCACTGGTAAGCAGAGGTCTGGGAGGCAGGGGAGCAGTGTGCTCCTGAAAAAAGAAAATGATACATCTAAGAGAAGCATGATGTAGGAGCAGAGAACGTGATTCCAGTGAATGCAATTTGCGTAATTTTGGTGACATTTCGACTTGACCGTCTCCACTTCACTCAGTTCACTTACAGTATATGGAGCAAAGCCAAGCACATGTAGTCAGAATATGGTAAAAAGTTTGCAAATCACATACTGTCGCATACTTGCAGTCACATGACTGCCCGCTGTCGCCGGCAATGCCGCAGACTCCTGACAGTATGTGCAACACACACATTTAGTAACTGCAGACATATATAAGAAGATTGAACAACCCCTTTAATCTTCTGGAGCATACTGCTTCTCTGCCTCTGGTTGCTGATGGTGGTGAGCTCCTGAAGGCTCACAGTTTGGATCAGTGGTGTAACTGCACTGCTGGTCTAAACTGAGCGCTATTCAAGGCTGCTAGAAGAGACATCTTTGCTATGCGGCATGGGAGAAGTGCACTAAAACTGAAGCTGGTTGGATCAGGCAAGCTACAGAGCGGCATGAGCAGGCTCAAGAGCATAGGGTTTGCAAGTCCGTGTTTTTCTTCCCGAGGTAAGTAACTGGATACTCTAAGTGCATGGTGGCCAGTAACTTTGGCAATGACCTGTAGTGTACATTGTAAACTTAAAAATCCCTCCATGCTTGAGAACAGAGAGGAATTTTAATAGGAAATAAATTGCAAGGTCCCTTGTTTTATCAAGCAGTTTGCAAATTTACCCATTTAAGACCTTGAGACAACCCCTTTAAGGCCAGTGGCACAGGCAACTCTGGTTTGTCTCCAGCAATTCTCATACAAGTCACATGTCCAAAAAATATTTTGAAACTTGTCTTTGACTTGTCGTGCTTTAGTTGTCAAACAGCAGCCACATGCCAGAGAGGTTGAGTGGGAGTCACAAGTCTCAAAGTGTCTTAAATTGTGCCTATGGGGATATATGTTTTGCGATTGTCGAGCTGCAGACATGGCAGGTTACCACAACCCAATTGGTAGTCCGTAGATAATGATGTAATAATAAGACACCACTATCTTCATCATGAAGCATAACCGCAATGGCCATCAAAGAAATGTCACCTTGTTGTGACTGATGAGCACGCACAAATTGTAAGTACCTAAGTATAGACTTGTGAGGGGAAGGCAATACACCTAAATCATCCAGACTGCTGTTTTGTATGCCAGTCTTGATGTGCAGTAAGACACAACAAATTTACTAAATAGGGTCGCGCCTCTAAATGAATTTACATCTATATTCATCAATCAGATCGCAAAATGTATTCCTATATATAAAAAGACCAATTAAGGACAAAAAAAGCATCTTTTGTTTGCAGGGTGGCAATGTGGCCATTTCATTCTAGCATAAAGAGGGTTTCCAGGATATATATATTTTTCTATAACATCAGGAAATGTTTTAAAATGAAAATGCCTACAAGGTGAACCGCTGAGGCTGGTGATTGGCTGCAGCGATCTGATGTGCAGAATATGAACAGCTGCAGAAAAAGAAAACAAAGACCAATAGGGACTTCTGGATTTGCAGCTGTGAAGCAGTATGAGGAGTGCGTGAGTAATTATATATATATTTTACTTTTGTTTTATTTTCTCTGGTTTATAGAAAAAAATTATATGCAGAATTACCCCCTCTAAGGTCGGCTGCATTGACAATATTTTGATTATCAAATTATATTTATTATTTATCAGTTATACCATTAATTTCTAGGGTTTCAAGTGTAGCTGCACTTTTAGGAAACTTCTGGCATATCATAGAGAGTAGTAGTCCGTGTGCTGAGAACCCACCGATCAACAAAAAGAAGGGCCAGAACTGCTCAGCCAAATGCTGTTCTCCTCCAAGACTGAAGATTGGTTCAATAGAAAGTTGCACTTACAAATTATGTAAATTAATGTAGCATAGTTGGCTACACTAATATTAGAGGATGTTTACATAAACCAGATGCTACAGCATAACATTTGGGATAAATGTATCTGTTAAGAGAATCTGTCAGTAAGAACAATCCCTATTCCATCCCCAAACCTCATATATGGGCATGTAGGTCTTTGAAATGTAAATTCATTGACACCTTAAAGAAGTTGTCCACTACTTGGACAACCCCTTCTCATACCCCACACTTGGCCTGATAAAATAAAAAAAGCCTATATTCCCCTCCCTTCCAGCACCATTCCAGCGATGTTGGCACTCGCGTTCCCAGAGCTCTTGTGCAGTTGTTATGACATGTGAGCCTGGCGCCTAATCAGCGAGGGCGTCACTGGCCCCGCCTTCGAACAAATCGTACACCAAGAAGAAATCAGGGCTGTGGTTGCTTTTTCACTTCCTCTTGATGTTCAATTTGTCCAAAGGTGGGAACAGTGACGCCAGCACAAGAGCTCAGGGAATGCGAGTGCCGACTCTGCTGGAACGGCGCCGGCACGGGAAATGAGTGTAAGCTTTTTTATTTTATCAGTGCCAAACATTTAGATGAAGAAGGGGTTGTCCTAGTAGTGGACAATCCCTTTAATATCTTCTGTTGCTGCATTCCCAAGTAATTAGTATTTAAATTCATATGCTAATGAGGTATTAAGTTCTCTGGGCCTGACAGAGCACTTAAGAAGACATTTAAATAGACTAATAGGTGTGAACAACCTTTTAGGAATTCAAATTATTTGTCAACAGATTGCCCAGAGGGGCAAATAAATTATATATACACTGCTCAAAAAAATAAAGGGAACACTTAAACAACAGAATATAACTCCAAGTAAATCAAACTTCTGTGAAATCAAACTGTCCACTTAGGAAGCAATACTGTTTGACAATCAATTTCATATGCTGTTGTGCAAATGGAATAGACAACAGATGGAAATTATTGTCAGTTATCAAGACACACTCAATAAAGGAGTGGTTCTGCAGGTGGGGACCACAGACCACATCTCAGTACCAATGCTTTCTGGCTGATGTTTTGGTCACTTTTGAATGTTGGTTGTGCTTTCACACTCGTGGTAGCATGAGACAGACTCTCCAACCCACACAAGTGGCTCAGGTAGTGCAGCTCATCCAGGATGGCACATCAATGTGAGCTGTGGCAAGAAGGTTTGCTGTCTGTCAGCGTAGTGTCCAGAGGCTGGAGGCGCTACCAGGAGACAGGCCAGCACACCAGGAGACGTGGAGGGGGCCGTAGGAGGGCAACAACTCAGCAGCAGGACCACTACCTCAGCCTTTGTCAAGGAGGAACAGGAGGAGCACTGCCAGAGCCCTGCAAAATGACCTCCAGCAGGCCACAAATGTGCATGTGTCTGCACAAACGGTTAGAAACCGACTCCATGAGGATACTCTGAGTACCCGACGTCCACAGATGGGGGTTGTGCTCATAGCCCAACACCATGCAGAACGCTTGTCATTTGCCACAGAACACCAGGATTGGCAAATTTGCCACTGGTGCCCTGTGCTCTTCACAGATGAAAGCAGGTTCACACTGAGCACATGTGACAGACGTGACAGAGTCTGGAGACGCCGTGGAGAGCGATCTGCTACCTGCAACATCCTTCAGCATGACCGGTTTGGCAGTGGGTCAGTATTGGTGTGGGGTGGCATTTATTTGGAGGGCCGCACAGCCCTACATGTGCTCGCCAGAGGTAGCCTGACTGCCATTAGGTACCGAGATGAGATCCTCAGACCCCTTGTGAGACCATATGCTGGTGCCGTGGCCCTGAGTTCCTCCTAATGCAGGACAATGCCAGACCTCATGTGGCTGGAGTGTGTCAGCAGTTCCTGCAAGATGAAGGCATTGAAGCTATGGACAGGCCCGCCCGTTCCCAAGACCTGAATCCGATTGAACACATCTGAGACATCATGTCTCACACCATCCACCATCATCATGTTGCACCACAGACTGTTAAGGAGTTGGCGGATGCTTTAGTCCAGGTCTGGGAGGAGATCCCTCAGGAGGCCATCCGCCACCTCATCAGGAGCATGCTCAGGCATTGTAGGGAGATCATACAGGCACGTGGAGGCCACACACACAACAGAACATCATTTCCTTGTCTTGAAGCATTTCCACTGAAGTTGGATAAGCCTGTAACTTCATTTTCCACTTTGATTTTGAGTATCATTCCGAACGCAGACCTCCATAGGATATTAATTTTGATTTACATTGATAATTTTTATGTTTTATTCTTCTCAACGCATTCCACTATGTAATGAATAAAGATTTGCAACTGAAATATTTCATTCAGTGATATCTAGGATGTGGTATTTTAGTGTTCCCTTTATTTTTTTGAGCAGTGTATATTTATATAGGGATGTATTAAAACATGACTTTTATTTAATCTAATATATAAAGCTGAATGTCTGTGTGTGTATGTGTGTATATATATATATATATATATATATATATATATATATATATATATATGTATAGCTAATATATGAAGCTGAATGTGTGTATGTATGTATGTATGTGTGTATGTCTGGGATTGGCATCTGCACCGTCGCAGCTACAGCCACAAAATTTTGCACAGTCACACGTCTGGACCCCGAGAGCGTCATAGGCTATGTTTTGAGGCGAAATTTTAACCCCTCGCATTCCAATGCACCAAACAATTTTGTCCCTATCTACAAAATGGCGAAAAAGTGAAAGGAAAAGTGTTGGAGGCAAATTGACAGCTGCCAGATGTGAACAAGGGGGACTTAAAGAATGAGAGCGATGGCGCCAAAGAGTATATACCGCACATTTGCTAAGGTGGGGCCCCGACATGGGATACTCACCACACACGGGGATATGAACACACACACAAAATGCGCCACACACTACCACGTGCTTGAACACATATACCACCCTCAGCACACATTTCACCACACATACACCAACCTCGCCACATAAAAGTCGAAACACAAAAGTCGCCATTCAAAACTCGCCACGCGCAAAATTCGCCACATGGAAAACTAGGCTCACGCAAAACTCGCCACACGTGCAAAACTCTCTTCATGGAAAACTCGCCACACGCAAAACTTGCACACGCGGAAAAATTGCCACATGCACAAAAGTTGCAACACATGCAAAAGTTGCCTCACACAAAACTTGCACATACTTAAAACGCACCACACATAAAACTCGCCATGCGCAAAACTTGCTGCACACAACTTGCTACACTAACCTGTCACATGCAACTCGACACACAAAATGTTGCTACACGCATGTCGCCACACAAAACTCATCTCACAAAAGTCGCTACATGCACGTCACCACACGCAACTCAACACACACAACTTGACACATGAAACTCGCCCTAAAACACACACAAGTCTGGTATTATCCTTCAAAAATAAAAATCTGATTAATAAGCAGACAAACTACAAGAGCAACAAATGTACCATATAGGAAATACGGCAGCTGTCAGTCACATGACCAGTCTATTATGTGTATGTGTGAGCTAATATATACTGCCAGGGGGTGGGCTTCCTGTTTTGGTAACAGCAGTTATTAACCCGGGCGAAGCCGGGTAGTACAGCTAGTTATATATAAAAGGTCTGTAAGCGTATAAAAATCATTAGTATGATCCTGAATTAATTATATGTATACTCGGATCACTAGTTTAGTAGATCCTATCTATTCTGCCACTTATTACTAACATATACTGGTTCTAGGCTGTCTAAGCCAGCATGGCTCCACTCCATGGTTTAGCAGAAAATTGTCAGAACACGCATCAACAATCACATATACAGGATTTCACTAGCGCAAATAAAATAAATACATAGCCACCCCAACAAGTTTCACCTTAACAGGTTCCTCATGGGGCTGGGGCCATAATGATGTATGAGGGGGAACACTGGACCTTTTGAAGCTTGTCTTCTTTTCTCATTTGTCCTCACTTAGGACTCACTAGTACCAGTGTATATAAGTAATAACTGTCAGAATAGATAGGATCTACTATTTGCTTCAGATCTACCAGTTCTCTGAATGCTGAGCTTTGTGTTACACCACTAATTGGCAGCTTTCTGTGAACACTGTGCATAGGCAAAAAGCTGCCAATCAGTGGTGTGGACGTGGTTACACAGAGCTATACAAGACTACCTGGCAGAAGGTTTACTAGTCCTCTAGTAAATAAATCCCATTTTTTGTTTATCTACAGGCGGTTATCAAAACTACCACAAACAGTCCAGTAAGTGACACATCTCTGAAATCAGTGTTTCTTTCCCTACATCATGCTGCTCTCAGAATTGGAGGCAAAAACCAGGTGATAGGTTCCCTTTAAGTAGTAAAATCCTGGTATACAGTAATTGCCTACTGAGTCTGTGCACAGTATATGATAAGTATCTGTCTATCTTCCCCATGCCTTATAATTCTTCCATTATTATCAGCCTCATTCTCTTGAGACTAGCATCCTATTCTTTTCCATCGTGAAGGTCCAGATGATAAAACAAATGAAGTAAAAGGGTTTGTGGACCTGACAGAAGGCAGTGGGAGGCTGGGTGAGGCCACTGAAAATTAGACACACACTGATGATGCTCAGGATGGACCTCTGACACTTGTGAAGTCATTTCCCGAGTTCCTGTATCTGCTCCTCTCCCAGTAGAGGAAGAGAGTTCAGCCAAAGTTTGTGCAAACACTCCCCTATCTACTGAGCCTTTACCACGCTATCTCTATGGAAGCTGCTTGCTCTGGTCACCAATCAATAGACAGAGAAAAGCTTTATGGGAATATTATGTGGTCAAAATATCATATAATCAGATGGTCAAAATGCTTCTATCTAATGCTGTCTCTTCATGTGGTCCCGGGGTCCTAAGACTGTAGGGCCTAGGTGCAACTGGAACTTCTGCACATCTTTAGTCTTTCTGTACTGTTGGATTTTCAGGCACTGTGCGGCCATATTTCCATCTACATTTGTTTTCTAGAGGGATATAAAAAGTTATTTTGGCTCTCTACAATATTACAATATCAGATGTTGGCTAATATTTTTTTTCTTTTTAATCTTTTGCTAATGTAGCTCTGACAGGTAAGTTTGCAAAACTGATAAAATACCATATTGGTTGTCACTTTTAAAGGGTTATTCCCAAATAAGTTATTTCTTGTTGGATAGGAAAAAAACTTGTGGATCACTGGGGTCTGACACTTGGACCCACAGCAATCTCGTGATCTAGAGTCTGGAACCCTGATAGCCGAGTTTCAATGGAACGGATGGGGACATGCTTTACCTTTGTTTTATTCATTGTTTATGGGAGTGATGGGGGAAACCATTTGCTCCAGCAGCCCCTTTAACAATGAATGGAGTGGTGATCAAGCATGCACACTTCTGCTCCATTCAGGATGGGACTTGTTTGTGGTGTTCCAGATCTCATGATCGCTGGGGGTCCCAACCGTTGCAGCAATCTGCAAGTTATCCGTTATCCTATGAAAAGAGGATAATGTCATTTTTTGTGAATTATTTTCTCAGGATCTGATACTAAAATGGTTATGTTGCCATTGAATGAACAAATAAAATAACAGTTGTACTATTAGTCTCTAGGGGTTCAAAAGTTACAATATGGCTGAGATATCTTCCTGTCTATGGATAAAAAATGATGAGCAGGCCAGGAATCATGTGATATCTGACGAGATATTAGGGCACATTTATGAAATGAAATGCACCAAAAATGTGTATACTGTAATCTTTGATAAAAAAAAAAGTGTGGTACAATCATCTCATCCTATACTGTATGAGCACTTGAGGCTCTGCTCACACTTGTGTGATAGATACTATTTAGTGGTGAGCGAACGTGCTCGGATAAGATCTGTTTTTGATCGAAGTCACAGATCAAAATTACCCCTACAAGTCTATTAATAGATCAGAGAAATCCATGGACATCACAAGGAAGAGAAGTTTTGCAATTTTTAAAAAAAAAAAATCAGACTTGAAAATCGCTGATGAAACACTGATGGTAAAAAAAATAACTCTGACCAAACAATGATGAAACTTTGGACTGTTTTTTTTTTGTGTGCACCAGAAAAATCATTGATGTCTGAATGAGACCTTATAATTCACCTGTCAGGTTCTGTTATTTTTTTCTCTTAAAATAGCATGGCAGATGCCATGTAATACCCAGCAGTAGCGTAGTTACCGGAGGGCAGAGGGTTCGGTCGCTCCAAGCACCTTGCTAAGGGGGGCCCATCAGGAGTTACTGCTACTGTTAACTGGGCAGCATGACAATATAGTTGTTCTCTGTGGTAGAGCAGGGACACACGATCTCTGCACTACCGCTCTGTCCTGTAAACTGCAGGTCTTCAAGAAAATGGTCTACAGAATGGAATGTAATGCACCTGTGCACGCACACGACTTCAGAGTCCTGGCACTGTGACGTCATTGCACCGTGCTTGGACTCTGTTATTTTGAGTGTACAATGACAGCGCATTGATCCACCCGTGCTTTGCTAGAGAACTCAGGATACTGGTTCACATGAATATAGGATGGTTTTTTATTTTGCCAAAACGTGTGATGGGACTGTGGAGGCATCATAAAGTATGGGGGCCCCTCATACAGTGTGAGTGCTATTGTGGATGGCCCCCTCTGGCAGCGTGGGAGCTAAAGCGGGGGCATCATACAGCGTGGAAGTTAATCCGGGGGCCCTCATATAGCGTGGGAGCTAACGCGGGGACCTTTAATACAGTATGGGAGCTGAGTCGGGGGCCCCTATACAGCGTTGGACCTAATGCTCAGGCCCCTATACAGCTTGGGACCTAATACCAGGGCCTTACACAGCATGGGAGCTAATGTTGGGGCCCTTATGTGGCTAATGTGAGGGACATTATACAGTTTGGGGGCTACTGTGGGACCATTAGTGTGGAGGCTACTGTGGGGGCTATTATACAGTGTGGGGACCATTACATAGTGTAGGTGCTATCATACAGTATGTGGACCATTATGCTGTGCTTTGGGGGAGGTGTGGTAACAACATACTATTTATAGGTGTCACGGACGTGGTTGTGGAACCACTGTGCCTCGGACTGCGGAGAGCCTGGAGGGGCGTGATTAAGCGAGCACCGGACTGTTCATTAGAGCCTTTGATGGTGAGGTTAGGCTTGGCTCCCAATGCACGCCAGGTGCCACTCCGGGACAGACTAACGGACGCTCGGCAGCTGGACCCGGAAGGACAGACTGGATGGTGCAGCAGAGTATCAGAGTGCAGCAGGCAGGATCTGCACCAGAGTGCAGCAGGCAGGATTGGCACCAGGGTACAGCAGGCAGGATCTCTACCAGAGTGCAGCAAGGACTAGTACACAACCTTACGCAACTTAGACTGCAGAACAGGAAGGTTGCTCAGGCACCTCCCCAGTGTGGAGGAAGCAATATACACATACTGCCCCACAGCCATCGGCTGGGGAGGAAATAGCAAGTGCACGTGCTGGCCTTTTAGGACATGGCTAGAGGCCAAGCTGGAAGCTCTGCTGGAAGCATGCGGAGCATGAGAAAGGAGAGAACCGACCACAGCGCGGGTGAGTGAAGTGACACGCCGGAGGCCCTGCCTGTCAGAGCAGGGATTCGGTGTGATACTAACAATAGGGGAGCTGTGGGCCCATCATTCTGTAAATAGGGGAGCTGTGAGCCCACTATACTGTGTATAGAGGAGCTGTGGGGGCATTATAGTGTAAATAGGGGCAGTTGTGGGAGCATTATACTGAGTATAGGGGAACTGAGGGCCCATGATACTATAAATAGGGGAGCTGAGGGGGCATTATACTGTGTATAGGGAGCTGAGGGATCATTATTCTGTGAAATGGGATGCTATGGGCCCATCATCCTGTCTATAGGGTAGCATTCGATCCATCGTGCTTTATATCGAAGAGCCGTGAAACCATCTTACTGTGTATAGGTAAGGTATAGGGGCATCATACTGTGCATGAGGGGACTCATTGGACATTATTAAAAGTTAAGTGGACACTTAAGAAGCATTATTGTTATAGGAGGACACAGAGAATTGTGACCGTCAAAGGTGCACATGATTCATTATTACTTTCTAGGGGCAAAATGTGGACATTGTTTTTTAGGGCACTTGAAAATGGCATAAATATTTTCTAGGGGGTAAATTTACCATCTAGATGGCAAAAATTAGGCATTTTACTATGTAAGGGGCACAGTGTTGGGCACTATTATGTGGGGCAGTAAGAGGAGCATGGTTTTTGTACCACACAGCAGGTGCAGTAATAGGGGAACATACGGCAGCGGCTCAGTATTGGGTTGACAGCAGAATGAGGAGTTTATGCAGGTTGGGAATAAATGGGGACAGTGCAGGTAATGTAAGAAGTCAAATGTGTCTTTGTTCTAATCTCTGCAGACGAGTTGTGGCTGGAGGAAGTTGTCGTGCCGAACCGAGCAAGATGGAAAAGACGGGAAAAGTGAATGACTTCATCACAAAGAACATCATCTGTAAGTCACTATCTGTAACTGTATTGTTATCTCCTATATGATCTGCAGGACTGATATCTACTACATATGGTCACCATATGGCAGTAATATTGGTGTTGGTCTGTATAGAAGTTTATTTTCAGTAACAGCGTGGTCATCTGCTGAGGTTCCCCTATATCCACAACTAGGGTGCGACACCATAGTTGTAATCAGGGTTACCTGGATATGGCCCACTCAGATGTCTGAATAGGGGCCCACTCAGATCTATAGTTAAATCACAGGTGGATCTACTTACTGAATCCCTAGTTATCTGTGATGCAAGTAGTCAATGGCCCTGTAGCACCACCACAGTAGAATTGATTAATTGCAAAGTTTTCATTAACCCTTTTCTGACCTTAGTCGTATAGGTAGGTCTAAGATCATCTCCTCCTATTTGCTGAGGGCTCCGTCGATGAGCCCCAAACTTTTCCAGGACATGTCAGCTGATTTTCATTAGTTGACATGTGCCCCGAACAGCCACGGAGACATGTTTGGTGTCTGTAAACTCGTAATGTCCAGGAGAATCATAACGGCAGGTGATTTTTAGCATTTAGTGAACATGGTAATAATAAAATAAAAACAATTGTGGAATTGCAGTTTTATTGCAATTTTTCCTCTGAATTTTTTTCCCGTTTTCCAGTACATTATATATAAAATCAATGGTGTCGTTCAAAAGTAAAACTTGTCCTGCAAAGAACAAGCCCTCACATGGCCATATTGATGGAAAAATAAAAAGTTATGGCTCTGGGAAGGAGGGGAGCAAAAAACGATGAAGAAAAAATGGAAAAGGTAGTGAAGGGGTTAAAATTAAAGGGAGTCTGCCACCAGGTTTTTCCCACCTAATTTGAGAACAGCTTAATGTAGAGTCAGAGTTCCTGATTTCAGCAATGTGTCTTGCTGTAGTTTTGACAAAATCACTGTTTAATCAGGAGTAGATGATCACTAGAGGACTAGTAAACCTGCTGCAAGGCAGTACTCCATATTAATGAGTTCTGTATAACCCTTCTCCCATCATTGACTGGCAGCTTTCTGCCTATGCAGAGTGGACATAGAAAGCTGCCAATCAGTAATGTGGATGGGTTATACAGAGCTCATAATTCAGAGAACTGCTAGATCTCAGAAACATAATTATTTGATAAAAAATAAAGCAAGCAGCCTAGTAAGTCGTACATGATTGGAATCAGGATCTCTGCCCCTACATCATGCTGCTCTCAGATGGGTGACAAATACCTGGAAACAAATTCCCTTTACTGGTGTGTTCTTGTAATTAAAGGGAACCTGTCACCACGTTTTTGGAAGATGGGATAAAAATAGCGTTAAATAGGGGCAGAGGTGGGCGTTACATTAGTGTGTTTGTTATGCGTTTATTACCCACCTAAGTTGCCGAAATACCTTTGCAAAGTCTCCGTTTTCGCCTGTCAATCAGGCTGGTCTGGTCAAAAGGGCGTTGTCTTCCCCCAGATTTTGCGTAGTTTTCCGTTGGTGGCGTAGTGGTGTGCGCATGCCCAAAGTCCTGAATCCTCTGCCAGGGGATTTAAAAGAGCGCGCTGTTCGTTTTCATTGGTGATCGGTGGGCGCGGCCATCTTCCTTTGGCCGCGCGTGCGCAGAAGCGGCGCTCTGCTGGCCGCGGCTTCAGGAAAATGGCCGCGGGATGCCGCGCATGCGCAGATGGATATCGCGGCGGCCATTTTCCTGAAGCCGCGGCCAGCAGAGCACCGCTTCTGCGCACGCGCGGCCAAAGGAAGATGGCCGCGCCCACCGATCACCAATGAAAACGAACAGCGCGCTCTTTTAAATCCCCTGGCAGAGGATTCAGGACTTTGGGCATGCGCACACCACTACGCCACCAACGGAAAACTACGCAAAATCTGGGGGAAGACAACGCCCTTTTGACCAGACCTGCCTGATTGACAGGCGAAAACGGAGACTTTGCAAAGGTATTTCGGCAACTTAGGTGGGTAATAAACGCATAACAAACACACTAATGTAACGCCCACCTCTGCCCCTATTTAACGCTATTTTTATCCCATCTTCCAAAAACGTGGTGACAGGTTCCCTTTAAGGTGGCCCAAACAGGGAGATTCTTCGTAACACATGGCACAAATATTTAAACTAAATGTTGGTTTAATCATCCAATGCAAATGTTTCTTGAAGATTATCTCTTTCAGAGCGTAAAACAGACTGAAAAGCAAAATGGTGTAAACAGAACACCAATATATAAAATGCAAGATACTTTACAAAGGGAAAAAAAATCAAAACCGTTCTGACAGCTACTCGGTAGTTAAAAGGAAGGATGAGATGTTTACCCAGAGAACTTTTCTCCCCATAATTCAACTCCCTATTTTCCACAAATCATTTGATTTTGACATTTTCTGAAATTTCTCACTGGCAGAGAATGGATTATTACTATTTTTGTGGGGTCGCTCACAAATGTTTGGGGTGGGGCTGGACTCTGTGAAACGTTCTTTTGTCTGAGAGAGGAGTGTCTGCGTCCCCCCAGCCCAGTTTCTATCCCAGGCCTCATCTGCTTCCCTCTCAGGTTACTAAGAGCAAAGTGGGAGACCAGGAGCGGACCTCCATAGAGTAACTCACTCCTCTTAAAGTGACATACACCATGATCAGCAAACTATCTAACCTATGGAGGATTAGGGTATGTTCACACGTCACATTTTAGCTGTGAAAACCCCAGCGTTATAATGTCCCACAAAAGTGAAATATCATGCACATGTTGCTTATTTTTCTCTTGCAGATTTGAAGTTTCATATCTTCAGGATGTGAATTATTTCAGCATTTTGCAATGTGTAATGAATGGGAAAAAATGTGAAAAAAAGCATACAAAATGTACGCAAAAAAGGACGTATTTTACAGCCACGTTTTTCCTGCCAAGAGACACATTTTTATACAAATGTCTGCAGAAAATACTTAAATTGTGCACCTACCCTTTGGGCTTGTTCACACAACCATATTTTCAGTCCAAGTGCTGACCGTGGAGAAAACGGACGGACCTCGGACCAATGATACTCAATGGAGCAGAGCAGATGAGCAATTTTGTTTTTCACTCATTTAATCTGCGTGTGAAAAAAAATGTCAGCATGCACTAGTTTCTTCATATCTTCATAAATCGGATGAGACTCGTCAAGTCTATGGGAGCCATACAGTGACACAACATAGCATCCGATTTTAAGGGATTCATTGCAGTTCTGTAACATAGGGAGCTGTAAATGGTCCTGCTGCAGTAAAAAAAACGGATTGTGTCTGGATAAGTGAGAAAAAAGTTTCCCACTTTCAGTGGTTAGCACTGTAGCCTTGCAACGCTGGAGTCCTGGGTTCAAATCCCACCAAGGACAACATCTGCCTGGAGTTTGTATGTTCTCCCCATGTTTGCGTGAGTTTCCTCCGGGTTCTCTGGTTTCCTCCCCCACTCCAAAGACATACTGATAGGGATTCTAGATTATGAGCCCCAATGGGGACAGAGGTGATGATGCCTGTAAAGCGCCGGAATATGATAGCAGTTTATAAGCATAGCATAATAAATAATAAATAAAGCTGAACATAGTTGGTGATTCCTCAAAGCTTTTATGCTAGAAAACTTGCATAAATTGCTTTGAAAAGTCACAACATTTTTGCAGAATGTGGAGTTACGCAAAAATTTGGCAACATTTATCTGTTTTTATGCAAATTTAAAGCAGCTCCACTAAAATGGGCCCAGCAAGTATGGGGTGTGATTATGCCCATCCATCAACTTATGCAAAAGTGTTTTCGTTTCTCATGGGGACCGGAGGAGCAAATGTTGCGAAACACACGCCATTGAGAAGAAGTGCCAAATTCATTAAGTGCCTTGGGCCCTTTAATGAATTCGGCACATCATACTCCATCGAGCCCTGGCGTACGAAATGGCAGTCTCAATGAATCAGCCCCATAGACTTCTTGGTTATTTATCTCCTCCAACACTCCCATGGGTTGTACAAAGAGTATAGCCTGTAAGCCCTGCTGTTTGGGGGTGTCACAGAGGAGGAGGCGACCTCCACAGCTGGCTCTCTGCACTCATGAGTGGTTTGTAGAACATCTGGCTAGGAGAAGATTAGTAGATGTACTCAGAAAATGACGGAATATTTATATTTAGCGTTAGGACCATCACCAAGACAAACAGCGAGCAGCACAGTTCCCAATGCAGTTTGTGAGTCATTTATACTATAACGGAGCAAAGCACAACAGTATTCCGAGGCTGTAAGGTACCACATACCACTCGTCAGACGCTCCATATCCATGAACAGTCCACATCTTTACAAATCAGGACCGTGTAAAGGGGTTGTCTAGGACAAATATATTGATTATTTATCTAACCAATGGGTCCTCAATATCTAGTTGGTAGGGATCTGACACTCCCACCTGTCAGCTGTCATCTGCTCCCACAGTGCCCGCTTGTAGATAAAGTATGGATATGTAATAGCCAAATAGCACAGCTCCATTATCTTGTTTAGCGTCCTTTCCCAGGTGCTCCTATTCCTTTGAATAGAAGCCTATCTGTAATACTCTCGAGCTGCTACGGAATAGCATATGGTGTCATGCTGTTCATTGCTTACATCCGGCCGCTCTTGGATCAGATGACAGCTGATCTTTAGGGGTACCGAATGCTGGTCTGACCCCCACCTATCTGATATTGGTGAGCTATCATTTGGATAAGTCTTCCCTCAGTATGTTAGTCCTAGACAACCTCTTTTAGTGCTGTGCTTCACTTACTAACCCTAACAAACAAGCTGATAAGGTATAATAAATGGATGTAATAACATACAGTATATTACTGTGCCTTATGTGATTTAGCCAAAAAAGGCAACAAATCTCACTGCTATACAAAAACTTTAGTGTAAATGGGATCCACTGTGGCTATGCTAGCAGCTCAAGAGTTGACTCACTAAACTACCCCAGGATTCTCCATTATGTGCAGAACCCAAATGTCCAGCAGAAGACACCCCATTTGGATTCATCTTTCTACTAGGCCTTATTTCTTGCAGAGTGATACACTAACAACCTATTAGACCTAATTAATAACATTTATGCCACTGATGTAGGCTGGGCACTCACCATTCTATCCTGTGGTGTGCCCTAGCAACCTCAATTTGATATTTGAGTAAAGATTTTTCATGTGAAGGGCTCTTTATGCTTTACATGTCCATACTGTGTTATCTGTGTTCACTTTGGCATATAGGGGGCTAATAAGCCCTGCGCCTTCATAGCCGTGGCATCTAAGACTGTGGCTTGGGGACCACTGTGGCATTACAGGCTATAGTATGACAGACATAATATATAGACCTTTCTCTTGGACAAGTCCATTTTGCGATTTGATAAAGAGATGTATGTAAACATTCAGGACATATACGCTAGCGTTCAACTCATATTACCACCCGGAATAAACAGGCCACGTCTATATCACAATGTATCCAAGCACGTGGCACCCATTTCTCTCAGTAATAGAACTTGCATTTAATACATCTTTAATAATACTTAGCCTGACTAACAATTCTTAATAACTGCAATAATGGCGTAATATTAGTAGAGGCTTGTGTAGTGAGAGCTTATTGTACAAATTGTGAGGATATTAGTAATTTTACAGCATTTCTGGATCTAAGTCAGTGTAAAAATTGAGTTCAACACCAGGGGGTGCTATAGGGGATATAAACCATAGGTCTGTAAAAAGACCTAGGCGGAGAGCCCATGCTTTATGTAGGGTTCCTCCACACTAAATTGGTTTTCATCATGTCTTTTTAATGAAAAACCCTTCCATACATGTAAGTTATCGTGCAAATATTTCAACAGCTAAAGGATGATGAACGGTCATACAATTCTCCTAAAATACCTCATTCCATAGGAAAATTCATTGTTTACAGCCGGTGAAGAAAAATCTGTCCTGGTCATGTGATGGACACACAGGTGCAGGGCTCGTTACAAAATCCAGCTGTAATGTACTGTAACGAGCCCTGCACCTGTGCGTCATCACATGACCAGATTTACATTTTCCACTAGAAATAAAAAATTATGATTTTATATTAATTGACTGCAAGCAGAGATACTAAAAAAAATATAAAGAGTTGGAGCAGCAAGTAGAGTGGAGAATTCTGTATGTTTTCATTACATAAAGAATAATCTTGAGCTGCTGAAACATGGAACATCCCTCTAATTAATTTTTAACGTGAAGGAGAAAAAAGCTTATATCATATCAAAGCGTGAAATATTTAACTTTCTGCTTCTCTATTATGTGTAATAAATATTATTTTTTTATATTAATGTTTTAAATATAATAACTCAACAAATAAATTATATATATATATATATATATATATATATATATATATATATATACACACACACACACACACAGTGTATATATATATATATATATATATATATATATATATATATATATATATATATATGCAATAATATTTTTTAATCCTTTTCATGGGTCCATTTACTTCCAGTGGTTGTGTTTTGTGTCACACTTTTTTGGAACACAACATTTCTCAAAGTCATAGTATGGCCCCAAAACTTTTATTGCTATTATTATGTATTTATTTTAGTTCTGTTTTGCTTTCTTTTCACAGCTCTAGATGGTAATAGAAAGAATGCCGTAAATGAGTGAAAATGAACAATGGACTCATTTCTAATTTTTATACAAATTATTCCATAGTTTTTGTATTTTAAAATGTAATTAGAATGATTTGACATGTCCCATTGAATATCATGTGCGTTCTGGTGGCCTACCAATATGCTTTTGTATTGGTCAATGAAATCGTACTACCAATGACTCCTGAATGCAAAAAGTCAGGAATGGTTTATTATTGCTGAATGTTTGCATGGTTTTGTTTTTTCAGTGTACTGTAATCTGCTAAATTAACTATCGTGCTGTATCCTTGACAATAAATACAGGATTTCTATGAGCTCCTGGCATTGGAATGATTTGAATAGAAGAAAGAAACAGCATGACTTTTTGGATACTTAGTGAGCAATGTTTTCCAACATACCCTCCTCCCCAAGAGCGTTCTTGCTCTAAACTGCAGAAATACTTCCAGAATCCCCCCGGGTAACACTTCTCTGTACAACCCTCGCACACACTTGGAACAGATGTGATCAGGAGAAAACAAGAGTCCAGCCAGAAAAGAGAGCAAGAAAGGGAGCAGTAAAGGAGAGGGGCATGGAGTGGTAGAGATGAACTAAAGAAGTAGGAAACTTCCAGTGGAAGAGGAACTGACAGCGACTGCAAAGATTTACCAGAAAGTGAAGTTGCTGTTTCATTGTAGCATGGGGTCTCCCTCCCTCCCTTCATCATCTATCCTAACTTGGCCAGGTCTGTGGAATATAAACAGTTTGTAACTTTGTATACAACCAATGAAAGAGATCATGTCTTCTCAGAGGGGGCAAGTGCCACCCCAGGAGCACAATTCTGTATAGTCGCTGCTCTGTGCTTTACTACGGTATGTAGCATGTCTAAGCGAGAATTAATCTAAACATATCAGAATCAGTTCATATAACTCCATTAATGTAGAAGAACTAGACCCATTTCACAGCATATAGCCACAAACCAGTTGACTGTGGATGTCCAAGTTTACGAAGCTTCCTGAGAAAGGATATTGATCTAAACATATAAGACTGAGAAATCAACAATAGACATAATCGAACTGTTTTCCCTAAAGATTTGATTCACGGCAAATAACTTTATAGTGAATCACTGCATAATCTCTAATTGGCCTGAAAATAGGTGTATGACAGGGGTCTTCTCTTACTGTATTGAACCCCTAACAATGCTAACAGCCTTGATAGTGTCCAAGCAACCTCAACCCGTCACGTAGCTCTTTCAGACACAAGTCCATCAACAACTTTACATGGTCAGTCATTCCACCATTCCCGAGAAATCAGTATTTGAATTAATATGCAAATGAGGTAGTAGATGTGAAGCCTGTGTCACTCCAGCTCTACTTCCTTCCCAGTACCACCTAATCCTGCTTGAGTGACAGCACCTTTACCTGTAGTTCCAGAGCATAGAAGCTGACAATCAAGCAAGAGAAGGCATCATTGGGGGTTACTAGAGCTAAAGTGACAGAGGCATCAGGTCTATAGCCCTTATTTGCATATCAATTCAAAAGCTGATTACTCAGTAACGAAGGAATCAATTGGCCATTTAAAGGTATTGCTGGACTAGTCTTTAAAAGAGCTACTTCCACATAGATTTCCTGCTGACAGACTCAAACTTTAACAAAACAGTACTGTATCAGACTTTTTAGGCTACCAAAGTTTTTGAAGCAAATGTGTACCTTGCTAGTGTTTATACACAGGTGGCTCAAATAGAAGAAGCAGTGGCAATGTCATATGGAGTGGTGCAAATTTACCAGCCATTCATAATCAACCAAGAAAAACTGTGGACTCAACGACATGTCAGGTTTTATGGGATGGCTCAAGCTAATGCAACACTAGACTGACCATAATATTGCAGCGCTATGTATCTGTGTCCAATTTCACAATTTAAACAGGTATGCCCAAACAGACCTGTACTGTTAATTGTCTCATTTGTATTCAAATGTTTGGTTAGAGCAAATTAATTTCCCCTGCCCAAAATGGAACATGTGACAAAAACAGATGCCAAGAGGTAGGAACACAGCCTCAAAATCCAGCAAGATCCCACAGTATATTTGTGGGTTGTACGGTTGCCAAATCGGAAAAGTCAAACAGTTAGGCTAGGTTCACATTGCGCTAGGTGAGTCCGTCTAACGGACACGTTTTTAAGTAGTGAAAACGCAATATAACGCACATACTAACGCGCCCATAGACTTGCATTGTCTGACGCCTCGTGACGCATGCCAAATTTGGCATGCGTTAGTCACATAACGGTTTTTTCCTGACGGACCTTGGAACGCGGCTTGCAGCGTTTTTGGGTCCGGCCAAGCTAACGCAATACTAACGGAAGCGTTAATTCTGCCATTGATGTCTATTGCAAACGCAGCCAGACGCAAATCTTGATAAATTTCAAAAAAGAACCATACGTTTTAATAGCGTTTGAGGGATGTCCATGTGGTCATGTGACAGGAAACAGGATTTCGGCCATTACTGTCCCCAGCGCACATCCTGAGGCCTGCTGCACACCAGAGAAAAAGTGTCTTGCAAAAGATCACAGGAAATGTAAGTACATTTGTATATATATATATATATATATATATATATATATATATATATATATACTAGATGGTGGCCCGATAATGCATTGGGTATTCTAGAATATGCATGTCCACGTAGTATATTGCCCAGCCATGTAGCATGTAGTATATTGCCCAGCTACGTAGTATATTGCCCAGTGACGTAGTATACATCACAGAGCCACGTAGTGTATTGCACAGTGAAGTAGTATACAGCACCCAGCGACGTAGTATACAGAACCCAGTCACGTAGTATATTGCACAGCGACGTTTGTCACAGTACCCTGTGTGAGCGGTGAGCAGAGGGGTGTATGCGGGCGCCGGGCAGTGAGTGCGGGGCGGCCCTTTTTTTTCTGACTGTGTGCGTCGCTGATTGGCCGCGGCAGCCATGACAGGCAGCTGCCGAGGCCAATCAGCGAATTAATACCGTGACAGAAGGACAGAAAGACGGAAGTTCCCTAGACAATTATATAGTAGATATCTCTGTATACATCATGGGAGTCTGTATTGTACGACGGATGTGTGTGTACTAAAAATGTATTGCTTTGTTGCAGATGTCGGATAGTGAGGGAAGCAGCAGCAGCAGCAGCGTGTCTGCGGTTTTTTCTTCTCAGTCGGTAGGCTTGCACTTTAAAAAACCACTAAAATTTGTGTGAAAATTCAGTGTATTAAGCTATATATATATGTATAATCATGTTTCTATTGCAAATAGGAGTCTTCGGAGCCCGAGGCTGCTAGGCCCCCCCAAAAAAAACAGGCAAAACCAACAAAGGTACATAGCAGACATTTTTAAGTTTTGCAAACATAAATTTATTGATCAAAGAAATGTAATTTTTTTTTCCATTTACATACTCAATAGGTTGTGGCACACGGAGGACACAAGAGGAAGAAGGTTCCTCGCCGTCTGTCGTCTCCACAACTGCCAGTGGTAAATATAAAACTAGAAATGTATCTACAATCTATCTATTCGCTTTCTATCTGCTATATCTATAAACTATCTATCCACTATCTCTCTCTCTCTCTCTATCTTTCGCTGTATCTATCTATGTATCTATCTATCTATGTATCTAGCTATGTATCTATCTATCTCTGTATCTATCTATCTCTGTATCTATCTATAATTGAACCTTTCAACATTACGCTTTGTGTTTACATAGTCCAAGTCAGCAAGCCAAAAAAAAAAAAGGATTGTGGTTGATGAAGAGCCGTTGACCATTCACAATGAGACACTGATCAACCTTGTGGAAGCCAACCCCTCAATATGGGACCAAAGCGACAGCTCCCACCATGACATAGTAAAGAACCGGAAGTTGTGGGATCAAATTATCTCTCACTTCGATCCCCGATACATGGAGAAGTCGTCAACCTCAAAGAAAAAAATTGGTAAATATTGGTGATGTTAAATTGTCTACTATCTATCTCTGAACTATCAACTACCTATACACTAAACTATATCTCTATCATCTATAATTACTATCTATCAACTATCTATCTACTAGCTATATATCAACTATCTTAACTAACTATACACAATTTTTAAACTATCAAAATAAGAACTGTCTACTAATATATATATATATATATATATATATATATATATATATATATATATATTTTTTACCTTTTTTTAAAAATTACAGCGGATGCGGTCCATACCCGTTGGAAATCAATAAGGGACCGCTTTGTCCGTGACTACCGGAATAGTCAAAATCCACCAAGTGGATCAGGTGCCAAACGGGTGACCCCGTATGTGCATTACGAGCAATTGCTCTTTCTTCAAAAAACAGTGTCTCAGCGCTCGTAAGTACAAATTAGTCTGCGTGCGAGACAAAATTGTTTAAAAATTAAAGCTAAATATATATTTTTTTTTGGTTCCAGCACGATATGCAGTACCGCCGCGCCTAGACAGGCAGAAGAACTGGAGCCATCTCCACTGGAACCAAGTCAGCAGACGGGCACTGAAGACGTCTCTGTCATCAGCGAGCCACGATCTGGGGAGAGAAGCACTGTGGCTTCAGGTGTGAGTGCCCGGTTGCAATCAGTGCGTGGACGCAAGCGAGCTTCACAAAAAGATGACGCTGATGCCATTATTGTCGATGGACTTCAGCGGGTTGAGGACATGTGTCGGAGTGAACTGAAAGACCTGAGGCGGGAAATTACCGACTTACAATCTCGCGAGTCTGTATATTCTGCAAATGAGTGGAAGCTACTTTTTTTGTCCTATGTTCCCGTAGCACAAAATATCCCGGCACACAGAAACCTTTTGTTTCGGCAAAGACTGAATGACCTTCTTGAGGAATTTGTGGGACCCCAGGAGCCAGCTCCATCGAGAACCAGAAGCATAGACATGCCGGCCTACAACCCTCAATATAGAGCCCGGTGTGAAACGAGCATGGAACATCAGAGACAAAGTAGCAGTCCATCATACACCTGGGCAGACAATACGCCCGCGCAATACCAGAGTCTGTAGTACAGCTCAGTGTCCCCAGCCAGGTGCAAACTGTGTTTCACGTTCTTTGGTTTATTGTTTTTTTACCACCCAATTTCGTGTGTGTTTTTTTACATCCCTATGGGATATCATATGTAACAAGTTCACAACTGTTCTTTCATAAAAATTCAGAAACTTAAGTAAACTGTTTAAAATCTGATTCTTGTATGACTGTGAACACAACATAACAGTAATGTAACATTTTACAAGACATATTTTACAAGACATATGGGAAATAAAAAAAAACCAAAAAACAAAAAACACATCAGGACACAGCTTCAGACTTGAAATAAATTTTACACGTGTCTGTCTTGCCATGGAACATGCCCCTCATGTATGAAGTACTGTGCAAATTGGTCACGGATCCTCATTATTTGTGCTGCAGACCGAACAGCAGTAGATTCAATGCTCATGAGGTTCGACTCACATTCATCGGGGTCAACCACCTGGGGTTCATGTCTGGCCACAAAATTATGCAGACAGATGCATGCCTTCACAACACGGTCCACATTTTCTGGTTGCAGTTGCATGCACGTTAGTAGAATTCGCCATTTTAATGTCAAAATCCCAAAGGCGCACTCCACATAACGTCTTGCCCGGCTCAAGCGATAATTAAAAATGCGCTTGGTGGAGTTCAGACTGCGGCTTGAGTACGGTTTGAGGAGATTTTGCCCAAGTTGGAATGCCTCATCACCAACTAAAACAAAGGGCAAACTTGGGTCTTCGGTCCCCGGTAGAGGTCGTGATGAGGGCAAGTTAAAATTGTTGCTATACAAACATCTCCCCATGTTGGAGTCTCTGAAGACTCTTGAATCGTTAGTACGGCCATACGCACCAATATCCACAGCTACAAACCGGTATCTTGCATCCGCAATAGCCATCAAGATTATCGAGAAGTATTTTTTATAATTATAGTACAGGGACCCACTATGCGCTGGTTTCTGAATCCGTATGTGCTTGCCGTCCACGGCACCAATACAATTGGGGAAATTAGCCACATCCTCGAACTGTTGGGAAATCGCTAGCCACATTTCTGATGTTGGGGTTGGTAGCACAAGTGGTTGCAAGTTGTTCCAAATGGCATCACAAGTTTCCCGAACCAGTTGGCAAATTGTTGACTTCCCCAGTCTAAATTGGTAATGCAGTGACGCAAAAGATTCTCCGGTAGCCAGATATCTGTCGGCATTGAAAAAGAAAAAAAAAAAAATGTTTAGGATTTTTAAGGACAACTAAAAGGCTACATAAATAGAATATACAATTGCTAAATGACCATTATGCCCCACGATACCTAGATCTAGTCTTTGTCAATAGAATGAGAAAAAATTTCATAATTACCTCACAGTCACTACTAATCGTTCCTCCGCACAGATGCTTTCACGGAAAGTGCTGCGCTGATGATGTATCTCATCCTTCACAAGTGAAAGCAGAACATCAAAGGTCTCAATGGACATCCGTAGATAGCGTTGGAATTTTGAAGGGTGATCCCGAAGCTGAAGATACAGGGTGTGAAAGGCACCATAAGTACTCCGCAAGAAATTCACTTCGTGGATCCAATATCTCCTTTGCGAACTACGCTTTCTCTGGCGAAGTCGCAACCGCATCAAGCGAAATCGAACCAGCTCAGACACAAACATCTTGCTAGCAGAAGTTCACTCAATGCTTTCAAAATGGAGAATGAGTCTGCACCTACACCCCGACGAGGACAAAAGGAGAAAAAAAACAAAAAACTTTATTGACAGTGACAAACGCAGACAAACGGATACATCGCGAACGGACATCAAAATGAGAAAAACGCTGTCAAAAGCGTTAACGCAAGCGTTAACGTGAAGCCGATTTTTCAACAAATTTGATCCTTTTCTGTACATGCGTTTAACGGATCCGTTTAACGCCATGTACTTGACGCAATGTGAACCTAGCCTTATGCAGAAAGTAAATCGTGTACAAAATGTTTTCAAGTTTGTTTTTTTTAAAGCAATATTATCCACCCTTGACAAAAAAACCTAACCCAGAATGCTACGTTGTTTGTTATGTATATGCACTGTAAGTAACAGCCAACAGTTGCTAAATTCAGCTACTAAAACAGTTGTAAAACCATAACCTTTTTTCTCTTAAATATATATTTTTAAGGTTATTCCCCTGCCCCCTACCAAAAAGGCAATGTGTATAACCCTAAGCTTCTATTATCCTGGGTGGGTAGATACACAGAAAGTATTTTGTGGCAACAGCCAACAGTGTTATTCTGCTCACACTGACTACACAGATACAGCACTTGCCTCTCTCATTTGTATCTTTGAATTATTACTGACTATCATTCCCGCTTTCAATGTGCTTCAACACTATCTTTCTTTTTTTATTTTATATAGCGCTAACATATTCCGCAGCGCTTTACAGTTTGCACACATTATCATCACTGTCCCCGTTGGGGCTCACAATCTAAATTCCCTATCAGTATGTCTTTGGAATGTGGGAGGAAACCGGAGTACCCGGAGGAAACCCACACAAACATGGGGAGAACATACAAACTAACACAATCCAATTTAGGACTTTTTCTGTCCCTATGTGAATGAGCAGTGTGTTCTGACCTCCTATCTCTATGCAGTACAAGCATAAAATGGAGCTGCTTGGCCAACCCTCATCTTTTATACTGGCTGTGATAGTCCCGCCTGATGCTGAGCTAGACCATATGATGTGATAACTGCAGAGTATTATGGGAAAGACCGCACCTGATGTCATTACTTTGCTTTGTGACTCTTCAGTAGTGTGTGAAATGGCGCTGTGCTTTTTTCCGTGGGCTGATCTACATGAACTTGAGAATTTCTGGAAATTTGACTCAAAGTCGTTTATCCATGTATTTATTAGATCATCTCTAGTCAACACCATCCTTTCTTTTTCTTTGGAAAAACTGCAGTTTCTTCACAGAAAGATTGTCCATGATAAAGACATTTATTTGCAGCCTAATTTTCATCCAGACCATACATGGACAGTTTTAGAAACATTTTCAGTTAAGTTAGCGATAGCGTCATGGGTTGGACTTATCATGATAGAAGATGTAGATAAATGTCCATACAAGTCTTCTATAAAACATCTTTTAATGGATGACTACGAGCACCACCTTACAGCCACTTCTGTGTTTATTATGAAGAAGGGTGAATTACAGTGTGTCCGTAAAGTCATCGTGCACTTTTGACCAGTTACTAGAAAGCAACAAAAACTATAGAAATGTGAAATCTGCTCCAAATAAAAGAAAAACTCTCTCAGTTTCATACCTATTTAGTGCAGTTCGATGTGGGCTCCATTTGTTGCCCTACACACATCCAAACGATAGCATAAGCTTGTGGTTGCATGAGGTCACAGACCTGGCAATGTATTAATCAGAGTTCAGTTTATCAGGGGTTAATCTGACAGGGGGCTCAGCAACAGCTTAAATGAGTTTGTGTTGTTTGATTGGTTCTTGTTATCTCTCCTCATAAACAGGTCTGATATGATTGGGCCAGAGAAAGGGCACCAAAATGTAAACTATAAAAGTGCACCATGACTTTACAGACACACTGTATATATATATATTACAAAAGACAACCATGAATCCATTAATAAAGAGTTCACAAAGGAGTATCTAGCAACTGCTAAATATCTTTTCCTCTCTGATATCACCACAATCTTCACTACTATACCTCCAAGAAGATGTCTATATGCCTCCCATGGGATGGTGCAAGTAATAAAGCTATCCAATCTCTTTCCCCAAAGGACTGTGTAGCATAGTGCTTCTTCAGCTGACAGACTAGTCTCACCAGTGAGGTGTCAGCTAGGTGGTGATGATTATTGCATTATACTATATGGAGGTCTATGGTGAGTGCATTATACTGTATGGAGGCCTATGGGGAGTGCATTATACTTTATGGAGGCCTCTGGGGAGTGCATTATAATATATGGAGGCCTATGGGGAGGGCATCATACTGTATGGAGGCCTATGGGGAGTGCATTACATTATATGGAGTACTTTATATTTTTAGTAATAGCAGACAGCTGCGGACTTTGTATTATCAGTCTGGAAAGGTCCCTAGTTATTGGGCCCTTTCCAGCTTAAAAAATAGCAGCCCACAGCTGCCCCAGAATTGGAGCATCACATTAGCTGTGCCAATTCTGCCGCTTTGCCCAGCTCTTTGCGATTTCCCTGGTGCGGTTGCAACTACTAAGCCACCATTGAAAAAAAAATCAGACACAGACACTTTCCGCGGTTCACCAATTTATTTTTGAAAAAAAAAAAGATCCAACATAGTTCATGGCGTTCCCACAGCGATCTCAGAGTAGGACATCCAAAGGCTATGAAGCTTGTTCAAAGAATGATGCTATATAGGCTGTAGCAGCAGCTACTCCAGGTTCCGCTGCGCTCCACGAGATCTGGCGGCTGTGATAAGCAGTGACGTCAGTAACTACACTGCTCATCAGAGTCGCCGATCCATCTGTTTTGGCCCGATATAGTGCCCCACAGTATAATGACCTCACATAGTGTCCCACAGTAAAATAGCCTCATATAGTGCTCCACACTGTACTGTACCACAGTATAATGGCCCCTATAGTGACCCACAGAATAATGGCCCCATATAGCGCACCACAATATAATGGCCCCATATTGTGTCCCACAGTGTAATGGCCCCATATAGTGCACCACAGTATAATGGCGTCATATAGTGCAACACAGTATAATGAACCCATATAGTGCGTGACAGTATAATGAATCCACATAGTGCTCCACAGTATAATTGCCCCATACAGTGCACCACAGTATAATTGCCCCATACAGTGCACCACAGTATAATGGCCCCATATAATGCACCACAGTATAATGACCTCACATAGTGCTTCACAGAAAACTGGCCCCATATAGTGCACCACAGTGTAATGGCCCCATATAGTGCTCCACAGTATAATGGCACCATATAGTTCCCCATAGTGTAATGACCCCATATAGGGCTCCATAGTATAATGGCCCTATATAGTGCCCTACAGTATAATGGCCACATTTGGTGCTTCATGGTATAATGGCCCCATATAGTAAACCACAGTATAATGGCCCCATATAGTGCTTCACAGTATACTGGCCCCATATAGTAACCCACAGTATAATGACCCTATATAGTGCCATACAGTATAATGTCTCCATATAGTGCATACTTGTATATGACCCCCAACCTGGTATATAGCCCCTCATCTTAGTATATGGCTCCCATCCTGGTATATAGCCCCGATCCTGGTATATGGCACGCATCCTGCTATATGGCCCCATCCTGGTATATGTCTCTATCTTGGTATACGATCCCCATCCTGGTATATGGCTCCCATCCTGGTATATTCAATGCAAAGAAAAAAAAACAATAAACACTTCTACTTACCTCCAACGCAGTGCTGTGTCTTCTGTGTGCTCTGAATAGGTCGGTGGTGAGCGGTGATCACAACTGGCAGGCTGTGATCACCGCTCTCTGCCGCAGATACTCCGCTCACATCGGACCTCCACTTCCCGACACCTTGTCTACCCGGCAGCTCCTGTTATGGCACGCACTAAGCAGTGCGAACAATGATAGGGGGAAAGTGGAGCCCACAGCATACACTGCGAGCTCCACAAGGATGGTTGTGATCTCCTCCCACAGCTGTGACTTGGACAGCCCAGGGGGCATGCCCAGGTCACAGCTAAAAGGCAGGAGAAGCGGCCTCAATACAAGAGATGGGGTCGCCTTCTGACCGCAGGCTCTTATGCCCAAGGGCTGCCATTAGTAACTTGTATAGCGTTCTTGCTCAGACAGTTACATCCCCCCAAATGAAAATGGCAACCACCAGTGGTTAAAGTAAAAATTAATAAATAAAAAACTAATAAAGTGGTACATTTAATGTTATATTTAAAAACAATTATTAAATAATCAATAATTATTAATACAAAATTAAAAATCACGGCACCTTCCGCAGTTTTCATAGATGTGATCAGGGGTGGACATATCATGAGTGCAACGTGTGCAAAGTAGGTAAAGGGGTCACTTCCACCTTCAAATCAGCAAGTAGGTTCTGTCACAGACACAGAGAGGGGTCCATAAACTGTTCTTGCACAGGGTCTCTCGTCTGTCTCTTTCCACCAATGGACATGATCATATGCTTAAGGCTATGTGCACACGTATTCTTGTCCACTGCAGATTTTTCCGCAGCGGATTTGATAAATCTGCAGGGCAAAACGCTGTGTTTTTGCTGCGGATTTACCGCTGTTTTTCTGCGGTTTTCACTGCGGTTTTCCAACTGCGGTTTTCCATAGGAGCAGCTGTAAAACCGCTGTGGAATCCACAGAAAGAAGTGACATGCTGCGGAATGTAAACCGCTGCATTTCCGCGCGTTTTTTTCCCCAGCATAAGCACAGTGTTTTTGGTTTCCCATAGGTTTACATTGTACTGTAAACTCATGGGAAACTGCTGCGGACCCACAGCTGCGGAAACGCTGCGGATCCGCAGCGTTTTCCGCATCGTGTGCACATACCCTAACAGTCCTTGCTATGGCTACTGCAATCTTTTGTCTAACAGCACATTTGGCTCATTTATAGATTTACTATAATTAATGTTATAGTGGGTATGGAAGACTAAAAAGGGGAAATTAAACATAATTTAGTATGGACTTCCACTACAGTTAGAGAAGCCCGGACACCACTTAGGTAGGTCCAGAGAGGCCCTGGCATGAACTTCGTCTGTCCTATGACGACCCAGTAGAAAAAGTTTGTGAACCCCTAGTCTAGGAGATCTTATAGAGTTTAAATAGTTGTATACACTCACTGGCCACTGTATTAGGTACACCTGTCCAACTTCTTGTTAACACTTAATTTCTAATCAGCCAATCACATGGCGGCAACTCAGTGCATTTAGGCATGTAGACATGGTCAAGACAATCTCCTGCAGTTCAAACCGAGCATCAGTATGGGGAAGAAAGGTGATTTGAGTGCCTTTGAACGTGGCATGGTTGTTGGTGCCAGAAGGGCTGGTCTGAGTATTTCAGAAACTGCTGATCTACTGGGATTTTCACGCACAACCATCTCTAGGGTTTACAGAGAATGGTCCGAAAAAGAAAAAAAATCCAGTGAGCGGCAGTTCTGTGGGCGGAAATGCCTTGTTGATGCCAGAGGTCAGAGGAGAATGGGCAGACTGGTTCGAGCTGATAGAAAGGCAACAGTGACTCAAATCGCCACCCGTTAGAACCAAGGTAGGCCTAAGAGCATCTCTGAACGCACAGTGCGTCGAACTTTGAGGCAGATGGGCTACAGCAGCAGAAGACCACACCGGGTACCACTCCTTTCAGCTAAGAACAGGAAACTGAGGCTACAATTTGTACAAGCTCATCGAAATTGGACAGTAGAAGATTGGAAAAACGTTGCTTGGTCTGATGAGTCTCGATTTCTGCTGCGACATTCGGATGGTAGGGTCAGAATTTGGCATAAACAACATGAAAGCATGGATCCATCCTGCCTTGTATGGAGCATCTTTGGGATGTGCAGCCGACAAATCTGCGGCAACTGTGTGATGCCATCATGTCAATATGGACCAAAATCTCTGAGGAATGCTTCCAGCACCTTGTTGAATCTATGCCACGAAGAATTGAGGCAGTTCTGAAGGCAAAAGGGGGTCCAACCCGTTACTAGCATGGTGTACCTAATAAAGTGGCCGGTGAGTGTATATTTTAGTACTAACCCATATTTATTCATTATCCTATTTTAATAGGCAAGTGGGATTTATACTGGTTGTAAAGTAATTTCTGTGCAAAGAAGAATTAATTAGTAGTGATGAGAGAGTATACTCGTTACTCGAGATTTCCGAGCATGCTCGGGTGTTCTCCGAGTATCTTGGGCGTGCTCATAGATTATGTTTGTGTCCCCGCAACGGCATGATTTGGGCTGTTAGACAACCTGAACACATGCAGGGATTGCCTGTTTGTTAGGGAATTCCCACATGTATTCAGGCTGTCTAGCAGCCGCAAATCATACAGCTGCAGGGACACAAACATAATCTACGAGCACGCCCAAGATATACTATCTGTCAAAAACAGCTTAACATTCAACGCCTTAAGAAAATAGTTTTGCCACCATGGACATGGGAGACCAGATGACCCATCTTGTACGATTCATGAGACATGAACTGATACTAAGGGGGCATTTACACTGGCTGATTATCGTGAACTTGTTTCCTCACATAATTGGCCAGTGTAAACAAGCTGCTGATCACCTGAAGAATAAGCAAAATCCTCATTGATAGGGAGAAATTTGTTTTAAAGGGGTTGTCATCTACCCACAGGATAGAAGATCGGTAGGAGTCGGATCCACATTGATTGGCAGAACTGGGAATTTTTCCCCTGCTTAGAAAGGAGCGGCACTGCACATGTTCCACTGCTGTTCTGGTCATTCCATATGGAGCTATATATTTTTGCACATGATATTGATTTTGAGACAAGTTTTATCCAATTTTCATCTGTTTTTTTGTCCATTTATCAATTTTTACCATCAGCCATGCATCCTTTTTACACAAATGGAAAAAAAATCCAACCAAAAAAAGAAGCTTTTCCTATCCTTTAGAGTTTAGATGGTAAAAAACAGACAACTCTCTGATGACATATGGATGGCATCTGAGTGATATTCGTTTTTTATTACAGACCCTTTCACTTGAATAGGCAAGTTTGATCCACAAATTGGATTAAATATGGACATCACTATTTTTGTGGACAATTGGTTCACCAAAAACGGAACTGTGTGTAAAAAATGGCCATGTGACCGAGATCTGGATTACTGATACAGCATGCCCCATCTTTTTCTGTACAGATCCTGGTTTCCTATGTCTGGGAGATTAATGTAAGTGATTATGATCAGCATACTGTCATACAGAATATGTCACCGCTACATAAGAAACAGGAAATGATTTTATATAAATTAAGAATTGCCTTGGGTCGTAAAAATAGTAATTCAACTCCAGCAACAAAGCCAGCTGTAAAAGACATCAAAGCAGTATTGTAGATTCCATTACATACAGTATAACAGTCTGGCAATTACCATACCCCTATAGATAAGAAGTTGCATTGCAGCAGTAACATGCATGTCACAAGCTTTACTGGAACTGATGGAAAATACGTTTTTCAGAACAGATTTTCCTGCTAAGTATAAGTCGCTAGGTCTAGAGTTGAGCGAATGTGTTCGGAATCGGTCACCAAATCTGAATTTGCCATATTCGTGCCATATTCGTGCCATATTGTTACCTTGTTCGTGCGGAATGTATGTTTGTTGTTCCAAACATATTCGGTAATTTCTACACCCATTGATTCTAATGACGTTCGTCTGTGTTGGCCGACAATTGTAAAAACAATATTCGCTGCCAATCGAATTTGGAACCGAATCCGAACAAATTCGCTCAACTCTAGTTAGGTCCTAAGTTACTACCAGTAGTAGAATTCTGATACACCAATAATGCGACATGAAAGGGCTAGCTATTCTCAACATTTTAAAGGGAATTGGTCAGCAGTTTTTTTTCTATATAATCAGATGGCAGCATGAGGTTGAGGCACAGATTTCAGGGATGTGTCACTTATTAGGCTGCTTGCTGTTTCATCACTAGGAGATGCCTGGACTACAGCTCATGTGAGCCCTGGTCCGACCACGCCTCCTCCTCTGATAAGCAGCTCACTGTGATTAGACAATGTACAGAAAGCTGTGGTGTGGGTGGGGTTAGCTTTCTATCGTTGGATTCAGAGATTCTTTTCCTACATTATTTTGCTTTCAGATGAGGTAGCAAAAACCTGGTGACAGATTCCCTTTAATTGGAAAAACAAGCAACTTTGATACTGATTTACTTGTTATTAATAATACTCTCTATTTCACTTTATTGTTTTCTGCTTGACGACTAATTTACCAGTGATCTCAGCAGTTGCACAGTGCTGGCCGAACATGCGTAGTGGTTACAGCTTGTAGGTGCTGCTCTGAAGCTCACTGGACCACCATAGTGAACTGTTAGGTCCTGATCCGGCCAGCTTCAGTGCTACTATGCTCCAGAGGCAAAGATGGAAGATCGGGAAGCGATGCGCTCCTACTGCTACAGAAGATGCTTCCACCCCATACTCAAGTAAGTCTAAGTAAATATCACTTTATTCTTCTGGTCTTTTTTAATGCAAAAAGTCCTATTATTGCTTCACTTGACAGTTTGATGATGATAATGCCCAGTGGTGTGTTTATGACGTAAAAGTGGCATGTAGCTTTCTCCTTATCTACATGCCCCTTACCTAAGTGGTGCTAAAATATTGAGTGGTAATGTCTGTATAGTGCAGTGGAATATGATGGCGCTATATTAGTGCTATGTAATGAATGAGTAACTTAGGATAGATGGAAACAGGAGATGATTGTCGGGAGAACCCGCTGATGTCATCAGGATCTGACAACAATCTAACATGGAAATGAGAGTAAACGAGCTTCGATCGATTAAAATTTTTGTCAGCACTTGTACTTTTTTAATGGAACAATTATGATCAAGGGGGTTCGTATGATTGTTTCATTACTGTTGACAACTAGTGATGAGCGAATATACTCTTTACATGAGATTTCTCGAGCACGGTCGGGGGTCCTCCGATTATTTTTTAGTGCTCGGAGATTTAGTTTTTCTTGCTGCAGCTGAATGATTTACATCTGTTAGCCAGCATCAGTACATGTGGGAATTCCCTAGCAACCAGGCAACCCCCACATGTACTTATGCTGGCTAACAGATGTATATCATTCAGCTGCGGCAAGAAAAACTAAATCTCCGAGCACTAAAAAATACTTCAGGACACCCGAACGTGCTCGGGAAATCTCAAGTAACGAGTATATTCGCTCATCACTATTGACAACACGTAAAAGTAACTTTTATGTCCACATAAAAGATGGAATAAGATAACAATCAAGTGTTTTCTCATTGGTTGTTTGTTCATGGGGCCCATTTATAACCACCATCGCTCCATGTTACAGAGCCGTAAGATATTTACACTAGGAGACACTATAGATAGAAGATTGATTTCTACGCTGGTGGTGGCAGAAAGGATTTACAAAATAATTCCATTACATCTGTCTGCTGATGTTTTCTACTGTCATTTTACCCTTGAAGAATAGAAGAACCTTGATTGTCAGTGACAGACACTCTGTTCTTAAGGTCACACTCAACGAGAACGACAACGATCTGTGACGTTGCAGTGGCGTTGCAGCGTCCTGGATAGCGATCTCGTTGTGTTTGACACGCAGCAGCAATCTGGATCCTGCTGTGATATCGCTGGTAGGAGCTAGAAGGCCAGCACCTTATTTTGTCGCTGATCACCCGCTGTCATCGCTGGATCGGTGTGTGTGACATCGATCCAGCGATGTGTTCACTTGTAACCAGGGTAAACATCGGGTTACTAAGCACAGGGCCGCGCTTAGTAACCCGATATTTACCCTGGTTACCATAGTAAAAGTAAAAAAAAAAACACTACATACTCACCTTCTGATGTCTGTCACGTCCCCCGGCGTCCACGCGCTGCTGCAGGGAGCTTTCCCTGCACTGACTGAGTGAGCGCCGGCCGGCCGTAAAGCAGAGCACAGCGGTGACGTCACCGCTGTTACTGCCGGCGCCGCTGACACATTCAGTGCAGGGAAAGCTCTCTGCAGCAGCGCGTGGACGCCGGGGGACGTGACAGACATCAGAAGGTGAGTATGTAGTGTTTTTTTTTTACTTTTACTATGGTAACCAGGGTAAATATCGGGTTACTAAGCGCGGCCCTGCGCTTAGTAACCCGATGTTTACCCTGGTTACCCGGGTGCTGCAGGGGACTTCGGCATCGTTGAAGACAGTTTCAACGATACCGAAGTCTTTCCCCTGATCGTTGGTCGTTGGAGAGAGCTGTCTGTGTGACAGCTCCCCAGCGACCACACAACGACTTACCAACGATCACGGCCAGGTCGTATCGCTGGTCGTGATCGTTGGTAAGTCGCTTAGTGTAACGATACCTTTATACTGATCACATATGTGGATTCCGCTGCAGATAACAGAGAAATTCACTAAGAAGTAATTCTGAGAAGAGTGGAGGAGACTGCTGAATTGTGCAGTGTGGATATGTCACAGTTTAATCATATTTAATGCTGTATATAAATCAGCCTCTTGGGCAGCTGTTGGCATTTAATTAGCCCTATCCAAAGCAGCTGTCCCGCCCCCTGCTCAATCCCAGCTACACCTCCTCTTCACTGCCATCCAGACAGCTGCTGGGCTGCGTCCTGAGCTTAAGGTTCATCCCCCCAAATCCTAAACAAACGTCTGCAGGATCTGCAGGCCCCCACGAGACGCCAGAGATTATATCCTTCCTGTCCCACTGGCTCTTACTAATGGACTGATTGGGACAAGGCCTTCTGCTGCCAGCGAGTACCATGTTCTTAGACAGCTGGCCCGGCTGGGGGATCAGGACTTAACCACTTGAGCACTTGTCAGTAACACAACAGATAAAATGCCCTTAGAGTAAGGCCATGTGCACACGTTCAGTATTTTTCGCGTTTTTTTCGCGTTTTTTCGCTATAAAAACGTGATAAAAACGCGAAAAAAACGCTAACATATGCCTCCCATTATTTTCAGTGTATTCCGCATTTTTTGTGCAAATGTAGCCTTTTTTTCCGCGAAAAAATCGCATCGCGGAAAAAAAAGCAACATGTTCATTAAAATGCGGAATTGCAGGGGATTCCGCACACCTAGGGGTCCATTGATCTGCTTACTTCCCGCACGGGGCTGTGCCCACGATGCGGGAAGTAAGCAGATTATGTGCGGTTGGTACCCAGGGTGGAGGAGAGGAGACTCTCCTCCACGCACTGGGCACCATATAATTGGTAAAAAAATAAGAATTAAAATAAAAAATAGTCATATACTCACCCTCTGATGGCCCCCGAAGTGTTCCCGCCTCACCGCTGCACGCTGGCTTCGGTTCCTGTAGCTGGTGTGCGGTGAAGGACCTTGCCGAATGACGTCACTGTCCTGTGATTGGCCGAGACCGCTCACGTGACCGTGACGTCATGGAAGGCCCTGCGCGCACACATCAGCTATAGGAACGGACGCCGGTGAGGAGATCTGATGTCTGCGGGTGATTATAAGCATTTTTTTTATTTTTTTTATTATTTTTAAACATTCTATCTTTTACTATAGATGCTGCAAAAGCAGCATCTATAGTAACAAGTTGGTCACACTTGTCAAACGCTATGTTTGACAAGTGTGACCAACTTGTCAGTCAGTTTTCCAAGCGATGCTACAGATCGCTTGGAAAACTTTAGCATTCTGCAAGCTAATTACGCTTGCAGAATGCTAAAAAAACGCAAAAAAAACCGGAAAAAAAACGCAAAAAAAAAAATGCGGATTTCTTGCAGAAAATTTCCGGTTTTCTTCAGGAAATTTCTGCAAGAAATCCGCAACATGTGCACATACCCTAAGAAGGAAGTTGTTTACTCTAATGCAGTGTTCCCCAACTCCTGTCCTCAAGAGCCACCAACAGGTAATGTTTTCAGGATTTCCTTAGTAGGCCCAGGTGATAATTGCAGTACCTGCACAGGCAATCGATCCATCAACTGGGCAACACTAAGGAAATCCTGAAAACATTACCTGTTGGTGGCTCTTGAGGACTGGAGTTGGGGAACACTGCTCTAATGGGAGCTATACCCTTTTTTTTGGCAAAGGTCTGGATGTAATAGGTACTGAAAATAAATATAAATAAATAAATATATATAAACAGTATATATATATATAGATATATAATGCTTTGCTTATATAGCACCATCAGTTCCATATCGCTTTACAGATATTATCACCAACATCCCCATTGGCCTCACAATCTAGGGTTCCCTATCTGTATGTCTTTGGAATGTGGGAGGAAACTCACTCAAACACGGGGAGAACATACAAACTCCTTGCAGATGTTGTCCTTGGTAGGATTTGAACCCAGGACCCCAGCACTGCAAAACAACAGTGCTACCCACTGAGCCACCATACTGCCAGCATTACACCTTTAAGTGTAGAGCATATTTCGTCTAGAGGTTAAAGGTGTTGTCTGAACAATGGCAACTCTTTTACAATAATCAGTGGTGATCAACTGAATGTCCAGGGTACAACTCTTGAAACCACACAAAACACATCTGATTTTGCCTAGAAGATTCCCATTGCAGCACCCACAAGTGGGCATTCAGTAAAAACTGATTTGTAAGGGTGAGAGCTGATGCTTCTAAACATGTAAACATCTCCCTGTCTTAGCGCTTGGTGATCCCAGATTGGGGAGTCCCTTATTATCACATACATATTCCATAAAAAGACATATGGACATAATTGCCCTGATGGAACCACTCCTTGATATGTACTAGTATAACCAAAGTTTGGTGATTTCTTTATAAACAGTATATGTACACATTTATATTGTAAGGGTTCACGCATTCAGGTTGGCGCTAGAGTTCACAGGTTGTGAGTGACCAAGCAGTGGGAAGTTTATTGAGCTTCATAAACTTGCACAGCTCTGGCTCAGGCACATATCTGGCACTTTTGAGTTCAGGTTAAAAAACTGCCTATAACATCTAATTATCTCAATTTCTGTGGTCTAAAAGTAATCTGTGACCTTCATTGAGATGTATGAAAAGAGTTTACACAAAAACAGAAGCAAGAAAACCCATTTAATAACCAAAAAAGTAATAAAACATAAAGTATCCAAATTTCACAACTATTGCCAAATAGCCTCCAGTTTTCAGGACACAACTATTACTAAACATTAAAATTAGGAAAAAAACATAATTGTAATGCACTTAGATGCTACTGGAGTCATATTCACTCAGATTTAAAAGTTAAAAGTTCAGCAGAAGAAACATATTAGCAGAGAGAAAGGCAAGGTTGGCAAATCATATTATCATATCGTATATCAGAGATTATTATTGCATGTTGCGTGCTAGAGGGGCGATTTCTAAGAAAATCCTCTTATTTGCAAGAAAACCCTACTTATTTCTATGACATTTCCACAAACTTTGCATTATTCATTCATAAAATTAGCAAAATAAACAATTGTGATGAAAAAGCAAGAAAGTACGAACGTTTCAAAAGTGAGAACGTTCAGGCGCAATGAGCCTGAGAGGCCACGGTGGTCACACCAGCTCGTCTCAAGGATGGAGGTACAACTGTGTGTGTGGGGGTTCAAACAGCACCTAAAGCTAGATAAGGTACTGGAAGGAGTGAGATCCCTAGCCGCGTTGGAGAGGAGGAGGAAACAAAAATGTGTGAGCTGTGCTTGTCAGGCCTATTTATTTAAAAATATGTAATAACAGAACTCACAAGTCCTTTTTCAATGAATACAAAGCAACAAGAGGGTCTTACCCAGATGGCAATTCAGGTCCTGCTTTAGGCTCAATGGACTCGCATTCTCTGGTTACTCAAGACACGTCTGAGCTAGACCCAGTTCGGTCACATGGGCTTTTGCCCATAGCAACCAGTAATACTTACTTACAGTTTGGTACACATGGCTTGTGCAGTCTCCTCTTAGAGAGAGTCTGGACGGTCTCTCTCCAGCTCCAACACAACCCAACTCATTCCACTCTGCTTAGCTCCCCCAGCTGACTAACAGTGAACCAGTGAAAACATGGCCTGGTTCTAGTCCTAGCTAGCCAGGTGCACCTTGTTAGTATATGTGTGTATATATATATATATATATATATATATATATATATATATATATATATATATATATATATGTATACACACTTTATGTATATATATATATATATATATATATATATATATATATATGTGTATGTATATATATATATATATATGTATATATATATACTTTCATTCATATTCAATTTTTTTCTGCCTTGCTGCAAATATTACAAAAGGAAGCTAAATTGCATGTTACCTTTAATTAGATTTCCTATAGGGTGAAATACAATACACATTAAAGCTGATGATTTTTATGGGATCTGCTTACAGTCTTGCTAACTTTTAGAACATGTGGAAGTACATAAATCGCAAAATCTAAGACATAATAGATGATTGTTCTGAAAGCAAACACTCATAAAATGTAGATTTCTTTAGTGATGGAAACTTTATATTGTTTTCAGAAAATTAAGACAGCCTCCTCATTTGGCCATCTCCTCCATTCTTACAGATTTATATTACTTCTCCAGCAAACTCATCTAAAACCTTATACTTTCTTTACAACTGGTTACAGTGTCCGGTGTTAAACAAAACCGCACAGGAAACTGACGATAAGAAAACATCTCTGTACGCCCACAGAACTACCTTAGCTCCTCATGTAATACTGTCTGTAAACATTTGTAAATAGGGGTTGTCTAAGACTTTTATATTAATGGGCTACCTTTAGGATAGGGTCTGACAGATCAAAAAAAATTCCCCCCAAAAAGATAACATTTATCACAATTAAAAGGAAAAAATATGGTGAAAAGTTCCTGAAATATCCAAAAAATGTTGGCCTGAGAGGTTATCCACTACTATGGCAAATAAACTACAGGACCCAGTAGATCAGGATATAAGGGAAATGAAGGGACCTGATGCTTTCCCATAAGGATGCCCTACCTGACTGCAGAGGTTGGTGCTAGTGATGACCGCAAGTGCTCATTAATCAAGTTTGCCTAGGGTGCTTGGGTATGCACCGAGGATCACTGGTGCTCGAGTGACATGTTCGAGTACCCGCGGCTGCATGTTTCATAGCTGTTGGACTGCCACAAAACTTGCGGGGATTGCCCTTATTTGTCAGGCAAACACGGGTAATCCTCGCATGTTTTGTGGCTGTCTAACAGCTGCGAAACATGTTGCCGTCGGTACTCAAACATGTCACTCCAGCACCAGCGATACTCCATGCATACCCAAGCACCCTAGGCAAACTCTAGTAACGAGCACTTGCGCTCATCATTAGTTGGCACTTTTGATTAAAGCAAGCAAGATTGGTGCCCCCGCTCACCATCTTCTAGCCCTAGGAAACCCTAGGGAGCCCTTTACTTAGGAAAGGTAATCAATTTCAGATTGTGGGACTGGGATATCCACCACCCTCACTGATCAGCTGTTCCTGATTCTGGTGGCTGATTGATGGGCTCAGTTGTGGAGCTGCACAGCACAGCTCTGTCAACTGTATAGCGGCCACAGCTCCTTTTCAAATCAATAGGCATGCGGTATACGGCTGCGGCCACTATGTAGTCGAAGGAGCTGTGTAGTTGCACTCCGCAACTGAGCACATTCAGTCGGCAGCGGGAACAGTTGATCAGCAGGAGTGTTGATTATCGCACCCCCAATGATTAGATACTGATGAATTAGTCATTGTAGTGATGCAGTGGGCTGTAGCAATTATCGATCACTACCAAGTGAGTGTGCTGTGAGCACTCCCTAGCACATTCACTGACAGGCTGCTCTGTAGCGTGTATGTTTACAGCATGTATGTGCACTGCAGAGCAGACTGTCACTCAGTTTCCTAGGGGGTGATTACAGCTATACTCCCTGTTTAGTGAGCATTCACAGCAACAGCCAACTGAATCACCCTGAGGACTGGAAGCGAGCAGCCACAGGGAGAATAAAACTTCATTTTCTCCCTGTAGCTGTGCTTCTAGTACGCCTGCCAGACAGGACTTGAATTCTATTTACCTGCAGATTAGAACTATATGTGCAGGTAAATAGCAATTTTGGAGACAAAAGATTATTTTTAACCCTTTAATGAGGAATAAGCTTGTAAAGGTGTGCTCCAGCCCCCAAAAAACATTTAGAACTTAGTCAATACAGAGAATATACATGTTGGATTGGTGGGGGTCTGAATGCTAGGAACTATATTGGTTAGTAGTGTCTTTGACAACATCTCACTAGTTGAATTATAAAATTAGTCAAAATTAGTGGCTATGAATAACGCTGTAATAGCTGGTACTGTAGCATAATGACAGATCAGGACCCAAGCACGGGCTGTAAAGCTGAAACTCAGGCCAAGGACAAGCTGACTTGATGAATTGTCTGTGTAGAAAACATCTAGACCTAGCAATTTTCCAATATCTAATATTCCTACAACTGATTTCTAGCAAATTTTGCTAAACAGTGATGATAGAAGTTGTCATTATTCAAAAATGTTTCCACTCCACTAAAACCTGCCAAATGATACTAACAAAAGGTAGCGTGACACGATGCACTAAGTCCATAATTGGCCAACAGCAGGGTTTAGATTGAGGAATACAGCCAATGTTTCCAGTCTCCTCCCAGAACAACAGAATTCCCAGATTTACTGAGTATGTGTCATGACTCACTAGGTCAGATGTCCCTGCACACCCCCTTCCCTAAGTCCCATAGACATAGCTCATTTTGCAATCAAAGCCAATACACTTCAACCAACATTTTCCTGTTTCGCTGTAGTTCAACGAGTGCAAATTAGTCATTTCAAAATTAAATTAGGGATATGACTGCGCACTACAGATGATTTGCCACATCCCGGGCCTCCGTGGTTACCAGTCACCTGCTCCTGATGTCTTTGACCTGACATCCTGGGCACCAGTGTAGGTTACTAGGCCTACATGACATCATGATGTGCGCTGACTCAAGATGTTTTGATGTCTTGAGACCTAGAGAACACCCGGGAATCTAAGGCCTAGGATGCTAGGAACAGTTGAAGGTGTTGTCCACTAATCAGTCCCCCCCCCCTTTTCAATCATTATTTTCCCATTTGTAAAATAATAATAATACTTACCTATTGTTATGTCACGCAACCCCTGTGGCCAATTAGCACTGGCTTCACTCTCACCGCATCTGGACGTATGTGATTTGTCCAAAGGTTTGGAGAGAGAAGTGAGTGCTGATTGACCACAGGTATTACGTGACATAACAATGTTACGCAATCCCCGGTAGAGGCAGCGCGGAAACAACTAGAACAGTGGCCGCATTGGATGGGTGTATAAGTGTTATTATTTTAGGGGGAAACATATGGATTGAGAAGTGGTTGTCCGTGTAGTGGACAACACCTTTAAGACAGGTTGTCATGAAGGACCTAACTGGGTGCCATATCAGTTCAGCGTGCATTAAACTATTTATCTCTACAGTGTATTGTACAAAAAAATTGGAAATCACATTAAAAAAGCCCAAATATTGTAATAACATTTCTAAAAAGTTTGCACTTGTTTCACACCTATTTGCATTTTAATTGTACATGATTTTTTTGTATTTCGTAGTACAGCTTTTACCAAAGATGGTAACTTAGAGAATATGTTTATGCGCACATCTGCCAGTTTGTTTTCGAGAAGAATATTTGACTTATTGTAGACTTTTTATTGACTAGGAACTGAGAAACAGTTTTAAGTAGCAGTCACTAATCCGGGGCTGCACTGTTCACTCTATATGTAGTCTACATCTGGCCACTTCTGGAGCTAATCACAGCTGATCGGTGGGGGTGCTGGGTTTCGGACCCTGATATTGATTACCTATCTTATCAGAGTTGTGGACAACCTATAAGCCCGCCACACGTATTATCTCAGCCGACTCTCCTATACACAGGAGAGCTTGTCTGGCCAAGCGCTTCTGTGTTTTCTAGCTGGAAGCCATTGCCAGACATGTCTGTCGGTGGTTTATCTCTGGTAGACAACATGACAGAAAGTCAACAATCAGACATGCTGGATTAATATTTTCACCAAAAATCATCTAGCAGGGGCCCTCATACACATTAGACTGTTGGCCGAACCTGATGATATCGGCATGTTTGGCAAAATGAGTCTAATGTGTATGGGGGCTTTAGAGCTAAAATACAAAACCTATGTAACCCAACTTAGACACCTGTTTAGACGTGTAGGAAGTAATGTGCACAATTCATCTACAGAGTAGCTGGTACAACATCTTTATGTAGGGCATTCTGACATCTCATTGTATAAGGAAAAGTTATAACATTTTCTAACTCTGCTGGCTGCAGTTCTTCATTTTTCCCTTACTGGGGATAAAAATCTGTCCGAGTCATATCATGACAAAGTCCAGCCCTGTTCTTCTTCTCTTCTCAGTGACGTCACTGCAATTCCAACTATCTGGCCCACCCTATGCTCTACGCATGAACCGGAAGCCTATTTTATAATGAAAGCCTCATTCTCAGTCTCTATAGAATTACATTGTAAAAGCCACCTCCGGCTCACGCAGCGCACAGCTTGACCAGGAGAGTCTGCAAAGGGGTGGCGTCACTGAGAAGAGGAGAAGAATGGCGCTGGATCATGGAGAATCGGCAGTAGGTGAGTATGGTAATACACTCACTACACCTTGTACTTATATACACATTTTATGCAAAAAAAAAAATAGATGGGAGTGCTTCTTAAAAGACACAGCTCTGATAACTGTCCGGCAGCTGTTTTGAGCCGTGCACCAGTGTGCCCATCACATGACTAGGGCAGATTTTTGTCTACATAAGGGAAACCATAAATATTCTTACTAATTAACTGCAAGAAGAGATTTTCAAAAATGTAAGGAATTGATTCATAAAGAAGCTAGAAAAACTGAACTTAAATGGATGACACAAAGACTATAACTTTTGACCTATTCACAGAATAGAGAAAAGTCGAAGATCCACAGTACTCCAAATTTGATCCAAAAGATAAGCAGTGTTAATTCACCCTAGAACATGCAACATTTTGACCATTGCTGGTCTTTGTCAATTTATCCACAAGATGAGGCATAACTTCCTAATTACTGAAGCTCTGAATGCTGAGAAGCACACCGATCACAAGAATCGAGTCAAGAGTCCCCCATTTCATTAACGTGGCTGTCAAGAACCTCTGCTCCATTCAAAGTCTTTGGGGCTGTAGGAGATAGCTACGGTAGGTACAGGCTTGGCTATCTCCAGCAATCCCATAGACATTGAATGAAGTGACAGTGAGCTTTACTATTGACCCCATCTCATGATTCAGCGTTCAGACCCCCGGCCATCAGCTAGTTATCACTTATATTTTGCATAGCCTTTCAAAGGGGGTTTTTCTTATAGAAAAGTATACCCCAAGCAGTCAGGTAGTTGTTAAAAAAAAAGAAAGTACTAACCCTGCCTCAGTCCAGTTGCAGCTAGTGTTTAGGCTCCAGTGGTGACGTCATGACTATAGCACAGACTATCCCGCTGCAGCCAGTTACTAAGCTCAACAGCTCTGCTTTTGTTGACAGCATGAATAACCAAGCTCAGTGATTGGCTGCAGCGGTTATGTTATATAGTTGTGATGTCCCTGCTGCAACCAAAGCACAGAGCTGGAGTTGGACTGAGGGAGGGTGAATACTATCTCTATTTTTCTTTTCTACTATCTGATGAGTTCGGTTCCACTTTTCTAAATGTGGAAAACGCCTTTAACGCTATTTTATGCATTATGTAAGACTGTAGAAGAGGGAATATTAATATGAAAAGTATCATTCATCCATCTCTCTGGGATCAGGGGGCTAAAGTGAGCTTTATATGTTACTAAAAACCAGGAACAGTCACGTGACGTGTGAGCCGAACAATAAGACCATTTTGGAAGTCTGAGAGGAGGGCATTCTTCAAGGGTTATTCATTAATCATATGATGCAATATGTCCAAAGAGCTTTTAAGTGTAAAATATCCGAGGAGTATCATACTTTGCTGTACTAAATAAATAAATAATAAGAAAAACTTTTATTAGCAGACAAACAACTTGACGTCTCTAAACTTTTCAGTCTATATTTTATGCCATAATAAAAGTCTAATTCCACGCCTCACACAGGAGACACAAGTCTACCTCCGTCTATCCCAAATCAATGTCAACATTTGATTAAAAAAGGAAAACAACCACAATAAAATTATAAAGTCAAGAATATCCTACAGCAAGTCCTTGTACTGACTGAGCTAGTAATGGAGTAAATGATAGTAAATAGGAGGCCATAGCTTCAATCAGTCTGGCGCCAATATTGTAACAACTGCAAAAACCTGGTGTCAAATTTTGCATAGACTTATACTTTCATAGAAAGCAATGCATTAAATGATGAAACATTAGGAGGGGGTGGCATGTTGAATTTGGATCTATTAACATTATACCAACTGTACAAAAGCTTTATGCGCCATGTAATGGCCTGTGACTTCTCAAGTTTATCTCCTAGTACTATTGGGAAACAATGAAAAAAGTAGCGATGAGTCCAGCTGATAAAAAGGCTTATCTTTATTCCAAAATGGTAAAATCGATTACATTGCCAATTAGCGCAGCAACGCGTTCCGAACACAAACTGTGTTCTTTGTCAAGGGGAAACAATCCATTGGGTTCAAAGACCACATTTCCAGAATGTGGTACTCCAAAGCTGCTATACTCTTGGTATAACTTTCAACTCTTTAGGCAAACAGCTTTTTTTTCCCAAATCCACCAATGAAGAAGCTTGCATGGATTAGCTGAGCATAGATACTTATTTCTATAGGCTATAGGAATAAGGGAATAAATGCCATCAGACCCATGATGAGTGGCTTATTTCCTGTAAGAATTGAAACTAAAATCCAATATGTTCAAAACTACTTTCCTTAAAGGGAAACTGTCAGCAGAATTTTACCTCCCCTCCCAAACCACTTATATGTGCATGTAGCTCTTTCAAAGACAAATCCAGCAATACCTTTACATGGACAGTCAGTTTCACCATTGCTGAAAAATCAGCATTTATATTGATATGTAAATAGTTATGGTAGGTATGAAACCAATGTCACTTCAGCACTATTCCCTGACCAGCGTTGCCTCGTCCTGCTTGACTGACAGCCTCTATGCTGTGTGACTTCAGGCAAAGAAAATGAGCTGTCAGTCAAACAGGAAGAGGTGGTGCAAGGCAAAGAATAGAGCTGGAGTGACAGAAGCTTCAGATCTACCATGGCTCTTTAGCCTTATTTGCATATAAATTAAAATGCTGATTTCTCAGTACTAGATGAACACACTGACAATGTAAAGGTACTGCTAGACTTGTCTTGGACAGAACTATATTTGCATAAAAATTGTTTAGGGTATGAAATTCTTACTACATACTCCTACTTTTGGATTATTAGAGAAACAAAGGGTGTTACTTTATATTGAATTAATAAAGAACAAGGGGTCCATATAGTGCTCTGGAATAGTGGCCCCTGTAATTTGTGGGTCCACCCACTGCAAAATATTGTGTCAGATCTACATGTTGCCATAATGCAGTGTGGTATCCTAACCAATTAACACACTGTTATTTAATGAAGTTGGTATATTACAGTTGATCCAAATAAAAATCTTTTGACAGGTTTAAGAAGACATCACTTACTCTCAGGGGTCCTTTGCTGAACTTCTATCTGGACAGGTTGTGGCTTGGGTTCTTGTTGATTATGAAGCGCTGTGGATGTTGGAATGGAATTTTCAACTTGCTTGACTGGGAGAACTTCTGGAGATTTAGGCACCTGTATCTCAATTCGTTTGGCATTGGTTTCTTCTACTTTTCTTTGGTTCAGTTCAGGTATTTTTGAACTAGGTGACTCTCCACGGAGATCATGAGGTTTTCCCAGAGAAATCTCTGCTCTTCTTGGTATGGGTTCCGGAGGTTTATGCCCAGACAGTTCAGCTCTCTTCAAACCAAACCTTGACACTGCTGGAGCAGAATTTTCCACTTGTTTGGACGAGATGTCAATGGAAATCTCTGTTCGTCTTGACATAGGTTCTGGGTGCCTGGATCCAGATAACTCTATACGTCTTAGTGATGATTTAGGGGACCTCTGACCAGCGACATCTCCGTGTCTCAATGGTGGTTCATTTCTAGTACTGGAGTCTTGGAATTTCTGTGCAGCTGCACCTCTAAGCAGTGGGTTTGGGGTTCTGCGTGGTGGGATAGAGGGGTTCGGAGATTGGTCAACCTCCTCAACCTCAAACGACCTCTTCAGTGCTAAGAATAATAGAAAATAATAGAAAATCAAAATTCAATTTTTATGAAATTTCTATTAATAAACAACATGTGGTAATATACAAACATAAGGACTGACTCATAATTAGAAACAGAAGAATACCGCTGCTGGATACATAGGCAAAGTTCACGCCAACTTCACCATTATTAGTCTAGCTTTTACACTAATAATGAATCCCCATTTATTTATCCATAACGCCATTCACTTTGGCTTATGTACTTTGTATTTCCAAAAATTACTTGTTTTATGTAATAATCCTTCCCAGCTGGGTTAGTGGTCTACGTACCAGGTTCTAGAATGTAACGTAAAGCTTGTAAATGTCCTAAAGAAAATGACAGATAGTTTATCCATAAGTTGTATTCATATAGATTTTATTTGTACCTATATACACTTGTATTTGTATTTTATTAATAATATTTAGCAAACTCTCATTTCTGAAATTAGCTCACTATAAATATTGGTGCATGTACAATTGGCCATGAACAGACATGCGACTTTAAGTCGCCTATGTGCAAAGGGACTATTTAGCAATAATTGGAACAAGTTTTCTATGGGATCATAGCAGAACTCAATACATTGCTTTAACTGATATGCAAGTGAAAATATAACAAATAAAATTCTGTATGTCACCTCGTTAAAGGGTTCTAACTTGCTTTAAGGACTCATGCACATTAGTACAAGGACTATCCAACAGTGCACGGAGCCATACATTATAGAGCTATGCAGCCTTCATCAGATCACATGTACATGTCATTAACTAAGTTTCTGATACAGAACTCCTAGACTATGTCATCTGGAGAATAAATGGAAAACATCATATTATTGCGGATGAGTACTTGAAACTACTTGGTAAAATCTAGTATTAGGCACTAGATCTGTTTTTTCTCAAGCCTCAATTAATTACAAGAAGATTTGATAGTGACCCCAAGGTCTTCTCTAGTTCCAAATGACCCTTAGTAAGAGAGAACTAAAGATCCCATGGGCATTAGACAAACCTTAAGTCATAGACCCTTATGTTAAATAGTCCCACTGGGACAATGTTGCTCATTATGCACTTTGGATTACTTATTATTTTGCACACATATCCACCCAATTCTATGTACCGTAGCCAAGGAAGAAATGTATGTAAAGGGGAGAACTCCTTTACAAGCCAAATTGTTGTCAACTTGGGTGTCTATTTTTGAAATGGATGACTATTCAATCATCACTACTGCATGGAAAAGTATGGTTGGTGGACTATACTGAGCTGATCAAAAGCTGGGTCTTCAATGATCATCGGATTGCAGGTCAAACTTAAAAGGGGTTGTCATAGTGGGATTACCCCTTTGAAGTGTACTGTTAGAAGTGTGTTCCTGGATGGGTATAAGGGTATATCCTCTGTTACCTAAACTCTTTAGCAGAAAATTCCTCTGTCAGAACTGTTAGAAGCAGCAGGGCACGCGCCTTCTGCAACAATTCTTACGTAAGCACTTCCATTTCTGTTAATTACTGAGGGATTATGGATCAGAGGAACTGTGACTTAACTACTTTGCTACCAGTGGACCTGAACTTTATAACTTCCACAATACAATGGACATAATAACATTTTCACTTTGTTTCTTTTCTGCTGACAAAGAGTAACCACATCCTACGCCCAGATGTAGCCCTCGGTTCTATACTCCTATTCATTCACCAAAACAGTCAGGAAACAGTTAACAAAAATCCAACATCAGCAAATCTACTTCCAGGACAAAAAGAGAAACACAAGGCCAAATGCAATAAAAAAAAAGCTGTTATATTATATGGATTGAGCAGATTTTGGGTAAGCACAGTGAGTTGTTGGAAAACCTATTATGCAATGACGACAAGACGTCTTAGGGTCAGTCATGAAATACTGTATATATGAGATATGAGATCCATGTGCCATACAGAAATTAGGGGTTAATTAACATTGCAGAACAACACATATATAGTCTATACAGTGTGCTCTATACAATAGTTCACAGGACAGGACCATCACATTGGTATAGGTAACCCTATTGATGAATGAAGGGAAAAATGAACTTATTTTTAAGGCTCGCTCATCACTTTGGCATGAGCGCTGGTAATAATAATGTTGAATGCTCCAAAGACAGAAAAAAGGTCTTGTTTCCAATGAGAATGCTAAAGAGGTCTTCCAACACTCTGAAAAGCCCTGTATGGATAAAAATATCAAACTGTCATATTTTCATCCATTAATATTCCCAGTACTCCTGTGATCAGGGTCGGAATGGCCCACTGGAGAACCAGAGGATTCTCCGGTGGGCCCAGGCACTGACACCTGCTGGCATACTGGCCAGCAGCTGCCTAGGGCCCCCACTGCTCCAGGGGCCCCCAGCCAGTGATGTGTCGCTAATAGCGGTACTCCCAGCAACTATGGGGCTCCTGAGTCAGGGGGGCCCGCCCGGTGTCAGCTGAGCATCAGCTGGAGACAGGAGCCTGTCCCCGTTGCTAAAGAGAAATGAATATTCATGCTTCCCAGTGTCATGCAAACATTTTATTACGGTTTGTGTAGACACTATATTAAGCCTTAAGCTTGGTTTGTGAGGTCCAGATTCACTTGCAGTACAGAATGGATTATTTGTGGAACCAGTGGTACATACATTTCTCCCAAGTGGTCTACGAGGTGTTTTTCAAAACCACAACACCAGATTTTCACACTGGTCCTACTCACGGAATCATGGTGTGGATAACAATGTACAGCAGCTGGATTTCTCTAACCTTCATTCCAGGTACACTTAAGGTACCGTTTCACAGTGGCACTTTGGTCGCTACGACGGCACGATCCGTGACGCTCTAGCGTCGCTCCATTATCGCTCCAGCGTCGTAGACTGCGGTCACACTTCGCAATGCACGGGGGCTGGAGCGATAATTTCATGACGTATTTGCGATGTAGAAGTCGTACGTATCAAGCTCCTCCACCAATTACATCATATACAATATCGTGCACACCTTTGTTACACGATGCGATCATGCCGCCACAGCGGGACACTTGACGACGAAAGAAAGTTTCAAACGATCTGCTACGACGTACGATTCTCAGCAGGATCCCTGATCGCAGTAGCGTGTCAGACACAGCGAGATCGTAAGTATATCGCTGGAGCGTCACGGATCGTGCCGTTGTAGCAACCAAAGTGCCACTGTGAGACGGTACCCTAAGAGTTCAGCGTTACATAGATTTGGTTGTGAAACCGGTGGTACCACTAATTCTCCAAATTGTCCCAGTATCAGTTTTTCAACATAACTCAGAACTTCATATTATTTGTGCTACTGTTAGCCTGCATGGTCAAAATGTTCTACTAGGGCCTGCCACATCTCCAGATTTGTCTCTGTCATGATGCCCAGGTATCAATGCTGCAGGGGAAGCTGCACACAGCAGCTGAGCAAGAAGCCAAGTTACTAACCTGAACCCACGGGACCTTTGACATGAAACAGAGTGTACAGGTAATGAACAGGACCTTAGACCATGTGACAGAGTGGAAGGAGGAAAGGGGGCGGAGCCAGACACCGGGGAAACAGAGAAGGGACAAGCACTAAAGAATAATCAAACAAGCAGAGGTCCTAGCCAGGAGATTACGAGGTACCAAAACGGAGAGACGGGATCGTCAGAAGCAAAGCCAGAGTTCAGTAGCCAGGAACACAAACAGAATAAAGCACGGAAAGCAAGAAAACGCTATGCAAGCCGGACACACACTCCAAGAGTCACGCATACAGACAAACAGAATCTATAGCTGACAGAGAAACCAGGTTAGGAGCGAGTATAAATACCCCTCCCATTTTGGGAAAGAGGCTAGCAAAATTAACCCTGACAGGACATTAACCATGTCCTGACCATGACAGTCTCCCATTGAGCATATCTGGGATGGGATATTGTTGGTCTGGTCAGCAATTGCAGAGATTTGTATGCACAAGTGCATTCAGAGTTACAGAACATTCCTCAGATAACCATTAATAACCTCAATGATGACAGCCAAGGTGTGTAAATGTGTGTATTTCTCTATCATACTTGATACTGAATAAATTGAGCTGTTTTGAAAATTTCGTTTCCATTTTTTCATAATTTGGATATTATTAACATGTCTATCGAACCTGTGATGAACAGAATTCCATGATTTTGAAGTGTAGTTTCTGCATATAAATTTTTGTAATGAGGATCATAAAAACTGAACTTGAGGAATATCCACATAGTTTTAATTATCCCCCACTGCGTCTTCATATTTGGACATATTTTATCAATTTACTCTTCAGAGAGACTGTACTATGGTTGATAGGATGGCCAACTGAAATACTCATGCTGCACTGAAAAGAATCTAAATGTATCACTTGCAAGCAAGCATCAAACCTAAAGCAGAAAGAACAATTCATACCTTACTTGAACTACATGATCTGGAAACTATGTGGAAAAATCAATAATAACGTAACCTAATGATACCTCTTAATCTAACAAAAGAAAAAGCTTGCCTGACATTGCACAATAGTTAAGCTGTTATTTCAGAAGCATCTGCTCTAGACAGCTACCTACTAGTTTGATGCTGATTTCCATCAATAAGTTTCAAGTTGTTAAACAAGCAGAAATTCCGATATTCAAGGGTGTATCTATAGGCAATGGAGAGGTAGAGGTAGCGCCAAAAACACTGCCATCAGATGGTAAAAGGGGATCCTTTTACAGATTTTGCACTGGGGCCTATGTGCTCCACGTTATTCTGTATATTCATGTGATAATGGCATGTATTTGGGGGTCCTACGTCTGGGATATCCATTGATTGCCAAAAAGTGTGGCTTGATTATCCCATCGAATGGAATGGTGCTCCACATTTCAAAGTCTAAGGGACTATCAGAGAGACCTAAATACAGCACTTATTTTTCCATCTGTCTAACATTCTGCTACTGAGCGGAGCAGAAATGGACATACGCGGCTACAGTTAAGGCCACAATGTCTTAATTGTACATTTATATATAGAATGACTTTATGCTCCAAATATTCTTTACAAATATATAATTTATAATGTGGAAAATGGCAAGTACTTGTCACTCAAATGGGAAATCTAAATGTCTATTGGACTTTCTTGATGAACATTTATAGTACTGCGCAAATGTTTTAGGCAGGTATGGAAAAAATGCTGCAATGTAAGAATGGTTTAAAAAATAAAAATGTTATAATGCTAAAACACAGAGAAAGGCTGACGGGCGGTACAATAATGAGTGTATGCAAGTAACAGTGAAGCATGGTGGAGATTTGGGCTTTAAGTTTTGGGCTGCATTTCAACAAATGGGGGATTGTGTCAGAATTGATGATGTCCTCATTGTTGAGAAATACAGGCAGATACTTATCCATCAAGTAATACTATCAGGGATGTGTCTGACTGGCTCCAAATTAATATACAACAGAACAAAACCCCAAACATACAGTCAATATCATTAAGAACTATCTTCAGCATAAAGAAGAACAAGAAGACTGTAAGTGATGATATGACTCCCACAGAGTGATGATAAGGCCACCTAGAGACAGAAGGATTTGTGTAAGCCTTCATCCACTGAAGATCTGTGGTGGATTCTTCAAGATGTTTGGATCCTCCATGCCAAGTTTCTTTAACCCCTTAAACCCATATGACGTACTATCCCGTCAAGGTGACCTGGGACTTAATTCCCAGGGACGGGATAGTACGTCATAGCGATCGGCCGTGCTCACGGGGGGAGCTCGGCCGATCGCAGCCGGGTATCATCTGACTATCTCAGCTGACATCTGGCACTATGTGCCAGGAGCGGTCACGGACCGCCCCCGGCACATTATCCCCCGGCACACTGCGATCAAACATGATTGCAGTGTTCCAGCGGCATAGGGAAGCATCGTGCAGGGAGGGGGCTCCCTGCGTGCTTCCCTGAGACCCTCGGTACAAGGCGATGTGCTCACCTTGTACCGAGCATCTCCTCCCTGCAGGTCCCGGATCCAAAATGGCCGCTTGGCTGCATCCGGGTCCTGCAGGGTGGTGGCTTACCAAGCGCCTGCTCAGAGCAGGCGCTGGTAAGCCAGGAGCAGTGCACGTCAGATCGCTGATCTGACACAGTGCTCTGCAGTGTCAGATCAGCGATCTGACCTTATAACATGATTCCCCCCCCCCCCCCGGGCAATGTTGTAGAGTAAAAAAAAAATATTTAGATGTGTTAAAAATATATATATTGTTCCCATAAATACATTCCTTTATCTAAATTTAAAAAAAAAACAAAAGTACACATATTTAGTATCACCGCGTCTGTAACAACCCGACCTATAAAACTGTCCCACTAGTTAACCCCTTCAGTGAATGCCGTAAAAAAAAAAGAGGCAAAAAACAACGCTTTATTATCATACCGCCGAACAAAAAGTGGAATAGCACACGATCAAAAAGACAGATATAAATAATCATGGTACTGCTGAAAACGTCATCTTGTCCCGCAAAAAACGAGCCCCAATACAGCATCATCAGCGAAAAAATAAAAAAGTTATAGTCCTCAGAATAAAGCGATGCAAAAATAATTATTTTTTCTATAAAATAGTTTTTATCGTATAAAAGCGCCAAAACACAAAAAAAGATATAAATGAGGTATCGCTGTAATCATACTGACCCGAAGAATAAAACTGCTTTATCCATTTTACCAAAGGCGGAACGGTATAAATGCCCCCCCCAAAAAGAAATTCATGAATAGCTGGTTTATGGTCATACTGCCTCACAAAAATCGGAATAAAAAGTGATCAAAAAACGTCACAAGCCCGAAAACTTTACCAATAAAAACATCAACTGGTCCCGCAAAAAACAAGACCTCACATGACTCTGTGGACCAAAATATAAAAAAATTATAGCTCTCAAAATGTGGTAACGCAAAAAAATATTTTTTGCAATAAAAAGCGTCTTTTAGTGTGTGACAGCTGCCAATCATAAATATCCACTAAAAAAACAGCTATAAAAGTAAATCAAACCCCCCTTCATCACCCCCTTACTTATGGAAAAAAAAAAATGTATCTATTTCTATTTTCCCATTAGGGTTAGGGCTAGGGTTAGGGCTAGGGTTGGGGCTAGGGTTAGGGTTAGAGCTAGGGTTAGGGTTGGGGCTAGGGTTAGGGTTGGGGCTAGGGTTAGAGTTGGGGCTAGGGTTAGGGTTGGGGCTAGGGTTAGGGTTTGGATTACATTTACGGTTGGGATTAGGGTTAGGGGTGTGTCAGGGTTAGGGGTGTGGTTAGGGTTATGGTTGGGATTAGGGTTAAGGGTGTGTTGGAGTTAGGGGTGTGGTTGGGATTAGGGGTGTGCTTGAGTTGGGGTTTCAGTTAGAATTGAGGGTTTCCACTGTTTAAGCACATCAGGGCTCTCCAAAAGCGACATGGCGTCCGATCTCAATTCCAATTCCATTTGTGGGAAAAAAAATGATTTTTTATTTTCATGGCACTGCGTTATAAACTGTAGTGAAATACTTGGGGGTTCAAAGTTCTCACAACACAACTAGATAAGTTCCTTGGGGGGTCTAGTTTCCAATATGGGGTCACTTGTGGGGGTTTCTGCTGTTTAGGTACATTAGGGGCTCTGCAAACACAATGTGACGCCTGCAGACCATTCCATCTAAGTTTGCATTCCAAATGGCACTCCTTCCCTTCCGAGCTCTGCCATGCGCCCAAAACGGTGGTTACCCCCCACATATGGGGTATCAGCGTACTCAGGACAAATTGCACAACAAATTTTGGGGTCCAATTTCTCCTGTTACCCTTGGGAAAATACAAAACTGGAGGCTAAAAAATAATTTTTGTGAAAAAAAAAATAATTTTATTTTCACGGCTCTGCGTTATAAACTGTAGTGAAACACTTGGGGGTTCAGAGCTCTCACAACGCATCTACTGTAGATAAGATCCTTAGGGGGTCTACTTTCCAAAATGGTGTCACTTGTGGGGGGTTTCAATGTTTAGGCACATCAGGGGCTCTCCAAACGCAACATGGCGTCCCATCTCAATTCCAGCCAATTTTGCATTGAAAAGTCAAACGGCGCTCCTTCCTTTCCGAGCTCTGCCATGCACCCAAACAGTGGTTTACCCCCACATATGGAGTATCAGCATACCCAGGACAAATTGCACAACTTTTGGGGTACAATTTCTTCTGGTACCCTTGGGAAAATAAAAAATTGGGGGTGAAAAGTTCATTTTTGTGAAAAAATATTATTTTTTATTTTTACGGCTCTACATTATAAACTTCTGTGAAGCACTTGGTGGGTCAAAGTGCTCACCACACATCTAGATAGGTTCCTTAGGGGGTCTACTTTCCAAAATAGTGTCACTTGTGGGGGGTTTCAATGTTTAGGCACATTAGTGGCTCTCCAAACACAACATGGCGTCCCATCTCAATTCCAGCCAATTTTGCATTGAAAAGTCAAATGGCGTTCCTTCCCTTCCGAACTCTGCCATGCGCCGAAACAGTGGTTTACCCCCACATATGGGGTATCGGGGTACTCTGGACAAATTGTACAACAACTTTTGGGGTCCATTTTCTTCTGTTACCCTTGGTAAAATAAAACAAATTGGAGCTGAAGTAAATTTTGTGTGAAAAAAAATTAAATGTTCATTTTGTTTAAACATTCAAAAAATTCCTGTGAAACACCTGAAGGGTTAATAAACTTCTTGAATGTGGTTTGAGCACCTTGAGGGGTGCAGTTTTTAGAATGGTGTCACACTTGGTTATTTTCTATCATATAGACCCCTCAAAATGACTTCAAATGTGATGTGGTCCCTAAAAAAAATGGTGTTGTAAAAATGAGAAATTGATGGTCAACTTTTAACCCTTATAACTCCGTAACAAAAATAAATTTTGGTTCCAAAATTGTGCTGATGTAAAGTAGACGTGTGGGAAATGTTACTTATTAAGTATTTTGTGTGACATATCTCTGTGATTTAAGGGCATAAAAATTCAAAGTTGGAAAATTGGGAAATTTTCAAAATTTTCGCCAAATTGCCATTTTTTCACAAATAAACGCAGGTAATATCAAAGAAATTTTACCACTATCATGAAGTACAATATGTCACGAGAAAACAGTGTCAGAATCATCAGGATCCGTTGAAGTGTTCCAGAGTTATAACCTCATAAAGGGATAGTGGTCAGAATTTTGAAAATTGGCCCGGTCATTAACGTGCAAACCACCCTCGGGGCTTAAGGGGTTAAACACCTATAAGAATTTATTTGAAAGCAGTCACACGAAGTATTGATTTAATTTAGATTTCTCTTTTGTTTATTCACTTTCCATTTTGTTATTTGAAAAAAAAAAAAATAACACTTAAAATAATTTTTCCCCACCTGAATAAAACTTCAGTTGTTCAGGTTGCCTGAATGGCAGATCATACCTAAATGTGGTATCTTGCCTGTAGAATCAAAGTGTTTTATACTCACTACATTAGATCTAAGATTGATGTCATTCCTAGTTTGTTGATCGGCAGAACTACTTAAAGGGGTTGTCTCAGCTTCTTAAATGGTTAACGTTGCAAACTACTTGTAAAACCAACAACTTTGCATTTTACCTCTTATTAAAAATCCTATCTGTTTTCAAGAATGGAGGTTTTTTTTTTTATAGTTTACTGCTCGTTTACTAGTTTACAGACCACCCCTGCAGTCGGACAGTGGCTGGTTTCCTAGTCGTGCATATGCAAGCTGTTCGCTATACATCCAGCATGCACTTTTCTGAAGGTGGCTGGATCCAGCTGATTTCTGTGCCCCTGCACCTCTCTGTTGTTTCAGAGGCAATGCTAACAGTGTTGGAGAGCGCAAAGTTCAGACTTGCAGCATATCCATTCCATGGCCTGAATTTTTCAGAAGTCTTCAGGAGTGCACCACTCCCAGGAGGTAGAAGAGCGATGTGCTCCTGAAGACAGAAGATCTATATATATAATTGTCTAAGGGGTACTTCCGTCTTTCTGTCCTCAACTTCCGTAACGGAAATCCTGCGTCGCTGATTGGTCTCGCCAGCTGCCTGTCATGGCTGCCGTGACGGGCATAATCCGATTAGTCCCTCCCTACTCCCCTGCAGTCAGTGTCCGGCGCCCACTCCATACTCCCCTCCGGTCACCGCTAACACAGGGTTAATGCCAGCGGTAATGGACCGCGTTATGCCGCAGGTAACACACTCAGTTATCGCTGCTATTAACCCTGTGTGTCCCCAACTTTTTACTATTGATGCTGCCTATGCAGCATCAATAGTAAAAAATGTAATGTTAAAAATAATAAAAAAAAATGCTATTCTCACCCTCCGTAGTCCGCCGAGGCGTGTGCGGCTCCCGCCATCTTCCGTTCCCAGAGATGCATTGCGAAATTACCCAGAAGACTTAGCGGTCTCGCGAGACCGCTAAGTCATGTGGGTAATTTCGCAATGCATCCTGAGAACAGAAGATGGCGGCAGCCTCGCGCGCATCTCCAGAGCTTCAATGGATCCCGGCGGGTGAGTATATAACTTTTTTATTTTAGAAATAAACTATTGTGCCAGTCCCTGATGAAGAAGGACGCACCTCCTTCGAAACGCGTCGGTCTCCTTTCTGGTCTCTGTGCCGCCCCGTAGCAGGTGTGACGTCACACGCTGTGCCTCGCGCCAGCAACTTGCTTTCTTGCTCTTATCCAGGGACGCCACCGGCCAGGGCTTTCCCTGGCTCTGCGTAGCTTCTCTGTTGTGCTGCTGTTGATTGCTTTCGCCTGCCTGCTCCCTTGACTGCACTCCTGCATGCCGAATCTCTCACCGCATCATCAGAACGGACTTCCTCTCGGCACACCACGCTGTCCTCCCACCTTAACCAGGACGGTCTTCATCTCACTCATCTCAGCGGGTTTCCTAGTTTGGTGAGTCTCGGCTCGTTGGGGCACTAATTACTATAACTGTTTTTTACTGTTTTATGCTCGCCCACACTTCTCTGACCATTCGGGGCACAGTACAATTTGTGTCCTGCAGGGCAATCCACTACGCATACGATTTCATATTTTACAGCCCCACTATATTCCCTGACTATAGTGCCTGCACAGAAGCTTGATGGGGACTATGCCTGTGCAGCGCCCCTGAGTCCTGGTCGTTGCAGTCATGTCGCTCTGCCGCTAAGGGGAGTGATATTACGTCTGATTGCACTAAAGGAGTTCACCTGACCAGGTATCACACACACACTACACTTCACACTCCGGCCACCAGGGGGAGTGGTTCTATTTAGTAGGCCACTCCTCACGCTCTGGTAAAACTGGGGGTTGGACAGGAAGTTAGGGAGAAAGCAGCCCGAGAGAGTTCGGGAGAGGACCTGTCGGGTGGGATCCTGACAGTGGCCTAGCAAAAAGGACAGATCGTTACGGAGCCGTGCTTGAGTGATATAGCGGCAGGCTTCTTAGAAAGGACACGAAGCAAGGTTTATTGTGGAGAAGTGAGAAGGGAGATCAAAGTACAAAGGAGAATAGAACCAGTAGGAGTCGTGCCTTAAGATCTTGGCAACATCCTACTGAGGTGCATAGCTGGTGGCCGGGGCACCGAGGAAGTAACAGACTCTACGCATTACTTCGAACTACGGCAGGACAGTCAACTTCAGGTTGGTTGTCTCACCCTTTTACACCTAACGAAGACAACGGAGGCAACTGTGTGAGAGGGGCGTCTCTAGGGTCCCAGAATAACTCCAGGCCTACCCAGTCATACGGGTGCGTCCTAGCCAAATCATCTGGGGGACGGAGAGAGAAAGAACATCAGAAAACAGACACAACAGTTGTGAGGACTATCCCGTGGTGCTCAGCAGGGAGGTACTACAACACACAGGTGCTAGAAGGTAGGCACTGATTTCCACCTGCAAAGGGAACTCTGGATGTGCCTTCGGACCGGCCGGTCTCAGCCAGCCCTGTTAGCAGTGCTCTGGATTGCGGACCCTGAAGCCTTCAGTAAATACGTAAAAAGACTGCAACCCTGTGTCCTCGTTATTCATCGCGACTTGCATCACGCACCACCATCACACCTTTCATTGGATGCCCCTTAGCAGGGTCACGGACCGGGTCTAGCCACCGTGACAACTCCAGAACCGAGTACCCCGCGGCCCTGCGTCTGGGGGCGCTCCACCTGCAATAGCACATTAGTTCATTTTTTGGGAGCAATATTTGCTGTCTTAGTTTTTTGCTCACCTTTACTCCTTTGATCCTACGGGGCACATCATAACTTGTGTCCTGCAGAGCTACCCAATACGCACTCCGTCTGTACAGCCTCACATTTTTTATTGTAGTGCCCATCTAGGGGCCCGATGTGGATTGGGCCTGCACTGGCACAATAGTTTATTTCTCATCTTTCCTTATTTTGCATCCCTCTAGCGCGGAATCAGTTATATCTACATTTATTGGCTTTTACCATTAACAGTGGGGGCACCTACCTGTCCTGTTTCCTGCTGTTTAGGGAGCTTTTTTGTCTACTGTGAGGTAGCGCGGGTGTTTCACTATATTTTATTTTTTATTTTAATTATTTTTTTAAACAGGGATATGGCGCCCACACTGCTGTATACTTCGTGGGCTGTGTTATATACCGCATGGCTGCTATATACTACATGGCCAGTGTTAGATACTATGTGGGCGGTGTTTTGTACTGCGTGGGCTGTGCTATATATTACGTGGCCTTTGTTATGTACTGCGTGGGCTGTGTTATATACTGCGTGGCTGCTATATACTGCGTCGCCTGTGTTATATACTGCGTGGCTGCTATATACTACGTGGGCTGTGTTATATAGTACGTGGGCTGTGTTATATACTGTTTGGCTTGTGTTATATACTGCGTGGCCACTGTTATATATTGCGTGGCCTGTATTAACGCATCGGGTATTCTACAATATGTATGTATATAGCAGCCACATAGTATATAGCACAGGCCACTATTTGTCTGCTATATACTACATGGCTCCTATATACTACGTGGCCTGTGCTATATACTATGTGGCTGCTATATACATACATACATACATATTGTAGAATACCCAATGCGTTAGAATCGGGCCACCATCTAGTTAGTAGATATAAAGGCAACTGGCAATAGTAGAGGCCTAACAGGAGAGGTTGGACTGTAAATAAAAGATGGAGTAAGAGGGTTGAAAAATGTTGGTGTAGCTGATTTTGATCTGAGCACTATACATATCTCTCTGGCCGATCCTTCACTGTTTGTTTTGCTGGTTCCTCCTCCTCTCACCTTCCCCTTACTGTTGGGGTTCCTCAAGGATCAGTCCTAGGCCCCCTCCTCTTCTCTTTGTATACTGCCCCTATTGGACAAACAATCAGTAGATTTGGTTTCCAGTACCATCTCTATGCTGACGACACCCAATTATATACTTCATCTCCTGTTATCACGCCGACCTTTTTAGAAAACACCAGTGATTGTCTTACCGCTGTCTCTAACATCATGTCCTCCCTCTATCTGAAACTGAACCTGTCAAAAACTGAACTCCTCGTGTTCTCTCCCTCTACAAACCTACCTTTGCCCGACATTGCCATCTCTGTGTGCGGTTCCACCATTACTCCAAAGCAACATGCCCGCTGCCTTGGAGTCATCCTTGATTCCGAGCTTTCATTCACCCCCCACATCCGATCACTGGCTCGCTCTTCTTATCTGCATCTCAAAAACATTTCCAGAATTCGCCCTTTTCTTACTTTCGACTCTGCAAAAACTCTTACTGTCTCACTTATTCATTCTCGTCTGGACTATTGTAACTCTCTACTAATTGGCCTACCTTTTACCAGACTCTCCCCGCTCCAATCTGTCCTGAATGCTGCTGCCAGGATCATATTCCTCGCCAACCGTTACACCGATGCCTCTACCTTGTGCCAGTCATTACACTGGCTACCCATCCAATCCAGAATCCAGTACAAAACTACTACCCTCATCCACAAAGCACTCCATGGCTCAGCACCACCCTACATCTCCTCTCTGGTCTCAGTCTACCAACCTACCCGTGCCCTCCGCTCTGCTAATGACCTCAGGTTAGCATCCTCAATAATCAGAACCTCCCACTCCCGTCTCCAAGACTTTACACGTGCGGCGCCGATTCTTTGGAATGCACTACCTAGGTTAATACAATTAATCCCCAATCCCCACAGTTTTAAGCGTGCACTAAAAACTCATTTGTTCAGATTGGCCTACCGCCTCAACGCATTAACCTAATTATCCCTGTGTGGCCTATTAATAAAAAACAACAACATAATCACGTTCCTCCATCATGTTCTCATACACTTTATGCAGTTAATAGCCTCTGTGTCTGTACTGTTACATACTTAGGCAGTTAACTGGTTCATGCAGCTTTACATGAACACCCGAGCCTTACACTATGGCTGGTCCAAATAACTAAAGCAATTGTTACCATCCACCTCTTGTGTCTCCCCTTTTCCTCATAGATTGTAAGCTTGCGAGCAGCAGGGCCCTCATTCCTCCTGGTATCTGTTTTGAACTGTGATTTCTGTTATGCTGTAATGTCTGTTGTCTGTATAAGTCCCCTCTATAAGTTGTAAAGCGCTGCGGAATATGTTGGCGCTATATAAATAAAATTATTATTATTATTATTATTACATAAAAGAGAAATCTCAGGAGGACCATGTTTTAACTTAAAATGACTACCTTGTCCATTTGGCACTGCATCACTGATTTACTAGAACAATTTTTCATTTTTTTCTATGCTCCTCCATCCCAAAGTTTTGTCCCCTTGTAATAATGGTGCACCTTTTTTATACAACCAACTGGGCGTATACCACAGAACTTCTGGGTGGGAGTTTGCTTTGATGCTGGCCAATCAAAATATGGCAATGCACACCAAGACATTTTGTGGTCTACTCCCATTTCATTGGGAGGGAAAATTTAATCTGCATTATTATTATCATCGGGGAGCATAACTATGGAAAGGAGGGAGCAGAGAAGAAAAAGAAAAAACTAGTCTAGAATCGATAGAATAGTGACAATTAGAGGAGGCATCAGTTCACACTATAAGGTCCAGTGACAGCTCCGCTTTAAGTTGGCCATACACATGAGACTGATTTTGACAAGCAGAGCCAAAACAAGTAATTTATAAGGGGTCTTCCCACTGTTGTTTGACAGCAAATGTCATTGTACTGTCGCATTATGGTGACGTGGTGAGACAGATGGGGTGCAAAGGACAGCCATCTTAGATATATGGCCACTTAATCAGAACATTTGAAGTACTAAAAGATTGCAGGAGTGGGGCAAAGTCAGGAATCCAATTTCCCACATCAACAGTTCTCTCCATTATTATGTACATGCTGTGGAAATAAAACCAATTCTACAGTATACTGTATTAGGGCTCATAAGTACAAATGCTAACCTTGGGATTCAGTGATAACTTCCTGTTTCCTTTTATTTGTTATGAAGCTGTATTATACTATTGTGTTGTAAACTATAAAACTTTTTCATTATAACTTTTTTTTTTTGCATCCAAACGTTCAAGATACTTTACTTCCGCTCCATTTACATCTTTCTAATAAATCTGCAATCCTTCAGAAGTGTAATTTTGAATGTTTAGGGTTAAAATGCTAAATCTGTAATGGGTCCTCCCACACCCCCATCCCCCCCAGTCATTTTCCATGTGCTATTGATGATGCTGGTGTCTTCTTATGTGGCAGAGCGGCCCTTTGACCCCGTCAGATGTCATGGCCTACATATGACTGCTGTCTCCTCAACACCTATAGTTACACCCCTGCCTGCATTGTGATCATTGTGCTTTCTTGGCTTTTTGCCAGTTTGATATGCAAACCACACAATACATTTATTAACGCCGTGTACTCAGAATCCCCCAGTCTATTTATTATGCAGCTGTACATGTCTATGCTTTGCGAATTTTTGGCCTTCATGTCAATCCTACAATTACAAAACCCCTTATCAGTGGCCAGATGCGCTCAGCCTTCCTCATAGTACATGTACAGTAAGGGTGGGGGCTAGGGAGGTATCCTGTCACTTCCCCCTTCCAACTTTTCTATGGCTAGGCCGAATACAGTGATTGAATTGTGCTGCAAAATGTATCTCATAACAATGCAACAATGTCCATCTGCATGTCTTTGTTATCGTCTTTCATTAATCTCCAGACTCGCTGTACTACGCAGTACTATTTTTATATTATTTGATGGAATTGGATATAAAACATATTTTAGCTCCAGTTATTAATCTAGTATGGAAAAAGTGGAACCTAAAGACTTACAAGTACAGTATAGTCTACCTGATATGCAGCTATATGTACTCACTACTTGCTAAATGCCCCGTTTATGGGAACCTGTCAGCCAACTCCACACATTTTTACATATGTAAGTAGCGTTATGGCTTTATAACCACATATCAACCAATCAAGCCAGTCTTGAGAAATCTCGGCTAGAAGTTACAGGCAAACCATGGAAGTGCACTGGGGGTGTGTCAATGCACTTAGACTGCTTTTTCCACCCCCAATGCACTTCCCATCTGATTTCCATATGACTTATGTGCTAGATTTGAGTGGAAAATACAATATATATATATATATATATATATATATATATATATATATATATATGTATATATATATATATATATATATATATATATATATATATACACTCACCGGCCACTTTATTAGGTACACCTGTCCAACTTCTTGTTAACACTTAATTTCTAATCAGCCAATCACATGGCGGCAACTCAGTGCATTTAGGCATGTAGACATGGTCAAGACAATCTCCTGCAGTTCAAACCGAGCATCAGTATGGGGAAGAAAGGTGATTTGAGTGCCTTTGAACGTGGCATGGTTGTTGGTGCCAGAAGGGCTGGTCTGAGTATTTCAGAAACTGCTGATCTACTGGGATTTTCACGCACAACCATCTCTAGGGTTTACAGAGAATGGTCCGAAAAAGAAAAAAAATCCAGTGAGCAGCAGTTCTGTGGGCGGAAATGCCTTGTTGATGCCAGAGGTCAGAGGAGAATGGGCAGACTGGTTCGAGCTGATAGAAAGGCAACAGTGACTCAAATCGCCACCCGTTACAACCAAGGTAGGCCTAAGAGCATCTCTGAACGCACAGTGCGTCGAACTTTGAGGCAGATGGGCTACAGCAGCAGAAGACCACACCGGGTACCACTCCTTTCAGCTAAGAACAGGAAACTGAGGCTACAATTTGTACAAGCTCATCGAAATTGGACAGTAGAAGATTGGAAAAACGTTGCTTGGTCTGATGAGTCTCGATTTCTGCTGCGACATTCGGATGGTAGGGTCAGAATTTGGCGTAAACAACATGAAAGCATGGATCCATCCTGCCTTGTATGGAGCATCTTTGGGATGTGCAGCCGACAAATCTGCAGCAACTGTGTGATGCCATCATGTCAATATGGACCAAAATCTCTGAGGAATGCTTCCAGCACCTTGTTGAATCTATGCCACGAAGAATTGAGGCAGTTCTGAAGGCAAAAGGGGGTCCAACCCGTTACTAGCATGGTGTACCTAATAAAGTGGCCGGTGAGTGTATATATATATATGTATATACATATATATGTATATCTACAATAGTATCATTTTTATTTGGGAACCTATACGGCCATACCACTACTCTCATGTGTAAAAATGTGCTGATAGGTTTCCTAGTTTTTGTGACATTTTCCAAAAAAAACATAAATATGCTGTAACAGCTAGAATAACAATTCTTACCATGTGCCAAAAAAAACCAGCTACTAGTGTCATATGCCACCAATCATCTTCTTATAACCCTACGTTATAAATGCTACCACCGCAAAGTAAAAGCCCATATAGTGACTACAGAAGATTGTTAGCGTGTCCTTTATTTTCCATCTATAGGTGTGCTATTACAGATGATATAACCTCAAAAAATCAAATGTAGTGAATGCTATTGATATCAGAGCGGTAAATACACATAATTATTGTGTTTCGCATATCACGGATACAAGTGTTCCATATCGACCCACCCGCATGTCCTTCATATCTCTTCTTGGTAAGCTTCATTTAATTATACAGTCTATGATCCCTAGATTTAGGGCTCGATCAGACGAGCGCTGATTGCCTCATGCAAGAGAATCGGATCGATTATGTTAATGATACTCCGATCAAACTCTGATTCATTCATGCTACTGTCCATCCCCTGATGACGCCGCACATGCGGTGAAACATGTTGCTATAAATTGTATGTCCTATTCTATCAGTTAGTAATGACACCTCGAGGTGCCATCATTTGAAAACATAGGTAGTTATCTTCACAATTAATTCACATTAGGCAGATTGAGGACGTTATTTTATTACCACTTATGCATTAAAATTTAGGAATAAAAAAAAATAAATAAATAAAAATACGTTTTATGGCTTTTTAGAGAGGGATTCAAATATGAGGTTCTCCTCCTTCTGCTCAGAAACGCTGATCCAAGTTTGATCAGAATGTCAGCTTAGTGTGATCTGGTTCTCCCAGATGAGAGAATTGTAGCACAGGTGAGGAGAAGATGGAGAACAAAATTTCTCCATCTTCTCCAATCTGTGAGTCTACGGAAATAGGACTGCAGTCAGATATCATCTGAGTGCAGTCCGAAAATTTCCATGCACCCATAGACTTAAATGTGGGAGTGCGATCCGATTAGAACTGCAAATTGCAGCCATAATTTTTTTATGCCGAATCGGTATGAGAAAAAAATGTTGACCAGCACTGCCCCATAGAACAACATTGGTCCAAGTGCTTTCCGATGTATACACTCTTGTGAGCGAGCCCTATTAGGACTTTCCATTGAACTCTAGCAAAGTCTAGGAAACAATAGCTTTGCTAAAATTACAAGCACTATATATAAAACTACCATGGACTCCATTGTGCAACAGATCACTAGTATTCTGCTCAGTTCCCTAATCAGGCCAAGAGTTAATAATTGCCAACTTGACCATACATGTGTTGATTTAGATCAGGGGTGGGGAACCTCAGGCCCCAGGGCCATTTATGGCCCTCTATGACCTTTTATCAGGCCCCCGAGCAGATTCTCAGGGACCTCATTCTTGGGCAGGGAGCTGTATTTTGATTGCCACCAGCTCATTAGTTTCTTCTTGCTCTGTTAGTACACACACGCAGTGGTCACTACTGAACATTGAAGGGCATGCAATGAAAGATTACGTCCTGACACCAGTGTCAGAGCCAGGATGTACTTTGTGGGCGGAGTTTGTACGGCCCCCGAAGGATGGTATATATATCCAAATGGCCCTTGGCAGAAAAAAGATTCCCCGCCCCTGCTTTAGAGGATCAAACTGTGCTTTACTCACCCTCTTTGGTTCCAGCACTTATTCTCTGCCGCTGCTTCCAGTGTCCATTATTGTCACATTGACAGTGATGCAACCAATCATTAAGCTTAGTGGCTCTGCACCTAGTTGATGGCAGGAGACACTCGGAGCCATTGAACTCAGTGATTGGCTGCAGTGCAGCAGACACTGAGACACCAGGAGCAGCAGACACCCATGGCAACACCTGGAGATGGTGCAAAAAGCATGTTTTTTGTTAAAAATACAAACTGCACCAGAGCACAGTGGTTTTCCAAAATTGGAAACCCCCTTTAAGGGCCAACTGATCAGCTAATTTTCTGGCATGTGTTGCATTTCACTTGTTGGGGAAGAATTATGTGCTACCAAGTGGCTTTGTGCTATAAAGAACTATGTGCTACCAAGAAGCTATAGACAAGTAATCTATATCTATCTGTATTCTCTTCTCTAGTTATCTCTGTCCTGTAAGGAACCAGAAATACTGAAATTACAGCTAATTTCATCCAGGTGGCCACCACTGCAATATTCATTTATTAGGGATCTCATTTTGTACTCTCGTTTGCACAGGTACACACTACTATTTTCCAAGATCTCACATGGTCAACTCAATTGTGATATTTTATCAGTTTGTATCAACAGTAATACTTTTCTGCTTCTCCTGAAATTTTCCTTAATTTGAATGGTTATTTCAATTTTCAGTATTTTTCGATAGATGAGGTAGGAATAGTCTAGCATTTCTGTTGAGACCTGTGTCTATCTCAAAACTTCAGGAAAATATACCTTAGCCTTTTCACACATACAAGCATCTGCATGTCTTAATAGCCCAATATTGTAGGATGCATTTTTGTAATATTTGAAGAGTCATAATTCTGACCTACATAGATCAAGTTCTAACATTTAGTATTTCCTACTTAAACGGTAACTTGTCTCGAGATTCATGTTGCCGAAACCACAGGCAGAATGAATCAGAGCTTGAATTGTAGCCAGGAATATGTTTCTTTGAAATATTTTGGTGTTTCAAAGAAAACATAGGTTGAATATCCGGGTAGGTACCAATGAATAGATGAGTTCCCCTGAAGGTGATTAAGAAGTCTCTTGCTATGGGAAAGACCTGTCAATCACATGCAACAGTGCTGGGAGGAGCCGGCCAAGGGCAGTGCTGGAATATTCTCGTCTATTCCTATGGTTACCCTACAGATCTTCTAACTATATGTTTTCTAAAACGCCGATGCATTTTAGAGAAAAATATGTTTGCAGTCCAGTCTATGATTCATGCTGCCTGTGTTTTAGGCTACTTTAACAGGTATCCTTTGAAAAGTGCTGTGAGAAAGCTAGCCAAATTAGCAGTTCTGATAGCCTTGAAATGACATATTTTCATAACATATGATATTGTCTTGTTACTTTCACTCCGACAATAAGATTTTCTTAGCAATAGAGTTCAATTTCTAGGAGTAAATGACAAAAATCAACAGTTTAAAACAATGGTTCCCAATCTGACACAATGTTCATGGTTACAGTATTTCAAACAGATCAAGCAGGATGGAAAAAACAATGAATAAGAACTCCTACTGTCACTTCCTGCACTGCTGGTGGAAATCCCATCTTGTTATGATGGGGGATGAGTTTAGGACGATGATGGACACATAAAAGTGAGGGCGTGAGGATGAGGTGGGGGTGATCTGACACAACATGACCTCCCTTTCAAAGCAGATTTTTTCTTAGCGTATAAATAGGCTGCACCTTAAGTTTTTGCTTATCCATAAATTCTTGTGACAATCCAGATTTTAAGGAAATTTTTGTCTTCGACTAGGGAAAGTTATAATTTACACCACCTTGTAAAAGTGCCTGAGTTAACTATATATTAAAGTTTGTGTTCATCTTTCATTGACCATCATGTTACTTCATAGGACTTTAATAGCACCAGAACTACTAATGGGTTTGCTCCGAGTCCCGAAGCTAAAATTCTCTACTGCTGCCCTGAAATGTTGACACCTGAATATTGGCTATAGTCAAGAATTTTCAATGTCTACTTTGCTACATTTTATAATATATGATGCTTCTCTGCCACAAGTAAAAGAATAATGTTCTACTACTATATTAAATAATTTTCCTGTGTAACCAGTAACACATTTAGGAAAGGGATCCCAGCATGTGTGAGTTTGTGAAATTGACATTTGTGAAGGCCATTTATGGTTAAAGGGATTGTCTAGACAGAGAATAATCATCAGTGGGGGTCCGACACTTCGCACCCCCAATTATTAGCTGAAAACAGCTGTGGCGGCAGCTGGATGTAAACATGTTGAGCGGAGCAGCTCAGCACAGCTCCATTCAATGTGTAGTACACATTGATAGGAGCAGCACTGTACAGTACGTTTACGTACTGCGGCCGCCATAGCTGTTTTCAGCCGATCAGTGGTGGTGCGGCATGTCAGACCTCCACCGATTTCACATTACAAAATGATAACAATAATAATACATATTAGAAAATAATATTTTATGCCAATATAACCCATTTAATACCGTTAGACTAAAGATGATTTTATGCCGATTTTGTGTCGATATTTAAACAACCGCCGATCGTTAAATATTTGCTGATCAGCGGTCATTGAATAGCCTGTTTACTTAGGCAGACAACTCTTCAGATGTGCATTGAACGATCCGCAATAGATCTGTCAGTGCCCATAGGCTGCCATTGTTCACGGCAACATGAACCATAGTTACACAGAATGATGTGTTGCCAAGAACGATGATCTTCCGTACAGCAAAACGTTCATTCGTCATGTGATCCACAGCCTGTTAACACTGCAAGTTTATCATGAAAAGAATGTTCCCAGGAGTGCGCTTTCACAATAATCTTGCCTTATATTTGGACCCAAAGACACTATAAACTAATTCATAAACTGTTACCAGTCATGCTAAGGGCTTTTACTAAATATCTACCAGAACCGGAGTTTGAGTGGCAGTGTCTGGATAATTTTTGGAGGACCTATATGTGAATCTCAAACATCGGGCAATGATTACACAGCAGAAAATGTTTTCATGGAATCTAGTTACTTAGGCTATGTTCATATGGTGCTTACAGTCAGTAGGGGCTTATGTCTTTGTAAGGAAGTAAAACACAAGAAGAGGCTGGTGTAGTGTCCACACTTTGTCAGTAATCCACACTAGTAAATCTTCATTATCTTTATCTTCTCGGCTCTGTGCCTGGAACCATTGAGCTGTGCTGCAGGTTCCCCAAGGGGCAGACTTAGAGACTGGGACAGGAAGGAAGCGGGCAGAGAGCGGGAAAGGCACGCGCGCAGGGGACAGAGCAGCGTGCAGCTGCGCTCCGGGAGAGAGAGCTCCCGGTCTGAGGACAAATAGAGGGAGACTGCAGCTTGTGAGTACATGAAAGCAGACTCTGCTGTGACTGGAGAGGGGCGCTTTGAGACCCATGTAGAGACATTGGCCCGTGCAGAGACTTCGAACCCCTGGTCCCCGCGGTATCAGTACAGAGACTGTGATTCCTGGTACAGTGACTTAACAGTGCAGAGCCCCTGATTCCTGGTACAGTGACTTAACAGTGCAGAGCCCCTGATTCCTGGTACAGAGACTTAACAGTGCAGAGCCCCTGATTCCTGGCTGTACAGTAAAAGCTAAAGACTCAGAGCCTGTGCATACCACATTAACTCCCGAAACCCCAGGCAGCAGGCTCCTAGAGACTACTCAGCCCATGGACAACAGAGGGACGACAAGTGCCGCTGTTTCTCGGAGCCTACATTGGAGAAGACGACCCTTCAAGCAAGTCCTCATCAGACTGGTAAGTGTTCTTTTCTCAAGAAATCCTGCTTACTTCTGTTATATTGATTGACTCCCATACAGTAGCGTAGCTACTGGGGGGGCAGAGGGGGCCATTGCCCCGGGCCCAGTCACCTGACGGGGCCCACCGGGAGATCCACTGCCGAGTCTGAGGTGTCAGGGAGAGAGCAGCACAATGCCGGCTGCAGAGCCTCCCTCCATGCAGAGTACAATGTGGTCTCACCCGAGGAATCTCTTCCTGGCTGGCAGCAGCAGCTGCAGTTACTTTCTGGCTGTGCAGTGTGCACACGCATGGTTTGGCTGAGGCACGCTGGGTCCTATTGCCCTCCGTGCATCTATCTGGACAATTCCTGGTCCTCCTCACTGTCTGCCTGAAAACTTCATCAGTAAGTGGGGATGGGATTTATTAGAGTAATTCGATTTAGGCATATCATGGTCACTGTGGGGGTGAATGTGAGAGGATTGTGGTATTGTGAGGGCTGAAGTGGGAGAAGAGGACAGGGCACTGTGGGGTAAATGTGAAAACGATGGGGGTTATTGTGGGTGTGCAGGGGGACAGGGCACTGTGGGATGAATGAGAGAGGATGGTGGTATTGTGGGAGGGGGACAGGGTACTGGGGGTAAATGGGAGAGTTGAGGGTATTGTGGGGGCTGACGTGGGTGAGGGGGCACTGGGGGGCTGATTATTATTATACTGTTTAATGTTATGAGATATTCACTCCATCATATGAGAGGGTATGTGTCCTCGAGGTGTATTGGCAGCGCTTTGGACGCAGCAGATACCCCGCTCTGCCCAAAGCGCTGCCCCCTGTTGTACACGCGGTGATTCCGTATATATTCATTGAACACAGGTGGAATCACCGCATCCTATTCATAGACTGTTTTATTTATCTTGTGGAGACGGAGCATCTCCACAAGATAAATAGACATGCTGCTGTCTAGAAAGACGAGCCACATGTCCGGTTACGCAGGTCTGCCCCCTGCGTCTATGTACACATAGTGGAGATGGGATTTCATAAAATCCTCTCCACTATGCTGTAACATCTGGAAGCTGCGGTTTCGACGCTGCCGATGTACACATTGTCCATTCCCCAGCAAAAACCCAAGCAATACGCCCCTTGGAAACATACCCTAAGGGTATGTGACCACTTTCAGGATGGCCGGCGGTTTGGACGGACCCAAAGCCCCGCCCCCTTCTGTGACGCGATGATGCCGGATGTGTTCATTGCACACATCCGGCATCATCACACCCCACACATAGGACCCTGTGATTTACCTTGCGGCAGCGCAGCGTCGCCGCAAGGTACATGGACATGCTGCGATCTTAAAAGACGCGCCGCATGTCCGTAATCGCAGGGCCGACGGATGCGTGTTACCACGCATAGTGGAGACGGGATTTCATAAAATCCCCTCCACTATGCTGTAACATCTGGACGCTGCGTGTTTGACGCTACGGCTCAGCGCAGCGTCAAACACGCAGCGTTTCCTGAACGTGGACACATACCCTACCCTTATAGTTGCTGTCTTGGGGGTTGGAGATGGGGAGGTCGGGGGCTTTTTATTATTGCGAGCTGGGTCTTTTATAAGTATTAGTAAAACAAGCATAGCAAAGAAGGTTAATATTACTATAACAAGGATAAGTATTAACATAAGGGCACAGACAGACACTGTATAACTCATGCGACAATCGCATTGCAATCCTCGGACTGGCCCTGACACCTCTCCTGACATAAGCTTGACAGCGTGATAGATTACTATGCAACAGTCAGCCTCAGGTCAGGAGAGCTGACGGTCAGTCCGAGGATTGCGATGCGATCCTCACATGAGAAATACGTCCGTCTGTCTGCCCCCTAACAAGTATAACAATACAGTAACCACGGGCTACATTCCATGTTATAAGAATAAATAGCTTATAATTAAATTATTAAAGGGAGCCTGTCACCCCCCCAGGGCCTATTAAGGTAATAGAGACAGCCACCTTCAGCAGCACTAAAGGTACCTTCACACTAAACGACTTTGCAGCGATAACGACAACGATCCGTGACGTTGCAGCGTCCTGGCTAGCGATATCGTTGTGTTTGACACGCAGCAGCGATCAGGATCCTGCTGTGATATCGCTGGTCGTTGATTAAAGTTCAGAACTTTATTTGGTCGTCAGATCGGCGTGTATCGTTGTGTTTGACAGCAAAAGCAACGATGCCAGCGATGTTTTACAATGGTAACCAGGGTAAATATCGGGTTACTAAGTGCAGGGCCGTGCTTAGTAACCCGATGTTACTGAACTGACACTGAATGTGTCAGTGCCGGCCGTAAAGCAAAGCACAGCGGTGACGTCACCGCTGTGCCCTGCTACTGCCGGCGCTTACACAGTGCAGGGAAGCGGACGCCGGGGGACGCGAATGTAAGTATGTTGTGTTTGTTTTTTTACACTTACACTGGTAACCAGGGTAAACATCGGGTTACTAAGCGCGGCCCTGCGCTTAGTAACCCGATGTTTACCCTGGTTACCCGGGGACTTCGGCATCGTTGGTCGCTGGAGAGCTGTCTGTGTGACAGCTCTCCAGCGACCACACAGCGACGCTGCAGCGATCGGCATCGTTGTCGATATCGCTGCGGCGTCGCTTAGTGTGAAGGTACCTTTAGGCTGCATTCTGTGAAGGTGGCTCTTATGTTTTTGATCCCTAATAACGTTGAAATATTCACTTTTATAAATTGCGTGCCATACCTGCATTGAGTCTGGGGGGTACGTCTTTTGTCCCTGGACACAACCGCCTCCCAGCCGTCCATCATCCCACCGGGCGCCGATGCCGGGGCTGGGCTCTCAGTTCTTGGGTATGCTCTGCCCTGGAACTCACATCAGCTGATGTACTCATGTCGATCCTGCATGTAGCGGAGGACCGAGATCCCGCCCCGCAGTGTGTTATGATTTATTCACACTGCGGGGCTGGGAATCTGGCGCTGTGCGCAGGTGCGATCTACTTACATCACTTGACATAAGTTCCAGGGCACCGTGCACGGCGCATGCCCGAGAAATAATTGCAGAGCGCCGGTGACGGCACAAGACAGAAAGGAGGCGGTGCTCGGTGGGATGATGGACGGCTGCGAGGCGGTGAGTCAGGGGGAGAAAATGTACCCCCCGGACTCAATACAGGTATGGCGCACAATTTATAAAAGTGAATATTTCAGTGTTATTAGGGATCACAAACATAAGAGCCACCTTCACAGAATGCAGCCTTAGTGCTGAAGAAGGTGGCTCTTTTAACTTAATAGGCCATGGGTGGGTGACAGGTTCCCTTTAAGTTATTAAAGGCTTGGGATAATTGTCTGCAGTCACTTTACAGACTGCCAAATCATGATGGGGTGCACCTGCCGTCATGAGACCCCAAGACCACTGGTGTGATCAGGCGGTCATGCGACCACGTTTGCTATTTGCACGTGTTGACTAGACAAGTTTGACTTCTCTCAATAGAAGAAAATCGTCACATGACCTCCTGCTCTCATCAGCGTTGCTGGGGCCATTATTACTGTACATAGGGGGACTCCTAAATATTAAGTGGGCACTTACGAAGCATTGAAGCCTAACTACTGGGTGGCAGATAGTGCTGTACCGGCTGTCAGTGTGTCCCTGGGCATCAGTTACAGCCACAGCCGCCACTCTCTATACACAGAGCGGTGACTGAAAAATGTTGAAGTAATAGTATACACAGTTTGTCAGTCTGGGCCAGGTGGAAAAGATGGGAAAAGTGAATGGCTCCACTGGAAAGAACTTCCTCTGTAAGTCACCATCTATAACTGTACTGTGATCTCTCTATGTCATGCAGGACTGGTATCTACCACTATATGGTGTTACCGTATGGCGGTAATATCAGTGCTGGTTATTGTATAGAGATTTATTTTCAATAACAGTGCGATCATCTCCTGAGGTTCCCCTATACAAACCGTAGTTACAATCATGGTTACCTGGTTAAGGGCCACAGGCAGACACAGATAGAAAAGGGCCCATGTGCAAGAACATTATATGGGCCCTTTGCAGCCCAAGAACTTCTAAAAATACAAAATTGCACCTTATTTAGACGTAGAAATGGGCCCCCTTAACTCTTGGGCCCATGTGCTGCCGCTAAGTTTGCACTAATGATATGTCCGCCTGTTAGGGGCCCACTCACATGTTTCGCCCCCCCTGAGCTGAACCCCTAGCTACGCCTCTGCTCCCATATTTTTGCACTATTTTATTTGCTTCCTCCCTGCGAGGAGAACCTGATTCCTGTTATTAAACCCCTCAACTGTTGGTCTGTCTGTTCCCTGGTGACATACTCAGTACCTACACCTTATTACACTTTAACCCTGTAAAATTTTCGGCCATATCTGCCTACTCCACTTGGCTCCACACGTGACCAAAAATTATCATCTACAGAGTACACAGTGACTATTTGCATCATTAAGGACAATGGCCTTGTTAGCGCAAATGTCAGAATCCCGTTTTTCCAGGGTTTCAGGTGTAAGTCCTGACGCAGCCACAGACAGTAGGATAGATGTGAATATAGTTTTAATGATTCTGAGAAAACAGATCTCAATCAAGATCTGCCTTTCCTACTAAACAAAACCTTGTTGATCCAGAAGAGAGCAAAAGAAAGACCTTGAGGTTATAGTCCATTGTGCCAATTCTTGCCTGACCTAGATTGTACACAGATAATGTGATACATAAAGATGTTTGACAAGGTTGTAATTTTAAAATTTGTATAAATATTCAAGCAAAAAGTAGTTTATTTTCCCTGGCATGTTACTTGTGACATATGATTGAAATGCTGCTGTTATGCACGGTTTCTACAGTTGGATTTCTCAGATCCTACAAATATCAAGAAGTTTCCCAAAGAGCTATTGTTTTGCAAAAGACATTGCTGAGTGTTTGACTGCTATGACCCATGCAAGTGCTGGAATAAAGTGGAAGACGCACACTCGTCTCTTGACACTTGGCCTTTGCACTTGATAAAGATGCCGATACAAAATGAAATGCGTTGAGATTGTGAATTTTAAAAAAGACAGATTATCACTCCAGCAGCGTAGCCCACCTAACATGCTTCATCCAACAGGATCCAATATTTCATGGAGCAGTTATCCATCAGCCATGGGACAGCGGCAGCTGTTTTTCTTCATACCTACATAGGAGTCGGCCTGTCACATCTCCACCAGGTGAGCGGTACCCAAGCACTTACCCACTCTCCCTCCATCACCCAATTGAGCACTCAGCTCCCCACATTTTCATAACCACTTTAATATTGAGTTACATGTAAAATTTTGAGTGTTCACTCAACAATCTATTTAAAAATGGGCCACAAGGTAAAATATAACAGATTTTCTCAATTGCAGGGAATGTGTCAAGTTTTTCTGTGGCGCCCCAGGGTCCTGGTCGTTGCAGTGGTATTGCTTTCATCTCGGGGAGAGTGATGCTATGTTTGGAGGCAATGAAGGACAACTCTTTGTCAGGTAACACAATGCATGCAACATGTTCACACTCCAGACCAGAAGGGAGAGCTCTAAGCCTGTTTAAGGTGAACTCCCCTATAAGAACATCCTGATCTGGAGGGAAAGGGTTCAGTTTCTGGAGGCACATGCTGCCTCCTTCTGAGGCGCAGAATCCCGGTAGCAGGCACACCGAGGGAGTAAGGACCTTTATGCTTTACTTCAGAGACCGGCAGGACAGCTAATTGCAGGTTACCTGTCCGCACCTACACCCAGAAGGCACGGTGGCACCCCTCAGAGACCGGGGCTTGCTAGAGTCCCTACAAACAGCCTCAAGCAACCAGTCATACAGGTTTGTCCTATCCTATACAGGGGACAGAGAGAAAGACATTACATCTGTGAGGACCTTATGTGAAGCCATAGGCAGTAAGGGACTACACCACTGCAGCGCAAGGGAAGGCTACTGATTTCCACCTGGACAAGGGGACTCTGGACTTGCCTCCAAACTGTCCGGACTCTGCCTGCCCTGTGATCTGGTGCCCTGGACTGTGGATGCTGAAGTCTTCAGTAAAGGTAAAGAGACTGCAACCTTGTGTCCTCGTTCTTCACTGCGCCATTCATCATTCACCATCTACACAAAGGGAAGCCCTGGGGGCATACTTCACCTGTGGGAAGGTGTACCATCTACACTGCCATAACATCACCCCAGCGGACCCCTTAAAGCAGCGTCTGTCACCTTGACCGAATACCACAGGTGGCGTCACGAACATTCCCCTTAAAGACCTTTCCCTTTTACACGGACGGACCGGGTCAGCCACCGTGACATCCCCCTGTGAACTGCAGGACCCGGTACCGAGTACCCCACGGCCCCATGGGGGCGCTCCATTTCCACCTAATCTGAGAGCAGCATAACGAAGAAACAGAGACCATGATTACAGCGATGTGTCACTTACTAGACTGTTTGTTCTAGTTTTTATGAAATCACCATCTTATCTGCAGGAGATTATCACTAGAGGACTAGTAAACCTGCTGCTATGTAGTCCTCCATATTCATGAACTCTGTGTAACCACGCCCCCACCATTCATTGTCAGGTTTCTGCCCATACATACTGTACACCAAAATCTGACAATCAGTGATGTGGGCAGGGTTATACAGAGCTCAGCATTCAGAGAACTGCTAGATCTGCAGCAGATACACCAGTGATTTTATAAAAACCTCAAGTAGCCCGGTAAGTGACACATCATTGGAATTACTTTATATCATGCTGCTCTCAGATGGGGTTAGCAAAATCCTGGTGACGGATTCCCTTAAAGGTGATGAAAATCTCTGTTTAATATGACTATATCTGACCTCTGTAGTAATATTGGATTCACGTCCTACCTGCACATGGCCGTCTTTACTTGGACAACCCATTCTCAATTGCAATATGCCCCAAATAGAATAAAACATCTTGTAGTCATCTCCAATGCCAGCAATGTTCCAGTGACATTGGCACCAGGTTTCACAAGTGTGACGTCACGTGATCCCTGCAGCCAATCAGTGGCTGCTAATGGGCCACTTCATTCTCACTTCCTTCGGACATATGCTCTCTGACTCCTCCAGATGTCAGTTACACCCAAAGGTGGTGAATGAAGCGGCCGCTGATTGGCTGCAGGGATCACGTGACATAACAACATCACACAAGCCCTGGGAGACCCGGGGCTGACATTGCTGCAGCGGAGGTGAGTGTAAGGTGTTTTTATTGTAATACTGTAATTGGGAAGGAATTGTGGAAGTAATGGACAACCCCTTTAATCAGATCTGTGCTGACTCAAGCATTCAATAACCGACTACCTCATTATATATCATATCTGTTAATGCTACTTTCGCAATAGCCACAGGTAGAGATCAAAATCCAAAGTATTTTTTGTCAGAGCAAACTCTGGTTTCTGGAAGCAATACTGATCACTAATCCCAATCAGGACCATGTTGGCTTAAATGGACAGGCAGGCATTGATCTCCATCCTGTGGTTGTTGCAAAACTAAAACTTCCAGCATGTTCCCGAGAGTTGTAGTTTTGCAACAGCTGGAAAGCCACAGGTTGCAGACCAGTGTGTTAGAGGTAATGTTGAATGGGTCAGAAATGGAATTCCGGGATCTGTAACTTCCATTCTGTCCAGTAAACTCACCTTGTGGACTGAAATGCTGTAAGCCCCAGGCTGCGTCCTGAACACCTGGGCAGAACTGGTGGTGGAGAACGCATTCCAGATAGTACACACTGTGCTGTGTGCAGCCTAACGGGGGACAAGCAATATTTCACCGTGTGATGTTGCAAATCACTACGCAAATGATACTAAGTCATACATAAATGTTTAACTAAACACTGTAAATGATTTATTACAAGTGTTTCACAAGTTTCAGAGGAGCAAAGTAATGCTCTGAGGCTAAGGAAGTATTCATTCAGAGGAGGTCTAGTCATGGCTAAGCATCCTGACAGTGATGGCCCACAAAGAATGAAATGCTTGCGGCAAATATATACTGGCCATGCATATCAAGGTAGTGAAACGAGTTCTACGGATGCTGAGGGCTCCTCAGTGCACAGTTTGTCATCTTCCTCTCTCAATAAAATATTGAGAGAAGCAGGAAAAATTTCTAGTCAGCATGGGATTGCAAACAAACTAATGACATACTTGCGGTCAAGTGACAACCACTGGAGGAGGCAGCAGAGCGGACTCCTGTCAGCGTGCACAATGCACAGTGTCAGGATTTTTCAATCCGCAGTTACATAGTGTGATTGTAGAGATTTAGCTGAAACCCGAAAACCCCTTTTTCCTATGCAGAATAGACTGGTAAAGATGGGTGAAAGCACAGTCAAAATTTGAATGGTATAAAAGGGGTTGTCTGTTTGAAAAACAATTAAGCCTATAAACCTTCTTACCATGGCATGTCAGGCATGTCACTCTCCATAAGGAGAAATGTTATCGTTTAGATCCCAGTCAGAGGCCTTTCATATAGTCAAATCAGATCACATGCTTTGCACTGAGGAGGGGCAACATCCTGAAACACGTGTCTGCAAATTGAGATTCTGGTTTGGCTTTTAACCTAAGTCATATGGCAAGGCTTGTTAAAGGGTCGATATTGACTTTTAGGATGGACGCTTCCAATTGGTGGTACTAGAGTTCAAGTCCTCTTCCTCTCTGAAGAGGCAATTTACATATTTAATTTCCAGAGGGGCATTGCAAGGCCTATAAGCCACCTTACTCTGTCATGTCAGGCATGCCACTCTCCTCAAGGAAATATGTTACCCTTAGGAACAGGCCTCTAATACAGCCAAAGCAGATCTCATACTTTGCACTGACGATGGGCAACACCCCGAAACATGTGTCTGCCAGTTGAGGTTCTGGTTTGGACTTTATCCTGCATTATGTGGCAAGGCTCGTTAAATGGTTTATATTGACTTTTAGGATTGCTGCTTCCAATTTGTGGCACAAGAGTTCAAGTGCTCTTCCTCTCTGAGGAGACAATTTCCATAAGGAAATGTAATAATCGATAACAGAACACTTTTCAGAACCCCCATATGTTAGGTGGAGTGAAAAGGGGCTGTAAACAGTGTCTCTTGTTCTGAAAGACAAAACATATCTATGTGGCAGACAGCAAACAGCTCATTAACTTTAATAAAACTATGTAATACTTTATCTTCCCTGTGGCGGTGCTGAAGGAGATTCAAATACTTTAAGCCTTGTTCTCCTCTATATTACAGCTGATTTCTAGGCTTCCAGAAGCAGGACACCACATTATCAGCTAATTGTAGGGAACCTGACATCTGATTCATGCTGCCTGAACCATGGGCAGCATATATTAGACACTGGCTGCATTACTACAATTGTGTATTATTTACCTAGGGGTCTCCTGTTTCTTTGACCTCCCCTGGCTTTATCATTCATCGATTTCCCAGAAATGCTATATACAGTTGACCTCCCCTGGCTTTACTATTCATTGATATCCCAGAAATGCTATGTATATACAGTTGACCTCCCCTGGCTTTACTATTCATTGATATCCCAGAAATACTATATACAGTTGACCTCCCCTGGCTTTACTATTCATTGATATCCCAGAAATACTATATACAGTTGACCTCCCCTGGCTTTACTATTCATTGATTTCCCATAAATGCTATATACAGTTGACCTCCCCTGGCTTTATCATTCATTGATTTCCCAGAAATACTATATACAGTTGACCTCCCCTGGCTTTACTATTCATTGATATCCCAGAAATACTATATACAGTTGACCTCCCCTGGCTTTACTATTCATTGATATCCCAGAAATACTATATACAGTTGACCTCCCCTGGCTTTACTATTCATTGATATCCCAGAAATACTATATACAGTTGACCTCCCCTGGCTTTACTATTCATTGATTTCCCATAAATGCTATATACAGTTGACCTCCCCTGGCTTTATCATTCATTGATTTCCCAGAAATACTATATACAGTTGACCTCCCCTGGCTTTACTATTCATTGATATCCCAGAAATACTATATACAGTTGACCTCCCCTGGCTTTACTATTCATTGATATCCCAGAAATACTATATACAGTTGACCTCCCCTGGCTTTACTATTCATTGATATCCCAGAAATACTATATACAGTTGACCTCCCCTGGCTTTACTATTCATTGATATCCCAGAAATACTATATACAGTTGACCTCCCCTGGCTTTAATATTCATTGATATCCCAGAAATACTATATACAGTTGACCTCCCCTGGCTTTACTATTCATTGATATCCCAGAAACACTATATACAGTTGACCTCCCCTGGCTTTATCATTCATTATAGTATTTCTGGGATATCAATGAATAGTAAAGCCAGGGGAGGTCAACTGTATATAGTATTTCTGGGATATCATACAGTTGACCTCCCCTGGCTTTACTATTCATTGATATCCCAGAAATACTATATACAGTTGACCTCTCCTGGCTTTATCATTCATTGATTTCCCAGAAATGCTATACTGTATACAGTACATCACAATCTAACAATGATCAGTTATATAAGAACACCACTCCTGTTGTAAGAAAGAGCTCTGCATACTTGTAGTTACACCCATTGTTGGGCCGGGATCATGTGAGATTCAAGTGTAATTTTCACAAAGATTTCCAGCTTTTAATTAATACTGTTACCACATGTAGGGCACCATATCAAAGGGCTTTGGATAACCTGAACAGAGCACAGGGAAACTATGTATAATCCTGCTGACTTTTTCAAAGCCACTTAATTAGATATCCATGTAAAATTATTCATGGGACGGACAAGTCTGTGTGACATCTTATGACATGACAATGAAACTGTCAAAAAAATGTAAAGGTTTTAGTCAAAATTACATGCTAATCTAGGAAATCATAAAGAAGTATATTTACTAAACACGAAATGACATGGACCTTAATAAATGAGCACATACAATGCCACCTTTCCCAACGGGTAAGAATTGACCACTGGACCAGACACAGGAGCAATCTTCTTGTCCTATGTTGTGTTATGACACTAGATGAAGGATTTCACGATCAGGTCTTAGGGAGCCCATGCACATTACATAACGCTCAACTGAAATGGCTGAATTGAACTATAATGAGTAGAGATGGGCAGATCGATTTCAGGACTCCAATCCATGAGCCAGGTTAGTAGTTTCTAGCCACAAGATGGGAGACTCACAAATCGCTTACATGCCAGTATCCCTGGTGCGGCTTTTATTAGCCAGACCTAGCATGATGTTATCATTGTTGTATGACGTACATATGACATTACACCAGCTGGATAATCAAAAGCCTCTCCGGGGATCCTGGATGGCAAGAGATTTGCAAACCTCCCACCAAAGACTACCAACCTGGCCAATGGACTGGTGTCCCCCAAATTGATCTGTACATTTCTAATAACGAGCGATCATTAGCTGTTTGTTTCAACCAATGGCCAACTGATGAATGTTCATAATCACTCACAACACGTGCAGGTTGGGTGTATAGGTCTATTTCAGGTCTAACTGCATCATTGGCAAAAATTATTCAGTATTGCCTGAGGTGTAATGGAGGCCTTTAGTCTTTAGCTTTAGATGAAAATCCTGTCATGAGTGGCTTTCAGATTTAGAGGGGCTCTTAAATCCATTGTAATCAATGTTCTTTGGCCCCAAACAGTTAATTGAAGGGTGCTGGTAACATAAAAAGTCTAAATCAAGCAGGAAAAAGTATTCTGTACGTCTGGTAAAGCACAGAATATTAATTTATTAATAATAATAATAATAATAATAATAATCTTTAATAATTTTGTCATTGAGAGAAGCATGGCGGTAAAGTGGTGGGATTCTGAAAGTTTATATAGACTGATTGGGCAACTTAGTATCTATATTTGACCGGGTCATAAATCCTGCTCCTGTCACCAGAGTAAATTACTATTCCCTGTAGTATATTACCGTCAGCTCTATATGAACTACCGCAGTACACCTGCAGAGGCATTTCTCTGACATTACTGCACAGACAGAAACCTGGAAGTCTGAGATTTGCCCTGCCGCAGCTATTCTACCACCAATTATAGGAACATTGCTGTCACAGAAGCTTCCTAACTACTTCAAAAACAATAATTTTATGCTGTCAGCTCTCAGAACACAATAGTCTGCAGTAGGAAAAACTATTTGGGGTGCCCAATGAAGACTTTAAAAGGACACCAGTGCTATAAATTATCCCTGATAATTGGGGGTTCTTGTTTCAGATTTGGCCAAAGATCTTCTAGTCTTTCTGCTTGGAGGCCTATTGACCAACAACAACGGTTTCTGCGAGAAAGAGTGTTGTGGGACTTGTCAGAGCTTCTGCCACCCTGCCAGTGCAGTTAGGTCACTTTTTGTCTGAAACAGTACATATGATGAAACCCTGTCAGGAAATTCCCAGCCAGATTATCAAAAACCTATTATATAATATAATACTATAATCAGAGGAGTGTCCATGTCCAGTCATTTGATGTATGACTTTAGTTTCTCTTCTTAACCCTGGCATGAAATCTGTTTGCTTCTGCAGAAATTTCTGGTACTTTTATACCTGATTTACCATTGGAATGCCTGCATGAATAATATTTATTACAATGTTATTAAAGCCTCTGACAGACATCACAATTTTTAGTTTATATATGCATACATGTCTTATATATCTAAATGTCTTATGTTTCCTTCTATGGATGAGTCTGAAAGTGTGTTTGTTTGTTGGTATGAGGTTCCACCCTTGAGAATGTCTCCCTACTTGGATATTTGGACAAAATCTGCTCGGGTAATGTGGAATGATTCATTTGAAGTAACTTTCAATTATTAAACTGATGTTTGCCTAACCTCTAGGAGCAGCAATAAAGGGGGTCATGAATTTTTATTTGGTGCAATTCCTAAATTGTCATGTGTACTAAAGTTCTTGACCTCTTCTCCGAAGAGACAATTTTCAAAGGAGCATTGCATGACTTATAAGTCTCCTTATGTCTGCTTGTTCACATGTCCATTTTTGCGTATGAGTGCCGTTTTTTTCTCGGTCCGAGTGGTCTGTGGAGAATATCGGAGACTTGTCCAATTTTGATCCAAGAATTGGATCAAAATTGGCAATGCAAATCAAGAGGTCTGTGAAAAAAAAATCAGGACACACTTAAATGACATCTAAGTGCCCCCCGATTTTCACATACTATTACATAAGAGAAGGTGGAGAAACTATTTATTTTAATGTCTCCACATACAAGAAAAACAGATGTCCCTAGGTCCACAATCTGATCAGGGTCGGATCAAGAATAATCGGTTTGTTTTTCTCATACATGGAAATATCGGACGTTTGAATGAGCCCTAAGGAGAAACCCTACTCCTTAAGCCTGTCCTTGGAAGCAGCTCTGACACTTGGCACGTTTCATCTACAGAATTGACAAATGCTGAAAAAAATCCAACATGGCAATGGAACTTTTGACAAGTGTCTACCTCCAATCAGTGCCTGATACCCTTGCTTGTTCCTGAAAAACCAAAATGGTCTACATTTCCTTTTCCATCAATTCAAAATCTCTAGTATATGGCCAACTTTAACCCTCAAATCCATGCTCCTTTATTCACAAATTCAAATTCATGCAACCAATAATTCTTAATTGCAATTATGTGAGCTAGTTAAGCAGCAAGAGACGAGACATCTACAGGTATAGTCCTATATAAAGGTGAATAGGAGTATTTTTGGCAGGAGCACATCCTTCCTCTGAAATTCCAAAAATGCAGCATGTAAAAACAATACCCTTAATGAAGTAACGCCATACACTTGAATCACTTTAAAATGGATATGGAGAAAAGAAAACCTCATACTGCTGCCCCACCTTTCAGGATCCCAACTTTTTGAAAGTGACATGCTCAGCTGCTGACCCCATTCAACGTACAGAAGGAAACATGAGAGGCTCAGGCTTTCTTTCAGCTGGGTTGAGATGTGACAAAATACCACTTGACTACTACAAAGAACCAGCAAAATATTAGGATGAAGAAGGCCTCTCGGGAGTAAAAGAGATCACATAAAATCCTGGGGTGCCATCTGGAACTTAACCCAAGGGACATATGAGGACATTAGGCCGTCGTTAGTTATTCTGTAGGAACCATGATTGTGGATTGGGACAAGTGATACTAGGGTTACGGAACTACAAGTTTTAGAAGGGACATATGGAGACATTAGGCCATCATTAGTCATTCTGTAGGAACCATGATTGTGGATTGAGACAAGTGATACTAGGGTTACGGTACTATGTATTTTAGAAGGGACATATGGAGACATTAGGCCATCGTTAGTCATTCTGTAGGAAACATGATTGTGGATTGAGACAAGTGATACTAGGGTTACGGTACTACATGTTTTAGAAGGGACATATGGAGACATTAGGCCATTGTTAGTCATTCTGTAGGAACCATGATTGTGGATTGGGACAAGTGATACTAGGGTTACGGTGCTACATGTTTTAGAAGGGACATATGGAGACATTAGGCCATTGTTAGTCATTCTGTAGGAACCATGATTGTGGATTGGGACAAGTGATACTAGGGTTACGGTACTACATGTTTTAGAAGGGACATATGGAGACATTAGCCATCGTTAGTCATTTTGTAGGAACCATAATTGTGGATTGGAACAGGTCATAGTAGGGTTACAGAACTACAAGTTTTAGATTGCAGAATCCATTCTTAGCTGCAAGACTAATAGTGAACAAAGGCAGATTTGTGACTCGCCTCCATCTGTCAGTGATTCACTAATACTCTGCTGGGAGTCAGAATACTTGTCTCCTTATCTCGTCAGACAATGTGCGATACACATCTTGTATATATCATATTGTGTTGGAAATTTCATACATAACTGTAGCACTTGTCAATTCTCGCTCTTATCTGTGCTGTGCATTTTTAGCTTTCCATACAGATGTGTTGCAGTAAAATCTATTCTATTCTATGTCTCATGCTTCCTCCCCCTCTATGTGACTCACTGCTATTTTTTCTGCTCTTTCTGAGTAATTTTCAGCTCGCTCTCCTTTACCCTTCATCCACCATGTCTCTCTCTCTCTCGTTCATTACCTGTCTCTTCCTACAGCCACTATTTCCTGTCCATACGTCTCAATTCGCATTTTCGATATGTATATTTAAAAACCCATATCCGTCCTGTACACCATTTTCTGCTAGTCTACATATATCTCTCCTTCCATTTTATGCATTACAACACACATCTTAATTCTTCGCCTCTCACACACGCACATACCGTTGGAATAGATCACCATGCATTCAGAAGACGTAGAAAACCAGAGAAATCTGGTAATTACATACCTTCGAAATCGGATATAATACCTTCCAGGTGCGCATTTACTGTAGGATCCGACATTTCTTGGGATCGTCCACAATTCCACGATCTGCCTGGATCCCAGCAGTGATTTGTTTCCCCCCTCTAAACAACAAATCCCAAATTTGGAAAAAATGGGCTCACATCAGAAGCTGCCGCCAAGAAAGGGGGAAGGAGGAGAGGGAGGGGGAAGGATTCTCCTGTTATGACTGCAATTGTAAACTTTTTCCCTTTAATACGTGTGGGGTTTTGTCTCTCACTCTCTCCCTAACTTGAAGCTGAGGACAGAACACAGCCCCTAAAGGCTGATTTGAATCAATGGTGCAAAGGCAGCCTCAAACTCCACCCATGTCACACACACAGACACACTCACACACTCACACTGCTGCACATCTCACATTCCCTAGGCTTCCCAGCTCCACCGAGGTGGCTTGTGGCAACGGCTAGTAACCCTTTACAACCCACAATTTTCATATTTCATTCCTGATTCCTGGAATAACTTCCCGGTTCTCTTGTATTTAGAGGAAATTAATATTTTTTTATCTATTTTTTCTAAATGCGAGTGCACGTCCCAGCATGTGGATGAATTTGTCATTTCACTTTTTGGACTTTAATCTATTGTATATACTGAAAACTTCCTTGCTAAGTAAAAACAACATCTAATACAACTTGATAAATAACAAACTCATCTGTGCGCCATCTGTATATTTTCTGACTGTATGATCTTTTTGCAGCTCTTTTCATAGGGTGAATATTACAAAATCCTATTTATTTATTTTATCACCAAATTTTGGTAGTTTGTCACTCCCCATGATTAGTTATCTTCTTTCCCCTGACAACATTTCCACTGCTGTCATTAATGTTTTTGCTAAATTCCATTTCCTTCCATAATTCCACAGGTTGTAACTTTCCCAGTATCTCTTTTTGATTCCTCAGCATCGAAAAGCGGGTAGTTCAGCAGTTGAGGGGTTACAGTGATGGCGTCACCATATCCTGGAGCTGGATTGATAGGCAGCAGGAACTCCCGAAATATCAAGAAAGAGGAAAGGCCAGCTGTCAACAGGAAGCCAGCCACACACAGGGGGGTACTGGCTTTGACATATGTTCACTGGGCCAGTTTTTGTGGGTGGTAAACTTGCCAGGCGCATATTGTGACAGCAGCATTGTCTCCTTCCCTGTAGGCTCCTTAGAACTCTACCTAAGTCTGCTTGCATGCTACTGTTTTTGTGCTGACTGTGATGAAGAACATGTTGGCACACTTTCACAGGGAGTTAATTATCAGCAGTGGGCAGACCATTTGTTTATAATGCAAACCCACAGTGTTAAGTAAGATGAAAAGTTGCAAAAAGAAATGCAGTTGTGCTCAAAACTTTACATACCCCAGCAGAATTTTTGCTTTCTTAGCCTTTTTTTCAGAGAATATGAATGATAACACCAAAACTTTTTCTCCACTCTTGGTTAATGGTTGGATGAAGCCATTTATTTTCAAACTACTGTGTTTTCTCTTTTTAAATCATAATGACAACCCAAAACATCCAAATGACCCTGATCAAAAGTTCACATACCCTGGTGATTTTGGCCTGATAACATGCACAGAAGTTGACACAAATGGGTTTGAATGGCTACTAAAGGTAACATCATCACCTGTGACCTGATTGTTTGTAATCAGTGTGTGTGCATACAAGCTGAGTTTCTGGGATCCAGACAGACTCTTGCATCTTTCATCCAGCCACTTACGTTTCTGGATTGTGAATAATGGGGAAAGCAAGAGAATTGTCAATGGATCTACAGGAAAAGGTAGTTGAACTGTATAAAACAGGAGAGGGATACAAAAAGATATCCAAGGAATTGATAATGCCAGTCAGCAGCACTCAAACTGTGATTAACAAATAGAAAATAAGGGACTCTGTAAAAACAAACCACGGTCAGGTAGACCAATAGAAATGTCGTCCACAATTGCCAGGAAAATTGTTCGGTATGCAAAGAAAAACTCACAAATAACATCAGCTGAAATACTGGACTCTCTGAAAACTAGCGGTGTGGCTGTTTCAAGATGCACAATAAGAAGCACTTGAAGAAAAATGGGCTGCATGGTTGAGTCGCCAGAAGAAAGCCATTACTGTGCAAATGCCACAAAGTATCCAGCCTACAATACGCAAAACAGCACAGAGGCAAGCTTCAAAACTTCTGAAACAAGGTAATTTGGAGTGATGAGACCAAAATTGAACTTTTTGGCTACAACCATAAACGTTACAACACCATTCCTACTGTAAAGCACGGAAGTGGATCACTAATGTTTTGGGGATGTGTGAGCTACGAAGGCACAGGAAACTTGGTCAAAGTTGAATGAATGATGAATGTAGCATGTTATCAGCAAATATTGAAGTCAAATTTGCAATTATCAGCGCGGAAGCTGCGCATGGGACATACTTGGACGTTCCAACATGACAATGATCCAAAACTCAAGGCCAAGCCGGCGAGTCATAGTCGTTGGCTACAGCAGAACAAAGTGAAGGTTCTGGAGTGCCCATCTCAGTCTCCTGACTTCAATATCATAGAGCCACTGTGGGGAGATCTCATGCATGCAGTTCTTGCTAGACAGCCCAGGAATTTACAGGAACTGGGAGGCTTTCTGCCAAGAAGAGTGGGAAGCTTTACTATCTGAGAAAATAAAGAACTTCATCCGCAACTACCACAAAAGACTTCAAGCTGTCATTGATGTTAGAGGGGGCAATACATTGTATTAATAAATGGGGTATGTGAACTTTTGATCAGGGTCATTTGGGTGTTTTGGGTTGTCATTATAATTTAAAAAGAGAAAACACTGTAGTTTGACAATAAATGGCTTCACCCAACCACTAACCATGGGCGGACAAACCGCTGGTTCAACCGGTGCAGCTGCTGGGGTCCCCTGCAGGGCAGCTATTAATGAGGGCAATCTGGCCATTATATCCAGCCCCGAGGCTCCAGGGGGCCCCTGGCCAGATTGCCCTCATGTGCGGCGAGCAGGGAGCAATCCCTGCAGCTCCGCTGCCTGCAAGAGAAAATGGCAGCGGAACGGAGCTGCAGGGAATGCACCCATCCTGCTTCCTGCCCGCACTTCCTGTCTCATACATCACCCTTCAGCGCCGTGGCTGTGCGAGACAGGAAGCTGCCGGTGATGGCGCAGCTTAAGGATACCGTGCGCAGAGGTGAGGTGTGTGTGTGTATGCAGAGAGATGAATAGTGCTATGTGTGTCTGTGTGTTTATGCAGAGAGGTGAATAGTGCTGTGTGTGTCTGTGTGTGTAGGTGGAGGAGAGGGCAATGATGGGGGTGATGGGGCAGAAGGCAATGATTGGGTTGACAGGGCAATGATGGGGCAGAAGGCAATGATTGGGTTGACAGGAGGGCAATGATGGAGGTGATGGGGAGAAAGCAATGATGGGGTGGTGGGGAGGAGGAAATGATGAAGGTGGTGAATGAGCAATAATGGGGTGGTGGGGAGGAGGAAATGATGTAGGCGGTGTAATGGGCAATGAAGGGGGTGGTGGAGCAGAAGGCAATGATTGGGTTGACAGAGAGGGCAATGATGGGTGTGATGGGGAGAAAGCAATAATGGGGTTGGTGGAAAGGCAATAATAGGGGTGGTGGGAGGAGGAAATGATGGAGGCAGTGTAATGGGCAATGATGGGGTGGTGGGGCAGAAGGCAATGATTGGGTTGACAGAGAGGGCAATGATGGTGGAGAAAGCAATGATGAGGTGGTGGAAAGGGCAATAATGGGGGTGGTGGGGGAGGAGGAAATGATGGAAGTGGTGAATGGGCAATAATGGGGGTGGTGGGAGGAGGAAATGATGGAGGTGGTGCAATGGGCAATGATGGAGTGGTGGGGGAAAATACAATGATGGTGGTGGTGGAAAGGTCAATGATGGGGATGGTGGGGAAGGAGGAAATGATGAAGGTCGTGGAATGGGTAATGATGGGGGAGAAGACAATGATGGCAGTGGAAAGGACAATGATGGGGTGGTGGGGAGGAGGCAATGATGGAGGTGGTGGAGTAGGTAATGAAGGGGGTGGTGGGGAGGATGAAATGATGGAGGTTGTGGAATGGGTAATGATGGGGGTGGTGGGGGAGAAGACAATGATGATGGCAGTGGATAGGACAATGATGGGGTAGTGGGGAGGAGGCAATGATGGAGGTGGTGGAGTGGGCAATAATGGGGTGGTGAGGAGAAAGCAATGATGGAGGTGGTGAAGAGGGCAATCATGAGTGAGGGTGGGGGAGAGGGCAATAATAGGATGCGGGGAGAGGAGGACAATGTTGGGGAATGGGAAAGGAGGAAGGGGGATTTATAATGGATTTAGGAACAGGGGGAAGTGGAGGAAGACATTATTATCGATCATTATGTCTAGCACAGTCCCCTAATATAAAGTGTACTCACTTATTATGTATAGCACAGTCCCTTAGTATATAGTGTACTCAATTATGTATAGCACAGTCCCTTAGCGTATAGTGTACTCACTTATTATGTATAACACCATCCTTAGTTACATAGTTTCTTCTTTTGTTACGTACAGTATAACACTGTCCCTTATTACATACCATCCTCTCTAGTAATATATGGTGCCGTCCCTTATTATATAGCTTCCTCTGCTGTTATGTACAGTGCTGTCTCTTACATAGTGTATTCTTGTTATTTTTGTTATTCACAGCGCACTCTTTTATTACATAGTCCCCTCTCTTGTTAGATGTAAAATGACTACTGATGGAGGAGCTGATGACCAGACAACCAGTCCATCAGCTCCTCCATTAGCTTTCCCATGCTCCATTAGCCATCATTGCATTATACAGCTAGCAAGACAGGACGGTATGTAATAAAAAATAGGGCTCTATAAAATCCAAAATGTAAGGGACGGCAATATACATAATTAAGGAGACTATGTAATGTAGTATATACATGTATGTGTGTGGCTATATATATATATATATATATATATATATATATATATATATATATATTGCTCAAAAAATAAAGGGAACACTAAAATCCCACATCCTAGATATCACTGAATGAAATATTCCAGTTGTAGATCTTTGTTCATTACATAGTGGAATGTGTTGAGAACAATAAAACCTGAAAATGATCAACATAAATCACAACTTATATCCCACGGAGGTCTGCAGTTGGTATGATGCACAAAATCAAAGTGAAAAATGAAGTTACAGGCTGATCCAACTTCAGTGGAAATGCCTCAAGACAAGGAAATGATGATCAGTAGTGTGTGTGGCCTCCATGTGCCTGTATGATCTCCCTACAATGCCTGGGCTTGCTCCTGATGAGGTGGCAGATGGTCTCCTGAGGGATCTCCTCCAAGCAGTAGCGTAGCTACCAGGGGGGCAGAGGGTGCGGTCGCCCCGGGCCCCTTGCTCTGAGGGGGCCCACTCAGAGTTACTGCCACTGTTAACTATGCAGGTGTACGCAGCACGCCGATGTAGTTCTCTCCACTGTAGTGTGGGGAGACATAATCTCCCTGCACTATCACTGTCCGTTCTATAGCACACGCCCCCATTGCACCCTGTGTGTCTGCAGGAGAGACTTCACTGCACGAGAGACGTCACCACGCAGCACTTGCTTGAGGCTTCTTCTTTCCGCCGGAGAGGAGCAAAGACAAGGTGGTGCTGTGAGTATTTAGAACTTGGGCTGCTTCGTGCAGGGGGGGTTGTGTCTGTGTAGTGAGGAGGGGGCAGGACGCTGCTCCCCTCCTTACAAGTCCTGGATTGTATATTTTCTTGTATTTGTGGTCTTGTATCTGAGGCACAGTAGATTTTATGGCGCTAGTCTACTTGAACATTTAAACATATCAAAAGGTGTCTCTGCCAATGCAAATCAGCTGCCATAAATCTCATTATGCCTCAGATAGAGCCACTGACATAAATAGTAACTATCATGCACTGCCCTGATAGAAGTCACCCCAGCTGCAGGACAGCACAAACAAGAATGTGTCTTTCCCTGTATATATATATATATACTGCTGTATGTGCATATATATATATATATATATATATATATATATATATACACATATATATATATATATATATATATATATATATATATATATACATATGTAAAAATATATAGTAGCAAAAATATAAGGCAGTGCACCATTGACAAAATTAAAAAATAGTGTTTTAGTAGCCCATTGGGGCTCAGCCACATGTCGGTTCTACTGAGAACCTTTATCCAGGAGAACCAAAATTCTGTTTTTTCATTTTTTTTGCTGCTACATTGAAGATCGGTAAATGCCTGGAATGTTTGGGTTTGGCAGCTGCGTATTACCCACTGTTTGCTAGTGCTGCTTTCAAATCTCCCTCTCTCTCTCTCTCTCCAGATACACACTCTGTGACTTGGTCCTGTAGCCGGGGAGAGGGTCCTATAATATCATATTGTAAATCCAGGGTGGCAAGCATGAAAACCCAAATATACGGTATAACTTTTTATTAAAAAAAATAATCCCCACAAAGTTGAGGATGAATATATATGATAAAGAGCCAAATAGAAGAAAATACAAACAGCCAGTAGGTGCGTATAGATGATGACATATAGACCCCTGAACATATACTCAGTCTGGCCAACTAGACCCCCCAAATGCAGAAAAGGGAATAAAAGAGAAGACCTACCTGGGAGTGCACTTTCTTCTTTACATGAGTAATATTTTACCTCCCTCTCTTCTAATTCCCTCTTTCTTTCTGGTCCCCTCTTTGGGGTCTTGCCCAGACAATAGTATTTCTTTTAGGGTTACCTGGGTAAATTAAGGGAGCTATTCACATACGCTGGCCTCTATATACACCCACTGGCTGTTTCTGTTTTCTTCTATTTAGCCCTTTGTTATATATATCAGCACTGTGCAAGATGTAGTCCACAAACAGGGACCGACAGAGACCAGAATCAAAGGCATGGGAGCTACAGTGGGGGCCATTATACAGTGTTAGAGCTAATTCGGGGGTCATTATACAGCGGATGAGCTAATGCGGGAGCCAGTATACAGCATGAGAGCTAATGCAGGGGTCATTATACAGTATGGGAGCTAATGTGGGGCCAGTATACAGCATGATAGCTATTTTTGGGAGCAATCATACAGTGTTAGGGCTAATTCGGAGGCCATTATACAGCATGGGAGCTAATGCGGAAGCCATTATACAGTACAGTTTAAAGGCTACTGTGGGGGCCATCATACGGTATGGGGGCCTATATACAGTGTGGGTGTTACTGTGGGGTCTGTCAAACTGGGGTTTACATACAGTGTGGGAGCTACTGTGGGGGGACAAAAGAGACATTCTACTATGTAAAGGTCCCAATGGTGGCATTATTATGTGAGACAGTATGAGGAGCATTGCTTTTGTATCACACAGCAGGTGCAATAGTAGGGACACATGTGACAGAAGTGGCTCAGTATTGGGTTGAGTACTTTGTGCAGGTTGGAGATAGATGGGTACTGGGCTGGAAATGTGTGAGAAGTCAAATGTGTCTTTGTTGTAATCTCTGCAGAGGAGTCCTGGCTGGAATAAGTTGGCATGTCGGTCTGAGTAAGGTGTAAAAGTGAACGATTATCAAAAAGAACGTCACCTGTAAGTTATTGTCTGTATTGTAAACTCTTGTATATTCTGCAACACTGGTATCTGCAATTATGAGATCATCATATGACGGTATTATCAGTATTGTTTTTTGTGTAGAGATTTTTTTCAGTTACAGCACTGTTATGTGCTGAGGTTCTCCTATACCCACAAATAGAGTGCGCCACCTCAGTTGCAATCAGGGCTATTGGTTAGGGGCCCACTCAGATTTTTCGCCCCCCTTGAGCTGAACCCCTAGCTACGCCTCTGCCTCCAAGACCTGGACTAAAGCATCCGCCAACTACATTTATAAGATTATCTCAGCATGGGAACATTTGTTTTAATTACATCCAATCGTGGAAGCTATTTTTATTCCAAGATCTAGTAAATAAAATTATTTTGTTAATGAGAGAACCCCTTTAAAGAGGTTGTCATTATTGTACAACTGATTAATCAATTCAGGCCCCCAATTAAAATAAAAACAATGCATACTTACCTCCTACAGTGGCATTTTTCCAGCGATGTCCACTCTGCTATTGCTGGAGAATGACGTGACTTGTGTCACATGCTGCAGCCAATGCTAATCAGCTTCAGGCTTTACTAGTTTGTAAGAGCGGCTGTCCGCACTCACAGGACATTGATGAGCAGCATACTAAAAAGTGTCCAGTTACTGTATTTGATGCAGCCGCACATGAGACTAGTCATCTCACTTTCCAAGAACAGCAGCATTGCAGGAGGTGAGTATGCACTGTTTATATTCTAATTGGGGTCTTGAATTGTAAGATGTAGGGGTGTACATTGTAATTATGGGGCAAATAGCACAAATCCTCATTTGGCACCCTATCCAAAAAAATGTTAGTTGAAGAAGGTGGGATCACAGAGCAAAGGCATAGTCACAGAAAGGTGTATCTCCCACCTTTTCCAAACAGACATAGGGACATGTATTGCAGCACTTGAAAAGTCATTTTTCTCTTATTGAAGGTGCTTGGTATTCTGACCCACTATGTTACCACCTTCATGGCCTCTGTAACGTGGGCCAGGGTGGTAGCCGTACCGAGGGATTGCTGCTCCTTCCTAATCACACCCCGATGCTCCGCTACAGAAATGTCCATTTTGTGACGTGCTGTGTGTGTCACGTATTTCACCCACCTGTGGGTCATTTTCAATAAAACTTCTCGTGCATCTTCATAACAGTTACAGTCCATCCATTTTCCCAATACATGAGTAATCCATCTCCTGCGTTTTCCCTGGTCTGCTCCCTCAGCTTTTCTTCCTGCACCATGGCTCCCAGGCCCGCAGCTTCCTGAACCATCCAGCTAGCTGATACTGAGTGCTTCCCGTCCACTTTCCCCATCTTGGGTGAAAATTCAGGTTGCCTCCGCAATTCCTGTTCGGACCGTGTCCCGGACGTCACGGGAGGTAACCCACAGACTAGCCACTGATTCTTCCAGGCTGCCTCGCTCTCTTAGGCTACTTTCACATTTGCGTTAGAATCCGCAGCGTATCATCCGCAAACGCATGCAAACGTCTGATAACGCAGCGTTTTTTATCCGCATCAGCTTACGCATGATGGTAAAAAAACCGCAGCATTTGCATGCGTTTTTACATGTGTTTGCGGTTTTTATGCGCATGCGTTTGATATTTCCAGGAGGTTGTGTCTTTAATGGGCATGCGCAGTCCGAAGTACGCAAGCGCATCAAACGCATGCGTACGCAAAGACATGTGTACGCATGCGTTCCCATAGATAGTAATGCATTTTTTTGCCGCATTCCTTGCGCCAACAACCGCATACGTTTCTAGGCGGCAAATTGACGCCTCTAAAATTATTACATGTTGCGTTTACCGCGCCAAACCGCAGACGACGAAACGATGCATGCGTCGTCAAACGCGGCAAAATGCAACCTCTTGCGTCCCTAATGTTAAATATAGGAAAACACAACGCATGAGGATAATTGCGGAAGAAACGCTGCGGACACAACCGCAAATGTGAAACCGGCCTTAACTCTACACTGTTGCTCTGTTCAGCTTTCTGTCACGACTCCTAGAACAATTCTCCTCACACAGCTTTAGCTCCTCCCACTACCTGAAAATTACCTCAGAAAAGCACTCTCCCTGCCACTACACTGGCTCCGCCCCCTTTCTCAACTGTCACAACTCTGACTGAAACCAGTTCTCAACACAATCTAATCTCCTCTACAGTGCCCCCCTTAACACTAACCCACAACTACACTGCCATAACCCTTACTAATGCTGACCTACCACTGCCACTGACTGTCCCTATTCCTGTCCCTAACACGCAGATATCAGAACAGTGTCAGCCATTATCATATTAAACAGTGTCAACTATCATACACTACACAGGGCACACAGCAAACACAAAACATACCCAGTTTCATTAGGTAGGCGTGCACAGGAATGCAGGGCTCAAACCAGCCACCTGCACACCCCCTTACACCTCCATAAAGTATGATGCCAACAAAAATGACCCCCAAACGCAGTATGATACTGCCACAGTGAATTCCTCCACATTATCCCTTACATGCAGAATATGATGTCCCACAGAACCTCCAATACAGTTCTGTCCCCATAGTTCCTCCACATACATTGAGGCCCAAGTGACCTCAATACAGTATGATAGCCCCCACAGTCCCACAACACAGTTTGATGGCCCCTACAGCCCTCCACACAGTATGAGACCCCCACAGCACTCTACACAGTAAAATGACCACCACACAGCCCTCCATACAGTGTAATAGCCCCCACATAGCGCTCCGCACAGTATAATGGCTCCAAAACAGTATAATGACCCCTTAAACAGTATAATGGTCCCCACACAGCCCTTCACATGGTATAATGGCCGCCAAACAGCCCATTACACAGTATAATGGCCACCACATAGCCATCCACACAGAAGAATGGCCCTACACAGTAAAATGCCCCCCTCAAATAGTATAATAGGCCTCACACAGCCATCCACAAGACATAATGGCCTACACACAGTATAATGGGCCTACCCAGTCCTCCACACAGTATAATGGCCCCCACAGTCCTTTCAGTCCCCCACACAGTATAATGGTCATCTACAGTTCCATGTTTTTCAATATATCTGAAATAAGGCATGCAACACAAAAACGCCAGGCATATGCCAGAAGGACAATTGATCTGATCTTTAGTCTAACATAGTGACACGACAAGTTACCTCTCTTTCCAGGAACAGCAGTGCCAACATCTCTCGAACAGCACTGCTGCATTGGTTGAGTATCCATTTTTTATTCTAATTGGGGTCCTGAATTGATTAATCTGAGAATGGGCATACGTAAAAATCATGGGCCTCCCTAGCAAGAATTCTAATTGGGCTATCCATCCCTCCGCTAAAGAAAATATTTGGCTTATGTTGAGAGATTTGCATATAACCTGATGTTAATATACAGTTCTGAAATCTATGTGAGGTACAAAATGACTCAATCATGCTTTTGTAACAATAACATGAAGTTTCTTGGTGGATTTTACATTGTTTTGAAGGCTGCAGATATCTATCCATTTGCAGACATAGTGGTCATTTTTATTTTCTCATATACATATTATTCACCTTGTGGTTATTGGTTTTATGCTGTGACAGTTTAAGTCAGGAAATATGATTGTAGATCAGAAAGCTTGTTTCATAAACCATAGAGCTTACATCGTACGGAGAGCTTACAGATAACAAGTAAAGAGAATGAAGAGAAAGGGTTTGAATTTGTGTGAAGAACATGTTAAGTATAATCAGGAAAATGTTTGAGAAGATATGTACCTGCTATCTATGGTATATAACTCTCCCCAAGATAGTGTTCACTAAAAAGTTTATTTTGAACTGGTGGTCTCCCTCTTGAACTGTCAAACATCCATTTATATGGATACACCTAAATAAAATGGGAATGGTTGGTGATATCAACTTCCTGTTTGTGGCACATTAGTTTATGGGAGGGGGAAAACTTTTCAAGATGGGTGGTGACCATAATGGCCATTTTAAAGTCAGCCATTTTGGATCCCACCCTGTAGTTTCAGACATGCAGTTTTTGATGTCATTCTTTAGCCACAACCAGGAGCGGATGCAGAAAAGAGGAGAATATAGAGGAAACACTGATAACAGTGATTATAATCTCTTCTTCCGGATCCACTTCCCAGGCTTCATGCTATCAGCTGAATGGGAAATCTTGTCCTCTTCCTAGATACTCACTATATTAGAAAAGATTATATTACCTAAATTATGTTTTTTATGATAACTATGAAGCAGCATAACAAGCTGTTTTTGCATAATGACATATTCATAGTTATTAGTGATGAGTGAACATGCTGAGATAAGGCGTTATCTGAGCACGCACGTGTGCTAACCGAGTGTCTTCGGTGTGCTCGAAAAATATGTTTGAGTCTTCGCATCTGCATGTCTCGCGGTTGTTCGACAGCCGTAACACATTCAAGAATTGCCTCTTTGTTAGGTAATCTCCACATGTGTTGCGGCTGTTGAACAGCCACAAGGCATGCAACCGCGGGGACTCGAACATATTATTCGAGCATGCCAAATTCAATCGGTTAGCACCCGAGTATGCTCGGATAACACCTTACCCGAGCACGTTCGCTCATCACTAATAGTTATGTCAAACAGAAATGGTTTGTTCAGACCTTTTGATTGCCTATTCTCAGGACTTTTAGGATTTTAGATTAGTATCAGTGGGAGTCTGACACCCGTCACCCTCAGCTGATACTTTGAGTAGCTGCCAATAGAAGGTCACAATGTACATTTTGATTCAGATGTCAATATTTTTGATCAGTATTTAATCAGTATTTTTAAACCAAAACCTGGAGTGTTTCTAAAACACAGAACAGGCATCAATCTTTCCATTACGTTTTTTCTCTCTGCAGGTTCCCCTCCTGATTTTAGCTTACAGTCACTGATGGAAAACATTAACCATAATAATGATGTGGAACACCACAGGTCTATGCACTGTGAACATCTGTGAGCCTGAGAAATCATCAGAGCAGTGGGTTTGCTGTGTTTCAGACCCTCACTGATCTGATACTGATGGCCTATCTTAGGTCCTCCACTCACATTAGATAGTAGTCGGCCAACTTCTATCTCCCCAGACTCCTCAGGAGCGCTCAGCGCTATAGCAGCCACATATCTGCCAAAGAACAAATAGATCTGTAATCTAACAAGCCGGATCCTTCTCTTTCCCGACAACATCTGTCAGGGAGAGTTGGGAGGTTACCAGACACATGAGACTGTTAGTAAATCCGACCAACATCGACAAGTTTAGCTGATTTCAGTCTAATCAGTGTGGTGGAACTTAAAATTGAGTCATCAACATCTTAGTCCTGGACAACACTGGGTTCACATGCAACGGTCAGCCCGGTAGAGCTGAAGTCCTCTCACTATATTCGTGCATGATCACTTAATCTTACAGGGAAACAGGTGTTGCACCTACAAAACCGTAATCCGTGATTGTAATAGCCTTGCGGGAATTATGGAAGGAATGTAATTATGCACCGTAATTATGCAAGGAAGCAGTGGAAAGACTGCAGCAGAACACAGCATGACCACTCCGATGAACGCAGCCTTAAATGGGTTGTCCAGTCCAAACTGATAAGTCTGCAGTTACTCTGTGTGACTGCATACTTAAGTATCCCCCCCAGCCTGATTTGCCTGTTTCAGACCAGGGACCGGAGGGTATGTGTGAGTTATACATACCCCCAGCCAGTGGGCCCTGCCTCGCCACCCTTCATGGGCATAATAGTCTGATTAATCTGGCATGTTCCATAGCTCCATGTTCGTATAAAACATCTTTATGGGGTATACAAATCAGTTATGCCAGAATGGTCACATTAGTTGCAGTCTAAGAAATGCAACCAGTACCAGTGCCCAGAACAAGTCGGCCTTGGTGTTTATTTTGAGACATAACTGCACATGTGACCACATGTCAATCAATGGGAGATCCTGTATACCCACCAATCAGACTGTAAAGCTTTCAAAAGCACCATTAGATACCAAGCTTCAGATGTTGGGTGATTAGTGACTCGGGACTCCACCGTCTCCGTGCATAGATACAAAGTATAGAAATGTCTGATATTTTAGTCAGTGTGTTGTTTTTCACCATCAGTGTGTCATCCATTTTTATTGTATGCAAAGAAAAAAGTTTCCAAACTATTCCTACCAATGAAACAGTAAAAATTGGACATCTCTCGGATGATACCTGGAGGACATCCAAGTGCTTTCTGCTTTTCCATGGACCCATTTATTTAACTGGGAGAGTTTGATCTTAAAACCTTAACAAAAACATTGATCTGCAAAAAGACAAACGTGAACCACCCCATAGAGAATAATGGGAACTTATGTGAAAAATGCAATAAAGAGGATCAGTTTGATTTTGTCATTTTCTATACACTTCTAACATCTAATTTGTGATAAAGATCTATCTTCGATAGTGATGGACTAGTGTATCTTGGGTCCACCAGATAAAATGATTCTATTCTGTAGCTATACAAAACACATTTTATTATCATTCCTCACAGGCCATAACATTTGGGAATTGACAACGTTGTCCGGCTCCTATGATCTTTGCACCCACAGCTTGCCAAGTTATAAAATAACAAAAAGGAGATAACAAGGCTGTCTGGCTCAGTTCATTAACTAAACCCGGCTATGTCTTAGTTGTGGCTGATACTGGGACAGAGAAGGGGGCTGGTTTTGTTAAAAAACTGAATGAGACAACTCCTTCATTATATCACCGACATACAGGCATGGGGAGAAGTTCTGACCAATCTCAGAATTTGGTTGATATAAAGAAAAGTATATCTTAAATTTAATTGATTTACCTTTGCAAACTGCTCAAGAATTTGTTTGGAGAGCGCCTTTATCACCATGAGACCTATACTTCAATTTGTTAATTTTTTTTATATAAATGGGAGCTCCATTTTCTTATTAAATAGAGTTCCAAATCCTGTATAGACATAGAGTTATATATATAATTCTAACTATCGACAGCCATTAGGGTATGCTACAGGTCCAGATACATATTAGATAAAACCCTCCGATAATGTGTATGCTTAACAGTTGATGTGCAAAAATAAACTTCTCTCACAAAGAATAAAATTGCTCGGCTGAGCGTTCCTGTGTATGGTGGAGTCGGCAGCCATGTGTATAAAGTGTATGTGGGCCTGAATACTTTTAGACTCAATAGTATTTTTTTTCTATATCTTCAAAGAGAAAATCCTTTGAAATATTTTCATCCAAAAAGGCGCTTTTGAAAGGCTGAAACAAGTTGATTGAGGATAATTTACATTTTATATTATTTGCTTTACTATGTCCCCCCTGTTGCTGCTGGAGTATGCTTTACACAGAGTTAGGCTACTTTCACACTGGCGTTAACTGCATTACGTCGCAATGCGTCGTTTTGCCGAAAAAACGCATCCTGCAAAAGTGCTTGCAGGATGCGTTTTTTCTGCATTGACTAACATTAGCGACGCATTTGCGACGCAATGACACACGTCGCAACCGTCGTGCGACGGTTGCGCCGTGCTGTGGCGGACCGTCAGGAGCAAAAAACGTTACATGTAACATTTTTTGCTCCCGACGGTCCGCTTTTTCCGACCGCGCATGCGCGGCCGGAACTCTGCCCCCACCTCCCCGCACTTCCCCGCACCTCACAATGGGGCAGCGGATGCGCTGGAAAAATGCATCCGCTGCCCCCGTTGTGCGGCGGAGACAATGCTAGCGTCGGGAACCTCGGCCCAACGCACCGCGACGGGCCGAGCCCGACGCTAGTGTGAAAGTAGCCTTAGTCTCCTTCCCCCTCTTGCAGCTGACAATGTATTCCATTTATACTTAAAGGAACCTCCTCAACTTCACTACATGTAAGTTGCACATGCTCTGCTCCTTCCCTATTAAGCAGGGCAGAAAGCTATTTCTAATGGCTGTTTTGCAGTGAAAAGAGGATCACTATGCAGACACAAGGTTGTGGGGAGAATGACTGAGCATGTGGGACCACCAGCACATAGCTTGTTATATTACCCTGCACATTGCATTACATTGCATTACACTTAAACACCATGTGGTACCATATTGTGGGTCAACCCCTTTAACATATCTGAATGCTAAAAACAACACATGCAAACCAGACAGACCAAGGATTGTAAAGAATGCCAGTAATATTAGTAATGCTACTAATTCTATATTTTTCTGAGAATTAGGAACAAAAGTGAAAGGGGACATTTTTTATTTAGAAAATATTTAGCTTCTTTGGGAAGTACTGGCACAGAACTAGAAGTAAATCTGCTAATTAAAGAAATGTGCACGCTTAAGATAGTAAAATGGTTGTCCAGTCTTCTGATGAAAGTCTGCAGTTACTCTATGAGACTGCAGAGTTCTGATTCGTTACTACGCTAGCTGTCAGGATTCTTCAGTACTGCCGGGGAGAGCGGTAGGCGATTTACATACTCCTGGCCACTTTCCGACTAGATGTGCTTGGCCTCGTTCAATTCACTGTTATTGAGCAAGGCCGAGCTCGGCTAGTTGGCATGTGACAGTACACAAATCACATATTTGCTATCAAGTGAATTAAAAGATTGGACAACCCCTTTAATGTACTATTCTAGTATAGGTCACCAATATCCGTCTGGCATCCCCATTGATTAGCTGCTTTCAGCTCCCAGGGTGGCAGGATATGAATAGTGATATAGCCAAAGAGCCCATTCACTGTGTAATGGCTGTCTCTTATACTGCGGCTCAGCTACTATTCACATCCATGAGCACTTTACAGTGAATGGAGCTGAACTCTTCAGTTTAGCTCACTGTTTACATCCAGAGCTGAGAACAACAATTCAATGGTGGTGCTGGGAATCTGATATTGATGACCTATCCAGGTCATCAATATAGTAAGCCCAGAAGACCCCTATAATACACTAGAGCAGTGTTCCTCAACCTTTATTACCTTGAGAGCCACATTCAGGTCTGAGAAAGGGTCGCGAGCCACATCCAGAGCCCTTCCCCGCATAGTGAATTTCAGCTCCTCTTGTGTCCTTCACAGTAGTGACACAGAGAGCTCACATGATCGGTGTGACAGCAGAAGGTCCCCACAGAAATAACACCTTACTTACCTCCATTGGGTATTTTCACATTTCACAAGTACTCCCACAATGCCAGCATATCGAGCTTCAATCACCTCTTCTATCTCACAGTATCATCTTATCTCCAGTTTAGCACTTATCTCTCCAATCCCAAGGCCAGTATATGCGTATTCAGATCTGCTCTTCTAGGTGGGCTACTCACAAAAGCCACCATCTGGAGACCTGCTCATCATTGTTGTTTATGGGTTTATGAGGAATCGCTCCTGTCAAACCAATCTAATCAGTTTTTATGAAGAGGTAAGTTATAGACTGGATCAAGGTAAGCCATTGGCGTTTGATACCGTGCCACACAAGAGGTTGGTACACAAAATGAGAATGCTGGGTCTGGGGGAAAATGTGTGTAAATGGGTTAGTAACTGGCTTAGTGATAGAAAGCAGAGGGTGGTTATAAACGGTATATTCTCTAATTGGGTCGCTATGACCAGTGGGGTACCGCAGACGTCAGTGTTGGGACCTATTCTCTTCAACATATTCATTAATGATCTGGTAGAAGGTTTACACAGTAAAATATCGATATTTGCACATGATACAAAACTATGTAAAGCAGTCAATACAAGAGAAGATAGTATTCTGCTACAGATGGATCTGGATAAGTTGGAAACTTGGGCCGAAAGGTGGCAAATGATAAATATAAGGTTATACACATGGGAAGAAGGAATCAATATCACCATTACACACTGAAACAAGAAACCACTGGGTAAATCTGACAGGGAGAAGGACTTGGGGATCCTAGTTAATGATAAACTTACCTGGAGCAGCCAGTGCCAGGCAGTCAAGTCAAACAGGATTGTGGGGTGCATTAAAAGAGGTCTGGATACACATGATGAGAGCATTATACTGCCTCTGTACAAATCCCTGGTTAGACCGCACATAGAGTACTGTGTCCAGTTTTGGGCACCGGTGCTCAGAAAGGATATAATGGAACTAGAGCAAGTACAAAGGAGGGCAACAAAATTAATAAAGGGGATGGGGGAACTACAATACCCAGAGAGATTAGCAAAATTAGGATTATTTAGTCTATTAGTCTAAAAAAAAGACGACTGATGGGCGATCTAATAACCATGTATAAGTATATAAGGGGACAGTACAAATATCTCGCTGAGGATCTGTTTATACCAAGGAAGGTGACGGGCACAAGGGGGCATTCTCTGCGTCTGGAGGAGAGAAGGTTTTTCCACCAACATAGAAGAGGATTCTTTACTGTTAGGGCAGTGAGAATCTGGAATTCCTTGCCTGAGGAGGTGGTGATGGCGAACTCAGTCGAGGGGTTCAAGAGAGGCTTGGATGTCTTCCTGGAGCGTAACAATATTGTATCTTACAGTGATTAGGATTAGTGATGAGCGAATATACTCAGTACTCGAGATTTCCCGAGCACGCTCGAGTGTCCTTCCAGTATTGGTAAGTACTCAGAGATTTAGTTTTCATCACCGCAGCTGAATGATTTACAGCTATTAGCCAGGCTAAGTACATGTGGGGGTTGCCTGGTTGCTAGGGAATCCCCACAAAGATCCTAATTAGTGATGAGCGAATATACTCGGTACTCGAGATTTCCCGAGCATGCTCGAGTGTCCTTCCAGTATTGGTAAGTAGTCGGAGATTTAGTTTTCAGCATCGCAGCTGAATGATTTACATCTGTTAGCCAGCTTGATTACATGTGGGGATTCCCTAGCAACCAGGCAACCCTCATAAGTAGTTATGCTGGCTAACAGATGTAAATCATTCAGCTGTGACACTGAAAACTAAATCTCCGACTACTTACCAATACTGGAAGGACACTCGAGCGTGCTCGAGAAATCTCGAGTACCAAGTATATTCGCTCATCACTAATTAGGATCTTTGGAAGGATGTAGATCAGGGGATTTATTCTGATGGAATATAGGTAGCATAGGACCAATTTTTTGAAGGCATGTGTGAAAGCAGTATAGCGTGAACATTCTGGGCCTCAGTTCAAATTACGGTATATTAATGGACCCCCTTATACTATCTGCAACTTACAATACTAGTATAATATCTCAATGCCTTTCCCATGAATTAATCACTGACCTGGGGTCTACAATTATGGAAATACTTTCTCGGTAAGCCTAGGTCGGGCGCTTGTAATATGATGCGTCAATCAGCTACTACAGACTATATACTGACAGGGGCTTCCATTGTAGTTCTATGTGTCATGTTCTATTCGTAATACTGCTTGAAAACATGAGTTTATGTTACTTTTAGACCTCAATTAGATGTCCGATTTTCACGTAAGCGTATTATATGTTGTTTTCATGGAAAATATCTATAACAGTGATATTATATGAGGCTATTCACATGTCCATGATTATTTGCGTCAGCAGAAAATCACAGAGACGTGTCCAATTTTGATCCGACCATCAGATCAAAATCAGCAATGCCAGTCTATGGGTTTGTGAAAAAAATCAGACTGCACTCCAATGACATCCAAGTGCAGTTCGATCTTCACGGACTGTCAGAAGAAGAGAAGCTGGAGAAACTTTTTTTTTCTCCACATACGAGAAAAACTGATGACACTTGGACCACACTCTTAACAAGCTCTGATCAAAGTTTGATCAAAATAATCAGTCTGTTTTTTTTGTACGTGAGAAAATTGGACATCTGAATGAGGCCTTAGGCTGCATTTTTCCTTATTGAAGTCATTAGAAGAAAGAACGATAGAATAACACAGAGGAGAGGGAAAGTTACAATTTCATTTTCAGCATGTGTGAATCAGGTTGTGAAGAATAGACTTTTTCTCTATACGATCTGAAAAAGTAAAAAAGGTCATTTATACCAATTCCCGATACAGTGATTTAGGTTTCTGAGAAATTAACTGGATTATCTCATGTTTTTCAATGGGTAAAATGTACAGTGCTTGCGAAAACAAGCAATTTTGCAATATAACTCTTCTTAAAAATCAGCTCTATTTTCAAGAACAGAGGGATTTTTAATGTTACTGTGTATAGCTAATTGCCAATGTTACAGGCCACCCTGGTCTCAGAGAAGCCGGATGCCAGTTGCAGCATATACTGCTAGCACCACTCTGTAGCCCAGATTGTTGGATCTAACCAGCCTCGGCCTTCCTGTGCTTCTGCCATGCTGCAGTGCTGCAGAGGCAATGCATCCTTTGCAAACATCAATCTGAATCTGGACAGATTGCTGGATCTCGTCAGCCTCGGCCGTCCTGTGCATCTGCCATGCTACAGAGGCAAAGGGTCCTCTACAAGCACCAATCTGAAGCTGCCCACATTGCTGGATCTCGTCAGCCTCGGCCTTTCTATGCTTCTGCCATGCTACAGAGGCAAAGCGTCCTCTACAAGCACCAATCTGAAGCTGGCCACATAGCTGGATCTCGTCAGCCTCGGCCTTTCTGTGCTTACGCCAGGCTGCAGAGGCAAAGCGTCCTCTCCAAGCACCAATCTGAAGCTGGCCACATTGCTGGATCTCGTCAGCCTCGGCCTTCCTGTGCATCTGCCATGCTACAGAGGCAAAGCGTCCTCTACAAGCACCAATCTGAAGCTGGCCACATTGCTGGATCTCGTCAGCCTCGGCCTTCCTGTGCATCTGCCATGCTACAGAGGCAAAGCGTCCTCTACAAGCACCAATCTGAAGCTGGCCACATTGCTGGATCTCGTCAGCCTCGGCCTTTCTATGCTTTTGCCATGCTACAGAGGCAAAGCGTCCTCTACAAGCACCAATCTGAAGCTGGCCACATTGCTGGATCTCGTCAGCCTCGGGATTTCTGTGCTTACACCAGGCTGCAGAGGCAAAGGGTCAACTGCAAGCACCAATCTGAAGCTGGCCACATTGCTGGATCTCATCAGCCTCAGCTATTCTGTGCTTCTGCCATGCTGCAGAGGCAAAGCGTCCTCTGCAAGCACCAATCTGAAGCTGGCCACATTGCTGGATCTCGTCAGCCTCGGCCTTCCTGTGCATCTGCCATGCTGCAGAGGCAAAGCGTCCTCTACAAGCACCAATCTGAAGCTGGCCACATTGCTGGATCTCGTCAGCCTCGGCCTTCCTGTGCATCTGCCATGCTACAGAGGCAAAGCGTCCTCTACAAGCACCAATCTGAAGCTGGCCACATTGCTGGATCTCGTCAGCCTCGGCCTTCCTGTGCATCTGCCATGCTGCAGAGGCAAAGCGTCCTCTACAAGCACCAATCTGAAGCTGGCCACGTTGCTGGATCTCGTCAGCCTCGGCCTTTCTATGCTTTTGCCATGCTACAGAGGCAAAGCGTCCTCTACAAGCACCAATCTGAAGCTGGCCACATTGCTGGATCTCGTCAGCCTCGGCCTTTCTATGCTTTTGCCATGCTACAGAGGCAAAGCGTCCTCTACAAGCACCAATCTGAAGCTGGCCACATTGCTGGCTCTCATCAGCCTCAGCCATTCTGTGCTTCTGCCATGCTGCAGAGGCAAAGCGTCCTCTGCAAGCACCAATCTGAAGCTGGCCATATTGCTGGATCTCATCAGCCTCAGCCATTCTGTGCTTCTGCCATGCTGCAGAGGCAAAGCGTCCTCTGCAAGCACCAATCTGAAGCTGGCCACATTGCTGGATCTCATCAGCCTCAACCTTCCTATGCTTCTGCCATGCTGCAGAGGCAAAGCGTCCTCTACACGCATCAATCTGAAGCTGGCCACATTGCTGGATCTCGTCAGCCTCGGCCTTTCTATGCTTTTGCCATGCTACAGAGGCAAAGCGTCCTCTACAAGCACCAATCTGAAGCTGGCCACATTGCTGGATCTCGTCAGCCTCGGGATTTCTGTGCTTACACCAGGCTGCAGAGGCAAAGGGTCAACTGCAAGCACCAATCTGAAGCTGGCCACATTGCTGGATCTCATCAGCCTCAGCTATTCTGTGCTTCTGCCATGCTGCAGAGGCAAAGCGTCCTCTGCAAGCACCAATCTGAAGCTGGCCACATTGCTGGATCTCGTCAGCCTCGGCCTTCCTGTGCATCTGCCATGCTGCAGAGGCAAAGCGTCTTCTACAAGCACCAATCTGAAGCTGGCCACATTGCTGGATCTCGTCAGCCTCGGCCTTCCTGTGCATCTGCCATGCTACAGAGGCAAAGCGTCCTCTACAAGCACCAATCTGAAGCTGGCCACATTGCTGGATCTCGTCAGCCTCGGCCTTCCTGTGCATCTGCCATGCTGCAGAGGCAAAGCGTCCTCTGCAAGCACCAATCTGAAGCTGGCCACATTGCTGGATCTCGTCAGCCTCGGCCTTCCTGTGCATCTGCCATGCTGCAGAGGCAAAGCGTCCTCTACAAGCACCAATCTGAAGCTGGCCACATTGCTGGATCTCGTCAGCCTCGGCCTTCCTGTGCATCTGCCATGCTACAGAGGCAAAGCGTCCTCTACAAGCACCAATCTGAAGCTGGCCACATTGCTGGATCTCGTCAGCCTCGGCCTTCCTGTGCATCTGCCATGCTACAGAGGCAAAGCGTCCTCTGCAAGCACCAATCTGAAGCTGGCCACATTGCTGGATCTCATCAGCCTCAACCTTCCTATGCTTCTGCCATGCTGCAGAGGCAAAGCGTCCTCTACACGCATCAATCTGAAGCTGGCCACATTGCTGGATCTCGTCAGCCTCGGCATTTCTGTTCTCACGCCATGCTACAGAGGCAAAGCTGCCTCTGTTAGCAGCATAGGAAAGTTTGTACCAGCTGAACAGCTATGGTCCACACTGTCAATATTCAGGAGCGCACGCCACCCCTGGCAGTAAGGATGCTGGAAGGTAGTGGTGAGGTATGCTCTTGAGAAAACCCCTTTAGCAAAAATAAGTAGTGAAGGAGTTTCTATTGCATCTTCTTGAGGTGGACTATGTTTCTAATGGATCACCCTACTGTTTATTGAGGGCTAGTACCACTTTAAGAAATTGTAACGTAATTTTAAGCCGGCTGTGTCTTCATTCAGGGAGATATTGAAGATATTACCAGCTGCTGGCTAAGGTATTTCCGTCTCTCTTTATGTCTCAAACAGACGAGCTGGAAAATACAGATCTTTTCTTCACATTATGTGAGCTGATATAGATGCTCTGTAATGCTCATTGTTCAAGGACATCTTTGTAGACAGGGTCTGAGGATGAGAATGGTGACGCTGTAGGTTATGATTGTGCAGCTCTATATACTACATAAATGACATACAATGTCCTATATCTATAATGACAAGACTATGCACCTATAATCTACCACCAATGAAAATGGATACATTTACATAAAGTCATAACATGATTTTTCTCGTCCATGTAGATTATTATTTTTCATGTGTCCTGAATGGACCATACATTGAATGTATGCTGTGGAACACAAACAAACATATACAAATGTGAATCAAGCCTTTCTGAATCCTCAAAAGAAATATTGCAATGCATATGTACGAACTAAACAAAAAAACCAAGATAACAGTAACATCAGGTGGCAGAAAATGATCTTCATTTATGGTGACTGAAAACTGGACACTAATAGACAATTATTACAAATGACCTGAATGTACTAAACCCACTGCAGCAATGACCTCATCCTAACTGGAGGAATGAGTACAACACTCCCACCTGCTGGTAATTACACACATTGCATATCACTGCTTGTTGCCATGGACATACTGGTGCACAGTGAATACATCACATGCAATACCGCTCCTATGTATCTACTACAATACCGATCCCAACCTATAATGCCTATTTTTCTGTTGACCAGAGAAATAACTTAAAGCTCCTTGGCCCCAATGAAAATGGCTAATGCTCCCCCACCTCACCTCTTTCTACCATGTGCCATTTGTAAAACTGGTGACTTATATGGCAGTGTAGCCATTTGGCTCCATCACGTACTGGGGCTTGGGTATGACTGCTACTGTACCTTTCCGCATCTTTAACTGTGAAGGCAAGATTTGATGACAGTAAACCGACAAGAAAGACATATGAAGGGTTGAAGGAATTTCCTCATTCTTTGAAGGTTTACCCAATAAACAGGGCTGATTGTTGTGTCCTCCTTGGAGTGTTGTGCTTAGGGAAGTGTCATAACTCGGCCGAGGATCTCAATGTAATGCTCTGACTGGCTGGCAGCTCTCCAGACCTGAGCTTGATAGCATGTGTTTCTATGCAGCTGTCACACTAGGGTCAGGAGAGCCGCCAGCCAGTCCAAGCATTGCGTTGTGATCCTCATCTGAGTTATACAGCCTCTGACTGTTCCCTTATCAAAACAATCTCCTAAAACAGGATTATCTCCAGAGTTAGTAAGGTGTTGAGCTAACCCTTTCACTGCCAACATCTGTACTTCTAATGAGTAAAGGCCCCGTCACACATAGCGATTTACCAACGATCACGACCAGCGATACGACCTGGCCGTGATCGTTGGTAAGTCGCTGTGTGGTCGCTGGGGAGCTGTCACACAGACAGCTCTCTCCAGCGACCAACGATCAGGGGAACGACTTCGGCATCGTTGAAACTGTCTTCAACGATGCCGAAGTCCCCCTGCAGCACCCGGGTAACCAGGGTAAACATCGGGTTACTAAGTGCAGGGCCGCGCTTAGTAACCCGATGTTTACCCTGGTTACCAAAAAAAACAAACAGTACATACTCACCATCTGATGTCCGTCAGGTCCCTTGCCGTCTGCTTCCTGCTCTGACTGACTGCCGCCGTACAGTGAGAGCAGAGTGCAGCGGTGACGTCACCGCTGTGCTGTACTTTCACTTTCACTTTGCGGCGCTCAGTCAGTGTGGGAAGCAGACGGCAAGGGACCTGACGGACATCAGATGGTGAGTATGTACTGTTTGTTTTTTTTTACATTTACGCTGGTAACCAGGGTAAACATCGGGTTACTAAGCGCGGCCCTGCGCTTAGTAACCCGATGTTTACCCTGGTTACCAGTGAAGACATCGCTGGATCGGTGTCACACACACCGATTCAGCGATGTCAGCGGGACCTCAACGACCAAAAAAAGGTCCAGGCCATTCCGACACGACCAGCGATCTCGCAGCAGGGGCCTGATCGCTGGTACGTGTCACACATAGCGAGATCGCTACTGAGGTCGCTGTTGCGTCACAAAACTTGTGACTCAGCAGCGATCTCGCTAGCGATCTCGCTATGTGTGACGGGGCCTTAAGTATTCATTTATCTGAAGGCAGGCTAATTGACTGGGGAAAAGAAAGGGTTTCAAAACCACTCATCACTTGCAGCTTTTACTGTATTGAAGACAAATACCCTAGTAAATTGATTTGCAAAGTTTACTTTCTATGCAGGACAAAATTATTATTATTACTTAAAAAATGACAGTTTAGTTAGTCTTTCATGACAGCATATAATTTGGAGGCCATTTACAGAAGGAAGGTTGCCATAAGCAGCAGCAACCTGTAGTGTTCTGTTGGATTTGCAGGACAAAGGCAGGTGATGTGATAGTTCCTGCAACCCTGCATGTATAATGTCAGCATGCTGCACCCTCTGCTATAAGAATCAACTGAAATCCTCACTCTACAGTCAACTTTACACACTTTACAACTATATCTATATTCAGTGGTCAACCTAAGCTTTAAAGCGAAGCTGTCATCATGAAATTGCAGTCCAATCTGCAGGCACCACGTTATAGAGCAGTTCAACTCAGTCACATAAGCCCGAGTGCCGTTATATCTTTTCCCATGGTGCTCGCACTGACGTCAGTGAGTTGAACTGAATTCATTGGCTCTGAACGTGAAGGACCTTTCTGTCGGCACCTCAAGGGCAAGAACTTTCTCACGCTCGCGGTGATGTCAGTGAGGTGAAAGGAGTTCACCACGAGGCACTGAGCAAGCATGCACAGCTCATTGTCTCTGCTGGATGGCGGACTGTATAGTCGCATCATGCAATAATACATCATGCCATCTAGATTTAGAAGAGCTAGAAGCGTCGTGGGACTAATGGATTATTATCTTCTCGGTGGACAGATGAGGAATATTGTTGTTGATTATTTTAATTCTGACACAGGAGACATTGGCTTCAGTGGAATAGGTGATGACGTGAGTATAGTTTAATTTAGATTAATTAAAGGAGTCTGTGTCATTGTTTCAATTAAAGGACTTTATTCTGGGTGTGTTTTTTTATGCAATATCACTATGGTGTTAGTAATGGGGGCGTCTTATAAATGCCTCTTAATTACTAACCTCTGGGCTTGATGTCACCTGACAATACAAAGGTGACATAAACCCCCCAACTATCAGCCCCTTGTCACTGCACTAAGGCAAGTGAGAATAGCAAAGCTAAGTGCCAGAATTGGTGCATCTTATGGATGTGCCATTTCTGGAGTGGCTGAGAGCTGATGTTTTCAGTTTATAAGGGGGCCAATATCCATGGCCCCTACCTAGCCTATTAATATCATCCCACAACTGTCTGCCCTGCCTTTGCTGGTTATTAAATACTAGATGGTGGCCCGATTCTAACGCATCGGGTATTCTAGAATATGCCTGTCCACGTAGTATATTGCCCAGCCACGTAGTATATTGCTCAGCCACATAGTATATTGCCCAGCCATGTAGTATATTGCCCAGCCACGTAGTATATTGCACAGCGACGTAGTATATTGTACAGCGACGTAGTATATTGCCCAGCCACGTAGTATATTGCCCAGTCACGTAGTATATTGCCCTGCCACGTAGTATATTGCCCAGCCACATAGTATATTGCCCAGCCACGTAGTATATTGCCCAGTCACATAGTATATTGCCCAGCCACGTAGTATATTGCCCAGTCACGTAGTATATTGCCCAGCCACGAAGTATATTGCCCAGTCACGTAGTATATTGGCCAGCCACGTAGTATATTGCCCAGTCACGTAGTATATTGCCCAGCCATGTAGTATATTGCCCAGTCACGTAGTATATAGCACAGGCCACAAAGTATATTGCCCAGCCACGTAGTATATTGCACAGCGACGGAGTATACAACACAGAGCCACGTAGTATACAGACTTAAAATAAAAAATAAACATATACTCACCTTCCAAAGGCCCGTTGAAGTCCTGGCCCTGTGTGCGGTGCACGCGGCAGCTTCCGGTCCCAGGGTTGGTATGAGCGCAGGACCTGTGATGACGTTGCAGTCACATGACCGTGATGTCATGGCAGGTCCTTCTCGCGCAGGCGCGCAGGACCTATGATGACGTCGCGGTCACATGACCGTGACGTCATGGCAGGTCCTTCTCGCATACCATCCTTGCCACCGGAACTTGCCGCTTGCATGGAGTGGTCACCGAAGCGTCGCGAGGAGCGGGAAAGGCGGCGGATGGTGAGTATAGCAGGTTTTTTTTTATTATTATTTTTAACATGACATATTTTTACTACTGATGCAGCATAGGCAGCATCAATAGTAAATAGTTGGGGACACACAGGGTTAATAGCAGCGGTAACGGAGTGCGTTACACCGCAGCCCGTTACCGCTGCCATTAACCCTGTGTGAGCGGTGACCGGAGGGGCGTATGGAGCGGGCACCGGGCACTGACAGTAGGGGAGGGACTAATCAGACTGTGCCCGTGGCTGATTGGTCACGGCAGCCATGACAGGCAGCTGCCGAGACCAATCAGCGACACGGGATTTCCATGACGGAAGTTGAGGACAGAAAGACGGAAGTACCCCTTAGACAATTATTTATATAGATAAGGGAATCCTACATAATTTTTTGGGGTGGGTCCCCCATTTTAATAATCAGGAAAGGCTAAGTATATAGATGTGAACTGATATTTATAGCCTGGGAAGCTCTATGGGTATTACCACCTTCCCAGGCTTTAAACATCTGTCGCAGCTGTTCACTTTCCCTCTGCTGGTTAATAAAATATTGGTGGATCCCATTGGTGGATTTTTTTCAGAAAATATTTTAGTAAGTAAAAAAATACATGTACAGTAAAATGCACAAGCACTGTACTAATTATATATGTGACTGACATCTTTCTGTCTATCCATATGTACCGTATATAGTGTATCTATTCTTCTATCTATTCTATTTTGTCAGGTCACGCTGTGATTTTACTGTACGCGGCAGATAAATTGCCAGCTTTTCAAAGGAAAACGGTGTGCAAAAATCAGATGGCACTCGCATGGTCTGAGTGCCGTGTAATTTTTTTCTCACACCCATTGACTTGCATTGGCGATTCTAGTCCGAGATTCGAGGACAATCGCATCATACTGCGATATTTTTTCTCAGTATGATTTCAGCTGAGAAAAAAATCGAAGATGAGCAGGGATAGTTTAACATTGATCCGAGTGCAATCACATTTTTTTATCGGATTGCACTCTTCTGTTTTTCTCGCAGAGGAGTATGAGCCCTTTAGAAGGATCCCCAAGGTTGGACTTCCACCAGTCATAATGTTATGGCATATTCTTTTCAATTGTGGTCAAATTAGATGAAAGTATCCCCTTCATTTAAAAAAATAAAATGGAGATAAAAGTTATTCAAACTTGCTCTCTGACCATTATTTCTTTAATTAAAAACATGTATTAGACTGTGCTGATGACAGCTGTGGAGGCCTGCCAACCGCTGGCCTGGAGGCACGCAGAAGAAAGTCTTATGGTACTATAGGACAAGCTTTACATGTACTATTATGGGAAAGTTTCAAGAGTTGTTTTTCTGCATATACACAGCATTAGCCCTACTACCTTAATTTCCTATTCTGAGGGTATGTGCCCACAATTAGGAATTGCTGCGGTTTTGACGCTGCATATTTATGCAGCGTCAAAACTGCAGTGGTCAGATGTTACAGCATAGTGGATGGGATTTCTAGAAATCCCATGTCCACTATGCGTGTATGTGCGCCTGCGGATCACCCGTGGAGACTGACATGTGGCACGTCTTTCAGGACCGCAGCATATCAATTTCAGTTGCAGAGATGTTGGTCTCTGCAACAGAAATTTGACCAATAGAAATGTATTAAATGCGGTAAATCAGCATGGTTCAGTGAACACACTGAAATATGCTGTGTCCAAAGCACTGCTACTTCCGAATCATGGGCACAAAGCCATACAGAACCAAATTTAACATTGGTAAGAGGGAACAACAAACCACAATGTATCCCTTTAATCTTAGAAAGCAATTACACTCCAGGACCCTGGTTGGATGGAAGTATAATATGAATGACATGCAGCTGCAATTCGAATGACAATACAGATGAAAATAGTCTGTTTATTTTTCTGGATGTAAATCATACAATTTTTCATATGCTCATCTGAACCCCATCTAAAGGAGTTGTCTGGGATTGGTAAAAATGTCCTTTTTTTAACCCCTTCACCCCCAAGCCTCTTTTCATCTTCATGACCAGGCCAAATTCTACAATTTTGACCATTATGCGGTAATAACTCAAAAACGCTTCAATGGATCCCACTGATTCTGAGATTGTTTTTTCAAGACTTATTATACTTTGTGGTAGTGGTAAAATTTGTATGATATGAATTGCGTTTAATTGTGAAAAAATCAGAAATTTGGCAAAAATGTAGAAAATGTTGCAGTTTTCAAACTTCTAATTTTTATGCCCTTAAACCAGAGACTTATGTCACACAAAATAGTTAATAAATAAGATTTTCAACATGTCTACTATACATCAGCACAATTTTTGAAACAATTTTTTTTGTTAGGCAGTTATAAGGGTTAAAAATTGACCAGCAATTTCTCATTTTTCCAACAAAGTTTACAAAACCATTTTTTCTTAGGGACCAAGTCACATTTGAAGTGACTTTGAAGGGTCTATATGACAGAAAATATCACATAGCCAATTCACATTCAACACCAAATTCAAGAAGTTTATTAACCCTTCAGATGCCTGACAGGAATTAATGGAATGTGGAAGAAAACAATGAACATTTAACTTTTTCACAAAAAATTTATTTAAACCCATTTTTTTGTTAAGTTTCACAACGGTAACAGGACAAAATGGTTCACAAAATTTATTGTGACATTTCTCCTGAGTACGCTGATACACTATATGTGGGGAAAAACTACTGTTTGAGTGCATGACAGGGCTTAAAAGAGAAGGAGCACCGCTTGACATTTAAAGCGCAAAATTGGCTGGAATCGAAAGCGGATGCCATGTAAACAGTGGAAACCTCCCACAAGTGTCGCAATTTTGGAAACTAGAACTCTTCTAGATGTATGGTGAGCACCTTGAAACTTCAGGTACTTCACAGAAGTTTATAACGTAGAGCCTTGAAAATAAAAAAATACATTTTCCCACATTTCCCACTTTGCTACCAGTAACATGAAAGCCCCTATTTTTTTTCTTTCACAGATGAGTGACCTGAGTGGGGGGCTCTTTTTGTGGATTGAGTTGAAGCTTTTATTGGGAATGTTTTACGTAATGCTTGGGATCACATTTATCCTGCTTTCTATGCTTACATTGGGGTTTCCATCTAAATCTCCGAGTGACGAGATTCAGATGAAACCTCCGAGGGATCCATTCACTATATGAAACAGCAGAATTACTCTGGACTCCATCTGTGTTCTGTTCAGCAGTGTCCTTTTTAGAGGTGCACAAAGCTGTGGCAGACAGCGCTTTTATGCACGCCTAAAAAGACAGACACTGCCGAATCTCATGCTAGACGGCATCCACGGTGCCTCCATCTGCCTCATTATCGGTAATCTTCTGCCTGAGGTTCCATCTGAATAACGTATTTCAGAGATTTACAAGGAAACCCCGGTGTAAGCGTTCAACGCAGAGTGCAGGATAAATGTGACCCAAGCCTTACTGCAATCTTTGGGAGGCAGAATGAACAAATTAACAGCAGGTTAAGAATTGGCTTTATTTATTTTTTACGCTGTTCCTCTTGCGGTATAAGTGATTGGATTCCTTTATTCTTCGAGTTGGTGGGATTACAGCAGTTGGAGGGTTAAACTACTGTGAGCGGTGCGGGCACCACTCCTGGCAGTGAGTGACAGGTGTCAGCTGCCATGGCAGTTGAACACCAGGCAGTAATGTCTGTAAGTACTTACCAACCTAGATGTATGGATTCATCCAAGGCCTTGTTCCCATGGGTGTTTCTGGTATTGCACCCAGCCCCCAATTGATTGAATGGGGCTGATTTTAAATACCAGATACAGACCAGTGGACATTAAACCCTTTCCTTTCTGGGTAGATAGGGTTTTCATTAGAGGCAAATTTGTATGGGAGTTTTAAAGTTATTATGGAAATGATCTGTTAGGGAGAATATCTTAGGCCTCTTTCACACTTCAGTCTTTTGGCGTCAGTTTGAATCCGCCGTTTTCATCAAATAGCGGATCCGCCATTTTTTTTTGCGGATCCGCTATTTTCCCATAGACTTGCATTAGCGACGGATTGTGGCGGATGGTCGTCCATTCCATCCGCCATGTGACGGATCCGTCAAGATTTGGCGGACGTCATCTAGACATAGATGGACATTATAACGTTTTTGTCTGCGCCGAAATGGCGGTTCGCGGCGGATCCGTCACGTCCGCCATTCTATAGAATGGGCGCCTATGGGCGACGGATCCGTCGCGACCGTCATTTGGCGGATCCGTCACCCCAATCCACTTTTTCGATTGCGCATGCTCCAAAAAGTAGATACTTTTCCCAGACAACCCCCAAGTAACGGATCCGTCAAAAAACCGGATCCGTTAGAACCGTTTTCTCCACAATTGTGATGGATCCGTCGATCCATCACTATGTCGGAGCAGACTGACGCCAAACAACTGAAGTATGAAAGAAGCCTTAGGCGTTCTTCAAACATAATTTTTTTATGTCCGCATGCGCTCCGTATTTTAAGGACAGCAAATACAGACATAGCACACCCATTGTATTCAATGGTGGTGTGCACATGTCAGGTTTTGCACACGGACTGTTTGTCAGTGTGAAACACCTGCAGACATTTCAGCTTTTTTTGTGCAGCACAGACAAAATGTGTGCCGCATACGTGCACACTAATGACGTACAGATTTGGCAAATCTTATGGATGTGCCATTTTTGGGGTGGCTGAGGGCTGATGTTGGTAGCCTGGGGGAAGACAATATCTCTGACCCTTTCCCAGGCTATTAATATCAACCCACAGCTGTCTGTTTAGTCTTTGCTGGTTTAAATTTATAGGGGGACCCTACTTAATTTTTTTCTAGGGTCCACTATAAACTCAACAGGAAAAGCTAAGCAAACAGCTGTAAGCTGTTATTAATAGCCTGTGAACCTTATGGGGTATGTCACAGATTATTAACATCAGCCGCCAGCCTTGGGCTTTCTCTCTGCTGGTTCTGAATATTGCACGGGAGCCCACCCTGTTTTTTTTTTTTAATTTAATTCTTTATTTTACACAGGATGTACACCTGCTGAATACAACTCCCATCATAGTCGCCTGATTGCGCTGATCACAGGGAGATTAAGAGACAATTATGAGAGGCACATGGGATCCACGCGAACTGTACTGCCTTTCCCAGGCTCCGGTACGTGACACACGAACTATGGACAGCAAGCGGATACACAGATGTAACACGGATGTCACGTGCGTACATACAGATGGCACAGGGACCCGGACCACGGATTTCACCAGTACTGTTTTTTCCTGTGCAGGAATCACCAGGACATGTGAAGGATGCCTTAGTTGGGTTCTTAGTGTTCTGAATAGTGATATTAAAATGAAAAAAAAAAATCTTGCAGCTTTCACACTGGCCACTATGGCTTTTTTAGGCTGGTTTCACACTTGCGTTTTGATCTGCAGCATTTTTAAAAAAAACGCAGGTGGTGAAAAAACGCATGTAAACGCATGCAAACGCTGCGCTTTTTAGACGCATGCATTTTTGCATGCAGAAAAAAAAACGCGGCGTTTTGACGCGTTTACATGCGTTTTTTCCTGCGTTTGCGTTTTTGAAAAGCCTGCTGAGAAGTGTGTGACAGCTGCCAATCATCAAAATCAACTAGAAAACCCACTATTAATAGAATTACATAGGGTTAGGGTTAGGGTTAGGATCCCTAGGGTTAGGGTTAGGGGTAGCTTTTTATTAGAAGAATGTCCTGGTCACCAGGTCACTGATAAGCCACCCCCCACCATCAAGGTGATAAAGGGATCCAAACCCTAACCCTACCCCTAACCCTAACCCTAGGGATCCAAACCCTAACCCTACCCCTAACCCTAGGGATCCAAACCCTACCCCTAACCCTAACAATAACCCTACCCCTAACCCTAACCATAACCCTAGGGATCCTAACCCTAACCCTAAGGGTTAGGATCCTAACCCTAAGGGTTAGGGTTAGGATCCTGTCATGATCTCAATGGCAAGAGATCATAGCATCAGCATATATAGGAACTAGCTCTTGGAAGATGGAAACTGAGCTGACCATGAACTAAACCTAACGCACAACTAGCAGTGGCCGGGTAGCATGCCTACGTTGATTCTAGATGCCCAGCACCAGCCGGAGGACTAAATAAAGCTAGCAGAGGAAAATATTAGTCCTAGCTCACCTCTAGAGAAATACCCCAAAAGGAGACAGAGGCCCCCCACATGTATTGGCGGTGAATCAAGATGAAATAACAAACGTAGTATGAAAATAGGTTTAGCAAATTTGAGGTCCACTTACTACATAGCAGAAGACAGAAAGGACACTTTCATGGTCAGCTGAAAACCCTATCAAAACACCATCCAGAAATTACTTTAAAACTCTGGCGTTAACTCATAACACCAGAGTGGCAATTCCTGTTCACAAGAGCTTTCCAGACACAGTAACGAAACTACAGCTGTGAACTGGAACAAAAATGCAAAAACAAACATGGACAAGAGTCCAACTTATCTAGTAGTTGTCTAGGAGCAGGAACAAGCACAGAGAGGCTTCTGATAACATTGTTGACCGGCAAGCAACTAACAGAGCAGCAAGGTTATATAGCGACTCCCACATCTTGATGGGAACAGGTGAACAGAGAAGATGAAGACACCAGTTCAATACCACCAGTAGCCACCGGGGGAGCCCAGAATCCAAATTCACAACAGTACCCCCCCTCAAGGAGGGGGCACCGAACCCTCACCAGAACCACCAGGGCGATCAGGATGGGCCCTATGAAAGGCACGAACCAGATCAAAGGCATGAACATCAGATGCATTCACCCAAGAATTATCCTCCTGGCCGTATCCCTTCCACTTGACCAGATACTGGAGTCTCCGTCTGGAAACACGAGAGTCTAAGATTTTCTCCACAACGTACTCCAACTCACCCTCAACCAACACCGGAGCAGGAGGCTCAACGGAAGGCACAACCGGTACCTCATACCTGCGCAATAATGACCGATGAAAAACGTTATGAATAGAAAAGGATGCAGGGAGGTCCAAACGGAAGGAAACAGGGTTAAGAATCTCCAATATCTTATACGGGCCGATGAACCGAGGCTTAAACTTAGGAGAAGAGACCCTCATAGGGACAAAACGAGAAGACAACCACACCAAGTCCCCAACACGAAGACGAGGACCAACACGACGACGGCGGTTAGCAAAAAGCTGAGTCTTCTCCTGGGACAACCTCAAATTGTCCACCACCTGCCCCCAGATCTGATGCAATCTCTCCACCACAGCATCCACTCCAGGACAATCCGAAGATTCCACCTGACCAGAGGAAAATCGAGGATGAAACCCCGAATTACAGAAAAACGGGGACACCAAAGTGGCAGAGCTGGCCCGATTATTGAGAGCGAACTCCGCCAATGGCAAAAAAGCAACCCAATCATCCTGGTCAGCAGACACAAAACACCTCAGATATGTCTCCAGGGTCTGATTAATCTGCTCGGTCTGGCCATTCGTCTGAGGATGGAAAGCGGACGAAAAAGATAAATCTATGCCCATCCTAGCACAGAATGCCCGCCAAAATCTAGACACGAATTGGGTCCCTCTGTCAGAAACGATATTCTCAGGAATACCATGCAAACGAACAACATTTTGAAAAAACAGAGGAACCAACTCGGAAGAAGAAGGCAACTTGGGCAGAGGAACCAAATGGACCATCTTAGAGAAACGGTCACACACCACCCAGATGACAGACATCTTCTGAGAAACAGGCAGATCTGAAATAAAATCCATCGAGATGTGCGTCCAAGGCCTCTTAGGAATAGGCAAGGGCAACAACAATCCACTAGCCCGAGAACAACAAGGCTTGGCCCGAGCACAAACGTCACAAGACTGCACAAAGCCTCGCACATCTCGTGACAGGGAAGGCCACCAGAAGGACCTTGCCACCAAATCCCTGGTACCAAAAATGCCAGGATGACCTGCCAACGCAGAAGAATGAACCTCAGAGATGACTCTACTGGTCCAATCATCAGGAACAAATAGTTTATCAGGTGGGCAACGATCAGGTCTATCCGCCTGAAACTCCTGCAAGGCCCGCCGCAGGTCTGGAGAAACGGCTGACAATACCACTCCATCCTTAAGGATACCTGTGGGCTCAGAGTTACCAGGCGAGTCAGGCTCAAAACTCCTAGAAAGGGCATCCGCCTTAACATTCTTAGAACCCGGTAGGTATGACACCACAAAATTAAACCGAGAGAAAAATAATGACCAGCGCGCCTGTCTAGGATTCAGGCGCCTGGCGGTCTCAAGATAAATCAAATTTTTGTGGTCCGTCAATACCACCACCTGATGTCTGGCCCCCTCAAGCCAATGGCGCCACTCCTCAAAAGCCCACTTCATGGCCAAAAGCTCCCGATTCCCAACATCATAATTCCGCTCAGCGGGCGAAAATTTACGGGAAAAGAAGGCACAAGGCCTCATCACGGAGCAGTCAGAACTTTTCTGCGACAACACTGCCCCAGCTCCGATCTCAGAAGCGTCGACCTCAACCTGAAAAGGTAGAGCAACATCAGGCTGACGCAACACAGGGGCAGAGGAAAAACGGCGCTTAAGCTCCCGAAAGGCCTCCACAGCATCAGGGGACCAATCAGCAACATCAGCACCCTTCTTAGTCAAATCGGTCAATGGCTTAGCAATATCCGAAAAACCAGCAATAAATCGACGATAAAAGTTAGCAAAGCCCAAAAATTTCTGAAGACTCTTAAGAGAAGAGGGCTGCGTCCAATCACAAATAGCTTGAACCTTGACAGGATCCATTTCAATGGAAGAGGGGGAAAAAATATATCCCAAAAAGGAAATCCTCTGTACCCCAAAAACACACTTAGAACCCTTCACACACAAAGAATTAGACCGCAAAACCTGAAAAACCCTCCTGACTTGCTGGACATGAGAGTCCCAGTCATCCGAAAAAATCAGAATATCATCCAGATACACAATCATAAATTTATCCAAATAATCGCGAAAAATATCATGCATAAAGGACTGGAAAACTGACGGAGCATTTGAAAGACCAAAAGGCATCACTCAATACTCAAAGTGGCCCTCGGGCGTATTAAATGCGGTTTTCCACTCATCCCCCTGCCTGATTCGCACCAAATTATACGCCCCACGAAGGTCAATCTTAGAGAACCACTTGGCCCCCTTTATGCGAGCAAACAAATCAGTCAGCAACGGCAATGGGTATTGATATTTAACAGTGATTTTATTCAAAAGCCGATAATCAATACATGGTCTCAAAGAGCCGTCTTTTTTTGACACAAAGAAAAAACCGGCTCCTAAGGGAGATGACGATGGACGAATATGTCCCTTTTCCAAGGACTCCTTTATATATTCACGCATAGCAGCATGTTCAGGCACAGACAGATTAAATAAACGACCCTTTGGGTATTTACTACCCGGGATTAAATCTATGGCACAATCGCACTCTCGGTGCGGAGGTAACGAACCAAGCTTGGATTCTTCAAAGACGTCACGATAGTCAGACAGGAACTCAGGAATTTCAGAGGGAATAGATGATGAAATGGAAACCACAGGTACATCCCCATGAGCCCCCTTACATCCCCAGCTCAACACAGACATAGCTTTCCAGTCGAGGACTGGGTTGTGAGATTGCAGCCAAGGCAATCCTAGCACCAAATCATCATGTAGATTATACAGCACCAGAAAGCGAATAATCTCCTGGTGATCCGGATTAATACGCATAGTTACTTGTGTCCAGTATTGTGGTTTATTATTAGCCAATGGGGTGGAGTCAATCCCCTTCAGAGGAATAGGAGTCTCCAAAGGCTCTAAATCATACCCACAGCGTTTGGCAAAGGACCAATCCATAAGACTCAAAGCGGCGCCAGAGTCGACATAGGCGTCCGTGGTAATAGATGACAAAGAGCAAATCAGGGTCACAGATAGAATAAACTTAGACGGTAAGGTGCAAATGGAAACAGATTTACCAAGCTTTTTAGTGCGCTTAGAGCATGCTGATATAACATGAGTAGAATCACCACAATAGAAACACCACCCATTTTTCCGTCTAAAATTCTGCCGCTCGCTTCGGGACAGAATTCTATCACACTGCATACTCTCTGGCGATTTCTCAGTGGACACCGCCAGATGGTGCACTGGTTTGCGCTCCCGCAAACGCCTATCGATCTGAATAGCCATTGTCATGGACTCATTCAGACCCGCAGGCACAGGGAACCCCACCATAATATCCTTAATGGCATCAGAGAGACCCTCTCTGAAAGTCGCCGCCAGGGCGCACTCATTCCACTGAGTAAGCACAGACCATTTACGGAATCTTTGGCAGTAAATTTCCGCTTCATCTTGCCCCTGAGATAGGGACATCAAAGTTTTTTCTGCCTGAAGCTCCAAATGAGGTTCGTCATAAAGCAACCCCAAGGCCAGAAAAAACGCATCCACATTGAGCAACGCAGGATCCCCTGGTGTCAATGAAAAAGCCCAGTCTTGAGGGTCGCCCCGGAGCAAGGAAATCACAATCCTGACCTGCTGTGCAGGATCTCCGGCAGAGCGAGATTTCAGGGACAAAAATAATTTGCAATTATTTCGAAAATTCTGAAACCCAGATCTATTCCCCGAGAAAAATTCCGGCAAAGGAATTCTCGGCTCAGATACAGGTGCATGACAAACAAAATCTTGCAAATTTTGTACCTTCATGGCGAGATTATTCAAACCTGCAGTTACACTCTGAAGATCCATTACAAACAGGTGGACACAGAGCCATTCAAAGAGAAAAAAAAAAAAAAAAAATTTCAGCAGACTACTTATTTCTCTCCTTTCTCAGCCAAGGATTTTAACCCTTTAGTGGGCCGGTCAAACTGTCATGATCTCAATGGCAAGAGATCATAGCATCAGCATATATAGGAACTAGCTCTTGGAAGATGGAAACTGAGCTGACCATGAACTAAACCTAACGCACAACTAGCAGTGGCCGGGTAGCATGCCTACGTTGATTCTAGATGCTCAGCACCAGCCGGAGGACTAAATAAAGCTAGCAGAGGAAAATATTAGTCCTAGCTCACCTCTAGAGAAATACCCCGAAAGGAGACAGTATTGGCGGTGAATCAAGATGAAATAACAAACGTAGTATGAAAATAGGTTTAGCAAATTTGAGGTCCACTTACTACATAGCAGAAGACAGAAAGGACACTTTCATGGTCAGCTGAAAACCCTATCAAAACACCATCCAGAAATTACTTTAAAACTCTGGCGTTAACTCATAACACCAGAGTGGCAATTCCTGTTCACAAGAGCTTTCCAGACACAGTAACGAAACTACAGCTGTGAACTGGAACAAAAATGCAAAAACAAACATGGACAAGAGTCCAACTTATCTAGTAGTTGTCTAGGAGCAGGAACAAGCACAGAGAGGCTTCTGATAACATTGTTGACCGGCAAGCAACTAACAGAGCAGCAAGGTTATATAGCGACTCCCACATCTTGATGGGAACAGGTGAACAGAGAAGATGAAGACACCAGTTCAATACCACCAGTAGCCACCGGGGGAGCCCAGAATCCAAATTCACAACAGGATCCCTAGGGTTAGGGTTAGGATTCCTAGGGTTACTAGGGATCCTAACCCTAACCGTTACCCTAGGGATTCTAACCCTAACCCTAACCGTTACCCTAGGGTTACTAGGGATCCTAACCTTAGGGTTAAGGTTAGGGTTAGGTGTTATGATCCGGTGACCTTGGAGCCGCATGAAAGACTTTCTCAGGAGTTGGTGGTACCTGTACTGACCACAAACCCTAAACTAACACCGCAACTAGAAGTAGCCGTGGGATGTACCTAACACGTCCTAGACACCTCGACACAGCCGGAGGACTAAATACCCCTATAGATGGAAATGGGAATTCTATCTTGCCTCAGAGCAGAACCCCAAAGGTTTAGGCAGCCCCCCACAAATATTGACTGTGAGTATAAGAGGAAAAACACACGCAGGCAGGAAAAACAGGATTTAGCAAAAGAGGCACTTCTAGCTAAATAGAAAAGGATAGGACAGAATTCTAAGCGGTCAGTATTAAAATCCTAAAAATATCCACAGCAGAAAATACAAATATTCTACATCTAATTAAGACATAGAAAGTATATCTGCATCTCCTGAGAATCCAGCATGACTGAAAAATCCAAACAAAGTCTAAGCTGGACAAAAAACACAATGAATTGCACTGAATTGCAAAGCACACTGCATGTGTGCACAGAGAGGAAAAACCAGACACTTAGCTGAATTGGCAGCAGGGCATGAGGAGCCAGAGAGAGATGCAATCCCTCCAAGAACAATGGACAACTGGCAAGGACTCATGGATCCTGCACACCTAAATACCTAATAGAGCTGCAATCAGCAGAAACACCTGCCCTGGATTACAACCCCAAGACAACTGCACTACCACCAACAACCACAGGAGGGAGCCCAAGAGCAGAATTTACAACAGTACCCCCCCCCCCCCTTGAAGAGGGGTCACCGAACCCTCACCAGAGCCCCCAGGCCGATCAGGACGAGCCAGATGAAAGGCACGGACCAAATCAGCAGCATGGGCATCAGAGGCAAAAACCCAAGAATTATCCTCCTGGCCATAAACCTTCCATTTGACAAGGTACTGAAGCCTCCGCCTCGAAAAGCGAGAATCCACAATCTTCTCAACCACATACTCCAACTCCCCATCAACCAACACAGGAGCAGGAGGATCAACAGAGGGAACAACGGGCACCACATATTTCCGCAATAAAGATCTATGGAAAACATTATGGATGGCAAAAGAGGCCGGAAGGGCCAAAAGAAAAGACACCGGATTGATAATCTCAGAAATCCTATAAGGACCAATAAACCGAGGCTTAAACTTAGGGGAAGAAACCTTCATAGGAACATGACGGGAAGACAACCAGACCAAATCCCCAACCCGAAGCCGGGAACCAACACACCGACGACGGTTAGCAAAACGCTGAGCCTCCTCCTGAGACAACACCAAATTGTCCACCACATGAGCCCAAATCTGCTGCAACCTGTCAACCACAGAATCCACACCAGGACAATCAGAAGGTTCAACTTGCCCCGAAGAAAAACGAGGATGAAAACCAAAATTACAAAAGAAGGGCGAAACCAAGGTAGCCGAACTAGCCCGATTATTAAGGGCAAACTCGGCCAATGGCAAGAAAGCCACCCAATCATCCTGATCAGCAGACACAAAGCATCTCCAATAAGTTTCCAAAGTCTGATTAGTTCGCTCGGTCTGGCAATTTGTCTGAGGATGAAATGCGGAAGAAAAAGACAAATCAATGCCCAGCCTAGCACAAAAGGCCCGCCAAAACCTAGAAACAAACTGGGAACCTCTGTCGGACACAATATTCTCCGGAATACGGTGCAAACGAACCACATGCTGAAAAAAACAACGGAACCAAATCAGAAGAGGAAGGCAATTTAGGCAAAGGCACCAAATGAACCATCTTAGAAAACCGGTCACAAACCACCGAGATAACCGACATTCTCCGGGAAACCGGAAGATCTGAAATAAAATCCATAGAAATATGCGTCCAGGGCCTCTCAGGACCGGCAAAGGCAAAAGCAACCCACTAGCACGGGAACAAGAAGGCTTGGCCCGCGCACAAGTCCCACAGGACTGCACAAAAGAACACACATCACGCGACAAAGAAGGCCACCAAATGGACCTACCAACCAAATCTCTTGTACCAAAAATACCAGGATGGCCAGCCAACACAGAACAATGAACCTCAGAAATCACTCTACTAGTCCATCTATCCGCAACAAACAGTTTCCCCACTGGACAGCGGTCAGGTTTGTCAGCCTGAAATTCCTGCAGAACCCGTCGCAAATCAGGGGAAATGGCAGAGAGGACCACCCCTTCCTTCAGAATGCCGACCGGCTCCAATACCTCAGGAGAATCAGGCAAAAAACTCCTAGAGAGGGCATCAGCCTTAACATTCTTACAACCCGGAAGATACGAGACCACGAAATCAAAACGGGAGAAAAACAGGGGACCATCGAGCCTGTCTAGGATTCAGCCGTTTGGCAGATTCGAGGTAAATCAGATTTTTATGATCGGTCAAGACCACAATACGGTGCTTGGCTCCCTCAAGCCAATGTCGCCATTCCTCAAACGCCCACTTCATAGCCAACAACTCCCGATTGCCGACATCATAATTGCGTTCAGCAGACGAAAACTTACGGGAAAAGAAGGCACACGGTTTCATCAAGGAACCATCAGAATTCCTCTGAGACAAAACGGCCCCTGCCCCAATCTCGAAAGCGTCAACCTCAACCTGAAACGGAAGAGAAACATCTGGCTGACGCAACACCGGGGCAGAAGTAAATCGGCGTTTAAGCTCCTGAAAGGCAGAGACAGCCACAGGGGACCAATTCGTTACATCAGCGCCTTTCTTCGTCAAATCGGTCAGGGGTTTAACCACACTGGAGAAGTTAGCAATGAAACGGCGATAAAAATTAGCAAAGCCCAAAAATTTCTGAAGGCTCTTCACAGATGTGGGCTGAATCCAATCATGAATGGCCTGAACCTTAACCGGATCCATCTCTATAGATGAGGGAGAAAAAATGAAGCCCAAAAAAGAAACCTTCTGCACTCCAAAGAGTCACTTAGACCCCTTCACAAACAAAGCATTATCACGAAGGATCTGAAATACCATCCTGACCTGTTTCACATGAGACTCCCAATCATCGGAAAAAATTAAGATGTCATCCAAATATACAATCATGAATTTATCAAGATAATTCCGGAAGATATCATGCATGAAGGACTGAAAAACAGATGGAGCATTAGAGAGCCCGAATGGCATCACAAGGTATTCAAAATGGCCTTCGGGCGTATTAAACGCAGTTTTCCATTCGTCACCCTGCTTAATACGAACAAGATTATATGCCCCCGAAGGTCAATTTTAGTAAACCAACTAGCCCCCTTAATCCTGGCAAACAAATCGGAATGCAAAGGTAAAGGGTATTGAAACTTGACCGTGATCTTATTCAAGAGGCGATAATCAATACAGGGTCTCAAGGAGCCATCCTTCTTAGCAACAAAGAAAAATCCCGCTCCCAATGGTGAAGAAGATGGCCGAATATGCCCTTTCTCCAAAGACTCCTTAACATAACTCCGCATGGCGGTATGTTCCGGCACAGACAGGTTGAAAAGTCGGCCCTTAGGAAACTTACAGCCTGGGATCAAGTCAATAGCACAATCACAGTCCCTATGCGGTGGAAGGGAACTGGACTTGGGCTCATCGAATACATCCTGAAAATCAGACAAAAACTCTGGAACTTCAGAAGAGGAGGAAGAGGAGATTGACATCACAGGAACGTCATTATGAACCCCCTGACAACACCAACTAGTCACAGACATAGACTTCCAATCCAACACAGGATTATGTATCTGCAACCATGGAAAACCCAGCACAATAGCATCATGCAAATTATGCAACACCAGAAAACGACAATCTTCCTGATGGGCTGGCGCCATGCACATGGTCACCTGTGTCCAAAACTGGGGTTTATTTTTAGCCAAAGGTGTAGCATCAATGCCCCTTAAAGGTATAGGGTTCTGCAAAGACTGCAAGGGGAAACCACAACGCCTGGCAAATTCAAAGTCCATTAAGTTCAAAGCGGCGCCTGAATCCACAAACGCCATGACAGAAAATGACGACAATGAGCAGATCAAGGTCACAGATAACAGAAATTTAGGTTGTACAGTTCCGATGGTAACTGAACTAGCAATTCTCTTTGTACGCTTTGGGCAGACTGAAATGACATGAGAAGCATCGCCACAATAAAAACACAACCTATTCTGACGTCTGAATCCTTGTTGTTCCGTTCTAGACAGAATCCTATCACACTGCATAGGCTCAGGCATCTGCTCTGAGGACAACGCCACAGCGCGCACAGTTCTGCGCTCCCGCAAGCGCCGATCAATCTGAATGGCCAGAGACATAGAATCACTCAGAGCAACAGGCGTGGGAAACCCCACCATAACATCTTTAACAGATTCAGAAAGACCCTTTCTGAAAATTGCCGCTAAAGCATCCTCATTCCATTTAGTCAGCACAGACCATTTTCTAAATTTCTGACAATACAATTCTGCCGCTTCTTGACCCTGAGACAGGGCCAACAAGGTCTTCTCCGCTTGATCCACAGAATTTGGTTCATCATATAATAATCCTAGAGCCTGAAAAAAAGGCATCTACATTAAGCAAGGCCGGATTCCCAGATTCCAGGGAAAATGCCCAATCCTGAGGGTCGACACGCAGCAGGGAGATGACAATTTTAACCTGCTGAATGGGATCACCAGAGGAACGAGGCTTCAGAGCAAAAAACAGTTTACAATTGTTTTTAAAACTCAAAAATTTGGACCTGTCCCCAAAAAACAAATCAGGAGTAGGAATCCTAGGCTCTAAAAGCAGAGTCTGAACAATATAATCAGAAATACCCTGTACCCTAGCAGCAAGCTGGTCTATACGAGAAACTAATCCCTGAACATCCATGCTAGCACAAGACTCCTCAGTCACCCAGAGGAAAAGAGGGAAGAAAAGACAAAGCAGGCTACAGAAAAAAAATGGCTCTTTCTTCCCTTCTTCTGAGATGCATTTAACTCATTGTTGGCCAGTTGTACTGTTATGATCCGGTGACCTTGGAGCCGCATGAAAGACTTTCTCAGGAGTTGGTGGTACCTGTACTGACCGCAAACCCTAAACTAACACCGCAACTAGAAGTAGCCGTGGGATCTACCTAACACGTCCTAGACACCTCGACACAGCCGGAGGACTAAATACCCCTATAGATGGAAATGGGAATTCTATCTTGCCTCAGAGCAGAACCCCAAAGGTTTAGGCAGCCCCCCCACAAATATTGACTGTGAGTATAAGAGGAAAAACACACGCAGGCAGAAAAAACAGGATTTAGCAAAAGAGGCACTTCTAGCTAAATAGAAAAGGATAGGACAGAATTCTAAGTGGTCAGTATTAAAATCCTAAAAATATCCACAGCAGATAATACAAATATTCTACATCTAACTAAGACATAGAAAGTATATCTGCATCTCCTGAGAATCCAGCATGACTGAAAAATCCAAACAAAGTCTAAGCTGGACAAAAAACACAATTAATTGCACTGAATTGCAAAGCACACTGCATGTGTGCACAGAGAGGAAAAACCAGACACTTATCTTAGCTGAATTGGCAGCAGGGCATGAGGAGCCAGAGAGAGATGCAATCCCTCCAAGAACAATGGACAACTGGCAAGGACTCATGGATCCTGCACACCTAAATACCTAATAGAGCTGCAATCAGCAGAAACACCTGCCCTGGATTACAACCCCAAGACAACTGCACTACCACCAACAACCACAGGAGGGAGCCCAAGAGCAGAAGTCACAACAGTTAGGATCCCTAGTAACCCAAGGGTTAGGGTTAGGGTTAGGGTTTTCTTGGTTTTTTTTGTGTTTTCTTGTGTTTTTCTATAGAAATGCATGCGTTTAAAAACGCATGCAAACGCATGTGCTTAAAAACGCATGCGTTTACATAGACAGCAATACATTTTTTTGCCGCGAATAAACGCATGCGTTTTTTTGCGGCAAAAAAACGCCGCTAGAAATTACTACAGGTTGCATTTCTGCAACTAAATGCACGCGTCAAAAAAACGCATGCGTTGCCGAAAACGCGTCAAAACGCATGCTAAAAAAAGCATGCGTTAACGCATGCGTTTTTTAGCGCTAAAACGCTGCAGATCAAAACGCAAGTGTGAAACCAGCCTTAGACATTAACTTCCTGTTGTTTCAGGAAATAACACATTAGCATTAGCCACAATGAATAGAATCTGACCCTACCTTTTGTACTGAAGCGTCTAATGAGCATGGACAAAGTTCATTGTGAAAGAGGCGGAAGAAAAGGATCAGCTGTGACATTTGCCTATTGTAATTGGTGGTTCCTGTGCTATCAGCTATGTATGGAGGCAGTGGCATAACTAGAGTCCGATGGGCCCTGGTGCAAGATATGGTATCGTGGTTAATACATATGTCATCCATTCTGTTATATATATCCCCCATCCTGTTATATACCCCCATGCTGGTAATATGTCCCTTATCCTGGTATATGTCCCTTATCCTGTGCTCATGTTGTTAATATGTCCCTTATCCTGATACATTATCCTGGACCTCATCCTGGTAATATGTCCCTTATATGTCCGTTATTCTGAGCCCCATGCTGGTAATATGTCCCTTATCCTGGTATATGTCCCTTATCCTGGGTCCCATGTTGGTAAAATGTCCCTTATCCTGGTATATGTCCCTTATCCTGGGCCCCATCCTGGTAATATGGCCCTTATCCTGGTATAACTTCCTTATACTGGGCACCATGCTGGTAACATGTCTCTTATCCTGGTATATGTCCTTTATCCTGGGCCCCATTCTTGTAATATGTCCCTTATCCTGATATATGTTCCTTATCCTAGGCCCCATTCTGGTAAGATATCCGTTATCCTGGTATATGTCTCTTATCCTAGGCCACATCCTGGTTATATGTCCCTTATTCCCTGCCCCACCCTGGTATATGTCCCCGTTCTGCCGTTGTTCTTTAATGCATAGAAAAAAAAACAATTGTCTTGGTCGAAATGTACTTAAGCTACTTCTAATATACCATGTGTGTTTTACTAATTTTCCTGTCTTTCAGAATTTAGCTCATAATGAGGACAAAGCTATAATTTTAATAATTAACTTTCTGTGCATGTTAATTTTAGAGACAGCTTTTTATACACTTTGTCTCCTCTTTCCTTATTTTCTTAGGGATCACTTTTTTCCTTCCTTTCAGGTCCTTTCCCCCTATTAAAATCTTGCTAACTTTCCTACCTCCTCCACTTCCTTTCCCAACCTTTTAGGCTTACATTGTGTGTGTTTTCTCTTTTTAAAATGTTCCAACAAAAAAAAAACCTGATTATACTTACCTTCCCTCTGCTCCCACGATGCACAGCATCCTCTTCTGAAGCCGGCAGCTGACTTCAGCGTGTAAGCGACGTGCGCATATGATGTCACTACAATGCGCTACCAGTCACATGTACGCCGTTGTCAGCAACTGGCCTCTGATTAGCTGGCAGCGTGTATTGTTGCGCACAGATTCGATGAGTCTGTGCACCACAATACACTTCAACTGGATATGCGTCCTCGGATTTGAAGTTTCTGCTGGCGTCGGCGGTCCCCCACTTGCACCATTGTGATCACAGTTGTTGCGCCCATGTATAGAGGTGTTACCTGTAATTTCAATCCTGCTTCTGCTGATAAGTAGCCTGCTGAAAACTATTCCTGAAAGAACAGGAAGTATGACTGAGTCTAAAACAGCCCCAGTGGCCAGTGTGAAAATTGCAAGCTTACTATTTTTTTTATATATACACTGTATAAAGATTGGGATATGAAAAATAAAAACGCTGATTTAAACAATAGATCATTTTCTGATTGCAGTTTCCCTTCCAGGTGTGGGCCTAACTGTGTCTCCTCAGCTGATCTACATGTCTATTGGTGTATAAGAGTTCATGTGTTAGGCATCATGCTGGTGCTATCTTTATATCTCCTTTCAGCTTAGTGTTATCTAATAGAGTAAACCAGATTTGATCAAGGATAATTGAAAAACATTTGAACGATTTGTTCTGCGTCATTCTACCAGGAAGTGGAGAAGGAAATGATAGGCAACTGATCTAATTGGAGAACTCGGCGTCCCTAGAGCTTGTTGCCTGTGTTCTCTGGTTTCCTTGTGTGAGCAATTACAGTAATTATTATTATTCTTTAATTTTAACCCACCTTTAATTCCAGATAGCAGTTCATAAAACAAGGTGCATATGGGGATAAGTAAAGGAGATCAGAACACTGACAGAACTGAAAATGTAAAAATACTCATAGGTGCGGGATTGTACGCTATATCACCTGTGCATCCATTTTTTTTTAGCTGTATCTAAACTGGGTGTTCCATTGGGAATGTATCCTTGCACGCTCTTACTCTGTCCAATCAGTGCACAAGACTGTATATTGACACACCTCTTTCCCCAGGGAAATAGTAACACCCACTTATCAAGTTATTTATCAATTTATGCAGTGGATTACAGGGAGACAATAATACAAAAGTATAATTAACGTCAACTAGATAAATAATGTTATCTAAAATAAAGATAAGTAAAAGTCTGAAAGGGGTTTCTGGGACTGCCACTGATCTGGCCACACCAATGATCAAGCACAAAAGAGCATGTTGAACAGATTCCAAGCATGAAGATCATAATTTCCTTACGTACCACATGAAAGGCCAAAACAGGCAACAGATTGATAGAGACTACAATGGTTAAGGAGTAGTGTTGAGCATTCCGATACCGCAAGTATCGGGTATCGGCCGATACTTGCGGGTATCGGAATTCCGATACCGAGATCCGATACTTTTGTGGTATCGGGTATCGGTATCGAAACAACATTAATGTGTAAAAGAAAGAATTAAAATAAAAAATATTGCTATACTCACCTCTCCGACGCAGCCTGCACCTTACCGAGGGAACCGGCAGCGTTGTTTGCTTAAAATTCGCGCTTTTCCTTCCTTCCGTGACGTCACGGCTTCTGATTGGTCGCGTGCCGCCCATGTGGCCGCGACGCAACCAATCACAGCAAGCCGTGACGTAATTTTAGGTCCTTCAGGATTTTAAAATTACGTTCCGGCGTTGTGATTGGTCGCGTCGCGGTCACATGGGCGACGCGACCAATCACAAGCCGGGACTTCACGTAAGGAAGTTAAAGCGCGAATTTTAAGCAAACAACGCTGCCGGTTCCCTCGGTAAGGTGCAGGCTGCGTCGGAGAGGTGAGTATAGCAATATTTTTTATTTTAATTCTTTATTTTACACATTATTATGGTTCCCAGGGCCTGAAGGAGAGTTTCCTCTCCTTCAGACCCTGGGAACCATCAGGAATACCGTCCGATACATGAGTCCCATTGACTTGTATTGGTATCGGGTATCGGTATCGGATTAGATCCGATACTTTGCCGGTATCGGCCGATACTTTCCGATACCGATACTTTCAAGTATCGGACGGTATCGCTCAACACTATTAAGGAGGAATGTTTGAATTTGATCTTATTGGTCTGTTATTCCGAACAATCACCAAAAGCCTTAAGACCCCCATACACATTAGTATAATGTCAGCCAAATCTGGCAATATCGATGGGATCGGCCAACAGTCTAATGTGTATGGTGGCCTGCCAAATCATCCCCAACCTATGATGACAGAGAAGATAAGGATCAGATTATTTCATTCTCTAAGAGATAAACCAAAACCGGAGCTTTCTCATAGAGAACAGAGGAACGATCAGCACGTTGATGACTCCTGTGATTGAAAGTCGGGTGAGATAGCTGCTGGCCTCAACATTGATTATCTAAATTAAATAGGGTCTTAACGCAACTGTTTTCAGATTTTGCAGTAGATGGGATCTAAGTTGTCAGGAGTCAGGGCAAGCTGTTTGACAACTCCTATGAAATCTCTAATGGTAATCTAATCTAAAACAAACCCAGAAATTCATCCACAATCTTTATATCTTTAATGCTGCCCTATCGACTCACATCTTCAGCACAAATATGTGATGCATTGAAAATATTGTCTCATATCTATACTTGTGCTACAGCCAAAAGTATAGACATCTTACTTGTTCTCTATCAGATTTTTTTCTGTAAAAGTTAATGAGTTAGTGACATAACATCAAGGTGAGAAACCCTGTTTCTGTAGTGACAAAGATCCATTCATACATAAAAAGAGCAAATAGACGGCTAACATCATTGTCAGTGGAATTTGGCTTACTTCAAGGACCATGGTCATTTTCTATTATATAAAGTAACTTTGTCAGTATGACTTCTGTAATCAGTAACATGTAGACGCTCTCTGCTGCTAGAGTCAGCCGCAATCAAAATAATTCAACTCCTGTTGCAAATTAGTTTTGTTACCAAAATTTCCAAACTTTCTGTTATTTGTTCTTATTTGATCGGTTTATGACAATCTAAATATCTCAACACACCTTAGAAAACAAGTTGCTTCTCCAAATTCAACCCCAAATCACACTTTTAATAACTATTGCAGTCTCAGAATAATTAAACCCCTTCATGTACTTAGTAGAGCACCTTTGCTATGGCTTTTATGACATATTACAAACCTGATACATAGACACAAGCTTGTGGCAGCATTCCTGAGTAATCTTAGACCTTTCCTTATGGGCAATGGTCTTAAGTTCATTAATACTTTTCAGTTGTCGAGAGTGGACCATAAAGTTTAGAGAAAAGCTCATTGCTTTGCACAAACAAGGAAAATAGGAACCCTGCCTACACTACCTAGACATGCAGAATGAGGAAGCTATCACTCCCACAAAATTCCTGAAGAGGTAGGTGGTCAAAACACCCCTAAGATTACTGCCAAACACTTGTAGCATGATTTGGAGGCAGGAAGCACTGTGATTTCAGTTTGCACAGTAAGTCACATACTAAACTCTAAATGACTCCATGCTTGAACTTCAAAACATAGCCTCTACTGAAAAGCACAATAAAATATGACTACAATATGCTTAAACCATATAAAATAGCCATAAGTGTTTGGGGATTTTATATATTCTATATTGCGATGAAACTGGATTTATTTGTACTATGGATCAGCGGTATGTATGGAGGTAGAAGAATGAATTATATACCAAAAAGAACAATCTGCCAACAGTGGAGCATGGCAGTGGCTCAGTGATGCCTAAAATGAAGCATAGCAGTGGGTCAGTGATGTTCTGGGGCTGCTTTGCCTCCTCAGAAGCTGAAAACCTGCAGTGTGTGGAGACAATGATAGATTTTTTAAAAATCTGAAATTTGTAGGAGAAAACATCATGCGTTCTGTGAGGAAGCTGAAGCTTGGTAATCATTGAACCTTCCAACACGACAATAATCCCAGCAGCATAAATCAAAGTCCACCAAGACTTGTTTCAGAAGAAGTCCTGGAAAATTCTAAAGTAGCCGTCACAATCTCCCAACAAGAACCTCATAGAAAATCTTTTGTAGGATATTAAGAAGGTGGTTGCTGCACACAAACCTAAGAATATAGGTACACTGGAGGCCATTACACTTGAGGAATGGGCTAAGATTCATTAGGAATGCAGCCAGAAGCTAGTCTCTGACTATACATTTGCAACAAGTCATAACAGTCAAAGGGGCTGCACTACCTACTAAACACTCTTCTGATGAAGGGGTTGAATAATTCTGAGACTGCAGTAGTAATTACAAATGGCATTCCATGCTGAATTTGAAGAATCCACTTATTATATTCGTTGTATTGAGCTATTTAAATTGTTCTTGGTTTATTGCAAATAGAAGAAAGTTTGGTAATTTTCATAATAAACCTAATTTACTATGGAGGCTTAATAAGTTTGATTGCAGCTGCAACAGTACATGTCCTCATGATTTTTATTCTGTTAATTTTTGGTGGCTTCTCAGAAAATTGTTACAAAGTGAGAAATCTGGACTTTTTCTTTTTGAATCACTCAAGTTATAAATTGTGCGGTTCCTAGCAAGTCACATGAAATGACACGACCATCATGCCGTGCACGTCTAATTCATCTGTGAGCTTTATAGTATTTAGGAATCGATAGAATCAGCAATAAGCGTTAACCCTTTCAAGACATTCGCCGTATATGTACGGCGCTGCAGGAGGTGCATTCTAGTAAACCACCATACATGTATGATGCGATGATTGCACAGGCTCACTCTGAGCACCAGCGCGATCAGAAGCTGGTGTCAGCACTATATGAGAGCTAACACTCTGCGGCAATGCCCAAGATCGTTGCTAGCACCGATCAAGGGCGTTTAATCCCTCTGATGCTGCTGTCAATAGTGACAGAGACACTGATCGGCATAGTAAGGGACGAAGCTCCCTCTCTGTTCCGATCGGCACAATGCTATTGCGATCGCATTGTGCTTATGGTCTCCATGGTGACCCTTGCATGAAAGATGGCGGCAAGGTTACCCAGCTACGGTGGCCTGTAAGCTCCTGCTCAGAGCAGGAACTGATATGCCTCCTCCCCGTCTTTGATGCACAGATCGAATTCCTTGCAATGCAAAAGCATTGCAGAGTATTAGGGGCAAGGAAAGTTGATGTCCCATCCTGGGACAAAGTAAAAAAGTAAAAAAAAAAAAAAGTTTTTAAAAATTGTAAAAATATATATATAAAAAAATCAATCACAAAATAAAGACACCCCAAAAAAGAAAAAAATATGAATCCAATAAACACATACAGTATGTTTATGAAAAAAGCAAAAATAAACAAAGTACACATATTTGGTATTACCGCGTCCGGAACGACCTGACCTATAAAACTGTCCCACTAGTTAACCACTTCAGTGAACAACGTAAAAAAAAAGTGGCAGAAAACTATCTTTATCATCATACCACTGAACAAAAAGTGGAATAAAATGCGATAAAAAAGTTGAATGTAAATAAAAATGGTACCGCAGAAAACATCATCTTGTCTCACAAAAAACAAGCCGCCATACTTTATATACCATGATGTGGTACTCCTTGTAAGCGAGTCTCAGATTCAGAGGCGGACATATCGCACAAGGACCCATGAGATAAGGGGGCCACCTCCACAGCAGAAAGAATTGTGCATTATGATGACCTCTTGACCTGCCAAGGTCCCATAAGCTGTTCTTGCACAGGGCCCTCTAGTTTCTGTGCCCATCGGTGCTCAGATCCCATTTAAACCACTTGATCAGAATCTTTGGTGTTAATAGATCGGAAAGCAGCCTATATCATCATTCATTGCCATAAGTCACTGATATAACCTCTCCTACCATAGAAGTCAGCTCAGTGTTGGCTGGTCTGAGTATTCAGACTCTTCGCCTGTGACATAGCTGAGCTGTACGTGGTGAGCCCCCGCCTGTCTGTGAGTAATGTGCTGACAGCAATTCCTTGGTGACCACATCCTCCTGGTGATGGCTTGGTCTGCACATGCTGATTTCTGATTTTCTTTTTCTGGCCTTTGTAATTGTCATGTGCAGTTTAATAAAGTCTCAGTCCTATGGAATTAACCATTTGATAGCGGTGTGCTATTGGGCAAAACCCGGTGGTAAAGAATACGATGCTTGTTGATGCAATTATTCTTTAGCGCGGTTCAACCTTTCTGCATTGTTCTTTACAGGCCCATTTAATGACAGCTGTTTCCTTCCTGCTATCATCTTTCCACATTGATCTTTGCAATCAAATAGCATAGAGTGACTAACACAAAAATGACAAAACCCTAGAAGAGAACAAATGACCAGACGATGACACAGAGATGATGCGGATCGCGACAAGGTCCATCCTGCTGCACCACTAAGGCTTTCAGTATGATCTGCTCACGTGGCAGGCAAAATCTAGACCTCCCCTTTCAAAAAACCCTTTAACCACTGGAAAGCTACTTTTGACAGTGCCCGCGTCTGTGTGCACAGAACAAGTTTTACCACCCTTATCCCACATCAACAACTTTAAAAGAACACACTTGGTTGTAGACAAAAAATACTGTCAGGAGTAGGTTCTGCTGGTCAGCTTGCAAACAGAAGAAGCTTTGTAGGACACTGAGTGTACAGTCCTACTCAGCACGCCTATACTCTGTAGCATGTTCAATTGCAATGCCAAGTTATGGCTGGCAAAGCAAGCAGATTTCCAATGTTTCTTTATCGGGTGGTCACTCAATGAAAATGAAGCCCCAAAGGAAAAGAGAAGGAATACTGAGTGGGTTCAGATAGGGTCTTAAGTCACTCCTCCCTCACATCCCAACTACCAGAAGCCATGAGGAAGTTAGGAGGTGCCGCAAGAAGAGGAAGAAACTGTGGAAAATGAAAAATGGGAAGGGAGGGCTGATCATGATTCAAGACAATATCTTAACAAGTGATAAGGTCTCCTCCGTATTCATAAGACTCATAACTCTAGTTCAACCGATACTAGTAGATACAGCTACATTGGTTCCCATTCAAACTTTGACCCATCACAGTCTAATGGCAGATACAGATGCAATGCGTATGTATATACAGTATATATATATATATATATATATATATATATATATATATATATATATTGTATGCCAATCAAGTTACAGATCCCTTTTTCCACATTGTAAGGTTTTATGCATTGCATGACTCGGAATATGTATTAGAACCAAATGGGTTAAAAAGACTGGAGATGTTATCCTTCGATTGAGTCCTAGAGTGATCTTTCTTCTCATTACGACTCATCACATAGTGAATAAGGGTTAAAGTGTTAAAAACTGTAAATGCAGAATAAACTTTGGAGCAGTATTCCCTACCTGAAATGCGCTCCTTGTCCATCACTCCCCCAGCATCAGTTTATCTGCAGCCCGGCCTCTCTGCCCCTGTTTGGGAGGCGGTGACTTTCTCTGTCCTCCCCTTTCCACTCCTTCAGTCTTCTGTATCCTTCCCTGCCTCTCACTTTCTCCCTCCTTCTACTTTCCTCATTCACCCTCTAATGTTCTCTCTTCACCGGTTACACTTATGTCTCTGGTTATCTCCTCCCTCTTTGTCTGTCTTCTCTCCGGCTTTTCCTTTGTCTGAGTCTCACCAGTTTGTTTTCCAACTCTGCCTTTTTCTACGTTTTCATTCTGTCAGAGCTGCAGTTACCAGCTACTTCTCGTTTTCCAGCCCTCCTCCTTCCTATTTAATCTTTTAACCATTCATTTCCTTCTCTTTATTCTATTCTTTAACTTAGTTTTCAACTCTTTCTATTTCTCTGTTTACTGTCCAGCATCAGTTGGATCTGATAGGTGCCAGATTGATCAAATAATGTGGATTATAGAACAGTCATTTACAAATGTATAGAATTGCACTGCAAAAGTAGAAAATCTCAAGTAAAACATTACCATAAAATATAATAATTAAAAAGAAATCTGGAGAAAAATATTGAGTCATTGGCGCTATTGGTCGAGAAAGTCTGGATGGAGTACTTAGGAGATTCAACATGAAAACAACACACAGGCAAAAAGTTAACAACGTAAAGTCACTGCAACACGTTCTAGCTTGATATTACAAATCCATTTTGAGGATGCGGTGCTAGGAGGCACCGTGTTTCTCTTTCTTTCTTTACCTAACCCTTCAAAATACAACAAGACACTACCCCACATCTCCTGATGTTGTCTAATAGGGAGTCAATATAAACCTGAGCTGCAAAAACAGGACTTGCACTGCTGGGGACAATGGCAACCTATGAGCGTTGAGGGATCTACTACAGATTGATTGGTGCACATTTACTGTGTAAATACACTATTAAACCACTGCCAATTGGTAAAGATTTACCAATTGGCGGCCGATAAGTCTGTGTAAAGACTAAGTAGTCCAATTTATCACTGTGTTGTATGCTGTGTGATATGGCTCATCTTGCTCGAATGTAGATGTTTTCTCAAACTCACACATTTTTGGTTGAGTTATTGGGAGCCTGTGATGCCCAAAATGCATTTTAAAAGGGTTATACAGTGTTGCTGGGGACTTAGCCCCTATTACAGCCATACTAGCACTTACATTTGTTCCTGGTTCAATGCCTGAGAAAATAATTTTTAATTCATATGCAAATGAGGAGGCTTTAGTGCACCCTGGGTCTGGCCAAGAGTTTGGTGTGCCATTTTGCCTCCTCATTTGCATATTAGAGTTCTTCCCCTGGTTCCTATAGGGGCCAAGTCCCCTACAACATTGTATAGCCCATGCAAAATTCAATTTGGGGTAATGGACTCCCTTTAAATTAGATAATAAATCTACTCTTAAAAAACTGGCTCATGACAATAATAAATCTTGCGTATTTTAAACTCGCTAAACCTTTGCCAACTTTTCCAGATACTTAAAAAAAATGTCTAGCAAGATGCATGCATCTGGTCTTTTTGGAAGAAAGTCAATAAAAAATTTGTCTTGACTGATGTGAGCCAAAAAGAAGGAGCAATTTGATGCATCCAAAATAGTAAATTAGGGCAATTGTTTTTTTAATCAAAGAAGTTTTCTTGCTTTTGTACTTTTAATATTACCTATTCCATTAAAGGTAATCTGTAAGCAAGTTTTTGCTACCTCATCTGATAGCAGGCAAAGAGAAGCTGAATCCAACGATGTATCACTTAGTTTGCAGTGTGCAGCCGTTCTAGTACAATCAGTGTTTTTAGATTTAGCATGAAGCAGAGCTGAGGAAGCTAACCCCGCCTACACCAGGCTTTGTATTTACAATGTCCATAGACAGTGAGGTGATTATCACAGAAGGAGGCGTGTCCGACTAGCATGCACATGCTGCTGTGTCCAGCCATGATAACAAATAAGCTCCTGGTGCTGGAACAATCATTTCAAGAAAACAAAACCATGGAGCTTGATAAGAGAGGCATGGCTGAAATCTGTGTTTTAACCCCTACAGCATGCTGTCTTCAGCTTACATAGCAAAAACCGGCTGACAGATTCCCTTTAAAGCTCTGTGCTGGAGACAATGGCAATTACACCATTACTATTTGAATATATTCTGTATAAAGTGAAACTCTTGTGAAAAGAGAATCTGATAATTCAGAAAGTCTGATAATTCAGAATCTGTATCCAGCATAAAGCTTTAATATAGAAGGGAATATGACGTTTAAAAGAAAAAAGTCAGAACGTAGAGAAACGTTAAAGTTAGATTCACACATCTGTGTGACATGATCCAGGTACAGATTGTGATGTATGGACTGTCCACCAGTCTCCTGACCAGAACTTGACTGCCTCATAGAAATGAGTGAGGCTGTCAAGTTCGCGTTAGTAACCCCGTGACACGCAGATGTGTGAATTTGCCATAGGACATAGAATACAGTTTTAATGACATGTTAAGGGATAACGTTTGACTCTACGAACTTTTTCTAAATGTTGTCTAACCTTCCATATTGAGATTTCTTTTTAGAACTGTTTTTCTTTCTTTAACTGTCTGATCATCTACACTATCTGTTAATCCATTGCTTCCATGGGAGCTAGAATCATTAATACTTTGAATAACAAATCCAATAGTTCCCATATACTGTATATGTAGATATTCTGGATACTTACAGTAAATGTTCCTTGAAATGATAGATTACTAATTAGTAAGGGTAAAGAACCTTCCATGTAGCAGAGGTAATTAGTGAGCCATTATTGTGTATAGCTAGGGTTTACTCATCACATCAGTTCTTTTCTTGCCCTAAGCAATCGGCGATTCTGTAGGCATGTGCCTGTCAGATGCCTGGTGACGACATCCTCTAGTTGAGAATCAGCTTTTTTAGTCACCACTCAGTAGCTTTCCCTGACTCATTTTCCATGACTTTTTTTTCTGACTGATGTTTAGCAGCAGAATTTTTATAAATACCGCTCATTGTACTATAGAAAACCAAAATGACTTTGGTAATAAGCAAGAAGGGGAAAGGGTAGCCCCCTCTTTTCATCCTCTGTTCAGTATAACTAAAAATAGACAGGGTTTAAAAAAAAAGAAAAAAAAAGAGCATCATAACCTCTGAATTGTTATTAATAAAAGTGGTTAAATTCTAGGCCATTAGGACAAATCTTAAAAAGAACCTCTCATGTGTGATAATGCTATTACCCTACAGATACGCCATACAGGGTTCATGGGCAGGTTAATAGCGTTATGAAGGTGCCCGGCTGCAGTGCTGAAAGTGTGGAATCTGGGAGAAAATTAATTTGATCCCTCCCAGCAGCTGCCGGCTTTCAGTCATGAAGTCATGTACCTGGAGCAATTACAGGCACTGCTCACAGCACTAAAAGCAGCAGCTGTCAGTATGCCCCAGCCCTGACTGACAGCCGACTCTGTAGGGCACCAGGACAAAGCAAGCTGTCAGTCAGTACCGAGGCGTACTTACAGATGCCACTCTCACTGCTGTGACTGAAAGCTGGCGGCTCCTGCGAGAAATGTAGTTGCCACACTTTCATTACGCTATTAACCTTTTCGATTAACCCTATATCTGAAAGTCAATAGCACAAAAACTATGTTTATTGTTTAGAGATTTTGATTTTCAATATATATTTTCTCTGCCAATCTGTTTCCATATAGAGTTGTGCAGTTTATAAATTTCATTACCCAATTTTTGAATTTTGTATTTATTCAAAAAGAACCTGAAGATCTAGCTCTTCCGACAACCCTACAACCTGCAGTAACCACGGATCGACCAAACCGCTGCACGACCAGCTCTATCCTCACCTACTGTATCCTCATTTATCCCTTGTAGATTGTGAGCCCTCGCGGGCAGGGTCCTCTCTCCTCCTGTACCAGTTGCGACCTGTATTGTTTAAGATTATTGTACTTGTTTTTATTATGCATACCCCCCTCACATGTAAAGCGCCATGGAATAAATGGCACTATAATAATAATAAATAATAATAAATAATAATAATAATAATAATAATAATAAAGGGTGGTCCTTGTTAGGGTCCTTATTTCCTGGTTAGAGTGGAGAACAACTTCAAAGAGAGGCTGTATCTGGAGTGCCCGCCATTTCTGGCATTACACAGACATCTCTTTAATTTGAATGGGCACTGTCACTGTGTAATGAATAATTTTCCTCTGTTGTGGCGTAGCTTCATGGAAATGGAGCAGTTACTACCATATTTTCCCACTGATAGATTGATAAGAAAAGATTCAGCATTGATTTAAATTTATTCATTTTAATTCCTGCTCATTTTGATCTTAGGAGTCCAGTGGGTGGTCCTACTCAGTGATGGACATATTAACCTGCACAAGTTTACATACAAAAATAGCAGTCCATCACTGATAGGACCACTCACTGGACTCCTATTGTCAGATAGAGCAGGAATGTAAATAAATTAAATATAAGTCATATTGAATCCTTTCCATCAAAACTATGTTACATTCTCCAGAGCCCCTCCAGCTCTGCTACACGCTGCTTGTAGAAAGGACTACATTTTCAAAGTGTCAATGTGACATGTTTTTTTCTCAGGTGCCTGTATGTGTATGAGCTGCTGTTTACATCTGCAGTCATATATTTGAAAACCTCACAAATGTGCACACGTATTTGGCCACACACTCTTCTAAAAAGGTCAAAATGGAGGAATGGTGGGATCAGGAGATTATAGGGAAATCAAGAGTCAATGCATTTAACAGCTCAGAAAAACAGCAAACAAATTACATTTTTTTTGCAAAAAATCCTTTTTTACTCCACCAGAAATCAAAGCCACAGTATTGTATCAGCAAGTATGAAACCAGAGAAGCTGCGTTGTTACCAATATGTCATGGGCAGATTGAATCACTGTATAACCCTAAATTTTCTACGTTGTATTGCAAATATATACATAAAGTTGATGCGCATGTACACTCTTAGAAAAAAAGATTTCAGGTGTGCAATGTATCACATGACCCTATGTTTCACCCATTCAGCTTCTTCTGGGGCATTGAGAATGGATTGTATGAATAGGATTTTAATTTCTAGAGCGTCTCAGTCTTAAATAATTATGTGCTTTGTAGCTATTTTGGGTACTTGATGATTTAATGATCTTAACTTTTTTATTTGTTGGACCATCAAAATAATATTTTTACTATTTTACTATTTGTTGTTACACAGGGCTGTCTTTTAAGACCTCATTAGATTTTGTTTTAAGTTTTATTCAGAGTACAGTGGTTATACAAAAAGTAAAATAAAATAAAAATATTTTCTACATTTGCCAAATTGATGCTTAACCCCTTTTTGACTTAGTGGTTTTCCCTTTTTGAAATTTTGTTTTTTCCTTGTCTTTTTCCAAGAGCGGTAACTTTTTTATTTTTATGTCGACATAGCCGTATGAAGATGCCTAATATACTACAGTCATTTCGATATGTAGTATGTCTAGTCTGGTATGAACAGGGTGGCATCCACTTTATGGGTTGACATGGACGAGATGTTCGTTTTTTCTTTTATTTGTTATTAAATATTAACTCGAGGTAAACTATAAATGTAGAAATAATAGGGGCCATACTTGCAAGGTAAAACAGCCCCATTGTGACATTAGCTAATTGCAGAGGTGATCTGAGTCTGTCCTGCAGCTATGCCATGCCACAATGCACCCACCTATCATGTGATTAATGGGTCCAATAAAGGCAGGACCAGCTTTGCTCACCCACAAAAGACAGTGGTCAGTAATTGTGATGTTGAGGGTATGTGCACACGTTCAGGAATTTTCGTGTTTTTTTCGCGATAAAAACGCTATAAAAGCGCATAAAAAATGCATACATATGCATCCTATCATTTAGAACGCATTCCGCAATTTTTGTGCACATGATGCGTTTTTTTCAGCGAAAAAAACGCATCGCGGTAAAAAAATGAACATGTTCATTAATTAATTTTGCGGATTTTTCACGTTTTTCCCTCTATTCTATGCATTGGGAAAAAACCGCAAAAAAACGCACAAAAAACGTACAAAAAACGCACAAAAAACACAAAAAAAAGGTATGCGGATTTCTGGCAGAAATGTCCGTTTTTTGTCAGGAAATTTCTGCAAGAAATCCTGACGTGTGCACATACCCTAATGCTGCAAGCCTGGAGGGGCTTTCAGGCATTCACTTGTAAGGGTGGTGGTGGACTGTGCTATCTCATTCCTCCCCCTGAAGACACCAATTGCGTGGTATGTATTATGTCATGCGTCTTTTGTATATATTGTGTAGTGGTGGTGTGAATTGTAATGTATTGTGATGTGGTTAGGCATATTGTGAAGTAATGTATAGTGTAGGATGTCATAGAGTAAGGCATAGTGTATAGGATAGCAGGAAGATAGTTGACTGTAACACATGTAGTTATGTTAGGGTAAGACAGAGTTAATGATTAGGACTAGCCCACAGGGGTGTGGTTAGTGTTAGGGCAAGTGACAGCTTCCTGATAGTTAAGGATTTTGAGTTTGGAGTGCAAAGTTTGCAGTGCTGCCTGAGGGTACCGTCACACAGTGGCATTTTCATCGCTACGACGGCACGATTCGTGACGTTCTAGCGATATAGTTATGATCTCGCAGTGTCTGACACGCTACTGCGATCAGGGACCCCGCTGAGAATCGTACGTCGTAGCAGATCGTTTGAAACTTTCTTTCGTCGCTGGATCTCCCGCTGTCATCGCTGGATCGTTGTGTGTGACAGCGATCCAGCGATGCGTTCGCTTGTAACCAGGGTAAACATCGGGTTACTAAGCGCAGGGCCGCGCTTAGTAACCCGATGTTTACCGTGGTTACCAGCGTAAAAGTAAAAAAAAAAAAAACGTACATACTCACCATCTGATGTCCGTCAGGTCCCTTGCCGTCTGCTTCCCGCTCTGACTGACTGCCGGCCGGAAAGTGAGAGCAGATCACAGCGGTGACGTCGCCGCTGTGATCTGCTTTCACTTTACGGCGGCACTCAGTCAGCGGGAAGCAGACGGCAAGGGACCTGACGGACATCAGATGGTGAGTATGTACGGTTTTTTTTTTTTTACTTTTACGCTGGTAACCACGGTAAACATCGGGTTACTAAGCGCGGCCCTGCGCTTAGTAACCCGATGTTTACCCTGGTTACCAGCGAACCTCGGCATCGTTGGTCGCTGGAGAGCTGACTGTGTGACAGCTCCCCAGCGACCACACAACGACTTACCAACGATCACGGCCAGGTCGTATCGCAGGTTGTGATCGTTGGTAAATCGTATAGTGAGACGGTACCCTAATGATTGATCAATAGTAAGAGGAGACCAAAGGCTAGGGATAGCGAGATTCTGAAGAGAAGTTACAGATGAGACAGAGTCTCCTTCCAGAGAAGATGTTTGGCGCAAAGCCGAGTTACGAACCCCAGAGCTTGAAATGCAGAAGGTAATGGGATTTAACAGGACTGATTGTGTGGGACTACTAGGGGGTCCTAAATGGTAGCTCCAGGGCACCAGTAGTGGGAAAAAATAGGATGTAGAACTGCTGAGCAAGTAAGGAGACTTGTCGATCAGGACTGTAGCGATAAAGCTGTTTTTTGGTGAAGTAGAATGAAGCAGTGTGCCTCACTAGCCCTGGTGTAGACTAGAGGAAGGTTGCTGTGTGAAAGAAAATGCATCATACTGTAGAGGAAATGTCCATAAGACTATGTACCGCTATCCCTTGTATATAGCCCTTACCAAGTTACCGCTCAGTAAAGACTTTATTTTTGAATGGTAGTCTCCCTTATTGAACTGTGGAACCTATCGTCCTGACCAATACACACCACCGGCAACATGTGGCCTGCACGAGCGTAATGCCCTCACAGCACAAGTCCACACACCTGCCAAGACCCACAATTTCAAGTAGCGCGCCGGGGTATAAAAGGAGATGAGTGCCTCACCCACGGATACCGCCCCGTGCCGCGCTACACACTGGTAGTTGCCTACTGTAGATTTTAAACATGGAAAACCGCTTGTAAGTCAATGTCCCAAATGCTGAAGAAAACTTCATGAATTGCATTGTGTCAACTAAGAGTAAGATAAATCACAACTAGAGCATTATGCGAAACCTACTTCAAATGCCAAGAAGACGGCTGCCATCATCTCTTAACCCCTTCCCGACCTTTGACGCATACGCTGCGTCATGAAAGTCGGTGCCAATCCGACCTGTGACGCAGCGTATGCGTCATGGAGGGATCGCGCTCCTGCAGATCGGGTGAAAGGGTTAACTCCAATTTCACCCGATCTCCAGGAACAGGGGGAGTGGTGCTTCAGCCCAGGGGGGGTGGCTTCACCCCCTCGTGGCTACGATCGCTCTGATTGGCTGTTGAAAGTGAAACTGCCAATCAGAGCGATTTGTAATATTTCACCGAAAAAAACGGTGAAATATTACAATCCAGCCATGGCCGATGCTGCAATATCATCGGCCATGGCTGGAAAACCTAATCTGTCCCCCCCCCACACCCACCGATCTCCTCCCCAGTGCTCCGTTACGTGGTCCGCCCCCCTAAGTCGTCCTGTCCGCTCCTCCGTCCTCCTGTCCGCTCCCCCCGTGCTCCGGTCCCCCCTCCCTGTGCTCCGGTCCCCCCCCCGTGATCCGATCACCCCCCTTTCATACTTACCGGGCCTCCCGGTGTCCGTCCGGCTTCTCCATGGGCGCCGCCATCTTCCAAAATGGCGGGCGCATGCGCACTGCGCCCGCCGAATCTGCCGTCTGGCAGATTCGTTTCAGATGTATTTTGATCACTGCGATATAGCCTATCACAGTGATCAAAATAAAAAAATAGTAAATGACCCCCCCTTTATCACCCCCATAGGGACAATAATAAAAATAAATAAAATATATATATATTTTTTTTCTACTAGGGTTAGGGTTAGAACTAGGGTTAGAATTAGGGTTAGAATTAGGGGTAGGTTTAGGGTTAGGGGTAGGGTTAGGGCATGTGCACACAGTGCGGATTTGGCTGCGAATCCGCAGCGGATTGGCCGCGGATCCGCAGCGGATTGGCCGCGGATCCGCAGCGGATTGGCCGCTGCGAATTCGTAGCAGTTTTCCATCAGGTTTACAGTACCATGTACACCTATGGAAAACCAAATCCGCTGTGCCCATGGTGCGGAAAATACCGTGCGGAAACGCTGTGTTGTATTTTCCGCAGCATGTCAATTTTGTGCGGATTCCGCAGCGTTTTACACCTGTTCCTCAATAGGAATCCGCAGGTGAAATCCGCACAAAAAAACACTAGAAATCCGCTGTAAATCCGTAGGTAAAAACGCAGTGCCTTTTACCTGCGGATTTTTCAAAAATGGTGCGGAAAAATCTCACACGAATCCGCAAAGTGGGCACATAGCCTTAGGGTTAGGGTTGGAATTAGAGTTAGGGTACCGTCTCACAGTGGCACTTTTGTCGCTACGACGGTACGATCCGTGACGTTCCAGCGATATCCATACGATATCGCTGTGTCTGACATGCAGCAGCGATCAGGGACCCTGCTGAGAATCGTACGTCGTAGCAGATCGTTTGGAACTTTCTTTCGTCGCTGGATCTCCCGCTGTCATCGCTGGATCGTTGTGACAGCGATCCAGCGATGCGTTCGCTTGTAACCAGGGTAAACATCGGGTTACTAAGCGCAGGGCCGCGCTTAGTAACCCGATGTTTACCGTGGTTACCAGCGTAAAAGTTAAAAAAAAAAAACGTACATACTCACATTTCGGTGTCCTTCAGGTCCCTTGCCGTCTGCTTCCCGCTCTGACTGTCTGCCGGCCGGAAAGTGAGAGCACAGCACAGCAGTGATATCACCGCTGCGCTCTGCCCTCACTGTACGGCGGCACTCAGTCAGAGTGGGAAGCAGACGGCAAGGGACCTGAAGGACACCGAAATGTGAGTATGTACGTTTTTGGTTTTTTTACTTTTACGCTGGTAACCACGGTAAACATCGGGTTACTAAGCGCGGCCCTGCGCTTAGTAACCCGATGTTTACCCTGGTTACCCGGGACCTTGGCATCGTTGGTCGCTGGAGAGCGGTCTGTGTGACATCTCCCCAGCGACCACACAATGACTTTCCAACGATCACGGCCAGGTCGTATCGCTGGTCGTGATCGTTGGTAAATCGTTATGTGAGACGGTACCCTTAGGGTTGGAATTAGGGCTAGGGTTGGAAATAGGGTTAAGATTAGGCTTGTGGTTAGGGTTAAGGATAGGGTTAGGGTTGTGTTGGGGTTACAGTTGTGGGTAGGGTTGGGATTAGGGTTAGGATTAGGGTTAGGGTTGGATTTAGGGTTACGGGTGTGTTGGGGTTAGGGTTGTGGTTAGGGGTGTGTTGGGGTTAGGGTTGTGATTAGGGTTATGGCTACAGTTGGGATTAGGGTTAGGGGTGTGTTGGGGTTAGTGTTGAAGTTAGAATTGAGGGGTTTCCACTGTTTAGGCACATCAGGGGTCTCCAAACGCAACATGGCGCCACCATTGATTCCAGCCAATCTTGCTTTCAAAAAGTCAAATGGTGCGCCCTCCCTTCCAAGCCCCGACGTGCGCCCAAACAGTGGTTTACCCCCACATATGGGATACCAGCGTACTCAGGACAAACTGGGCAACAACTATTGGGGTCCAATTTCTCCTGTTACCCTTGCAAAAATAAAAAATTACTTGCTAAAACATAATTTTTGAGGAAAGAACAATTATTTTTTATTTTCACGGCTCTACGTTATAAACTTATGTGAAGCACTTGGGGGTTGAAAGTGCTCACCACACATCTAGATAAGATCCTTTTGGGGTCACTTGTGGGGTGTTTCTACTGTTTAGGCACATCAGGGGCTCTGCAAATGCAACGTGACGCCCGCAGACCATTCCATCAAAGTCTGCATTTCAAATGTCACTACTTCCCTTCCAAGCCCTGACGTGCGCCCAAACAGTGGTTTACCCCCACATATGGGGTACCAGCATACTCACAACAAACTGGGCAACAAATATTGGGGTCCAATTTCTCCTGCTACCCTTGTGAAAAAAAATTGCTTGCTAAAACATCTTTTTTGAGGACAGAAAAATGATTTTTAATTTTCACGGCTCTGCGTTGTAAACTTCTGTGAAGCACTTGGGGGTTGAATGTGCTCACCACACATCTAGATAAGTTCTTTGGGGGGTCTAGTTTCCAAAATGGGGTCACTTATGGGGTCTTTCTACTGTTTAGGCACATCAGGGGCTCTGCAAATACAATGTGACGCCCGAAGACCATTCCATCAAAGTCTGCATTTCAAATGTCACTACTTCCCTTCCGAGCCCTGACGTGCGCCCAAACAGTGGTTTACCCCCACATATGAGGTATCAGCGTACTCACAACAAACTGGGCAACAAATATTGGGGTCCAATTTCTCCTGTTACCCTTGTGAAAATAAACAATTGCTTGCTAAAACATCTTTTTTGAGGAAAGAAAAATGATTTTTTATTTTCATGGCTCTGCGTTGTAAACTTCTGTGAAGCACTTGGGGGTTGAACGTGCTCACCACACATCTAGATAAGTTCCTTGGGGGGTCTAGTTTCCAAAATGGGGTCACTTGTGGGGGGTTTCTACTGTTTAGGCACATCAGGGGCTCTGCAAACGTAACATGATTCCCGCAGACCATTCCATCAAAGTCTGCATTCCAAATCGTCACTACTTCCCTTCCGAGCCCCGGCATGTGCCCAAACAGTGGTTTACCCCCACATATGGGGTATCAGCGTACTTAGGAGAAACTGGACAACAACTTTTGGGGTCAAATTTTTCCTGTTACCCTTGGGAAAATTAAAAAATTCTGGGCTAAAAAAATATTTTTGAGGAAAGAAAACACATTTATTATTTTCACGGCTCTGCGTTATAAACTTCTGTGAAGCACTTGGGGGTTCAAAGTGCTCATCACACATCTAGATAAGTTCCCTTGGGGGTCTAGTTTCCAAAGTGGGGTCACTTGTGGGGAGTTCCTACTGTTTAGGCACATCAGGGGCTCTGCAAACGCAACGTGATGCCCGCAGAGCATTCCATTAAAGTCTGCATTTCAAAACGTCACTACTTCCCTTCCGATCCCCAACGTGTGCCAAAACAGTGGTTTACCCCCACATATGGGGTATCAGCGTACTCAGGAGAAACTACACAACAACTTTTGGGGTCCAATTTCTCCTGTTACCCTTGGGAAAATAAAAAATTGTGGGTTAAAAAATCATTTTTGAGGAAAGAAAAATAATTTTTTATTTTCATGGCTCTGCGTTATAAACTTCTGTGAAGCACTTGGGGGTTCAAAGTGCTCACCACACATCTAGATTAGTTCCTTGGGAGGTCTAGTTTCCAAAATGGGGTCACTTGTGCGGGAGCTCTAATGTTTAGGCACACAGGGGCTCTCCAAACGCGACATGGTGTCCGCTAATGATTGAAGCTAATTTTCCATTCAAAAAGCCAAATGGCGTGCCTTCCCTTCCGAGCCCTGCCATGCACCCAAACAGTGGTTTACCCCCACATATGGGGTATCATCGTACTCAGGACAAACTGGACAACAACATTTGGGGTCCAATTTCTCCTATTATCCTTGGGAAAATAAAAAACTCCGGGCTAAAAATCATTTTTGAGGAAAGAAAAATAATTTTTTTGTTTTCATGGCTCTGCGTTATAAACTTCTGTGAAGCACCTGGGGGTTTTAAGTGCTCACTATGCATCTAGATTAGTTCATTGGGGTGTCTAGTTTCCAAAATGGGGTCACTTGTAGGGGAGCTCCAATGTTTAGGCACACAGGGGCTCTCCAAACGCGACATGGTGTCCACTAACGATTGGAGCTAATTTTCCATTCAAAAAGTCAAATGGCACGCCTTCCCTTCCGAGCCTTGCCGTGCACTCAAACAGTGGTTTACCCCCACATATGAGGTATCGGCGTACTCAGGAGAAATTGCCCAACAAATTTTAGGATCCATTTTATCCTGTTGCCCATGTGAAAATGAAAAAATTGAGGCTAAAATAAATTTTGTGTGAAAAAAAGTACTTTTTCATTTTTACGGATCAATTTGTGAAGCACCTGAGGCTTTAAAGTGCTCACTATGCATCTAGATAAGTTACTTGGGGGGTCTAGTTTCCAAAATGGGGTCACTTGTGGGGGAGCTCCAATGTTTAGGCACACAGGGGCTCTCCAAACCTGACATGGTGTCCGCTAACGATGGAGATAATTTTTCATTCAAAAAGTCAAATGGCGCTCCTTCCCTTCCGAGCCTTACCATGTGCCCAAACAGTAGTTTACCCCCACATATGAGGTATTGGCGTACTCAGGAGAAATTGCCCAACAAATTTTAGGATCCATTTTATCCTGTTGCCCATGTAAAAATGAAAAAATTGAGGCTAAAAGATATTTTGTGTGAAAAAAAAGTACTTTTTCATTTTTACGGATTAATTTGTGAAGCACCTGGGGGTTTAAAGTGCTCACTATGCTTCTAGATAAGTTCCTTGGGGGGTCTAGTTTCCAAAATGGGGTCACTTGTGGGGGAGCTCCAATGTTTAGGCACACGGGGGCTCTCCAAACGCGACATGGTGTCCGCTAAAGATTGGAGCCAATTTTTCATTCAAAAAGTCAAATGGCGCTCCTTCCCTTCCGAGCCCTGCCGTGCGCCCAAACAGTGGTTTACCCCCACATATGAGGTATCAGCGTACTCAGGCCAAATTGGACAATAACATTCGTGGTCCAGTTTCTCCTTTTACCCTTGGGAAAATAAAAAAATTGTTGCGAAATGATCATTTTTGTGACTAAAAAGTTAAATGTTAATTTTTCCCCTCCATGTTGCTTCTGCTGCTGTGAAACACCTGAAGGGTTAATAAACTTCTTGAATGTGGTTTTGAGCACCTTGAGGGGTGCAGTTTTTAGAATGGTGTCACTTTTGGGTATTTTCAGCCATATAGAACCCTCAAACTGACTTCAAATGTGAGGTGGTCCCTAAAAAAAATGGTTTTGTAAATTTTGTTGTAAAAATGAGAAATCACTGGTCAAATTTTAACCCTTATAACTTCCTAGCAAAAAAAAAATTTGTTTCCAAATTTGTGCTGATGTAAAGTAGACATGTGGGAAATGTTATTTATTAACTATTTTGTGTCACATAACTCTCTGGTTTAACAGAATAAAAATTCAAAATGTGAAAATTGCAAAATTTTCAAATTTTTCGCAAAATTTCCGTTTTTTTCACAAATAAACTCAGAAATTATCGACCTAAATTTACCACTATCATGAAGCCCAATATGTCACGAAAAAACAATCTCAGAACCGCAAGGATCCGTTGAAGCGTTTCTGAGTTATTACCTCATAAAGGGACACTGGTCAGAATTGCAAAAAATGGCAAGGTCATTAAGGCCAAAATAGGCTGGGTCATGAAGGGGTTAAAAATGAAATGAAGAAAGCTGTGCAGTTTTGAGGAGCTGGACCAACAGACATTTCCTGCAAGATGTTGGACTGAATGGACAGTTTCCTGTGAATAACCATGGATATGGAAAAATAACGTAAGCTGGCCATGCAACAGAGATGGTAGACAGCAGAATAGGCCATTTTATACTGTTTTCTTTCATATTGACTGAATCCAGCAGCAGGTCAGGGTGTTCTGGTAAGACCAGTCCAAGTTTTTGATGTTAAGCATCAATGATAGAATATATATTCAAACTGCTAATAGCCAAATATGAATTCTGTCTGCATAACACCAGTGCTAAAGCATGGAGGTTGTGTGATGATCCATGGCTGCTTCAACCCTAGAGACTATGAATACATTTCACATGAAAAAAAGTATCTTTGACTAGGAAAAAAACTGTACATAAAAATACATACATTAATGATCTCCTTATGTTAAAAAAGTGCATTAAGTTCAGGCTGCAATCTTACAGGGGTTTTCCCATGAACAAAATACTTTTTATTTAATAGATTTGGGAATAAAATAAGTTCCATAATTGGATGTGTTTAAAAAAATGCTCCTGTTCCGGTTTTTAAGATGCCCCTGCTGTGTACTGTGTAATGACTGTGTCTGATCGTACATGAACATGGTTTGATCATACCGCATACCTGGGCAGGGGAGGACGCAAAAGAGTATACAGACAGGACAGCACAAGATCACAGCTGATTCTTTTCTGAGGAGAACTCTCTTGCTGCATGTGTTTAAATATATTGTACCTCACAGAAAGTATCTGCTGCACTGCCATGCTGTAACGTCTGTATACTTGCTTTTGCGTCAACCCCAGCACAGGAGCTGTGGTATGATCACAAAATGTTCCTGCATGCTCAGACACAGCCATTACACAGTACACAGCAAGGGCACATTCATAAGATTATCTCAGCACAGGAACATATTTTTTTAACACATCCAATTGTGGAATTTATTATTATTCCAAGATCTATTGATTACAATATACTTTGTTCATGGGACAACCCCTTTAATTCCTTCATTTATTTTCAGACCCTCTGAAATGCAATCTGCAACCTGTTCCTAGTATACCACTATTCTCTGGCCAACGTGAGTTCTGGGAATCAAGGATGCTGCTATATTCACTAGCGCTCATAAACTAACCTAGCTAAAGATGTCAGCCAAATCCTCTCTTTTTTATGCTTTTTGAACTCAAAGTCATAATAAGATATGTTTTAGGAGATCTCGGGAAATTAGACAGCACAACCTTAAAGAATTTGTCACCCCAAAATCGTATATATGAGCTGCGGCCACCAGCATCAGGGGCTTATCTATAGCATTCTGTAATGCTGTAGATAAGCCCCCGATGTATCCTGAAAGACGAGAAATAAAGGTTATATTATACTCACCCAGGGGCGGTCCTGCTGCGGTCTGGTCCGATGGGCATCGCGGTCCGGTCCAGCGCCTCCTATCTTCATACGATGACGTCCTCTTCTTGCCGCCGCTCCGGCGCAGGCGAACTTTGTCTGCCCTGTTGAGGGCAGAGCAAAGTAATGCAGTGCGCAGGTGCCGGGAAAGGTCAGAGAGGCCCGGCGCCTGCGCACTGCATTACTTTGCTCTGCCCTCAACAGGGCAGACAAAGTACGCCTGCACCAGAGCGGCGGCAAGAAGACAAGAAGAGGGCGTCATCGTATGAAGATAGGAGGCCCCGGACCGGACCGCGACACCCATCGGACTCGGACGGCAGCGGAACCGCTCCTGGGTGAGAATAATATAACCTTTATTTCCCATCTTTTAGGTTACATCGAGGGCTTATCTACAGCATAACAGAATGGTGTAGATAAGCCCCTGATGGTGGTGGTCGCAGCTCATATATGATTTTGGGGGTGACAGACTCCCTTTAACATGGTGTACAAAAAAGTGCTTGAATGTGTTAGCAAAGCAGAGATCCTTAAGTAGTGTCACAGACAATGGAAAGTTCCCGCCTAAATATGTAGCCAATAGGAATTTATGGGCATGAACAGAAATGTGAAAATTCTTTGCTCAGCAGTGTATTTGATCATCATGACACAGGAGTTATAAGGCTATAAGAGAAGATGGATACCACAGACACAAAATGGAATCTGTTCTCTCACAAACGGGATGTCCCTTACTTACAGATTGATGATACATTATCATTATCAGCTCAGTGTGGCCTGACGTCCTGCATCCTCACCAATCAGGTGTTTGCCGAGCCGGCTGCTGCCGGATGTAAACTTTGTATGGAGTAGCAACAACACTGCTCTGTACACTGTTCAATGACCATTGTTGGGTACTGCAGCTCAATGCTTATTCACCTCAATCGGAGCTGAGCTGCAAGTACCTGAAGTTCTTCTCAAAAAAAGTTTTCCAAGCTCTCTTTGCTCTATGAGCCTCACTATTTATATTTTGTCTCTTTGAGAATTTATCAATTCCTTCATTGTCCTCCATAGAAAGCCCATGATTCTTAAGTATCCAGATATTGAGCTCTGTTGCCCAGAGTATAAACCACAAGGTAGGACAAAAGAGAATTGATGGATTGGGGAGGAAATAGACAATGAAGAGTAACAGAGGAGACCACTTAAAATGAGAAAAATGCCCTATTTCACCAAAATGCTCTACTTTGCTCAGCATCCACCTTTTGATCTTTTTTGATAGAGGTGGCCAAAAAGAGAATACCAGATAGTTGACAGTAACCAAATCATCAATTTTCCCTTCACCCATGGCACCACACCTTAGAGAGGGATCCACCCAGCCAGGACAGGAAACCTACTGAAATAAAATGGCAGTACCTCTCCCCAGCTTCAGTTGGGTTTCCAGTCCTGATGGGGACCCTTGTGCTGAAACCCGGGGCGGGTTGAAGGATTATCCATCTACTCACCCACGCTTTCGGCACTGAAAGAACAGGCAGAGCACCTGTATGCTGGCCTTCAGGTGGTGGAAGCGCCATCCGCGGGTCCTGTCAGGCCTCGACGTACGTGCGGATGTGGAGCGGCACATTTATGGGCCAAGCGACTCTTCTGCAGCCGCCGCTCTGCTGTCCCTCCTCTGCATCCTGACCGCCACTCCATAGTGAGCCCGGCTGGGAATGAGCATACCCGTGTGACATCAGGGAATGTGCTCCGGGGCCAACATGGCGGTGCCCATAACAAAGAAAGCCGGCCGAGGTGCGTGGATATTTTCCGCATTCTGGCGGGGTGGCTGGAGAGGGGAGGGGCATTGATTGGGCATCGGAGGAGGCGGGAAGTGCAGTGCATCCCTCTTATAAGGAGGGATAACCACAGAAGAGGCGCTCGTGTCCGAAGCTCCCCATCATGGAGGATCACGGTGGACAGCAGCAGCAGCAGCCCTTACAGCAGCAGCAGGAGCATTCACCAGTGTCTATGCCTGGTCACCAGCTTGGGCGCACTAAGAGGAGCAGACGCTCCAGTGGCAGGACTGGCAGCTATCCTGACCAGAGATCACAGGATTCCTCGGTATCCAGGAGGGACGTTGTCCGTACCCCTGATCAGCCTCTGAATCCAGTGCCCTTGGTTTGACAGAGGGTGGGGAGTGACCTATGAGAATGTCACCTTTGTTGTTAATAGGGGCTACTTTCTGCTTAATCACTAGGGTCCTAGGAAGGCTAGCGCCAAAACAAAGAATAAGGAGTGTGCCCTTTGTAAAACCCCGCTCTCAGTTCAGTGGCAGAAGGCTCTCTGTGCTGACTGCATACAGAAAATGATACGGGAAGACACCCCCGACTTGGCCACGGACCTTAGGGCCATAATCAGGGCGGAGGTGAAAGGTTCCCTAAAATCAGCATTAAAGAAGGAAAGCAAGAGAGCTCGAGGGCTTGTCAATGATTCAGAGGCCTCGCAATCCGGTGGGGAATATCTTGTGGAATCCCCTCCCCCTCCTCCTTCTCCTCCTCTTCAGACAGTGATGTCGACAGCCAACCCTGCTTTCTGGTCAAGGACACAGATAGACTGGTTAGGGCAGTCAGGTCAACAATGGGCCTAAAGGAGGAAAGGGCACCTAAATCCTTAGAGGATGTTATGTTTGGGGGTCTGGAGGAAAAAAGGAAGTGCACCTTTCCAGTTAACACTAGGATAAATGCGCTCATAGATAAGGAGTGGAAGAAACCAGAGAGGTCTGGTAGCCTGCCATCATCTTCCAAAAGGAGGTACCCCTTTGAGGAGAAGGACTTGGAGGGTTGGGATAAAATCTCTTAAGATCGACAGGGCAAAGTTCTCTAAAAGATCATCCCTGCCCTTGGAGGACTCAAGCACGCTTAGATCCATTAGATAAGAAAGCAGATGGGTTCCTGAGGCACACCTGGGAGGCAGCCGCAGGGGGTCTGAAGCTGGCAATAGCTGGGACGTGTAATGCCCGCTCCCTCATGGTCTGGCTGCAACAGATGAACAACTGAGAATTAAGGTTCCAAGAAATGAAATCTTGGCCAATATGACTCTGTTGCAAGGAGCAGTGGCCTTTCTAGCAGACTCCTCAGCAGACTTGGTGAGGTTGGTGGCTAGGGCGTCAAGCCTATCCAACATGGCTAGACAGGCCTTGTGGCTAAAAGGACATCCGGGAGATCTGCCTTCTCTAAGGACTATCGTCAACCTGAGGAAGCTCAACCGGTGGGTGGTGAATTATTCCTTCAAAATGGAGTCAGTGAACACGTCTATAAAACTATTGTTCCAGGATTGCTTCATGGCAGTCATAGACTTAAAAGATTCCTACTACCACATCCCAATCCATCAGGATCATCAAATGTTCCTGAGGGTGGCTCTGTATATCCAGGGACAGTTCAGGCACTATCAGTATGCAGCGCTCCCATTGGGTCTGTCAGTGGTCCCAAGGGTGTTTACCAAGGTAATGTCAGAGGTAATGGCCTACTTTCGTTCTCGGGACATCATCATCATCCCATTCCTGGACGACTTCCTTGTAGTCGGGAGGTCAGAAAATCACTGTGTAGAACAGGTGAGGGAAGTGACCGTGGCCCTGGAGGAGATAGGCTGGGTGATAAATAACCTCAAATCAAAGCTCAGACCGGAAAAGATACAATCCTTCTTGGGGTTGGTCGTGCTTCTCCCTTCTAGGGTGGATGTCTGTTACCGATCCATGGATTCTACCAAAGATCCCGGACCTGCTTACCCAGGGACCAGTGTGCCACTCTCAAGTGAAGGGCTTCCATCTGGCAGCATATAATTTGAGAGTGCGTTACTGAGATGGCAGGGATTCTCACCAGGGCTAGTCTCCACCCTGTTGATAAGTAGAAAGCCAATTACATCAAGGATCTATTGTAGAACATGGAAGAAATTCCTAGAGTTTTTAGGATAGCCCTTGGGGGATGAAGGTCCGGTAGAGGCTATTCTAGAATTTCTATAGTCGGGATTGCAACTAGGGTTAGCAACTAATACTTTCAAGGTACAGGTGTTGGTCTTGGGTGCCTTGTATAATTGCAACCAAGAATCCAATAGATGGGTGTCCCAATTTATTAAATCCTGTAGTAGATCTAGACCGGTTATAGTTCCGAAAATTCATCCATGGGATCTGAACCTAGTTTTAGAGGCACTAACTAGGGAACCATTTGAGCCCTTACAGGTGTTATATGTGAAATTCCTCACGCTTAAAATGGTGTTGCTAGTGGCCTTAATATCAGCCCGTAGGGTAAGTGACATACAAGCCCTGTCTATATGCCCCCCCTACATGCAGGTGTATGAGGACAGGGTTGTTCCAAGACCGGATCTGGCTTATTTCCCCAAGGTAGTTCTTAAATTTTTTAGGAGCCAGGAAATCACCTCTCTGCAGTATAGTATAGAGGGTGGCAGCTCTATTTGTAGCACTGAAGCACCTTATCTCCCATGCAAGCTAGTCCCCTGATGATCCTGCTTGCAAAGAAACGCGTTGGGACCTGGAAATAGGGAGAGTGCAGGGCATGTTATAACTTAGGGGTAGATGTGGACTGTCCTTGTAAGGGCAGGAGCTCGGGGATTGAGATTTATTGATAGCCCTCCAGGGACTGACAGGGAATTGTCTCCTGCTGCTGTGGCTTGAAGAATCTCTCCACCTAAGCGAATTGGGGCTCCACCTTACCTATCCTCAGCAATTGGTGAGATTGTTCCAATATTACTTTTGTGTACATGTCTTTTCCAATTGATCTTACCCCTCCCTTTGCTTTGTGATAACTGCTAATATTAATGCAACCAAGGCTATCTGTTTATTTGTATAGGCACTTGATAAATGCTTCTTCTACAGGCATTATCATCATTTAATCAGGTACCTTGGATTGAGTGATAGGACACTGGACCACTGCCAGCGTCTGCAATAAAATCTTGTATAAGTACTACATTTTTTATGGCACGTCCCCTGACAGGGTATACCCAGTAGTACTTTTTTATCGATACACTTTTTTTTGGGTGACAGTTTATTTAATATATTCCTTTATTTGGTTATACATTAAAAGTTATGTTTTAATTTTAATTCCTGCTTATGCTATGTTCTCAAGATTTTGGTAGGATCATGTGATACATTCAAACTATTATATATTGCTGTTTTTAGGAAATCACCTTACCCTCCTTCTGTGCTAAACCTAAAAATCCAGGAAAGGAAAAATTCCATACTTTAGACGTGAGGAGGTCCATGTTAGAATATATGTCCATGACTTGTCAGTGGAGGAAAGAGCAGTCCCTATTCATAGCCTTCCACGGTAGCATTAAGAGTTACAGGATATCTAAAGGTACCATTGCCAGATGGATCAGGGAGGCCAATAGTTTATCCTACTCTGCAAGTGGCGCTCTGTTTTCTGAAGGCATCAAGGCTCACTCCACCAGAGCCATGGCTACGTCCTGGGCAGAAAAGGCGGAGGCATCGATTGATCAAATCTGTAAGGCCGCTACCTGGTCCTTGCCATCTACTTTTTTTAAGCACTACAGACTGAATTTGTCCTTCTCGGCTGACCTAACCTTTGGTAGAAGTGGTGGTCCCTCCTTAAGGTGTTTTCATTTCTCAAAAATCTCTCATGTGTGCTGTCATGGGTGAAGGGAAAACACCAAGGTTACTTACCGGTAGCGATTTTTTCCGAAACCCGTGACAGCACCCGTATATTCCCCCTTCTCACCTCTTGGGTGTGCACTATAGTTTGTGTGTTTTTTTGATATAATGTTGTGTTAGTTTTCCGTGTAAATTAACCGGAGGTCCTCTCATGATCCGTAACCCAACTGAAGCAGGGGAGACGTACCGCCCTTTTATTTCAGTAGGTTTCCTGTCCTGGCTGGGCAGATCCCTCTGTCAGGTGTGCTGTCATGGGTTCCGGTAGAACCGGCTACCTGTAAGTAACCTTGGAGTTTCTCCCTGAGATCATTATCGGAGACAGAGATAAGGTTGCTGTAAAATGGACTATCATTTGTCCCGACAAACATAACTCTTCCTCTTTGACTAAAGACCTCAATCTGTCAAGTACAAAATTTTTCAGATGCAAATTATTTTCCTTCTTAAAAAAAAGAGATAAACATGAAATAAGAGGATAGAGATGCGATCTGTAATAAGAATTTACTGGAGGTAAGAATATTAGTAGTTTTGTTAGAGGACAGTGAAAAGAAGAGGCTCCTGGGATAATTTACAGACCTAAAACAAAAATGTGTAGGAGTCGCTTCTGCCATAGATACATACTTACTGAGTTGGTCAAGAATAAATTGGAGCCATCGAACAATATAGGTATGACCCTAACCTAAGAAAGAAAGAAATACAAAACCTTTTGGCACTGAGATCTGATGCATCAATAGTTTGAGTTTGTCATACAAAGACAGAAATCTAGTGGTCCATAACCAAAACAAAAATCAAAATCTGTATCAAAATCTAGTACAAGGCAGAAACTATTCTGCAATTCTACCAAATGATGCCCCATACCAATATCAGGAGAAACTTGAGGGCATACTGATAACATCTCTAAAGGAAAGACTTATCTCTAAGGACAAATTGAAATATATGTCATCGAGCAATTCACACATACTTTACCTAGAAAATATAATGAAGTAGATCCCTTAAAAGGTAGATCCATTATGTTGGGAACTGACTCGGTGACACATAATTCAAGACATTATTAGAACTCAAATTAAAAGGAACCTGTCATCAGAAAAAAGGAATTTATCTGCACTCATAGAAAGAGTGTTGTCATGCCCACTGTGCTGTTCATCTTTCTCAGCACTTAGGAATCAGAGCTGGTATTACAGCACTTTCACTATTTATAGAGTAGTGACTGCACCCTGTGACCACACCACCAACTTGACTGGAGGAGAGAGGCTTCAAGGAGAACATAAATTAATTTTTTCCCTGCAGCCAAACATAATATTGACTAGCCAAACAATTGTATTTTAAACAGAATTTACCTGTAGATTAGCACTCTGGCTGAAGATATTTTTATTTCTTCTTATAATTGGTTCCCTTTAAGTAATATTTTTTTTTTTATTTGGGACAAGAGTCCACCACCAGCTCATTTGCACAGCAGTGGGCAGCGTTTGTGCCCCCATGTACACAAATCTTTTCCTGGGATGGTTGTGAGGACATAAGACTCTTTTAAAGTGGTTGTCCACTACTTGGACAGCCCTTTTCTTAAATGCTCTACTCTTCCTTGTAAAATAAACCACCCCTCTTATAATCACCTCCTGGACTGGCGCTGTTTCACCAATGCTCACATGGCCTAACAATTCCTGCAGACACAGTGCTGACATCGTTGGAACAGTGCTGGTTCGTAAGGTGGGAATATTCTATTTCTATGTTTCATAGGGCACTGTTTGAGAAGGAATTGTCAAAGTAGTGGACAACCCTTTCAATCTATAACTGGACCTGTGCATGTACCCACGTCTCGTGGGAAAAATATGTCACAGTGAGGACAGGGACTTATGCCACTCTATTCAACTTTGACTCTCTGCCTGCATTCTAGCAAACAGCATGGCTCCTAATGGCTGGACCCCAATCTATTTATTGGGTATGTGATAAATATTATTGGCTGGAATACCCCTCTAAATGGATTTTTGGGGTTCTAATGGACAATAATAGAATTTATATAGATAAAATACTAATGTAAATTGTGTTGAGTTCTCATGTCTATGCTTCATCCATAAATATGAGAGACATGAAGACTCCTGGATGTGCGCAAAAATTAGAAACCGGTAAGTGAAAAGTTATATTGCAATGAAGTCATTATTGTACTTGGATTTCAGCAGGGGAATAGAAAGAACAACAAGTTCCCCCCAACCACCCCGATTTTCCAATTTTCCTAATAACATGAATTGCTAAGAAATCCTGGATCCAGCTTATAATCCTGACCACCATCGTCTGCATCATAGTATGAACATCGATAAATTCCACCATCATTCTACTGTTTCAGTGGCAAAAAAACAAGAATTTTTAATGATGATTTTCCTAGTGGGTTCATGCCTACAACAAAGATGATAAAAAATTCCCCTCCTTCTCTTCCACTTGATTGTGTTCACTGTGACAACTTACAATCACCACATCACACATAGAGCATATTTATTATCTATACAAAAATCTTGAGTGGTTTACAAGTTAAAACACCCCACCACCTTGACAGTGAAAAGTAATTATGCTTTTGGCGTGTATAATCACTTTAATTGGTGCCCTCTGTATACCTTAAGCTGCCTCCTCTGCTCAGATCAGCAATCCTGCCCTCCTGCATGCAAGATTGCCACCACAGTGGCATGTAGAGTTTAGTGCTAAATGTGAACTATGCCTTTGGAGCACCCCATAGGACCGTGGGGTACTCGGGCCGGGTCCGGCGGTACTTAAAGGGGTGGTCACGGAAGCAGTGACCCGGTCCGTAGCCCTGGGTGTCCTATTAAAGGGAATGAAGTGTAGTGCGATATAAAGTCTATGGAGAAATGTTCATGACGCCACCTGTGGTACTTGACCAGGGATGGCCGACGCTGCTTATAGGGTACCACTGCAGCTGATGGTGTTGCAGCAGAGTTGGTATAGGTCCCTACAGGTCGAGCTTAGTCCCCAGGGCTACCAATGCAGTTCTTAAGGGATGATAGATGGTGGGGTGCAGGACTGATGGTGCAGGAAATAATGGGATGACACAGGGTTTGTTGTTTCCTTAAACTTTTACTGTTAGAATTGCAGTACTGGGCACAGGTTACAGGTGTGGATGGGGTCCGGGCGGCCTGGGAGTAACTTGGGATCCACTTAGCCAGGTGGGTTCAGAGGCCTTCCTTCTGTGCTTAATTCTCTGTCCCTTGCTGCCTGAAGCTTTACACAAGTTCCTCACTGTGTCTGTTACTCATAACCCGTATGGTTGACAGCATGGGCCTTTCATGGGCACTGTCCTCTCTCTCTGGCAGCCCCAGGCTCCTGATTTGCTGTGGAGCCTCCAGGTATTAGATGAGCCAGGAGACCTGCAATCTCCTGCCCTCCGTTTCTAGCTGCTGGGTCTTTAGTACCCATGCAAGCACCGGTTTCTTTTGCGCTTAATCCTGGGAAGAGCTCAGGTACAGCTCCATTCCCAGTCTCTCTCCTCACGTCCTTCCTCTCCCTTTAGTGTCTCACACTACACTCACTAACCCCTCTTCCAGACCAGAACTCATAGGGAAGTTCCCCTGAAAACTGGATTAGAGCTACCCCTTCTGGTCTGGAGTCAGGAAAGTGTTGTACGTTTGTATTACCTGCCAAGGGGATCCCTCCTTACCTCCAGGCATGACTTCAACAACCCCCCCTCCCCCCGTGAGGAAGGCAGTGCCATTGTGGCAACCAGGCTCCTGACACTTCCTTTGCCTTCCCTGTTCAGTGTTTAGACTTGCTGTTTCCCCCTAAGCCAGTGGAGTGGCCATCTTGGAAGCATCTATATGAGATTGGTGGTAGTCCTACACCTGGCATTCCCACTAGTCAGCTGTTATTTGCTCCACAGGGGGGCTGCCTGATGTAAACATTTACAACATAGTTGCAAAGTGCAGCTCTATTCACTTATGTCAGGTGCAGTGGAACAGCTTTTGAATAGGAGCTGTCCTGCAATACCCAGCAGTGGCTGCTACACATTCAACAGGTTCAAAGTGTTTACATCAGATGACCACCAGGATTAACAACATCTGATCGGTGGGAGTTCTAGGTGTCATCCACCCACCGATCTCAAATTGATGACTAGTCCTTTGGATTGGTCATCAATATGTTGTGTCTGAACAAACAGTGAACAGCCTGATTTTTTTTCTTCCAAGTGCATCACTGCAAGCTAAATGGTTAAAAAATATAGAAGTGGTATACCTCAGCTGAACCCCATGCATTCCACATCAAGGTCAAGACCAGAGTTACTCTCTCTCATCACCTCACCCCCTCTTATTTCTGCTCAGTTCAATATGCATGGTACAGAATGTGTTACCTTTTCATCACCCCTCTCTCCTCAGATTAGACTGTGCCCTCCCCCTGTGCTCTGCATTTCTCACTCTCCAGCAACAGGTTACCTGTCACTGGATGTACGCCAGCTCCCAGCTGTTACCCTGTCACCCTAAAAATGCCTGGAATATCTTCATTCCAGTCTGAAATAGTTGTCTCTTGCCATGACACCTCTCACCAGTCCTCCCTGTGGCTGGCACTTTTTATTTTATTTCACTTTTTGCACAATGTATCTTTTATTTTTGTACTTTTTTTCCTTTAGCTTTTTGCTTCTTGACATCTTTTATGTTGAGTAACAGGCTAAAGGAGCTCTCAGTTGCTTTGCTTCTGTAGGGTAAAATTATTGGAAATGTGTGCTGCTGATACATTGTTTGTGTCCATATAACATCGTCGATGGTGTCCTGTGTGCCTACACTTCCAAGTCAACAGTATAAATATTTAATCATACAATATAAAAGCAGCAAGAATAGAAAACTAGAGCACTCCTGTATTTTCTAAACACGTTTTCTGCATCTTACAGCCCTTGCTTCAGTCTTTCCCACAACCTTTTTTTTCCTTTCTCTCCTAATTGTTTCTCTCCCAACTCCCTAGTTCTCATTCCTTTCAACGTTCATATTGCTCTCCCCTCCCCATCTCTCCCTTTTCTTTTCTCTTTCACTCTTTCAGTCCTGTCGCCAGCTCGCAAAGCCATGGCCACTGCATCGTCCAAGAATTATATATCATACTATTGTATGAATTATGCCAGAGCTCCTTGTGTTCGAAACGGTCTGGATTCAGTAATGGTGCGCTAACGTCTGTGCTGACCACACATATGTGTAGTGTATATGCATATGTGTGAGTGTATGGAGAACCACATAACCCACCCCTCTCCGAAAAGCTGGTTCTCCAGCTAAAATCACTGCACAGTCTGCCAATGTGTAATACATTGTTACAGTGAGGGATCCTGCTGTACCTGTTAGCAATTATACTGTTCCATTGCTAAATCCTTGGCCAGAATGCAGGGATTACATTGGCCGCTTGCTATTTAACCCCTCAAACACGGTACATTTTTGTATTGTGCTGCAGGAACTTGGGGCAACAGGGGTTAATGTGGTGGAAAGCAATTGATTCGGCCTGATCCTAGCAGAACAAATGCGGAAAAAAATGTTCAGATATGATACTTTGATGTTACACCTGCAGAGAGTTATACTGGATCTGTGGTTATATTGGTTTAAAATAGAAATCACTGTAATCTATATTTAGAAGAGTGTGTCTGTCGTCTTTTCCAAAATCTTCTGCTGCCATGTGTTTAGCTCAATAAATCTGAAGATCAGCTTTTCCTTGTATGAACCAGACTTCGCAGATGATAGCTATGCGGCTATCAAGTAAGGCTCTCACAAAGACATAGCCACGTTGTAAGGGAAGGAATCTTTTTGGCAAAATTTCTGTTATTTCATAAATAGGGTTGATTTAAACAAGAAGATTCAGAGTTTTTCATGGTTTGTGACTGCCGGACCAGAGCACTGCCAACTTCTTCCTACATGATCCAGAGCCAGAGTTTATTGGTAGGTCCGAAGCAACGTCATTGTTGTGGCAGGACAAAAGCATGAGGTCACGCCGAGCTTACTAATCACAGACCACTGACAAGGTCTATGAACTAGAGTCCTACTCTAAAATTATGGATTTGTGATAAATAATCCAAAAATGAATAAAAAGTCTTGAGGTTTATGGGTATGAACACTGCGTATAAAGCAGAAGTAGCAAAAATTGGCTGCAGATAAAGAAATGGCAACACAACAAAATAAAAGTGAGGTCTCAGTATTATTCACAAACTCAGACCCTGGTAAACCAAGATTTGAAGTATTGCATGGACATGCAGGCAAACTGAAATATGAACGTCAACCAAGTGCTGAACCAACGCTGCTCAAAACACCATGAATCACTTGGTAGAGGATGAATGCAGTGCCAGTCCAAACAATTGGCACAATAGCCATTTCAGGTACAGTCTAAATTCCTGGGGTAGAATTACAACAATCTGAACAGTCTATAAATCCAGTATCTCTCACTTGTTGTACATTATTACAGCCCACAGCAGGAATCCTATTTTTTTTAGATAAAGGGTTACAGAATGATTTACATTTCTTAGAATTCCTGGCTTGGACTATATTAGGGTCCACAGAGAACACAAACCGCTACTTCGTCCAGCACCTTTTGCATTAGACAGCTGTTGCCCTGTGAGCTGTCTTACATGTTACTTGGATACATAACGATGAAAGCAAACATTCAGGATCTTGAAATTTCTTGCGTGAAGGTGTTTTCCATACTTTGAAATTGGGCTCTCCCTTTACACCATACCTCCTTGAATGTCTTGAAAAAGAATTCATGCTGTGATGAACCCACACCTCGCCACCGCGCCTGACGTCACTATTATGTCGAAGGGATCACGTGGTACGGTCTTTTCACTTGCACCAACGTGACTTTCCGTACGCCCTAGGGACACGTAAGGTGAGCTTGGCACAGTTTTACACAGACACTCCCTGTCCAGATGGACCCAGGGAGACACGGGGACTGAGAGATGGTGGCCTATGCAGCCGCTGACGTGACACCACACTCACTCAAAACCCTAACAGGCTGAGAGGCCTCTTTCACTAGCAACAGTGAAACAGCGCCTGCTCAGCCCGGTAGGACTGCCACCAGTTTCTCGTTAGATATAAGCCCGATCTGTTAACAGGATTACATTGGGCCAGAAACCTGCCACAGTAGCATGGAAAGTTAACACCGAGAACACGGACATGTGGATTCGTGGATCAAGATAGAGTAGCCCAAGGTTAGATTATATATTTAATTGTCTTAAAGGCATACTAGGCAATACAATATATACACAATGGTTATACATAAAAAATGGTCAGATATGCAAATACAGGAGAAATATGAAGGACATAAGCAGATGATACAAAAGTCAGTTACTGGATTGATGGTCAGTCATTGATGCTGGCAGCCATATGGGAGGTGTGGGGAAGTTATTTCCAGTTTCTACAAAGACACACTGTGCAATATGTCTCCGCCAAAAATTTCTATTTTAACCCTTTACTCCTCCCAACGTGGTTTGCATATTAATGACTAGGCCAATTTTTACAATTCTGACTGAAATCACTTTATGAGGTAATAACTCAGGAACGCTTCAATGGATCCCACTGATTCTAAAATGTTTTTTTGTGGCATATTGTACTTCATGATAGTTAATAAATAGCATTGCCCACATGTCTACTTTACATCACCACAATTTTTTAAATAAATCTTTTATTGTTAGGAAGTTATCAGGGTTAAAAGTTGACCAGCAATTTCTCATTTTTCCAACTAAATTTACAAAACCATTTTTTTAGGATATGATAAAAAATACACAAAAGTTACACAATTCTAAAAACTGCACCCCTCAAGATGCTCAAAACTACATTCAATAAGTTTATTAACCGTTCAGGTGCTTCACAGGAATTTTTAGAATGTGAAAAAAAGTAACATTTAACTTTTTTCACAAAAATTTTACTTTTCATCCAAATGTTTTAATTTGTACAAGTTAAACAGGAAAAAAAATGGAATCCAAAATTTGTTGTGCAATTTTTCCTGAGCATACCGATACCCCATATGTGGGGGAAAATCACTGTTTGGGTGCACGGCAGAGCTCGGAAGGGAAGGAACGCCATTTGACTTTTTGAATGCAAAATGTGCTGGAACAATTAGCGTACAGTGAGTATGGAAAGTATTCAGACCCCTTTACATTTTTCACTCTTTGTTTCATTGCAGCCATTTGGTAAATTCAAAAAAAGTTCATTTTTCACATTTATGTACACTCTGTACCCCAACTTGACTGAAAAAAACAGAAATGTAGAAATTTTTGCAAATTTAATAAAAAAGAAAAATAAGAATATCACATGGTCATAAGTATTCAGACCCTTTGTTCAGAAACTCATATGTAAGTCACCTGCTGGCCACTTCCTTGTTATTCTCCTTGAGATGGTTCTACTTCTGCATTGGAATCCAGTTATGTTTAATTAAACTGATAGGACATGATTTGGAAAGGCACACACCTGTCTATATAAGACCTCACAGCTCACAGTGCATGTCAGACCAAATGAGAATCATGAGGTCAAAGGAACTGGCCCAGGAACTCAGAGACATAATTGTGGCAAGGCACAGATCTGGCCAAGGTTACACCAGAATTTCTGCAGTACTCAAGGTTCCTAAGAGCACAGTGGCTTCCATAATCCTTAAATGGAAGAAGTCTGGGACCACCAGAAGTCTTCCTAGACCTGGCCATCCAGCAAAACTGAGCAATCGTAAGAGAAGAGCCTTGGTGAGAGATGTAAAGAAGAACCCCAAGATCACTGTGGCTGAGCTCTAGAGATGCAGTAGGGAGATGAGAGAAAGTTCCAGAAAGTCAACTATTACTGCAGCCCTCCACCAGTCGGGCCTTCATGGCAGAGTGCCCAACGCAAGCCTCTCCTCAGCACAAGACATATGAAAGCCTGCATAAAGTTTGCTAAAAAACACATGAAGGTCTTCCAGACTATGAGAAATAAGATTCTCTGGTCTGCTGAGACGAAGATAAACCTTTTTGGTGATAATTCTAAGCAGTATGTGTGGAGAAAACCATTCACTGCTCATCACCTGCCCAATAAACAGTGAAACATGGTGGTGGCAGCATCATGCTATGGGGGTGTTTTTCAGCTGCAGGGACAGGACGACTGGTTGTCATTGAAGCAAACATGAATGTGGCCAAGTACAGAGATATCCTGGATGAAAACCTCTTCCAGAGTGCTCTGGACCTCAGACTTGGCCAATGGTTCACCTTCCAACAAGAAAATGACCCTAAGCACACAGCTAAAATAACAAAGGAGTGGCTTAAGCACAACTCTGTGACCATTCTTGACTGGCCCAGCCAGAGCCCTGACCTAAACCCAATTGAGCATCTCTGGAGAGGCCTGAACATGCCTGTCCACCAATGTTCACCATCCAACCTGACAGAACTGGAGAGGATCTGCAAGGAAGAATGGCAGAGAATCCCCAAATCCAGGTGTGAAAAACTTGTTGCATCATTCCCAAGAAGACTCATGGCTGTACTAGCTCAAAAGGGTGCTTCTACTCAATACTGAGCAAAGGGTCTGAATACTTATGACCATGTGATATTTCAGTTTTTCTTTTTTAATAAATTTGCAAAAATTGCTACATTTCTTTTTTTTCAGTCAAGATGGGGTGCAGAGTATACATTAATGAGAAGAAAAATGAACTTTTTTTGAATTTACCAAAAGGCTGCAATAAAACAAAGAGTGAAGAATTTAAAGGGGTATGAATACTTTCCATACCCACTGTATGCCATGTTGCGTTTGGTGAGCCCCTCATGTGCCTAAACAGTGAAAATCCCCCATATGTGACACCATTTTGGAAACTAGACCCCTCAGGGAACTTATCTAAATGTATGGTGAGCACATTGAACCCCCAGGTGCTTCATGGAAGTTTATAATGTTGAGCCGTAAAAAGAAAAAAAAATCACAGTCTCCACACAAAAATATTTTTAAGCCCCAGATTTTTGCATTTTCATAAGGGTAACATGAGAAACTGCATCATGCAATCTGTTGTGTAATTTTTCCTGAGTATGCCGATAGCCCCTATGAGGAAGAAAGCTACTGTTTGAGTGCACAGCAGGGCTCGGAACGGAAGGGAAGGAGCATCATTTGACTTTTTGAACGCAAATTTACTGGAGTCATTAGCGGATGCCATGTCCTGTTTGTAGAGCCCCTGATGTGCCTAAACAGTGGAAACCCCCCACAAGTGACCCATTTTGGAAAGTTTATAACGTTGAGCCGTGAAAATAAAAAAATCACATTTTCCCCACAAAATGTTATTTTAGCCCCAAATTTTGCATTTTCACAAGGGTAACAGGAGAACTTGCACCATACAATTTCTTATGCAGTTTCTCCTGAGTACACCAATACCCCGTATGTGGGGGAATACTACTTTTGAGGCACAGTACAAAGCTCAGAAGGGAAGAAGCACCATATTGGAGTTCAGATTTTGCTGGAATGGTTTGAGGGTGCCATGAAACATTGGCAGAGCCCCTGAGGTGCTAGAACAACAGAAACCCCCCATATGTGACCTCATTTTATAAACTACACCCCCAATGAATTCATCTAGGGGTGCAATGATCATATTGACACCATATGTCACAGAATTTTATACCATTGAGCGGTGAAAAAAGAGTACATTCCATTTTTAGTTTTACCACTAAAATGTTGTTTAAGCCCCAAGTTTTCAATTTTTCTAAGGGTTAATAGGAATTTTTTTAACAAACTGAGGTCCATTTTTTCCTGAGTGCTCCAAATCCCTACATGTAATTGGGAAATATATTTCAGGCACAGTGCAAAGCTCAGAAGGGAAGGAGCGCCATACTAGAGTATAGTGCAGATTTTACTGTTACGATTTGCAGGCGCTGTGACCCACTTTGTTTCCAGAAGAGCAGAAACCCCCATAAGTGACCCCATTTTACAAACTACACCTCTTAACAAATTCATCTAGGGTTGCAGTGATCATATTGACACCAAGGATGTGTCACAGAATTTTATACCATTGGTCAGTGATCTAAAATTAATTACATTTTTACCACCATAATTTGGTTCTAGCCCCAGATTTTACATTTTCATACAAGAAGTTGGACAAAATGGCACCGTAATTTGTCCCACAATTTCTACTGAACGTGGAATGTGGCAATACTCCATATGTGGCTGTACACACGGCGAGACTTGGAGGGATGAAGCGCTATTTGCTTCCTGAAGCACAGATTTTCCTAGAATATTTTGGGGACTCAATACACAGATAAGTGCTAGAAGAGCAGAATCCCCCTCACAGGTGACTCCATTTTGGAAATTATACCCCTTTGTGAATTTATCTATAGGTGTAGTGATAATTTGACTCCATGGATGTATTCCAGAAACAGCAGTGATTGTGCTCCGTGAAAATTGCAAATCTGTTATTGTAGTGCCTTGTATGTTGTAGTGCCCAGTAAGTTGTAGTGTCCAGCTTGTGCTTCTAGAGACATGCACCCATAAATTAGGCGGGCTTTCATCAGTACAGAAATGCCAAACATGTGAATGCTAAATGTAGTTTAAGCACACTGTGGTTTTCAGAAAAGAATATGGTATTTGAATTTGGGGGTTCAGATTTTGCTTAATTTCATTTGGGGGGTCAAGAGCCGTAGCGCTTATCAAGAAACTGTGTGCTAGTAGTAATGTGAAAGCATTCTATATTTTCATTAACAGATGACAGACCTTAGTGGGGAGTTGCTTTTTTGTGGATTTAGTTGAAGTTTTTGCTGGGAATATTTTACATAACATTTTGGATCATATTTATCCCACTCTCTACGCTGAGCACATACATCAAGGTTTCCATATAAGTCTCCGAAAAACGTAATTCAGATGACACATCTGATGGGTCCATTCACTATAATTAGGCTTCATAGTTACTCTGGACTCTGTCTGACCTATGTTCAGCGATGTCCTTCTTTTCAGAAGTGCACAAAACTATGGCAGTCCGCTCTTTTATGCACTCCTAAACAGACGGACACCTCTGAATCATAGGCCAGATGGCATCCACAGGATTAGCGCAATGCATTGTAACTGTCAATCTGCTCTCACAAAAACTTGTTAAACCATGCTCTGAGCATGGTCTAATAAACTTGCTAGAGCCTGGTGACCCTCGGGTCATCATGACAATGCTTGGGCTCTCATGATGACGCTGCAGGGGGGGCTGATCAGAGGGGAGAGGGAGCTGTCTCTCTATGCCTTGCAAATACTGCAATCGATATCGATATCAGCATTTAGGAGGTTAAACTGTCGTGAGCAGTGAGCTTCTGACAGTGGGAGACAGGTGTCAGCTATCATGTAAGCAGCTTCTGTGCAATCACCTTGACGTAAACAGTTGTGCTCAAAAGTTTACATAACCTGGCAGAATTTTTGCTTTCTTGGTCTTTTTTCCTAGAATATGAATGATAACACCAAAAGTTTTTCTCCACTCATGGTTAGTGATTGGGTGAAGCCATTTATTGTCAAACTACTGTGTTTTCTCTTTATAAATCTTAATGACAACCCAAAAAATCCAAATGACCCATATCAAAATTTTACATTCCCTGGTGATTTTGGCCTGATAACATGCATAGAAGTTGACACAAATGGGTTTGAATGGCTACTAAAGGTAACATCCTCACCTGTGACCTGTTTGCTTGTAATCAGTGTGTGCGCATAAAAGCTGAGTGAGTTTCTGGGATCAGACAGACTCTTGCATCTTTCATCCAGCCAATATCATTGAACCACTCTGGGGAGATCTCAAGAGCACAGTTCATGCTAGACAGCCCAGGATTTACAGGAACTGGAGGCTTTTTGCCAAGAAGAGTGGGCAGCTTTACCATCTGAGAAAATAAAGAACCTCACCCACAACTACCACAAAAGACTCCAAGCTGTCATTGATGTTAGTGGGGGCAATACATGATATTAAGAAATGGGGTATGTGAACTTTTGATCAGGGTCATTTGGATGTTTAAGGTTGTCATTATGATTTAAAAAGAGAAAACACTGTAGTTTGACAATAAATGGCTTCATCCAACCACTAACCGTGAGTGGAGAAAAAGTTTTGGTGTTGTCATTCATATTCTCTGAAAAGAGGCCAAGAAAGCTAAAATTCTGCCGGTGTATGTACACTTTTGAGCACAACTGTATATACTTCATTCATGCAGTATATATCCTTATATCCTTCAAATGTCGGGAAAGGGTTAAGAATGGTTTCACACTTCGTGTGAAACCCAAAAACTAACAAAAAAAACACTCAACAAACCGAGTTTTTGCTCTTGACATTTTTCATTTAAATAAGGGATGCTCTAGGTAATGTATTTTATGTTTTTTTCTCATAATAAATGTCTGCCCCCCCCACCAAAGAAAAAAAAAACAAAATGCTGGTTAAAAATTTAAAATTTGTAGTAGTCTATACGTGATGAAGGGACCTGTGTAGTCTCGAAATCTTGCAATTTGTTACCATCTTTTCAGTTAGCCATTAAAGGTATCAACCACTGAGGACTCTCAATTCTAAATATTTTTCTTTCTACTGGCTAACACGGTACCAAGATATATATCTTTCCTGTATCAAACTGGAGGATACCAGAATGTACTGCATCTTTATGGAACTAAAGGCACTTCTGAAGAAACGTGCACAAATGGACAGCACCATTTTTTTCTTATTTACATGAAAAAAAGGAGAATCTAATTCCCAAAGGACTCTGGATTAAAAAACCCAATTCTTCATACCTACAATACCCATTATGCACAAAACCTTTCACACAAGACTTCTGAGAGATTAAGGAATCACCTCCTGCATGTCTGCTACAGCATAAAGAGTAAAGTCCAAGGGCAATTTAAAACTCTGAGGAAAACACTTACAGAAAGCACAGAGCAAAAATTACAACAATACTACAACAAACCACAGACCTTTCTGATCCATAACAAGGAAAAGAAACTACACAGATTGCGCCTCAATTCAGGACTCTATACAAACAGATACAAAACAAAGCCAAAATCTGACAACTTGGACAACCACTCCATTCCAGACACAAAATCATCTAACTGTGTCATTAATCTCTCAGATTATAAATCCAACAAAGTGGATCTGACCGTGCTCTTCAGAGGACTCTCATTTTGTCCTACTAAGGCCCTGGATAAAACTGAACTCTGCAGTGATATGGAACATTTTTTCAGGAGACTGCACTTGAGGGAATATTTCAATGATACAGAAGATTCAGAAAACACTCGGACTGAAGGAAAAGGGATCCTAACAACCAAGAAGAGGTCAGACTGGACACCTCCACCTGGAGGCAACCCTCATTTGGATAAATATATAGACTCCTTCAGACATTTGATAAAATCCACCATTATAGATACTAACAGGAGACAAGCATCCAACATCAGTGCCTAGGAGAGAAAGGCCATACAGTCTTTGAAAACCAACAAATAAATTGTCATTAATCCTGCTGACAAGGGTGGTGCAATAGTCATGATGAACACATCAGACTATATGAAGGAAGCAAAAAGACAACTTATGGACATACGCTACTACAAAAAATTGGAGTTGGATCCTACACAGGACTATTACAAGGAACTAAACAAATTGGTATCTTGTCTGCTTGGCGAATCCATAAGAGCCAATGACCTGATACCAGAAAGTCCAAGAACAGGGACATTCTACATGCTTCACAAAATCCACAAATCTCGAAATCCAGGAAGCCCAATTATTTCATGTGTGGGCACCCTTACTGAGCAGGTAGAGGGTATTCTTAAACCACTGGTAAAGGATACACCCAGCTACATTCAGGACACAACTGACCTATTGAATAAACTATCAGCAATAGGTCCTCTACCAGAGGGAACAATCCTGGCCACCATGGATGTGGAATCTTTGTACTCTAATATCCCACACCAGGACGGATTAAATGCCTGCAAATTCTTCCTGGAAAACACAGGGACTGATGCTGATTCTGTGGTGAAACTTATAAAATTCATCCTCACCCACAATTACTTTGAATTTGACAACAAGATATATCTACAGGAGACTGGCACTGCAATGGGAAGTAAAATGGTCCCACAGTATGCAAAAATCTTTTCATGGCCAAGCTTGAAAGCAACTTTTTGTCCTCATGTCCCATCAGGCCTCTGGCCAAACTACCGCTGCATTGATGATATTTTAATAATCTGGACAGAGTCTGACCCACATCCAAAGACGTTCCATGAACAGTTTAATCAATTTCATCCCACCATCAACTTAACACTCAACTACTCCAGCACTGAAATTAACTTTTTGGACACCATCATTAAGCTGCAGAACAATGAAATAGAGACATCCCTGTATCAGGAGCCAATCGACCGCCCAACATACCTCAAATGGGACAGTTTCCATCCAAAACACATAAAAAAACTCTGTCTACAGCCAAGCCATCAGATACAATCGTATATGTTCCAACCCCATGGATAGAGATGAACACCTTGGTTGCCTCAGAAAGACCTTTTTGAATCAGGGCTACCATCCAAGAACAATTCCAAACCAAATTACAAGAGCAATTAGAATATCAAGGAATCACCTGCTACATTACAAAGCTAAAGAAGAAAACAACAGGGTGCTTCTTGTAGTCACCTACAATCCAAATCTGGATTGTTAAGGGAAGCTGCACGGAAATTACAACCTTTACTACAAAAAGATGCCCGCTTACAATCCATTTTTCCAGACCCCCCACTACTGTGTTTTAGGCAGTCCCCAAATCTAAGAAGTATCATTGTCAGAAGCTCCCTGTCCTCTCCAACAGCTGCAGGAACCTTTCCTTGCAACAAGAAAAAATGTAAAACCTGTCCATTTATAATAACCACGGACAAGTGTTGTGAAATTGGATTCTGGGCTCCCCCGGTGGCCACTTGTGGAATTTAACTTGTGTGCATCATCCCCTCTGTTCACCTGCTCCTATCAGGATGTGGGAGTCGCTATATAACCTTGCTCCTCTGTCAGTTTCATGCCGGTCAACAATGTAATCAGTAGCCTTTCTGTGCATGTTCCTGCTACTAGACAACTCCCAGCTAAGTTGGACTTTTGTCCTTGTGTGTTTTTGCATTTTGTTCCTGTTCACAGCTGCTGTTTCGTTACTGTGTCTGGAAAGCTCTTGTGAGCGGAAATTGCCACTCTGGTGTTATGAGTTAATGCTAGAGTCTTAAAGTAATTTCTGGATGGTGTTTTGATAGGGTTTTCTGCTGACCATGAAAGTGCCCTTTCTGTCTTCATGCTATCTAGTAAGCGGACCTCGATTTTGCTAAACCTATTTTCATACTACGTTTGTCATTTCATCTAAAATCACCGCCAATATATGTGGGGGCCTCTGTCTGCCTTTTGGGAAAATTTCTCTAGAGGTGAGCCAGGACTGTCTTTTCCTCTGCTAGGATTAGGTAGTTCTCCGGCTGGCGCTGGGCATCTAGGGATAAAAAAACGTAGGCATGCTACCCGGCCACTTCTAGTTGTGCGGCAGGTTTAGTTCATGGTCAGTATAGTTTCCATCTTCCAAGAGCTAGCTCTCATATATGCTGGGCTATGTTCTCTCGCCATTGAGAATCATGACAGTTTGACCGGCCCAAAAAAGGGTTAAATTACTGGCTGAGAAAGGAGAGAAAAAAGAAGTCTGCTACAATTTTTTTTTTTTTTTCCCTCTAGTTCTGAGTGTGCTCTTAATTGAATCACTTGCTAGTCTGCCTATACTGCAGCCTTCCTCTCTTCCTCTCCTTCTAATCCTTGAATGGCTCTGTGTTCACCTGTTTCAAATGGATCTTCAGAGTGTAGCTACAGGTTTGAATAATCTCGCCACAAAGGTACAAAATTTGCAAGATTTTGTTGTTCATGCACCTATGTCTGAGCCTAGAATTCCTTTGCCTGAATTCTTCTCGGGGAATAGATCTCACTTTCAAAATTTTAAAAATAATTGCAAATTGTTTTTGTCCCTGAAGTCTCGCTCTGCCGGAGACCCTGCACAGCAGGTCAGGATTGTAATTTCCTTGCTCCGGGGCGACCCTCAAGACTGGGCTTTTGCATTGGCACCAGGGGATCCTGCGTTGCTCAATGTGGATGCGTTTTTTCTGGCCTTGGGGTTGCTTTATGAGGAACCTCATTTAGAGCTTCAGGCGGAAAAGGCCTTGATGTCCTTGTCTCAGGGGCAAGATGAAGCTGAAATATACTGCCAAAAATTCCGCAAATGGTCTGTGCTTACTCAGTGGAATGAGTGCGCCCTGGCGGCGATTTTCAGAGAAGGTCTCTCTGATGCCATTAAGGATGTTATGGTGGGGTTCCCTGTGCCTGCGAGTCTGAATGAGTCCATGACGATGGCTATTCAGATCGATAGGCGTCTGCGGGAGCACAAACCTGTGCACCATTTGGCGGTGTCTACTGAGAAAACGCCAGAAAATATGCAATGTGATAGAATTCTGTCCAGAAGCGAGCGGCAGAATTTTAGACGAAAAAATGGGTTGTGCTTCTATTGTGGTGATTCAACTCATGTTATATCAGCATGCTTTAAGCGTACTAAGAAGCCTGACAAGTCTGTTTCAATTAGCACTTTACAGTCTAAGTTTATTCTATCTGTGACCCTGATTTGTTCTTTGTCATCTATTACCGCGGACGCCTATGTCGACTCTGGCGCTGCTTTGAGTCTTATGGATTGGTCCTTTGCCAAACGCTGTGGGTATGATTTGGAGCCATTGGAGGCTCCGATACCTCTGAAAGGGATTGACTCCACCCCATTGGCTAGTAATAAACCACAATACTGGACACAAGTGACTATGCGTGTTAATCCGGATCACCAGGAGGTTATTCGCTTTCTGGTGCTGTATAATCTACATGATGTTTTGGTGCTGGGATTGCCATGGCTGCAATCTCATAACCCAGTCCTCGACTGGAGAGCTATGTCTGTGTTAAGCTGGGGATGTAAAGGAACTCATGGGGACGTACCTTTGGTTTCCATTTCATCATCTATTCCCTCTGAGATTCCTGAATTCTTGTCTGACTTTCGTGACGTTTTTGAAGAACCCAAGGTTGGTTCACTACCTCCGCTGTTATGACCCCAATGGCGAGGGTCTCAGAGGAACGTGGAAGTCTGCAGAATACAAAAATCCAGCTCATAGGGCAGTGGTAACTGGGTTGACCATATATCTACTCCTAACGCCAACACTAGAAGTAGCCGGGGATCATTCCTACGTTGATTCTAGATGACACGCGCCAGCCGGAGAATCTAGCTACCCCTAGTAGAGGAAAACAAAGACCTTTCTTGCCTCCAGAGAAGGGGACCCCAAAGCTGGATAGAAGCCCCCCACAAATAATGACGGTGAGGTAAGAGGAAATGACAAACACAGAAATGAACCAGGTTTAGCACAGAGAGGCCCGCTTACTGATAGCAGAATAAAGAAAGGTAACTTATATGGTCAACAAAAACCCTATCAAAATCCACACTGGAAATTCAAGAACCCCCGAACCGTCTAACGGTCCGGGGGGAGAACACCAGCCCCCTAGAGCTTCCAGCAAAGGTCAGGATATAGATTTGGAACAAGCTGGACAAAAATACAAAACCAAAACAAATAGCAAAAAGCAAAAGGCAGACTTAGCTGATATAACTGGAACCAGGATCAGTAGACAAGAGCACAGCAGACTAGCTCTGATAACTACGTTGCCAGGCATTGAACTGAAGGTCCAGGGAGCTTATATAGCAACACCCCTAACTAACGACCCAGGTGCGGATAAAAGGAATGACAGAAAAACCAGAGTCAAAAAACTAGTAACCACTAGAGGGAGCAAAAAGCAAATTCACAACAGTACCCCCCCCTTAGTGAGGGGTCACCGAACCCTCACCACGACCACCAGGGCGATCAGGATGAGCGGCATGAAAGGCACGAACTAAATCGGCCGCATGAACATCAGAGGCGACCACCCAGGAATTATCCTCCTGACCATAGCCCTTCCACTTGACCAGGTACTGAAGCCTCCGCCTGGAGAGGCGAGAATCCAAGATCTTCTCCACCACGTACTCCAACTCGCCCTCAACCAACACCGGAGCAGGAGGCTCAGCAGAAGGAACTACAGGCACAATGTACCGCCGCAACAAGGACCTATGAAATACATTGTGAATAGCAAACGACACAGGAAGATCCAGACGAAAAGATACAGGATTAAGGATTTCCAATATCTTGTAAGGCCCAATAAAACGAGGTTTAAATTTGGGAGAGGAGACCTTCATAGGAACAAAGCGGGAAGAAAGCCACACCAAATCCCCAACGCGTAGTCGGGGACCCACACCGCGGCGGCGGTTGGCAAAGCGCTGAGCCTTCTCCTGTGACAACTTCAAGTTGTCCACCACATGATTCCAGATCTGCTGCAACCTATCCACCACAGAATCCACCCCAGGACAGTCAGAAGGCTCCACATGACCCGAAGAAAAGCGAGGATGGAAACCAGAGTTGCAGAAAAAAGGCGAAACCAAGGTGGCGGAACTAGCCCGATTATTAAGGGCAAACTCAGCCAACGGCAAGAATGTCACCCAATCGTCCTGATCAGCAGAGACAAAACACCTCAAATAAGCCTCCAAAGTCTGATTGGTTCGCTCCGTCTGTCCATTAGTCTGAGGATGGAAAGCAGACGAAAACGACAAATCAATGCCCATCCTACTACAAAAGGATCGCCAGAACCTGGAAACGAACTGGGATCCTCTGTCTGACACAATATTCTCAGGGATGCCGTGCAAACGAACCACGTTCTGGAAAAACACAGGAACCAGATCGGAAGAGGAAGGCAGCTTAGGCAAAGGAACCAAATGGACCATCTTGGAGAAGCGATCACATATCACCCAGATAACGGACATGCCCTGAGATAGCGGAAGATCAGAAATGAAATCCATGGAGATATGTGTCCAAGGTCTCTTCGGGACAGGCAAGGGCAAGAGCAAACCGCTGGCACGAGAACAGCAAGGCTTAGCTCGAGCACAAGTCCCACAGGACTGCACAAATGACCGCACATCCCTTGACAAGGAAGGCCACCAAAAGGACCTGGCCACCAGATCTCTGGTGCCAAAAATTCCCGGGTGACCTGCCAACACCGAGGAATGAACCTCGGAAATGACTCTGCTGGTCCACTTATCCGGGACAAACAGTCTGTCAGGTGGACAAGACTCAGGCCTATCAGCCTGAAATCTCTGCAACACACGTCGCAGATCCGGAGAAATAGCTGACAAGATAACTCCATCTTTAAGAATACCAACAGGATCAGCGACTCCAGGAGCATCAGGCACAAAGCTCCTAGAAAGAGCATCGGCCTTCACATTCTTTGAACCTGGTAAATACGAGACAACAAAATCAAAGCGGGAGAAAAACAATGACCAGCGGGCCTGTCTCGGATTAAGGCGTTTAGCAGACTCGAGATACATCAGATTTTTGTGATCAGTCAAGACCACCACACGATGCTTAGCACCCTCGAGCCAATGACGCCACTCCTCAAATGCCCATTTCATGGCCAACAACTCCCGATTGCCCACATCATAATTTCGCTCGGCAGGCGAAAACTTCCTAGAGAAAAAGGCACAAGGTTTCATAACAGAGCAACCAGGGCCTCTCTGCGACAAAACGGCCCCTGCCCCAATCTCCGAAGCATCCACCTCAACCTGAAAGGGAAGTGAGACGTCAGGCTGGCACAAAACAGGCGCCGAAGTAAACCGGCGTTTCAACTCCTGGAAAGCCTCCACGGCAGCAGGAGCCCAGTTAGCTACATCGGAGCCCTTCTTGGTCATATCCGTCAAAGGTTTCACAATGCTAGAAAAATTAGCGATAAAACGACGGTAGAAGTTAGCGAAGCCCAAAAACTTCTGAAGACTCTTAACTGACGAGGGCTGAGTCCAATCAAGAATAGCTCGGACCTTGACTGGGTCCATCTCCACAGCAGAAGGGGAAAAAATGAACCCCAAAAAGGGAACCTTCTGTACACCAAAGAGACACTTTGAGCCCTTGACAAACAAAGAATTTTCACGCAAAATTTTAAAGACCAACCTGACCTGCTCCACATGCGAATCCCAATTATCAGAAAAAACCAAAATATCATCCAGATAAACAATCAAAAATTTATCCAGATACTTCCGGAAAATGTCATGCATAAAGGACTGAAAAACTGAAGGCGCATTGGAGAGCCCAAAAGGCATCACCAAGTACTCAAAATGACCTTCGGGCGTATTGAATGCGGTTTTCCATTCATCACCTTGCTTAATGCGCACAAGGTTGTACGCACCACGAAGGTCTATCTTGGTGAACCACTTGGCACCCTTAATCCGGGCAAACAAGTCAGACAACAGCGGTAAAGGATACTGAAATTTGACAGTGATCTTATTTAAAAGCCGATAATCAATACAAGGTCTCAAAGATCCGTCCTTTTTTGCCACAAAAAAGAATCCCGCACCAAGAGGGGAAGAAGACGGACGAATATGTCCTTTTTCCAGAGACTCCTTGATATATGAACGCATAGCGGTATGTTCAGGTACCGACAGATTAAACAGTCTTCCCTTAGGAAATTTACTGCCTGGGATCAAATCTATAGCACAGTCATAGTCCCTATGAGGAGGCAGTGCACTGGACTCAGACTCACTGAAGACATCCTGATAATCAGACAAATACTCCGGAACTTCCGAAGGCGTAGAAGAAGCAATAGACACAGGCAGGGAATCCTCATGAATACCACGACAGCCCCAACTTGAGACTGACATAGCCTTCCAGTCCAGGACTGGATTATGGGTCTGTAACCATGGCAGCCCTAAAACGACCAAATCATGCATTTTATGTAAAACCAGGAAACGTATCACCTCGCGGTGTTCAGGAGTCATGCACATGGTAACCTGAGTCCAATACTGCGGTTTATTTGCTGCCAATGGTGTAGCATCAATACCCCTAAGAGGAATAGGATTTTCTAATGGTTCAAGAGTAAATCCACAGCGCTTAGCAAATGAGAGATCCATGAGACTCAGGGCAGCACCTGAATCTACAAACGCCATGACAGGATAAGATGACAGTGAGCAAATCAAAGTTACAGACAGAATAAATTTAGGTTGCAAATTACCAACGGTGACAGGACTAACAACCTTAGCTATACGTTTAGAGCATGCTGAGATAACATGTGTAGAATCACCACAGTAGTAGCACAAGCCATTCCGGCGTCTATGAATTTTCCGCTCATTTCTAGTCAGGATTCTATCACATTGCATTAAATCAGGTGTCTGTTCAGACAACACCATGAGGGAATTTGCGGTTTTTCTATCACATTGCACCGAATTAGGTGTCTGTTCAGACAACACCATGAGGGAATTTGCGGTTTTGCGCTCCCGCAACCGCCGGTCAATTTGAATAGCCAGTGCCATAGTATCATTCAGACCTGCGGGAATGGGAAAACCCACCATAACATTCTTAATGGCTTCAGAAAGGCCATTTCTAAAATTAGCGGCCAGTGCACACTCGTTCCAATGTGTCAGCACGGACCATTTCCGAAATTTTTGGCAATACACTTCAGCCTCGTCCTGCCCCTGAGACATAGACAGCAAGGCCTTTTCTGCCTGAATCTCAAGATTGGGTTCCTCATAAAGTAAACCGAGCGCCAGAAAAAACGCATCAAGATCAGCCAATGCCGGATCTCCTGGCGCCAGCGAAAAAGCCCAATCCTGAGGGTCGCCCCGTAAGAACGAAATAACAATTTTTACTTGCTGAGCAGAATCTCCTGATGAACAGGGTCTCAGAGACAAAAACAATTTACAATTATTCACGAAATTCCTAAACTTAAACCTGTCTCCGGAAAACAGTTCAGGAATCGGTATTTTAGGTTCTGACCTAGGATTTCTGATAACATAGTCTTGTATGCCCTGCACACGAGTAGCCAGCTGGTCCACACTTGTAATCAAGGTCTGGACATTCATGTCTGCAGCAAGCATAGCCACTCTGAGGTAAAGGGGAAGGAGAAAAAAAAACCTCAGAATCTTCTTTCTTATAATCCCTCTTCTGCAATGCATTAAACATTTAATACTGGCCTGGCAAACTGTTATGACCCCAATGGCGAGGGTCTCAGAGGAACGTGGAAGTCTGCAGAATACAAAAATCCAGCTCATAGGGCAGTGGTAACTGGGTTGACCATATATCTACTCCTAACGCCAACACTAGAAGTAGCCGGGGATCATTCCTACGTTGATTCTAGATGACACGCGCCAGCCGGAGAATCTAGCTACCCCTAGTAGAGGAAAACAAAGACCTTTCTTGCCTCCAGAGAAGGGGACCCCAAAGCTGGATAGAAGCCCCCCACAAATAATGACGGTGAGGTAAGAGGAAATGACAAACACAGAAATGAACCAGGTTTAGCACAGAGAGGCCCGCTTACTGATAGCAGAATAAAGAAAGGTAACTTATATGGTCAACAAAAACCCTATCAAAATCCACACTGGAAATTCAAGAACCCCCGAACCGTCTAACGGTCCGGGGGGAGAACACCAGTCCCCTAGAGCTTCCAGCAAAGGTCAGGATATAGATTTGGAACAAGCTGGACAAAAATACAAAACCAAAACAAATAGCAAAAAGCAAAAGGCAGACTTAGCTGATATAACTGGAACCAGGATCAGTAGACAAGAGCACAGCAGACTAGCTCTGATAACTACGTTGCCAGGCATTGAACTGAAGGTCCAGGGAGCTTATATAGCAACACCCCTAACTAACGACCCAGGTGCGGATAAAAGGAATGACAGAAAAACCAGAGCCAAAAAACTAGTAACCACTAGAGGGAGCAAAAAGCAAATTCACAACACTCCGCACCGGGAGTGCGATTGTGCCATAGACTTGATCCCGGGTAGTAAATACCCTAAGGGTCGTTTATTTAATCTGTCTGTGCCTGAACACGCTGCTATGCGAGAATATATAAAGGAGTCCTTGGAAAAGGGACATATTCGTCCTTCGTCATCTCCCTTAGGAGCCGGTTTTTTCTTTGTGTCTAAGAAAGACGGCTCTTTGAGGCCGTGTATTGATTATCGACTTTTGAATAAAATCACGGTTAAATATCAATATCCGTTACCACTGCTTACTGATTTGTTTGCTCGTATAAAGGGGGCCAAGTGGTTCTCTAAGATTGATCTCCGTGGGGCGTATAATTTGGTGCGAATCAAGCAGGGGGATGAGTGGAAAACCGCATTTAATACGCCCGAGGGCCATTTTGAGTATTTGGTGATGCCTTTTGGTCTTTCAAATGCCCCTTCAGTCTTCCAGTCCTTTATGCATGACATTTTCCGCGATTATTTGGATAAATTTATGATTGTGTATCTGGATGATATTCTGATTTTTTCGGATGACTGGGACTCTCATGTCCAGCAGGTCAGGAGGGTTTTTCAGGTTTTGCGGTCTAATTCCTTGTGTGTGAAGGGTTCTAAGTGTGTTTTTGGGGTTCAGAAGATTTCCTTCTTGGGATACATTTTTTCCCCCTCTTCCATCGAGATGGATCCTGTCAAGGTTCAGGCTATTGGTGATTGGACGCAACCCTCTTCTCTTAAGAGTCTTCAGAAATTTTTGGGCTTTGCTAACTTTTATCGTCGATTTATTGCTGGTTTTTCTGATGTTGTAAAACCATTGACTGATTTGACTAAGAAGGGTGCTGATGTTGCTGATTGGTCCCCTGATGCTGTGGAGGCCTTTCGGGAGCTCAAGCGCCGCTTTTCTTCCGCCCCAGTGTTGCGTCAACCTGATGTTGCTCTTCCTTTTCAGGTTGAGGTCGACGCTTCTGAAATCGGAGCTGGGGCGGTGTTGTCGCAGAGAAGTTCCGACTGCTCCGTGATGAGACCTTGTGCTTTTTTTTCCCGTAAATTTTCGCCCGCCGAGCGGAATTATGATATTGGGAATCGGGAGCTTTTGGCCATGAAGTGGGCTTTTGAGGAGTGGCGTCACTGGCTTGAGGGGGCCAGACATCAGGTGGTGGTATTGACTGACCACAAAAATTTAATTTACCTTGAGTCTGCCAGGCGCCTGAATCCTAGACAAGCGCGCTGGTCGTTTTTCTCTCGGTTTAATTTTGTGGTGTCTTACCTACCGGGTTCTAAGAATGTTAAGGCGGATGCCCTTTCTAGGAGTTTTGAGCCTGACTCCCCTGGTAATTCTGAGCCCACAGGTATCCTTAAAGATGGAGTGATATTGTCTGCCGTTTCTCCAGACCTGCGGCGGGCCTTGCAGGAGTTTCAGGCGGATAGACCTGATCGTTGCCCACCTGGTAGACTGTTTGTTCCTGATGATTGGACCAGTAGAGTCATCTCTGAGGTTCATTCTTCTGCGTTGGCAGGTCATCCTGGAATCTTTGGTACCAGGGATTTGGTGGCAAGGTCCTTCTGGTGGCCTTCCCTGTCACGAGATGTGCGAGGCTTTGTGCAGTCTTGTGACGTTTGTGCTCGGGCCAAGCCTTGTTGTTCTCGGGCTAGTGGATTGTTGTTACCCTTGCCTATCCCGAAGAGGCCTTGGACGCACATCTCGATGGATTTTATTTCGGATCTGCCTGTTTCTCAGAAGATGTCTGTCATCTGGGTGGTGTGTGACCGTTTCTCTAAGATGGTCCATCTGGTTCCCTTGCCTAAGTTGCCTTCTTCTTCCGAGTTGGTTCCTCTGTTTTTTCAAAATGTTGTTCGTTTGCATGGTATTCCGGAGAATATCGTTTCTGACAGAGGGACCCAATTCGTGTCTAGATTTTGGCGGGCATTCTGTGCTAGGATGGGCATAGATTTGTCTTTTTCGTCTGCTTTCCATCCTCAGACTAATGGCCAGACCGAGCGGACTAATCAGACCTTGGAGACATATTTGAGGTGTTTTGTGTCTGCGGATCAGGATGATTGGGTTGCTTTTTTGCCTTTGGCGGAGTTCGCCCTCAATAATCGGGCCAGCTCTGCCACCTTGGTGTCCCCGTTTTTCTGTAATTCGGGGTTTCATCCTCGATTTTCCTCCGGTCAAGTGGAATCTTCGGATTGTCCTGGAGTGGATGCTGTGGTGGAGAGGTTGCATCAGATTTGGGGGCAGGTGGTGGACAATTTGAAGTTGTCCCAGGAGAAGACTCAGCTTTTTGCCAACCGCCGTCGTCGTGTTGGTCCTCGGCTTTGTGTTGGGGACTTGGTGTGGTTGTCTTCTCGTTTTGTCCCTATGAGGGTTTCTTCTCCTAAGTTTAAGCCTCGGTTCATCGGCCCGTACAAGATATTGGAGATTCTTAACCCTGTGTCCTTCCGTTTGGACCTCCCTGCATCCTTTTCGATTCATAATGTTTTTCATCGGTCATTGTTGCGCAGGTATGAGGTACCAGCTGTGCCTTCCGTTGAGCCTCCTGCTCCGGTGTTGGTTGAGGGTGAGTTGGAGTACGTTGTGGAAAAGATCTTGGACTCTCGTGTTTCCAGACGGAAACTCCAGTATCTGGTCAAATGGAAGGGATACGGTCAGGAGGATAATTCTTGGGTCACTGCCTCTGATGTTCATGCCTCCGATCTTGTCCGTGCCTTTCATAGGGCTCATCCTGATCGCCCTGGTGGTTCTGGTGAGGGTTCGGTGCCCCCTCCTTGAGGGGGGGGTACTGTTGTGAAATTGGATTCTGGGCTCCCCCGGTGGCCACTTGTGGAATTTAACTTGTGTGCATCATCCCCTCTATTCACCTGCTCCTATCAGGATGTGGGAGTCGCTATATAACCTTGCTCCTCTGTCAGTTTCATGCCGGTCAACAATGTAATCAGTAGCCTTTCTGTGCATGTTCCTGCTACTAGACAACTCCCAGCTAAGTTGGACTTTTGTCCTTGTGTGTTTTTGCATTTTGTTCCTGTTCACAGCTGCTGTTTCGTTACTGTGTCTGGAAAGCTCTTGTGAGCGGAAATTGCCACTCTGGTGTTATGAGTTAATGCTAGAGTCTTAAAGTAATTTCTGGATGGTGTTTTGATAGGGTTTTCTGCTGACCATGAAAGTGCCCTTTCTGTCTTCATGCTATCTAGTAAGCGGACCTCGATTTTGCTAAACCTATTTTCATACTACGTTTGTCATTTCATCTAAAATCACCGCCAATATATGTGGGGGCCTCTGTCTGCCTTTTGGGAAAATTTCTCTAGAGGTGAGCCAGGACTGTCTTTTCCTCTGCTAGGATTAGGTAGTTCTCCGGCTGGCGCTGGGCATCTAGGGATAAAAAAACGTAGGCATGCTACCCGGCCACTTCTAGTTGTGCGGCAGGTTTAGTTCATGGTCAGTATAGTTTCCATCTTCCAAGAGCTAGCTCTCATATATGCTGGGCTATGTTCTCTCGCCATTGAGAATCATGACAGACAAGATAAAGATCTCCAATTCACATCAGGACTTCAAGATCCCAGGTACTTTCAGCTGCATCACATCTAATGTGGTGTACCTAATTATTTGTATCAAATGTCCAACTGGGGGTCTGTATGTAGGGGAGACAGGGCAAAAGCTTAGAACAAGAATTAATTCTCATCACCACACAATAAGAGAAAAAATAATGAATCTACCTGTTGCAATACATTTTTGTTTCTCGGTTCATAGCATTATGGACATGAAATTACTTGTATTAAAAGGTAGCTTCAAATCTCAGAGAGACAGAAGAGTCTGAGAATATAAGCTGATGATGAGTCAGTGCAGGAATGAATGTATCGCATGGATTTATGTCTTTTTACATCAATTAAAGAAATTTGCTCCCCAGACCGTGTGGGGTCATCATAACACATAACCAGACCCATTCAGAGGACCATAAAACATTCACACTCCTTATCTGTGAACTGTTCAAATATTTATGGACAAACATTTTAGCACTCTCACGTAATTGTAGTTCTGCTTCACGTCACCTGTCTTATCTATGGCATTTTTTCTGGGCTGTATTATGCATAAATATGTGTTTTTTCAGAATTTGTATTAGTCTATGCCTGATGAAGGGACCTGCGTAGTCTCGAAAGCTTGCAATTTGTTACCATCTTTTCAGTTAGCCATTAAAAGGTATCAACCAATGAGGACTCTCAATTCTAAATTGGTTAAAAACACATTAATCTTCTCTTTTGCAACAAAAAAAAGGTGTAAAAATAAGTGTGAAGGAAATGTAAGTTTCACATACAAATTCCCCTGTAGACAAGCTCGCAGTACTTGTCATGAATAGATTGTTTTTGTGTTATAGCATCAATGGTTTTATTGTTGTAATATTTAGTAAGGCAATGTAGGTCTATAAGAAAACATTAATTATGTTAGGGCATAATAACTTGAAAATGGCACATAAAATATATTTTTTAACATGATAAAACCAGACTCAAACAAAGATCTGTTGTAGAATGACATGTCAAAATGTTTAGTTCGAGGGTACCCTAATTCTTTCTCTATATAGAGCTCTTTTATGTCTCCACGAACATGAACTATATGAGGAGGACTGGAGAACTTTGTAAGTCATTCAGCGCAGATCTAATATATTAGGCCTAAGTCACTGAATATCTATTCTGCTTTTTTCTGAATTCACTTCTAAACACAAATGTCATCTATTCAATTTGGGCATGATAAGAGCAGACACATCACTTGTACAACTACACAGGGGTTCATGGGTGAACAGCACACAGTAGCAAACTTGCCAACTTTTGAAGAACATAAAGAGGGATAGATCATGTGGCACGTGATGTGGCAAATTTTGGCCATGCCCCTGGCCATACCCCAATCCACATCTATTTACCATTTATTTCTACCTTGGCAGGAGGAGTTGTCAGAGGGGCGGTGATAGTGAGGGAAATTCGGCAGATACCCGAGACTGTAGGGCGTAGACCCAAATCCAGGAGTGACTGTTTTATCCGGGACAGTTGGGACTAGAGATGAGCAAATGGATTCACGTGTTTCTGGTCCAGCGTGTAAGTCAGCGGTACATGGTGACTGGATGTGAGGCCATGAATCTCTAACCTTCTGGCATCCTAGATGTGGCTTTTTGATCACCCAGATCATCTGTGCATCCTGCTCATCTCTAATTGGGACCTGTGGATTTATTTTTTGCCCATGCATTCACAGTTGGAGCCACCAGAACTTTCTCATCTTGATGTAGCTTTGCTATACAACATCTGGCCTTTTTATGTCTGTAAGTCCATGTTCACACATTGCAGAAATACTGTGTTTTTTATTTTCTGCACAACAATAATCTTCTCCCCCTTATTTGATGTGTTTTTGGTGCAGATGTGAAACTGCGTTTTTAAAAGTTTTAATTTTGCACTTAAAAAAGTAACTGCAGTTTTTATATGTGTTTTTTTAGGCTCCACATAGAAGACAATAGAGATAAAGAAGCACCAAAACCGCACAGATCAGTAGCGTCCTTGAGTGCATAGCGGGCGCCTTTTTTGTTAAAGTAGTTTTTATTAAGGATTTTTTACATAGATGGGGTAAAGAAAAAGGGTTAAGACATATTATAAATACACAGTAATATAGATGCAAACAAGAAAATAATAGAAGCAAAAAGACGTATACTGGCCTGGGGCGGGAAGCCTAGCGGGACGGTATGAAGTTGTCTCTCAGTCGAGTAACAGGACGGAGAAGGAAGGATAATTGAGACGAAGAGCAAATGCCCATGTGGTGGTCCAGAGGCATTAATAAAGCAAGAAGCTAAGTAGCTGCCATATTGGCATAGAAAACTCTCCTAAGGGGAGTAGGAAGTGGAACAAGTATGGGACTCTTGCTTGCTAGACTGTAGTGCCGTTATTCGGGACGAGGAAGCTCCCAGGATAGTGTGCTGGGCTGTGTTGAGTGCTATGTGAAGTGGAAACATTATTAGGTATCATACCTGTAGGTTAAGGATTTTGGATTACACTGGTGTCACGCCCTCTATTTTGACAGAGTTTGTGATGGATATTGACTCAAAATGGTGTGTCGGGTGTCCACTAAGCTACTGTTATTTTTTACTAGGCAGAATAGCATAGAATAACATTGTCCTTGACTGTCGCTGAGAGAAGGAAATAGAACTCCAGATCATGGTGGTACAACAACAATTTAAGGTTTAAGGAAAATCTTTCATCCATGATAGAGAAGGGGTCTGGCTTCATTAATTATAACCATCAGCCCCCTGCATAAAACCCACCTACTTATGTCAGAAGGACTGTGAAAGCAGACCTTCCTGGACTGAGAGAAGGAATGTAACATTTTGACATCAGTACAGATTTCATGCTTACCATATATTGTTTTCTTGATTTTCAGAACATGTTAACAATTTTCTATGTTGCCTGACATTAGTACAAAAACAGAACAGACACTTACTTGGACTAATTACATCACTGCTCAGCTTGCGCAGTCGCCCACTAGTCGTCCTTGTGACACCTAAAATTAAATGAGGTTGAACGGGTTATAATATGGCAACATATTTGAAAAATTTTTAACACTTCAATAAAAATATTTGAACGTTAACATAATTCATTTTTAACTGTATTTCACCTATTGGCACACAACACAAACACGTGTGATTTTCTTCATGTAAAAACTTGGATGACACTCCTTTCGAATTTTCGACTGTTTTATTTTTTTAAATATTTGAAGAGGTTAAGGCTGAAAAGCACAAAATATTTTGGCACAAATTGTAGTTCTATGATTGCTCTTGCTAGGATAACCCCCATCTATCTTTGACATATGACATTGTGAACTGCAATACTAAACAGAACTAAAGAACATGGGAATGTCTACCTTCACGTATACTTTTTTCTGGCATTTTTGGAATAAAAAAGTTCACACTTTTAAAATATGTTGTGCTGAGTCCATTTCCAAGGGTATAGCTTTACCTTTTAAAAGAGCATTCAGATGTGCCCCTAATTTATTCATTTACTTGAATGAGAATAATGGATAGGGGTGAATGTTTGTACCCTATTTTAACTCCTTTCCACGAGTGTCCTTCTTTTTGTGTTGTACAATAGTTGACTATTCTTTTTTATCCATCAAAAATGGACACCAACGGAAAGGAATAAAAGCAAAGTAAATAGATAGATACATCAGGAATTACTCTTGATTGCCATTTTGGTGGAAAAAGATATAATCACCCTCTGACTGAGTGCTTTGCGCAGAGTGCAACTAAACTGTGAATGTGGCCTACTAAATGCTTTTTCCTTCAACATTTATGTTTTAGTTGTTTTTTTTATTGTGTTTAAAGCATTATTTTGATATTGCCATTTGTCGATCATGTGATTCAAAGATTTGTCAGGAAAAAAAGCTGCAATGTCAAAACTGGAAGAAGTTTAATTGCGAAACGGCGCTCGTCGGGCAGGATACAGCTCTGTATCTCCACTGCACTGCACTACAGCAACCAGGTATCCACTTTAGGTAGCAGTTACTTTTAATACCTAAGTATAGAATTTTTTTTACTTCATATGTTGGCTGCATGGAGATTTAAGAATGGGCATGGCTACAGGGGGTTTTATTATGAGAACATGCAAATTCCCACAGTCATTGATGATATGTGGCTGCATGTCAGGTAAAGGCACTGGGGAGATGGCTGTCATTACATCTTCAATAAATGCACAAGTTTATGTTGATATTTTGGACACTTTTCTTATCCCATCAATTCAAAGGATGTTTGGGGATGATGAAATAATTTTTCAAGATGATAATGCATTCTGCCATAGAGCAAAAACTGTGAAAACATTCCTTGAAAAAAGACACATAAGGTCAATGTCATGGCCTGCAAATTGTCCGGACCTCAATCCAATTGAAAATCTTTGGTGGAAGTTGAAGAAAATGGTCCATAATAAGGCTCCAACCTGCAAAGCTGATCTGGCAACAGCAATCAGAGAAAGTTGGAGCCAGATTGATGAAGAGTCCTGTGTGACACTCATTAAGTCCATGCCTCAGAGACTGCAAGCTGTTATAAAAGCCAGAGGCGGTGCAACAAAATACTAGTGATGTGTTGGAGTGTTTTTTTGTTTGTTTGTTTTTCATGATTCCATAATTTTTTCCTCAAAATTGAGTGATTCCATAATTTTTCCCCTATGCTTGGTTAAAAAAGTAACCATTACTGACTACCACATTTTTTGTTCTTGATTTCTTTTAGTGCTTCTTAAAGCCAGAAAGTTGCCATTTGAAATGACTTTAGTTGTGTGCCATGTCTGTGATCTGCTTTTTTAAACAACTGAATGAACATCCTCCAAGGCCGGTGATTCCATAATTTGTGCTAGGGGGTGTAGAATGATACATCAGTTACTGTGCTGCTAGATGCAATTTTGATAAAATCCCTGTTTTATCTGCTGCAGATCTACCAGGTCATTAAATGCTGAGCTCTGTATAACTCCGCCCACACCACTGATTGACAACTTACACTGTGCATAGGCAGAAAGCTGTAAATCAGTGGTGGGAGCGTAATTATGCCAAGTATGGAGGACTACATGGTAGCAGATTACCTTTGTGATAATCTCCTGCTGATAAAACAGTGATTTTATCAAAACTACAGCAAGCAACCCAGTAAGTGACACATCGGGGTATTTTTCTCTACATTATGCCGCTCTACAGTTAGGTGATAAAACCTGGTGACAGATTTACTTTACAATACAACATTCTGCTTGCTTGGAGCCACCAGGGAGGGAATGTAAAAGCCTATTATAGCTGGCTGTATACTTTTTATCTCCCCTTAGTGGCAGCTGCAGGTTGCCCCATGTTCTCCTTTAATTCTTTGTATATGCAGGGGATTTTGATCTCTATATAAGAAAAACAGGACTCTGAATATTATAAAGATATATTATGAGATACATCTGGGCACAATTTTTGATCTTTATAACTAAAGACCGTATGCTGTATTTCCTCTAGTCTTTGAATATTGCTGCATAAATGATAGAAGTTGTAGTTCACATTGATGAGTAATAGATAAATACACTGTATGCACTGTATGTGAGAGGCATTTATGTTGTTGAATTGAAGTGACACAGTTACACAATAGCCTTTTCATATAATAGTAATATTGTTACAGAGCTATTGTGACCTACTTGAGGCTGCACTTCAACATTAAGTCACACATGCTAAATGATGATAACCTACTAGACCTCTTCAACGTTTCATGCCAATTAAGTTTGTAACAGTTTCATAAATGATTCATGCCAGTAACTTTCCACTATGTAGTCCATTGTACTGCGATATGTTTTATATAAATTTGATATAAAAATGGAAGAACTATTTAGAGCAGGGGTGGGCAACTCATTTTCCCAAGAGGTCGCATGAGAGACCCTGGCTGTTCTGGAGGGCCAAACCAACCTGACAAACGTAATTCTGATTATTATTATTATTTCATATTTTTAGCACTTAATATTAAGTAGAATTAAGTACGATATGTTGAAATACTGCTAATACATTTTATGATTATGATAGGACTAATTGAAACCTTTATAATTATGCTATAGCAGCTAATCAAAACAATATAAGTTTTCACTTTTTAGAAAGTTTATAAATCATATTGCTCTTGGAAGGCTACGTTCACATTTGCGTTGTGCGCCGCAGCGTCGGCGCCGCAGCGCACAACGCAAACAAAAACGCGGCAAAACGCACGCTAAAACGCTGCGTTTTGCGCCGCATGCGTCCTTTTTGGCCGAAAGTTGGCCGCAAAAAAAATGCAACTTGATGCGTTTCTTGCGTCCAACGCTTGCGGCCATGCGGCGCAAAACGCAGCACAACGCATGTCCATGCGCCCCCATGTTAAATATAGGGGCGCATGACGCATGCGGCGCCGCTGCGGCGCCCGACGCTGCGGCGCTGACCGCAAATGTGAACGTAGCCTTAGTCAGCCACAGTTTGATGCATCACAGCCCCTCACACAGTATTATTCCCCTCACACAGTATTATGCCCCTTTACAGAAGTATGATGTCCCCACAGCCCCTCCCACAGTATTATAGATTCCACACAAGTATGATGTCCCCAAAGCTCCTCACATTGTATGATATCCTGCCACAAAAGTATGGTATGATGTCCCACAGCCCCTCACACAGTACGATGTCCCCACAGCACTTCACACAGTATGATGAGTGGGGATATCACACACTTATTATGTCTCTATAGATTCTCACAAATTATGATGTCCCCACAGGCCCTCACACAGAATTATGCCCCCCGCATTTCCCCCACACAAGTACTGGCCAGTAATTCAAAAAAGAAATAAAACTTCTAACCTCACCCCGATCCCCCCTATGCGCTTCTCTGCTCTGTACACTGTGTGCACTGAGTTTCTGCAGAGACTAAGTTCCCCAGGTTTAATGATGTAACATGGAGCCTGCGTATTGATGTTCCATCACTGTATTCACTGATGTCTGTGTTTTGAGGATGCAAATATTAGTGAAAGTAAGACACTGAGCAGGGAATGGCTGCATGGTGTGGGACACTACTGTATCCAGCACATTTGGCTGTCGCAGTAAACAGGACACACTGGAATAGTTAAAAGGCAGCATGTGGCCCACAGGCTGCACATTTCCCAGGACTGATTTATAGAGTGAAGCTGTATAGGCCCCGTCTCACATAGCGAGATCGCTAGCGAGATCGCTGCTGAGTCACTAGTTTTGTGACGCAACAGCGACCTCCATAGCGATCTCGCTATGTGTGACACGTACCAGCGATCAGGCCCCTGCTGCGAGATCGCTGGTCGTGTCGGAATGGCCTGGACCTTTTTTTGGTCGTTGAGGCCCCGCTGACATCGCTGAATCGGTGTGTGTGACACCGATCCAGCGATGTCTTCACTGGTAACCAGGGTAAACATCGGGTTACTAAGCGCAGGGCTGCGCTTAGTAACCCGATGTTTACCCTGGTTACCAAAAAAAACAAACAGTACATACTCGCCTTTCGGTGTCCAGGTCCCTTGCCGTCTGCTTCCTGCTCTGACTGAGCAGCCGTACAGCGAGAGCGCAGCGGTGACGTCACCGCTGCGCTCTGCTCTCAGTGTACGGCCGGATCTCAGCCAGAGCAGGAAGCAGACGGCAAGGGACCTGGACACCGAAAGGCGAGTATGTACTGTTTGTTTTTTTTGGTAACCAGGGTAAACATCGGGTTACTAAGCGCGGCCCTGCGCTTAGTAACCCGATGTTTACCCTGGTTACCCGGGTGCTGCAGGGGGACTTCGGCATCGTTGAAGACAGTTTCAACGATGCCGAAGTCGTTCCCCTGATCGTTGGTCGCTGGAGAGAGCTGTCTGTGTGACAGCTCCCCAGCGACCACACAACGACTTACCAACGATCACGGCCAGGTCGTATCGCTGGTCGTGATCGTTGGTAAATCGCTTAGTGAGACGGGGCCTTATCTCTACAGGTGTAGGTGTCACTATGTAGAAAGACTGCTCTAGACCCTTAAAGGGAAGGTGCCACCAGTTTTCTTGTAGTTTGTTTTTTTGTGAAATTAAGCTTAAAATAGTAAATAAATGTATTAATGCAATGTTTGCACTGTTTGCAAACATTTCTATATGAATAATATTATATATTTTCTTACAAATATATATATTGACCACTAGGGGGAGCATTTTCCGTTTTAGACCCCAAGCAGCTATAGTAAGACTTACCAGCTTTACTGTTAGCTGGAAAATCTGGGCAGTAACTGCTGACATCAGCATTTCCCTCCCCTTTTGGGTGGTCTAATATCCCTGGGGCAGAATGAAGAGCAGCATCACAGGGCAGCGCCATTTTGTGTGTGACTGCCCTGTGATCTGCTATCACCAGCAGTTACTGCATCCATAGTTTATGTGGTGTGTATGTATGGAGCAGCATTGTCTGTGACTCATCCCTCAGTAAGATAAGAAGGAGCTCCAGGTCTGCAGTGAAGGGCCAGGCATTGTGGAGGGAGGAGAGATACATTGTATGGCAGAGGTGTCAGGTGTCACCGCTCTCTGCAGGCTGTGAATGCAGCTTAATGGAGTGAATGGAGCTCCTGTGATAGAGAGTAAGTGGAGCTGGGCAGATAGCACTGGGCTATAGTAAAATGGCTGCTAGTCACACCTACAGCAGTGAGTTGTGCAGCCCAGAGGCGTGCCCAGCTCACTGCTAACACCTCTCCAATGTTAAAGATAGGGTCCTCGCCGGTCTATTAGCTCCTATGTCCATGGGGTGCTGTAAAATGACACTGTTAGTGCCCTGCTACTGCTGCAAAACCAAGATGTCAGCCCCCAGTTCCTTCTTTAAACACATATAACACACGAAATCTGTTTCACATGCATTTAAAACTTGGTTATAGCAGCATGTTATGCTACATTACAGTGATTTATTAATAATCTACAAACGCGGTACCTTACCTTTAAATGCTGTGCGCTTAAGCCTTCCATACAGATTAGATGGCTCTTGTTTGACTGGCTGCCATCTTGGTGGCTTTCCCATAGCATCTCCTGTGGTCTCTAGGAGAAGATGTGTTTGGTGTTGGTTTGTCTCTGGGAGAACAAAAAGGTCAGTAGTCCGAAATCAGACTTGCCAGATCCTTAACTCCCCAATCATTTGTCTGGGGCCCCCATATGCATTAGGGTACCGTCTCACTATACGATTTACCAACGATCACGACCTGCGATACGACCTGGCCGTGATCGTTGGTAAGTCGTTGTGTGGTCGCTGGGGAGCTGTCACACAGACCGCTCTCCAGCGACCAACGATGCCGAGGTTCGCTGGTAACCAGGGTAAACATCGGGTTACTAAGCGCAGGGCCGCGCTTAGTAACCCGATGTTTACCGTGGTTATCAGCGTAAAAGTAAAAAAAAAAAAACCGTACATACTCACCATCTGATGTCCGTCAGGTCCCTTGCCGTCTGCTTCCCGCTCTGACTGAGTGCCGCCGTACAGTGAGAGCAGAGCGCAGCAGTGACGTCACCGCTGTGATCTGCTCTCACTTTCCGGCCGGCAGACAGTCAGAGCGGGAAGCAGACGGCAAGGGACCTGACGGACATCAGATGGTGAGTATGTACGTTTTTTTTTTTTTTACTTTTACGCTGGTAACCAGGGTAAACATCGGGTTACTAAGCGCGGCCCTGCGCTTAGTAACCCGATGTTTACCCTGGTTACCAGCGAACGCATCGCTGGATCGCTGTCACACACAACGATCCAGCGATGACAGCGGGAGATCCAGCGACGAAAGAAAGTTTCAAACGATGTGCTACGACGTACGATTCTCAGCAGGGTGTCTGATCGCAGTAGCGTGTCAGACACTGCGAGATCGTAACGATATCGCTAGAACGTCACGAATCGTGCCGTCGTAGCGATAAAAATGCCACTGTGTGACGGTACCCTTAGAGTGACAACTGAACCAGTAGATAACAGCAGATTCAGTGACATTAGTCTAATGTGTATGGTGAACTTAAGGGTTCTTTAAACTTGGTGGCATTTGAGCCCAGTACCCCAATGCAGCTTTAGTCTCCCAAACACAACAGTTTTCATGTGAGTTGCTAATAAACACTATATTGCAATGAGTTTTATTCTTGCCCTGAACAAGACCATCTTTAGTGCTCTCCAAAACATGCCAGCCATAGAGCCTGGTCGAAAATGCTATCCTCAGTAACTCTTTACAGTACCAACCTAGTGATGCTGCTTGGTTTTCTGATTGAGGCTGAAAACACCATGCTCATGCTGTTGCTTGAATATATGAAGAAGAGACAAGGAAGTTTGTGACTATCTGTGCTACTCAGAATGGTGAAACAACGAGTGAAAGTCCCAAGACCAGTTGATCCCAAGTATCTTTGCTGGGTGCTATTCCCAGAAATACCCTGTTCTAGTTTGGTGGTAACTTTACTATGTCAACCTTTTGATGTCAACATAGACATAGTTTATTCCACTCATTAAGCAAACAGTGTTGTCAATAAGGATTAGAGGAGAGTGGAATGGAGAGGTCAGACAGAACGGGTATACAAACCAGGTTGATTACAGGAGAGTCAATGCTAATATGTGCTTAGATGGTACACTAGGGACGGACTAGGAACTTAAGCTTCAGCAAAGGTGAGGAAGTAGGAGCTGCCATATATATCCTTTGCTTGGCAGGGGTAGGCTGGGGAAGACAAATCCTGCAGAACACAGCCAGGTTAAATTCCTGCAGGATCTGGCTGCGCCTCCCTATAGACAGGTGGAGACAGCAGGGATATGCAGCAGAGTTGGAAATGCTGCATGAGAACTCATTGCAGTGGCCTGACACAGAGAGGAACAGAACTGCAAAAGCTGTTAGTAGAGTGGCACTAAGAAGGTATATGAGTTGCCAACATGGCAGAACCCCCCAACACACCCCGTCTTTTTAGGCCAGACCACTGAAGAACCCTCCCAAAAATGATAGTCATGCAGACTTTTTTGGTAGGCTTGTTCTTAGAGGACTTATTTCTAGCGCACTGTGCACATACAGTTACAAAGTCCCAAGCTTGGATTTGTGTCCCCAAGACAGAATTCTCCTCCTCCTCGTCAAAACAAAGGTCTTATCTAAAGGGGTAGCCACTTCAACAATCCTAGTCAGGTTAAAGATGTGCCGTGATTCCTCTTCAGAATCAGACACGTCAAAATAACAAGACAAGACATGAATCTCAGACAGGGAGGGCAGGTCCAAAGGCAGGACTTGGGTAAGACCGTGGCACAACAGTTGGTAAAACGCGACCATCTCCATTGAAGTACCTGACCAGAGGACCAGTCAACAACTGGTGCGTGTAGACAAAACCATGGGAGACCCAGAATAAAAGAGTTTACAGACTTAGGTAGCATGTAGAAAGAGATTATTTTAGATGTTGGGTTCAATGGAGGCTATAAACGAGATGATCTAGCTTCTGCGTAGGAAGCTGAAGAATCAGGCCTGGATGGATGAAGTTGGCAGCGGAGCTGAAGTCTAATTGGGCTGCCGTGGCGAGTCTAACTGGGCTGCCGTGGCGAAAGACCTCTCTCCTTAGTCCAAGTTGACTTGGGTCAAAAGTTTCGGAGAGCTAACTTTCTCATCCAGGATCGTTTCTCTGACTACCCCAAGGCCCTGGATGCCTCTGGGCCTCAATGGGCACTGATGGCCATAATGTCACTTGCTTCCACAGTCCATGCACATGTTCTCCCTACACCTACGCTGTTGCTCTTGAGTCAAAGTTGCCGAGTCTCATAGAGGGTAGTGTGTCTTGGCGACTCTGATGAGTGGTATACAGTGGCATGTGAAAGTTTTGACACCCCTGGTCAAAATTATTGTTATTGTGATCAGCCAAGCAAGATGAAGATTAAATGATCTCCAAAAGGCATAAAGTTAAAGATGACACATTTCCTTTGTATTTTCAGCAACAAAAAAATAGTCATTGTTTTCCATTTTAAAACCTACATAAAGGAAAAGGGGCTGATGCAAAAGTTTGTGCATCTTAGGAGATTTGTGTGTGCAGATAACTTTGGCCAAGGTTTCAGACCTTAATTAGCTGTTTAGGGTTACGGCTAGTGTTGAGCGATACTGTCCGATACTTGAAAGTATCGGTATCGGAAAGTATCGGTATCGATACCGGCAAAGTGTCGGATCTAATCCGATACCGATACCCGATACCAATACAAGTCAATGGGACTCAAGTATCGGACGGTATCCCTGATGGTTCCCAGGGTCTGAAGGAGAGGAAACTCTCCTTCAGGCCCTGGGATCCATATTAATGTGTAAAAGAAAGAATTAAAAAAAAAAAATATTGATATACTCACCTCTCCGACGCAGCCTGGACCTTACCGAGGGAACTGGGAGCCTTCTTTGCGTAAAATGCGCGCGTTTCCTGCCTTCCGTGACGTCACGGCTTGTGATTGGTTGCGTGCCGCCCATGTGGCCGCGACGCGACCAATCACAGCAAGCCGTGATGTAATTTTCAGGTCCTGAATGCCTAATTCTAGGCATTCAGGATTTGAAAATTACGTTACGGCTTGTGATTGGTCGCATCACGGTCACATGGGCGACGCGACCAATCACAAGCCGTGACGTCACGGGAGGCAGGAAACGCGCGCATTTTAAAATTACGTCACGGCTTGTGATTGGTTGCGTGCCGCCCATGTGACCGCGACGCGACCAATCACAGCAAGCCGTGACGTAATTTTCAGGTCCTGAATGCCTAATTCATAGTTCTAGGCATTCAGGACCTGAAAATTACGTCACGGCTTGCTGTGATTGGTCGCGTCGCGGTCACATGGGTGGCACGCAACCAATCACAAGCCGTGACGTAATTTTAAAATGCGCGCGTTTCCTGCCTCCCGTGACGTCACGGCTTGTGATTGGTCGCGTCGCCCATGTGACCGCGACGCGACCAATCACAAGCCGTAACGTAATTTTCAAATCTTGAATGCCTAGAATTAGGCATTCAGGACCTGAAAATTACGTCACGGCTTGCTGTGATTGGTCGCGTCGCGGTCACATGGGCGGCACGCAACCAATCACAAGCCGTGACGTCACGGAAGGCAGGAAACGCGCGCATTTTAAGCAAAGAAGGCTCCCGGTTCCCTCGGTAAGGTCCAGGCTGCGTCGGAGAGGTGAGTATATCCCTATTTTTTATTTTAATTCTTTATTTTACACATTAATGTTGTTTCGATACCGATACCCGATACCACAAAAGTATCGGATCTCGGTATCGGAATTCCGATACCCGCAAGTATTGGCCGATACCCGATACTTGCGGTATCGGAATGCTCAACACTAGTTATGGCTTGTTCACTATAATCATTAGGAAAGGCCAGGTGATGAAAGTTTCCCACCTTTATAAAAACCCAGCCTCCTCTAACCTTGTACCAAAAATCAGCAGCCATGAGTTCTTCTAAGCAGCTGCTTAGCAAATGAAAATGGTGGAGGAGAAGGTGATAAGAAAATAGCAAAGCGTTTTCAAGTTTCCCTTTCCTCAGTTGAAAATGTACAGTTATATGAAAAAGTTTGGGCACCCCTATTAATCTTAAGCTTAATGTTTTATAAAAATTGTTTTTTTTGCAACAGCTATTTCAGTTTCATATATCTAATAACTGTTCGACACAATAATGTTTCTGCCTTGAAATGAGGTTTATTGTACTAACAGAAAATGTGCAATCTGCATTCAAACAAAATTTGACAGGTGCATAAGTATGGGCACCTCACTAGAAAAGTGACATTAATATTTAGTAGATCCTCCTTTTGCAAAAATAACAGCCTCTAGTCGCTTCCTGTAGCTTTTAATGAGTTCCTGGATTCTGGATGAAGTTATTTTTGACCATTCCTCTTTACAAAACAATTCCAGTTCAGTTAAGTTTGATGGTCGCCGAGCATGGACAGCCCTCTTCAAATGATCCCACAGATGTTCAATGATATTCAGGTCTGGGGACTGGGATGGCCATTCCAGAACAGTGTAATTGTTCCTCTGTATGAATGCCTGAGTAGATTTGGAGCGGTGTTTTGGATCATTGTCTTGCTGAAAGATCCATCCCCTGCGTAACTTCAACTTTGTCACTGATTCATGAACATTATTGTCAAGAATCTGCTGATACTGAGAGGAATCGATGCGTCCCTCAACTTTAACAAGATTCCCGGTGCCGGCATTGGCTACACAGCCCCAAAGCATGATGGAACCTCCACCAAATTTTACTGTGGGTAGCAAGTGTTTTTCTTGGAATGCTGTGTTTTTTTGCCGCCATGCATAACGCCTTTTTGTATGACCAAACAACTCAATCTTGGTTTCATCAGTCCACAGGACCTTCTTCCAAAAAGAAATTGGCTTCTCCAAATGTGCTTTTGCATACCTCAGCCGACTCTGTTTGTGGCGTGCTTGCAGAAACGGCTTCGTTCGCATCACTCTCCCATACAGCTTCTCCTTGTGCAAAGTGCGTTGTATAGTTGACCGATGCACAGTGACACCATCTGCAGCAAGTTGATGCTGCAGCTCTCTGGAGGTGGTCTGAGGATTGTCCTTGACTGATCTCACCATTTTTCTCTGCCTTTCTGATGTTTTTCTTGGCCTGCCACTTCTGGCCTTAACAAGAACTGTACCTGTGTTCTTTCATTTCCTTACTATGTTCCTCAGTGAAAATTGACAGGTTAAATCTCTTAGACAGCTTTTTGTATCCTTCCCCTGAACAACTATGTTGAATAATCTTTGTTTTCAGATCATTTGACAGTTGCTTTGAGGAGCCCATGATGCCACTCTTCAGAGGAGATTCAAACAGGAGAACAACTTGCAAGTGGCCACTTTAAGTAGCTTTTCTCATGATTGCATACACCTGGCTATGAAGTTCAAAGCTCAATGAGGTTACAAAACCAAAAAAAGTGCTTTAGTAAGTTAGTAAGAAGTAGGTAGGAGTATTTAAAACAAGAAAATCATAAGGGTGCCCATACTTATGCACCTGTCAAATTTTGTTTGAATGCAGATTGCACATTTTCTGTTGTGCAATAAAGCTCATTTCAAGGCAGGAACATTACTGTGTCCAACAGTTATTAGATATATGAAACTGAAATAGCTGTTGCAAAAAAACAATTTTTATAAAACATTAAGCTTAAGATTAATAGGGGTGCCCAAACTTTTTTTTTATATAACTGTAATTAATAAATGGCAGTTAACAGGAACAGTTGAGGTCAAGATAAAATAAGGTCAGTGAGAGCTGCTCATAGGATTGCTATAGAGGCAAATCTGAACCTCCGCTTGACTGCAAAAGACCTTCAGAAATATTTAGCAGACTCTGGAGTTGGGGTACATTGTTCTACTGTTCAGAGACACCTGCACAAATATGGCCTTTATGGGAGAGTCATGGAATTTCATTATTATTAATACTGATGATGAGCAAGCACTAAAATGCTTTAGTGCTCTGTACTCGAATCAAGCAGGTATGACGCTTGGACAGGCTTGACTCAAGTACCAAGTATAATGAAAGTCATTGACTTACTTGACTGTAACAGGAAGGCTAGGGAGACAGAAAAATATCTGAAATAGATGGAACAGCGCTCAAGTGGAACAGGAACACCTTGGGGAAGACACCTGGAGGCATCTCTGATTCCGAGGTCACTGCTGGGAACAGTTTTCAGAGTTTTACTCCACTTTTACAGACTGACAATAAAGCATATAAAACCGAAGATAAACTGGATTCTACAGGAAAAAATGTTAAGAAATATACTTTCCTGTATAATGACTTGTATATAAGGCAAAATTAAAAAGAGGGAAAAAAACCTCCTCTCTTAATAACCAGATCATCTCTCAATCAGGGACGACATCACCACCCGGAGCCAGGGCCCTGTTTGAAGTACTCACCCTTCCTCATTCCCCACTGGCCGCAAGTCCTGCCTCTTCTGCATCTTCTGACTCACTAACGTCTCAGGGCAAAGAGTGCGATGATGTCACTGCAGATGCAGAACAGGCTGAAGTATGGAGCATTATATGGGGCCCATTCTGTATGGAGCATTATGTGGGGCCCAATCTGTATAGAACATTAGATGGGGTTCATTATTCTGTATGGAACATTATATGGGCCATCAGGACAATGCAGAAACTTCCAAAAATTTGAAGGAAGAGTGACTCCGATACACCCTGAATTAGACATAAAGGAGGGCCTCATACACATTCTGTTAAAATTGTTAGTTAGTTGGACTCCTAGACTCATAAAGCCTATGCACTAAGTGCAAGGACTGACAAAAATTAGGAGGGACTGCAATACACCCTGGAAGACACATAGAGGAAGGCCTCAGGAAACATTTTTTTCCATTTTTAAGAAGTGGGACTCCTAGACTGGGAAAACCTATGTACTAAGTGCAAGGGCTGAAAAACGTTTACCCCTGGGGGGTATACATATGCATATGCAAGAGAATTGTAGAGGTAGGCTTCATACACATCTTGTAAAAATTATGAAGGAAGGCATAATACACACCTTGGAAAAATTAAGATAGAGGGTTGCCTGATGACCCTCTAAAAATTATGAGTGAGGACCACCTGAGGACTCTCTAAAAATTATGAGCAAGGACTGCACTATAAAAACTGCAGGCCCATTTTCACCTGGCCAACGTCCACGGTCTCTGCATGCACCATCAGCAGCACGTCTACTTCCCCGTCCCTTACCACACATTTTGCACATTTTAAATTACCGTATTTTCCGGCGTATAAGACGACTTTTTAACCCCCGAAAATCTTCTTAAAAGTCGGGGGTCGTCTTATACGCCGGGAATCGTCTTGTACGCCGGTGTATATGGTGGGTGGGGAGGGGGAGTGATCCTGATGACGAGGGGGCGTCTCACAGGAAAGTGAGTAATCCCCATTACCTTATCCTAGCGGTGCAGCGTGGGGGTGTCAGTGCTGGGAGCGGCTGTGTTCTGGTGCGGCGGCTCCTCTTCTGTGTGGGGCCTCTGTGCTGTGGGGTGGCGGCGGCAGCGGCGTATCTTTATCCAGTTGGGGCTCCTCCGGCATCTCCTTAGCCCTGGAGGCCCCGCCGCAACTCCATCGGTGCAATGTGGTGGCCTCCGGGAAAATGGCCGCTGCTCAGATTCAGATCTCGTGTCCCGAGATTTCGGGACGAGATCTGAATCTGAGCAGCGGCCATTTTCCCGGAGGCCACCGCATCGCACCTATTGAGCTGCCTCCGGGAAAATGGCCGCTGCATTGCACCGATGGAGTTGCGGCGGTGCCTCCAGGGCTAAGGAGATGCCGGAGGAGCCCCAACTGGATAAAGATATGCCACCGCCACCCCACAGCACAGAGGCCCCACACAGAAGAGGAGCCGCCGCACCAGAGCACAGCAGCCGCCGCACCAGAGCACAGCAGCCGCCGCCGCCACTCCCAGCACTGAGACCCCCACGCTGCACCGCTACGATAAGGTAATGGGGGATACTCACTTTCCTGTGAGACGCCCCCTCGTCATCAGGATCACTCCCTCCCCCCCCCAAAAGGCACATATTCACCGGCCCTATAAGACGACATAGGGTGTATAAGAAGACCCCCGACTTTTAAGAAGATTTTATATTTTAACTGGTAAAGTTGGGGGGTCGTCTTATACGCCCAGTCGTCTTATACGCCGGAAAATACGGTAGATAAACAATATATATGCTGGCAAACTTTCCGTTATTAATACGTAAAAGAAAATATGTAGCTCTGAAAAGGACTTTTGCTTTTAGGTTGCAGCAGCAGTATACCTATAGAAGGACTGTAAGGCAATAAACCGTGAGTGTATGCCTGTAATCCAAAACTATCCCTTCTCCACCAGCTATCACTACAATGAATTCGGGTAACAGCAGTTTTACTAGAGAAAGAACAGTATGTAGCCCTGAAATGGCTGCTCGATGTTCGATCGAGTATTGAGCAGTGGCAAGCACACTCGCTCATCACTACCCTGGTTTCTAATGCATTATATAATCAAATCTGGCCATTCTTGCTACCTAACATTGTTCCATGGCTGCCTTCACACTAGCAGTATTTGGTCAGTATTTTACATCAGTATTTGTAAGCCAAAACCAGGAGTGGGTGATAAATACAGAAGTGGTGCATATGTTTCTGTTATACTTTTCCTCTAATTGTTCCACTCCTGGTTTTGTCTTACAAATACTGAGGTAAAATACTGACCAAATACTGCTAGTGTGACGGCAGCCTTAGGGTCCCTTTCCACTTGCGAGATAAAAAACGGTCCGTAATCTGGACCGAAAAAACGGATGGAACGTATGCGATTTTCATGCGAGTGTCATGCGAGTACAATGCGATTTTTAATCGCATCATCCGTTTTTTATAATCGCATCATCCGTATGACATCCGTATTACTGTCCGATTTGTACGCACCGGTGTCCTTTGAAAAGCCGGCAATTCAGCGCGGTGTACAGTAAAATCACACTGACAGGTTAGAATAGAGTAGATATATACACATAGAATAGGTATATATACATATATATATGTCAGTGAGACACCTATATATGTATATTTATATTTAATGCAGCGCTAGATAGCATAAAAGCCGCTAATTCAATTGCCGGCTTTTAATTTCTCCTTCACAAACCCGACATGATATGAGACATGGTTTACATACAGTAAACCATCTCATATCCCCTTTTTTTTGCATATTCCACACTACTAATGTTAGTAGTGTGTACGTGCAAAATTTGGGTGCTGTAGCTATTAAATTTAAGGGTTAACTCGCGGAAAAAATTGGCGTGGGCTCCCGCGCAATTTTCTCCGCCAGAGCGGTAAAGCCAGTGACTGAGGGCAGATATTAATAGCCAGGAGAGGGTCCATGGTTATTGGCCCCCCCATGGCTAAAAACATCTGCCCCCAGCCACCCCAGAAAAGGCACATCTGGAAGATGCGCCTATTCTGGCACTTGGCCACTCTCTTCCCACTCCCTGTAGCGGTGGGATATGGGGTAATGAAGGGTTAATGCCACCTTGCTATTGTAAGGTGACATTAAGCCAGATTAATAATGGAGAGGCGTCAATTATGACACCTATCCATTATTAATCCAATTGTAGGAAAGGGTTAAAAAACACACACACACATGATTACAAAGTAGTTTAATGAAATAAAGACAGCGGTTGTTGTAATAATTTATTGCTCTCTCAATCCATCAGGAACACCCTCGCTTGGCAACATAATAAACGCACAAGATACATACCCTCAGATGTCAGATCACGTCCCACGATGTAATCCATCTGAAGGGGTTAACTAATATTACAGGCAGGAGCCCTGCTAATGCAGCTGTGTGCTCCGTGCCTGTAATTCCCCGGCGAATGAATGAAATGTAGGTCATTGACCTACATTTCCTTCAGTCGCGGTGATGCGCCCCCTGGTGGATGTCCTCATATGACCTGGAGCGTGGGAAAAAGTTCCCAGGCTGCAGTTCATGAGAACATCCACCAGAGGGCGCCTCACCGCGACTCAATGTAAGTACAGATCCTGCTTTCCTTTCAGCACCCGGGGGATTACAGGCACCAGTGAGTGGTTTATCGCAGCTCGTGCCTGTAATATTAGTTAACCCCTTCAGATGGATTACCTCGTGGGACATGATCGGACATCAGAAGGTATGTATCTTGTGCGGTTATTATTTTGCCAAGCGAGGGTTTCCTGATGGATTGAGAGAACAATAAATTATTACAACAACCGCTGTGTTTATTTCATTAAACTACTTTTAAATCATGTGTGTGTGTTTTTTAACCCTTTCCTACAATTGGATTAATAATGGATAGGTGTCATAATTGACGCCTCTCCATTATTAATCTGGCTTAATGTCACCTTACAATAGCAAGGTGGCATTAACCCTTCATTACCCCATATCCCACCGCTACAGGGAGTGGGAAGAGAGTGGCCAAGTGCCAGAATAGGCGCATCTTCCAGATGTGCCTTTTCTGGGGTGGCTGGGGGCAGATGTTTTTAGCCACGGGGGGGCCAATAACCATGGACCCTCTCCTGGCTATTAATATCTGCCCTCAGTCACTGGCTTTACCGCTCTGGCGGAGAAAATTGCGCGGGAGCCCACGCCAATTTTTTCCGCCATTTAACCCTTTATTTCAGCAGCTACAGCGCTGAAATTTTGCACATACACACTACTAACATTAGTAATGTGGAATATGCAAAAAAAAGGGGATATGAGATGGTTTACTGTATGTAAACCATGTCTCATATCCTGTCGGGTTTGTGCAGGAGAAATGAGAAGCCGGCAATTGAATTAGCGGCTTTAATGCTATCTAGCGCTGCATTAAATATAAATATACATATATAGATGTCTCACTGACATATATATATGTATATAGACACATTCTATGTGTATATATCTAGTCTATTCTAACCTGTCAGTGTGATTTTACTGTACACCGCGCTGAATTACCGGCTTTTCAAAGGACACCGGTGCGTAAAAATCGGACAGAACTCGCATGGTGCGAGTGCTGTGCGATTTTTTTCTCGCACCCATTGACTTGCATTGGCGAGTCTCGTCCGAGAATCGCAGCAATACGCAGCATGCTGCGATTTTTTTCTCAGCCGATCCAGATTTTTCTCAGTCCGATTTCGGCTGAGAAAAAAATCGCAAATCAAAAGACACCTATTAACTAACATTGGTCCGAGTGCAATCCGATTTTTTATCGGATTGCACGCGTCCGTTTTCCTCGCAAGTGGAAAGGGACCCTTAGAAGTATTTAGATGCACTAATGGGTTCTTTCTTATCTTTGAAGATGTAAATTCGGGCAACTGTTAGATATTCCACAAATGTTATAATGACTGCTCAGACGACAGCTAATAACTCCAGTTTCAAAGAACAATAGTTTTCTGGGTTATTCTTTGTTGATTATATACTTTGGTCTCCATAGACATAAGACAGATTCTAAGCCTTAAAAACTGTCATTCAGGTGACAAAAATTGACAGATTTTGATGTTATCTTATTCCCCTGAGTATTCTGTTGTTGTTTTTTTTTTTCAATTCTCCATATGGTTCCTAAAATATAACCCTTTTTATGTAGCGAAAATTTTGAAGGCCTTTACTAAGGGATTGTGGCTTATTATGTAATAGTAAAGAGCAACCTAAAGACATGCTTCCAGACAATCCTGCGTGCTCCACCTCCTTGGTAAAGATCACAAAAATTAGCATTAAATAAAAACTCCCATATCTATGGATCCATGTTACGAATTCAAAAAAACACAAGCAAAAAAACAAGAACTGAATTCTGCGGGGAGCAGCAGGAATTAAACAAGAGCATATACTGGCCACTTTTGACCTGAAGATAGGTCTTCAAGTCAGTTAAGGTGCTTTATGGCAGGGCAGATTGCGATATCATTCAGACACAAGTAAGAGAATGTGAGCTAGGAAAAAAAAAACTAACACTCAAATCCTTTATTTAAAAAAACTAACCTTTATTTTAAGTCCTGAATCCTAGATATCTTTGCTTCCTGATTCATTTGCTATTATACATGTTCTGTATAAGGCCATGCCCCAGCTGCCTAACAGACTATTAATACATTTATTACTTTGTTCCTGGGAAAAAAACTATGGAAATAGTATTCTTAGGCCCTCTAGTGGCCCGCCTATGTGTAGCATTCTGCACCAATAAAATGAAATTTGTGCAAGGAATCTTGCCTAAAAGCTAACATCCCCAATAAAAGTCCTAAAGTCGTTTTTTTCTTACGCGTTGTTAAAAAAAGGGTGCAATTATTGGTTTATTTGTTAAAATTGTTTGTTTAGATGGCTACAAAACAGTTCTCAAAGGAGTTGTTTAATCCAGCTTTTTCAACAATTGGAAAGCAATTCTATGTAAATTGGTAATTAGGTAGATTTGCCATTCAGGAGTTTGATATTAAGGCCATGTTCACACTATCAGTATTTGGTCAGTATTTTACCTCAGTATTTGTAAGCCAAAACCAGGAGTGGGTGATAATGCAGAAGTGGTGACGTGTTTCTATTATACTTTTCCTCTGATTGTTCCACTCCTGGTTTTGGCTACAAATACTGAGGTAAAATACTGACCAAATACTGAACGCGTAAATGTGACCTAACAAGTTTTCTTAGAAAGAGATCCAATGACTGAATAGACTTTTTAATACATTGACAGTAAAAGGTGAAGTAATAAAATGCATGAAATAGATGATATAATGGGAGATTCCTCGCATAAATCTGGTTTTATTTGACATCGCTTTTTTTCAGACATCTAAATCTAGGACTTTTCCCTGTTTCTTTTTACTTTTCAGTTTAGATTATCAATGCAAATGGCAGAAAATATCACTTAAATTGAATTGCCATCTACTTTCATCTGCAAAACAAATTGTTAGGAAAGTCACAAATAAAAATTATGATTTGTAGAAAATAAATAAAAAACAGCTGAGCAGACGGACCTGTCTCTTCAGGCATTTTACTAGCTTTCCAACTTACGTTGCTATATTGAGCCCAAAGCTGCAATACAGAATCCATTGAATGCTAAGGGCCCATACTGTGCTTCTGTGTGCCTCATGCACCACTGCAGGCCATATTATGGAGGGGTTCTCCTGTTACACAATGCTTGAGGGGCACCTTACAGCTACACACAAAATACCTACAAGTCAGTACTACCCAATGAGATTTGACATGTCACTGTACGGTGTTTCAAGTACTGTAGCCCTTAAAAAAATAGCAGCACAAATAATGAACAAGTGCTGTCATTAGGGTTCTTATATGGAGTTTGTAACTACCAAATCTGATGTGATACTATACATTTGTCACACAATTATTTCTGATCTTCCTATATTAATCAAAATGAGCGGTATTCCCATTTTAGACATTTATTATATAGCCACAGGATATTCCACAACTGTCTGGTAGATAGGTGCTCTGCTTTTGCTAGAACTAAACAATAAATTGAGGGAGATACTCAAGCATGAATCCCTTTGTATTCACATTGGCCTCTACAAAAAGCAGGACATAGGTTAATGGACTATATGCAGATATAAGAACTGGAACCTTGACATTTATGGCATGGCCACAGGATAAATATCCTATAATTGATAATAAAGTACCATTTTAAATCATTGCTACATTTATCTTTAAGCCAAATCATCCGAAATTATCCAGCATTTATATCAGTTTCTGTACTTCTTAAAAGGAATGTGTCAGAAGGTTTTTGCCATCTCAACTGGCAGGAGCATAATGTAGGTAAAGAGACCCTGAATCCAACAATGTATCACTTATTTTACTCGGCCCATCGGTTCTGAAGCAATCAGAGTTTATAGATTTAGCAATGTAGCAAAGCTGAGAAAGTTAACCCAGCCCACATCAGGCTTTGTATGTACATAGTTTACTGAAAGTGAACTGCTTATCACAGGAGGGGGCGGAGTCTGACTAGGGCTCAGGAGCTGCTGTAGTCCAAGCAATGATAATGTCCTAGTGATAAAACTTTCATTGTAAGTGAACAACAGCACACAACTTGATAAGAAACACATTGTTGAAATCTGTATTTTAACCCCTTAACGACCGCCGATACGCCTTTTAACGGCGGCCGCTAAGGGTACTTAAACCACAGCGCCGTTAATTAACGGCGCTGTGGAAAAAGTGAATAGCGCCCCCCAGAGTCGGATTTTCTCTGGGGTCTCGGTTACCGGGGGTAGCCGAGACCCCAGAGAACATGATTCGGGGTTTTTTTACCGACCCCCGAGTTGCGATCGCCGGTAATTAACCGTTTACCGGCGATCGCAAAATAAAAACAAAACGCGATTTCCCATTTAATTTCTCTGTCCTCCGATGTGATCGCACATCGGAGGACAGAGAAATGGGGTCCCCGGTCGCCCCCGATGCCACCCTGATACTCACCTGTCTCCCCCGGTGCTCCTCGTGGCTCCCCATGGGCGCCGCCATCTCAAAAATGACGGGCGCACGTGTAGTGCGCCCGCCGGCTGGCACCTGGGAGATCTTTGGGGTCTCGGCTGCTGGGGGTAGCCGAGACCCCAAAGAACATGATCGGGGTCGGTTTTTACCGACCCCTGTTTTGCGATCGCCGGTAATTAACTGTTTACCGGCGACCGCAGAAAAAAAAAAAAAGTGATGTGTAATTCTCTGTCCTCTGATGTGATCGCACATCAGAGGACAGAGAAATAGGGGGATTCGGGGACCCTATCATACTTACCGGTGTCCCTGGGTCCTCCTGTGTCTTCTCCTGGCCGCCTGCTTCTTCCTATGAAAAGAAAATGGCGGGCGCATGCGCAGTGCGCCCGCTCTCTGCTGCCATCTGCTGGCCGGCAGGAGAGAAGAGTTGGGGCTAATATTAGGGTTAGGGTTAGGGCTAGGGTTAGGGCTAGGGTTAGGGTTAGGGTTAGGGCTAGGGTTAGGGTTAGGGTTAGGGCTAGGGTTAGGGCTAGGGTTAGGGTTAGGGCTAGGGTTGGGGCTAAATTTAGGGTTAGGGTTGGAGCTAAATTTAGGGTTAGGGTTGGGGCTAAATTTAGGGTTAGGGCTGGGGCTAAATTTAGGGTTAGGGTTAGGGTTGGGGCTAAAGTTAGGGCTATAGTTAGAGTTGGGGCTAAAGTTAGGACTAGGGTTGCGGCTAAAGTTAGGGTTAGGGTTGGGATTAGGGTTTGGATTAGGGTTGGCATTAGGGTTACGTTTGGGATTACGGTTAGGTTTGGGATTAGGGTTAAGGGTAGGGTTGGGATTAGGGGTGTATTGGGATTAGGGTTAGGTTTGAGGTTAGGGTTGAGATTAGGATTAGGGGTGTGTTGGATTTAGGGTTCTGATTAGGGTTATGGTTGTTTTGAGGTTAGGGTTGTGATTATCCTTAGGGTTGTGATTAGGATTATGGATCGGGTTGGCATTAGGGTTAGGCCTCTTTCACACTTCAGTCTTTTGGCGTCAGTCTGAAACCGCCATTTTCATCAAATAGCGGATCCGCCATTTTTTTTGGCGGTTCCGCTATTTTCCCATAGACATGCATTAGCGACGGATTGTGGCGGATGGTCATCCGTTCCATCCGCCATGTGACGGATCCGTCGAGATTTGGCAGACGTCATCTAGACATTGACAGCCATTGTAACGTTTCTTGTCTGCGCCAAAATGGCGGTTCGCGACAGATCCGTCGCGTTCGTCATTCCATAGAATGGCCGCCTATGGGCGACGGATCCGTCGTTACCGTCATTTCGGCGGATCCGTCGCCCCAATCCGCTTTTTCAATTGCGCATGCTCCAAAAAGTAGATACTTTTCCCAGACAACCCCCAAGTTACATAGTTACATAGTTATTAAGGTTGAAGGAAGACTTTAAGTCCATCTAGTTCAACCCATAGCCTAGCATGCCCTAACATGTTGATCCAGGGGAAGGCAAAAAAAACCCATGTGGTAAGAGTAAGCTCCATCATGGGGAAAAAAATTCCTTCCCGACCCCACATACGGCAATCAGACTAGTTCCCTAGATCAACGCCTTATCAAGGAATCTAATATATATACCCTGTAATATTATACTTTTCCAGAAAGGTATCCAGTCCCCTCTTAAATTGAAGCAATGAGTCACTCATTACAACATCATACGGCAGAGAGTTCCATAGTCTCACTGCTCTTACAGTAAAGAATCCGCGTCTGTTATTATGCTTAAACCTTTTTTCCTCCAGACGTAGAGGATGCCCCCTTGTCCCTGTCACCGGTCTATGATTAAAAAGATCAGCAGAAAGGTCTTTGTACTGTCCCCTCATATATTTATACATTAAAATAAGATCACCCCTTAGTCTTCGTTTTTCCAAACTAAATAGCCCCAAGTGTAATAACCTATCTTGGTATGGCAGACCCCCCAGTCCTCTAATAACCTTGGTTGCTCTTCTCTGCACCCGCTCCAGTTCAGCTATGTCTTTCTTATACACCGGAGACCAGAACTGTGCACAGTATTCTAAGTGTGGTCGCACTAGTGACTTGTATAGAGGTAAAATTATGTTCTCCTCATGAGCATCTATGCCTCTTTTAATGCATCCCATTATTTTATTTGCCTTTGTAGCAGCTGCCTGACACTGGCCACTGAATATGAGTTTGTCATCCACCCATACACCCAGGTCTTTTTCATTGACGGTTTTGCCCAGAGTTTTAGAATTAAGCACATAGTTATACATCTTATTACTTCTACCCAAGTGCATGACCTTACATTTATCCCCATTAAAGCTCATTTGCCATTTATCAGCCCAAGCTTCTAGTTTACATAAATCAGCCTGTAATATAAAATTGTCCTCCCCTGTATTGATTACCCTGCAGAGTTTAGTGTCATCTGCAAATATTGAAATTCTACTCTGAATGCCCCCTACAAGGTCATTAATAAATATGTTAAAAAGAAGAGGGCCCAATACTGACCCCTGTGGTACCCCACTACTAACCGTGACCCAGTCCGAGTGTGCTCCATTAATAACCACCCTTTGTTTCCTATCCCTGAGCCAACTCTCAACCCACTTGCACATATTTTCCCCTATCCCCATTATTCTCATTTTATGTATCAACCTTTTGTGTGGCACCGTATCAAAAGCTTTTGAAAAGTCCATATACACTACATCTACTGGGTTCCCTTGGTCCAGACCGGAACTTACCTCTTCATAGAAGCTGATCAAATTAGTCTGACATGATCGGTCCCTAGTAAACCCGTGCTGATACTGGGTCATGAGGTTATTCCTCTTCAGATACTCCAGTATAGCATCCCTTAGAATGCCCTCCAGGATTTTACCCACAGTAGAGGTTAAATTTACTGGCCTATAATTTCCGAGTTCAGTTTTTGTCCCCTTTTTGAATATTGGCACCACATTTGCTATACGCCAGTCCTGTGGTACAGACCCTGTTATTATGGACTCTTTAAAGATTAAAAATAATGGTCTATCAATGACTGTACTTAATTCCTGCAGTACTCGGGGGTGTATCCCATCCGGGCCCGGAGATTTGTCAATTTTTGTGATTTTTAGAGGCCGCCGTACTTCCTGCTGGGTTAAGCAGGTAACATTAAATTGGGAATTATTATCACTAGTCATATTGGCTGCCATGGGATTTTCTTTTGTAAATACTGATGAAAAAAAGTCATTTAGCATATTGGCTTTTTCCTCATCCTCATCCACCATTTCACCCAGACTATTTTTAAGGGGGCCAACACTATCATTTTTTAGTTTCTTACTATTTATGTAGTTAAAGAATATTTTGGGGTTATTTTTGCTCTCTCTAGCAATGAGTCTCTCTGTCTCAATCTTTGCTGCCTTGATTTGCTTTTTACATAATTTATTTAATTTTTTGTATTTATTTAATGCCTTCTCACTACCTAAGTAACGGATCCGTTAGAACCGTTTTCTCAACAATTGTGACGGATCCGTCACTATGTCGGAGCTGACTGACGCCAAACAACTGAAGTGTGAAAGAAGCCTTAGGGGTGTGTTGGGGTTAGGGTTGGAGTTAGATTTGGGGGGTTTCCACTGTTTAGGTACATCAGGGGGTCTCTAAACGCCACAGCCAATTTTGCGCTCAAAAAGTCAAATGGTGCTCCCTCCCTTCCGAGCTCTGCCGTGCACCCAAACAGTGGTTTACCCCCACATATGGGGCATCAGCGTACTCGGGATAAATTGGACAACAACTTTTGGGGTCCAATTTCTCCTGTTACCCTTGCGAAAATAAAAACTTGGGGGCTAAAAATGGGGTTCCTTCCCTTCCGAGCTCTGCCATGCGCTCAAACAGTGGTCCCCACCACACATGGGGTATCAGTGTACTCAGCACAAATTGGACAACAACTTTTGGGGTCCAATTTCTCTTGTTACCCTTGTCAAAATAAAAATTTGGGGGCTCAAAAATCTTTTTTGTGGAAAAAATTTTTTATTTTTATTTTCACGACTCTGCATTATAAACTTCTGTGAAGCACTTGGGCATTCAAAGTTCTCACCACACATCTAGATAAGTTCCCTGGGGGGTGTAGTTTCCAAAATGGGGTCACTTGTGGGGGGTTTCTACTGTTTAGGCACATCAGGGGCTCTGCAAATGCAACATAACGCCCGCAGACCATTCTATCAAAGTCTGCATTCCAAAACGGCGCTCCTTCCCTTCCGAGCTCTGCCGTGCACCCAAACAGTGGTCCCCCCCCCACACATGGGGTATAAGTGTACTCAGGACAAATTGGACAACAACTTTTGGGGTCTAATTTCTCTTGTTCCCTTGTGAAAATAAAAACTTGGGGGCTAAAATATCTTTTTTGTGGAAAAAAAAAATATTTTTTATTTTCACGACTCTGCATTATAAACTTCTGTGAAGCAGTTGGGCATTCAAAGTTCTCACCACACATCTAGATAAGTTCCTTGGGGGGTCTAGTTTCCAAAATGGGGTCACTTGTGGGGGGTTTCTACTGTTTAGGTACATCAAGGGCTCTGAAAACGCAACATAATGCCCGCAGACCATTCTATCAAAGTCTGCATTCCAAAACGGCGCTCCTTCCCTTCCGAGCTCTGCCATGCGCCCAAACAGTGGTTTACCCCAACATATGGGGTATAAGCCTACTCAGCATAAATTGCACAATAAATTTTGGGGTCCAATTTCTCCTGTTACCCTTGAGAAAATAAAAAATTGCAGGCTAAAAAATCATTTTTGAGGAAAAAAAAAAGGATTTTTTATTTTCACGGTTCTACTTTATAAATTTCTGTGAAGAACTTGGGGGTTTAAAGTGCTCACCACACATCTAGATAAGTTCCTTAAGTGGTCTAGTTTCCAAAATGGGGTCACTTGTGGGGGGTTTCTACTGTTCAGGCACATCAGGGGCTCTCCAAACGCGACATGGTGTCCGATCTCAATTCCAGCCAATTCTACATTGAAAAAGTAAAACGGCACTCCTTCTCTTCCAAGCTCTGCAGTGCGCCCAAACAGTGGTTTACCCCCACATATGGGGTATCGCTATACTCAGGAGAAATTGCACAACAACTTTTGTGGTCTAATTTCTCCTGTTACCCTTGTCAAAATAAAAATTTGGGGGCAAAAAGATCATTTTTGAAAAAAAAATGCGACTTTTTATTTTCACGGCTCTACGCTATAACCTTCCGTGAAGCACCTGGGGGTTTAAAGTGCTCACCACACATCTAGATAAGTTCCTTAAGGGGTCTAGTTTCCAAAATGGTGTCACTTGTGGGGGGATTCTACTGTTTAGGCACATTAGGGGCTCTCCAAACGCGACATGGCGTCCGATCTCAATTCCAGCCAATTCTACATCGTAAATGTAAAACGGCACTCCTTCTCTTCCAAGCTCTGCAGTGCGCCCAAACAGTGGTTTACCCCCACATATGGGGTATCGATGTACTCAGGAGAAATTGCACAACAACTTTTGTGGTCTAATTTCTCCTGTTACCCTTGTAAAAATAAAACTTTTGGGGCAAAAAGATCATTTTTGTAGAAAAAAATTCAATTTTTTATTTTCACGGCTCTACGTTATAAACTTCTGAGAAGCACCTGGGGGTTTAAAGTGCTCACCACACATCTAGTTAAGTTCCTTAAGGGGTCTAGTTTCCAAAATGGAGTCACTTGTTGGGGGCTTCTACTGTTTAGGCACATCAGGGGCTCTCCAAATGCGACATGGCGTCCAATCTCAATTCCAGCCAATTCTACATTGAAAAAGTAAAACGGCACTCCTTCTCTTCCAAGCTCTGCGGTGCGCCCAAACAGTGGTTTACCCCCACATATGGGGTATCAACATACTCAGGAGAAATTGCACAACAACTTTTGTGGTCTAATTTCTCCTGTTACCCTTGTGAAAATAAGAATTTGTGGGCGAAAAGATCATTTTTGTGTAAACAAATGCGATTTTTTATTTTCACGGCTCTACTTTATAAACTTCTGTGAAGCACTTGTGGGCTCAAAGTGCTCACCACACATCTAGATAAGTTCCTTAAGGGGTCTAGTTTCCAAAATGGGGTCAATTGTGGGGGGTTTCCACTGTTTAGGCACATCAGGGGCTCTCTAAACGTGACATGGCATCCGATCTCAATTCTAGCCAATTCTGCATTGAAAAAGTCAAACGGCGCTCCTTCTCTTCCAAGCTCTGCAGTGTGCCCAAACAGTGGTTTACCCCCACATATGGGGTATCGGCGTATTCAGGAGAAATTGCACAACAACATTTATGGTTAAATTTCTGTTTTTACACTTGTGAAAATAAAAAAAAATGGTTCTGAAGCAAAATGTTTGCAAAAAAAAGTTAAATGTTCATTTTTGCCTTCCACATTGTTTCAGTTCCTGTGAAGCACGTAAAGGGTTAATAAACTTCTTGAATGTAGTTTTGAGCACCTTGAGGGGTGCAGTTTTTAGAATGGTGTCACACTTGGTTATTTTCTATAATATTGACCCCTCAAAATGACTTTAAATGTGATGTGGTCCCTAAAAAAAAAAATGGTGTTGTAAAAATGAGAAATTGCTGGTCAACTTTTAACCCTTATAACTCCCTAACAAAAAAAATGTTGGTTCCAAAATTGTGGTGATGTAAAGTAGACATGTGGGAAATGTTATTTATGAACTAGTTTTTGTGACATATCTCTCTGATTTAAGGGCATAAAAATCCAAATTTTGAAAATTGCTAAATTTAAATTTTTTTTGCCATATTTCCATTTTTTTCATAAATAATCGCAAGTAATATCGAAGAAATATTACCACTAACATGAAGTACAATATGTCACGAAAAAACAATCTCAGAATCAGCAGGATCCGTTGAAGCGTTCCACAGTTATAACCTCATAAAGTGACAGTGGTCAGAATTGTAAAAATTGGCCTGGTCATGAAGTACCACTTTGGCTCTGTCACTAAGGGGTTAACCCCTACCTCATGTTGTCCTCAGATTACATAGCAAAAATCTACAGACAGATTCCCTAACAAGTATCCAGGTAGAGTCTTGGACTGTGTTGTCACATTCCTGCCCCTGAAGACAACAATGGCGATGTGATATAGACTCTGATAATAGTGATGTATAAAGTATAGAGTAAAGGCCCCGTCACACATAGCGATTTACCAACGATCACGACCAGCGATACGACCTGGCCGTGATCGTTGGTAAGTCGTTGTGTGGTCGCTGGGGAGCTGTCACACAGACAACTCTCTCCAGCGACCAACGATCAGGGGAACGACTTCGGCATCGTTGAAACTGTCTTCAACGATGCCGAAGTCCCCCTGCAGCACCCGGGTAACCAGGGTAAACATCGGGTTACTAAGCGCAGGGCCGCGCTTAGTAACCCGATGTTTACCCTGGTTACCAAAAAAAACAAACAGTACATACTCACCATCTGATGTCCGTCAGGTCCCTTGCCGTCTGCTTCCTGCTCTGACTGAGATCCGGCCGTACAGTGAGAGCAGAGTGCAGCGGTGACGTCACCGCTGTGCTGTACTTTCACTTTCACTTTGCGGCGCTCAGTCAGTGTGGGAAGCAGACGGCAAGGGACCTGACGGACATCAGATGGTGAGTATGTACTGTTTGTTTTTTTTACATTTACGCTGGTAACCAGGGTAAACATCGGGTTACTAAGCGCGGCCCTGCGCTTAGTAACCCGATGTTTACCCTGGTTACCAGTGAAGACATCGCTGGATCGGTGTCACACACACCGATTCAGCGATGTCAGCGGGACCTCAACGACCAAAAAATGGCCTAGGCCATTCCGACACGACCAGCGATCTCACAGCAGGGGCCGGGTCGCTGGTACGTGTCACACATAGCGAGATCGCTACTGAGGTCACTGTTGCGTCACAAAACTTGTGACTCAGCAGCGATCTCGCTAGCGATCTCGCTATGTGTGACGGGGCCTTAAGACATAGGTTAGGTTTAGGACAAAGGTAGTGACCATAGAGTAAGATAGACTTTAGTAAGCATTATAGGTGTTATATGTTTAATGCAATGCAAAGTGTTTGGGAAGGTGATCTGTCCAGCTACATTCTGTAGGGACAGACATAGATAAAGCATGGGACTGGCCCATCGTGGGAGGGACAAACCCCAGGAAAAAGGACTGCTTCCTGATAGATGTATAGATAGGGAAGGTGAAGTTCAATGGTCTGCTAGTGCTAGCAAGAATTTATGGTTCGGGGCAGTGGGAGGCTTACTAGAATCCCTTGCAGATATTCAAGGCTTGTTACAGGTACTATGAAAATTGCTTTATCCTCTGGCATACAGGGGACGATGGATGTGGAACCGTGTAAAGGGATGATAATGGGTGTACTGTGGAACTGGATGGGAAATCCCTGGGGCTGACAGAAACAGTAAACGCAGGGATAGTCCAGGAGGTAGTAATGCTGAAAATGTTCTGTATTAAGGAAATAATAAATAAGAAGTGTTGTGCCCAATATTGCGTGTTACAATCTGATGAAGATGAACTGTCCAGTAAATTTTTGTCAGTCAAACGAAACTATGTGTCCTCTGAAATCTATGCGGTGGCTCCTGAAGATGGAGGCCTGGAGACAGGGGAGGCCTGCAGCCTGCAAGTGAGTGTGATGCACCCCACACCTGGTAGCACCTTGGGACAGGGGCATGATTTTCCTGTAAAGTGCCAGGGTGTTATGGAGCAGAAGCTCATCCACGGCTACCGCCCTTGGTCACTTTACGCAAGCCCCTGCAGATCTGTCCACAAATTTTGCCATTTATCCAAATCTAGTCTAGCTGCAGGTTACAATAGGCATGATCCTTAAATTCAATGATCCTTACATTCAATGTGCTTGCTCTTCATTACTTTGCCTGCCATGTTATCATCACAGTCAGCAAAAAAATTTAATCACAAGTCATACATATGCAGGTTGCTTACAGTCAGTCAGAACTTGTCAGGTGAAGATTTAGCCATGATTCAGGTGTTTAATAGACATTGCTATCCTACATTGCTTCTGTGATCTCGCTCTATCCTTGGCTTTGTACAAAACCAACAGGGAGACATTGCCTGGAAAATTGTGAATTGAGGTTGAGTCACTCTTTCTACAAGCTACTGAATTATTGTTATCTTAGCAGTGATAGAAATGACTTGGTGTGTCCACAAAAGCCTTTAGATTGTAAACTCTGATAAGTGGTGCCCTTCTAGTTTGAAGAGTGGCTGGTGCTAAACCTATAGGAGTAGGTGGCCTTGATTTTAATTTGGCTCTCTCATATGTAACCTGACCTCATCTGCACATTGTGTCCTCAATAAGATGCACAAATTGTACAGCAAATGAAATCCTATACTAAGGACTTAGGCCTTGCAGTCTACCTGGGTGACCTTGACCATTTTGTGGACAGATGCTGGGATAGCCCCCTTTCATAAATTATAAGTGCAAATGTGTAGGGTTGAGCTCTATATCTGTCAGTCAAGGAAGGGAGCTGTCTCAGGCAAGATTCTCACTTATCTTCACGGATGAGGCATCCGGATGAAGCATTCGTGATCAAACCAAAGATAGCGTACTGTATCCGAAATGCATCCAAATTCAAAACCTATGTTATAAGGGGTACTCTGGCATCCAAAACTTGACTACTTGTCCTCAATATATAGATATTAAATCTTTTCAATAGTTTTCCGCATAACTACTCACCGCTCATGCTACAAAGCCTCTCAGGCTCGTAAAAGAGAAACCTTCCAGGTCACCAGAAAGAACTGTACAAATGTTTAAAGTCATTAGAAGGATTTTTTGGATTTTTTGTTTGAGTATTATTCAAATAATAATTCCCTTAAATTAGAAGTAATAATATCGAAGTAGCATTTTCCAGAAGGATGAACAAATGAGAGGTAAAAATCCGGGAGAGCCATAGATTTTTGCTATAATTAGGATTCTTCTACATCTCACTGCTAGATAGAGTTTTAGTGTTACTTTACTATTCCTTCCACTAAAAAAATCCCTAAAGGTAATAACTCGGCAAATTTACTTTTCATAGTGAAAACTGTGATAATAGTCTGTTGTTATTGCTTTGGCACCTTTCACACAACCTCTTTAACAAAATGCTGTGCTATTTATTCACAGAATGCTGGAATGTGAGGCCAGTATGTGCCTCAAATATTGATTTTAACATCCGTAGCAGGCCGAAACCTGCAAACACCCCAGCAGTACAATACTGGTAAAAATGCGTGTCCCTCTTAGTCTCCACTGGATCACCGTTTGAGAGCTTCGATGACAGTCTCATAGGTTTACATTGAGAAAGAGACTTCTAGTCTACGACACTGTGTAATCCAGCTAGTCTGAAGTGCGGTCATGTGCTGCAGAAATGGACTAAAACCGTGCAAATTACAGGATAAGATGGCAATCGGGACGTACAGTATATAAACACATGTGCAGTATACAACATACCTATTACAAAGGAATTAAGAAATAACATTTTTGGTGGGAGTGCCACTTTAACGTTCAACATCCAGGCATGTTTTCACCTTCATGACCAGGCCAAATTTTAAAACTCTGACCAGTGTCCCTTTATGTGGTAATAACTCTGGAATGCTTCAACGGATCCCACTGATTCTGATGTTGTTTTCTCGTGACATATTGTACTTCATGATAGTGATAAAAAAAGTTTTGATAAAACTTGCATTTTTTTGTGAAAAAAAATCAAAAATGTGGTGAAAATTTGGCAATTTTTAAACTGGCAATTATTATGCATTTAAACCAGAGAGTTGCGTCACACAAAAATTGTCTACTTTACAGCAGCACAATTTATGGAACATCATTCTTTTTTTTAGGAAAGTTAGGAGAGTTACAAGTTGACCAGTGATTTCTAATTCTTCCAACAAAATGTACAAAACCATTTTTAATGACCACATCACATTTGTAGTGACTTTGAGGGGCCTATATGATAAAAAATACCCCAAAACATTCTAAAAACTGCACCCATCAAGGTGTTCAAAGCCACATTCAAAATGTTTATTAATCCTTCGGGTGCTTCACAGGAATTTTTGCACTGTGGAAGGAAAAAATTAACCAAAAATTAGCTGTGCAATTACTCCTAAGCATGCTCATACCCCCACATTTGATGGAAAACTACTGTTTGGATGCACGGTAGGCTTTGGAAGGGAAGAATCACCGTTTGACTTTTTGAACGCCAAATTGGCTGGAATGAAGAGCGGATGCCATGTCACGTTTGGAGAGCCCCTGATGTGCCTAAACAGTGGAACCCACCCACAAGTGACTCCATTTTGAAAACTAAACCCTTCAAGGAATGTATTTAGATGTATGGTTAGCACCTTGAACTTCTGCTTCACAGAAGTTCACACCTTAGAGTCGTGAAAATAAATACATTTTTCCCACAAAAATGTTCTTGTAGCACCAATTTTTTATATTTGCACAAGAGTAACAGGAGAAAATGGAAGCCAAAAATTTGTTGTGCAATTTCTCCTGAGTGTGCATATAACCTATATGTGGGGGAAAACTACTGTTTGGCTGCATGACAAGGCTCAGAAAGGACAGAGTGAAGTTTTGGAACACAGACTTTGATGAAATGGTCTGCGGGTGTTATGTCGTGATTGGAAAGCCCCTAATGTGCCTGAACAGTAGAAACCCCACACAAATAAGCCTATTTTGGAAACTAGACTCTTCAATTAATCTATCTAGATGTGTGGTGAGCACCCTGAACCCAGGTGCTTCACAGAATTTTACGTTGATCTTTGGAAATGAAAAAAATATAAATATTTTCCCACAAAAATGTTTTTTTCTTTTATTTTCACAAGGATAGCAGGAGAAAATGGAGCCTAAAATGTGTTGTGCAGTTTCTCCTGAGTACACAAATACCCGATATGTGATGGAAAACTACTTTTGAGACACACTGCAAAGCTCTGAAAGGAATGAATAGCTACATTGGAGTTACGATTTTGCTGGAATGGTTTGAGGGTGCCATCTTACTTTGGCAGAGCCCCAAAGGTGCCAGAACAGCAGATGCCCCCCATATGTGACCTCATTTTACAAACTACACCCCCAAATGAATACATCTATGAGTGCAGTTTTGATATTAACACTACATGTGCCTCACAGAATTTTATTCCATTGGGTGGTGAAGAAAGAATAAATTACATTTTTACCACTAAAATGTTGTTTTAGCCCAAGTTTTTATTTTTTTATGGGTTAATAAGAAAAAATGTGGTAAAAATTTCTCCTGAGTGCGACCCTACCCTACATGTTATTGGGAAATACTTTTGAGGCACATTGCAAAGCTCAGAAGGGAAGGAGCGCCATATTATAGTGCAGATTTTACTGTAAGGGTATGTGCACACGTTGCGGATTTCTTGCAGAAAATTCCTGAAGAAAACCGGAAATTTTCTGCAAGAAATCCGCATTTTTTTTTTGCGTTTTTTTTCCGTTTTTTTCGCGTTTTTTTAGCATTCTGCAAGCGTAATTAGCTTGCAGAATGCTAAAGTTTTCCAAGCGATCTGTAGCATCGCTTGGAAAACTGACTGACAGGTTGGTCACACTTGTCAAACATAGCGTTTGACAAGTGTGACCAACTTTTTACTATAGATGCAGCTTATGCAGCATCTATAGTAAAAGATAGAATGTTTAAAAATAATAAAAAAAATAAAAAAAATGCTTATACTCACCCAGACATCTCCTCAGCGGCCGTCCGGCTCCTCTTCTAGCTGGTCTGTGCGCACAGGACCTCCCGTGACGTCACGGTCACGTGAGCGGTCACATGACCGCTCACGACCAATCACAGGACAGTGACGTCATTCGGCGAGGTCCTTCAGCGCACACCAGCTACAGGAACCGAACGGCAGCGTGCGAGGAGGCGGGAATACATCGAGGGTGAGTATAGGACTGTTTATTATTTTATTTCTTATTTTTTGACCACTTATATGGTGCCCAGTGCGTGGAGGAGAGTCTCCTCTCCTCCACCCTGGGTACCAACCGCATATAATCTGCTTACTTCCCGCATGGTGTGCACAGCCCCGTGCGGGAAGTAAGCAGATCAATGGACCCCTAGGTGTGCGGAATCCCTGCAATTCCGCATTTTTAATGAACATGTTGCTTTTTTTTCCGCTATGCGATTTTTTCGCGGAAAAAATCGCAACATTTGCACAAAAAATGCGGAATACCCTGTAAATAATAGGAGGCTTATGTAAGCGTTTTTTTTCGCGTTTTTATCACGTTTTTATAGCGAAAAAACGCGAAAAAAACGCTAACAATCCTGAACGTGTGCACATGGCCTTATGGTTAAGGGGTGCCACAACCCACTGGGAGAGTCCCTGAGGTGCAAGAACATCAAAACCTCCTCAAAAATGACCCCATTTTACAAAGTACACCTCTCAATTAATTCATCTAGGGGTGCAGTGATCACATTGACACCTCAAGTGTGTGACAGAATTTTATGAAATTGGGCAGTGAACAAAAAATAATTACATTTTTACCCCCAAAATTTTCTTTTAGTCCCAGATTTAACATTTTTACACAGGGAAGTGGCTAAAAATCGCACCAAAATTTTTAACACAATTTCTGCTGAACATAGAAATACCCCGTATGTCGCTGTACAGTACTGCTTAGCCATATGGCGAGACTCTGGAGGGACAGAGGGCTATTTGCATCCTGGAGCGCAGATTTTCCTAGAATAGTTTGCAGACTCCATATGCAGAGCCCCTAAGTACTAGAAGAGCAGAATCCCCATTTGAGTTACCCCATTTTGGAAATTATAAACCTTTGGGAATTTATCTACAGATATAGTGACGATTTTGACTACATGGGTGTTTTCAAGAATCAACCGTATAAATTCTAATCGGCAAAGGCTAAATAGATAGCTGTGGGCTGATATTAATAGCCTGGGAAGGGGCAAGGGTTATTGGCCTCTCACCCAGGCTAACAACATCAACCCTCTGCTGCCCCGGAAATGGCGCATCCATAAGATGCACCAAATCTGGGGTTAGTCTCGCTCTTCCTAATTGCCCTGGTGCGTTGGCAAGTGAGGTAATAGGGTTGGGAAATTGTCAGCTGTTTTATAGCCGCTGACATCAAGCCCAGGGGTTAGTAATGTAAAGGCGTCTATAAGATGCCCCCATTGTAACCCCATAGTCATATTGTAAAAAATACACAGCAAGAATAAAGTCCTTTAATTGAAATAAACACACCCCACTCTTTTGTCCCATTTATTACTGTAAAAATTAAAATAATAAAAAAATATTCCTCACCTGTCCAATGACAATCCATTTGTCACATGAATATCCATGTAATCCAGATGTGGCAGAGCTGGAGTTCTGCATTGCACTGCACATAGCTACCTAACGTGATGGCATCGGGTCACTGTGGCTCTGTCCCTCTGCCTGCCTTCTAAATGCTGCAGTCAAGATCACAGCATTTAGGGGGTTAGACTGCTGGGAGGGGTGTGGGCACTGCTCCTGGCAGTGAGTGCCGGGTGTCAGATGTCAGAATTGCTGAACACCTGGCCAGTGATCGCGAGTGCACAGCTCCTGTGAGTGCAAAATTGCCATGAAGTTATCCATACATCCAAGTTCAGTAAGTACTTACCGACTTGGAAGTATGGATACTTCCAAGGTTGTGAAGGGGTTAATGTAGAAGGCAGAAATTAGATTTGTAGCGAATCACAGGTACTTAAGTATAACACTTTAAGGTATCCTAGGATTGTATCCAATGAATATCTATCTCTTTTAAGGGAATCTGTCAACCCTGGGACATATATGACCTATTAATATGGGCATACAGTGGCTAGAAAAGAAATGTTACACCAGTCCTGCCTGTATGCCTCATATTAACGGTCTAGATGCTGAGAAATTTTATATTCTGTCTTCATGTAAATGATTTCTTCTACGCTCTTGGGCGTGCGGTACCTGGAAGTAATCCCTGCCTTCTGTCTTCATTGTAATACTACCCCCTCCCATCAGCGTCAGTTATAGCCCCGGAATCCGGCGCCTGCGCCCTGCACTCCCTCAGAAATACATACCTCATCCTTACTTCCATGGGCACTGCATTCAGGGATTTTCTGCGCAGATGCCGGAGAGATATCTGCGCGCAGATAAGATGCTCTCCCCATTTCCTCCCTGCATAGTCATCGCTAGGAACCATGTATACATAGCGATAACTATTCAGGGAAGAAGTGAGGAGAGCACCTTATCGGTGCTTAAACCGAAGTTCACTGGCGCCTGTGCAGAAGATCCATGAATGCAGCACCTATAGAAGGGAAGATGAGGTATTTACTTCTGAGGGAGTGCGGGGCACAGTATTCCGGGGCCATAACTGATGCTGATGAGAGGGGTTAGTGTTACAATGAAGACAGAAGGCAGGGGTTTCTTCCAGGCACCACACCGCATCACATTTCTCAGCACCTAGACCATTAATATGAGGCATACAGGTAGGACAAGCATAACATTTCTATTACCTGTATGCCCATATTAATAGGTTATATATGTCCCGGGGAGTGACAGATTCCATTTAAAGAGATTGATATTTGTTCCCTTTAAGGGCTTATGGTGTTGAACAGATGAAAAATTATCTGATTTTCATCCAGAAAAGTTGGACAATTTGTAATTTTCATCAGATTTTCATCCATGCGCTATCTGCGTGTCTGTTTTTATGTCTGTGTGACGTCCATGTGTGATCCATTTTCATGCAACTACATTCAAACATGTACATGATCACATAAAGTTTCTTAAGTTTATAATTAAAATCTATCCATAAAAATTGAATGCCACTCTGATGGTTCGTATACAATCCGATTTTTTTCTCCCACCCAATGTGTGAGTCTCATCCAAGACTCAGAAGAAAGTATGTTGCGATTTTTTTCTCACTGACATTGGGAACAAGAAAAAAAATAATAACATGGGTCATTGTGCTGTCCAATTAAAAATAGGATAGTCATAGACATGTCCAATTTATGCACTCGTCTGCATAAGCCCTAACACAAACACATCCTTAATATCATCAAAGTGACCTCAACACATATGGCTGTGGGTAAACGGATAATAATTGTATTTCATTGATGTGCTGTCCCACACTGTGTGTAATGTTTATTCAGTGTTTTATCTTTTTCTATCTATCTTTTTTGCTAAACTGTGAGCTGTGACATCCTCTCACTATCTAGATTAACCCAAAAATTGCTGCTGCATTCCATGCCTCTGCCTTTATCCAGGTTATGTAACGTGACCGCTGCAGCTGGTTGCTGATCAGCTGTAGCATTTTCTATTCCATCAGAGCAGACTGTCTGACAGACTACTGAGAGGCTGCAGCTCATAAGGGGCTGCTGTTTGTTCTGCAGGCTGCAGCTATTAAGAAGGGATGGATAATCACGCTAAAGTTTTGTTAAAAAATTATCAAACCTCTTTTTATATAAAGCTAGACAACCCACTTAGTGTGCCCTTACCTGTAGCAGTAGGATGCCACGTCTGAGAACCATGCATCAACATGCAAAAATAATTGTACAGGTGAAGCAGAACATTATAATGTGCCTAGCCTGTACATGTCCAATTGCATTGCGAAGTTATATCAATCTGTGATAAAATGACATGCAAGCTGGGTCTGGAGGAAAATGTGTGTAAATGGGTAAGTAACTGGCTTAGTAATAGAAAGCAGAGGGTGGTTATAAATGGTATATTCTCTAACTGGGTCGCTGTGACCAGTGGGGACCGCAGGGGTCGGTGTTGGGACCTATTCTCTTCGACATATTTACTAATGATCTGGTAGAAGGTTTACACAGTAAAATATTGATATTTGCAGATGATACAAAACTATGTAAAGCAGTCAATACAAGAGAAGAAAGTATTCTGCTACAGATGGATCTGGATAAGTTGGAAACTTGGGCTGAAAGGTGGCAGATGCGGTTTAACAATGATAAATGTAAGGTTATACACAGGAAGATGGAATCAATATCACCATTACAAACTGAACGGGAAATCACTGGGTAAATCTGACAGGGAGAAGGACTTGGGGATCCTAGTTAATGATAAACTTACCTGGAGCAGCCAGTGCCAGGCAGTGGCTGCCAAGGCAAACAGGATCATGGGGTGCAGTAAAAGAGGTCTGGATACACACGATGAGAGCATTATACTGCCTCTGTGCAAATCCCTGGTTAGACCGCACATGGAGTACTGTGTACAGTTTTGGGCACCGGTGCTCAGGAAGGATATAATGGAACTAGAGCAAGTACAAAGGAGGGCAACAAAATTAATAAAGGGGATGGGGGAAATACAATACCCAGAGAGATTAGCAAAATTAGGATTATTTAGTCAAGAAAAAAGACAACTGAGAGGCGTTCTAACAACCATGTATAAGTATATAAGGGGACAATTCAAATATCTCTCCGAGGATATGTTTATACCAAGGAATGGGATGGTCAAAAGGGGGCATTCTCTGCGTCTGGAGGAGAGAAGGTTTTTCCACCAACATAGAAGAGGATTCTTTACTGTTAGGGCAGTGAAAATCTGGAATTCTTTGCCTGAGAAGGTGGTGATGGCGAACTCAGTCAAGGGGTTCAAGAGAGGCTTGGATGTCTTCCTGGAGCATAAGAATATTGTATCTTACAGCTATTAGGTTCTTTAGAAGGACGTAGATCTGGGGATTTATTCTGATGGAATATAGGCTGAACTGGATGAACAAATGTCTGTTTTCGGCCTTGCTAACTATGTTACTATGTTAATGACTGACATGGATAACAAAAGCTTAGTATCTTGAGCAGCTGATTAAAAATAAATGTTTAAATTCTGTATGAATATTAACCCCTTTCTGACATCTGATGTACTATCCTGTCCATGTGACCTGGGCCCGTCTGACCATGGACGGGATAGTACGTCATTGCGATTGGTCGCACATGGATGGTGTGCGGCCGATCGCAGCTGGGTGTCAACTGATTCTCACAGCTGACACCCGGTACCAAGTGCCAGGAGTGATCACAGACCGCTCCCAGCACTTTAGCCCCTGGAACACTGTGATCAAACAAGATCGCAGCGTTCCGGAGCCGGCACAGAGGTTGACAGCCCCTGTGCCTTTGGATCGGAGACACCGCGGCGTGCTGCGGGGTCTCGATTGCTGCCATGGAGACCCGATGTCGTCATGACGACATCTGGGTCTCCAGAGCTGTGAAACTTCCTGTCATGTGCAGTGCATATCAGGAATTCTCTCGGGTTAGTGTACAGAAACTACAGTGCTGACAGCTTCCATGTGATGCAAATCTGCATGCTATAGAAGCGATCAGCCTGCACAAAATGATTGTCCCATAGTGGGACACAGTGTAAAAGTAAGAATTAATTAAAACATTTTTTTTTTAAATAACTGTAAAAATATTTTACAAAATAATGAAAACAATCAATATTTATTCTATCAATAAATAAATATTTGCATTTAAAAAATTCTAAACAATAAAAGTACACATATTTGGTATTGCCGCGTCCATAATGACCCTCCCAAAAAACTATCCCACTAATTAACCCCTTTAGTGAACACCATAAAAAAACAAGGCAAAAAACAATTCTTTATCATCATACCGCCGAACAAAAAGCGGAATAACACGCGATCAAAAAGACAAATATAAATAAACATGGTACTGCTGAAAATGTCATCTTATCCTGCAAGAAACAAGCCCCCATACAGCTCTATCACCGGAAAAATAAAAGAGTTATAGTTCTCAGAATAAAGCCATGCAAAAATAATTTATAAAATATAAAAGCGCCAAAACATTAAAAAATATATAAATGAGGTATTGCTGTAATCATACTGACCTGAAGAATAAAGCTGCCTTATCAATTTTACCACACGCGGACTGGTATAAACGCCCCCAAAAGAAATTCAGTAATTGCTGTTTTTTGTTCATTCTGCCTCCCAAAAATCGGAATAAAAAGTGATCAAAAAATATCATGTGCCCGAATATGATACCAATAAATATGTCAACTCATCCCACAAAAAACAAGACCTCACATGACTGTGGGCCAAAATATGGAAAAATTATAGCTCTCAAAATATGGTGATGCAAAAACTGTTTTTTACAATAAAAAGCGTCTTTCAGTGAGTGACAGCAGCCAAACATAAAAACCCGCTATAACAAATCTTTCACACGTCCTGATATTTCCGGAAATGTCAGTGTCTGTGTATGTAATACTTGCGGAACATGTGTGGCATGCGTGTTTTGCATCAGTACCGCAAGGACAGGTGTTATGATCCCAATGGCAAAGGATCTCAGAGATTACAGCAAAGTCTGCAAACATAAATACCAGCTCATAGGGACGTGGTAACTAGGCTGACCATATACCTGATCCTAGCACAAACACTAACAGTAGCCGGGGAACGTGCCTACGTTGATCCTAGACGTCTCGCGCCAGCTGGAGAACTAACTAACCCTATAAGGGAAAATAAGACCTTTCTTGCCTCCAGAGAAAAGACCCCAAAGTAATACAAGCCCCCAACAAATAATAACGGTGAGGTAAGAAGAAAAGACAAACGTAAGAATGAACTAGATTTTAGCAAAGAGAGGCCCACTGACTAATAGCAGAATATAGTAAGATGACTTATATGGTCAGCAAAAACCCTGCAAAATATCCACGCTGAATATCCAAGAACCCCCAAACCGACTAACGGTGTGGGGGGAGAATATCAGCCCCCTAGAGCTTCCAGCGATAACAGGAATCACATTTTGTACAAGCTGGACAAAAAATATAAACAATACAAATGATCAAAAAATAAGAAAGCAGGACTTAGCTTATCTTGCAAAGAACCAGGACCTGAAGACAGGAGCAAACAGAAATGAACTGATTACAACGATGCCAGGCACTGGACTGAGAATCCAGGAAGTTTAAATAGCAACACCGCAGGCCTAACGAAGCAGGTGAGTACCAACCTGGTAAAAGACAATCCAAGTGCCAAATCACTAGTGACCACAAGAGGGAGCCAAGAAGTATAGTTCACAACAGTACCCCCCCTTTAAGGAGGGGTCACCGAACCCTCACCAAGACCACCAGGGCGACCAGGATGAGCAGCGTGGAAGGCACGAACCAAATCGGCCGCATGAACATTAGAGGCGGCCACCCAGGAATTATCCTCCTGACCATAGCCCTTCCATTTGACCAAATACTGAAGCCTCCGTCTAGAGAGACGAGAATCCAAGATCTTCTCTACCACGTACTCCAACTTGCCCTCAACCAACACCGGAGCAGGAGGCTCAACAGCAGGAACCACAGGCACAACGTACTGTCGCAACAAAGACCTATGGAACACGTTGTGGATGGCAAACGACACCGGAAGATCCAAACGAAAAGAAACCGGGTTAAGAACTTCCAAAATTTTATAAGGACCAATAAAGCGAGGCTTAAACTTAGGAGAGGAAACCTTCAGAGGGACATACCGAGAAGACAACCAAACCAAATCCCCAACACGAAGTCGGGGGCCCACACCGCGGCGGCGGTTGGCAAAACGCTGAGCCTTCTCCTGTGACAACTTCAAGTTGTCCACCACAAGATTCCAAATCCGCTGCAACCTATCCACCACGGAATCCACCCCAGGACAGTCAGAAGACTCAACATGACCCGAGGAGAAACGAGGATGAAAACCAGAGTTGCAGAAGAATGGCGAAACCAAAGTAGCGGAACTAGCCCGATTATTAAGGGCAAACTCCGCCAATGGCAAGAAGGTCACCCAATCATCCTGGTCTGCAGAAACAAAACATCTCAAATAAGCCTCCAATGTCTGATTAGTTCGCTCCGTTTGACCATTAGTCTGAGGATGGAAGGCAGATGAAAACGACAAATCAATGCCCATTCTAGCACAAAAAGATCGCCAGAATCTGGACACAAACTGGGATCCTCTGTCGGACACGATATTCTCCGGAATGCCGTGCAAACGAACCACATTCTGAAAAAACAAAGGAACCAGATCGGAAGAGGAAGGCAACTTAGGCAAGGGTACCAAATGGACCATCTTGGAAAAACGATCACACACCACCCAGATGACAGACATTCCTTGAGACACCGGAAGATCAGAAATGAAATCCATGGAAATGTGTATCCAAGGCCTCTTCGGGACGGGCAAGGGCAGAAGCAACCCGCTAGCACGAGAACAACAAGGCTTAGCCCGAGCACAAGTCCCACAGGACTGCACAAATGACCGCACATCCCGTGACAAGGAAGGCCACCAAAAGGACCTAGCCACCAAATCTCGTGTACCAAAAATTCCCGGATGCCCTGCCAACACTGAGGAATGAACCTCGGAAATGACTTTGCTGGTCCATTTATCAGGAACAAACAGTCTGTCGGGTGGACAAGAGTCAGGTCTACCAGCCTGAAATCTCTGCAACACACGTCGCAAATCAGGAGATATGGCCGACACGATTACTCCCTCTTTAAGAATACCAGCTGGCTCCGAGACTCCAGGAGAGTCAGGCACAAAGCTCCTAGAAAGAGCATCAGCCTTAACATTCTTCGAACCAGGCAGGTACGAGACCACAAAGTCAAAACGAGAGAAAAACAATGACCAACGAGCCTGTCTAGGATTCAGGCGCTTAGCAGACTCGAGATACATCAGATTTTTGTGATCAGTCAAGACCACCACACGATGCTTAGCACCCTCGAGCAGGGCCGGACTGGGACTAAAATTCAGCCCTGGCATTTGAAGTCACACAGGCCCACTTGTCACATGGTGACTGTATAATATCTTTGTACACTTGTAGGCTACAAGAAGTGAGGGGAGTGTAACACGACTATATAACATAATTACAGCTGTATCCAGCATTACAGCTCAGCCCCCATAGAATGTAATACAGCACAGCCCCCATAGAATGTAATACAGCCAGCCCCCATAGACTATAATACAGCACAGCCCCATAGAATGTAATGCTGCACAGCCCCCATAGAATGTAATGCAGCACAGCCCCATAGAATGTAATGCAGCACAGCCCCATAGAATGTAATACAGCCAGCCCCCATAGAATGTAATACAGCCAGCCCCCATAGAATGTAATGCAGCACAGCCCCCATAGAATGTAATACAGCCAGCCCCCATAGACTATAATACAGCACAGCCCCATAGAATGTAATGCTGCACAGCCCCCATAGAATGTAATGCAGCACAGCCCCCATAGAATGTAATGCAGCACAGCCCCATAGAATGTAATACAGCCAGCCCCCATAGAATGTAATACAGCCAGCCCTGTTGTGAATTTGGATTCTGGGCTCCCCCGGTGGCCGCTTGTGGAATTGGACTTGTCATCCTCTTTCCTGTTTCACCTGATTCCATCAGTAGTGGGTGTCGCTATTTAAGCTCATTTCTCTGGTGGTTTCTTGCCGGTCAACAATGTTATCTGATGCCTCTCAGTGCTTGTTCCTGCTTCTAGACAACTACTGATAAGTTGGACTTTTGTCCATGTTTTGTTTTGCCTATTTGTTCCAGTTCGCAGCTGAAGTTTTGTTACTGTGTCTGGAAAGCTCTCGTCGATCAGGGATTGCTACTCTGGCGTTATGAGTTAATGCCAGAGTTTAAGGTAATCTCTGGATGGTGTTTTGTTAGTATTTTTCTGCTGACCATGAAAGTATACTATCTGTCTTCTGCTATCTAGTAAGCGGACCTCAAATTTGCTAAGACTATTTTCCTGCTGCGTTTGTTGTTTCATCTGAACTCACCGTCATTATATGTGGGGGGCTACTGTCTTCTTTGGAATATTTCTCTAGAGGTGAGCCAGGTCTTATATTTCCCTCTGCTAGCTATTTAGGTCTTAGGCCAGAGCTGGGCATCTAGCTATAAATAGGAAATGCTACCTGGCTATTTCTAGTTGCGCGGCAGGCTTAGTTCATGGTCAGTATAGTTCCATCTTCCGAGAGCTTGTCCCTCTATAGGCTTGCTATGATCTCTGCCTGCAGAGATCATGACAGTTTGACCGGCCTTCTAAAGTGTTAAAGACCCAGGTTGAGAAAGGAGAGTTATAAGAAGTCTGCTGGAATTTTTTTTTTTTTTTTTTCCTCCAGTCTGCCTTGCTGCAGTCTTTTTTCTCTCTCTCCTCCTAATCTCTGTATGCTCTGTGTGCACCTGACAATAATGGATCTCCAGAGTGTAACTGCGGGTTTGAATAATCTCATCACGAAAGTACAAAATTTACAAGATTTTGTAGTACATGCTCCGGTATCTGAGCCGAGAATTCCTTTGCCGGAGTTCTTCACAGGGAATAGAGCTAGCTTCCAGAATTTCCGAAATAATTGTAAGCTTTATTTGTCCCTGAAGTCTCGTTCAGCTGGAGACCCTGCTCAGCAGGTTAGGATTGTGATTTCCTTGCTCAGGGGTGACCCTCAAGATTGGGCCTTCTCATTGCCAGCAGGGGATCCTGCGTTACGCGATGTGGATGCGTTTTTTCTGGCCTTGGGCTTGCTTTATGAGGAACCTCATTTGGAACTTCAGGCAGAAAAAACTTTGATGGCACTATCTCAGGGGCAAGACGAAGCTGAAGTTTTCTGCCAAAAATTCCGTAAATGGTCTGTGCTTACTCAGTGGAATGAGTGCGCCTTGGCGGCAACTTTCAGAGAAGGTCTCTCTGATGCCGTTAAGGATGTTATGGTGGGGTTCCCTTTGCCTGCAGGTCTGAATGAGTCCATGACAATGGCTATTCAGATTGATAGGCGTCTGCGGGAGCGCAAACCGATGCACCATCTGGCGGTGTCTATGGAAAAGACGCCAGAAAGTATGCAGTGTGATAGAATTCTGTCCAGGAGTGAGCGACAGAATTTTAGACGGAAGAATGGATTGTGTTTCTATTGTGGGGATTCTACTCATGTTATATCGGCATGCTCTAGGCGTACAAAGAAGCTTGATAAGTCTGTTTCCATTGGCACCATTCAGTCTAAGTTTATTTTGTCTGTAACCCTGATTTGCTCTTTGTCATCCATTGCCACGGACGCCTATATTGACTCTGGCGCCGCTCTGAGTCTTATGGATTGGTCCTTTGCCAATCGTTGTGGTTTTGATTTAGAGCCTTTGGAGACTCTTATTCCTCTGAAGGGGATTGACTCCACCCCATTGGCTAATAATAAACCACAATACTGGACACAAGTAACCATGCGTATCAATCCGGATCACCAGGAGATTATTCGTTTCCTGGTGCTGTATAATTTACATGACGATTTGGTACTGGGATTGCCATGGTTGCAGTCTCACAACCCAGTCTTGGACTGGAGAGCTATGTCTGTGTTGAGCTGGGGATGTAAGGGTATTCATGGGGACGTACCTTTGGTTTCTATTTCGTCGTCCATTCCCTCTGAAGTCCCTGAGTTCCTCTCTGATTATCAAGACGTCTTTGACGAACCCAAGCTTGGGTCGTTACCTCCGCACCGTGAGTGCGATTGTGCCATAGATTTGATACCGGGTTGTAAATATCCAAAGGGTCGTTTGTTTAATTTGTCTGTGCCGGAACATGCTGCTATGCGGGAATATATAAAGGAGTCTTTGGAAAAGGGACATATTCGTCCATCTTCTTCTCCCTTGGGAGCTGGGTTTTTCTTTGTCTCAAAAAAAGACGGCTCTTTGAGACCATGTATTGATTATCGGCTTCTGAATAAGATCACTGTTAAGTATCAATACCCATTGCCATTGCTTACTGATTTGTTTGCTCGTATAGAGGGTGCTAAGTGGTTCTCTAAAATTGATCTTCGTGGGGCGTATAATTTGGTGCGGATCAGGCAGGGGGATGAGTGGAAGACCGCATTTAATACGCCCGAGGGCCACTTTGAGTATTTGGTCATGCCTTTTGGTCTTTCTAATGCCCCTTCAGTTTTCCAGTCTTTTATGCATGATATTTTCCGCGATTTTCTGGATAAATTTATGATAATATATCTGGATGATATTCTGATTTTTTCTGATGACTGGGACTCTCATGTCCAGCAGGTCAGGAGAGTTTTTCAGGTTCTGCGGTCTAATTCTTTATGTGTGAAGGGGTCTAAGTGCGTTTTTGGGGTCCAGAAAATTTCCTTTTTGGGGTATATTTTTTCTCCCTCTTCCATTGAGATGGATCCCGTCAAGGTGCAAGCTATTTGTGACTGGACTCAGCCCTCCTCTCTTAAGGGTCTTCAGAGATTTTTGGGCTTTGCCAACTTTTACCGCCGATTTATTGCTGGTTTTTCGGATGTCGTTAAACCACTGACTGATTTGACCAGACAAGGCGCTGATGTTGCTAATTGGTCCCCTCATGCTGTAGAGGCCTTTCAGGAGCTTAAGCGCCGTTTTGCCTCTGCCCCTGTGTTGCGTCAGCCTGATGTGAATCTGCCTTTTCAGGTTGAGGTTGACGCTTCGGAGATCGGAGCTGGGGCAGTGTTGTCGCAGAAAGGTTCCGACTGCTCCGTCATTAGGCCTTGTGCCTTCTTTTCTCGCAAATTTTCGCCCGCAGAGCGGAATTATGATGTTGGGAATCGGGAGCTTTTGGCCATGAAGTGGGCGTTTGAGGAGTGGCGCCATTGGCTCGAGGGGGCTAGGCATCAGGTGGTGGTATTGACTGACCACAAAAATTTGATTTATCTTGAGACTGCCAGACGCCTGAATCCTAGACAGGCGCGCTGGTCTTTATTTTTTTCTCGCTTTAATTTTGTGGTGTCATACCTACCGGGTTCTAAGAATGTTAAGGCAGATGCCCTTTCTAGGAGTTTTGACCCGGACTCTCCTGGTAATTCTGAACCCACAGGTATCCTTAGGGAGGGAGTAATTTTGTCGGCCGTTTCTCCTGATCTGCGGCGGTCCTTGCAAGAGTTTCAGGCGGATAGACCGGATCGTTGTCCGCCTGATAGACTGTTTGTTCCGGATGATTGGACCAGCAGAGTCATCTCTGAGGTACATTCTTCTGCATTGGCAGGTCATCCCGGAATTTTTGGTACCAGGGATTTGGTGGCAAGATCCTTCTGGTGGCCTTCTCTGTCACGAGATGTGCGAGTCTTTGTGCAGTCATGTGACGTTTGTGCTCGGGCCAAGTCTTGTAGTTCTCGGGCTAGCGGACTGCTGTTGCCCTTGCCTATTCCTAAGAGGCCTTGGACACACATCTCGATGGATTTTATTTCAGATCTGCCTGTTTCCCAGAAGATGTCTGTCATCTGGGTGGTCTGTGACCGTTTCTCTAAAATGGTCCATTTGGTTCCTCTGCCCAAGTTGCCTTCTTCTTCTGAGTTGGTTCCTCTGTTTTTTCAGAATGTTGTCCGATTGCACGGTATTCCTGAGAATATTGTTTCTGACAGAGGTACCCAATTTGTGTCTAGATTTTGGCGGGCATTCTGTGCTAGGATGGGCATAGATTTGTCTTTTTCATCTGCTTTTCACCCTCAGACTAATGGCCAGACCGAGCGGACTAATCAGACCCTTGAGACATATCTGAGGTGTTTTGTCTCTGCTGACCAGGATGATTGGGTTGCTTTTTTGCCATTGGCAGAGTTCGCCCTCAATAATCGGGCCAGTTCTTCCACCTTGGTGTCCCCGTTTTTCTGTAATTCGGGGTTTCACCCTCGATTTTCCTCCGGTCAGGTGGAATCCTCGGATTGTCCTGGAGTGGATGCGGTGGTGGAGAGATTGCATCACATCTGGGGGCAGGTTATGGACAATTTGAAGTTGTCACAGGAGAAGACTCAGCGTTTTGCCAACCGTCATCGTCGTGTTGGTTCTCGGCTTTGTGTTGGAGATTTAGTGTGGTTGTCTTCTCGTTTTGTCCCTATGAGGGTCTCTTCTCCTAAGTTTAAACCTCGGTTCATCGGCCCTTATAGAATATTGGAGATTCTTAATCCTGTTTCTTTCCGTTTGGACCTCCCTGCGTCCTTTTCCATTCATAACGTTTTTCATCGGTCGTTATTGCGCAGGTATGAGGTACCTGTTGTACCTTCTCTTGAGCCTCCTGCTCCGGTGTTGGTTGAGGGTGAGTTGGAGTACGTTGTGGAGAAAATTTTGGACTCTCGTGTTTCCAGACGGAAACTCCAGTATCTGGTCAACTGGAAGGGTTACGGCCAGGAGGATAATTCTTGGGTCAATGCATCTGATGTTCATGCTTCTGATCTTGTTCGTGCCTTCCATAGGGCTCATCCTGGTCGCCCTGGTGGATCTGGTGAGGGTTCGGTGCCCCCTCCTTGAGGGGGGGGTACTGTTGTGAATTTGGATTCTGGGCTCCCCCGGTGGCCGCTTGTGGAATTGGACTTGTCATCCTCTTTCCTGTTTCACCTGATTCCATCAGTAGTGGGTGTCGCTATTTAAGCTCATTTCTCTGGTGGTTTCTTGCCGGTCAACAATGTTATCTGATGCCTCTCAGTGCTTGTTCCTGCTTCTAGACAACTACTGATAAGTTGGACTTTTGTCCATGTTTTGTTTTGCCTATTTGTTCCAGTTCGCAGCTGAAGTTTTGTTACTGTGTCTGGAAAGCTCTCGTCGATCAGGGATTGCTACTCTGGCGTTATGAGTTAATGCCAGAGTTTAAGGTAATCTCTGGATGGTGTTTTGTTAGTATTTTTCTGCTGACCATGAAAGTATACTATCTGTCTTCTGCTATCTAGTAAGCGGACCTCAAATTTGCTAAGACTATTTTCCTGCTGCGTTTGTTGTTTCATCTGAACTCACCGTCATTATATGTGGGGGGCTACTGTCTTCTTTGGAATATTTCTCTAGAGGTGAGCCAGGTCTTATATTTCCCTCTGCTAGCTATTTAGGTCTTAGGCCAGAGCTGGGCATCTAGCTATAAATAGGAAATGCTACCTGGCTATTTCTAGTTGCGCGGCAGGCTTAGTTCATGGTCAGTATAGTTCCATCTTCCGAGAGCTTGTCCCTCTATAGGCTTGCTATGATCTCTGCCTGCAGAGATCATGACACAGCCCCCATAGAATGTAATGCAGCACAGCCCCCATAGAATGTAATGCAGCACAGCCCCCATAGAATGTAATGCAGCCAGCCACCATAGGATGTAATGCAGCCAGCCACCATACAATATAATGCAGCACAGCCCCATAGAATGTAATGCAGCACAGCCCCCATACAATATAATGCAGCACAGCCCCACAGAATGTAATGCAGCACAGCCCCATAGAATGTAATGCAGCATAGCCCCATACAATATAATGCAGCACAGGCCCATAGAATGGAATGCAGCATAGCCCCATAGAATATAATGCAGCACAGGCCCATAGAATATAATGCAGCACAGGCCCATAGAATATAATGCAGCACAGGCCCATAGAATATAATGCAGCACAGGCCCATAGAATGGAATGCAGCACAGCCCCATAGAATATAATGCAGCACAGCCCCATAGAATATAATGCAGCACAGCCCCATAGAATATAATGCAGCACAGGCCCATAGAATATAATGCAGCACAGGCCCATAGAATGGAATGCAGCACAGCCCCATAGAATATAATGCAGCACAGCCCCATAGAATATAATGCAGCACAGCCCCATAGAATAAAATGCAGCACAGGCCCATAGAATATAATGCAGCACAGGCCCATAGAATATAATGCAGCACAGGCCCATAGAATGGAATGCAGCACAGCCCCATAGAATATAATGCAGCAGAGGCCCATAGAATGGAATGCAGCCAGCCCCATAGAATATAATGCAGCAGAGGCCCATAGAATGGAGTGCAGCCAGCCCCATAGAATATAATGCAGCACAGGCCCATAGAATGGAATGCAGCACAGGCCCATAGAATGGAATGCAGCACAGGCCCATAGAATGGAATGCAGCACAGGCCCATAGAATACAATGCACCACAGGCCCATAGAATATAATGCAGCACAGGCCCATAGAATGGAATGCAGCACAGCCCCATAGAATATAATGCAGCACAGCCCCATAGAATATAATGCAGCACAGGCCCATAGAATATAATGCAGCACAGGCCCATAGAATATAATGCAGCACAGGCCCATAGAATGGAATGCAGCACAGCCCCATAGAATATAATGCAGCAGAGGCCCATAGAATGGAATGCAGCCAGCCCCATAGAATATAATGCAGCAGAGGCCCATAGAATGGAATGCAGCCAGCCCCATAGAATATAATGCAGCAGAGGCCCATAGAATGGAATGCAGCACAGCCCCATAGAAGATAATGCAGCACAGGCCCATAGAATATAATGCAGCACAGGCCCATAGAATGGAATGCAGCACAGGCCCATAGAATATAATGCAGCACAGGCACATAGAATGGAATGCAGCACAGGCCCATAGAATGGAATGCAGCACAGGCCCATAGAATACAATGCAGCACAGGCCCATAGAATATAATGCAGCACAGGCCCATAGAATGGAATGCAGCACAGCCCCATAGAATATAATGCAGCACAGCCCCATAGAATAAAATGCAGCACAGGCCCATAGAATATAATGCAGCACAGGCCCATAGAATATAATGCAGCACAGGCCCATAGAATGGAATGCAGCACAGCCCCATAGAATATAATGCAGCAGAGGCCCATAGAATGGAATGCAGCCAGCCCCATAGAATATAATGCAGCAGAGGCCCATAGAATGGAGTGCAGCCAGCCCCATAGAATATAATGCAGCAGAGGCCCATAGAATGGAATGCAGCACAGCCCCCCCCCCAATAGCTCCACAATCCAGTCATCACTCATTGATAAAAAAAAACAAAAAAACACTCTACTCACCTTTCCTCCTGCCCCGCGCTGCTCTGGCTCTGGTCTCAGCAGTCGCAGTCTGCCCGCCCGGTCACACAGCAGGTGCGCGATGATATGACGTCATCGCGCACCCGCAGTGTCAGCGGCAGGCAGAGCGGGGAATGATGGGAGAGGAAGCGTCAGCAGACGCTCTCTCCTCCATCATTGCATTCAACTGTACCGGCGTCTATGACGCCGGTATAGTTGAATGCGGGGCCGGGAGTGCGCCGACAGCGGGGAGAGTGTGCCGACAGCGGCACACTCGAGCGGCCCACTACTGCCACCGGCCCTTCTGGCATTTGCCAGAACTGCCCGATGGCCAGTCCGGCCCTGCCCTCGAGCCAATGACGCCACTCCTCAAATGCCCACTTCATGGCCAACAACTCCCGATTACCAACATCATAGTTCCGCTCAGCAGGCGAAAACTTCCTAGAGAAAAAAGCACATGGTCTCATCACAGAGCAACCAGAGCCTCTCTGCGACAAAACAGCCCCAGCACCGATCTCAGAAGCATCCACTTCAACCTGAAAGGGAAGTGAGACATCAGGCTGGCACAAAACAGGCGCCGAAGTAAACCGGCGCTTCAGCTCCTGGAAGGCCTCCACGGCTGCAGGGGCCCAACTAGTCACATCAGAACCTTTCTTGGTCATATCCGTCAAAGGCTTAACAACGCTAGAAAAGTTAGCGATAAAGCGACGGTAGAAATTAGCAAACCCCAAGAACTTCTGAAGACTCTTAACAGACGTGGGCTGAGTCCAATCATGAATAGCTCGGACCTTGACTGGGTCCATCTCCACAGCAGAAGGGGAGAAAATAAAACCCAAAAAGGAAACCTTCTGCACTCCAAAGAGACACTTTGAGCCCTTCACAAACAAAGCATTATCTCGCAAAACCTGAAACACCATCCTGACCTGCCTTACATGAGAATCCCAATCATCCGAGAAAACCAGAATATCATCCAGATAAACAATCATAAATTTATCCAGATACTTCCGGAAGATATCATGCATAAAGGACTGAAACACTGAAGGAGCATTAGAGAGCCCAAAGGGCATCACCAAGTATTCAAAATGACCTTCGGGCGTATTGAATGCAGTTTTCCATTCATCTCCCTGCCTAATGCGCACAAGGTTGTACACACCACGAAGATCTATCTTGGTGAACCACTTGGCACCCTTAATCCGAGCAAACAAGTCTGACAATAGTGGCAAAGGATACTGAAACTTAACAGTGACTTTATTCAGAAGCCGATAGTCTATACAAGGTCTCAAAGACCCGTCCTTCTTGGCCACAAAAAAGAATCCCGCACCAAGAGGGGAAGAGGATGGACGAATATGCCCCTTCTCCAAAGACTCCTTGACATAAGAGCGCATTGCGGCATGCTCGGGTACAGACAAATTAAATAATCGTCCCTTAGGAAATTTACTGCCAGGAATCAAATCTATTGCGCAGTCACAGTCCCTATGAGGAGGAAGAGCACTGGAATTGGACTCACTGAATACATCCTGATAGTCACACAAATACTCAGGAACCTCTGAAGGAGTAGAAGTAGCAATAGACACCGGCGGAGAATCGCAATGAATTCCCTGACAACCCCAACTCGACACCGACATAGCCTTCCAATCCAAAACAGGATTATGGGTCTGTAACCATGGCAGACCCAACACGACCAAATCATTCATTTTATGCAGAACAAGAAAACGAATCACCTCCCGATGTTCAGGAGTCATGCACATGGTCACTTGTGTCCAATACTGCGGTTTATTTTCCGCCAGTGGCGTAGCATCAATTCCTCTGAGAGGAATAGGAACTTTTAAAGGCTCCAGGACAAAACCACAGCGCTTGGCAAACGACAAGTCCATAAGACTCAGGGCAGCACCTGAATCCACAAACGCCATAACAGGGTAGGAAGACAATGAACAAGTCACAGACAAAATAAATTTAGGCTGCAAATTACCAATGGAGACAGGACTGACAACCTTGGTTAGGCGTTTAGAGCATGCTGATATAACATGTGTAGAATCACCACAGTAAAAACACAGCCCATTCTGTCGTCTATGATTTTGTCGTTCGGTTCTAGTCAGGATTCTATCACATTGCATTGAAACAGGTGTCTGTTCAGACAACACCGCCAGAGGATTAGCGGATTTGCGCTCCCGCAAACGCCGATCAATCTGAATAGCCAGCGCCATAGAATCATTCAGACTTGTAGGAATTGTGAAACCCACCATCACATTCTTAATGGCTTCAGAAAGACCATTTCTGAAATTTGCGGCCAGAGCACATTCATTCCATTGAGTAAGCACGGACCATTTCCGAAATTTTTGGCAATACACTTCGGCTTCATCCTGGCCCTGAGAGATAGCCAGTAGAGCTTTTTCTGCCTGAATTTCAAGATTAGGCTCCTCATAAAGCAATCCGAGCGCCAGAAAAAACGCATCAACATCCGCCAATGCCGGATCTCCTGGCGCTAACGAGAAAGCCCAATCCTGAGGGTCGCCACGCAAAAAGGAGATAACAATTTTAACTTGCTGAGCTGAATCTCCAGACGAATGAGGTTTCAAAGATAGAAACAATTTACAATTATTCCTAAAATTCCTAAATTTAAATCGATCTCCAGAGAACAGCTCAGGAATAGGTATCTTAGGCTCAGACATAGGACTGCTAACAACAAAATCCTGAATGCTCTGCACTCGTGCAGCAAGCTGATCCACGCTAGTAATCAAGGTCTGAACATTCATGTCTGCAGCAAAGCTTACAGCCACTCTGAGAAAGAGGGGAAGGAAGAAAGAGGAGGAAAAAAAAACCAAAAAAAAACCTCAGAACTCCTTTTCTTTTAATCCCACTTCTGCAATGCATTAACTATTCATAGGCCTGGCATACTGTTATGATCCCAATGGCAAAGGATCTCAGAGATTACAGCAAAGTCTGCAAACATAAATACCAGCTCATAGGGACGTGGTAACTAGGCTGACCATATACCTGATCCTAGCACAAACACTAACAGTAGCCGGGGAACGTGCCTACGTTGATCCTAGACGTCTCGCGCCAGCCGGAGAACTAACTAACCCTATAAGGGAAAATAAGACCTTTCTTGCCTCCAGAGAAAATACCCCAAAGTAATACAAGCCCCCAACAAATAATAACGGTGAGGTAAGAAGAAAAGACAAACGTAAGAATGAACTAGATTTTAGCAAAGAGAGGCCCACTGACTAATAGCAGAATATAGTAAGATGACTTATATGGTCAGCAAAAACCCTGCAAAATATCCACGCTGAATATCCAAGAACCCCCAAACCGACTAACGGTGTGGGGGGAGAATATCAGCCCCCTAGAGCTTCCAGCAATAACAGGAATCACATTTTGTACAAGCTGGACAAAAAATATAAACAATACAAATGATCAAAAAATAAGAAAGCAGGACTTAGCTTATCTTGCAAAGAACCAGGACCTGAAGACAGGAGCAAACAGAAATGAACTGATTACAACGATGCCAGGCACTGGACTGAGAATCCAGGAAGTTTAAATAGCAACACCCCAGGCCTAACGAAGCAGGTGAGTACCAACCTGGTAAAAGACAATCCAAGTGCCAAATCACTAGTGACCACAAGAGGGAGACAAGAAGTATAGTTCACAACAGACAGGCACCAGGGAAGAAGCGTTACAGTAAGCGCTGTTCCCCAGCGCCGGTGCTGAACATGGCTCTAATCATTCTCCCCTGCTCTGCCGGCGATCACCGGCAGAGCAGGGGAGAATGATAAGAGCCATGTTCAGCACTTGGTGCCAGGAACAGCGCTTACTGTAACGCTTCTTCCCCGGTGGCGATGCGTGTCACGTGGATGACATCCATTTTTGTTATGCGTATGCACATGTGCTGGATGTTTTGTGGCCCGTGATGACATTAAAAAATGGACAAATCAGCGTGTTTTGCCCAAGGATACACGGTCCGTGAAAACACACTGACGTGCACAGACCCATTCACTTGAATAGGCAAATCTTGCTCCGTTCCTCCCGAGTCTCTCCGCATGGCTGCCCAGTGGTATAAAATTCTGTGACACACCCATGGTGTGAATATGGTCACTGAACCCCTAGATGAATTCATTGAGAAGTGTAATTCGTAAAATGGGGTCACTATTGGAGGGTTCTGCTGTTTTGCCATCTCATGGGCTCTCCCAGTGGGTCATGGCACCTGCAAACCATAACAGTAAAATCAGGTGCTCCTTCCCTTCTGAGCTCTGCCATGTGCCCAAACAGTGGTTTACCCCCACATATGGGGTATCAGCGTACTCAGGACAAATTTTAAAATAACTTTTGGTCTCCTGTTACCCTTGGGAAAATTAAAATTGGGGGTGAAAAGATCATTTTTGTGGAAAAAATATGATTTTTTAATTTTACGGCTCTACGTTATAAGCTTCTGTTAAGGCCTTGGGGGATCAAAGTGCCCACCACACATCTAGATAAGTTCCTCGGGGGGTCTAGTTTAAAAAATGGTGTCATTTGTGGGGTGGTTTCCACTGTTTAGGCACATCAGGGGCTCTCCAAACACAACATGGCGTCTGATCTCAATTCCAGCCAATTTTGCATTGAAAAGTCAAACGGCGCTCCTTCCCTTCCGAGCTCTGCCATGCACCCAAAAAGTGGTTTACCCCCACTTATGGGATATCCGGGTACTCAGGACAAATTGCACAATAACTTTTCGGCTCATGTTGCCCTTGGAAAAATTAAAATTGGAGGTGAAAAGATCATGTTTGTGGAAAAAATATGATTTTTTAATTTTACGGCTCTACATTATAAACTTCTGTGAAGCACTTTGGGGTTCAAAGTGCTCAACACACATCTTGATAAGTTCCTTCGGGGGTCTAGTTTCAAAATGGGGTCACTTGTGGGTGGTTTCCACTGTTTAGGCACATCAGGGGCTCTCCAAACACAACATGACGCCTGCAGACCATTCCATCAAAGTCTGCATTCCAAAACATCACTACTTGCCTTCCGAGCCCCGACGTGTGCCCATACAGTAGTTTTCTCCCACATATGGGGTATCAACGTACTCAGGACAAATTGTACAACAACTTTTGTTGTCCAATTTCTACTATTACCCTTGGGAAAATAAAAAATTGGGGCCTAAAAATCATGTTTGTGGAAAAAATATGATTTTTTTATTTTCACACCCGGACGTTATAAACTTTAGTAAAACACCTTAGGGTTTAAAGTTCTCACCTTACATCTAGATAAGTTCCTTGTGGGGTCTAGTTTCCAAAATGGTGTCACTTGTGGGGGGTTTCCACTGGTTAGGCACATCAGGGGCTCTCGAAACGCAACATGAACATGGTGTCTGATCTCAATTCCAGCCAATTTTGCATGAAAAAGTAAAACGGCGCTCCTTCCCTTCCGAGCTCTCCCGTGCACCCAAACAGTGGTTTACCCCCACATATAGGGTATCAGCGTACTCAGCACAATAACTTTTGGGGTCCAATTTCTCTTGTTACCCTTGGGAAAATAAAAAAAATTGGATCTGAACTAATTTTTAGGTGAAAAAAGTTTAATGTTAATTTTTTTAAAAACATTCCAAAAATTCCTGTGAAGCACCAGAAGGGTTAATAAACTTCTTGAATGTGGTTTTGCGCACCTTGAGGGGTGCAGTTCTTAGAATGGTGTCACTTTTGGGTATTTTCTACAAAAAAAAATGGTGCTGTAAAAATGGGAAATTGCTGGTCAACTTTTAACCCTTATAACTCCCTAACAAAATAAAATTTGGTTTCAAAATTGTGCTGATGTAAAGTAGACATGTGGGAAATGTTATTATTAAGTATTTTGGGTGACATATCTGTGTTATTTAAGGTCATGAAAATGCAAAGTTGGAAAATTGCGGAATTTTAAAATTTTCGTCAAATTTCCCTTTTTTTCACAAATAAACACATCAAAGAAATTTGACCACAATCATGAAGTACAATATGTCACGAGGAAACACTGTCAGAATCACCGGGATCCATGGAAGCGTTCCAGAGTTATTACCTCATAAATTGACAGTGGTCAGAATTGTAAAAATTGGCCTGGTCATTAACGTGCAAACCACCCTTGGGGGTAAAGGGGTTAAGGATAAATCGCTTTAGTTAGAGTTAAAACTAAACCCTGCAGACATTTGTAAGTGGGCAGGGAGTCGAAGATGTGGTTCATCAAAGCACCACATCACTTGTGACCAAATGTCGCTATCTAATGTGCAAGATGCGTACAGTGGAACCGGAAGCGCTTCTGGGGGGGTGAATTTGAAGCGAGCACCAGGTTAGGTGGTAGCTGTGGCACAGTTATCTAATATAAAAAGCCAGAGTGACAAAGCAGGAAGTCTGTTGGCACCAACAAGAGAAACGAGGAGGACATGTGAGCGGTGGGATATAGAGGCCGAGTGACCGGGACTGTGTAGCAGAAGGGACTGGGGTTGGCCAGTGTGAGGAGTACTAAGTGACTTGCTGGTAAGGTCTTGCGGCATAGCGGGAAGCACCGGTGACCCCCGTTTGTGCCAGGTCATATTGCAAGGTTCGTTAAAGGCTCGATTATGACTTGTAAGATTGCTACTTCCAATAGGTGGCACTAGAGTTCAAATCCTTTTCCTCTCTGAAAAGACAATTTGCATATTTAATTTGCCAGAGGAGCATGAAAAGAGTTTAAGTCTCCTCATACTGGCGTGTCAGAGCTGGCATATCACTCTCCACAAGGAGAAGCCTTACCCCTTAGAATATAGTAGGAAATTGCTTAAATAGTAAACCTCTGAATACTTCTTCAGCAATGGGTCATATTCCAATGATCCCCTGCTAGTCTGCATGGGATGCTAATTGTTGCTATCTCTATATATTCTGACCTCCTTTGCTCCATAATTCTCGTCTTGCTCATGTAGAGGTGTAGCTATAAGGGAGGCAGAGACAGCATTCGCTCCTCAGCACAAGATACAGTAGGTGGGGGTCCTGTTACAGATCTTGCATTTTAGCCCAGGAGCAGATCTGTTTCCACTAATGAAAATATTGCTACTACACATGACTGGGGCTGAAAATACAGATTTAGCGTCAAAGCCCAGAAGTTATGCCTCTGTTCTCATGTATCTGAACCAAGAGTGCCAAATATGTGTATGTAAGAGTGTTCGTGAGGACCAATTATTTTAGCATAGCTACTGAGTTTATTTTCATTTTTCTCTTAAACTGCATTTGTGCTCTGTGTTCTTCTTACTTTCTTCTGAATATTCATCCTCATTATCAAGATAAGAGGGAACACTACGTTCAAAATGCAAGTATGCTTTCCAAATTTACTTGCTGCCTTCCTGTATTTTTGCATTAATATGATTTTTGGAAAGTTTGTACATATCACTCAGCTAGATACATAAAGAAAAAAAACAAGTCTGATCAACCATATGTTAGGAAGCCGAGCTCTGCCCAGCAATAGTCAGTGGGTAGGGTTAGACATAGTTAAGTATTGGGACTAGCCCAGAGAGGGGGGACTATAAAGCAGGATCAGAGAGGACTTCCTGGTAGTGACTCAGACAGGGCCTAGCTTGCAGCTAGAGCAGACATTTGGTCTGACTACTCAGCAAGGTCGCATGCAGTGTGTGTTTTGTTTCAAGAGAGAAAGGAGATTGGGACAGATATAGCATAGTCCTTAGGAATAGACAGAGAGAGAGAGAGAGAGAGAGAGAGAGAGTTACAGGCCCCCAGGTGTTAATGTGGATAATTTGAATATCCAATAGGATTGTCTGTTAATGAGTCTTTGGAATCTGTTGGGTACATTCTCTAATACCTGTTCAAGCATAATGAGTTTTATACCAGAGAATCCTATTTTTCAAATTGTCCACATCAACACTTTAGGGCCCTAATGAATGCATAGACAACACTAGTCAATGAAGGGTGCTATAAGGTTGATTTATTTTTTTTTTAAGGGGGTTTTTCTCTTCAGACTAAATTTTTATCATATGCTTTTGAGTATGTATTTTATATTCCTATTTATATTATATATTTAACATTAATTGTTGATGTTTTTTAGCATTTTTAATATGCTATATTACATGTGGCAACTAATTAACTTGATTTGTGATGTCACTGTGGACGATAAGACTAGGGCGTATTATCTGTCTGTGTCAGCCTGAGGAAGGAGCTAGACCAGCTCGGAAATGCATAGCTTGAATAAAGAAATTAATTTTATGTAGCTTTTCTATCTCCAGTCATTGGCAGTGCTTGCTTTGGCGCCTTGAGTATTCACTTTTCCATTTCTTTTGTTAAATAAGACGTATCACTGTTGAGTGACCTGAGCCCTGACCATTTGCATATTTGTCACATACAGTGGGGAAAAAAAGTATTTAGTCAGCCACCTATTGTGCAAGTTGTCCCACTTAAAAAGATGAGAGAGGCCTGTAATTGACATCATAGGCAGACCACAACTATGAGCGTCAAAATCAGAAAACAAATCCAGAAAATCACCTTGTCTTATTTGGCAAGATTTATTTTGCAAAATATGGTATTTGGTCACCTAAAAACATGCAAGATTTCTGGCTCTCACAAATCTGTAACTTCTATTTTAAGAGGCTCCTCTGTCCTCCACTCATTACCTGTAGTAATGGCACCTGTTTGAACTTGCTATCAGTATAAAAGACACCTGTCCACAACCTCAAACAGTCACACTTCATACTCCACTGTGAAGAGAAGACCAAAGAGCTGTCGAATGACACCAGAAACAAAATTGTAGCCCTGCACCAGGCTGGGAAGACTGAATCTGCAATAGGCAAGTAGCTTGGTGTGATGAAATCAACTGTGGGAGCAATAATTAGAAAATGGAAGACATACAAGACCACTGATAATCTCCCTCGATCTGGGGCTCCATGCAATATCTCACCCCATGGGGTCAAAATGATCACAAGAATGGTTAGCAAAAATCTCAGAACCACACGGGGGGACCTAGTGTATAACCTGCATAGAGCTGGGACAACCGTAACAAAGGCTACCATCAGTAACACACTACACCACCAAGGACTCAGATCCTGCAGTGCCAGATGTGTCCCACTGCTTAAGCCAGTACGTGTCCAGGCCCATCTGAAGTTTGATAGAGAGCATTTGGATTATCCAGAAGAGTATTGGGAGAATGTCATATGGTCTGATGAAACCAAAGTAGAACTGTTTGGTAGAAACAAAACTTGTTGTGTTTGGAGGAGACAGAATGCTGAGTTGCAACCAAAGAACACCATACCTACTGTGAAGCATGGGGGTGGCAACATCATGATTTGGGGCTGTTTCTCTGCAAAGGGACCAGGACGACTGATCCGTGCACATGAAAGAATGAATGTGGCCATGTATCGTGAGTTTTTGAGTGCAAACCTCTTTCCATTACCAAGGGCATTGAAGATGAAACGTGGATGGGTCTTTCAGCATGATAATGATCCCAAGCACACTGCCAGAGCAATGAAGGAATGGCTTCGTAAGAAGCATATGAAGGTCCTGGAGTGGCCTAGCCAGTCTCCAGATCTCAACCCCACAGAAAACCTTTGGAGGGAGTTGAAAGTCTGTGTTGACCAGCACCAGGCCCAAAACATCACTGCTCTAGAGGAGATCTGCATGGAGGAATGGGCCAGTATGCACACCAACAGTGTGTGCCAACCTTGTGAAGACTTACAGAAAACGTTTGACCACTGTCATTGCCAACAAAGGATATATAACAAAATATTGAGATGAACTTTTGTTAACTATAGAGATACCTACTGTATCCCTTTCTATCTTGGTGAGCAACATGGGATCCAGTGGGGGATAGCAAAACAGGAGGACTCCTACATTTCCTATGCTAGGGGAATCGTCTGTATCACCTTATTTGCAGGTTCATATAACTATCTTGCCGGAGCCATGGACCAATACACAGAGATACTTGCTATGGAGACATCTGTGAAACTGCGTGTGATTGGTTGGTGGTGGCTGTATTGCTGGAGACCAATGGATACAGGTACATACTATGGAGACATTTGTCTCCGTTGTACAGATATCCGCCATAGACATAACATGTTTTCCTATACCCTGAAGACAAGGTAGTCTCCCTGTCCATAGTTATATTCTGTCTTTTTTTCTCTCCCAAATTCATCAAGGTTAGGGATGACTTTTTGTGAGTGCAAGACTCTCTATGGTCCTGTAGAGTTCGATAATGGTGAGCGGGGGCACCAAATCTTGCGTGCTTTACATAGGGGACCAACCTCTGTGGTAGGGCATTTCTTAGGGAAAGTATCAGATCCACCAGGAACCAGGTCCTCCTTTGCCCTGTATTCTGACCTACTCAGTCTTGTAGTTTGCCTAGTATAATAGTGGATCACCAAATTCACGCAGGCCAACATTATTTGTATATTCCAGGAATTAGTGTGATGTTTTATTTTAATTGTGATAAATAAAAGTTATCTTTAATTGGGGGGGAAAGTTTTTCATAGTTAGATTTTGGTTACATTCCTCACCTCATTATTATAAACTAGATGGTAGCCCGATTCTAACGCATCGGGTATTCTAGAATATGTATGTAGTTTATTTATGAAGATTTTAGAATAATGCAATTTATACACAGGATTCAGCCAGCCGCGACCAATTAGCGAAGCGTGGTTCAAATCCCGTGCCAATTCGTGGCCGGACTGCGCCTGTCACTGATTGTTCTCAGCCGGCCATGTAGTATATAGCACAGCCACATAGTATATAACAGCCCACATAGTAAATAGCACAGCCACGTAGTACATAGCACAGCCACGTAGTATATTGCACAGCCACGTAGTATATAGCACAGCCACGTAGTATATAGCACAGCCACGTAGTAAATAGCACAGCCCACGGAGTATATAGCACAGCCACGTAGTATATAACACAGCCCATGGAGTATATAGCACAGCCACGTAGTATAAAGCACAGCCCACGGAGTGTATAACAGCCCACATAGCATATAACACAGCTCACGTAGTAGATAACAGCCCACGCATGCAGTATATAACACAGCCCACATAGTGTATAACACAGCCCATGTAGTGTATAACACAGGCCTCGTAGTGTATAACACAGGCCACGTAGTATATAACAGCCCACGTAGTGTATAACACAGGCCACGTAGTATATAACAGCCCACATAGTGTATAACACAGCCCACGTAGTCTATTGCACAGCCCATGTAGTACATTGCACAGCCCACGTAGTACATTGCACAGCCCACGTAGTACATTGCACAGCCCACGTAGTACATTGCACAGCCCACGTAGTATATTGCACAGCCCACATAGTACATTGCACAGCCCATGTAGTACATTGCACAGCCCACGTAGTACATTGCACAGCACACGTAGTACATTGCACAGCCCACGTAGTACATTGTACAGCCCACGTAGTACATTGCACAGCCCACGTAGTACATTGCACAGCCCACATAGTACATTGCACAGCCCACGTAGTACATTGCACAGCCCACGTAGTACATTGCACAGCCCACGTAGTACATTGCACAGCCCACGTAGTACATTGCACAGCCCACATAGTACATTGCACAACCCAGGTAGTACATTGCACAGCCACGTAGTACATTGCACTGCCCACGTAGTACATTGCACAGCCCACGTAGTACATTGCACAGCCCACGTAGTACATTGCACAGCCCACGTAGTATATTGCACAGCCCACGTAGTACATTGCACAGCCCACGTAGTACATTGCACAGCCCACGTAGTACATTGCACAGCCCATGTAGTACATTGCACAGCCCACGTAATACATTGCACAGCCACGTAGTATATTGCACAGCCCACGCAGTACATTGCACAGCCCACGTAGTACATTGCACAGCCCATGTAGTACATTGCACAGCCCACGTAGTATATAGCAATGTGGGCAGCATATCCCTGTTAAAAAAAGAATTAAAATAAAAAATAGTTATATACTCACCTTCCGTTGGCCTCCAGAGGATACAGGCGAAGCGTTTACCGATGCTCCTCACGCGCTCCGGTCCCAAGAGTGCATTGCGGTCCCGCGAGATGATGACGTAGCGGCCTCGCAAGACCGCTACGTCATCATCTCGCAAGATCGCAATGCATGGAGCGGTCACCGGAGCATCGCAAGGAGCGGGAAAGGCCTGTTCTGGATCCGAGGGGCCGACGGACGGAGAGTATATCACTTTTTTTTAAAATTATTTTTAACATTAGATCTTTTTACTATTGATGCTGCATAGGGGAGGGGAGCATGGAGGGGAGTATGGAGCAGGCACTGACTGCGGGGAGGAAGGAGCGGCCATTTTGCCGCCGGACTGTGCCCGTCGCTGATTGGTCATGGCTGTTTTGCCGCGACCAATCAGCGACTTGGGATTTCCGTTACAGACAGACAGACAGAAAGACAGACAGAAAGACGGAAGTGACCCTTAGACAATTATATAGTAGATTTGTGACTAAAAACTATGCTGCATACCGAAAACTCAATGGCAGGGGTGGAACTTTTTCTTAAGAATATAGTGAACGGTAACATTTCCATGGTGACTTGGCTCACATATTGGCGTAAGAAACAAATTGCCAACTTTGCCTTGAGCAATAAAATAACTTGTTCTGCCACTGTCTAAATAAAACCTACCAGTGTCATTGTTATGGAGCCAATGAATATCTGATGATCTTCCTCTTGTTTGTTCAGTGAAAAAAATGTTGGATGTTACTCACCTTTGTACCTATAAGACATATAAAATGAATGCAATATGTATATTAATATATACCTATATCTGTTTTTAGGGCACAAAAGAAACTTCAGCTTTGGGATCACATCGAAATGCAATATGCAGTACAAACCAACATTCTTTGTGGCATATTCCTTTTTGGCACTCCTTCCTTATATTTGCTCCTAGGCTATGTGGAAGGGGGTGGAGAAGAAAGAAGACGAGTACAGTTGAAGCCCAACTGAGAATCTGCTGTCTTTCAGGACTTTATGAATGACATTTTTTCTGATATTGGAAGGTTTATTGTGGTATACCTTGAGGACATTCTAATTTTTTTGTCTGATCTGAGTTCACACTATGAGCATATTCGTTATCTGTTATAATAAAGACTCAGGGAAAATTCTTAGTTTGCCAAATTAGAAAAGTGGACTTTCTCTGTTCAAGAAATATCATTTCTAGGGTTCGTATCTGCTGAAGGGTTTAAGATGGATCCTGGGAAGGTGCAAGCTATAATTGATTGGGTTCAACTTCGAAACCTTAAAGCACTACAGCGTTTTGAAGAATTTGCCAATTATTACAGAAAATTTGTTAGTGGTTTTTCACAGATCTTACCGATCCCAGATGTTATGGGGCGGATCTTAAGGTTTGTCTTCGGTTGCCATTGGGGCCTTTAATAAACTAAAATAGTGCTTCATGTCTGCTCTAGTTTTGATGCAACCTGATCTTCAGAAACCATTTATCATAGAGGTGGATGCCTCAGTGGTTGGGGAGGGGGCTGCTTTGTCTCATGTTCCTAAAACCCTGACAAACTTATGGCCATGTGCATTTTTTTCTAGGAAATTTTCATCTGCTTAGAGAAATTATGATGCTGGAAATCATGAGCTGCTTGCTGTCAAGTTAGCTTTTGAGGAATGGAGGCATTTTTTGGAGGGAGCTACTCATCAGTTCACGGTTGTGACTGATCATAAAAATGTAGCCTATATTGAATCTGCTAAAGATTTAACCCCTAGACAGGCCAGGTGGTCCTTATTTTTTCCTAGATTCAATTTTCCATCACATTCAGGCTGGTTTCTAAAAATGTTAGGTCTGACGCTTTGTCATGCTGCCTTGATTCAGCTTCTCCTCCAGAAAATCCTTCCTTCATTCTTCCTTAGGAAATAGTAATTTCTTTGGTGTCCTTGGAGTTGGAAGCTGAGATTTGCCAAGTTTCTATCTAAGATTATGTCTGTTACAAGAGTTTCATGAATCTTGAGTGGTCACCTGTCATGAATCCCAATGGCTAGGGATAGCAAGGGACAAGCAAAGAATACAAAATATCGAACGAGCTCTAGGGTGATGGAACCTGGGCTGACCGCTGCCCTACGCCTGACAAACGCAACTAGAGATAGCCAGGGAGCGTGCCTACGTTGGTTCTAGACGCCACGCACCAGCCTAAGAGCTAACTAGTACTGCAGAGAAAATAAAGACCTCACTTGCCTCCAGAGGAATGAACCCCAAAAGGTATAGTTGCCCCCCACATGTATTGACGGTGAAATGAGGGGAAGGCACACACATAGAGATGATATATATAGGTTCAGCAAATTGAGGCCCGCTGTAAACTAGAAAGCAGAACGATACAAAAGGGGTCTGAGCGGTCAGCAAAAAACCCTAATCAAAAAACCATCCTGAGATTACAAGAACCCATGTGCCAACTCATGGCACATGGGGAGAACCTCAGTCCACTAGAGCTACCAGCTAGCATAGAGACATAATAAGCAAGCTGGACAAAAAACCAACAACTGAAAATCAGCACTTAGCTTATCCTGAAAGATCTGGGAGCAGGTAGGCAGGAACCAAACAGAGCACATCTGAATACATTGATAGCCGGCAAGGGAATGACAGAAAGGCCAGGTAAAATAGGAAACACCCAGCCTCTGATGGACAGGTGGAAACCAAAGGCCGCAACCCACCAAAGTCACCCAGTACCAGCAGTAACCACCAGAGGGAGCCCACAAACAGAATCCACAACAGTACCCCCCCCTTGAGGAGGGGTCACCGAACCCTCACGAGAACCCCCAGGGCGATCAGGGTGAGCTCTATGGAAGGCGCGGACCAAATCAGTCGCATGAACATCGGAGGCGACCACCCAGGAATTATCCTCCTGACCATAACCCTTCCACTTAACCAAATACTGGAGTTTGCGTCTGGAAACACGAGAATCCAAGATCTTCTCAACAACATACTCCAATTCTCCCTCCACCAGCACCGGAGCAGGAGGCTCAACCGAAGGAACAACGGGCACCTCATACCTCCGCAACAACGACCGATGGAACACATTATGAATAGCAAACGACGCTGGGAGATCCAAACGAAAAGATACAGGGTTAAGAATCTCCGAGATCCTATAAGGACCGATGAACCGAGGCTTGAACTTAGGAGAAGAGACCTTCATAGGGACAAAACGAGAAGACAACCACACCAAATCCCCAACAAGAAGTCGGGGACCCACGCGGCGACGGCGATTAGCAAACTGCTGAGTCTTCTCCTGAGATAACTTCAAATTGTCCACCACCTGATTCCAAATCTGATGTAGCCTGTCCACCACCACGTCCACTCCAGGACAATCCGAAGACTCCACCTGACCAGAGGAAAAACGAGGATGAAACCCCGAATTACAAAAAAAGGAGAGACCAACGTGGCAGAACTAGCCCGATTATTAAGAGCAAATTCGGCCAGTGGCAAAAAAGCAACCCAGTCATCTTGATCAGCAGAAACAAAACACCTCAAATAAGTTTCCAAGGTCTGATTAGTTCGCTCCGTCTGGCCATTCGTCTGAGGATGGAATGCAGACGAGAAAGACAAATCAATGCCCATCTTGGCACAAAACGTCCGCCAAAATCTAGACACAAACTGGGATCCCCTGTCAGAAACAATATTCTCCGGAATCCCATGCAAACGAACCACGTTCTGAAAAAATAAAGGGACCAACTCAGAGGAGGAAGGCAACTTAGGCAAGGGCACCAAATGAACCATCTTAGAAAAGCGGTCACACACAACCCAGATAACGGACATTTTCTGTGAAACCGGGAGATCAGAAATAAAATCCATGGAAATGTGCGTCCAAGGCCTCTTCGGGATGGGCAAGGATAACAACAACCCACTGGCCCGAGAACAGCAAGGCTTAGCTCGAGCACACACTTCACAAGACTGCACAAAGGTACGCACATCCCTAGACAAGGAAGGCCACCAAAAAGACCTGGCCACCAAGTCTCTAGTACCAAATATTCCAGGATGACCAGCCAACACAGAAGAATGGACCTCGGAGATGACTCTACTGGTCCAATCATCCGGAACAAACAGTCTTTCTGGTGGACAACGATCCGGTTTATCCACCTGAAACTCCTGCAATGCACGTCGCAAGTCTGGGGATACGGCGGACAATATTACCCCATCCCTAAGGATACCAGTAGGCCCAGAGTCTCCAGGAGAGTCAGGCACAAAACTCCTGGAAAGAGCATCTGCCTTCACATTCTTTGAACCTGGCAGGTATGAAACCACGAAATTGAAACGAGAAAAAAACAACGACCAACGAGCCTGTCTAGGATTCAAACGCCTGGCAGACTCAAGGTAAATGAGATTCTTGTGATCAGTCAAGACCACCACACGATGTTTAGCACCCTCAAGCCAATGACGCCACTCCTCAAATGCCCACTTCATGGCCAAAAGCTCCTGATTACCCACATCATAATTGCGCTCGGCGGGCGAGAATTTTCTAGAGAAGAATGCACATGGCTTCATCACCGAGCCATTAGAACTTCTCTGTGACAAAACCGCCCCCGCTCCAATCTCGGAAGCATCAACCTCAACCTGAAAAGGAAGCGAAACATCTGGTTGACACAACACAGGAGCAGAAGAAAACCGGCGCTTAAGTTCCTGAAAGGCCTCCACGGCCGCAGGAGACCAATCAGCAACATCAGCACCCTTTTTAGTCAAATCAGTCAAAGGTTTAACAATACTGGAAAAATTAGCAATGAACCGACGATAAAAATTAGCAAACCCCAAGAACTTCTGAAGGCTCTTAACAGATGTAGGTTGTGTCCAGTCACAAATCGCCTGAACCTTGATGGGATCCATCTCAATAGTAGAAGGAGAAAAAATGTACCCCAAAAAAGAAATCTTCTGGACTCCGAAGAGACACTTTGAGCCCTTCACAAACAGAGAATTGGCCCGCAGAACCTGAAACACCTTCCTGACCTGTAAAACATGAGACTCCCAGTCATCAGAAAACACCAAAATATCATCCAAATACACAATCATAAACTTATCCAGATATTCACGGAAAATATTGTGCATAAAGGACTGAAAGACTGACGGAGCATTGGAGAGTCCAAAAGGCATTACCAAATACTCAAAATGGCCCTCAGGCGTATTAAATGCGGTTTTCCACTCGTCACCCTGTTTTATCCGCACCAGATTATACGCACCGCGAAGATCTATCTTAGTGAACCACCTAGCCCCCTTAATGCGAGCAAACAAATCAGTCAATAATGGCAGTGGATACTGATATTTGACAGTAATCTTATTCAGAAGGCGATAATCAATACAAGGCCTCAGGGAACCATCTTTTTTTGCCACGAAAAAAAAAACCTGCTCCCAGAGGGGACGAAGATGGACGAATATGTCCCTTTTCCAAGGACTCCTTAATATAATTCCGCATAGCAGTATGCTCTGGCAGTGACAGATTAAATAACCGACCCTTAGGGAACTTACTGCCAGGAATCAATTCTATAGCACAGTCACAATCTCTATGAGGAGGGAGCGAATTGAGCTTAGGCTCCTCAAAAACATCCCTATAGTCAGACAAAAACGCAGGGATCTCAGAAGGAGTAGATGAAGCGATTGAAATCGGAGGTGCATCATCATGAACCCCCTGACATCCCCAGCTTAACACAGACATTGTTTTCCAGTCCAGGACAGGATTATGAGTTTGTAACCATGGCAGACCAAGCACCAGTACATCATGTAAATTATACAGTACAAGGAAGCGAATCACCTCCTGATGAACGGGAGTCATGCGCATGGTCACTTGTGTCCAATACTGCGGCTTATTCATAGCCAATGGTGTAGAGTCAATTCCCTTCAGAGGGATAGGAACTTCCAGAGGCTCCAGACTAAAACCGCAGCGTTTAGCAAATGACCAATCCATAAGACTCAGGGCAGCGCCTGAATCCACATAGGCATCGACGGAAATGGAAGACAGTGAAAAAATCAGAGTCACAGACAAAATGAACTTAGGCTGCAGAGTACCAATGGCAAAAGATTTATCAACCCTTTTTGTGCGTTTAGAGCATGCTGATATAACATGAGCTGAATCACCACAATAAAAACACAATCCATTTTTCCGCCTATAATTTTGCCGTTCACTTCTGGACTGAATTCTATCACATTGCATAGTCTCAGGTGCCTGTTCAGAAGACACCGCCAACTGGTGCACGGGTTTGCGCTCCCGTAAACGCCGATCAATCTGAATGGCCATAGCCATCGACTCATTCAGACCTGTAGGCGTAGGGAACCCCACCATAATATCCTTAATGGCCTCGGAAAGACCATTTCTGAAGTTTGCAGCCAGGGCGCACTCATTCCACTGAGTAAGCACCGACCATTTCCGATATTTTTGACAATATATTTCCGCTTCATCATGCCCCTGAGAGAGGGCTAATAAAGCCTTTTCAGCCTGAATCTCCAGGTTGGGTTCCTCATAGAGCAATCCCAATGCCAGAAAAAACGCATCCACATTGAGCAATGCAGGATCCCCTGGTGCCAATGCAAATGCCCAATTCTGAGGGTCGCCCCGCAGGAAAGATATTACAATCTTGACCTGTTGAGCAGGGTCTCCAGAGGAGCGAGATTTTAAAGAAAGAAACAATTTACAATTGTTCCTGAAATTCAGGAAGGTAGATCTATCTCCAGAAAAGAACTCTGGAATAGGAATTCTAGGTTCAGACATGGGAGTGCGAACAACAAAATCCTGTATGTTTTGAACTCTTGCCGCGAGATTACTCAGGCTGGAAGCCAAACTCTGGACATCCATGTTAAACAGCTAATATCAGAGCCATTCAAGGGTTAAGAGGAGGTAAGAAGCAGCTAGACAGCAATTAAGGGCTAGGCAGCAAAACTCTGAAGGAAAAAAAAAAAAAAATTTCCCTTAAACACTTCTTTTTCTCCTGCTTCAGCCCAAACAATTAACACTTTGTGGGCCGGCTATACTGTCATGAATCCCAATGGCTAGGGATAGCAAGGGACAAGCAAAGAATACAAAATATCGAACAAGCTCTAGGGTGATGGAACCTGGGCTGACCGCTGCCCTACGCCTGACAAACGCAACTAGAGATAGCCAGGGAGCGTGCCTACTTTGGTTCTAGACGCCACGCACCAGCCTAAGAGCTAACTAGTACTGCAGAGAAAATAAAGACCTCACTTGCCTCCAGAGGAATGAACCCCAAAAGGTATAGTTGCCCCCCACATGTATTGACGGTGAAATGAGGGGAAGGCACACACATAGAGATGATATATATAGGTTCAGCAAATTGAGGCCCGCTGTAAACTAGAAAGCAGAACGATACAAAAGGGGTCTGAGCGGTCAGCAAAAAACCCTAATCAAAAAACCATCCTGAGATTACAAGAACCCATGTGCCAACTCATGGCACATGGGGAGAACCTCAGTCCACTAGAGCTACCAGCTAGCATAGAGACATAATAAGCAAGCTGGACAAAAAACCAACAACTGAAAATCAGCACTTAGCTTATCCTGAAAGATCTGGGAGCAGGTAGGCAGGAACCAAACAGAGCACATCTGAATACATTGATAGCCGGCAAGGGAATGACAGAAAGGCCAGGTAAAATAGGAAACACCCAGCCTCTGATGGACAGGTGGAAACCAAAGGCCGCAACCCACCAAAGTCACCCAGTACCAGCAGTAACCACCAGAGGGAGCCCACAAACAGAATCCACAACAGTCACCCCAGGATCACTGCTATACAGAAAGCTATGTGTAGACTTTTTTGTTGGCCATCCATGCTTAATGACATTAAAGGTTTTGCATCCACTTGTGAGGTTTGCACATGCTCTAAAGTTTGTCATGGCCGGGGAATTTGCTCCATTGCCTATCCCAGAAAGACCATGGACTCATTTGTCCATGGATTTCATCACTAATTTGCCTTTGTCTCTTGTGCGAAAAGCATTATTTGGGTGGTGGTTGACCAATTCAGTAAACAAGCTCACTTTGTTCCATTATCAGGATTACCTAATGCTCACATGCTTTCCAGGTTTTTTATCAGTCATGTGGTGAGATTGCATGACATTCCTTTGAACATTGTATCTGATAGGGGGGTGCAGCTTGTCTCTAAATTCGGAAGAGCGTTTTGTAAGAGATTGGCAATTGACCTGTCATTTTCCTCTGCTTACCATCCTGCAGCTAACGTTTAGACAGAGGGATAAATCAGTCGTTGGAACAAATTCTAAAATTGTTTTGAGGCGGCTCAGCAGGAGAACTGGTCTTCATTCTTACCTCTTGCTGAATTCGTCTCTAACAATTGGGTTAACCAGTCTACTGGAACCTCGCCTTTTTTTGTAATTATGGTTTTCATCCTCATTTTGGTGAATTCTTGAGGATGAGCTCTGGTTGTCCGGGAGTAGAGGTTGCCATACAAAAACTGGTGGATGTCTGGAGGGAGGTTCAGAAGATTGTTGGGGTGCCCCAGCATCGCCATTAATGGAAGGCTGATAAGGAATGTCAGGGGGTCCCATATTCAAGGTTGGTGATCAGGTCTGGGTTTCTTGCAAAAATATTAAATTAAAACTGCTATCAGGAAAGTTGGGTCCTAAGTTTATTGGTCCATATGAGATTTTGGAGGTAGTTAACCCAGTGGCCTTCAGATTACAACTCCCTCCATCTTTTCATATTCCAAATGTATTCTGTAAATCACTACTAAAAGAGTTTGTTCCTTCCGTTTTGTCTCCTTCATCTCCACCTCCACCGGCTTCTGTCAATGACAGTTTGGAGTTTAAAGTGCAAAAAGATTGTGATTGTTGATTCCCGGAAAGTGCGTAATTCTCTCCAGTACCTCATTCATTGGAGACGTAGTTTATGCTTCCTGGTGAGTGTTATCCTGATTCTGTTGCTCTGAGTTATGATCTTCCGCTGCCTGACCCTTTGGACCGTGTTCTGACTATCCCTTTGTCTTGTCCTTACGCTTTTGATCTGCTGTCTCTTGTTATTGACCCTGAACTGGGACCTGACTTACACCTTCGTCTTTTCCCTTGGCTATCTACGTACTCTCTTAGTATATCCCGGGACGTCTGACTCTTCTGCCTCACGATCTGTCCTTTAGTAGTGACTAGCATCAGAACTTCCTTTTCCTTATGTAGCACCAACGTATTCCTCTACCCTTTATAGAGACTACCAACTTTGTAGATTGGTCCCAAATGCCACTCACAGTCAACTTCTGTTTCCTATTGTAGGCCAGTTTCACACATCTGACACTTATGGTCCGAGTGTGGACCAGCAACAGGTCACCTGACCAAAACTCAAGAGTATATATGGCATATAATATTTTTATTAAAATGAATATGATCATTATATTCATAGACTATGTATGACAAATTGGTACTAAAGACTTCACACATAAAGAAAAAAAATAATTTAAGTGGAAGGCTGAACTAATGTCCATTTACTCTGCAGTGTTAAATTACCACTGATTAGCTACTTGTTTGCTGATCTCCGGTCATTTACACAAGCATATCACCCTTCAGATGTGCCCAGAATGATCTGTAAGGGTATGTGCAGACTTTCAGTAATTGGCAGTGCTTTCGGCGCAGCACATGTCAGCTGCGTCCAAAGCGCTGCCGGCTATTGAACGCTGGTGAATCCGCATGTGTTCATTGAACCGTGTGGAATCACAGCATCCAATACATTGTCCTGGTGAAATTTATCTTTTGCAGAGACTCGCGCTTCCGCAAGCTAAATAGACATGCTCCGGTCGGGAAAGACTCGCCTCATGTCCGTCTCCACAGGTAAGCCATGGGCGTCTCTGGCTGCATAGTGGACATAGGATTTCTTGATATACCATCCACTATGCTGGAACATCTGGACACTGTGGGTTGGACGTTGTGCAAGTACGCAGCATCCACCCCGCAGTGTTTACCGACGTATGCACCTACCCTAATAGATTGTTCAGAGCGCAAAGGCAACCTTTGTTCTCGGCAGTACAGGTTCTGTTTACCAGCAAAATGTCGTACAGAAAATCATGATCTTTTGAGCAAGTCAAAAGATCATTTCAACTAATGAATACACTTTTTGCTTGTGTGATGGGTGATCGGCAGCCTGTTTACACTGACTGATTATCGGGAAACAAGTGTTCCTAGGAAATCTTGTTCCCGATAGTCTTGCAGTGTGAATGCACCTTTACTTATTAGATGATCATAAAACTTTCATTGTCAGACTGGTGCACAATATATTGCTCTGTTATTCATCAGTTTAACCATTAAACAGATCCCAAGCAGAACCAGTTACAACAGCTGATCTGTGCTAAACAAAAAAGCACAGGAGGAAGGCGGGCATATAAAACAGACACCAGCTGATAGACACCTTCTACAATCTAATAGCCAAATATGGGCACAATATATAGCCCTGGTAGGCAGCAAACCATTAAATCTAACATGTACAGTATATGCAAGACATAGCAGTCATTTACCACACAATGAGCTTATAAATATGGACATGACATTTACCCATCTGCATGTGGATATATGTCATGTCTTCCCAGTGCGGCTAGACACAGCTTAGTCTCAAAGTAAGAATAAAAGGAAATTTAAAAAAATCAACTTTTTAAAGGCAATGAAAGTCCTGGCCAAGTTATTAATTTAATAGAGAATTATCAGTGACGTAGATTCCATACTTTTGTATTATGGATCCATGTTGTGTGATAGACAATGCTCCTAACCTGCTATGGCCCTACACTGTTCCTATGATTTTATACACAGGAAACTGGAGCCTTTTCTCATTGAATTATATCCAAGTAGAAATATATTGCTTTATGCTTCATCAGACACAGTATTGAAGACCTGTAATTATAAGGCAGCACACAGACCAACAGTCTATTCAAATAGGGTCAGATACAGTCCACTTCACACACACCACACAATATGCTGTATACGTATAGTAGAAATCTATACCGTATTGTGATCTGCTGGATCTATCCTGAGAATGGGACTGTTACGCGCTTTGCTGCCAGTGGAGAGGTTCATTAGAATTCCCACTCATTTCTATGAGACTTTCATCCACCTCCCAACTCAAAGCGTCAGTCCTCAACTCAGCAGGGTCTGCAGCTCTTCATCTGTCTGCTGATAGGACATCTAAGGGTTTCATTTTTCAGGACCTGTGTCTCTCTAAGGATTCCTAAGAAGACCATGTATTCATTCCATGTGCCATTACACATGGGCGATTTTCCTCACGGACCATCAATATTGCACTATGCACTATTTTGGTCTGATTTACAGGCCATAATAGTCCATGCAATGGAAGGCAATGCAGACAAGCATACAGAGTCAGTCTTGTTCGCAATTTACAGATGTGATTTGTTTTTTATTGCAGTCACCTTAATCCGGCCCAAGGTTTACTGTCTTTCTCAGCAACTCAACAGAATTCACTAGTCCTCAGACTCTATAGGGACGTGCCTGAGCAAACCTTATAGATTTTTAGTGGTTGTATGTGTTCAACTGTGTGTTGCCAGGTCCCCCACCCTCAGTCTATTATAGTTATTCCTTTATCCTGTATCGTCCCTGTAATCTTGTATTGTGTATAATTGACCCTGAAGCCACTCTGGCGGTACCTGAACCCTTTCCTGACACCCATGTGTCTGAACCTATTCCTGAATCCCACATTGTATGAACTGTCCATCAATTTCTGTTTACTGCCTGTGAGTCCATTCCCATGTCTATTCCAACGAATTTGACCCTAAGGGTCGGCCTAGGAGTGGTATCTCGCTGCTACCTGCAGCTCAAGCCTGAGTCCACCAGGAACTCCTGTGAACACCAGGTAGCTGTTTAGTTATGCCCCTCCTAGGCGAGCCTGGCCCCGGTGTACAGTGGGTCATTGAACCACATGCGCCACCTGAGAGCATGACACACATCATATTATAACTTTATAAGGTGCTTCCAGTTTACCCCCTTATAGAGGTCCTCAAATTCATTCTTTTATGCATAATTCACAAACTGTCTTTTCAGACAGTGGCATTTTCTTGCTCCCACACTACTAGCTAATTTATCTTAATGGGGTTCTTTAGCACTTATCAATTGATGAACTATTCATAGGATAGGTACTGAATATGAGTTCAGTTGGAGTCCGAAACATGGCAGCCCCACTAGGGAGCTTCCGAATGTAAAGGTACCTTCACACGAAGCGACGCTGCAGCGATAGCGACAACGATGCTGATCGCTGCAGCGTCGCTGTTTGATCGCTGGAGAGCTGTCACACAGACCGCTCTCCAGCGACCAACGATGCCGAGGTCCCCGGGTAACCAGGGTAAACATCGGGTTGCTAAGCGCAGGGCCGCGCTTAGTAACCCGATGTTTACCCTGGTTACCAGCGTAAAAGTAAAAAAAACAAACAGCACATACTTACATGCGTCCCCCAGCGTCTGCTTCCTGACACTGACTGAGCTCCGGCCCTAACAGCACAGCGGTGACGTCACCGCTGTGCTTTCACTTTCACTTTAGGGCCGGCGCTCAGTAAGTGTCAGGAAGCAGACGCTGGGGGACGCATGTAAGTATGTGCTGTTTGTTTTTTTTACTTTTACGCTGGTAACCAGGGTAAACATCGGGTTACTAAGCGCGGCCCTGCGCTTGGTAACCCGATGTTTACCCTGGTTACCAGTGTAAAACATCGCTGGGTATCGTTGCTTTTGCTTTCAAACACAACGATACACAGCGATCGGACGACCAAATAAAGTTCTGGACTTTATTCAGCGACCAGCGATATCACAGCAGGATCCTGATCGCTGCTGCGTGTCAAACGAAACGATATCGCTAGCCAGGACGCTGCAACGTCACGGATCGCTAGCGATGTCGTTTCGTGTGAAGGTACCTTAAGTGATGTATGGTGTAGGATACACCAGCCCCCTACATTGCTTTGCAGCTGCTAAGTACTGCTGTTTATCTCCCATTCATGTGATGATTGTTTATATTCATCTGATTGTGGGAGCGCCGGGTGCTGGATCCCCATCGATTTCATATTGATGACCTGATCAACAAGAGGTCATCAATGGTTATGTCCTGAACAACCCTTTTAAGAACCATTAGAATATAGTGTTGTAATTGCTTTGTTAGAAAAACAGTTTTGTGTATTACTTCCCACACAAGGTGAGGTACATTCTCCAGTAATCTCAGTTAAATAAGAGAAATGTCATTGTCATCCTTTGCTTCATTTCTAACCCAAATACCAGATCAAGCTCAGCAGACTCAGTAGGTCAATGTAACAAACAGGTCACACAGAGGTTAGAAGGTTGCCCTGTCTGGATGGCACTGGCACTCTTGTAGGCTAATAATTGTAGAATGTGACCCATGTGTCACCTCCATTCTGTCACTCATCACCTCAGCTGCCGGTGAAATAGTTGGAGGACTGTATCTTAAGAAAGCAAGGATATGGGTGGGGTATGAGAAAAAAACCTATAAACACAAGAGTTAAAATGTAATGACTAATACTGGCGTACATGGGTCTTGCAACACCCATTACTGCTTTTAAGTTTAAAGGTGGCAATACACCTACAATGGCTGTTGGCTGAACTTTTATTTAGCCAACAGCAATTCTTCTAGAAACACCATACACACATACGCTCATCTCGCCTGAGCATGAATGGGATCTCAGTAGGTAGAAATTAGCTTCTTCCAGATACCTCTGGCAGCTTATGTAACACGTTTATTTTGATCACTGTAATAGACCCTATCACAGTGATCAAAATAAAAAAATAGTACATAGTAAATTAAACCCCCTTTATCACCCACTTAGGAATAAATAATAAAAAAAAATATTTTTTTCTATTAGGGTTAGGGTTAGGGTTGGGCTAAAGTTAGGGTTGGGGCTAGGGTTAGAGTTGGGCAAAAGTTAGGATTGGGCTAGGTATAGGGTTGTGGTTATGGTTGGGATTACGGTTAGGGTTTACACAACAAATTATGTGGTCCATTTTCTTCTGATACCCTTGTGAAAATAAAAAAAATTGGTTCCAAAATAAATTTTTTGTGAAAAAAGTAAAATTCCTTCCACATTGCTTTAGTTCTCGTGAAGTACTTGAAGAGTTAATAAACTTCTTGAATGTAATTTTGCACACCTTGAGGGGTGCAGTTTTTAGAATGGTGTCACTTTTGGGTATTTTCTGTTATATTGATCCCCCAAACTCACTTCAAATGTGAGGTAGTCCCTAAAAAAAAATGGTTTTGTAAATTTTGCTGGAAAAATGAGAAATCGCTGGTCAACTTTTAACCCTTATAACGTCCTAACAAAAAAAAATTCTGCTTCCAAAATTGTGCTGATGTAAAGATGACATGTGGGAAATGTTAGTTATTAACTATCTTGTGTGGCACGACTCTCTGATTTAAAAGCACAAAAATTAAAAGTTTGAAAATTGCTAAATGTTCAAAATTTTAGCCAAATTTCCATTTTTTTCATAAGTAAATGAAAGTTATATCGAAGAAATTTTACACTGTCATGAAATACAATATGTTATGAAAAAGCAGTCTCTGAATCAGTGGGATATGATGAAGTGTTCTAGAGCTATAACTTCATAAAGTGACAGTGGTCAGAATTGTAAAAATTAGCTTGGTCATTAAGTACCAAATTGGCTCTGTGACATTGTGAGACGGAAATGGTAGAAATATCGACTAGATTTTGTCACCTAGCTTTTCCAGATATAATAATTTAATAGAACATTCCCTATTTTTTCGTCTCATGGATTCCGAATAAAGCCATGACAAAATACCTCCATTTGCCACAATGGTGACATGGAGATACATTAGGTATACTGTAACAGATTGGCAATACAGCCATGTGTACACATGTACAAGCCCTTATCCTGTATTCAAACAACAGATCAGAAAAGAAGATCTTTTTAGTCCTCAACAGCAATAGTGTTGACAGGATGACAGGAGTGGCCCACGAACAATATGCCCCTGAGTTTCCCAATCCTTCTTCTTCGCATCATTTTCTTTAGTTCTTAGCAGTAAAAGTAGATTTATAGGGTTACATCAACAACGTAATTGTTTTTAAATGTTTTAGGTGGAGAATAAAGATTATACAATAATTACAAAATATTTTTTGTTGCATTTTGTACAGACTATGGCGGCATGATTTGTGGATTAATCACTATTTCCCAGAATTAGAATTGCAGCTATTACACATGAATACATAAGCACCTCTACAAGGTGAAATGTAAAGACTCATAAGAAATATTTACATTTCTATACCCCTGTAGGCCACAACATCAGTCCTACACCTTGTATTTATTTCCATGTAGATCCCATAAATATTTCCTTTGGTCTACCATATTCCTATACGTGTGCCAAACTAGAATAACACATATTTTAGATCCTGCCTCCGAAGTCACCCATTTCAATCTTGCCTTAAGCAAAGGTGAGCTACAGAGAAAACTCATAAAACCGATATAATATTCCATTGAATCCTTTAATTGCTACTATTATTTCAGTCATTGCAAGGCTGCACAATGATACAGGAAATTACACAATGTGATTCAAGCAAACATGGATTCCTAATTCAGAGCAGAAAAGCACCTTTGTAATCAATTGACTTGACTGTGTAAGTTCACACATCTCTTGAGTCCCCTCTACCCATGGGATGTGAGGTCAGTCCATATGAACTGGTTCATCTGCCCCATTGTTCATGGGGTCACTAAGTTTCGTCATGTTTGGCACGTTCCTGACACAGAGGTGGAGTCGCTTCAGGGTGTGCAAGTAAAGCCTTTCTTCTTATTCATTGTGTCATCCCAGCGTGCTGGCTCTTGCCTGACATCTTAGTGGAGGGATAACGGCGATGATTGCACAGTGTGGAGGACGGCTTTGGACATGTACAAGTATACATTCATTCTTAAGAAACTTTGAAATAGTTTATTGCAGCTGCTGAAGGCATCTATTGCCAATTCAACCCACTGTTCTCAAATGTACAAGTATAATGATGAAGGCATCTTATAATGTTCAATTACAGTAGCTACGGACATGACCCAAAAGGGCTACAAACTAAAACCCCAATACACATTAAATCACTATTGGTGATCGTTAAGCTGGTAGCAATCTTGGCTAACTCTCACATACATAAGAGCGCTCACTCTGCCAATCGCCCCTGTGTTCTGCATGAGAGAGGCACAGCCAGACATCTCTGTCGGCATCTTATCTATTAGACAACAAAAGGATCGACAGTCCAGAAATGGACATGTCATATCCATATCTTCCCCAGCAACCATCTATCAGGTCTTCTATACACATTAGACTCTGGGCTGAATTCATCAATATTGGCCAATATTAGTCTAATGAGTATGGGGGCCTTTAGTCAAACATTCTATATATTTGACAAAACAATACAAGAAATATGAAAACAATCACATCATATATTTACAGTGGCATGCAAAAGTTTGGGTACCTTGGGTCAAAATTACTGTTATTGTGAACAGTTAAGCAAGTTGAAGATGAAATTATATCTTAAAGACCTAAAGTTAAAGATGGCACATTTCCTTTGTATTTTAGGCAAAACAAATAAATATAAGGTCAATTTTTACATTTTAAAAATTGAAAAAAGGGAAAATGGGCTGATGCAAAACTTTGAGCACCCTGGGAGATTAGTTTGCTCAGATAACTTTGACCAAGGTTTCAGATCTTAATTAGCTTGTTAGGGTTATGGCTTGTTCACTATCATTGTAAGGAAAGGCCTAGTAATGCAAATTTCCCAGCTTTATAAATAACCAACCTCCTCTAACCTTGTGCCAAAAAACTGCAACCATCGGTTCTTCTGAAGCAGCTGCCTCGCACGTTGAAAATGAAAATGGTGGAGGCTCACAAAGCAGGAAAAGGCTATAAGAAGATAGGAAAATGTTCTCAAGTTGCCCTTTACTCAGTTCGAAATGTAATTAAGAAATGACAGTCAACAATAACAGTGGAGGTCAATATAAGGTCTGGAAGACCAAGTCAAATTTCAGTGAGAGCTACTCGTAGGATTGCTATAGAGGCAAATCAGAACTCCTTTGGAAGACTCTAGAGTTGTGGTACATTGTTCTACTGTTCAACGACAACTGCACAAATATGGTCTCTATGGAAGAGTCATCCAAAGAAAATCTTTCCTGCATCCTCACCATAAAATTCAGCATGACAAGTATGCAAAAGAACATCTTAATAACCCTGATGCATTCTGGAAACAATTACTGTGGACCAATGATGTTAAAATAGAACTCTTTGGCCACAATGTCCAAAGGTATGTGTGGAGAAAAAAGGGCACATAAATTCAGCAAAACATCTCTCCAACCATTAAGCATGGAGATGGATCAATCATGCTTTGGAGGTGTGTTGCAGCCAATGGCACTGGAAACATTTCATGGGTAGAGGGAAGAATGGATTCAATTAAATTTCAACAAATTCTTGATGCAAACATAACACCATTTGTTAAAAAAGCTGAAGTTTAAAATAGGATGGCTTCTACAAATGGATAATGATCCCAAACATAAGTCAAAATCCACAATAGATGACCTCAAAAAGCACAAGCTGAAGGTTTTACAATGGCCCTCACAGTCCCCTGATCTGAACATCATTGAAAATCTGTGGCTAGACCTCAATTAGCAGTGCATGCAAGACGACCAAGGAATCTCACAGAACTGAAAGAATTTTCCATGGAAGAATAGATGAAAATCCCTCAAACAAGAAATTAAATACTTGGCTGGCTACAAAAAGTGTTTACAAGCTTTGATACTTGCAAAAATGGATGTTACAAGATACTAACCATGCTGGGTGCCCAAACTTTTGCATCAGCCCATTTTCTTTTTTGTAATTTAAAAAAAATAAAATATGAAAATAAATATATATATAACAAAGGAAATGTCATCTTTAACTTTACGTCTTTTAGAGATCATTTCATCTTCAGCTTGCTTAACAGTTCATAATAACAGTAATTTTGAAAAGGGGTGCCCACATTTTTACATGCCATTGTTTATATATAGTAATGTAGAGCAGTCATGCCCATGAATTCTATGTCTACTACCAATCTATTAGATCATTATGCATAGTCACTGAGGGCATTAAAGTCACTGAGATTCTGCAAAAGTTAGATACTGCATGAAATTTAGATTCAGATAGATTTTTAAGCAATTATAGAACCTATAAGAATGCATTTTTCATTTTCATTAGATCACTTTAATGTACAGTACAGATCAAAAGTTTGGACACACCTTCTCATTTAAAGATTTTTTTGTATTTTCATGACTATAAAAATTGTAAATTCACACTGAAGGCATCAAAACTATGAATTAACATATGTGGAATTATATACTTAACAAAAAAGTGTGAAACAACTGAAAATATGTCTTATATTCTAGGTTCTTCAAAGTAGCCACCTTTTGCTTTGATGACTGCTTTGCACACTCTTGGCATTCTCTTGATGAGCTTCAAGAGGTAGTCACCGGGAATGGTTTTCACTTCACAGGTGTGCCCTGTCAGGTTTAATAAGTGGGATTTCTTGCCTTATAAATGGGGTTGGGACCATCAGTTGTGTTGTGCAGAAGTCTGGTGGATACACAGCTGATAGTCCTACTGCATAGACTGTTAGAATTTGTATTATGGCAAGAAAAAAGCAGCTAAGTAAAGAAAAACGAGTGGCCCTCATTACTTTAAGAAATTAAGGTCAGTCAGTCTGAAAAATTGGGAAAACTTTGAAAGTGTCCCCAAGTGCAGTTGCAAAAACCATCAAGCGCTAAAAAGAAACTGGCTCACATGAGGACCGCCCCAGGAAAGGAAGACCAAGAGTCACCTCTGCTAGTGAGGATAAGTTTATCCAAGTCACCAGCCTCAGAAATCGCAGGTTAACAGCAGCTCAGATTAGAGACCAGGTCAATGCCACACAGAGTTCAAGCAGCAGACACATCTCTACAACAACTGTTAAGAGGAGACTTTGTGCAGCAGGCCTTCATGGTAAAATAGCTGCTGCTAGGAAACCACTGCTAAGGACAGGCAACAAGCAGAAGAGACTTGTTTGGGCTAAAGAACACAAGGAATGGACATTAGACCAGTGGAAATCTGTGTTTTGGTCTGATGAGTCCAAATTTGAGATCTTTGGTTCCAACCACCGTGTCTTTGTGTGACGCAGAAAAGGTGAACAGATGGACTCTACATGCCTGGTTCCCACCGTGAAGCATGGAGGAGGAGGTGTGATGGTGTGGGCGTGCTTTGTTGGTGACACTGTTGGGGATTTATTCCAAATTGAAGGCATACTGAACCAGCATGGCTACCACAGCATCTTGCAGCGGCATGCTATTCCATCCGGTTTGCGATTAGTTGGACCATTATTTATTTTTCAACTGGACAATGACCCCAAACACACCTCCAGGCTGTGTAAGGGCTATTTGACCAAGATGGAGAGTGATGGGGTGCTACGCCAGATGACCTGGCCTCCAGTCACCTGAACTGAACCCAATCGAGATGGTTTGGGGTGCGCTGGGCCGCAGAATGAAGGCAAAAGGGCCAACAAGTGCTAAGCATCTCTGGGAACTCCTTCAAGATTGTTGGAAGACCATTTTCGGTGACTACCTCTTGAAGCTCATCAAGAGAATGCCAAGAGTGTGCAAAGCAGTCATCAAAGCAAAAGGTGGCTACTTTGAAGAACCTAGAATATAAGACATATTTTCAGTTGTTTCACACTTTTTTGTTAAGTATATAATTCCACATGTGTTAATTCATAGTTTTGATGCCTTCAGTGTGAATTTACAATTTCATAGTCATGAAAATAAAGAAAAATCTTTAAATGAGAAGGTGTGTCCAAACTTTTGGTCTGTACTGTATGTATCCAAAACCCTTCTACAATGATCATAAATAATTCACAGTGGTGCAGTCCCACTCTGTGATCAGCTTATTTCCAATAGCTACTATAAAAACAGAAGTTATCCAAAGTAGACAACCTATTTCAAACTGATATCCTGACTCCCCATAATTGTCCAGCAGTGTAGTGGAATATGTGCAACTGAAGAAAACTATTTCTCCTAGAACTTTGTATGAATCTGCTCTCTGCACAAGAATACATATTGTGTTGCTAAACTCCTATATTGGGCAATGTCCAAAAGCGGGTGATAGTGATCTAAAAGTTTAGTAATAAAAAATATTGTAAAAGAGGTGAAGAATTCCTTAAAAGAGGCATGATTTAGTCTAGTGTTTCTCAACTCCAGCCCTCAAGACCCACCAACAGATCATGTTTTCAGGATTTCTTAGTATTGCCCAGGTGAATTAATGCTTGAGCAGGTGGTGAAATTATCACCTGTGCAATAGTGTTGAGCGATACCGTCCGATACTTGAAAGTATCGGTATCGGAAAGTATCGGCCGATACCGGCAAAGTATCGGATCCAATCCGATACCGATACCCGATACCAATACAAGTCAATGGGACTCAAGTATCGGACGGTATTCCTGATGGTTCCCAGGGTCTGAAGGAGAGGAAACTCTCCTTCAGGCCCTGGGATCCATATTAATGTGTAAAAGAAAGAATTAAAATAAAAAATATTGCTATACTCACCTCTCCGACGCAGCCTGCACCTTACCGAGGGAACCGGGAGCGTTCTTTGCTTTAAATTCGCGCGTTTACTTCCTTACGTGAAGTCCCGGCTTGTGATTGGTCACGTGCCGCCCATGTGGCCGCGACGCGACCAATCACAGCAAGCCGTGACGTAATTTCAGGTCCTTCAGGATTTTAAAATGACGTTCTGGCTTGTGATTGGTCGCGTCGCGGTCACATGGGCGACGCAACCAATCACAAGCCGTGACGTCACGGGAGGCTGGACGCACGCATTTTAAAATGCGCGCGTGTCCTGCCTCCCATGACGTCCCGGCTTGTGATTGGTCGCGTCGCCCATGTGGCCGCGACGCGACCAATCACAGCAAGCCGTGACATAATTTCAGGTCCTTCAGGATTTTAAAATTATGTTCTGGCTTGTGATTGGTCGCGTCGCCCATGTGACCGCGACGCGACCAATCACAAGCCAGAACGTAATTTTAAAATCCTGAAGGACCTGAAATTACGTCACGGCTTGCTGTGATTGGTCGCGTCGCGGCCACATGGGCGGCACGCGACCAATCACAAGCCGGGACTTCACGTAAGGAAGTAAACGCGCGAATTTTAAGCAAAGAACGCTCCCGGTTCCCTCGGTAAGGTGCAGGCTGCGTCGGAGAGGTGAGTATAGCAATATTTTTTATTTTAATTCTCTCTTTTACACATTATTACATTAATGTTGTTTCGATACCGATACCCGATACCACAAAAGTATCGGATCTCGGTATCGGAATTCCGATACCCGCAAGTATCGGCCGATACCCGATACTTGCGGTATCGGAATGCTCAACACTACTGTGCAATACTAAGGATATTCTGAAAACTTGACCTGTTGGTGGATCTTGAGGACTAGAGTGCCATATATTTCTCGTGTAACCTAGTAATAAGTGCGCAATTATTCTACATCGCTACCACAGGAGAAATAAAACGCTACACAGTGTTGGTTAAATCATGGGGTTAACCCCTTAATGACTTGTGTCAGATTATGTCCGTCATAAGTCGGCACCCTGCCTCTGATGCAGGCTCAGACTCTGAACACGCATCTTTCTTGGCCGATGATGGCTATGTTATTCAGCCATCATCTGTCTCTAATAGACGCAGGTGGAGCGAAGTTCTGCCCATGGCTGTTAACCTGTTAAATGCCGCTATCAATAGTAATAGTAGTAATAATTTTATTTATAAAGCACCAACATATTCCGCAGAACTTTACATTATAGAGGGGACTTGTACAGACAAATTCAATACAGCATAACAATAAACACAGATCAGAACACATACCCAGAGGAATGAGGGCCCGGCTCGCAAGCTTACAAACTAGGAGGAAAAAGGGGAGACTTGAGAGGTGGATGGTAACAATTGCTTTCGTTGTTCAGATCAGCCATAGTGTAAGGATCGGGTGTTCATGTAATGCTGCATGAACCAGTTAACAGCCTAAATATGTAGCAGTACAGACACAGAGGGCTATTAACTGCATAAAGCGTATGAGAACATGAAGCAAGGAACCTGATTATGGTTTAAGTTTTTTGAATGGGCCACACAAGGATAGTTAGGTTAATGCGTTAAGGTGGTAGGCCAGTCTGAACGAATGCGCTTTTGGGGCACCCTTAAAACTGTGAGGATTGGGGATTAATCATATTGACCTGGGTAGTGCATTCCAAAAATTGGCGCAGCACGTGAAAAGTCTTGAAGACGGGAATGGGAGGTTCGGATTATTGAGGATGTTAATGTCAGATCGAGTTTTTGCAGAGTCGAAAGTGAGAAAAGTTTGAATTCTAGAAATGTTTTTGAGGTGCAGATAACAAGAGCGAGCCAGTGATCGGATGTGTGTGTGGGGGGTAAATGAATGCTCGGAATCAAGTATGACCCCAAGGCAGCAGGCATGTTGCTTGGGAGTAATCGTGGAACCACACACGGAGATGGCAATGTCAGGCATAGGCACATTAGTAGAGGGAGGAAGCACAAGAAGTTCAGTTTTTTACAGATTCAGTTTCACATAGAGGGAGGACATGATGTTAGAGACAGCGGTAAGACAATCACTGGTGTTTTCTAAAAGGCAGGCGTGATATCAGGAGAAGTGTATAATTGGGTGTTATCAGCATAGAGATGGTACTGGAACCCAAATCTACTGATTGTTTGTCCAATAGGGGCAGTATACAAAGAGAAGAGGAGGGGGCCTAGGACTGATCCTTGAGGAACTTCAACAGTAAGGGGAAGATGATAGGAGGAGGAACTAGCAAAGGATACAGTGAAAGAGCGGTCAGAGAGATAGGAGGAGAACCGGGAGAGAATGGTGTCCTTGAGGCCGATGGAGTGTAGCATAGTGAGGAGGAGCTGATGATCCAGTGTCGAATGCTGCAGAGAGATCCAAGAGAATTAGCATGGAGTAGTGACCATTAGATTTAGCTGTTAGTAGGTCATTAGAGACTTTAGCAGCAGCGAAGTCCTGCTGAGAACAATGATTTTTGTTCTGGTATAAATAATCCAATCACTCGAATAGTTTGTCAGCATTTTGCTAGTTTAGTACAATGCACACCCCATAGCGCTTCATATAGTATAATACACTCCCCATAGTCCTCCATATAGTAAAATACACTCCCCATAGTCCACCATATAATACAATTTACACCCCTTAGTCCTTCATATAGTACAATGCACATCCCATAGTCCTCCATACAGTACAATGGAGCCCCACACAGGAGTATACTGCAGTCTCCCACAAGAGTATAATGCAGCCCCTAACCGGAGTATAATGCAGCCCCACTTGAGTATAATGCAGCACCACAGGAGTATAATGTAGCCCCCTACAGGAGTATAATGCAGCACCTAACAGGAGTATAATGCAGTCCCCACAGGCGTATAATGCAGTCCCCAGAGGAGTATAATGCAGTCCCACAGAGAAGTATAAACAGTCCCCCACGGGAGTATAATGCAGCCCCCCATATGAGTATAATACAGTACCATAGTAGTATAATGCAGCCCCCCACAGTAGCATAATGCAACCACCCACAGGAGTATAAAGTAGCACACCTCAGGAGTATAATGCAGCACCCCACAGGAGAATATTGCAGCCCCCATAGGAGTATAATGCAGCCCCCCATAGGAGCATAAGTATTCTGTCCATCACATACTCACTGATTAAAAAAATTACAATACTCATCCATCCTCGTTCCCCTGCTGCAGCGCATCTCCTCACTTCAGCAGCTAGAACAGCGTGGTGCGCGTCACAGTGATGCGCCCGCTTTGTCAGTTCAAGAGGGTAACGATGAGAGAGGAAGCATCACATGATGCTCTCTCCTCCATCATTGCTTTCAAATCAAATCTATGATGATTGTACAGCTGAATGTGAGATGCGGGGGGGGGGGGGGCGCCAACACCAGGCCCCCCCAACTCACGGGCCCCATAGTGGCCATGGATTCTGCCACTATTAGCAGCACGTCACTGGCTGGGGGCCCCTGAGGTAGTGGAGGCCCTAGGCAGATGCCTAGTCTGCCTGCCCCTAACTCTGGTCCTGGCTGTTAGTCAGTGCCGGGGTGCGGTTACAACTGCTGCTGTCTATGCACAGAGCGGTGACTGAAGCTGCGCCGACCCATCCCTGTGACTGAAACCCGAATGCTACCGGAACAAATAAAGTTAACTTCCTCCTGGCTGCGGAGGTTTAAATGCCAGTGCCCGGCAGGTTCTGAACACTACCTGCAGATTAATCTCAAATATGCAGGTTAATAGCTTTTTTTCAAGTGACAGGTTCCCTTTAACATTAAATATATCGCACAAAATACTGTACCATACTCATGATATATATGTTTGTCAACTGAAGGTTAGATGGCATCTGAGACTCAGTACAATAGAGAATAGAAATGCATGTCACATCACCTCGAATTCTGAAACCTTGCACTTTTTCAGTGCAGTGAGAAGGAGTCTGAATGAATTGGTAGTCGAACATGTGTCCTGCATTCAATATCAATGGGCTTACGGAAACAGCAGAAGATGGTACATCCCATAAAGTGCAAGTGGACCGGCCCACTACAACCATGACTGCAACTCCATTCACACTCCCAAGAAATGCATGCAGTGAGAAGGAAAGGGTAATTGTAAATCTGGTAATTTATGGGGGATGCAGTGGTTAATGCTCCCTATATTTGACATTTATCGCCTATCCATCTACTGCTGCACAATTATCTAACTATAAATTACATTTTTGTAAATTAGTTTTTTCTTACTTTTTTTTAGTGGAAAGTTAGTTACATTTATCATCTTATACATTTTGTATCAACTTAAACTAAAGTATACTCAATAGGCACTCTTTTCACTTAAAGGCGGATATAAAGGAGTACACTATAGAGGTCATATTGCAGCAGTAACCTCCCCCAAATCCTCCTCCCATCACACTGTACAATAAACCCACTGCATTGGATTGCAATATAGTGTTTTGCAACTTTTAGACACACTATAGTATATATCAGATTAAATTGTAGCATTTATTATACGTACGTCTGTGCAACTTTTCCCTAATTATCAGCAATAGCATTTGCTGTCCGGATATGCAGTGTAGCACCCATTACCTTTTTATAGGGCTTTTTCCTTTTTTTTTTATTTTACAGGTTCCATAAAAAATAAAATGGGGCATTGTTCTTATATTTTGTTATAAAAATATTCTACCCGAATGTCTACATAATAAAACCCGTAAAAGGTCTATGTGGCACCGCACAGGGTTTACGACCTTGTTAAGTGCACGAAGCACTGCATATATGAGAATATGGCAGGAAGAAATCACGCACCATGTAGATAAGCACATGCATCATGAAGGTAGAAGATTGCATAGCGTATCACACTGATAGCTCTTCGTCAGTGAATGTACTCTTTACTATAGGCGCTACATCCCTATAGACTCCATGGATCTTCATCGTTAATGTGTGCTACTGTATAGGCTCTTTTGCTCTTCTTTCCTAGGTCAGATCTGACAACTGGCGTCACTAACTCACGTTGCGGAAATGTCCTAACGTGGGTTAAAGTTCCCTTCTGCTGTCTTTGCTCCAAGCGCTTGTAATTATGACCCCTATTCCAATTCACAAGGTTGTAAGGTCACACATAGACGTGTTTGGTATTGATGAATAGCAATTATACAATGCCTATCTTCATACCTGATACTTTTTCACTTTCATACTATTTTCACTTCATTCGGCAGGTTGCTTCCTGCACATTTCAGGGGATTGTGCCTGTTCTAAAACATTTGTATCTACTTTCCCTTTTATTTCCATAGACTGTTCTGTATCCATGTAACTTTATGATCAAACTGAATTTTTTACCCAACGGTAATTGTTAACAAGGTGTTAGCTAACCAGGAAGAAAAATGGGGTCAGCTTACCGGTGCTAGATGACTTCTTCATGGTACCCCAAGGCTTCTCCTGAAGCTCGCCTAGTTCAGATCCTCAGGGAATTCTGACCTCCCAGGAGAGACAACTGCAGAATGGGGAAGGCAGTCACACACTTCCACAGATACACAATCAGTACACTCCCATTTGTTCTGAGGAACACACCTTTAGTGAACTTGTGCACAGTTATGGAATGCACCAACGCACTCAGAGACAGAGGGTACTGCTGGCACCTCAAAGCTGACATCACGCGTTAACCCTTTCCTGCGCTATACACGTTTACAAAGTGTTAACCCATGAAAGCTTGGGAATCTGAGCCAGATTTAGGATTGAGAAACAATGAGCCCTATGTTCGTATGTTCGTAGAGTGTTTGTTTTGCTAGTGCAGTTGAAGTTCATTGTCACAGAGGGTCAATTCCTATCCATTTCCTCTAAAAAGTCACATAACGTGCAATTAGTTCATGGTGATGCAGCAGATTCAAGGTCAAGGACAGTGCTGTGACATTCAGGAAATATATGGGGGCTACAAGACTGTATTTACATGTAGCGTACATGCTGCATTTTTATGCTATTTTTATCATGCATGTGTCAGCACAAAAATACGCAATTGCAATCTGCTCTATGTATTGCGTTTTTGCTGTGTTTTTTTGGATGTGTTTTCCCTATATTTGATGCAAACTTTTAAGCAAAATTTTAAGTGTTTTTTTTAGTACTAAAAAAGCTTTATTTCTGCACTTAAAAACATAATTGTGTTTCTTACATTTTTTCAGGCTCCTCATATAATCTCATAGAAAAAAATCTTACCAAAAATGCAAAATTCAACAGCTACTTTAAAGAAGCACTCATCCTCCCATCAAAATGTTTATCCTATTAATATATTGCAATCATATTATATAGCACTGTGTGCTTACAATCGCTCATTTTGCCCTTCTAATCATTTAATTCTTCTGTTTTCCATTAGGTCTATGACATAACGTAATTAAAAACTGACTAACTGAATCCTTCTAAGCTCTATGTAGAAACAGGAGGTCAATTTTCCCTGTATGAGTCACTACAAAAGTCCCTGCCATGGAGGGAGGAGCTGAACAGTTAGGTCAGGACTCAGGAATTGAAGAGGGGAATGACAAATGCAGGGGCTTGACACTTCCTGTTTCTACATAGCGCAGAGAAAAGAGAAGAATTAGCTGGGTAGAAAAGCAAAGTGAGCAATTGTAAGCACACAGTGCTATATAATACGATGGTTGCCATATATTAGGAGGATAAAAACGTTGATGGGAGGAGTGCTACTTTAAGCACACAGTGAGCAAGAGTTTTCATGAAATCACATCCATTTTGCTTGGACAGTTAAATGCAGCAGATTTTCTTCCCCAAAAAATTCAGTGGAAAAAATGCAGCTTTTACACTACTTGGGAACACGGCCTAGGAGAAAAATACATAACAAGTAGACAAAGATTTAAATGTTTTATTTGTTTGAAAGTGTTTTATAATGTCCACTTGTTTGTTGGCTGGGGAAAGCCAATTCTTCAGCTCTATTCACACAATACATTTCTCAGTCACTTTACCCACGCTCCATTTTCACATACCGCCTTCATTTCAAAACAAGAAAAAAGAAAATTCACAACTGCTGTCTCCTCTGAAATCAGAGACCTGATGAAATGACATTTCCTCTAAAATAAAAAATAAAATAAAAAAAATCCCCAAGAAATATAGTTCTACATATAATCTTCCTCAATTCGAGTGATTAAATATATAAATTAGGCTGAAGTCGCACATAACGTATAAAAAATTGGTCCGTTTTACACGGACGAGAATCGCAGAAATGTTCCCTGAACAGTGATCCGTATGTCATCCGTGTGCATTTCGAGGATGCGATTTTCTCGCATGTAAGCATTCGTGTGACATCCATATGGCGAGATTTTCTTGCCTTCTTGCAAAATGAACATATAATGGATCCATGGGCTCAAATATTTATGCAAACATATATACAGTGTATATATACAGTATATATCTGTATCGCATCAGGCGGGGAGTCTGTGCAGCCTAAGTGATGTCAGCGGTAGTCACTGAGGCTGCGCAGACTCCCCACCTGACCTGGTGAACTTGACAGCGTGGAAAAATGTTGAGAAACTTTCCCACGCTAATTAGTTCATGTCCGGTCAGGCAGGGAGGCTGCGCAGGCAGCTTTTCATTCATTCCAAAGTGGTTTACAGCCCGGCCGTAGCATTAGCACCGCTCCGGGTTGTAAACTATTTAACCCCTTGAGATGGATTGCAGCGTGGGACTTCACTGTACAGGTATGGGATATTGTTGCTTTTTTATTTTTAATTTTTTGACAGAAGAATGAGGGCTTCGCTTGGATTGAGAGTGTAATAAAGATATTAAACCTGTGTGTTTACTTATTATCATTAAAAGACTTTATTCTTAGTGTGTGTGTGTGTGTGTGTGTGTGTGTATTTTTAACCCTTTCATACTATTGGATTAAGAATGGATAGGTGTCTTATTGACACCTCTCCATTATTAACCAGGCTTAATGTCACCTTACAATAGTAAGGTGACATTAACCCCTTATTACCCCATATGCCACCACTACAGGGCAATGGGAAGAGAGAAGCTAAGTGTCGGAATAGGTGCATCTTACAGATGCGCCTTTTCTGGGGTGGCTGGGGGCAGATTTTTTTAGCCGGGGGCCAATAACCATGGTCCCGCTCTAGGCTATTAACCCCTTAAGCCCCGAGGGTGGTTTGCACATTAATGACCCGGCCAATTTTTTGAATTCTGACCACTGTCCCTTTATGAGGTTATAACTCTGGAACACTTTAACAGATCTTAGCGATTCTGACATTGTTTTCTCGTGACATATTGTACTTCATGATAGTAGTAAAATTTGTTTGAATAAACTTGCGTTTATTTGTGAAAAAAATGGAAATTTGGCAAAAAATTTTAAAATTTCGCAATTTTCCAACTTTTAATTTTTATGCCCTTAAATCACAGAGATATGTCATGCAAAATACTTAATAAGTAACATTTCCCACATGTCTACTTTACATCAGCACAATTTTGGAACCAACATTTTTTTTTGTTAGGGAGTTATAAGGGTTAAAAGTTGACCAGAAATTTCTCATTTTTACAACACCATTTTTTTTTAGGGACCACATCTCATTCGAAGTCATTTTGAGGGGTCTATATGATAGAAAATACCCAAGTGTGACCCCATTCTAAAAACTGCACCCCTCAAGGTGCTCAAAATCACATTCAAGAAGTTTATTAACCCTTCAGGTGTTTCACAGGAATTTTTTGAATGTTTAAATAAAAATGAACATTTAACTTTTTTTCACACAAAATTTATTTCAGCTCCAATTTGTTTTATTTTACCAAGGGTAACAGGAGAAAATGGACCCCAAAGTTGTTGTACAATTTGTCCTGAGTATGCTGATACCCGATATGTGGGGGTAAACCACTGTTTGGGCGCATGGCAGAGCTCGGAAGGAAAGGAGCACCATTTTACTTTTCAAAGCAAAATTGACTAGAATTGAGATGGGACGCCATGTTGCGTTTAGAGAGCCCCTGATGTGCCTAAACATTGAAACCCCCCACAAGTGACACCATTTTGGAAAGTAGACCCCCTAAGGAACTTATCTAGATGTGTGGTGAGCACTTTGACCCACCAAGTGCTTCACAGAAGTATATAATGCAGAGCCGTAAAAATAAAAAATCATATTTTTTCACAAAAATTATCTTTTTGCCCCCAATTTTTTATTTTCCTAAGGGTAAGAGAAGAAATTGGACCCAAAAATTGTTGTGCAATTTGTCCTGAGTACGCTGATACCCCATATGTGGGTGTAAAGCACTGTTTGGGCGCATGGCAGAGCTCGGAAGGGAAGGAGCGCCATTTGACTTTTCAATGCAAAATTGACTGGAATTGAGATGGGATGCCATGTTGCATTTGGAGAGCCCCTGATGTGCGTAAACATTGAAACCCCCCACAAGTGACACCATTTTGGAAAGTAGACCCCTTAAGGAACTTATCTAGATGTGTGGTGAGCACTTTGACCCAACAAGTGCTTCACAGAAGTTTATAATGCAGAGCCGTAAAAATAAAAAAATCATATTTTTTCACAAAAATGATTTTTCCGCCCCCAATTTTTTATTTTCCCAAGGGTAAGAGAAGAAATTAGACCACAAAAGTTGTTGTGCAATTTGTCGTCAGTACGATGATACCCCATATGTAGGGGTAAACCACTGTTTGGGCACATAGCAGAGCTTGGAAGGGAAGGAGCGCCATTTTACTTTTCAATGCAAAATTGACTGGAATTAAGATCGGACAAAAATGATCTTTTTGCCCCCAATTTTTTATTTTCCCAAGGGTAAGAGAAGAAATTGGACCCCAAAAGTAGTTGTGCAATTTGTCCTGTGTACGCTGATACCCCATATGTGGGGGTAAACGACTGTTTGGGCGCATGGCAGAGCTCGGATGGGAAGGAGCGCCGTTTGACTTTTCAATGCAAAATTGACTGGAATTGAGATGGGACACCATGTCGCGTTTGGAGAGCCCCTGATGTGCCTAAACATTAAAACCCCCCATAAGTGACACCATTTTGGTAGACCCCCCAAGGAACTTATCTAGATGTGTTTTGAGAGCTTTGAACCCCCAAATGTTTCACTACAGTTTATAACGCAGAGCCGTGAAAATATATATTTTTTTTTCACAAAAATGATTTTTTAGCCCCTAGTTTTGTATTTTCACAAATGTAACAGGATAAATTGGACCCCAATAGTTGTTGTCCAATTTGTCCTGAGTACGCTGATACCCCATATGTGGGGGGGAACCACTGTTTGGGTGCATTGGCAGAGCTCGGAAGGGAAGGAGTGCCATTTGGAATGCAGACTTAGATGGATTGGTCTGCAGGCGTCACGTTACATTTGCAGAGCCCCTGATGTACCCAAACAGTAGAAACCCCCAACAAGTGACCCCATATTGGAAACTAGACCTCCCATGGAACTTATCTAGATGTGTTGTGAGAACTTTGAACCCCCAAGTGTTTCACTACAGTTTATAACGCAGAGCCGTGAAAATAAAAAATATTTTTTTTCCACAAAAATTATTTTTTAGCCCCCAGTTTTGTATTTTCCCAAGGGTAACAGGAGAAATTGGACCCCAAAAGTTGTTGTCCAATTTGTCCTGAGTAGGCTAATACCCCGTATGTGGGGGGGAACCACTGTTTGGGCGCATGGCAGAGCTCGGAACGGAAGGAGCTTCATTTGGAATGCAGATTTAGATGGATTGGTCTGCAGGCATCACGTTGCATTTGCAGAGCCCCTGATGTACCCAAACAGTACAAACCCCCCACAAGTGACCCCATATTGGAAACTAGACCTCCCAATGAACTTATATAGATGTGTTGTGAGAACTTTGAACCCCCAAGTGTTTCACTACAGTTTATAACGCAGAGCCGTGAAAATAAAAAATCCTTTTTTTCCCACAAAAATGATTTTTAGCCCCCCAAATTCTTATTTTCCCAAGGATAACAAGAGAACTTGGACCCCAAAAGTTGTTGTCCAATTTGTCCAGAGTACGCTGATACCCAATATGTTGGGGTAAACCCCTGTTTGGGCGCACGGGAGAGCTCGGAAGGAAGGAGCACTGTTTTACTTTTTCAACGCAGAATTGGCTGGAATTGAGATCGGACGCCATGTCGCTTTTGGAGAGCCCCTGATGTGCCTGAACAGTGGAAACTCCCCAATTCTACCTGAAACCCTAATCCAAACACACCCTTAACCCTAATCTCAACGGTAACCCTAACCACACCCCTAACCCTGACACACCCCTAACTCTAATCCCAACCCTAATCCCAACCGTAAATGTAATCCAAACCCTAACCCTAACTTTAGCCCCAACCCTAACCCTAACTTTAGCCCCAACCCTAACCCTAGCCCTAACCCTAGCCCTAACCCTAGCCCTAACCCTAACCCTAGCCCTAACCCTAACCCTAGCCCTAACCCTAACCCTAACCCTAGCCCTAACCCTAATGGGAAAATGGAAATAAATACATTTTTTTAAATTTATTATTTTTCCCTAACTAAGGGGGTGATGAAGGGGGGTTTGATTTACTTTTATAGCATTTTTTATAGTGGATTTTATGATTGGCAGCTGTCACACACTAAAAGACGCTTTTTATAGCAAAAAAGTTTTTGCGTCTCCACATTTTGAGACCTATAATTTTTCCATATTTTGGTCCACAGAGTCATGTGAAGTCTTGTTTTTTGTGGGACGAGTTGACATTTTTATTGGTAACATTTTTTGACATGTGACAGTTTATTCCGATTTTTGTGAAGCAGAATGACCAAAAACCAGCTATTCATGAATTTCTTTTGGGGGAAGCGTTTGTACCGTTCCACGTTTGGTAAAATTGATAAAGCAGTTTTATTCTTCGGGTCAGTACGATTACAGCGATATCTCATTTATATCATTTTTTTATGTTTTGGCGCTTTTATACGATAAAAGCTATTTTATAGAAAAAATAATTATTTTGGCATCGCTTTATTCTGAGGACTATAACTTTTTTATTTTTTTGCTTATGATGCTGTATGGTGGCTCATTTTTTTTTGGGACAAGATGACGTTTTCAGTGGTACCATGGTTATTTATATCCGTCGTTTTGATCGCGTGTTATTCCACTTTTTGTTCGGCGGTATGATGGTAAAGCGTTGTTTTTTGCCTCGTTTTTTTTTTTTTTCTTACGATGTTCACTGGAACGGTTTACTAGTGGGACAGTTTTATAGGTTGGGTCGTTACGGACGCTGCGATACTAAACATGTGTACTTTTATTGTTTTTTTTTTAATTTAGATAAAGAAATGTATTTATGGGAATAATATATATTTTTTTCTTTATTTAGGAATTTTATTTTATTTATTTTTTTACACATGTGGAATTTTTTTTAAACTTTTTTACTTTGTCCCAGGGGGGGACATCACAGATCGCTGATCTGACAGTTTGCACAGCACTCTGTCAGATCAGCGATTTGACTTACAGCGCTGCAGGCTTACCAACGCCTGCTCTGGACCCGGAAGTAGTCCCTGCAGGACCCGGATGCAGCCCCGCGGCCATTTTGGATCCGGGGCCTGCAGGGATAGGAGGTAAGAGACGCTTGGAGCAATGCGATCACATCGCGATCACATCGCATTGCTCCGAGGGTCTCAGGGAAGCCCGCAGGGAGGCCCCTCCCTGCGTGATGCTTCCCTATACCGCCGGAACACTGCGATCATGTTTGATCGCAGTGTGCCGGGGGTTAATGTTCCGGGGGCGGTCCGTGACCGCTCCTGGCACATAGTGCCGGATGTCAGCTGTGATAGTAAGCTGACACCCGGCTGCGATCGGCCGCGCTTCCCCCGTGAGCGCGGCCAATCGCATATGACGTACTATCCCATCGGTGGGAATTAAGGCCCACCCCACCTCGACGGGATAGTACATCATATGGGATTAAGGGGTTAATATCTGCCATCAGTCACTGGCTTTCCCACCTTGGGTTTTTTCCATGAATTAATCCTTTAATTTAACACCTACACACTACTAATTTTACACACACATACTACTAATATTATTAGGGAGGGATATATAAAAATATAACAGATATGCAGTGGTTTACTGTATGTAAACCATGTGTCATATCCTGTTGGGTTCTGCAATGATTTTACAGAAACTGACAATTGAATTATCGGCTATTCTGCTATCTAACTCTCTATGAAATATAAAGATATATGTATATATATGTGTGTGCAGACATTTAATTTATCTATTCTATTCTAACCTGTCAGTGTGATTTTACTGTACACTGCACTGAATTGCCGGCTTTTCTATAGGACACCATTGCGTATTTCTCACAAGTCACACTGATGGTCCTTGAGTTGTGCAAGTTTTTCTCGCCCCATAGGCTTTCATTGGCGAGTTTCGGCCAATATACTGTGCAAATTGCAGCATGCTGCGATTTCCCTCTCATGTATAATATGGCTGAGAAAACAACGGATGATGGGAGCTGCCCCTTAGATTAACATTGGTCCGAGTGCTATGCGATTTTTTTTATCGCATAGCACTCGTCCATGTTACACTCCGGCCTTAGCCTTCTAAGGGCTCATTCAAACTTCAGAGTTTTTTGCATATGAGAAATCGAAAATCAGACTGATTATTCTCATCAGACTCAGATCAGAGTTTGATCAGGGCATGGTAAAAGCATCATGAGATATTCTTGTATGTGGAGAAATTTAAAAAAAAGTCTCCAACTTATCCATTTTGACAGTCCGTGAAAATTGAAACCATTGACTTGCACTGCCGATTTTGATCTGACATTCGGATCAAAATCGGACATTTTTCCATGATTTTACTTGGACCTCTCGGTCTGAGGAAAGAATCCGACACATGAATGGACCCATGGACAGCGCTCCTATGCAAGAATCAGACATCTGAATGAGTGATATTTGATAGGGCGTATAGGTCAGACTGAGATCGGACTGCGGTGCATAGACTGGCTGGCAGCTCTCCTGACTTGAGTGTAACAGCTTCATCTATTTCTATGCTGCTGGGGTCGGGAGAGCCGCCAGCCATTCCATGCATTGCAGTCCAATCTCAATCCAATTTATACGGCTGTCTGCTCCCTTATCATAAAAGCAGGGGATAGGTTGACCACCATTATGGCTTCAAAATCCAGCAGCCATTGGTCAATGCATGTGGAAATAGCTTTGGTTGCGTGCAGCTGCCGTGATGCGTGTCCGTACTCTGTGTCACCCAGCTTTCTCAGACTTCTGAATGTTAATCTGCTTAGATACAGATTAATACATCTTCCTTTCTAAAATTACTGCACAAGTAAATGTAAAAGCCCCAACAATACGCAAAGTGATCCTGGTGAACGACTGTGGCACTAGCAGCGCGGGAATGGTGTGCAATTTGAATAGCAAATATGTTACATTTTGTCATTTGGGGGACACTAGTCATTGCTCTTTAAATCCTTTTATTTCATAATGAACTTTGTATTACTACATTTCATGGATAAACCCTTAGATGTCATATGATTGATGGTCCATAGAAAATTCACTTTTCCCTATATAAAATTTCCTTCTCGTTTCTTGATGAAAGCGGCCCATTATGAGTCCTTATGCGATCATACATAGTGGAAGCAGCTGTATAGCCCAAGCTGCATCTGCTGGTCTGTGCATTAGAACATTTTCAATACTGTAGTTATTTCTGACTGCAGGACGGCTCATTACACCCCCATGTTACTAGCAATGGTACAGCTTGCTGGGATAGTCCAGGCTAGGTAATCTCTATCAGTACAAAGTGCTGCTCTCTGTCAAAAAAGGAACTTTTTTTTCTTTCCAGACAGTTGTGAGGGTAAACATATCCAATTTCAGCAGAGTAAAGGGGAGGGTTGACGTCAACTAAACATGCACATTCAGGACCGCCAGTCATTTAAGATGAAGAGAAATCCCTCGCTATTAACGCTGCAGACACATAACATCAATACGTTTCCTTTATTCTGACAGGGGATATAGCAAAGAATGTTCTACTAGAAATCCTTAACCCACCTGGTTTACTGTGATTCATTACTAAAGAGGAGATTCTGCATTTCATACATAAGACAGACTGAAGGGAACCTGCAAAGCTTCCAATTGTAATTATCCATTGAGGGATCCATAACACTCAATAAATTCATATTTGTTGGTAAAGTTTTCTAGGCTGTGCTTTAGATATGCCTTAGTACTTTCTTAGTGTAAGAGGCTGCAACCAGTGTATAAAGATGGTGGAATTACACGCAGATGAAGATCTATCTATCACATTATCTACCACATATTATTATTTATTTACATAGCACCATTGATTCCATGGTGCTGTACATGAGAAGGGGTTACATACAAATTACAGATATCACTTACAGTAAGCAAACTAACAATTACAGACTGATACAGAGGGGTGACAACCCTGCCCTTGCGGGCTTACATTCTACAGGATGGTGGGGATGGAGACAATCGGTTGAGGGTTGTAGGAGCACCGGTGTTGGTGAGGCGGTAGCTTCAGTAGTGGTGAGGAGGCAGCGGGGTCAGTGCAGGCTGTAGGCTTTCCTGAAGAGGTGGGTTTTCAGGTTCCGTCTGAAAAATCCTAATGTGGTTGATAGTCGGATGTGTTGGGGCAAAGAATTCCAGAGGATGGGGGATATTCTGGAGACGTCTTGGAGGAGGTTGGGTGAGGAGCGGATAAGTGTGGAGGAGAGAAGGAGGTCTTGGGAGGACCGGAGATTACGTGAGGGAAGATATCGGGAGATTAGTTCAGAGATATATGGAGGAGACAGGTTATGGATGGCTTTGTAGGTCAGTATTAGTAATTTGAACTGGATACTCTGAGGGAATGGGAACCAGTGAAGAGATTTGCAGAGAGGGGAAGTGGAGGAGTAGTGAGGAGAGAGATTAATTAGTCGGGCAGCAGAGTTAAGGATGGACTGGAGAGATGCAAGGGTGTTAGCAGGGAGGCCACAGAAAAGGATGTTGCAGTAGTCAAGGCAGGAGATGATGAGGGCATGCACAAGCATTTTAGTAGATTGACGGTTGAGGAAAGGACAGATTCTGGAGATATTTTTGAGCTGGAGGCGACAGGAGGTGGAAAGAGCTTGGATGTGCGGTTTGAAGGACAAGGCAGAGTCAAGGGTTACTCCGAGGTAGCGGACTTCCGGAACGGGGGAAAGCGTGATGTCGTTAATTGCGATAGATAGGTCAGGTATGGAAGATCTATGAGATGGGGGAAAGTGTTATGGTCTGGTGATGTAGGAGCGACATGCGACTAGCTCTGAGCAGGTGGTAACTATACAGACAGCAGTTACTGATCTTAACACAGACACTAGCAGTAGCCGTGGGATGTTCCTGTCACTCCCTGGACACCTCGTCACAGCCGGAGAACTAGCTACCCCTAAAGGTAGAAACAGGAAAGCTATCTTGCCTCAGAGAAAATCCCCAAAGGATAGGACAGCCCCCCACAAATAATGACTGTGAGAGGAGAAGGAAATGACATACGTAGTATGAAACAAGATTTAGCAAAGGAGGCCACTTCTAGCTAGATAGAATTAGTACAGAACAGAACACTGTGCGGTCAGTAATAAAAACTAGAAAAAGTCCACCGCAGAGAAATGCAAAAATCTCCACACCTGACTAAAGGTGTGGAGGGCAAACTCTGCTGCCCAGAGCTTCCAGCTTAGCTGAATAGGTTCATACTGATAAGCTGGACAAATGAGCAAAACATAGAAAGTGCTGAACAACAAAGTCCACAACAAGTGAACTGCAAAAGAACAAGCAAGGACTTAGCTTTGCTGAACTGGTCAGAGTGTCAGGGAAATCCAAAGAGCCGTGACTCCAGGCTGGAACAATTGACAACTGGCATTGAATGAGGGAACAGGCAGACTAATATAGCCGAGCCAGAAAGACGATCAGTGAAAACAGCTGCTGATAATAATAATAATAATAATAATCTTTATTTATATAGCGCCAACATATTCCGCAGCGCTTTACAGTTTAACAGTTTCAAACACAACAGTCATAGGTAACAATGTTAACAATACAGCAATAAAGCAAAATAAGACGACCCTGCTCGTGAGAGCTTACAATCTACAATGAGGTGGGGAGATACAAAGTACAGGTGTGTATTTACAATGATGTATTTACAATGATGGTCCAGCCATCTTCAGGGGGTGGGGGGTAGGTGAGATAGTGAATGGGCTACACACACACACAAACATAAAATGACTGATTAGGGAACGCGATAGGCCGCTCTGAACAAATGAGTTTTGAGTGAGCGCCTAAAGCTATGCAAGTTGTGGATGGTCCTAATATCTTGGGGTAGAGCATTCCAGAGGATTGGCGCAGCACGGGAGAAGTCTTGGAGTCGGGAGTGGGAGGTACGGATTAGTGCAGAGGTTAGTCGAAAGTCGTTTGCAGAGCGCAGAGGTCGGTTAGGCCGATAGACAGAAATGAGGGAGGAGATGTAAGGGGGTGCCGCACTGTGGAGAGCTTTGTGGGTGAGAACAAGTACTTTGAATTGTATCCTGTAATGAATGGGCAGCCAGTGTAATGACTGGCGAAGAGCGGACACGTCCGAGTAACGATTAGCCAGATGGACGACCCTGGCTGCTGCATTAAGGATAGACTGGAGAGGGGAAAGTCGCGTGAGGGGGAGGCCAATTAAAAGAGAGTTACAGTAGTCCAGACGGGAGTGGATTAGGGCGACAGTGAGAGTTTTTGTTGTCTCCATGGTGAGAAAAGGGCGGATTCTAGAGATGTTCTTTAGGTGTAAGCGGCACGAGCGGGCAAGAGATTGTATGTGGGAGGTGAAGGAGAGATCGGAGTCAAACATGACACCCAGACAGCGTGCCTGCTGCCGGGGTGTTATTATGGTGCCACCCACGGAGAGGGAAATGTCAGATTTAGGGAGGTTAGTAAAAGGCGGGAGCAGAAGAAGTTCAGTTTTGGAGAGGTTGAGCTTCAGATAGAGAGCGGACATGATGTTAGAGACTGCAGACAGACAGTCAGTGGCGTTCTGTAGTACAGCGGGGGTAAGGTCAGGGGCTGATGTGTATAGTTGTGTGTCATCAGCATAAAGATGGTACTGAAAGCCAAATCTGCTGATGGTCTGTCCAATTGGGGCCGTGTAGAGGGAGAAGAGAAGGGAGCCAAGGACTGAGCCCTGAGGTACCCCGACAGTGAGAGGAAGAGGAGATGAAGTGGAGCCGGAGAACAGAACACTGAAGGAGCGTTCAGAAAGATAGGAAGAGAACCAGGAGAGAGCAGTGTTCTTAATGCCTAGTGACTGGAGCCTAGAGAGTAGGAGAGGTGTTATGGTTCTCAATGGCAAGAGAACATAGCCCAGCAAACATACGAACTAGCTCTTGGAAGGATGGAAACTAAACTGACCATGAACTAAACCTGCCGCACAACTAACAGTAGCCGGGTAGCGTAGCCTGCGTTTTATCCCTAGACGCCCAGCGCCGGCCGGAGGACTAACTAATCCTGGCAGAGGAAAATATAGTCCTGGCTCACCTCTAGAGAAATTTCCCCGAAAGGCAGACAGAGGCCCCCACAAATATTGGCGGTGATTTTAGATGAAATGACAAACGTAGTATGAAAATAGGTTTAGCAAAATTGAGGTCCGCTTACTAGATAGCAGGAAGACAGAAAGGGCACTTTCATGGTCAGCTGAAAACCCTATCAAAATACCATCCTGAAATTACTTTAAGACTCTAGTATTAACTCATAACATCAGAGTGGCAATTTCAGATCACAAGAGCTTTCCAGACACAGAAACGAAACTACAGCTGTGAACTGGAACAAAATGCAAAAACAAACAAGGACTAAGTCCAACTTAGCTGGGAGATGTCTAGCAGCAGGAACATGCACAGAAAGGCTTCTGATTACAATGTTGACCGGCATGGAAGTGACAGAGGAGCAAGGCTAAATAGCGACTCCCACATCCTGATGGAAACAGGTGAACAGAGAGGATGATGCACACCAGTTCAATTCCACCAGTGGCCACCGGGGGAGCCCAAAATCCAATTTCACAACAGTACCCCCCCCTCAAGGAGGGGGCACCGAACCCTCACCAGAACCACCAGGGCGATCAGGATGAGCCCTATGAAAGGCACGGACCAAATCGGAGGCATGAACATCAGAGGCAGTCACCCAAGAATTATCCTCCTGACCGTATCCCTTCCATTTGACCAGATACTGGAGTTTCCGTCTGGAAACACGGGAGTCCAAGATTTTTTCCACAACGTACTCCAACTCGCCCTCAACCAACACCGGAGCAGGAGGCTCAACGGAAGGCACAACCGGTACCTCATACCTGCGCAATAATGACCGATGAAAAACATTATGAATAGAAAAAGATGCAGGGAGGTCCAAACGGAAGGACACAGGGTTAAGAATCTCCAATATCTTGTACGGGCCGATGAACCGAGGCTTAAACTTGGGAGAAGAAACCCTCATAGGGACAAAACGAGAAGACAACCACACCAAGTCCCCAACACAAAGCCGAGGACCAACCCGACGCCGGCGGTTGGCAAAAAGCTGAGTCTTCTCCTGGGACAACTTCAAATTGTCCACTACCTGCCCCCAAATCTGATGCAACCTCTCCACCACAGCATCCACTCCAGGACAATCCGAAGATTCCACCTGACCAGAAGAAAATCGAGGATGAAACCCCGAATTACAGAAAAAGGGAGACACCAAGGTGGCAGAACTGGCCCGATTATTGAGGGCAAACTCCGCTAAAGGCAAAAAAGCAACCCAATCATCCTGATCTGCAGACACAAAACACCTCAAATATGTCTCCAAGGTCTGATTCGTCCGCTCGGTCTGGCCATTAGTCTGAGGATGGAAAGCAGACGAGAAAGACAAATCTATGCCCATCCTAGCACAGAATGCTCGCCAAAATCTAGACACGAATTGGGTACCTCTGTCAGAAACGATATTCTCCGGAATACCATGCAAACGGACCACATTTTGAAAAAACAGAGGAACCAACTCGGAAGAAGAAGGCAACTTAGGCAGGGGAACCAAATGGACCATCTTAGAGAAACGATCACACACCACCCAGATGACAGACATCTTCTGAGAAACAGGAAGATCCGAAATAAAATCCATCGAGATGTGCGTCCAGGGCCTCTTCGGGATAGGCAAGGGCAACAACAATCCACTAGCCCGAGAACAACAAGGCTTGGCCCGAGCACAAACGTCACAAGACTGCACGAAGCCTCGCACATCTCGAGACAGGGAAGGCCACCAGAAGGACCTTGCCACCAAATCCCTGGTACCAAAGATTCCAGGATGACCTGCCAACGCAGAAGAATGAACCTCAGAAATGACTTTACTGGTCCAATCATCAGGAACAAACAGTCTACCAGGTGGGCAACGATCAGGTCTATCCGCCTGAAACTCCTGCAAGGCCCGCCGCAGGTCTGGAGAAACGGCAGACAATATCACTCCATCCTTAAGGATACCTGTAGGTTCAGAATTACCAGGGGAGTCAGGCTCAAAACTCCTAGAAAGGGCATCCGCCTTAACATTCTTAGAACCCGGCAGGTAGGACACCACAAAATTAAACCGAGAGAAAAACAACGACCAGCGCGCCTGTCTAGGATTCAGGCGTCTGGCGGACTCAAGATAAATTAGATTTTTGTGGTCAGTCAATACCACCACCTGATGTCTAGCCCCCTCAAGCCAATGACGCCACTCCTCAAAAGCCCACTTCATGGCCAAAAGCTCCCGATTCCCAACATCATAATTCCGCTCGGCGGGCGAAAATTTACGCGAGAAAAAAGCACAAGGTCTCACCACAGAGCAACCGGAACCTCTCTGCGACAAAACCGCCCCAGCTCCGATCTCAGAAGCGTCGACCTCAACCTGAAAAGGAAGAGCAACATCAGGCTGACGCAACACAGGGGCGGAAGAAAAGCGGCGCTTAAGCTCCCGAAAGGCCTCCACAGCAGCAGGGGACCAATCAGCAACATCAGCACCCTTCTTAGTCAAATCAGTCAATGGTTTAACAACATCAGAAAAACCAGCAATAAATCGACGATAAAAGTTAGCAAAGCCCAAAAATTTCTGAAGACTCTTAAGAGAAGAGGGTTGCGTCCAATCACAAATAGCCTGAACCTTGACAGGATCCATCTCGATGGAAGAGGGGGAAAAAATATATCCCAAAAAGGAAATCTTTTGAACCCCAAAAACGCACTTAGAACCCTTCACACACAAGGAATTAGACCGCAAAACCTGAAAAACCCTCCTGACCTGCTGGACATGAGAGTCCCAGTCATCCGAAAAAATCAAAATATCATCCAGATACACAATCATAAATTTATCCAAATAATCACGGAAAATGTCATGCATAAAGGACTGAAAGACTGAAGGGGCATTTGAAAGACCAAAAGGCATCACCAAATACTCAAAGTGGCCCTCGGGCGTATTAAATGCGGTTTTCCACTCATCCCCCTGCTTAATTCGCACCAAATTATACGCCCCACGAAGATCTATCTTAGAGAACCACTTGGCCCCCTTTATGCGAGCAAACAAATCAGTCAGCAGTGGCAACGGATATTGATATTTAACCGTGATTTTATTCAAAAGCCGATAATCAATGCACGGCCTCAAAGAGCCATCTTTCTTAGCCACAAAGAAAAAACCGGCTCCTAAGGGAGATGACGAAGGACGAATATGTCCCTTTTCCAAGGACTCCTTTATATATTCTCGCATAGCAGCATGTTCAGGCACAGACAGATTAAATAAACGACCCTTAGGGTATTTACTACCCGGAATCAAATCTATGGCACAATCGCACTCCCGGTGCGGAGGTAATGAACCAAGCTTAGGTTCTTCAAAAACGTCACGATATTCAGTCAAGAATTCAGGAATCTCAGAGGGAATAGATGATGAAATGGAAACCACAGGTACGTCCCCATGCGTCCCCTTACATCCCCAGCTTAACACAGACATAGCTTTCCAGTCAAGGACTGGGTTATGAAATTGCAGCCATGGCAATCCAAGCACCAACACATCATGTAGGTTATACAGCACAAGAAAGCGAATAATCTCCTGGTGATCCGGATTAATCCGCATAGTTACTTGTGTCCAGTATTGTGGTTTATTGCTAGCCAATGGGGTGGAGTCAATCCCCTTCAGGGGTATAGGAGTTTCAAGAGGCTCCAAATCATACCCACAGCGTTTGGCAAAGGACCAATCCATAAGACTCAAAGCGGCGCCAGAGTCGACATAGGCATCCGCGGTAATAGATGATAAAGAACAAATCAGGGTCACAGATAGAATAAACTTAGACTGTAAAGTGCCAATTGAAACAGACTTATCAAGCTTCTTAGTTCGCTTAGAGCATGCTGATATAACATGAGTTGAATCACCGCAATAGAAGCACAACCCATTTTTTCGTCTAAAATTCTGCCGTTCACTTCTGGACAGAATTCTATCACATTGCATATTCTCTGGCATCTTCTCAGTAGACACCGCCAAATGGTGCACAGGTTTGCGCTCCCGCAGACGCCTATCGATCTGGATAGCCATTGTTATGGACTCATTCAGACCCGCAGGCACAGGGAACCCCACCATAACATCCTTAATGGCATCAGAGAGACCCTCTCTGAAATTCGCCGCCAGGGCGCACTCATTCCACTGAGTAAGCACAGCCCATTTACGGAATTTCTGGCAGTATATTTCAGCTTCGTCTTGCCCCTGAGATAGGGACATCAAGGCCTTTTCCGCCTGAAGTTCTAACTGAGGTTCCTCATAAAGCAACCCCAAGGCCAGAAAAAACGCATCCACATTGAGCAACGCAGGATCCCCTGGAGCCAATGCAAAAGCCCAATCCTGAGGGTCGCCCCGGAGCAAAGAAATCACAATCCTGACCTGCTGAGCAGGATCTCCAGCAGAGCGAGATTTCAGGGACAAAAACAACTTGCAATTATTTTTGAAATTTTGAAAGCAAGATCTATTCCCCGAGAAAAATTCAGGCAAAGGAATTCTAGGTTCAGATATAGGAACATGAACAACAAAATCTTGTAAGTTTTGAACTTTCGTGGTGAGATTATTCAAACCTGCAGCTAAACTCTGAATATCCATTTTAAACAGGTGAACACAGAGCCATTCCAGGATTAGAAGGACAGAGAGAGAGAAAGGCTGCAATATAGGCAGACTTGCAAGAGATTCAATTACAAGCACACTCAGAACTGAGAAAAAAAAAAAATAAAATCTTCAGCAGACTTCTCTTTTCTCTCCTTTCTCTGTCAATTAATTTAACCCTTTAGGCCGGTCAAACTGTTATGGTTCTCAATGGCAAGAGAACATAGCCCAGCAAACATACGAACTAGCTCTTGGAAGGATGGAAACTAAACTGACCATGAACTAAACCTGCCGCACAACTAACAGTAGCCGGGTAGCGTAGCCTGCGTTTTATCCCTAGACGCCCAGCGCCGGCCGGAGGACTAACTAATCCTGGCAGAGGAAAATATAGTCCTGGCTCACCTCTAGAGAAATTTCCCCGAAAGGCAGACAGAGGCCCCCACAAATATTGGCGGTGATTTTAGATGAAATGACAAACGTAGTATGAAAATAGGTTTAGCAAAATTGAGGTCCGCTTACTAGATAGCAGGAAGACAGAAAGGGCACTTTCATGGTCAGCTGAAAACCCTATCAAAATACCATCCTGAAATTACTTTAAGACTCTAGTATTAACTCATAACATCAGAGTGGCAATTTCAGATCACAAGAGCTTTCCAGACACAGAAACGAAACTACAGCTGTGAACTGGAACAAAATGCAAAAACAAACAAGGACTAAGTCCAACTTAGCTGGGAGATGTCTAGCAGCAGGAACATGCACAGAAAGGCTTCTGATTACAATGTTGACCGGCATGGAAGTGACAGAGGAGCAAGGCTAAATAGCGACTCCCACATCCTGATGGAAACAGGTGAACAGAGAGGATGATGCACACCAGTTCAATTCCACCAGTGGCCACCGGGGGAGCCCAAAATCCAATTTCACAACAGAGAGGGTGGTCAACAGTGTCGAAAGCTGCAGAAAGATCGAGGAGAATGAGCAGAGAGTGGTCACCGTTACATTTTGCTGTCAGAAGGTCATTGGTCACCTTGATGAGTGCTGATGCTAAATCCCAGAAGCAGCCATACCACTCAAAACCACAGGAGGGAGCCCAAGAACAGAATTCACAAAAATGCCACTTACAACCACCGGAGGGAGCCCAAGAGCGGAATTCACAACAGGAAAGATGATGAGTTCAGATTTGTCCACTTTGAGTTTGAGGAAGCGAGAGGAGAAGAAGGAGGATATGGCTGATAGACACTCCAGGATTCTGGACAGCAGAGAGGTGACGTCTGGGCCAGAAAGGTAGATCCTAGTGTCATTAGCTTAAAGGTGGTACTGGAATCCATGAGACTTCATGAGTTGTCCCAGGCCAAGTGTGTAGATTGAGAAGAGTAGGGGTCCTAGAACAGAGCCTTGGGGGACTCCAACAGAGAGAGGGTGGGATGAGGAGGTAGTGTGGGAGTGGGAGACGCTGAATGTGCGGTTGGAAAGGTATGAGGAGATCCAGGATAGGGCGAGGTATTTGATGCTAAAGGAGGAGAGGATCTGTAGTAGGAGGCAGTGGTCAACTGTGTCAAAAGGAGAGGACAGGTCTAGAAAGAGGATTACAGAGTATTGTCCATTAGCTTTGGCTGTAAGTAGGTCATTAGTAATTTTGGTCAGGGCTGTCTCAGTTGAGTGATGGGGGCGGAAACCAGATTGTAGATTGTCAAAGAGCAAGTTAGATGAGAGGTGGGAAGAAAGTTCAGCATGGACGTGCTGCTCCAGGAGTTTGGAAGCGAATGGGAGCAGCGATATTGGGTGATAGCTTTACATAGCTGTTGGGTCGAGGGATGACTTTTTAAGGATAGGCATGATTGTGGCATGTTTGAAAGCAGAAGGGAAGGTGCCAGAAGTTAGTGATAGGTTGAAGAGGTGGGTTAGGGATGGGATAAGTGTGGTGGTGAGGTTGGGGAGGAGGTGGGATGAGATAGAGGCAAGTGCACAGGTGATGAGGTGCGTTTTGGAGAGGAGACAATTAAGCCCCCCTTCAGTGATCTTCGAGAGGGAGGTTATGGGGTTTGGGCATTGGTCTGGTATACAAAGGGGTTGTGGTGGTTGAACAATGAAGACTTGCCTTGTTTGGTCGATCTTATTTTTGAAGTGTGTGGCAAAGTCCTCAGCAGAGATGAGGGAGGTTGGAGGGGGCAGTGGGGGGCGGAGGAGGGAGTTAAAGGTTTTGAATAACTGGGGGTCGTTGGATAGGGAGGATACGAGGGTTGTGAAGTAGGCCTGTTCAGCAGAGGTGAGAGCAGATTTAAAAGATTGTGTTGCCTGTTTGAATGCAGTGAAGTCGTCTTGCGAATGTGTTTTCTTCCAATGCCGCTCTGCAACCCTGGACAGTTGCCGGAGCTTTTTAGTGGTGTTATTGTGCCAGGGTTGTCTCTTGATACGTTGCACTCTGCCATGAACGAGAGGGGCAACCGTGTCAATAGCTGATGCAAGAGTGGCATTGTTGAATGCAGTGGCACTGTCTGTGTCATGGAGTGAGGATATGGATGCCAGTAGTAGGATAGAGTCAGAGAGCGTGTGGGAGTCTAGATGTGCAAGGTTTCTGCCGGGTGCGCATGTTGCTGGACATGGGTGACCGGTGAGGAGGACAGGGATGAGAAAGTGAGCAGATGGTGGTCGGATAGAGGGAGAGGGGAGGTGGTGATGTTAGATTGAGCAGAGACGGGTGAAGACCAGGTCTAGGGTATGTCCGTCTGTGTGGGTGGCTGCGGAGGACCACTGAGTAAGTCCAAAAGAGGAAGCAAGGGACAGAAGTTTGGAGGCTGTTAACTGAGGGGTATCAGTGGGGATGTTGAAGTCACCCATGATGATGGTGGGAATGTCAGCAGAGAGAAAATGAAGAAGCCAGGTGGAGAATTGGTCAATAAAGGCAGTGGCTGGGCCTGGAGGTTGGTATAAGACGCTCCGAATTATAAGACGCACCCCAAATTTTCAGGAGAAAAACAGGAATTTTTTTTGGTGGTTGGTGGCTGCGGTGAAGCGGGGACCCAGGGACACTGCTGGAGGAGGCAGGAGTGGGGTGATGCCGCAGACTGGGTTAAAGTGGTGTCCGGCAGTGCTGCTATTATTTGGCGCTCTGTGGGTGTCTCCGTTGCCCGGCGGTCCTGCTGGGGGTGTCCGGCACTGCTGCCTAGTGCTACAGGTGTCTGGATGGCGCTGCCCGGTGCTGCTGCGGTGGTCTCCAGTGCTGTCGGGGCTCTCTCGACATTTTGTGAAAGGCCAGAGCCCTGGCAGTCCCATGATTCCCTGTGCAGTGGACTCCGAGAAAATGGCTGCCGTGTGGGGCGGCGCATGTGCAGATGGAGATCTTGGCCCCGAGATCTCAAGAGATGAGATTTCAGCGCAGCACCAGAGTCCACCGCAGCAGCATAGGGCACGGCCGGCCATGCACCTGCAGCACCGGAGACACCAGCAGAGCACCGGGTAGAAGCGCTGGACACCCGCAGTAACACCGCTGGACACCCCCGCAGTGCCGCCAGGCACCGGAGACACCAGCAGAGCACTAGGTAGCAGGAATGGACACTGCAGCACTGCCAAACACTCCTTCATCCCAGCCTGCGGCCTGCAGCAACGGGACATTCGCATTATAAGACGCACCCCCATTTCCCCCCCAAATTTGGTGGGAAAAAAGTGCATCTTATAATCCGAAAAATACGGTATCTATCTATCTATCTATCTATCTATCTATCTATCTATCTATCTATCTATCTATCTCTCATACAGTTGAAATAAGAAGTTTACATGCAATCTATAAAAAGACACATGCATGTTTTTCTCAATATCTGACATGAAATCAGAATAAACCTTCCACAAGCTTCTCACAATAGTTGGTCAGAATTTGGGCCCATTCCTCCTGACAAAACTGGTGTAGCTGATCCAGGTTTGCAGGTTGCCTTGCTCGCACCTGCTTTTTGAGCTTTGCTTCTTTTCTCATGATGCCATCTATTTTGTGAAGTGCACCAGTTCCTCCTGCAGCAAAAGAACCCCACAACATGATACTGCCACCCCTGTGTTTCACAGTTGGGATGGTGTTCTTAGGCTTCCAAGCTTCTCCCTTTTTCCTCCAAACGTACCAATGGTCATTATGCCTAAAATGTTAAATTTTAGATTCATCATGTCATGATCTAGGCCAGGTTTCAAGTCCTGTTTTCCCTTTTTCCCAGTCTGGTCATGTCAAGCGTTAACCTTTCTCAGCCTCTGTCTGGGTTCAGGTTGGCTATTTGTCGCCGCTGCTTCCTGCAGATGATATCAGTTATAGTTTTTGCCTAGTGCTGCTATAGCTGACTCTGATTGCTCTGATTTGTCCTGCTGCGTTTGCTGTCTGAACCCGTGTCTGTTTTCCCCTATTCCGGTCTTAACTCCATGTTTCCCTTTACTGTGCTGACTCCCTGGTTTTGACTTGGCTTGTATCCTGACCTGCTTCTGTCTTATGTCTTTTGGCTTATCTGCTCTTGACCGTTAATGACTCCCTGGCTTGTCTCTGACCGTGAGTTTGCTTATTCCTTTGGTACTGCGCTACTGTCTAGGATTTGATCGGGCTTGTTTGACTATTCTGCTGCCACCTGTGGTAGCCTCACTGCTGCACTGCAGGCCAGTTCTGTTTAGGTGCAGTCCTGCTTCCACTCTACTGCCATCTAGTGAGCCTGCACCTACCTACATTGCAGCAGCGTGACACATCAGACCACAGGACGTCTCCAAAAATTAAGGTCTTTGTTCCTGTGTGCATTTGCAAACATTAATCTGGCTTCTTTTGGATTAATGACTTCTTCCTGGCAGAGTGGCCATTCAGCCTATGTTGATACAGTACTCATTTCACTGTAGATATTAACACAATCTTATCAGCTTCCGCCATCATCTTTACAAGGTCTTTTGCTTTTGTCCTTGGGTTGATGTGTACATGTCAGACCAAAGCACTTTCATCTCTGAGACACAGAAACCGTCTCCTTCCTCAGCGGTATCATGGCTGGACATTACCATCTTGTTTGTACTTGTGTATATTTGTTTTGTACAGATGAATGATGCACCTTCAGATATCTTGAAATTGTCCCCAAGGATGAGCCAGACTTGTACAAGTCCACAATTCTCTTCCTGATATCTTGGCTGATTTCTTAAAGGCCCCGTCACACATAGCGACGCTGCAGCGATACAGACAACGATGCCGATCGCTGCAGCGTCGCTGTTTAGTCGCTGTGTGGTCGCTGGAGAGCTGTCACACAGACCGCTCTCCAGCGACCAACGATGCTGAGGTCCCCGGGTAACCAGGGTAAACATCGGGTTGCTAAGCGCAGGGCCGCGCTTAGTAACCCGATGTTTACCCTGGTTACCAGTGTAAAATGTAAAATAACAAACAGTACATACTCACCTTCGCGTCCCCCGCCGTCCGCTTCCTGCACTGACTGAGCACCGGCCCTAACAGCAGAGCGGTGACGTCACCGCTGTGCTGTACTTTCACTTTACAGCCGGCAGTCAGTCAGTGCGGGAAGCGGACGGCAAGGGACCTGACGGACACCGGAATGTGAGTATGTAGTGTTTGTTTTTTTTTACATTTATGATGGTAACCAGGGTAAACATCGGGTTACTAAGCGCGGCCCTGCGCTTAGTAACCCGATGTTTACCCTGGTTACCAGTGAAGACATCGCTGAATCCGTGTCACACACACCGATTCAGCGATGTCAGCGGGACCTCAACGACCAAAAAAAGGTCCAGGCCATTCCGACACGACCAGCGATCTCACAGCAGGGGCCGGGTCGCTGGTACGTGTCACACATAGCGAGATCGCTACTGAGGTCGCTGTTGCATCACAAAACTTGTGACTCAGCAGCGATCTCGCTAGCGATCTCGCTATGTGAGACGGGGCCTTTAGACTTTCCCATGATGCTACATTAATAAGCAGCGTGTTTCAGGTGTGCATGAAAATCTCTAATTAACTCAGATATTACTAAAAAACAGAAGCTTCCAAACACATGACATCATCATGCGAGCAGTCCAGAATTGTTTAAAGGCATAGTAATGTTAGTGTATGTAAACTTTTGACTTTGCAGTAAGTAATACAAATGCATTAAAACATTCTCTCTCTCTCATTATTCTGGCATTTGGCAAATATTAATAATTATGGTAATCCTAATTGACCTAAAACAGGAAAGGTTTATTCTGATATCATGTCAGATATTGAGAAAAACATGCATATGTGTGTTTTTATATAGTGTATATAAACTTCTGGTTTCTATCTATCTATCTATCTATCTATCTATCTATCTATCTATCTATCTATCTATCTATCTATCTATCTATCTATCTAAAAAAGCAGGCAGCACTCCAAAACAAAAATGTGGAAAAAGTGGACTTTATTAGCCCGTCTGGGTTGGGCTAATGAACCAACCTTTCTCAAGCTTGAGCATATCAGTGGCCATAACCATGGAAACCTAAGCTACTGGAATGCCCTGCACATGAGGTAACAAAATGTATCCTCTGCGATCTCCTGCTGTAATGTGAGTATTATCTTTTGCTTCCTCCCCTGCCCAGGAGCTGTGGTATGTTCGGTACACGGTCAGACACAGACAATTTTTAAAATGAACTTTTGTTTGTGGGAAAACCCCTTTAAAAAGCAAATATCAACGGCAACATGGCCATAAAAAGTACGCCAATGGCAATGAAAGGAAAGCAGCAAAGGCACAACGTCAAAGACAAGAAAGGGCAAATGAGACTCTTGAAGAGCAACAGCATCACTGGGACAAAAACAATGCATATAAGCGTAGGTGTCAAGCACATGAGTCCCCTGATGCAAGTCATTATATTATCACAGGATGCCATTAGGCAACAACAGAGCCACATGCCTGCCCCCATCGTGACATTACCGCTCTCCCGATGTGATAGCATCGGGCCTCCATTTAGTTTCTAATATGAGGACAACTCTCCTTTCCAGTGTGTTGTGAAAAATAGAACCACAATATTCAGTGTAAGGCTAAGTGCACACGTTGCGGAATTGCCACGGAAATTTCCGTAGCAATTCTGCAACTCCTGCTGCGGGTATATCGCATGCGAAATTGGCATGCGTATTCCCGTTAAACACTAGTGTTTTGCAAGCGTAATTAGCTTGCAGAATGCTAGCGTTTTCCAAGCGATCTGTAGCATTGCTTGGAAAACTGATTGACAGGTTGGTCACGCTTGTCAAACATAGTGTTTGACAACTGTGACCAACTTTTTACTATTGATGCTGCCTATGTAGCATCAATAGTAAAAATATCTAAAGTTGAAAAAAATAAAAAAATAGTTATTCTCACCTTCCGACGTCACCCGATCTCCTCAGCGGTGCATGCGGCGGCTGGGATGCTGTGTGCGAAGGACCTGGGATAACGTCACGGTCACGTGACTGCGACGTTATCGCAGGTCCTTCGCACACAGCATCCCAGCCGCCGCGTGCCCCGCTGAGAGGCGGGAGGACTCAGGGGGCCATCAGAAGGTAAGTATATCACTATTTTTTATTTTAATTCTTTTTTTTAACAATTATATGGTGCCCAGTCCATGGAGGAGAGTCTCCTCTCCTCCACCCTGGGTACCAACCGCACATGATTCGCTTACTTCCCTCATGGTGGGCATAGCCCCATGAAGGAAGTAAGCGGATCAATGCATTCCTATGTGTGTGGAATCCCCGCGATTCCGCAAATTAATGAACATGCTGCATTTTTTCCCGAAATGCTTAATTTGAGCACTAATGTGAGCGTTTTTTTGCGGTTTTATCTCGTTTTTATATAGAAAAAATGCAAAAAAAGCGTGAAAAATCCAGAACGTGTGCACACAGCCTAAGTCTAAAGGGAGTGCTTGTTACATTTTGGCCATGCTGGGTCAAACTGGCATGAAATCACTAAAATTAGAAACATTTTTATGCATTCTCAAGCTGCACAGAAATGTTGCGACTTACTAAAGTGTTTTATGGAAGAATTCTGGCAGGAACACTGTGATGAATCGGGGCCCATATGTATTTGTAGCAAATCTGTTTCTGTTATGTAGCCCTAATAATACAAATGACAGTGACTGTGACAGTTGCCTATATATCAGGGCTGGGTGTGGAATAGAGGAGGTTAAGGTCAAAATGGTTAAGAAATGACATGTTTTACTGACCTAGACAAGATGCCTCCTCATTTATATGCTCCACTTATATATCCACTACATATTTCTTCAAGTTTGCACAGGGCGCACAAAATATTGTAGTTGCCACTAATTGCTATAGTCAAGAACGTTATCTGAGCTCTTATATTAGTAGAGTCTATACCATATTTCTTAAGGTACACATTGACTGTAAAAGTAAATGGAATAGGAAATTCCCATACATTTGGATGTCTATTATTGCAAAGGTTAAGGGTCAAAAGGTCATGTCTTTACTAAACATTAACCTGGCCTTGAAGATATAAGGAAGTTTGTCCATGGTAAAACAATTAACATTCACTTGTATAACCTTCACTGATTGAAATATCAGGTATTATGCTGTAAGACAGGAACAAGATAAATAAATAAATATGAGACCGATAGATAGATAGATAGATAGATAGATAGATAGATAGTGCAAAAATAAAGATATTAGCAGCACCAAGGTAATGTGAGTGCAAAGGCTTCTTGGGAAGAACCAAAACATCCAGATAGCAGTGACAACTAGAGGCAGCACTCCCCAAAAAATTGTGTCATAAAAGTGGTTTGTTTAGCCAACAGTGGCAACGTTTTGGCTCAGAGGTGTGAATCGTCTTCAAGCATGTGATTTTCATACAACTATTAGGCTCTGCCAGATTCCCAGGAATATCCCACTGTATTACTTCCAAATTGCAATGTACTAGATCAATCTCATACATGATCAAGTAAATTAGCAAACCTATAAAATATAAAAAAAAGAAAAAAAAATTTGAGATATTTAGAAAATACACCTAAAAAACATTTTTCCCAGTTAAAATGTAAAATGAATCATGTGTATAAAGAGATTTAAAATAGAACAAATAGTTGATGTTGGCATGCCGTAATAAACTGAACTAAAAAATTACCATGTTATTTTACAGTAAACAGTTAAAAAAATAGAAGGCAATGAAAGAATTGCTATTTTTTGGTCAGCCGATCTGTAAAAACAGGATGAAAAGAGATCAAGAATTTTTAATCCAAAATGATACCAATGATAATAGCTACTACTGCTGCATACAACAAGGCCTCACTATAGCAACACAAAAATAAGAAGTTTTCAAGTGTTTTTAATTGTGTAAAAGTAATAAAACAAAGAAAAATTATAAAACAACATATAAAACAAAGACTTATGCTAAAACACGAGTCCGTGTCCCGCTTTCCTCCTGCAGAAGTATAGACGTATTTTTTAGTGTATGTTCAAACACTGGTGACGGAGTTCAAAGAAAAATGTATGGTGCCTACAGAGAAACATGGTGGTCGCAGTGTCCTTATGTGGGGTTTGTGAGGCAGCGACTAGTGTTATTTGCGAGGGTCACAATGTGTCCTCAGGATGCGCTCAGAAGCGTATTAAATCCACTGGAGTGCCTTGTGATCACAGCAGGACCCCTGTGAGTCACATGGCAGAATAAAAGTAAGCATGAACCTGGTTAAGTTATTTGGCCAGGGAATTGTTCAGGAAAATCCGGTATGGGCTTTTATTTTTTAAACAGACTGCAGGATGGTAGTGGGGCCGGTCCGTTTCCTCCAGCCCAAATCTTGTAAGTGGCCCATGGCCACAGATTCCAGTTTAGACAAAATACCCTGCAGGAAGGGTTTGGGTGTGTCAGTTTGGAGTTTGCAACCTGTGCAACAGTCGGCTCTGCAGAAGCTTCGTCTGTGTGAGGTAGCACAGAACCAGCAGAGCGAACTTCTGGCACCCCACAGCGTGATACGGAGCGTGCAGTTGTCGTCAGCAACCGGACACATTTAGGAACTGTCTTTCCTTTCCTCGCTGAGAATAAACGTCTCCATCTGAATGGGTACCTGTGAAACCTCTTCTTAGACTAAATTTCTCTCTCTCTGTGGAGGGGTAATAGACCTGCTGCGATTAAAACACCTGTGGCTAAGAGGTGGAGTGCTCGGAAAGTCTAGGACCTGGTATACGAGAGATGCCCTAATGTGTCTACCAGGTACACATAAATTGGCCATTTTATGCACTAAATGCTCTCATTTTTTCATATTTCTAGTGCAGTAATGCAGTTCAACTTTCAAATTTCATGTTTGCATATTTTAGCGCTACAGTGTGCTGCCTTATTTATTTCACTGTGTACGAGTTGGTGACTCTAGGTTCAGCACCTGTTCACACTTGATCTATGTTTGGATGTGACGGTCAGTTTTTTGAAATTTGTATTCACTAGCCTTCTGACCGAGCACTCCGCCTCTTAGCCACAGGTGTTTTAATCGCAGCAGGTCTATTACCCCTCCACAGAGAGAGAGAAATTTAGTCTAAGAAGAGGTTTCACAGGTACCCATTCAGATGAAGACGTTTATTCTCGGCGAGGAAAGGAAAGTCTAGGACCTGGTATACGAGAGATGCCCTAATGTGGCTACCATGTACACATTAATTGGCCATTTTATGCGCTAAACACTCTCATTTTTTCATATTTCTAGTGCAGTAATGCAGTTCAACTTTCAAATTTCATGTTTGCATATTTTAGCGCTACAGTGTGCTGCCTTATTTATTTGACTGTGTTCCCTTTTCCAACATGACACTTATCCAAAACACATCTAAGGCCAAGTGAAAATGATTCAGTGGCCAAGTACTTTATGTCTTCGAGTTCTGATCTGAAACCAACCAACCGAATATCTATGGGAGATTCTAAAGAAACAAGTTGAGCATCACTCTCCATCCAGCATTAAGGCTCTAAAATGTTCTTGAAGAATGAAAAAGATACTGTTGATATTGCAATATGTTACCAACTTGTTCATTCCATGCCTAGAAGACTTAGTGCTGTTTTTAAAAATGATGGCAGTCATACAAAATGCTAAATGTAGTAGTAGTTTTTAATGCGGGGCGTATTCATTTCTGCATCAACCAATTTCAGTAAAACTGAAGATTTTGTAATGAAAGTTATATTATTAACCTTACTTTCATGTTATAAGTTGAAAAAATATTCTATGAAACTCAGTCTTGTCAAAATCTTCTCAGTGAGATATTGATTAAAATCTTTTTAAAGGAGTTGTAGGCATTTATGTCAAGCACTGTATATTCACTGTATATACATATAGAAACAATTTAAATTTATCATCTTCATAAATATTCTGAAGGGTAACATGTTTACACAATATAATTGTCTTAATAAATAAATCCTGAATAATTTCAGAATTTCAGTTTTTCTCTCGTGCATTTTACTAATACAAAAAATGTAAAAAGTGTTGGCCTTCAGAAAGGCAGATTAAAAAAACATAAAAATGCCTCATCCTCTTAGGTTCCTTTGTGAAAACTGTTGAGTCAGTAGGAAATCAACAAACGCTTTCTTTGGTCAGGATTCGTTGTGATTTACATTTGCTGATTTAATTGGAATTTGGAATTAAAAAAATTTGGCATGTTGATTGCAAATAAAAGTTTACTGCCTTTGTTGGTTTGTTGGTTGTGTTTCTTCTACAATTTTTTACCTCACTAGTGGAAAAGACATGAAACATTTGACTTTAGTGTTTTTAGTTTTTTTTTTTACTATTCTGATTCTCTTTTCCACTAATTCACTGAAATGTTTTGCATTCTCTTGTGGGTTTTTGTGTACTTTCTTCTGTTTTTGATCTTCTGCTCCAGATAACAGATAAAATTTAGGTAGAATTCTTCTGTCACATATATTTTCCTCGTAGAAGTGAAGTCACCCTGAAGCAAACACTTAAAGATGGTAATTATTGTTATTGTAGCCACAATGTTAGAGGTGTGGACAAAGAACAAGTTGGAATATAGGTCCTTCTGTCGTCGGCTTAGCTTGATGGCTGTCTTTTTTCTGATTTATTCTTTCTAGTCCATGAGTGAGTCCTTTTGTTGGTGATCAGATAAAGTACAGTGCTGATGCATTCTATAAGAACTAAGACCCTGATTCATCATATTTTCAAATTTTGCAATTTTTTGGCACAAATCGAACTTTTAAAATAGTGGGCAGAGCTAGGGTGGGAAATGGCATGACCACAAGTGCCCGACTAATTCATGATAATTTATGTGACTTAAGTTGTGTTAATTATAATTATAATAAAAATATACTAAGCCTGATTTCGCACATCAGTTTTTTGCCACGGGCACAATCTGTCGAATGTTGAAAAAAACGGATCTGTCGCAGATTGTGAAAAACTGATGCGACGGATCCGTTTTTTCGACGGATCCGCCTAGCTGATCCAGCTAATTGGATCAAAAAAAATTGGAGCATGCTCAGTTTAAAAAAACGGAATCCGTCGGCGGAGTCCATCATTTGATGGATCTGGCGCCATAGGGTTCTGCAGCGCCCCAGAGTCCTGGTCATTGCAGTAATGTCGCTCTGCCACCAGGGGGAGTGATGTTACATCTGATTGCACTAAAGGAGTTCACCTGACCAGGTAACACTCACACTACACTTCACACTCCGGCCACTAGGGGGAGTGGTTCTATCTAGTAGGCCACTCCTCACACTCTGGTAAAACTGGGGGTTGGACAGGAAGACAGGAAGAAGTAACTGGGAAGAGCTAGAGAGAAGACCTGTCAGGGATGGGATCCTGACAGATTCCTAAGAAAGGACAAAAAGTGAGAAAACGGGAATACAGCAAAGAGGCGATAGGACCAGAAGGAGTCGTGCTGTAAGATCGAGGCAACATCCTTCTGAGGCGCAAACAGTCGGTGGCCGGAACGCCGAGAAAGTAAGAGACTTTAAGCATTACTTCAAACCACGGCAGGACAGCCAATTATAGGTTGGCTGTCTCACTTAAACACCTAAGCAGACAACGGAGGCAGCTGTGGGAGAGGGGCGACTCTAGAGTCCCGGAAGAACTCCAGGCCTACCCCGTCATACGGGTGCGTCCTAACCATATCATCTGGGGGACGGAGAGAACGAACTTCAGAGACAGACAGAAACAGTTGTGAGGACTATCCTGGGGTGCTCAGCAGGGAAGGACTACAACACACAGGCGCTAGAAGGTAGACACTGATTCCCACCTGCAAAGGGAACTCCGGATGTGCCGTTGGACCGGACGGTCTCAGCCAGCCCTGTTAACAGTGCTCTGGATTGAGTACCTCCAAACCGTCAGTAAAGAGGTAAAGAGACTGCAACCTGGTGTCCTTGTTATTTACTGCGACCGGCACCACACCACAACAGCATCACTCTCCATCTTCATTGGATGCCCCTCAGCAGGGTCACGGGCCGGGTCTAGCCACCGTGACAACCCCAGAACTGAGACAGAGAGGCCCGGTACCGGGTACCCCTCGGCCCTGCGGCAGTGGGGGCGCTCCAGTTCTATTGTAGCAAACGCCGGACACCGCCGGATCCAGCGCTGTCCGGTTTTTCACCAGAGACAAAAAACGTAACTTTGTACATTTTTTCCTGCCACCGGATCAACAATTTGCGCTGAATGAAACGTGTGGCCATCCGGCGCAATCCATCGCTAATACAAGTCTATGGGAAAAAAACGGATCTGGAGGCATCATTCGCCGGTAAAAAAGCTGGAGGGGTCTTATCCAACACACTTGAAGAAAGGGACTGGGGCTCTGGATGAAGCAATATGGAAAATTAGGTAACCCAGTAGCATCTACACTGCAACAGGGGCAACGGCAAGCAACAACAAATGGATCATATTCCCTGACAATTCAGACTGCATCTGAGGGTTCATGTGGCAACAGTCCTTAATGTTTCTAAGAGGTTTGTGGACCCATTTTTAACCCTCTTACAAGCAGCATGGGAGAAGCCATAAATTCCAGGGTTCTGGGAGGGAATGGACAGGGGAGTACACTGAATTTGGCATAGGTGCTGTTGTAGGGCAGTTGGGATACAGTTTGTGACAACGGCTCTGTTAAGGAGGGGAAGCAAGGTGATGAAAAGATGGTACAGAGGTAAAATACAATTAGACTTAAGATCTGCACGAGAGGGAAGTATTCAAACAAATTATAATTAGAAACTATACTCCTCACTTTATTTTAATAGTATGTAGCTGAGTCTGCTGCTTGTACAGTTGCAGACAGAAGTGGATGGTTTAGCAGCTCTCGCTGGATTCCCTCTTAACAGATTCCTCCAATCTACCACTTATCAAACTGAAATTGCATATCTTCCAACCCACTTGGATCCAGCAGAACTGGTGAGAATTTGAGGAGCTATCCCAGGAGGTTGGCGTATTTGGGGAGATGTCCCCAAAAGTTGGGGTATGTACTGACATCAGCTGTGTCTGTAGCCTAAGTTCACATATGCAGCTAAATATAATGATGGAGGAAAGAGCCGAAGGTCCTTCCTCCACCGCTCAGTCCTTGTAAAACACAAAGGCACTTCCAGGATGTTTGCGTCACGACAGTCTTTGGTCACATGAGGAGCAGTAAAGAAAATGGAAGAAGAGCAGGAGATCAGTAACCCCTGCGTGTGTTTGTGTATATATTTACTGATGTAGCACATCTATGTGTGTATTAATGTAGAAATGTTGTGTATAGTTTTAGTGAGTAGCTGTGTATGTATGTTTGTATTGATCTAGGTGATCTAGGTGAGCTGTGTGTTTTTTTTGTTTGTATTGCGGTAACATAGCTGTATTTGTGTGTATTGATGTAGTAGAGCTGTGTGTATTATTGTACCAGGGCTGTGTGAGCTTGGGTGTGTATTGATGTAGCACAGTTGTGTGTGTGTATGTATTGATGTAGCACAGTTGTGTGTGTGTATGTATTGATGAAGCAGAGTTGTGTGTGTATGTATTGATATAGCACAGTTGTGTGTATGGGTGTGTATTGATGTGGCACAGTTGTGTGTGTGTATGTATTGATGTAGCACAGTTGTGTGTGTGTATGTATTGATATAGCACAGTTGTGTGTGTATGGGTGTGTATTGATGTTGCATAGCTGTGTGTATGAGTTTGAATTGATGTAGTAGAGTTGTGTACATATGGGTGTGTATTAATGCAGTAGAGTCGTGTGTGTAATGGCCAGGGCCAGCATCAGCACCTGGTCCACCTGGGCAAGTGTCCCGGGGCCCTGAGCAGGCGGGGGGCCCACTCACCATCAGGAACACCACACTATTGGGGCTTGGTTCCTGTGCCAGTGCCCGCGAGTGAGCCCCCCCCGCTTATTCAGGGCCCCGGTACTTGCGATACTTACCTCTCCCTGCTTCACTGCTGTGGCGTCTTCCGTGTCCTCTGACTGTGACATTTCAGGTCAGAAGGTGCGATGATGTCACTAGCGTGCACCCTCTGCCTGAGCAGTCACAGTGTAGAAAGCCGGAAGACACTGAGGAGTCCGGAGCAGAGCAGCGGCTAGCGAGGAGAGGTGAGAATTTTTTTTATGTTAGGAGCAATATATGGAGACAATCATATGGGGACCATTCCATATGGAGCATTATATGGGGCCCATCATATACTGGAGCATCATATATGGGGTCAATCATACACTGGAACATCATATGAGGCACATCATACACTGGAGCAACATATATGGGACCCATTATACTACTGCATATGGAGCATTATATAGGCCCACCATACACTGAAGCATCATATATGGGGCCCATCATATATGGAGCATCATATGGGGCCCATTATATATTGAGCATTATATGGGGCCTATTCTGTATGGAACATTATATGGGGCCCATTCTGTATGGAGCAATATATGGGGCCCATCATATACTATATGGGAGTCATTATACTGTATGGAGCAATATGTGGGGGGCATTATACTGTATGGAGCAATATACAGATGCTTCTCATAAAATTAGGAATATCATCAAAAAGTTATTTTATTTCAGTTCTTCAATATAAAAAGTGAATCTCCTATATTATATAGAATCATTACAAACAGAGTGATCTATTTCAAGTGTTTATTTCTGTTAATGTTGACGATTATGGCTTACAGCCAATGAAAACACAAAAGTCGTTATCTCAGTAACTTAGAATAATGAACAGAAAACACCTGCAAAGTCTTCCAAAGAGTTAAAAAGATCCCTTAGTCTGTTTCAGTAGGCTCCACAATCATGGGGAAAACTGCTGACTTGTCAGATGTCCAGAAGGCAGTCATTGACACACTCCACAAGGAAAGGAAATTTTGCCTTTTATTTGGAAATAAAGATCCCAGAGACTGGAGGAAGAGTGGAGAGGCACACAATCTAAGCTGCTTGAGGTCTAGCGTGAAGTATCCACAATCAGTGATGGTTTGGGGAGCCATGTCATCTGCTGGTGTAGGTCCACTGTGTTTTATCAAGACCAAAGTCAGCGAAGTAGTCTACCAGGAAATTTAACAGCACTTCATGCTTCCCTCTGCCGACAAGATTTTTGGAGATGGAGATTTCATTCTCCAGCAGGACTTGACACCTGTCCACACTGCCAAAAGTACCAATACCTGGTTAAAAAACAACACTATCTCTACAAGCACGCCAATAAACCAAACAGCATGCTAGCACGCAAACTCAGAAGTAGAGAACTTTTAAATAACATCCCCTCTATCAAAGATCCAGCGGGCCAAATTACTGCACACCCAGATATTATTTATAATACATTTCAAAAATATTACCAAAATCTTTACTCTCCCCCACAACCCCCACAGCGTCTTCAAGCCTTCCTAAAAGATTTGGCGCTTCCTAGGGTGCCTGCCTCTGACATCGATCAACTCCAACTACTAATCACCACGGATGAAATAAGGACAACAAATCAAAAATTTAAAAAAAAATAAGGCCCCCGGACCTGACGGGCTCACGGCGCTATATTACAAAAAGTTTGATAACATACTTATACTTCATATCCAAAATTTCTGTAACGCCCTGTTAAGTGGGACCCAAATGCCACCTGAATTCTATACTGCCTCTCACCTAGCCAAATCAGTTCTCATGCTTCGCACTGACGAGGGCCAACAGCCCGAAACACCGTGTCTGCGAATTGAGATACTGATTTGGCTTTTATCCTAAGTCATATTGCACGACTCGTTAAAGGGTTGATTGTGACTTGTAGGATTGCTACTTCCAACAGGTGGCGCTATAGAGTTAAGTCCTCTTTTCCTCAGAAGAGGCAATTTGCATATTTAAATTCCCAGAGGAGCATTGTACGGCAAATAAGCCTCCTTACCTTGAAAAGCCAGAGATGGTATGTCACTCTCCATAAGGAGAAACGTTACCCCTTAGACCCCAGTCCAGAGCCTCTCACCTAGCCAAATCAGTTCTCATGCTTCGCACTGACGAGGGTCAACAGCCCGAAACACCGTGTCTGCGAATTGAGATACTGATTTGGCTTTTATCCTAAGTCATATTGCACGACTCGTTAAAGGGTTGATTGTGACTTGTAGGATTGCTACTTCCAACAGGTGGCGCTATAGAGTTAAGTCCTCTTTTTCTCAGAAGAGGCAATTTGCATACTGCCCATGTGACAGTAATTCCAAAACCAAAGAAAGACCATCTGTATCTCAAAATATACAACGAGGTACAAGACAAGGCTGCCTGCTATCACCAGCTCTATTCGCCCTGGCCATGGAACCCCTGGCGGAAGCCATTAGAACCAACCCTAACATTAGCGGCCCCACAGATGACCTACTTCTGACTCTTGTCAATCCTGTTACCACACTCGCAAATCTATTCGCAGTCCTTCGCGAGTTTGAGCTGACCTAACCTATCTCGGAGTCAACCTAACTCCCCATAGGTCGACCCTATTTAAATGGAACTACATACCACTTTTAAGAAACCTTAGGTCTGACCTTGCCAGGTGGTCCTCCATGACTCTATTCTGGCTTGGTAGACTGCATGCCATTAAGATGGTCTCTCTACCACTATTCTTGTATATATTCCGCTCCCTACCTATCCCCTTACCTCCCAAGATGCTTCAAGAAATTCACAGCATGATTTCAAAAATTTCTATGGCAGGGGAAAAAACCCAGAAAAAAAACAGAATTTGGCAAAAAACTATGTTTATGAATAGAAAATTAGGAGGCCTGTCATTGCCCAACTTTGCATTATATTACAGGTCAGCTCAATTAGCCCAATTAACCAATACTTGTGCAGACAAAAATAATGTGCCTAGGTGGGTTGGACTTGAATCTTCATTCCTGACCCCATCCACGTTATCTGGCCTTTTTTGGTCTATACAGAAGCTTCCGAGAGGTCTCCATTAGTGTTGAGCATTCCGATACCGCAAGTATCGGGTATCGGCCGATACTTAGCGGTATCGGAATTCCGATACCGAGATCCGATACTTGCCGCGTATCGGATACCGGAATCGGAAGTTCCCAGGATTCAAACTGCACAACTTTGTACGAAATCAGCCAATGAGACTGATTCCAAGTGTGGGCACATCCTGTTCAGCATGGAGGGCCCGAAACTACTGGCAAGGCTGTGATTGGCTGCTGAAATGATGTCATGATGCAGTTTAAAAGTCGCTGGCGCCATTTTGCGCTCACTCTGCTGTGAATTCAGTTAGTGACAGGACGCTGTTTGCTGACTGAGGGCCAGTTTAGAGATAGCGATTTGCTTCTTTGTGCTTTTCAAAGGCTAATTTAGCAACCGCTGTGTTCACCTACTAATCACCTTGCTTTTGCCTTGTAGCGCTGTTTTCACAGCGATCTGCAAGGTCTGTGTGTCTGTGTGTGTGTGTGAGTGCAGCCCACTCTCTAGTCTGAGTGCAGCCATAGGCCATCCATAGCTGGTTGTATTCAGTTCAGGGAGGGTGGTTCATTGCCTCATACTGTTCTTTTTTTTTTTTTTTCCAAGTAGTGTAGTCTGCTGCTAATTTTTTCCAAAAAATCCTATTAGTGTCTTTCCACCCATCTCCAGCTAACTTGTGGAAAAACACTACATAGGATAACGTAGAGGAGGGTTTTTGGGCCTTGCAGCGCCGTTTACGGCTGTCTGCACGGTCTCCGTGTGACTGCAGCTCGCCCTGTAGTCTGTGAGCAGCCATAGCCTGGTTGTCTCCAGCTCAGGGTTCTTCACTGCATCATACCGCAAAATCAATTTTCCTTTTGTTTTAAGTAGTGCAGGCTGCTGCACATTTTTTCAAAAAATTCCTATTAGTGTCTTTCCACCCGTCTCCAGCTAACTTGTGGAAAAACACTACATAGGATATCGTAGAGGAGGGTTTTTGGGCCTTGCAGCGCCGTTTACGGCTGTCTGCACGGTCTCCGTGTGACTGCAGCTCGCCCTGTAGTCTGTGAGCAGCCATAGCCTGGTTGTCTCCAGCTCAGGGTTCTTCACTGCGTCATACTGCAAAATCAATTTTCCTTTTGTTTTAAGTAGTGCAGGCTGCTGCACATTTTTTCAAAAAATTCCTATTAGTGTCTTTCCACCCGTCTCCAGCTAACTTGTGGAAAAACACTACATAGGATAACGTAGAGGAGGGTTTTTGGGCCTTGCAGCGCCATTTACGGCTGTCTGCACGGTCTCCGTGTGACTGCAGCTCTCTCTGTTGTCAGTTCAGCCCCCAAAAAATAAATAAATAATAAAGTTCACCAAACACACCAGTGACACCACTTTACATTTGTGTAGGCCACATTAGCTCATATTAAAGTCTAGTCCACACTTTAGAAAATTAGTGTTTCTTATACCTGTTAGGAGTTGTTCAGGAATAAGCACACAAAGCCGTTAGTACTTTTCTGCTTATCTTTATCAGTCAACCAAGATGAAGAAGGCAGTGAGTAAGGCACGTGGGCGTGGGCGCGGAGCAGGGAGAGGACGTGGGGATTCTGTGCCTGCTGCGGGCACCGGTGACTCATCAGCACCCACTTTCGCCAGGGAACAGTCCTTCATGCGCAGCTTTGTCGCAGAGCGCCGTACACCGCTGCTGCGTGAAGACCAAATTGAAGCCGTTGTTGGATGGATGGCAGCTAATGCATCAACTTCAATTAGTGCCACATCCTCTCAGACACAGAGCACTGGAGAGCAGCCACCTGTCTCTTCACCACCTGCCAAATTGCCCAGGCAGACAGAGAGCCCAGGACAGGAGCCGTCTCTACTTCTGTTCTCTGAATCTCTTGGCTTGGAAACAGGGGGCCAGCCAAGCAGCATTGGAGAAATGGAAGAAGAGGCAGGGTGCAGTGATGCCCAACAGCTTTTTCTCTCTTCCTCTGAAGAGGCGGGTGGGCCAGTGCCTCCGGTCACCACATCGCAGGCCGCATCCGCTGATGATGACACTCAGGTGCCACTTTCTGGTGCGTGCTCTGCTGCTGAGACTACCCAGGAGGAGCAGTTGGGGGCAGAGGGTAGGGTAGATGATGAGGTCCTTGACCCATCTTGGCGTGAGGGACAGGAAGGTGGTGGGAGCAGCTCTGAGGAAGAGATTCCCCGTACGGCCCAAAGAGGGAGAGGGAGGGGGAAGACTGCGGATCCTGCAGCCTCCGCTTTGGCACCCGTTAGGAGCATGTCTCTTCCAAAAGCCAAAAAGGGCGCTCCCAAGACTTGCAGTGCCTGGTCCTTTTTTGACACAGTTGCAGATGACATTTGCTATGTCAAATGCAAGGTGTGTCATCACAAAGTCAAAAGAGGTCGAAATGTCAGCAACCTCAATACCTCCAACATGTGGAAACATGTGCGCACCAGGCACGCGGCGGAGTTAGAAAAACACACTGAAGAGCTAGGCCAACCAACAGCGGCAGCTACCACCTCTTCAGCTCGTGTTGCCTCTTCCTCCAGCTCACACGCAGCTGGTTCAGCTTCCTCCCAGGATCGCCGTGGAAGAACCTCTGGACTTGTTGTCCAGAGACCCGCTGTAATTCCACCCGCAGCACCACTTTCCCAGTCATCCACACACTCCCAGCCCAGTCTACAGCCATCGGTAGTACAGGCATGGGAGAAAAGGCGGCCATTCTCGTCAAACCACCCACGAGCACAGGCTCTGACTGCAGGCATTGCCAAACTTCTGTCACTGGAAATGCTGTCATTCAGGCTGGTGGAGACTGACAGCTTCCGTGACTTGATGTCATTGGCAGACCCACAGTACAATGTGCCCAGCCGCTTTTACTTCAGCAGGCAAGCCGTCCCTGCCCTGCACAAGCATGTGGAGGGACACATAAAACACGCGCTACTGAATGCCGTCAGTAGCAAGGTCCACCTCACCACCGATGCGTGGACCAGTCAACATGGACAGGGGCGATACCTTTCCCTCACTGCCCATTGGGTTAATGTCGTTGAGCCGGGTACAGACCGTGCGAGTGGCGCAGGACGTGTCCTGCCCACTCCAAGGATTGCAGGAATCCATTCTGTACGCATTGACTCCTCCTCTTACACCAGTTCCTCAGAATCATCGCTGCAGGAGCCGTCACAGTCCACCTCCACATGGACCCGTGATGAATGTTTACCTGTTACGACCGACATGAGCACAGCCGTGGCCAAACGTCAACAGGCCGTCTTGAAATTAATTTCTTTGGGGAATCGAAGCCACACAGCGCAGGAGCTCTGGAATGCCATCAAGCAGGAGAGCGATGTGTGGTTTGTGCCAGCGAATCTCCAGCCAGGCATGGTAGTGTGTGATAATGGCCGAAATCTGGTGGCAGCTCTGGGCCTCAGCAACCTCACTCACATCCCATGTCTGGCACATGTGCTCAATTTGGTCGTGCAGAGTTTTTTGAGGGACTATCCGGATCTTGATGCACTGCTGCACAAGGTCCGCCTAGAGTGTGCTCACTTGCGGCGTTCCAGCACGGCAAAAGCGCGCATTGCGGCTCTGCAGCGCCGACACCACCTGCCGGAACATCGCATCATATGTGACCTACCTACCAGGTGGAATTCCACGTTACATATGTTGGAGCGGTTGTGTGAGCAGCAGCAAGCTGTAATGGAGTACCAGCTGCATCAGGCGCAAAGAAGTCGCACTCCGCGCCGTTCAGACTTCACAACCACAGAGTGGGCCACTATGAAGGACGTCTGCCAGGTTTTGCGTCCCTTCGATTATTCCACGCGGATGGCGAGTGCAGATGATGCACTAGTCAGCATGACTGTCCCCCTTATCTGCCTAATTGAAAAATCACTGCAAGCGCTAAGGGATGATGTTGTGGAAGAGGTGGAGGATGAGGATTCACCATTTCCATCATCTTCTGGACAGTCAGCGCCACGTGGTTCCTCACAAACGCATTGGCAGGGGACAGTTTGTGAGGAGGATGAGGAGGAGTCAATGGAGGAGGAAGACATCCGTCCAGAGGAGGGAGTTACACAATTGTCCAGTACTCAGTGTGTACAGCGAGGGTGGGGTGATGACGAGCGGGCAGATATCACGCCTCCAGCAGGGGACAGCGTTTCTTGGGCAGTTGGCAGTCTGCAGCACATGGTGGATTACATGCTGCAGTGTCTGAGAAACGACCGCCGCATCGCCCACATTCTCAACATGTCTGATTATTGGGTGTTCACCCTCCTCGATCCTCGCTACCGGGACAACGTAGAAAGCCTCATCACACCGTTGAACCGGGAGCGAAAAATGCGGGAGTACCAAGACACACTGGTGAATTCCATCATCTTCTCCATTCCAACTGAGAGAAGTGCTGCTAGTGCATTACAAAGCAGCTCAGTGCATCCAGGCAGTGGTGGAGGCTCTGCACAAAGAGGGAGCAGAAGCAGTGCCTCTGCCCAAGGCAAGACCAGTATGGCCCAACTGTGGCACAGTTTTCTGTGCCCGCCACAAAAGTCTACACCATCACAGACGGCTCCAGTCAGCAGGAGGCAACGGTTCCGTCAGATGGTGACAGACTACATGTCTTGCCCTCTTGCTGTACTCCCAGACGGCTCTTCACCTTTCAAGTTTTGTGTCTCAAAGCTGGATACATGGCCAGAGCTAAGCCAGTATGCATTGGAGGTGCTGGCTTGCCCTGCGGCTAGTGAATTATCGGAACGTGTCTTTAGTGCTGCAGGTGGTGTACTAACTGACCGTCGCATGCGACTATCCTCCGATAACGTTGACCGGCTTACTTTCCTGAAAATGAACAAGGCCTGGATCTCGCAGGAATTTGCCACTCCTCTTCCTGATTAAAAAATTAGGTCACTGTCTACGTTATCCAGGTCTCCTGTTGTGTTCATCTTTCTACCACCTGAACTTAAATTCCTGGCCTCCAACACCGCCAGTTGAGGCTCAGAAGTGCCATCTGCACAGTCAAAACATACGACCCAGTGTTATTGGGTTTCAGTAACGTCAGCTGATCCCCAGCTGTGTAGCCGGCAATGTGTCCTGCGACCGCCACGCTGACACAACAACTGAAATGTAAGGGAACCTGTCCCCCCCCCCCAGGCGTTTGTTACTGAAAGAGCCACCTTGTGCAGCAGTAATGCTGCACAAGGAAAAGGTAGCTATTTTTGTTTAGCTCCTTGCACACGCAGAACTTAACACTTATAAAATGTGTCCACTGATACCGTAAAACCGTCCCGGAGGTGGGACTTTCCTTCGTAATATGACGCAGCACAGCCGTCATTCCTACCCCCTTGGCGCCGTGCCCCGGCTCCTCAGTGTTGTTTGATTCCGTCCCGGAGCCTGCGCTGTTATGTTATCCCTTGGCCAGGCACACTTAGCGCTGCCCATCTTCTGACATCATTTGTGTCAGGCTGGCTGCGCCTGTGCGGCCGCGCTGGCCGAGAGCCCGCCTCGCAGTGTCTTCTGATTTAATCCCACTGGGGGCCTGAGATCCATGGACATGCGCAGTGCATATCTGAACCTCCACCTCTCACTCATCTCCCTACGGCTTCTTCAGACTGTGCAGTGTCAGCTGGTCCCTAATAGCATGCCACGGCCGTGACACCGCACAGTCTGAAGAAGCCGTAGGGAGGGGAGTGAGAGGCGAGGATATGCACTGCGCATGGCCATGGATCCCAGGCCCGCGGTGGGATTACATTAGACGACACTGCGAGGCGGGCTCTCGGCCAGCGCGGCCGCACAGGCGCAGCCAGCCTGACACCAAATTATGTCAGAAGATGGGCAGCACTAAGTGTGCCTGGCCAAGGGATAACATAACAGCGCAGGCTCCGGGAAGGAATCAAACAATGCTGAGGAGCCGGGGCACGGCGCCAAGGGGGTAGGAATGACGGCTGTGCTGCGTCATATTACGAAGGAAAGTCCCACCTCCGGGACGGTCTCACGGTATCAGGGGACACATTTTATAAGTGTTCAGTTCTGTGTTTGCAAGGAGCATAATGAAAAGAGCCACCTTTTCCTTTTGCATCCTTTGTGCTGCACAAGCTGGCTCTTTCAGCTACAAACGCCTTGGGGGGGGGGGTTAAAGGTTCCCTTTAGACTTTCTCCAATCAGGCTTCGGCCTACACTGTGTTCCTCTGCTCCTCCTGCTGTCCCTGGGCTCCAACACGGCTAGTTGTTGTCCAGAAGTGCTGTACGCACAGTCAACAGTTGCTCCTCTGTTATTGGGGTTCAGTAACGTCAGCTGTTCCCCAGCTGTGTTTGTGGCAATCCCTCCTATCTCCTCCACCTCCTCCTCCTCCTCCTGTCCCTGGGCTCCAACACCGCTAGTTGTTGCCTGGTAGTGCTGTACGCACAGTCCCAACAGTCCCTCCTCTGTTATTGGGGTTCAGTAACGTCAGCTGTTCCCCAGCTGTGTGTGTGGCAATCCCTCCTATCTCCTCCACCTCCTCCTCCTCCTCCTGTCCCTGGGCTCCAACACCGCTAGTTGTTGCCTGGTAGTGCTGTACGCACAGTCCCAACAGTCCCTCCTCTGTTATTGGGGTTCAGTAATGTCAGCTGTTCCCCAGCTGTGTGTGTGGCAATCCCTCCTATCTCCTCCACCTCCTCCTCCTCCTCCTGTCCCTGGGCTCCAACACCACTAGTTGTTGCCTGGTAGTGCTGTACGCACAGTCCCAACAGTCCCTCCTCTGTTATTGGGGTTCAGTAACGTCAGCTGTTCCCCAGCTGTGTGTGTGGCAATCCCTCCTATCTCCTCCACCACCTCCTCCTCCTGTCCCTGGGCTCCAACACCGCTAGTTGTTGCCTGGTAGTGCTGTACGCACAGTCCCAACAGTCCCTCCTCTGTTATTGGGGTTCAGTAACGTCAGCTGTTCCCCAGCTGTGTGTGTGGCAATCCCTCCTATCTCCTCCACCACCTCCTCCTCCTCCTGTCCCTGGGCTCCAACACCGCTAGTTGTTGCCTGGTAGTGCTGTACGCACAGTCCCAACAGTCCCTCCTCTGTTATTGGGGTTCAGTAACGTCAGCTGTTCCCCAGCTGTGTGTGTGGCAATCCCTCCTATCTCCACCACCACCTCCTCCTCCTGTCCCTGGGCTCCAACACTGCTAGTTGTTGCCTGGTAGTGCTGTACGCACAGTCCCAACAGTCCCTCCTCTGTTATTGGGGTTCAGTAACGTCAGCTGTTCCCCAGCTGTGTGTGTGGCAATCCCTCCTATCTCCTCCACCTCCTCCTCCTCCTCCTGTCCCTGGGCTCCAACACCGCTAGTTGTTGCCTGGTAGTGCTGTACGCACAGTCCCAACAGTCCCTCCTCTGTTATTGGGGTTCAGTAACGTCAGCTGTTCCCCAGCTGTGTGTGTGGCAATCCCTCCTATCTCCTCCACCTCCTCCTCCTCCTCCTGTCCCTGGGCTCCAACACCACTAGTTGTTGACTGGTAGTGCTGTACGCACAGTCCCAACAGTCCCTCCTCTGTTATTGGGGTTCAGTAACGTCAGCTGTTCCCCAGCTGTGTGTGTGGCAATCCCTCCTATCTCCACCACCTCCTCCTCCTCTCCCTGGGCTCCAACACCGCTAGTTGTTGCCTGGTAGTGCTGTACGCACAGTCCCAACAGTCCCTCCTCTGTTATTGGGGTTCAGTAACGTCAGCTGTTCCCCAGCTGTGTGTGTGGCAATCCCTCCTATCTCCTCCACCACCTCCTCCTCCTGTCCCTGGGCTCCAACACCGCTAGTTGTTGCCTGGTAGTGCTGTACGCACAGTCCCAACAGTCCCTCCTCTGTTATTGGGGTTCAGTAACGTCAGCTGTCCCCCAGCTGTGTGTGTGGCAATCCCTCCTATCTCCTCCACCACCTCCTCCTCCTGTCCCTGGGCTCCAACACCGCTAGTTGTTGCCTGGTAGTGCTGTACGCACAGTCCCAACAGTCCCTCCTCTGTTATTGGGGTTCAGTAACGTCAGCTGTTCCCCAGCTGTGTGTGTGGCAATCCCTCCTACCGTGATACCGTCCAGTAGGTGGAACTTTCCTTTGTCATGTGGCGCAGCACAGCCGTCATTCTTACCCCCTTGGCGCCGTGCGCCGCCTCCTCAGCGTTGTTTGAATCAGTCCCGGAGCCTGCGCTGTTAGGTTAGCCCTTGGCCATGCACACATTTTGCGCTGCCCGTCTTCTGACATCATTTGGTGTCAGGCTGGCTGCGCCTGTGCGGCCGCGCTGGCCAAGATCCCGCCTCGCAGTGTCTTCTGATTTAATCCCACTGCGGACCTGTGATCCATGGACATGCGCAGTGCATATCTGAACCTCCGCCTCTCACTCATCTCCCTATGGCTTCTTCAGACTGTGCGGTGTCAGCTGATCCCTAATAGCATGCCACGGCCGTGACACCGCACAGTCTGAAGAAGCCGTAGGGAGGGTGTTGTGTATCCGCTTTTTGGGCTCCCCTGGTGGTTGCTGGTGGTACTGGTGACTTGTTTGCATTTTGCTGCTTCTGTTCACCTGCTTCCCTCAGTGTTTGGGAGTTTCCTATTTAGCCTTGCTCTCCAGTCATTTCCTTGCCGGTCATCATTGTAACCAGAGCCTTCGGTTGCATGTTCCTGCTACTAGTCTGCTGATCAGCTAAGTGGACTTTGTCCTTTTGTTTTGTACCTTTTGTCCAGTTTGCAGTTTTTGTAATTCTCTGTAGCTGGAAGCTCTTGCGGGCTGAAATTGCCACTCCTGTGTCATGAGTTGACACAGGAGTCTTAAAGTAATTTCAGGATGGTTTTTGAAAGGGTTTTCAGTTGACCGTGAAGTCCTCTTTTGTATCCTTCTGCTATCTAGTAAGTGGACCTCTCTTTGCTAAATCTACTTTCATACTGTGTATGTCTTTTCCTCTTAATTCACCGTTATTACATGTGGGGGGCTGCTATCATCTTTTGGGGTATTTCCCTAGAGGTAAGCCAGGTCTGTTTCTTCCTCTACCAGGCGTAGTTAGTCCTCCGGCTGGCGCATGGCATATAGGAAGCCGTAGGTATGCTCCCTGGCTACTGTTAGTTGTGTGGTAGATTTAGCTCACGGTCAACTCGAGTTTCCATCACCCGAGAGCTCGTTCGTTACTTATATGTTTCTTACGTTCCCTTGCCATTGGGAACCATGACAGGAGGGGAGTGAGAGGTGAGGATATGCACTGCGCATGGCCACGGATCCCAGGCCCGCGGTGGGATTACATTAGACGACACTGCGAGGCGGGATCTCGGCAAGCGCAGCCGCACAGGCGCAGCCAGTCTGACACCAAATGATGTCAGAAGACGGGCAGCGCAAAATGTGTGCATGGCCAAGGGCTAACCTAACAGCGCAGGCTCCGGGACTGATTCAAACAACGCTGAGGAGGTGGCGCACGGCGCCAAGGGGGTAAGAACGACAGCTATGCTGCGTCACATGACAAAGGAAAGTTCCACCAACCGGACGGTATCACGGTAGGAGGGGACACATTTCATAAGTGTTAGGTTCAGCATGTGCAAGGACCATAATTAAAAGAGCTAAGTTTACCTTTTCCAGCATTAGTGCTGTACACGATGGCTCTTTCAGCTACAAACGCCTGGGGGGGGGGGGGTTAAAGGTTCCCTTTCAACTTGCTCCAGTGCAGGCTTCGGCCTACACTCTGCTCCCTCTCCTCCTCCTGCTGACCCTGGGCTCTAACACCGCCAGTTGGGGCCCAGATGTGCTAGCTGCACAGAGCCAAACACCAGCCAATGTGTCAGTGGGGTTCAGCACAGCCAGCTTTTCCCCTGCTGTGTAGCCGGCAACGTGTCCTGCAACAGCCACGCAGACACAAGAACTGAAATTGAAGGAAACCTGTCCCCCCTCCCCCAGGTGTTTCTATGTTTTACAGCCACCTTGTACGGCAGTAATGCTGCATGTGTGCAAGGTGGCTCAGAAACTTATTCTCCTTGCCCATGTTGAACTGAACACGTCTAAAATGAGTCCTCTGCGACCATTAAAACGTCCCTCAGGTGTGATTTTCCTTTGTATTGACACGCAACAAGCTCCTTGGTAGCGCTGCCCGTCTTCTGGCATCATTGTTTGGCTGCCTGCGCCTCTGCGGCCGCCTTGCCCCACACAACGCCCCTCGGTGTCTTATTTATTTGGACTGCGAGGGTGTGATTGACGGGCATGAACGGTGCATTTCTTTGCCTGTCCCTCATCTCCTTCTGCCTTCTTCGGACTGTGCGTCTTCATGGCCGTGGCATGCGATAAGGGATCAGCTGACGCCGCATAGTCTGGAGCGGGTGTAAGAACCCAAGCGAGAGGCGAACATATGTACTGCGCCAGGCCATGAATCCCAGCCCCGCAGTGTTTTAACAATGTTAAGACACTGCGGGGCTGGGATTCATGGTAATCGCAAACCGCACCGGCCGACATGAAATGATGTCAGAGGACGGGCAGTGCTAACAGCGCAAGGCCAAGGGATAACACGACAGCGCAGACTCCTGTGCAACAAATAACGATGCTCAGGAGGCCGCGCAAAGCACCAAGGTGGCATTTTTGCCAGCTGTACTGTGTCTCTTTACGAAGGGAACTCACGCCTCAAAATCAGTTTGACTGTGTAAGGGCCTAAATGTTATACGTGTTCCTTTCAGCGTGTGCAAGGAGCAAAATTAAAAGAGCAACCTTTGACTTGTGCAGCATTACTGCTGCATAAGCTGTGGCTCTTCTAGTTTGTAACACCTGAGGGGGGGTTAAAGGTTACCTTTGAAATTGGTTCAATTAGGCTTTGGCCTACACTCCGCTCCCTTTCCTCCTCCTGCTGACCCTGGGCTCTAACACCGCCAGTTGGGGCCCAGATGTGCTGGCTGCACAGAGCCAAACACCTCGCCAATGTGTCAGTGGGGTTCAGCACCGCCAGCTGTTCCCCTGCTGTGTAGCCGGCAACGTGTCCTGCAACAGCCACGCAGACACAACAGACCCAAAGCTGCCGCCAGTGCAGGCTTCGGCCTACACTCCGCTCCCTCTCCTCCTCCTGCTGACCCTGGGCTCTAACACCGCCAGTTGGGGCCCAGATGTGCTAGCTGCACAGAGAAAAACACCAGCCAATGTGTCAGTGGGGTTCAGCACAGCCAGCTGTTCCCCTGCTGTGTAGCCGGCAACGTGTCCTGCAACAGCCACGGAGACACAAGAACTGAAATTGAAGGAAACCTGTCCCCCCTCCCCCAGGTGTTTCTATGTTTTACAGCCACCTTGTACGGCAGTAATGCTGCATGTGTGCAAGGTGGCTCAGAAACTTATTCTCCTTGCCCATGTTGAACTGAACACGTCTAAAATGAGTCCTCTGCGACCATTAAAACGTCCCTCAGGTGTGATTTTCCTTTGTATTGACACGCAACAAGCTCCTTGGTAGCGCTGCCCGTCTTCTGGCATAATTGTTTGGCTGCCTGCGCCTCTGCGGCCGCCTTGCCCCACACAACGCCCCTCGGTGTCTTATTTATTTGGACTGCGAGGGTGTGATTGATGGGCATGAACGGTGCATTTCTTCGCCTGTCCCTCATCTCCTTCCGCCGTCTTCGGACTGTGCGTCTTCATGGCCGTGGCATGCGATAAGGGATCAGCTGACGCCGCATAGTCTGAAGCGGGTGTAAGAACCCAAGCGAGAGGCGAACATATGTACTGCGCCAGGCCATGAATCCCAGCCCCGCAGTGTTTTAACAATGTTAAGACACTGCGGGGCTGGGATTCATGGTCATCGCAAACCGCACCGGCCGACATGAAATGATGTCAGAGGACGGGCAGCGCTAACAGCGCAAGGCCAAGGGATAACACGACAGCGCAGACTCCTGTGCAACAAATAACGATGCTCAGGAGGCCGCGCAAAGCACCAAGGTGGCATTTTTGCCAGCTATACTGCGTCTCTTTACGAAGGGAACTCACGCCTCAAAATCAGTTTGACTGTGTAAGGGCCTAAATGTTATACGTGTTCCTTTCAGCGTGTGCAAGGAGCAAAACTAAAAGAGCAACCTTTGACTTGTGCAGCATTACTGCTGCATAAGCTGTGGCTCTTCTAGTTTGTAACACCTGAGGGGGGGTTAAAGGTTACCTTTGAAATTGGTTCAATTAGGCTTCGGCCTACACTCCGCTCCCTCTCCTCCTCCTGCTGACCCTGGGCTCTAACACCGCCAGTTGGGGCCCAGATGTGCTGGCTGCACAGAGCCAAACACCTCGCCAATGTGTCAGTGGGGTTCAGCACCGCCAGCTGTTCCCCTGCTGTGTAGCCGGCAACGTGTCCTGCAACAGCCACGCAGACACAACAGACCCAAAGCTGCCGCCAGTGCAGGCTTCGGCCTACACTCCGCTCCCCCTGCTGACCCTTTGCTCCAACACTGCTAGTTGGGGCTCTAGGAAGACAAGCTTGAATAGGTCCCTGTTGTGAATCCGCTTTTTGGGCTCCCCTGGTGGTTGCTGGTGGTACTGGTGACTTGTGTGTGCTTTGCTGTCTCAGTTCACCTGCTCCCATCAGTGTTTGGGAGTTTCCTATTTAGCCTTGCTCTCCAGTCATTTCCTTGCCGGTCATCATTGTAACCAGAGCCTTCGGTTGCATGTTCCTGCTACTAGTCTGCTGATCAGCTAAGTGGACTTTGTCCTTTTGTTTTGTATCTTTTGTCCAGTTTGCAGTTTTTGTTATTCTCTGTAGCTGGAAGCTCTTGCGGGCTGAAATTGCCACTCCTGTGTCATGAGTTCACACAGGAGTCTTAAAGTAATTTCAGGATGGTTTTTGAAAGGGTTTTCAGTTGACCGTGAAGTCCTCTTTTGTATCCTTCTGCTATCTAGTAAGTGGACCTCTCTTTGCTAAATCTACTTTCATACTGTGTATGTCTTTTCCTCTTAACTCACCGTTATTACATGTGGGGGGCTGCTATCATCTTTTGGGGTATTTCCCTAGAGGTAAGCCAGGTCTGTTCCTTCCTCTACCAGGCGTAGTTAGTCCTCCGGCTGGCGCGTGGCATCTAGGAAGTCGTAGGTATGCTCCCTGGCTACTATTAGTTGTGTGGTAGATTTAGCTCATGGTCAGCTCGAGATTCCATCACCCAGAGCTCGTCCGTTATTTTTGTGTTCTGATGCTTCCCGGCCATTGGGAATCATGACAGTATGACCGGCCAATGTTAAAGTTATTGGCAGAAGAAAGGAGAGAAAAAAGAAGTCTGTAGATTTTTTTTTTTTTTTTTTCCCCTTCTTCTATTGAGATGGACCCTGTCAAGGTTCGGGCTATTTGTGACTGGACGCAGCCTACTTCTCTTAAGAGTCTTCAGAAATTCTTCGGCTTTGCTAATTTTTATCGTCGATTTATAACTGGTTTTTCTGGCGTTGCTAAACCTCTGACGGATTTGACCAAAAAGGGTGCTGATGTTGCCAATTGGTCCCCTGCTGCTGTGGAGGCCTTTCGGGAGCTTAAGCGCCGCTTTTTGTCTGCCCCTGTGTTGCGCCAGCCTGATGTTTCTCTTCCCTTTCAGGTTGAGGTCGATGCTTCCGAGATCGGAGCGGGGGCGGTTTTGTCGCAGAAAAGTTCCGACTGCTCAGTGATGAGACCTTGTGCGTTCTTTTCTCGAAAATTTTCGGCCGCCGAGCGAAACTATGATGTTGGTAATCGGGAGCTTTTGGCCATGAAGTGGGCATTTGAGGAGTGGCGTCATTGGCTTGAGGGTGCCAGACATCAGGTGGTAGTTTTGACTGATCACAAGAATCTGATTTATCTAGAGTCTGCCAGGCACCTGAATCCTAGACAGGCACGATGGTCGTTGTTTTTTTCTCGGTTTAATTTTGTGGTTTCATACTTACCGGGTTCTAAAAATGTTAAGGCAGATGCTCTTTCTAGGAGTTTTGAGCCTGACTCTCCTGGGGATTCTGAACCTGCTGGTGTCCTTAAGGATGGGGTGGTTTTGTCTGCTGTCTCCCCAGATCTGCGACGTGCTTTGCAAGAATTTCAGGCGGATAGACCTGATCGTTGTCCGCCTGGTAGACTGTTTGTTCCTGATGATTGGACCAGTAGAGTCATCTCGGAAGTTCATTCTTCTTCGCTGGCAGGTCATCCTGGAATTTTTGGTACCAGAGATTTGGTGGCTAGATCCTTCTGGTGGCCTTCCCTGTCTCGGGATGTGCGTGTTTTTGTGCAGTCTTGTGATGTGTGTGCTCGGGCCAAGCCTTGTTGTTCTAGGGCTAGTGGGTTATTGTTGCCCTTGCCTGTTCCGAAGAGGCCTTGGACGCACATCTCTATGGACTTTATTTCTGATCTCCCTGTTTTTCAGAAGATGTCTGTCATCTGGGTGGTGTGTGACCGTTTTTCTAAAATGGTTCATTTGGTACCATTGCCTAAGTTGCCTTCCTCATCTGAGTTGGTCCCTCTATTTTTTCAAAATGTGGTTCGCTTGCATGGTATTCCGGAAAACATCGTTTCTGACAGGGGAACCCAGTTCGTGTCTAGATTTTGGCGGGCATTCTGTGCCAGGTTGGGCATTGATTTGTCTTTTTCATCTGCATTCCATCCTCAGACTAATGGCCAGACGGAGCGAACTAATCAAACTTTGGAGACTTATTTGAGGTGTTTTGTGTCTGCGGATTAGGATGACTGGGTTGCCTTTTTGCCGTTGGCAGAATTTGCTCTTAATAATCGGGCTAGTTCTGCCACTTTGGTTTCTCCTTTCTTTTGCAATTCAGGGTTTCATCCTCGTTTTTCATCTGGTCAGGTGGAATCTTCGGATTGTCCTGGAGTGGATGCGGTGGTGGATCGGTTGCATCAGATTTGGGGACAAGTGGTGGACAATTTGAAGTTGTCCCAGGAGAGGACTCAGCAGTTTGCTAACCGCCGTCGTCGTGTTGGTCCTCGCCTTCGTGTTGGGGACTTGGTGTGGTTGTCTTCCCATTTTGTCCCTATGAGGGTTTCTTCTCCTAAGTTTAAGCCTCGGTTCATCGGTCCTTATAGGATTTTGGAGATACTTAACCCTGTGTCCTTTCGTTTGGACCTCCCGGCATCTTTCGCTATCCATAATGTATTCCATCGGTCGTTGTTGCGGAGATATGAGGTACCGGTGGTTCCTTCTACTGAACCTCCTGCTCCTGTGCTGGTGGAGGGTGAATTGGAGTACGTTGTAGAGAAGATCTTGGATTCCCGTATTTCCAGACGGAGACTTCAATATCTGGTTAAATGGAAGGGCTATGGTCAGGAAGATAATTCTTGGGTAACTGCCTCTGATGTTCATGCCTCGGATTTGGTTCGTGCCTTTCATAGGGCTCATCCAGATCGCCCTGGCAGATCTCGTGAGGGTTCGGTGCCCCCTCCTTAAGGGGGGGGTACTGTTGTGAATCCGCTTTTTGGGCTCCCCTGGTGGTTGCTGGTGGTACTGGTAACTTGTGTGTGCTTTGCTGTCTCAGTTCACCTGCTCCCATCAGTGTTTGGGAGTTTCCTATTTAGCCTTGCTCTCCAGTCATTTCCTTGCCGGTCATCATTGTAACCAGAGCCTTCGGTTGCATGTTCCTGCTACTAGTCTGCTGATCAGCTAAGTGGACTTTGTCCTTTTGTTTTGTATCTTTTGTCCAGTTTGCAGTTTTTGTTATTCTCTGTAGCTGGAAGCTCTTGCGGGCTGAAATTGCCACTCCTGTGTTATGAGTTGACACAGGAGTTTTAAAGTAATTTCAGGATGGTTTTTGAAAGGGTTTTCAGTTGACCGTGAAGTCCTCTTTTGTATCCTTCTGCTATCTAGTAAGTGGACCTCTCTTTGCTAAATCTACTTTCATACTGTGTATGTCTTTTCCTCTTAACTCACCGTTATTACATGTGGGGGGCTGCTATCATCTTTTGGGGTATTTCCCTAGAGGTAAGCCAGGTCTGTTCCTTCCTCTACCAGGCGTAGTTAGTCCTCCGGCTGGCGCGTGGCATCTAGGAAGTCGTAGGTATGCTCCCTGGCTACTATTAGTTGTGTGGTAGATTTAGCTCACGGTCAGCTCGAGATTCCATCACCCAGAGCTCGTCCGTTATTTTTGTGTTCTGATGTTTCCCGGCCATTGGGAATCATGACAGGTCCCCATCCTGGTTCCAGCACCGTCAGCTGGTTACGGGCAGAGCCTTTGGCTTAGGTGCCTACTTCTGGGTATCCGAGTTCCACCAACGTCAGGTGGTCCTTGGTAGTGCTTTCAGGCACGGGTACCTCCTGCTTAGTAACCGGGTTCCAGTAACGTCAGCTGGTCCTCGGTAGTTCCATTGGCTCTTGGACCTTCGGCTACCCATCCGGGTTCCAGTACCGTCAGCTGGTTCTCGGCAGTGTCTTTTGCTCTTGTACCTTCTGCTCCCCATCCTGGTTCCAGTACCGTCAGCTGGTTCCGGGCAGAGCCTTTGGCTTAGGTGCCTCCCTCTGGGTATCCGAGTTCCACCAACGTCAGGTGGTCCTTGGTAGTGCTTTCAGGCACTGGTACCTCCTGCTTAGTAACCGGGTTCCAGTAACGTCAGCTGGTCCTCGGTAGTTCCATTGGCTCTTGGACCTTCAGCTACCCATCCGGGTTCCAGCACCGTCAGCTGGTTCTCGGCAGTGTCTTTTGCTCTTGTACCTTCTGCTCCCCATCCTGGTTCCAGTACCGTCAGCTGGTTCCGGGCAGAGCCTTTGGCTTAGGTGCCTCCCTCTGGGGTATCCGAGTTCCACCAACGTCAGGTGGTCCTTGGTAGTGCTTTCAGGCACGGGTACCTCCTGCTTAGTAACCGGGTTCCAGTAACGTCAGCTGGTCCTCGGTAGTTCCATTGGCTCTTGGACCTTCGGGTAGCCATCCGAGTTCCAGTTCCATCAGCTGTTTCTCGGCATTTTCTCAGCCTTCTTGTACCTTCTGCTACATTTCCAAGTTCAAGACCCTGAAGACGATGACCCGGAAGACCACCCCTAAGATGATGACGACACCAGAGACGACAACCACCGAGATGACGACGACCCTGGAGACGATGACCCTGAAGACGACCCCGATGACGACGACCCCGGAGACGACGACCATGGAGACGACGATGACCTGGAAGACCGAGAAGCAGAAGAACAAGAGGCTGCAGAACAAAGAGCAGAAGAACATTAAGCATAAGACTAAATATCAGAGCAAAAGATATTATCTAAATTATAAGCAGAAGAAGACTAAGCAGTGTATGGGGGTGAGTCCGTTCCTCCTCGTGGTGCCCCTGGATATAGCCTGATGCTGCAGGCCAAACTGAACGCGGACAAATGTAACTCTTTTGTGACAGGCAGAACGGAAGGTGTAATCTTCAAACTTTTATAGATAACAACTACGGGAATGCCTGTCACAAATAAGAATATGATGAAGAAGTTGAATACGAAGAAGATAATAGTTAAATAAAAAGAATATGAACAATGTAAGAAAAAAAATAATAGGTAGAAGATGAAGAAGAAGATGAATAAGGTGAAGAAGTTGATGTCAAAGAAGCTGATGATGAGGATAATGAACAAGAAAGTGTGGGAGAAGTAAAAAAGAAGGTGAAGGGCGTGGAAGTAGTGAAACATCAATATCTGGCAAAATAAATAAAAAATTAACATAGTAAAAATCTTTCTAACGCCGAACGTCATGAAAAAATATAAAAATCCTGCTATTCTATTTGATTGGGCTAAACCTCTGTGCCTTTAATGTCTCCGCCACCTCCCCCAATACATCCTACATTACTCTTAGTTGTTTTCCTTCATGTAGAATTAACCTACAAGGAAAGAAAGGGTTTATTTTAATTCCGATATTTTCGTCCCATTGACTTGCATTGGGATCGGGTATCGGTATCGGATTAGATCCGATACTTTGACGGTATCGGCCGATACTTTCCGATACTGATACTTTCCGATATCGGAAGGTATCGCTCAACACTAGTCTCCATACAACAGCTCCATTCACTGCCCATTCCCTGATGCTCTGGAGGAAGGAAAGGTTCAAACATTGTCTACAATCTAAATCTTCCTTATTGACTCTCCTCTTTCATAATCCCTCATTTCTGCCGGGAATGGATCCCAGTCCTTTCTCCTGGTGGGTATCTAATGGTATAACCTTGAAACACCTTTGCACGCCTTTTAATATATTATTTACTAAACAAGAATTTATGCAAAAGTATGGCCCACCAGCTATAGAAACACTACGTATAAACCAAAGTTTCCACTTTGCTGAACAAATCTTACAGCATAGGACCCCTCTTCGCCCTACCGGTTATGAACAGAAATGCTTAGATGATCCCCTGGGTAGGGGAACTATTTCCCTAATATACGCGTCTTTAAATAATACACAAGGGGACGAAAAGCTTAATTTTATGACACAGTGGGAGAGAGATTTGAATATGACTATGTCCTTTGAGGACTGGCGGAAATGTTGTTGTGCACTTTCCAGGGGTAGTTACCAAACCTCTCTTGTAGAGACATCCATTAAGCTTTTACACAGGACATATCAACTCCATGCTGTTTATCCAAAATATCGGATCTTGTTTCAGAGGATGTGGTGCCTTGGGAGATATAAAGCACATATGGTGGGAATGCCTGGCCGTCTCTGCATTATGGCAAAAGACTCAATCCATAGTAGAAGGACTGTTCGGCAAAACGATCCAACTTGATCCAACTGTATTCCTTTTAGGAGCTAAATATCCTGGCTTTACCAACAAATTTCATAACCTGGTCAACCAGCTTTGTATGGCTACGAAACTACACATCGTGACGAGATGGAAAGCACCTTCCCTCTCAATATCAATGGTTATAGATAAGATGAACACCATTATGCTTTACGAACGAATACAGGCTACAAGAAATGACTCATGGGACATTTTCTACCAGACCTGGAAACCTTGGGTTGAAAGGGACTCTAATATTAACCTTGGCCAAGTTTTAACACTATCCCTATGAGGATCTGAGTGCATGCATCCTAGTAGAATTCCTCAGTTTCACCTTTCGGCTTCATTCATTTTCATTAATACGACGCAGTGCAGGATCTCTTAGTTACCCCCCCCTCTCGTTTCTTTAACCTCTTGTCTATGTCTTATTGTATTAATGTTTATACTGTTAAAGTTTTATTAGATTTTGATTACTCATGTACAATCTCTCCTGCGTGGGAATTTGTTACGGGAAAATTCTATGAATCTTTTTGCATTTTGAAAAATAAAAATTTATTGAAACTAAAAACAACAGTATCACTGTGCTTGATTGGTCAGCAAACTCGCCTGACCTTAACCTCAGAGAGAATCTATGGGGTATTGTCAAAAGGAAGATGAAGGCTGCTATCAAAGCAACCTGGGCTTCCATAACACCTCAGCAGTGCCACAGGGTTATCACCTCCATGCCACGCCGCATTGATGCAGTAACTGATGCAAAAGAAGCCCCAAACAAGTATTGAGTGCATTTACTGAACATACATTTAAGTTTGGCAACATTTCGGATTTTAAAATAATTTTTAAAGCTGGTGTTATAAAGTATTCTAATTTACTGAGATAATGACTTTTGGGTTTTCATTGGCTGTAAGCTATAACCATCAGCATTAACTGAAATAAACACGTGAAATAGATCACTCTGTTATGGCTCTATTTAATATATGAGTTTCACTTTTTGTATTGAAGAACTGAAATAAATTAAGTTTTTGATGATATTGTAATTTTGTGAGAAGCACCTGTATATACAGCTCTGGCAAAAATTAAGAGACCACTGCAAAATGTTTAGTTTGTCTTATTTCAGACCTCAAATAATGCAAAGAAAACAAGTTCATAATCACTTTTAAACAACAATACTAATGTTTTAACTCAGGAAGAGGTCGGAAATCAATATTTTGTGGAAAAACCATGATTTTTAATCACAGCTTTCATGCGTTTTGGCATGCTTTCCACCAATCTTTCACACTGCTTCTGATTTAAGCAGTTCTTCTTTGTTTGATGGCTTGTGACTATCCATCATCCTCTTTATTACATTCCAGAGGTTTTCAATTATGTTCAGATCTGGAGATTGGGATGCCCATGATAGGGTTTTGATGTGGTGGTCTCTTAATTTTTTGCCAGAGTTGTATATATACACTGCTCACAAAACGTTAGAGATATTTGACTTTCCGGTGAAATTCACGGATGATCTAATATGCACTCTAACCTTTTCAGGTGAACTTAATGCAACTGTCTCTAAACATTTAAAGGGAACCTGTCAGCAGGGTTGTGCACAGTAACCTACACACAGAGTCAGGTCGGCACCATTATACTGATTAAAATGATACCTTGGTTGATGAAATCTGTCTTATGGTGGTTCTTTAATCTTTATTTTCAGTTTGTAGTTAATGAGATTCTCGTGCCCTAAGGCGGGGCTGGTGTATGTGGTGCTCTGAGTAGGTATTCGTAATGCAGACTGCTGACAGGTCACTGATCCCTCAGTGACCTGCCCCCTAGTTTGCATAATGAATATCTGTACATACGTAAGAAAAAAAAACCTTTTGCAGGCAGGTGCCAGCCGTCGCACCTGCTGTTCAGCAAAATTGCATGTTTTCTGTGCCAATAATACGTTTTATTCAAGTTATTCAGCTGGAGGAAAGACAAAAAAACCTCAATTTGAAAATGGCACCCGACGTGCTATCGGTGTCTAGCTGTGTTCCGATAGCTGCTACTGCACATGTGCCGGTGGCGCCATCTTACTGGAGAAAAAAAAATCCTCCTCCAAGATGGCGCCTCCCGCGCCTACACTTTTGCAGATTTTGGCTATCTCTGAGAGCTGCAACTGCGCAGGCGTGGGAAGCGCCATCTTAATGGAGAACGGAAAAAAAATCCTCCTCCAAGATGGTGCCGCCCACACATGCACAGTAGCAGCTCTCAGCTATCTCTATTTTCAAATTGAATTTTTTTTCTTTCCTCTAGCTGAATAACTTGAATAATATTATTGGCACACAAAACATGCAATTTTGCTGCAGAGCAGTTTTTTTCTTACGTATGTACAGATATTCATTATGCAAACTAGGGGGCAGGTCACTGAGGGATCAGTGACCTGTCAGCAGTCTGCATTATGAATATTTAATCAGAGCACCACTTACCCCAACCCCACCATAGGGCACGAGAATCTCATTAACTACAAACTGAAAATAAAGATTAAAGAACAACCATTAGACGGATTTCATCAACCAAGGTATCATTTTATTCGTATACCGGCGCCGACGTGACAGTGTCTGTAGGTTACTATGCACAATCCTGCTGACAGGTTCCCTTTAAATACACATGTCCAACTGTTCAATGTTTCAGTACTTTTTGCACAACTTGCTGTTTTCAAACATGGATCTTAATGGTGTTTAAACAGTCCTCCTCATCATGCTGTTCACATTTTGATATCATGATACTAAGTCGACACCTAACAATTGATCAGCACTACCTCGCTATTGCAAGACTTCAAGCATGATGTTCTCAGATGGAAGTGGCCACTTCACCTAGAGTATCACAGGAAGTGTCAGGAAGTTGCAGCAGAGCTACAGAGAGACTGGAAGAATCATAAAAAGGCAGAGAAGTGAACATCCTTTGGCCACATCCACATTGACGACAGCTTCATTGTAAACAATGCCCTTTTGAACCAGATGATCAATGCCACACAACTCCAGGCACATTTAACAGAGATGATAGGCATCAAAGTGTCAAGTCAGACCATTCAAAACCATTTCCATCAGCATGATCTGCATACTTGATGACCTGCAAGGGTACCTGACCATACCACCATGCACAGGTATCTTCTGACATGGACCAGGGAGCATCTACGCTGGACAAAGGACCAGTGTGCCTCAGTGTTGTTCACTGATAAAAGTAGATTCACGCTGAGCAGAAATGATAGCCACCAATGATGTTGGAGATGTCAAAGAAAGTGCTTTTCATCAGCCACTGTTGTCACCAGACAAACTTTTGGTGGTGGTGGTGTTACAGTGTGGGAAGGTGTGTCTAGCCAATACAGGAGTTCCCTACACTTTGTGAATGGTACAGTGTCAACTTGACAAGCCCCTAGTACTTGAATAAAACCATTAATCCAGTCATTGTGCCTCTGCATAAACAACACTGGCCTCATTTCATCTTCATGGGCGACCATTCTCCAGCTCACCAAGGTCGCATCATTAGGGAATAACTGCTGGAGACTGGGGTACCTCAAATGAAGTGGCCTGCACTTTGTACAGACCTGAATCCCATAGAAAACCTACAGGATCAGCTGAGTTGCCACGTAGAGGCTCGTAACTCTGTACCCCAGAACCTCAATTATCTGAGAGCCACCCTTCAAGAAGAGTGGGATGCCATGCCTTATCTACTTATCTACAGCATGAGATGTCATTGTCAAGTTGTAATTGATGCTCAAGGCCACATGACAAGTTAATGAGACATTGACATTTTTTGCGGGGTGTGAGAGAGTGAGGGGGATCATATGCAAGGGCCATTATGTATGCTCATAGAGTGCATGTTAATCACAGCTGCAGATCTGGTTACAATGCAAAATAAAAGTAAGTGTGGACTTGGTCAAGCTATTTGACCAGGTCCGATTTAGGAAAACCTGACATGGGCTTTTATTTTTTGGAGAGATCTATAGGATTAGAAGTGGGATGGGTCTCATCCTCCACTGTGGGTTTTGGTATTATATTTTGATAAATAATGGTCCTGCATTTTTTATACAGTATGTCAAGAATTATTCAAAAGACGATGAGATCCATATTCAGCGTAGGTACCTTCTCCACTCCAATGTGAGGAAATTAAACATAAAGTGGGAGTGGTACTAAAGACCCTTCCATTCGGGACTGTTTTGGGAAGAGACTTGCTCCTGTTCTGGTCCCTATTGGAAAGCAAAATTAACCCTCCCAAGCTAAAGGTATATCTGGGCTCTGAATACAAAGATCCCAAGTCAGGGATACCTGCAGTAGTGATTTCCATCATAGGAAAAGAATGTATGCCCAATAAGTTTCCCCTAGAGCTCTTGGCAGGAGAGGTCAACGTGACTACATTAGTTCCATAGCTGGAAGTGTCCTAAGGGTACTTTTGGGACAGCTCAACTCCAGGATCCCACTCTAGCCAGGGTGATAATGATAAATGGGGTGGCACAGCAACCTGGCACAGGGATAGTTTTTCCTCTCATGGCGGTCAACCAGGAGTTGTTATACCGGGTTTACAAAATCTCCAATGTAATAATAGAGCAGCTGCTAGTGTCCCAATCATACCACCTGGAGTTGCTTGAGTTGGCCCACAAATATGTGTTTATTATTATTGTTATTATTATATATATATATATATATATATATATATATATATATATATATGTGTTGGGAGGTCATCTGGGAGCTAAAGATAAGCAATAGCATATTGTACAGCGGTTCTTTTGGCGCGAGGTTTATGCCGAGGTTCAGAGGTTTTGTGAGTCATGCCCAGAGTGTCAGCTAACCGAACGCACAGCAAACTTCCATGTCCACTGATTCCCATGCCTGATATAGAGGTACCTTTTGAGGGGATTGCTTTGGATCTGGTAGGGCCAATAGTGAAATCAGCCTGGAGCCACCAAAACCTGAGCAAATTTTAGAGCTAAAGCTAATTAAGATAAAGTTTGTAAAATCAACACCTGTTACAATGGTATCAGTACCAAGTAGATTGCAGAAAGAATGTTTTCATAAAACTTTGACCCATGTAAAAGTTCCCACATTCCTGTGTCTTAACGTAAAATAACACACTGACATTTACACACTATCCTTCAATTAGCCACATGGGAAGGAGAACTGATGTGGGATGAAATTGGATGTCAGAATGAAAATAGTGTATCTGCGGAGGAGGACCCATGTGTATACTGTGCTATGCAGTGTCTACATATGCGCCTGGTATTTGCCAGGCCAGTCTTCTGTACTACACATATTATGTTTATAGATAGGGTCAAAGGCCAAGTGTTGTGTGTGCATATTATATATATATTTATCGAGGTGGGCTGCAGACAGTTTGATCTCTTTGTGTTTTGGAGAAATTGGAGGTCTTTGGTTATTAACCATTTAGGTGCCTGAATTTCATGTAAAAAAATATTTATTACGTTTTAAAGTTCACTTATATTATATGGACCTCTTCTTCTTTTGAATAATTCCTGATATACTGTATAAAAATGCAGCACCATTATTTATCAAAATAAAATACCAACTTAAAAACACACATAAAAGTCTACAGGTAATTAAGACAAAGAATATAAACCTGTGAGAGAGACACAATTTAGTAGTCAAAATTCAGTGACTGAAACACACTCATATATCTCAGGATAAAAGGTATATACTGTATGTTGTAATCAAAGAAAATTAATAATAAGTAAAGAACAATCAAAAACTAACCTGATGGATACCTCAGATTAAAAATTCAATATTCAAAGGTCAAGGATTAAGTGGTCAAGACAAACAGAGAGACCAGTTTTGCCCACCCAGACAAGACCTGATGCATCTCTCTGGGGTATCTGGTGTGGGTTATAGACAAGTAGTTAAAATAGAGCTAGTCAATAAAGTGGTGGGGCTGGGGAAATGCTTTTTTGTTTCCCCATCCATGAAAGATCAATGAAACTGTCTAAACCCTGATAAAAAAAAAAAAAACACTGATGAAATTCGTACTGTTTCTTTTTGTATGAAAACATAATTGACAACTGAATGAGTCCTTATTAATGGTTGCCTGGGAAATGCTCTGCCATGCATGGGGAATGCACTTGAAAATTCAAATCTTCAGGATCCACTGCTTTCAATTTAATTTGCGATTGCCAACCCAAGACATCCCAAATGTGTTTGATAGGAGACAAGTCCGGAGACACTGAAGTCTATGCTAGCAGGTTTAGGCCATGCAGGCTGCTCATATTAGCGTGAGCAATATACAGCCTGCTATTGTGTTGAGAATCTTTTCCTGGGACACTTTCATGTTCACTTATGAAGGCCTTTTCCTGGTGTTGCCCACTTGGGCTCAGAACAATCTCTATGACTCACTGTTGAAGAGGATAAACCTCGATTCCAGCCTCCATTGCGGTCTTTCTCTGTACCTTGATAACTTTTGCTAGCAGTCATGTGAGGTCTATGGAACACTTGTAGCTGGATGTCTGGCTCATACCCCAATGTCATACAAACACCTTTTGTCATGGGTGTTTCAGATGCAACAAACTGTTGCTCTGCATCTGCCGGAAGAAGATCTCTGTGTTTGGCATTACAGACGCCTCCTTAATCCTTCTAACTCTTGGACCCAGCGGCAACCTCCCTCTGGCTCTAGCTGACACACCTGGACCTGGGAGTTTATATGTCCCCAGTCTGCTGCTGACTGTCTCCGGTGATATTCACATTTTTTCCCTTGTGAAGGCTTGGAAATTTAGAAGTCGGCTAACTTCCTCTCTGGAGCTGCTTGAGGACATTTGGTGTTACCTCTCTGAGTCTGCTGAAGCTATGTTCATTCCCCTTGTTTGTCTATGTTTTTGTCTTCAGTTTACAGTGGGGACTGGCCTGTGCTTATCCACTCCTTCTTCCTATCATGGGCCTAGCTCTAGGGAGTTACAGGGCTTAGGTTCCTGCTCAGGGATTGGTGAGAAACCAATTTAGGGAATATAGTGCAGTTAGGGTGTTATCAGATCTGCCTAAGGGTCTCCACTCACCCTTTCCCTAGTGTCTGGGTTTCCTTCCTCTCATCCCTTCATGCTGAACTTAGTCTTTCCACATGGTGTGTGACACCTTTTGATAGTTTATGTAGATGCTGATGGCTTTCAGAATGGATCACTACACACCATTCTTCAAACTTGATCACATCAGTCCTATTCCCAGGATTACGTTATTTTAAAATGCGCGCTTGTCCTGCCTCCCGTGACGTCACGGCTTGTGATTGGTCGCGTCGCCCATGTGACCGCGACGCGACCAATCACAAAGCCGGAACGTAATTTTAAAATCCTGAAGGACCTAAAATTACGTCACGGCTTGCTGTGATTGGTCGCGTCGCGGCCACATGGGCGACGCGACCAATCACAAGCCGGGACGTCACGGGAGGCAGGACACGCGCGCATTTTAAAATGCGCGCGTGTCCAGCCTCCCGTGACGTCACGGCTTGTGATTGGTCGCGTCGCCCATGTGACCGCGACGCGACCAATCACAAAGCCGGAACGTAATTTTAAAATCCTAAAGGACCTGAAATTACGTCACGGCTTGCTGTGATTGGTCGCGTCGTGGCCACATGGGCGGCACGCGACCAATCACAAGCCGGGACTTCACGTAAGGAAGGAAACGCGCGAATTTTAAGCAAACAACGCTGCCGGTTCCCTCGGTGAGGTCCAGGCTGCGTCGGAGAGGTGAGTATAGCAATATTTTTTATTTTAATTCTTTATTTTACACATTAATGTTGTTTCGATACCGATACCTGATACCACAAAAATATCGGATCTCGGTATCGGAATTCCGATACAGCAAATATCGGCCGATACCCGATACTTGCGGTATCGGAATGCTCAACACTATTCATCAGTCATCTGGATAAAGGAGATCTGTGTGGCAGCGTACTGTGTGAGAGTCTGCAGTGTCCACTGCTAAGACATTCACTTATGGATTATGGTCCCCACCAGATCTTCAGTGCTTGACTTGCAATGGCCATCTGTTGGGTCCAGACGGACGAGGGCTGCCCTTGGGTCTTGCCAGGCGTGGTCTGATCTCTGGATCTTGTCTGGCGCAGGGCTGGGCCTCAGGTTTTGACTGACATGTTCTGGTCCATGGATCTTGCCTGGTGCAGTCTGGATCTCACTCATGGGTGCACAGCAGTCTGCTGGTCTGGTCCTCCAAGTAAGTCCCGTTATCTTGGCTGTGGTGTACCAAGTCCTGCTGCCTTGTCATTTTGGCCTTTTATATTGGGGAACTGAGTCATGAATGTCACCTGACCAGGTGCTCCATCTAAACTTGTCTTTCTCTATACACTCCTGTTGTGAATTAGACTTTTTGGCTCCCTCTTGTGGTTACTAGTGATATGACTCTGGGATTGTCTTTCCTCAGTTTGGCACCCACCTGGGTCGTTAGTCCAGGGGAGTTGCTATATAAGCTTCCTGGATCCTTAGTCCAGTGCCTGGCATCGTTGTAATCAGATCCTTTCTGTTTGCTCCTGTCTGCTGGTCCGGGTTCGTGCAAAATTAAGCTAAGTCCTGCTTCTTTGTTTTTTGGTTATTTGCTTGCTCTCATTTTTGTCCAGCTTGTACTAAAAGTGATTCCTGACCTTGCTGGAAGCTCTAGGGGGCTGGTGTTCTCCCCCCGGGCCGTTAGACAGTTCGGGGGTTCTTGAATATCCAGTGTGGATATTTTGATAGGGTTTTTGCTGACCATATAAGTCATCTTACTATATTCTGCTATTAGCTAGTGGGCCTCTCTTTGCTAAATACCTAGCTCATTCTTACATTTGTCTTTTCCTCTTACCTCACCGTTATTATTTGTTGGGGGCTTGTATCCAACTTTTGGGGTCTTTTCTCTGGAGGCAAGAAAGGTCTTTCTTTTCCCTTCTAGGGTTAGTTAGTTCTCCGGCTGGCGCGAGACGTCTAGAACCAACGTAGGCACGTTCCCCGGCTGCTGCTATTTGTGGTGCTAGGATTAGATATATGGTCAGCTCAGTTACCACTGCCCTATGAGCTGTTTTTTTGTGTTTGCAGACTTAGTAATTATTTCTGAGACCCTCTGCCATTGGGGTCATAACAGTATGCCAGGCCAACATTGAATGTTTAATGCATTGCTGAAGTGGGATTATAAGAAAGGAAATTCTGAGTTTTTTTTTTTTCCTCTCTTCCTCCCCTTTACCTCTGAGTGGCTTGTGCTTGCTGCAGACATGAATGTCCAGACCTTGATTACAAGTGTAGACCAGCTTGCTGCTCGTGTGCAGGGCATACAAGATTTTGTTACCAGTAGTCCAATGTCTGAACCTAAAATACCTATTCCTGAACTGTTTTCTGGAGACCGATTTAAGTTTAGGAATTTCAGGAATAATTGTAAATTGTTTCTATCTCTGAGACCCCGTTCATCTGGAGATTCAGCTCAGCAAGTTAAAATTGTTATCTCTTTTTTACGGGGCGACCCTCAGGATTGGGCTTTCTCGCTAGCGCCAGGAGATCCGGCATTGGCAAATATTGATGCGTTTTTTCTGGCGCTCGGATTGCTTTACGAGGAACCCAATCTTGAAGTTCAGGCAGAAAAAGCCTTGCTGGCTATTTCTCAGGGCCAGGATGAAGCTGAAGTGTATTGCCAAAAATTTCGGAAATGGTCTGTGCTTACTCAGTGGAATGAGTGTGCTCTGGCCGCAAATTTCAGAAATGGCCTTTCTGAAGCCATTAAGAATGTGATGGTGGGTTTCCCCATTCCTACAAGTCTGAATGATTCCATGGCGCTGGCTATTCAAATTGACCGGCGTTTGCGGGAGCGCAAAACCGCTAATCCTCTGGTGGTGTTGTCTGAACAAACACCTGATTTAATGCAATGTGATAGAATTCAGACTAGAAATGAGCGGAAAAATCATAGACGTCAGAATGGGTTGTGTTTTTACTGTGGTGATTCTACACATGTTATATCAGCATGCTCTAAACGCCTAACAAGGGTTGTTAGTCCTGTCGCCATTGGTAATTTGCAACCTAAATTTATTTTGTCTGTGACTTTAATTTGCTCATTGTCTTCTTACCCTGTTATGGCGTTTGTGGATTCAGGTGCTGCCCTGAGTCTTATGGATCTGTCATTTGCCAAGCGCTGTGGTTTTGTTCTTGAACCGTTGGTAAATCCTATTCCTCTTAGAGGTATTGATGCTACGCCATTGGCGGAAAATAAACCGCAGTTTTGGACGCAGGTAACCATGTGCATGACTCCTGAACATCGGGAGGTGATTCGTTTTCTTGTTCTGCATAAAATGCATGATTTGGTCGTTTTGGGTCTGCCATGGTTACAGGCCCACAATCCAGTCTTGGATTGGAAGGCAATGTCGGTGTCAAGTTGGGGCTGTCAGGGAATTCATGCTGATTCCCCGCCGGTGTCTATTGCTTCCTCTACTCCTTCGGAAGTTCCTGAGTATTTGTCTGATTATCAGGATGTATTCAGCGAGTCCAGGTCCAGTGCTCTCCCTCCTCATAGGGACTGTGACTGCGCCATAAATTTGATTCCAGGTAGTAAATTTCCTAAGGGAAGACTATTTAATCTGTCTGTACCTGAGCATGCCGCAATGCGTTCGTATATCAAGGAGTCTCTGGAGAAGGGGCATATCCGTCCATCCTCTTCCCCTCTTGGTGCGGGATTCTTTTTTGTGGCCAAGAAGGATGGATCTTTGAGACCTTGTATTGACTATCGGCTTCTGAATAAAATCACTGTTAAATTTCAGTATCCTTTGCCTCTGTTGTCGGACTTGTTTGCCCGGATTAAAGGTGCCAAGTGGTTCACCAAGATAGATCTTCGTGGTGCGTACAACCTTGTGCGCATTAAGCAAGGAGATGAATGGAAGACAGCATTTAATACGCCCGAAGGTCATTTTGAGTACTTGGTGATGCCTTTTAGGCTCTCTAATGCTCCCTCAGTGTTTCAGTCCTTTATGCATGATATTTTCCGGAAGTATCTGGATAAATTTATGATTGTTTATCTGGATGATATTCTGGTTTTCTCTGAAGATTGGGACTCACATGTGGAGCAGGTCAGGATGGTGTTTCAGGTTTTGCGTGAGAATGCTTTGTTTGTTAAGGGCTCAAAGTGTCTCTTTGGAGTACAGAATGTTCCCTTTTTGGGGTTTATTTTTTCCCTTTCTGCTGTGGAGATGGACCCAGTCAAGGTCCGAGCTATTCATGATTGGACTCAACCCACGTCAGTTAAGAGTCTTCAGAAGTTCTTGGGTTTTGCTAACTTCTACCGTCGTTTTATCGCTAATTTTTCTAGCGTTGTTAAACCTTTGACGGATATGACCAAGAAAGGTTCTGATGTTGCTAACTGGGCTCCTGCAGCCGTGGAGGCGTTCCAAGAGTTGAAGCGCCGGTTTACTTCGGCGCCTGTTTTGTGCCAGCCTGATGTCTCACTTCCCTTTCAGGTCGAAGTGGATGCTTCTGAGATTGGGGCAGGGGCCGTTTTGTCGCAGAGAGGCCCTGGTTGCTCGGTAATGAGACCATGTGCTTTCTTCTCTAGGAAGTTTTCGCCTGCTGAGCGGAATTATGATGTTGGCAATCGGGAGTTGCTGGCCATGAAGTGGGCATTTGAGGAGTGGCGTCATTGGCTCGAGGGTGCTAAGCATCGTGTGGTGGTCTTGACTGATCACAAAAATTTGATGTATCTCGAGTCTGCTAAACGCCTGAATCCTAGACAGGCCCGCTGGTCATTGTTTTTCTCCCGTTTTGACTTTGTGGTCTCGTATTTACCAGGTTCAAAGAATGTGAAGGCTGATGCTCTTTCAAGGAGCTTTGTGCCTGACTCTCCTGGAGTCGCAGAACCAGTTGGTATTCTTAAAGAGGGAGTTATCTTGTCGGCCATTTCTCCTGATTTGCGACGTGTGTTGCAGAGATTTCAGGCTGGTAGACCTGACTCTTGTCCACCTGACAGACTGTTTGTTCCTGATAAGTGGACCAGCAGAGTCATTTCCGAGGTTCATTCCTCGGTGTTGGCAGGGCATCCGGGAATTTTTGGCACCAGAGATCTGGTGGCTAGGTCCTTTTGGTGGCCTTCCTTGTCACGGGATGTGCGGTCATTTGTGCAGTCCTGTGGGACTTGTGCTCGAGCTAAGCCTTGCTGTTCTCGTGCCAGCGGGTTGCTCTTGCCCTTGCCTGTCCCGAAGAGGCCTTGGACACACATTTCCATGGATTTAATTTCAGATCTCCCGGTGTCTCAGGGCATGTCTGTCATCTGGGTGGTGTGTGATCGCTTTTCTAAAATGGTCCATTTGGTGCCTTTGCCTAAGCTGCCTTCCTCTTCCGATCTGGTTCCTGTGTTCTTTCAGAATGTGGTTCGTTTACATGGCATTCCTGAGAATATTGTGTCTGACAGAGGATCCCAGTTTGTTTCCAGGTTCTGGCGATCCTTTTGTGCTAGGATGGGCATTGATTTGTCGTTTTCGTCTGCCTTTCATCCTCAGACTAATGGACAAATGGAGCGAACTAATCAGACTCTGGAGGCTTATTTGAGGTGTTTTGTTTCGGCAGATCAGGATGATTGGGTGACCTTCTTGCCGTTGGCTGAGTTTGCCCTTAATAATCGGGCTAGTTCCGCTACTTTGGTTTCGCCATTTTTCTGCAACTCTGGTTTCCATCCTCGTTTTTCCTCGGGACATGTGGAGCCTTCTGACTGTCCTGGGGTAGATTCTGTGGTGGATAGGTTGCAGCAGATCTGGAATCATGTGGTGGACAACTTAAAGTTGTCACAGGAGAAGGCTCAGCGTTTTGCCAACCGCCGCCGCGGTGTGGGTCCCCGACTTCGTGTTGGGGATTTGGTATGGCTGTCTTCTCGATTTGTTCCGATGAAGGTCTCCTCTCCTAAATTTAAGCCTCGCTTCATCGGTCCTTACAAGATATTGGAAATCCTTAATCCTGTGTCCTTTCGCTTGGATCTTCCGGTGTCGTTTGCCATTCACAACGTGTTCCATAGGTCTTTGTTGCAGCGGTACGTTGTACCTGTGGTTCCTTCTGTTGAGCCTCCTGCTCCGGTGTTGGTTGAGGGCGAGTTGGAGTACGTGGTGGAGAAGATCTTGGATTCTCGTCTCTCAAGACGGAGGCTTCAGTATCTGGTCAAGTGGAAGGGCTATGGTCAGGAGGATAATTCCTGGGTGGTTGCCTCTGATGTGCATGCGGCCGATTTAGTTCGTGCCTTTCACGCTGCTCATCCTGATCGCCCTGGTGGTCTTGGTGAGGGTTCGGTGACCCCTCCTTAAGGGGGGGGGGTACTGTTGTGAATTAGACTTTTTGGCTCCCTCTTGTGGTTACTAGTGATATGACTCTGGGATTGTCTTTCCTCAGTTTGGCACCCACCTGGGTCGTTAGTCCAGGGGAGTTGCTATATAAGCTTCCTGGATCCTTAGTCCAGTGCCTGGCATCGTTGTAATCAGATCCTTTCTGTTTGCTCCTGTCTGCTGGTCCGGGTTCGTGCAAAATTAAGCTAAGTCCTGCTTCTTTGTTTTTTGGTTATTTGCTTGCTCTCATTTTTGTCCAGCTTGTACTAAAAGTGATTCCTGACCTTGCTGGAAGCTCTAGGGGGCTGGTGTTCTCCCCCCGGGCCGTTAGACAGTTCGGGGGTTCTTGAATATCCAGTGTTGATATTTTGATAGGGTTTTTGCTGACCATATAAGTCATCTTACTATATTCTGCTCTTAGCTAGTGGGCCTCTCTTTGCTAAATACCTAGCTCATTCTTACGTTTGTCTTTTCCTCTTACCTCACCGTTATTATTTGTTGGGGGCTTGTATCCAACTTTTGGGGTCTTTTCTCTGGAGGCAAGAAAGGTCTTTCTTTTCCCTTCTAGGGTTAGTTAGTTCTCCGGCTGGCGCGAGACGTCTAGAACCAACGTAGGCACGTTCCCCGGCTGCTGCTATTTGTGGTGCTAGGATTAGATATATGGTCAGCTCAGTTACCACTGCCCTATGAGCTGTTTTTTTGTGTTTGCAGACTTAGTAATTATTTCTGAGACCCTCTGCCATTGGGGTCATAACACACTCCCCCCTCTTATTGATTCAGCAGGGTTCTATTTGGCCAGTAGGTGTCAGTCTCCTGTCACAAAAGTCGTACATCTCTGAGGAATATTATCTTCCACAGCACACCCTCTTATATTCCTCCTCTCTTTTAGTTCACCAGTGATCGGGTGATGAGAACCCCTGGGTGATCAGCCTTTCTTCTGGGGTAGCCAAATTTCTGCCCAAAGTTAAACACATTCACAGGTATTTTGCTTAATTTTCTTTCAGACAAAATCGACCAGCGTGTATTGGTCAGGACAGAAGCCGGCGTTATCACGTTCGGTTCTTTACTGTCCTTTTTGCAAAGGTGTCTCAGGTACTCTTGGGGCTTTGGCCACTCTGCTGAGAAGATTGTAGTTTAACCCATCTTCCAACCCCATAGGGGCCAGTGTGGCCATCCCATGCGGTTTTATGGGCACGGTAAACTACTTTTATTTGTTGCCATCAGCTTCTTCCAGTGTTGCATCACGCGGTTCTTTTGAAGACTTCGTCTCTCCTGTTCCTTCTGTTTCAGAGAGGCAGGGATGTAGCATGTTCCGATGCAACACTTGGCCCAGAGTACCTTTGTCACCCTCGGACCAGACTTCATAGACTGGACTGTAGGGATGGACTTTCCTCATAGCTCGGTAGGGTATTGCTTCCCAACATAAATCTAGTTTATTTTTGGGCCATTTGGCCTGTATCACTACACGGTCTTCCGGCTGGAGTGTTTCTTCTTGTGCTTAGGACCCACCCAGATGATCTAGTTCTCAAAACTTCTGCTCCATCAGTCGCTTCATTGCCTGAAGTCGATGCCTATGCTCTCTGACCCAAGTATTCAGACTGTTCCTCAGTTAGTCGTTTTCAGGGTCCAGTTCCAGTTCCATAATTTCTTGACAACTTCGACCAAACAGCAGCATGTATGGTGTGTATCTGGTAGTTGCATGGACTCGATTATTGTACACCCACCGCAGTTCAGAAATTAATTTGAGCCAACTCATCTTTCTGTCCTCTTCCAGTGTCTGTAACATTTGCAGTAAAGCTCTTTTGAAGTGCTCACAAGCTCCGTTTGTTCCCCTGTGGTGATCTGGTGTGGTCCTAGACTTATCAATCCCATAGAGAGAGTGCAGTTCTTCCATCACATTTCCTTGAAAGCAGGTCCCTTGATCCAATTGTATTTTCTTCAGGCATCCATATACACAAATGAACTCCCCACATATGGCTCTGACCACCGCCTCAGCTGTCTGGTCTCCAGTTGGAGTCACCACTGTGAACTTAGTGAAGTGACTGGTTATCATTATCACCAGACAATATCCATAGGTATTATGAGATGTCCCAATAATCAGGTATTCGACCATTAATACTTCTAGGGGCAAAGAAATATGGATGACTTGGATAGGGGCTCTCTGCTTTGGGGGTTTGATCAGCTCACACTGTCTTTGATATATCTCTTCTACTGTTTGATGTAGTCGAGGCCAAATCATCAGCAACTGCAGCCATCGGAAGGTACCAAAATGTGCACTTTTCTTGTGGGCCTTCTTAGTCAGGCTTGCCAGCATCCCCCCAGAACCTTCACTTGCCATGTGATGCCAAACTCTTGAGGCATTTGGATTCTTCGTTATAACAAGATGTTTTTCTTGAAAAATCTTTCCCACTACCCGAGGTTGTGTAAGGTACTTGTGGGCAAAACCATTGTTGCCTTTCTGTCGGGTTTCTGTCTTAGAGTGACCCACTTCTGTAGTTTCGCTAATTTGGGATCGGACAGTTGCAGTTTCACCCACTTGTCCTTCTGGCAGCCCAGGACTTGAGTTGGTTTAAGCTTGTCTCACGAATCTTGTGCAGTTACCATTGCTGCCGAAAATTCTTGTGACCCACCTCTGCTCCAGCATGCCTAGCTTTGCATTCTCCAGGTGGGCAAAGGGGATATTTTCAGTCATAGCCCACACCAGTGCCAGCAATTCCAACTTGAATGAATAGTAGTTATCAGGGGTTCTTCTCAGAAGAACACTCTCACACTCTTGCTTCCTTGCACTGGAGCCAGCACCACCCCTAATCTGTACATGCTTCCATCAGTGTACAGAATGAAGAGTTTTGAGAAATCAGTGTATGCCAAGATGGGGGCATCAGTCAGCACCAACTTCAGGGCTCAAAAAGCTTTCTCTTGTCTGGGGCCCCACTGGATCAGTTGCCACCTGCTTCCTCCTGCTGTCCCTCTTAATAGCTCATTCTATGTTGCTACAGTTTTGGCAATGTTTTTTTATAAACTTTCAGTAGTGTCAGGCCAGTCTTAGGAATGCTCAAAGCTCGCTCAGTGTCATGGGTATAGGCAACTTTTGGACTATGGGCACTTTCTCCATGGTGGTGTAGATTCCCAAACTGGAGACTGTGTGACCCAGATACTTGATTTACCTCTGAAACAAGTGGCAGTCTTAGGTTTGATCTTCAGCACATGTCTCTGAAGCAGTTTCAACATCTTTTCCAATTTTGTGAGATGTTCTTCAAAGGTGGGAGAGTATATAATGATATAATTGAGGTATATCAGGGTGGCTTTAAAGTTCAAATCCCTATGCATCATTCCATCAGTCATTGGAAAGTCCCTGGTGCTATTGTTTGCCCAAAAGGCTTCTGGATGAACTCGAATAGCCCCATGGGAAGGATGAAGGACATGTTTGATTGGTCCTTTGCCACTATGGGATCCTGTCAATAACTGCTAGAGAGCTCAAGGGGTGAGAAGTACTTTCTCAAGGCAAACAGGGATTTCTCAGCATCCTGTCCCCTTTCCGAACTAGTACAGTGGGTGCAGCCCAGTGGCTTTGACTCTCCCATATCAATCTATTTTGCAACACGTGCGACAGCAAGTCTTTTACTTCCTGATACATTTGAGGTGAGATCTGCTAATATCTTTCTCAAATGGGGGCTGCGGTCACAGTAGGAATCTCAGGTTGAATGGCTTTCGTGCCCCCGAAGTCATCACAATACTGAGCAAACACCCCTTGATATCGTTGTAGTAAATTTACTATCTGCCCCACTTGGACGGAGTTGAATTCCGTGAGGTTTGCTTGCATCTGTTTCAGAAAAGCGTGGACGGTTCAACTTCACCCCTGCTCTCCCTGGCATTGAGAGACATTGACAGAGTCCACAGGTCCCCTTTCATCGGAAATACTTTTATGGCATTGGACCTCAGGAGATCTTCCAGCATCACATACACCCACCTAGCTACCTCTTTCCGGGTGGCTAGCTGTAAACTTGTTACTCTCAAGTTAATAAACTGCATGGGTACTAGTGCTTCATGCATGGTGGCTAAGGTGCGGGCAACCAGCAATCCCGAAGTTGCTGGGGGTTCAAGCTGGACTTCTACTCCTTCCAATGACACATGGGCCTGTACTGTCATAGTGAGCATGGTCTGTCCTGCTGGTAAAGTCACTGTAGCTTCTGAAGGTACCACTATTTTGCCAAAGTGCTGGGAGGTGGTTGGAAATCTTTGTATCTGGTTGACCCACACCAGCTGTTGGAACACTCTCTTCCTTGCAGGATGTCAGGTTACACAGGCACAACTATTATTTCATCATCTGTCTGCCTTGACTTGACTCACTTCTTTCAAGACATTCATTCCCATTGTCACAAAGGGCCCCCCTTCTGACACACTCCTATGGACATACACATTACTCTGCTCACCGGGGTGGGCAGCTGATTGACATCCACCAGTCGAACGATTGGTTCCTGTTTAGAGTGAGCAACATCAGGGAAGTGGGCCCGGGAGTATTTTTCTGGCATAGTGGTCACCTGGGACCTGGTGTCCATCAAGCAGCGGATGCGCTGTCCAATAAACTCAGCCCAATTGACAGGTCTCTTACAAACAATATCTTCAGATTCCTCATCCCCTCTCTCAGGGGTGTGAATCCCTATGGTGTGCTCCTCTACCATTGGGTGAATTAGAGAAAGAAGGAGGTGTCCGTTAAACTTTCTCCATTTGGACAGTTCCAGGAGATGTGTTCTCTTCCGGCACAAGCCCAGCATTTCACACCACGTTTCTCTGATGAATGACATTTTCAGGGATCCTGGACATGGGGAGGGAGGCATTCTAGCACTGTCTTCTCATCATATCTATCCGCAAGGCCAGTCATCTTGGTGTTAGTGGGGGATCCTCTTATACCATGTAATTCTCTTCTGATGCCCGTATTTCTTGTTTCAGCTCTCGGGCCCAGTGAGTGAATATTTGCTGATTCTCAGGTGGTCACTTCATGGCTCCAGACCTGTTAGAATGGGTACCTCTTGTTCTCGCACCCTTGACTCCACCCCAACCTCCTAGAAGCTCATATTAGGATTTTAGCATAGGCACGCTTTCAGGGCCTGTCTCAAGTAGAGGTCTCTCAGGCCGGCAACCAGTTGGTCTCTTAACACCTCATCTAGCGATCCCAACCCTCAGTATCCTTCCTGTGTCTTCTTGATGATAATGGCGGTTACTTCAGGCAAAGCGTTTGCATACTGGCTACATTCTCACCCTCCCCCTGGATCGTATGGAACAGTCACATGCGTAGTTTAACTGGGTCTGCCGCAGTCTTGCCGGTCCTCACACCGTATCTTGCACCACCCCAGACTGATGCCTATACCGCACGTCAATGTCAGAAGTAACCACCTGGTCTACTCATGCCTGCTGGTCACTGCCCCCGACATTCACATCTGGATTATAATTCTCACCAAATCTTCAATGCATGACCCTCAATGACCATCTGTTGGGTCCAGATGGACGAGTGCTGGGCCTTGCCTGCCATGATGTAGTCCACGGAACTTGGATCTTATTCGTGGGCGCACTGCAGCCCACTGGTGTAGTCCACCGAGTACGTCTATGTATCTCGGCCGCAGCATTTCTACAAACACACATTCTGCTGCTCTCTCTCGGCGCAAAATCTCTTCCCGCCTTGTCACGTCGGCCTTTTATATCTGAGAACTGCATCAAAAATGTCACCTGACCTGGTGCTCCATTTAGACTCATCCTTCTCGAAACACTTTCCCCTCTTATTGGTTCCACAGGTTCTGTTTGGGCAGTATGTAGTAGCCACAAATGCTATACAACTCTGTGGAATCTCGTCTTCCACGCCACACCCTCTTACATGTGCTGAAATGCTATAACATGCATATTAGGTTAGGGTCTCCACAAAGGGGTACGGCTTGTCGCTGGCTGACCAATTTGTGAACAAACTAACTTAATTATGATGTATTTTCTGTAGCAGTAATGCAGTTCCAATTCCATATATTCAATGTTTACATATTGGTCATCTCAGGTTGCACCTGTTCACACTTGTCTTGTTTTGTTTGGAGGTGCTGGTCAGTCTTTTTGATATTTGTAATACACTCACTGTGAATGAACACTCCTATCATCAGCCCAAGGTGTTTTAATTAGACCTAGTTCCTACCTGTCCATATAATTGTAGGCTTGTAGCCCAGGAGAGGCATCATGTTAGGTTTAGGGTCCCAATAAAGGGATACCTTTGGCCGTCGATTAATCTCTATTCTGTCCATCCGTTCAACAGTGAATATATGTTTATTCAGGAACAAAGATAGTACAACTGGTATTTCTTATAGCTTTGGATCTTAGCATCTTGTCTGTCAGCTAGTGAACGGGAACTTCCTGTTTTTTCACAATGGATTATTGGCTATATAACACTATTGCTGGAGACAGAAACTCATACACTATTAAACAGTAGTAAATAGTAGTTGTTGCAATATATATAATAATAAGCATTATTCCAACACCGCCACTCAACAACTACTTATCATATTAGTGTAGGATGCTAGCAGGTGCGGAGGATGCAGTGACACACAGGAGGCAGAGCAAGGGTTAACAGGTATTTTATGTAAAACAATAGTAGGTCAAGCAGGGGGGAGGACTATTATAAAGGTAACAACAGTTTTAACTTATCAGTCTCTTGGCTTTGGTGGAAGGTGGCTGGAAGATCCCTCGATCTGGTCCTGCAGAAAGGCGATGCACTGTGTCCTCGCGGTGGTGAATCCTCTGGGTCCTTCGGCACATGGTTTCCTGGTACGGGCACGAGATGTTGTAGAGGTGTAGGTCTGCAGCACAGCGGAGGAAGCAAGCAGTTCAGCGGTCTCGGCCAAAGGAGCAGGCCGGTTCTCAGTGGGCACCCCAGGGATATGACTGAGTGGTGCCTCCACGGTGGTCAGCGGAACGATGCTATGCAGTACGTACTGGTCACTGTATGGTGCAGAGGTCTCTCTGGGCTGTGTGTCGGCAGTCAAGATGGTTTTTCCAACTGGGTATGATGGCATGGATAGCTGGCATGGGTAAGTCGAGAGGGAGTCAACTGTCTCTGTGCTCTCACGCTGGTTCCCTGCCAAAAGCCCCGTCTTCCCGATGACACCACTATTTAAGTCAGACCCCCACCAATCAGATGTCCTGGCCTGCTCCGGTCAGAAATCTCTTCCCCCCCGGAATAATGGTGACAGTCCTGACAGTTCCGGCCCAAACACGCAGGAGGGAGCGTCAGCCTAGTCTACCTCCCTACATTAGTCCCTTAGTGTTTCTGAATTTTTCAAATGTGGCTTTTGGTAGTGGCTTTGTCATAAATGACTATCATCTATCTGATCAGTCTCTCAAAAAACAAACTCAAATATGCCTCGTTCTATCAAATCACGCAGGTGATGATGATTAAAGTCAATGTGTTTGGTTCTCATATTGATCTTCTCACTGCATGCAAGTTTGGTTGCCTGCATAAGTCACCAGCCCAGTCTGCATCCCATAGCCTGTGAGTTTTTGATGTACTGTTCTAGATACCGTATATACTCAAGTATAAGCCGACCCGAGTATAAGCCGAGACCCCTAATTTTGCCACAAAAACCTGGGAAAACTTATTGACTCGAGTATAAGCCTAGGGTGGGAAATGCAGCAGCTACTGGTACATTTCAAAAATAAAAATAGATACCAATAAAAGTAAAACTGATTGAGACATCAGTAGGATAAATGTTTTTGAATATCCATATTGAATCAGGAGCCCCATATAATGCTCCACACAGTTCATGATGGGCCCCATAAGATGCTCCATACAAAATACACCCCATATAATCCTCCATAAAGTTCATGATGGGCCCCATAAGATGCTCCATACAAAAATATGCCCCATATAATGCTGCACAAAGGTTAATAATGGCCCCATAAGATGCTCCATATTAAAATATGCCCCATATAATGCTGCACAAAGGTTAATTATGGCCCCATAAGATGCTCCATAGAACAATATGCCTCAAATAAATGCTCCATAAAGGTTGATGGCCCCATAAGATGCTCCATAGAATCGTATGCCCCATAAGATGCTCCATAAAGGTTGATGGCCCCATGAGATGCTCCATAGAAAAATATGCCCCATATAATGCTGCATAAAGGTTAATGATGGGCCCCATAAGATGCTCTATTTTAAAATATGCCCCATATAATGCTGCACAAAGGTTAATTATGGCCCCATAAGATGCTCCATAGAATAATATGCCTCAAATAAATGCTCCATAAAGGTTGATGGCCCCATAAGATGCTCCATACAAAATTCTGCCCCATATAATGCTGCATAAAGGTTAATGATGGGCCCCATAAGATGCTCCATATTAAAATATGCTCCATATAATGCTGCACAAAGGTTAATGATGGCCCCATAAGATGATCCATAGAATAATATGCCCCATATAATGGTCCATAAAGGTTGATGGCCCATAAGATGCTCCATAGAATAATATGCCCCATAAGATTCTCCATAAAGGTTGATGGCCCCATAAGATGCTCCATAGAATAATATGCCCCATAGGATGCTCCATAAAAGTTGATGGCCCCATAAGATTAACACATCAAACTTATTGAGAATTTCACAAGAAAAACAATTGTGTGCTTGGTTTTAACATAATTTTATTCTTTCATGAGTTATTTGCAAGTTTATGACCACTTAAAAATGTGTTCAAAGTGCTGCTCATTGTGTTGGATTGTCAATGCAACCCTCATCTCCCACTCTTGACACACTAAAGGTACCGTTACACTAAACGATTTACCAACGATCACGACCAGCGATACGACCTGGCCGTGATCGTTGGTAAGTCGTTGTGTGGTCGCTGGAGAGCTGTCACACAGACAGCTCTCCAGCGACCAACGATGCCGAAGTCCCCGGGTAACCAGGGTAAACATCGGGTTACTAAGCGCAGGGCCGCGCTTAGTAACCCGATGTTTACCCTGGTTACCATTGTAAATGTAAAAAAAAAAAAACACTACATACTCACATTCCGGTGTCTGTCACGTCCCTCGCCGTCAGCTTCCCACACTGACTGTGTCAGTGCCGGCTGTAAAGCACAGCACAGCGGTGACATCACCGCTGTGCTCTGCTTTTACTTTATGGCCGGCGCTCACAGTCAGTGCGGGAAACTGACGGCGAGGGACGAGACAGACACCGGAATGTAAGTATGTACTGTTTTTTTTTTTTTTACATTTACAATGGTAACCAGAGTAAACATCGGGTTACTAAGCGCGGCCCTGCGCTTAGTAACCCGATGTTTACCCTGGTTACAAGTGAACACATCGCTGGATCGGTGTCACAGACACCGAACCAGCGATGACAGCGGGTGATCCAGCGACTAAATAAAGTTCTGGACTTCTAGCTCCGACAAGCGGTGTCACAGCAGGATCCTGATTGCTGCTGCGTGTCAAACACAACGAGATCGCTATCCAGGACGCTGCAACGTCACGGATCGCTGTTGTTCTCGTTCAAAAGTTGCTCAGTGTGACGGTACCCTAATAGCAACACCGCAGAAGAAATGCTAGCACAGGCTTCCAGTATCCATTGTTTCAGATGCTGCACATCTCATATCTTCACAGCATAGACAATTGCCTTCAGGTGACCCCAAAGATAAATACTGATTGTTAAACTATGTCACTAGTCTCTGCTATATACCTCTATGCTTCATTTGTAGTGGATTTTTATAATTACCGTATATTATTATAGCTTTCACTTTCCAAGAGATTGGATTAGATGTCTAGACTCTCTGTCACAGTAGCAGTTATATACTATTCAGTTAAGTTCTGGTTTTGGTCCAGTGTCCCTACTAGTTAGGGCACTCTTGTTCTATTTTTTCAATGTTTGGCTGTTTTAATATTATTAATAAAACATTAGATTTTATTTTCTGGATTTCTTCTTTCGGCATGCTGGCAGTGTTAGTCTCAATCTATGTGATCAAGTGTTTTGACAAAGTAGGATAGACACTTATCTGGTATACCCTTGTTTGACCTCAATGATGTCCCGACTTCAGTTTCATCTGATTTTTCTGTTGCTTCTTCAGGGCTTATAAAACCTAACCAAACTTCTACATCCTTGTCCTTGTTATTTTGAAATTGTGACTGAGATTGTTGCTGCTTCATCTGGACTACTGGCATAATGTTATGAAACTTGAGTGACGCGAAGTTCTCATCAATCATCACATCTCTGCTTATTGTGACCATGTTCGTTTCTGGGTGCAGGATTCTTTATCCTTTCTGGTTTTCAATGTAGCCGACCAGGATACGCTCTCTTGCGTGAGATTCCCACTTCATAAGCTTTTCTTCGGTAAAATGCACAATTATTTCACTTATGTCATGATTCCTCTGCTTAGTGAGTGATTGCTATACTGTCCTATGGAAACTATCTTGCTAAATTGTCTGTGTCTTGATTGACAGCTTGGCTGTCCAATCCTGTGATGGGCTTGCTGAGTTGTTGGTGCCTTGTTTGACAGTTTAGCTGTCCAATTTGTGACTGGGAGCTGCAGGACTTTCTCCAGGTGTTTGGTATTCTGGTGATTGTCCAGGTACTTAACTGAGCTGTCTACCCCTGGTCCCTGCCGGACATAGTTTGTGTTTCTTGGTGAGTGTTAGCCTGATTCTGTTGCTCTGAGTTCTGATCTTCTGGTGCCTGACTCTTTGGACCGTGTCTGACTATCCCTTTGTCTTGTCCTTTGGCTTTTGATCCGCTATCTCTTGTTATTGACCCTGGACTGTGTCCTAACTTATGCCTTCATCTTTTCCCTTGGCTATCTACATACTAGCGTCACAACTTACGAATATTCTTATGTGTTGTAGTTCAGGCTTCTTGCTGTTACATTCCTCAAATGGAGTTTTCTCTGTAGCTTTACCTGGTAGTCTGTTTTGAAGGTAGAAAACTGTCATGATTGCTTCACCTCAATATGTGGTTGGCAAATCTGTGTCAAATAACATACTTGTTCCTCTTTCACAAAGTGTCTGGTTCCTTCTTTCTGCTACACCATTTTGTGTTGGCAGATATGCAACAGATACAGACTTATTTGCGTTCAGGAGGAGTTTACACTTTTCTGACAGTAGATGGTGATGTTGTTACTGTTATATGCTTAGCTGAATGTAATGCATATACTTGTCATTGTTACGCTCACGTCCTGACTGGGTGGTGCGAACGAGGGGATTGTGGCCACACTGTGCCACAAACCAGACTTCCCTGGAAGGGGCATAACTAAGCAGCTACCTTGGTGTTCACTGGAGCCTCTGATGATGAGGTCAGTCTTGTGCGGTAGGTAGCTGCTAGGTACCACTCCAGGGCGGTGTTTGGCTGTGGCAGCTGATCTCATTGAGGGACAAAACATAAAAGACAGGTGTGAGCATGTACGAATAGGCACGACTGGTACTCTGGCGGGCATGGCTGGCACTCTGGTAGGCGGGCACGGCTGGCACTCTGGCAGGCAGGCGGGCACAGCTGGCACTCTGGCCGGCAGGTGGGCACTCTAGGAAGGTGGGCACGGCTGGCACTCTAGGCAGACAGGCGGGCACAGCTAGTGGGACTGGAACTGGTTCAGGTAGGACAGGAACATAGGTAGATAGGAGTAGGGAGCAGATAGGAGCCAGTTCAGACTGGAGGGACAGGAACTGTTAGGAACCAGTTCAGACTGCAGGGACAGGAACTGCTTCAGGAGACAAGGGAACACAGGCTGGGTGAGTAGGATAAGGGAGCAGGTAGGAACCAGTACAGACTGGAGGAACAAAGATACGCTGAGCAGAGCAAAGCCGCACGATGCGGAGAGCAGGACAGAGCCGCAAGAGGTGAGATGGGAGTAGAGCAGAAGCGCAGGAAATGGAGCAAAGAGCAGAACCACAGGAGGCAGAGCAAAGAGCAGAACCGCAGGAGGTGGAGCAAACAGCAGAACCGCAGGAGGTGGAGCAAAGAGCAGAGCCGCAGAAGGCGGAGCAAAGAGCAGAGCCACAGAAGGCGGAGCAAATAGCAGAGCCACAGGATGCAGAGCATAGTGCAGAAGGAGTGAACACAAGTAAACACACAGCGTAATAGGAAAGGCTACAGACAGGGATACAGACAGGGATACAAATGGACACAGGTATAGGATTAAGTTCAGACAGGATCAGGAACGGGACAAGGCACAGGAACGGGACAAGGCACAGAGACAAGGACTCAGACCAGGGTACGAAGCTGAAACAAGAGACACAGGTACACGCCAGGGTACGAAGCCCCTCTGGGTGGCTGACATGAGAGATAGAGGACACAGGTACAGACCAGGGTACGAAGCCCCTCTGGGTGGCTGAAATGAAAGATAAAGCAAGACAGGACTTGGCACCTCAGCAGCAAGATACTAACTAAGAAAGTATGTTGCTCAGGCATCTCCCTAGGGGTGGGAATGCCTTAAGTACCTGATGCCTCTTTTCAATTGGCAGGGGACACCTTAGGAATGTGCACACAGTCACTATAAGAAACAGGAAGTGCCAGGGCCACCGCCCTAAGCATACAGCCAGAAGGTATGCAACAAGCAAGGACATGAGGCCCAGATCATGGAGCCGGAAGAGGACAGAACTCACAGCATGGCTTGGAGTGGTGAGTAAGAGGGGAGATGGGAAGCCATGCAGTGATGCCAGCAGGGATGTTACCGTTGTACTTTGGTTTCACTTTCTCTCTGGTAAAAGGTCTTTTAGACTTCCTGTTATGCTGTATTAAAGGGCCACTGTCACCCCCTCCAGCCGTTATAAACTAAAAGAGCCACCTTGTGCAGCAGTAATGCTGCAGTCTAACAAGGTGGCCCTTTTAGTTTTTGCTTCTGTTATTCCCTCAATAAAGCGTTTTATAATTTTCCCTAAATACCTGTCTTTGTACCTGGAGGCAGGTCTGAAGCCTCCTCTGTGAAGCGCCCAACTGCCGTCACTCATCTCTTCTGGGGCGATGGTCGCCGCCCCCTGCGCGCTGTTCTTGTTAAATCCGGCACCTGCGCTGTGCATGCCTGTGCGGGCAGTGCGGCCACCCTGTTACTGAATCCCCGCACTGTGTTATGCATTATGCACAGTGCGGGCTGGGATTCCTGGGCAGATTCCTGCACAGACCGACGCTGGAAGGCGGGGAACCTGGGGGAGCATCTGACAAGCGCCGCACTGTGCATAATGCATAACACAGTGCGGGGCGGGGATTCAGTAACAGGGTGGCCGCACTGCCCGCACAGGCGCAGTCAGGCACCCGGCATCTGAGCTATAACGGCCAATGAACACTGTGCCTGCCCCAGGCAGGCACGCACGGCGCAGGCGCCGGATTTAAGAAGAACAGCGCGCAGGGGGCGGCGACCATCGCCCCAGAAGAGATGAGTGACGGAACTTGGGCGCTTCACAGAGGAGGCTTCAGACCTGCCTCTAGGTACAAAGATAGGTATTTGGGGAAAATTATAACGCTTTATTGAGGGAATAACAGAAGCAAAAACTAAAAGAGCCACCTTGTTAGAATCCAACATTACTGCTGCACAAGGTGGCTCTTTTAGTTTATAATGGCTGGAGGGGGTGACAGTGGCCCTTTAAGAAGCTGATGCATGTACCTCATGTTCTGTGTAGATAAAAGTTGAATTACCCAATATGATCTACTCTCACCTGTTTCTTCTGTGACCAAACTATGCAACAGGTTATGGGCCCAGCATAGAAGATAAAAAGGACTTGGTGGATGCAAAAGAATACTTCAGAGCAATTCTCTCCAAACAAGTAAGACAAGTAAGTTAAAGATGAGCAGCAGTTCAGAGCTGAGGGTACCGTCACACATTGAAATTTTCATCGCTGCGACGGCACGATTCGTGACGTCGCAGCGTCGTATAATCATCGCTCCAGCGTCGTAGACTGCGGTCACACGTTGCAATCACGGCGCTGGAGCGATGCCGAAGTCCCCGGGTAACCAGGGTAAACATCGGGTAACTAAGCGCAGGGCCGATGTTTGCTTAGTAACCCGATGTTTACCCTGGTTACCAGCGTAAACGTAAAAAAACAAACAGTACATACTCACCCGTCGGTGTCCTTCAGGTCCCTTGCCGTCTGCTTCCTGCTCTGAGTGCAGCCGTACAGTGAGAGCAGAGCGCAGCACCGCTGTGATCTGCTCTCACTTTCCGGCCGGCACTCAGAGCAGGAAGCAGACGGCAAGGGACCTGAAGGACACCGACGGGTGAGTATGTACGGTTTGTTTTTTTACGTTTACGCTTGTAACCAGGGTAAACATCGGGTTACTAAGCGCGGCCCTGCGCTTAGTTACCCGATGTTTACCCTGGTTACAAGCGAAGACATCGCTGGATCGCTGTCACACACAACGATCCAGCGATGTCAGCGGGTGATCAAGCGACGAAAGAAAGTTCCAAACGATCTGCTACGACGTACGATTCTCAGCAGGGTGTCTGATCGCAGTAGCGTGTCAGACACAGCGATATCGTAACGATATCGCTAGAACGTCATGAATCGTAACGTCGTAGCGATGGAAATTTCAATGTGTGACGGTACCCTGAGACTCACAGTAGCTAAGCTGAACAATTAGATCTAGACACATTAAAGGAACAGGCAAAGTTACCGTATATACTCGGGTATAAGCCGACCTGAGTATAAGCCGACCCCCCCCCCCTAATTTTGCAACAAAAAACTGGGAAAACCTATTGACTCGAATATAAGCCTAGGGTGGAAAATGCAGCAGCTACCGGTAAATGTCAAAAATAAAAATAGATACCAATAAAAGTAAAATTAATTGAGACATCAGTAAGATAAGTGTTTTTGAATATCCATATTGAATCAGGAGCCCCATATAATGCTCCATACTGTTCATTGTGGCCCCATAAGATGCTCCATACAAAATAGGCCCCATATAATGCTCCATACAGTTCATTATGGCCCCATAAGATGCTCCATATAATGCTCCATGCAGTTCTTTATGGCCCCATAGATGTCCCATATAATGCTCCATGCAGTTCTTTATGGCCCCATAGATGCCCCATATAATGCTCCATGCAGTTATGTCCCCATAGATGCTCCATATAATGCTCCATGCAGTTACGGCCCCATTGATGCCCCATATAATGCTCCATGCAGTTATGTCCCCATAGATGCTCCATATAATGCTCCATGCAGTTCTTTATAGCCCCATAGATGCCCCATATAATGCCCCATATAATGCTCCATGCAGTTATGGCCCCATAGATGCCCCATATAATGCTCCATGCAGTTATGGCCCCATAGATGCCCCATATAATGCTCCATGTAGTTATGTCCCCATAGATGCTCCATATAATGCTCCATGCAGTTATGGCCCCATAGATGCTCCATATAATGCTCCATGCAGTTCTTTATGGCCCCATAGATGCCCCATATAATGCTCCATGCAGTTCTTTATAGCCCCATAGATGCAACATGTTCACACTCCAGACCAGAAGGGGGAGCTCTAAACCTGTTTAAGGTAAACTCCCCTATAAAAACATCCTGATCTGGAGGGAAAAGGAGTTCAGTCAGGTGAGTTCCTGTCAGGAAGACAGAGGGAAAGGAAGCAGAGGAGCCGTGTAGCCTAAAGTGCTACAGCTCCTGGGAAGACATTCAGAAAGCCGAACATATTGCAGTGTGCATGAAGGAAAGCAAAGCAAAGGAGAGGATACCAGAAGGGGACCTGCGTTGCACAGGCTGCCTCCTTCTGAGGCGCAGAACACCGGTAGCCGGGACACTGAGGGAGTAAGGAACATTATGCTTTACTTCAGAGATCGGCAGGACAGCTAATTGGAAGTTACCTGTCCGCACCTACACCCAGGAGGCACGGTGGCAACCCATGGAGGCCGGGGCGTGCTAGAGTCCCTACAAACAGCCTCAAGCCACCAGTCATACAGGTATTGTCCTATCCTATATGGGGACAGAGAGAGAGACATTACATCTGTGAGGACCTTATTTGAAGCTAATGCAGCAAGGGACTACACCAATACAGCGCAAGGGAAGGCTACTGATTTCCACCTGGATAAGGGGACTCTGGACTTGCCTCCAAACCGACCGGACTCTGCCTGCCCTGTGATCTGGTGCCCTGGATTGTGGATGCTGAAGTCTTCAGTAAAGGTAAAGAGACTGCAACCTTGTGTCCTCGTTCTTCACTGCACCATTCATCATTCACCATCTATATACTGGGAAGCACTGGGGATATACTTCACCTGTGGGAAGGTATACCATCTAGCTGCCATAACATCACCCCAGCAGACCCCTTAAAGCAGCGTTGGTCACCCTGACCGAATTGTCATGTCGGACGCTGTTCAGACCAGGTCGTTCGACAGACAGCGGTAATTCCGCTTTTGACCACTATGTGCTCATTGGTGTCGGCTAGATTTTATCTAGCTGGTCCGGGGTTAATTTACCTGATGTTCGGATTGGAAGCTGGGCCATGCCCATTGCCTTTAAATAGTTCTCTGTTATGATCCGGTGACCCCGGAGCCGCATGAGACTATCTCTGGAGTAGGTGGTACCTGTACTGACCGCAATCCTAATACTGACACCGCAACTAGAAGTAGCCGTGGGATGTACCTAACCAGGCCTAGACACCTCGACACAGCCGGAGGACTAAATACCCCTAAAGATGGAAATGGGAAATCCTATCTTGCCTCAGAGCAGAGCCCCAAAGGATAGGCAGCCCCCCACAAATATTGACTGTGAGTTTAAGAGGAAATATGTACACAGGCAGAAAAAACAGAGTTTAGCAAAAGAGGCCCTTCTAGCTAGATAGAAAGGATAGGACAGAATTCTAAGCGGTCAGTATTAAAACACTAGAAAATTCCACAGCAGAAAATACTATATACTACATCTAACTAAAGACATAGGATGTATATCTGCATCTCCAGAAAAACCAGCATGACAGAAAAAATCCAAACAAGTCAAGCTGGACAAAAACACAATAGATTGCACTGCACATAAAAGCACACTGCATGCGTGCTACAGAGAACCCAAACAAGGCACTTATCTTTAGCTAAAATGACAGCAGGGCAGTGGAGCCAGACAGAGATGCAATCCCTCCAAGATACAATGGACAACTGGCAGGGATTGATGGATCCTACAAACCTAAATACCTAATAGAGCTGCAATAAACAGAAACACCTGCCCAGCTTATAATCCAGAGACCACTGCACTAACACTAACAACCACCGGAGAGAGCCCAAGAGCAGAATTCACAACAGTACCCCCCCTTGAAGAGGGGTCACCGAACCCTCACCAGAGCCCCCAGGCTGATCAGGACGAGCCAGATGAAAGGCCCGAACCAAATCAGCAGCATGGACATCAGAGGCAAAAACCCAAGAATTATCCTCCTGGCCGTAACCCTGCCATTTGACAAGGTACTGAAGCTTTCGTCTCGAAAAACGAGAGTCCAAAATCTTCTCAACCACATACTCCAACTCCCCATCAACCAACACAGGAGCAGGAGGATCAACAGAGGGAAGAACGGGCACCACATATTTCCGCAATAAAGATCTATGGAAAACATTATGGATAGCAAAAGATGCCGGAAGGGCCAAACGAAAAGACACCGGATTGATAATCTCAGAAATCCTATAAGGACCAATAAACCGAGTCTTAAACTTAGGGGAAGAAACCTTCATAGGAACATGACGGGAAGACAACCAGACCAAATCCCCGACCCGAAGCCGGAAACCAACACACCGACGACGATTAGCAAAATGTTGCGCCTCCTCCTGAGACAACACCAAATTGTCCACCACATGAGCCCAAATCTGCTGTAACCTGTCAACCACAGAATCCACACCAGGACAATCAGAAGGTTCAACCTGCCCTGAAGAAAAACGAGGATGAAAACCAAAATTACAAAAAAAAAGGCGAAACCAAGGTAGCCGAACTAGCCCGATTATTAAGGGCAAACTCGGCCAATGGCAAGAAAGCCACCCAATCATCCTGATCAGCAGACACGAAGCATCTCAAATAAGTTTCCAAAGTCTGATTGGTTCGCTCAGTTTGGCCATTTGTCTGAGGATGAAATGCAGAAGAAAAAGACAAATCAATGCCCAGCCTAGCACAAAAGGTTCGCCAAAACCTAGAAACAAACTGGGAACCTCTGTCGGACACAATATTCTCCGGAATACCATGCAAACGAACCACATGCTGAAAAAACAATGGAACCAAATCAGAAGAGGAAGGCAACTTAGGCAAAGGCACCAAATGAACCATCTTAGAAAACCGGTCACAAACCACCCAGATAACCGATATCCTCTGGGAAACAGGAAGGTCCGAAATAAAATCCATAGAAATATGCGTCCAAGGCCTCTCAGGGACCGGCAAAGGCAAAAGCAACCCACTAGTGCGGGAACAACAAGGCTTAGCCCGCGCACAAGTCCCACAGGACTGCTCAAAAGAACGCACATCCCGCGACAAAGAAGGCCACCAAAAAGACCTACCAACCAAATCTCTGGTACCAAAAATACCAGGATGACCAGCCAACACCGAACAATGAACCTCCGAAATCACCCTACTAGTCCATTTATCAGGAACGAACAGTTTCCCCACTGGACAGCGGTCAGGTTTGTCAGCCTGAAATTCCTGAAGAACTCGTCGCAGATCAGGGGAGATGGCAGAGAGGACCACCCCTTCCTTTAGAATGCCGACTGGTTCCAGGACCTCCGGAGAATCAGGCAAAAAGCTCCTAGAGAGGGCATCAGCCTTAATGTTCTTAGAACCCGGAAGATACGAGACCACGAAATCAAAACGGGAGAAAAACAAAGACCATCGAGCCTGTCTAGGATTCAGCCGCTTGGCAGACTCGAGGTAAATCAGATTTTTATGATCGGTCAAGACCACAATACGATGCTTGGCTCCCTCAAGCCAATGTCGCCATTCCTCGAACGCCCACTTCATAGACAACAATTCCCGATTGCCGACATCATAATTACGTTCAGCAGGCGAAAACTTTCGGGAAAAGAAGGCACATGGTTTCATCAAGGAACCATCAGAATTCCTCTGAGATAAAACGGCCCCTGCCCCAATCTCAGAATCGTCAACCTCAACCTGAAATGGAAGAGAAACATCTGGCTGACGCAACACCGGGGCAGAAGTAAATCGGCGTTTAAGCTCCTGAAAGGCAGAGACAGCCGCAGAGGGCCAATTCGTCACATCAGCACCCTTTTTCGTCAAATCGGTCAGAGGTTTAACCACACTGGAGAAATTAGCAATGAAACGGCGATAAAAGTTAGCAAAGCCCAAAAATTTCTGAAGACTCTTCACAGACGTGGGCTGAATCCAATCATGAATGGCCTGAACCTTAACCGGATCCATCTCTATAGATGAAGGAGAAAAAATAAAGCCCAAAAAAGAAACCTTCTGCACTCCAAAAAGACACTTAGACCCCTTCACAAATAAAGCATTGTCACGAAGGATCTGAAAAACCATCCTGACCTGTTTCACATGAGATTCCCAATCATCGGAAAAAATCAAAATGTCATGCAAATATACAATCATGAATTTATCAAGATAATTCCGGAAGATATCATACATGAAGGACTGAAAAACAGATGGAGCATTAGAGAGCCCGAAGGGCATCACAAGGTATTCAAAATGGCCCTCGGGCGTATTAAACGCAGTTTTCCATTCGTCACCCTGCTTAATACGAATAAGATTATATGCCCCTCGAAGGTCAATCTTAGTAAACCAACTAGCCCCCTTAATCCTAGCAAACAAATCGGAAAGCAACGGCAAAGGGTATTGAAATTTGACCGTGATCTTATTCAAGAGGCGATAATCAATACAAGGTCTCAAGGAGCCATCCTTCTTGGCAACAAAAAAAAACCTGCTCCTAATGGTGAAGAAGATGGCCGAATATGCCCTTTCTCCAAAGACTCCTTAATATAACTCCGCATGGCGGTATGTTCAGGCACAGACAGGTTGAAAAGTCGGCCCTTAGGAAACTTACAACCTGGAATCAAGTCAATAGCACAATCACAGTCCCTATGCGGTGGAAGGGAACTGGACTTGGGCTCATTGAACACATCCTGAAAATCAGACAAGAACTCTGGAATTTCAGAAGGGGAGGAAGAGGAGATTGACATCAAAGGAACGTCACCATGGACTCCCTGACAACCCCAACTAGTCACAGACATAGATTTCCAATCCAACACCGGATTATGTACCTGCAACCATGGAAAACCCAGCACAATAGCATCATGCAAATTATGCAACACCAAAAAGCGACAATCCTCCCGATGGGCTGGTGCCATGCACATGGTCACCTGTGTCCAAAACTGGGGTTTATTTTTAGCCAAAGGTGTAGCATCAATGCCCCTTAAAGGAATAGGGTTCTCCAAAGACTGCAAGGGGAAACCACAACGTCTAGCGAATTCAAAGTCCATTAAATTCAAAGCGGCGCCAGAATCTACAAACGCCATGACAGAAAATGATGACAATGAGCAGATCAATGTCACAGATAACAGAAATTTAGGTAGTACGGTACCAATGGTAACTGAACTAGCGATTCTCTTAGTACGCTTAGGGCAGACCGAAATAACATGAGAAGCATTGCCACAGTAAAAACACAACCCATTCTGACGTCTGAATCCCTGTCGTTCAGCTCCAGACAGAATCCTATCGCATTGCATAGGCTCAGGTATCTGCTCTGAGGACAACGCCACAGCGCGCACAGCTCTGCGCTCACGCAGGCGCCGATCAATCTGAATGGCCAGAGACATAGAATCGCTCAGACCAATAGGCGTGGGAAACCCCACCATAACATCTTTAACAGATTCAGAAAGACCCTTTCTGAAAATGGCCACCAAAGCATCCTCATTCCATTTGGTCAGCACAGACCATTTTCTAAATTTCTGACAATACAATTCTGCCGCTTCTTGACCCTGAAACAGGGTCAACAAGGTCTTCTCAGCATGATCCACAGAATTTGGTTCATCATATAATAACCCTAGAGCCTGAAAGAAGGCTTCTACATTAAGCAAGGCAGGATTCCCAGATTCCAGGGAGAATGCCCAATCCTGAGGATCGCCACGCAGCAGGGAGATGACTATTTTAACCTGCTGAATGGGATCACCAGAAGAACGAGGTTTCAGAGCAAAAAACAGTTTACAGTTATTTTTAAAACTCAAAAATTTAGACCTGTCCCCAAAAAACAAATCAGGAGTAGGAATCTTAGGCTCTAAAACCGGTGTCTGAACAATATAATCGGAAATACCCTGTACCCTAGCAGCTAGTTGGTCTACACGAGAAGCTAATCCCTGAACATGCATGCTAGCACACAGCTCCTCAGTCACCCAGAGGAAAAGAGGGAAGGAAAGACAAAACAGACTGCAGAAAAAAAAATGGCTCAGGATTTTTCTTCCCTTCTTCTGAGATGCATTTAACTCATTGTTGGCCAGTTGTACTGTTATGATCCGGTGACCCCGGAGCCGCATGAGACTATCTCTGGAGTAGGTGGTACCTGTACTGACCGCAATCCTAATACTGACACCGCAACTAGAAGTAGCCGTGGGATGTACCTAACCAGGCCTAGACACCTCGACACAGCCGGAGGACTAAATACCCCTAAAGATGGAAATGGGAAATCCTATCTTGCCTCAGAGCAGAGCCCCAAAGGATAGGCAGCCCCCCACAAATATTGACTGTGAGTTTAAGAGGAAATACGTACACAGGCAGAAAAAACAGAGTTTAGCAAAAGAGGCTCTTCTAGCTAGATAGAAAGGATAGGACAGAATTCTAAGCGGTCAGTATTAAAACACTAGAAAATTCCACAGCATAAAATACTATATACTACATCTAGCTAAAGACATAGGATATATATCTGCATCTCCAGAAAAACCAGCATGACAGAAAAAATCCAAACAAGTCAAGCTGGACAAAAACACAATAGATTGCACTGCACATAAAAGCACACTGCATGCGTGCTACAGAGAACCCAAACAAGGCACTTATCTTTAGCTGAAATGACAGCAGGGCAGTGGAGCCAGACAGAGATGCAATCCCTCCAAGATACAATGGACAACTGGCAGGGATTGATGGATCCTACAAACCTAAATACCTAATAGAGCTGCAATAAGCAGAAACACCTGCCCAGCTTATAATCCAGAGACCACTGCACTACCACTAACAACCACCGGAGAGAGCCCAAGAGCAGAATTCACAACAGTTCTCCTGAACATTGGGCGTCGCCGATTATAGTTTCTGTCTTGTGCGTTGTTATCTCGGTCTGGAGTGGTGAGCTAGTAGTTGGAGTATCGTTGCTGGTGGTGTATCTCCCTTTGTCTTATTTACTCCTTCCTATATTTGTATTTATTTTGCCCTGCGCATTTATAGTTTATTCCTGAGTGACTGTGGCGTTGTGTATATTTTCCGTTATCCTTGTCTTTTCTAACTGTGGGTATTGGTGTATGATCTTTTCACTGGGTGGTGGGCGGTGGTTTCAGGCTAGGGTTGAAACCGGAGACAGGGCGAGGGTCGAGGCCTAGACATGCACACCATCAGTGTAAACTCTAGGTAGAGGGTCAGTCAGGATTTCCCTAGTCTGAGGGAAATTGCAGGGGCCCGGGGTATTAGCTCTTGCCCACCTAGTGCCCCCGTGACATTATAATCGGCCTTTAAAACAAAAAAAAAAAAATGGGGTTCCTTTTTTTGTTTTGTCATGGATCCCATGACTTCCGTAACCCGCCAGTTGGAGGCGCTGTCCCTACAGGTCACTGAGTTGAGGGGGGCAGTGCAGCAACAAGGACTAGCAGTATCTAATGTGCAAGCTGGAGCGACAAGTAGAGTTGCTGAGCCTAAGTTTCCTTTGCCTGAAAAATTTGCTGGGGAACGCAGTAAATTTGTTTCTTTTCGTGAAGCTTGCAAACTATATTTCCGTATGCGCCTGATCTCTTCAGGTAATGAGGCTCAGTGTGTGGGCCTGGTGTTGTCATTGTTAAGCTGGGATCCCCAAGCATGGACGTTTTTTTTGCCATCTGATTCTGCTGCATTTGACTCTGAGGAGAGTTTTTTTTCCTTTCTTGGAAATATTTATGATGAGCCAGACAGAATGGCTCTAGCAGAATCTAAGATACGCACTATTCGCCAGGGGGAGCGAGTTGCAGAGGATTACTGTTCTGAATTTCGTCGCTGGGCGATCGATACACAGTGGAATGATCCAGCGCTGCGGAGTCAGCTTATTCATGGGGTTTCTGGAAGGGTTAAAAAAGCCCTTCTGATGTACGAGACTCCTACTTCTCTAGATTCCGCTATGAGTCTGGTTGTCCGCATTGATCGCCGTTTGCGTCAGGGGGAGCATGAGACACCGCCTATGGGAGAGGGTTTAGGTTCACGTGTGGTAGCTGCAGGTGAGCCCACGGAGCCTATGCAAATCGCAGGGGTGTCACATGTGAAGCGTCAAGCCCCTTAGCTCAGGAAGCAGGGAGCCTGTTTTTACTGCGGTAAGACTGGTCATTATATTAACATCTGTCCTCTACTGTCTAAGAAAAACGCAACGGCGGAAAACTTCTAAGCTCAGAGGGTGTGGAGGAGACCAATCTGAGCTTATGTATATCCTCCATGGTGGTTTCTCAATGCATGCTCCCTGCTAAGGTTATAATCGCTGGCAGTGAGCTGCCAATTACTGTGTTTGTGGATAGTGGTTCAGCCACAAATCTTATTGATGAGGAGTTTGCGCGCACAGCAGGTTTTAGGATTGAAAAACTGCCTCATCCTATCCGCGTGGTCACCATCAATGCTGCTCCTCTCTCACAGGGGGAGATTACTGAATTTGTGGCTGAGGTGAAACTCCACATTGGGGTTCTACATTCCGAGCAGGTTACATGTAAGGTGCTCAGGAATCTTCCTGCTCAGGTGGTTTTGGGTTTTCCATGGTTGTCTATGCACAACCCGGTAATTGACTGGAAAACTCAGAACATAATTCAGTGGAGCGAATTCTGCCAGGAGAATTGCCTGGCCACATGTGTGTCTGCTGTGACTTCAAGCGTTCCGGAGTCACTTCTGGATTTTGCGGATGTGTCCTCTGAGAAGGGTTGTTCAGAGTTGCCGCCACATCGCCCCTATGACTGTACTATCAGATTTAAACCAGGGGTCAAATTGCCTAAAGCAAGGATGTTTAACATCTCCGGTCCGGAGAGACAAGCATTAAAGGATTACATTGCTGAAAGTTTGAGCAAAGGGCACATCAGGCCCTCATCCTCGCCTGTGGCAGCAGGGTTCTTCTTCGTGAAGAAGAAAGATGGCGGATAACGCCCGTGTTTGGATTTCAGGGAATTGAACCAGATTACGGTGGTTTATTTTGAAAATTTGGTGATGCCATTTGGTTTGACTAACGCACCTCCAGTGTTTCAACATTTCATTAATGATGTGTTTTCGCATGTTTTGGGGAAATTCGTTATCGTGTACCTAGATGACATTCTCATATATTCTTGCGACCGTGATACTCATTTAGATCATGTCAGGCAGGTGTTACAGCTTCTCAGAGAGAATAAGCTGTATGCTAAACTTGAGAAATGTGTATTTTCTGTTCAAGAGTTGCCTTTCTTGGGTTATATTGTGTCTGCTTCTGGTTTTAAAATGGACGCCGCTAAGGTGCAAGCGGTGCTGCATTGGGAATGGCCTGATAACCTGAAAGCACTTCAGCGGTTCCTTGGGTCTTCTAACTACTATAGGAAATTTATCAAGGATTTTTCCATCATTGCTAAACCGCTAACTGACATGACTAAAAAGGTACCAATTTCTCCGTTTGGCCTGAGGCTGCTGTGCGCGCATTTGAATTTCTTAAGAACAGTTTTGTTTCAGCCCCCATTCTTGTGCAGCCAGACGTATCAAAACCCTTTCTTGTAGAAGTCGATGCGTCTGAGGTTGGTGTGGGGGCGGTACTATCACAAGGCTCATCTTTGAGTGATTTGCGTCCATGCGCCTATTTCTCCAAGAAACTGTCGTCCACCGAACGTAACTACGATATCGGCAACAGGGAGTTGTTGGCAATCAAGTTGGCCTGAATGGCGACACTTCTTGGAGCAGTCGGTACATCAGGTTACTGTTATTACCGATCATAAGAATCTGCTGTATTTGGAGTCAGCCAAGCGTCTGTCCCCCAGGCAGGCTCGCTGGGCATTGTTTTTCACGCGGTTCAATTTTGTTGTCACTTACAGACCGGGGTCTAAAAACACTAAGGTGGATGCTCTGTCCAGGTGTTTTCCGGGGGGAGAACCTCGGGAGGATCCAGTACCCATCCTCCAAAAGGGTGTTGTGGTTTCGGCTCTCACTACCGAGGTTGAGGCTGAGATTGCCGAGGCTCAGGAGGAGGTACCATCTGAGCTTCCCATCAACAAATCTTTTGTACCGCTTCATCTCCGCTTAAAGGTTTTGGTGGAGCATCATGATGCTGTCCTGGCTGGCCACCCAGGAGTTAGAGGTACCTTGGAGCTGGTGTCACGTCGGTTTTGGTGGCCCAAGATCCGACAGGACGTGGTCTCATACGTGTCAGCTTGTACCACGTGCGCTAGGGCTAAGACGCCCCGCTCCCGTCCTGTTGGTACACTACTTCCTCTTGAGGTACCTAGTAAGCCATGGACGGAAATCTCCATGGATTTCATCACTGATTTGCCCTCCTCAGCTGGGAACACGGTCATCTTGGTGATTGTTGATCGGTTTTCAAAAATGTCGCACTTTGTGTCTTTGCCTTCGTTGCCTAACGCTAAGACTCTGGCTCAGGTATTTGTGCAGGAGGTGGTCAGACTTCATGGGGTTCCGTCTGACATCGTGTCTGATAGGGGTACTCAGTTTGTGGCAAAATTTTGGAAAGCATTTTGCTCACAGCTGGGGATCAAGTTGTCTCATTCTTCGGCGTTTCATCCTCAGTCAAATGGTCAGACTGAGCGTATGAACCAAAATTTGGAACAGTACTTACGCTGCTTTGTCTCTGATAACCAGGAGGAGTGGTCTACCTTTCTTCCTTTGGCTGAGTTTGCTATCAATAATCACCGCCAGGAGTCGTCTGGGGAGTCTCCGTTTTTTTGTGTTTACGGGCTACATCCTCAATTTTGTACTTTGAGTCAGAGGGGCTCTTCCGGCGTTCCGGAGGAGGACCAGTTAGGAGCACAATTGTCATCAGTCTGGAGGAGAGTTAAACAGCGCCTGTTGAGTGTTGGTGCTAAGTACAAACGTGTGGCTGACAGTAGGCGTGTGCCAGGTCCGGACCTGAGTGTGGATGACTGGGTGTGGTTATCCACAAAAAACATAAGACTCAAAATACCATCCCTTAAATTGGGTCCACGGTTTATTGGTCCATTTAGGGTCACCGCTGTCATTAACCCAGTAGCGTACCGATTGGAGTTTCCTACGGTGTATAAGATACACAACGTGTTCCACAGGTCTCTTTTAAAGAAGGTGGTGGGTTCTGTGGACGCGGCGCCTATGCCACCTCCAGTCTTGGTGGATGGTAATTTGGAATTTGAAGTCTCCAAGGTGGTTGACTCTCGTGTAGTGCGCCGCACTTTACAGTACTTGGTACACTGGCGTGGTTATGGGCCTGAGGAGAGGTCCTGGGTACCAGCCTCGGACATTCATGCGGATCGGCTGGTCAGGTTTTTTCACCGTCGCCATCCAGACAAGCCGGGTTCTATAAGCCGTGAGGGCCCTGGGGTCCCTCGTAGAAGGCGGGGTACTGTCATGTCGGACGCTGTTCAGACCAGGTCGTTCGACAGACAGCGGTAATTCCGCTTTTGACCACTATGTGCTCATTGGCGTCGGCTAGATTTTATCTAGCTGGTCCGGGGTTAATTTACCTGATGTTCGGATTGGAAGCTGGGCCATGCAAATTGCCTTTAAATAGTTCTCCTGAACATTGGGCATCTCGGTCTGGAGTGGTGAGCTAGTAGTTGGAGTATCGTTGCTGGTGGTGTATTTCCCTTTGTCTTATTTGCTCCTTCCTATATTTATATTTATTTTGCCCTGCGCATTTATAGTGTATTCCTGAGTGACTGCGGCGTGGTGTATATTTTCCGTTATCCTTGTCTGTTCTAACTGTGGGTATTGGTGTATGATCTTTTCACTGGGTGGTGGGCGATGGTTTCAGCCTAGGGTTGAAACAGGAGACAGGGCGAGGGTCGAGGCCTAGACATGCACACCATCAGTGTAAACTCTAGGTAGAGGGTCAGTCAGGATTTCCCTAGTCTGAGGGAAATTGCAGGGGCCCGGGGTATTAGCTCTTGCCCACCTAGTGCCCCCGTGACACGAATACCACAGGTGGCGTCACGAACATTCCCCTTAAAGACCTTTCTTTTTTACATGGATGTTCCAGGGCCACGGACCGGGTCAGCCACCGTGACATCCCCCCGAGAACCGAAGGACCCGGTACCGAGTACCCCACGGCCCCATGGGGGCGATCCATAGACACACTACACCCTGTTTAGTATGCTGAAAGGATAACCGCATGCACATATCTGTGCCACCACGAGGACCCCTGTCAGTGTAGTAAACACATATGATAGCACATATAATAATGCGTCCTGGTGGATGGAGCACCTGGGGGACAAGTGTAGGCAGTACCCTATGTAATTATATGTCTCTGCTCCAAGACAACCCTGGTATATGATCACAGATAATATGGGGAGAAAGTCCTACAAACGGAGCCATAGATGGAGTAAGGGGAAAACAGGGAAAGTCCAATACTTTCAGGCTCGTATGGCTTTATTTCATAGCCTGTCCTGAAACCATCATGGGGCTTCACCCGCTCACATCCCTTAGGCTATGATAGCCTTTTTGTTATCCTCAGGCCACCTCGAGTGATTACTTATCAGGTTGTATATTTCCTTCTTTGACTTCTTGTCAGTATTGGACTTTCCCTGTTTTCCCCTTACTCCATCTATGGCTCCGTTTGCAGGACTTTCCCCCCATATTATTTGAAATCATATACCAGGGTTGTCTTGAAGCAGAGACATATAATTACATAGGGTCCAGCCTACACTTGTCCCCCAGGTGCTCCATCCACCAGGGGCATGGGAGCTGAGACACATTATTATATGTGCTATCTGTTTACTACACTGACAGGGGTCCTCGTGGTGGCACAGATATGTGCATACTGTTACCTTTCAGCATACTAAACAGGGCGTAGTGTGTCTATTTTTTATATCTCAATGACACACCACTCCCTCTTTTTTGTTTGGGATGTTTGTGTAGGTCGCCATTCACACTTGTTTTGTGCACCATTTAGATTTATTAGAATGGTATAAGAGGGCTATTGAAGTCTCCACAGATGCATTTCGTGATTTTTTTTTTTTCTCTGCATTATTTGGGGGTGTTGGTTCATTGGTCATGTTATATACATGTATTTTATGTATTTTTAATGTTCGTTTTGAGGTGGAATAAAGGTTTTTTCATATTTTACCCAGTGGATGTGCAGACCATTATTAGTCTAGTCTTTTTCTTCTGTTTGTTCAAAAAAAGATATTATGCTCTGAGAATCTCAACAGAACACAAAGCATAATAAACAGTGTTCCGGTAAGGGGTTAAAAAAAATGATAAAAACTTACACTCACCTGCTGTTGGCTGGCTCCTCACTTGTCCTGCTTCTGCAGCTGCAGTACATTTGCATTCAAACATATAACACAAATACATGAAAAAAAAACATAAAACCATAGCAAAATTCACTTTGTAATAAATAAAAGCAGCAACAAAAAATGCAGAGAACTCACCCTTAAACAAGCAACCAAGTTAAAAAAAATCAAAAGCTAAATATCTATATTTGTTTAAAACAAAACTGTACATAAGTGAAGTGCCCCTAAATTGGCATATCCTAGAATGGAGTGAGGGACACATCATTAATGTGACTGCTCACAATGGCAGCCGGAACACAGTGAGAGTAGCGTGAGAACACTGCGTACATGATGAGCCGTGATGTCATTAAAGTTTACTTCTTCTCATTGGGTCCCATACAACCGTAAGGGCAGTAATACTTTGATGGCGGCCCTAGCCACAGGAACTGGGATAGGACCAGGCCTTGTTGACCATCTACGTCACCACATTGCAAAGGAGTGTAATTTTAGAAAGAAAAATAAACTTAACATTTGACTGGCATAAAAGTTTTTTCTGCAAAATGTGACAAAAAAGCCTGAGAACAATTGACGATCTTTATGCATATCCTGAAGAGTCATAATATGAGCTACCATGTGTACATTTCTACGGCCTATTTTTTCCATGATATTTGCTTTCGGGTTTGCATTTGTTTAGGGGTCAAGGGTCTGAAATTTATTAAGCACTCTGGATTAGGTCCTCAATTATGGGGTATGGCGTGGGGTCCTGTATTTATCTAATGGGTCTGTTTGTTCTTGAATTAGTTTAGAAGGTTTGGTCTGAAGTCTGTATTTATTTCTTAGCTTTGGGCTGGGACCTATATTCAGTTTGAAGGTCTATTATGGTATCTGTATTTGATAGAGGGTTTGTATTTGTTTAAAGGACTTGGTCTGGTGTCTGTATCAAGTTAGAAAGTCTTGTCTGAGGTCTATTTTAGTGTTTATACATACAAATGTTTTTCTTGTCCATGTGTTCCCTGTTTAAAAACAGACAGCTCATGGACTCATGAATACAAGTAAATGGGTCTATTCATATATAAGTTTATTTAACTGATTCTTGCCCTGAGAAATACATGTGCAATTTTTGCTATTCAATTCTATAAGAGTAAAGAAAAGATACACAGAAACCATTCGTCTGCTATTTATTTTTCACTGATCTGATTTTTTTCAGATGCAAAATCAGACTTGGTCTTGGGAATAATTTAGGGAGCATTGTCTTGGGTCTTTATTATATTAGAAAGTTTGGTTTAAAATTTGTATTAGTTGATTCAATCTGGTTTGGGTTTTGAGTAGTTTGGTGTGATCTGTATTAATTTATATGGTTTGGTGGGGGTTTTGTTCCAGGCTTGTATTTATTCATTGGGAGTCTAGGCTGGCAACCTGGTAAATGGAAATGTTTTTTGACGTTTGTATTTGTTGAGGCAGTCCTGGTTTAGGTTATGTATTTGTTTAGGATTTTGGTTTGGGGTTTGCATTTTTGGGTTCTGTGTGGGGTATATGTTTATTTTGTACTAAGTGGTATTCTAAGTGGTCTGTGGGTTTTTTTTGGACATATTTAAGTGATATACACTTCTTGCGATTTAACCCCTTAACTCCCAAGTGAGTTTACATTTTTTGGCCTTTGTTGTTTTCCTCTACTTTCCTTTTTTTATTTTTTCTGTCAACATAGCCATACTAACCACTTAACGACCGCCGATACACCTTTTAAGGGCAGCAGTTAAAGGTACTTTTGCCTGAGCCGCTTTTTAACGGCACTGAGAAATAAGTGTATAGTGCCCCCCAGAGTCGGAATTTCTCCAGGGTCTCGGCTACCGGGGGTAGCTGAGACCCCAGAGAACATGATTCAGGATGGTTTTTATCAACCCCAGTGTTGCGTTCGCCGTTATTTATGGAATAACGGCAACCTCAAAAAAAAGTCTGATTTCCCATTTAATTTCTATCTCCTTTGATTGCACATCAGAGGAGAGAGAAATGGGGTCACCCCTATTCCCCCGTTACTTCCGGTGTTCCTGGACCCTCCTGCATCCCCCCATTAAGTCCCCCGGCCGGCGGCATCTTCTTCCGGGAAGAAAATGGTGAGCGCATGCGCAGTGCGCCTGCCAAGATCTGCCGCATCTGGCAACAATAGGAAATTTTTCCTATTGATTCATTTTGATCACTGTGATAGACTCTATCACAGTGATCAAAATAAAATAAAAATAGTTAATCAAACCCCCCTTTATCACCTTCTTAGTTAGATAAAAATAACAATATAAAAAAGTATTTATTTCCATTTTTCCATTAGGGTCAGGGTTGGGCTAAAGTTGAGGTTGGGCTAAAGTTATGGTTGAGCTAAAGTTAGGGTTGAGCTAGGGTTATGGTTCTGTAATAGGATGCAGGTACTGAGTATGTCACCACGGAACAGACAGACCAACAGTTGAGGGATTTAATAACAGGAATCAGGTTCTCCTCGCAGGGAGGAAGCAGTGGAATATAACTAGCAATAAAACAGTGCAGAAATATGGGAATCAAACAGTGTAACAGAATTAAGCAGGATTTATTGAGAAAAAGAACACTGATCAGTCTGATGAGGACTTGCTTGAAGGGTGGTCTTCTCCAATGTAGGCGCCAAGAAACAGCGGCACTTGTCGTCCCTCTGTCGTCCGTGGCCTAAGTAGTCTCTAAGAGCCCGCTGCCTGGGGTTTCTGGAGTTAATGTGATATGCACAGGCTCTGAGCCTTTAGCTTTTACAGCACAGCCTATCCCGGGAAAATGATGGTCAGTCTATTATTAAGTCTCTCACCAGGAATCAAGGGCTCTGCACTGATACGTGGGTACCAGGGGTCACGGTCTCTGTACTGATACCGTGGGTACCAGGGAGCCAATGTCTCTGCACGGGTATCAAAGCGCCCCTCCCAGTCACAGCAGAGTCCGCTTTCATGTACTTACAGGATGCAGTCTTTCTGGGCAATCTCCCTGTATTTGTCCTCTGACTGGGAGCTCTCTCTCTCGGTGCGCAGCTGCGCACTGCTCTGACCGCTGCACACGCTGCTCTGCTCCTTGTGCGTGCGCCTTTCCCGCTCTCTGCACGGCTTCCTTCCTGTCCCAGTCTCTAAGTCTGCCCCCTGGGGAACCTGTAGCACAGCTCAATGGTTCCAGGCACAGAGCCGAGAAGGTAACTGCCCCTGGACTCTTCTTATGCTTCACCTCCTTACAGTTGGGCTAAAGTTAGGATTGGGCTAGGGTTAGGGTTGAGTTGGGCTAAAGTTAGGGTTGGCCTAGGGTTAGGGTTGTGATTATAGTTGGGATTATATGGCTAGGGTTGGGATTAGGGTTAGGGGTGTGTTAGGGCTAGGTTTGTGATTAGGGTTGGGATTAGAGTTAGGGTTGTGTTGGGGTTAGGGTTGGAGTTAAAATTGGGGAGATTCCACTGTTAGGTCCATTAGGGGTCTCCAAATGCGACATGGCGCCACCATTGATTCCAGCCAATTTTGCGTTCAAAAAGTCAAACGATGCTCCCTCCCTTTTGAGCCCTGCCATGCACCCAAACAGTGGCTTTCAGCTACATATAGGGTATTGGCATGCTCAGGAGAAATTGCAAAACCAATTTTGTGGTCCATTTTCTCATGATACTCTTGTGAAAATAAAAAAAATTGGTTCCAAAGTAAATTTTTTTGTGAAAAAAGTTAAATGTTCATTTTTTCCTTCCATATTGCTTTAGCTCTCGTGAAGCACCTGAAGGGTTAATAAACTTCTTGAATGTGGTTTTGCTCACCTTGAGGGGTGAAGTTTTTAGAATGGTGTCACTTTTGGGTATTTTCTATTGACCCCACCAAATTCACTTCAAATGTGAGGTGGTCCCTAAAAAATGGTTTTGTAAATTTTGTTGGAAAAATTAGAAATCGCTGGTCAACTTTTAACCCTTATAACGTCCTAACAAAAAAAAATGTTTCCAAAATTGTGCTATTGTAAAGTTGACATGTGGGAAATGTTATTTATTAACTATTTTGTGTGACACCAGTCTCTAATTTAAGGGTACAAATATTGAAAGTTTGAAAATTGCTAAATTTTCAAACTTTTTGCCAAATTTCCATTTTGTACATAAATAAACGCAAGTTGTATGAAAGAAATTTTACCACTAACATGAAATACAATACGTAATGAAGAAACAGTCTCAGAATCAGTGGGATACATTGAAGCGTTCCAGAGCTATAATTTCATAAAGTGACAGTAGTCAGAATTGTAAAAATTGGCCTGGTCATTAAGTACAAAATTGGCTCTGTCACTAAGGGATTAAAAGAGAAGGTATATTGCTGTGCACTCAGTCAGATAAAGCGAGGTGCTGGTGTCAAGAACTGTAGGAGTCCTTAGAATCAAATATTGTTTGAAGACACCGCATACTCTAATGGTTACATATGCAAAATAGTGTGATTTTATTAACAAAACATCAAAATGGGAGCAAATAACAAATATATACTAAGTGCCCGCCAGCACTAGCAGGTCGCGGGAGCGCCGCTCAGAAGTCTGCATACCGCAGGTCCCCTATGCAGGTCGACATTACTTTACTGGTTAGACACCGTATCGCTAAAATTCAGCATCACTTATAGACTTAAAAAAGAACTTGCTATATATACACATCATTTATATATCAAGCGACTTTAAGACTCGGGAGAGTTGAAACGTCATACTACTAAGGGATTAAGACATGTTTTTTTGTATTGAGAATTGTAGTTTTGAATGACACTATTCATTTTACCATACGATGTACTAAAAATCCTAAAAGAAAGTGGGATGAAATGGTGGAAAACATTTTTTTGCCATAGATATTTGTTTTTTCGCTTTTACAGTACTCATTTTGTGGCAAAAATGACTTGGCAATATGATTTTCCACTTCAATACGATTACGGCCATAACAAACTTCAAAAGATATTTATTCACTTCTTATTGCATTTTTGGGGGGAACTTTAGCAACGGAACAAAAAGCAACTCTAACTCATTTATTTTTTCCTCTTTAAAGTGTTTTATCTATTGTATAGGTTGATTAATTTTATATTTTGATAGCAGAAAAGTTTTTATTTGTAATGGGGTTAAAGAGGGCTGATTCAATTTTATTTTAACAACGTGAGAGTACAGGAACCTACGATTGTGAATCCTTATAAGGTATACTGCAAGTGGTTTCTCCACTTATTTCAGAATTATTCAGCCCCTTGTGACAAGCTCTTATGAACTGATGCAATGTGATGTATGATGTTTAATGAGACACCAGCTTCTGTCAATTTTCCAAAGGAGTCTGTTAGGACTGGCGGAACGCACCAAATATAAATAAGAGGCGATATAAGATGCGTTCGCAGTCCGGGGTCCACCGTGCAGAGAAGACACCTGCTGCTCGGTAATGGCGGACAATATGGCGGTATTAGGAGAAGACACACGCTGATTAGCTTCACTAATAGTAGTAGGCCGCTCGATCCCTGCACGCTCTGCCACTTGGCCAACTCCCCCCCGCCTGCGCTGCCGCATTCAACTATACCGGCGTCATAGTTGAATGCAATGATGGAGGAGAGAGCGCCTACTGATGCTCCCTCTCCCATCATTCTCCGCTCTGCCTCTGACACTGTGGGTGCGTGATGATGTCATATCATCGCGTACCTGCTGTGTTCCGGGCAGACTGCAGCTGCTGAGACCAGAGGCAGGAGCAGTGCGGGGCACGAGGAGAGGTGAGGATTGTATTTTTTTTTAATATATCAATGAGTGATAACTGGATTGTGGGGCTATTGGGGGAGCGCTACATTACATTCTATGGGGGGCTGTATTACATTCTATGGGGGGCTGTATTACATTCTATGGGGGTCTGTTTTACATTCTATGAGGGAGGATTGCATCATACTCTTCTATGGGGCTACATTATATGTAGGGGAGGTAGACTGTAATATATTCCATATTAAATGTATTCTATGTATTAAATTTCTTATATTCCATGAGGGGTGATTGCATCATACTCTATGAGGGGGCTACATTATATTCTATGGGGAGCTGCATTATACTATATGAGGAGGACTGCATTGTATTCTATGGAGGGGCTACATTATATTCTATGGGGGGCTGCATTGTGCTCTATGAGGGGGCTACCATATATTATATATGCAGGGGCTGCATTATACTATATTACTATATAAGGGGGCTGCATTATATTCTCTGGGGGTTACATTATACTCGGGGCTACAATATATTCTGTGGATTGGCTGCATATATTATTATACTATATGTAGGCTGCATTATACTGTATCGAGTACTATGGGGAATACATTATACTATATGAAGAACTATGGGGTGCATTATACTTTGGGAAGTGAATTGTACTACATGGATGACTATGGCGGTGCATTATACTATATGGAGCACTATGAGGAGTGTATTATATTATATGGAGGACTGAGGAGTGTATTATACTATATGGAGGACTGAGGAGTGTATTATACTATATGGAGGACTATGAGGAGTGTATTATACTATATGGAGGACTGAGGAGTGTATTATACTATATAGAGGACTATGAGGAGTGTATTATACTATATGGAGGACTGAGGAGTGTATTATACTATATGGAGGACTGAGGTGCACATTATAATATATGGAGGACTATGGGGTGTATTATATTAAACAAGCAAAATGCTGCCTATTCATCGAGTGATTGGATTGTTTATGTGGGAACAGGAATCCTTGTTCTCAGCATTACATCGCCGGTATAAACTGTAGTTGTGCTGCTGATAACATGATACTGTATGGGGACAGATTGATCTAATTGTGATTGTTCTGTTCCCTTCATTGTTTCTCAGTTGGTGTAAAGAGGCCGGGAAACAAGCGAACGACTTCACTATTGTCGATCACACTCGTTTAGTGGCCTGAGATCAGCACATGTAAATACAACAGAAATGCTTTGCAGGGAGACCAGGCAAGGATGATGACAGTTGTAGTTAGCACCCAGCGCCTGGGAATAGCGCTAACTCTACTGCTTTTCCCAGCCGCCAAAGCATTTAATTTTGGTATGTGTAATGATTTTTAGGGTTGATGTCAGCTGCTATCAATCCCTGGTGTAAGTAATGGAGAGGTGTCTATCAGACACCCTCACTACTAGCCCAGACCTGGCGAGACCCAGCCCAGTCACCGAGCTCACCGCAAGACCCGGAATATCTGAAGAGCGGTGACGTTACTGATGTCACGGCTTTTCAGAGTAACCGGGTCTCGTGCTGCGCAGTGGAACCAAAAGTGGCTGTAGGCAAAGTTTATGGAGCATCAGAATGAGGTTCTATAGCCTTTGGTCGTCTCAATCCCTTCATTATCTACGAGATCCAGTTATGTAGGTAAAGTAGCGGCTTTTTCTTGGTACTGCAACTAAAAGCAATAAATAGGACCGAGCTGTAATGCTGGATACAGCTGTGATTATATGTTACCTGTATATAGTCTTGTTACACTCTCCTCACTTCTTGTAACCTACAAGTGTACAAAGATATTATACAGTCACCATGTGACAAGTGGGCCTGTGTAACTTCAAATGCCAGGGCTGAATTTTAGTCCCAGTCCGGCCCTGGCAAGGAGTATCTGATAGATTTAGCTGGTGAATATGGTCCAGAAGGCATTTTATCACCAAGGTCCACAGAAGATTGGTTCCTGAGATTAGGGTTTGCTGAAGCATTTATGTGGGACATCGGCATGGGGGTGGTCATGTGGTGTCATTAAAACCAGAAGTTATTGCCCAGTGACAGAGAAATGGGTTAAGGGAGAGGGATACCATGCTTTCCAGTCACCAGTGTGGGAAGAGGGATAAGTTAGGTCATTATAAAAGTTCAATGGATCTGGTCATAGAAATTGGTATTGCATAACAGATTTATTTGTAGGCTCAAAGAAGCAGTATTAGCAATAGCTAGTTTTCTTGGTTGGATGAGCAGTTATAGTGAATGGCCACTAGGTGTCAGTAAAGTACAGCAGGGAACAGTTCTAATAAAAACTTTAACTCGTGGAAAGCCAAGTGATCTCAGGTCTCCTTGATGATGTAGAGGAGCAGCTAGGCTAGTATAGGGGAACCTAGGAGCTCCTGTGTCTCTAGGATAAGGGGGCCCACCTGTAGAGCTGTAGGGGTCCATAGCCTCACCCTTGATAAACCACCAGAAGCAGGAATGCCAGAGGCAGGAGAATGTCGGAGGGACATGGCTAGGCCATTCACAGATGTTCAAGGAGTGGGGTAGTCACTATACAGTTTACTGTTAGGGGACAACTCTTCTGTGGGGTAATGTGGCAGGGAAGGGGGAGCTGTTTTTCGGGAATGTACACCTAGTATGTGCCTTGTTTCGAGAGCACGCCGGAGTCCACCTCCCAGAGGCTGTCTCTCTCACCTCCGATGTTCCGGTCTGACTATCAGCATACCTCCCATGCACCCGCGGCAAATTTTAGGCCACGCCCCCTGACCACACCCATTTCACAACTAGTAACACCCATAGTGATGCTCCAACCACACCCATTTAGCACTGCTGATCACACTGTTTCATAAACAATAATTATAAACAGAAAAAAATATGGCCACATGGTGCTCCATACTGTATAATGGCCACACGGGATGCTGAATACTGTATATTGGCCACACAGTGCTCCATACTGTATAATGGCCACACATGATGCTGCATACAGTATAATGGCCACACATGATGCTCCATACTGTATTATGGCCACACAGTGCTCCATACTGTATAATGACCCCACATGAAGCTCCATACAGTATAATGGCCACACAGTGTTCCATACTGTATAATGGCCACTCATGATGATATGTAAATGTGTCCCAACAGCTCTGCTTACAATGCAGGCAAAGAGTTCACCACCTGTCGCTGTACACATTGCTGCCTCACAGATCCTGCACATTGCAATGTAGCCCAGCTCTGAAAACACTGCATGCACTCAGAAATCACCACTATCTACTGGCTCTGCTCCATAACTGCTGTAGTACATAAAAGATATGCAGCACCCCAGAGACCTGGTCGTTGCAGTAATGTCGCTCTGCCACTAAGGGGAGTGATGGTACGTCTGATTGCACTAAAGGAGTTCACCTGACCAGGTATCACAGTCACACATTACACTTCACACTCCGGCCACCAGGGGGAGCAAAGGGTTCTATGTATTAGGCCACTCCTCACACTCTGGTAAAACTGGGGGTTGGATAGGAAGTTAGAGAGAAGCTGACTGGGTTTTGCCCAGGTAACATCTAGTGAGAGTAGAGCGTTGCCTGGGAAGATTCAGGGGGGTCCCTGTCAGGGGTGGGATCCTGACAGTGGCCTATTGAACAAGACAGATCGTTACGGAGCCGCGCCTGCACTACCTTGCGGCGGCATCTTAAGAAAGGACACGAAGCGAAGTATATTGTGGAGAAGTGAGAAACGAGATCGCAGCACAAAGGCGAGAGAACCAGTAGGAGTCGTGCCCTAAGATCGTGGCAACATCCTACTGAGGCGCGTAGCCGGTGGCCGGAACGCCGAGGAAGTATTGGGCTCCAAGCAGTACTTCAAACAGCGGCAGGACAGTTGATTATAGGTTGGCTGTCTCACCTAATTCACCTAAGCAGACATAGGAGGCAATTGTGGGAGAGGGGCGTCTCTAGGGTCCCATAATAACTCCAGGCCTACCCGTCATACGGGTGCGTCCTATCCATATCATCTGGGGGACGGAGAGAAAGAACATCAGAAACATACACGACAGTTGTGAGGACTATCCCGTGGTGCTCAGCAGGGAGGTACTACAACACACAGGCGCTAGAAGGTAGGCACTGATTTCCACCTGCAAAGGGAACTCTGGATGTGCCTTCGGACCGGCCGGTCTCGGACAGCCCTGTTAGCAGTGCTCTGGATTGCGGATCCCGAAGCCTTCAGTAAAGAGGTAAAGAGACTGCAACCCTGTAGCCTCGTTATTTCATCGCACCGCGCACCACCACCTTTAATTGGACGCCCCTTAGCAGGGTCACGGACCGGGTCTAGCCACCGTGACATCCCCAGGACCGAGACAGAGAGGCCCGGTACCGAGTACCCTACGGCCCTGCGTCTGGGGGCGCTCCAGATACATATATAATACATATACACTCACCGGCCACTTTATTAGGTACACCATGCTAGTAACGGGTTGGACCCCCTTTTGCCTTCAGAACTGCCTCAATTCTTCGTGGCATAGATTCAACAAGGTGCTGGAAGCATTCCTCAGAGATTTTGGTCCATATTGACATGATCGCATCACACAGTTGCCGCAGATTTGTCGGCTGCACATCCCAAAGATGCTCCATACAAGGCAGGATGGATCCATGCTTTCATGTTGTTTACGCCAAATTCTGACCCTACCATCCGAATGTTGCAGCAGAAATCGAGACTCATCAGACCAAGCAACGTTTTTCCAATCTTCTACTGTCCAATTTCGATGAGCTTGTACAAATTGTAGCCTCAGTTTCCTGTTCTTAGCTGAAAGGAGTGGTACCCGGTGTGGTCTTCTGCTGCTGTAGCCCATCTGCCTCAAAGTTCGACGCACTGTGCGTTCAGAGATGCTCTTAGGCCTACCTTGGTTGTAACGGGTGGCGATTTGAGTCACTGTTGCCTTTCTATCAGCTCGAACCAGTCTGCCCATTCTCCTCTGACCTCTGGCATCAACAAGGCATTTCCGCCCACAGAACTGCCGCTCACTGGATTTTTTTTCTTTTTCGGACCATTCTCTGTAAACCCTAGAGATGGTTGTGCGTGAAAATCCCAGTAGATCAGCAGTTTCTGAAATACTCAGATCAGCCCTTCTGGCACCAACAACCATGCCACGTTCAAAGGCACTCAAATCACCTTTCTTCCCCATACTGATGCTCGGTTTGAACTGCAGGAGATTGTCTTGACCATGTCTACATGCCTAAATGCACTGAGTTGCCGCCATGTGATTGGCTGATTAGAAATTAAGTGTTAACAAGAAGTTGGACAGGTGTACCTAATAAAGTGGTCAGTGAGTGTATATATATGTATATATATAGATATATATATATATATACTGTGCTTATTAGTGATGAGCGAATATTCTCGATTTCTCGAGCATGCTCGGGGGTCCTCCGAATATTTTTTAGTGCTCAGAGTTTTAGTTTTTCTTGCTGCAGCTGAATGATTTATATCTGTTAGCCAGCTTAAGTACATGTGGGGATTCCCTAGCAACCAGGCAACCCCCACATGTACTTATGCTGGCTATCAGATGTAAATCATTCAGCTGCGGAAAGAAAAACTAAAACTCTGAGCACTAAAAAATACTCGGAGGACCCCTGAGCATGTTCGAGAAATCTCAAGTAACGAGTATATTCGCTCATCACTAGTGCCTATGACTAACAGGCTGCACCGGATTGCTTTAACTGCTGCCACTACTCCTGGTTTTAATGCCATGTACTGTAAGCAGAGCAGGGCCAGCAGTACACACACACACACACATGTACCTCAGAGTGTCCTCTCTCTCCCTCTCTGAACCACTGCACCGGAAGAAGATACAGAGGGGGCATGGCCTAATACAAGGGGGCATGCCGGCTGCTTCTCCTGCTGGCTGTGCGGTAGAAGTAGAGTCCCATGTGGGACTGCGAGGCACAGCCTCAAAATCGGGACAGTCCCGCAGTATGAGGGATGGTTGGGAGCTATGCTATCAGGATTTCACTGCTGGTAGAGGAGGCCATCACTGACCTCAAGGAGGGCTGACACACATGGGAGAGGCTACGGTTTTAAGTCCCTGGGTAGGCCTAGGCACCTAGTGACGTCACGGATTCACTGAAATGGGCTTTTTTTGGGCTCCAATGCAGGCCAGATGTTACGCAGGGAGAAGGGGGCTGATCTGGGCTTTGGATGGCCTTTTATTCCACTGGATTGAAGAGGATTACGTTTTTTGGACATGAAGCTCGCCCAGGCACGTCTAGCTCCCTTGACTTCCAGCTATGCCCCTAGTAGTTCAAATTCTATTAAACAACCTTAAATTGTTTCTAATTCTACAAAAATTAAAGGGGTTCATGGGTAACAACAATCCATAAGCAAATTTCATCTGAGTCATTCCTAATTAATTATCCTTTAAATTTAATTATCAATATGATACAATATTAATATTTTAATCTAAATATTATGTTGAAAAAAGAGCATGGGTTTCCTTCTTTTGATTCAAGTTCAAAGTGACAGAATTTGTTCATCAGTTGCCAACACTTTTCAGTATAACTTCTGATGTTATCGGATGTTTATGTCTTCAGCAGTAAGAAATCTTTCAGCAAATGTGATTCACCTGCATTCATATTTGTAAAAACTGGATGCTGAAGAAAGAAAGTATGGGAACATATAACATGTGATTTCATGTTTTCGTGTAGGTGTGTGGCCAATTCGTTAAAAATAGCTGTTTTTAGAAGTTTATTTTTCTACATCTGTCCTCCTTAGTAGAAGACTGACTATATTGTCTTACTATTATATATGATTGCATAATATCTCTAGGAGTACTCAAGCATTCTCTTTGTAGTTTGAAAAATTAAATTAAATTTGACCCGAAGAAGAAAGCGGTGCTTTATCGTAATGCATTCACTTTTTAGTTATAAATGTTCTTTGTGTCATATTTTTGGCAGGAAGTATCATTTGTCCACCGCCTTAGGGGTGTTGGGCTCTTAGAACTTACATTTTTTTAATAGATTGGACCTGATCATTTGAAATTTGTCTGATAACGGATATGAGAACAAACAGAAATTTTAAGGCACCAGTTAGCGCACTGGTTGGCAACCGCAGAGAGATGAAGATAAATTGGGCCTACAGCTATCTCAACTCCCTCATACACAGGAATGCTTAGCTTGATTGGTTATTCTTTTGTTATTTACAAGGACCTGCTGACACAAACATTTGGTGGTTATCTCCTCCCTTTAACTACAGAACAGGTGATTAAATTCAAGCTTCCAAATTCATATGTTTTCTGACATTATCTGTTTAGGGAAATAGGCATATCTAGGGTTTTGGTTCAGGGGAGGCGTAACTTCTGAGTGGGCCTATAACCAGATTACCCTGATTACAACTATGGTGATGCAGCCTAAGGCCATGTTCACACTTCGTGGTTTTTACCGCGGATCCGCGGCGATTTTGATGCTGCGGGTCCGCAGCAGTTTCCATAGCGTTTCCATTAACATGTAAACCCTATGGAAACCGCAAACCGCTGTGCACATGCTGCGGGAAAAACCACGCAGAAACGCAGCATGTCACTTCTTTGTGCAGAATCGCTGCGATTCTGCACCCATAGGAATGCATTGAACCGCTTACTTCCCGCATGGGGCTGTGCCCACGTTGCGGGAAGTAAGCGGATAATGCGCGGTTGCTACCCAGGGTGGAGGAGAGGAGACTCTCCTCCAGGCCCTGGGAAGCATGAATAGTGTAAAAAAAAAAGAATTAAAATAAAAAATGATGTTATACTCACCTCTCAGCGCTGCCCGCGGCCGTCCGGTCAAAGTTGCTGTGCGAGCAGGACCTGTGGTGACGTCGCGATCACATGACCGTGATGAAGCCGCGGTCACATGACCGTGACGTCACGAAGGTCCTTCTCGGCACAGCAGCTTTGGAATCGGACCGCCGAGTGCAGCGCCGAGGAGATCGCGACGTCAGAGGGTGAGTATATAACCAATTTTTATTATTTTTATCATTACTATTGATGCTGCATATTGCTGCATATGCAGCATCAATAGTACAGGAGTAATCCCGCAGCGGAAACCGCGGAACAAACCGCGATAAATCTGCAGGGATAACCGCAGCGGTTTTGCCCTGCAGATTTATCAATTCCGCTGCGGGATAAACCCGCAGAGCACACCGCAAAGTGTGAACATGGCCTAATAGTGAATGAAGGAGAACCTCAACAGATGACTGTACTGTTATTAATAAAAATCTATATAAAAAGACTGACACTGATGTTACCACCATATAGTGACCATACAGTATTAGATACTAGTCCTGCAGAACATATAAGAGATTACAGTACAGTTACAGATAGTGTCTTACAGCTGATGTTTTTTCTGATGCAATCATTCATTTTTCCTGCCTTTTCCATCTGGTCCAGACTGACAGGACAACATCTCCAGCCAGGACTCAGCGGCAGAGATTACAACAAGATACATCTGAATTCTCACTTTTCAAGCACGGTCCCCATCTATCCCCAACCGGAACAAACTCCTTATCCTGCTAATACCCCAGTACTGAGCCATTGCTACTGTATGTGTCCCTGTTACTTCACCTTCTGTGTAGTACTAATTGCCTTCTAGATGGTAAAACAAACCTCTAGAATATATTAATGCCCTGGGCAAGTGCCGTAGAAAACACATTTTGCCCCCTAGAAAGTAAAAATGCCCTGTCTACCCCTGTCAATCACAATAAACCTATAACACTAACTACCCACTTAACATTTAATAGTGTTCCGAGTCTCCCCCCTGTACAGCTCCTTTTCACACAGGATGATGCTCCCCTATACACAATTTAATGCCCCCACACAGTATACTGACCCCTTAGTAAACCCCAAAGCAGGTGGTGGCTAATGAGAGTATTCATCAGCCATCTACGCTATAAGTAAACAAACAAAAAAAATGGGGTTCCCCTGTATTTTTGATAACCAGCCAGGTAAAGTGGACAGCTGCGGGCTGCAACCCTCAGATGTCAGCGTTAGCAAGGCTGGTTATCAAGAATAGAGAGGTCTCTACGCTGTATTTTTTAAATTATTTAAATAAAAATATAGTAATAAATAAATAATACTAAATAATATAGAAAAACAGTGTGCTCCCTCCATTTTTGACAACCAGCTAAGCTAAAGCAAACAGCTGGGGGCTGGTATTCTCAGTCTGGTAAGGGGCCATGGATTTTGGCCCAATCAGTATTAAAATAGCAGCCCGCAGCCGCCCAGAAAAAACACATCTACTAGATGCATCAATTCTGGCACTTTGCCCGGCTCTTATCACTTGCCTTGTGGCAGTGGCAAGTGGGATTCATATTTGTGGGGTTGATGTCACCTTTGTATTGCATGATGACATCAAGCCCACGGATTAGTAATGGAGTGGCATTTATAATACACCCATCCATTAGTAATCCTATTGTTATATTGTAAATATACACACTTTTCCTTTTTTATTTAAAAATAACAAGCTCAGTTTTACTCACCTAACACCATCAACATTGAAGCCCTTGTCTTCTGTAATAAAACAAAAATAAAAAACAACCATATCCCTCACCTGTCCTTTGTTCTGTCCTATGCCGTAATACATGTCTGTAGATAAATAGTTTTCAACCTGGAAGGTGCCAGGATGTGACCGTCCAGGCTGAGAACCACCTATGAATGAGTTGCTGTGAGATCAGCATCAGTGAGCAGCGGTGATGTCATCCATTGGGCTAAGGGGTACTTTGCCAAAAAGTCTCTGTGTACTCTGTAACCCCTGAAATAATGTTACTAATATTAATATTATCTAAACAATTAGCATAAATTCTTATGAGTTGAATAGTGGATGCTGATAACTGTAAGGCTATGTGCACACATTGCATTTTTGGTGCGTTTTTTCAGAGCGGAATTGGCCAAAAATGCTATGAAATCCTTATGCAAGCTAATTTAATGAGAATCCTGAAAGGCTAACACCCATTCCATTGAAGCCCTAGTCTCCTGTAATAAATAAAACATAAAAAACAACCATATCCCTCACTTGTCTGTTGTTGTCCTACACTGTAATCCATGTCTGGGGATAAACAATTTTCAATCTGGATTGTGCCAAGATGCGACCGTCCAGGTTGTGAACCACTGAGGAATTGGCTGCAGCATCAGTAACTAGCGTTGACTTCATCGAGGCTATCGTGGGTCACTGAGGCTGCATTCTCAGCTGGGCTAAACTGTGGTGAACTCAGCACCATGAGAAAAAGTCAATGACTTCACTGCAGTTCAGCTCAATGAGTTCACCGGGAGAAATTTCTCAGGCTGCCATCACACTAGCAGTATTTGGTCAGTATTTTACATCAGTATTTGTAAGCCAAAACCAGGAGTGGAACAAATAGAGGAAAAGTATAATAGAAACATATGCACCACTTCTGCATTTACCACCCACTCCTGTTTTGGCTTGCAAATACTGATGTAAAATACTGACCAAATACTGCTAGTGTGACGGCAGCCTCACAGTGAACTGTGGTGAAGTCACATAGGAACTGCAGATCAACTCCATTCATTTGAATAGTTGACCACATGCAGTACAAATAGAATGCTGTAGGGCTGCTTTTTTTTTGCTTTTTCTACTGGTATACACCTCCGTTCTATATTTATTCTATTAAAAAACACATTTATCAATGTTGCATTTTTAGTCACATGTAGTTATGAGTTTTTTTTCACATTACAAATAACGTGATTTTGAGAAGAATAAAAAATTATTCCAAGAAAATGCAAAAAAAGACCTCAGGTATTTAACCCCTTCACCCCGAAGCCTGTTTTCAACTTCCTGACCAGGCCATTTTTTTCAATTCTGACCACTGTCAATTTATGAGGTCATAACTCTGAAACGCTTCAACGGATCCTGGTTATTCTGAGAATGTTTTCTCTTGACATATTTTACTTTATGATCGTGGTAAAATTTCTTTGATTTGACTTGCATTTATTTGTGAAAAAAATGGAAATTTGATGAAAATTTTGCAATTTTTGAACTTTGAATTTTTATGCCCTTAAATCAGAGAGATGTGTCACAAAAGGTAGTTCATAAATAACATTTCCCACATGTGTACTATACATCAGCACAATTTTGGAGCCAAAATATTTTTTGGTCAGGAAGTTATAAGGGTTAAAATATGACACCATTCCAAAAACTGCACCCCTCAAGGTACTCAGAACCACATTCAAGAACTTTATTAACCGTTCAGGTGCTTCACAAGAGCTGAAGCAATGTGGAAAAATGAACATTTAACTTTTTAGTCACAAAAATGATCATTCAGCATCAATTTGTTTATTTTCAGAAGGGTAAAAGGAGACAATGATCCACTAAAGTTGGTGAGTAATTTCTCCTGAATACGCCGATACCCCATATGTGGGGGAAAACTACTGTTTGGGCGCACAGCAGGGCACGGAAGGGAAGGAGCGCCTTTTGACTTTTTGAACGCAAAATTGGCTGGAATTGAGAGTGGACGCCATGTTGCGTTTGAAGAGCCCCTGATGTGCCTAAACATTAGAAAACCCCCACAAATGACCCCATTTGGGAAACTAGACCCTTTATCGAACTTATGTATCTGTGTGGTGAGCACTTTGAACCCCCAGGTGCTTCACAGAAGTTTATAACGTAGAGCCGTGAAAAAAAAATCTAATTTTTGCCATGAAAATTATCTTTTAGCAACGATTTTTTTATTTTCACAAGTGTAAAAGAAGAAAATGGTCAACTAACATTGTTGAGCGATTTCTCCTGAATACGCCGATACCCCATATGTGGGGGAAAACCACTGTTTGTGTGCACAGCAGGGCTCGGAAAGGAAGGAGCACCTTTTGACTTTTTGAACGCAAAATTGGCTGGAATTGAGAGTGGACGCCATGTCGCGTTTGAAGAGACCCTGATATGCCTAAACATTGGAAAACCCCCACAAATGACCCCATTTTGGAAACTAGACCCTTTAACGAACTTATGTAGCTGTGTGGTGAGCACTTTAAACCCCCAGGTGCTTCACAGAAATTTATAACGTAGAGCCGTGAAAAAAAAAATCAAATTTTTTCCACAAAAATGATCTTTTAGCAACGATTTTTTTATTTTCACAAGTGTAAAAGGAGAAAATGGTCCACTAACATTGTTGAGAAATTTCTCCTGAATACGCTGATACCCCATATGTGGGGAAAAACCACTGTTTGGGTGCACAGCAGGGCTCGGAAAGGAAGGAGCACCTTTTGACTTTTTGAACGGAAAACTGTCTGGAATCGAGAGTGGACGCCATGTCACGTTTGAAGAGACCCTGATATGCCTAAACATTGGAAAACCCCCACAAGTGACCCCATTTTGGAAACTAGTCCCTTTAACTAACTTATGCAGCTGTGTGGTGAGCACTTTGAACCCCCAGGTGCTTCAGAGAAGTTTATAACGTAGAGCCGTGAAAAAAAAAATCACATTTTTTCCACAAAAATGATCTTTTAGCCCCAATTTTTTTATTTTCACAAAGGTAACGGGTAAAAATAAACCACTGAAGTTGTTGCATATTTTCTCCTGAATACGCCGATACCCCATATGTGGGGGAAAACCATAAACCAAAGAATGGAAGGAGTGACGTTTTGGATTGCAGACTTTGATGGAATGGTCTGCGGACATCATGTTGCGTTTGCAGAGCCCCTGATGTACCTTAACAGTGGAAATCCTCCACAATTAACCCTATTTTGGAAACTGCAGGTACTCTCGCACAGTTTGTACAGCTTTATTCCGTACCTGGACCTCTTACTGGGCAGGTATTGTCGGAATTTTAGCCTCCCTTTGAAGTGAACGAGAGATTCATCAATAGCGATTTCCCTCTGGGGTGTGCACGCCTCAGCAAATTAACTGCCGAAGTGTTCAACCACTGGCCGAATTTTATATAGACGATCAAAGTTAGGATCATCTCGGGGAGGACACTGCGCATTATCACTATAATGTAAAAATCTTTGGATCCCTTCAAATCGTGTCCTTTTCATGGCCATGTGGAATACCGGTGTACTGTAGAGAATATCAGTACTCCAGTACTGACGAATCTCTTTTTTTTTATTATGCCCATATGCAGCACAATTCCCTAAAATGTCATCATCTCTGCAGCATTTACGGGGGTCCATCTGGCGTATGATGACGTGGGATTTTGGGTGAAAAATTGCTGGGCATACAGGTTCGCCTGGGCCACCATAAGATTTATTATTTCCTCACTGAAAAAGAATTTGAAGAAGTCAATTTCAGTGAGGCCAGTGGTGTCAAACTGGATTCCTGAGCTGCTGCTGAAATTCGGAATGACGGGCTGAAAATTTTCGGGGGGTGCAATCCATACGGGATCGATTGCTGCAGGACTTGCCTGGGTCTTAGGGCGCCTTGTTGGGGGTCCTTCCTCACCAGATGAGGATGAGGAGGAGGAATAGAGGAATGTGGGATCTTCCTCACTGGCTGTATCCGTGTCGGACGCAAGGATGGCGTAAGCCTCCTCTGGTGAATAGCGCCTTGTTGACGAATGGGCCATTTTTATTTTTTTTCCCAAACCCTGGGGATGTGTATGTAAGTGGTGCTTTTACACGTGTAATGTGTGGCGCTTGTGTATAGGGTACCCTTTATTATAACAAAACAGAAAAAAGAAGTAGAGAGGTAAAATGTAGAAGAAAAAGTGTAAAGAAAAATCAGATTTAAAAAAAAAAAAGTTTGTATAAAAAAAAACAGATGTTCACTACACTAATGCCCTCCCTATAAATTTATCTGACGAAAATTATTTTTTACAAAAGAAAAACGGACGTCACCAACAATGTGACATACGCTCCCCTAATGCACTCGCTAAATAGTTAATCGACGCAACTAATTCTTTTTTTTTACAAAAGAAAAACGGACGTCACCAACAATGTGACGTACGCTCCCCTAATGCACTTTTTATGCAAGAAAAAAAAGCTACCTCCCTACCTATACAACTACTCTGTACTTTTTTTTTCTAAAACAAGATCGGTCGTCACTAACGCTGTGACGCCTGCTGTACTAACACGCTACCACTAAAACTACGCTGTACAATTTTTTTTCTCTAAAAGAAGATCGGTCGTCACTAACGATGTGACGTCGGCTACGCTACAGTGCTATGTCTAAAACTATGCTGTACTAACTACTATTATTTTTTTCTAAAAAACTTGGACGTCGCTTAGACTGCGAAGTCCACTACACTAACTAGCTAAAAAAGAAAAGTTCCCATAGCGCAGTCTCTGATCAGCAGCGATACTGATCAAAGCGGACACAGGAAGAGCACGAATGCTCTAAGCGGGACGCCATGCACAAGAAAAAAAGCGCAAACAAGTGCGCAAAAAATCAATTTCAGGAAGGAGAGGGAGGGGGTACTGGAACAGGGAGGGGGGATGGGAAAGGGGATGTCAAACACTGACGCTGGCTACGGTACTTTGCTGAGCCTGAAATTACACTGTACTAACTACGATTATTATTTTTTCTAAAAAAAAAAATCAGACTTCGCTCAGACTACGAAGTCCGCTACACTAACTAGCTAAAAAAGAAAAATTCCCGTGGCGCAGTCTCTGATCAGCAGCGATACTGATGCACGAATGCTCTGTGTGGGACGCCGCGCACAGGAAAAAAGGCGCAAAAAAGTGCGTAAAAAATCAATTGGAGGGAGGAGAGGGAGGGGGAGGGGGGGTACTGGAACAGGGATGGGGGGATGGGAAAGGGGTGGGAGAGGTGCTGCTGCTGCTGCTGTGATCACAGGCCTCACACAGCAGGCTGATGGCAGCAGAGAGCACAGGGCACGAAGCTGGAGCAGGAGATCAGCACAGCACAGGAGGCCAGGAGATCGCCGGGTTGATCACACTGACCACCAATGGATTCCTTCACTCAGTTACACAGAGGGGCTTGGACAACTGCTCTGCAGGCCAAATCTGAGAGAAAGATGGCGTGCAGGGCGGTGATCGGTATTTTAAATTAACCCCTTTGGAGCTGATTGGCTAGAAGCTATTGTTCAGCCAATCAGCGCTATAGGGGTTAATCAGGTGAGGTGACGTGGTGATCACCCCACCTACTGTGACGGCTGTGATTGGTGCGACGTCACACAGCACCAATCACAGCCTGTCACATGCTTTTATTTTTTTTAACAACTTTGTCAGCTTTGCTGTGATTTGCTGGTGAGAGTTCACCAGCCAATCACAGCGATTGCCAACGCCGGGGGCGCATCAGCCCCTCGTAGTGATGTGCCAGGATGGCCTGCTGTTAGAAACAGCAGCCATCCTCACCTGGTCACCGCACGATGCAGCGCCGTACTAGTACTGTATGTGGCGCCCCTAGGGGTATTTGCTACAAAAATAGTTATTGACACCAAATACAAATATTAAAATAGCAAGACTGCACTACCATCTCTGGCCAGAAGGGGGAGCTCCAGAGACTCCCCTTGATCTATTCTGGTCTGAGAAAAGGACTGGCAGTTGGGTTGAGGAGCTGAAAGTGAGAGGTCGTATAACTGAACTCCTAAAAGCCCTATGACCTATTATAGGCCCGTAATACCCATAGTAGGAAAAGAGGAATAGAGAAAAAGGACATTGTGAGAACCGGGTAGCAATAATTTCTACCCAAAATAGGCGCAGAGACGGATACCGGATCCGTGGCTATATTCGTTATATGTAATACAGCAACCGGAAGAAAGTGAGGTGATATCAGCTTCACCAGGGTAAGACGCAGCAATAGACACAGAGTTCAGCGGTACTCCCAAAGGGGGTAAGCCGACAAAAAGGACTCGGGTTGTCCGTCGAACCAGAGCACAGAAGAGACAGATTGGGTCGGCAGCCAGTTCACATACAGCAGCAGGGCCATACAAAAACTGCGCATAATAAGAGGTGGAAATCCTGACAGGGTCAAAGTAATTCAGAGTTCTTATACAGACTCCGGTGACAGTATTGGTTGCAAATCCCTTTTTGTTGAAGTAAACTGGTTAAACGTTTCAGCGCCTCAGTCTTTCATTTGGACAATAGCCATCGATCCAGGATCGGGGTCATCACAGCTGAGAGGACCTGCTGCTGATCAAGTAAGTGTCTGTTCCTTCATGATATCCCTTGCACTGTGCATCGCCTGAGGCCACAGCACCGGGTCAAGCCACTAGTGACATCCCCCTCAAGAGACGGACCTCTTTGATCTGGTGCTGGGTACCTCGGTCTCCTGGGCATCACAACTGGCGTCACAAACAGGATTGGGCCAGCCCGTACACCGGGTATTGTGTGCCGTAATTGGAGTCTGAAACTGTGAAAATTTGGATGAAAAATCTTGGAAATTGACTTTGTTAAAGAAAATCCCGTTCGCCATTGAAAACTATTGAAAGTGACTTTTCTCCATTGGTTATAATGGGGTAAAAATGGCCGCCATCCCCTGATGTGATCATCTCATAACCGTTAGGCACAAAACTGTTAATCGAGCTACGTAATTACCCAAGCCCCAGTCTAACTGAAAAACTTCAAAATCCATCATCACAGAGCGTGCGGCAGTTAGAGGCAGCAGGGGGCGTGTCATTGTCATCCTGCTGCACAGAGGAACGAATCTACATTATCTAGACAGAAGCTGGGACCGGAGGGGTCTGGATTAACTAAGGGGGTACAGTATGTCGCAGCACGGAGACGCCGCAGCACCCGGCGACGCTAATGCAGCTGAAAGACAGAGTGTCGATAGAGAGCCTGGCAGCGCAGCAGTGCAAGGAGTGGCGCCCATCATGCCGGTGTTGATGCCATATACCCCGGGTGGCCCGTGGCTTCCAATGTATGAAGGTGAACCTAATACCCTTGACGGTTTCAGGGAAAAGATGCTGGCTCATTTTGATATGTTCCCCGTGGGTGAAGCTCAGCGTGTTAGTCTCCTGATGATGCAGTTAAGTGGCCATGCTAAGCGAGAAGTCACGGTATGGGCAACTGATCTAAAAGGTACTGTTGAACGCATATTTGCTGGATTAAAAGCTACATTTGAAACCACTGCCAGCAGCAAAGCTAAAGTACGATTCTTTAATTGCAAACAAAAAGCTAATGAGGGCGTGAGAGATTTTGCCTTAAACCTGCAGGAAGCCCTTAAATCACTTACACTGGCTGAACCCATTTTTAACACAGGAGCCGATAAACTGCTAAGAGATCAATTTATTGAGGGACTCTACACCCCTTCTCACCGGGGGCATGTGAGCATGCTTGTTTTTAAGAACCCTGAATTGACATTTGCCCAATTAAAGGAGAGCGCTATATGTCTCCAGCTGGCAGAGGCACCTCGGGATCAGGATCTCACACAACCCATAGCAGATGCACTTCAGCAACGGGGAATGCCAGTGACATCAGCTACGTCCGGTGCCAGTGCTAAGTCCCTGGGGCCCATTACTAATGAGACTCTTCAGCAAAAGCTTGACTCTTTAACTGATGTTGTTGCTTCAATGGCTAAAACCATGCAGGAGATGAGAGAACCCAAGATGGAGTTGGTAAACCGTAGAGAGGATGTTCCATGGATGAGGTCCCGGAGATACCCGACATGGAGAGGACGGCCCCGTGACCGCTACCAACTGGATGGACAGCCCATTTGCCGCCGTTGCCAGCAGCCAGGCCACTTTGCACGAAATTGTGATTTAAACGGGAATCCCCTGGGAATGCGGGCCGCTTCGCAGGAATGAATTTTCAAGGCCCAACACCCTGGCACGACAGATACATCGGAGGACGACCCATCATCCCTATCGTGCTGGACGGAATTCCCCTCAACGCTTTGCTGGATACAGGTTCCCAGATTTCATCTATACCATATATCCTTTATAAGAGGTACTGGGCTGGGGTAGACATTAATAAAGGACCCTCTGGTGTTGAACTAGATATATGGGCCAGTAATGGTAAGTTGGTACCGAAACTAGGATTCAGGGAGATGACCATAAAGATTGGTAAAGCAGAATTGAAGGAACAGGGTATAATTGTCGTTGATGTTAATCGGCAGAACTGTGAACCAACTGTATTGATAGGGATGAATGTGTTAGAGAATTGCTTTTCCAAAGTTATTTCTGTCTTACAACAAATTGCTGAAACTGCCCGATCCTGCCAGCAGAGAGTTCTCCGGTGGGAAATAAAAGTATTAATGTTAAGGCAACAGATAGAAGTTGCAGGTGGAGAAATCGGCAGTGTGAGGGTGAGTGATCCAACGTCTATTGTAATCCCACCAAAAACAGAAATGCTGGTATGGTGTAGAGCGGCCATTGGTACTAAAGGACCAGACTATCAAGCCTTAATAGAACCAGCGTACACTGACAGCAGGCCCACTATACTCACGGCACGAGGGGTGGTCGAGGTACACCGGGGACGGGTGCCGGTACGACTTTTGAACTGTGGAGAGGAAGAGGTCACTTTGCCAAGGTACGCTACAGTGGCAAAGTTATATACTGTTGACAACAATGCCATCACAACCGTTGAGCCCTTAGAATCGACCTGTCAGGTGGAAAATAACGGCTCAGATGGAGAATCGGAGGATTGGTGCCAACAGCTAGATGTGGGTGTAGATTCAACACCTATCCATCAAAGACAAGGGGTGTATAGATTAGTGACGGAATATGAACAGGTCTTCAGTAAACACCCATTGGACTTCGGACGGATAGAAGGGGTGGAACATACAATCCCCACCGGTGACCATCCCCCGATAAAAGAAAGATATAGACCCATACAGCCCGCTCACTATCAATGCGCGAAGGACATGCTGAGAGAGATGAAACAGGCCGGGGTAATAAGAGATAGTGGTAGCCCTTGGGTGTCCCCTCTGGTGATTGTCAAAAAAAAGGACGGAACCATGAGAATGTGCGTAGACTACCGGCGGATTAATAATATCACCCATAAAGACGCCTATCCCTTGCCTAGGATAGAAGAGTCCTTGACTGCTTTGAAATCTGCTAATTATTTTTCCACCTTAGACTTAACAAGCGGGTATTGGCAAGTCCCTGTGGCTGAGAGAGATAAAGAAAAAACGGCATTCACCACACCAATGGGTCTAAGCGAATTTAATCGCATGCCGTTCGGACTCTGCAACGCATCCGGTACTTTCCAGCGACTGATGGAATGTTGCCTCAGACACAAGAACTTCGAGACCGTCCTCCTGTACCTAGATGATGTGATCGTCTACTCAAAGACTTACGAACAGCACTTAACAGACCTGGCAGAGGTGTTCGAAGCCTTATCCAAGTATGGTATGAAAATCAAACCATCCAAATGTCACCTTCTCAAGCCAAAGGTACAATACTTAGGGCACATCGTGAGTTCGGAGGGAGTAGCACCGGATCCCGAGAAAATAACTGCCATAAGGGATTGGCCAAGACCTACCAACGCAAAAGAAGTGAGGCAATTCTTGGGATTAGTGGGTTACTATCGTAGATTTATAAAAGGATTTACCAAATTGGCAGCGCCCTTGCAAGATGCTTTGATAGGGCAGACGAAGAAACCTTCAAACCGAAACCCTCCTTTTCAGTGGAACGACGAAAGAGAAGACTCCTTTGAACAACTAAAGAAAGCACTAACCGGAGAAGAAGTTCTGGCGTACCCGGATTACCATCAACCTTTCATCCTCTACACCGATGCCAGCAATGTGGGATTGGGAGCGGTGCTGTCACAAAAGCAAGAAGGTCGGGAGAAAGTCATCGCCTTTGCAAGTAGAAAACTCCGGCCTACTGAAAGAAATTCAGAAAATTATAGTTCCTTCAAATTGGAGCTACTGGCAGTAGTTTGGGCTGTGACTGAACGTTTCAAACACTATTTGACTGGTGCAGAATTTATTGTCTATACTGACAACAATCCATTGACCCACCTAGACACGGCTAAATTAGGTGCGTTAGAACAGCGATGGATAGCCCGGTTATCTAATTACAACTTCGTGATCAAGTATCGAGCAGGTCGCAAGAATGGAAATGTCGATGCCCTATCCCGGATGCCACACTTGAGAGATGTAGAAGAAGAAACGGGGGAGCTTGAAGAAATTGAACTACCAGCCTTTCATCAGCCCAAGGCAAAACATCGTCAGTCAAATAGTCCCTGGGGCCCATTACTAATGAGACTCTTCAGCAAAAGCTTGACTCTTTAACTGATGTTGTTGCTTCAATGGCTAAAACCATGCAGGAGATGAGAGAACCCAAGATGGAGTTGGTAAACCGTAGAGAGGATGTTCCATGGATGAGGTCCCGGAGATACCCGATATGGAGAGGACGGCCCCGTGACCGCTACCAACCGGATGGACAGCCCATTTGCTGCCGTTGCCAGCAGCCAGGCCACTTTGCACGAAATTGTGATTTAAACGGGAATCCCCTGGGAATGAGGGCCGCTTCGCAGGAATGAATTTTCAAGGCCCAACACCCTGGCACGACAGATACATCGGAGGACGACCCATCATCCCTATCGTGCTGGACGGAATTCCCCTGAACGCTTTGCTGGATACAGGTTCCCAGATTTCATCTATACCATATATCCTTTATAAGAGGTACTGGGCTGGGGTAGACATTGATAAAGGACCCTCTGGTGTTGAACTAGATATATGGGCCAGTAATGGTAAGTTGGTACCGAAACTAGGATTCAGGGAGATGACCATAAAGATTGGTAAAGCAGAATTGAAGGAACAGTGTTATGGTTCTCAATGGCAAGAGAACATAGCCCAGCAAACATAAGAACTAGCTCTTGGAAGGATGGAAACTAAACTGACCATGAACTAAACCTGCCGCACAACTAACAGTAGCCGGGTAGCGTAGCCTGCGTTTTATCCCTAGACGCCCAGCGCCGGCCGGAGGACTAACTAATCCTGGCAGAGGAAAATATAGTCCTGGCTCACCTCTCGAGAAATTTCCCCGAAAGGCAGACAGAGGCCCCCACAAATATTGGCGGTGATTTTAGATGAAATGACAAACGTAGTATGAAAATAGGTTTAGCAAAATTGAGGTCCACTTACTAGATAGCAGGAAGACAGAAAGGGCACTTTCATGGTCAGCTGAAAACCCTATCAAAACACCATCCTGAAATTACTTTAAGACTCTAGTATTAACTCATAACATCAGAGTGGCAATTTCAGATCACAAGAGCTTTCCAGACACAGAAACGAAACTACAGCTGTGAACTGGAACAAAATGCAAAAACAAACAAGGACTAAAGTCCAACTTAGCTGGGAGTTGTCTAGCAGCAGGAACATGCACAGAAAGGCTTCTGATTACAATGTTGACCGGCATGGAAGTGACAGAGGAGCAAGGCTAAATAGCGACTCCCACATCCTGATGGAAACAGGTGAACAGAGAGGATGATGCACACCAGTTCAATTCCACCAGTGGCCACAGGGGGAGCCCAAAATCCAATTTCACAACAGTACCCCCCCCTCAAGGAGGGGGCACCGAACCCTCACCAGAACTACCAGGGCGATCAGGATGAGCCCTATGAAAGGCACGGATCAAATCGGAGGCATGAACATCAGAGGCAGTCACCCAAGAATTATCCTCCTGACCGTATCCCTTCCATTTGACCAGATACTGGAGTTTCCGTCTGGAAACACGGGAGTCCAAGATTTTTTCCACAACGTACTCCAACTCGCCCTCAACCAACACCGGAGCAGGAGGCTCAACGGAAGGCACAACCGGTACCTCATACCTGCGCAATAATGACCGATGAAAAACATTATGAATAGAAAAAGATGCAGGGAGGTCCAAACGGAAGGACACAGGGTTAAGAATCTCCAATATCTTGTACGGGCCGATGAACCGAGGCTTAAACTTGGGAGAAGAAACCCTCATAGGGACAAAACGAGAAGACAACCACACCAAGTCCCCAACACAAAGCCGAGGACCAACCCGACGCCGGCGGTTGGCAAAAAGCTGAGTCTTCTCCTGGGACAACTTCAAATTGTCCACTACCTGCCCCCAAATCTGATGCAACCTCTCCACCACAGCATCCACTCCAGGACAATCCGAAGATTCCACCTGACCAGAAGAAAATCGAGGATGAAACCCCGAATTACAGAAAAAGGGAGACACCAAGGTGGCAGAGCTGGCCCGATTATTGAGGGCAAACTCCGCTAAAGGCAAAAAAACAACCCAATCATCCTGATCTGCAGACACAAAACACCTCAAATATGTCTCCAAGGTCTGATTCGTCCGCTCGGTCTGGCCATTAGTCTGAGGATGGAAAGCAGACGAGAAAGACAAATCTATGCCCATCCTAGCACAGAATGCTCGCCAAAATCTAGACACGAATTGGGTACCTCTGTCAGAAACGATATTCTCCGGAATACCATGCAAACGGACCACATTTTGAAAAAACAGAGGAACCAACTCGGAAGAAGAAGGCAACTTAGGCAGGGGAACCAAATGGACCATCTTAGAGAAACGATCACACACCACCCAGATGACAGACATCTTCTGAGAAACAGGAAGATCCGAAATAAAATCCATCGAGATGTGCGTCCAGGGCCTCTTCGGGATAGGCAAGGGCAACAACAATCCACTAGCCCGAGAACAACAAGGCTTGGCCCGAGCGCAAACGTCACAAGACTGCACGAAGCCTCGCACATCTCGAGACAGGGAAGGCCACCAGAAGGACCTTGCCACCAAATCCCTGGTACCAAAGATTCCAGGATGAAATGCCAACGCAGAAGAATGAACCTCAGAAATGACTTTACTGGTCCAATCATCAGGAACAAACAGTCTACCAGGTGGGCAACGATCAGGTCTATCCGCCTGAAACTCCTGCAAGGCCCGCCGCAGGTCTGGAGAAACGGCAGACAATATCACTCCATCCTTAAGGATACCTGTAGGTTCAGAATTACCGCAATAGAAGCACAACCCATTTTTTCGTCTAAAATTCTGCCGTTCACTTCTGGACAGAATTCTATCACATTGCATATTCTCTGGCGTCTTCTCAGTAGACACCGCCAAATGGTGCACAGGTTTGCGCTCCCGCAGATGCCTATCGATCTGGATAGCCATTGTCATGGACTCATTCAGACCCGCAGGCACAGGGAACCCCACCATAACATCCTTAATGGCATCAGAGAGACCCTCTCTGAAATTCGCCGCCAGGGCGCACTCATTCCACTGAGTAAGCACAGCCCATTTACGGAATTTCTGGCAGTATATTTCAGCTTCGTCTTGCCCCTGAGATAGGGACATCAAGGCCTTTTCCGCCTGAAGTTCTAACTGAGGTTCCTCATAAAGCAACCCCAAGGCCAGAAAAAACGCATCCACATTGAGCAACGCAGGATCCCCTGGAGCCAATGCAAAAGCCCAATCCTGAGGGTCGCCCCGGAGCAAGGAAATCACAATCCTGACCTGCTGAGCAGGATCTCCAGCAGAGCGAGATTTCAGGGACAAAAACAACTTGCAATTATTTTTGAAATTTTGAAAGCAAGATCTATTCCCCGAGAAAAATTCAGGCAAAGGAATTCTAGGTTCAGATATAGGAACATGAACAACAAAATCTTGTAAATTTTGAACTTTCGTGGTGAGATTATTCAAACCTGCAGCTAAACTCTGAATATCCATTTTAAACAGGTGAACACAGAGCCATTCCAGGATTAGAAGGAGAGAGAGAGAGAAAGGCTGCAATATAGGCAGACTTGCGAGAGATTCAATTACAAGCACACTCAGAACTGAAAAAAAAAAAAATCTTCAGCAGACTTCTCTTTTCTCTGCTTTCTCTGTCAATTAATTTAACCCTTTTGGGCCGGTCAAACTGTTATGGTTCTCAATGGCAAGAGAACATAGCCCAGCAAACATAAGAACTAGCTCTTGGAAGGATGGAAACTAAACTGACCATGAACTAAACCTGCCGCACAACTAACAGTAGCCGGGTAGCGTAGCCTGCGTTTTATCCCTAGACGCCCAGCGCCGGCCGGAGGACTAACTAATCCTTGCAGAGGAAAATATAGTCCTGGCTCACCTCTCGAGAAATTTCCCCGAAAGGCAGACAGAGGCCCCCACAAATATTGGCGGTGATTTTAGATGAAATGACAAACGTAGTATGAAAATAGGTTTAGCAAAATTGAGGTCCACTTACTAGATAGCAGGAAGACAGAAAGGGCACTTTCATGGTCAGCTGAAAACCCTATCAAAACACCATCCTGAAATTACTTTAAGACTCTAGTATTAACTCATAACATCAGAGTGGCAATTTCAGATCACAAGAGCTTTCCAGACACAGAAACGAAACTACAGCTGTGAACTGGAACAAAATGCAAAAACAAACAAGGACTAAAGTCCAACTTAGCTGGGAGTTGTCTAGCAGCAGGAACATGCACAGAAAGGCTTCTGATTACAATGTTGACCGGCATGGAAGTGACAGAGGAGCAAGGCTAAATAGCGACTCCCACATCCTGATGGAAACAGGTGAACAGAGAGGATGATGCACACCAGTTCAATTCCACCAGTGGCCACAGGGGGAGCCCAAAATCCAATTTCACAACAGAACAGGGTATAATTGTCGTTGATGTTGATCGGCAGAACTGTGAACCAACTGTATTGATAGGGATGAATGTGTTAGAGAATTGCTTTTCCAAAGTGATTTCTGTCTTACAACAAATTGCTGAAACTTCCCGATCCTGCCAGCAGAGAGTTCTCCGGAGGGAAATAAAAGTATTAATGTTAAGGCAACAGATAGAAGTTGCAGGTGGAGAAATCGGCAGTGTGAGGGTGAGTGATCCAACGTCTATTGTAATCCCACCAAAAACAGAAATGCTGGTATGGTGTAGAGCGGCCATTGGTACTAAAGGACGAGACTATCAAGCCTTAATAGAACCAGCGTACACCGACAGCAGGCCCACTATACTCACGGCACGAGGGATGGTCGAGGTACACCGGGGACGGGTGCCGGTACGACTTTTGAACTGTGGAGAGGAAGAGGTCACTTTGCCAAGGTACGCTACAGTGGCAAAGTTATATACTGTTGACAACAATGCCATCACAACCGTTGAGCCCTTAGAATCGACCTGTCAGGTGGAAAATAACGGCTCAGATGGAGAATCGGAGGATTGGTGCCAACAGCTAGATGTGGGTGTAGATTCAACACCTATCCATCAAAGACAAGGGGTGTATAGATTAGTGACGGAATATGAACAGGTCTTCAGTAAATACCCATTGGACTTCGGACGGATAGAAGGGGTGGAACATACAATCCCCACCGGTGACCATCCCCCGATAAAAGAAAGATATAGACCCATACCGCCCGCTCACTATCAATGCGCGAAGGACATGCTGAGAGAGATGAAACAGGCCGGGGTAATAAGAGATAGTGGTAGCCCTTGGGTGGCCCCTCTGGTGATTGTCAAAAAAAAGGACGGAACCATGAGAATGTGCATAGACTACCGGCGGATTAATAATATCACCCATAAAGACGCCTATCCCTTGCCTAGGATAGAAGAGTCCTTGACTGCTTTGAAATCTGCTAATTATTTTTCCACCTTAGACTTAACAAGCGGGTATTGGCAAGTCCCTGTGGCTGAGAGAGATAAAGAAAAAACGGCATTCACCACACCAATGGGTCTAAGCGAATTTAATCGCATGCCGTTCGGAGTGTGCAACGCATCCGGTACTTTCCAGCGACTGATGGAATGTTGCCTCGGACACAAGAACTTCGAGACCATCCTCCTGTACCTAGATGATGTGATCGTCTACTCAAAGACTTACGAACAGCACTTAACAGACCTGGCAGAGGTGTTCGAAGCCTTATCCAAGTATGGTATGAAAATCAAACCATCCAAATGTCACCTTCTCAAGCCAAAGGTACAATACTTAGGGCACATCGTGAGTTCGGAGGGAGTAGCACCGGATCCCGAGAAAATAACTGCCATAAGGGATTGGCCAAGACCTACCAACGCAAAAGAAGTGAGGCAATTCTTGGGATTAGTGGGTTACTATTGTAGATTTATAAAAGGATTTACCAAATTGGCAGCGCCCTTGCAAGATGCTTTGATAGGGCAGACGAAGAAACCTTCAAACCGAAACCCTCCTTTTCAGTGGAACGACGAAAGAGAAGACTCCTTTGAACAACTAAAGAAAGCACTAACCGGAGAAGAAGTTCTGGCGTACCCGGATTACCATCAACCTTTCATCCTCTACACCGATGCCAGCAATGTGGGATTGGGAGCGGTGCTGTCACAAAAGCAAGAAGGTCGGGAGAAAGTCATTGCCTTTGCAAGTAGAAAACTCCGGCCTACTGAAAGAAATTCAGAAAATTATAGTTCCTTCAAATTGGAGCTACTGGCAGTAGTTTGGGCTGTGACTGAACGTTTCAAACACTATTTGACTGGTTGCAGAATGTATTGTCTATACTGACAACAAACCATTGACCCACCTAGACACGGCTAAATTAGGTGCTTTAGAACAGCGATGGATAGCCCGGTTATCTAATTACAACTTCGTGATCAAGTATCGAGCAGGTCGCAAGAATGGAAATGCCGATGCCCTATCCCGGATGCCACACTTGAGAGATGTAGAAGAAGAAACGGGGGAGCTTGAAGAAATTGAACTACCAGCCTTTCATCAGCCCAAGGCAAAACATCGTCAGTCAAATAGTCCCTGGGGCCCATTACTAATGAGACTCTTCAGCAAAAGCTTGACTCTTTAACTGATGTTGTTGCTTCAATGGCTAAAACCATGCAGGAGATGAGAGAACCCAAGATGGAGTTGGTAAACCGTAGAGAGGATGTTCCATGGATGAGGTCCCGGAGATACCCGACATGGAGAGGACGGCCCCGTGACCGCTACCAACCGGATGGACAGCCCATTTGCCGCCGTTGCCAGCAGCCAGGCCACTTTGCACGAAATTGTGATTTAAACGGGAATCCCCTGGGAATGCGGGCCGCTTCGCAGGAATGAATTTTCAGGGCCCAACACCCTGGCACGACAGATACATCGGAGGACGACCCATCATCCCTATCGTGCTGGACGGAATTCCCCTCAACGCTTTGCTGGATACAGGTTCCCAGATTTCATCTATACCATATATCCTTTATAAGAGGTACTGGGCTGGGGTAGACATTGATAAAGGACCCTCTGGTGTTGAACTAGATATATGGGCCAGTAATGGTAAGTTGGTACCGAAACTAGGATTCAGGGAGATGACCATAAAGATTGGTAAAGCAGAATTGAAGGAACAGGGTATAATTGTCGTTGATGTTGATCGGCAGAACTGTGAACCAACTGTATTGATAGGGATGAATGTGTTAGAGAATTGCTTTTCCAAAGTGATTTCTGTCTTACAACAAATTGCTGAAACTGCCCGATCCTGCCAGCAGAGAGTTCTCCGGAGGGAAATAAAAGTATTAATGTTAAGGCAACAGATAGAAGTTGCAGGTGGAGAAATCGGCAGTGTGAGGGTGAGTGATCCAACGTCTATTGTAATCCCACCAAAAACAGAAATGCTGGTATGGTGTAGAGCGGCCATTGGTACTAAAGGAAGAGACTATCAAGCCTTAATAGAACCAGCGTACACCGACAGCAGGCCCACTATACTCACGGCACGAGGGGTGGTCGAGGTACACCGGGGACGGGTGCCGGTACGACTTTTGAACTGTGGAGAGGAAGAGGTCACTTTGCCAAGGTACGCTACAGTGGCAAAGTTATATACTGTTGACAACAATGCCATCACAACCGTTGAGCCCTTAGAATCGACCTGTCAGGTGGAAAATAACGGCTCAGATGGAGAATCGGAGGATTGGTGCCAACAGCTAGATGTGGGTGTAGATTCAACACCTATCCATCAAAGACAAGGGGTGTATAGATTAGTGACGGAATATGAACAGGTCTTCAGTAAATACCCATTGGACTTCGGACGGATAGAAGGGGTGGAACATACAATCCCCACCGGTGACCATCCCCCGATAAAAGAAAGATATAGACCCATACCGCCCGCTCACTATCAATGCGCGAAGGACATGCTGAGAGAGATGAAACAGGCCGGGGTAATAAGAGATAGTGGTAGCCCTTGGGTGGCCCCTCTGGTGATTGTCAAAAAAAAGGACGGAACCATGAGAATGTGCGTAGACTACCGGCGGATTAATAATATCACCCATAAAGACGCCTATCCCTTGCCTAGGATAGAAGAGTCCTTGACTGCTTTGAAATCTGCTAATTATTTTTCCACCTTAGACTTAACAAGCGGGTATTGGCAAGTCCCTGTGGCTGAGAGAGATAAAGAAAAAACGGCATTCACCACACCAATGGGTCTAAGCGAATTTAATCGCATGCCGTTCGGACTGTGCAACGCATCCGGTACTTTCCAGCGACTGATGGAATGTTGCCTCGGACACAAGAACTTCGAGACCGTCCTCCTGTACCTAGATGATGTGATCGTCTACTCAAAGACTTACGAACAGCACTTAACAGACCTGGCAGAGGTGTTCGAAGCCTTATCCAAGTATGGTATGAAAATCAAACCATCCAAATGTCACCTTCTCAAGCCAAAGGTACAATACTTAGGGCACATCGTGAGTTCGGAGGGAGTAGCACCGGATCCCGAGAAAATAACTGCCATAAGGGATTGGCCAAGACCTACCAACGCAAAAGAAGTGAGGCAATTCTTGGGATTAGTGGGTTACTACTGTAGATTTATAAAAGGATTTACCAAATTGGCAGCGCCCTTGCAAGATGCTTTGATAGGGCAGACGAAGAAACCTTCAAACCGAAACCCTCCTTTTCAGAGGAACGACGAAAGAGAAGACTCCTTTGAACAACTAAAGAAAGCACTAACCGGAGAAGAAGTTCTGGCGTACCCGGATTACCATCAACCTTTCATCCTCTACACCGATGCCAGCAATGTGGGATTGGGAGCGGTGCTGTCACAAAAGCAAGAAGGTCGGGAGAAAGTCATTGCCTTTGCAAGTAGAAAACTCCGGCCTACTGAAAGAAATTCAGAAAATTATAGTTCCTTCAAATTGGAGCTACTGGCAGTAGTTTGGGCTGTGACTGAACGTTTCAAACACTATTTGACTGGTGCAGAATGTATTGTCTATACTGACAACAAACCATTGACCCACCTAGACACGGCTAAATTAGGTGCTTTAGAACAGCGATGGATAGCCCGGTTATCTAATTACAACTTCGTGATCAAGTATCGAGCAGGTCGCAAGAATGGAAATGCCGATGCCCTATCCCGGATGCCACACTTGAGAGATGTAGAAGAAGAAACGGGGGAGCTTGAAGAAATTGAACTACCAGCCTTTCATCAGCCCAAGGCAAAACATCGTCAGTCAAATAGTCCCTGGGGCCCATTACTAATGAGACTCTTCAGCAAAAGCTTGACTCTTTAACTGATGTTGTTGCTTCAATGGCTAAAACCATGCAGGAGATGAGAGAACCCAAGATGGAGTTGGTAAACCGTAGAGAGGATGTTCCATGGATGAGGTCCCGGAGATACCCGACATGGAGAGGACGGCCCCGTGACCGCTACCAACCGGATGGACAGCCCATTTGCCGCCGTTGCCAGCAGCCAGGCCACTTTGCACGAAATTGTGATTTAAACGGGAATCCCCTGGGAATGCGGGCCGCTTCGCAGGAATGAATTTTCAAAGCCCAACACCCTGGCACGACAGATACATCGGAGGACGACCCATCATCCCTATCGTGCTGGACGGAATTCCCCTCAATGCTTTGCTGGATACAGGTTCCCAGATTTCATCTATACCATATATCCTTTATAAGAGGTACTGGGCTGGGGTAGACATTGATAAAAGACCCTCTGGTGTTGAACTAGATATATGGGCCAGTAATGGTAAGTTGGTACCGAAACTAGGATTCAGGGAGATGACCATAAAGATTGGTAAAGCAGAATTGAAGGAACAGGGTATAATTGTCGTTGATGTTGATCGGCAGAACTGTGAACCAACTGTATTGATAGGGATGAATGTGTTAGAGAATTGCTTTTCCAAAGTGATTTCTGTCTTACAACAAATTGCTGAAACTGCCCGATCCTGCCAGCAGAGAGTTCTCCGGAGGGAAATAAAAGTATTAATGTTAAGGCAACAGATAGAAGTTGCAGGTGGAGAAATCGGCAGTGTGAGGGTGAGTGATCCAATGTCTATTGTACTCCCACCAAAAACAGAAATGCTGGTATGGTGTAGAGCGGCCATTGGTACTAAAGGACGAGACTATCAAGCCTTAATAGAACCAGCGTACACCGACAGCAGGCCCACTATACTCACGGCACGAGGGGTGGTCGAGGTACACCGGGGACGGGTGCCGGTACGACTTTTGAACTGTGGAGAGGAAGAGGTCACTTTGCCAAGGTACGCTACAGTGGCAAAGTTATATACTGTTGACAACAATGCCATCACAACCGTTGAGCCCTTAGAATCGACCTGTCAGGTGGAAAATAACGGCTCAGATGGAGAATCGGAGGATTGGTGCCAACAGCTAGACGTGGGTGTAGATTCAACACCTATCCATCAAAGACAAGGGGTGTATAGATTAGTGACGGAATATGAACAGGTCTTCAGTAAACACCCATTGGACTTCGGACGGATAGAAGGGGTGGAACATACAATCCCCACCGGTGACCATCCCCCGATAAAAGAAAGATATAGACCCATACCGCCCGCTCACTATCAATGCGCGAAGGACATGCTGAGAGAGATGAAACAGGCCGGGGTAATAAGAGATAGTGGTAGCCCTTGGGTGGCCCCTCTGGTGATTGTCAAAAAAAAGGACGGAACCATGAGAATGTGCGTAGACTACCGGCGGATTAATAATATCACCCATAAAGACGCCTATCCCTTGCCTAGGATAGAAGAGTCCTTGACTGCTTTGAAATCTGCTAATTATTTTTCCACCTTAGACTTAACAAGCGGGTATTGGCAAGTCCCTGTGGCTGAGAGAGATAAAGAAAAAACGGCATTCACCACACCAATGGGTCTAAGCGAATTTAATCGCATGCCGTTCGGACTCTGCAATGCATCCGGTACTTTCCAGCGACTGATGGAATGTTGCCTCGGACACAAGAACTTCGAGACCGTCCTCCTCTACCTAGATGATGTGATCGTCTACTCAAAGACTTACGAACAGCACTTAACAGACCTGGCAGAGGTGTTCGAAGCCTTATCCAAGTATGGTATGAAAATCAAACCATCCAAATGTCACCTTCTCAAGCCAAAGGTACAATACTTAGGGCACATCGTGAGTTCGGAGGGAGTAGCACCGGATCCCGAGAAAATAACTGCCATAAGGGATTGGCCAAGACCTACCAACGCAAAAGAAGTGAGGCAATTCTTGGGATTAGTGGGTTACTATCGTAAATTTATAAAAGGATTTACCAAATTGGCAGCGCCCTTGCAAGATGCTTTGATAGGGCAGACGAAGAAAACTTCAAACCGAAACCCTCCTTTTCAGTGGACCGACGAAAGAGAAGACTCCTTTGAACAACTAAAGAAAGCACTAACCGGAGAAGAAGTTCTGGCGTACCCGGATTACCATCAACCTTTCATCCTCTACACCGATGCCAGCAATGTGGGATTGGGAGCGGTGCTGTCACAAAAGCAAGAAGGTCGGGAGAAAGTCATTGCCTTTGCAAGTAGAAAACTCCGGCCTACTGAAAGAAATTCAGAAAATTATAGTTCCTTCAAATTGGAGCTACTGGCAGTAGTTTGGGCTGTGACTGAACGTTTCAAACACTATTTGACTGGTGCAGAATTTATTGTCTATACTGACAACAATCCATTGACCCACCTAGACATGGCTAAATTAGGTGCGTTAGAACAGCGATGGATAGCCCGGTTATCTAATTACAACTTCGTGATCAAGTATCGAGCAGGTCGCAAGAATGGAAATGCCGATGCCCTATCCCGGATGCCACACTTGAGAGATGTAGAAGAAGAAACGGGGGAGCTTGAAGAAATTGAACTACCAGCCTTTCATCAGCCCAAGGCAAAACATCGTCAGTCAAATAGTCCCTGGGGCCCATTACTAATGAGACTCTTCAGCAAAAGCTTGACTCTTTAACTGATGTTGTTGCTTCAATGGCTAAAACCATGCAGGAGATGAGAGAACCCAAGATGGAGTTGGTAAACCGTAGAGAGGATGTTCCATGGATGAGGTCCCGGAGATACCCGACATGGAGAGGACGGCCCCGTGACCGCTACCAACCGGATGGACAGCCCATTTGCCGCCGTTGCCAGCAGCCAGGCCACTTTGCACGAAATTGTGATTTAAACGGGAATCCCCTGGGAATGCGGGCCACTTCCCAGGAATGAATTTTCAGGGCCCAACACCCTGGCACGACAGATACATCGGAGGACGACCCATCATCCCTATCGTGCTGGACGGAATTCCCCTCAACGCTTTGCTGGATACAGGTTCCCAGATTTCATCTATACCATATATCCTTTATAAGAGGTACTGGGCTGGGGTAGACATTGATAAAGGACCCTCTGGTGTTGAACTAGATATATGGGCCAGTAATGGTAAGTTGGTACCGAAACTAGGATTCAGGGAGATGACCATAAAGATTGGTAAAGCAGAATTGAAGGAACAGGGTATAATTGTCGTTGATGTTGATCGGCAGAACTGTGAACCAACTGTATTGATAGGGATGAATGTGTTAGAGAATTGCTTTTCCAAAGTTATTTCAGTCTTACAACATATTGCTAAAACTGCCCGATCCTGCCAGCAGAGAGTTCTCCAGAGGGAAATAAAAGTATTAATGTTAAGGCAACAGATAGAAGTTGCAGGTGGAGAAATCGGCAGTGTGAGGGTGAGTGATCCAATGTCTATTGTACTCCCACCAAAAACAGAAATGCTGGTATGGTGTAGAGCGGCCATTGGTACTAAAGGACGAGACTATCAAGCCTTAATAGAACCAGCGTACACCGACAGCAGGCCCACTATACTCACGGCACGAGGGGTGGTCGAGGTACACCGGGGACGGGTGCCGGTACGACTTTTGAACTGTGGAGAGGAAGAGGTCACTTTGCCAAGGTACACTACAGTGGCAAAGTTATATACTGTTGACAACAATGCCATCACAACCGTTGAGCCCTTAGAATCGACCTGTCAGGTGGAAAATAACGGCTCAGATGGAGAATCGGAGGATTGGTGCCAACAGCTAGACGTGGGTGTAGATTCAACACCTATCCATCAAAGACAAGGGGTGTATAGATTAGTGACGGAATATGAACAGGTCTTCAGTAAACACCCATTGGACTTCGGACGGATAGAAGGGGTGGAACATACAATCCCCACCGGTGACCATCCCCCGATAAAAGAAAGATATAGACCCATACCGCCCGCTCACTATCAATGCGCGAAGGACATGCTGAGAGAGATGAAACAGGCCGGGGTAATAAGAGATAGTGGTAGCCCTTGGGTGGCCCCTCTGGTGATTGTCAAAAAAAAGGACGGAACCATGAGAATGTGCGTAGACTACCGGCGGATTAATAATATCACCCATAAAGACGCCTATCCCTTGCCTAGGATAGAAGAGTCCTTGACTGCTTTGAAATCTGCTAATTATTTTTCCACCTTAGACTTAACAAGCGGGTATTGGCAAGTCCCTGTGGCTGAGAGAGATAAAGAAAAAACGGCATTCACCACACCACTGGGTCTAAGCGAATTTAATCGCATGCCGTTCGGACTCTGCAACGCATCCGGTACTTTCCAGCGACTGATGGAATGTTGCCTCGGACACAAGAACTTCGAGACCGTCCTCCTGTACCTAGATGATGTGATCGTCTACTCAAAGACTTACGAACAGCACTTAACAGACCTGGCAGAGGTGTTCGAAGCCTTATCCAAGTATGGTATGAAAATCAAACCATCCAAATGTCACCTTCTCAAGCCAAAGGTACAATACTTAGGGCACATCGTGAGTTCGGAGGGAGTAGCACCGGATCCCGAGAAAATAACTGCCATAAGGGATTGGCCAAGACCTACTAACGCAAAAGAAGTGAGGCAATTCTTGGGATTAGTGGGTTACTATCGTAAATTTATAAAAGGATTTACCAAATTGGCAGCGCCCTTGCAAGATGCTTTGATAGGGCAGACGAAGAAAACTTCAAACCGAAACCCTCCTTTTCAGTGGACCGACGAAAGAGAAGACTCCTTTGAACAACTAAAGAAAGCACTAACCGGAGAAGAAGTTCTGGTGTACCCGGATTACCATCAACCTTTCATCCTCTACACCGATGCCAGCAATGTGGGATTGGGAGCGGTGCTGTCACAAAAGCAAGAAGGTCGGGAGAAAGTCATCGCCTTTGCAAGTAGAAAACTCCGGCCTACTGAAAGAAATTCAGAAAATTATAGTTCCTTCAAATTGGAGCTACTGGCAGTAGTTTGGGCTGTGACTGAACGTTTCAAACACTATTTGACTGGTGCAGAATTTATTGTCTATACTGACAACAATCCATTGACCCACCTAGACATGGCTAAATTAGGTGCGTTAGAACAGCGATGGATAGCCCGGTTATCTAATTACAACTTCGTGATCAAGTATCGAGCAGGTCGCAAGAATGGAAATGCCGATGCCCTATCCCGGATGCCACACTTGAGAGATGTAGAAGAAGAAACGGGGGAGCTTGAAGAAATTGAACTACCAGCCTTTCATCAGCCCAAGGCAAAACATCGTCAGTCAAATAGTCCCTGGGGCCCATTACTAATGAGACTCTTCAGCAAAAGCTTGACTCTTTAACTGATGTTGTTGCTTCAATGGCTAAAACCATGCAGGAGATGAGAGAACCCAAGATGGAGTTGGTAAACCGTAGAGAGGATGTTCCATGGATGAGGTCCCGAAGATACCCGACATGGAGAGGACGGCCCCGTGACCGCTACCAACCGGATGGACAGCCCATTTGCCGCCGTTGCCAGCAGCCAGGCCACTTTGCACGAAATTGTGATTTAAACGGGAATCCCCTGGGAATGCGGGCCGCTTCCCAGGAATGAATTTTCAGGGCCCAACACCCTGGCACGACAGATACATCGGAGGACGACCCATCATCCCTATCGTGCTGGACGGAATTCCCCTCAACGCTTTGCTGGATACAGGTTCCCAGATTTCATCTATACCATATATCCTTTATAAGAGGTACTGGGCTGGGGTAGACATTGATAAAGGACCCTCTGGTGTTGAACTAGATATATGGGCCAGTAATGGTAAGTTGGTACCGAAACTAGGATTCAGGGAGATGACCATAAAGATTGGTAAAGCAGAATTGAAGGAACAGGGTATAATTGTCGTTGATGTTGATCGGCAGAACTGTGAACCAACTGTATTGATAGGGATGAATGTGTTAGAGAATTGCTTTTCCAAAGTGATTTCTGTCTTACAACAAATTGCTGAAACTGCCCGATCCTGCCAGCAGAGAGTTCTCCGGAGGGAAATAAAAGTATTAATGTTAAGGCAACAGATAGAAGTTGCAGGTGGAGAAATCGGCAGTGTGAGGGTGAGTGATCCAACGTCTATTGTAATCCCACCAAAAACAGAAATGCTGGTATGGTGTAGAGCGGCCATTGGTACTAAAGGACGAGACTATCAAGCCTTAATAGAACCAGCGTACACCGACAGCAGGCCCACTATACTCACGGCACGAGGGGTGGTCGAGGTACACCGGGGACGGGTGCCGGTACGACTTTTGAACTGTGGAGAGGAAGAGGTCACTTTGCCAAGGTACGCTACAGTGGCAAAGTTATATACTGTTGACAACAATGCCATCACAACCGTTGAGCCCTTAGAATCGACCTGTCAGGTGGAAAATAACGGCTCAGATGGAGAATCGGAGGATTGGTGCCAACAGCTAGATGTGGGTGTAGATTCAACACCTATCCATCAAAGACAAGGGGTGTATAGATTAGTGACGGAATATGAACAGGTCTTCAGTAAATACCCATTGGACTTCGGACGGATAGAAGGGGTGGAACATACAATCCCCACCGGTGACCATCCCCCGATAAAAGAAAGATATAGACCCATACCGCCCGCTCACTATCAATGCGCGAAGGACATGCTGAGAGAGATGAAACAGGCCGGGGTAATAAGAGATAGTGGTAGCCCTTGGGTGGCCCCTCTGGTGATTGTCAAAAAAAAGGACGGAACCATGAGAATGTGCGTAGACTACCGGCGGATTAATAATATCACCCATAAAGACGCCTATCCCTTGCCTAGGATAGAAGAGTCCTTGACTGCTTTGAAATCTGCTAATTATTTTTCCACCTTAGACTTAACAAGCGGGTATTGGCAAGTCCCTGTGGCTGAGAGAGATAAAGAAAAAACGGCATTCACCACACCAATGGGTCTAAGCGAATTTAATCGCATGCCGTTCGGACTGTGCAACGCATCCGGTACTTTCCAGCGACTGATGGAATGTTGCCTCGGACACAAGAACTTCGAGACCGTCCTCCTGTACCTAGATGATGTGATCGTCTACTCAAAGACTTACGAACAGCACTTAACAGACCTGGCAGAGGTGTTCGAAGCCTTATCCAAGTATGGTATGAAAATCAAACCATCCAAATGTCACCTTCTCAAGCCAAAGGTACAATACTTAGGGCACATCGTGAGTTCGGAGGGAGTAGCACCGGATCCCGAGAAAATAACTGCCATAAGGGATTGGCCAAGACCTACCAACGCAAAAGAAGTGAGGCAATTCTTGGGATTAGTGGGTTACTACTGTAGATTTATAAAAGGATTTACCAAATTGGCAGCGCCCTTGCAAGATGCTTTGATAGGGCAGACGAAGAAACCTTCAAACCGAAACCCTCCTTTTCAGAGGAACGACGAAAGAGAAGACTCCTTTGAACAACTAAAGAAAGCACTAACCGGAGAAGAAGTTCTGGCGTACCCGGATTACCATCAACCTTTCATCCTCTACACCGATGCCAGCAATGTGGGATTGGGAGCGGTGCTGTCACAAAAGCAAGAAGGTCGGGAGAAAGTCATTGCCTTTGCAAGTAGAAAACTCCGGCCTACTGAAAGAAATTCAGAAAATTATAGTTCCTTCAAATTGGAGCTACTGGCAGTAGTTTGGGCTGTGACTGAACGTTTCAAACACTATTTGACTGGTGCAGAATGTATTGTCTATACTGACAACAAACCATTGACCCACCTAGACACGGCTAAATTAGGTGCTTTAGAACAGCGATGGATAGCCCGGTTATCTAATTACAACTTCGTGATCAAGTATCGAGCAGGTCGCAAGAATGGAAATGCCGATGCCCTATCCCGGATGCCACACTTGAGAGATGTAGAAGAAGAAACGGGGGAGCTTGAAGAAATTGAACTACCAGCCTTTCATCAGCCCAAGGCAAAACATCGTCAGTCAAATAGTCCCTGGGGCCCATTACTAATGAGACTCTTCAGCAAAAGCTTGACTCTTTAACTGATGTTGTTGCTTCAATGGCTAAAACCATGCAGGAGATGAGAGAACCCAAGATGGAGTTGGTAAACCGTAGAGAGGATGTTCCATGGATGAGGTCCCGGAGATACCCGACATGGAGAGGACGGCCCCGTGACCGCTACCAACCGGATGGACAGCCCATTTGCCGCCGTTGCCAGCAGCCAGGCCACTTTGCACGAAATTGTGATTTAAACGGGAATCCCCTGGGAATGCGGGCCGCTTCGCAGGAATGAATTTTCAAAGCCCAACACCCTGGCACGACAGATACATCGGAGGACGACCCATCATCCCTATCGTGCTGGACGGAATTCCCCTCAATGCTTTGCTGGATACAGGTTCCCAGATTTCATCTATACCATATATCCTTTATAAGAGGTACTGGGCTGGGGTAGACATTGATAAAGGACCCTCTGGTGTTGAACTAGATATATGGGCCAGTAATGGTAAGTTGGTACCGAAACTAGGATTCAGGGAGATGACCATAAAGATTGGTAAAGCAGAATTGAAGGAACAGGGTATAATTGTCGTTGATGTTGATCGGCAGAACTGTGAACCAACTGTATTGATAGGGATGAATGTGTTAGAGAATTGCTTTTCCAAAGTTATTTCTGTCTTACAACAAATTGCTGAAACTGCCCGATCCTGCCAGCAGAGAGTTCTCCGGAGGGAAATAAAAGTATTAATGTTAAGGCAACAGATAGAAGTTGCAGGTGGAGAAATCGGCAGTGTGAGGGTGAGTGATCCAATGTCTATTGTACTCCCACCAAAAACAGAAATGCTGGTATGGTGTAGAGCGGCCATTGGTACTAAAGGACGAGACTATCAAGCCTTAATAGAACCAGCGTACACCGACAGCAGGCCCACTATACTCACGGCACGAGGGGTGGTCGAGGTACACCGGGGACGGGTGCCGGTACGACTTTTGAACTGTGGAGAGGAAGAGGTCACTTTGCCAAGGTACGCTACAGTGGCAAAGTTATATACTGTTGACAACAATGCCATCACAACCGTTGAGCCCTTAGAATCGACCTGTCAGGTGGAAAATAACGGCTCAGATGGAGAATCGGAGGATTGGTGCCAACAGCTAGACGTGGGTGTAGATTCAACACCTATCCATCAAAGACAAGGGGTGTATAGATTAGTGACGGAATATGAACAGGTCTTCAGTAAACACCCATTGGACTTCGGACGGATAGAAGGGGTGGAACATACAATCCCCACCGGTGACCATCCCCCGATAAAAGAAAGATATAGACCCATACCGCCCGCTCACTATCAATGCGCGAAGGACATGCTGAGAGAGATGAAACAGGCCGGGGTAATAAGAGATAGTGGTAGCCCTTGGGTGGCCCCTCTGGTGATTGTCAAAAAAAAGGACGGAACCATGAGAATGTGCGTAGACTACCGGCGGATTAATAATATCACCCATAAAGACGCCTATCCCTTGCCTAGGATAGAAGAGTCCTTGACTGCTTTGAAATCTGCTAATTATTTTTCCACCTTAGACTTAACAAGCGGGTATTGGCAAGTCCCTGTGGCTGAGAGAGATAAAGAAAAAACGGCATTCACCACACCAATGGGTCTAAGCGAATTTAATCGCATGCCGTTCGGACTCTGCAATGCATCCGGTACTTTCCAGCGACTGATGGAATGTTGCCTCGGACACAAGAACTTCGAGACCGTCCTCCTCTACCTAGATGATGTGATCGTCTACTCAAAGACTTACGAACAGCACTTAACAGACCTGGCAGAGGTGTTCGAAGCCTTATCCAAGTATGGTATGAAAATCAAACCATCCAAATGTCACCTTCTCAAGCCAAAGGTACAATACTTAGGGCACATCGTGAGTTCGGAGGGAGTAGCACCGGATCCCGAGAAAATAACTGCCATAAGGGATTGGCCAAGACCTACCAACGCAAAAGAAGTGAGGCAATTCTTGGGATTAGTGGGTTACTATCGTAAATTTATAAAAGGATTTACCAAATTGGCAGCGCCCTTGCAAGATGCTTTGATAGGGCAGACGAAGAAAACTTCAAACCGAAACCCTCCTTTTCAGTGGACCGACGAAAGAGAAGACTCCTTTGAACAACTAAAGAAAGCACTAACCGGAGAAGAAGTTCTGGCGTACCCGGATTACCATCAACCTTTCATCCTCTACACCGATGCCAGCAATGTGGGATTGGGAGCGGTGCTGTCACAAAAGCAAGAAGGTCGGGAGAAAGTCATCGCCTTTGCAAGTAGAAAACTCCGGCCTACTGAAAGAAATTCAGAAAATTATAGTTCCTTCAAATTGGAGCTACTGGCAGTAGTTTGGGCTGTGACTGAACGTTTCAAACACTATTTGACTGGTGCAGAATTTATTGTCTATACTGACAACAATCCATTGACCCACCTAGACACGGCTAAATTAGGTGCGTTAGAACAGCGATGGATAGCCCGGTTATCTAATTACAACTTCGTGATCAAGTATCGAGCAGGTCGCAAGAATGGAAATGCCGATGCCCTATCCCGGATGCCAAACTTGAGAGATGTAGAAGAAGAAACGGGGGAGCTTGAAGAAATTGAACTACCAGCCTTTCATCAGCCCAAGGCAAAACATCGTCAGTCAAATAGTCCCTGGGGCCCATTACTAATGAGACTCTTCAGCAAAAGCTTGACTCTTTAACTGATGTTGTTGCTTCAATGGCTAAAACCATGCAGGAGATGAGAGAACCCAAGATGGAGTTGGTAAACCGTAGAGAGGATGTTCCATGGATGAGGTCCCGGAGATACCCGACATGGAGAGGACGGCCCCGTGACCGCTACCAACCGGATGGACAGCCCATTTGCCGCCGTTGCCAGCAGCTAGGCCACTTTGCACGAAATTGTGATTTAAACGGGAATCCCCTGGGAATGCGGGCCGCTTCGCAGGAATGAATTTTCAGGGCCCAACACCCTGGCACGACAGATACATCGGAGGACGACCCATCATCCCTATCGTGCTGGACGGAATTCTCCTCAACGCTTTGCTGGATACAGGTTCCCAGATTTCATCTATACCATATATCCTTTATAAGAGGTACTGGGCTGGGGTAGACATTGATAAAGGACCCTCTGGTGTTGAACTAGATATATGGGCCAGTAATGGTAAGTTGGTACCGAAACTAGGATTCAGGGAGATGACCATAAAGATTGGTAAAGCAGAATTGAAGGAACAGGGTATAATTGTCGTTGATGTTGATCGGCAGAACTGTGAACCAACTGTATTGATAGGGATGAATGTGTTAGAGAATTGCTTTTCCAAAGTGATTTCTGTCTTACAACAAATTGCTGAAACTGCCCGATCCTGCCAGCAGAGAGTTCTCCGGAGGGAAATAAAAGTATTAATGTTAAGGCAACAGATAGAAGTTGCAGGTGGAGAAATCGGCAGTGTGAGGGTGAGTGATCCAACGTCTATTGTAATCCCACCAAAAACAGAAATGCTGGTATGGTGTAGAGCGGCCATTGGTACTAAAGGACGAGACTATCAAGCCTTAATAGAACCAGCGTACACCGACAGCAGGCCCACTATACTCACGGCACGAGGGGTGGTCAAGGTACACCGGGGACGGGTGCCGGTACGACTTTTGAACTGTGGAGAGGAAGAGGTCACTTTGCCAAGGTACGCTACAGTGGCAAAGTTATATACTGTTGACAACAATGCCATCACAACCGTTGAGCCCTTAGAATCGACCTGTCAGGTGGAAAATAACGGCTCAGATGGAGAATCGGAGGATTGGTGCCAACAGCTAGACGTGGGTGTAGATTCAACACCTATCCATCAAAGACAAGGGGTGTATAGATTAGTGACGGAATATGAACAGGTCTTCAGTAAACACCCATTGGACTTCGGACGGATAGAAGGGGTGGAACATACAATCCCCACCGGTGACCATCCCCCGATAAAAGAAAGATATAGACCCATACCGCCCGCTCACTATCAATGCGCGAAGGACATGCTGAGAGAGATGAAACAGGCCGGGGTAATAAGAGATAGTGGTAGCCCTTGGGTGGCCCCTCTGGTGATTGTCAAAAAAAAGGACGGAACCATGAGAATGTGCGTAGACTACCGGCGGATTAATAATATCACCCATAAAGACGCCTATCCCTTGCCTAGGATAGAAGAGTCCTTGACTGCTTTGAAATCTGCTAATTATTTTTCCACCTTAGACTTAACAAGCGGGTATTGGCAAGTCCCTGTGGCTGAGAGAGATAAAGAAAAAACGGCATTCACCACACCACTGGGTCTAAGCGAATTTAATCGCATGCCGTTCGGACTCTGCAACGCATCCGGTACTTTCCAGCGACTGATGGAATGTTGCCTCGGACACAAGAACTTCGAGACCGTCCTCCTGTACCTAGATGATGTGATCGTCTACTCAAAGACTTACGAACAGCACTTAACAGACCTGGCAGAGGTGTTCGAAGCCTTATCCAAGTATGGTATGAAAATCAAACCATCCAAATGTCACCTTCTCAAGCCAAAGGTACAATACTTAGGGCACATCGTGAGTTCGGAGGGAGTAGCACCGGATCCCGAGAAAATAACTGCCATAAGGGATTGGCCAAGACCTACTAACGCAAAAGAAGTGAGGCAATTCTTGGGATTAGTGGGTTACTATCGTAAATTTATAAAAGGATTTACCAAATTGGCAGCGCCCTTGCAAGATGCTTTGATAGGGCAGACGAAGAAAACTTCAAACCGAAACCCTCCTTTTCAGTGGACCGACGAAAGAGAAGACTCCTTTGAACAACTAAAGAAAGCACTAACCGGAGAAGAAGTTCTGGTGTACCCGGATTACCATCAACCTTTCATCCTCTACACCGATGCCAGCAATGTGGGATTGGGAGCGGTGCTGTCACAAAAGCAAGAAGGTCGGGAGAAAGTCATCGCCTTTGCAAGTAGAAAACTCCGGCCTACTGAAAGAAATTCAGAAAATTATAGTTCCTTCAAATTGGAGCTACTGGCAGTAGTTTGGGCTGTGACTGAACGTTTCAAACACTATTTGACTGGTGCAGAATTTATTGTCTATACTGACAACAATCCATTGACCCACCTAGACATGGCTAAATTAGGTGCGTTAGAACAGCGATGGATAGCCCGGTTATCTAATTACAACTTCGTGATCAAGTATCGAGCAGGTCGCAAGAATGGAAATGCCGATGCCCTATCCCGGATGCCACACTTGAGAGATGTAGAAGAAGAAACGGGGGAGCTTGAAGAAATTGAACTACCAGCCTTTCATCAGCCCAAGGCAAAACATCGTCAGTCAAATAGTCCCTGGGGCCCATTACTAATGAGACTCTTCAGCAAAAGCTTGACTCTTTAACTGATGTTGTTGCTTCAATGGCTAAAACCATGCAGGAGATGAGAGAACCCAAGATGGAGTTGGTAAACCGTAGAGAGGATGTTCCATGGATGAGGTCCCGAAGATACCCGACATGGAGAGGACGGCCCCGTGACCGCTACCAACCGGATGGACAGCCCATTTGCCGCCGTTGCCAGCAGCCAGGCCACTTTGCACGAAATTGTGATTTAAACGGGAATCCCCTGGGAATGCGGGCCGCTTCCCAGGAATGAATTTTCAGGGCCCAACACCCTGGCACGACAGATACATCGGAGGACGACCCATCATCCCTATCGTGCTGGACGGAATTCCCCTCAACGCTTTGCTGGATACAGGTTCCCAGATTTCATCTATACCATATATCCTTTATAAGAGGTACTGGGCTGGGGTAGACATTGATAAAGGACCCTCTGGTGTTGAACTAGATATATGGGCCAGTAATGGTAAGTTGGTACCGAAACTAGGATTCAGGGAGATGACCATAAAGATTGGTAAAGCAGAATTGAAGGAACAGGGTATAATTGTCGTTGATGTTGATCGGCAGAACTGTGAACCAACTGTATTGATAGGGATGAATGTGTTAGAGAATTGCTTTTCCAAAGTTATTTCAGTCTTACAACAAATTGCTGAAACTGCCCGATCCTGCCAGCAGAGAGTTCTCCGGAGGGAAATAAAAGTATTAATGTTAAGGCAACAGATAGAAGTTGCAGGTGGAGAAATCGGCAGTGTGAGGGTGAGTGATCCAATGTCTATTGTACTCCCACCAAAAACAGAAATGCTGGTATGGTGTAGAGCGGCCATTGGTACTAAAGGACGAGACTATCAAGCCTTAATAGAACCAGCGTACACCGACAGCAGGCCCACTATACTCACGGCACGAGGGGTGGTCGAGGTACACCGGGGACGGGTGCCGGTACGACTTTTGAACTGTGGAGAGGAAGAGGTCACTTTGCCAAGGTACGCTACAGTGGCAAAGTTATATACTGTTGACAACAATGCCATCACAACCGTTGAGCCCTTAGAATCGACCTGTCAGGTGGAAAATAACGGCTCAGATGGAGAATCGGAGGATTGGTGCCAACAGCTAGACGTGGGTGTAGATTCAACACCTATCCATCAAAGACAAGGGGTGTATAGATTAGTGACGGAATATGAACAGGTCTTCAGTAAACACCCATTGGACTTCGGACGGATAGAAGGGGTGGAACATACAATCCCCACCGGTGACCATCCCCCGATAAAAGAAAGATATAGACCCATACCGCCCGCTCACTATCAATGCGCGAAGGACATGCTGAGAGAGATGAAACAGGCCGGGGTAATAAGAGATAGTGGTAGCCCTTGGGTGGCCCCTCTGGTGATTGTCAAAAAAAAGGACGGAACCATGAGAATGTGCGTAGACTACCGGCGGATTAATAATATCACCCATAAAGACGCCTATCCCTTGCCTAGGATAGAAGAGTCCTTGACTGCTTTGAAATCTGCTAATTATTTTTCCACCTTAGACTTAACAAGCGGGTATTGGCAAGTCCCTGTGGCTGAGAGAGATAAAGAAAAAACGGCATTCACCACACCAATGGGTCTAAGCGAATTTAATCGCATGCCGTTCGGACTCTGCAACGCATCCGGTACTTTCCAGCGACTGATGGAATGTTGCCTCGGACACAAGAACTTCGAGACCGTCCTCCTGTACCTAGATGATGTGATCGTCTACTCAAAGACTTACGAACAGCACTTAACAGACCTGGCAGAGGTGTTCGAAGCCTTATCCAAGTATGGTATGAAAATCAAACCATCCAAATGTCACCTTCTCAAGCCAAAGGTACAATACTTAGGGCACATCGTGAGTTCGGAGGGAGTAGCACCGGATCCCGAGAAAATAACTGCCATAAGGGATTGGCCAAGACCTACCAACGCAAAAGAAGTGAGGCAATTCTTGGGATTAGTGGGTTACTATCGTAAATTTATAAAAGGATTTACCAAATTGGCAGCGCCCTTGCAAGATGCTTTGATAGGGAAGACGAAGAAACCTTCAAACCGAAACCCTCCTTTTCAGTGGAACGACGAAAGAGAAGACTCCTTTGAACAACTAAAGAAAGCACTAACCGGAGAAGAAGTTCTGGCGTACCCGGATTACCATCAACCTTTCATCCTCTACACCGATGCCAGCAATGTGGGATTGGGAGCGGTGCTGTCACAAAAGCAAGAAGGTCGGGAGAAAGTCATCGCCTTTGCAAGTAGAAAACTCCGGCCTACTGAAAGAAATTCAGAAAATTATAGTTCCTTCAAATTGGAGCTACTGGCAGTAGTTTGGGCTGTGACTGAACGTTTCAAACACTATTTGACTGGTGCAGAATTTATTGTCTATACTGACAACAATCCATTGACCCACCTAGACACGGCTAAATTAGGTGCGTTAGAACAGCGATGGATAGCCCGGTTATCTAATTACAACTTCGTGATCAAGTATCGAGCAGGTCGCAAGAATGGAAATGCCGATGCCCTATCCCGGATGCCAAACTTGAGAGATGTAGAAGAAGAAACGGGGGAGCTTGAAGAAATTGAACTACCAGCCTTTCATCAGCCCAAGGCAAAACATCGTCAGTCAAATAGTCCCTGGGGCCCATTACTAATGAGACTCTTCAGCAAAAGCTTGACTCTTTAACTGATGTTGTTGCTTCAATGGCTAAAACCATGCAGGAGATGAGAGAACCCAAGATGGAGTTGGTAAACCGTAGAGAGGATGTTCCATGGATGAGGTCCCGGAGATACCTGACATGGAGAGGACGGCCCCGTGACCGCTACCAACCGGATGGACAGCCCATTTGCCGCCGTTGCCAGCAGCCAGGCCACTTTGCACGAAATTGTGATTTAAACGGGAATCCCCTGGGAATGCGGGCCGCTTCGCAGGAATGAATTTTCAGGGCCCAACACCCTGGCACGACAGATACATCGGAGGACGACCCATCATCCCTATCGTGCTGGACGGAATTCCCCTCAACGCTTTGCTGGATACAGGTTCCCAGATTTCATCTATACCATATATCCTTTATAAGAGGTACTGGGCTGGGGTAGACATTGATAAAGGACCCTCTGGTGTTGAACTAGATATATGGGCCAGTAATGGTAAGTTGGTACCGAAACTAGGATTCAGGGAGATGACCATAAAGATTGGTAAAGCAGAATTGAAGGAACAGGGTATAATTGTCGTTGATGTTGATCGGCAGAACTGTGAACCAACTGTATTGATAGGGATGAATGTGTTAGAGAATTGCTTTTCCAAAGTGATTTCTGTCTTACAACAAATTGCTGAAACTGCCCGATCCTGCCAGCAGAGAGTTCTCCGGAGGGAAATAAAAGTATTAATGTTAAGGCAACAGATAGAAGTTGCAGGTGGAGAAATCGGCAGTGTGAGGGTGAGTGATCCAACGTCTATTGTAATCCCACCAAAAACAGAAATGCTGGTATGGTGTAGAGCGGCCATTGGTACTAAAGGACGAGACTATCAAGCCTTAATAGAACCAGCGTACCCCGACAGCAGGCCCACTATACTCACGGCACGAGGGGTGGTCAAGGTACACCGGGGACGGGTGCCGGTACGACTTTTGAACTGTGGAGAGGAAGAGGTCACTTTGCCAAGGTACGCTACAGTGGCAAAGTTATATACTGTTGACAACAATGCCATCACAACCGTTGAGCCCTTAGAATCGACCTGTCAGGTGGAAAATAACGGCTCAGATGGAGAATCGGAGGATTGGTGCCAACAGCTAGACGTGGGTGTAGATTCAACACCTATCCATCAAAGACAAGGGGTGTATAGATTAGTGACGGAATATGAACAGGTCTTCAGTAAACACCCATTGGACTTCGGACGGATAGAAGGGGTGGAACATACAATCCCCACCGGTGACCATCCCCCGATAAAAGAAAGATATAGACCCATACCGCCCGCTCACTATCAATGCGCGAAGGACATGCTGAGAGAGATGAAACAGGCCGGGGTAATAAGAGATAGTGGTAGCCCTTGGGTGGCCCCTCTGGTGATTGTCAAAAAAAAGGACGGAACCATGAGAATGTGCGTAGACTACCGGCGGATTAATAATATCACCCATAAAGACGCCTATCCCTTGCCTAGGATAGAAGAGTCCTTGACTGCTTTGAAATCTGCTAATTATTTTTCCACCTTAGACTTAACAAGCGGGTATTGGCAAGTCCCTGTGGCTGAGAGAGATAAAGAAAAAACGGCATTCACCACACCAATGGGTCTAAGCGAATTTAATCGCATGCCGTTCGGACTCTGCAACGCATCCGGTACTTTCCAGCGACTGATGGAATGTTGCCTCGGACACAAGAACTTCGAGACCGTCCTCCTGTACCTAGATGATGTGATCGTCTACTCAAAGACTTACGAACAGCACTTAACAGACCTGGCAGAGGTGTTCGAAGCCTTATCCAAGTATGGTATGAAAATCAAACCATCCAAATGTCACCTTCTCAAGCCAAAGGTACAATACTTAGGGCACATCGTGAGTTCGGAGGGAGTAGCACCGGATCCCGAGAAAATAACTGCCATAAGGGATTGGCCAAGACCTACCAATGCAAAAGAAGTGAGGCAATTCTTGGGATTAGTGGGTTACTATCGTAGATTTATAAAAGGATTTACCAAATTGGCAGCGCCCTTGCAAGATGCTTTGATAGGGCAGACGAAGAAACCTTCAAACCGAAACCCTCCTTTTCAGTGGAACGACGAAAGAGAAGACTCCTTTGAACAACTAAAGAAAGCACTAACCGGAGAAGAAGTTCTGGCGTACCCGGATTACCATCAACCTTTCATCCTCTACACCGATTCCAGCAATGTGGGATTGGGAGCGGTGCTGTCACAAAAGCAAGAAGGTCGGGAGAAAGTCATCGCCTTTGCAAGTAGAAAACTCCGGCCTACTGAAAGAAATTCAGAAAATTATAGTTCCTTCAAATTGGAGCTACTGGCAGTAGTTTGGGCTGTGACTGAACGTTTCAAACACTATTTGACTGGTGCAGAATTTATTGTCTATACTGACAACAATCCATTGACCCACCTAGACACGGCTAAATTAGGTGCGTTAGAACAGCGATGGATAGCCCGGTTATCTAATTACAACTTCGTGATCAAGTATCGAGCAGGTCGCAAGAATGGAAATGCCGATGCCCTATCCCGGATGCCAAACTTGAGAGATGTAGAAGAAGAAACGGGGGAGCTTGAAGAAATTGAACTACCAGCCTTTCATCAGCCCAAGGCAAAACATCGTCAGTCAAATAGTCCCTGGGGCCCATTACTAATGAGACTCTTCAGCAAAAGCTTGACTCTTTAACTGATGTTGTTGCTTCAATGGCTAAAACCATGCAGGAGATGAGAGAACCCAAGATGGAGTTGGTAAACCGTAGAGAGGATGTTCCATGGATGAGGTCCCGGAGATACCCGACATGGAGAGGACGGCCCCGTGACCGCTACCAACCGGATGGACAGCCCATTTGCCGCCGTTGCCAGCAGCTAGGCCACTTTGCACGAAATTGTGATTTAAACGGGAATCCCCTGGGAATGCGGGCCGCTTCGCAGGAATGAATTTTCAGGGCCCAACACCCTGGCACGACAGATACATCGGAGGACGACCCATCATCCCTATCGTGCTGGACGGAATTCTCCTCAACGCTTTGCTGGATACAGGTTCCCAGATTTCATCTATACCATATATCCTTTATAAGAGGTACTGGGCTGGGGTAGACATTGATAAAGGACCCTCTGGTGTTGAACTAGATATATGGGCCAGTAATGGTAAGTTGGTACCGAAACTAGGATTCAGGGAGATGACCATAAAGATTGGTAAAGCAGAATTGAAGGAACAGGGTATAATTGTCGTTGATGTTGATCGGCAGAACTGTGAACCAACTGTATTGATAGGGATGAATGTGTTAGAGAATTGCTTTTCCAAAGTGATTTCTGTCTTACAACAAATTGCTGAAACTGCCCGATCCTGCCAGCAGAGAGTTCTCCGGAGGGAAATAAAAGTATTAATGTTAAGGCAACAGATAGAAGTTGCAGGTGGAGAAATCGGCAGTGTGAGGGTGAGTGATCCAACGTCTATTGTAATCCCACCAAAAACAGAAATGCTGGTATGGTGTAGAGCGGCCATTGGTACTAAAGGACGAGACTATCAAGCCTTAATAGAACCAGCGTACACCGACAGCAGGCCCACTATACTCACGGCACGAGGGGTGGTCAAGGTACACCGGGGACGGGTGCCGGTACGACTTTTGAACTGTGGAGAGGAAGAGGTCACTTTGCCAAGGTACGCTACAGTGGCAAAGTTATATACTGTTGACAACAATGCCATCACAACCGTTGAGCCCTTAGAATCGACCTGTCAGGTGGAAAATAACGGCTCAGATGGAGAATCGGAGGATTGGTGCCAACAGCTAGACGTGGGTGTAGATTCAACACCTATCCATCAAAGACAAGGGGTGTATAGATTAGTGACGGAATATGAACAGGTCTTCAGTAAACACCCATTGGACTTCGGACGGATAGAAGGGGTGGAACATACAATCCCCACCGGTGACCATCCCCCGATAAAAGAAAGATATAGACCCATACCGCCCGCTCACTATCAATGCGCGAAGGACATGCTGAGAGAGATGAAACAGGCCGGGGTAATAAGAGATAGTGGTAGCCCTTGGGTGGCCCCTCTGGTGATTGTCAAAAAAAAGGACGGAACCATGAGAATGTGCGTAGACTACCGGCGGATTAATAATATCACCCATAAAGACGCCTATCCCTTGCCTAGGATAGAAGAGTCCTTGACTGCTTTGAAATCTGCTAATTATTTTTCCACCTTAGACTTAACAAGCGGGTATTGGCAAGTCCCTGTGGCTGAGAGAGATAAAGAAAAAACGGCATTCACCACACCAATGTGTTGTGAAATTGGATTCTGGGCTCCCCCGGTGGCCACTTGTGGAATTGTACTTGTGTGCATCATCCCCTCTGTTCGCCTGCTCCTATCAGGATGTGGGAGTCGCTATATAACCTTGCTCCTCTGTCAGTTTCATGCCGGTCAACAATGTAATCAGAAGCCTTCTGTGCATGTTCCTGCTACTAGACAACTCCTAGCTAAGTTGGACTTTTGTCCTTGTGTGTTTTTGCATTTTGTTCCTGTTCACAGCTGCTGTTTCGTTACTGTGTCTGGAAAGCTCTTGTGAGCGGAAATTGCCACTCTGGTGTTATGAGTTAATGCTAGAGTCTTAAAGTAATTTCTGGATGGTGTTTTGATAGGGTTTTCTGCTGACCATGAAAGTGCCCTTTCTGTCTTCATGCTATCTAGTAAGCGGACCTCGATTTTGCTAAACCTATTTTCATACTACGTTTGTCATTTCATCTAAAATCACCGCCAATATATGTGGGGGCCTCTGTCTGCCTTTTGGGAAAATTTCTCTAGAGGTGAGCCAGGACTGTCTTTTCCTCTGCTAGGATTAGGTAGTTCTCCGGCTGGCGCTGGGCATCTAGGGATAAAAAACGTAGGCATGCTACCCGGCCACTTCTAGTTGTGCGGCAGGTTTAGTTCATGGTCAGTATAGTTTCCATCTTCCAAGAGCTAGTTCTCATATATGCTGGGCTATGTTCTCTCGCCATTGAGAATCATGACAGTTTGACCGGCCCAAAAAAGGGTTAAATTACTGGCTGAGAAAGGAGAGAAAAAAGAAGTCTGCTACAATTTTTTTTTTATTTTTTTTTTTCCCTCTAGTTCTGAGTGTGCTCTTAATTGAATCACTTGCTAGTTTGCCTATGCTGCAGCCTTCCTCTCTTTCTCTCCTTCTAATCCTTGAATGGCTCTGTGTTCACCTGTTTCAAATGGATCTTCAGAGTGTAGCTACAGGTTTGAATAATCTCGCCACAAAGGTACAAAATTTGCAAGATTTTGTTGTTCATGCACCTATGTCTGAGCCTAGAATTCCTTTGCCTGAATTCTTCTCGGGGAATAGATCTCACTTTCAAAATTTTAAAAATAATTGCAAATTGTTTTTGTCCCTGAAGTCTCGCTCTGCCGGAGACCCTGCACAGCAGGTCAGGATTGTAATTTCCTTGCTCCGGGGCGACCCTCAGGACTGGGCTTTTGCATTGGCACCAGGGGATCCTGCGTTGCTCAATGTGGATGCGTTTTTTCTGGCCTTGGGGTTGCTTTATGAGGAACCTCATTTAGAGCTTCAGGCGGAAAAGGCCTTGATGTCCTTGTCTCAGGGGCAAGATGAAGCTGAAATATACTGCCAAAAATTCCGCAAATGGTCTGTGCTTACTCAGTGGAATGAGTGCGCCCTGGCGGCGATTTTCAGAGAAGGTCTCTCTGATGCCATTAAGGATGTTATGGTGGGGTTCCCTGTGCCTGCGAGTCTGAATGAGTCCATGACGATGGCTATTCAGATCGATAGGCGTCTGCGGGAGCGCAAACCTGTGCACCATTTGGCGGTGTCTACTGAGAAAACGCCAGAAAATATGCAATGTGATAGAATTCTGTCCAGAAGCGAGCGGCAGAATTTTAGACGAAAAAATGGGTTGTGCTTCTATTGTGGTGATTCAACTCATGTTATATCAGCATGCTTTAAGCGTACTAAGAAGCCTGACAAGTCTGTTTCAATTAGCACTTTACAGTCTAAGTTTATTCTATCTGTGACCCTGATTTGTTCTTTGTCATCTATTACCGCGGACGCCTATGTCGACTCTGGCGCTGCTTTGAGTCTTATGGATTGGTCCTTTGCCAAACGCTGTGGGTATGATTTGGAGCCATTGGAGGCTCCGATACCTCTGAAAGGGATTGACTCCACCCCATTGGCTAGTAATAAACCACAATACTGGACACAAGTGACTATGCGTGTTAATCCGGATCACCAGGAGGTTATTCGCTTTCTGGTGCTGTATAATCTACATGATGTTTTGGTGCTGGGATTGCCATGGCTGCAATCTCATAACCCAGTCCTCGACTGGAGAGCTATGTCTGTGTTAAGCTGGGGATGTAAAGGAACTCATGGGGACGTACCTTTGGTTTCCATTTCATCATCTATTCCCTCTGAGATTCCTGAATTCTTGTCTGACTTTCGTGACGTTTTTGAAGAACCCAAGGTTGGTTCACTACCTCCGCACCGGGAGTGCGATTGTGCCATAGACTTGATTCCGGGTAGTAAATACCCTAAGGGTCGTTTATTTAATCTGTCTGTGCCTGAACACGCGGCTATGCGAGAATATATAAAGGAGTCCTTGGAAAAGGGACATATTCGTCCTTCGTCATCTCCCTTAGGAGCCGGTTTTTTCTTTGTGTCTAAGAAAGACGGCTCTTTGAGGCCGTGTATTGATTATCGACTTTTGAATAAAATCACGGTTAAATATCAATATCCGTTACCACTGCTTACTGATTTGTTTGCTCGTATAAAGGGGGCCAAGTGGTTCTCTAAGATTGATCTCCGTGGGGCGTATAATTTGGTGCGAATCAAGCAGGGGGATGAGTGGAAAACCGCATTTAATACGCCCGAGGGCCATTTTGAGTATTTGGTGATGCCTTTTGGTCTTTCAAATGCCCCTTCAGTCTTCCAGTCCTTTATGCATGACATTTTCCGCGATTATTTGGATAAATTTATGATTGTGTATCTGGATGATATTCTGATTTTTTCGGATGACTGGGACTCTCATGTCCAGCAGGTCAGGAGGGTTTTTCAGGTTTTGCGGTCTAATTCCTTGTGTGTGAAGGGTTCTAAGTGTGTTTTTGGGGTTCAAAAGATTTCCTTCTTGGGATACATTTTTTCCCCCTCTTCCATCGAGATGGATCCTGTCAAGGTTCAGGCTATTGGTGATTGGACGCAACCCTCTTCTCTTAAGAGTCTTCAGAAATTTTTGGGCTTTGCTAACTTTTATCGTCGATTTATTGCTGGTTTTTCTGATGTTGTAAAACCATTGACTGATTTGACTAAGAAGGGTGCTGATGTTGCTGATTGGTCCCCTGATGCTGTGGAGGCCTTTCGGGAGCTCAAGCGCCGCTTTTCTTCCGCCCCAGTGTTGCGTCAGCCTGATGTTGCTCTTCCTTTTCAGGTTGAGGTCGACGCTTCTGAAATCGGAGCTGGGGCGGTGTTGTCGCAGAGAAGTTCCGACTGCTCCGTGATGAGACCTTGTGCCTTTTTTTCCCGTAAATTTTCGCCCGCTGAGCGGAATTATGATATTGGGAATCGGGAGCTTTTGGCCATGAAGTGGGCTTTTGAGGAGTGGCGTCACTGGCTTGAGGGGGCCAGACATCAGGTGGTGGTATTGACTGACCACAAAAATTTAATTTACCTTGAGTCTGCCAGGCGCCTGAATCCTAGACAGGCGCGCTGGTCGTTGTTTTTCTCTCGGTTTAATTTTGTGGTGTCTTACCTACCGGGTTCTAAGAATGTTAAGGCGGATGCCCTTTCTAGGAGTTTTGAGCCTGACTCCCCTGGTAATTCTGAGCCCACAGGTATCCTTAAAGATGGAGTGATATTGTCTGCCGTTTCTCCAGACCTGCGGCGGGCCTTGCAGGAGTTTCAGGCGGATAGACCTGATCGTTGCCCACCTGGTAGACTGTTTGTTCCTGATGATTGGACCAGTAGAGTCATCTCTGAGGTTCATTCTTCTGCGTTGGCAGGTCATCCTGGAATCTTTGGTACCAGGGATTTGGTGGCAAGGTCCTTCTGGTGGCCTTCCCTGTCACGAGATGTGCGAGGCTTTGTGCAGTCTTGTGACGTTTGTGCTCGGGCCAAGCCTTGTTGTTCTCGGGCTAGTGGATTGTTGTTACCCTTGCCTATCCCGAAGAGGCCTTGGACGCACATCTCGATGGATTTTATTTCGGATCTGCCTGTTTCTCAGAAGATGTCTGTCATCTGGGTGGTGTGTGACCGTTTCTCTAAGATGGTCCATCTGGTTCCCTTGCCTAAGTTGCCTTCTTCTTCCGAGTTGGTTCCTCTGTTTTTTCAAAATGTTGTTCGTTTGCATGGTATTCCGGAGAATATCGTTTCTGACAGAGGGACCCAATTCGTGTCTAGATTTTGGCGGGCATTCTGTGCTAGGATGGGCATAGATTTGTCTTTTTCGTCTGCTTTCCATCCTCAGACTAATGGCCAGACCGAGCGGACTAATCAGACCTTGGAGACATATTTGAGGTGTTTTGTGTCTGCGGATCAGGATGATTGGGTTGCTTTTTTGCCTTTGGCGGAGTTCGCCCTCAATAATCGGGCCAGCTCTGCCACCTTGGTGTCCCCGTTTTTCTGTAATTCGGGGTTTCATCCTCGATTTTCCTCCGGTCAAGTGGAATCTTCGGATTGTCCTGGAGTGGATGCTGTGGTGGAGAGGTTGCATCAGATTTGGGGGCAGGTGGTGGACAATTTGAAGTTGTCCCAGGAGAAGACTCAGCTTTTTGCCAACCGCCGTCGTCGTGTTGGTCCTCGGCTTTGTGTTGGGGACTTGGTGTGGTTGTCTTCTCGTTTTGTCCCTATGAGGGTTTCTTCTCCTAAGTTTAAGCCTCGGTTCATCGGCCCGTACAAGATATTGGAGATTCTTAACCCTGTGTCCTTCCGTTTGCACCTCCCTGCATCCTTTTCGATTCATAATGTTTTTCATCGGTCATTGTTGCGCAGGTATGAGGTACCGGCTGTGCCTTCCGTTGAGCCTCCTGCTCCGGTGTTGGTTGAGGGTGAGTTGGAGTACGTTGTGGAAAAGATCTTAGACTCTCGTGTTTCCAGACGGAAACTCCAGTATCTGGTCAAATGGAAGGGATACGGTCAGGAGGATAATTCTTGGGTCACTGCCTCTGATGTTCATGCCTCCGATCTTGTCCGTGCCTTTCATAGGGCTCATCCTGATCGCCCTGGTGGTTCTGGTGAGGGTTCGGTGCCCCCTCCTTGAGGGGGGGGTACTGTTGTGAAATTGGATTCTGGGCTCCCCCGGTGGCCACTTGTGGAATTGTACTTGTGTGCATCATCCCCTCTGTTCGCCTGCTCCTATCAGGATGTGGGAGTCGCTATATAACCTTGCTCCTCTGTCAGTTTCATGCCGGTCAACAATGTAATCAGAAGCCTTCTGTGCATGTTCCTGCTACTAGACAACTCCTAGCTAAGTTGGACTTTTGTCCTTGTGTGTTTTTGCATTTTGTTCCTGTTCACAGCTGCTGTTTCGTTACTGTGTCTGGAAAGCTCTTGTGAGCGGAAATTGCCACTCTGGTGTTATGAGTTAATGCTAGAGTCTTAAAGTAATTTCTGGATGGTGTTTTGATAGGGTTTTCTGCTGACCATGAAAGTGCCCTTTCTGTCTTCATGCTATCTAGTAAGCGGACCTCGATTTTGCTAAACCTATTTTCATACTACGTTTGTCATTTCATCTAAAATCACCGCCAATATATGTGGGGGCCTCTGTCTGCCTTTTGGGAAAATTTCTCTAGAGGTGAGCCAGGACTGTCTTTTCCTCTGCTAGGATTAGGTAGTTCTCCGGCTGGCGCTGGGCATCTAGGGATAAAAAACGTAGGCATGCTACCCGGCCACTTCTAGTTGTGCGGCAGGTTTAGTTCATGGTCAGTATAGTTTCCATCTTCCAAGAGCTAGTTCTCATATATGCTGGGCTATGTTCTCTCGCCATTGAGAATCATGACAGTTTGACCGGCCCAAAAAAGGGTTAAATTACTGGCTGAGAAAGGAGAGAAAAAAGAAGTCTGCTACAATTTTTTTTTTATTTTTTTTTTTCCCTCTAGTTCTGAGTGTGCTCTTAATTGAATCACTTGCTAGTTTGCCTATGCTGCAGCCTTCCTCTCTTTCTCTCCTTCTAATCCTTGAATGGCTCTGTGTTCACCTGTTTCAAATGGATCTTCAGAGTGTAGCTACAGGTTTGAATAATCTCGCCACAAAGGTACAAAATTTGCAAGATTTTGTTGTTCATGCACCTATGTCTGAGCCTAGAATTCCTTTGCCTGAATTCTTCTCGGGGAATAGATCTCACTTTCAAAATTTTAAAAATAATTGCAAATTGTTTTTGTCCCTGAAGTCTCGCTCTGCCGGAGACCCTGCACAGCAGGTCAGGATTGTAATTTCCTTGCTCCGGGGCGACCCTCAGGACTGGGCTTTTGCATTGGCACCAGGGGATCCTGCGTTGCTCAATGTGGATGCGTTTTTTCTGGCCTTGGGGTTGCTTTATGAGGAACCTCATTTAGAGCTTCAGGCGGAAAAGGCCTTGATGTCCTTGTCTCAGGGGCAAGATGAAGCTGAAATATACTGCCAAAAATTCCGCAAATGGTCTGTGCTTACTCAGTGGAATGAGTGCGCCCTGGCGGCGATTTTCAGAGAAGGTCTCTCTGATGCCATTAAGGATGTTATGGTGGGGTTCCCTGTGCCTGCGAGTCTGAATGAGTCCATGACGATGGCTATTCAGATCGATAGGCGTCTGCGGGAGCGCAAACCTGTGCACCATTTGGCGGTGTCTACTGAGAAAACGCCAGAAAATATGCAATGTGATAGAATTCTGTCCAGAAGCGAGCGGCAGAATTTTAGACGAAAAAATGGGTTGTGCTTCTATTGTGGTGATTCAACTCATGTTATATCAGCATGCTTTAAGCGTACTAAGAAGCCTGACAAGTCTGTTTCAATTAGCACTTTACAGTCTAAGTTTATTCTATCTGTGACCCTGATTTGTTCTTTGTCATCTATTACCGCGGACGCCTATGTCGACTCTGGCGCTGCTTTGAGTCTTATGGATTGGTCCTTTGCCAAACGCTGTGGGTATGATTTGGAGCCATTGGAGGCTCCGATACCTCTGAAAGGGATTGACTCCACCCCATTGGCTAGTAATAAACCACAATACTGGACACAAGTGACTATGCGTGTTAATCCGGATCACCAGGAGGTTATTCGCTTTCTGGTGCTGTATAATCTACATGATGTTTTGGTGCTGGGATTGCCATGGCTGCAATCTCATAACCCAGTCCTCGACTGGAGAGCTATGTCTGTGTTAAGCTGGGGATGTAAAGGAACTCATGGGGACGTACCTTTGGTTTCCATTTCATCATCTATTCCCTCTGAGATTCCTGAATTCTTGTCTGACTTTCGTGACGTTTTTGAAGAACCCAAGGTTGGTTCACTACCTCCGCACCGGGAGTGCGATTGTGCCATAGACTTGATTCCGGGTAGTAAATACCCTAAGGGTCGTTTATTTAATCTGTCTGTGCCTGAACACGCGGCTATGCGAGAATATATAAAGGAGTCCTTGGAAAAGGGACATATTCGTCCTTCGTCATCTCCCTTAGGAGCCGGTTTTTTCTTTGTGTCTAAGAAAGACGGCTCTTTGAGGCCGTGTATTGATTATCGACTTTTGAATAAAATCACGGTTAAATATCAATATCCGTTACCACTGCTTACTGATTTGTTTGCTCGTATAAAGGGGGCCAAGTGGTTCTCTAAGATTGATCTCCGTGGGGCGTATAATTTGGTGCGAATCAAGCAGGGGGATGAGTGGAAAACCGCATTTAATACGCCCGAGGGCCATTTTGAGTATTTGGTGATGCCTTTTGGTCTTTCAAATGCCCCTTCAGTCTTCCAGTCCTTTATGCATGACATTTTCCGCGATTATTTGGATAAATTTATGATTGTGTATCTGGATGATATTCTGATTTTTTCGGATGACTGGGACTCTCATGTCCAGCAGGTCAGGAGGGTTTTTCAGGTTTTGCGGTCTAATTCCTTGTGTGTGAAGGGTTCTAAGTGTGTTTTTGGGGTTCAAAAGATTTCCTTCTTGGGATACATTTTTTCCCCCTCTTCCATCGAGATGGATCCTGTCAAGGTTCAGGCTATTGGTGATTGGACGCAACCCTCTTCTCTTAAGAGTCTTCAGAAATTTTTGGGCTTTGCTAACTTTTATCGTCGATTTATTGCTGGTTTTTCTGATGTTGTAAAACCATTGACTGATTTGACTAAGAAGGGTGCTGATGTTGCTGATTGGTCCCCTGATGCTGTGGAGGCCTTTCGGGAGCTCAAGCGCCGCTTTTCTTCCGCCCCAGTGTTGCGTCAGCCTGATGTTGCTCTTCCTTTTCAGGTTGAGGTCGACGCTTCTGAAATCGGAGCTGGGGCGGTGTTGTCGCAGAGAAGTTCCGACTGCTCCGTGATGAGACCTTGTGCCTTTTTTTCCCGTAAATTTTCGCCCGCTGAGCGGAATTATGATATTGGGAATCGGGAGCTTTTGGCCATGAAGTGGGCTTTTGAGGAGTGGCGTCACTGGCTTGAGGGGGCCAGACATCAGGTGGTGGTATTGACTGACCACAAAAATTTAATTTACCTTGAGTCTGCCAGGCGCCTGAATCCTAGACAGGCGCGCTGGTCGTTGTTTTTCTCTCGGTTTAATTTTGTGGTGTCTTACCTACCGGGTTCTAAGAATGTTAAGGCGGATGCCCTTTCTAGGAGTTTTGAGCCTGACTCCCCTGGTAATTCTGAGCCCACAGGTATCCTTAAAGATGGAGTGATATTGTCTGCCGTTTCTCCAGACCTGCGGCGGGCCTTGCAGGAGTTTCAGGCGGATAGACCTGATCGTTGCCCACCTGGTAGACTGTTTGTTCCTGATGATTGGACCAGTAGAGTCATCTCTGAGGTTCATTCTTCTGCGTTGGCAGGTCATCCTGGAATCTTTGGTACCAGGGATTTGGTGGCAAGGTCCTTCTGGTGGCCTTCCCTGTCACGAGATGTGCGAGGCTTTGTGCAGTCTTGTGACGTTTGTGCTCGGGCCAAGCCTTGTTGTTCTCGGGCTAGTGGATTGTTGTTACCCTTGCCTATCCCGAAGAGGCCTTGGACGCACATCTCGATGGATTTTATTTCGGATCTGCCTGTTTCTCAGAAGATGTCTGTCATCTGGGTGGTGTGTGACCGTTTCTCTAAGATGGTCCATCTGGTTCCCTTGCCTAAGTTGCCTTCTTCTTCCGAGTTGGTTCCTCTGTTTTTTCAAAATGTTGTTCGTTTGCATGGTATTCCGGAGAATATCGTTTCTGACAGAGGGACCCAATTCGTGTCTAGATTTTGGCGGGCATTCTGTGCTAGGATGGGCATAGATTTGTCTTTTTCGTCTGCTTTCCATCCTCAGACTAATGGCCAGACCGAGCGGACTAATCAGACCTTGGAGACATATTTGAGGTGTTTTGTGTCTGCGGATCAGGATGATTGGGTTGCTTTTTTGCCTTTGGCGGAGTTCGCCCTCAATAATCGGGCCAGCTCTGCCACCTTGGTGTCCCCGTTTTTCTGTAATTCGGGGTTTCATCCTCGATTTTCCTCCGGTCAAGTGGAATCTTCGGATTGTCCTGGAGTGGATGCTGTGGTGGAGAGGTTGCATCAGATTTGGGGGCAGGTGGTGGACAATTTGAAGTTGTCCCAGGAGAAGACTCAGCTTTTTGCCAACCGCCGTCGTCGTGTTGGTCCTCGGCTTTGTGTTGGGGACTTGGTGTGGTTGTCTTCTCGTTTTGTCCCTATGAGGGTTTCTTCTCCTAAGTTTAAGCCTCGGTTCATCGGCCCGTACAAGATATTGGAGATTCTTAACCCTGTGTCCTTCCGTTTGCACCTCCCTGCATCCTTTTCGATTCATAATGTTTTTCATCGGTCATTGTTGCGCAGGTATGAGGTACCGGCTGTGCCTTCCGTTGAGCCTCCTGCTCCGGTGTTGGTTGAGGGTGAGTTGGAGTACGTTGTGGAAAAGATCTTAGACTCTCGTGTTTCCAGACGGAAACTCCAGTATCTGGTCAAATGGAAGGGATACGGTCAGGAGGATAATTCTTGGGTCACTGCCTCTGATGTTCATGCCTCCGATCTTGTCCGTGCCTTTCATAGGGCTCATCCTGATCGCCCTGGTGGTTCTGGTGAGGGTTCGGTGCCCCCTCCTTGAGGGGGGGGTACTGTTGTGAAATTGGATTCTGGGCTCCCCCGGTGGCCACTTGTGGAATTGTACTTGTGTGCATCATCCCCTCTGTTCGCCTGCTCCTATCAGGATGTGGGAGTCGCTATATAACCTTGCTCCTCTGTCAGTTTCATGCCGGTCAACAATGTAATCAGAAGCCTTCTGTGCATGTTCCTGCTACTAGACAACTCCTAGCTAAGTTGGACTTTTGTCCTTGTGTGTTTTTGCATTTTGTTCCTGTTCACAGCTGCTGTTTCGTTACTGTGTCTGGAAAGCTCTTGTGAGCGGAAATTGCCACTCTGGTGTTATGAGTTAATGCTAGAGTCTTAAAGTAATTTCTGGATGGTGTTTTGATAGGGTTTTCTGCTGACCATGAAAGTGCCCTTTCTGTCTTCATGCTATCTAGTAAGCGGACCTCGATTTTGCTAAACCTATTTTCATACTACGTTTGTCATTTCATCTAAAATCACCGCCAATATATGTGGGGGCCTCTGTCTGCCTTTTGGGAAAATTTCTCTAGAGGTGAGCCAGGACTGTCTTTTCCTCTGCTAGGATTAGGTAGTTCTCCGGCTGGCGCTGGGCATCTAGGGATAAAAAACGTAGGCATGCTACCCGGCCACTTCTAGTTGTGTGGCAGGTTTAGTTCATGGTCAGTATAGTTTCCATCTTCCAAGAGCTAGTTCTCATATATGCTGGGCTATGTTCTCTCGCCATTGAGAATCATGACACCAATGGGTCTAAGCGAATTTAATCGCATGCCGTTCGGACTCTGCAACGCATCCGGTACTTTCCAGCGACTGATGGAATGTTGCCTCGGACACAAGAACTTCGAGACCGTCCTCCTGTACCTAGATGATGTGATCGTCTACTCAAAGACTTACGAACAGCACTTAACAGACCTGGCAGAGGTGTTCGAAGCCTTATCCAAGTATGGTATGAAAATCAAACCATCCAAATGTCACCTTCTCAAGCCAAAGGTACAATACTTAGGGCACATCGTGAGTTCGGAGGGAGTAGCACCGGATCCCGAGAAAATAACTGCCATAAGGGATTAGCCAAGACCTACCAACACAAAAGAAGTGAGGCAATTCTTGGGATTAGTGGGTTACTATCGTAGATTTATAAAAGGATTTACCAAATTGGCAGCGCCCTTGCAAGATGCTTTGATAGGGCAGACGAAGAAACCTTCAAACCGAAACCCTCCTTTTCAGTGGAACGACAAAAGAGAAGACTCCTTTGAACAACTAAAGAAAGCACTAACCGGAGAAGAAGTTCTGGCGTACCTGGATTACCATCAACCTTTCATCCTCTACACCGATGCCAGCAATGTGGGATTGGGAGCGGTGCTGTCACAAAAGCAAGAAGGTCAGGAGAAAGTCATCGCCTTTGCAAGTAGAAAACTCCGGCCTACTGAAAGAAATTCAGAAAATTATAGTTCCTTCAAATTGGAGCTACTGGCAGTAGTTTGGGCTGTGACTGAACGTTTCAAACACTATTTGACTGGTGCAGAATTTATTGTCTATACTGACAACAATCCATTGACCCACCTAGACATGGCTAAATTAGGTGCGTTAGAACAGCGATGGATAGCCCGGTTATCTAATTACAACTTCGTGATCAAGTATCGAGCAGGTCGCAAGAATGGAAATGCCGATGCCTGTCATGAATCCCAATGGCTAGGGATAGCACAGGACAAGCAAGGTACAAATATATAACGGACGAGCTCTAGGGTGATGCAACCTGGGCTGACCGCTGCCCTACGCCTGACAAACGCAACTAGAGATAGCCAGGGAGCGTGCCTACGTTGGTTCTAGACGCCACGCACCAGCCTAAGAGCTAACTAGCACTGCAGAGAAATAAAGACCTCACTTGCCTCCAGAGGAATGAACCCCAAAAGGTATAGTTGCCCCCCACATGTATTGACGGTGAAATGAGAGGAAGGCACACACATAGAGATGATATATATAGGTTTAGCAAATTGAGGCCCGCTGTAAACTAGAAAACAGAACGATACAAAAGGGGTCTGAGCGGTCAGCAAAAAACCCTAATCAAAAAACCATCCTGAGATTACAAGAACCCATGTGCCAACTCATGGCACATGGGGAGAACCTCAGTCCACTAGAGCTACCAGCTAGCATAGAGACATAGTAAGCAAGCTGGACAAAAAACCAAACAACTGAAAATCAGCACTTAGCTTATCCTGAAAGATCTGGGAGCAGGTAGGCAGGAACAAAACAGAGCACATCTGAATACATTGATAGCCGGCAAGGGAATGACAGAAAGGCCAGGTAAAATAGGAAACACCCAGCCTCTGATGGACAGGTGGAAACCAAAGGCCGCAACCCACCAAAGTCACCCAGTACCAGCAGTAACCACCAGAGGGAGCCCACAAACAGAATCCACAACAGTACCCCCCCCTTGAGGAGGGGTCACCGAACCCTCACGAGAACCCCCAGGGCGATCAGGGTGAGCTCTATGGAAGGCGCGGACCAAATCAGTCGCATGAACATCGGAGGCGACCACCCAGGAATTATCCTCCTGACCATAACCCTTCCACTTAACCAAATACTGGAGTTTGCGTCTGGAAACACGAGAATCCAAGATCTTCTCAACAACATACTCCAATTCTCCCTCCACCAGCACCGGAGCAGGAGGCTCAACCGAAGGAACAACGGGCACCTCATACCTCCGCAACAACGACCGATGGAACACATTATGAATAGCAAACGATGCTGGGAGATCCAAACGAAAAGATACAGGGTTAAGAATCTCCGAGATCCTATAAGGACCGATGAACCAAGGCTTGAACTTAGGAGAAGAGACCTTCATAGGGACAAAACAAGAAGACAACCACACCAAATCCCCAACAAGAAGTCGGGGACCCACGCGGCGACGGCGATTAGCAAACTGCTGAGTCTTCTCCTGAGATAACTTCAAATTGTCCACCACCTGATTCCAAATCTGATGCAGCCTGTCCACCACCACGTCCACTCCAGGACAATCCGAAGACTCCAACTGACCAGAGGAAAAACGAGGATGAAACCCCGAATTACAAAAAAAAGGAGAGACCAACGTGGCAGAACTAGCCCGATTATTAAGAGCAAATTCGGCCAGTGGCAAAAAAGCAACCCAGTCATCCTGATCAGCAGAAACAAAACACCTCAAATAAGTTTCCAAGGTCTGATTAGTTCGCTCCGTCTGGCCATTCGTCTGAGGATGGAATGCAGACGAGAAAGACAAATCAATGCCCATCTTGGCACAAAACGTCCGCCAAAATCTAGACACAAACTGGGATCCCCTGTCAGAAACGATATTCTCCGGAATCCCATGCAAACGAACCACGTTCTGAAAAAATAAAGGGACCAACTCAGAGGAGGAAGGCAACTTAGGCAAGGGCACCAAATGAACCATCTTAGAAAAGCGGTCACACACAACCCAGATAACGGACATTTTCTGTGAAACCGGGAGATCAGAAATAAAATCCATGGAAATGTGCGTCCAAGGCCTCTTCGGGATGGGCAAGGATAACAACAACCCACTGGCCCGAGAAGAGCAAGGCTTAGCTCGAGCACACACTTCACAAGACTGCACAAAGGTACGCACATCCCTAGACAAGGAAGGCCACCAAAAAGACCTGGCCACCAAGTCTCTAGTACCAAATATTCCAGGATGACCAGCCAACACAGAAGAATGGACCTCGGAGATGACTCTACTGGTCCAATCATCCGGAACAAACAGTCTTTCTGGTGGACAACGATCCGGTTTATCCACCTGAAACTCCTGTAATGCACGTCGCAAGTCTGGGGATACGGCGGACAATATTACCCCATCCCTAAGGATACCAGTAGGCCCAGCGTCTCCAGGAGAGTCAGGCACAAAACTCCTGGAAAGAGCATCTGCCTTCACATTCTTTGAACCTGGCAGGTATGAAACCACGAAATTGAAACGAGAAAAAAAACAACAACCAACGAGCCTGTCTAGGATTCAAACGCCTGGCAGACTCAAGGTAAATGAGATTCTTGTGATCAGTCAAGACCACCACACGATGCCTAGCACCCTCAAGCCAATGACGCCACTCCTCAAATGCCCACTTCATGGCCAAAAGCTCCCGATTACCCACATCATAATTGCGCTCGGCGGGCGAGAATTTTCTAGAGAAGAATGCACATGGCTTAATCACCGAGCCATTAGAACTTCTCTGTGACAAAACCGCCCCCGCTCCAATCTCGGAAGCATCAACCTCAACCTGAAAAGGAAGTGAAACATCTGGTTGACACAACACAGGAGCAGAAGAAAACCGGCGCTTAAGTTCCCGAAAGGCCCCCACGGCCGCAGGAGACCAATCAGCAACATCAGCACCCTTTTTAGTCAAATCAGTCAAAGGTTTAACAATACTGGAAAAATTAGCAATGAACCGACGATAAAAATTAGCAAACCCCAAGAACTTCTGTAGGCTCTTAACAGATGTAGGTTGTGTCCAGTCACAAATTGCCTGAACCTTGACAGGATCCATCTCAATAGTAGAAGGAGAAAAAATGTACCCCAAAAAAGAAATCTTCTGGACTCTGAAGAGACACTTTGAGCCCTTCACAAACAGAGAATTGGCCCGCAGAACCTGAAACACCTTCCTGACCTGTAGAACATGAGACTCCCAGTCATCAGAAAACACCAAAATATCATCCAAATACACAATCATAAACTTATCCAGATATTCACGGAAAATATTGTGCATAAAGGACTGAAAGACTGACGGAGCATTGGAGAGTCCAAAAGGCATTACCAAATACTCAAAATGGCCCTCAGGCGTATTAAATGCGGTTTTCCACTCATCACCCTGTTTTATCCGCACCAAATTATACGCACCGCGAAGATCTATCTTAGTGAACCACCTAGCCCCCTTAATGCGAGCAAACAAATCAGTCAATAATGGCAATGGATACTGATATTTGACTGTAATCTTATTCAGAAGGCGATAATCTATACAAGGCCTCAGGGAACCATCTTTTTTTGCCACGAAAAAAAAACCTGCTCCCAGAGGGGACGAAGATGGACGAATATGTCCCTTTTCCAAGGACTCCTTAATATAATTCCGCATAGCAGTATGCTCTGGCAGTGACAGATTAAATAAACGACCCTTAGGGAACTTACTGCCAGGAATCAATTCTATAGCACAGTCACAATCTCTATGAGGAGGGAGCGAATTGTGCTTAGGCTCCTCAAAAACATCCCTATAGTCAGACAAAAACTCAGGGATCTCAGAAGGAGTAGATGAAGCGATTGAAATCGGAGGTGCATCATCATGAACCCCGTGACATCCCCAGCTTAACACAGACATTGTTTTCCAGTCCAGGACAGGATTATGAGTTTGTAACCATGGCAGACCCAGCACTAGTACATCATGTAAATTATACAGTACAAGGAAGCGAATCACCTCCTGATGAACGGGAGTCATGCGCATGGTCACTTGTGTCCAATACTGCGGTTTATTCATAGCCAATGGTGTAGAGTCAATTCCCTTCAGAGGAATAGGAACTTCCAGAGGCTCCAGACTAAAACCGCAGCGATTAGCAAATGACCAATCCATAAGACTCAGGGCAGCGCCCGAATCCACATAGGCATCAACAGAAATGGAAGACAGTGAAAAAATCAGAGTCACAGACAAAATGAACTTAGGCTGCAGAGTACCAATGGCAAAAGATTTATCAAGCTTTTTTGTGCGTTTAGAGCATGCTGATATAACATGAGCTGAATCACCACAATAAAAACACAATCCATTTTTCCGCCTATAATTTTGCCGTTCACTTCTGGACTGAATTCTATCACATTGCATAGTCTCAGGTGCCTGTTCAGAAGACACCGCCAACTGGTGCACGGGTTTGCGCTCCCGTAAACGCCGATCAATCTGAATGGCCATAGCCATAGACTCATTCAGACCTGTAGGCGTAGGGAACCCCACCATAATATCCTTAATGGCCTCAGAAAGACCATTTCTGAAGTTTGCAGCCAGGGCGCACTCATTCCACTGAGTAAGCACCGACCATTTCCGAAATTTTTGACAATATATTTCCGCTTCATCATGCCCCTGAGAGAGGGCTAACAAAGCCTTTTCAGCCTGAATCTCCAGGTTGGGTTCCTCATAGAGCAATCCCAATGCCAGAAAAAACGCATCCACACTGAGCAATGCAGGATCCCCTGGTGCCAATGCAAATGCCCAATTCTGAGGGTCGCCCCGCAGGAAAGATATTACAATCCTGACCTGTTGAGCAGGGTCTCCAGAGGAGCGTGATTTTAAAGAAAGAAACAATTTACAATTGTTCCTGAAATTCAGGAAGGTAGATCTATCTCCAGAGAAGAACTCTGGAATAGGAATTCTAGGTTCAGACATGGGAGTGTGAACAACAAAATCCTGTATGCTTTGAACTTTTGCCGCGAGATTACTCAGGCTGGAAGCCAAACTCTGGACATCCATGTTAAACAGCTAAGATCAGAGCCATTCAAGGGTTAAGAGGAGGTAAGAAGCAGCTAGACAGCAATTAAGGGCTAGGCAGCAAAACTCTGAAGGAAAAAAAAAAAAAAATTTCCCTTAAACACTTCTTTTTCTCCTGTTTCAGCCCAAACAATTAACACTTTGTGGGCCGGCTATACTGTCATGAATCCCAATGGCTAGGGATAGCACAGGACAAGCAAGGTACAAATATATAACGGACGAGCTCTAGGGTGATGGAACCTGGGCTGACCGCTGCCCTACGCCTGACAAACGCAACTAGAGATAGCCAGGGAGCGTGCCTACGTTGGTTCTAGACGCCACGCACCAGCCTAAGAGCTAACTAGCACTGCAGAGAAAATAAAGACCTCACTTGCCTCCAGAGGAATGAACCCCAAAAGGTATAGTTGCCCCCCACATGTATTGACGGTGAAATGAGAGGAAGGCACACACATAGAGATGATATATATAGGTTTAGCAAATTGAGGCCCGCTGTAAACTAGAAAGCAGAACGATACAAAAGGGGTCTGAGCGGTCAGCAAAAAAACCCTAATCAAAAAACCATCCTGAGATTACAAGAACCCATGTGCCAACTCATGGCACATGGGGAGAACCTCAGTCCACTAGAGCTACCAGCTAGCATAGAGACATAATAAGCAAGCTGGACAAAAAACCAAACAACTGAAAATCAGCACTTAGCTTATCCTGAAAGATCTGGGAGCAGGTAGGCAGGAACAAAACAGAGCACATCTGAATACATTGATAGCCGGCAAGGGAATGACAGAAAGGCCAGGTAAAATAGGAAACACCCAGCCTCTGATGGACAGGTGGAAACCAAAGGCCGCAACCCACCAAAGTCACCCAGTACCAGCAGTAACCACCAGAGGGAGCCCACAAACAGAATCCACAACAGATGCCCTATCCCAGATGCCACACTTGAGAGATGTAGAAGAAGAAACGGGGGAGCTTGAAGAAATTGAACTACCAGCCTTTCATCAGCTCAAGGCAAAACATCGTCAGTCAAATAGTCCCTGGGGCCCATTACTAATGAGACTCTTCAGCAAAAGCTTGACTCTTTAACTGATGTTGTTGCTTCAATGGCTAAAACCATGCAGGAGATGAAAGAACCCAAGATGGAGTTGGTAAACCGTAGAGAGGATGTTCCATGGATGAGGTCCCGGAGATACCCGACATGGAGAGGACGGCCCCGTGACCGCTACCAACCGGATGGACAGCCCATTTGCCGCCGTTGCCAGCAGCTAGGCCACTTTGCACGAAATTGTGATTTAAACGGGAATCCCCTGGGAATGCGGGCCGCTTCGCAGGAATGAATTTTCAGGGCCCAACACCCTGGCACGACAGATACATCGGAGGACGACCCATCATCCCTATCGTGCTGGACGGAATTCCCCTCATTGCTTTGCTGGATACAGGTTCCCAGATTTCATCTATACCATATATCCTTTATAAGAGGTACTGGGCTGGGGTAGACATTGATAAAGGACCCTCTGGTGTTGAACTAGATATATGGGCCAGTAATGCTAAGTTGGTACCGAAACTAGGATTCAGGGAGATGACCATAAAGATTGGTAAAGCAGAACTGAAGAAACAGGGTATAATTGTCGTTGATGTTGATCGGCAGAACTGTGAACCAACTGTATTGATAGGGATGAATGTGTTAGAGAATTGCTTTTCCAAAGTGATTTCTGTCTTACAACAAATTGCTGAAACTGCCCGATCCTGCCAGCAGAGAGTTCTCCGGAGGGAAATAAAAGTATTAATGTTAAGGCAACAGATAGAAGTTGCAGGTGGAGAAATCGGCAGTGTGAGGGTGAGTGATCCAACGTCTATTGTAATCCCACCAAAAACAGAAATGCTGGTATGGTGTAGAGCGGCCATTGGTACTAAAGGACGAGACTATCAAGCCTTAATAGAACCAGCGTACACCGACAGCAGGCCCACTATACTCACGGCACGAGGGGTGGTCGAGGTACACCGGGGACGGGTGCCGGTACGACTTTTGAACTGTGGAGAGGAAGAGGTCACTTTGCCAAGGTACGCTACAGTGGCAAAGTTATATACTGTTGACAACAATGCCATCACAACCGTTGAGCCCTTAGAATCGACCTGTCAGGTGGAAAATAACGGCTCAGATGGAGAATCGGAGGATTGGTGCCAACAGCTAGACGTGGGTGTAGATTCAACACCTATCCATCAAAGACAAGGGGTGTATAGATTAGTGACGGAATATGAACAGGTCTTCAGTAAACACCCATTGGACTTCGGACGGATAGAAGGGGTGGAACATACAATCCCCACCGGTGACCATCCCCCGATAAAAGAAAGATATAGACCCATACCGCCCGCTCACTATCAATGCGCGAAGGACATGCTGAGAGAGATGAAACAGGCCGGGGTAATAAGAGATAGTGGTAGCCCTTGGGTGGCCCCTCTGGTGATTGTCAAAAAAAAGGATGGAACCATGAGAATGTGCGTAGACTACCGGCGGATTAATAATATCACCCATAAAGACGCCTATCCCTTGCCTAGGATAGAAGAGTTCTTGACTGCTTTGAAATCTGCTAATTATTTTTCCACCTTAGACTTAACAAGTGGGTATTGGCAAGTCCCTGTGGCTGAGAGAGATAAAGAAAAAATGGCATTCACCACACCAATGGGTCTAAGCGAATTTAATCGCATGCCGTTCGGACTCTGCAACGCATCCGGTACTTTCCAGCGACTGATGGAATGTTGCCTCGGACACAAGAACTTCGAGACCGTCCTCCTGTACCTAGATGATGTGATCGTCTACTCAAAGACTTACGAACAGCACTTAACAGACCTGGGAGAGGTGTTCGAAGCCTTATCCAAGTATGGTATGAAAATCAAACCATCCAAATGTCACCTTCTCAAGCCAAAGGTACAATACTTAGGGCACATCGTGAGTTCGGAGGGAGTAGCACCGGATCCCGAGAAAATAACTGCCATAAGGGATTGGCCAAGACCTACCAACGCAAAAGAAGTGAGGCAATTCTTGGGATTAGTGGGTTACTATCGTAGATTTATAAAAGGATTTACCAAATTGGCAGCGCCCTTGCAAGATGCTTTGATAGGGCAGACGAAGAAACCTTCAAACCGAAACCCTCCTTTTCAGTGGAACGACGAAAGAGAAGACTCCTTTGAACAACTAAAGCAAGCACTAACCGGAGAAGAAGTTCTGGCGTACCCGGATTACCATCAACCTTTCATCCTCTACACCGATGCCAGCAATGTGGGATTGGGAGCGGTGCTGTCACAAAAGCAAGAAGGTCGGGAGAAAGTCATCGCCTTTGCAAGTAGAAAACTCCGGCCTACTGAAAGAAATTCAGAAAATTATAGTTCCTTCAAATTGGAGCTACTGGCAGTAGTTTGGGCTGTGATTGAACGTTTCAAACACTACTTGACTGGTGCAGAATTTATTGTCTATACTGACAACAATCCATTGACCCACCTAGACACGGCTAAATTAGGTGCGTTAGAACAGCGATGGATAGCCCGGTTATCTAATTACAACTTCGTGATCAAGTATCGAGCAGGTCGCAAGAATGGAAATGCCGATGCCCTATCCCGGATGCCACACTTGAGAGATGTAGAAGAAGAAACGGGGGAGCTTGAAGAAATTGAACTACCAGCCTTTCATCAGCCCAAGGCAAAACATCGTCAGTCAAATAGTCCCTGGGGCCCATTACTAATGAGACTCTTCAGCAAAAGCTTGACTCTTTAACTGATGTTGTTGCTTCAATGGCTAAAACCATGCAGGAGATGAGAGAACCCAAGATGGAGTTGGTAAACCGTAGAGAGGATGTTCCATGGATGAGGTCCCGGAGATACCCGACATGGAGAGGACGGCCCCGTGACCGCTACCAACCGGATGGACAGCCCATTTGCCGCCGTTGCCAGCAGCCAGGCCACTTTGCACGAAATTGTGATTTAAACGGGAATCCCCTGGGAATGCGGGCCATTTCGCAGGAATGAATTTTCAAGGCCCAACACCCTGGCACGACAGATACATCGGAGGACGACCCATCATCCCTATCGTGCTGGACGGAATTCCCCTCAACGCTTTGCTGGATACAGGTTCCCAGATTTCATCTATACCATATATCCTTTATAAGAGGTACTGGGCTGAGGTAGATATTGATAAAGGACCCTCTGGTGTTGAACTAGATATATGGGCCAGTAATGCTAAGTTGGTACCGAAACTAGGATTCAGGGAGATGACCATAAAGATTGGTAAAGCAGAACTGAAGAAACAGGGTATAATTGTCGTTGATGTTGATCGGCAGAACTGTGAACCAACTGTATTGATAGGGATGAATGTGTTAGAGAATTGCTTTTCCAAAGTGATTTCTGTCTTACAACAAATTGCTGAAACTGCCCGATCCTGCCAGCAGAGAGTTCTCCGGAGGGAAATAAAAGTATTAATGTTAAGGCAACAGATAGAAGTTGCAGGTGGAGAAATCGGCAGTGTGAGGGTGAGTGATCCAACGTCTATTGTAATCCCACCAAAAACAGAAATGCTGGTATGGTGTAGAGCGGCCATTGGTACTAAAGGACGAGACTATCAAGCCTTAATAGAACCAGCGTACACCGACAGCAGGCCCACTATACTCACGGCACGAGGGGTGGTCGAGGTACACCGGGGACGGGTGCCGGTACGACTTTTGAACTGTGGAGAGGAAGAGGTCACTTTGCCAAGGTACGCTACAGTGGCAAAGTTATATACTGTTGACAACAATGCCATCACAACCGTTGAGCCCTTAGAATCGACCTGTCAGGTGGAAAATAACGGCTCAGATGGAGAATCGGAGGATTGGTGCCAACAGCTAGACGTGGGTGTAGATTCAACACCTATCCATCAAAGACAAGGGGTGTATAGATTAGTGACGGAATATGAACAGGTCTTCAGTAAACACCCATTGGACTTCGGACGGATAGAAGGGGTGGAACATACAATCCCCACCGGTGACCATCCCCCGATAAAAGAAAGATATAGACCCATACCGCCCGCTCACTATCAATGCGCGAAGGACATGCTGAGAGAGATGAAACAGGCCGGGGTAATAAGAGATAGTGGTAGCCCTTGGATGGCCCCTCTGGTGATTGTCAAAAAAAAGGACGGAACCATGAGAATGTGCGTAGACTACCGGCGGATTAATAATATCACCCATAAAGACGCCTATCCCTTGCCTAGGATAGAAGAGTCCTTGACTGCTTTGAAATCTGCTAATTATTTTTCCACCTTAGACTTAACAAGCGGGTATTGGCAAGTCCCTGTGGCTGAGAGAGATAAAGAAAAAACGGCATTCACCACACCAATGGGTCTAAGCGAATTTAATCGCATGCCGTTCGGACTCTGCAACGCATCCGGTACTTTCCAGCGACTGATGGAATGTTGCCTCGGACACAAGAACTTCGAGACCGTCCTCCTGTACCTAGATGATGTGATCGTCTACTCAAAGACTTACGAACAGCACTTAACAGACCTGGCAGAGGTGTTCGAAGCCTTATCCAAGTATGGTATGAAAATCAAACCATCCAAATGTCACCTTCTCAAGCCAAAGGTACAATACTTAGGGCACATCGTGAGTTCGGAGGGAGTAGCACCGGATCCCGAGAAAATAACTGCCATAAGGGATTGGCCAAGACCTACCAACGCAAAAGAAGTGAGGCAATTCTTGGGATTAGTGGGTTACTATCGTAGATTTATAAAAGGATTTACCAAATGGGCAGCGCCCTTGCAAGATGCTTTGATAGGGCAGACGAAGAAACCTTCAAACCGAAACCCTCCTTTTCAGTGGAACGACGAAAGAGAAGACTCCTTTGAACAACTAAAGAAAGCACTAACCGGAGAAGAAGTTCTGGCGTACCCGGATTACCATCAACCTTTCATCCTCTACACCGATGCCAGCAATGTGGGATTGGGAGCGGTGCTGTCACAAAAGCAAGAAGGTCGGGAGAAAGTCATCGCCTTTGCAAGTAGAAAACTCCGGCCTACTGAAAGAAATTCAGAAAATTATAGTTCCTTCAAATTGGAGCTACTGGCAGTAGTTTGGGCTGTGACTGAACGTTTCAAACACTATTTGACTGGTGCAGAATTTATTGTCTATACTGACAACAATCCATTGACCCACCTAGACACGGCTAAATTAGGTGCGTTAGAACAGCGATGGATAGCCCGGTTATCTAATTACAACTTCGTGATCAAGTATCGAGCAGGTCGCAAGAATGGAAATGCCGATGCCCTATCCCGGATGCCACACTTGAGAGATGTAGAAGAAGAAACGGGGGATCTTGAAGAAATTGAACTACCAGCCTTTCATCAGCCCAAGGCAAAACATCGTCAGTCAAATAGTCCCTGGGGCCCATTACTAATGAGACTCTTCAGCAAAAGCTTGACTCTTTAACTGATGTTGTTGCTTCAATGGCTAAAACCATGCAGGAGATGAGAGAACCCAAGATGGAGTTGGTAAACCGTAGAGAGGATGTTCCATGGATGAGGTCCCGGAGATAACCGACATGGAGAGGACGGCCCCGTGACCGCTACCAATCGGATGGACAGCCCATTTGCCGCAGTTGCCATCAGCCAGGCCACTTTGCACGAAATTGTGATTTAAACGGGAATCCCCTGGGAATGCGGGCCATTTCGCAGGAATGAATTTTCAAGGCCCAACACCCTGGCACGACAGATACATCGGAGGACGACCCATCATCCCTATCGTGCTGGACGGAATTCCCCTCAACGCTTTGCTGGATACAGGTTCCCAGATTTCATCTATACCATATATCCTTTATAAGAGGTACTGGGCTGGGGTAGACATTGATAAAGGACCCTCTGGTGTTGAACTAGATATATGGGCCAGTAATGGTAAGTTGGTACCGAAACTAGGATTCAGGGAGATGACCATAAAGATTGGTAAAGCAGAATTGAAGGAACAGGGTATAATTGTCGTTGATGTTGATCGGCAGAACTGTGAACCAACTGTATTGATAGGGATGAATGTGTTAGAGAATTGCTTTTCCAAAGTTATTTCTGTCTTACAACAAATTGCTGAAACTGCCCGATCCTGCCAGCAGAGAGTTCTCCGGAGGGAAATAAAAGTATTAATGTTAAGGCAACAGATAGAAGTTGCAGGTGGAGAAATCGGCAGTGTGAGGGTGAGTGATCCAACGTCTATTGTAATCCCACCAAAAACAGAAATGCTGGTATGGTGTAGAGCGGCCATTGGTACTAAAGGACGAGACTATCAAGCCTTAATAGAACCAGCGTACACCGACAGCAGGCCCACTATACTCACGGCACGAGGGGTGGTCGAGGTACACCGGGGACGGGTGCCGGTACGACTTTTGAACTGTGGAGAGGAAGAGGTCACTTTGCCAAGGTACGCTACAGTGGCAAAGTTATATACTGTTGACAACAATGCCATCACAACCGTTGAGCCCTTAGAATCGACCTGTCAGGTGGAAAATAACGGCTCAGATGGAGAATCGGAGGATTGGTGCCAACAGCTAGACGTGGGTGTAGATTCAACACCTATCCAACAAAGACAAGGGGTGTATAGATTAGTGACGGAATATGAACAGGTCTTCAGTAAACACCCATTGGACTTCGGACGGATAGAAGGGGTGGAACATACAATCCCCACCGGTGACCATCCCCCGATAAAAGAAAGATATAGACCCATACCGCCCGCTCACTATCAATGCGCGAAGGACATGCTGAGAGAGATGAAACAGGCCGGGGTAATAAGAGATAGTGGTAGCCCTTGGGTGGCCCCTCTGGTGATTGTCAAAAAAAAGGACGGAACCATGAGAATGTGCGTAGACTACCGGCGGATTAATAATATCACCCATAAAGACGCCTATCCCTTGCCTAGGATAGAAGAGTCCTTGACTGCTTTGATATCTGCTAATTATTTTTCCACCTTAGACTTAACAAGCGGGTATTGGCAAGTCCCTGTGGCTGAGAGAGATAAAGAAAAAACGGCATTCACCACACCAATGGGTCTAAGCGAATTTAATCGCATGCCGTTCGGACTCTGCAACGCATCTGGTACTTTCCAGCGACTGATGGAATGTTGCCTCGGACACAAGAACTTCGAGACCGTCCTCCTGTACCTAGATGATGTGATCGTCTACTCAAAGACTTACGAACAGCACTTAACAGACCTGGCAGAGGTGTTCGAAGCCTTATCCAAGTATGGTATGAAAATCAAACCATCCAAATGTCACCTTCTCAAGCCAAAGGTACAATACTTAGGGCACATCGTGAGTTCGGAGGGAGTAGCACCGGATCCCGAGAAAATAACTGCCATAAGGGATTGGCCAAGACCTACCAACGCAAAAGAAGTGAGGCAATTCTTGGGATTAGTGGGTTACTATCGTAGATTTATAAAAGGATTTACCAAATGGGCAGCGCCCTTGCAAGATGCTTTGATAGGGCAGACGAAGAAACCTTCAAACCGAAACCCTCCTTTTCAGTGGAACGACGAAAGAGAAGACTCCTTTGAACAACTAAAGAAAGCACTAACCGGAGAAGAAGTTCTGGCGTACCCGGATTACCATCAACCTTTCATCCTCTACACCGATGCCAGCAATGTGGGATTGGGAGCGGTGCTGTCACAAAAGCAAGAAGGTCGGGAGAAAGTCATCGCCTTTGCAAGTAGAAAACTCCGGCCTACTGAAAGAAATTCAGAAAATTATAGTTCCTTCAAATTGGAGCTACTGGCAGTAGTTTGGGCTGTGACTGAACGTTTCAAACACTATTTGACTGGTGCAGAATTTATTGTCTATACTGACAACAATCCATTGACCCACCTAGACACGGCTAAATTAGGTGCGTTAGAACAGCGATGGATAGCCCGGTTATCTAATTACAACTTCGTGATCAAGTATCGAGCAGGTCGCAAGAATGGAAATGCCGATGCCCTATCCCGGATGCCACACTTGAGAGATGTAGAAGAAGAAACGGGGGAGCTTGAAGAAATTGAACTACCAGCCTTTCATCAGCCCAAGGCAAAACATCGTCAGTCAAATAGTCCCTGGGGCCCATTACTAATGAGACTCTTCAGCAAAAGCTTGACTCTTTAACTGATGTTGTTGCTTCAATGGCTAAAACCATGCAGGAGATGAGAGAACCCAAGATGGAGTTGGTAAACCGTAGAGAGGATGTTCCATGGATGAGGTCCCGGAGATACCCGACATGGAGAGGACGGCCCCGTGACCGCTACCAACCGGATGGACAGCCCATTTGCCGCCGTTGCCAGCAGCCAGGCCACTTTGCACGAAATTGTGATTTAAACAGGAATCCCCTGGGAATGCGGGCCGCTTCGCAGGAATGAATTTTCAAGGCCCAACACCCTGGCACGACAGATACATCGGAGGACGACCCATCATCCCTATCGTGCTGGACGGAATTCCCCTCAACGCTTTGCTGGATACAGGTTCCCAGATTTCATCTATACCATATATCCTTTATAAGAGGTACTGGGCTGAGGTAGATATTGATAAAGGACCCTCTGGTGTTGAACTAGATATATGGGCCAGTAATGCTAAGTTGGTACCGAAACTAGGATTCAGGGAGATGACCATAAAGATTGGTAAAGCAGAACTGAAGAAACAGGGTATAATTGTCGTTGATGTTGATCGGCAGAACTGTGAACCAACTGTATTGATAGGGATGAATGTGTTAGAGAATTGCTTTTCCAAAGTGATTTCTGTCTTACAACAAATTGCTGAAACTGCCCGATCCTGCCAGCAGAGAGTTCTCCGGAGGGAAATAAAAGTATTAATGTTAAGGCAACAGATAGAAGTTGCAGATGGAGAAATCGGCAGTGTGAGGGTGAGTGATCCAACGTCTATTGTAATCCCACCAAAAACAGAAATGCTGGTATGGTGTAGAGCGGCCATTGGTACTAAAGGACGAGACTATCAAGCCTTAATAGAACCAGCGTACACCGACAGCAGGCCCACTATACTCACGGCACGAGGGGTGGTCGAGGTACACCGGGGACGGGTGCCGGTACGACTTTTGAACTGTGGAGAGGAAGAGGTCACTTTGCCAAGGTACGCTACAGTGGCAAAGTTATATACTGTTGACAACAATGCCATCACAACCGTTGAGCCCTTAGAATCGACCTGTCAGGTGGAAAATAACGGCTCAGATGGAGAATCGGAGGATTGGTGCCAACAGCTAGACGTGGGTGTAGATTCAACACCTATCCATCAAAGACAAGGGGTGTATAGATTAGTGACGGAATATGAACAGGTCTTCAGTAAACACCCATTGGACTTCGGACGGATAGAAGGGGTGGAACATACAATCCCCACCGGTGACCATCCCCCGATAAAAGAAAGATATAGACCCATACCGCCCGCTCACTATCAATGCGCGAAGGACATGCTGAGAGAGATGAAACAGGCCGGGGTAATAAGAGATAGTGGTAGCCCTTGGGTGGCCCCTCTGGTGATTGTCAAAAAAAAGGACGGAACCATGAGAATGTGCGTAGACTACCGGCGGATTAATAATATCACCCATAAAGACGCCTATCCCTTGCCTAGGATAGAAGAGTCCTTGACTGCTTTGAAATCTGCTAATTATTTTTCCACCTTAGACTTAACAAGCGGGTATTGGCAAGTCCCTGTGGCTGAGAGAGATAAAGAAAAAACGGCATTCACCACACCAATGGGTCTAAGCGAATTTAATCGCATGCCGTTCGGACTCTGCAACGCATCCGGTACTTTCCAGCGACTGATGGAATGTTGCCTCGGACACAAGAACTTCGAGACCGTCCTCCTGTACCTAGATGATGTGATCGTCTACTCAAAGACTTACGAACAGCACTTAACAGACCTGGCAGAGGTGTTCGAAGCCTTATCCAAGTATGGTATGAAAATCAAACCATCCAAATGTCACCTTCTCAAGCCAAAGGTACAATACTTAGGGCACATCGTGAGTTCGGAGGGAGTAGCACCGGATCCCGAGAAAATAACTGCCATAAGGGATTGGCCAAGACCTACCAACGCAAAAGAAGTGAGGCAATTCTTGGGATTAGTGGGTTACTATCGTAGATTTATAAAAGGATTTACCAAATGGGCAGCGCCCTTGCAAGATGCTTTGATAGGGCAGACGAAGAAACCTTCAAACCGAAACCCTCCTTTTCAGTGGAACGACGAAAGAGAAGACTCCTTTGAACAACTAAAGAAAGCACTAACCGGAGAAGAAGTTCTGGCGTACCCGGATTACCATCAACCTTTCATCCTCTACACCGATGCCAGCAATGTGGGATTGGGAGCGGTGCTGTCACAAAAGCAAGAAGGTCGGGAGAAAGTCATCGCCTTTGCAAGTAGAAAACTCCGGCCTACTGAAAGAAATTCAGAAAATTATAGTTCCTTCAAATTGGAGCTACTGGCAGTAGTTTGGGCTGTGACTGAACGTTTCAAACACTATTTGACTGGTGCAGAATTTATTGTCTATACTGACAACAATCCATTGACCCACCTAGACACGGCTAAATTAGGTGCGTTAGAACAGCGATGGATAGCCCGGTTATCTAATTACAACTTCGTGATCAAGTATCGAGCAGGTCGCAAGAATGGAAATGCCGATGCCCTATCCCGGATGCCACACTTGAGAGATGTAGAAGAAGAAACGGGGGAGCTTGAAGAAATTGAACTACCAGCCTTTCATCAGCCCAAGGCAAAACATCGTCAGTCAAATAGTCCCTGGGGCCCATTACTAATGAGACTCTTCAGCAAAAGCTTGACTCTTTAACTGATGTTGTTGCTTCAATGGCTAAAACCATGCAGGAGATGAGAGAACCCAAGATGGAGTTGGTAAACCGTAGAGAGGATGTTCCATGGATGAGGTCCCGGAGATACCCGACATGGAGAGGACGGCCCCGTGACCGCTACCAACCGGATGGACAGCCCATTTGCCGCCGTTGCCAGCAGCCAGGCCACTTTGCACGAAATTGTGATTTAAACAGGAATCCCCTGGGAATGCGGGCCGCTTCGCAGGAATGAATTTTCAAGGCCCAACACCCTGGCACGACAGATACATCGGAGGACGACCCATCATCCCTATCGTGCTGGACGGAATTCCCCTCAACGCTTTGCTGGATACAGGTTCCCAGATTTCATCTATACCATATATCCTTTATAAGAGGTACTGGGCTGAGGTAGATATTGATAAAGGACCCTCTGGTGTTGAACTAGATATATGGGCCAGTAATGCTAAGTTGGTACCGAAACTAGGATTCAGGGAGATGACCATAAAGATTGGTAAAGCAGAACTGAAGAAACAGGGTATAATTGTCGTTGATGTTGATCGGCAGAACTGTGAACCAACTGTATTGATAGGGATGAATGTATTAGAGAATTGCTTTTCCGAAGTTATTTCTGTCTTACAACAAATTGCTGAAACTGCCCGATCCTGCCAGCAGAGAGTTCTCCGGAGGGAAATAAAAGTATTAATGTTAAGGCAACAGATAGAAGTTGCAGGTGGAGAAATCGGCAGTGTGAGGGTGAGTGATCCAACGTCTATTGTAATCCCACCAAAAACAGAAATGCTGGTATGGTGTAGAGCGGCCATTGGTACTAAAGGATGAGACTATCAAGCCTTAATAGAACCAGCGTACACCGACAGCAGGCCCACTATACTCACGGCACGAGGGGTGGTCGAGGTACACCGGGGACGGGTGCCGGTACGACTTTTGAACTGTGGAGAGGAAGAGGTCACTTTGCCAAGGTACGCTACAGTGGCAAAGTTATATACTGTTGACAACAATGCCATCACAACCGTTGAGCCCTTAGAATCGACCTGTCAGGTGGAAAATAACGGCTCAGATGGAGAATCGGAGGATTGGTGCCAACAGCTAGACGTGGGTGTAGATTCAACACCTATCCATCAAAGACAAGGGGTGTATAGATTAGTGACGGAATATGAACAGGTCTTCAGTAAACACCCATTGGACTTCGGACGGATAGAAGGGGTGGAACATACAATCCCCACCGGTGACCATCCCCCGATAAAAGAAAGATATAGACCCATACCGCCCGCTCACTATCAATGCGCGAAGGACATGCTGAGAGAGATGAAACAGGCCGGGGTAATAAGAGATAGTGGTAGCCCTTGGGTGGCCCCTCTGGTGATTGTCAAAAAAAAGGACGGAACCATGAGAATGTGCGTAGACTACCGGCAGATTAATAATATCACCCATAAAGACGCCTATCCCTTGCCTAGGATAGAAGAGTCCTTGACTGCTTTGAAATCTGCTAATTATTTTTCCACCTTAGACTTAACAAGCGGGTATTGGCAAGTCCCTGTGGCTGAGAGAGATAAAGAAAAAACGGCATTCACCACACCAATGGGTCTAAGCGAATTTAATCGCATGCCGTTCGGACTCTGCAACGCATCCGGTACTTTCCAGCGACTGATGGAATGTTGCCTCGGACACAAGAACTTCGAGACCGTCCTCCTGTACCTAGATGATGTGATCGTCTACTCAAAGACTTACGAACAGCACTTAACAGACCTGGCAGAGGTGTTCGAAGCCTTATCCAAGTATGGTATGAAAATCAAACCATCCAAATGTCACCTTCTCAAGCCAAAGGTACAATACTTAGGGCACATCGTGAGTTCGGAGGGAGTAGCACCGGATCCCGAGAAAATAACTGCCATAAGGGATTGGCCAAGACCTACCAACGCAAAAGAAGTGAGGCAATTCTTGGGATTAGTGGGTTACTATCGTAGATTTATAAAAGGATTTACCAAATTGGCAGCGCCCTTGCAAGATGCTTTGATAGGGCAGATGAAGAAACCTTCAAACCGAAACCCTCCTTTTCAGTGGAACGACGAAAGAGAAGACTCCTTTGAACAACTAAAGAAAGCACTAACCGGAGAAGAAGTTCTGGCGTACCCGGATTACCATCAACCTTTCATCCTCTACACCGATGCCAGCAATGTGGGATTGGGAGCGGTGCTGTCACAAAAGCAAGAAGGTCGTGAGAAAGTCATCGCCTTTGCAAGTAGAAAACTCCGGCCTACTGAAAGAAATTCAGAAAATTATAGTTCCTTCAAATTGGAGCTACTGGCAGTAGTTTGGGCTGTGACTGAACGTTTCAAACACTATTTGACTGGTGCAGAATTTATTGTCTATACTGACAACAATCCATTGACCCACCTAGACACGGCTAAATTAGGTGCGTTAGAACAGCGATTGATAGCCCGGTTATCTAATTACAACTTCGTGATCAAGTATCGAGCAGGTCGCAAGAATGGAAATGCTGATGCCCTATCCCGGATGCCACACTTGAGAGATGTAGAAGAAGAAACGGGGGAGCTTGAAGAAATTGAACTACCAGCCTTTCATCAGCCCAAGGCAAAACATCGTCAGTCAAATACCTATCAGAAACAACAAGAAGTGAATTTTAATCCGTTAGCACACCATAGATGGGCTGACACCCAAGATAGCAATCCGGCTGTGAAGCTAGTGAATGAACTATTGACTGAGCAAAGTGCATATCCCGATGAGGATGCCCCAGAAGAGACGCATCAACTCTGGAAAGAGAGAGGCAAAATGTTCCTGTATCAAGGGAAACTCTGTAGAAGATACACCAATCCGAAAACACATGAATTGGTTTGGCAGATTATCATGCCTAAACAAGATGTGAAGATGGTCCTCGAGGCTTACCACAATGGTGCTGGTCACTTTGGTTGGAAAAAGCTAGAAGTACTTCTGAGAGAAAGATTTTATTGGGTCGGGATGAGAAAATCAATCGAACAGTGGTGTAGAAACTGTGGCCCGTGCAACCTCAGAAGGAACGATCAAAAGAGCCAAAGAGCACCACTGCAGCCCATAATCACCAAACAACCACTTGAACTGGTAGCCATGGACCACGTGAAGTTGACACCGAGCCGGTCCGGTTACGTCTATGCCTTGACCATCGTGGACCATTATTCACGCTTCTTGGTAGTAGTACCTGTAAAAGATCTAACTGCAAAAACAGCAGCCAAAGCGTTCCAAACGTACTTTTGTAGACCCCATGGATATCCGGAACAGGTTCTCACTGACCAGGGTACAGCCTTTGAATCAGAGATCTTCAGAGAATTCTGTAATATGTATGGTTGCAAAAAGATTCGGACGACGGCCTATCATCCGCAAACAAACGGCTTATGTGAGAAGATGAATCATATTGTGATAGACCTACTAAAGACTTTACCTGAAACGGAAAGGAATCAATGGCCAGAGAAATTGCCTGACTTGGTGGATCTGTATAATCATGTCCCGGTGAGCTCTACCAACTGCACCCCAGCTTATCTTATGCGTGCAAGACCCGGCCAATTGCCAATCGATCTAGAAATGGGAATTCTGAAACCAGACGCAGAAGTTCAAGACTCCAATTGGGATGTCGTACGGCAAAAGCAGTATCACCAAGTGCAAGAGAGTGTGGAAAGAAGCCTCCAGCAAACCAGAGAAAGACAAGAGCGAACTTTCAACCAGAATGCTCTAGCAACTCCATTAAGACCGGGTGACCAAGTACTCAAGAGGAATCGTCGAACCAATAAACTGGATAATCAATGGGAAGCCGTACCCTACACAGTTTTACCAACAAGAATGGATAATCCTAAAATGTGTCTCATTAACAAAAACGGAGGTTTAACATCTGTACTAGTGTCAAGAGACAATCTTAAATTATGTCCGGAAACGTTGAAAGAGCCAGAAGTTGTCCAGCCAGAATCAGAAGTTATTCAACCTATACAGGTTCAACCAGTAAAGGAAAAAGAGGAGGAAATGTATCACACCTGTATAGGAGACTTTCCCAAAACCCTACTAACATACCATGGTGCAGTAGTGGTTCCCATGGTGGCCTTTTATCCAACACCGAACCCAATATTAGAAGTCCCAAGACAGGAAGAGGCTGACCCCGTACTACAAGAGGTTCCAGGTCAGGAAGAACAGATTCCTGATCAGAGTGATCCCATTCACGGTGGACTTGCCAACCCCATAGTGGTGGAATTATCTATAGCAGAGAGGGCAGATACTATATCCACAGTAGACAGTAGTACACCACATAAAGAAACACCGCTATTACGTAGATCCCAGCGTAGTACCCAGAGTCAATTACCGGCCAGGTATGCGGATTACCAACTATAAGACTATTGTCATTGTTATCGTTCTGTAACGTTTAAGCCCAGTACCTACAGAGACTTACCTGTATGAACTTCTTGCATATTCTTGAACTTTTATCAGCCCGGAAACACTAAATCAAAGCTCCGGAAAGACTGCTTTGTGAACTTTGCTTCCTAGTACCTTCAAGAATAAAACTGTATTAATGGACGCTATTTGAAGTGACTTTTTACAGAATTCCATTTTTTTTGTTTCTTTGAGTGGTTTTTGTAACTTTTCATTTTTAAGACTCTGTACATATCAATTGTTATTTCAAAATGTTATCGTCCCACAGTCCCGGAGTACTGTTCTTAACTAAGGGGGAATGTGGCGCCCCTAGGGGTATTTGCCACAAAAATAGTTATTGACACCAAATACAAATATTAAAATAGCAAGACTGCACTACCATCTCCGGCCAGAAGGGGGAGCTCCAGAGACTCCCCTTGATCTATTCTGGTCTGAGAAAAGGACTGGCAGTTGGGTTGAGGAGCTGAAAGTGAGAGGTCGTATAACTGAACTCCTAACAGCCCTATGACGGATTATAGGCCCGTAATACCCATAGTAGGAAAAGAGGAATAGAGAAAAAGGACATTGTGAGAACCGGGTAGCAATAATTTCTACCCAAAATAGGCGCAGAGACGGATACCGGATCCGTGGCTATATTCGTTATATATAATACAGCAACCGGAAGAAAGTGAGGTGATATCAGCTTCACCAGGGTAAGACGCAGCAACAGACACAGAGTTCAGCGGTACTCCCAAAGGGGGTAAGCCGACAAAAAGGACTCGGGTTGTCCGTCGAACCAGAGCACAGAAGAGACAGATTGGGTCGGCAGCCAGTTCACATACAGCAGCAGGGCCATACAGAAACTGCGCATAATAAGAGGTGGAAATCCTGACAGGGTCAAAGTAATTCAGAGTTCTTATACAGACTCCGGTGACAGTATTGGTTGCAAATCCCTTTTTGTTGAAGTAAACTGGTTAAACGTTTCAGCACCTCAGTCTTTCATTTGGACAATAGCCATCGATCCAGGATCGGGGTCATCACAGCTGAGAGGACCTGCTGCTGATCAAGTAAGTGTCTGTTCCTTCATGATATCCCTTGCACTGTGCATCGCCTGAGGCCACAGCACCGGGTCAAGCCACTAGTGACATCCCCCTCAAGAGACGGACCTCTTTGATCTAGCACCTCGGTCTCCCAGGCGTCACATGTACATACAGTACTAGTACAATAACCGGAAATAGCAGCGCCATACTAGTATTGCCGTTTGCCGGAACGCAGTTCCCGCAAAGCAGTACTAGTACGGCGCATGTCAGGAAGGGGTTAAACAAAATAATTTGAAAACAAACAAACTACTGTAAAAATATGAGAATACAGTTACCTTAACCAGTTCAAGAATGGGTCATTTAGCCCCATTCCTGACCAGGGTTTTTTCATACATACAGTTTAAAGGGAACCTGTCAGCAAGATTATGCTGAGTAACTAACAGACAGTGTCAGGCTGGCGCCTTTATACTGATTAAAATGATACCTTGGTTGACGAAATCTGTCTTGCGGTTATTGTTTAATCTTTATTTTCAGTTTTCAGTTTTCAGTTAATAAGATTCTTGTGCTTCGGGGTGGGGCTGTCTGGGGGTGGTTTATGTGGTGCTCTGCTTAATAATGAATCTGTATGGCTTATGACAGGTCACTGATCCCTCAGTGACCTGCCCCCTATTTTACACATACTGTATATGTTATGGTTTAAAAATAAATTGTATTCATCATGCAGGCACTTGTTCCTTCCCTGTAGCATGATCGCATCTATAATATCACACACATACCATGCTTGACCCATGTACTTAACTTGGTAGTTCAGCGATTCCGCGTCAGCGCCCATTTCCGCAAGTCGGCTACAGCTGACGCTGCTCTGGCAGTGCTGCAGCAGCACATGCAAGTGTCAGCTCATCGACTGATGTGCATCATGACTATGAACTGGAACTCCATACTGCAAATGCTGGAAAGGCTTTCTGAGGAGCACAGGCCAGCTGAGGAATACCAGCTCAACACACCAAAATTTGTGTGGCTCTCCAAGACTTTGAGGACTCCACCAAGATGTTGAGCAGCAATGATGCCATCATCAGCGCAATGATCCCACTTCTGTGCCTACTTAAACAGTCGCTACTGACAAACTTTGCATGAGGATCAAGTGGAGATGGAGAAAGACATGAGACAGGGAGATACTACCCAGACCAGCATCATCTTATCTGCTCAGTGCAGATTGAATAACAATGAAGAGGTGGTGTTTAACAAAGAGGAGGGGGAACAGGAGCAGGCTGATAGAGCAAAAGAGGCTAGTAATCACTAGTGTTGAGCGATACCTTCCGATACTTGAAAGTATCGGTATCGGATAGTATCGGCCGATATCCGAAAAATATCGGATATCGCCGATACCGATACCCGATACCAATACAAGTCAATGGGACACAAGTATCGGAAGCTATCCTGGATGTTCCCAGGGTCTGAAGGAGAGGAAACTCTCCTTCAGGCCCTGGGATCCATATTCATGTAAAAAATATAGAATAAAAATAAAAAATATGGATATACTCACCCCTCCGGCGGACCCTGGACCTAGCGGTGTTAACCGGCAGCCTCCGTTCCTAAGAATGAGCGAGTGAAGGACCTTCAATGACGTGGCGGCTTGTGATTGGTCGCGTGACCGCTCATGTGACCACTCACGCGACCAATCACAAGACCGCGACGTCATCGCAGGTCCTTCACTCGCTCATTCTTAGGAACGGAGTCTGCCGGTTGCAGCGGTTACAACCAGGGCGCGTCAGAGGGTGAGTATATCCCTATTTTTTATTTTTATTCTTTATTTTACACATGAATATGCATTCCGATCCCGATTCCCGATATCGCAAAAATATCGGAACTCGGTATTGGAATTCCGATACCGCAAATATCGGCCGATACCCGATACTTGCGGAAACGGAATGCTCAACACTAGTAATCACACAAACTTTGTCCAGTCTATCCTACATGGATGGTCTGAGGAGGAGAATGAGGAGGAAGAGATGGAGGAGGAGGAAGAGATGGACAGTAGTCATCATGGTAGAGACAGGGAAGTGTTGGTTTTAGGGACCTTGGAACATATGGCAGACTTTATGTACCAATGCCTTTCCCATAACTCTCACGCTATATTCTTCTTGGCCAAAAAAGCGTACTGGTTGTTCATCCTGCTAGACCCATGCTACAGGAAGAACTTTTGCATCTCTTCTTCCTGAGGAGAAGAGATCCTATGGTGCTATACCAGAAGGCCATTGTGGAAAATATGTTGAAAAAATTCCCATCAGAAAATGCTAGTGGCAGGGGGCAAGATTTCTTGCCTAGTCAATGAGGAGAGGCAAGTGAGACACACAGCAGAGGCAGGGGTACACTCTGAAAGGCTTTGGCAAGTTCATGACACCAGGCTAGTGTGCAAGGCCTGATGACTGGGTATTTTTGACAAGGAGGGAAAAGTTTTTAAAGATAGTCAAGCAGTACCTGGCTGACAAAACCAACATATTCCCAAATTCCTCTGCGACCTTCAATTATTGGGTCTCTAAGCTAGACACCTGGTATGAGCTGTCCCTCTATGCCAGAGGTGGGGAACATCTATCATAGGGCCCGCGATATCATCTGCTGTGGCCCGCAGCCACTTTGCCTATCATTCTGCAGAGGTGTGTGCGGACAGCCTCTCTGTGGCCCAGCACCGCCCCCATCGCTCATTTAACTTATTGGCATCATAGACGCTGATACAGTTGAAAGCAGTGATGGAAGAGAGAGCATCAGATGCTCCCTATCCCATCACTCCCCCTCTGTGACTCAGCAGGGACGCGATTACATCACTTCATCATGCGCCAAGCTGATGTACGATCAGTGGAGCTGATGAGACTGGAGCAGAACCTGGAGCAATGCGGGGAACAAGGAGGAGGGGTGAGTATTTTGTGAGTGTGTGTGTATGCATTATTGTGTATGTGTGAGTGCAGGGGCTTCACTATACTGTGTGTGTGTCTGCACAATACTGTGTATTGGGGGAGCTGTGCCTGCACAATACATATGTGTTGGTGGGGTGCTGCACCATACTGTGTGCTGGGGGGAGTTGCAGTATACTGTGTGTTTGGGGAGCTGCATTGTAGTGTTTGTTGGGAGAGCTGCACTATACTGTGTGTTGGGTGGAGCTGCACTATACTGTGTGTTAGGCAGAGCTGCACTATACTGTGTATTGGGGAGCTGCGCCTGCACCATACTGTGTATTGGGGGAGCTGCATCTGCACTATACTGTGTGTTGGGGGTAGCTGCACTGTACTGTATGTTGGGGGAGCTGCATTGTACTGTGTGTGGGGGAGCTGCATTCTACTGTGTGTGGGGGAATCTGCACTGCACTATACCGTGTGGGGGGAGCTGCACTGTACTGTGTGTTGGGAGTTGCACTGTAGTGTGTTTTGGGCGGAACTGCACTGTACTGTGTGTTGGGTGGAGCGGCAGTGTACTGTGTATTGGAGGAGCTGCGCCTGCACTATACTGTGTACTGGGGGAGCTGCACCTGCACTATACTGTGTGTTGGGTGAGCTGCACTGTACTGTGTGTTAGAGGGAGCTGCACTGTACTGTGTGTGCTGGGAACTGCACTATACTGTGTGTGCGGGAGCTGCACTATACTGTGTATGTTGGGGGAGCTGCACTATACTGTATGTGGGGGGAGCTGCACTATGTTCAGTACAATTAGCCACATCTTCTGATCTCCCGTCGCTCATGCTAGAGGGTTCTGTGCAAATGCATGGAAGGTCATGGTGATATAGTGTGACAACGTGCTCCATGACCTTCTGTGTACATGTGCAGAACCATCTTGTTCATCAATAGAGTTCAAATTTTAACTTAGTCTGAGAGACTTGGGGATTTCAATGCTCACAGCGAGCATCAAAAGTCACGATGAGGACCGGATGGGTGATGATGAGTAGCGGAGGGGCCGGAGAGGTGATTGCTAGTGATGAGCGAACGTGCTTGCCAGTACTCGTTACTCGCCCGACTATCACTAAACTCTGTGTACTCGGTGAGCACCGAGCGTTTCCGGTATTACTCTATGGGAACTCGGATCTCCACCCTGCATTTTTGGCGGTCTTTAGAGACCCAATCAACATGCATGGATTGTCTGCCAGGCACTGTAATGCCGCAGCCATCTTTGCTGTGGTCTTGCAGTGATTGGCAGAGCATCATCAGGGGTATAAGAGACTGGCTGACTCCCTGCTCGATGCATTCAGCTCTGGAATCAGACAGTGTAGGGGCAGCTGCTGCTGAGATAGGGTCAGATTTGGGGATTTCTTAGTCAGTGTGGGGTCTACCATCCTAAACTACTCAAATCCAGCTAAACCAACAGTCCTTTTAAGGACTAATTCCGGAGAGTATAGGTTGTAGTTTTAGGTAGGCAGGGGAGTGTACATCGCTCTATACATATCAGTGCAAGACCTGCAGACACTGTATGTGTATATATACTGTAGATATCATAGCATACATCAAGAGGGTCCATTCCATTACTGTCTGCTGCTGCTGCTACTACCTATAGCATATATTGACCGTATATCCCTAGCCCCAGGTATAATTGGCTAGGAATTTTTTTTTTTGCCAGGTTAATAGAGATTCTCAATTTGCTTTTTGAAAATCCAGCAATTTTAAAGGGGTCACAAAAATCACTTATGAGTGTGCAGAAAAATCTTTCATTTTTTTGTGGTACGGTAGAGTAAATTTTTTTTTGAGTGTCTTACACAATTTCTTGACACCATTTTGCTGAACCCCCCAAAAATACATACAGGCCAACATATTTAACAGTGTGGTATATCTGTGTCAGGACTCTGAACATTTTTTACCTTTTGTGCATTACTGCCCTTTTTCAAGATGGCGTCTTTGGTCTCATGTGCACTGTGTCTCCTGCTATAAAACTCCACCCCAGCCTTCAGTCTGTGCTAGAGTATTCTGCCTTGCATCCAGCTCCTGACCTCTGATTACTCCCTGGCTATACACCTGCTCCTGTGAACCTGTGTGGTGATCCTGCTACTCTGCTCTGAGTTCCTGCTGCATACACAAGTTTCCAGTAATCCTCCTTCATCTTCTGTTCGTGTTTACTTCCACCTGCATTTGGTGGTCATGTAAGCTGTTGCTGCTTTGCAATAACCTGAGACTATTAACCAGGCCTCCCTGGTTGAGCTAAGATATGATTTGAACTTCCTAATAAGCATATCTATCTGTGCCTGGACTAAGACAAGGATTTTTTCCTGTTAAGTATCCTCAAGAATAACTGTGCTTCATAGACTTTCTGCTTCATTGCATTTTCCTCTGAAGTTTCCTATAGACTGCTAAGCTGCGTTTATTATTTGCACCAAGTGTTGTGGACTTGAGTTTCTCTCTTCACCTGTTTGAATCACCGTGTGATAATATAGACTTTACCACTTATAAAACTGTGTCCTGTAGTTGTCTTGTTCCACGCAAAGAGTCTCCTCAGTTATCCCCTATAATTATTACAATTTGTGACACGCCTCATACATCCGTGTGCTAAAAATGTGGGCATTTTAGGCCGTTATTTCAGTTTTTTCCTGTCACTCTAGTTATATACAAAACTATTTTGCATTGAAAAAAATAAAAAATACAGGTCGCATATTTAGCAGCGTGGTATTTCCGTGACAGGCCTCATATATCTGCGTGCTCCAAGTTTGGGCATTTTAGGCCGGTATTCCAGTTTTTATCACGTCTGAAACTCTACTTATATACAGCACTATTTTGCATTTAAAAAAATACAGGCCACATATTTGGCAGTGTGGTATTTCCGTGACAGGGCACATATATCTGTGTGCTCCAAGTTTGGGCATTTTATGCCATTATTCCAGTTTTTTCCTGTCTGCTACTCTACTTGTATACAGCACTATTTTGCATTGAAAAAAATAAAAAATACAGGCCACATATTTGGCAGTGTGGTATTTCCGTGACAGGCCTCATATATCTGCGAGCTCCAAGTTTGAGCATTTCAGGCCGTTAGTCCAGTTTTTTCCTGTCTGTTACTCTACTTATATACAGCACTATTTTGCATTATAAAAAATACAGGCCACTTATTTGGCAGTGTGGTGTTTCCGTGACAGGCCTCATATCTGTGTACTCCAAGTTTGGGCATTTTAGGCTGTTAGTTCAGTTTTTTCCTGTCTGTTACTCTACTTATAAACAGGACTATTTTGCCTTTAAAAAAATACAGGCCACATATTCGGCACTGTGGTATTTCCGTGACAGGCCTCATATGTCTGCGTGCTCCAAGTTTGGGCATTTTAGGCTGTTATTCCAGTTTTTTTTTAAGTTTGTTACTCTACTTATATACAGCACTATTTTGCATTGAAAAAAATAAAAAATATAGGCCACATATTTTCCAGTGTGGTATTTCTGTGACAGGCCTCATATACCTGCATGCTCCAAGTTTGGGCATTTTAGGCTGTTATTCCAGTTTTTTGTTATCTCTTATTCTACTTATATACAGCACTATTTTGCATTAAAAAAATAAAACATACAGGCCACATATTTGGCAGTGTGTTATTTCCGTGTTAAGCCTCATATATCTGCATGCACCAAGTTTGGGCACTTTAGACCGTTAGTCCAGTTTTTTCCTGTCTGTTACTCTACTTACATACAGCACTATTTTACATTTAAAAAAATACAGGCCACATATTCAGTACTGTGGTATTTCCTTGACAGGCCTCATATTTCTGCGTGTTCCAAGTTTGGGCATGGCTGGCAGTTAGTCCAGGTTTTTTTTCTGTCTGTTACTCTACTTATATACAGCACTATTTTACATTGAAAAAAATACAGGCCACATATTTGGCTGTGTGGTATTTCCGTGACAGGCCTCATATATCTGCGTGCTCCAAGTTTGGGCATTTTAGGCCGGTATTCCACTATTTTTGCTGTGTTTTACTATAGTTATATACAGCACTATTTTGCAGACCCTCCCAAAAAATACAGGTTACATATTTGGCAGTGTGGTATTTCCGTGACAGGCCTTGTATAACTGCATGCTCCACGTTTGGGCATTTTAGGCCGTTAATCAAGTTTTTTTCCTGTCTGTTACTCTACTTATATACAGCACTATTTTGTATTTAAAAAAAATAAAAAATACAGGCCACATATCTGGCAGTGTGTTATTTCTGTGACAGGCCTCATATATATGCGTGCTCCAAGTTTGGGCATTTTAGGCCGGTATTCCTGTTTTTGCTGTCTGTTACTCTAGTTATGTACAGCACTATTTTGCAGACCCCCCAAAAAATACAGGCCACATATTTGGCAGTGTGGTATTTCCGTGACAGGCCTCATATATCTGTGTGCTCCACGTTTGGGCATTTTATGCCTTTACTCCAGTTTTTTCCTGTATGTTACGCTACTTATATACAGCACTATTTTGCATTTCAAAAAATAAAAAATACAGGACACATATTTGGCAGTGTGGTATCGCTGTCAGACATCTGATGTATTTGTGGCCTACAAATTGTGGAAATTTAGACCTACATTCCACTGTATTTGCTGTCTGTTACCCTAGTTCGGTACACTATTTTGGTTTAAAAAATTAAAAAATACAGGCCACATATTGAACAGTGTGGTATCTCGGTAAAAATACTTCTGTTTCAAGTTGTTCTGGCTGCTTCATGACTGTCTTAAATGCTCCAACTACTACCACCATCATCATCATCTTCTGCCTAGAGGCAGTCAGAGCGCACATAGAAAGTCTGAGGAACAGAGGGTGAACACTTGGGCCTGTCTCTGGATTACAAAGGCAAAATCTTCTAGATTAAATCATGACTGGAAGAGCAAGAGGACGTGGAACAGCACGTGGCCAGGACTCGTAACTACTGAAGCCTGGTGTTCCTGGGCCGGATTCTGACAATCCATCCCCTACTAATACTGAACTGGTTGGATGAGGATGTCAGAAAGGAGCCCCTGCATTTTCTTTAACAGAAGCTAGATATTTTGACATTTTGGCTGTATTTCAAGAGCTGTTAATTGGAGAGCATGGTGGTGGTAGATGTGAGTTCTACACCACCACCTGAACTGCCGCATCCCCGACCTTCTGTCTCTTCCCCATTATCCCGTAGAATAAAAGTCAGATTTGTTCAGTGTATGACTGATTGTTGTCCTATGGACAGACTTTCCCATCTCAGCTGTAGATCTCTGCAGTTCATTCAGAGTGATCATGGGCCTCTTGGCTGCATCTCTGATCAGTCTTCTCCTTGTTTGAGATGAAAGTTTAGAGGGACGGCCGGGTCTTGGTAGATTTGTAGTGGTATGATACTCCTTCCATTTCAGTATGATCACTTGCACAGTGCTCCTTGGTATGTTTAAAGTTTTGGAAATAATTTTGTATCCAAATCCAGCTTTAAACTTCTCCACAACAGTATCACAGACCTGCCTGTTGTGTTCCTTGGTCTTCATGATGCTTTCTATGCTTCAAACAGAACCCTGAGACTATCACAGAGCAGGTGCATTTATAAGGAGACTTGATTACACACAGGTGGATCATATTTATCATCATTAGGCATTTAGGACAACATTGGATCATTCAGAGATCCACAATGAACTTCTGGAGTGAGTTTGCTGCACTGAAAGTAAAGGGACCGAATAATATTACACGCCCCACTTTTCAGTTTTTGAATTTCCACAAAAATTTAAAATAGCCAATAAATTTCATTCAACTTCACAATTGTGTCCCACTTGTTGTTGATTCTTCACCAAAAATTTACATTTGGTATCTTTATATTTGAAGCATGATATGTGGGAAAAGGTTGAAAAGTTCCAGGTAGCCAAATTCTTTCGCAAAGCACTGTAATGTACGATTTTATCTTGAAAATTAGAAGAATGTGCATTCCATGATGCTCGCATTAAAGAACTGATTGGCAAGATATGTACAGACTCAGGATGACCGGGCTGCAGATACCTGTGCTGTGCAGGGTCTGGAACGGTCAAGGCTGCATCCCCTGTTTCCTTGGAGAAGGAATAGGGGAATGGACAGGCCCCATTAACCAGGAAGAGGGGGCATGTTTAGACAGGGAACCTGGTCGTAAGCTGAGTGAAAAAATAATGCAAAACAGGAGTGAGTCCCCAGCTGTCAGCGTGTGAGCAGCAAGGGGGCAGTGTACTACCCACCCGAAGCGCCGCCGCAGGGACCAACTGACCCAGTGACCTAGAGGCAGGGGGGCCAGCTTAAGAGAAAGCGGGCAAGACAGCAGAGATTTTTGGCATGGACAAGCAGCGCATAGGAGGCTGAGCAGCGTGCTCCGTCCTTAGAGCACTGGCGCCGCAAAGGACTGTTCTCGTTGGCTCCCACCACTAAAAGCGGTACTGCCAGAGAGTGAGGCACCGTGAGTACAGCGCACGTGCGCAGTAGAGAGAGCCAGTTCATGCTATGTGTTTAGCTTTGCTAACCAATAATTAAAAGGCACAGAGGAATGACAGAGGACATTGGTACGGTCAGCAAGGTACTCCCTCAGCATTTTTCAAAACTTTGCACTCCTTGTGAGAGTTCCCCACGGCTCAGGGCCAGGGCGATGGGTGGGTCTGAGAAAACTCTCCCCAAGCTTTGCCAGTGTTCCACTGCCTCTGCTAGATTGGAACTGTGTCTCTCTCACCTGTACTCCTTGCTTGGCCAATGCACTGTGAACTCTGCTGTCAGCGTTTTCAGATGGGAATTTGATTTATAATTAGGTAAGAAGTTCCCTCTGGTCCTCCAACATTTTGGCACACCTGTCTGCCTCTGGAATAAGAGATATAAAGTTCTCCTTGTAGCATGGGCCTAGAAGTGTCACCAATACCAATGAGTATTGCCTGTCGCCCAAAATTTTGAGAACGCGAGGGTGAGGAGAAAGGCAACGTAACATAAACTCAGCCATGCGTGCAAGACTGCTAATAGTCAATACTTCCATGTCCTCACCAAGAGAACGACTGACCATGCTCTCCTCTTCCTCCTTGTCCTCTGACCTCCGCTACTTTTGACAAACCTCAGTAATATCATTGTAAATACATCATTGTAAATACATTCCCCTGTAGTTTTTATCTCCCCCACCTCATTGTAGATTGTGAGTTGTCACGAGCAGGGTAGTTTTATTTCTGTTTAAGTATTGTATTATTGTTATCAATGTTACTTAGTGTAGATTGTAAGCTGTCACGAGCAGAGTAGTTTTATTTCTGTTTAATTATTATATCATTGTTATCGTTGTTACTTAGGACAGTTGTGTTTGAAACTGTTAAACTGTAAGTATGTTGGCACTATATAAATAACTCTAAATATTAATATTAGAACACAGAGAAGCAGGATGGAGACGTTAATTATGGCGTCATTGCCACTCACCATCTTGGTGGATTCCTCAAAGTTTTGGAGGATGTACATATGTCTGACATCCATGTCCACTCCTGAGATCTTATGTGTGAAGTAAGAAATGAATACCGACGGCATTGTTGATGCTGGTAGTCACTATCTGCCCTCTTCTGCTCACAAATCCTTTCCAACATCTGCAGTGTAGAGTTCCAACGTGTGGGGATATCACACTGCAGTCAATGAGCCAGAAGCGGCAAACGCTGCTTAGGCACGGCCAGGGAGGATGAAGCTCTAGCTGACTTTCTAAAATGGGTACGCAGAGCCTCGTACTTTTCCTAGCAGATCTGGCACCTCCGTGTCGCTTTTCAGAAAATGTTGAACAATGAGGTTAAGCACATGGGCCAGGCATGGCACGTGTGTGAGCTCGCCTCGCCACAGAGAAGCCACCAGGTTCCAGTCATTGTCACACACAACCATGCCTAGCTGTAGGTTCAGCTGTGTCAGCCACAGATCTGCCTGCTCTTTCAGAGCTGTCCACAACTCTTCATCATTGTGCGGTTTGTCACCTAAGCATATTAGCTTCAGCAACGGCCTGTGCTTGGATGAGGCAGTGCTGCAGTGCTTCCAGCTTGTGACTGATGTACTACTTTTGGAGCTGGAGGCTGAAGAGGACGTGAAGGAGGAGGAGGTGCAGGAGCTGTAGACTGTGGGGGCAACACAGATTGATGTAGGGCCCACAATACTCAGGGTTGGGAGGACGTGCACCATCCCAAGGTCAGACTGGGTCCCGGCTTTCACTATGTTAACCCAGTGCGCCGTCAGTGAGATGTACTGTCCCTGACCACAAGCACTTGTCCTCATGTCTGTGGTTAGGTGGACTTTCCCAGTAACAGCATTGTGGAGGGCACCGGTAATGTTGTGGGACACGTGACAAATAGTCCCGCATGTTCAGGGCCTCTGGGTGATCATCGACTCTGCCCTCTCTTTCAAGTTACGTATCCAAGCCATTGCCTCCCCCTGCCCACTACAACTCAAAAACATTTCCAGGATCCATACATTCCCAGAAACTGCAAAAATGTTTGTGCACGCCCTCATGATCTCCCGCCTCGACTATTGCAACCATCTACTCTCTGGCCTCCCCTCTAGCACTCTTGCACCACTCCAATCTATCCTAAAGTCTGCTGCTGCTGTAATCCAATTGTCCCTTCATTATTCCCTAGCCTCTCCTCTCTGCCAGGCCCTTCACCTGCTTTCTTGTGTAATGTTGTGATGGAAGACCGGGAGAAATTGTGGCAGCTGGGGAATGAGTACCTTGTTACGGTCACCACCTTCAGGTTGCGGAAAGCTTCCATCTCCCATGAGCCTAAAATGCAACATTTTGAGCTCAGGCAGACGAGAAATGTGTGAATTTAGTACTGTGGAGTTGGCTGCCTATTTTTGCTTGTGTTCCAAGGACTGGGATATGGACAACTGAACTATGCGCTGGGTGCTTGTTGATGGTGCTAGTTGAATTTGTGCACAACTACAGATGCAGGGCATGAGGCATCTTTGCATGCACCATGGACAGGGGATTGGCTTGCACGCACAACATCGGAAGAAGCAGTGGTATTACCTGCAGACACTGTTCATGGAGCCTTGTGTTCAACCAACAAAGTCGGGTGCTTTGCTGCCATGTGCCTGATCATGCTGGTGGTGGTTAGGCTGGTAGTTTTGCTACCCCTGCTGATGCAGGCAAGGCCGGTGGTGCAAATTGCCTATTTGGGGTTATCGGCAGAGTCTTTAAAAAACAACCAGGCTGTTATGGGGACATTCAGTGTCTCCCTCTCCCACACCACCTCCTCACCTCGACCCCGGTCTTTCGGTATTCCCCAAGGCTCAGTTCTAGGACCCCTACTCTTCTCCATCTACACCTTCGGCCTGGAACAGCTGATGTAATGGCACGGTTTGCAATATCATCAGTACGCCGATGACACGCAGATCTACCTATCTGTACCTGACATCACCTCCTTACTGACCAAAATCACACGTCTTCCCGCTATTTCATCCTTCTTTTCTGCTCCCTTTAAAAAAGTGGACATGGACAAAACAGAATGCATCATCTTTCAATCTCACGCTAAATAGACATGAGAGCTGTGTATGCATCATTCGGTACCACTTTAGTAAGAGAGAAAGTTTGCCCAAGAGAAAATGATTTTCCAGACATTCACGGCCTTTTGTGCACATTTTTTGCAGCTGTGTTCTTCATCTTCTTGGCGTGGATGTGGTAAATTTCAAAGTCGTCATCAATACCATCATCGTCCATATCTTGTAAAGAGGAAATCTGGTGTTTCCCAGGGTCGTGGTTATCTACGTTTAGTGGCATTCCTTTAACAGTGTTCATTTCACTAGAACAAATAGTTTTCGACTGTGACATTTGGATATTATTGGTAAAATGTATGGGTGAAGAAGCTTGTGCCACGGGTGTGACAGTGCACTCCTCTTTAAACTTAGTTTTTCACAAGCATCCATCAGTTTGTTTGGTTTTCCTCCCACACTGATCTGCTTTCTCTAATTCAGCATCTCACGAACATGTTGCCCTTTGCCCTTTAGACAGACACGTGCGTCTTTGGCAACATATTTTTGATAGGCATTTTTTAGGCCGAGTCTCACGTGCTCATCTGTTACACTGATCTTCTGACGGGCATGAAACACATTCTGGTAATTAGTGATGGCTAAACGACTAATCATTGTAGGCTGTATCTGGAATCTCATTGTCATGGTCTGCTGAGTTTCTGGAATTAGGTGGTTTTAGGGTTAACCTGGACGGGCTCACTATGGGATTCGGGGAGGCTTCTTAGGGTATGTGTCCACGTTCTGGAAACGCTGCGTTTTTGACGCAGCGCTGAGCCGCAGCGTCAAAAACGCAGCGTCCAGATATTACAGCATAGTGGAGGGGATTTAATGAAATCCCATCTCCACTGTGCATTAAAAAACGCATGCGGAATTCCCGCAAAAACGCACATGCGTTGCGTTTTTTCAGAACGCAGCACGTTGCTACAATTAGCAAAACACGCAGGAACACCGCAGGTGACCTGCCAGTGACCTCAGGTGCATTTTTGGTCAGGATTTTACCTGCATAAAATCCTGACCAAAGCCTGAAGCAAACCTGACCGTGGACATATTCCCTCCTCGCTTATACTCTGACCCTTGGCCGAGTGTATATGACCCTGTTGTGCCTGTGTCTGTGCTTTGTGCCACTGCTATTTTATGCTTGTCTGGTTCTGATCTGGTTCTGTCCCCGTTTAGAGTTCTGCCTGTCCCTCTTGTACTGCGCTGCTATCTCTGTGTATGACTCCTTGCTTACATTCTGACTATTCTCTGCTCACCCCTTCTGTACCGCGCCGCCCTCTCCATGTATGACCCCCGCCTGTCCGACCTGAGTTCTCCTCTCCTCTACTTTAGTTTCCCTGTAGAATCCTGCACTCATCTCCAGCAGCAGGACGCTAAGCTCCACCCCCTGTGGTCACATGATCGTAGGTCCTTCCGCTCACTGTCATACTCAGTACGGTGCTCAGGTCCCCTCTGCCTAAGCTTTCCCTGCGGCATCTGACCCCGGGCTCTCACGCAGTGTGGGTGAGTCACCCTGTTCAGCTGTGGAAGTGCGCCAGTGCTGACAGGATCCTGATACAGGGACTGTCACCAATGTTGCAGGGGGATAGATTTTCAGGCAAGGACCGACCCTTGCATGTGACTGCGGTAGGCGGAGCAGTGTTAAAAAGTGCTGCACGCGGGAAAAGGGATAGAGTCCAGACAGGAAAGCTAAGCAGTCGGGTGCAGTGTTGGATGTGAAAGCAGAGCATCCCTTGAGCATAGGCTGACTTGACAGATCCCCTGCGTACCGTCCACTGAACGACAGACTGCCAGTTCCCTGCTAACCTCCGTGCCAGGAGGTGACTCACAGTTTAAACCAGAGACATAAAGCCTCCTCAGAAGTGAATATCAACATCAACATCAGCATCAGCATCAGATACTTTTAAACAATTTTATTAAATATAATTTTTTTAAAACAAGGAGAAACTGACAGCAAACATCACAATATATATCATAGTACAAAAATTAGTAATGAATACATCATGTAGTGCACGGATCCCATAAAGAATACAGAAAATATCCGACTACATAAATAACCTCCAAAGAAATACCCACATAAAGTGCAAATATAATAGACAGTCTATCAAGACTGAGTAAAGTGCATAAATGGTATATAGAGGATAATAGAGGATAATGGTACCAGTGTAAAGATGATCTGTGCCTCCCAGGGACTCCAGCTCCAACGTACATTTCGCCACCGTGGCTTATTCAAGGAGTGAAAGCGTAGCGCAGTGAGAAGCAGGTGACTAGGCCAGAGGCTCTTAACCAAGTACCTGTATACACTGCGGAGCAAAGCCTTGTTCCGGCGGTTCTTTTTATTGGACTGAGTACAGAGTTTGGCGTTACTGCCGCACCCTTTAAAGACTCTTCACCCGCTTCGTGGATTGGAGCCCAGTCCTCTACAGACACCTCCAAGAAGTCACGTGCCGCTGTTGTCAGTGCCACCGTTGGAGAACCGAGATGCTGCAATCAAGAAGAGTACAGACTAAGTTTTGTTGCCTTTGTTTCTTCCTATCGAACTATCGTTCGTTCCTGCCCTTCTCCCTAGCACACCTCCCATGTCCTGCCACTCCCTGCGCAGAGTATACGTGTTGTTAATAAACCTGCTAACTCTTGATCTGCCTGCTGTCCGTGACGACATCTCACGTTCCTGCGATTTCTACATCATATTGTGTCTAGATCCCTATGAGATATTATAAGTACAAGGCTTGTGTATATGCAGCGCCCCAGAGTCCTGGTCGTTGCAGTACTGATGCTCCGCCGCTAAGGGGAGTGATGGTACGTCTGATGGCACTTAAGGAGTTCACCTGACCAGGTATCACAGTCACACTTTACACTTCACATTCTGGCCACCAGGGGGAGCAAAGGGTTCTATGCATTAGGCCACGCCTCACAATCTGGTAAAACTGGGGGCTGGATGGGAAGTTAGTGAGAAGCTGACTGGGTTGGAACCAGGCAACATCCCGTGGCAGGGGGTGTTGCAGGGGAAGATTCAGGGGGGTCCCTGTCAGAGGTGGGATCCTGACAGTGGCCTAGCGAACAGAACAGAACGTTACGGAGCCGCGCCTGCACTCGAATGCGGTGGCATCCTAAGAAAGGAAAAGAAGCGAGGTTTATTGTGGAGAAGTGAGAAACGAGATCGCAGCAAAAAGGAGATAAAGCCAGTAGGAGTCGTGCGGTAAGATCGAGGCAACATCCTACTGAGGCGCGTAGCCGGTGGCCGGAACGCCGAGGAAGTATTAGGCTCCAAGCAATAATTCAAACAGCGGCAGGACAGTTAATTTTAGGTTGCCTGTCTCACCTAAATCACCCAAGCAGACATAGGGGGCAATTGTGGGAGAGGGGCGACGCTAGGGTCCCGGAAGAACTCCAGGCCTACCCTGTTGTGAACTCTGTTTTCGGGCTCCCTCTTGTGGTCACAGGTGGTATTGTGTGAGTTTTGTTTTTGGGCTCCCCCTGGTGGCTTTGTGTGTTATCCTGCGGGTCTGTGGCTGATCAGCTGCCTCGTTATGCACTAGGGAGGTTCCTATTTAGCTCTGCTTTTCCTCCACTTGTTGCCGACTGTCGATGTATTCAGTGCTATTCTGATCTCCCCTGATTATCTTCGTTTTCAGTCTCTTCTGGAGAAGCTAAGTTTCTGTTTGATTATTTTTTGCTCATCAGTCTGCAATATGATTTCTGTGTATTATGAGTTTAGTCCAGCTTGCTAATATGTGAGTTCTTGCTGCTGGTAAGCTCTGGGGTACGGAGTTGCTTCCCCCGCACCGTTAGTTGGTGCGGGGGCTCGAGCAATCTCTGCGTGGATATTTTGCTTAGGGTTTTCTATTGACCGCACAGCTCCCTTCCTATTTTCTGCTATCTAGTGTTAGCGGGCCTCATTTGCTAAATCTATTTCATCTCTGCGTTTGTGCTTTCCCCTTAACTCACCATTAATATTTGTGGGGGGCTTTTCTATATCTTTGGGGTCATTTCTCTGAGGCAAGTAAGGACTTTACTTTCCCTCTAGGAATAGGTAGTTTCTCAGGCCGTGAAGAGACGTCTAGGATTTCCAGGTTACGTTCCACGGCTGCCTATAGTTGTGTGCGAATAGGATCAGGTTGCGGTCAATCCAGATACCACTTCCCCAGAGCTGGTCGTCGGTTTAGTTACTTAGCTAGTCTACTTGCGATCCTTGCCACTAGGACCATAACAGTACAGCCGGCCCATAAAGTGTTAATTGCATGGCAGAAGCAAGAGAAGAGAAGCATTGAGGAGTTTTTTTTTTTTGCTGCCGTGTGTCTAGCTGCTGTGTGTCTAGCTTCTCTCCTCCTCTTAATCTTGGTGTGGCTCTGAGTTCAGCTGCTGACATGGATATCCAGAGTTTGGCCTCCAGTGTAGATCATCTTGCTGCAAGGGTACAAAGTATTCAGGATTTTGTTGTTCACAGTCCTATGTCAGAGCCTAGAATACCTATTCCGGAGTTGTTTTCTGGAGATAGATCTAGGTTCCTGAATTTTAAGAACAATTGCAAATTGTTTCTTTCTTTGAAACCTCGTTCCTCTGGTGATTCCGTTCAGCAAGTTAAGATTATTATTTCTTTCTTGCGCGGTGACCCTCAAGATTGGGCCTTCGCATTGGCGCCAGGGGATCCTGCATTGCTCAGTGTGGATGCGTTTTTTCTGGCCCTTGGATTGCTTTATGAGGAACCTAATCTTGAGGACCAGGCTGAAAAAGCTTTGTTGGCCCTCTCTCAGGGGCAAGATGAAGCAGAGGTGTATTGCCAGAAATTTTGGAAATGGTCGGTGCTTACTCAATGGAATGAGTGTGCCCTGGCTGCAAATTTCAGAAAAGGTCTTTCTGAAGCCATTAAGAATGTCATGGTGGGGTTCCCTACGCCTGCAGGTCTGAATGAGTCAATGACTCTGGCCATTCAGATTGATCGGCGTTTGCGGGAGCGCAAACCTGCGCACCATTTGGCGGTGTCTTCTGAACAGACACCTGAGTCTATGCAATGTGATAGAATTCTGACCAGAAGTGAACGGCAAAATTACAGACGGCAAAATGGGTTGTGCTTTTACTGTGGTGACTCAGCTCATGTTATCTCAGCATGCTCTAAGCGCACAAAAAAGATTGATAAATCTGTCACCATCGGTACTTTACAGCCTAAGTTCATTTTGTCTGTTACCGTGATTTGTTCCCTGTCATCTTACCCGGTTATGGCTTTTGTAGATTCAGGTGCTGCCCTGAGCCTGATGGATTTGTCATTTGCCCGGCGCTGTGGTTTTGTTTTAGAGCCTTTAAAATTCCCTATTCCACTAAGGGGAATTGATGCTACACCATTGGCTATGAATAAACCTCAGTACTGGATGCAAGTGACCATGTGCATGACTCCTGTTCATCAGGAGGTGATTCGCTTTCTTGTTCTGCATAATTTGCATGATGTTGTCGTGTTGGGTCTGCCATGGTTACAGACTCATAATCCAGGCTTGGATTGGAAAGCAATGTCTGTGTCAAGTTGGGGTTGCCAGGGAATTCATGGCGACGCTCCTGTGGTGTCAATTGCTTCATCCACTCCTTCTGAAGTCCCTGCGTTTTTGTCAGACTACCAGGATGTATTTCATGAGCCCAAACTCAGTTCTCTACCTCCTCATAGGGATTGTGATTGTGCTATAAATTTGATTCCTGGTAGTAAGTTTCCTAAGGGATGACTTTTCAATTTATCGGTGCTGGAGCATGCTGCTATGCGGAGTTATATAAAGGAGTCTTCGGAGAAAGGACTTATTCGCCCCTCCTCCTCCCCTCTTGGTGCGGGATTCTTTTTTGTGGCTAAGAAGGATGGTTCCCTGAGACCTTGTATTGATTATCGCCTTCTAAATAAAATCACGGTCAAATTTCAGTATCCTTTGCCATTGTTATCTGATCTGTTTGCTCGCATTAGGGGGTCTAGTTGGTTCACCAAGATAGATCTTCGTGGTGCGTATAACCTTGTGCGTATTAAGCAGGGTGATGAATGGAAAACTGCATTTAATACGCCCGAAGGCCATTTTGAGTACTTGGTGATGCCTTTTGGACTTTCTAACGCTTCTTCTGTCTTTCAGTCCTTCATGCACGACATCTTCCGCGAGTATCTGGATAAATTTATGATTGTGTATCTGGATGATATTCTGTTTTTTTCTGATGATTGGGAGTCCCATGTTAAGCAGGTCAGGATGGTGTTTCAGGTCCTGCGTGCCAATGCTTTATTTGTGAAGGGCTCAAAATGTCTTTTTGGAGTCCAGAAGGTTTCTTTTTTGGGTTTCATTTTTTCCCCTTCTACTATTGAGATGGACCCAGTCAAGGTTCAGGCTATTCATGACTGGACTCAGCCTACATCTGTTAAGAGTCTTCAGAAGTTCTTGGGTTTTGCTAATTTTTACCGTCGCTTCATCGCTAATTTTTCTGGTGTTGTTAAGCCTTTGACGGATTTGACCAAGAAGGGTTCTGATGTTACTAATTGGTCTCCTGCGGCTGTGGAGGCCTTTCGGGAGCTGAAGCGCCGGTTTTCTTCGGCTCCGGTCTTATGTCAGCCAGATGTCTCTCTTCCTTTCCAGGTCGAGGTTGATGCCTCTGAGATTGGAGCGGGGGCTGTTTTGTCGCAGAGAAGCTCTGATGGCTCTGTGATGAAGCCATGTGCTTTCTTTTCAAGAAAGTTTTCGCCTGCCGAGCGGAATTATGATGTCGGTAATCGGGAGTTGTTGGCTATGAAGTGGGCATTTGAGGAGTGGCGACATTGGCTCGAGGGAGCTAAGCATCGTGTGGTGGTCTTGACTGATCACAAAAATCTGATTTATCTCGAGTTGGCCAAGCGGCTGAATCCTAGACAGGCTCGTTGGTCGTTGTTTTTCTCTCGTTTTGATTTTGTGGTCTCGTACCTGCCTGGTTCGAAGAATGTGAAGGCTGATGTTCTTTCTAGGAGTTTTGTGCCTGACTCTCCTGGAGATTCTGAACTGGCTGGTGTCCTCAGAGAAGGGGTGATTTTGTCTGCCATCTCCCCAGATTTGCGACGAGTGCTGCAGGAGTTTCAGGCGGATAGACCTGACCGTTGTCCACCGGAGAGACTGTTTGTCCCAGATAGATGGACCAACAGAGTTATTTCCGAGGTTCATTCTTCGGTGTTGGCAGGCCATCCTGGAATATTTGGTACCAGATATTTGGTGGCTAGGTCCTTTTGGTGGCCTTCCCTGTCACGGGATGTGCGTTCCTTTGTGCAGTCTTGTGGAATTTGTGCTCGGGCTAAGCCTTGCTGTTCTCGTGCCAGTGGTTTGCTGTTACCTTTGCCTGTCCCAAAGAGGCCTTGGACGCACATTTCCATGGATTTTATTTCAGATCTCCCTGTTTCTCAGAGAAGTCTGTCATCTGGGTGGTGTGTGATCGTTTTTCTAAGATGGTCCATTTGGTGCCCTTGCCTAAGTTGCCTTCCTCCTCCGAGTTGGTTCCGCTGTTTTTTCAAAATGTGGTTCGTTTGCACGGGATCCCTGAGAATATTGTTTCCGACAGAGGATCCCAGTTTGTGTCTAGATTTTGGCGGACCTTTTGTGCTAAGATGGGCATTGATTTGTCTTTTTCGTCGGCCTTCCATCCTCAGACGAATGGCCAAACCGAGCGAACTAATCAGACCTTGGAAACCTATTTAAGATGTTTTGTTTCTGCTGATCAGGACGACTGGGTGACTTTTTTGCCATTGGCCGAATTTGCCCTTAATAATCGGGCTAGTTCTGCTACTTTGGTTTCGCCTTTTTTTTGTAATTCGGGGTTTCATCCTCGTTTTTCCTCGGGTCAGGTGGAGCCTTCTGACTGTCCTGGAGTGGATATTGTGGTGGATAGGTTGCATCAGATTTGGGATCATGTGGTGGACAATTTGAAGCTGTCACAAGAGAAGGCTCAGCGCTTTGCCAACCGCCGTCGCTGTGTGGGTCCCCGACTTCGCGTTGGGGACTTGGTGTGGTTGTCTTCTCGCTTTGTTCCTATGAAAGTCTCCTCTCCCAAGTTCAAGCCTCGGTTTATCGGTCCTTATAAGATTTTTGGAAGTCCTTAACCCTGTGTCATTTCATTTGGACCTCCCAGCATCGTTTGCTATTCATAATGTGTTCCATCGGTCGTTGTTGCGGAGGTATGTGGTGCCTGTGGTTCCTTCGGTTGAGCCTCCTGCCCCTGTGCTGGTTGAGGGAGAATTGGAATACGTGGTGGAGAAGATCTTGGATTCTCGTATTTCTAGATGGAGGCTTCAGTATTTGGTTAAGTGGAAGGGCTATGGTCAGGAGGATAATTCCTGGGTTGTCGCCTCTGATGTTCATGCGGCTGATTTGGTTCGTGCCTTCCATGTGGCTCACCCTGATCGCCCTGGGGTTTTTTGATGAGGGTTCGGTGACCCCTCCTCAAGGGGGGGGGTACTGTTGTGAACTCTGTTTTCGGGCTCCCTCTTGTGGTCACAGGTGGTATTGTGTGAGTTTTGTTTTTGGGCTCCCCCTGGTGGCTTTGTGTGTTATCCTGCGGGTCTGTGGCTGATCAGCTGCCTCGTTATGCACTAGGGAGGTTCCTATTTAGCTCTGCTTTTCCTCCACTTGTTGCCGGCTGTTGATGTATTCAGTGCTATTCTGATCTCCCCTGATTATCTTCGTTTTCAGTCTCTTCTGGAGAAGCTAAGTTTCTGTTTGATTATTTTTTGCTCATCAGTCTGCAATATGATTTCTGTGTATTATGAGTTTAGTCCAGCTTGCTAATATGTGAGTTCTTGCTGCTGGTAAGCTCTGGGGTACGGAGTTGCTTCCCCCGCACCGTTAGTTGGTGCGGGGGCTCGAGCAATCTCTGCGTGGATATTTTGCTTAGGGTTTTCTATTGACCGCACAGCTCCCTTCCTATTTTCTGCTATCTAGTGTTAGCGGGCCTCATTTGCTAAATCTATTTCATCTCTGCGTTTGTGCTTTCCCCTTAACTCACCATTAATATTTGTGGGGGGCTTTTCTATATCTTTGGGGTCATTTCTCTGAGGCAAGTAAGGACTTTACTTTCCCTCTAGGAATAGGTAGTTTCTCAGGCCGTGAAGAGACGTCTAGGATTTCCAGGTTACGTTCCACGGCTGCCTATAGTTGTGTGCGAATAGGATCAGGTTGCGGTCAATCCAGATACCACTTCCCCAGAGCTGGTCGTCGGTTTAGTTACTTAGCTAGTCTACTTGCGATCCTTGCCACTAGGACCATAACACTACCCGTCATACAGGTGCGTCCTATCCATATCATCTGGGGGACGGAGAAAGAACATCAGAATAGATACGAGTTGTGAGAAAGAAGAACATTAGAAACAGACACAACAGTTGTGAGGACTATCCCGTGGTGATCAGCAGGGAGGTACTACAACACACAGGCGCTAGAAGGTAGGCACTGATTTCCACCTGCAAAGGGAACTCTGGATGTGCCTTCGGACCGGCCGGTCTCAGCCAGCCCTGTTAGCAGTGCTCTGGATTGAGGATCCTGAAGCCTTCAGTAAAGAGGTAAAGAGACTGCAACCCTGTGTCCTCGATATTCATCGCGACCTGCATCACGCACCATCATCACACCTTTCATTGAACGCCCCTTAGCAGGGTCACGGACCGGGTCTAGCCACCGTGACAACCCCAGGACTGAGACAGAGAGGCCCGGTACCGAGTATCCCGCGGTCCTGCGTCTGGGGGCGCTCCATATATGTATAAGAAAAGGCTTGTGACGTATGATACCCCTATGGTATATTAGAAACCTGCATATTTGGACATTATATCCTGAGGGGTATGAAATATGTGGAAAACCCTGTGGTACATAGAAATAAATAGGTCTTAGGAGTGTGATGACACCCTATTGGCGTGATGGATTTCATAATACACAATGAGAAAACATAAATTGCGCACTCTATGGTATATTGAATTAATTATCCACTCTATATATAGATTTGAAAAATTCCTCTCATTAAGGTGAGTATGATGAATAAAGAACACCCCAATTTGGTGTTAGGTGAGTATAATGTGTTTCTTATTTATATTTGAATATGTATTTACAGTGGCTTAACTTGAAGCTCATGGGCCCCGATGCGAAAGCTCCAAAGGGGCCCCCAAATATTTTAAATCTTTAATAGGAATAGTCTTTTTCTATAGGCCAAAGGGACTTTTAGGGCCCCCCTAGCAACCTGGTAGTCCTGCCCCATTATATATACCCCCAGTTAAAGGTGCAACATAATTCAGAGCATGAGCACTGCAGGCCGCGACCTATCAGAACGGCACTTGCCATCTGCCATCATGACGATGAACACGTGTCGAGTAAACAAACCCAGTGACGTCATAGACATGCACGTGTTGTCCTTAAGTGATGCCTGGGAAAGGCCGAGGACGCGACCAAGCAGAGCGCATGCGCACAGCGGGTGCCATCTTTGTGAAGTCCCATGGATATGGCCATTTTCCTGGTAACAGAAACTAACAAGCAGTAAAGCATAAGAAGATGAGATGTAACCATGTATGTCTAAACAAGTGACAAGTGCGTAACAACAGGTATAATACACTGGAAAAAAAGAAGGGAATAAAAAACAGTGACTACTAGTGAATGGGGAGTAAGGTACAAAGAATATGAATGATTACAGAAGAAGAGAGTAAATGATGTGCATATTAAAAGTGAAATACCCTGTTGAAGAGCATGTGTAAAAAATAAATATATATGTATATATATACCAGGAAAGATCTTTGAACAAATTATTAAACACCATGTATGTAAGTACCTTGATAACTGTGAAGTGATTAAAGGGAAGGTGCCACCAGTTTTCTTGTATTTTTTTTTTGTGTGAAATTAAGCTTAAAATAGTAAATAAAATGTACTAATGCAATGTTTGCACTGTTTGCAAACATTTCTATATGAAAAATATTATATATTTTCTTACAAATATATATATTTACCACTAGGGGGAGCATTTTCCGTTTTAGACCTCAAGCAGCTATAGTGAGACTTACCAGCTTTACTGTTAGCTGAAAAATTGGGGCAGTAACTGCTGACATCACCATTTCCCTCCCCTTTTGGGTGGTCTAATATCCCTGGGGCAGAATGAAGAGCAGCATCACAGGGCAGTGCCATTTTGTGTGTGACTGCTCTGTGATCTGCTATCACCAGTAGTTACTGCATCAGAAACACAGCTTGTTTACAGAAGAGCAGAAGAGAGTGGGCTCAGCAGCATGGTGGGCTGAAGGAAGAGTGAAGTGGTGTGTGTGTGTTAAGGTACCTTCACACGAAACGACTTTGTAACGATATCGCTAGCGATCCGTGATGTTGCAGCGTCCTCGCTAGCGATATCGTTTAGTTTGACACGCAGCAGCGATCAGGATCCTGCTGTGATATCGCTGGTCGCTGAATAAAGTCCAGAACTTTATTTGGTCGTCCGATCGCTGTGTATCGTTGTGTTTGAAAGCAAAAGCAACGATACCAGCGATATTTTACACTGGTAACCAGGGTAAACATCGGGTTACCAAGTGCAGGGCCGCGCTTAGTAACCCGATGTTTACCCTGGTTACCAGCGTAAAAGTAAAAAAAACAAACAGTACATCCTCACCTGCGCGTCCCCCAGCGTCTGCTTCCTGACACTAACTGAGCGCCGGCCCTAAAGTGAAAGTGAAAGCACAGCGGTGACGTCACCGCTGTGCTGTTAGGGCCGGAGCTCAGTCAGTATCAGGAAGCAGACGCTGGGGGACGCGCAGGTGAGTATGTACTGTTTGTTTTTTTTACTTTTACGCTGGTAACCAGGGTAAACATCGGGTTACTAAGCGCGGCCCTGCGCTTAGCAACCCGATGTTTACCCTGGTTACCCGGGGACCTCGGCATTGTTGGTCGCTGGAGAGCGGTCTGTGTGACAGCTCCCCAGCGATCAAACAGCGACGCTGCAGCGATCAGCATCGTTGTCGCTATCGCTGCAGCGTCGCTTCGTGTGAAGGTACCTTTAGTGATGTGTCGTTCGTGAACGAGCCGATACAAAGAGCCGGCTCCCTGCTGTGAATGAAAGGAGCCGAGTCTTTTTTTTTTTTTTTCTTTCTTGTCTGGGCCTGGCAGCTTCTCAGATTCAGCCAGTGAAGTGTGACTGTGACTCATGTGGGAGGAGCAGACAGCAGAGAGGTAGAGTGGAGTCTGTGGACTGTAAATAAATGCATGTGAGTTACCATGTGACCCAAAGAAAGGTGCAATATTACACTGGCTTGAGTGGCTTCCTCCCTGGTATGTGACTGTGTAGGAGGAATGACAAATTGTATGTTCATCATCATCATCATCATCATCATCATCTGCAATGACCTGTGAGTTACCTTTTGTCCCAAATAAAGATACACTTTACTGTGGCCTCATCCATGGCATATATACATATATGATACTAGATGGTGGCCCGATTCTAACGCATCGGGTATTCTAGAATATGCATGTCCACATAGTATATTGCCCAGTCACGTAGTACAGGTCCTTCTCAAAAAATTAGCATATAGTGTTAAATTTCATTATTTACCATAATGTAATGATTACAATTAAACTTTCATATATTATAGATTCATTATCCACCAACTGAAATTTGTCAGGTCTTTTATTGTTTTAATACTGATGATTTTGGCATACAACTCCTGATAACCCAAAAAACCTGTCTCAATAAATTAGCATATTTCACCCGTCCAATCAAATAAAAGTGTTTTTTAATAACAAACAAAAAAACCATCAAATAATAATGTTCAGTTATGCACTCAATACTTGGTCGGGAATCCTTTGGCAGAAATGACTGCTTCAATGCGGCGTGGCATGGAGGCAATCAGCCTGTGACACTGCTGAGATGTTATGGAGGCCCAGGATGCTTCAATAGCGGCCTTAAGCTCATCCAGAGTGTTGGGTCTTGCGTCTCTCAACTTTCTCTTCACAATATCCCACAGATTCTCTATGGGGTTCAGGTCAGGAAAGTTGGCAGGCCAATTGAGCACAGTAATACCATGGTCAGTAAACCATTTACCAGTGGTTTTGGCACTGTGAGCAGGTGCCAGGTCGTGCTGAAAAATGAAATCTTCATCTCCATAAAGCATTTCAGCCGATGGAAGCATGAAGTGCTCCAAAATCTCCTGATAGCTAGCTGCATTGACCCTGCCCTTGATGAAACACAGTGGACCAACACCAGCAGCTGACATGGCACCCCACACCATCACTGACTGTGGGTACTTGACACTGGACTTCAGGCATTTTGGCATTTCCTTCTCCCCAGTCTTCCTCCAGACTCTGGCACCTTGATTTCCGAATGACATGCAAAATTTGCTTTCATCAGAAAAAAGTACTTGGGACCACTTAGCAACAGTCCAGTGCTGCTTCTCTGTAGCCCAGGTCAGGCGCTTCTGCCGCTGTTTATGGTTCAAAAGTGGCTTTACCTGGGGAATGCGGCACCTGTAGCCCATTTCCTTCCACACCAGACTCAGTCCACTGCTTCCTCAGGTTCCCCAAGGTCTGGAATCGGTCCTTCTCCACAATCTTCCTCAGGGTCCGGTCACCTCTTCTCGTTGCACAGCGTTTTCTGCCACATTTTTGCCTTCCAACAGACTTACCATTGAGGTGCCTTGATACAGCACTCTGGGAACAGCCTATTTGTTGAGAAATTTCTTTCTGGGTCTTACCCTCTTGCTTGAGGGTGTCAATGATGGCCTTCTTGACATCTGTCAGGTCGCTAGTCTTACCCATGATGGGGGTTTTGAGTAATGAACCAGGCAGGGAGTTTTTAAAAGCCTCAGGTATCTTTTGCATGTGTTTAGAGTTAATTAGTTGATTCAGAAGATTAGGGTAATAGGTCGTTTAGAGAACCTTTTCTTGATATGCTAATTTATTGAGACAGGTTTTTTGGGTTATCAGGAGTTGTATGCCAAAATCATCAGTATTAAAACAATAAAAGACCTGACAAATTTCAGTTGGTGGATAATGAATCTATAATATATGAAAGTTTAATTGTAATCATTACATTATGGTAAATAATGAAATTTAACACTATATGCTAATTTTTTGAGAAGGACCTGTATATTGCACAGCCCACGTAGTATATTGCCCAGCCACGTAGTATATTGCCCAGTCACATAGTATATTGCCCAGCCACGTAGTATAATGCCCAGACACGTATGTAACAGGTTAAAAAAGAGTTAAAATAAAAAATAAACATATACTCACCTTCCGAGGGAGCCCTTGTAGTCCTGTCGCCTGTGTGCGGTGCACGCGGCAGCTTCCTGTCCCAGGGTTGGATGCGCGCAGGACCTGTGATGACGTTGCGGTCACATGACCGTGACGTCATGGAAGGTCCTTCTCGCATACCATCCTTGGCACTGGAGCCTGCCGCTTGCACTGCCGAGGAGAGGACGCGGCGACGGAGGGTAAGCATAGCAGGTTTTTTCTATTATTTTTAACATTACATTTTTTTTACTATTGATGTCGCATAGGCAGCATCAATAGTAAAAAGTTGGGGTCACACAGGGTTAATATCAGCGGTTACGGAGTGCGTTAAACACAGCATAACGCGGTCCGTTACCGCTGGCATTAACCCTTTGTGAGCGCTGACTGGAGGGGAGTATCAAGCGGGCACTGACTGCGGGGAGGAAGGAGCGGCCATTTTTCCGCCGGACTGTGCCGGTCGTTGATTGGTCGTGGCTGTCTGTGCGGCCTCTCCGGGGGGTCTGTACAGCCTCTCCGGGGGGTCTGTACGGCATCTCCGGGGTCTGTACGGCCTGCCGGGGGTCTTTGTGTCTGCAGGCATCGTCCGATGGGACTACAAGTCCCATCGGAAGATGCCTGCTACACTGACAGTGATTGACACATTAGCCAATGATGGGACAGTAGTAGTCCCATCATCCAGCTAATGTGTTGAATATAAAAAAAAAAAATACTCCATACAAAATACATGCTACATACATACATACTACATTCATACTCCATACATACATACTACATACATACATACATACATACACTACATACATGACATACATATAGACATACAGTACATATAACATAGAGTATATACTCACCGTTACTTGTCACTTTGTTCCCCGAAGCCAGTGTCATCTGTAAAAAATATGAAAAAAAAAACAATCAATATACTACCTGTCCGCAGCAATCCACGAGTGTCCCACGATGATCTCCCGTGGAGAGCAGCAGCATCAGATAAAAAACCGGATCCGGCGGGAAAAACCGGATCCGGCGGAAAAAAACGGATCTGACGAAAAAACCTGGATCCGGCGGAAAAAAACGGATCTGATGGGAAAAAAAACGGATCCGGCAACAAAAAAACGGATCTGACGAAAAAAAACGGATCCGGCGACAAAAAATGGATCCGGCAGGAAAAAAATGGATCCGGCAGAAAAAAAACGGATCCGGCGGAAAAAAAACGGATCCGGCGGGAAAAAAACGGATCCGGCGGGAAAAAATGGATCCGGCGGGGAAAAAACGGAAACGGGGGGAAAAAATGGATGCGGCGGGGAAAAAAACGGAGATGGCGGGAAAAAAACGGATCAGGTGGGAAAAAAATGGATCCGGCGGGAAAAACCCCCGGATCTAACGAAAAAAAATGGATCCGGCGGGAAAAAATGGATCCGGCGGGGAAAAAAACGGAGACGGCGGGAAAAAATGGATACAGCGGGGAAAAAAACGGAGACGGCGGGAAAAAAACGGATCCAGCGGGAAAAAAATGGATCCGGCGGGAAAAAAACCTGGATCTAACGAAAAAAATGGATCCGGCGACAAAATAACGGATCTGACGAAAAAAAACGGATCCGGCGACAAAAAACAGATCTGGCAGGAAAAAAAATGGATCCGGCGGAAAAAAAACGGATCCGGCAGGAAAAAATGGATCCGGCGGGAACAAAACGGATCCGGTGGGTAAAAAACCGGATCCGGTGGAAAAAACGGATCCAGCGGGAAAAAAACGGATCCGGAGGGAGAAAAACGGATCCGGCGGGAAAAAAACGGATCCGGTGGAAAAACGGATCCGGTGCAAAAAATGGATCTGGCGGAAAAAAACAGATCTGGTGGAAAAAACCGGATCCGGCGGAAAAAAAATGGATCCGGCGGGAAAAAATGGATCCGGCGGAAAAAAATGGATCCGGCAAAAAAACCCAGATCTGGCGGAAAAAAAACAGCATGCGCTGCCAAAACTCCGCCCCCTCCTTCCAGACTTCAGAATGGGCAGCGGATGTGTTGAAAAACTGCATCCGCTGCCCACGTCGGGCACAAATTTCACAACGTGCGTCGGTACGTAGGCCCGACGCATAGCGACGGACCCGTACCGACGCAAGTGTGAAAGAGGCCTTTATGAGCATTGAATTAAAAAAAGAAAAAGAAAAAAACGGCATGGGCTCCCGTGCAATTTTCTGCGCCAGAGGGGGAAAGCTGACGGCCGGGGGCCAATATCTGTAGCCTGCTATGAATATCAGCCCGCAGCTGTCTGCGTAGCCTTTACTGGCTATTAAAATAGGGGGACCACAAAATAAAAAATTCCGTGGGGTCCCCCTATATTTTATAGCCAGAAAGGCTGCGCAGACAGCTGCGGGCTGATATTCATAGCCTAGAGAGGGGCCATGGATATTGGCCCCCCCCGGCTACAAATACCAGTCTGCAGCCGCCCCGGAAATGGCGCATCTGTAAGATGCGCCAATTCTGGCACTTAGCCCCTCTCTTCCCACTCCCGTGTAGCGGTGGGATATGGGGTAATAAGGGGTTAATGTTACCTTGCTATTGTAAGGTGACATTAAGCTGGGTTAATAACGGAGAGGCGTCAATAAGACGCCTATCCGTTATTAATCCAATAGTAAGAAAGGGTTAATAAAACACGCACACATTAGGAAAAAGTATTTTAATATTCTTCATTTCACCATTCTTACCATACTTCAGCGCCTGCAAAAAACGTAAAATAATAAACCGTATACTACCTGTCCGCCGTAGTTCAATTAATAACGAGTGTCCAATGACGATCTCCCCTATAGAACAGTGACATCGAGTGATGTCACTGCTCTATAGGACCCTCAGTGACACACTGACAGGAGACAAAGGCTCCTGCAGTGCATCACTGAGAGGTTACCTGAGTTCAAAGTCTTACTTTATGACAATTGCTGCCTGGGAAAATTTATCATACAGCAATGGCATAAAGTGAGACTAGGGACTTTCTTTTTACAGCGGCGGAGGAATACAGTGGTGGAAGGATACCTTCCTCCCGTCATTGTGTTCCTGGGACCCCTGGAGAGCAGTCGCATTATCTGATGCTGCTGCTCTCCATGGGAGATCATCGTGGGACACTCGTGGATTTCTGCGGACAGGGAGTATATTGGTTGTTTGTTTTTTTCATATTTTTTACAGATGACACTGGCTTCGGGGAACAAAATGACAAGTAATGGTGAGTATGTAATCTATGTTTAATGTACTGTATGTCTATATGTATGTATTGTATGTAATGTACATGGAGTATGTATGGAGTATGTATGTAGCATGTATGTATTGTGGTATAGCGACCCCTGTGGCAGCTAGGGGGCGCTGTGTGTGCTCCTTGAGATATGCATTGAGGCATATATAGTATATGGTGTGCAAGGACCTGTGGTGATGTCACGCTCACCTGACTAGCCATGTGACAGGTACCTGGGTGTGGTTACACCTATGTAAAGGAGGTGTGTGGAGCACATGGTGGAGTGTGAGTGTTAGTGGGTAAGTGTCCGTCAGGGTGGACACACTTCCGTGTGTCCTGGCAGGACACTGCAAAGTGGCCTGTGTGCTGGACGGTCCCAGGTGGGGACAGACGTCCTGGAAGCACACAGTGACCATTCCAGGCTGGAGAGCCTGCGTGCTGGACATAGCACGGACGGTTGGTGTTGGAGGCTCCGGCGAGTGGAGTCGTCCTGGAAGCACCTGGAGACCGTAGACCTGGGAGGTCTGTGTTGAGGACCTGGGACTGACCTGAAGTCAGTGTGAGTGAGAAACGTCTGATGGATACCTCTGTGGAGAAGAGGGATCCGGGAAACCTGTGCGGCACCAACAGGTAACGGGAAGGAACCGTGTGATACTGACCAGGGTCAGAGTGAGAGACATTGTGTATGGGCACCTCGGAGGCCAAGGGGTGTCCAGGAATCCGTAAAGGTTGCCAACGGGTAACGGTCTGAAAACCGTGTATAATGCTGACCGGGGTAAGAGACGAACTGTGGTAAAGATGAATATATGCAGACTGTGTTCAAACTGTTACCAAGTTCCTGTGGATGTGGTTTACATTGTGTGAAATAAACCGAAAAGACTGTGTTTTTGATAGAAAACCATGTCCGAGTGCTTTGATTCTGCTGCCAAGCGAGTGTCCCCCAAGACACGTAGTAGGCGCTATGTTACAGTAGGTAGCATGTATGTAGGTAGCATGTATGTATGTAGCATGTATGTATGTAGCATGTATGTAGGTGGCATGTATGTATGTAGCATGTATGTAGGTAGCATGTATGTAGGTAGCATGTATGTAGGTGGCATGTATGTAGCATGTATGTATGTAGCATGTATGTATGTAGCATGTATGTAGGTAGCATGTATGTAGGTAGCATGTATGTAGGTATGTATGGAGTATGTATGCAGTATTTTTTTTTTTTTTTTATTCAACACATTAGCCGGATGATGGGACTATTACTGTCCCATCATTGGCTAATGTGTCAATCACTGTCAGTGTAGCAGGCATCGTCCGATGGGACTTGTAGTCCCATCGGACGATGCTTGCACACATGCATAGAGACCCCCCCATGCCGCACAGAGAGGGAGAACGACACGGGGAGAATGCAGCTTACCGGAGATCACTGGGGCTGTGTGCAAGTGGGGAGGCGGAGACATAGCAGGAGAAGCACCCAGGGAGGGCAGCGTGTGAGAGCAGAGGATGTCTGCCCAGAACGTGCAGTGCCTGGAGTACAGACAGAGGAGCAGGGAGGTAAATCACCCGCACTCCCCACTCTCCGGCTCCAGTCAGCGCTTCTGCCCTGCAGCGATAGAGAGCAAGTGGAGCTGGGCAGATAGCACTGGGCTATAGTAAAATGGTGGCCAGTCACACCTACATCAGTGAGTTGTACAGCCCACAGAGGCGTGCCCAGCTCACTGCTAATGCTGCAGCAATGTTATAGATAGGGTCCGCGGTGGTCTATTATCTCCTATGTCCATGGGGTGCCGTAAAATGACACTGCTAGTGTCCTGCTACTGCTGTGAAACCAAGATGTCAGCCCCCAGTTCCTTCTTTCTACTGGTATAACACACAAAATCTGTTTTACATGCATTCAAATCTTGGTTATAACAGCATGTTATGCTACATTACATTGATTAATGAATGATCTACAAACGCGGTACCTTACCTTTAACCAGAGTCAGGATGGGTTTGTAACTAAAATGTCATGTCAGACTAACGTAATTTCCTTCTATGACGAAATCACTGACTGGGTGGATCAGAGAAATGCTGTAGATAAAGCATATCTTGACTTCAGCAAAGCATTTGACAAAGAAACTCACACAATCCTTATTGAAAAAATGACTCAGTATGTAATGCACAAGGCAACTGTTAGGTGGATTCATAACTGGCTTAGTGATCAGACCCAAAGAGTGGTCGCAAATGGCTGCACATCCAGTTGGAAGGATGTCTCAAGTGGGGTACCACAGGAGTCTGTCCTTGGCCCTGTATTGTTCAACATCTTTATCAATGATTTAGATGAAGGAATTGAGGGTAAACTGATTAAATTTGCTGATGACACAAAGCTAGGAGGGATAGCTAATACTAGAGAAGAGAGAGAGAGGTTTCAAAAAGATATAAATAAACTGGAGCAGTGGGAAGCAACTAACAGAATGGTTTTTAACAGTGAAAAATGCAAAGTCCTACATCTGAGCAATAAAAATGAGAAAAGCATATACAGAATGGGAGGAATAGGGCTAATCAACAGCATATGTGAAAAAGACTTGGGTATACTAATAGATCACAGACTAAACATGAGTTAACAGCGTGATGCATCAGCAAAAAGGCAAATGAAATTCTGCGATGTATTAGCAGAAGCATACAGTCTAGATCACGCAAAGTCATTATTGCCCTCTACTCCTCTTTGGTCAGACCTCATCTAGAATACTGTGTCTAGTTTTGGGCACCACATTTTAAAAAAGACATCAACAAACTGGAGTAAGCAGAGAAGAGCGACCAGAAGGGTGACCAGTCTGCAAACCATGTCCTATGAGGAACGGTTACAGGATTTGGCAATGTTTAGCTTGCAAAAAAGAAGACTGAGAGGAGACTTAATAGCTGTCTACAAATATCTCAAGGGCTGTCTTATCGTAGAAGGATCATCTGTATTCTCATTTGCACAAGGAAAGACTAAAAGCAATTAGATGAAACTGAATGGGAGGAGACAGATTAGATATTAAAATTTTCTTTGGGGGGCAGTTTGGGTAATCAATGAGTGGAACACGCTTCCACGAGAGGTGGTGAGTTCTCCTTCAATGGAAGTCTTCAAACAGAGGTTGGGCAGACGTCTGTTATGACCCCAATGGCGAGGGTCTCAGAGGAACGTGGAAGTCTGCAGAATACAAAAATCCAGCTCATAGGGCAGTGGTAGCTGGGTTGACCATATATCTACTCCTAACGCCAACACTAGAAGTAGCCGGGGATCATTCCTATGTTGATTCTAGATGACACGCTCCAGCCGGAGAATCTAGCTACCCCTAGTAGAGGAAAACAAAAGACCTTTCTTGCCTCCAGAGAAGGGGACCCCAAAGCTGGATAGAAGCCCCCCACAAATAATAACGGTGAGGTAAGAGGAAATGACAAACACAGAAATGAACCAGGTTTAGCACAGAGAGGCCCGCTAACTGATAGCAGAATAAAGAAAGGTAACTTATATGGTCAACAAAAACCCTATCAAAATCCACACTGGAAATTCAAGAACCCCCGAACCGTCTAACGGTCCGGGGGGAGAACACCAGCCCCCTAGAGCTTCCAGCAAAGGTCAGGATATATATTTGGAACAAGCTGGACAAAAATACAAAACCAAAACAAAATAGCAAAAAGCAAAAAGCGGACTTAGCTGATATAACTGGAACCAGGATCAGTAGACAAGAGCACAGCAGACTAGCTCTGATAACTACGTTGCCAGGCATTGAACTGAAGGTCCAGGGAGCTTAAATAGCAACACCCTTAACTAACGACCCAGGTGCGGATAAAAGGAATGACAGAAAAACCAGAGTCAAAAAACTAGTAACCACTAGAGGGAGCAAAAAGTAAATTCACAACAGTACCCCCCCCTTAGTGAGGGGTCACCGAACCCTCACCACGACCACCAGGGCGATCAGGATGAGCGGCATGAAAGGCACGAACTAAATCGGCCGCATGAACATCAGAGGCGACCACCCAGGAATTATCCTCCTGACCATAGCCCTTCCACTTGACCAGGTACTGAAGCCTCCGCCTGGAGAGACGAGAATCCAAGATCTTCTCCACCACGTACTCCAACTCGCCCTCAACCAACACCGGAGCAGGAGGCTCAGCAGAAGGAACTATAGGCACAATGTACCGCCGCAACAAGGACCTATGAAATACATTGTGAATAGCAAACGACACAGGAAGATCCAGACGAAAAGATACAGGATTAAGGATTTCCAATATCTTGTAAGGCCCAATAAAACGAGGTTTAAATTTGGGAGAGGAGACCTTCATAGGAACAAAGCGGGAAGAAAGCCATACCAAATCCCCAACGCGTAGTCGGGGACCCACACCGCGGCGGCGGTTGGCAAAGCGCTGAGCCCTCTCCTGTGACAACTTCAAGTTGTCCACCACATGATTCCAGATCCGCTGCAACCTATCCACCACAGAATCCACCCCAGGACAGTCAGAAGGCTCCACATGACCCGAAGAAAAGCGAGGATGGAAACCAGAGTTGCAGAAAAAAGGCGAAACCAAGGTGGCGGAACTAGCCCGATTATTAAGGGCAAACTCAGCCAACGGCAAGAATGTCACCCAATCGTCCTGATCAGCAGAGACAAAACACCTCAAATAAGCCTCCAAAGTCTGATTGGTTCGCTCCGTCTGTCCATTAGTCTGAGGATGGAAAGCAGACGAAAACGACAAATCAATGCCCATCCTACTACAAAAGGATCGCCAGAATCTGGAAACGAACTGGGATCCTCTGTCTGACACAATATTCTCAGGGATGCCGTGCAAACGAACCACGTTCTGGAAAAACACAGGAACCAGATCGGAAGAGGAAGGCAGCTTAGGCAAAGGAACCAAATGGACCATCTTTGAGAAGCGATCACATATCACCCAGATAACGGACATGCCCTGGGATAGCGGAAGATCAGAAATGAAATCCATGGAGATATGTGTCCAAGGTCTCTTCGGGACAGGCAAGGGCAAGAGCAAACCGCTGGCACGAGAACAGCAAGGCTTAGCTCGAGCACAAGTCCCACAGGACTGCACAAATGACCGCACATCCCTTGACAAGGAAGGCCACCAAAAGGACCTGGCCACCAGATCTCTGGTGCCAAAAATTCCCGGGTGACCTGCCAACACCGAGGAATGAACCTCGGAAATGACTCTGCTGGTCCACTTATCCGGGACAAACAGTCTGTCAGGTGGACAAGACTCAGGCCTATCAGCCTGAAATCTCTGCAACACACGTCGCAGATCCGGAGAAATAGCTGACAAGATAACTCCATCTTTAAGAATACCAACAGGATCAGCGACTCCAGGAGCATCAGGCACAAAGCTCCTAGAAAGAGCATCGGCCTTCACATTCTTTGAACCTGGTAAATACGAGACAACAAAATCAAAGCGGGAGAAAAACAATGACCAGCGGGCCTGTCTCGGATTAAGGCGTTTAGCAGACTCGAGATACATCAGATTTTTGTGATCAGTCAAGACCACCACACGATGCTTAGCACCCTCGAGCCAATGACGCCACTCCTCAAATGCCCATTTCATGGCCAACAACTCCCGATTGCCCACATCATAATTTCGCTCGGCAGGCGAAAACTTCCTAGAGAAAAAGGCACAAGGTTTCATAACAGAGCAACCAGGGCCTCTCTGCGACAAAACGGCCCCTGCTCCAATCTCTGAAGCATCCACCTCAACCTGAAAGGGAAGTGAGACATCGGGCTGGCACAAAACAGGCGCCGAAGTAAACCGGCGTTTCAACTCCTGGAAAGCCTCCACGGCAGCAGGAGCCCAGTTAGCTACATCGGAGCCCTTCTTGGTCATATCCGTCAAAGGTTTCACAATGCTAGAAAAATTAGCGATAAAACGACGGTAGAAGTTAGCGAAACCCAAGAACTTCTGTAGACTCTTAACTGACGAGGGCTGAGTCCAATCAAGAATAGCTCGGACCTTGACTGGGTCCATCTCCACAGCAGAAGGGGAAAAAATGAACCCCAAAAAGGGAACCTTCTGTACACCAAAGAGACACTTTGAGCCCTTGACAAACAAAGAATTTTCACGCAAAATTTTAAAGACCAACCTGACCTGCTCCACATGCGAATCCCAATTATCAGAAAAAACCAAAATATCATCCAGATAAACAATCAAAAATTTATCCAGATACTTCCGGAAAATGTCATGCATAAAGGACTGAAAAACTGAAGGCGCATTGGAGAGCCCAAAAGGCATCACCAAGTACTCAAAATGACCTTCGGGCGTATTGAATGCGGTTTTCCATTCATCACCTTGCTTAATGCGCACAAGGTTGTACGCACCACGAAGATCTATCTTGGTGAACCACTTGGCACCTTTAATCCGGGCAAACAAGTCAGACAACAGCGGTAAAGGATACTGAAATTTGACAGTGATCTTATTTAAAAGCCGATAATCAATACAAGGTCTCAAAGATCCGTCCTTTTTTGCCACAAAAAAGAATCCCGCACCAAGAGGGGAAGAAGACGGACGAATATGTCCTTTCTCTAGAGACTCCTTGATATATGAACGCATAGCGGTATGTTCAGGTACCGACAGATTAAACAGTCTTCCCTTAGGAAATTTACTGCCTGGGATCAAATCTATAGCACAGTCACAGTCCCTATGAGGAGGCAGTGCACTGGACTCAGACTCACTGAAGACATCCTGACAATCAGACAAATACTCCGGAACTTCCGAAGGCGTAGAAGAAGCAATAGACACAGGCAGGGAATCCCCATGAATACCACGACAGCCCCAACTTGAGACTGACATAGCCTTCCAGTCCAGGACTGGATTATGGGTCTGTAACCATGGCAGCCCTAAAACAACCAAATCATGCATTTTATGTAAAACCAGGAAACGTATCACCTCGCGGTGTTCAGGAGTCATGCACATGGTAACCTGTGTCCAATACTGCGGTTTATTTGCTGCCAATGGCGTAGCCTCAATACCCCTAAGAGGAATAGGATTTTCTAATGGTTCAAGAGTAAAACCACAGTGCTTAGCAAATGACAGATCCATAAGACTCAGGGCAGCACCTGAATCTACAAACGCCATGACAGGAAAAGACGACAGTGAGCAAATCAAAGTTACAGACAGAATAAATTTAGGTTGCAAATTACCAACGGTGACAGGACTAACAACCTTAGCTATACGTTTAGAGCATGCTGAGATAATATGTGTAGAATCACCACAGTAGTAGCACAAGCCATTCCGGCGTCTATGAATTTTCCGCTCATTTCTAGTCAGGATTCTATCACATTGCATTAAATCAGGTGTCTGTTCAGACAACACCATGAGGGAATTTGCGGTTTTGCGCTCCCGCAACCGCCGGTCAATTTGAATAGCCAGTGCCATAGTATCATTCAGACCTGTGGGAATGGGAAAACCCACCATAACATTCTTAATGGCTTCAGAAAGGCCATTTCTAAAATTAGCGGCCAGTGCACACTCGTTCCAATGTGTCAGCACGGACCATTTCCGAAATTTTTGGCAGTACACTTCAGCCTCGTCCTGCCCCTGAGACATAGCCAGCAAGGCCTTTTCTGCCTGAATCTCAAGATTGGGTTCCTCATAAAGTAAACCGAGCGCCAGAAAAAACGCATTAATATCAGCCAATGCCGGATCTCCTGGCGCCAGCGAAAAAGCCCAATCCTGAGGGTCGCCCCGTAAGAACGAAATAACAATTTTTACTTGCTGAGCAGAGTCTCCAGATGAACAGGGTCTCAGGGACAAAAACAATTTACAATTATTCACAAAATTCCTAAACTTAAACCTGTCTCCGGAAAACAGTTCAGGAATCGGTATTTTAGGTTCTGACCTAGGATTACTGATAACATAGTCTTGTATGCCCTGCACACGAGTAGCCAGCTGGTCCACACTTGTAATCAAGGTCTGGACATTCATGTCTGCAGCAAGCATAGCCACTCTGAGGTAAAGGGGAAGAAGAAAAAAAAAAAAAAAAAAAACTCAGAATCTTCTTTCTTATAATCCCTCTTCTGCAATGCATTAAACATTTAATACTGGCCTGGCAAACTGTTATGACCCCAATGGCGAGGGTCTCAGAGGAACGTGGAAGTCTGCAGAATACAAAAATCCAGCTCATAGGGCAGTGGTAGCTGGGTTGACCATATATCTACTCCTAACGCCAACACTAGAAGTAGCCGGGGATCATTCCTACGTTGATTCTAGATGACACGCTCCAGCCGGAGAATCTAGCTACCCCTAGTAGAGGAAAACAAAAGACCTTTCTTGCCTCAAGAGAAGGGGACCCCAAAGCTGGATAGAAGCCCCCCACAAATAATAACGGTGAGGTAAGAGGAAATGACAAACACAGAAATGAACCAGGTTTAGCACAGAGAGGCCCGCTAACTGATAGCAGAATAAAGAAAGGTAACTTATATGGTCAACAAAAACCCTATCAAAATCCACACTGGAAATTCAAGAACCCCCGAACCGTCTAACGGTCCGGGGGGAGAACACCAGCCCCCTAGAGCTTCCAGCAAAGGTCAGGATATATATTTGGAACAAGCTGGACAAAAATACAAAACCAAAACAAAATAGCAAAAAGCAAAAAGCGGACTTAGCTGATATAACTGGAACCAGGATCAGTAGACAAGAGCACAGCAGACTAGCTCTGATAACTACGTTGCCAGGCATTGAACTGAAGGTCCAGGGAGCTTAAATAGCAACACCCTTAACTAACGACCCAGGTGCGGATAAAAGGAATGACAGAAAAACCAGAGTCAAAAAACTAGTAACCACTAGAGGGAGCAAAAAGTAAATTCACAACAGACGTCTATCTGAGATGGTTTAGTGAATCCTGCTTTGAGCAGGGGGTTTGACCAGATGATCCAGGAGGTCCCTTCCATCTCTACCATTCTATGAATATGTTTAATACACCTGTAAAGAATGCCAGAGAATAGTTACCATATGAATGTGCCCCAGGGATGCACAGGGGGCATTTGACTCTCATACTGACACTGAGGCCAAATAGTTCATTATTATCTCTTCATAGCATTCACTACTGTCTAAAAACGCAAGCAAAATATGAAAGCAAAAAGACAAAAATGTAGCAAATCCGCAATCACTTTTACATCTGCGTTTTATAGTGTTTTTTACTGACTTCATTGATGTCAATAGATGAAAAAACACTGAAAGAATTGACTGTGCTGTTCCATGTAAGTTATGCTTTTCCGTTTCTATGTATTATTTTATGCTGTGTATGGTATCTGTTATATTTTACTCTGCTGCCACCTAATGGCATTTTTCCATATGGCAGCTAGTTATTCATTAATTTTATGGGCATGCCTTTCACATCCGGTTCAAGGGTCTCGTCTTCTTCTTCCTGCTGGCAGCCATTTCATTTTAGTCTGCTTGCTGTTGTGAGAGGACACGCTTGAACAGGGCTTAGGAAGGCATCAGTCTTTCGACCTCTTGCTGCTCACTCGCTGTCACAAATGCACTTGCTGTACTTGGCTCAACTCTGGAGAAGTTACTGTATAACCATCGTACGCTGGATGCCCAGATTTACAAATAAACAAGTCTGAATTGCACAATCCCTGGTGGGCATCATCTCTCGGGACGCTGAACAGCATTGGTCCTGTCTGCCCTGCATCGAGGAAACGGAAGTTACGAATCTCTCACAACACCTATTAGTGAGCCACACCTCCATTCGCCTCATGTGGTGACAGAACATTGACATACTGCAGATTTTAATCCGCACAAAATCTGCAAGTCACAAATAAGCAATGTGTGCATGAGATTAGAGAACTCTCATTGACTTTACTGGCAAAAGGAATCCCTTCAGGTTTTCTGACAAATCTATATTGCAAAAACGCGGCCAAATGTGGCATGTGCACACAGCCTAAGAGATACATCACTGTAATCATCGTCTCTGCTGCTACATTATGGTGCTCTCAGATTACATAGCAAAAACCTGCTGACAGATTCCCGTTTACCATTCAGTATGAAATAAATGCTAACTTTACTGTGAGATATGCAATAAACATACAATAAAATTACATTAATAGAAATATTTTTTTTCTTACTGTATTAGCTGTATTTTTATTGATACCATTTTAGAGGGTATAAAATATTTTGAACACTTTTTAGTCCATTTTGGGAGGTGAGATGAACAAAAATATGCAGCAATTCAGTCTGTATTTTTTTTATAGTGTTCCCCATATGGTAAAAATGACATATTGTTGTGAATTCTGCTCTTGGGCTCCCTCCGGTGGTTGTTAGTGGTAGGGCAGTGGTCTCGGGATTATAGGCCAGGGCAGGTGTTTCTGCTTATTGCTGCTCTATTAGGTATTTAGGTTTGTAGGATCCATCAATCCCTGCCAGTTGTCCATTGTATCTTGGAGGGATTGCATCTCTGTCTGGCTCCACTGCCCTGCTGTCATTTCAGCTAAGATAAGTGCCTTGTTTTGGTTCTCTGTAGCACGCATACAGTGTGCTTTTATGTGCAGTGCAATCTATTGTGTTTTTGTCCAGCTTGACTTGTTTGGATTTTTCTGTCATGCTGGTTTCTCTGGAGATGCAGATATACACCCTATGTCTTTAGTTAGATGTAGTATATAGTATTTTCTGCTGTGGAATTTTCTAGTGTTTTAATACTGACCGCTTAGAACTCTGTCCTATCCTTTCTATCTAGCTAGAAGGGCCTCTTTTGCTAAACTCTGTTTTTTCTGCCTGTGTACGTATTTCCTCTTAAACTCACAGTCAATATTTGTGGGGGGCTGTCTATCCTTTGGGGCTCTGCTGAGGCAAGATAGAATTCCCATTTCCATCTTTAGGGGTATTTAGTCCTCCGGCTGTGTCGAGGTGTCTAGGCCTGGTTAGGTACATCCCACGGCTACTTCTAGTTGCGGTGTCAGTATTAGGATTGCGGTCAGTACAGGTACCACCTACTCCAGAGATAGTCTCATGCGGCTCCAGGGTCACCGGATCATAACACATGTTAACTTTATTATGAAGGTCAGTGCGATTTTGCTAAACTACCAAATTTATATTATTTTCTTCTTTGCTACATTGGTACAATGAAAACAGACAAAGACATGCACACACATTTTTCTATTTTTTCAAACCGCATGTAAAGTTTTTTGTAGGACAACCTGTATATATTTTATACCTGTATACCAAAAAGTCTCAAATTAACATGAGATAGTAATGACAAACAAATACAGACCTACAAAAAAAATGTTTATCCCATATACAAATAATATACAAATTAGTCCATAAATATATAACAATATTTAATTTATTAGTAATAACACAACAGTTAAAATCGATTGAAGTTGAAATGGGGAAGGCTGATAAAGTAGTGTCATCATGATATAGAAATAAATTTCATAAATGACCACAAGATGGCAAAATCTGACCAGTAAAATATATTTAATCCATAAACATAAGGCCAAAAGTTAATGTAATACAATACAATTATTATTTCATGATTAGTCCAAGGTATATAAAAATGCAAAATAGAATAAATAATACTAATCACTCATGATGGAACGAAGCATTTATTGCAAAACATGAGTCGGGAGCAGTGTGTCCCTGGCTGTCTCCTCCACAGTATATAGTTGTATATCCTTGCCTTTTGTATTTCATTTAGGCATAGATGATTTTGCTATTTTATTTTTATAGTTGATAATTCCCACTGTGGCATTTATAGTTATTTCTATTATTGCTCTTTGCTCATTTTATTATCCAGCTGGATGTCACTATATGCTTCACTTACGATATATGATATATTTTGTGGAACTGTGGAGGATATACATGTAGATATCCAGGTGTTCCCACCTTTAGCCTCACTGTTTGCTGCATCATTTTTTACATTTCTTATTTATATTTCAACAAAGATTACTTGTTGTTGTCTACTTGGTCTTTGGTCAATTTTATCGGTGCTATGTATAATAACTCATGATGGTAAAAAGTATCTTGTGTATTTTGTTGGAACCATTTCATGGTCCCAACAATTATTCCCTATACGTTTCTGATATCACTGTATACCTGTTGCTCTCCAATCTGTCCTTCGTCCTTCTTTCTGAGATTTCTGATGTTCTCTTCCTCTCCAATATGGCCATTGTAGGTACACGGGGAGCTCTGCGGAAAGTCTGATCCACACCTTTCCATTGATATGACATGGACTAGCAATGATGATGATATGTGTCCATCTCGCAGTAGGTAAGAAGCAGGGGATTCCACAGCGCTCTCCCTTTGTCTCTACAGTGTCTATTTCTCTAAATAAAGGACATTAAGTATTATGACTATGAAATGAAAATGTATAATTTTAAATTGCCTGTTCTCACAGTTTTCCACAGTAAATTCTATTCAAAGAAATGTAATGTCTTGACTGTGGGATCTCTATACCAGAGAGCTGCTAATCAGTGCTGGGGGCATGGTTGGACTAGGAGGCAAGAGGACAGTTGTCCTATGATAATGATCTCCTGTTGATAAAATGCTGATTGTATTGAAACAGCAAAATATAAAGTGACAACGTGCTCCATGACCTTCTGTGTACATGTGCAGAACCATCCCAGGCCTTATCAGAGCGGAAGTTTTAACTTAATGTAAGAGACCTGGGGATTTTAAACCTCAGGCCGGGGTCACGCTACCGTAGAATACGGGAGAGTGCTATGCGAGAAAACATCACATAGCACTCGGACCAGTGTTAATCTATGGGGCAGCTCACATCAGCGTTTAATTTCTCAGGCGTATTTGACGTGCGTGTAAAATCGCAGCATGCTGTGATTGGCGCCGAGACTTGGCCGAGACTCGCCTATGGATGCGAGAAAAAAAAAAATCGCACAGCATTCGGACCATGCAAGTGCTGTCTGATTTTTATGTAATAACGTGCAGGTACTGAGTATGTCACCACGGAACAGGCAGACCAACAGTCGAGGGGTTTAATAACAGGAATTAGGTTCTCCTCGCAGGGAGGAAGCAATGGAAAATAACTAGCAATAAAACAATGCAAGAATATGGGAGTTAAACAATAAAACAGAATTAAGCAGGATTTCTTGAGAAAAGAACACTTATCAGTCTCATGAGGACTTGCTTGGAGGGTCGTCTTCTCCAACGTAGGCGCCGAGAATCAGTGGCACTTGTCGTCCCTCTGTGGTCCGTGAGCAGAGTAGTCTCTGAGAGCCTGCTGCCTGGGGTTTCGGGAGTTAATGTGGTATGCACAGGCTCTGAGTCTTTAACCTTTATAGCACAGCCAGAAAATCAGGGCTCCGCACGGTTGTCTCTGTACCAGGAAAACAGGGGCTCTGCACTGTTAAGTCTCTGTACCAGGAGTCAGGGGCCAGGGTGTAGTAGTCTCTCAACGGGTCTCAAAGCGCCCCCCTAAAGTCACAGCAGAGTCCGCTTTAAGTACTCACTGGATGCAGTCTTTCTGGGCAGTCTCTACAAGATGCAGTCTTTCTGGGCAGTCTCTTTCTCTCTCTCTTCTGGAGCGCAGCTGCACCCGGCTCTGCACGCTGCTCTGCAAGCTGCTCTCTCTCCTGCCTGCGTCTCTTTCCCGCTCTCTGGCTGCTTCCCTCCTGTCCCAGTCTACAAGTCTCTCCCCTAGGGAACCTGCGGCACAGCTCAAAGGTTCCGGGCACAGAGCCAAGAAGGTAACCGCCCCCACACTCTTCTGGTGCTTTTAACTCCTTACATTTACACACTGATGTCCTTTGAAAATAGGCAATTCATGTGCAGCGTAGAGTAAAATCACAGAGAGACAGGTTAGAATAGAATAGATAGAATAGATTATATACACATAGAATACATACAGTGGCTTGTGAAAGTATTCGGCTCCCTGGAACTTTTCAACCTTTTCCCACATATCATGCTTCAAACATAAAAAGTTACCAAAGGTAAATTTTTGGTGAAGCAACAACAAGTGGAACACAATTGTGAAGTTGAACAAAATTTATTGGTTATTTTAAATTATTGTGAAAATTCAAAAACTGAAAAGTGGGGCATGCAATATTATTCGGCCGCTTTACTTTCAGTGCAGCAAACTCACTCCAGAAGTTCATTGTGGATCTCTGAATGATCCAGTGTTGTCCTAAATGCCTAATGATGATAAATATAATCCACCTGTGCGTAATCAAGTCTCCGTATAAATGCACCTAATCTGTGATAGTCTCAGGGTTCTGTTTGAAGCACAGAAATCATGAAGACCAAGGAACACAACAGGCAGGTCCGTGATACTGTCATGGAGAAGTTTAAAGCCGGATTTGGATACAAAATTATTTCCAAAACTTTAAACATCCCAAGGAAATGGAAGGAGTATCCTACCACTGCAAATCTACCAAGACCCCAGAAAACCTGTTGGGAGTCTGCAAAGACTTGAGACTGGGACGGAGATTTGTCTTCCAACAAGACAATGATCCCAAACATAAAGCAAAATCTACAATGGAATGGTTCACAAATAAACCTATCCAGGTGTTAGAATGGCCAAGTCAAAGTCCAGACCTCAATCCAATCGAAAATCTGTGGAAAGAGCTGAAAACTGCTGTTCACAAACGATCTCCATCAAACCTCACTGAGCTCGACCTGTCTGCCAATGAAGAATGGGCAAGAATTTCAGTCTGTACAAAACTGATAGAGACCTACCCGAAGCGACTTGCAGCTGTAATTGCAGCAAAAGGTGGCGCAACAAAGTATTAAGTTAAAGGGGCCGAATAATATTGCACGCCCCACTTTTCAGTTTTTGAATTTCCACAAAAATTTAAAATAACCAATAAATATCGTTCAACTTTACAATTTTTTTCCACTTGTTGTTGATTCTTCACCAAAAATTTACATTTGGTATCTTTATGTTTGAAGCATGATATATGGGAAAAGGTTGAAAAATTCCAGGGGGACGAATACTTTCGCAAGGCACTGTAGATATATAGATGTCAGTGACACACACACGCACACACACATATATGTGTGTTATATTACATAAATAGAGGAAAAGCTGGCAATTTATCTGCCATATACTGTAAAATCACAGCAGGAGCCAACAGGATATAATAGATTGATTACATACAGTAAATACAAATATAATAGGTAGATATATAGATGTCTGTGACAAATACATTTAGTACAGTGTGTGTGCAGCTTACTGTACATGTATTTAATTATTTTTTGGAAAAAAATGGTGTGGGCTCCTGCGTAATTTTCATAACTAGCAGAGGGAAAGCTGATGGCTGGGGGCAGATGTTTATAGCTTGGGAAGGGAGTAATACCCATGGAGCTTCCCAGGCTATTATTATCAGCTCACAGCTGTATAACTAGCCTTTACTGGCTATTAAAATGGGGGACCCCCCAAAAACTGAAATGGGGTCCTCCTATAATTAATAACCAGCAAATGCTATGCAGACCGCTGCGGGCTGATTTTAATAGCCTATTAAGGGGCCATGGATACTGGCCCCCCAGGCTAAAAACAACAGCTCTCAGCTGCCCTAGAAAAGGCACATCTTTAAGATGCGTCAATTCTGGCACTTAGCCTCACTCTTCCCACTTGCCCTGTAGCAGTGGCAAGTGGGGTATAGTTGGGGGGTTAATGTCACATTTGTATTGTCAGGTGACATCAAGCCCTGAGGTTAGTAATGGAGAGGCATCAATAAGACGCCCCCATTACTAACCCCACAGTCAAATTGTATAAAAATACAGACACCCAGAATAAAGTCCTTTATTTGAGAGAATGACATGGACTCCTTTAATAAATCTTAATTAAACCATACTTACGACTTCACCCATTCCCCTGATGAACTCATCATTTGCAAAAGAGTTAAAAAATATATATATATATTCACCTTTCCGCAGAGGTGCTGCTAATCCATTTGTCCCACGACGGGTCGAGCTCTGCTACATTTAGATGGCAGGCTGCATGGTTGCATGATGCGACCATACAGCCTGTCATCCAGCACACAATGACCATCATGTGCATCCCTGTGAACGCTTATTCCGTGTCTGAGGAAAGAAAGTTCTCATGCTCGCATTGCCATCAGACAGGTCCCGCGAGTTCACAGCCAGGGAACTCACTTCACCTTTCTGACGTCATTTTACACATTTTAAGTATATACAGCTATAGAGTATAAGAGCAAGAAGTTAAGTTTTTTACATCTTGCATGGATTATTACATATTATTAAAAACACAACAGTTTTAAAATTAGTTTCAAATGAAAATGATGTTTTGGTGTCAGAAAAGTTTCTCCTTCTGCTAATTGTTATGTTAATATTGATTGCATTTAATTTAATGCAGCCATAATTTATGGTGGTTAAATATGTGCCATGCCAGCCATTAGTACACTTTATGTGATCCTTTTATTTTCAAACTATATAGAGTAAAGAGAGTTACCTCAAGATGATCCCCTCTTTCTAAATTATGGCATATGGATGTTATGCGGAGGGTTAAAATAAGCTGGCACAATTTCGTTTTATAAATGTGTACTGTGATACCTTTGTTGTACATTGATATGTCCACAAACTGTATGTCTTCAAAATGAGTATTTCGAATGAGACATACAGTGCACAGTTTCCTGTACTAAGTTTCCACCACCACCCACATATAGCATTTTCCCCCAGAATATCCCCTACAGTGAAATGTATAACACTTTATAACATGATAATGAAAGGTGCTGCATGACACGCATGGTTCATGACATTTGACCAAAGAAAACCATATTTATTAAATTGGTTACTGTAAATATATAGGCTAGTAATGACATCATCTGAACAATGACATACACTGATGACAGCTGGTGCCACAGTGATTAAAGCACCTATACAGCGTCGGACAGGAGCACCTTGGGCCCACCAGAGAAAATCATTCTGGGGGCCCACTATGTAGTTACATAGAAATAAATACAAGACCACCAATTGTGTGGTAAAGCGCGCTAATATCAGGGTATAATATAAGATAGTACATGCAGGGGCTGGCTGGCAAATTTTGGCCTGGGGGGCAAGTACACAGCAGTGGCCCATTAGCAGCGGCCCATCCTTATTGTGTTTACCTCTGGCTGATTTTAAAAGGGAGTAGAGGTTACAAGGGTTTAAAAAGATAAAGTCGGAGTAATGATGGGATAGTTGTGGTCAAATGCTGACTAGCTTCTCGTCCACTTCTCTCAGTGAGCTACTCAGAGAGTTGTCTCAGACTCTAGTCTGCTCATGAGCATCGCAAGTATGCAAACTCATACTGGCGATCACTACGCTGGCAATTCCAGGGAATCGTGAGCGTGTGTACAGTGCTCTATCATGATTCGGTAACGTGCCATCACAGAGTCACTGCAGAAAATCATCTAGAGCCCAGGAAACAGTGTTGGAAAAAAGAAGTGTGTGGCTTGGAAATTGCATTTTGTCCTCATAGAATTGATTCATATATACTCACCTCCATTGTAAAACAAACAAAACAGTCCACCTTAAGAAGCAGTCATTAACTTTTTTCTTTAAATCTGTGTAAGGCTATGTGCACAAGTTCAGGATTTTTCACGTTTTTTTCACTATAAAAACGCGATAAAGACTCTTTAAAACGCATACATATGCATCCCATCATTTATAATGCATTCCGCAATTTTTGTGCATTTGTTGCGGGTTTTTTTTCCGTGAAAAAAAAACACATCGCAGTAAAAAACATAGCATGTTCATGAATTTTGCGGATTTTTCACGTTTTTACCGCTATATAATGCATTGGGAAAGCTCCGGAAAAAAACGCCAGCGGATTTCCTGCAGAAAAAGTCCAGTTTTGTTCAGGAAAATTCTGCAGAAAATCCTGACATGTGCACATAGCCTAAATGTTTGTTTAGTGCAGGGTCAGTGTGTTAATGGACTCACAGATCGCAGTCTTCTCCAGTATACAGCGCTGCTCCTCTTCTAAGTCACCTGAGGGCTATTCAGACTCTATGGGTCACACTGTGCTCTGTGACCCATAAGTGGCTTTTACAATATAAGTCTACGGAGCATGAGAACAAGGCTCAAAATGAGGATCCATAGACTTACATTGTAAAGAGACTGACAGGTCATATACAGGTGCTTCTCACAAAATTAGAATATCATCAAAAAGTTAATTTATTTAATTTCTTCAATACAAAAAGTGAAACTCTATATTATATAGAGTCATCGCACACAGAATGATCTATTTCACGTGTTTATTTCTGTAAATGTTGATGATTACGGCATAGTGTGAGCCGGAGTCTGAAGTGTGAAGACGTCACTCAGAGGAGAAGCCGAGCGGTGCTGGATACCGGAGAAGATGCCGCTAGGTGAGTATATTAACAAACTGATACTACTCTAACCTCTACACAGAATTAGGGGCGAAAAATTAATAGCAGGATTCTTTTAGGGTGCGTGTCCACGGTTCTGATTGTCGGCGCTTTGGACAGAGCGGAAAACCCACTCCACCCAAAGCGCCGCCCCCTTCTGTACGAGTGGTGATTCCAGATGTTTTCATTGCACACATCCGGAATCTCCGCACCCCATACATAGGACCCTGTTATTTACCTGGCAGCGACGGAGCATCACCACAAGGTAAACAGACATGCTGCATTCTAAAAAGACGCGCCACATGTCCATAAACGCAGGGCCGCCGGGTGTGTGTTCGCACGCATAGTGGAGATGGGATTTCATAAAATCCCCTCCACTATGCTGTAACATCTGGACGCTGTGGGTTGAACGCTGCGGTTGTACGCAGCTTTCAATCCGCAGCTAATCCAGATGTAATCTGGCCCGTGGACACATACCCTAAAGCAGATTATAATTGACATACAAGTATAACCTTTCTGTGTAGTAGACCTGGTTACATTTATAAATATGGATACAAGATAATATGTGACTGGTATATGATATATCAGTGACATATCATCTGTATATACTTCAAATATAATCTCTCACAGGGGCCACGTGACAGACCATGACTGTCGTGGAGGCCAAAGCAATGAGCTGAAATTAATTCTAAGGGCAGTGCAGAGTTCTGCGCATGTGCGGGCAAAGGCCAAAGAGCGCTGACGCATGAGCATTATACAGTAGTACTGTGCTGTGCCCTCAGCAGGGCAGACAGAAGCGCGCCTGCACAGGAGCACGATGGGGAACACTGTGTGGATGACATAGAATGCGTCACCCAAACGAAGCAGGGAAGGAGAACATCATCGCAAGATGAGAGGAGGCACAAGACCAGCGGCGTCCATTGGACCAGACTGCCCAGTAGGTGAGTATAATAAAACCTATTTTTTTACGTCACAGGGCGTCATATACACAGCATTAGAACACTGTCACATGGGGCTGAAAGGTGGTGGTCATAGGTTATATGGCAATAACCTGGTGACAGCTTCCCTTTAAGTATACTGACATCTCCCCTATATACAGTAGGAGTCCACACACAGCCCGCCATATGAGGTATGAGCCTCCACATAACTTCTTTATCTACAGTATGAGCTGTCACATAGCCCCTTATATAGAGTGTGAGCACAACATGTTTCCCCTATATACAGTATGAGCCCTCACATAGATCCTTATATTCAGTGTGAGTCCTCACATAGCCCTCTATATACAGTATGAGCCGCCTCATAGACACTTAAAAAAAATGTGAGCCCCCACATGTCCCCCTGTATTTCGTATGAGCCCTCACATGGCCTCTCTATATACAGTATGAGCCCCAAATAGCCCCCTATATTCAGTATAAGCCCCTATATACAGTATGAGCCCTCACATAGCCCCCTATATATAGGCACACATCCTACATATTAATGTATTTTAGCCAAGGTTTTGGGCAATAGATACTATTTATACTCATGCTGCTATTATATCTATGCTGCTAAAATTCTAAATGATATGAGTTAATTTGCCTCAGTTTTCTTTCAGTACCATTTCCTGTTTTAAATCATTTTAATATTGAAATAAAAATTAATATTTTTAATACAAGTTTTTGTCACTTCTATTTTATACCAGCAACCAATTAGTGCTTTAGGTATAAAGGTTGTATAGACATGAGATGATGTCTGGATGTCTGTAACACAGTATATTACAGTGATGGCGAAGCTTTTAGAGACCGAGTGCCCAAACTGCAATCTAAAACCCACTTATTTATCACAACGTGCCAACATGGCAATTTAACCGCAATACTGAGGTTTTAGATTAGAAAGACAACTCCTACATTAGCGCCCTATAGTGTCTATACTATAGAATAACAAAGAATGATGACCCTATCACAGTGTGATTTTCCAAAGGTAAACCCCACACAGCTCTCCATACAGTATAATGTGCACAAAATGTCTTCCATGCAGTGTAATGGGCCTCACACAGTGTTCCATAAAGTGCAATTGGCTCCACATAGCGCTCTATACAGTATAACGGGGCCCTGTATTGCCTTCCATACAGAATTATGGCCCCACATAGTGCTTGATACAGTATTATGGTCCCACCTGATGCTCCATTCTGTATAATGGCCCCACATAGTGCTCCATACTGTATAATGGCCACACATGATGCTCCATACTGTATTCCATACTGTATAATGGCCACACATAGTGCTCCATACTGTATAATGGAACCAGATGATGATCCATACTGTATAATGGCTCCACGTTATGCTCCATACTGTATAATGGCCACACATAGTGCTCCATACTGTATAATGGCCACATATGATGTTGCATACAGTATAATGGCCCCACATGATGATGCATACAGTATAATGGCCCCACATGATGCTGCATACAGTATAATGGCTCCACGTGATGTTGCATATAGTATAATGGCCTCACATTAAAAAAAAATTCACTTACCTCTGCCCGTTCCAACGCTGATCTGGTCTCTTCATCTATCAGTCCTACCTGTGGGCACAAGCGCCATCTTGGCAATAGTGCCACCACCACTCTTCTCAGCCCGCACGCCATCCTCATCCTCAGCCCTTGCGCAGACTGATGGAACGGCGTGCGGCCTGATGGGGGAGTTAGGAGCAGAGGAGAGTGGCCGCGGCACCGACGCTAGTGAGGAGAGTGGTGGCAGCGATAGTGCTGAGATGGCGCACGTGCCCACCAGGAGGGCTCTGTGTGCCCCCTCTGGCATGTGTACCATAGGTTCACCAGTCACCACCACTGGTATATTACATACCAGCCATACACTAATCTGTGTAGTAATGTCCTATACTATGAGCACATGCCTGCAGTGTTATATGCACTGATCACACCTGGAACTGGCTGTATTGCAGACCTCACATTATAATGTATGGAATTATGAGACATATAATGTTCTGGAGCCAGGCTCAGGAGCAGTCAGTGCAGGATGACTCTGTATACTGGGGTCTGACCCTGACTGGGAGTTATTGCTGCAGTTTGAACTTTCCTGCAGATTGGGTGATGCTGACTCCCACTGACAGATCGACCTGAGCTGCATGAAAGTTCACACTGGTGCAATAAATCCTCACACCGTGCTTCAGAGCCTCTGACGCAGGATCCGGCCCTGTCCCTGACCTCTTGCCCCGGCCCCGCAGCTGACCTCTTCTCTGAAACTGCTCTGTCTCATACCGCAGGATGGCAGGAAGCATCCTGGCCAGCGCGCTGCTGAGGTGAGATCAGAAGACACGCCCACAGTGTGCAGAAGAGTGGGCGTGTCTACAACACAGGGATTGGCCGCCCGGCATTTGTACACGTTAGTACCGAGCCACTAGCCTTCTTCTAGGCAGCAAAGGGCCGGGCGTCCTGCAACTGCTAACACCTAAACAAAAACGCCCTCTTGACCAACAGAGGGCATACCTCTAGGTCAGAGCACAGAAAACCTATAAAAGATCGCACTGGGTGGTAAAACAGTGACCAATGTCATAGAAAAAAATGATACATTAATGAATGATTAAGTAATCAGTCAAAATTCCACACCAGAGCATTAGAGGTATCAAAAAAGTTCAAATTTATTAACATATTAAATATACATATACAAGATATATTAAGGGACAAACGGCAATGAGTAAGAAATGACAACCGAAGAAATCAGTATCACAAGATGTAAAAAAGGGTACTGATAAGAAACACATAAAAATCCAAAAACCTCCCTGTTGCAGTCTCAAGCCAGCATATGCTACAAGATCATAATGGTAAGTATCACGGAGTAGATTAGAGTGCATCTTAACATATAGATATGACAAACTCATGAAAAGATTTAACCCGATGGTTACAGAACTTCCAAAAAGAAAGTTCTAATGTATGTGAAGATCAGGAGCATAGTAAAACTACATAGGCAGCCCAAATGTCTATTCAATATATATAGATTAAAGTGCCTGGTGTTGCTATGTAATTACCTTGGGACATGCTGAAAGTAGATGATAACATGCCGCAATGCTGCAGACAGGGGGGAAAAAGAGCCTTGACGCGCGTTTCGCCGTCGATGGCTTCGTCAGGAGGCGTGCTTTGTGCAGGAGAACAAATGGGGTATAATTAGGGGCCTGGGGGGGCTCATGGGCCAACCGGCTGGCTGCGTCACCGTGGTGATGGGCAGAGATGACGTTAGTCCTCCCGCCCATGTAACCTGGGACGCGGCCGCACCTGCTGGCCGCGAGCGTTCGTATCATGCGGGGGTGTGCGCCGGTTGGCCCATGAGCCCCCCCAGGCCGATTTCTTCAGTTGTCAGTTCTTACTCATTGCCGTTTGTCCCTTAATATATCTTGTATATGTATATTTAATATGTTAATAAATTTGAACTTCTTTGATACCTCTAATGCTCTGGTGTGGAATTTTGACTGATTACTTAATCATTCATTAATGTATCATTTTTTTCTATGACATTGGTCACTGTTTTACCACCCAGCACGATCTTTTATAGGTTTTCTGCCCTGCAACTGCTGCCTGGGGGACCGGCCCGCAACTGCTGCTGGGGGGACCAGCCTGGGGAGGCACTTGCCCCTCTGCCACCTGGCCCAGTCCACCCCTGAGTACATGTCTTAATTATGTAGCAGGGGCTGGGGTAGAATCATAGAGGGGTAGCCCCCTCATAGAATATAATGTCACCCCCTCATAGAATATATTGTAGCCCCCCTCATAAAATAATGTAGCCCCCTCATAAAATATTATGCAGCACGCCACAAAATATAATGCAACCCCTTCAGATATAACGCAGTCCCCACTATAGAATATAATATAGCGCCCTCATAGGTTATAATGCAGACCCCCTCCTACAGTGTAATGCAGCCCACCACAGAATATAATGCAGCTCCCCATAGAGTATACTGTAGCCCCCTCATGGCGCATAATGCTGCCCCCTCATATAGTATGATGTAGACCCCAGAATATAACGTAGTCTGCTGAGAGAATAATGCAGCCCCACCACAGAATATAATGCAGCCCCCATAGAGTATACTGTAGACCCAAGAATATAATATAGTCCCCTGAGAGAATGCAGCCCCACCACAGAATATAATGCAGCCCCCTTTAGAGTATACTGTAGCCCCCTCATATAGTATGATGTAGCCCCCAGAATATAATGTTCCCTGAGAATAATGCAGTCCCCCCAAAGAATATAATGTAGCCCCCTCATAAAGTATAATGCAGCCCCTCTCCACCCCCTTCATTGTCCTCATCACCACCTCCATCATTGCCTTCTCTCCCACCACCCCTATCATTCTCCCCCACCACCCCATCACTGCCCATTCCACCACCTCCATCATTGCTTCCTCCCCCACCATCATCATTGTCCATTTCATCACCTCCATCATTGCCTCCCCCACCACCATCATTGCCCATCACCTCAATCATTGCCTCCCCCCACTGCCATCATTGCCCATCACCTCCATCATTGCCTCCCCCACCATCATTGCCTAATCACCTACATCATTGCCTCCCCCACCATCATGGCCCATCACCTCCATCATTGCCTCCCCCACCATCATTGCCCATCACCTCCATCATTGCCTCCCCCACCATCATTGCCCATCATCTCCATCATTGCCTCCCCCCACTGCCATCATTGCCTATTACCTCCATCATTGCCTCCCCCACCATCGTTGCCCATCACCTCCATCATTGCCTCCCCCACCATCATTGCCCATCATCTCCATCATTGCCTCCCCCCACTGCCATCATTGCCTATTACCTCCATCATTGCCTCCCCCACCATCATTGCCTAATCACCTCCATCATTGCCTCCCCCACCATCGTTGCTCATCACCTCCATCATTGCCTCCCCCACCATCATTGCCCATCACTTCCATCATTGCCTCCCCCACCATCATTGCCCATCATCTCCATCATTGCCTCCCCCCACTGCCATCATTGCCTATTACCTCCATCATTGCCTCCCCCACCATCGTTGCTCATCACCTCCATCATTGCCTCCCCCACCATCATTGCCCATCACCTCCATCATTGTCTCCCCCCACTCAATATCATTGTCCTTCCCCACCACCCCTCTCTCAGATACACACAAAGCACCGCATCACTCTCTTATACACACAAAGCACCGCACCACATACACACACGCAGGTACACAGACACACAGCACAGCTCACCTCAGCAGCAGCACATCCCGGCAGCTTCTTCCTCGCCTGCAGCTTTCTGTCTGAGGCAGCGCACTGGATGATGACATCATCCAGCTGGGCTGTCTCAGACAGGAAGCAGGACGCCGGGATGGGCTGCACTGTGTGTCTGTGTGCCTGCTTGTGTGTGTATGTGGTGCGGTGCTTTGTGTGTGCGTGTGTGTGGTGCGGTGGTGGGGCTTTACATTTGGGCAGTGTTAGCTGCAGCCTGCGGCTAACGCTGCCCGCTATTAAAGAGAAATGGTATTCACGCCTCTCCACACCCATAGGGGGATGGGGAAGCGTAAATATTCATTTTGCTTTAGCAGCGGGGACTGGATCCTGTCTCCAGCTGCTGGCACAGGGTGGGCCCCCTTGACTCTGGGGCCCCATAGCCACTGGCTGGGGCCCCTGCAGCAGTGGGGCCTTTGAGACAGTGAGGGCCCTAGGCAGCTGCTGGCCATTATGCCCGCAGGTGTCAGTGCCTGGGCCCACCTGAGAATCCTCCGGTTCTCCGGTGGGCCAGTCCGAGCCTGCAACTCTACTATTCTTGCAGGTGCCACTGAAAGCAATGAGGGTGCTGTCTTCTTGGACTTGTGGGCATGTGGCAGTTCTGTCAGTCTCGGTCATGCTGATCTGCTAATCAACAGGAGGGTTTAGCAGTCAATGAATGCTCTAGTAGCTTTGTTTAAAGGATCTCTAACAGCCCTTTATTTCAGTTGTTCAGTTGTTCTATATTTGATACACAATTATACAGTACATTTAAGGCTACTTTCACACTAGCGTTAACTGCATTACGTCTCAAATCGTCTTTTTTCAGAAAAAACGCATCCAGCAAAAGTTTTTGCAGGATGCGTTTTTTCCCCATAGACTTGTATTGGCGACGTATTGCGACGGATTGGCATACGTCGTGTCCGTCGTACGACGTATGCGTCGAAATTTGGCGACATGTCGTCGGCAAAAAACGTTGATTGTAACGTTTTTTGTCTCCGCCTAAAAAACGTGTCGCAACGCATCCTGCGGCATGCGTCGTTGGCTACAATGGAAGCCTATGAGCGACGGATGCGTCGGGACACGTCGTACGACGCAATGCAGCGCTGCAATACGTTTTTTTTACACTGAGCATGCTCAGAAGAAGGATTTTGTTGCCAATTGGCCAGACACCCCCAAATCTATATAAACCTGGCCTGGGCCTTCAACCCCACATATGCCAGCAAGAAGACAGAGAGGAGAAGACTGCCAGCAAGACCCCAGCCAGCCACAAGACCCCAGCCTGCCACAGGAGCCAGCCACAGGAGCCAGCCACAAGACCCCAGCCACAGGAGCCAGCCACAGGAGCCAGCCCCAAGACTACAGCCACCATAGAGCCAGTGTGAGTATTGCAATTTTTGTGTGCATCTGTGTGCCTGTGCATTTGTGTGTGTATGAGGTACTGACTACAGCAAGAGCTTAAAACCTGAAGAGAACCAGAGGCCTGCCATCGTCCTGCAACAGCCAGTGCCATGCTAGAGTCCAGATGCACCCTGATGCCAGCCACTGTGAAGACATGCAGCTCCAGCCAAAGGATTGTCAGCCTTTTTTACGTGTGTGTGTGTGTAATGTGTGTGTGTGTATGCGTCTTCTGATTGGGTCCACCTTTCTGCCTTTGTTGTACATATGTGTATTTTCATAAAGCTTATGTGCTTGTGTGTGTGTGTGTGTGTGTGTGTGTGTGTATTTTTGTACGGCTGTGTGCTTTTGTAAGTATGTCTTAATGTGCCTGCACCTTATTATGCCTTCGCCAATCTTATGCCTGTTCATGTGGGAGGGTATGTGTCCACGTTCAGGATTGCATCAGGATATGGTCAGGATTTTTCATCAGTGTTTGTGTGGGTGATAAATACAGAAGTGGTGCATATGTTTCTGTTATACTTTTCCTCTAATTGTTCCACTCCTGGTTTTGGCTTACAAATACTGATGGAAAATCCTGACCAAATTCTGATGCAATCCTGAACGTGGACACATACCCTAAGGGTATGTTTCCACGTTCAGGAAACGCTGCTTGTTTGACGCTGCGCAGCGCTGCAGCGTCAAACAAGCAGCGTCCAGATGTTCCAGCATAGTGGAGGGGATTTTATGAAATCCCGTCTCCACTATGCGTGGAAACCCGCACGCGGCGGCCCTGCGACTATGGACATGCTACGCGTCTTTTCAGATCGCAGCATGCCCGTACACCTTGCGGGGACGCAGCGTCCCCGCAAGGCATATCACAGGGCCCTATGGGAGCGAGCGATCATCCGGGATGTGAAGAGTTAACACATCCGGCATGATCGCGTCCCAGGAAGGGGGCGGGGCTTAGCGCAGAGCGGCTTCGCCGCTGCGGCGATACCGCCGCCCCTCCGGACCGTGGAGCCATACCCTAACACTCCTGGTTTTGGATTACAAGTACTGATGGAAAATCCTGACCAAATTCTGATGCAATCCTGAACGTGGACACATACCCTAAGGGTATGTTTCCACGTTCAGGAAACGCTGCTTGTTTGACGCTGCGCAGCGCTGCAGCGTCAAACAAGCAGCGTCCAGATGTTCCAGCATAGTGGAGGGGATTTTATGAAATCCCGTCTCCACTATGCGTGGAAACCCGCACGCGGCGGCCCTGCGACTATGGACATGCTACGCGTCTTTTCAGATCGCAGCATGCCCGTACACCTTGCGGGGACGCAGCGTCCCCGCAAGGCATATCACAGGGCCCTATGGGAGCGAGCGATCAGCCGGGATGTGAAGAGTTAACACATCCGGCATGATCGCGTCCCAGGAAGGGGGCGGGGCTTAGCGCAGAGCGGCTTCGCCGCTGCGGCGATACCGCCGCCCCTCCGGACCGTGGAGCCATACCCTAACACTCCTGGTTTTGGATTACAAGTACTGATGGAAAATCCTGACCAAATCCTGATGCAATCCTGAACGTGGACACATACCAGACATGTTTGTGCGCATCATGTTGATTGCATGTGCATTTGTCCATGCCTAATTGGTCAATTGCCTTTTTTTTATGGATTTATTAAGTATAGTGGTCTGTGCAGCCTGTGGTTTAAATGTGTGTATTTTTTTTTTCTTATTTTATTTATTTTTATTTTTTTAAATCTGATGTATTTTTGCAAAGTCTAGTCTGCAGCTTGTGGTTTGAATGTGTGTGTGTGTTTTTTTTTTTTCTATTTCAAAGTGTTGATTTTCTGTTGAAACCATTTGCAGTTGATGTACCGTACTTGTATTTAAAATAAAGAGCATTTCAGCTCCCAATTGTGATGTGAAGAAAAAAAAAAAAAAGGATAATAAAATGTTTGTTAATAAAAATGTCCGTAGTATTATTTCATAAAGGTAAATTTAAAACTGGTTTATGTACCAAAGGTTACACATGCAATAAAGAGTTGGTTGACTTCTCATTTTTTAATAAAGGTTATACTTTAAAGGTTTTTTGGGGGAGGTGATCTTTGAAAATAAAATGTGTTAAATATATTTTTACATGGTGGGTTCACATTTCAATTTTTTTTTTTTTTTTTTTACATGGAAATGGTTAGGTGCACTTGTTTTTGGGTTTGGGTGTTCACCTTCATGAACATTTATCACATCATTTTAGCAGGGTGGTTATCGTTAAACATTACCTAGTTCAGGGGGTGGTCTAAATATAAATTCATTATACTTACAGGTACACCAGGGACCACAGCCACCGGCTATCCACCAGGACCACAGCCACCGGCTATCCACCAGGACCACATTTTCTATTTAAAAGTAAGTTTTGAAGACCCCAAATCTGCTACTGCAATGTGTAGAGCAGATTGCAAGTGTCTTTTTAACTTACAGAGCCACCAGGACCACAGCCACCGGCTATCCCACCAGGACCACAGACACCGGTTATCCCACCAGGACCACAGCCACCGGCCTTTGTACATCAACAATGTCCTCTTCTGACAGCCCTCCTCCACAGCAACAGCGTGTATTGGTAAGTTAACACAAAAAAAATTTTTTTTATTTTTTTTTGTTTTTTAATTTACGTTTTTGTTGATCACTACATGCATAAATTATGTTTAAACAGGAAGCTGAATCAGATGAGGAGCTGTCAGAAGGGGGCGAGACGGGTGGAGAGATGCAAGTGGAGGAGGAACCAAGTGTAAGTAGTGGTGAAACAGTTGCTTCACACATCACACTGCACCATACACAAAACAGATTTTCATACATAACTAAACACCGAAAACATGCCTACATTACAGAGAATTTGTTTCCTTTATTTCAGTCTCCTGCTGCTGCTGCTGCTGACCAGTCAGCAAATCGTGAAGGTCCTCCCAGACGATCCCAGAGTCGGCGTAATCGTCGCCGCGGTCGGCCATCAGTGAGTATTTTTTTTGGAGGGGGATTCTATTGGTACTTTAGTGTTTCAGTGTACTAATTTGTTTGTTTTTCTTCTTTTTTTGCACAGGCTTCACAGCGTGCTCCCGCAGAGGAGTACGATGATGACATCGACATTGATAGTCTCATCGAGGAGGTTCGCGAGCGGGAGCCGCTGTGGAACATGGCTGACCGCAGCCATGCCGATACTGGTGTCACCCGTCGGCTCTGGGACGGAGTATGTCGTAACATCTTTCCAAGGTGGGAGGACCTTCATCCACAGCAGCAGAGCAAAATATGTAAGTATTCACTTTTCAGTGATGTTTTGAGCTGACTGTAATGTATTGCATTTACCAATTTTTTTTCTTTTCATTCTTGTCTTCACAGGTGGAAAGGTTAGGAAGCGGTGGCGGTCACTGAGGGATCACTTTAAGGCCGGCGTCACACTGGCGAGTTTTACGGACGTAAGAGCGCAGAAACTACGTCCGTAAAACTCGCATAACATACGGCACAATTATTCTCAATGGGGCTGCTCCTATTAGCCGTATATTACGGTTCAGTATTATACGGCTTTCTACGGCCGTACAAAATCGCAGCATGCTGCGTTTGTCAGCGTACTGCGCAAAAAAATCGCCAATGAAAGTCTATGGGGGCGTGAAAAATACGGATTCCACACTGACCAGCAGTGTGACTTGCGAGAAATACGCAGCGGTGTTAGTGAAAAGTCGGTAATTCAATTGCCGGCTTTTAATTTCTCCTGCACAAACCCGACAGGATATGAGACATGGTTTACATACAGTAAACCATCTCATATCCCCTTTTTTTTTGCATATTCCACATTACTAATGTTAGTAGTGTGTATGTGCAAAATTTCAGCGCTGTAGCTGCTGAAATAAAGGGTTAAATGGCGGAAAAAATTGGCGTGGGCTCCCGCGCAATTTTCTCCGCCAGAATGGTAAAGCCAGTGACTGAGGGCAGATATTAATAGCCAGGAGAGGGTCCATGGTTATTGGCCCCCCCCCGTGGCTAAAAACATCTGCCCCCAGCCACCCCAGAAAAGGCACATCTGGAAGATGCGCCAATTCTGGCACTTGGCCACTCTCTTCCCACTCCCTGTAGCGGTGGGATATGGGGTAATGAAGGGTTAATGCCACCTTGCTATTGGAAGGTGACATTAAGCCAGATTAATAATGGAGAGGCGTCAATTATGACACCTATCCATTATTAATCCAATTGTAGGAAAGGGTTAAAAAACACACACACACATGATTTAAAAGTATTTTAATGAAAAAAACACAGCGGTTGTTGTAATAATTTATTGTACTCTCAGTCCATCAGGAACACCCTCGCTTGGAAAAATAATAAACGCACAAGATACATACCTTCTGCTGTCAGATCAGGTCCCACGAAGTAATCCATCTGAAGGGGTTAACTAATATTACAGGCAGAGCTGCGATAATCCACTCGCTCTGCCTGTAATCCCCGGGTGCTGAAAGGAAAGCAGTGATCTATACTTACATTCAGTTGCGGTGATGCGCCCCTGCTGGATGTTCTCATGAACTGCAGCCTGGGAACTTTTTCCCACGCTACAGGTCATATGAGGACATCCACCAGGGGGCGCATCACCGCGAATGAATGAAATGTAGGTCAATGACCTACATTTCCTTCAGTCGCGGTGATGCGCCCCCTGGTGGATGTCCTCATATGACCTGTAGCGTGGGAAAAAGTTCCCAGGCTGCAGTTCATGAGAACATCCAGCAGGGGCGCATCACCGCAACTGAATGTAAGTATAGATCACTGCTTTCCTTTCAGCACCCGGGGATTACAGGTACGAGCGAGCGGTTTATCGCAGCTCTGCCTGTAATATTAGTTAACCCCTTCAGATGGATTACTTCGTGGGACCTGATCTGACAGCAGAAGGTATGTATCTTGTGCGTTTATTATTTTTCCAAGCGAGGGTGTTCCTGATGGACTGAGAGTACAATAAATTATTACAACAACCGCTGTGTTTTTTTCATTAAAATACTTTTAAATCATGTGTGTGTGTGTTTTTTAACCCTTTCCTACAATTGGATTAATAATGGATAGGTGTCATAATTGACGCCTCTCCATTATTAATCTGGCTTAATGTCACCTTCCAATAGCAAGGTGGCATTAACCCTTCATTACCCCATATCCCACCGCTACAGGGAGTGGGAAGAGAGTGGCCAAGTGCCAGAATAGGCGCATCTTCCAGATGTGCCTTTTCTGGGGTGGCTGGGGGCAGATGTTTTTAGCCACGGGGGGGCCAATAACCAAGGACCCTCTCCTGGCTATTAATATCTGCCCTCAGTCACTGGCTTTACCATTCTGGCGGAGAAAATTGCGCGGGAGCCCACGCCAATTTTTTCCGCCATTTAACCCTTTATTTCAGCAGCTACAGCGCTGAAATTTTGCACATACACACTACTAACATTAGTAGTGTGGAATATGCAAAAAAAATGGGGATATGAGATGGTTTACTGTATGTAAACCATGTCTCATATCCTGTCGGGTTTGTGCAGGAGAAATGAGAAGCCGGCAATTGAATTACCGGCTTTTAACACATATCGCGCTGAATGAAATCTAAATACAGAATATATATATATGTGTCTCAATGACATATATATATATATATACTGTATATATGTTTTCCCGAACATTTGAGCACATAAATCCATTAGATGTCGGTTTTGCAAGCCTGCGCGAAAATCTCGCAGTACGGATGCCATACGGATTACATACGGAGGATGCCATGCGCAAAATACGCTGACACACCCTGACTACGGATCACTATTTTGGGAACATTTCACCGTATTTCGGCCGTATTACGGCCGTAAAATACGGACCGTATTGTCTTACGCCGAGTGTGACGCCGGCCTAAGAGGGAATTTAACGAGGAGATGCAGGCCCCGAGTGGCTCAGCAGGAAGGAAGAGGAGCAGGTATAAATATGGCCCGGCCCTCTCCTTCCTGAGGCGATCCATGCTGAGCAGAGTGTAAGTATTCTACAGCCTATTAATAACCATGTTAACCTGTCTAACTTAGTTTGGTTTCAGTCAGGGCTTTTTCATATCAATATATTAATTTCTTTTGTTTTTTCTTTCACAGCACCTTCTCCAGCCACCGGGCACCTGCATCTTCCTCTGCACCCTCTGGAGCGATCCCTCCTGAGTCCGCCACTGAGGGCCACGTCGGTAGGCCCCACATCACTGACCCCTCCTCTGACCCCTCTGTCCCCTCCACCTCATCTGCCCCAAGCAGTGGAGCATTATTGCAGCCTTCATTGCTCGCATCTGATGCTGAACAGATAGCGTTTCCTTTACCCCACCCCTCTGATCCTGCCACCTCGAGACCACCATTAGGTTCGTGGCGGCAGCGACAGAGGGGTCAGGAAAAGAGCTATGCTCCTGAGTACTTACATCTGAATGCATCCTTCCAAAGCTCTTTCAAGATTTTGGGAGAGCAAGTGACTGCTGGTTTCAACATGGTGCAATCACGCATCAGTGAAACAAGCCGTGAAACCAGCAGTCGCTTGGATAGGCTGCTGTTATGATCCGGTGGTAGGATCTCAAAACTGACCTGACACATATGACCAGAATATAGGACAAGTTCTGGGGATGTGGAAGCTATACTGACCGCAATCCTGATCCTATCCACAAACACTAAAGGCAGCTGTGGAGCGTTCCTAAAATCCTAGACGCCTCGTTCACAGCCTGAGAAACTGACTACCCCTAGAGAGAAAGCAAAGACCTCACTTGCCTCAGAGAAATAACCCCAAAGTTATAGTCAGCCCCCCACAAATAATAACGGTGAGTTAAGGGGAAAAGACAAACGTAGAAATGAAACAGGTTCAGCAAATGAGGCCCGCTAACACTAGATAGACTGAAAATAGATAGGAGTCTGTGCGGTCAGTACAAAAACTATCAAAAATAAACCACGCAGAGAATACAAGAACCCCCACACCGACTCACGATGTGAGGGGCGCACTCTGCACCCCAGAACTAACCAGCAAGCGAAAAATCACATATAAGCAAGCTGGACTGAACTCATCATATACAGAGAAACGTTTTCAAGGAAATAATGAGCAAAATGAACAAACAAACTTAACTTCTCCAGCAGGAGACTGGTCACAAGGAATATTCAGGAGCTCTCAGAAACAGGACTGAATACACCGACAGCAGGCAACAAATGAAGGTCCAGGTGAGTTAAATAGGCCCAGCATAGAAGGAAATGAAGCAGCTGAGCCCAGCCATATCGCTAAAGGCCACCAGAGGGAGCCCAAGAACAAACTCACACAGTACCACTCATGACCACATTAGGGAGCCCGAGAACGGAATTCACAACAGGCTGCATTCAGATGTAAGTCAGTCTCCGGCCAACCTTTTTTTTCAATCCATGCTCAGGAGCATGGAGAAGCTTTCTCTTCAGCAACAGATGCGGGTAATGAATACCTGCCATAATGCTCTAATGAAGGCCCTTAATGAACCCGAATCTACCCACACATCCACTACAATCCCACCCCAGGCCCCATTTCCACACCATGCCCCACCCCAGGCCCCATTTTCACACCATACCCCCCATTAACAAACCCAGCCCCAATACCCACACCAGCCCCATTACCAAACCCAGCCCCAATCCCCACACCAGCCACATTACCAAACCCAGCCCCAATCCCCACACCAGCACCATTACCAAACCCAGCCACAAACCCCACGCCAGCCCCATTACCAAACCCAGTCCCACTACCCAACCCAGTCCCACTACCCAACCCAGTCCCACTACCCAACCCAGTCACAATACCCAACCCAGTCCCAACACCCAACCCAGTCCCCATACCCATCCCGGCCCCCAAACCAAATTCCTTCCCCACTGTTTTCTTCCTTGCCCAGCTTACCTTCCCCAGTAAGTATTCCCCCTACCCCAACACCACCCCCCTCTGGTCAGCCTCCTGGTTTTACCCCCCCCCTTCCACTGCACCCCAAACAAGTAGGGTTTCCCCACCTATCGACGTGGTCCAACCTTCCTGCCCCTCCTCCCCTCGTATCTCCACCCCACACTTTGAAGACTTGTAGTTTTTTAAATGTTAATGTAAATATTATTTAAAAAAATGTGCAAATTTTTCAAAAAAAATTGGAAAATAAAAAATATCTATTTTTTTGACAAAAAAAAAATTATTTAAAAAAAAAGAGTTAGAATAAAATTTTCTCTAAATTCTAGTCTTTGTGTGTGTGTGGATTTATTAAGGTAATAGGGCAACTAAATAAAAAAGGTAAAATGAAAACAAACACCAGACGTGTGAAAGGTATAACATATTGGTTTTACTAGCAAGAAAACCACGCTTTTGGGCCTTTTTTTTGTTTTTTTGTTTTTTTGGGAGAAACACATTTTTCACATAAACAAAACACATGGAAATCAGGTTACACAATCATGTCTTGCCATGGGATCCTCCCGACAGGTGACACAAAATAATCCGCAAACTGGTCCCTCATCCTTGTAACAGAACCTGTAGAGCGAACCGAGCTGCTGCGGTAGTCCCACAAGGTTGTCTCCAACTCTTCGTCATCCAAGGAAACGGGCTCCTTTGAAAGGACAAAGTTGTGGAGCACCACACAGGCTTTAACAACCTCATCTATAGTTGTGGTTTTCAGTTTGATGGCCGTCAGTAGAACTCTCCACTTCGCCGTCAATATACCGAAAGAACACTCTACTACTCTTCGTGCCCTAGTTAGCCGGTAATTAAATACCCGCTTGGTACGGGTTAAGTTCCGGCTACTATACGGTTTCAGTAGGTGCGGCGACAGTTGAAAGGCTTCATCACCTACACAAACATATTCCATGGCTGGTTCACTTGTTCCTGGCAGTGGTCTGGCTGGCGGGAAATCGTAGGTCTCTCCATAAAGACAACGACCCATTGGAGAGTTTTGAAACACTTGCGAATCGTTGGACCGTCCATACGCTCCTATGTCCACGGCAAGGAACTTGCAGTTGGCGTCTGCAATAGCCATAAGAACGATGGAGAAATACTTCTTGTAATTATAGTACTCCGATCCTGTTCCTGCCGGTTTCGCAATCCTTATATGTTTCCCGTCAACTGCACCCACACAATTTGGGAAATTGCAAAATTGCTGAAACAGTTCGACACTTCTCAACCAGATTTCCATGGATGGTTGGGGGATATACTCTGGCTGTAACGTGGTCCAAATAGCCCGACATGTCTCCTTCACTATTCCTGAAATAGTGGAAATGCCCAGCCGGAATTGGTAATGGAGCGAAGTCATCGATTCCCCAGTAGCTAGGAAGCTGAAAAAAAAAAAAAAAATGTTAGAAAAAATTGCACAGACCAAAAAGTTTCAATAAATGGCACTGTGAAATTTTTTTTTAGGACGGAACACACAATAAAACCTGCATGAAACCGGTGTAAAATAGTGGAATGGCTGCAAACAAAACAAAAATTACATGCTGCAGAAAATAGTGCGCAATATGTCAGCGCAGTATTGTCTGCAGCATGTAATATAACATTCAATATCAGCAATCACAGAAAAAAAAGCAGTTGCATGTCAACAAACCCCTCCCCCCCAAAAAAAAAACTGCAGAAAATGCTACGCAATATTTCAGCGCAGTATTTTCTGCAGTCTGTTATAGGACATTCAATATGAGCAATGACATTAAAAAAAAAGCAGTGGAATGGCCGCAAACAAAACAAAAATTACATGCTGCAGAAAATAGTGTGCAATATGTCAGCGCAGTATTGTCTGCAGCATGTAATATAACATTCAATATCAGCAATGAAATAAAAAGAAGATGCTTACCGCAGGGTCACCATCAGCTGCTCCGCCGGTGTGATGGCAAGCCTCATCCTTGTGTCCTGCCTTCGGATGACATCCTCCAGTTTTTCAAGCAAATAGTCAAAATTTTCCATCCTCATCCGCACGTAATTGTAGAATTTTTGAGGATTGTGCCGCAACTCCAGGTACAGAGTGGACTGGACACCCCGAGTCATCCGTAGTTCATTAATCGGATGTATCCAGAGTCGCCTCCGTCTCCGTTGCTGCAGAAGCATCCTACGTTTTTCTGCTGCCGCCTCCTTCTCCCGCACTATGATATCCAGGCGATTCGTCTCAAAGATAACGTCGGTAACCAATCTAGCAATCCTCACAAGAACACCTTCCATCGCTGCCACAAAACTAAAACCCTCAAAGATGGGCTGTAAAAACAGTAACTATATAGTTTTCCATATTTTCCAGTAGCCAATCAAATTTGGGAGCCTCCCATTTTAAAAACGGATCCGTCGTAAAAACGGATGCAACGGATGGTAAAAACGGATGCAACGTATCCAGTATTTTGACGGAAACATTTAGCGGATTTGCGACGGATCCGTCGAAATGCTGTATGCGTTGCATAAGTTTTTCACTTTTTTGACGCATCCGTTTTTTCGGCAAAAAAACGGATTTGAGACGTAATGCAGTTAACGCTAGTGTGAAAGAAGCCTAATATGTAAAAAAACACGTTCATCAAGTTCAACTGAGTGATGGGAAAGGATGAGGGAATGGGTTATAGGTACATTCTTAATCTCTAAAGAGCAATTTTTTTCCTCCTGAACCCAAATGTTGATCGAATCGATTGCATCAACATTTATGTCAAACCCTTCTTAGGCTATGTGCACACGTTGCGGATTAGCCTCAGGAATTTCCTGTGTGGATTCTGCATCTCTTGGCAGAAGCACAGGTGCGGACACGTTTTTTGTGCGGATTTTGTGTGGATTTGATGCGGATTTTGTGCGGATTTACTGCGTTTTTTATCCCTGCTGATTTCTATAATGGAATGGGTACAAAAATGCTGCAGATCTGCACAAAAGAAGTGACCTGCTACTTCTTTTAATCCGCACAGAATTTTCGGCACCATTAGCACAGCATTTCTTTTTTTTTATTGATTTACATTGTACTGTAAATCACTTGCGGATCTGCAGCGCTTCTGCAAGGCAAAAAAACGCGGCGGATCTGCAGGAAATCCGCAACGTGTGCACATACACTTAAATTAAAGATAACCTTGTGAAGTGGACCAGCTAAGCTCCAGGTCCAGGTGAGTACACAAGAGCTGGGAAACGGGGCAGCTAGCAGGATGACATGAGGAGGGTGAGGATGTGGCACACACAGGAGTCTTGGGAGCAGCAGGATGGGTGAAATAAGGTATGCAGGAATAGAAGCATGTTAAGCATGATGTGCACAGGAGATGGAGTACACAAAACTAGAGCATTGAATATGAATAGCAATTCGTAGACACAGGTATGTGTCCTAATGGGCCTTAACCCCTTCATGACCCAGCCTATTTTGGCCTTAATGACCTTGCCGTTTTTTGAAATTCTGACCAGTGTCCCTTTATGAGGTAATAACTCAGGAACGCTTCAACGGATCCTAGCGATTCTGAGATTGTTTTTTCGTGACATATTGGGCTTCATGGTAGTGGTAAATCTGGGTCGATAATTTTTTAGTTTATTTGTGAAAAAAACGGAAATTTGGCGAAAATTTTGAAAATTTCGCAATTTTCACATTTTGAATTTTTATTCTGTTAAACCAGAGAGTTATGTGACACAAAATAGTTAATAAATAACATTTCCCACATGTCTACTTTACATCAGCACAATTTTGGAAACAAATTTTTTTTTTGCTAGGAAGTTATAAGGGTTAAAATTTGACCAGTGATTTCTCATTTTTACAACAAAATTTACAAAACCATTTTTTTTAGGGACCACTTCACATTTGAAGTCAGTTTGAGGGTTCTATATGGCTGAAAATACCCAAAAGTGACACCATTCTAAAAACTGCACCCCTCAAGGTGCTCAAAACCACATTCAAGAAGTTTATTAACCCTTCAGGTGTTTCACAGCAGCAGAAGCAACATGGAAGGAAAAAATGAACATTTAACTTTTTAGTCACAAAAATGATCTTTTAGCAAATTTTTTTTTATTTTCCCAAGGGTAAAAGGAGAAACTGGACCACGAACGTTGTTGTCCAATTTGTCCTGAGTACGCTGATACCTCATATGTGGGGGTAAACCACTGTTTGGGCGCACGGCAGGGCTCGGAAGGGAAGGAGCGCCATTTGACTTTTTCAATGAAAAATTGGCTCCAATCTTTAGCGGACATCATGTCGCGTTTGGAGAGCCCCCGTGTGCCTAAACATTGGAGCTCCCCCACAAGTGACCCCATTTTGGAAACTAGACCCCCCAAGGAACTTATCTAGAAGCATAGTGAGCACTTTAAACCCTCAGGTGCTTCACAAATTGATCCGTAAAAATGAAAAAGTACTTTTTTTTCAGACAAAATTTTTTTAGCCTCAATTTTTTCATTTTCACATGGGCAACAGGATAAAATGGATCCTAAAATGTGTTGCACAAGTTCTCCTGAGTACACCGATACCTTACATGTGGGGGTAAACCACTGTTTGGGCACATGGTAAGGCTCGGAAGGGACGGAGCGCCATTTGACTTTTTGAATGAAAAATTATCTCCATCGCTAGCGGACACCATGTCACGTTTGGAGAGCCCCTGTGTGCATAAACATTGGAGCTCCCCCACAAGTGACCCCATTTTGGAAACTAGACCCCCCAAGGAACTTATCTAGAAGCATAGTGAGCACTTTAAACCCTCAGGTGCTTCACAAATTGATCCGTAAAAATGAAAAAGTACTTTTTTTTCACACAAAATTTCTTTTAGCCTCAATTTTTTCATTTTCACATGGGCAACAGGATAAAATGGATCCTAAAATTTGTTGGGCAATTTCTCCTGAGTACGCCGATACCTCATATGTGGGGGTAAACCACTGTTTGGGTGCACGGCAAGGCTCAGAATGGGAGGCGTGCCATTTGACTTTTTGAATGGAAAGTTAGCTCCAATCGTTAGCGGACACCATGTCGCGTTTGGAGAGCCCCTGTGTGCCTAAACATTGGAGCTCCCCTACAAGTGAGCCCATTTTGGAAACTAGACCCCCCCAAGGAACTTATCTAGAAGCATAGTGAGAACTTATAACCCCCAGGTGCTTCACAGAAGTTTATAACGCAGAGCCGTGAAAATAAAAAATAATTTTTCTTTCCTCAAAAATGATTTTTAGCCCAGAATTTTTTATTTTCCCAAGGGTAATGGGAGAAATTGGACCACAAATGTTGTTGTCCAGTTTGTCCTGAGTACGATGATACCCCATATGTGGGGGTAAACCACTGTTTGGGCGCACGGCAGGGCTCGGAAGGGAAGGCACGCCATTTGGCTTTTTGAATGGAAAATTAGCTCCAATCATTAGCGGACATCATGTCGCGTTTGGAGAGCCCCTGTGTGCCTAAACATTGGAGCTCCCGCACAAGTGACCCCATTTTGGAAACTAGACCTCCCAAGGAACTTATCTAGATGTGTGGTGAGCACTTTGAACCCCCAAGTGCTTCACAGAAGTTTATAACGCAGAGCCATGAAAATAAAAAATAATTTTTCTTTTCTCCAAAATGATTTTTTAGCCCACAATTTTCTATTTTCCCAAGGGTAACAGGAGAAATTGGACCCCAAAAGTTGTTGTCCAGTTTCTCCTGAGTACGCTGATACCCCATATGTGGGGGTAAACCACTGTTTGGGCACATGCCGGGGCTCGGAAGGGAAGTAGTGACGTTTTGGAATGCAGACTTTGATGGAATGGTCTGCGGGCATCATGTTACGTTTGCAGAGCCCCTGATATGCCTAAACAGTAGAAACCCCCCATAAGTGACCCTATTTTGGAAACTAGACCCCCCAAGGAACTTATCTAGATGTGTGGTGAGCACATTCAACCCCCAAGTGCTTCACAGAAGTTTACAACGCAGAGCCGTGAAAATAAAAAATCATTTTTCTTTCCTTAAAAAAGATGTTTTAGCAAGCAATTTTTTATTTTCACAAGGGTAACAGGAGAAATTGGACCCCAATATTTGTTGCCCAGTTTGTTGTGAGTACGCTGATACCCCATATGTGGGGGTAAACCACTGTTTGGGCACACGTCAGGGCTCGGAAGGGAAGTAGTGACATTTGAAATGCAGACTTTGATGGAATGGTCTGCGGGCGTCACATTGCATTTGCAGAGCCCCTGATGGTCCTAAATAGTAGAAACACCCCACAAGTGACCCCATTTTGGAAACTAGACCCCCCAAGGAACTTATCTAGATGTGTGGTGAGCACTTTCAACCCCCAAGTGCTTCACAGAAGTTTACAACGCAGAGCCGTGAAAATAAAAAATAATTGGTCTTTCCTCAAAAATTATGTTTTAGCAAGTAATTTTTTATTTTTGCAAGGGTAACAGGAGAAATTGGACCCCAACAGTTGTTGCCCAGTTTGTCCTGAGTACGCTGGTACCCCATATGTGGGGGTTAACCACTGTTTGGGCGCACGTCGGGGCTTGGAAGGGAGGGAGCACCATTTGACTTTTTGAACGCAAGATTGGCTGGAATCAATGGTGGCGCCATGTTGCGTTTGGAGACCCCTGATGTGCCTAAACAGTGGAAACCCCTCAATTCTAACTTCAACACTAACCCCAACACACCCCTAATCCTAATCCCAACTGTAGCCATAACCCTAATCACAACCCTAACCCCAACACACCCCTAACCACAACCCTAACCCCAACACACCCGTAACCCTAATTCCAACCCTAACCCTAATCCTAACCCTAATCCCAACCCTAACCACAACTGTAACCCCAACACACCCCTAACCCTATCCGTAACCATAACCACAAGCCTAATCTTAACCCTATTTCTAACCCTAGCCCTAATTCCAACCCTAACTCTTATTCCAACCCTAACCCTAAGGCTATGTGCCCACGTTGCGGATTCGTGTGAGATTTTTCCACACGATTTTTGAAAAATCTGCAGGTAAAAGGCACTGCGTTTTACCTGCGGATTTACAGCGGATTTCCAGTGTTTTTTTGTGCGGATTTCACCTGCGGATTCCTATTGAGGAACAGGTGTAAAACGCTGCGGAATCCGCACAAAGAATTGACATGCTGCGGAAAATACAACGCAGCGTTTCTGCACGGAATTTTCCGCACCATGGGCACAGCGGATTTGGTTTTCCATAGGTGTACATGGTACTGTAAACCTGATGGAAAACTGCTACGAATTCGCAGCGGCCAATCCGCTGCGGATCCGCGGCCAATCCGCTGCGGATCCGCGGCCAATCCGCTGCAGATCCGCGGCCAATCCGCTGCGAATCCGCTGCGGATCCGCAGCCAAATCCGCACTGTGTGCACATGCCATAACCCTAACCCTACCCGTAACCCTAACCCTACCCCTAACCCTACCCGTAACCCTAACCCTAGTTCTAACCCTAACCCTAGTTCTAACCCTAACCCTAGTGGAAAAAGAAAAAAAAAATATTTTCTTTATTTTATTATTGTCCCTACCTATGGGGGTGATAAAGGGGGGGGGTTAATTTATTATTTTTTTATTTTGATCGCTGTGATAGAACCTATCACAGCGATCAAAATGTACTTTTAACGAATCTGCCGACTGGCAGATTCGGCGGGCGCACTGAGCATGCGCCCGCCATTTTGGAAGATGGCGGCGCCCAGCGAGGAGGCGGACGGACACCGGGAGCTTCGGTGAGTATAAGGGGGGGAGATCGGGGCACGGGGGGGGGCGTCGGAGCACAGGGGGGTGGCATAGCAGCACGGGGGGAGCGGGCAGGAGCACGGGGCAGCGGAGCACAGGACCGAGGGGAGCGGAGCACAGATCGGTCGCTTGGGGGGGCGATTGGTGGGGTGGGGGGGTCACATTAGTGTTTCCAGCCATGGCCGATGATATTGCAGCATCGGCCATGGCTGGATTGTAATATTTCACCAGTTTTTCAGGTGAAATATTACAAATCGCTCTGATTGGCAGTTTCACTTTCAACAGCTAATCAGAGCGATCGTAGCCACGGGGGGGTGAAGCCACCCCCCCTGGGCTGAAGCACCACTCCCCCTGTCTCTGCAGATCGGGTGAAATCGGAGTTAACCCCTTCACCCGATCTGCAGGGACGCGATCATTCCATGACGCCACATAGGCGTCATGGGTCGGATTGGCACGGGTTTTCATGACGCCTACGTGGCGTCATGGGTCGGGAAGGGGTTAAGGGTCCAGTACAAAAAGGGATGTGTCACGGTGGCTGCGACCTGGTCCGTGGCCCTGGGTGCCCATGTTAAGTGAAAAGTCTTTAAAGGAGTTATAAATAAAGTTTGTGTTCGTGACGCCACCTGTGGCATTCGGTCAGTGGGGACCAACGCTGCTTAAAGGGCTCCTCTGGGGTGATGTTATGGCAGCTAACATGGAGATGGTGGGTAGTGTATAAAGAAACAAAGGACACAGGTTTGCAGTCTCTTTAACTGGTTTACTGAAGGATTCAGGCAGCCACAGTCCAGGGTTCCAGATTACAGGTACAGGTAGGGTCCGGCCGACTTAGAAGTGAGTTCAGAGTCCCCTTTACCAGGTGGAGTTAAAAGCCTTCCTACTAGCGCTGTGGTGTAGTCCCTTGCTGCCTGTGACTTCTGTCAAGGTCCTCACTGTTCTCTCTGTCCTCCATAAAGGTGGGACACCAACCCATATGACAGGTGGCTTGAGCCTTTTTACAGGGTCTCTATCACGTCCCGGGCTCTATGCGCCACTGTGTCTTCAGGTATTAGGGCGGACAGGTGACCTGTACTCCAGCTGTCCTGCCGGTTTCTATTGTGCCACTTGGAGTTCGACACAACCCAGGTCTTCTGGCTACCGGTGTCTGCGCTCTGCCAGGGGATAGCTCAGTCGCAGCTATTCTCCCCAGGTTTCATTCTCCTTTGCTCCACTCTCCTGCACGCGCACTATAAGCTGTTCTTCCTGCTCTGTTTTCTCTGTCCAGGAGCTGCAGAACCCTCTTGGCTGCACGGCCCTTCTTCTTTCCTCTCTGCCTCAGACTGCTCCAGTCTGCTGTCTGGCACTCACTCCTTCCTCTCACTGACTACTTTCCCTCCAGACCAGAATAATATATATATATATATATATATATATATATATATATATATATATATATATAGGAGCCACCCTTAAGCTGGATCAGAGTTCCCCCTTCTGGCCTGGAGTGTGAACATGTTGTATGTTTGTGTTTACCTGATAAAGAAGATCTTCCTTTGTTTCCAGGTGTGACATCACTCTCCCCATGAAGAACAGTGCCACTGTAAAAACCATGACCCTGGGGTGTTACAGGAGCATGTCAATGGGGCAGTGATGGGAGTTGTAGTTAGCAGTAGGGTTGAGCGAAATGGACAAATTCAAAAATCGCCGACTTTCGGCAAAGTCGGGTTTCATGAAACCCGACCCGATCCCAGTGTGGGATTGGCCATGAGGTCGGCGGTCTTCGCTCCAAAGTCGCGTTTCATATGACGCTTTCATAACCATTTTTCAGCCAATGAAGGAGGATGCAGAGTGTGGGCAGCGTGATGACATAGGTCTCGGTCCCCACCATCTTAGAGAAGGGCATGACAGTGATTGGCTTGCTTTCTGCGGCGTCACAGGGGCTATAAAGGGGCGTGCACGCCGACCGCCATCTTACTTCTGCTGATCTCAGCATAGGGAGAGGTTGCTGCAGCTTCATCAGAAGCAGGGATATCGTTAGGGAGGGAAGATTAACCCCCAAACCACTTGTGCTGTAGCGATTTCAACTGTCTAACACCACCTTTTCCTTGCAGGGACAGTGGAGGCTAGATTTTTGTGCATCAGCTCTGTAGCTTATTAGGCTGCCTTATAAGGCTCCCTGATAGCTGCATTGCTGTTTGTACACCGCTGTGCAAACCAACTGCTTTTTTAAAAGCAAAAATCCTGTTGCTCCTTTCTGCACAGTTATCTTGTTTATTTGTCCACACTTTTGTGTGCAGCAGTCCTTTTTATTGCTGGCTGCCACACTTGTCCTGAGATCATTGTAGGGAGATTGAAATTGTAGTAGAGTCCTTGTATTTTTTTATATATCTTCCAGCCACGTTCTGCCACTTACATTGTATAGTCTAATACACAGGGCCTGTTTTTTGCTGCAGTCTCGCCCCCCAAAAAAGGGAGATTTAAATTGCCAACAAGTTTATATACGTCAGTTATGTTTGTCATATATCTGCCAGCCACGTTCTGCCTTTTACATTGTGTAGTGTAATACATAGGGCCTGTTTTTTGCTGCAGTCTCCCCCCCAAAAAAGGGAGATTTAAATTGCCACTAAGTGGATCTACGTCAGTTCTGTTTGTCGTATATCTGCCAGCCACGTTCTGCCACTTACATTGTGTAGTGTAATACACAGGGCCTGTTTTTTGCTGCAGTCTCTCCCCAAAAAAGGGAGATTTAAATTGCCACTAAGTGGATCTACGTCAGTTCTGTTTGTCATATATCTGCCAGCCACGTTCTGCCTTTTACATTGTGTAGTGTAATACATAGGGCCTGTTTTTTCCTGCAGTCTCCCCCCCCAAAAAAAAGGGAGATTTAAATTGCCACTAAGTGGATCTATGTCAGTTCTGTTTGTCGTATATCTGTCAGCCACGTTCTGCCACTTACATTGTATAGTCTAATACACAGGGCCTGTTTTTTGCTGCAGTCTCCCCCCCAAAAAAGGGAGATTTAAATTGCCACCAAGTGGATCTACGTCAGTTCTGTTTGTCATATATCTGCCAGCCACGTTCTGCCTTTTCTATTGTGTAGTGTAATACATAGGGCCTGTTTTTTGTTGCAGTCTCCCCCCCAAAAAAGGGAGATTTAAATTGCCACTAAGTGGATCTACGTCAGTTCTGTTTGTCGTATATCTGCCAGCCACGTTCTGCCACTTACATTGTATAGTCTAATACACAGGGCCTGTTTTTTGCTGCAGTCTCCCCCCCCAAAAAGGGAGATTTAAATTGCCACTAAGTGGATCTACATCAGTTCTGTTTGTCGTATATCTGCCAGCCACGTTCTGCCTTTTACATTGTGTAGTGTAATACATAGGGCCTGTTTTTTGCTGCAGTCTCCCCCCCCAAAAAAGGAGATTTAAATTGCCAACAAGTTTATATATGTCAGTTCTGTTTGTCGTATATCTGCCAGCCACGCTCTGCCACTTACATTATATAGTCTAATACACAGGGCCTGTTTTTTGCTGCAGTCTCCCCCCAAAAAAAGGGAGATTTAAATTGCCAACCAGTTTATATATGTCAGTTCTGTTTGTCGTATATATGCCAGCCAAGTTCTGCCGCTTACATTGTGTAGTGTAATACACTGGGCCTGAGTTTTGCTGCAGTCTCCCCCCTCAAAAAAGGGAGATTTAAATTCTCAACAAGTTTATATACACTATGTTCCAAATTATTATGCAAATTACATTTTTCTCGGATTTTCCTAAATGGTCAGTGTAAATGACAGTCAGTCTAATAAAAGTCATCACCCATTAGATTATACATTGAATTTTATTGAAGAAACCTCCCAATGATAACAGTATAATCTCCAAAATGAATAAAAACTCAAAATGCACTGTTCCAAATTATTACGCACAGTAGTATTTCTAAACATTTGATATGTTTTAAAGAACTGAAAATGCTCATTTGTGGAATTTGCAGCATTAGGAGGTCACATTCACTGTACAAAAAAGCTATTTAACTCCAAAATATCCTAACAGGCCAAGTTACATGTTAACATAGGAGCCCTTCATTGATATAACCTTCACAATTCTTGCATCCATTGAACTTGTGAGTTTATGGAGAGTTTCTGCTTGTATTTCTTTGCATGAAGTCAGAATAGCCTCCCAGAGCTGCTGTTTTGATGTGAACTGCCTCCCACCCTCATAGATCTTTTGTTTGATGATACTCCAAAGGTTCTCTATAGGGTTGAGCTCAGGGGAAGATGGTGGCCACACCATGAGTTTATTTCCTTTTATGCCCATAGCAGCCAACTACTCAGAGGTATTCATTGTCATGCATGAAGATGATTTTGTTCCTGAAGGCACGTTTCTGCTTTTTAGACCATGGAAGAAAGTTGTCAGTCAGAAACTCTATTTACTTTGCTGAGGTCATTTTCACACCTTCAGGAACCTTAAGGGCCCTACCAGGTGGTTCCCCATGATTCCAGCCCAAAACATCACTTCTCCACCTCCTTGCTGACGTCGCAGCCTTGTTGGGACATGGTGGCCATCCACCAACCATCCACTACTCCATCCATCTGGACCGTCCAGAGTTGCTCGACACTCATCAGTAAACAAGACTGTTTGGAAATTAGCCTTCATGTATGTCTGGGCCCACTGCAACCGTTTTTGCTTGTGAATACTGTTTAGGGTTGGCCGAATAGTAGGTTTATGCACCACAGCAAGCCTTTGAAGGATCCTACACCTTGAGGTTCGAGGGACTCCAGACGCACCAGCAGCTTTAAATAACTGTTTGCTGCTTTGTAATGGTATTTTGGCAGCTGCTCTCTTAATCCAATGAATTTGTCTGCCAGAAAACTTCCTCATTATGCCTTTATTTGCATGAACTCTGTCTGTGCTCTGTTTCAGTCACAAATCTCATCAGAGTATGATGATCACTCTTAAGTTTTCGTGAAATATCTTATTTTTTCATACCTTGTCCAAGGCATTGCACTATTTAACGCTTTTCAGCAGCAGAGAGATCCTTTTCATTTCCCATATTGCTTGAAACCTGTGACCTGCATAATAATGTGGAACATCATTTTTGAGTAGTTTTCCTTTAATTAGAATCACCTGGAAAACTAATTATCACATGTGTTTAAGATTGATTTCAGTGATTCATTGAGCCCTGAGACACAATACCATCCACGAGTTTATTTGAAAAACAAAACAATTAAATCTTTAAGACACTTAAATCCAATTTACATAATAATTTGGAACACATGGAACACCTTCTACCTTGTTTTACAGTACCATATAATGGTTGTTAGTTTGGTTACATCTTCCCAAAAATGAGGAAGTCTGGTGGAAGAGGCCGAGGGCGGTAGTTGCCAGCTGGTAATGATGGTGGTGGTGGAGCATCTGGTGGTAGCGGGAAAAGCAAAATAGCACCTAAGGCTCGAGTTGTTGAGTCAGCGTCATGGTCTGGCTACACAAGGCCTCGAAGGCTCCGTTATCTGGGAGTAGGAAAACCGCTTTTAAAGCCAGAGCAGCAGGAAAAACTTTTGGCTTTCCTTGCTGACTCAGCCTCTAGCTCTTTTGCCTCCTCTTCAGAAAGTTCGTAGTATAAAAGCAGCGAGTCGTCAGTGGATGCTCCCGGTCAGGAACAAGTTGCTTCCTTGTGTCCTTCACCTAAAGCAAAAGTGAAGGATGCGGCAGGCGACACTACAGTTTACTCCATGGAGCTCTTTACACATACCGTGCCAGGGTTAGAAAGGGAAATAGTTAACAGCCCATTACAAGATGAATCGGACATGGAGTGCACAGATGCACAGCCACAGCTAGATTATTATGCTGTTCCATTGACTCAGATCACTACATTGCCCTCGCAGTGTACTGAGCCAGAATCTGACCCTGATGAGACTATGGTGCCCCGTCCTGAACGCTATAGCGCCTTACACGGTGACACAGAGGAAGGTGCACATGACATTGAAGAGGAGGTGATAGATGACCCAGTTGTTGACCCAGATTGGCAGCCATTGGGGGAACAGGGTGCCGCTGGCAGTAGCTCTGAAGCGGAGGAGGATGATCTGCAGCAGGCATCTACATCGCAACAGCTTTCATCTGGCAGGCCCGTATCTGGCGAAAAACGTTTGACAAAACCAAAAACACTTTTAGGACAGCGTGGCCATCCGGCGAAAGTAGCACAGCGTGCAATGCCTGAAAAGGTATTCAATAGTAGGAAGAGTGTAGTGTGGGAATTTTTTAACCAAGATCCGAATGATCAGTGCAAAGTTATCTGTAAGAAATGCTCAAAGACCTTTAGCAGAAGGAAGAATGTCCAAAATTTAAATACAACGTGCATGCGTAGACATTTAACCAGCATGCACTTGCAAGCTTGGACTAACTACCAAACATCCCGTACCATTGGTGCACCCGCTCAGAATAAAGGTAGTCAGCAACGCTACATTGCTTCCCTCACTGTAAGCCCACCGCTTAGGACACCACCAGCAGCAAATGTGGTGGTATCGTCGCAAGGCCAAAGCAGTCAGGGAATCACAAGGTTCTTGGTAGGAAACACTGTATGTAGGCCAACATCAAGAATACCATCACCAACCCTCTCTCAATCTGCCATGTCCACCACGTCCCCGCTAGTTCCATCACATGCAGCTCTCCAGTCCAGCTCACCCTACAAGAGACTCTCGTTAGTAAAAGGAAGTTCTCATCCGCGTACACATGGTTTGAATGCCCACATTGCTAGACTAATCTCGTTAGAGATGATGCCCTACCGGTTGGTTGAAAGTGAAGCTTTCAAAGCCCTGATGGCCTACGCAGTACCACGCTATGACCTACCCCGTCGACACTTCTTTGTGAGAAAAGCCATCCCAGCCCTCCACCAGCATGTCAAAGACCGCATTGTCCATGCACTCAGGCAATCAGTCAGTAGAAAGGTGCACCTCACAACAGATGCATGGACCAGTAGGCATGGCCAGGGACATTACGTGTCCATCACGGCGCACTGGGTTAATGTGGTGGATGCAGGGTCCACAGGGGACAGCCATAGTGGGACAGTTCTGCCTAGCCCACGGTCTAGGAAACAGTTGGCTGTAGGCATTCACCACCCCTCCTCCTCCTCCTCCTCCAGAAGCGAAAGCTCGTCCACAGAGCGCAGTTGCACGACCACTCCATTCGCAGCTGCCAGTGTTGCACACGAGGTGTCCCATTATGGAACAGCTAGTGGTAAGCGTAAGCAGGCTGTGTTTGAAATGAAGTGTTTGGGTGACAACAGACACACCGCGGAAGTACTGGCCGAGTACTTGCAGCAAGAAACTCAGTCATGGCTGGGCAGTGTACATCTTGAGGCAGGCAAGGTAGTCAGTGATAACGGAGGAAATTTTATGGCTGCCATAGCCCTTTCAGAACTGAAACACATACCTTGCCTGGCTCACACCTTGAACCTGGTGGTGCAGTGCTTCCTGAAAAATTATCCGGGGTTACCAGCCCTGCTCCTGAAGGTGCGAAGACTTTGCTCACACATCCGCCGGTCGCCCGCACACTCCAGCCGTATGCTGAACCATTAGCGATCGCTGAAGCTTCCCCAGCACCGCCTAATAATCGACGTTGCAACAAGGTGGAACTCCACACTGCACATGCTTCAGAGGCTGTGCGAACAGAGGCGTGCTGTATTATATGTGTGAGTGGATACACATACACGGGCAGGCAGTTGGATGGCAGACATGGAGTTGTCTGGTGTGCAGTGGTCGAAGCTACAAGACCTCTGTCAAGTCCTTCAGTGTTTTGAGGAATGCACACAGCTGGTAAGTGCAGACGACACCATCATAAGCATGAGCATCCCACTAATGCGTCTGCTGATGCAAAGTTTGACGCACATTAAGGAGCAGGCGTCTGCGGCCGAGGAGGAGGGAAGCCTTGATGACAGTCAGCCATTGTCTGCTCAGGGAACTCTCCTGGATGAGGTGGCGGACAAAGAGGAGGAGGAAGATAATGGGGATGAATATTTATGGGAGGAGGATGCTTCTCAGGGGGCAATAGAAACTGGTGGCATTGCAAGGTCAGGTACAGGGTTTTTGCGGGACACAAGTGATGTTGATTTGCTAGAAAGTGCTCCTCAACCCAGCACAAGCAGTGAATTGACACCTGGAACATTGGCCCACATGGCTGAGTATGCCTTGCGTATCCTAAAAAGGGACCCCCGCATTATCAAAATGATGACTGATGACGATTACAGGTTGGCCTGCCTCCTGGATCCACGATATAAAGGAAAATGACAAAATATCATGCCACATGAGAACCTTGAGCAAATATTGGCTACCAAACAAGCAACTTTTGTAGCACACAGCGGCGGTGATGGTTCTCACATGAGCCGTAGGGGGCAACATGGCAGAGGTGTTAGAGGTGCACAAATCCGAAGTGGCGTTGGACAGAGGGGTTTTATGACCAGGGTGTGGAGTGATTTCGCAATGACCGCTGACACGACAGGTACTGCTGCATCGATTCAAAGTGACAGGAGACAGCATTTGTCCTGTATGGTTAAGAACTACTTTTCCTCCCTTATCGATGTTCTCCCTCACAGGTCATTCCCCTTTGATTACTGGGCATCTAAAATAGACACCTGGCCTGAATTGAATTACAGGAGCTCGCTTGCCCTGCTGCTAGTGGGCTATCAGAAAGAGTCTTCAGTGCTGCTGGTTCAATACTGACCAAAAAAAGGACACGTCTGGCTACCCGAAATGTTGATGATCTAACCTTCATTAAAATGAACCAATCATGGATTTCAAATTATTTTGCCCCACCTTCCCCTGCTGACACGTAGCTTGCCTGAAAAATGTCTTGCTTTTGGCCTCCTCTTACTGACTTCTCCAATTCCTCCATTTGCAGCTGCTGAATGTCCACCATAGGCCATTTTTATACCTCCCTAAATGGGCTGACTCCCCCCACAGGGCCGTGGTCACCACCTGGCGCAAGCACCCGTGCGAGTGCCGTTTGCCTGGACAGGTGGGTGTGCTCACTATTGGGTGACGGCACTGGCACAGGGTTGCTCATAGTACAATGAAGTGTCTCTGACGGTGGTGGTGCACAACCAACGTCAGACACACCATCGTAATATGAGGGGCCCTGTGCCAGTACGGCCGCCCACAAGAGAGTGTTCCCCCCCAGTTCGAACAGTGCTCTACCACTTGCAATACTTACCTCTCCCTGCTCCACCACTGTGTAGTCTGTGCTGTTAAATCCTTCAATGGCACTGCCAATACAAATTTGTTGAAATGATAGATGATAGTTAAAATATGCAGGGGCCCTGGCCTCCATTTAGACCAGTTAATACTTTGCGCCTATTACCACTGTTTGCTACTCAGCAGAGGAGCCCACCCCTGTACCCAGCTATGCCACCTGTTTATTTATGAACAATTTTTTGACAGACATTTAGCCCACTTTATTATTTGGGCCTACTAACTGTGTCTGCCACTCATTACAGTTGTCCTCCACTGAACAAAGCAATGCCGCCTGTTTAGTCCTGTTACCAATTTTGAACTGCATTTAGCTTACTTTATTATTTGGGCCTACTAACTGTGTCTGCGTCTCATTACAGTTGTCCTCCACTGAACAAAGCAATGCCGCCTGTTTAGTCCTGTTACCAATTTTGAACTGCATTTAGGCTACTTTATTATTTGGGCCTACTAACTGTGTCTGCCACTCATTACAGTTGTCCTCCACTGAACAAAGCAATGCCACCTGTTTAGTCCTGTTACTAATTTTGAACTGCATTTAGGCTACTTTATTATTTGGGCCTACTAACTGTGTCTGCCACTCATTACAGTTGTCCTCCACTGAACAAAGCAATGCCGCCTGTTTAGTCCTGTTACCAATTTTGAACTGCATTTAGGCTACTTTATTATTTGGCCTACTAACTGTGTCTGCCACTCATTACAGTTGTCCTCCACTGAACAAAGCAATGCCGCCTGTTTAGTCCTGTTACCAATTTTGAACTGCATTTAGCTTACTTTATTATTTGGGCCTACTAACTGTGTCTGCCACTCATTACAGTTGTCCTCCACTGAACAAAGCAATGCCGCCTGTTTAGTCCTGTTACCAATTTTGAACTGCATTTAGGCTACTTTATTATTTGGGCCTACTAACTGTGTCTGCCACTCATTACAGTTGTCCCCCACTGAACAAAGCAATGCCGCCTGTTTAGTCCTGTTACCAATTTTGAACTGCATTTAGCTTACTTTATTATTTGGGCCTACTAACTGTGTCTGCCACTCATTACAGTTGTCCTCCACTGAACAAAGCAATGCCGCCTGTTTAGTCCTGTTACGAATTTTGAACTGCATTTAGGCTAATTTATTATTTGGGCCTACTAACTGTGTCTGCCACTCATTACAGTTGTCCTCCACTGAACAAAGCAATGCCGCCTGTTTAGTCCTGTTACCAATTTTGAACTGCATTTAGGCTACTTTATTATTTGGGCCTACTAACTGTGTCTGCCACTCATTACAGTTGTCCTCCACTGAACAAAGCAATGCCGCCTGTTTAGTCCTGTTACCACATTTGAACTGCATTTAGCCCACTTTATTACTTGGGCCTATATCTGTGTTTCCTCCTCATCCTACCCATTGCCCAGCCACTGCTAGATGAATCTGCTGGTACATTGACCCAGACCACTACACAGCCAGAATCTGACCCTGCTGAAAGTCAGGTTCCCCTTCCCGCATACTATACCACCTTACACGGGGACAAAGAGGAAGATGCAGATGAAAGTGCAGGTTCCTTCATCAGGTGGGGGATGCATACTCGTTGGCGACGTCACTGGCACAGGGCCCCTCATAGTACTCAAATGTGTCTCTGCCGATGGGAGGCGCCACCCGCTGTCAAACACACCGCCGTACTATGAGGGGCCCTGTGCCAGTGCCAATGCCAGCCAGTGGGCCCCCCCTGCTTGCTCAGGATCACAGCATTTGCAAAGTTGAAATACTTACCTCTCCCTGCTCCACCGCCGTGACGTATTCCGCGTTTCCTGGGCCCACGAAAATCTTGAGCCAGCCCTACCCCCCCCACAACTTTAGCCAAATGACCCTCAGTTTTCAATGCCTAATTATTATTATAAAGTAAATTAAGATTGACAAGCTTCAGTAATAAGAATTGATGTTTTTGGCATTAAAATAGGCACTGTAGGTGTTTTTCTGTCCTCCACTCACTGCCGACTTTGATTCCCCATTGACTTGCATTGGGTTTCGTGTTTCAGTCGGCCCCCAACTTTTCGCAATAATCGGCCGATTTCACCCGACCCGCCTTTTGACAAAGTCGGGTTTTGCGAAACCCGACTTGATCCGAAAAAAGTAAAAGTCGCTCAACTCTAGTCCTCGGGACCGAAACCCTTCCAGGACACAAGATACTATAACCCTCCTCTATGCCACCTAGAGTCAAGAATGCATGAAATCTCAAACTCGCAGTCCTCATCAATTGGAGGAGCAGATAGCTTAGCCACCTTATCTGGCGTGTCAACCTTCTTCATCAAAGATACATGAAAAACGTAATTAATTTTCCAGGACGAAGGAATGTCTAATCTCACTGCTGCCGAGTTGACAATGTGAACCACTTTGAAAGGTCCTACAAACTTCGGCCCCAACTTTTTAGAAGGGATCTTCAAACGCAGATTCCTAGAGGACACCCAAATGATGTCCCCAACAACAAACCTCGCCTCCCTTCTTCTCTTGTCAAAAAATTTCTTAGACCTCCTATTAGCCTGTTTAAGATTATGGCGCACACTGGTCCAAACCCTTTCCAAATTTCCAGAAAAACTCTTCTCCTCAGGCACCGCCACCCCAATCCTAGAAAAAGAACCGAAAGATGGATTCTTCCCAGTACAACAAAAGAAAGGAGAACACCCAGCCGAACAAGACGTATGATTATTGAGAGCGAACTCAGCTAATGGTAGATATTCCTACCACATCTCCTGATTGTCCGCTACAAAACATCTCAAAAACTGCTCAACGTCCTGGTTCTTCCTCTTGGTCTGTCCATTGGACTGCGGATGATAGCCCGATGAAAATGACAAGTGAACCTTAAGTCTGTCACAAAAGGCACGCCAAAAGTGAGCCACACACTGTGGTCCTCGGAGACAATGTCCTTGGGAACACCATGGAGTCTGACAATCTCTTTCACAAATGCCCTAGCAAGTGTCTTAGTGCAGGGTAATTTATTGAACGAGACCAGATGACACATCTTACTAAACCGGTCCACAACAACCCAGATAACAGAAAAACCCTCAGAGATCGGCAGTTCGGTGATAAAATCCATTGCAAGATGCGTCCATGGAGAACTAGGAACCTCTAACGGGCAAAGCAACCCTGCCGCCGGAGCATGAGAAGCCTTAGACCTAGTGCACATGGTACACTGATGCACCCACTTGACAATTTCTCTTAGCCACCCCAGCCACCAGAAACTCAGACTGATCGACTTTCTTGTTTTGGCAATCCCTGGATGACCCGCCAAACAAGACTAATGACATTCCGTAAACAAAGCTCTCCTTGGGGCTTTAGGAACAAATAATTTCCCATACAGAGTGTTAGTTGGTGCCACATCCTGGGCTTTAAGAATGCTATTTTCCAACTCAGATCCTAATGCTGCCACCACCACCCCTCTCTGCAGAATAGATTCTTCCTTTTCAGTATTAACCGCTGGGGATAAACTTCAAGACAAAGCATCAGCTTTAACATTTCTTGTCCCAGGGATATACAGTATGTCACAGAGAAATGGAACCGGGCAAAAAACAATGCCCACCTAGCTTGCCGGGCATTCAGATGTTTAGCAGCATCCAGATAGATCAGGTTCTTATAATCAGTAAAGACTTGTATAGGATGTCTAGCGCCCTCCAAAAAATGTTGCCAATGCTCAAACGCAAGCTTAATAGCCAGCAATTCTTGGCTCCCAACATCGTTGTTGAGCTCCGCCTCTGAAAATTTCTTAGAAAAGAAAGCACAGGGATGCACCCCATCCTCTCCCTCCTGGGACAGAACAGCCCTCACTCCTACTGATGAGGCGTCCACCTCTACTAGAAAAGGCTTAGTCTCATCTGTCTGGATCAAAACAGGAGCAGAGCTAAATCTCTCCTTGAGATGCTCAAAAGCCTTAACAGCCTCAGGGGACCATTGGACAGTATTGGAACCCTTCTTAGTAAGATCAGTAAGGGGTTTTGCGATAACAGAAAAATTCTTTATGAATTTAGCAAACCCCAAAAATCTCTGAATCGATTTCAAGCATTCAGGTCTAGGCCACTCCAATACCGCCTGAACCTTCACTGGGTCCAGCTCAAAACCATCACTGGAAACAAAGTACCCCCAAAAATTCATTTTCTGTACTGCAAACTCGCATTTCTCCAGTTTAGCAAAGAGTTCGTTTTCTCTCAGAATCTGCAGAACCTCACGGACTCTCTGCCACTGCGACTCCAGATCAGGCGAATAGATCAAAATATCATCCAAATAAACAATCACACTCCTACAGATCAACGGCCTCAGGATGTCGTTAATTAAATTTTGAAAGAACGACGGAGCATTTGTAAGGCTGAAAGGCATAACTAGATACTCAAAATGACCTTCCGTGGTATTAAAGGCTGTCTTTCATTCATTGCCTTCTTTAACCCACAGCAAATTATATGCCCCACGGAGATTGATCTTAGAGAACCACTTGGCTCCATCCAGTTGGTTAAACAAATCCGGAATTAGCAGCATGGGGTAAGGATTAGGGTTGAGCGACTTTTATTTTTATAGGATCGGATCGGGTTTCACGAAACCCAACTTTCTCAAAAGTCGGGACGAGTGAAATCGGCCGATCCTATAAAAAAGTCGGGGTCGGGGTCAGCCGAAACACGAAACCCAATGCAGTGCAATGGGATACTATGGTTCCCAGGGTCTGAAGGAGAGGAAACTCTCCTTCAGGCCCTGGGATCCATATTTAAGTGTAAAATAAAGAATTAAAATAAAAAATATTGATATATTCACCTCTCCGACGCAGCCTGGACATCGCCGCTGGTAACCGGCATCTTCCGTTCCTAAGAATGGCGCTTGAAAAACCTTTCGATGACGTCACGGCTTGTGATTGGTCGCGGCAGCCCACGTGACCGCTCAGTGACCAATCACAAAGCCATGACGTAATTTTCAGGTCCTAAATTCCTCATTCTAGGAATTTAGGACATGAGAATTACGTCACGGCTTTGTGATTGGTCGCTGAGCGGTCACGTGGGCCGCCGCGACCAATCACAAGCTGTGACGTCATCGAAAGATCCTTCACGCGCTCATTCTTAAGAAGGAAGGCTGCCGGAAAGAAGCCGAGGGTGAGTATATTCCTATTAGGTATATACTCACCCTCAGACGCGCCCTGCTTCTTTCCGGCAGCCTTCCTTCTTAAGAATGAGCGCGTGAAGGACCTTTCGATGAATTACGTCACGGCTTTGTGATTGGTCGCTGAGCGGTCACGTGGGCGGCCGCGACCAATCACAAGCCATGATGTCATCGAAAGGTCTTTCAAGCGCCATTCTTAGGAACGGAAGATGCCGGTTACCAGCGGCGATGTCCAGGCTGTGTCGGAGAGGTGAGTATATCAATATTTTTTATTTTAATTCTTTATTTTACACTTAAATGTGGATTCCGATACCGATTTCCGATATCGCAAACATATCGGAACTCGGTATCGGAATTCCGATACCAGATTCAGAAGATCGCCGACCTCATGGCCGACCCCACACAGGGGTCGGGTCGGGTTTCATGAAACCCGACTTTGCCAAAAGTCGTCGACTTCTGAAAATGGCCGACCCGTTTCGCTCAACCCTAGTAAGGATTGTGCACAGTGATCTTACTAATCTCCCTGAAATCCAGACACAGCCTAAGACCCACATCTTTTCTTTTTACAAAAGAGAACCCCACAGCCACAGGGGACTTAGAGGGTCTTATATGACCTGCAGCAAGACTAGTCTGCAGGTATTCCTTTAAGGCGATCCTCTTGGGAATTGTCAGATTAAATAAACAACTCTTAGGCCGGCATCACACTAGCGAGTTTTACGGACGTAAGAGCGCATAAACTACGTCTGTAATATACGCATTGCACACGGCCCAATGAATCTCTATGGCCCAGCTCCTATCTGCCGTATATTACGCATCCGTAATATACGGTCTTGTACGGCCGTAGAAAATCGCAGCATGCTGCGTTTGTGACCGTATTGCGCAAAAAAATCGCCAATGAAAGTCTATGGGGCGATAAAAATACGGATTACACACTTACCATGCGTGTGACTTGAGAGAAATACGCACCGGTGTTAGAGAAAAGTCGGCAATTCAAAGTGGCAATTCAATTGCCGGCTTTTCATTTCTCCTTCCCAAACCCGACAGGATATGAGACATGGTTTACATACAGTAAACAATCTCATATTCCTTTTTTTTTTTTGCATATTCCACACTACTAATGTTAGTAGTGTGTATGTGCAAAATTTGGGCGCTGTAGCTTGTAAAATAAAGGGTTAAATAGGGGAAAAAATTGGCGTGGGCTCCCGTGCAATTTTCTCCGCCAGAGTGGTAAAGCCAGTGACTGAGGGCAGATATTAATAGCCTAGAGAGGGTCCATGGTTATTGGCCCCCCTGGCTACAAACATCGGCCCCCAGCCACCCCAGAAAAGGCACATCTGGAAGATGTGCCTATTCTGGCGCCCAAATTTTGCACATACACACTACTAACATTAGTAGTGTGGAATATGCAAAAAAAAAGGGATATGAGATGGTTTACTGTATGTAAACCATGTCTCATATCATGTCGGGTTTGGGAAGGAGAAATGAAAAGCCGGCAATTGAATTACCGGCTTTTCACATATCTCGCGCTGAATTAAATATAAATACAGTATATATATATATGTGTGTGTGTCTCAATGACATATATATATATATATATACATACTGTATATATGTTTTAACGAACATTTGAGCACATAAATCCATTAGATGTCGGTTTTGCAAGCCTGCGAGAAAATATCGCAGTACGGATGCCATACTGATTACATACGGAGGATGCCATGCGCAAAATACGCTGACACACCCTGCCTACGGATGACATACGGATCACTATTTTTGGAACATTTCTGCGTATTACAGCCGTAAAATACGGACCGTATTTTCATACGCTGAGTGTGACGCCGGCCTTAAGGAGAGTAGCACCTGGGACGAACTCAATAGCGCAATCAAAATCTCTATGAGGTGGTAGAGCTTTTGACTCCACTTGTGAAAATACTTTCCAGAATTCCTGAATGGCTTCAGGTAGTTCATATTTCACAACAGCAGCAATGTGTACATCACAACATTTCCCATAACACTCCTGACCCCAGGATCTTATCGTACTTGACGACCAGTCCAGTACAGGATTGTGCATTTTTAACCAGGGTAACCCCAGGACAACTGGAAAAGGCAATTTATCAAGTACAAACAAATCTAAAGATTCCTGGTGTTCCATATTCACAGTGAGTGGAAACCCGGTGACCTTTCGAGAATCGCACCCATGCTCTAGAGGAGTGTTATCAATTGCCACTACAGAAAAACGGCATGATAAAGGTGCAGAATCAATCTTATTCTTGTCTAGAAATTGCTGATCAATCAAATTAAGTGCAAAACTACAGTCCACCATCACTTGAAAATCAAATTGAATAACCACGACAGGTAGAACTACCAGAAAAAGAAACTCTTGCCGACCATAAAATTGCAATGCGAAAGGGAGGGTTATTCTGATTGACCATTTTTTCTCCTTTCCTTGTTTATGCGTCCTTCACATTGCTTAACCCCTTAACTGCCGCCGTTAAAAGGCGTATCGGCAGTCGTTAAGGGTACTTAAACCACAGTGCCGTTAATTAACGGCGCTGTGGAAAAAGTGAATAGCGCCCCCCAGAGTCGGATTTTCTCTAGGGTCTCGGTTGGCAGGGGTAGCCGAGACCCCAGAGAACATAACTCGGAGGTTTTTTACCGACCCCCGGGTTGCGATCGCCAGTAATTAACCGTTTACCGGCAGTCGCAAAAAAACGCGATTTCCCATTTAATTTCTCTGTCCTCCGATGTGATCGCACACCAGAGGACAGAGAAATGGGGTCCCCGATTACTCACCTGTCTCCCCCGGTGCTCCTTGTGGCTCCCGATGGGTGCCGCCATCTTGCTCCGGCCAAAAAATGGTGGGCGCATGCGCAGTGTGCCCGCCGGCCGGCACCCGGAGGATCTTTGGGGTCTCGGCTGCCGGGGGTAGCCGAGACCCCAAAGAACATGATCAGGGTCGGTTTTTACCAACCCCTGTTTTGCGATCTTTGGTAATTAACTGTTTACCGGCGGCCGCAAAAAAAATAAGTGTCATTCTCTGTTCTCTGATGTGATCGCACATCAGAGAACAGAGAAATAGGGGGATTCAGGGACCCTGTTATACTTACCGGTGTCCCTGGGTCCTCCTGCGTCCCCTCCTGCCCGCCAGCTTCTTCATCCCGTAAAAAAATGGTGGGCGCATGCGCAGTGCGCCCGCCATGATCTGCCGGCCGGCAGCTAGAGGAGTTGGGGCTAAATTTAGGGATAGGGTTAGGGTTGGGGCTAAATTTAGGGTTAGGGTTGGGGCTAAATTTAGGGCTAGGGTTAGGGCTAGGGTTAGGGTTAGGGCTAGGGTTAGGCTTCTTTCACACTTGCGTCAGTACGGGGCCGTCGCAATGCGTTGGCCCGACGTACCGACGCACGTTGTGAAAATTGTGCACAACGTGGGCAGCGGATGCAGTTTTTCAATGCATCCACTGCCCAGTTTATGTCCTGGGGTGAGGGGCCGCGCATGTGCGGTCGGAAATGGCGGACGCGACGTACAAAAAAAATGTTACATTGAACTTTTTTTGTGACGATGGTCCGCCAAAACACAACGGATCCAGTGCATGACGGACACGACAAGTGGCCATCCGTCGCGATCCGTCGGCAATACAAGTCTATGGGCAAAAAATGCATTCTGCGGGCAAATGTGCAGGATCCGTTTTTTGTCCAAAACGACGGATTGCGGCGGATGCCACACAACGCAAGTGTGAAAGTAGCCTTAGGGCTAGGGTTAGGGTTGGGGCTAAAGATAGGGCTAGGGTAAGGGTTGGGCTAGGGTTAGGGTTGGGGCTAAAGTTAGGGCTAGGGTTAGTGTTAGGGTTGGGCCTAAATTTAAGGTTTGGGCTAGGGTTAGGAATGGGGCTAAAGTTAGGTTTAGGGCTAGGGTTAGGGTTGAGGCTAAAGTTAGGGCTAGGGTTGGAGCTAAAGTTAGGGCTAGGGTTGTGGCTAAAGTTAGGGTTAGAGTTGGGATTAGGGTTAGGGTTTGGATTAGGGTTGGTATTAGGGTTAGGGTTGGCATTAGGGTTACATTTCGGATTAGGGTTAGGTTTGGGATTAGGGTTAAGGGTAGGGTTGGGATTAGGGTTAGGGGTGTATTGGGATTAGGGTTAGGTTTGAGGTTAGGGTTGAGATTAGGATTAGGGTGTAATAATTATAGGGGATAACTCAGGAGACTCTTTGTGTGGAACAAGACAACTACAGGACACAGTTTTATAAGTGGTAAAGTCTATATTATCACACGGTGATTCAAACAGGTGCAGAGAGAAACTCAAGTCCACAACACTTGGTGCAAATATCAAATGCAGCTCAGCAGTCTATAGGAAACTTCAGAGGAAAATGCAATCACGCAGAAAGTCTATGAAGCACAATTATTCTTGAGGATACTTGACACGAATAAGTCCTTGCTTAGTCCAAAACACAGATAGATATGCTTATAAGGCAGTTCAAATAATATCGTAGCTCAACCAGGAAGGTCTGGGTAAAAGTCTCAGGTTCTTGCAGAGCAGAAACAGCTTACATGTCCAGCAAATGCAGATGGAAGCAAACGCAAGCAGCAGATGAAGGAGGATTACTGGAACTGGTGTTTGCAGCAGGAACTCAGAGCAGAGTAGCAGGATAACCCCACATGTTCACAGGAGCAGGTATATAGCCAGGGAGTCACCAAAGGTCAGGAGCTGGATGCAAGGCAGAATACTCTAGCACAGACTGAAGGCTGGGGTGGAGTTTTATAGCAGGAAGACACAGTGCACATGAGACCAAAGACACCATCTTGGAACAGGGCAATAATGTACAAAAGGTAATAAAAAATGTTCAGAGCCCTGACATAGGGGTGTGTTGGATTTAGAGTTTTGATTAGGGTTATGGTTAGGGTTGAGATTAGGGTTGTTTGGGGGTTAGGGTTGTGATTTATCGTTAGGGTTGTGATTAGGATTATGGATCGGGTTGGGATTAGAGTTAGGGGTGTGTTGGGGTTAGGGTTGGAGTTAGAATTGGGGGGATTCCACTGTTTAGGCACATCAGGGAGTCTCCAAACACGAAAGACAATTTTGCGCTCAAAAAGTCAAATGGTGCTCCCTCCCTTTTGAGCTCTGCCGTGCGCCCAAACAGTGGTTCACCCCCACATATGGGGCATCAGTGTACTCGGGATAAATTGGACAACAACTTTTGGAGTCCAATTTCTCCTGTTACCCTTGTGAAAAAAAACTTGGGGACTAAAAAATCTTTTTTGTGGAAAAAATTTTTTTTTAATTTTCACGACTCTGCATTATAAACTTCAGTGAAGCAGTTAGGCATTCAAAGTTCTCACCACACATCTAGATAAGTTCCTTGGGGGGTCTAGTTTCCAATCAGGGTACATCAGGGGCTCTGCAAATGCAACATAACACCCGCAGACCATTCTATTAAAGTCTGCATTCCAAAACGGCACTCCTTCCCTTCCGAGCTCTGCCGTGCGCCCAAACAGTGGTCCCCCCCACACATGGAGTATCAGCATACTCAGTATAAATTGCCCAATACATTTTGGGGTCCAATTTCTCCTGTTACCCTTGTGAAAGTAAAAATTTGGGGGTGAAAAGATCATTTTTGTGGAAAAAATATGATTTATTTATTTTCCTGGCTCTACATTATAAACTTCTGTGAAGCAGTTGGGGGTTCATAGTGCTCACCATACATCTAGATAAGCTCTTTTGGGGGTCTAGTTTCCAAAATGGTGTCACTTGTGGGGGGTTTCTACTGTTTAGGTACATCAGGAGCTCTGCAAATGCAACATGACGCCCACAGACCATCCCATCAAAGTCTGCATTCCAAGCGGAGCTCCTTCCTTTCCGAGCCCCGATGGGTGCCCAAACAGTGCCCCCCACACATATGTGGTATCAGCATACTCAGGACAAACTGGTCAACAGATTTTTGGGTCCAATGTCTCCTGTTACCCTTGAGAAAATAAAAAATTGCAGGCTAAAAAATCATTTTTGAGGAAAAAAAAAAGGATTTTTTATTTTCACAGCTCTACTTTATAAATTTCTGTGAAGCAATTGGGGGTTTAAAGTGCTCACCACACATCTAGATAAGTTCCTTAAGGGGTCTAGTTTCCAAAATGGTGTCACTTGTGGGGGGTTTCTACTGTTTAGGCATATCAGGGGCTCTCCAAACACGACATGGCGTCCGATCTCAATTCCAGCCAATTCTACATTGAAAAAGTAAAACGGCACTCCTTCTCTTCAAAGCTCTGCGGTGCGCCCAAACAGTGGTTTACCCCCACATATGGGGTGTCGACGTACTCAGGAGAAATTGCACAACAACTTTTGTGGTCTAATTTCTCCTGTTACCATTGTGAAAATAAATTTTGGGGCAAAAAGATTATTTTTGTAGAAACAATGCAATTTTTTATTTTCACGGCTCTACGTTATAAACTTCCGTGAAGCACCTTGGGGTTTAAAGTGCTCACCACACATCTAGATAAGTTCCGTAAGGGGTCTAGTTTCCAAAATGGTGTCACTTGTGGGGGGTTTCTACTGTTTAGGTACATCAGGGGCTCTCCAAACGCGACATGGCGTCCGATCTCAACTCCAGCCAATTCTACATTGAAAATGTAAAACGGCACTCCTTCTCTTCCAAGCTCTGCGGTGCGCCCAAACAGTGGTTTAACCCCACATATGGGGTATCGATGTACTCAGGAGAAATTGCACAACAACTTTTGTTGTCTAATTTCTCCTGTTACCCTTGTGAAAATAAGAATTTGTGGGCGAAAAAATCATTTTTGTGTAAACAAATGCGATTTTTTATTTTCACGGCTCTACGTTATAAACTTCTGTGAAGCACTTGGGGGTTCAAAGTGCTCACCACACAGTTAGATAAGTTCCTTAAGGGGTCTAGTTTCCAAAATGGTGTCACTTGTGGAGCGTTTCCACTGTTTAGGCACATCAGGTGCTCTCTAAATGTGACATGGCATCCAATCTCAATTCCAGCCAATTCTGCATTGAAAAATTCAAACGGCGCTCCTTCTCTTCCAAGCTCTACTGTGCTCCCAAACAGTGGTTTACCCCAACATATGGTTTATCAGCATATTCAGGAGAAATTGCACAACAAAATTTATGGTTAAATTTCTGTTTTTACACTTGTGAAAATAAAAAAAATGTTTCTTAATAAAATGCTTGCAAAAAAAAGTTAAATGTTCATTTTTTCCTTCCACATTGTTTCAGTTTCTGTGAAGCACATAAAGGGTTAATAAACTTCTTGAATGTGGTTTTGAGCACCCTGAGGGGTGCAGTTTTTAGAATGGTGTCACACTTGGTTATTTTCTATCATATAGGACCCCCAAAATGACTTCAAATGTGATGGGGTCCCTAAAAAAAATTGTGCTGTAAAAATGAGAAATTGCTGGTCAACTTTTAACCCTTATAACTCCCTAACAAAAAAAAATGTTGTTTTCAAAATTGTGCTGATGTAAAGTAGACATGTGGAAAATGTTCTTTATTAACTATTTATTGTGACATATCTCTCTGATTTAAGGGCATAAAAATACAAAGTTTGAAAATTGCAAAATTTTAAAAATTTTCACCATATTTCCGTTTTTTTCATAAATAATCTCAAGTAATATCGAAAAATGTTACCACTAACATGAAGTACAATATATCATGAAAAAACAACCTCTGAATCAGCGGGATCTGTTAAAGCGTTCCAGAGTTATAACCTCATAAAGTGACAGTGGTCAGAATTGTAAAAATTGGCTCGGTCATTAAGTACCAAATTGGCTCTGTCACTAAGGGGTTAATAAAATGGTCAGCCTTACCACAATAAAGGCATAGCCCCTCAGAGAATCTTCTCTGCCTTTCCTGGGGAAAGTTGCATCGGCTCCCCACAGTCAACGGGGCTCTCCAGCAAAGTTGTAACCTTCTCCTCATTCTATCTACCTCTCAATCTTCTATCCACCCGGATAGCTAATTGCATAGCAGCCTCAAGCGTAGCAGGTGCAGGATATGCAATGAGCAAATCTTTAACCCTGTCATTCAAACCTGCTAAAAACTGACTCTTGAGTGCTGGATCATTCCATTCCAGCTGACCTCTGCAGACCATCATCTGATCTGGGTACAATATCTCTCAGCGTCGCCAGAACCCTGTTTCAGCTGCCTGAGTTCTGCCTCTGCTGTAGTGACCTGATCAGGATCATCATATAATACCCCCACAGCAGAAAAAAGCGCTTCTACTGACATCAAACAAGGGTCATCCTGATGCAATAAAAATGCCCAAACTTGCGGCTCACCTCGCAATAATGACATAATAATCCCCACATGCTGTAATTCAGCCCCTGAAGACCTGGGTCTAAGCCGAAAATATAGTAAACATGCATCTTTAAACGAAACAAAATCCTGCCGTTTACCAGAAAAACATTCAGGCAAACCCACCTTAGGTTCTTCAGAGCGAATTCCAGGGCAATTACTCAAGTGTTGTAAGCTGGCAACTTCCAACGTTAACCCTTGCAGCAGCTGAGCAAGATCTTGAATGCTGTTCATATTGCAGAAATCCGGGAGGGGTAGTTTGTTTTTTTCTTTATACTTCTTTCTGGCTGGACAAACTGTGACGGATCTGCAACACAGGACTAAGGTAGAAGGGGGAAAACTGACCCTGCACTATGACTAAGCTGAAACCCTACGATGGTGTGGGCGACCCATTCCTTGCGAATAGACCCACCGACGATCCTAGGTTAATCTGAAGCGAAGACCTATAGATAAGGGGAAGGGGTTCCCTAAAAGAACTAAGGACTGGGTACAAAACGGGTCACCTCCTAATAGAAAACAAAGAGAAGGCTGCAAAAACCAATAGAAAACAGAAACTAAGGCTAGCAGAACCAGAGGTACCAGCACTGCACAAATAACACACACAGAAGACAAGGCAAAGCACCAAGCTAGAGCTTAAGCAGATAAACACTTTTGTCCAGCAAGGACTGGGAGGCAGGTGCTGGTTAATAAAGAGTGATACAAACACCTGACCCAAGACAAACCCAGCACCAGAGGAAAAAGACCAGCAGCCAGAACTCCACAAGAAAATGGCGGATAGTCCAAAACTAAACAGATTCTAACATCATCGTGTGTCACTGGTCTTATGGCTGAAAGAAAATTAGGATATTCTATTGATTTCTTGTTCTTTGCTGAATATCCTGTTACATTTACAAGGCAGCAATCTGTTACATGATCTCTCTGCTCTCTCCATGTCATTGGGGCAGCGAACGGCATTGAAGGTCGAGATTCATTCAGCCATTCTCTAAGGCTTCTAGAACAAGATGCACAGCATATATGAGGTGCCCACTGTTTGTCCTGATCTCCAATTGAACACTCAAAGTATAGTTCATATGCTTTCTTAACAAGTGGAATAATTTCCTTCTTTTGTGCTTTCATTGTATATTCTACGCATATGTAGCAGAAATTATCACTGCTATTGAGACACCGACGAGACATTTAGAAATAAATCTTCAGTTTTTACAATGAAAAGTATTCAGGCGAATCGCATAAATGATAGTAACTAGTTGGAGGCCCGATGCTATGGCATCAGGAAGGTGGTAATGTCACGATGGGGGCAGGCTTTCCAGCATTGAGAATCTCTCCTCCCATCCCATGTGCTCACAGCTCCTGGGCTGGGGAGGAAGCAAAAGACAATATTGACATTACAGCAGGAGATCGCAGAGGATACATTTTGTAAGGTAAAATATTGTTTAAAAACAGTCAGTGAAATATTTTGCCTCACAGAATGAATCATCTGTGATCCCCTGCTATAATGTCAGTATTGTCTATTGATTCCTCCCCTGCCCAGAAGATGTGTAATATGCTCCGTACAAGGTAGCCGAATGATTCACTGCTCCTGTGCGGAATTTGCATAAGTGCTTGTATATGCGTAGATCAGCGATTTATGTTATTTCAGTGGAAAATTCAGAATGCTGTACACTGTTTCAGAAAAAGTTCATATATGAGTTTTTAGAATATGTTATTATAAATTCAAAAAGTTCATTTTTTGTCAATAATGTACACTCTGCACCCCATCTTGACTGAAAAAAAAGAAATGTAGTAATTTTTGCAAATTTATTTAAAAAAAACCTGAAATATCAGATTGTCAAGTATTCAGACCGTTTGCTCAGTATTGAGTAGAAGCACCCTTTTGAGCTAGTACAGCCATGAGTCTTCTTGGGAATGATGCAACAAGTTTTTCACACCTGGATTTGGTGATCCTCTGCCATTCTTCCTTGCAGATCCTCTCCAGTTCCATCAGGTTGGATGGTGAATGTTGGCTAACAGCCATTTTCAGGTCTCTCCAGAGATAATCAATTGGGTTCAGGTCAGAGCTCTGGCTGGGCCAGTCAAGAATGGTCAAAGAGTTGTCTTGAAGCCACTCCTTTGTTATTTTAGCTGTGTGCTTAGGGTCATTGTCTTGCTAGAAGGTGAACCTTCGGCCAAGTCTGAGGTCCAGAGCACTCTGGAAGAGGTTTTCATCCAGGATATCTCTGTACTTGGCCGCATTCATGTTTCCTTCAATGACAACCAGTCGTCCTGTACCTGCAACTGTAAAACAACCCCATAGCATGATGCTGTCACCACCATGTTTCACTGTTGGGATTGTATTGGGCAGGCGATGAGCAGTGCCTGGTTTTCTCCACATATACCGCTTAGGATTATCACCAAAAAGGTCTATCTTCATCTCATCAGACCAGAGAATTGTCTGGGAGTCCTTCATGTGTTTTTTAGCAAACTGTATGCGGGCTTTCATAAGTCTTTCACTGAGGAGAGGCTTCTGACGCGTCACTCTGCCATAAAGGCCTGACTGGTGGAGGGCTGCAGTGATAGTTGACTTTGTGGAACTTTCTCCCATCTCCCTACTGCATCTCTGGAGCTCAACCACAGTGTCTTGGGGTTCTTCTTTACCTCTCTCACCAAGGCTCTTCTCCCTCGATTGCTCAGTTTGGCTGGACGGCCAGGTCTAGGAAGACTTCTGGTGGTCCCAAACTTCTTCCATTTAACGATTATGGAGGCCACTGTGCTCTTAGGAACCTTGAGTACTGCAGAATTTCTGTTGTAACATTGGCCAGATCTGTGCCTTCCACAATTCTGTCTCTGAGCTCCTTGCCTAGTTCCTTTGACCTCATGATTCTCATTCGGTCTGACATGCACTGTGAGCTGTGAGGTCTTATATAGACAGGCAAGTGCCTTTCCAAATCAAGTCCTATCAGTTTAATTAAACATAGTTGGACTCCAATGAAGGAGTAGAACCATCTCAAAGAGGATCACAAGGAAATGGACAGCATGTGACTTAAATATGAGTGTCTGAGCAAAGGGTCTGAATACTTATGACCATGTGATACGTAAGTTTTTCTTTTTCATTAAATTTGCAAAAATTTCTACATTTCTGTTTTTTTCAGTCAAGATGGGGTGCAGATTGTACATTGATGTGAAAAAAAAAATGAACTTATTGAATTTACCCAATAGCTGCAATGAAACAAAGAGTGAAAAATGTAAAGGGTTCTGAATACTTTCTGTATCCACTGTAAATATTTAAATACATGAAATATTGTGGATAAGGTATAGCAACAGGCTGATTAAGCAATTTAAAGTATAACTGTCACTTTTTCTGTAATCAGGCCAGAGTTGAGACATCTTGAGTTCGTCTTCATCTCTGGAAAGTCCCAAAGCGTTGTCTGGTCTGCGGTGGCCAATTTAAGCAATTGATTATAATATATTTATTAGCTGTTAGTATAATGTATATATGCAAGTGAATCTATATTTTGTTTACGCTTGTCAGGACTCTGAACATTTTTTATTACTTTTTGTGCATTTCTGCCCTTTTCTAACATGGCGTCTTTGGTCTCATGTGCACTGTGTTTTCCTGCTATAAAAAACCACCCCAGCCTTCAGTCTGTGCTAGAGTATTCTGCCTTGCATCCAGCTCCTGACTCTGATGACTCCCTGGCTATATACCTGCTCCTGTGAACCTGTGTGGTGATCCTGCTACTCTGCTCTGAGTTCCTGCTGCATATACCAGTTTCCAGTAATCCTCCTTCATCTGCTGCTCGTGTTTACTTCCATCTGCATTTGCTGGACATGTAAGCTGTTGCTGCTCTGCAAAAACCTGAGACTATTACCCAGGCCTCCCTGGTTGAGCTAAGATATTATTTGAACTGCCTTATAAGCATATCTATCTGTGTTTGGACTAAAACAAGGACTTATTCGTTTCAAGTATCCTCATGAATAATTGTGCTTCATAGACTTTCTGCGTGATTGCATTTTCCTCTGAAGTTTCCTATAGACTGCTAAGCTGCGTTTAATATTTACTCCAAGTGTTGTGGACTTGAGTTTCTCTCTGCACCTGTTTGAATCACCGTGTGATAATATAGACTTTACCACTTATAAAACTGTGTCCTGTAGTTGTCTTGTTCCACGCAGAGTCTCCTGAGTTATCCCCTATAATTATTACAACGCTACTGTTCCAAAGTTTAGAGTCACTTAGAAATTTCCTTTTTTTTTTTAAAAGAAAAGCACAGTTTTTTCCAAGGAAGCTAACATTAAATGATTCAGAAATACACTCTATATATTGTTAATGTTGTAAATGACTATTCTAGCTGCAATCATCTGGTTTGTAATGCAACATCTTTATCGGTGTATAGAGCCCATTTCCAACAACCATCACCCCAGTGTTCTTATGGTACTTTGTGTTTCCTAAGGCTAGTCTCACACGTCCAGATAATTCTGGTATCGGAAAAATCGGTACCAGAGTTATCCGTGTCCGTGTGTCCGTGAGCTCACGTGGCACTTCAGTGTGGCACACGTGCGACAGCCGTGTGCCGCCCGTGTGCCCACTGAGGACCACACGGACTTTGCAGGAGACAGCGCTACAGTAAGGGCTGTCCTTAGCGTAGTGCTGAAGCCGCCATTCATCCCTTCTCTCCAGCAGCATTCGCTGGAGAGAAGGAATGAAAAATCAATGTTTTTTTTATTATTTTTGTCTTCAAAATCAAGTTCCTTGTCACCTCCCCCCTCCCACCCCCTGTGCGCCCACCCGCTGGAAATAAAATACTCACCCAGCTCCCTCGATGCTTCCTATCAGCGCCGCAGCTTGTCCTGTATGAGCGGTCACTTGGTGCCGCTCATTACAGTGATGGATATGCGGCTCCACCCCTATGGGAGGTGGAGCCGCATATTCATCACTGTAATGAGCGGCACCACGTGACTGCTCATACAGGACAAGCTGAGGCGCTGAGAGGAAGCATTGAGGGAGCTGGGTGAGTATTTTCTTTCCAGCAGGCGGGCGCACAGGGGGTGGGAGGGGGGAAGTGACAAGGAACTTGATTTTAAAGACAAAAATAATAAAAAAAATTTGATTTTTCATTCCTTCTCTCCAGCGAACGCTGCTGGAGAGAAGAAATGAATGGCGGCTTCAGCACCACAAGCTGGGGGGACAGCGTTTACTGTAGCGCTGTCTCCTGACTCGACAGTCTATTCTTGTTCTTAGAAATGAAGGCTATTCCATGTGAGAAATTGCCAAGAAACTGAAGATTTCCTACAACGGTGTGTACTACTCCCTTCAGGGCAGAGCACAAACAGACTCTAATTAGAGTAGAAAGAGAAGTGGGAGGCCCCTATGCAAAACTGTGCAACAAGACAAGTACATTAGAGTCTGTAGTTTGAGAAATTGACGCCTCAGAGGTCCACAACTGGCAGCTTCATTAAATAGTACACGCAAAACGCCAGTGTCAACGTCTACAGTGAAGAGGCGGCTCCGGGATGCAGGCCTTCAGGGCAGAGTGGCAAAGAAAAAGCCATATCTGAGACTGGCTAATAAAAGGAAAATATTAATATGAGCAAAAGAACACAGACATTGGACAGAGGAAGATTGGAAAAAAGTGTTATGGACAGATGAATCCAAGTTTGAGGTGTTTGGATCACACAAAATAACATTTGTGAGATGCAGAACAACTGAAAAGATGCTAGAAGAGTGCATCTGTCAAGCATGGTGGAGGCAATGCGATGGTCTGGGGTTGCTTTGGTGCTGGTAAAATGGGAGATTTGTACAAGGTAAAAGGGATATTGAATAAGGAAGGCTATCACTCCATTTTGCAATGCCATGCCATACCCTGTGGACAGCGCTTGATTGGAGCCAATTTCATCCTACAACAGGACAATGACCAAAAGCACACCACCAAATTATGCAAGAACTATTTAGGGAAGAAGCAGGCAGCTGGTATTCTATCTGTAATGGAGTGGCCAACGCAGTCACCAGATCTCAACCCCACTGAGCTGTTGTGGGAACAACTTGACAGTATGGTGCGCAAAAAGTGCCCATCAAGCCAAACCAACTTGTGGGAGGGGCTTCTGGAAGCATGGGGTGAAATTTCTACAGATTACCTCAGCAAATTAACTGCTAGAATGCCAAAGATCCTCAATGCTGTAATTGCTGCAAAGAGAGCATTCTTTGACGAAAGCAAAGTTTGAATTAGAAAATTATTATTTCAAATAAAAATCTTATTTTTCGAACCTTGTCAATGTCTCGACTAGATTTTCAATTCATTTGGCAACTCATTTGATTAATAAAAGTATGAGTTATCATGAAAACACAAAATTGTCTGGGTGACTCTAAACTTTGGAACGGTGTGTATAATTCCATCACACTATAACTCTTTTTACCACAATGGATGTGAAACTTACTGGTCTATAATTACCTGGGAAAAACATGAAGCCTTATTGAAACTGAGCACCTCATTAGTTTTGCACCAGTTGCTTGGTACAGTACCAGTCACTAGAGAGTGACATATATATATATATATATATATATATATATATATATATATATATATATATATATATATATATATACAGGGGCCCAGCAATAACTGAGCAGAGTGAGGAATCAGTGACCTGTCAGCAGTCTGCATTATGAATATATTATCAGAGCACCACATACACCAGCCCTGACTTAGGGCATGAGAATCTCATTAACACAAACTAAAAAATAAAGATTAAGAAACAACCTCAAGACAGATTTTTTCAACCAAGGTATCATTTTATTCAGTGTAACAGCGCAGACCTGCCACTGTGTGTAGGTTACTATGCACAATCCTGCTGACAGGTTCCCTTTAACAGTGATCTATTGGTCTTTATCTCAGAATTTGTTTATGTTTAATATTGCTGTGCACTGAGGGTTTTTCATTTTTTTTTTTTTTTTAATTATGCATGATTAAACTTGAGCTTTAACGATTATATGTCACACCCCTTTACCCTTCCCTTACGCTCCCTTTCTTCCCTTTTTACCTCTCAATTAATTTGTTTTTTACATTCCATCCTTCCTCCACACTCCTTTCCCTTCACCTCTTTCTTTTTTATTGTATCTTTTTTGTTGTGCAAAAATTGTTAAAACTAATGAAAATTATTGAAAAAAAAGACTAGCATACATTCAGATTATAGATTGTAAAGTATCGTTTGCACTCATTGGGACCTGTGCACATTGGTACACACCTTTACTGTCACTACCAAATCATATTAAAAGGTCCTGTGATTGTTTGAGACCCCATGCATACCTGCAAAGTAATACAAAATACATTTTACTTGTCATACTGTATATCCAAATATTTTCCACTCTGGGTCCACCCAGATATCCAACTAGGGAAAGAGAACATGGAAAACAGAACTACCGTATTTTTCGGATTATAAGAATTAAGTGGAAAATGGGGGTGCGTCTTATAACCCGAACACTGTTCGTACCGAGGTGTCAATGCTGGGGGTGTTGAGGTGATGGTGCGGCGGTTCTGGGGTGTGTGGTGGTGGTCTTGCGGTGTGCGCTGGTCCTGTGGTGGTGGTACGGCAGCGAGCGGTGGCCCTGCAGTGGCCGCATATGGCGGCCACCATTCTTCTTCCGGGGTACAGCGTCCGGCTTCTCACTCGGCATAGGTGCAGCTGGAGGAAAGCCGAGATCTCCATCCGCACCTGCCTCTACGCAATGTCTGTAGGAAAATGGCCATAGATGTGGCGCAGGAGCAGATTGAGCTCTCGGCTTACTGATCTCTCAATCTGTGCATGCGCTGCATCCGGTGGCATGGTCCAGGTCACTGGCATTTTCCCACTGTCCTGAGGTCACCGCAGTTCAGCCCAGGCCTCGATGATGTCACTGCTGTTCAATGATGCTGCGCTCACAAATCCACTCCCCTCATCTTTCAGAATATATTCATGTATACTGTAAGTGGGTGTATTCCTGAGGATGAGGGGGGTGTTAGTTGCAGTATACAGTACTGCAGGCACTGTACTGTAATTCACAGATCCCCCATAACAGAGCGTCATCCACAGATAATATTTTTGTATTTTATTAAAGGTTTTTGCACACTATTTTATTTCTTATTTTCCTCTCTAAAATGTAGGTGCGTCTTATAATCAGGTGTGTCTTATAAAGTGAAAAATGTATAGCAGGGGTGCACCCTTATATCAATGGTGGTACAGGGTGCAAAACCTAGTCTGTTGTTGTGAATTCCGCTCTTGGGCTCCCTCCGGTGGTTGTAAGTTGCACTTTTGTGAGTTCTGCTCTTGGGCTCCCTCCGGTGGATTTAAGTGGAACTGCTGCTCCTTGGATTTAGCAGTCAGCAGCTGCTTTCACTGATCGTCTATTCTGGCTCGGCTATTTATCCTGGCTCTATCCCTCAGCCGTTGCCAGTTGTCAATGGTTCCTGCTTGGATTCACATCTCTCTTGGATTTCCCTGATATTCTGACCAGTTCAGCAATGATAAGTCCTTGCTTTGTTCTTTTGCTTTCCACTTGTTGTGGACTTAATATTTCAGCACATTCTTTGTTTTTTCTAGTCCAGCTTGTCAGTATGGATTTATTCAGTTAAGCTGGAAGCTCTGGGAAGCAGATTTACCCTCCGCACCTTTAGTCAGGTGTGGAGATTTGTGTAAACTCTGTGGTGGATTTTTCTAGTTTTTAATACTGACCGCACAGCATTCTATCCTGTTCTATCTATCTAGCTAGATTGGCCTCCTTTGCTTCATCCTAGTTTCATTCTGTGTATGTCATTTCCCTCTCCACTCACAGTCAATATTTGTGGGGGGCTGTCTGTCCTTTGGGAATTTTCTCTGAGGCAAGATAGCTTTCCTGTTTCTATCTTTAGGGGTAGTTAGTCCTCCGGCTGTGACGAGGTGTCTAGGGAGTGACAGGAACATCCCACGGCTACTTCTAGTGTTGTGTTAAGCTCAGGAACTGCGGTCAGTACAGGTACCACCTCCTCCAGAGCACGTCCATGTTGCTCCTAAACCACCAGTTCATAACAGTCTGTAGGGGGAAATTGGTACAGCACAAAGGAGAAAAAGACTAGACTAATAGTGGTATGCACACCCATGAATAATATGAAAAAATCAAAAATACTTTTATTACACCTCAGAAAAAACAGACACAGAATAAAACCATTTAAAAAAGGCCTAAATATAGGACCAATAACCAACACCCCTATATATCACATATACACTCACCGGCCACTTTATTAGGTACACCTGTCCAACTTCTTGTTAACACTTAATTTCTAATCAGCCAATCACATGGCGGCAACTCAGTGCATTTAGGCATGTAGACATGGTCAAGACAATCTCCTGCAGTTCAAACCGAGCATCAGTATGGGGAAGAAAGGTGATTTGAGTGCCTTTGAACGTGGCATGGTTGTTGGTGCCAGAAGGGCTGGTCTGAGTATTTCAGAAACTGCTGATCTACTGGGATTTTCACGCACAACCATCTCTAGGGTTTACAGAGAATGGTCCGAAAAAGAAAAAAAATCCAGTGAGCGGCAGTTCTGTGGGCGGAAATGCCTTGTTGATGCCAGAGGTCAGAGGAGAATGGGCAGACTGGTTCGAGCTGATAGAAAGGCAACAGTGACTCAAATCGCCACCCGTTACAACCAAGGTAGGCCTAAGAGCATCTCTGAATGCACAGTGCGTCGAACTTTGAGGCAGATGGGCTACAGCAGCAGAAGACCACACCGGGTACCACTCCTTTCAGCTAAGAACAGGAAACTGAGGCTACAATTTGTACAAGCTCATCGAAATTGGACAGTAGAAGATTGGAAAAACGTTGCTTGGTCTGATGAGTCTCGATTTCTGCTGCGACATTCGGATGGTAGGGTCAGAATTTGGCATAAACAACATGAAAGCATGGATCCATCCTGCCTTGTATGGAGCATCTTTGGGATGTGCAGCCGACAAATCTGCGGCAACTGTGTGATGCCATCATGTCAATATGGACCAAAATCTCTGAGGAATGCTTCCAGCACCTTGTTGAATCTATGCCACGAAGAATTGAGGCAGTTCTGAAGGCAAAAGGGGGTCCAACCCGTTACTAGCATGGTGTACCTAATAAAGTGGCCGGTGAGTGTATAGTATAGTACACCCCAAAAAATTTACACATACAAACAGATATAGATAATATATTTGGTGGTACAGATACAAATACAAAAGTGTCTCTTGCTTGCTCATGGGCCTGATCAAATGTCATGGTAATGAACCAAAGCAGGCATAATAATAGTGGCACATAATATGCCGCGAACATGATGGAAACCCTATAAAATAAGCATGGCTATATAATGAACAACAATGTTATCTAAGCATGCTCAATGCCTGGAGGGCCTAAATCCCAATGTTCATATCACAATGTTAAGCTTAAATATAAGCACAAACCCCACAAAGATATAAATCAAGAAAAGCATGGCTATACAATAAATAGCAGTGTTATCTGAGCATGCTAAGTGCCTGGAGAACATAAGTTCCAATGTGCATATCACAGTGTTAGGCTTACATATAAGCATAAACCCCACAGAGATATATATATATATCCGAATGCCTATATTGACCTGGTCCAATAAGGAACAAAAAGTAAGCTGCCCATTGTGATGAGAGGCGCACAAACCCACAAACCCTTCGCCTCACCACTGATTTTGTCTCTTGTCTCTTCTGGGTGCCTCAGCCCGCCGCACTCCCCCGCAGTTGAGCGGCATTGGTCTACCTGTAGTGGATTTACATTTCTTCCACCTTGCCCTTCCTTGCGGGTTTGTGTGAGCGTGTTTGAACAATCCACATCTGACAACACTTTTGCCCCAATGTCTTTTACATAACAAAATGCACTGTTTGTGCTAGAACAGCTTGAATGTGATAATGTTTATCCAAAGATAATGACATCCATGTAGTCCCCATAAATCCTTCATATTATTCACTCCAGTCCAGGGTCCCTATATTGGACCAGTTAAAAACTCTGGTAGAATGTCTCAGAAGACTCCATGAACATACCTGTAGCTAGTCATCATATAGTAATTTAGACAGGGAACAGTTCAAAGCTTTTTAGCATTCTCAACTATATCTCCACATACAGACCACTTTCGTGTGACTTCATTGTTTTCTTCAAATTTGCTTTGTCTCAAGTGGAGAGTGTTTCCTTTGGGGTCTTGGACTACAAAGTTCAAAAATGGTTATCGCCTGAACATTCAGTTAGACCAATATTACAAGATTTGCCAAAGACCCACAAGAACATTTTCCCTTCTCAAATGCGCTACAAGGATGCTACAAATGTTCAGGTAGTCAGTGCCACGTATGTATCTTTTGCCATGGACAAGAAAAGGTGGATTATATTTATCATCACTAGGCATTTAGGACAGCATTGGATCATTCAGAGATCCACAATGAACTTCTGGAGTGAGTTTGCTGCACTGAAAGTAAAGGGGCCGAATAATATTGCACGCCCAACTTTTTAGTTTTTGAATTTTCACAAAAATTTAAAATAACCAATAAATTTCGTTCAACTTCACAATTGTGTTCCACTTGTTGTTGATTCTTCACCAAAAATTTACATTTGGTATCTTTATGTTTGAATTATGATATGTGGGAAAAGGTTGAAAAGTTCAAGGGGGCGGAATACTTTCGCAAGGCACTGTACATGTTTGCCAATTTCCCTGGTTATTACCATTTTGCTACAATTTGACTGCTCCTGTATTTTTTATTTTTTGGGGGAGCCACTATGGCTGATTGCAGTGCACAGCTGTTGTTTCTAAATGCAATTAGTATTTTTTTTACATGTGATTGGTATTTAACTGGTGTATACATATATATACTGTGCATGATTTAAACCTGTTTCCTATGACTAAGGGTGCCTGTGTGTAAGAAGAGAGCCTGGATCGGGGGTACCTTTTTCACGCCGGCGCCGGAACTGTCTGGACTGTCACCATTGTTGTCTGGGGGAAAGCTTAGAGACCCGGACCTTTGCACTTGACAGCAGAGGGCGGAGTGAGGATAATAATGGCAGAGCGCGTGAAAAGATGCAGCAAACAGCAGTGGAATTTAGGTGCTCCGTCCTCTGAGCTCCGTGACAGCGCAGGCCCGCTCTACATTATCCCAGCTGCTCCCTACAAAGACTGTGACCGGAGAACCGTTTTCCACCCATTGACCCCTACTGCTCAAGTAACTACACGTCTTGGGCCACCGGATAACGCCATGTGCCGCCTAAAAAAAGAAAACCGGGTAACTTATCAAGAATTTTACCCTTACTCACCCGCTTACTTCTGCCAGCCTTTGTCCAGCCCAGCAGTGCACAGGATTGCTCTTTTCCCTGCTACTCAGGACCTCAGGACAGACATCGGGGACTCTCCTTCATCACCAGGAACCGGTCCACCGATACCTACAAGCCTGCATCATTTCCATCACATGCTGACAGTGTCAGCACCACTGTGCGCATCTGAGACTCCTCACTCTGAAGTCGCCGGATAGATAAATTTACTACTATTGAACATTGTTTATACCCTTTGCCCTCACTCCCTTCGTTGGTGTAACAAAAGCATTAATACCACCTACCTATACCTTCTCTCCTCCCTGCGTGGAGTATACCCCTGTTATAGTAAAGTTAATTTTAGCCCTTGCTCTGCCTCCTATCCGTTACTGCATCCTGCAACCTACTCACATGTGTAGCACTGGAAACATGTCAGGGTTTAAATGGTTTCCTTGGACCTCTGTTTTTAATGGTTTGTGAATAAACTGGATTTTACATTGGATGGTTGTGCTGGATTCCTTCCTTTTACCGCTGTGCCTCACCAGCAGAAGCAGAACCCTCCACATGCATTTCCATGTCGAGCATCAATTACTGCGCACCGTGGTGAGCACCATTAATTTCCCTTGTCCCTTTCTCAATCCTTGTACATTGCATAGTGGTTGCTGCTAAGTACTGCAGTGTATTACCTTCAATGGGAGATAAAGCTCAATACTCATCTGCTGCCACTAATGTTATGATCCCAATGGCAGAGGATCTCTGATATTCTGGCAAGATAGCAAAAATATAAATACTGCTCTAGGGAGGTGGAAACTGGGCTAACCGCATACCTGATCCTGACACAAACAACTAAAAGTAGCCGGTGAACGTGCCTACGTTGGTTCTAGACGTCTCGAGCCAGCCAGAGAACTGACTACCCCTAGAGGGAAAAAATAAGACCTCGCTTGCCTCCAGAGAAATTGAACCCCAAAGATATAGAAAGCCCCCAACAAATAATAACGGTGAGGCAAGAGGAAAACACAAACGTAGAGATGAACTAGATTCAGCAAAGTGAGGCCCAATAGTCTAGATAGCAGAAAATAGATAGTGGACTATGCGGTTAGCAGAAAACCCTACAAAACATCCACGCTGAACATTCAAGAACCCCCACACCGACTGACGGTGTGGAGGGAGAATATCAGCCCCCTAGAGCTTCCAGCGAGTCAAAAATCAAATGTAAAGCAAGCTGGACAAAAACACTGAATAATGCAAACGATCCAAATTGTACAAAACAGACTTAGCTTTTCTTGCATGAGGCAGACTGAAAGGAATCCGGAGGAGACCAAATAGGTCTGGATACAACAATGCCAGGCAAGAGACTGAGTCCAGAGGAGACTCAAATAGGAAACACCCGCTGCTTAATGACACAGCTGCAGCTCAGGCCTGCAACAAGACATACCTAACACAATACCGTTAGTGACCACCAGAGGGAGCCCAGAAACACAGTTCACAACATTACCCCCCCCTTGAGGAGGGGTCACCGAACCCTCACCAAGACCCCCAGGGCGATCAGGATGAGCAGCGTGAAAGGCATGAACCAAATCAGCCGCATGAACATCAGAGGCGACAACCCAGGAATTATCCTCCTGACCATAGCCTTTCCACTTAACTAAATACTGGAGTTTCCGTCTAGAGATACGAGAATCCAGAATCTTCTCCACCACGTACTCCAACTCGCCCTCAACCAAAACCGGGGCAGGAGGCTCAACAGCAGGAACCATAGGCACCACGTACCGCCGCAACAAGGACCTATGGAACACATTATGAATAGCAAAAGACGCTGGAAGGTCCAAGCGAAAAGACACCGGGTTAAGGATTTCCAAAATCTTATAAGGACCGATAAAGCGAGGCCTGAACTTAGGAGATGAGACTTTCAAAGGAACATGCCGAGAAGACAACCAAACCAAATCCCCAACACAAAGTCGGGGACCCACACCGCGGCGGCGGTTGGCAAACCGCTGGGCCTTGTCTTGTGACAATTTAAAATTGTCCACCACATGGTTCCAAATCCGCTGCAACCTATCCACCACAGAATCAACCCCAGGACAGTCAGACGGTTCAACCTGACCCGAGGAGAAACGAGGATGAAAACCAGAGTTGCAGAAAAAGGGTGAAACCAAGGTGGCAGAACTAGCCCGATTATTAAGGGCAAACTCGGCCAGTGGCAAAAAGGTAACCCAGTCGTCCTGATCAGCAGAAACAAAACATCTCAAATAAGTCTCTAACGTCTAATTAGTTCGCTCGGTCTGGCCATTAGTCTGAGGATGAAAAGCCGACGAAAAAGACAAATCAATACCCATCTTAGCACAAAAGGATCGCCAGAATCTGGACACAAACTGGGATCCTCTGTCAGATACAATATTCTCAGGGATGCCATGCAAACGAACCAGATTCTGAAAAAACAAAGGAACCAAATCAGAGGAGGAAGGCAACTTAGGCAAGGGCACCAAATGGACCATTTTAGAAAAACGATCGCACACCACCCAGATGACAGACATCTTCCGAGACACCGGAAGATCCGAAATGAAATCCATGGAAATGTGCGTCCAAGGCCTCTTTGGGATAGGCAAGGGCAAAAGCAACCCGCTGGCACGAGAACAGCAAGGCTTAGCCCGAGCACAAATCCCACAGGACTGCACAAAAGAACGCACATCCCGCAACAAGGAAGGCCACCAAAAGGACCTGGCCACCAAATCTCTGGTACCGAAAATCACAGGATGTCCCGCCAACACCGAAGAATGAACCTCAGAAATAACTCTGTTGGTCCATCCATCAGGGACAAACAATCTCTCTGGTGGACAACGATCAGGCCTATCAGCCTGAAATTTTTGCAGCCCTCGTCGCAAATCTGGGGAAATGGCAGACAAAATTACTCCCTCTCTGAGAATACCAGCCGGCTCAGAGACTCCCGGAGAATCAGGCACAAAACTCCTAGAAAGTGCATCAGCCTTCACGTTCTTCGAACCAGGCAGGTACGAGACCACAAAGTCAAAACGGGAGAAAAACAACGACCAACGGGCCTGTCTAGGATTCAGGCGCTTGGCAGACTCGAGGTAAATCAGATTTTTATGATCAGTCAAGACCACCACACGATGTCTAGCTCCCTCGAGCCAATGTCGCCACTCCTCAAATGCCCACTTCATGGCCAACAACTCCCGATTTCCAACATCGTAGTTCCGCTCAGCAGGCGAAAATTTCCTTGAAAAGAAGGCGCATGGCTTCATCACGGAGCCATCAGAACTTTTTTGCGACAAAACAGCCCCTGCACCAATTTCAGAAGCATCAACTTCAACCTGGAAGGGAAGAGAGACATCCGGCTGGCACAAGACTGGCGCTGAAGTAAACCGACGCTTCAGCTCCCGAAAGGCCTCCACGGCCGCAGGAGACCAATTCGCAACATCAGAACCCTTCTTGGTCATATCCGTCAAAGGTTTAACCACGCTGGAGAAATTAGCGATAAAACGACTGTAAAAATTAGCAAAGCCCAAGAACTTCTGCAGGCTCTTAACAGACGTGGGCTGAGTCCAGTCATGAATGGCACGGACCTTAACTGGGTCCATCTCCACAGTAGAAGGGGAAAAAATAAAACCCAAAAAAGAAACCTTCTGTACCCCAAAGATACATTTTGAGCCCTTCACAAATAGAGCATTCTCCCGCAAAACCTGAAACACCATCCTGACCTGGTTCACATGGGACTCCCAATCATCAGAAAAAACCAAAATATCATCCAGATAAATAATCATAAATTTATCCAGATATTTCCGGAAGATGTCATGCATGAAGGACTGAAACACAGAAGGAGCATTAGATAATCCGAAAGGCATCACTAGGTACTCAAAATGGCCCTCAGGCGTATTAAATGCCGTTTTCCATTCATCTCCCTGCTTTATGCGCACAAGGTTATACGCACCACGAAGATCTATCTTGGTGAACCAACTGGATCCCTTAATCCAAGCAAACAAATCAGACAACAATGGCAAAGGATACTGAAATTTAACAGTGATCTTATTCAGAAGACGATAATCAATACAAGGTCTCAGAGACCCGTCTTTCTTGCCCACAAAAAAGAATCCTGCACCAAGAGGGGACGAGGATGGGCGAATATGTCCCTTCTCCAAAGACTCCTTTATATAACTCCGCATCGCGGCATGCTCTGGCACAGATAAATTAAAGAGTCGTCCCTTAGGAAACTTACTACCAGGAATCAAATCTATAGCACAATCACAGTCCCTATGAGGAGGAAGGGCACTGGACCTGGCCTCATTAAATACATCCTGAAAGTCTGACAAAAACTCAGGGATCTCAGAAGGAGTAGAAGAAGCAATAGACACCAATGGAGAATCGCCATGAATCCCCTGACACCCCCAACTAGACACAGTCATAGCTTTCCAGTCTAAAACTGGATTATGGGCCTGTAACCATGGCAGACCCAAAACGACAACATCATGCATTTTATGCAGTACCAAAAAACGAATCACCTCCTGATGTACAGGAGTCATGCACATGGTCACCTGCGTCCAATACTGAGGTTTATTCTCTGCCAATGGCGTAGAATCAATTCCTCTAAGAGGAATAGGATTTTCCAAAGGCTCCAGGACAAAACCGCAGCGCTTGGCAAACGACAAATCCATCAGACTTAAAGCAGCACCAGAATCCACAAAAGCCATAACTGAGTAAGAAGATAATGAACAAATTAAAGTCACAGACAAAATAAACTTAGGCTGAAAAGTACCAATGGCGACAGGATTAACTTTTTTCTTTAAACGTTTAGAGCATGCTGAGATAACATGTGTTGAATCACCACAGTAGAAACACAACCCATTTTGACGTCTATGATTTTGTCGCTCGGCTCTGGTCAGAATTCTGTCACATTGCATAGAATCAGGTGACCGTTCAGACAGCACCGCCAAAGGATTATCAGATTTGCGCTCCCGCAAACGTCGATCAATTTGAATGGCTAGAGCCATTGAATCATTTAGACCTGTAGGGATAGGAAACCCCACCATCACATCTTTAATGGCTTCAGAAAGACCATTTCTGAAATTTGCGGCCAGTGCACACTCATTCCGTTGAGTAAGCACGGACCATTTCCGAAATTTTTGGCAATATACCTCAGCTTCGTCCTGACCCTGAGAGATAACCAGCAACATTTTTTCAGCCTGATTTTCAAGATTAGGCTCCTCATAAAGCAAACCAAGTGCCAGAAAAAACGCATCAACATTCACCAATGCAGGATCTCCTGGCGCCAGAGAGAAGGCCCAATCCTGAGGGTCGCCGCGCAAGAAGGAAATAACAATCTTAACTTGCTGAGCGGAATCACCAGAGGAACGAGGTTTCAGAGACAGAAACAATTTACAATTATTCCTAAAATTCAGGAATTTAGATCTATCTCCAAAAAACGGCTCAGGAATAGGTATTTTTGGTTCAGACATAGGGCTATGGACAACAAAATCCTGAATGCTTTGCACCCTAGCAGCAAGCTGATCCACACTAGAAGTCAAAGTCTGGACATTCATATCTGCAGCAGAGTTTCAGCCACTCAGAGAAAAAGGGGATGGAAGAAGCTAGGCAAACTGCAGCAAAAAAAAAACAAAAAAAAAAACTTCTTTTTAATCCCGCTTCTGCGATGCATTAAACATTTTCTTCTGGCCTGGCATTCTGTTATGATCCCAATGGCAGAGGATCTCTGATATTCCGGCAAGATAGCAAAAATATAAATACTGCTCTAGGGAGGTGGAAACTGGGCTAACCGCATACCTGATCCTGACACAAACAACTAAAAGTAGCCGGTGAACGTGCCTACGTTGGTTCTAGACGTCTCGAGCCAGCCAGAGAACTGACTACCCCTAGAGGGAAAAAATAAGACCTCGCTTGCCTCCAGAGAAATTGAACCCCAAAGATATAGAAAGCCCCCAACAAATAATAACGGTGAGGCAAGAGGAAAACAAAAACGTAGAGATGAACTAGATTCAGCAAAGTGAGGCCCAATAGTCTAGATAGCAGAAAATAGATAGTGGACTATGCGGTTAGCAGAAAACCCTACAAAACATCCACGCTGAACATTCAAGAACCCCCACACCGACTGACGGTGTGGAGGGAGAATATCAGCCCCCTAGAGCTTCCAGCGAGTCAAAAATCAAATGTAAAGCAAGCTGGACAAAAACACTGAATAATGCAAACGATCCAAATTGTACAAAACAGACTTAGCTTTTCTTGCATGAGGCAGACTGAAAGGAATCCGGAGGAGACCAAAGAGGTCTGGATACAACGATGCCAGGCAAGAGACTGAGTCCAGAGGAGACTCAAATAGGAAACACCCGCTGCTTAACGACACAGCTGGAGCTCAGGCCTGCAACAAGACATACCTAACACAATACCGTTAGTGACCACCAGAGGGAGCCCAGAAACACAGTTCACAACACACTAAGCAATATATGGGGATGTTGTGTTCTGCCTGTACATCGCTTAGCTCTGGCCAATGCCAAAGCAGTTTTCCGCTGTTTAGTTGGTGTTCCAGATGTCAGACTACTACAAATCTTATATTGATGACCTATCCTGCAGATAGGTCATCAATGATTAGACCTGGAGAACCCCTTTAAGGGTATGTGCACACGATTAGTAAACGCTGCGGGTTGGAAGCTGCACACTTGCACAGCGTCCAACCCGCAGGGTCCAGATGTAACAGCATAGTGGTTGACATTTCAAGAAATCCCATGCCCACCATGCATGCACAGACACCCGCGGACCACAGGTGGAGACGGACATGCGGCGCGTCTTTCCAGACCCCAGCATGTCTATTTATCTTGCTGAGACGAGAGCCTCTGCAAGATAAATTTCACAAGTTCAATGTATTGGATGCGGTGAATCCGCATGGGTCAATGAACACATGCGGATTCACCTGTGTTCAATAAGCTGCAAATTCCTGATGGTGTGCACCTGGCCTAAGTGTGCTGCTGTCACGAAGTGACTGTCCTGGCGTGACATGACTCGACAAGGGGACGGTCACAAAACGGCAAAACACACTAGGGTACACCGGGGACACTTTAAAAATGGTGGGCTCTGTCTGTAGGGAATGGGGAATGGACACGTCCTGCACTCACCTGAGGATGTGCCCTGCTCTTACTAGCATCCCTATATGGGCTCTTTCAACCCATCGCCGAACAGGATACCTAGTCCCTCACTCCCCCTGCTCTTATCCTTAAGTAGGGAACTGGCAGGTGGGAGCACTGGCCCCACTGCTGCACTAATACAACACAAGGTAAAGTAAGACAAACACCATGTGGAAAAGGAAACACAAAACAACACTTAGCTGTCTCTGCTGCACTGCACCGAACAGCAGAGTAAGGCCCCAGATTTCAGAATTCAGCTGAAGAACTACAGCACTCAGCAAGCTCCTTCTCCAGCCAGGTTGATCTCCAAAAGGACCTGTATAACCCACAGTCAGCTGATGCATCAGGTGACCTTTGAAGGATGGTGGGAGCGGTCACCACCTGCATCAGCAGACTAGGCAGCAATGTAATTACACCAGTGGCCACCCAGGGGAAAAAGTTTTAATCTGAGGGAAACAGATCTGCCACAGATCCAAACATGGATCGTGACAGTTGTTCTCTCGGCAGCAATGTCAAACATGTTAACATGAGTATGGATTTTGCTGTATTGGTTTTTGGAGCCATGTCACTTTTCCATTGCCTTTGAGCTATTAATAACAAGGAAAACCTTTTGTTTTTCTGTTGACAGTGACAGATGTGAGTAGCCGCTTGTTTTTTTGTGTGGAAGGAAATGACCTTCCTATTGGCACAATTTGGGTGTACATATCAATTTTTAATCACTTTCGATTCTGATTTTTGGGAAACAGAATGAACAAGTTAACAGCAATTCAGGAATTGTCTTTAATTTTTTTTACGCTGTTCACCGTGCTGTGCATGTGATAAAATTACTTTATTCCTCGCATCACTACAATCACCAGTGTCAGGGGTTGGACTGGTCTTGCTGGGTGCCGGTGAAAGCAGGTGAACAGAAGCAGCAGAGTGCAAACAAGTCACCAGTACCACCAGCAACCACCAGGGGAGCCCAAAAAGCGGATACACAACAGTACCCTCCCCTTAAGGAGGGGGCACCGAACCCTCACAAGAACCGCCAGGGCGATCTGGATGAGCCCTATGAAAGGCACAAACCAAATCCGAGGCATGAACATCAGAGGCAGTTACCCAAGAATTATCTTCCTGACCATAGCCTTTCCATTTAACCAGATATTGAAGTCTCCGTCTGGAAATACGGGAGTCCAAGATCTTCTCTACGACGTACTCCAATTCACCCTCCACCAGCACAGGAGCAGGAGGTTCAGTAGAAGGAACCACCGGTACCTCATATCTCCGCAACAACGACCGATGGAACACATTATGGATAGCGAAAGATGCCGGGAGGTCCAAACGAAAGGAAACAGGGTTAAGAATCTCCAAAATCCTATAAGGACCGATGAACCGAGGCTTAAATTTGGGAGAAGAAACCCTCATAGGGACAAAATGGGAAGACAACCACACCAAGTCCCCAACGCGAAGGTGGGGACCAACACGACGACGATGGTTAGCAAACTGCTGAGTCCTCTCCTGGGACAATTCCAAATTATCCATCACTTGTCCCCAAATCCGATGCAACCGATCCACCACCGCATCCACTCCAGGACAATCCGAAGATTCAACCTGACCAGATGAAAAACGCGGATGAAACCCTGAATTGCAAAAGAAAGGAGAAACCAAAGTGGCAGAACTAGCCCGATTATTAAGAGCAAACTCCGCCAACGGCAGAAAGGCAACCCAATCATCCTGATCCGCAGACACAAAACACCTCAAATAAGTCTCCAAAGTTTGATTAGTTCGCTCCGTCTGGCCATTGGTCTGAGGATGGAATGCAGACGAAAAGGACAAATCAATGCCCAACCTGGCACAGACTGCCCGCCAAAATCTAGACACGAACTGGGTACCCCTGTCAGAAACGATGTTTTCCGGAATACCATGCAAGCGAACCACATTTTGAAAAAACAGAGGGACCAACTCAGATGAGGAAGGCAACTTAGGCAATGGCACCAAATGAACCATTTTAGAAAAACGGTCACACACCACCCAGATGACAGACATCTTCTGAGAAACAGGGAGATCCGACAATAAAGTCCATAGAGATGTGCGTCCAAGGCCTCTTCGGAATAGGCAAGGGCAACAACAACCCACTAGCCCTAGAACAACAAGGCTTGGCCCGAGCACACACATCGCAAGACTGCACAAAAACACGCACATCTCGAGACAGGGAAGGCCACCAGAAGGATCTAGCCACCAAATCTCTGGTGCCAAAAATTCCCGGATGACCTGCCAGAGTAGAAGAATGAACTTCCGAGATGACTCTAGTGGTCCACTCGTCAGGAACAAACAGTCTACCAGACGGACAACGATCAGGTCTATCCGCCTGAAATTCTTGCAAAGCACGTCGCAAATCTGGAGAGACAGCAGACAAAACCACTCCATCCTTAAGGACACCAGCAGGTTCAGAATTCCCAGGAGAGTCAGGCTCAAAACTCCTAGAAAGAGCATCTGCTTTCACATTCCTAGAACCCGGTAAGTACGAGACCACAAAATTAAACCGGGAAAAGAACAACGACCAACGTGCCTGTCTAGGATTCAGGCGCCTGGCAGACTCCAAATAAATTAAATTCTTGTGATCAGTCAAAACTACCACCTGATGTCTGGCACCCTCAAGCCAATGACGCCACTCCTCAAATGCCCACTTCATGGCCAAAAGCTCCCGATTACCAACATCATAGTTTCGCTCGGCGGCCGAAAATTTTCGCGAAAAGAACACACAAGGTCTCATCACTGAGCAGTCGGAACTTTTCTGCGACAAAACCGCCCCCGCTCCGATCTCGGAAGCATCGACCTCAACCTGAAAGGGAAGAGAAACATCAGGCTGGCGCAACACAGGGGCAGACAAAAAGTGGCGCTTAAGCTCCCGAAAGGCCTCCACGGCAGCAGGGGACCAATTGGCAACATCAGCACCCTTTTTAGTCAAATCCGTCAGAGGTTTAGCAACGCCAGAAAAACCAGCTATAAATCGACGATAAAAATTAGCAAAGCCCAAGAATTTCTGGAGACTCTTCAGAGAAGTAGGCTGCGTCCAGTCGTAAATAGCCCGAACCTTGACAGGGTCCATCTCAATAGAAGAAGGGGAAAAAATATACCCCAAAAATGAAATTTTTTGAACCCCAAAAACACACTTTGAACCCTTTACACACAAAGAATTCTCCCGCAAAACCTGAAAAACCCTCCTGACCTGCTGAACATGAGACTCCCAGTCATCAGAAAAAATCAAAATATCATCCAAGTACACAATCATAAATTTATCCAAATATTCACGGAAAATATCATGCATTAAGGACTGAAAGACAGAAGGTGCATTAGAAAGGCCGAAAGGCATTACCAAATACTCAAAATGGCCCTCAGGCGTATTAAATGCGGTCTTCCACTCATCCCCCTGCTTAATTCGCACCAAATTATACGCCCCACGAAGATCAATCTTAGAGAACCACTTAGCCCCCCTTATGCGAGCAAACAAATCAGTCAGCAAAGGCAACGGATACTGATATTTGACTGTAATTTTATTCAGGAGACGATAATCAATACAAGGCCTCAGAGAGCCATCCTTTTTAGAGACAAAGAAAAAAACGGCTCCTAAAGGTGATGAAGAAGGACGAATATGTCCCTTTTCCAGGGACTCCTTAATATACTCGCGCATAGCAGCATGTTCAGGTACAGATAGGTTAAACAAACGACCCTTTGGAAATTTACTGCCAGGAATCAGATCTATGGCGCAATCACAATCCCTGTGAGGAGGGAGTGAACCAATCTTAGGCTCTTCAAAAATATCACGATAATCAGACAAAAATGCCGGAATCTCAGATGGAATAGATGACGAAATGGACACCATAGGAGTGTCCCCATGAGCCCCCCGACATCCCCAGCTTAACACAGACATAGCCTTCCAGTCAAGGACTGGGTTATGAGACTGTAACCATGGTAATCCAAGCACCAAAACATCATGTAAATTGTACAACACAAGGAAGCGAATCACCTCCTGATGGTCTGGAGTCATACGCATAGTCACTTGCGTCCAGAACTGTGGTTTATTACAAGCCAAAGGTGTAGAATCAATACCCTTCAGAGGTATAGGGACTTCCAGAGGCTCTAAATCAAACCCACAGCGCCTGGCAAAGGACCAGTCCATAAGACTCAGAGCGGCGCCAGAGTCCACATAGGCATCCACGGTAATAACTGATAATGAACAAATCAAGGTTACAGACAAAATAAATTTGGACTGTAAAGTGCCAATTGAAATGGACTTGTCAACCTTCCTAGTACGCTTAGAGCATGCCGATATAACATGAGCAGAATCACCACAATAGAAGCATAACCCATTTTTACGCCTATAATTCTGCCGCTCGCTTCTGGACATAACTCTGTCACATTGCATTTTCTCTGGCGTCTCTTCAGAAGATACCGCCAAATGGTGCACGGGTTTGCGCTCCCGCAAACGCCGATCAATCTGAATTGCCATTGTCATGGACTCATTCAGACCTGTAGGCGCAGGGAACCCGACCATAACATCTTTAACGGCATCAGAAAGGCCCTCTCTGAAATTTGCCGCTAAGGCGCACTCATTCCACTGAGTAAGCACAGACCACCTACGAAATTTTTGGCAGTATATCTCCGCTTCATCTTGCCCTTGAGATAGGGCTATCAAAGCTTTTTCAGCTTGAATCTCCAAATTAGGTTCCTCATAAAGCAACCCTAAAGCCAGGAAAAACGCATCCACATTGAGCAACGCAGGATCCCCTGGTGCCAATGAAAATGCCCAATTTTGAGGGTCACCTCGCAGCAAAGAGATTACAATCTTAACCTGCTGGACAGGATCTCCTGAGGAGTGAGGTCTGAGAGAAAGGAATAATTTACAATTATATTTGAAATTCAAAAACCGAGATCTATCTCCGGAAAACACCTCTGGTGTAGGGATTTTAGGTTCAGAAATAGGAGCATGTATAACAAAATCTTGTAAATTTTGAACCTTCGTAGCAAGATTATTTAAACCTGCAGCCAAACTCTGAGGATCCATCTTTAAACAGGTGAGCTCAGAGCCATTCAAGGATTATAAGGAGAGAAAGGCAAAGGCTGTAATTAAAGCTGAAATACAACTGATCCAACTATGGAGCAAGCATAGGGGAAAAAGGGAAAAAAAAAAAATTTACAGACTTCTTTTTTCTCTCCTTTCTTCTGCCAATAAGTTTAACACCTCCGGTCATACTGTCATGGTTCCCAATGGCAAGGGAACGTAAGAAACATATAAGTAACGAACGAGCTCTCGGGTGATGGAAACTCGAGTAGACCGTGAGCTAAATCTACCACACAACTAACAGTAGCCAGGGAGCATACCTACGGCTTCCTATATGCCACGCGCCAGCCGGAGGACTAACTACGCCTGGTAGAGGAAGAAACAGACCTGGCTTACCTCTAGGGAAATACCCCAAAAGATGATAGCAGCCCCCCACATGTAATAACGGTGAATTAAGAGGAAAAGACATACACAGTATGAAAGTAGATTTAGCAAAGAGAGGTCCACTTACTAGATAGCAGAAGGATACAAAAGAGGACTTCACGGTCAACTGAAAACCCTTTCAAAAACCATCCTGAAATTACTTTAAGACTCCTGTGTCAACTCATGACACAGGAGTGGCAATTTCAGCTTGCAAGAGCTTCCAGCTACAGAGAATAACAAAAACTGCAAACTGGACAAAAGGTACAAAACAAAAGGACAAAGTCCACTTAGCTGATCAGCAGACTAGTAGCAGGAACATGCAACCGAAGGCTCTGGTTACAATGATGACCGGCAAGGAAATGACTGGAGAGCAAGGCTAAATAGGAAACTCCCAAACACTGATGGAAGCAGGTGAACAGAAGCAGCAAAGTGCAAACAAGTCACCAGTACCACCAGCAACCACCAGGGGAGCCCAAAAAGCGGATACACAACACAGCTGACACCCAGTGGCGATCGGCCGCACTCTCCCCGTGAGCGCGGCCGATCGCCTATGATGTATCATCCCGTCTCTGGGAATTAAGTCCCAGGTCACCTCGACGGGATAGTACGTCATGTGGGATTAAGGGGTTAAAATTGATAGGGCGCGTGCACGCAGCTCAACAACTGCGACACACATGATAGTGGCAGGCTGGGCAAAGGAGCAGGGGAGCATGGGTCGCATGTTTGGCCATGTCACAATTACCAGACACGGTGCAACAGCAACAACAGAATACATGAGTGGACCAACAGACAGACCAGGTTTTTAGTCTGTAGCTTTAATTAACAAAGAGCTTGGTAACAAGGGCTGTGCTCTGCAATACAAATAGAGAAGTTAATGTAGCTATAAAGTGCAACTTATGAATCGACAATAGATTGTACAGTGATGCATACTGACTTAGAATATTCTAAACGTTACCCATTTGGCATAAGTTTAATAAATAGGAAACTATGGATACATCCCCATGCCCATGTGAACAAAAGCTTACTGGACATCTCTCATATATTTAGGGAGAAGAAAAAATGTGCAACTAGAGCTTTGCCATATATCCAATCATCCTACAACTGTACAATACGTGCACAATAATGCGGCTTAAAGGGGTTCATGTAACCTACTAGGACAACCACTGATTTTGAATATTTTCCCTCTGTGAAAATAAAAAAACTTAAGCTCAACGCTTGTGCCGATGTTGTTCCAGCTGTGTCAGCATTCACACTCCTGGGGCTCACATAGGTTGTTATGACATAAGAGCTCTGCACCAAATCAGCACTGGCATCAATGTGCCCACCTTCGGACGTATTAGTAATCAAGAGGAAGTGACAGCTAGCCGCAGCTCTCACTTCCTCTTGATTACGCATACGTATACAGTTGTGCTCAAAAGTTTACATACCCTGGCAGAATTATTGCTTTCTGGGCCTTTTTTCAGAGAATAGGAATGATAACACAAAAACTTTTTCTCCACTCATGGTTAGTGGTTGAGTGAAGCGATTTATTGTCAAACTACTGTGTTTTCTCTTTTTAAATCATAATGACAACCCAAAACATCCAAATGACCCTGAGCAAAAGTTCACATACCCCATTTCTTAATACCGTGTAGTGCCCCCTCTAACATTAATGTCAGATTGAAGTCTTTTGTGGTAGCTGTGGATGAGGTTCTTAATTTTCTCAGATGGAAAAGCTGCCTACTCTTTTTGGCAAAAGCCTCCAGTTCCTGTAAATTCCTGGGCTGTCTAGCATGAACTGCGCACTTGAAATCTCCCCAGAGTGGATCAATGATGGAGACTGAGATGGTCACTCCATAACCTTCACTTTGTTCTGCAGTAGCCAATGACAGGTCGACTTGGCCTTGTGTTTTGGATCATTGTCATGTTGAAACGTCCAAGTACGTCCCATGCGCAACCTCCAGGCTGATGAGTGCAAATTTGCCTCCAGTATTTGCTGATAATGTGCTGCATTCATCTTTCCTTCACTTTTGACCAAGTTTCCTGTGCCTTTGTAGCTCACACATGCCCAAAACATTAGCAATCCGCCGCTGTGATTTACAGTAGGAATGGTGTTCCTTTCATCAAAAGCCTTGTTGACCTCTCTCCAAATGTAACATTTATGGTTGTGGCCAAAAAGTTTGATTTTGGTCTCATCACTCCAAATTACCTTGTTCCAGAAGTTGAGGCTTGTCTCTGTGCTGTCTTGTGTATTGTAGATGAGATACTTTGTGGCATTTGCACAGTAATGGCTTTCTTCTGGCAACTCGACCATGCAGCTCATTTTTCTTCAGGTCCTGCCTTATTGGGCATCTTGAAACTACCACACCGCTTGTTTCCATAGAGTCCTGTATTTCAGCTGATGTTACTGTATGTGTGGGTTTATCTTTGCACCCCAAACAATTTTCCTGGCAGCTGTGGATGACATTTTTATTGGTCTACCTGACCATAGTTTTGTTTTTACAGAGCCCCTGATTTTCCATTTGTTAATCACAGTTTGAATGCTGCTGACTGGCATTATGAATTCCTTGGATATCTTTTTGCATCACTTTCCTGTTTTATACAGTTCAACTACCTTTTCCTGTAGATCCATTGACAATTGATTTGCTTTCCCCATCACTCACAATCCAGAAATGTGAGTGGTTGGATGAAAGATGCAAGAGTCTGTCTGGATCCCAGATACTCACTCAGCTTTTATGCACACACATTGATTACCAGCAAGCAGGTCACAGGTGATGATGTTTCCTTTAGTAGCCATTCAAACCCATTTGTGTCATGTTATCAGGCAAAAATCACCAGGGTATGTGAACTTTTGATCAGGGTCATTTGGATGTTTTGGGTTGTCATTATGATTTAAAAAGAGAAAACACAGCAGTTTGACAATAAATGGCTTCACTCAACCACTAACCATGTGTGGAGAAAAAGTGTTGGTGTTATCATTCCTATTCTCTGAAAAAAAGGCCCAGAAAGCAAAAATTCTGCCAGGGTATGCAAACTTTTGAGCACAACTGTATGTCCAAAGGCAGGGACAGTAACGCCATCTCTGATTGGGGGCAGGGCTCACATGCATAACAACCTTATGTAAGCCCCGGAATTTGAGTGCCAACACAACACTGGAATTGCGCCAGTGAAGGAGGTGAATAACAGTGTTTTTATTTTCATGGGGCAAACATTCAGATCGAGAAGGGGTTGTCTTAGTAGTGAACGATCCAACGATCCCTCTACGCAAGATTGTACTTGTCCAGTGGGCACAGCTTACTCCATACTTATCAAGACAGTACCTAATGGACTGACGCCCCGGTACTTCACCACCCTTAGACCATGTTCATATGGGACATAATTGCGCTGCATTTGATGTCCAGGCAGCAATTCCTCTGCATTTTACAGTAAAACAGTAGTGAATTGGATTTTATAAAATCTCATTCACACATCTCAACTGATGCTGCTGGTGTTTATCGTGATTTTTACCCTTTCCATTGCAAAGGAAAAAACAGTGCTCACCATTTGCACTGTTTTAAACATAGCAATATGGGCACAATATGTGTGGGGATCTTACCAGTTCGAAATTGCCGAGAGATTTCCACTGGGGAAATAAGCCATAAATTTGCACATGTAATGTATACTTTTAGGGACATCTCCTTTTTTATATCAACCAAAAGGCTGAAACTTTTAATGAGGGCTCTCATTTGATTAGAGATGATATAGGTGATTGGAGAGTGGGTCCTCAATCATCCCTGACTGACCAAAGTCTCTTCCTCTATGTGTATTGTGTGCATGAGGAGTTTACACTTTTCTGACAGTAGATAGCGATGTTGTTACAGTGATATGCTTAGTTGAATGTAATGCATATACTTGTTGTACTTTGGTTTCACTTCCTCTCTGGTAAAAGGTCTTTTAGACTTCATGTTATGCTGTATTAAGAAGCTGATGCATGTACCTCATGTTCTGTGTAGTAAAAGTTGAATTATGCCATATAAGCTACTCTCGCAAGTTTCTTCAGCGACCAAACTACGCAACAGGTTATGGGCCTAGCATAGAAGACAAAAAGGACTTGGTGAATGCAAAAGAATACTTGAGAGAAATTATCTCCAAACAAGAAAGACAAATGAGTTAAAGATGAGCAGCAGTTCAGAGCTGAGACTCACAGTAGCTAAGCTGAATTATCAGTTATGGAAGTTCAAAGTGGAGATGTTATTGTCTAAAGATGATTTATGGGAGGTAATCACTACAGACAGACCTAATGATAATCAGACATGGAATAAGAAAAACAGACATGCAAGAGCTACTATCAGCTTATTAGTGGAGGATGATCAGTTAACCTGCATAAGAAATGAGAATATAGCATAGGGAATGTGGTAAGCTTTGAGAAAGCTACATGAAAGATCCAGCTTAAATCACAAACTATTCAGCTAAGAAAACTTTACAAGATGAGATTAAGTGCAAGGAAAGACATGCAAGAGCATATAAACTCCATGATGGAGGTGGTAACACAGCTGAGATCAGTCAGTGAAGACATTAAGAAAGCCATATAGCAGCAATATTATTGTGCAGTCTACCAGATTCATACACTGCTCTGATAAGTGAACTAGAGACAAGACATGAAGCAGACATTACACTAGAGTTTGTAAAGACCAGACTTATAGATGAATATCATAGAAGGAAAGAGCAAGCAAACCATTCCACTGAAAGGGATAGTAAAAATGCTCTTAAAGCGACAGACAAGAAGCCCCGTAATACAGAGACAAGAGAATGTTTCAGATGTAAGAAAAAGGGACATTTAAAGAAAGACTATACTATATGGAAAGCAGAATAAGGCCGGCGTCACACTGGCGAGTTTTACGGACATATGAGCGCAGAAAATACACCCATAAAATACGCATAACACACGGCCCAATGATTCTCTATGGCCCAGCTCCTATCAGCCGTATTTTACGGATCCGTATTATACGGTCTTCTACGGCTGTACAAAATCACAGCATGCTGCGTTTGTCACCGTATTGCGCAAAAAAAATCGCCAATGAAAGTCTATGGGGGCGAGAAAAATACGGATTACACATGGACCAGCAGTGTGACTTGCGAGAAATACGCAGCAGTGTTCTATTGAAAAGCCGGTAATTCAATTGCCGGCTTTTCATTTCTCCTTCACAAACCGGACATGATATGAGACACGGTTTACATACAGTAAACCATCTCATATCCCTTTTTTTTTGCATATTCCACACTACTAATGTTAGTAGTGTGTATGTGCAAAATTTGGGCACTGTAGCTTGTAAAATTAAGTGTTAAATTGTGGAAAAAATTGGCGTGGGCTCCCGCGCAATTTTCTCTGCCAGAGTGGTAAAGCCAGTGACTGAGGGCAGATATTAATAGCCTAGAGTGGGTCCATGGTTATTGGCCCCCTCCTGGCTAAAAACATCTGCCCCCAGCCACCCCAGAAAAGGCACATCTGGAAGATGCGCTTATTCTGGCACTTGGACTCTCTCTTCCCATTCCCGTGTAGTGGTGGGATATGGGGTAATGAAGGGTTAATGTCACCTTGCTATTGTAAGGTGACATTAAGCCAGATTAATAATGGAGAGGAGTCAATTATGACACCTATCCATTATTAATCCAATAGTATGAAATGGTTAATAAAATACACACACATTATTTACAAGTATTTTAATGAAATAAAGACACAGGTTGTTGTAATATTTTATTATACTGGTAATCCACTTGAAGACCCTCGTTCTGTAACAAAGAAAAAATAAAAAAAACAACAATATCTCATCATACCTTCCGTCGCTCAGGTCAAGTCCCACGAAGTAAATCCATCTGAAGGGGTTAAATCATTTTACAGCCAGGAGCTCTGCTAAAGCAGTGCTCGTGCCTGTAAAAACCCCATGGAATGAATAGAAAGCAGGGTGACTTGTAGTTACCTTGAGTCGCGGTGAGGTGCCCTCTGCTGGATGTCCTCGTATGAACTCGAGCATGGGAACTTTTACCAGGCTCCAGTTCATGAGGACATCCAGCAGAGGGCGCCTCACCGCAAATCAAGGTAACTACAGGTCATTCCCCTGCAATCCATTCATTCCCGGGGGTTTTACAGCCACGAGCACTGCTTTAGCACAGCTCCTGGCTGTAAATTGATTTAACCCCTTCAGATGGATTTACTTCGTGGGACTTGACCTGAGCGACGGAAGGTATGAGTCAACATAAAGACACACGATACAGCGTCTATTGCTGTAACCGCCAGTGCGGCGCCGTGTGCTTATAAAGCGCTTTCCTATCCCAAGTCTGGGTGGTTAGTGGCATCGCCAAAGCGGCACAGCATGCACTCTTGTGCTTTAAGTTATATTTTCTGTTACTTTGACACCCCAGTTGCGGTGTCGAGTGCAAGTGGTCTGAACGTACTCTAATCCTGTGTCTTGGGATAGAGTCCTGAGACTCCTTGCTTGCACTCTTGGTGCGGTACCGCGGCCCTGTGACGCAACAGGATTTGCTTCCTTCACACAGGGTGAAGTTAACCCGTGTGTGCATCCACATTGTACCGCCATATAGTCCGTCATTACTCAGCAGCAGGTTTCATCTCTGCACGGTGGACCCCGGGCGTGAACGCACCTTATACCATCTCTCTTATAATTTGGTGCATTCCGCTAGCCCTAACATTATATTCCAGGACTAGAAGGAGAATTGTTATTCGTAAAGCGTCTGAGAACCAAAGGACTTACTGTAAAATTCAAATAGGATAATTGTACAATCCTAGCGGGAGATAAGGTAATAATTAATTTCAAAGCAGGTGAACAGATGAAGTTATGTACACATGATCACAAAATTGTATTCACATGTGGCATAGATGTCTAGGACACAGACATCTTGAGAGTATAATGACATTACAAAAGAAGAAATGACAAAATACCTATTGATATCTGATTGCTCAATTACCGTAAAATGTGAATGTTGTATAAAATCTAAAGCTACAAGAGCATCTATATCTAAAGAGAGTGAAATAAAAGAACACAAGACCACTTGACTTGGTACACACTGATGTATGTTGTAGACCCATGAATGTGACCACATCAGGAGGTAAATGGTGACCTTCATATATGATTACTCAAGATACACAGTCACATACTTGATAAAGAACAAAAGTGAAGCTTTTGAAAAATTAGAAGACTATGTGACAAAGTCAAACAACAAGTTTCAGAGGCAGCCAATCATCAGCAGAAGTTATAATGGAGGCGAATTTACAGGACACCAAATAGAAAACTACTTAAGACAGAATGGAATAGAGCATAAAAAGACTGTTCCATACACATATGAACAGAAAGGAAAAACAGAACTCTGACTGAAATGTTAAGATGTATGCTAACAGACTCCAAACAACCAGAGAAATACTGGGGTCACTTCTTGAGAGATCACCAGAATCAAGAATTTAGAGTACTGCTCAACTGAAGATATGACAACACATATTTTCACAAAGGCATTGAATGCTGAAAGACATCAGAGACTGATTAAGAAATTAGGCTTAACTGAATAAGTCCTTACTGTTGAGAAACGGTGTTGGCAGATATGCAACAGATAGACTAATTTGTGTGCAGGAGGAGTTTACACTTTTCTGACAGTAGATGGCGATGTTGTTACTGTTATATGCCAAAGACATATTGATAGGGAATTTAGACATATTGATAGGGAATTTAGATTGTGAGCCCCATCGGGGACAGTGATGATAATGTGTGCAACCTGTAAAGCGCTGCAGAATATGTTGGCGCTATACAAAAATAAAGATTATTATTATTATTATTATTATGAAATGCATATACTTATTGCACTTTGGTTTCACTTTCTCTCTGGTAAAAGGTCTTTTAGACTTGCTGTTATGCTGTTATGCTGTATTAAGAAGCTGATGCATGTACCTCAGGTTCTGTATAGATAAAAGTTGAATTATCCCATATAATCTACTCTCACAAGTTTCTTCTGCAACCAAACTATGCAACAAGGAAACACCTGTGTCATGGCAAGCTAGAAAGAAAGCAGTAATGCATGCTACGTAGGACTCATTGATGGTGATAGAGAAGCATAAAGGAGCTGTATTCTGAGCTGCACTCAATTGTCATTTGTTCCAGGTGTAGAAGACAAGTCCACCTACATATTGGTCCAGTAATAAGTGAAAAAGGATTGCCACTGAAGGGGGACACATCGAGACTTATTCCTGAATGAAAACTGCCAGATAGGCAGTAATTAAACAACCCTAGAAGGGTGAGGAGCAGCCACACCAGAAAAGTCTATACTCTAATGTCCAAGTGGAAAGAGTATTCATGGCTGGTAGACTTGTCTGTGACTCAAATAACTGTAAAGAGTAAACTGCAAGAGTGTGAAGTACCTCACAGGCTACTGCAGGACATTGCTGCTTTAGAGAAGTGATAAGGAGAAGGGATTTGACAAACACTCCAAGCGTGTACTGAGCTGCATAGTGAGTGAGACAGAGACTATGCTCTCTTAGGTGTCAGTAAACTGTCGCAAATACTAACAGTCACGGCTCCCGGGAAATACTGCTGCGGGGAGAGCTGCACACAGCAGCAAGGGAGCTGAGCAACGCGCCGGGAACTAACCAGATAACAACCAGGACCTGAACCATGTGACAGAGCAGGAGGTGGTCGGGGCCAGAGCCAGACGCCAGGGTGCAGAGGAAATAGAAACACAAGTAGTCAAACAAGCTTGTCAGAAATGAAGCCAGAGGTCAGAAACCTAGAAGAAAAAGCAAACAGAGTAACACACAGAGAGCAAGGAAAACAATTGCAAACCGGGCCCACACTCCAGGGGTCAGGCACACAGACTAGAACGAAACTATAGCTGACAGTGAATCCTAATCTGGAGTGAGTATAAATACCCCTCCCAGATCGAAAGGGAGGCCTGCAAAATTAACCCTGATAGAACAGGGCATTAACCATGTCCTAACCATGACACTAACCTACTGTTGCAATTACTATTTGTTTACTTCTGTTTGTTACATGTCACAGATTTTTGGCTTTGCTCTCCTCACCCCAGCTCGCTGAACTCTGTTGTGCTCCATGTTGAGCTTTGCTGGTGACCCGGCGTGCTCCCATGTGATCATCTGCCTTGGCCTATGAAAGGGGTACCAAGACCCACACCTATGTCTTGGTATTAAGACTTTTAGTATTCTTGAATCCTGTCTGCCAGCAGCCTTCAGTATCTCTGCTACCTGCTTTCTGCTCTCCTGTCTGCCTGTGGTCTCCAGTGCTTCTACTACCTGTTTCTCGGATGCCTCACTTGCCTACAGCACCAACACCCTTGGCCCGTGTGCCCACCCAGATTTTGGAGGCATCACCTCACCAAATGAGCCAAAACACTGATGTAGACAACTTGTTATCTCTTGCGAGATTGGTGAAACAATTAAGATTATTGGATCATGTAAGACTGTGTAGCCACTAAGTTTGTTGCCTTTGAGTTAGGCTACTTTCACACTAGTCCGTCGGTACGGGCCATCGCAAACTGTCATTTTACAATGCATCCGCTGCCCATTGTGAGTGCCGGGGAGGAGGGGGCGGAGTTTCGGACGAAAATGGCAAAAATGGCAGACCCGACGCACAAAAAAAGATACATTGAACTTTTTTTGTGCGTCGCGGCCGCCAAAAACATGACGCATCTGACGGATGCGACGTGTGGCCATACGTCGCAATGTGTCGCTAATGCAAGTCTATGGAGAAAAAAACGCATCCTGCGGGCAACTTTGCAGGATGCGTTTTTTTCTCTCAAATGACGCTAGTGTGAAAGTAGCCTTAAGCTGTTTAATCAAGGTTTGATAAATTAATCCAGCATGCTGCCTACCTCATCTACTATTATAAGAGGGTCTGGTGCCTATAAAACTCAAAGTGAGTAGATTTATACACAGTATTTTGGATAATTTTTAGAGGGTTTTTTTTCTTAGCCTAAAAGGATTTGGCCAAGTGTTTGCTGTTAGCAGGAAAATATGTAGCTTTCATAGCAATTTGGTTAACAGAGCCCTGTTTCTCAGACCCATGAGATTTTGTAAAACTAAGATAAGATAATGTGCACAGATTGTATGGTTCATGCTAAACCGCAAGCTATATGGGCTACTGACCTTTATGTCTTAGCATTATAGAAAACCAGAATGTGACATTGTACTTCGGGTAAAAACACGCTATTTTTGAATATTGATCTAAGCTCGTTTCTCACAGTGTGGCCTGTGACTTTTGTGGTATTCTTCAAAAACACATTTATACTTCCTGTCAATACCACTGAAAATATCAGTTGTAACTTTTTCTATATGTCAACACTACAGAATATGACTACTAATCTTAGTAGTAACAACAGATGATCGCTGGTGGGTTTCTAAGATGGACAAATGGCCATAGATTACCGGAACAACAGCAATTTTAGTTTCATAAGTATTTTATTGATAACATTTTAATACAGAAATAAACAACCTGTGGAAGTTTCCCTCACAGGAGATTTGTGAATAACATATATAGAAGTATGTACATAACATAACAGAAAATGGAAAAAAGGAAAAAAAGCGAGAGGGTGGTTATGGGGATAATAAATGGAGGGTTTAGGGGGAGGTAGTTATCATCAATATGTTCCAAAAGTATCATATTTTACCATCATTAATACTTTAATCTTTCAAATATAAGTAACTGTAATGGGAGTGGTGAAACCATTGTGCCGTTGTCCGAGGAGAACCTGGAGGGGTGTGACTAGGTGAGCACCTGACTCTTCACTAGAACCCCTGTGATGGTGGGGTGATGCTTGGCTCCCTATAGACACCAGGTGCTACACCAGGACAGACCTCAGACGCAGGGCAGCCGACCCCCAAGGGACAGGTAGATGGAACAGCCCGGGAGGAGAGTACAGCTGATACAGGCACGGCAGGAACACAGGAACAACAGATGCTGGTGGGTACGGCTAGTATACACATAGGCACTGGCATGTGCAGGCTGGTATACAGATAGGCACTAGCATGTGCAGGGTGGTGCGGCTGGTATACAGATAAGCACTGACAGGTGTGGGCTGTTACGCTGAAATAGAGGGAGACAAGGCAAGTATGCGCAGACATGTACTGGACTGGTAGACTGACTGGTGGGTACTGGAAACCTGAAAACAAGCAAGCGTGCAAGGGACTAACTCTAAACACATTGCTCAGTCACCTCCATTCAGGTGGAGGCACCTTAAATAATAAGTGTCTGCCAGCTTTAAAAAGGAGGGAGCGCGCTTGCTCCCTAAGCGCAGATCCTGAGCAGCAGCCGGAGTATGAGGAGGAAGTGCGGGATGGGTGAGTGAATCAGCATCTCTGCCTGTGGAGGAGACAAGCATGCTGGTATGACTGTGCTACTCTAACAGATGATATAAGAGAGCTATTACAATAAGAAAATTTTTGACTGATTGAAAGTTCTGGAGATCAATAAGCAGTGCTCAGTAGATTTAAGTCTCATAAAACAGTTAGGGCGATTAATGGAAAGCTTGACTTAGATGTGTGACTGGGGAGAGACCTGTTCAAGGGGTCCAAATGCTACGGAAATTGTCTAATGTGTCTGTTCTTTTTAGAATTTTAATACATTAATTTTTTCTTTGACCATTGGTAGAGATAGGTTGACGTTTTCTATTTTGAGGCTATGTGAATTCTGGAAGCCATAGGGTTGTAATTAATTAGGCAAAAGGGTTTATTGCAGATTGCAAAAAATCTATCCCTAAAAAGCATGTTTTGGCCAGTGCAGTGCCATTGACAGAATAGTGGCCGTGGCAAGGTACTGCACATCCGCTCCCTATTCAATTCAATAGGAGGCAGATGTGCAGTACCTGGCCTTGGCCACTATAAAGTAACTGAGCAGTTCAAGCCACTGCTGACATTGGGAAAAGCTGATGGTCAGGGTCGCCGGTTGTCGCACCCCCACCGATCAGACATTGATCACATGTTCTATGGATAGACCATCAATGTCAATCTCAATAAACATGGAGTATAATAATTATATTATTCCTTGTCCAGTAGGTTTGTTAAGACATTTTTGTTCAAAACCTGTAGGTATTGAAGTAGTCTTATTGAGGGAATTATTCCTGGAAAAATGCAGGGTTTGGTTTATGTGCATAGCTTCTGAAAATGGTGGGTTGTATTTCTGTATAAATTCTTGTGGACGATATAAATTAGTGGACCATAGGCTTTTTAGATTAATATTTTTTTTTATTATTGCCAATATTATAACATCCTTGTCTCTAATCTAGGGGGAAACATTGGGTTGTTGAATACAGCTATTAATGAGAAAGGACTAGATTGTAATTGTAAGCGGAATCTGAGTTTTCTCCATAGACTTAGAGAGTTTTAGGTAATTGGGACATTTAAGCCCTTTATGATCTATGATATATACGTACGTCATAGGTCGCCTTCCCCCAGTTTGATGCAAGCTCAGGCGCTGAGCCCGCATGTTTTCCGGCACATGACAGCTAATTTCATCAGCTGATAGGTACCCCTAACAACCACTGGTGGAATCGCGATCCACCTGCGACTGTTATCATGTTAAATGAATCAGCAAAGCAAGAGAAAAGTGCATGCACAAAACAGGGATCATCCCAATAAATTTCTTTAATTACAAAAGCTTTATTACAGAACCAGAAATACACACATATAAAAACAATTAAAAATCCCTTTGGGATAATTCACACAGAAGCAGATCCATAATGAAGAGTATAATACTCACAAGTACCCCTAGGAGAAAAGTGGCATCAATTTTAAATAACACAGCCAACACACCTGTGGACTAGAGAGACAATACCTGTTGTAAATAATATCTGACAACAAAATGTGTATAAGTGGAAAAGAGTCATACAATGTCCTGACTCTAGCCTGATGATATTGTCATCAGAATGTGTACAATAACACAATTTGTCCTACAAGATGGTGGTTGGGTAAAATATGGTACCAATAAATTGGGGTCCTGGTATGCCCCTGACTGGTCAGGAGACCCGGTTAAATAAGGCAAGTTGATATGGCAAACAGCCAATACTCAGCCCTGACACAGTCAGATGGTCGACCCAACACACAGTCCAGCCTAGGGGATACACGAACCAACACTCACGGTGTCTTTTTCAAGGTGTCTTTTTCAAGCCCTGTGTTATGACCCCAATGGCGAGGGTCTCAGAGGAACGTGGAAGTCTGCAGAATACAAAAATCCAGCTCATAGGGCAGTGGTAACTGGGTTGACCATATATCTACTCCTAACGCCAACACTAGAAGTAGCCGGGGATCATTCCTACGTTGATTCTAGATGACACGCGCCAGCCGGAGAATCTAGCTACCCCTAGTAGAGGAAAACAAAGACCTTTCTTGCCTCCAGAGAAGGGGACCCCAAAGCTGGATAGAAGCCCCCCACAAATAATGACGGTGAGGTAAGAGGAAATGACAAACACAGAAATGAACCAGGTTTAGCACAGAGAGGCCCGCTTACTGATAGCAGAATAAAGAAAGGTAACTTATATGGTCAACAAAAACCCTATCAAAATCCACACTGGAAATTCAAGAACCCCCGAACCGTCTAACGGTCCGGGGGGAGAACACCAGCCCCCTAGAGCTTCCAGCAAAGGTCAGGATATAGATTTGGAACAAGCTGGACAAAAATACAAAACCAAAACAAATAGCAAAAAGCAAAAGGCAGACTTAGCTGATATAACTGGAACCAGGATCAGTAGACAAGAGCACAGCAGACTAGCTCTGATAACTACGTTGCCAGGCATTGAACTGAAGGTCCAGGGAGCTTATATAGCAACACCCCTAACTAACGACCCAGGTGCGGATAAAAGGAATGACAGAAAAACCAGAGTCAAAAAACTAGTAACCACTAGAGGGAGCAAAAAGCAAATTCACAACAGTACCCCCCCCTTAGTGAGGGGTCACCGAACCCTCACCACGACCACCAGGGCGATCAGGATGAGCGGCATGAAAGGCACGAACTAAATCGGCCGCATGAACATCAGAGGCGACCACCCAGGAATTATCCTCCTGACCATAGCCCTTCCACTTGACCAGGTACTGAAGCCTCCGCCTGGAGAGGCGAGAATCCAAGATCTTCTCCACCACGTACTCCAACTCGCCCTCAACCAACACCGGAGCAGGAGGCTCAGCAGAAGGAACTACAGGCACAATGTACCGCCGCAACAAGGACCTATGAAATACATTGTGAATAGCAAACGACACAGGAAGATCCAGACGAAAAGATACAGGATTAAGGATTTCCAATATCTTGTAAGGCCCAATAAAACGAGGTTTAAATTTGGGAGAGGAGACCTTCATAGGAACAAAGCGGGAAGAAAGCCATACCAAATCCCCAACGCGTAGTCGGGGACCCACACTGCGGCGGCGGTTGGCAAAGCGCTGAGCCTTCTCCTGTGACAACTTCAAGTTGTCCACCACAGAATCCACCCCAGGACAGTCAGAAGGCTCCACATGACCCGAAGAAAAGCGAGGATGGAAACCGGAGTTGCAGAAAAAAGGCGAAACCAAGATGGCGGAACTAGCCCGATTATTAAGGGCAAACTCAGCCAACGGCAAGAATGTCACCCAATCGTCCTGATCAGCAGAGACAAAACACCTCAAATAAGCCTCCAAAGTCTGATTGGTTCGCTCCGTCTGTCCATTAGTCTGAGGATGGAAAGCAGACGAAAACGACAAATCAATGCCCATCCTACTACAAAAGGATCGCCAGAACCTGGAAACGAACTGGGATCCTCTGTCTGACACAATATTCTCAGGGATGCCGTGCAAACGAACCACGTTCTGGAAAAACACAGGAACCAGATCGGAAGAGGAAGGCAGCTTAGGCAAAGGAACCAAATGGACCATCTTGGAGAAGCGATCACATATCACCCAGATAACGGACATGCCCTGAGATAGCGGAAGATCAGAAATGAAATCCATGGAGATATGTGTCCAAGGTCTCTTCGGGACAGGCAAGGGCAAGAGCAAACCGCTGGCACGAGAACAGCAAGGCTTAGCTCGAGCACAAGTCCCACAGGACTGCACAAATGACCGCACATCCCTTGACAAGGAAGGCCACCAAAAGGACCTGGCCACCAGATCTCTGGTGCCAAAAATTCCCGGGTGACCTGCCAACACCGAGGAATGAACCTCGGAAATGACTCTGCTGGTCCACTTATCCGGGACAAACAGTCTGTCAGGTGGACAAGACTCAGGCCTATCAGCCTGAAATCTCTGCAACACACGTCGCAGATCCGGAGAAATAGCTGACAAGATAACTCCATCTTTAAGAATACCAACAGGATCCGCGACTCCAGGAGCATCAGGCACAAAGCTCCTAGAAAGAGCATCGGCCTTCACATTCTTTGAACCTGGTAAATACGAGACAACAAAATCAAAGCGGGAGAAAAACAATGACCAGCGGGCCTGTCTCGGATTAAGGCGTTTAGCAGACTCGAGATACATCAGATTTTTGTGATCAGTCAAGACCACCACACGATGCTTAGCACCCTCGAGCCAATGACGCCACTCCTCAAATGCCCATTTCATGGCCAACAACTCCCGATTGCCCACATCATAATTTCGCTCGGCAGGCGAAAACTTCCTAGAGAAAAAGGCACAAGGTTTCATAACAGAGCAACCAGGGCCTCTCTGCGACAAAACGGCCCCTGCCCCAATCTCCGAAGCATCCACCTCAACCTGAAAGGGAAGTGAGACGTCAGGCTGGCACAAAACAGGCGCCGAAGTAAACCGGCGTTTCAACTCCTGGAAAGCCTCCACGGCAGCAGGAGCCCAGTTAGCTACATCGGAGCCCTTCTTGGTCATATCCGTCAAAGGTTTCACAATGCTAGAAAAATTAGCGATAAAACGACGGTAGAAGTTAGCGAAGCCCAAGAACTTCTGAAGACTCTTAACTGACGAGGGCTGAGTCCAATCAAGAATAGCTCGGACCTTGACTGGGTCCATCTCCACAGCAGAAGGGGAAAAAATGAACCCCAAAAAGGGAACCTTCTGTACACCAAAGAGACACTTTGAGCCCTTGACAAACAAAGAATTTTCACGCAAAATTTTAAAGACCAACCTGACCTGCTCCACATGCGAATCCCAATTATCAGAAAAAACCAAAATATCATCCAGATAAACAATCAAAAATTTATCCAGATACTTCCGGAAAATGTCATGCATAAAGGACTGAAAAACTGAAGGCGCATTGGAGAGCCCAAAAGGCATCACCAAGTACTCAAAATGACCTTCGGGCGTATTGAATGCGGTTTTCCATTCATCACCTTGCTTAATGCGCACAAGGTTGTACGCACCACGAAGGTCTATCTTGGTGAACCACTTGGCAGCCTTAATCCGGGCAAACAAGTCAGACAACAGCGGTAAAGGATACTGAAATTTGACAGTGATCTTATTTAAAAGCCGATAATCAATACACGGTCTCAAAGATCCGTCCTTTTTTGCCACAAAAAAGAATCCCGCACCAAGAGGGGAAGAAGACGGACGAATATGTCCTTTCTCCAGAGACTCCTTGATATATGAACGCATAGCGGTATGTTCAGGTACCGACAGATTAAACAGTCTTCCCTTAGGAAATTTACTGCCTGGGATCAAATCTATAGCACAGTCACAGTCCCTATGAGGAGGCAGTGCACTGGACTCAGACTCACTGAAGACATCCTGATAATCAGACAAATACTCCGGAACTTCCGAAGGCGTAGAAGAAGCAATAGACACAGGCAGGGAATCCCCATGAATACCACGACAGCCCCAACTTGAGACTGACATAGCCTTCCAGTCCAGGACTGGATTATGGGTCTGTAACCATGGCAGCCCTAAAACAACCAAATCATGCATTTTATGTAAAACCAGGAAACGTATCACCTCGCGGTGTTCAGGAGTCATGCACATGGTAACCTGTGTCCAATACTGCGGTTTATTTGCTGCCAATGGCGTAGCATCAATACCCCTAAGAGGAATAGGATTTTCTAATGGTTCAAGAGTAAAACCACAGCGCTTAGCAAATGAGAGATCCATGAGACTCAGGGCAGCACCTGAATCTACAAACGCCATGACAGGATAAGATGACAGTGAGCAAATCAAAGTTACAGACAGAATAAATTTAGGTTGCAAATTACCAACGGTGACAGGACTAACAACCTTAGCTATACGTTTAGAGCATGCTGAGATAACATGTGTAGAATCACCACAGTAGTAGCACAAGCCATTCCGGCGTCTATGAATTTTCCGCTCATTTCTAGTCAGGATTCTATCACATTGCATTAAATCAGGTGTCTGTTCAGACAACACCATGAGGGAATTTGCGGTTTTTCTATCACATTGCACCGAATTAGGTGTCTGTTCAGACAACACCATGAGGGAATTTGCGGTTTTGCGCTCCCGCAACCGCCGGTCAATTTGAATAGCCAGTGCCATAGTATCATTCAGACCTGTGGGAATGGGAAAACCCACCATAACATTCTTAATGGCTTCAGAAAGGCCATTTCTAAAATTAGCGGCCAGTGCACACTCGTTCCAATGTGTCAGCACGGACCATTTCCGAAATTTTTGGCAATACACTTCAGCCTCGTCCTGCCCCTGAGACATAGCCAGCAAGGCCTTTTCTGCCTGAATCTCAAGATTGGGTTCCTCATAAAGTAAACCGAGCGCCAGAAAAAACGCATCAAGATCAGCCAATGCCGGATCTCCTGGCGCCAGCGAAAAAGCCCAATCCTGAGGGTCGCCCCGTAAGAACGAAATAACAATTTTTACTTGCTGAGCAGAATCTCCAGATGAACAGGGTCTCAGGGACAAAAACAATTTACAATTATTCACGAAATTCCTAAACTTAAACCTGTCTCCGGAAAACAGTTCAGGAATCGGTATTTTAGGTTCTGACCTAGGATTTCTGATAACATAGTCTTGTATGCCCTGCACACGAGTAGCCAGCTGGTCCACACTTGTAATCAAGGTCTGGACATTCATGTCTGCAGCAAGCATAGCCACTCTGAGGTAAAGGGGAAGAAGAAGAAAAAAAAAACTCAGAATCTTCTTTCTTATAATCCCTCTTCTGCAATGCATTAAACATTTAATACGGGCCTGGCAAACTGTTATGACCCCAATGGCGAGGGTCTCAGAGGAACGTGGAAGTCTGCAGAATACAAAAATCCAGCTCATAGGGCAGTGGTAACTGGGTTGACCATATATCTACTCCTAACGCCAACACTAGAAGTAGCCGGGGATCATTCCTACGTTGATTCTAGATGACACGCGCCAGCCGGAGAATCTAGCTACCCCTAGTAGAGGAAAACAAAGACCTTTCTTGCCTCCAGAGAAGGGGACCCCAAAGCTGGATAGAAGCCCCCCACAAATAATGACGGTGAGGTAAGAGGAAATGACAAACACAGAAATGAACCAGGTTTAGCACAGAGAGGCCCGCTTACTGATAGCAGAATAAAGAAAGGTAACTTATATGGTCAACAAAAACCCTATCAAAATCCACACTGGAAATTCAAGAACCCCCGAACCGTCTAACGGTCCGGGGGGAGAACACCAGCCCCCTAGAGCTTCCAGCAAAGGTCAGGATATAGATTTGGAACAAGCTGGACAAAAATACAAAACCAAAACAAATAGCAAAAAGCAAAAGGCAGACTTAGCTGATATAACTGGAACCAGGATCAGTAGACAAGAGCACAGCAGACTAGCTCTGATAACTACGTTGCCAGGCATTGAACTGAAGGTCCAGGGAGCTTATATAGCAACACCCCTAACTAACGACCCAGGTGCGGATAAAAGGAATGACAGAAAAACCAGAGTCAAAAAACTAGTAACCACTAGAGGGAGCAAAAAGCAAATTCACAACAGCCCTGTGTGTGAATTGCTGACAGAATACACGAAATGTAGAGTAAAATTTGTCAGGGTGGGAGATAATATTGCTATTTGTTTCTTTTCTTAAAATAACATGTTTTAAGGTTTCTCTCTGAAATTTCAAACTAGATTATTTTTCAATAATAAATGGGTAAAACACGGGCAGTCTTTATTCAAATATAAACTTTTTTCTCCTGTGTGTATCTTTTTATTTCTAAATACGAGGTTGGTAAAGGGAATGTCTGATAGATGCCTTACATTACATTACATTACTAACCTGTTGTGAAATTGGATTCTGGGCTCCCCCTGTGGCCACTTGTGGAATTTAACTTGTGTGCATCATCCCCTCTGTTCACCTGCTCCTATCAGGATGTGGGAGTCGCTATATAACCTTGCTCCTCTGTCAGTTTCATGCCGGTCAACAATGTAATCAGTAGCCTTTCTGTGCATGTTCCTGCTACTAGACAACTCCCAGCTAAGTTGGACTTTTGTCCTTGTGTGTTTTTGCATTTTGTTCCTGTTCACAGCTGCTGTTTCGTTACTGTGTCTGGAAAGCTCTTGTGAGCGGAAATTGCCACTCTGGTGTTATGAGTTAGTGCTAGAGTCTTAAAGTAATTTCTGGATGGTGTTTTGATAGGGTTTTCTGCTGACCATGAAAGTGCCCTTTCTGTCTTCATGCTATCTAGTAAGCGGACCTCGATTTTGCTAAACCTATTTTTCATACTACGTTTGTCATTTCATCTTAAATCACCGCCAATATATGTGGGGGCCTCTGTCTGCCTTTTGGGAAAATTTCTCTAGAGGTGAGCCAGGACTGTCTTTTCCTCTGCTAGGATTAGGTAGTTCTCCGGCTGGCGCTGGGCATCTAGGGATAAAAAAACGTAGGCATGCTACCCGGCCACTTCTAGTTGTGCGGCAGGTTTAGTTCATGGTCAGTATAGTTTCCATCTTCCAAGAGCTAGTTCTCATATATGCTGGGCTATGTTCTCTCGCCATTGAGAATCATGACAGTTTGACCGGCCCAAAAAAGGGTTAAATTACTGGCTGAGAAAGGAGAGAAAGAAGAAGTCTGCTACAATTTTTTTTTTTTTTTCCCTCTAGTTCTGAGTGTGCTCTTAATTGAATCACTTGCTAGTCTGTCTATACTGCAGCCTTCCTCTCTTCCTCTCCTTCTAATCCTTGAATGGCTCTGTGTTCACCTGTTTCAAATGGATCTTCAGAGTGTAGCTACAGGTTTGAATAATCTCGCCACAAAGGTACAAAATTTGCAAGATTTTGTTGTTCATGCACCTATGTCTGAGCCTAGAATTCCTTTGCCTGAATTCTTCTCGGGGAATAGATCTCACTTTCAAAATTTTAAAAATAATTGCAAATTGTTTTTGTCCCTGAAGTCTCGCTCTGCCGGAGACCCTGCACAGCAGGTCAGGATTGTAATTTCCTTGCTCCGGGGCGACCCTCAAGACTGGGCTTTTGCATTGGCACCAGGGGATCCTGCGTTGCTCAATGTGGATGCGTTTTTTCTGGCCTTGGGGTTGCTTTATGAGGAACCTCATTTAGAGCTTCAGGCGGAAAAGGCCTTGATGTCCTTGTCTCAGGGGCAAGATGAAGCTGAAATATACTGCCAAAAATTCCGCAAATGGTCTGTGCTTACTCAGTGGAATGAGTGCGCCCTGGCGGCGATTTTCAGAGAAGGTCTCTCTGATGCCATTAAGGATGTTATGGTGGGGTTCCCTGTGCCTGCGAGTCTGAATGAGTCCATGACGATGGCTATTCAGATCGATAGGCGTCTGCGGGAGCGCAAACCTGTGCACCATTTGGCGGTGTCTACTGAGAAAACGCCAGAAAATATGCAATGTGATAGAATTCTGTCCAGAAGCGAGCGGCAGAATTTTAGACGAAAAAATGGGTTGTGCTTCTATTGTGGTGATTCAACTCATGTTATATCAGCATGCTTTAAGCGTACTAAGAAGCCTGACAAGTCTGTTTCAATTAGCACTTTACAGTCTAAGTTTATTCTATCTGTGACCCTGATTTGTTCTTTGTCATCTATTACCGCGGACGCCTATGTCGACTCTGGCGCTGCTTTGAGTCTTATGGATTGGTCCTTTGCCAAACGCTGTGGGTATGATTTGGAGCCATTGGAGGCTCCGATACCTCTGAAAGGGATTGACTCCACCCCATTGGCTAGTAATAAACCACAATACTGGACACAAGTGACTATGCGTGTTAATCCGGATCACCAGGAGGTTATTCGCTTTCTGGTGCTGTATAATCTACATGATGTTTTGGTGCTGGGATTGCCATGGCTGCAATCTCATAACCCAGTCCTCGACTGGAGAGCTATGTCTGTGTTAAGCTGGGGATGTAAAGGAACTCATGGGGACGTACCTTTGGTTTCCATTTCATCATCTATTCCCTCTGAGATTCCTGAATTCTTGTCTGACTTTCGTGACGTTTTTGAAGAACCCAAGGTTGGTTCACTACCTCCGCACCGGGAGTGCGATTGTGCCATAGACTTGATCCCGGGTAGTAAATACCCTAAGGGTCGTTTATTTAATCTGTCTGTGCCTGAACACGCTGCTATGCGAGAATATATAAAGGAGTCCTTGGAAAAGGGACATATTCGTCCTTCGTCATCTCCCTTAGGAGCCGGTTTTTTCTTTGTGTCTAAGAAAGACGGCTCTTTGAGGCCGTGTATTGATTATCGACTTTTGAATAAAATCACTGTTAAATATCAATATCCGTTACCACTGCTTACTGATTTGTTTGCTCGTATAAAGGGGGCCAAGTGGTTCTCTAAGATTGATCTCCGTGGGGCGTATAATTTGGTGCGAATCAAGCAGGGGGATGAGTGGAAAACCGCATTTAATACGCCCGAGGGCCATTTTGAGTATTTGGTGATGCCTTTTGGTCTTTCAAATGCCCCTTCAGTCTTCCAGTCCTTTATGCATGACATTTTCCGCGATTATTTGGATAAATTTATGATTGTGTATCTGGATGATATTCTGATTTTTTCGGATGACTGGGACTCTCATGTCCAGCAGGTCAGGAGGGTTTTTCAGGTTTTGCGGTCTAATTCCTTGTGTGTGAAGGGTTCTAAGTGTGTTTTTGGGGTTCAGAAGATTTCCTTCTTGGGATACATTTTTTCCCCCTCTTCCATCGAGATGGATCCTGTCAAGGTTCAGGCTATTGGTGATTGGACGCAACCCTCTTCTCTTAAGAGTCTTCAGAAATTTTTGGGCTTTGCTAACTTTTATCGTCGATTTATTGCTGGTTTTTCTGATGTTGTAAAACCATTGACTGATTTGACTAAGAAGGGTGCTGATGTTGCTGATTGGTCCCCTGATGCTGTGGAGGCCTTTCGGGAGCTCAAGCGCCGCTTTTCTTCCGCCCCAGTGTTGCGTCAGCCTGATGTTGCTCTTCCTTTTCAGGTTGAGGTCGACGCTTCTGAAATCGGAGCTGGGGCGGTGTTGTCGCAGAGAAGTTCCGACTGCTCCGTGATGAGACCTTGTGCTTTTTTTTCCCGTAAATTTTCGCCCGCCGAGCGGAATTATGATATTGGGAATCGGGAGCTTTTGGCCATGAAGTGGGCTTTTGAGGAGTGGCGTCACTGGCTTGAGGGGGCCAGACATCAGGTGGTGGTATTGACTGACCACAAAAATTTAATTTACCTTGAGTCTGCCAGGCGCCTGAATCCTAGACAAGCGCGCTGGTCGTTGTTTTTCTCTCGGTTTAATTTTGTGGTGTCTTACCTACCGGGTTCTAAGAATGTTAAGGCGGATGCCCTTTCTAGGAGTTTTGAGCCTGACTCCCCTGGTAATTCTGAGCCCACAGGTATCCTTAAAGATGGAGTGATATTGTCTGCCGTTTCTCCAGACCTGCGGCGGGCCTTGCAGGAGTTTCAGGCGGATAGACCTGATCGTTGCCCACCTGGTAGACTGTTTGTTCCTGATGATTGGACCAGTAGAGTCATCTCTGAGGTTCATTCTTCTGCGTTGGCAGGTCATCCTGGAATCTTTGGTACCAGGGATTTGGTGGCAAGGTCCTTCTGGTGGCCTTCCCTGTCACGAGATGTGCGAGGCTTTGTGCAGTCTTGTGACGTTTGTGCTCGGGCCAAGCCTTGTTGTTCTCGGGCTAGTGGATTGTTGTTACCCTTGCCTATCCCGAAGAGGCCTTGGACGCACATCTCGATGGATTTTATTTCGGATCTGCCTGTTTCTCAGAAGATGTCTGTCATCTGGGTGGTGTGTGACCGTTTCTCTAAGATGGTCCATCTGGTTCCCTTGCCTAAGTTGCCTTCTTCTTCCGAGTTGGTTCCTCTGTTTTTTCAAAATGTTGTTCGTTTGCATGGTATTCCGGAGAATATCGTTTCTGACAGAGGGACCCAATTCGTGTCTAGATTTTGGCGGGCATTCTGTGCTAGGATGGGCATAGATTTGTCTTTTTCGTCTGCTTTCCATCCTCAGACTAATGGCCAGACCGAGCGGACTAATCAGACCTTGGAGACATATTTGAGGTGTTTTGTGTCTGCGGATCAGGATGATTGGGTTGCTTTTTTGCCTTTGGCGGAGTTCGCCCTCAATAATCGGGCCAGCTCTGCCACCTTGGTGTCCCCGTTTTTCTGTAATTCGGGGTTTCATCCTCGATTTTCCTCCGGTCAAGTGGAATCTTCGGATTGTCCTGGAGTGGATGCTGTGGTGGAGAGGTTGCATCAGATTTGGGGGCAGGTGGTGGACAATTTGAAGTTGTCCCAGGAGAAGACTCAGCTTTTTGCCAACCGCCGTCGTCGTGTTGGTCCTCGGCTTTGTGTTGGGGACTTGGTGTGGTTGTCTTCTCGTTTTGTCCCTATGAGGGTTTCTTCTCCTAAGTTTAAGCCTCGGTTCATCGGCCCGTACAAGATATTGGAGATTCTTAACCCTGTGTCCTTCCGTTTGGACCTCCCTGCATCCTTTTCGATTCATAATGTTTTTCATCGGTCATTGTTGCGCAGGTATGAGGTACCAGCTGTGCCTTCCGTTGAGCCTCCTGCTCCGGTGTTGGTTGAGGGTGAGTTGGAGTACGTTGTGGAAAAGATCTTGGACTCTCGTGTTTCCAGACGGAAACTCCAGTATCTGGTCAAATGGAAGGGATACGGTCAGGAGGATAATTCTTGGGTCACTGCCTCTGATGTTCATGCCTCCGATCTTGTCCGTGCCTTTCATAGGGCTCATCCTGATCGCCCTGGTGGTTCTGGTGAGGGTTCGGTGCCCCCTCCTTGAGGGGGGGGGTACTGTTGTGAAATTGGATTCTGGGCTCCCCCTGTGGCCACTTGTGGAATTTAACTTGTGTGCATCATCCCCTCTGTTCACCTGCTCCTATCAGGATGTGGGAGTCGCTATATAACCTTGCTCCTCTGTCAGTTTCATGCCGGTCAACAATGTAATCAGTAGCCTTTCTGTGCATGTTCCTGCTACTAGACAACTCCCAGCTAAGTTGGACTTTTGTCCTTGTGTGTTTTTGCATTTTGTTCCTGTTCACAGCTGCTGTTTCGTTACTGTGTCTGGAAAGCTCTTGTGAGCGGAAATTGCCACTCTGGTGTTATGAGTTAGTGCTAGAGTCTTAAAGTAATTTCTGGATGGTGTTTTGATAGGGTTTTCTGCTGACCATGAAAGTGCCCTTTCTGTCTTCATGCTATCTAGTAAGCGGACCTCGATTTTGCTAAACCTATTTTTCATACTACGTTTGTCATTTCATCTTAAATCACCGCCAATATATGTGGGGGCCTCTGTCTGCCTTTTGGGAAAATTTCTCTAGAGGTGAGCCAGGACTGTCTTTTCCTCTGCTAGGATTAGGTAGTTCTCCGGCTGGCGCTGGGCATCTAGGGATAAAAAAACGTAGGCATGCTACCCGGCCACTTCTAGTTGTGCGGCAGGTTTAGTTCATGGTCAGTATAGTTTCCATCTTCCAAGAGCTAGTTCTCATATATGCTGGGCTATGTTCTCTCGCCATTGAGAATCATGACACTAACCCCTGGGCTTGATGCCAACTGACATTACACAGCTGACATCAACCTCTCAAACTATTACCCCGATTGCCACTGCAACAGTGCATTCGGGAACCGCCAAGGCTACAGTATGTGCCATAACTGGAGCATCTTATGGATGTACCATTTCTGGGGCAGCTGAGAGTTGTTCTTATTAGGCTGGGAAGGGTCCAATATCTATGGCTATTCCCAGCCTTTTAATATCAGGCCTTAGCTGTCTGCTTTGCTTTAGCTGTTTTGTTTTTTGTTTTTTAAAAAGGGGGGACATGTCATTTTTATTTGGTCATTTTTATTTGGTTATTAAAAGTGGTGGTGACCCTGCACTTTTCACTTATTTATTTACCAGCACAGTAAAATGCATATGCAAGGCTCCACTCCTCCAAATGACCTTATTAGTGCTGAGAGGAGTTAATCGGCCATGTTAAGGGCTAGGTTTAGTGACCAGATAAAGAGTGGGTGAAAGGCTGTTCACATATCTCCACCCCAGGGTGGAGTCCAGAAGGTAAATACATAGCTTTCTGGCTCATTCAGCATTCGGTGTCTTTGGAGATGAGATCTCCAGTGCTGTACTCATGTTAAATAGCGCTAAACCTTGTTTGCTTGCTGAGCGAGCAGATCCATGCAGCAACATGGACTGTGCCATCTGTTACATTTTGTTTTCCTGTCAGACCAGAAAGGCCATTTTTATTTTGCCAACTCTGCACTAGTTTATGCAATACATTTAATAAACTAGTGGAAGATATAAAGAGACAGTGTTCCTGTGTCTACCTCTGTGTGCAGCCAAGTGAGCCAATCTACCACAGATGGTGGCTAGATGTGCAGGAAGATTCCCAGGAAGCAATTGTGATGGCTGTGGACAAACTGCATGTCCTGGGTGAAAGCAGCTATAGTGATAGAATAGTGGTCAGGCAAAATGGATGAGCTGATCAAGCACCTGATCTAAAGCCAGCAGCAGGAGACAAACTCCTGATTCAACAGATCCAACAGCAGCAACGGCAAATGGAACTCCTGGCAGAGGATGTCCACAGAAGACCACCGCTCCCCCAAGACCAGGTGATGACTCATATGTCCGGAAGGCAGTAAGACATGCTATGCAAAAGATGATAATGTGGAGGGATTTTTAACTATATTCGAAAGGATAGCAGAGCGGGAGTAGGTGCTGCTGGAGCAGTGGGCAGAGATGTTGGCCCCCTATATAACTGGCGAGCCCCAAAGGGTTATTATGACCTGACCTTACAGGACGCACAGAAGTATGCCAAACTAAAAACTTAAATATTGGCATATGCAGGAGTTACTATATTTGTCAGAGCACAAAAGGTCCCCCACTGGGTGTATTGCAGTGACAAACCCCCTCACTCCCAAATGTTCGATCTGCGGCACCTTGTACAGAAGTGGTTGTAGCAAGAGTCCTCCACCCCAGCCCAGATGGTCGAGCGTGTTGTCATGGAGAGGTTTATCCACTCTCTTCCTAGTCCAGTGTAGACCTGGATTGCCCAAGGGGGGCTTCCTAGTGGAATGGTACCGGGGGTTAAGAAATCATTAAGGAAACCAGATGCTGTTGCATCCCCATATTGGGGTAGCCAGAAGGAGCCTGAAGCTTAATAGAAGGGTAATAGAGACACCATTGTGGGGAGTCCAAGGTCCCAAGAGGCCACTGAGGGGCTGTCAAAGACTACTGGTAAGGACTTGTTGGAGATGTCATGGACTTGTTGGAGATGTCATGGATGGTAACATAGTCATCCGTTGAACAGATGGACTACAGCATAGAGAGGCGCTGTTCATATTATGCCTATTCAACCTGCAGTGTGGACTATCAGCCAGTTGAGGGGCAACAGACACATCCCATGGCAATAGATGGAGTACTGGTGTCTGGAGTCTTGGACCCAGGGAGTTTGGTGACCCTCGTAATGGCTATACTCCCCCACCAGTTGATGCCTAGAAAGCTTGTGGGCATCTGCTGTTTTCATGGGATCACAAATGACTACCCTTTCACAGGAGTGACTATAAAAACAAACTGTGGCATGGAGTCCTATGAGGTCAGAGAAGTTAAAGACCTGCTACAATCAGTTATAATAGGGAGGGACTTTAGCATATTCTGGGACTTATTTTAAATGGCAGGTGTCTGTCTTATTCAGACAGGAGTCGGTTCACCCATGAAGAATCCCCATCGCAGTCAGAGGAGGATTAGTTCCCTGTTTTTCCTTGCTGGTGATGAGGATGAGGCTGTGACCCAAGCGGCAGAGATTCCTGAGTTGGGGGTTTCTGTGGGGAATTTTGGGACTGCAAAAATGGTGGACCTTAAGTTAAATGAGGTTGTCCTAGAGCTGGGGTCCGACATCAGGTTTCCATATTTCACGGTAAATGAGGATTTGCTATATCAGGTCACTAAACTGAGAGGGGAAATTATAGAGCAGCTGTTAGTACGGGACCCTATAAGTGTAGGATGCTAGACTTGGGCCATTCTCATGTCTGGATAGACATCTGGGAGTACAGACAAAGAAACATCAGCCGACAGCACGTGAGTCCCAGGATGCACTTTCCAAGTCCAATGACCCAATTTGACATGAAGTGATATGAACAATAAAAAGGAATAACATTCAGTCCAGGTGATGTAAAAGAAAAAAGCCTTTATTCTGCCATGATACAACATTTCAACCACAATTGGTCTTTATCAAGTATACACAAAGCATAAAGTGGCAGCCTTATATAGTGTGGTGGCACATCCACACCAATCACAAGCAAGGTACTGCCCAATTTACATCATTACAAAAAACATATAAAAAATCACAAAATACACAATAACATACACATTAACAAATGCTATTTAAATATCATGTCAATTTAAGAAAAAACATCAATAAACAGGAAAACATTTGCACAGAATCCGCCCCATAACTAATAACAAGCCAATCATATTATGGCATCGCCATAGTGACTGCACTCCAATCCAATCCTCCAACTCATGATGGATGCATACACTGAAGCCCCTGACCAATCGGTGCATATATTAACATTGGCACGCCATAAATCAGCTTTATTAACTAACTAGGTTATTAATGTTTTTTCTTAAATTGACATGATATGGCATTCTATTCTTTTTTCTTTTTCATCACCTGGACTGGATGCTGTTCCTTTTTATTGGACATCTGGGAGTAGACAAAACCCAAGAGTGGGTTCCGCAAAGGTTCTACTGGACTTGGTGTCACCGAGAGATTGTTAATTACTGCCTGTCCTGTCCTACCTGTCAGCTAGCTACTCCCGTCTTCCACTTCCGTTGTCCACTATTGCCATTACCCATTATAGAGATCCCATTTGACCAAATTCCATGGACCTTGTCAGGTGACTAGTTAAGTCTTCCAGGGGCTACCAATACATCCTGGTGGTCATGGACTATGCAACACAATACTCAAAGCCGGTACCACTGAGAAACTCCTCTGCCAAGAGTATAGTTCAAGAACTTGAGTCACCTGCCAGGGCCATGGGGTACTCGGTACCGGGTCCTGTCGTTGTTAAAAGGGAGGTCACGGTGGCCGCGACCCAGTCCGTGGCCCTGGGCGCCCAAGTAAAAGGGAATAGTCTTTAAAGGAGATGTGAAAATAATAAAAGTTTGTGACTCCACCTGTGGTTCTCGGTCAAGAGTGACCGACACTGCTTAAAGGGGTCCTCTGGGGGTGATGGGGCTGCAGCAAAGATGGTTTCACTTCCCACAGGTGAAGTGGTGTCCCCAGGGCTCCCAGTATGTTTGGCTAGAGTGGTGTGGTGTCAGAATAAACGAAGTACATGGGTTTGCAATGTCTTTACCTGGTTTACTGTTGGCAGTCAGTTTCACTCCCGGGTACTGGCAACAGGTGACGGTGGAGTCCAGGCAGCCTGGAAAAGGATTGAACCCCCTTGGTCAGGTCAGATTGGGAGCCTTCCGCTATGCACTGGATATTAGTCCCTTGCTGCCTGCGGCTTTCTCTCCTGTCCTGGGACAGTACCTGCATGGTAGGCAACCCGAGTCGTTTCCTTGGGGTCTCTATTCACGGTGACTCCGGGCTCTGGTTGTTGCTGTACCTCAGGTGTAATGTGGACAAGTCCCTTTCAGTTTTCTGCCCTCCGGTTCTGCCATGGGACTTGTAGTTCCTCACAGCCTCGGACTCCCGATGCCCGGTTTCTGTGCTCTAGCTTAGAGGGAGCCCATTCGCAACTCTCATCTAGCTCCTGACTTCTCCTGTGCTCCTTCTTTGTTCCTTGTCCGCACCAGACTAACTCCTCCTCCAGGCCAGAATGTATATAATCTAGGGAATCTCCCCTGAAACTGGGTTTAGAGCTCCCCCTTCTGGCCTGGAGTCAGAAAGTGTTGCATGTAAGATTACTTGTCAAAGGGATCCTCCTCGTTTCCAGGCATGGCATCACCCTCCCCGAGAGGAAGGCAATACCACTGTGGTACCTGAACTCCTTGGGTGCCACAAACTAGTCCATATTTTCTCCTGGACGGGCTTACCAAAGGAGATCCTGATGGACCAATGAACGCTGTTCATATCCAAAGTAATAAAGTATTGCTAGGGGTTCTCAGCGTTTGAGCTGTTATATGGACGGCACCCTCTGGGACTTCTGGACATTGCGAAGCATCATCGAGCATGTGGCCCAGATGCCGGTGCAGGACAGGATCGTGAAGTTGATGCCGATTATGAGGGAGAGCCTCCATCAAGCACAAGAGGTCCAAGCAAGGGTTTACAATCAGTCAGGGAGGCTAAGACAGGTTAACCAAAGAGACTGGGTGTTGGTGTTGAGCCCAGGATCAAAAGTAAATTTCTGGCCAAGTGGCAGTGGCCATACAAACTGGTCAAGAAGCTGAGTCGCATCAACTACAAGGTCTATCAGCCAGGGAGACGATAGCTGTACCAAGTGTACCAGATCAACCTGCTCAAACCGTGGCAAGACAGGGAACAGGTGGAAGCTACATGCCTGGGGGCCAATCCTGAAGCCAAGTTAGAGGAAGTCACAGTGGCAGAGACACTGTCACCAACCCAGAAACAACAGGGCCAAGAACTGCTTCAGCAGAACCAGAACCTGTTTTTAGAGTTACCAGGACACGAGCAAGTTGTTGAGCATGAAATCCTGACAGATCCACATGTTTCTGTGAACCAAAAAGCACATCGAATCCCTGTAGCCCACTGTAAGGTGATTTCGAAGGAGGAGAGGAGAATGTTGAGTCTGGGCATCAATGAGACGTCAAAGAGCATCTGGTTCTGCCCCATTGCCTTTGTGTCGATACCTGATGGAGAGTAGCGTTTCTGCAATGATTACAGGAACCTAATTGAGGTATCTAAATTCGATGCATATCCAATCTCTGGTCGATGATGTGACACTGAGACACGGGTAAGTCCAGCTGCCACGTCCGAGCTGCAACAAATCCCATAATGAATCATGACAGTACCCCTTCAGGGAGGGGCTTCTGAACCCTTAAGACCGGACTTCACTGGAAATGACGTACGGCAAGGATGCATCAATCCACTAGTATAAACCTCCATAGTCACCTGATTCTCAAAGTCATAGCATATGCAGCCCCATGGTAAAAGTAATAACGTAGACTCTGGAGGTGCACCAAATCTCCTGAGCGAGGACCTATGGAACACTTTATGTACATGCATCACTGAGGTTAACTCCACCTGAGAACGGTCGCCACCCTATATCGCCGGTCACTCTAGAACTCCAAATCCCAGATGCGTACTTTCACCTGATCTTCTTAGTGAATACCCACGCATACTCATTCACACGAAGGTCCAGACCTGAATGTTTATTACCACACGTACATCTGTCACAAGATGGTACTCTCCTTGAGGGACAGACAATAGAGGCATCTCCCCATGTCACCAAACTCATACCCTCAGGATACTCAGAGGGAACCACCATCCTCCTGTGACCACTCTTCCTGGGAGGACACCGAGACTCAGAGTTTACCTGAGGTGTGGGTAGAGTCTTGCCCCTGTTCCACGGTAGCACCTTAGCTGCCTCCACTGGAGAAGAAGGGGTAGATTTAAGAAGGATAGCAGAGATCGTAGCTCCAAAGCAACAGTTTTTACAGGACTTACTTCAACTAACTACTTCTCTGGACCGCCAATCATTGACCAGATTGTGTTTTTTCAGCCAGGGAAGGCCTAAGATGATGGGAGTAGGCATACCCTCCAAGATGTAGCACGACAGGAACTTTTCATTAAGAGACCCAATGCTCAAGTTCACATTATGTACGACTTCGATCAAAATCTTCTGGTTGAGAAGAACAGAATCAATTGCACGAATATGAATATGTCTCGCCAGCATCCTACTGATCGGACCATGGAGGAAATGTACACACTCTGATCATCTCAGTCCCTACTAACAACCAGGGGAATGCAGCTTTTGTGATGGATTAACAATTTTGTCGTGACTGAGATGGACAGACTTTAATATAATGATCAGTAAAGACCACAGTAAAAACATGCCCCCATCCCACGGTGAACTGCAGGCTACCTAGTATGAGAGGAGACTCTCCCAAACTGCATGGGTTCAACTGTCAGTGCCTGTGTATCCTCCTCCCAAGGAAGAAAAACAGGGGGCAGAGTTGGTGTATGTCTCTCCCTGAGGCATATATCCTCCCTGATAGCAAAGGACATGGCAGTCTCCAATAACCTAGTAGTAGCATATTGCACCAGAGAATCCTGAAGTCTAGTTGACAGACTTCAACAAAAATGACTCCTAAGGGCAGGGTCATTCCACCGAGTGTCAGTGGCTCATCTCCTAAACTCTGAGCAGTACTGTGCAGCCGTCCAGCACCCCTGCTTGATCTTATGGAATTTGGACTCAGCCAGGGAGACACCATCAGGATCCACATACACCAGAGCCAAAACCACAAACCACTCATCCACAGACCGCAAAGATTGTGAGTCGATCGGCTAGGAGAAGGCCCAGGATTGGAAAAACCTTTAACAAGAAAGACTACAATCCCCACTTGTCATTCCTCACTCCCTGAGGAATGAGGGCGGAGCCTGAAATATTTACAGGCTTCCTTAAAAACCATAAATGTATCTCTCCCCCCAGAGAGCCTGTCGGGGAGAGAAATCTTAGGTACTGGATGACCCTGGGCATGAGCCGAGGCCAAGAACTCACGCACTAACTGAAGCTGCTACGCTACATGAAACCGCAGCTCGGTATCTTCTTCCATGAGGGTCTGGATCAGGTGTGTAAAAGCCTCCACTAGAGCCATAGAGTCTCCGGAAAATGGTACAGTCGGTAATAATGTCACGCTCAGACACGGGTAACTCCGGCAGACGACGCAGCATTCAAATACGACGAGATAGAAAAGGGTAGAGGAAGGGAAGAAGGGATTGAACATCTCCTGACAACAACCTAATCCTTTCCCTAACCTCCGCTAAAACCTTATGCCTGTCCTCCCTCCCCCCTCACCGCCATCATGTGCCTAGTCCCTGATTGTCTCCTCAATGTACCCTGGCTAGTGCACTGGGTGGCAACTACGCTAGCCTCACCACTGCAGATGGTAAAACACAGGGGAAGAGACAAACATGGGACAGACAAAGAAAAAGGGACAAAATTGGCAACTCCCAATAAATTCCAGTGAATATTAGAGGGTTTATTTCTATTTCTATCATAGGAGAGGCTAATTTATACATTTTTTATAGCCAAAGGAATTAGCTATTTGTGTGCATGGTGGTGGGTTTTGGGTTGGGTAGCTGACAGGGCCTTCAGGGATAGAAGGGACAGCCATCGCGGAGTGGGGGCGCCGTGTCGAACTTAGGGTGCCAACCTCCACTGTCAGGAAGGTACAGCGTGTGTAGGACTTTATTAGGGCCACATTAGGTTTGTGTACCATTATCTTTAAACTGGCATTTTCCAGGTTAGTACCCTTGTACCAATACCCAATTTCAGTTTGGTGATGGCAATTTATGTATTGGTCTAGTGTTGATCATATTGAAATATTTATGAATAAAAAAATGCTTTTAGGGTTTTGCTTTTCTGTGGTTTAGTTCATTTTCTGAGGTGCCAAGCCCAAGCCCCCCCCCCCCCCCCCGGCTTTGAATATGTTACAACTCCACTGGCAAAGTGCTGGGAAGATATACAGTATGTCACTGGGGTTATTAACTTCAGAGATGTGAATCTAGGAAAATGCTCCAGCACACTAAGTGGTGAGAGTGGTTAATCAGGCAAGTCAAGGGCTAGGTTTGCTGAATAGCTGAAGAGTGGGCGGGAGGCAGTTTACAATATCTCCACCCTAGTGTAGAGTTCAGAAGGTAAATATACAGCCTTCTAGCTCATTCAGCATTCAGTGTCTCTGGAGATGAGATCTCCAGAGCTATGTTCATGTTAAAGAGCACTGAACCTTGTATTTGTTTCCTGGGCGGGCAGATCCCTGTCGCAACATGGAATGTATCATTTTTTTTTTTCATTTTTGTTTTCCCGTTAGGCAAGAAAGAATGTTTTTATTTTGTTAACTCTAAACTGGTTTATCCAGTACATTTAATAAACCAATGGAAGATTTAAAGAGACAGTTTTCCTGTGTCTACCTCTGTGTGCAGTCAAGTGAGCTGAACTACCACAAGAGTTTTACAGTTTCAAAAACATGGTCCCAAAATGATTGGATATTTGATAGAAAATCAAATACATATAATACTTACACTCCTCTAAGCCCAGGACAGGTACAGTGCCTTGTGAAAGTATTCGGCCCCCTGGAACTTTTCAATCTTTTCCCACATATCACGCTTCAAACATAAAGATACCAAATGTAATTTTTTGGTGAAAAATCAACAAGTGGAACACAATTGTGAAGTTGAACGAAATTTATTGGTTATTTTAAATTTTTGTGGAAATTCAAAAACTGAAATGTGGGGTGTGCAATATTTGCAACCAAAACAAAGATTAGATTGTGCTGGGGAGCTGGTGCTTTATCTGTGTTTGTGTTTAAAGGCCCCGTCTCACACAGCGACGCTGCAGCGATACAGACAACGATGCTGATCGCTGCAGCGTCGCTGTTTTGTAGCTGTGTGGTCGCTGGGGAGCTGTCACACACACAGCTCTCTCCAGCGACCAACGATCAGGGGAATGACTTCGGCATCGTTGAAACTGTCTTCAACGATGCCGAAGTCCCCCTGCAGCACCCGGGTAACCAGGGTAAACATCGGGTTACTAAGCGCAGGGCCGCGCTTAGTAACCCGATGTTTACCCTGGTTACCAAAATAACAAACAGTGCATACTCACCATCTGTTGCCCGTCAGGTCCCTTGCCGTCTGCTTCCTGCTCTGACTGTGTGCCGCCATACAGTGAGAGCAGAGCGCAGCGGTGACGTCACTGCTGTGCTCTCACTTTACGGCGGCAGTCAGAGCAGGAAGCAGACGCCAAGGGACCTGACGGGCAACAGATGGTGAGTATGTACTGTTTGGTTTTTTTTACATTTACACTGGTAACCAGGGTAAACATCGGGTTACTAAGCGCGGCCCTGCGCTTAGTAACCCGATGTTTACCCTGGTTACCAGTGAAGACATCGCTGGATCGGTGTCACACACACCGATTCAGCGATGTCAGCGGGACCTCAACGACCAAAAAAAGGTCCAGGCCATTCCGACACGACCAGCGATCTCGCAGCAGGGGCCTGATCGCTGGTACGTGTCACACATAGCGAGATCGCTACTGAGGTCGCTGTTGCGTCACAAAACTTGTGACTCAGCAGCGATCTCGCTAGCGATCTCGCTATGTGAGACAGGGCCTTTACAATTACAAATTGGGTAACAATGTTTTGAAAGTGGAAAACCCCATTAACATGTTTACTAACCTCTAGGAGAGTATACTCTGCAGTCACTGAGACAGGAAGTTATATGTTTGGGTTAACAGATAGCTTGATCCATGCTTTGCTTTCCTCACCCCAGTCCACTAGACTATCTTGTGACTATGTCAGTCTTTCCAGGTAGCCCGGCTTGCTCCCATGTGTTGAATTTCCAAGGCTTATATATAGGGCCTCCCAAGACACACCTGTGAGTGGAAATTAAGATTTGCCAGTAACTCTTTTAGTTGTCCCTACACAGTACCTCTCAGTGGTCTCCAGGACTTCACATGTTTGACTGCGGCTTCCATTAACCCTGCTACCTGTCTGCAGTTTCCTGGACTTCACCTGTTTTGTTGTGTCTTCCAGTAACCACTATACCTGTCTGTGGTTTCCATTAATTCACCTGTTTGTCTGTGGCTTCCTGTAAACCTGCTACCTGTCATTGATCTCCATGACTTCTCCCACTTGTCAGTGGTTTCCATAATCTTGCCTGCTTGCCTGTGGTCTTGTGAATATCTCCCACCTGCCTGCAGTCTCATGGACGTCTCCCACCTACAAGTGGTTTCCAGCATCCTGTCTGCTTGCCTGTGGTTGCCTGGACTTCTCCCCCTGCCAGCAGTTTCCAGCATGCCGTCTGCCTACCGCTTCCTGGCCGCCGCCCATCTGCCAGCAATTTCCAGCATCCCACCTGATTTCCTGCATATCTCCTGCACACCTGCCAGAAGTTTCTGGCCTCCCGCCTGCCTGCGGTTTTCAGTCCCTCAGCTGTCTGTGTTCCATGTGCTCCATCTAGCTGCTTTACAAACAGCAGTGGCCCATGTGCTCACCAGGACTTTAGGTTAGAGGATCCACCTCACCAAGACAATCTAACAGAAAGTCATGTTTAGCAGACAGGAACACAGAACAGTAGAGGCATCACTCATATTACATGGTGTATAGTACCTGTTTCTTATAGGGGTAGTTCAGGTCTAACATATAGTGGACCTATTCATAGACTAGGTCATCAATGAGATTGGTGATCTGCCCACATTCATCTTTTCCTCCTCGATCAGCTGCTGTTTCTTCAAGCAAAACCAGATGTAAGAAATGCATGGAATGGAACACCTCTGTTTCAAACATTGTTTATTGATCACTGCCAAGTGCCATAGTCTACTTACAGCACAAATGGATAGGTCATCAATATGTTGGACAACCCTTTTACTTTTAGCTGTAGTTTTGTCACATAATGTACCTTTAAGGCTAGGGCTACACAGCGACAACAATTCTCAGAAAAATCACATGGCAAAAAAAATCCGTAAAACTTGTCTGCGACTTGCTGTCTATTTTAGAACTAAGGGGTATCGTTTCTCCTTATGGAGAGTGACATACCATCTCTGGCTTGTCAAGGTAAGGAGGCTTATTTGCCGTACAATGCTCCTCTGGGAATTTAAATATGCAAATTGCCTCTTCTGAGAAAAAGAGGACTTAACTCTATAGCGCCACCTGTTGGAAGTAGCGATCCTATAAGTCACAATCAACCCTCTAACGAGTCGTGCAATATGACTTATCCTAAGTCATATTGCACGACTCGTTAGAGGGTTGATTGTGACTTATAGGATCGCTACTTCCAACAGGTGGCGCTATAGAGTTAAGTCCTCTTTTTCTCAGAAGAGGCAATTTGCATATTTTAGAACTGTGATTTTGTGCTAACAAATGGCATAATCACACACAAGTGGCACACACATCTCAGTCAGATGTGATTGAATTGAAGTATATAGCAATTTAGAGGCGTGGGACTTGCGACCAACGACAGAAAATCCAACACACTTGGAAACATTTGTGACTCAGTGCTACAGTTTAAACTGTAAAGCGCTGCGGAATATGTTGGCGCTATGTAAATAAAGATTATTATTATTATTATTACAGTTGCATAAGGTCATAGGTCTCAATGAGACACTAAAAAATCATTAGATGCTATGTAGCAATGCGACACTTCGATTTAAATGTCGACTCGTTATACATATCTTGCTGTGTAGCGATAGCCTTAAGCAGTAACTTATTATTACTCATTTTGAAATATCCTAAAGTATCTTTCATTTAGATATAGTGGTAGTTTTCCCATTACATTCTTAGTTTGCTTTTACATAGCTTGAATAACTACTCACATCATTTTTTAAAGGCCAGATATTGCATTGCTGGTCAAGGAATTAGTTGCTTTGTTGCACAAGTGACCACAATGACAGTGGCTAACACGCTACCAAGATATATATCTTTCCTGTATCACAATGACAGTGACTCTTGAGAATTTTGCAGTATCTTCATGCTCAAAATATGTAACCAACAAATATATTAGCAAGAATTATAAACCACAGTCAATAGAGGAGGAAATGGTGGGCACATACATGTAACAGCAGATGCACAACAATAAATGTTATTTGGAGTCTTTAATGTATATAAAATGTTTTCTGTATTTGTAAAGACAAAGATACAATGGAACATGTCAATGACTAAGATGAAATAATAATAAGAGAACCATTATAGTAGTTAGACACTTTGCTCTGACATTAAAAATGTTGTTCCTTTTGGAGACATTTGGAGAACACTTTTATACCTCATCCTATAAAGCATAACTGGTAAGCCAGATAATTGGTAAATGTGGACTGATTTTTTTTATCACTATGAGCAGTATATTAAAACAAAAATGTCACAGAACCCATTTTACATAGGGGCTTCTTTATTTTGTAAAGAGTGCAAAAAATGTCTAAAGCATGATATATAGTTTCAGAGTAAAGCTGAAACACCTGTGTGCAAGTAACCTTGTCACAGATGAAGAGAGTGGGGACTTTTATGCCACATATAGTATTAGAAGTATCATAAAAGTCAACATTGACCCTTTAAAGAATCCTAGAACTTTTTATATATATATATATATATATATATATATATATATATATAAATACTGTACTTCAGTATTCAATTTAAATGACATATTAACTTTATTCTACAGATCACCAAGATAATGTAAAAACCATTTTTTTTTTACTTTTACACAACAAAATACATTTTTAAATAAAATGCAAAAAATCATATTTGTGAGGTTCGCCATATTCTGTAATCCAAACTTTTTATTTTTCTGTAGACAGTCGTTTAAAAATTTGTTTTTTTGCGAGTGCGAGACAAACTGTTTGAACACTTATTATTTTTGATCACTTACTATTTTTTTTTTTTGTAACTAGATGAGCAAGAATCAGTAATTCTGCTATTGTTTCTATGTATTTTTTTTCTTCCAATGCTCATAGTTCAGGATAAATAATGTTTATAGAGTTTATAGAATTGTTTGATACAATTACCATGACACCTAGTTTATGTAACTTTTTTAATGTTTTGCTACTCTTGCACAAATCACTAGCCGAAAATATTATTTTTTGAATAATGTTCTGAGAGCCATAACTTTTTCATTTTTTTTCTTTTACAAATTATATGAGGGGGTGTGTTTTGCCAATAAACTGTTGCTTTTTTTTTTCACTTTTTATATAATTTTTCTGTGAAGCAGGTTGAACAAAAACAGCACTGCTGGCATTGTTTCTCTACTTTTGCAGTGTTCACTGTGTGGGATAAAACATGATTTAGAGCTATAGTACACGTTGATAAAGATGTGGTGATATCAAATATTTGTCATTTTTACATTTGTATTTCCTAAAATAAAGTGTTTCATTTGGAAAACTAGGATTTTGGGAAGGCTGTTTTTACTATTTTTTAAACACAAACATTTTTTAAATGTTTTTATTCTTATGATTAAATGGGTAATACACTGTACTACTTGTGCAATACAGTAGATTGCCTAGTCAGTCAGTCTTTCACTAGCAGATAGCCGATCAGTCCTCATTATTGGGCTTATTGTTGCCACAGCAATCCACTGGCGCTGTACAGGTGCCAATGGATTGTCAGAGGAAGCCCTATCCCTCTGTCAAACTTCTCATGTTCTGCTGTCCAGATATGAGGAGTTAAATTGTTAGGCTTGGTGAGAACACTGATGTTAGCACTTACAGCAGGATCCTACTGGCCTAGATTAGTTGGGCTCCTGTAGCTGATTGCATCGGTACAGAAGCGGTTCCGGTGAAATCTGTATAATGTATATATTTATTAAGGAGCTCAAAGTACTCATGACGGATATGTCTATCAAATAGCTTTATGTGGCTAAAGGGTCAATATTGACTTTTAATATTGCTAAGTCTAATAGCTGGCAAAAGAGACCCCTCTCTCTTTCTCTGAGAAGAGACTATTTGCATATTTAATTTCCCAGGGGAGCAATACATTACCTTTAAGTCTCATTGCACAAACTTGGTGCACTCCACAAGGAAAAACTTTACCCTTAGATCCATTCCATTAAAACTATGATTCATGTGACAGGCAGGGCCGTATTTGGCCTTCATGCTGCCCTAGGCACTTTTCGTGGTCACGCCCCTTACTGACGTCACACACTGAGTCTGTGCGCACAACATCTATATAAGGCAGATCTACTCTGTAAAACGCTTTAAAAAGTGCTAATTAAACACTAAGTGCTCATTTCCACTGGCGAGGAAAACAGACGAGTGCAATCCGATAAAAAATCGGATTGCACTCGGACCAATGTTATTCAATAGGTGTCTTTTCATTTTCGATTTTTTTCACTGCCGAAATCGGACTGAGAAAAAAATCGCAGCATGCTGCGATTTGCTGCGAGTCTCGGACGAGACTCGCCAATGCAAGTCAATGGGTGCGAGAAAAAAAACGGACGGAAAATGGATGGTCCGTATTCCGTCCGTTTTTTACAGAACACAAGACCTAAAAATGTCTCATAAAGTAGAAAAAAAAAACCCAGGAAGTGACACACAGGGAAGTGTTTACAGGGATTGCATAAAAACCAGTGAGAGAGAGCCTTGCATGAGACCCACCTCCACGGAGTTGAGTTCTCAGCTTCTTTCGCCATGTCCAGACCAATCAATGTGGAGCTGATGTTGGTGCTTATCCAAGAGAGGCCTGAATTGTGGGATCCCAGAGATCCGAACTATCAAAACCGTACGTTACGGGATGCATCATGGACATATATCTGCCGCCAATTGTTTTCGAATTATTCAGGAAGTTCCCCGGATGTTCAGCTTGGAATGAGTAAGTTTAATAATGCCTTTTTATCTCTTTGCAATTTTTGGGGCCAACACCCTTGTTTATTTGGGAAATATGTTTAAATTATTGGTGCTGCGTTTAATCGAGGTTCTGACAGTCGCTGATGGAGGAGGCAAGAGTAGAGCATTTGCGCAGGCTGGGATGAGGGTGTGTTCTAAAGTGTGTCTCACTGCTGCAGGTGTCCTGGTGCCAATGCTGGCCTTTTTTTCACAAGTTGCGCTGCTGCGCTCTGGCCACTGTCCATGGTGTCGTTGTTTTGCTGTGCTAGGTCTATGTTGTTGCGGGGTGCTCTTACGACATTTTTGGTGAAAGGGCAGAGCAACCTGCAGCAACAGGAACAGAGCGCATCAACGCACCGCCACCATGGACACAGCACACCACTGCCACTCCAGAAAACAGCGCGGCCTCGGCACCACGACATCCTGAGCGGCACGCTGAGAAGGTAATTCTGCATTATAAGACGCACCCACATTTTTGGGCCAAAAATGTGACTGGTATATTTCTTTTCATTCCCCACAGCTGCATGATTAACGGCTGCTAGCCAGATATATTACATGTGGGGATTTGGTACCAACAGGGCAACCACCACATGTCCTCAGGCTGGGTTGCATCAGAAAATCAGGCAGCTGCGCCCCCCCAAAAAATATATAACACCAGTCACAATTATTACTCAGACACCACCCAGCCAATGAGTATCATCCAGCTCATCATCAGTTAAAACTGAAATTTAAAAATGTAAGAACACTCCTGTTTAATCCTAGCTATTTGTACCATGGGATAACCATCACCTTTTCTTACATGTCATATTTCGGCCTTAATTATTTGATCTTGCTGCCATAAGACTGTTTTGTTTCCTTAAAATGGATGCTTCAAACACCAACATTTTATCTTTAATTTGGCATTGTCTTAGGCGGAATACTTTTCACAACAATGATTTTAATGTTTAGCCATTTTTATGTCTTAACATTTTCTTTTGCTTTACAATTACAGTGAATGATGTTCAGCGAAGATGGCGCAGCTGCCGGGATCAATATAGAAGGGAGCGGCAGAGTCGGCAGAAAAGTGGTTCCGCAGCACCAAAAAAAAGACTATATATATATGAGCCGTCTAAGTTTCTTGGCTCCTGTAATGGATTTAAGAACGTAAGTGATATGTTAGGATACGCAATGTAAATGTGTGAAATAATTTCAAAAATAACTAAACTAACAAGTATGTGTCTGCATTATAGAACCGAATCTAACTTAGTAGAAACCGAGCCAGCGTCTGAGGTGGAACCTGCAAACACTGAAAATGAAGAAGCAGGAACAGCAGAGGAGGATGCTCCAGGACCATCCAGGGCGGAAAGGGCCATTCATGGTTCACTAGGTCAACTCCCAACAGAGCAAGAGGAGCCGCCAAGAAGCAGCAGCCCAACCCTGGCCCTTGATACCTCACCCCAAGCTACTACTGTTGCACGCAATATACGAAGAAGGAGAGAGCACCAAAGTCAAGTTATACGACGACAGGTTGACAGTCGTGTGATGGACTACATACAACGCACAATCTCTGATGATGGTGAGGAAGCATTTGGACGAAGTTTGGCCCAGCACCTGCGCCAAATTCCAACACAATTACGCCTGCCAACAAAAACAGCCATATTACAGCTTATAACTTCGGCAATTCCACCAAATAACCCACAAGCCATATTTGAATGTATTCAAAGAAGGTACCAAACACAAATTATCAGCCAAATCTCAGACAGTTCTGTTGCTACAGCAGGAACAATATCCACAGCATCAGGACATACACAAACAACCACTGATCAACACACTCAGACAATAAACACTGGAGACATTAGTCAACATATTGACAGACGTAATACTACTACCATAGATCAAACACATTACCAACAACATCATCAGCTCTATGGCCAACACACATCAAGGCCTACGCATAGCTACACAGAAATGCCTCCATCATCTGCTGCGTCACAGTTTTTGAGTGAGTGGTACCACCATGGACCACAAACTAGTTTTTCAAATGCTTATGGCCATGGTCAATTTGGGCAGCAAGTACCACAACACCAAGGGCCTGTAGCCCAACGCAGACCAAGAGTATCCTGGCCTTCAGAAAATGCTCCATTTTGGACACATGGTCCACATGATGCATATAGCCAGAGTCAGGAAGCCAGAACCCAACATCACATACCCACCCAGGCACACAATGTTCCTTTGCCTACAAACACTCAACAGCACTCTGAAATCCAAACAACACAAACACCAACCTCACCAGCAACATCCCATCATTCTTTATTGGACTTGTAATGTTTTTTTTTGGTTAAATTACACAAGCATTGCAAAGTTGGGCACGTTGTTATTTACCTCAAAATGTAGGGTGATTTCTGTTTCTATGTTATAATAAAACAAATACTTTGTTGCTTACTCAAAACATGTTTTATATTTTTTGTGAAAAATCAAACCATTGTTGTGATAACGAGATAAACAAAATTTTATGTTAATTTTCACACACCGGAAATTAAGACAGAAGCAAATGAAATAATCATATGACAACATCTTGTTGCCAGGGTACTGCTCCCTCTGGTGATACAAAATAATTAGTGAACAAATTACGAACTCTGAGGCCTGACAGCTGGGTGGCCATGGGCAATGCCTGTGCAATGTGTCCGCGATTGGTTGCTAATCCCACATCGCCATCCTGAGGCCCCGAGACATCATGTTGACGTGTAAAGTTATGCAGTATGACACATGCCTTTATTACAATGTTGACATTGTTGGGGCTTAACTGGAGGGCACTGAGTAAGACCCTCCATTTAGCTGTCAAAATTCCAAATGAACATTCCACAAGACGCCGAGCTTGAGTTAGTCTGTAATTAAAAATTTGTCCTCGTCTGTCCAGACCCCGTCGTGGAAAAGGCCTCATAACATTCCGTGTAAGTTGAAATGCTTCATCAGCAACAACTACATAGGGCATAGGTTCACCACCAGAGGAAGGAAGACTCCTTGGGGGTGGCACACCCAATTCATTGGCCTTCAGCCGCCGACCCATAATGGAAGAATTGAAGATTCTTGAATCTCCAGTTCTTCCATAGGCCCCTATATCTACAATTATAAAATTGTACTTGCTGTCTACTAATGCCAACAAGACAATGGAAAAATAACCCTTATAATTGTAGAATAGGGACCCTGAGTTCGGCGGCTTCTTGACCCGGATGTGCTTGCCATCAAGAGCACCCAGACAATTTGGAAACTGACACGTGTCATAGATCCCATTAGCTATATGTTCCCAATCTTGAGTTGTGGGCTCCGGCATAACTTTGTCCTTTAGGCAGATCCATATTTGAGAGCATGTGTGCTTCACTATATTGGATATCGTAGGTATGCCCAGAAGATACTCTAGATGGAGTGAAGCATACGATTGGCCCGTTGACAAAAATCTAAAAATGGAAACACAGATACAAAATAAGATAAAGTTAATATTCATGTATATCAGACGATGGGTAAAGCAAAAACATTTACATGCCCCACAAACAAGACTGCCCGCTCGCTCTCTCCATCTGCACTGACTGTGTAGGTTGAGGAGGGGTCTCTGGCCACTTCATGCACAAATGAGCATGTGAAGCAGCTGGCACAATGATGTTTTTTCAGCGCATCAGCTGTGTTCTGCGTAGAGTGACCACACCAGAGACACCAAGACAGGAGCATAAACAATGAGGAACCTGACCGAGGGGACTTGTGCTGTGATTTACTAAAATATGTATTGGATGTTAGGTTGTGCATAGGGATGATATGTGTTTGACATGCAGCACATGTGTACACTGTGGGCTTATACAGTCTATATAGTGATGGGCTGGACACTGGTTCAAAAGATATAGCGGGATGTGAGCAGACTTCATTATGAGTAATCTTAATCGTTCGAAATGAGAGTATTCCATTTATAAACACATCCTAAGCTCATGATATTAATAATGATGTTAAATTTAGTGGGGCTTAGTGTTTTGTCTTTACACAACAGTCATATTGTATCACGTGGCCCAAGATTAAATGTATTTTGGCACACCTGATGTCCAGGAATGGCAAACATTATAATTACCGTATATACTCGAGTATAAGCCGAGATTTTCATCCCAAATTTTTGGGCTCAAAGTGCCCCTCTCGGCTTATACTCGAGTCACGGTCGGCGGTGGGGTCGGCGGGTGAGGGGGAGAGAGGACTGTTGCATACTCACCTAGTCCCGGCGCTCCTGGCGCTCCCCCTGCCCGTCCCACAGTCTTCGGGTGCCGCAGCTCTTCCCCTGTTCAGCGGTCACATGGTACCGCTCCTTAAAGTTATGAATATGGACTCCACTCCCATAGGGGTGGAGCCGCATATTCATTTCTCTAATGAGCGGTAACGGTGACCACTGACAGAGGAAGAGGCTGAGGCACCCGGAGACCAGCTGTCCGGGATAAGGAGCCATGGACGCCGGGAGCAGGTAAGTATGTCATAGTTACCTGTCCACGTTCCACACGCCGGGCGCCGCTCCGTCTTCCCGTCCTCTTGCTCTGACTGTTCTGTTCAGAGGGCGCGATGACGTACTAGGGTGCGCGCCGCCCTCTGCCTGAACAGTCAGTGCAGAGAGACGCCGAGACGGGACGCTGAGGAGCTGCGGGCAGCAAGAGAGGTGAGTATGTCGTTGTTTTTTTTTATTGCAGCAGCAGCATTATATATTGCACAGCTTTATATGGAGCATCTATGGGGCCATAATGAACGGTGCAGAGCATTATATATGGCACAGCTTTATGTGGGGCAATAATCAACGGTGCAGAGCATTGTATATGGCACAGCTTTCTATGGGGCAATAATCAACGGTGCAGAGCATTGTATATGGCACAGCTTTCTATGGGGCAATAATCAATGGTGCAGAGCATTGTATATGGCACAGCTTTCTATGGGGCAATAATCAACGGTGCAGAGCATTGTATATGGCACAGCTTTCTATGGGGCAATAATCAACGGTGCAGAGCATTATATATGGCACAGCTTTCTATGGAGCATCTATGGGGCCATAATGAGTGGTATGGAGCATCTATTTTTAATTTTGAAATTCACCGGTAGCTGCTGCATTTCCCACCCTAGGCTTATACTCGAGTCAATAAGTTTTCCAAGTTTTTTGTGGCAAAATTAGGGGGGTCGGCTTAAACTCGGGTTGGCTTATACTCGAGTATATACAGTACATTTGTTTAGTCTCATTAACACATACCACATATTAGTCCCAGATCACATACATTTTTACATGTGTCAAATTAGAACAAGGTTATAAGTATATAAGCATATGTTTACAATATGCATAACTAAAATGTTACGATACCTCAAGGTTAGCAGAAGCCGTTGTTCAGCTGAAATGCAGGGACGCCAATTGGTCGTTTTGAATGTGATGGCTGGACGAAGTTCAGCAAGCAGAGAGTCAAAGGCCTCAAGTGACATCCTTGTGTAGGCATAAAATTTATCACGATGCCTCCGCAAATGTACATACAGCCGTTCAAAATGTCCTTTTCTCGGACGCTGTGTGAGTAGCGGATGAATCCAAAAGCGACGCCGCCTCCTCGGAGCGCCAACATATCCAACACCATATTCCCGGGATAAAACCCAGTTAAACAGGAGCTCCTCAGTAGGGTCAAGACTCAGATTTCTTCTGGATGCCATGCTTGGTGGAAATCCCAAAAGACACACACCAAAAGTCACACCAAGCAATCACACATGTTGCTAAATGCCTTTATATAGGTGTTGCAGAAATGTTGTTTGATTGATTGTGGCTTTCCGTAAAAAACGGATGAAATACGGATGTAAAACGGACGGAAAACGGACACAAAACGCATGACACTCGCATGGTAGTCGCATGATTATACTCCGTTTTTTCGGCACGTAAAACGGACCGATTTGTCTCTCGCATGTGGAAATGAGCCCTAAAAGAATGAACGTCTGCACTTGCTGCGCACAGGTTCAGTCTTTTCAGTGTTTTTTAACACCTTCAGCTTTTCAAAGTCATCAAGAGATTAAAATAGGTGACCTAACCATTGCTTCAGTGAGGAGAGGCCTAGTGATATAGAGACATGCTGTCGGCTCATTCACCCCTCCTCTTTACTGAAGGTGTTCAAAGGGAAGCCAAGAGCAGACAGGTAGCAGGCGTCAGAGCGAGCCTGCAGCCACATTGCGTGCACGCACACTGACACTTGGAGCGCGCTGCTACACTCATCCAGTGTCGCTGGTTTCACACTTGCGTTTTTTTTTTCAAATAAGGCAAAATCAGGATCCTGTTTTTGCCCATTCATTCTAATGGTGTCAGGTAGAATCCTGTCACCAGGTTGCTTCCTGACACCATTAAAGTGAATGGACAAAAAAACTGGATCCTGAAAGGATCAGGATTTGGCTGAAAAACCTGATTTTGCCTGACTTGAAAAAAATACAAGTGTGAAACCAGCCTTAGTGAGTAAGCGCAGACTTGCAAGCTGATTTTAGACAGCAATCACTTTTACTAACGGAACGCTGACAATAAAGACAAGCTATAGTATACAAATACGAGAGTGTTGTGAAACACCCTCATTTGCATATTGAATAAAGTAGATTTAACTTTATATCACCAATAAAAACTATTCTATAGGAATATGCCCCCTAATCCCCATTCTAGAGCATCAGCCTCCACGAAATCCCCAGCCTGCATAGCACCAGCCTCCCCTGTTCACCAGTATATAGCAGCTCAAGCCTCCCCAGTTCACCAGCATATAGCAGCACCAGCCTCCCCTGTTCACCAGTATATTAGCAGCTAGATCCTGCCCTGTTCAGTATATAGCAGCACCAGCCTCCCCTGTTCCCCAGTATATAGCAGCTCCAGCCTCCTCTCACCAGTATATAGCAGCTCCAGCCTCCCCTGTTCCCCAGTATACAGCAAGAGCCTCCTCTCACCAGTTTACAGCACAGCCTCCCGTGACCAGCCTCCTCTCACCAGTATACAGCACAGCCTCCTGTCACCATCCTCCTCTCACCAGTATACAGCACAGCCTCCTGTCACCAGCCTCCTCTCACCAGTATACAGCACAGCCTCCTGTCACCAGCCTCCTCTCACCAGTATACAGCACAGCCTCCTATCACCAGCCTCCTCTCATCAGTATACAGCACAGCCTCCTGTCACCAGCCTCCTCTCACCAGTATACAGCACAGCCTCCCATGTTACCATCCTCCTCTTACCAGTGTACAGCACAGCCTCCTCTCATCAGTATACAGCACAGCCTCCTGTCACCAGCCTCCTCTCACCAGTATACAGCACAGCCTCCCGTCACCAGCTTCCCCCCATCTTCAGCTATATGAGTGCTTACCTGCTCTTGTGTCCTCCTCACATGCACAGACACTGCAGCACCTTAGATGCAGGGACCTCTCTAACCCCAGAATTTGCGGCACCACTACTTCCTGGGTCAGTCAGCTCGCTGCATCAAGGTGAACATGGAGATGCGCCCCCCCCCCCCCCCCCCCCGCCATATCTCCCAACTTTTGAAGAAGGGAAAGAGGGACACATTTTTGGCCACACCCATTTTACAACTAGTCATACTCATATCCACGCCCCAACCACACCCATTTAGCACTGCTGATCACACTGTTTCATAAACAATAATTATAAACAGAACAGAAAAGAACAGAAAAAAACAGAACAGAAAAAAATAAATTTATTTACAAGTAATGAATGTATTAATGCAAACTTGGTAATAATATTTGTTTTAAATTAGAATGTAAAAGCAGCACAACACATAGATCCACTCTATGAGATAAAATATCTTTAACAATATTGTGCTATTGGTTAATGGGAGGAATTAGAGAATAGATGACTTATTGTTCTGCATATCTGCTGAAATCAAGAGAAGCATTACCCTCACCTCTCTCAACAGTGAGGTAAAATTAAGCAGAATGACTGGCAGGAGCATCTGTGACCACAAATCAGCACGGGGCAGAACAGGCAGGCAGTTAACTACTTGCCTCTGAATTCTTAGCCCCTTAAGAAAAAAAATACCAAGGTCCTGGAAGGATAACCCCAATTAACCAAGATCACATTATTATTTGCGCTATTTTTGTCCTTAAAAGAGATAATACCTGTCACTTTAAGGATAGGTTCACATTGCATTTCTGCTGTCCGTTTAACGCATCCGTTTGACAGCAGCAAAAACGCAATGTAACAGAGACATTAACGCCTCTATAGGCTTGCATTCAACAAACGCATCCAAATGCATGCCAAAATAGGCATGCATTTGCAAGTATGCGTTTGTTGAAATGCCCAGGCATACGCTGACCACAGTGTTTTTATGTCCGTTTAGCAAAGAATTGCAATATAACGTCAAGCTACAGATTTGTACAAATCTGCAGCATTGTGTTATATTGCATTTGCGATAGATGATAGGATAGGTAAATAGAAGATAGGATAGAAAGATGATAGAAAAATAAGATCTCGGCTGGGACGACGGGACAGAGTCTCAAAATTGGGACTGTCCCGCTGGATCTGTGATGGTTGAGAGATATGGTGATTGGATTGTAGAAGATTCGAGGGGTGGAGTGTTGTGAATTAGACTTTTTTGGCTCCCTCTTGTGGTCACTAGTGATATGACTCTGGGATTGTCTTTCTTCAGTTTTGGCACCCACCTGGGTCGTTAGTCCAGGGGTGTTGCTATATAAACTTCCTGAATTCTCAGTCTGGTGCCTGGCATCGTTGTAATCAGTTCCTTTCTGTTTGCTCCTGTCTGCTGGTCCTGGATCTTGCAAAATTAAGCTAAGTCCTGCTTCTTAGTTTTTTGGTTATTTGCATTGCTCTTATTTTTTGTCCAGCTTGTACTAAATGTGATTCCTGATTTTGCTGGAAGCTCTAGGGGGCTGGTATTCTCCCCCCGGGCCGTTAGACGGTTCGGGGGTTCTTGAATATCCAGCGTGGGAATTTTGATAGGGTTTTTGCTGACCGTATAAGTAATCTTACTATATTCTGCTATTAGTCAGTGGGCCTCTCTTTGCTAAATATCTAGTTCATTCTTACGTTTGTCTTTTCTCCTTACCTCACCGTTATTATTTGTTGGGGGCTTGTATCCAACTTTTGGGGTCTTTTCTCTGGAGGCAAGAAAGGTCTATCTTTTCCCTTCTAGGGTTAGTTAGTTCTCCGGCTGGCGCGAGACGTCTAGAACCAACGTAGGCACGTTCCCCGGCTGCTGCTATTTGTGGTGCTAGGTTTAGATATACGGTCAGCCCAGTTACCACTGCCCTATGAGCTGGTTTTTTGTGTTTGCAGACTTAGTATTTACTTTTGAGACCCTCTGCCATTGGGGTCATAACAGTATGCCAGGCCAAAGTTGAATGTTTAATGCATTGCAGAAGTGGGATAATAAGAAAGGAAATTCTGAGGTTTTTTTTTTTCCTCTCTTTCTTCCTCCCCTTTACCTCTGAGTGGCTTGAGCTTGCTGCAGACATGAATGTCCAGACCTTGATTACAAGTGTAGATCAGCTTGCTGCTCGTGTGCAGGGCATACAAGATTTTGTTACCAGTAGTCCAATGTCTGAACCTAAAATACTTATTCCTGAACTGTTCACTGGAGACCGATTTAAGTTTAGGAATTTCAGGAATAATTGTAAATTGTTTCTATCTCTGAGACCCCGTTCATCTGGAGACTCAGCTCAGCAAGTTAAAATTGTTATCTCTTTCTTACGGGGCGACCCTCAGGATTGGGCCTTCTCGCTAGCGCCAGGAGATCCGGCATTGGCAAATATTGATGCGTTTTTTCTGGCGCTCGGATTGCTTTACGAGGAACCCAATCTTGAAATTCAGGCAGAAAAAGCCTTGCTGGCTATTTCTCAGGGTCAGGATGAAGCTGAAGTGTATTGCCAAAAATTTCGGAAATGGTCCGTGCTTACTCAGTGGAATGAGTGTGCTCTGGCCGCAAATTTCAGAAATGGCCTTTCTGAAGCCATTAAGAATGTGATGGTGGGTTTCTCCATTCCTACAAGTCTGAATGATTCAATGGCGCTGGCTATTCAAATTGACCGGCGTTTGCGGGAGCGCAAAGCCGCTAATTCTCTGGTGGTGTTGTCTGAACAAACACCTGATTTAATGCAATGTGGTAGAATTCAGACTAGAAATGAACGGAAAAATCATAGACGTCAGAATGGGTTGTGTTTTTATTGTGGTGATTCAACACATGTTATATCAGCATGCTCTAAACGCCCAACAAGGGTTGTTAGTCCTGTCGCCATTGGTAATTTGCAACCTAAATTTATTTTGTCTGTGACTTTAATTTGCTCATTGTCCTCCTACCCTGTTATGGCGTTTGTGGATTCAGGTGCTGCCCTGAGTCTTATGGATCTGTCATTTGCCAAGCGCTGTGGTTTTGTTCTTGAGCCGTTGGTAAATCCTATCCCTCTTAGAGGTATTGATGCTACGCCATTGGCGGAAAATAAACCGCAGTTTTGGACACAGGTAACCATGTGCATGACTCCTGAACATCGGGAGGTGATTCGTTTTCTTGTTCTGCATAAAATGCATGATTTGGTCGTTTTGGGTCTGCCATGGTTACAGACCCATAATCCAGTCTTGGATTGGAAGGCAATGTCTGTGTCAAGTTGGGGCTGTCAGGGAATTCATGGTGATTCCCCACCAGTGTCTATTGCTTCCTCTACTCCTTCGGAAGTTCCTGAGTATTTGTCTGATTATCAGGATGTATTCAGCGAGTCCAGGTCCAGTGCTCTTCCTCCTCATAGGGACTGTGACTGTGCTATAGATTTGATTCCAGGTAGTAAATTTCCTAAGGGAAGATTATTTAATCTGTCAGTACCTGAGCATACCGCAATGCGTTCGTATATCAAGGAATCTCTGGAGAAGGGGCATATCCGTCCATCCTCTTCCCCTCTTGGTGCGGGATTCTTTTTTGTGGCCAAGAAGGACGGATCTTTGAGACCTTGTATTGACTATCGGCTTCTGAATAAAATCACTGTTAAATTTCAGTATCCTTTGCCTCTGTTGTCGGACTTGTTTGCCCGGATTAAAGGTGCCAAGTGGTTCACCAAGATAGATCTTCGTGGTGCGTACAACCTTGTGCGCATTAAGCAAGGAGATGAATGGAAAACTGCATTTAATACGCCCGAAGGTCATTTTGAGTACTTGGTGATGCCTTTTGGGCTCTCTAATGCTCCTTCAGTGTTTCAGTCCTTTATGCATGATATTTTCTCGAAGTATCTGGATAAATTTATGATTGTTTATCTGGATGATATTCTGTTTTTTTCTGATGATTGGGACTCGCATGTACAGCAGGTCAGGATGGTGTTTCAGGTTTTGCGTGAGAATGCTTTGTTTGTTAAGGGCTCAAAGTGTCTCTTTGGAGTACAGAAGGTTCCCTTTTTGGGTTTTATTTTTTCCCCTTCTGCGGTGGAGATGGACCCAGTCAAGGTTCGAGCTATTCATGATTGGACTCAACCCACGTCAGTTAAGAGTCTTCAGAAGTTCTTGGGTTTTGCTAACTTCTACCGTCGTTTTATCGCTAATTTTTCTAGCGTTGTTAAACCTTTGACGGATATGACCAAGAAAGGTTCTGATGTTGCTAACTGGGCTCCTGCAGCCGTGGATGCTTTCCAGGAGTTGAAGCGCCGGTTTACTTCGGCGCCTGTTTTGTGCCAGCCTGATGTCTCACTTCCCTTTCAGGTTGAAGTGGATGCTTCTGAGATTGGGGCAGGGGCCGTTTTGTCGCAGAGAGGCCCTGGTTGCTCTGTAATGAGACCATGTGCTTTTTTCTCTAGGAAGTTTTCGCCTGCTGAGCGGAATTATGATGTTGGCAATCGGGAGTTGTTGGCCATGAAGTGGGCATTTGAGGATTGGCGTCATTGGCTCGAGGGTGCTAAGCATCGTGTGGTGGTCTTGACTGATCACAAAAATCTGATGTATCTCGAGTCTGCTAAATGCCTGAATCCTAGACAGGCCCGCTGGTCATTGTTTTTCTCCCGTTTTGACTTTGTGGTCTCGTGTTTACCAGGTTCAAAGAATGTGAAGGCTGATGCTCTTTCAAGGAGCTTTGTGCCGGACTCTCCTGGAGTCGCAGAACCAGTTGGTATTCTTAAAGAGGGAGTTATCTTGTCAGCCATTTCTCCGGATTTGCGACGTGTGTTGCAGAGATTTCAGGCTGGTAGACCTGACTCTTGTCCACCTGACAGACTGTTTGTTCCTGATAAGTGGACCAGCAGAGTCATTTCCGAGGTTCATTCCTCGGTGTTGGCAGGGCATCCGGGAATTTTTGGCACCAGAGATTTGGTGGCTAGGTCCTTTTGGTGGCCTTCCTTGTCACGGGATGTGCGGTCATTTGTGCAGTCCTGTGGGACTTGTGCTCGAGCTAAGCCTTGCTGTTCTCGTGCCAGCGGGTTGCTCTTGCCCTTGCCTGTCCCGAAGAGGCCTTGGACACACATTTCCATGGATTTCATTTCAGATCTTCCGGTGTCTCAGGGCATGTCTGTCATCTGGGTGGTATGTGATCGCTTTTCCAAGATGGTCCATTTGGTATCTTTGCCTAAGCTGCCTTCCTCTTCCGATCTCGTTCCTTTGTTCTTTCAGAATGTGGTTCGTTTACACGGCATTCCTGAGAATATTGTGTCTGAGAGGATCCCAGTTTGTTTCCAGGTTCTGGCGATCCTTTTGTGCTAAGATGGGCATTGATTTGTCGTTTTCGTCTGCCTTTCATCCTCAGACTAATGGACAAACGGAGCGAACTAATCAGACTCTGGAGGCTTATTTGAGGTGTTTTGTTTCTGCAGATCAGGATGATTGGGTGACCTTCTTGCCGTTGGCTGAGTTTGCCCTTAATAATCGGGCTAGTTCCGCTACTTTGGTTTCGCCATTTTTTTGCAACTCTGGTTTCCATCCTCGTTTTTCCTCGGGACATGTGGAGCCTTCTGACTGTCCTGGGGTAGATTCTGTGGTGGATAGGTTGCAGCAGATTTGGAATCATGTGGTGGACAACTTAAAGTTGTCACAGGAGAAGGCTCAGCGTATTGCCAACCGCCGCCGCGGTGTGGGTCCCCGACTTCGTGTTGGGGATTTGGTATGGCTGTCTTCTCGATTTGTTCCTATGAAGGTCTCCTCTCCTAAATTTAAGCCTCGCTTCATTGGTCCTTACAAGATATTGGAAATCCTTAATCCTGTGTCCTTTCGCTTGGATCTTCCGGTGTCATTTGCCATTCACAACGTGTTCCATAGGTCTTTGTTGCGGCGGTACGTTGTACCTGTGGTTCCTTCTGTTGAGCCTCCTGCTCCGGTGTTGGTTGAGGGCGAGTTGGAGTACGTAGTGGAGAAGATCTTGGATTCTCGTCTCTCCAGGCGGAGGCTTCAGTATCTGGTCAAGTGGAAGGGCTATGGTCAGGAGGATAATTCCTGGGTGGTTGCCTCTGATGTGCATGCGGCCGATTTAGTTCGTGCCTTTCACGCTGCTCATCCTGATCGCCCTGGTGGTCTTGGTGAGGGTTCGGTGACCCCTCCTTAAAGGGGGGGTACTGTTGTGAATTAGACTTTTTTGGCTCCCTCTTGTGGTCACTAGTGATATGACTCTGGGATTGTCTTTCTTCAGTTTTGGCACCCACCTGGGTCGTTAGTCCAGGGGTGTTGCTATATAAACTTCCTGAATTCTCAGTCTGGTGCCTGGCATCGTTGTAATCAGTTCCTTTCTGTTTGCTCCTGTCTGCTGGTCCTGGATCTTGCAAAATTAAGCTAAGTCCTGCTTCTTAGTTTTTTGGTTATTTGCATTGCTCTTATTTTTTGTCCAGCTTGTACTAAATGTGATTCCTGATTTTGCTGGAAGCTCTAGGGGGCTGGTATTCTCCCCCCGGGCCGTTAGACGGTTCGGGGGTTCTTGAATATCCAGCATGGGAATTTTGATAGGGTTTTTGCTGACCGTATAAGTAATCTTACTATATTCTGCTATTAGTCAGTGGGCCTCTCTTTGCTAAATATCTAGTTCATTCTTACGTTTGTCTTTTCTCCTTACCTCACCGTTATTATTTGTTGGGGGCTTGTATCCAACTTTTGGGGTCTTTTCTCTGGAGGCAAGAAAGGTCTATCTTTTCCCTTCTAGGGTTAGTTAGTTCTCCGGCTGGCGCGAGACGTCTAGAACCAACGTAGGCACGTTCCCCGGCTGCTGCTATTTGTGGTGCTAGGTTTAGATATACGGTCAGCCCAGTTACCACTGCCCTATGAGCTGGTTTTTTGTGTTTGCAGACTTAGTATTTACTTTTGAGACCCTCTGCCATTGGGGTCATAACAGTATGCCAGGCCAAAGTTGAATGTTTAATGCATTGCAGAAGTGGGATAATAAGAAAGGAAATTCTGAGGTTTTTTTTTTTCCTCTCTTTCTTCCTCCCCTTTACCTCTGAGTGGCTTGAGCTTGCTGCAGACATGAATGTCCAGACCTTGATTACAAGTGTAGATCAGCTTGCTGCTCGTGTGCAGGGCATACAAGATTTTGTTACCAGTAGTCCAATGTCTGAACCTAAAATACCTATTCCTGAACTGTTCACTGGAGACCGATTTAAGTTTAGGAATTTCAGGAATAATTGTAAATTGTTTCTATCTCTGAGACCCCGTTCATCTGGAGACTCAGCTCAGCAAGTTAAAATTGTTATCTCTTTCTTACGGGGCGACCCTCAGGATTGGGCCTTCTCGCTAGCGCCAGGAGATCCGGCATTGGCAAATATTGATGCGTTTTTTCTGGCGCTCGGATTGCTTTACGAGGAACCCAATCTTGAAATTCAGGCAGAAAAAGCCTTGCTGGCTATTTCTCAGGGTCAGGATGAAGCTGAAGTGTATTGCCAAAAATTTCGGAAATGGTTCGTGCTTACTCAGTGGAATGAGTGTGCTCTGGCCGCAAATTTCAGAAATGGCCTTTCTGAAGCCATTAAGAATGTGATGGTGGGTTTCTCCATTCCTACAAGTCTGAATGATTCAATGGCGCTGGCTATTCAAATTGACCGGCGTTTGCGGGAGCGCAAAGCCGCTAATTCTCTGGTGGTGTTGTCTGAACAAACACCTGATTTAATGCAATGTGGTAGAATTCAGACTAGAAATGAACGGAAAAATCATAGACGTCAGAATGGGTTGTGTTTTTATTGTGGTGATTCAACACATGTTATATCAGCATGCTCTAAACGCCCAACAAGGGTTGTTAGTCCTGTCGCCATTGGTAATTTGCAACCTAAATTTATTTTGTCTGTGACTTTAATTTGCTCATTGTCCTCCTACCCTGTTATGGCGTTTGTGGATTCAGGTGCTGCCCTGAGTCTTATGGATCTGTCATTTGCCAAGCGCTGTGGTTTTGTTCTTGAGCCGTTGGTAAATCCTATCCCTCTTAGAGGTATTGATGCTACGCCATTGGCGGAAAATAAACCGCAGTTTTGGACACAGGTAACCATGTGCATGACTCCTGAACATCGGGAGGTGATTCGTTTTCTTGTTCTGCATAAAATGCATGATTTGGTCGTTTTGGGTCTGCCATGGTTACAGACCCATAATCCAGTCTTGGATTGGAAGGCAATGTCTGTGTCAAGTTGGGGCTGTCAGGGAATTCATGGTGATTCCCCACCAGTGTCTATTGCTTCCTCTACTCCTTCGGAAGTTCCTGAGTATTTGTCTGATTATCAGGATGTATTCAGCGAGTCCAGGTCCAGTGCTCTTCCTCCTCATAGGGACTGTGACTGTGCTATAGATTTGATTCCAGGTAGTAAATTTCCTAAGGGAAGATTATTTAATCTGTCAGTACCTGAGCATACCGCAATGCGTTCGTATATCAAGGAATCTCTGGAGAAGGGGCATATCCGTCCATCCTCTTCCCCTCTTGGTGCGGGATTCTTTTTTGTGGCCAAGAAGGACGGATCTTTGAGACCTTGTATTGACTATCGGCTTCTGAATAAAATCACTGTTAAATTTCAGTATCCTTTGCCTCTGTTGTCGGACTTGTTTGCCCGGATTAAAGGTGCCAAGTGGATCACCAAGATAGATCTTCGTGGTGCGTACAACCTTGTGCGCATTAAGCAAGGAGATGAATGGAAAACTGCATTTAATACGCCCGAAGGTCATTTTGAGTACTTGGTGATGCCTTTTGGGCTCTCTAATGCTCCTTCAGTGTTTCAGTCCTTTATGCATGATATTTTCTCGAAGTATCTGGATAAATTTATGATTGTTTATCTGGATGATATTCTGTTTTTTTCTGATGATTGGGACTCGCATGTACAGCAGGTCAGGATGGTGTTTCAGGTTTTGCGTGAGAATGCTTTGTTTGTTAAGGGCTCAAAGTGTCTCTTTGGAGTAAAGAAGGTTCCCTTTTTGGGTTTTATTTTTTCCCCTTCTGCGGTGGAGATGGACCCAGTCAAGGTCCGAGCTATTCATGATTGGACTCAACCCACGTCAGTTAAGAGTCTTCAGAAGTTCTTGGGTTTTGCTAACTTCTACCATCGTTTTATCGCTAATTTTTCTAGCGTTGTTAAACCTTTGACGGATATGACCAAGAAAGGTTCTGATGTTGCTAACTGGGCTCCTGCAGCCGTGGATGCTTTCCAGGAGTTGAAGCGCCGGTTTACTTCGGCGCCTGTTTTGTGCCAGCCTGATGTCTCACTTCCCTTTCAGGTTGAAGTGGATGCTTCTGAGATTGGGGCAGGGGCCGTTTTGTCGCAGAGAGGCCCTGGTTGCTCTGTAATGAGACCATGTGCTTTTTTCTCTAGGAAGTTTTCGCCTGCTGAGCGGAATTATGATGTTGGCAATCGGGAGTTGTTGGCCATGAAGTGGGCATTTGAGGATTGGCGTCATTGGCTCGAGGGTGCTAAGCATCGTGTGGTGGTCTTGACTGATCACAAAAATCTGATGTATCTCGAGTCTGCTAAATGCCTGAATCCTAGACAGGCCCGCTGGTCATTGTTTTTCTCCCGTTTTGACTTTGTGGTCTCGTATTTACCAGGTTCAAAGAATGTGAAGGCTGATGCTCTTTCAAGGAGCTTTGTGCCGGACTCTCCTGGAGTCGCAGAACCAGTTGGTATTCTTAAAGAGGGAGTTATCTTGTCAGCCATTTCTCCGGATTTGCGACGTGTGTTGCAGAGATTTCAGGCTGGTAGACCTGACTCTTGTCCACCTGACAGACTGTTTGTTCCTGATAAGTGGACCAGCAGAGTCATTTCCGAGGTTCATTCCTCGGTGTTGGCAGGGCATCCGGGAATTTTTGGCACCAGAGATTTGGTGGCTAGGTCCTTTTGGTGGCCTTCCTTGTCACGGGATGTGCGGTCATTTGTGCAGTCCTGTGGGACTTGTGCTCGAGCTAAGCCTTGCTGTTCTCGTGCCAGCGGGTTGCTCTTGCCCTTGCCTGTCCCGAAGAGGCCTTGGACACACATTTCCATGGATTTCATTTCAGATCTTCCGGTGTCTCAGGGCATGTCTGTCATCTGGGTGGTATGTGATCGCTTTTCCAAGATGGTCCATTTGGTATCTTTGCCTAAGCTGCCTTCCTCTTCCGATCTCGTTCCTTTGTTCTTTCAGAATGTGGTTCATTTACACGGCATTCCTGAGAATATTGTGTCTGAGAGGATCCCAGTTTGTTTCCAGGTTCTGGCGATCCTTTTGTGCTAAGATGGGCATTGATTTGTCGTTTTCGTCTGCCTTTCATCCTCAGACTAATGGACAAACGGAGCGAACTAATCAGACTCTGGAGGCTTATTTGAGGTGTTTTGTTTCTGCAGATCAGGATGATTGGGTGACCTTCTTGCCGTTGGCTGAGTTTGCCCTTAATAATCGGGCTAGTTCCGCTACTTTGGTTTCGCCATTTTTTTGCAACTCTGGTTTCCATCCTCGTTTTTCCTCGGGACATGTGGAGCCTTCTGACTGTCCTGGGGTAGATTCTGTGGTGGATAGGTTGCAGCAGATTTGGAATCATGTGGTGGACAACTTAAAGTTGTCACAGGAGAAGGCTCAGCGTATTGCCAACCGCCGCCGCGGTGTGGGTCCCCGACTTCGTGTTGGGGATTTGGTATGGCTGTCTTCTCGATTTGTTCCTATGAAGGTCTCCTCTCCTAAATTTAAGCCTCGCTTCATTGGTCCTTACAAGATATTGGAAATCCTTAATCCTGTGTCCTTTCGCTTGGATCTTCCGGTGTCATTTGCCATTCACAACGTGTTCCATAGGTCTTTGTTGCGGCGGTACGTTGTACCTGTGGTTCCTTCTGTTGAGCCTCCTGCTCCGGTGTTGGTTGAGGGCGAGTTGGAGTACGTAGTGGAGAAGATCTTGGATTCTCGTCTCTCCAGGCGGAGGCTTCAGTATCTGGTCAAGTGGAAGGGCTATGGTCAGGAGGATAATTCCTGGGTGGTTGCCTCTGATGTGCATGCGGCCGATTTAGTTCGTGCCTTTCACGCTGCTCATCCTGATCGCCCTGGTGGTCTTGGTGAGGGTTCGGTGACCCCTCCTTAAAGGGGGGGTACTGTTGTGAATTAGACTTTTTTGGCTCCCTCTTGTGGTCACTAGTGATATGACTCTGGGATTGTCTTTCTTCAGTTTTGGCACCCACCTGGGTCGTTAGTCCAGGGGTGTTGCTATATAAACTTCCTGAATTCTCAGTCTGGTGCCTGGCATCGTTGTAATCAGTTCCTTTCTGTTTGCTCCTGTCTGCTGGTCCTGGATCTTGCAAAATTAAGCTAAGTCCTGCTTCTTAGTTTTTTGGTTATTTGCATTGCTCTTATTTTTTGTCCAGCTTGTACTAAATGTGATTCCTGATTTTGCTGGAAGCTCTAGGGGGCTGGTATTCTTCCCCCGGGCCGTTAGACGGTTCGGGGGTTCTTGAATATCCAGCGTGGGAATTTTGATAGGGTTTTTGCTGACCGTATAAGTAATCTTACTATATTCTGCTATTAGTCAGTGGGCCTCTCTTTGCTAAATATCTAGTTCATTCTTACGTTTGTCTTTTCTCCTTACCTCACCGTTATTATTTGTTGGGGGCTTGTATCCAACTTTTGGGGTCTTTTCTCTGGAGGCAAGAAAGGTCTATCTTTTCCCTTCTAGGGTTAGTTAGTTCTCCGGCTGGCGCGAGACGTCTAGAACCAACGTAGGCACGTTCCCCGGCTGCTGCTATTTGTGGTGCTAGGTTTAGATATACGGTCAGCCCAGTTACCACTGCCCTATGAGCTGGTTTTTTGTGTTTGCAGACTTAGTATTTACTTTTGAGACCCTCTGCCATTGGGGTCATAACAGTATGCCAGGCCAAAGTTGAATGTTTAATGCATTGCAGAAGTGGGATAATAAGAAAGGAAATTCTGAGTTTTTTTTTTTTCCTCTCTTTCTTCCTCCCCTTTACCTCTGAGTGGCTTGAGCTTGCTGCAGACATGAATGTCCAGACCTTGATTACAAGTGTAGATCAGCTTGCTGCTCGTGTGCAGGGCATACAAGATTTTGTTACCAGTAGTCCAATGTCTGAACCTAAAATACCTATTCCTGAACTGTTCACTGGAGACCGATTTAAGTTTAGGAATTTCAGGAATAATTGTAAATTGTTTCTATCTCTGAGACCCCGTTCATCTGGAGACTCAGCTCAGCAAGTTAAAATTGTTATCTCTTTCTTACGGGGCGACCCTCAGGATTGGGCCTTCTCGCTAGCGCCAGGAGATCCGGCATTGGCAAATATTGATGCGTTTTTTCTGGCGCTCGGATTGCTTTACGAGGAACCCAATCTTGAAATTCAGGCAGAAAAAGCCTTGCTGGCTATTTCTCAGGGTCAGGATGAAGCTGAAGTGTATTGCCAAAAATTTCGGAAATGGTTCGTGCTTACTCAGTGGAATGAGTGTGCTCTGGCCGCAAATTTCAGAAATGGCCTTTCTGAAGCCATTAAGAATGTGATGGTGGGTTTCTCCATTCCTACAAGTCTGAATGATTCAATGGCGCTGGCTATTCAAATTGACCGGCGTTTGCGGGAGCGCAAAGCCGCTAATTCTCTGGTGGTGTTGTCTGAACAAACACCTGATTTAATGCAATGTGGTAGAATTCAGACTAGAAATGAACGGAAAAATCATAGACGTCAGAATGGGTTGTGTTTTTATTGTGGTGATTCAACACATGTTATATCAGCATGCTCTAAACGCCCAACAAGGGTTGTTAGTCCTGTCGCCATTGGTAATTTGCAACCTAAATTTATTTTGTCTGTGACTTTAATTTGCTCATTGTCCTCCTACCCTGTTATGGCGTTTGTGGATTCAGGTGCTGCCCTGAGTCTTATGGATCTGTCATTTGCCAAGCGCTGTGGTTTTGTTCTTGAGCCGTTGGTAAATCCTATCCCTCTTAGAGGTATTGATGCTACGCCATTGGCGGAAAATAAACCGCAGTTTTGGACACAGGTAACCATGTGCATGACTCCTGAACATCGGGAGGTGATTCGTTTTCTTGTTCTGCATAAAATGCATGATTTGGTCGTTTTGGGTCTGCCATGGTTACAGACCCATAATCCAGTCTTGGATTGGAAGGCAATGTCTGTGTCAAGTTGGGGCTGTCAGGGAATTCATGGTGATTCCCCACCAGTGTCTATTGCTTCCTCTACTCCTTCGGAAGTTCCTGAGTATTTGTCTGATTATCAGGATGTATTCAGCGAGTCCAGGTCCAGTGCTCTTCCTCCTCATAGGGACTGTGACTGTGCTATAGATTTGATTCCAGGTAGTAAATTTCCTAAGGGAAGATTATTTAATCTGTCAGTACCTGAGCATACCGCAATGCGTTCGTATATCAAGGAATCTCTGGAGAAGGGGCATATCCGTCCATCCTCTTCCCCTCTTGGTGCGGGATTCTTTTTTGTGGCCAAGAAGGACGGATCTTTGAGACCTTGTATTGACTATCGGCTTCTGAATAAAATCACTGTTAAATTTCAGTATCCTTTGCCTCTGTTGTCGGACTTGTTTGCCCGGATTAAAGGTGCCAAGTGGATCACCAAGATAGATCTTCGTGGTGCGTACAACCTTGTGCGCATTAAGCAAGGAGATGAATGGAAAACTGCATTTAATACGCCCGAAGGTCATTTTGAGTACTTGGTGATGCCTTTTGGGCTCTCTAATGCTCCTTCAGTGTTTCAGTCCTTTATGCATGATATTTTCTCGAAGTATCTGGATAAATTTATGATTGTTTATCTGGATGATATTCTGTTTTTTTCTGATGATTGGGACTCGCATGTACAGCAGGTCAGGATGGTGTTTCAGGTTTTGCGTGAGAATGCTTTGTTTGTTAAGGGCTCAAAGTGTCTCTTTGGAGTAAAGAAGGTTCCCTTTTTGGGTTTTATTTTTTCCCCTTCTGCGGTGGAGATGGACCCAGTCAAGGTCCGAGCTATTCATGATTGGACTCAACCCACGTCAGTTAAGAGTCTTCAGAAGTTCTTGGGTTTTGCTAACTTCTACCATCGTTTTATCGCTAATTTTTCTAGCGTTGTTAAACCTTTGACGGATATGACCAAGAAAGGTTCTGATGTTGCTAACTGGGCTCCTGCAGCCGTGGATGCTTTCCAGGAGTTGAAGCGCCGGTTTACTTCGGCGCCTGTTTTGTGCCAGCCTGATGTCTCACTTCCCTTTCAGGTTGAAGTGGATGCTTCTGAGATTGGGGCAGGGGCCGTTTTGTCGCAGAGAGGCCCTGGTTGCTCTGTAATGAGACCATGTGCTTTTTTCTCTAGGAAGTTTTCGCCTGCTGAGCGGAATTATGATGTTGGCAATCGGGAGTTGTTGGCCATGAAGTGGGCATTTGAGGATTGGCGTCATTGGCTCGAGGGTGCTAAGCATCGTGTGGTGGTCTTGACTGATCACAAAAATCTGATGTATCTCGAGTCTGCTAAATGCCTGAATCCTAGACAGGCCCGCTGGTCATTGTTTTTCTCCCGTTTTGACTTTGTGGTCTCGTATTTACCAGGTTCAAAGAATGTGAAGGCTGATGCTCTTTCAAGGAGCTTTGTGCCGGACTCTCCTGGAGTCGCAGAACCAGTTGGTATTCTTAAAGAGGGAGTTATCTTGTCAGCCATTTCTCCGGATTTGCGACGTGTGTTGCAGAGATTTCAGGCTGGTAGACCTGACTCTTGTCCACCTGACAGACTGTTTGTTCCTGATAAGTGGACCAGCAGAGTCATTTCCGAGGTTCATTCCTCGGTGTTGGCAGGGCATCCGGGAATTTTTGGCACCAGAGATTTGGTGGCTAGGTCCTTTTGGTGGCCTTCCTTGTCACGGGATGTGCGGTCATTTGTGCAGTCCTGTGGGACTTGTGCTCGAGCTAAGCCTTGCTGTTCTCGTGCCAGCGGGTTGCTCTTGCCCTTGCCTGTCCCGAAGAGGCCTTGGACACACATTTCCATGGATTTCATTTCAGATCTTCCGGTGTCTCAGGGCATGTCTGTCATCTGGGTGGTATGTGATCGCTTTTCCAAGATGGTCCATTTGGTATCTTTGCCTAAGCTGCCTTCCTCTTCCGATCTCGTTCCTTTGTTCTTTCAGAATGTGGTTCATTTACACGGCATTCCTGAGAATATTGTGTCTGAGAGGATCCCAGTTTGTTTCCAGGTTCTGGCGATCCTTTTGTGCTAAGATGGGCATTGATTTGTCGTTTTCGTCTGCCTTTCATCCTCAGACTAATGGACAAACGGAGCGAACTAATCAGACTCTGGAGGCTTATTTGAGGTGTTTTGTTTCTGCAGATCAGGATGATTGGGTGACCTTCTTGCCGTTGGCTGAGTTTGCCCTTAATAATCGGGCTAGTTCCGCTACTTTGGTTTCGCCATTTTTTTGCAACTCTGGTTTCCATCCTCATTTTTCCTCGGGACATGTGGAGCCTTCTGACTGTCCTGGGGTAGATTCTGTGGTGGATAGGTTGCAGCAGATTTGGAATCATGTGGTGGACAACTTAAAGTTGTCACAGGAGAAGGCTCAGCGTTTTGCCAACCGCCGCCGCGGTGTGGGTCCCCGACTTCGTGTTGGGGATTTGGTATGGCTGTCTTCTCGATTTGTTCCTATGAAGGTCTCCTCTCCTAAATTTAAGCCTCGCTTCATTGGTCCTTACAAGATATTGGAAATCCTTAATCCTGTGTCCTTTCGCTTGGATCTTCCGGTGTCATTTGCCATTCACAACGTGTTCCATAGGTCTTTGTTGCGGCGGTACGTTGTACCTGTGGTTCCTTCTGTTGAGCCTCCTGCTCCGGTGTTGGTTGAGGGCGAGTTGGAGTACGTAGTGGAGAAGATCTTGGATTCTCGTCTCTCCAGGCGGAGGCTTCAGTATCTGGTCAAGTGGAAGGGCTATGGTCAGGAGGATAATTCCTGGGTGGTTGCCTCTGATGTGCATGCGGCCGATTTAGTTCGTGCCTTTCACGCTGCTCATCCTGATCGCCCTGGTGGTCTTGGTGAGGGTTCGGTGACCCCTCCTTAAAGGGGGGGTACTGTTGTGAATTAGACTTTTTTGGCTCCCTCTTGTGGTCACTAGTGATATGACTCTGGGATTGTCTTTCTTCAGTTTTGGCACCCACCTGGGTCGTTAGTCCAGGGGTGTTGCTATATAAACTTCCTGAATTCTCAGTCTGGTGCCTGGCATCGTTGTAATCAGTTCCTTTCTGTTTGCTCCTGTCTGCTGGTCCTGGATCTTGCAAAATTAAGCTAAGTCCTGCTTCTTAGTTTTTTGGTTATTTGCATTGCTCTTATTTTTTGTCCAGCTTGTACTAAATGTGATTCCTGATTTTGCTGGAAGCTCTAGGGGGCTGGTATTCTCCCCCCGGGCCGTTAGACGGTTCGGGGGTTCTTGAATATCCAGCGTGGGAATTTTGATAGGGTTTTTGCTGACCGTATAAGTAATCTTACTATATTCTGCTATTAGTCAGTGGGCCTCTCTTTGCTAAATATCTAGTTCATTCTTACGTTTGTCTTTTCTCCTTACCTCACCGTTATTATTTGTTGGGGGCTTGTATCCAACTTTTGGGGTCTTTTCTCTGGAGGCAAGAAAGGTCTATCTTTTCCCTTCTAGGGTTAGTTAGTTCTCCGGCTGGCGCGAGACGTCTAGAACCAACGTAGGCACGTTCCCCGGCTGCTGCTATTTGTGGTGCTAGGTTTAGATATACGGTCAGCCCAGTTACCACTGCCCTATGAGCTGGTTTTTTGTGTTTGCAGACTTAGTATTTACTTTTGAGACCCTCTGCCATTGGGGTCATAACAGTATGCCAGGCCAAAGTTGAATGTTTAATGCATTGCAGAAGTGGGATAATAAGAAAGGAAATTCTGAGGTTTTTTTTTTTCCTCTCTTTCTTCCTCCCCTTTACCTCTGAGTGGCTTGAGCTTGCTGCAGACATGAATGTCCAGACCTTGATTACAAGTGTAGATCAGCTTGCTGCTCGTGTGCAGGGCATACAAGATTTTGTTACCAGTAGTCCAATGTCTGAACCTAAAATACCTATTCCTGAACTGTTCACTGGAGACCGATTTAAGTTTAGGAATTTCAGGAATAATTGTAAATTGTTTCTATCTCTGAGACCCCGTTCATCTGGAGACTCAGCTCAGCAAGTTAAAATTGTTATCTCTTTCTTACGGGGCGACCCTCAGGATTGGGCCTTCTCGCTAGCGCCAGGAGATCCGGCATTGGCAAATATTGATGCGTTTTTTCTGGCGCTCGGATTGCTTTACGAGGAACCCAATCTTGAAATTCAGGCAGAAAAAGCCTTGCTGGCTATTTCTCAGGGTCAGGATGAAGCTGAAGTGTATTGCCAAAAATTTCGGAAATGGTTCGTGCTTACTCAGTGGAATGAGTGTGCTCTGGCCGCAAATTTCAGAAATGGCCTTTCTGAAGCCATTAAGAATGTGATGGTGGGTTTCTCCATTCCTACAAGTCTGAATGATTCAATGGCGCTGGCTATTCAAATTGACCGGCGTTTGCGGGAGCGCAAAGCCGCTAATTCTCTGGTGGTGTTGTCTGAACAAACACCTGATTTAATGCAATGTGGTAGAATTCAGACTAGAAATGAACGGAAAAATCATAGACGTCAGAATGGGTTGTGTTTTTATTGTGGTGATTCAACACATGTTATATCAGCATGCTCTAAACGCCCAACAAGGGTTGTTAGTCCTGTCGCCATTGGTAATTTGCAACCTAAATTTATTTTGTCTGTGACTTTAATTTGCTCATTGTCCTCCTACCCTGTTATGGCGTTTGTGGATTCAGGTGCTGCCCTGAGTCTTATGGATCTGTCATTTGCCAAGCGCTGTGGTTTTGTTCTTGAGCCGTTGGTAAATCCTATCCCTCTTAGAGGTATTGATGCTACGCCATTGGCGGAAAATAAACCGCAGTTTTGGACACAGGTAACCATGTGCATGACTCCTGAACATCGGGAGGTGATTCGTTTTCTTGTTCTGCATAAAATGCATGATTTGGTCGTTTTGGGTCTGCCATGGTTACAGACCCATAATCCAGTCTTGGATTGGAAGGCAATGTCTGTGTCAAGTTGGGGCTGTCAGGGAATTCATGGTGATTCCCCACCAGTGTCTATTGCTTCCTCTACTCCTTCGGAAGTTCCTGAGTATTTGTCTGATTATCAGGATGTATTCAGCGAGTCCAGGTCCAGTGCTCTTCCTCCTCATAGGGACTGTGACTGTGCTATAGATTTGATTCCAGGTAGTAAATTTCCTAAGGGAAGATTATTTAATCTGTCAGTACCTGAGCATACCGCAATGCGTTCGTATATCAAGGAATCTCTGGAGAAGGGGCATATCCGTCCATCCTCTTCCCCTCTTGGTGCGGGATTCTTTTTTGTGGCCAAGAAGGACGGATCTTTGAGACCTTGTATTGACTATCGGCTTCTGAATAAAATCACTGTTAAATTTCAGTATCCTTTGCCTCTGTTGTCGGACTTGTTTGCCCGGATTAAAGGTGCCAAGTGGATCACCAAGATAGATCTTCGTGGTGCGTACAACCTTGTGCGCATTAAGCAAGGAGATGAATGGAAAACTGCATTTAATACGCCCGAAGGTCATTTTGAGTACTTGGTGATGCCTTTTGGGCTCTCTAATGCTCCTTCAGTGTTTCAGTCCTTTATGCATGATATTTTCTCGAAGTATCTGGATAAATTTATGATTGTTTATCTGGATGATATTCTGTTTTTTTCTGATGATTGGGACTCGCATGTACAGCAGGTCAGGATGGTGTTTCAGGTTTTGCGTGAGAATGCTTTGTTTGTTAAGGGCTCAAAGTGTCTCTTTGGAGTAAAGAAGGTTCCCTTTTTGGGTTTTATTTTTTCCCCTTCTGCGGTGGAGATGGACCCAGTCAAGGTCCGAGCTATTCATGATTGGACTCAACCCACGTCAGTTAAGAGTCTTCAGAAGTTCTTGGGTTTTGCTAACTTCTACCATCGTTTTATCGCTAATTTTTCTAGCGTTGTTAAACCTTTGACGGATATGACCAAGAAAGGTTCTGATGTTGCTAACTGGGCTCCTGCAGCCGTGGATGCTTTCCAGGAGTTGAAGCGCCGGTTTACTTCGGCGCCTGTTTTGTGCCAGCCTGATGTCTCACTTCCCTTTCAGGTTGAAGTGGATGCTTCTGAGATTGGGGCAGGGGCCGTTTTGTCGCAGAGAGGCCCTGGTTGCTCTGTAATGAGACCATGTGCTTTTTTCTCTAGGAAGTTTTCGCCTGCTGAGCGGAATTATGATGTTGGCAATCGGGAGTTGTTGGCCATGAAGTGGGCATTTGAGGATTGGCGTCATTGGCTCGAGGGTGCTAAGCATCGTGTGGTGGTCTTGACTGATCACAAAAATCTGATGTATCTCGAGTCTGCTAAATGCCTGAATCCTAGACAGGCCCGCTGGTCATTGTTTTTCTCCCGTTTTGACTTTGTGGTCTCGTATTTACCAGGTTCAAAGAATGTGAAGGCTGATGCTCTTTCAAGGAGCTTTGTGCCGGACTCTCCTGGAGTCGCAGAACCAGTTGGTATTCTTAAAGAGGGAGTTATCTTGTCAGCCATTTCTCCGGATTTGCGACGTGTGTTGCAGAGATTTCAGGCTGGTAGACCTGACTCTTGTCCACCTGACAGACTGTTTGTTCCTGATAAGTGGACCAGCAGAGTCATTTCCGAGGTTCATTCCTCGGTGTTGGCAGGGCATCCGGGAATTTTTGGCACCAGAGATTTGGTGGCTAGGTCCTTTTGGTGGCCTTCCTTGTCACGGGATGTGCGGTCATTTGTGCAGTCCTGTGGGACTTGTGCTCGAGCTAAGCCTTGCTGTTCTCGTGCCAGCGGGTTGCTCTTGCCCTTGCCTGTCCCGAAGAGGCCTTGGACACACATTTCCATGGATTTCATTTCAGATCTTCCGGTGTCTCAGGGCATGTCTGTCATCTGGGTGGTATGTGATCGCTTTTCCAAGATGGTCCATTTGGTATCTTTGCCTAAGCTGCCTTCCTCTTCCGATCTCGTTCCTTTGTTCTTTCAGAATGTGGTTCATTTACACGGCATTCCTGAGAATATTGTGTCTGAGAGGATCCCAGTTTGTTTCCAGGTTCTGGCGATCCTTTTGTGCTAAGATGGGCATTGATTTGTCGTTTTCGTCTGCCTTTCATCCTCAGACTAATGGACAAACGGAGCGAACTAATCAGACTCTGGAGGCTTATTTGAGGTGTTTTGTTTCTGCAGATCAGGATGATTGGGTGACCTTCTTGCCGTTGGCTGAGTTTGCCCTTAATAATCGGGCTAGTTCCGCTACTTTGGTTTCGCCATTTTTTTGCAACTCTGGTTTCCATCCTCATTTTTCCTCGGGACATGTGGAGCCTTCTGACTGTCCTGGGGTAGATTCTGTGGTGGATAGGTTGCAGCAGATTTGGAATCATGTGGTGGACAACTTAAAGTTGTCACAGGAGAAGGCTCAGCGTTTTGCCAACCGCCGCCGCGGTGTGGGTCCCCGACTTCGTGTTGGGGATTTGGTATGGCTGTCTTCTCGATTTGTTCCTATGAAGGTCTCCTCTCCTAAATTTAAGCCTCGCTTCATTGGTCCTTACAAGATATTGGAAATCCTTAATCCTGTGTCCTTTCGCTTGGATCTTCCGGTGTCATTTGCCATTCACAACGTGTTCCATAGGTCTTTGTTGCGGCGGTACGTTGTACCTGTGGTTCCTTCTGTTGAGCCTCCTGCTCCGGTGTTGGTTGAGGGCGAGTTGGAGTACGTAGTGGAGAAGATCTTGGATTCTCGTCTCTCCAGGCGGAGGCTTCAGTATCTGGTCAAGTGGAAGGGCTATGGTCAGGAGGATAATTCCTGGGTGGTTGCCTCTGATGTGCATGCGGCCGATTTAGTTCGTGCCTTTCACGCTGCTCATCCTGATCGCCCTGGTGGTCTTGGTGAGGGTTCGGTGACCCCTCCTTAAAGGGGGGGTACTGTTGTGAATTAGACTTTTTTGGCTCCCTCTTGTGGTCACTAGTGATATGACTCTGGGATTGTCTTTCTTCAGTTTTGGCACCCACCTGGGTCGTTAGTCCAGGGGTGTTGCTATATAAACTTCCTGAATTCTCAGTCTGGTGCCTGGCATCGTTGTAATCAGTTCCTTTCTGTTTGCTCCTGTCTGCTGGTCCTGGATCTTGCAAAATTAAGCTAAGTCCTGCTTCTTAGTTTTTTGGTTATTTGCATTGCTCTTATTTTTTGTCCAGCTTGTACTAAATGTGATTCCTGATTTTGCTGGAAGCTCTAGGGGGCTGGTATTCTCCCCCCGGGCCGTTAGACGGTTCGGGGGTTCTTGAATATCCAGCGTGGGAATTTTGATAGGGTTTTTGCTGACCGTATAAGTAATCTTACTATATTCTGCTATTAGTCAGTGGGCCTCTCTTTGCTAAATATCTAGTTCATTCTTACGTTTGTCTTTTCTCCTTACCTCACCGTTATTATTTGTTGGGGGCTTGTATCCAACTTTTGGGGTCTTTTCTCTGGAGGCAAGAAAGGTCTATCTTTTCCCTTCTAGGGTTAGTTAGTTCTCCGGCTGGCGCGAGACGTCTAGAACCAACGTAGGCACGTTCCCCGGCTGCTGCTATTTGTGGTGCTAGGTTTAGATATACGGTCAGCCCAGTTACCACTGCCCTATGAGCTGGTTTTTTGTGTTTGCAGACTTAGTATTTACTTTTGAGACCCTCTGCCATTGGGGTCATAACAGTATGCCAGAATGTTGAATGTTTAATGCATTGCAGAAGTGGGATAATAAGAAAGGAAATTCTGAGTTTTTTTTTTTTCCTCTCTTTCTTCCTCCCCTTTACCTCTGAGTGGCTTGAGCTTGCTGCAGACATGAATGTCCAGACCTTGATTACAAGTGTAGATCAGCTTGCTGCTCGTGTGCAGGGCATACAAGATTTTGTTACCAGTAGTCCAATGTCTGAACCTAAAATACCTATTCCTGAACTGTTCACTGGAGACCGATTTAAGTTTAGGAATTTCAGGAATAATTGTAAATTGTTTCTATCTCTGAGACCCCGTTCATCTGGAGACTCAGCTCAGCAAGTTAAAATTGTTATCTCTTTCTTACGGGGCGACCCTCAGGATTGGGCCTTCTCGCTAGCGCCAGGAGATCCGGCATTGGCAAATATTGATGCGTTTTTTCTGGCGCTCGGATTGCTTTACGAGGAACCCAATCTTGAAATTCAGGCAGAAAAAGCCTTGCTGGCTATTTCTCAGGGTCAGGATGAAGCTGAAGTGTATTGCCAAAAATTTCGGAAATGGTTCGTGCTTACTCAGTGGAATGAGTGTGCTCTGGCCGCAAATTTCAGAAATGGCCTTTCTGAAGCCATTAAGAATGTGATGGTGGGTTTCTCCATTCCTACAAGTCTGAATGATTCAATGGCGCTGGCTATTCAAATTGACCGGCGTTTGCGGGAGCGCAAAGCCGCTAATTCTCTGGTGGTGTTGTCTGAACAAACACCTGATTTAATGCAATGTGGTAGAATTCAGACTAGAAATGAACGGAAAAATCATAGACGTCAGAATGGGTTGTGTTTTTATTGTGGTGATTCAACACATGTTATATCAGCATGCTCTAAACGCCCAACAAGGGTTGTTAGTCCTGTCGCCATTGGTAATTTGCAACCTAAATTTATTTTGTCTGTGACTTTAATTTGCTCATTGTCCTCCTACCCTGTTATGGCGTTTGTGGATTCAGGTGCTGCCCTGAGTCTTATGGATCTGTCATTTGCCAAGCGCTGTGGTTTTGTTCTTGAGCCGTTGGTAAATCCTATCCCTCTTAGAGGTATTGATGCTACGCCATTGGCGGAAAATAAACCGCAGTTTTGGACACAGGTAACCATGTGCATGACTCCTGAACATCGGGAGGTGATTCGTTTTCTTGTTCTGCATAAAATGCATGATTTGGTCGTTTTGGGTCTGCCATGGTTACAGACCCATAATCCAGTCTTGGATTGGAAGGCAATGTCTGTGTCAAGTTGGGGCTGTCAGGGAATTCATGGTGATTCCCCACCAGTGTCTATTGCTTCCTCTACTCCTTCGGAAGTTCCTGAGTATTTGTCTGATTATCAGGATGTATTCAGCGAGTCCAGGTCCAGTGCTCTTCCTCCTCATAGGGACTGTGACTGTGCTATAGATTTGATTCCAGGTAGTAAATTTCCTAAGGGAAGATTATTTAATCTGTCAGTACCTGAGCATACCGCAATGCGTTCGTATATCAAGGAATCTCTGGAGAAGGGGCATATCCGTCCATCCTCTTCCCCTCTTGGTGCGGGATTCTTTTTTGTGGCCAAGAAGGACGGATCTTTGAGACCTTGTATTGACTATCGGCTTCTGAATAAAATCACTGTTAAATTTCAGTATCCTTTGCCTCTGTTGTCGGACTTGTTTGCCCGGATTAAAGGTGCCAAGTGGATCACCAAGATAGATCTTCGTGGTGCGTACAACCTTGTGCGCATTAAGCAAGGAGATGAATGGAAAACTGCATTTAATACGCCCGAAGGTCATTTTGAGTACTTGGTGATGCCTTTTGGGCTCTCTAATGCTCCTTCAGTGTTTCAGTCCTTTATGCATGATATTTTCTCGAAGTATCTGGATAAATTTATGATTGTTTATCTGGATGATATTCTGTTTTTTTCTGATGATTGGGACTCGCATGTACAGCAGGTCAGGATGGTGTTTCAGGTTTTGCGTGAGAATGCTTTGTTTGTTAAGGGCTCAAAGTGTCTCTTTGGAGTAAAGAAGGTTCCCTTTTTGGGTTTTATTTTTTCCCCTTCTGCGGTGGAGATGGACCCAGTCAAGGTCCGAGCTATTCATGATTGGACTCAACCCACGTCAGTTAAGAGTCTTCAGAAGTTCTTGGGTTTTGCTAACTTCTACCATCGTTTTATCGCTAATTTTTCTAGCGTTGTTAAACCTTTGACGGATATGACCAAGAAAGGTTCTGATGTTGCTAACTGGGCTCCTGCAGCCGTGGATGCTTTCCAGGAGTTGAAGCGCCGGTTTACTTCGGCGCCTGTTTTGTGCCAGCCTGATGTCTCACTTCCCTTTCAGGTTGAAGTGGATGCTTCTGAGATTGGGGCAGGGGCCGTTTTGTCGCAGAGAGGCCCTGGTTGCTCTGTAATGAGACCATGTGCTTTTTTCTCTAGGAAGTTTTCGCCTGCTGAGCGGAATTATGATGTTGGCAATCGGGAGTTGTTGGCCATGAAGTGGGCATTTGAGGATTGGCGTCATTGGCTCGAGGGTGCTAAGCATCGTGTGGTGGTCTTGACTGATCACAAAAATCTGATGTATCTCGAGTCTGCTAAATGCCTGAATCCTAGACAGGCCCGCTGGTCATTGTTTTTCTCCCGTTTTGACTTTGTGGTCTCGTATTTACCAGGTTCAAAGAATGTGAAGGCTGATGCTCTTTCAAGGAGCTTTGTGCCGGACTCTCCTGGAGTCGCAGAACCAGTTGGTATTCTTAAAGAGGGAGTTATCTTGTCAGCCATTTCTCCGGATTTGCGACGTGTGTTGCAGAGATTTCAGGCTGGTAGACCTGACTCTTGTCCACCTGACAGACTGTTTGTTCCTGATAAGTGGACCAGCAGAGTCATTTCCGAGGTTCATTCCTCGGTGTTGGCAGGGCATCCGGGAATTTTTGGCACCAGAGATTTGGTGGCTAGGTCCTTTTGGTGGCCTTCCTTGTCACGGGATGTGCGGTCATTTGTGCAGTCCTGTGGGACTTGTGCTCGAGCTAAGCCTTGCTGTTCTCGTGCCAGCGGGTTGCTCTTGCCCTTGCCTGTCCCGAAGAGGCCTTGGACACACATTTCCATGGATTTCATTTCAGATCTTCCGGTGTCTCAGGGCATGTCTGTCATCTGGATGGTATGTGATCGCTTTTCCAAGATGGTCCATTTGGTATCTTTGCCTAAGCTGCCTTCCTCTTCCGATCTCGTTCCTTTGTTCTTTCAGAATGTGGTTCATTTACACGGCATTCCTGAGAATATTGTGTCTGAGAGGATCCCAGTTTGTTTCCAGGTTCTGGCGATCCTTTTGTGCTAAGATGGGCATTGATTTGTCGTTTTCGTCTGCCTTTCATCCTCAGACTAATGGACAAACGGAGCGAACTAATCAGACTCTGGAGGCTTATTTGAGGTGTTTTGTTTCTGCAGATCAGGATGATTGGGTGACCTTCTTGCCGTTGGCTGAGTTTGCCCTTAATAATCGGGCTAGTTCCGCTACTTTGGTTTCGCCATTTTTTTGCAACTCTGGTTTCCATCCTCATTTTTCCTCGGGACATGTGGAGCCTTCTGACTGTCCTGGGGTAGATTCTGTGGTGGATAGGTTGCAGCAGATTTGGAATCATGTGGTGGACAACTTAAAGTTGTCACAGGAGAAGGCTCAGCGTTTTGCCAACCGCCGCCGCGGTGTGGGTCCCCGACTTCGTGTTGGGGATTTGGTATGGCTGTCTTCTCGATTTGTTCCTATGAAGGTCTCCTCTCCTAAATTTAAGCCTCGCTTCATTGGTCCTTACAAGATATTGGAAATCCTTAATCCTGTGTCCTTTCGCTTGGATCTTCCGGTGTCATTTGCCATTCACAACGTGTTCCATAGGTCTTTGTTGCGGCGGTACGTTGTACCTGTGGTTCCTTCTGTTGAGCCTCCTGCTCCGGTGTTGGTTGAGGGCGAGTTGGAGTACGTAGTGGAGAAGATCTTGGATTCTCGTCTCTCCAGGCGGAGGCTTCAGTATCTGGTCAAGTGGAAGGGCTATGGTCAGGAGGATAATTCCTGGGTGGTTGCCTCTGATGTGCATGCGGCCGATTTAGTTCGTGCCTTTCACGCTGCTCATCCTGATCGCCCTGGTGGTCTTGGTGAGGGTTCGGTGACCCCTCCTTAAAGGGGGGGTACTGTTGTGAATTAGACTTTTTTGGCTCCCTCTTGTGGTCACTAGTGATATGACTCTGGGATTGTCTTTCTTCAGTTTTGGCACCCACCTGGGTCGTTAGTCCAGGGGTGTTGCTATATAAACTTCCTGAATTCTCAGTCTGGTGCCTGGCATCGTTGTAATCAGTTCCTTTCTGTTTGCTCCTGTTTGCTGGTCCTGGATCTTGCAAAATTAAGCTAAGTCCTGCTTCTTAGTTTTTTGGTTATTTGCATTGCTCTTATTTTTTGTCCAGCTTGTACTAAATGTGATTCCTGATTTTGCTGGAAGCTCTAGGGGGCTGGTATTCTCCCCCCGGGCCGTTAGACGGTTCGGGGGTTCTTGAATATCCAGCGTGGGAATTTTGATAGGGTTTTTGCTGACCGTATAAGTAATCTTACTATATTCTGCTATTAGTCAGTGGGCCTCTCTTTGCTAAATATCTAGTTCATTCTTACGTTTGTCTTTTCTCCTTACCTCACCGTTATTATTTGTTGGGGGCTTGTATCCAACTTTTGGGGTCTTTTCTCTGGAGGCAAGAAAGGTCTATCTTTTCCCTTCTAGGGTTAGTTAGTTCTCCGGCTGGCGCGAGACGTCTAGAACCAACGTAGGCACGTTCCCCGGCTGCTGCTATTTGTGGTGCTAGGTTTAGATATACGGTCAGCCCAGTTACCACTGCCCTATGAGCTGGTTTTTTGTGTTTGCAGACTTAGTATTTACTTTTGAGACCCTCTGCCATTGGGGTCATAACAGTATGCCAGGCCAAAGTTGAATGTTTAATGCATTGCAGAAGTGGGATAATAAGAAAGGAAATTCTGAGTTTTTTTTTTTTCCTCTCTTTCTTCCTCCCCTTTACCTCTGAGTGGCTTGAGCTTGCTGCAGACATGAATGTCCAGACCTTGATTACAAGTGTAGATCAGCTTGCTGCTCGTGTGCAGGGCATACAAGATTTTGTTACCAGTAGTCCAATGTCTGAACCTAAAATACCTATTCCTGAACTGTTCACTGGAGACCGATTTAAGTTTAGGAATTTCAGGAATAATTGTAAATTGTTTCTATCTCTGAGACCCCGTTCATCTGGAGACTCAGCTCAGCAAGTTAAAATTGTTATCTCTTTCTTACGGGGCGACCCTCAGGATTGGGCCTTCTCGCTAGCGCCAGGAGATCCGGCATTGGCAAATATTGATGCGTTTTTTCTGGCGCTCGGATTGCTTTACGAGGAACCCAATCTTGAAATTCAGGCAGAAAAAGCCTTGCTGGCTATTTCTCAGGGTCAGGATGAAGCTGAAGTGTATTGCCAAAAATTTCGGAAATGGTTCGTGCTTACTCAGTGGAATGAGTGTGCTCTGGCCGCAAATTTCAGAAATGGCCTTTCTGAAGCCATTAAGAATGTGATGGTGGGTTTCTCCATTCCTACAAGTCTGAATGATTCAATGGCGCTGGCTATTCAAATTGACCGGCGTTTGCGGGAGCGCAAAGCCGCTAATTCTCTGGTGGTGTTGTCTGAACAAACACCTGATTTAATGCAATGTGGTAGAATTCAGACTAGAAATGAACGGAAAAATCATAGACGTCAGAATGGGTTGTGTTTTTATTGTGGTGATTCAACACATGTTATATCAGCATGCTCTAAACGCCCAACAAGGGTTGTTAGTCCTGTCGCCATTGGTAATTTGCAACCTAAATTTATTTTGTCTGTGACTTTAATTTGCTCATTGTCCTCCTACCCTGTTATGGCGTTTGTGGATTCAGGTGCTGCCCTGAGTCTTATGGATCTGTCATTTGCCAAGCGCTGTGGTTTTGTTCTTGAGCCGTTGGTAAATCCTATCCCTCTTAGAGGTATTGATGCTACGCCATTGGCGGAAAATAAACCGCAGTTTTGGACACAGGTAACCATGTGCATGACTCCTGAACATCGGGAGGTGATTCGTTTTCTTGTTCTGCATAAAATGCATGATTTGGTCGTTTTGGGTCTGCCATGGTTACAGACCCATAATCCAGTCTTGGATTGGAAGGCAATGTCTGTGTCAAGTTGGGGCTGTCAGGGAATTCATGGTGATTCCCCACCAGTGTCTATTGCTTCCTCTACTCCTTCGGAAGTTCCTGAGTATTTGTCTGATTATCAGGATGTATTCAGCGAGTCCAGGTCCAGTGCTCTTCCTCCTCATAGGGACTGTGACTGTGCTATAGATTTGATTCCAGGTAGTAAATTTCCTAAGGGAAGATTATTTAATCTGTCAGTACCTGAGCATACCGCAATGCGTTCGTATATCAAGGAATCTCTGGAGAAGGGGCATATCCGTCCATCCTCTTCCCCTCTTGGTGCGGGATTCTTTTTTGTGGCCAAGAAGGACGGATCTTTGAGACCTTGTATTGACTATCGGCTTCTGAATAAAATCACTGTTAAATTTCAGTATCCTTTGCCTCTGTTGTCGGACTTGTTTGCCCGGATTAAAGGTGCCAAGTGGTTCACCAAGATAGATCTTCGTGGTGCGTACAACCTTGTGCGCATTAAGCAAGGAGATGAATGGAAAACTGCATTTAATACGCCCGAAGGTCATTTTGAGTACTTGGTGATGCCTTTTGGGCTCTCTAATGCTCCTTCAGTGTTTCAGTCCTTTATGCATGATATTTTCTCGAAGTATCTGGATAAATTTATGATTGTTTATCTGGATGATATTCTGTTTTTTTCTGATGATTGGGACTCGCATGTACAGCAGGTCAGGATGGTGTTTCAGGTTTTGCGTGAGAATGCTTTGTTTGTTAAGGGCTCAAAGTGTCTCTTTGGAGTACAGAAGGTTCCCTTTTTGGGTTTTATTTTTTCCCCTTCTGCGGTGGAGATGGACCCAGTCAAGGTCCGAGCTATTTATGATTGGACTCAACCCACGTCAGTTAAGAGTCTTCAGAAGTTCTTGGGTTTTGCTAACTTCTACCGTCGTTTTATCGCTAATTTTTCTAGCGTTGTTAAACCTTTGACGGATATGACCAAGAAAGGTTCTGATGTTGCTAACTGGGCTCCTGCAGCCGTGCATGCTTTCCAGGAGTTGAAGCGCCGGTTTACTTCGGCGCCTGTTTTGTGCCAGCCTGATGTCTCACTTCCCTTTCAGGTTGAAGTGGATGCTTCTGAGATTGGGGCAGGGGCCGTTTTGTCGCAGAGAGGCCCTGGTTGCTCTGTAATGAGACCATGTGCTTTTTTCTCTAGGAAGTTTTCGCCTGCTGAGCGGAATTATGATGTTGGCAATCGGGAGTTGTTGGCCATGAAGTGGGCATTTGAGGATTGGCGTCATTGGCTCGAGGGTGCTAAGCATCGTGTGGTGGTCTTGACTGATCACAAAAATCTGATGTATCTCGAGTCTGCTAAATGCCTGAATCCTAGACAGGCCCGCTGGTCATTGTTTTTCTCCCGTTTTGACTTTGTGGTCTCGTATTTACCAGGTTCAAAGAATGTGAAGGCTGATGCTCTTTCAAGGAGCTTTGTGCCGGACTCTCCTGGAGTCGCAGAACCAGTTGGTATTCTTAAAGAGGGAGTTATCTTGTCAGCCATTTCTCCGGATTTGCGACGTGTGTTGCAGAGATTTCAGGCTGGTAGACCTGACTCTTGTCCACCTGACAGACTGTTTGTTCCTGATAAGTGGACCAGCAGAGTCATTTCCGAGGTTCATTCCTCGGTGTTGGCAGGGCATCCGGGAATTTTTGGCACCAGAGATTTGGTGGCTAGGTCCTTTTGGTGGCCTTCCTTGTCATGGGATGTGCGGTCATTTGTGCAGTCCTGTGGGACTTGTGCTCGAGCTAAGCCTTGCTGTTCTCGTGCCAGCGGGTTGCTCTTGCCCTTGCCTGTCCCGAAGAGGCCTTGGACACACATTTCCATGGATTTCATTTCAGATCTTCCGGTGTCTCAGGGCATGTCTGTCATCTGGGTGGTATGTGATCGCTTTTCCAAGATGGTCCATTTGGTATCTTTGCCTAAGCTGCCTTCCTCTTCCGATCTCGTTCCTTTGTTCTTTCAGAATGTGGTTCGTTTACACGGCATTCCTGAGAATATTGTGTCTGAGAGGATCCCAGTTTGTTTCCAGGTTCTGGCGATCCTTTTGTGCTAAGATGGGCATTGATTTGTCGTTTTCGTCTGCCTTTCATCCTCAGACTAATGGACAAACGGAGCGAACTAATCAGACTCTGGAGGCTTATTTGAGGTGTTTTGTTTCTGCAGATCAGGATGATTGGGTGACCTTCTTGCCGTTGGCTGAGTTTGCCCTTAATAATCGGGCTAGTTCCGCTACTTTGGTTTCGCCATTTTTTTGCAACTCTGGTTTCCATCCTCGTTTTTCCTCGGGACATGTGGAGCCTTCTGACTGTCCTGGGGTAGATTCTGTGGTGGATAGGTTGCAGCAGATTTGGAATCATGTGGTGGACAACTTAAAGTTGTCACAGGAGAAGGCTCAGCGTTTTGCCAACCGCCGCCGCGGTGTGGGTCCCCGACTTCGTGTTGGGGATTTGGTATGGCTGTCTTCTCGATTTGTTCCTATGAAGGTCTCCTCTCCTAAATTTAAGCCTTGCTTCATTGGTCCTTACAAGATATTGGAAATCCTTAATCCTGTGTCCTTTCGCTTGGATCTTCCGGTGTCATTTGCCATTCACAACGTGTTCCATAGGTCTTTGTTGCGGCAGTACGTTGTACCTGTGGTTCCTTCTGTTGAGCCTCCTGCTCCGGTGTTGGTTGAGGGCGAGTTGGAGTACGTAGTGGAGAAGATCTTGGATTCTCGTCTCTCCAGGCGGAGGCTTCAGCATCTGGTCAAGTGGAAGGGCTATGGTCAGGAGGATAATTCCTGGGTGGTTGCCTCTGATGTGCATGCGGCCGATTTAGTTCGTGCCTTTCACGCTGCTCATCCTGATCGCCCTGGTGGTCTTGGTGAGGGTTCGGTGACCCCTCCTTAAAGGGGGGGTACTGTTGTGAATTAGACTTTTTTGGCTCCCTCTTGTGGTCACTAGTGATATGACTCTGGGATTGTCTTTCTTCAGTTTTGGCACCCACCTGGGTCGTTAGTCCAGGGGTGTTGCTATATAAACTTCCTGAATTCTCAGTCTGGTGCCTGGCATCGTTGTAATCAGTTCCTTTCTGTTTGCTCCTGTCTGCTGGTCCTGGATCTTGCAAAATTAAGCTAAGTCCTGCTTCTTAGTTTTTTGGTTATTTGCATTGCTCTTATTTTTTGTCCAGCTTGTACTAAATGTGATTCCTGATTTTGCTGGAAGCTCTAGGGGGCTGGTATTCTCCCCCCGGGCCGTTAGACGGTTCGGGGGTTCTTGAATATCCAGCGTGGGAATTTTGATAGGGTTTTTGCTGACCGTATAAGTAATCTTACTATATTCTGCTATTAGTCAGTGGGCCTCTCTTTGCTAAATATCTAGTTCATTCTTACGTTTGTCTTTTCTCCTTACCTCACCGTTATTATTTGTTGGGGGCTTGTATCCAACTTTTGGGGTCTTTTCTCTGGAGGCAAGAAAGGTCTATCTTTTCCCTTCTATGGTTAGTTAGTTCTCCGGCTGGCGCGAGACGTCTAGAACCAACGTAGGCACGTTCCCCGGCTGCTGCTATTTGTGGTGCTAGGTTTAGATATACGGTCAGCCCAGTTACCACTGCCCTATGAGCTGGTTTTTTGTGTTTGCAGACTTGGTATTTACTTTTGAGACCCTCTGCCATTGGGGTCATAACAGTGGAGGCAGAGCTGGGATGAAGCCTGGCCAGAGTCTCAAGGGACCCGAAATGTTGCCAATATGGGGCCTAAATTCCTGGTGTCAGCCCTGGCCGTCAAAGTCACCATGTAGCCCCAGCCATGAAGGGATAACAGCAAGGGGGGGTATTACAGCAAGGAGCCAGAAAAATAAGTCCAGGCAAAACTGCAGCTAAGAGAAAGCAGCTGCAGCCAATCAGATTCCAGCTCTCATTAGTCAAATGTGCTTTCGGAAATGAAAGTAGTGTGCTAATAGGTTGCTATGGGTAACTGCCCCCACTGTTATTTTACTTCCCTTACTATGTATTGGAGGACGTTACAATGAGGAAGAGAACCACAAGTCCCAGTTAATAGATGTTTTAAGAGATATTATAAATCAAGCAGCAGAAAATGGTAAGCCCCAGCATACCTTTATTCAAGGCTGCCACTAGGAATCTCAGGTCCCCATACTGGCAAAATTTTTGGGACCCCCCTTGAGGCTCCGCCCAGGTTCCATCCCAGCCCCGTCTCCACTCCTCAAACTGTCCACAGTCAAAAGATTTTTTAAGCCACCACCACGACAAGGTAGATTCTTTTGGCTGGGCCCTACTCTACTCTAACCTATTAAACATTTGTTAAAATATGCAATACAATTTAGGTATATTTTTATTTATTTTTCAATTTTTAAAATGAACAATAATATCACATACAGGGGACAAATACCACCGCACCCTGACCAGACACCATATTGCCACTACATAGTGACCAAATAATAGCACGCACAAGGAACAATATTACCACCACATGGTGACCAATATTACTACTTACAAGGAACAAATACCCCACACCATGACCAGACCACATATTACCATCACATAGTGACCAAATAATAGCACATACAAGGAACAAATACCGCCACACCATGGCCGGACAACATATTATCGCCATGTAATGACTGAATACTACAATACTGATCAGTAATAAAAAAACCACAATACTAATATCACCATTACTGTCATTATACACAGGAGATCTGTACTTAGTATGCAGTGTCTGTGTACATGTAATACAGTGATCACCGGTGACATTATACACAGGAGCTCTGTATATAGTGTATAATATAAAAGTAATACAGTGATCACTGGTGACATTGTACACAGGACCGCTGTATATAGTATACAGTGTATAGTGTCAGTGTACCGGTAACACACTGACTCACCAGTGACGTCTCTAGGTGAAGTCCTTCATCTTCGCTTTTAATCTTCATCCAGCACAGACCACCATCACTTCTTCCAGCCAGGGCTTGTCTCTGCAGGAAATAACACAGTTATCTAGAGCACCACTTGCAGAACACATTACTTATTTTTTTCCCAATTTCTAAGCTACACCAGATGAAGAAAAACAGTCAACAGTGTTGCTGTGCACAGTAACAGGACCACCTCCCCATTTAAAACAGTATCCTCAAAAAATAAAATAAATACATCACTGCAGTAATAATATCCCTTAATTAGCCCCTATGGGAATAATATCCCCCATCCTGGCCCCCGTGTGACTCATTCCTGGCTCCAGCCATATGTTTTCCTATCCTGCCTCCATGTGATGTCCCATCCTGCCCCATATGATCTCCACATCCTGCCTATCCTGTCCCATCTGTCTCCATTGCATCCAACCTGTCACATGATCCTGCACCATCTGTCCTATGATTCTGCCCGATAATCCTGCCCCATCTGTTTCTATCGTATCCATCCTTCCCCATGATCCTGCACCATATCTCTCCATCCTGCCCCATCTGTCTCCATCCTGCCCCATATTCTTGCCCCATCTGTCTCCATCCTGCACCATGTTTCCATCCTGCCCTGTGCTCCATCCTGCCCCATATTCCTGCCCCATCTGTCTTCATCCTGCACCATGTTTCCATCCTGCACCATGTCTCCATCATGCTCCCTGTATCTCCAATCCTGCCCCTGTGTCTCCCATCATGCCCCAGTGTCTCCCATCCTGCCCCATGTCTCCCATCCTTCCTTGGTGTTTCCCATCCTGCCCCTTGTCTCCAAACCTGCCCATCTTCCATCTTGCCCACGTATCTCTCATCCTGCCCCCATGACTCCATCCAGCCCCCATGTCTCCAATCCTGGTCTCCATTCCGCCCCATGTCTTCATTCTGTCCTTGTGTCTCCCATCGTGCCCCCATGTCTCATCCTGCCCCATGTCTCCTATCCTGCCTTCATGTCTCCCATTCTGCCTCCGTGTCTCCAATCCTGCCCATCTCCCATCCTGCCCCATATCTCCCATCCTGCCTCCATGTTTCCAATCCTGCCCATCTCCCATCCTGCCCCAGTGTCTCCCATCCTGGCCTGGTGTCTCCAATCCTGCCCATCTCCCATCCTGCCCCATATCTCCCATCCTGCCTCCATGTTTCCAATCCTGCCCATCTCCCATCCTACCCCGTGCCTCCCATCCTGCCCCTGTGCCTCCAATCCTGCCCCTGTGTCTCCCATCCTGCTCCGTGTCTCCAATCCTGCCCATCTTCCATCCTGCCCCAGTGTCTCCCATCCTGGCCTGGTGTCTCCAATCCTGCCCATCTCCCATCCTGCCCCAGTGTCTCCCATCCTGCCTGTCTACATTCTGCCCCATGTCTCCAATCCTGCCCCTTGTCTCCATTCTGCCCAGTGTCTCCCATCCTGTCTCCATGTCTCCATTCTGCCCCTTGTCTCCATTCTGCCCCGTGTCTCCAATCCTGCGCCGTGTCTCCCATCCTGCCCCTGTGTCTCCAATCCTGCCCATCTCCCATCCTGCCCCGTGCCTCCCATCCTGCCCCTGTGCCTCCAATCCTGCCCCTGTGTCTCCCATCCTGCTCCGTGTCTCCAATCCTGCCCATCTCCCATCCTGCCCCAGTGTCTCCCATCCTGGCCTGGTGTCTCCAATCCTGCCCATCTCCCATCCTGCCCCAGTGTCTCCCATTCTGCCTCCATGTCTCCCATCCTGCCTGTCTACATTCTGCCCCATGTCTACATTATTCCACCGTGTCTCCCATCCTGCCTCTGTGTCTCCATTCTGTCCCATGTCTCCTATCCTGCCTCCATGTCTCCCATTCTGCATCCGTGTCTCCCATCCTGCCTCCATGTCTCCATTCTGCCCCCATGCCTCCATTATAACAGGAGTCATCGCATCCAGTCGAAGACGGAACTGCATGTCCCAGCAGCACTCGCTCCTTCCTGGAGCCGCCGTCGCCATGTGACCATGATGTCACCCAAGGTCCTGTACCCAACTTGGACTGATATATTCCCCGGGCTGACGGGCAGGAGCTGCTCCCGGGCTATGTGCATGCATGTAAGAGGTCTGGGGGTGTGCACACTACAGCTCCCAGCATACACCAGAAAATGCCACATTGAATGCTGGGAGTGGTAGTCCCTCAATAGCAGAACTTGACTGTCACAGTTACATAATATATGTACAATGTCACAGTGCAGGAAAAGTAAGATCCCGGCCGGGACAGAGTCTCAAAATCAGGACTGTTCTGCTGGATCTGGGATGGTTGGGAGGTATGCCCCCCTCTCCTCTGAAAAGACAACAGATTTTCTGGATTGTCTAACGGAGGGAAGGCTCCAAAAAAATAAAATAAAAAAATTTTCTTCCCTGTCTTGGTGCCACCCCTGCAGCCCAGCGCCCTAGGCACATGCCCTCCTGTGCCTAGTGGCAAATACGGTCCTGAGTGTACAGGTAATACAGTAATCACTGGTGACATTATACACAAGAGCTCTGTACACAGTATATAGTGTATAGTGTACATGTACATGTAGTACACTGACTCACCATTGACGTCTGTAGTTGAAGTCTTTCATCTTCGCTTTTCTTCTTCAACCAGCACAGACCACCATCACTTCTTCCCGCCAGGACTCGTCTCTGCAAAAAAACACAGTCATCAATAGCTGATCGCATGCAGAGCACATTCCCCACTTTTTTCCTGACTTTTACATTATGTCAGATGAAGAAAAAAAGCGACGTAGAGCTGCCCTGCACAGTAAAAGGACCCCCATTTTTCTCCCTCCATGGAAAACAGTTTCCTAAAAACTAAATTATATTACAGTAGTAATGATGTCCCTAATTGGACCCTAAAGAAATTATGTTCCCCTCTTGTCACCATAAACTAATATAGCATGTTTCTCATTCTGGCCCTTAAACAGTAATTTAGTCCCTCATCCTGGCCCCTTTATTTAATAATCTTTCCCAGTCTGCCCCCCTTTATTTTATAATATGCCCCAGTCTGGTCCCCTATGTCCCTTGTCCAGCCTGGCCCCCAGATATCCATCCTGCCTCCCAGCTATACATACTGGCCCTCATAAGTCTCTTTTCCTGCCCCACATATATCTTTCCTGGACGCCCATATATCCTTCCTGGTCCCTTTCCTGGCTCCCCCATATATGCAACCTGCCCCCCCATATATATCCATCCTGGCCCCTCCTCATATATATCCATCCTGCCCCCCATCTATCCATCCTGGTCCCCATATACAAGTGGACTTACTAAAACAGTAGTCCAAAGAAGCAAACCATAGTATAAAAAAACAAGTTTTTATTAGAAATCATGAAATATACGCGACAAAAAATAAAGAGACAGGAATGTCCAATAGGGGGGCTCTAAAACGGCATCAATGGCTATACATATCCAAGATAGTAAATATACAGCTCCAATGTATCAGATAAATAATTCCCAATTTCCAGTGGATGTTAATTAGTGATGAGTGAGCACTAAAATGCTCGACTGCTCATTGCTCGGGTCAAGCAAATTGGAATACTTGGGTACTCGGACAGAACGAGCCCAGCCCAAACATTTTTACCGCGATCCCCCCAGGGGTCCTTTTAAGGTGTAAAAACATCTGAAAATGATGGAAACACTGCTAAAATGACATGGGAACATCATGACGATCGCACAGGAAGCATTTCTGACTCCTATGTCACAGCTGTAAGCAATGTTGTCAGAGTTTCTCGCCATTTTTACTAGTGCGCTAAAAAACATACAAAAACCAAACCAAAATGGATTTTGCTGGAAAATATGTTAAGGTGCATCCTTTCCAGGGTAATGACTTGTATATAAGGCAAAATAATTTACCCCAGACCAAAATGTTCCTCCACCACTTGGGCTATGTTCACACGCAGCGTTTTTGATGCGTTTTTCAACTTTAAACATTGCTTTCAACCAATACAAATGCATTCACTGGGAAATGTCATTGTCACATTTAACAAACCTAGCTGGCCATGTGGTGTGTGACACATAAGGAGACACATCTTTCATTTATGAAGGAGGGACTCTTAAAGTCACAAAGCCTATTTTTAGAGGGGCATCAAGCGGCATTAATATTATTAACCCCTTAATCCCATTGGATGTACTATCTGTTGTGAATTCTGCTCTTGGGCTCCCTCCGGTGGTTATAAGTGGTAGAGCTGCTGTCTTTGGATCGCTGCATTCATCAGGTGTGTCCACTTATGGCAATTCTGACTGGGCTATTTAGTCTTGCTTGACCCTTTAGTCAGTGCCAGTTGTCCATTGTTCCTGGAGGATTCACATCCCTGCCTGGTCTCTCCTGCTTGCTGTTCATTTCAACAAAGATAAGTTCTGGCTTGTTTTTTGCGGTCCACATGCTGTGGGCCTTATTGTTTGGTTCTTTTCCATGTTTTGTCTTGTCCAGCTTGGTCTGCATAAGGATTTGTTCAGCCAAGCTGGTATCTCTGGAGATGCAGATATACCCTCCATATCTTTAGTTAGATGTGGGGATTTTGTATTTTCTGTGGTGGATATTTTCTAGTGTTTTAATACTGACCGCATAGTACTCTGTCCTATCCTTTCTATTTAGCTAGATTGGCCTCCTTTGTTAAATCCTGATTTCAGTCTGCGTATGTTATTTCCCTCTCCTCTCACAGTCAATATTTGTGGGGGGCTATCTATCCTTTGGGGATTTTCTCTGAGGCAAGATAGTTTTCCCTTTTCTATCTCTAGGTGTATTTAGTCCTCCGGCTGTGTCGAGATGTCTAGGGAGTGTTAGGTACATTCCACGGCTACTTCTAGTTGCGGTGTTAAGTTCAGGGTCTGCGGTCAGTACAGGTACCACCTTCTCCAGAGTACGTCTCATGCTGCTCCTAGGCCACCAGATCATAACAACTATCCCGTAGAGGTGACCTGGGACTTAATTCCCAGGGACGGGATAGTACATCATAGGCGATCGGCCACGCACACGGGGGGAGCGTGGCCGATCGCCACCAGGTGTCAGCTGATTATTACAGCTGACATCCGGCACTATGTGCTAGGAGTGGTCACGGATTGCTCCCGGCACATTAACCCCAGAACACTGTGATCAAACATGATCGCTGCTTTCAGGCAGCATAGGGAAGCATCGCGCAGGGAGGGGGCTCCCTGCGTGCTTCCCTGAGACCCTCGGTACAACCCGATGTGATCGCGTTGTACCGTGCGTCTCCTCCCTGCAGGCCCCGGATCCAAAATGGCCGCGGGGCTCCTTCCGGGTCCCACAGTGGCTTGCAAGCGCCTGCTCAGAGGTGGCTTGCAAGCGCCTGCTCAGAGCAGGCTCCGGCAAGCCTGGAGCACTGCCTGTCAGATCGCTGATCTGACACAGTGCATTACAGAGTGTCAGATCAGCGATCTGACACTATGACACTATACTGTGATTCCCCCCCCCTGGCGTAATGTGATAAAGTAAAAAAAAAAAAATTTACATGTGTAAAAAAAACAAATTCCTAAATAAAGAAAAAAAATAAATTTCTTTTATCTAAATGAAAAAAACAAAACAATAAAAGTACACATATTTAGTATCGCCGCATCCGTAATGACCCGGCCTATAAAACTGTCCCACTAGTTAACCCCTTCAGTGAACACCGTAAAAAAAGGAAACGAGGCAAAAAAACAACGCTTTATTATCATACCGCCAAACAAAAAGTGGAATAACACGTGATCAAAATGATAGATATAAATAACCATGGTACAGCTGAAAACGTCATCTTGTCTCGCAAAAAACGAGCCACCATACAGCATCATCAGCAAAAAATTAAAAAGTTATAGTCCTCAGAATAAAATGATGCAAAAATAATTATTTTTTATATAAAATGGTTTTTATCATATAAAAGCGCCAAAACATAAAAAAATTATATAAGTGAGGTATCGCTGTAATTGTACTGACCCAAAGAATAAAACTACTTTATCAATTTTACCAAACGTGGAATGGTATAAACGCCCCCCCCAAAAAAGTAATTCATGAATAGCTGGCTTTTGGTCATTCTGCCTCACAAAAATTATAATAAAAAGCGATCAAAAAATGTCATGTGCCCGAAAATTGTACCAGTAAAAGCATCAATTTATCCTGCAAAAAACAAGACCTCACATGACTCTGTAGACTAAAATATGGAAAAATTATAGCTCTCAAAATGTGGAGATGCAAAAACTATTTTTTGCAATAAAAAGCATCATTTAGTGTGTGACAGCTGCCAATCATAAAAATCTGCTAAAAACCCGCTATAAAAGTAAATCAAACCCCCTTCATCACACCCTTAGTTAGGGAAAAATAATAAAATTTAAAAAATGTATTTATTTCCATTTTCCCATTAGGGTTAGGGTTAGCGTTGGGGCTAAAGTTAGGGTTAGGGCTACAGTTAGGGTTGGGGCTAAAGTTAGGGTTAGGGTTGGGGCTAAAGTTAGGGTTAGGGTTGGGGCTAAAGTTAGGGTTAGGGCTACAGTTAGGCTTGGGGTTACAGTTAGGGTTGGGGCTAAAGTTAGGGTTACGGTTGGGGCTAAAGTTAGGGTTAGGATTGGGGCTAAAGTTAGGGTTGGGGCTACCATTAGGGTTAGGGTTGGGGCTAAAGTTAGGGTTAGGGTTGGGGCTAAAGTTAGGGTTAGGGTTGGGGCTAAAATTAGGGTTTGGATTACATTTACGGTTGGGAATAGGGTTGGGATTAGGGATAGGGGTGTGGTTAGGGTTATGGTTGGGATTAGGATTAGCGGTGTGTTGGAGTTAGGAGTGTGGTTAGGGTTGGGATTAGGGTGAGGAGTGTGTTGGGGTTAGGGGTGTGTTGGGGTTAGGGGTGTGGTTGGGATTAGCGTTAGAGGCATGTTCGGGTTAGGGGTGTGGTGAGGGTTGGAATTAGGGTTAGAGGTGTGTTTGGGTTAGGGTTTCAGTTAGAATTGGGGGGTTTCCACTGTTTAGGCACATCAGGGGCTCTCAAAACGCGACATGGAGTCCGATCTCAATTCCAGCCAATTCTGCGTTGAAAAAGTAAAACAGTGCTCCTTCCCTTCCGAGCGCTCCCGTGTGCCCAAACAGGGGTTTACCCCAACATTTGGGGTATCAGCGTACTCAGGACAAATTGGACAACAACTTTTGGGGTCCAATTTCTCCTGTTACCTTGGTAAAATACAAAACCGGGGGCTAAAAAATAATTTTTGTGGAAAAAAAAAGATTTTTTTTTCTCACGGCTCTGCGTTATAAACTGTAGTGAAACACTTGGGGGTTCAAAGTTCTCACAACACATCTAGATAAGTTCCTTCGGGGGTCTAGTTTCCAATATAGAGTCACTTGTGGGGGGTTTCTACTGTTTAGGTACCTCAAGGCCCTGCAAATGCAACATGATGCCTGCAGACCAATCTATCTGTCGGTATTCCAAACGGCGCTCCTTCCCTTCCGAGCTCTGCCATGCGCCCAAACGGTGGTTCCCCCCACATATGGGGTATCAGCGTACTCAGGACAAATTGTACAACAACTTTTGAGGTCCAATTTCTCCTGTTACCCTTGGGAAAATACAAAACCAGGGGCTAAAAAATAATTTTTGTGGAAAAAAATGATTTTTTATTTTCACGGCTCTGCTTTATAAACTGTAATGAAACATTTGGAAAAGTTCTCACAACACATCTAGATAAGTTCCTTAGGGGGTCTTCTTTCCCAAATGGTGTCACTTGTGGGGTGTTTCAATGTTTAGGCACATCAGGGGCTCTCCAATCGTGACATGGCGTCCCATCTCAATTCCAGTAAATTTTGAATTGAAAAGTTAAATGGCGCTCCTTCCTTTCCGAGCTCTGCCATGCGCCCAAACAGTGGTTTACCCCCACATATGGGGTATCAGAGTATTCAGGACAAATTGCACAACTTTTGGGTGTCCAATTTTTTCTGTTACCCTTGGGAAAATAAAAAAATTCTGGCAAAAAGATCATTTTTGTGAAAAAATATGATTTTTTCTTTTTACGGCTCTACATTATAAACTTCTGTGAAGCACTTGATGGGTCAAAGTGCTCACCACACATCTAGATAAGTTCCTTAGGGGAATCTACTTTCCAAAATGATGTCACTTGTGGGGGGTTTCAATGTTTAGGCACATCAGGGGCTCTCCAAACGTGACATGGCGTCCTATCTCAATTCCAGTCAATTTTGCATTGAAAAGTCAAACGGTGCTCCTTCCCTTCCGAGGTCTGCCATGCTCCCAAACAGTGGTTTACCTCCACATATGGGGTATCAGCGTGCTCAGGACAAATTGTCCAACAACTTTTGGGTTCCAATTTTTCCTGTTACCCTTGGTAAAATAAAACAAATTGGAGCTGAAGTAATTTTTTTGTGAAAAAAAGTTAAATGTTCATTTTTTTTTTAAATTCCAAAAATTCCTGTGAAACACCTGAAGGGTTAATAAACCTCTTGAATGTGGTTTTAAGCATCTTGAGGGGTTCAGTTTTTAGAATGGTGTCACACTTGGATTTTTTCTATCATATAGACCCCTCAAAGTGACTTCAAATGTGATGTGGTCCCTAAAAAAATGGTGTTGTAAAAATGAGAAATTGCTGGTCAAATTTTAACCCTTATAACTCCCTAACAAAAAAATTTTGGTTCCAAAATTGTGCTAATGTAAAGTAGACATGTGGGAAATGTTACTTATGAAGTATTTTGTGTGACATATCTCTGTGATTTAAGGGCATAAAAATTCAAAGTTGGAAAATTGCGAAATTTTCTAAATTTTTGCCAAATTTCTGTTTTTTTTTCAGAAATAAATGCAGGTCATATCAAAGAAATTTTACCACTGTCATGGAGTACAATATGTGACTAGAAAACAGTGTCAGAATCATCAGGATCCGTTGAAGCGTTCCAGAGTTATAACCTCATAAAGGGACAGTGGTCAGAATTGTAAAAATTGGCCCGGTCATTAATGTGCAGACCTCCCTTGGGGGTTAAGGAGTTAAAGGGCCATTATTAAACAGTAGGTTTCCTATGCTGTTATTGCCTATGCAGTGAGTGGTTGGGCTGCCAAGAATTACGACGCACCCCCAATACCCCTTTCATGAGAGGTACACGAGGGCTTCCTGAAAAAATGTTGCATTGACTGCAAGGTCTGCCCTGCTACCAAGTCATATGCACCCCAATAGTCTTTTGAACCCAGGTACTGGATGGCCTCTGGAAAACCCGCTTCACATTATTCATTTTGTACTCCCATACTATTTTCTTATGCATTGACTGCAAGGCCTGCCCTGCTACCAAGTCATGTGCACCCCAAGAAGCCTTTGAACCCAGGTAATGGATGGCCACAGAAAAACCCAATTCACATTCGTCAGTTGATCCTGCCATACTGTTTCCTTATGCATTGAATGCAAGGGCCACCTTGACCCAAATTTGCACGCACCCCAATCTCCCCAAATGGAAGAAACATGGAGCACAGCCTCATAAAAAACTGGCCCATTGCAGAGGAGCGTGTCTCTTAGACTTGTAATGCCCATACACAAACATTTTCTCCTGGGGGGTACACATCAACATACTGTGTAAATATTTTTATTACGGGCATCATAAACACCCTTGTAAAAAACTAGAGTTGCTGTAGTAGCACGGAACACGTTAACCCTGGTGATCTAGTGGCGGTGGATGATGAGACACGGAGGAAGGCCTCATTAAAAAATAGGCCCAATTTAAAGTTCTGGGTCTCCTAGACTTGGAATGCCCATACACTAAGTGTATGGGCTGACAAACATTTGTCCATGGGGGGGTCAATTTAAAAAAAAAAAATAATGGTAAAGGGCATCATAAACACCCTTGCAAAAAACTAGAGTGGCTGTAGCAGCACGTAACATGTTAACCCTGGTGATCTAGTGGTGGTGGATCATGAGATGTGGAGGAAGGCCTCATTAAAAAATAGGCACAATTTAAAGGAGCGGGTCTCCTAGACTTGGAATGTCAATACACTAAAGGCCCCGTCTCACTAAGCGATTTACCAACGATCACGACCAGCGATATGACCTGGCCGTGATCGTTGGTAAGTCGCTGTGTGGTCGCTGGGGAGCTGTCACACAGACCGCTCTCCCCAGCGACCAACGATCAGGGGAACGACTTCGGCATCGTTGAAACTGTCTTCAACGATGCCGAAGTCCCCCTGCAGCACCCGGGTAACCAGGGTAAACATCGGGTTACTAAGTGCAGGGCCGCGCTTAGTAACCCGATGTTTACCCTTGTTACCAAAAAAAACAAACACTACATACTCGCCTTTCGGTGTCCAGGTCCCTTGGCGTCTGCTTCCTGCTCTGACTGAGATCCGGCCGTACAGTGAGAGCAGAGCGCAGCGGTGACGTCACTGCTGTGCTCTCACTTCTCACTGTACGGCCGGGAGTCAGTGAGAGCAGGAAGCAGACGGCAAGGGACCTGACGGACATCAGAAGGCGAGTATGTATTGTTTGTTTTTTTTTACATTTACGCTGGTAACCAGGGTAAACATCGGGTTACTAAGCGCGGCCCTGCGCTTAGTAACCCGATGTTTACCCTGGTTACCAGTGAAGACATCGCTGGATCGGTGTCACACACACCGATTCAGCAATGTCAGCGGGGCCTCAACGACCAAAAAAAGGTCCAGGCCATTCCGACACGACCAGCGATCTCGCAGCAGGGGCCTGATCGCTGGTACGTGTCACACATAGCGAGATCGCTATGGAGGTCGCTGTTGCGTCACAAAACTTGTGACTCAGCAGCGATCTCGCTAGCGATCTCGCTATGTGAGACGGGGCCTTAAGTGCATGGGCTGACAAACATTTTCCCCTGGGGGTACATATCAACATAGTGTGTACATTTTGTTTTAGCGGCATCATAAACACCTTGCAAAACTGTAAAGTGGTTTCCTACACAGTTGCTGCTGGGAAGATGCAGGCTTTTATTAAAAATATGGTAGACGAATCCTTGGATGAAGTCAGTAAAAGGGGCATGGTGATGACAGGAATGGGAACGTACATGATTAATAACAGCGGTGGCTATGGGAGGCATGAGATCCAGGATACAGCCTACAATGATTAGTCGTTTAGCCACCACCAATTACCAGAATGTGTTTCATGCCCGTCAAAAGATCGGTGTAACAGATGCGCATGTGAGACTCGGCCTAAGGCCGGGATCACACATGCGAGAAACACGTCCGTGTCTCGCATGTGAAACCCAAGCTCTGGCGCCCGCACTTGGGAGCGGAGCGTGCAGCTCCATGTGTTCCTATGCGGCCGCACGCTCCACTCCACAGTGCCGGCGCCAGAGCTTGGGTTTCACATGCGAGACACGGACGTGTTTCTCGCATGTGTGATCCCAGCCTAAAAAATGCCCTCAAAAATATGTTGCCAAAGACGCACGTGTCTGTCTAAAGGGCAAAGTGCAACATGTTCGTGAGATGCTGAATTAGAGAAAGCAGATCAGTGTTGGAGGAAAACCAAACAAACTGATGGATGCTTGTGAAAATCTAAGTTTAAAGAGAAGTGCACCGTCCATAACTATAAACAAACCCGTGGCACAAGCTTCTTCATCTTCACCCATACATACAGTATTACCAATAATATCCAAATGTCACAGTCAAAAATTATTCGTTCTAGTGTAACAAACACTGTTAAAGGAATGCCACTAAACAAAGATAACCATGCTGGGAAACACCAGACTTCCTCTTTACAAGATATGGACGATGATGATATTGATGACGACTTTGAAATTTACCACATCCACACAAAGAAGATGAAGATCACAGCTGCAAAAAATGTACAAAAAAGGCCGTGAATGTCTGGAAAATCATTTTCTCTTGGGCAAACTTTCCGTCTTACTAAATTGGTACCGAATGATGCATACACAGCTCTCATGCAGGCCAGAATTGCTAATCTGCCGATCCGGGTAGATGCCCGGTGGGCCGTCAGCTCTGAACTATAAGTACGGCCGCCGGCCCTTTAAAACTTCTGACTAGGCCCTGTGTGCGCACCCGCTCTGTTGGTGCATGCAATGATTAGGGCCACAGCGGCCCTCGTCAGTGCAGCGGTAGCACCCGTCAGTGCGGGCAAGCAGAAGAGTGCGCACACACATTTTCCAGGAATGTACGGATCCTGGAAATGTTTTTGAGTTGTAGGTGGCAGGAGGAGGCAAGGGCTTAGATATGTAGCTTGAAAGAGAGGGCAGAGTCGATGATCATCCCGAGGCCCCGAATATGCTGGACTATTTGTCCCGGTGTGCCGTCCCGGCATTATGCAGGCACGTGTCCCACAACATTACCCTGCCCTCCGCAATGCTGTTACTGGGAAAGTCCACCTAACCACAAACACGGGGACAAGTGCTTGTGGTCAGGGACGGTACATCTCACTGATGGCACACTGAGTTAACATAGTGGAAGCCTGGACCCAGTCCGACCTTGGGATGCTATACGTCCTCCCAACCCCGAGTATTGCGGGCCCTAAGTCAGTCTGGGTTGCCCCCACAGTCTACAGCTCCTGCACCTCCTCCTCCTTCGCCTCCTCTTCAGCCTCCATCTCGGAAAGTAGCACATCAGTCACAAACTAGAAGCACTGCAGCACTGCCTCGTCCAAGCAGCAATATGCTGTGCTGAAGCTAATATGCTTAGGTGACAAACCGTATAATGATGAAGAGTTGTGGACAGTTCTAAAAGAGCAGGCAGATCTGTGGCTGTCACTGCTAAACTTACAGCCAGACATGGTCATGTGTGACAATGGCTGGAACCTGGTGGCTGCTCTGTGGCGAGGTGAGCTCACACACGTTCCATGCCTGGCCCATGTGCTTAACCTCATTGTTCAATGTTTTCTGAAAAGCGAAATGGAGGTGCCAGATCTGCTAGGAAAAGTACGAGGCTCTGCATACCCATTTTAGAAAGACAGCTAGAGCTTCACCCTCTCTTGCCATGCTTCAGCAGCGTTTGCAGCTTCTGGCTTACTGACTGGTGTGATGTCCCCACGCGTTGGAACTCTTCACTGCAGATGTTGGAAAGGATTTGTGAGCAGAAGAGGGCAGTTGGTGACTTCCAGCATCAACAAGTCCGTCAGTATTCAGTTCTGACTTCACACATAAGATCTTAGGAGTGGACATGGATGTCAGACATATGTACCATTCTGCAAAACTTTGAGAAATCCACCAAGATGGTGAGCGGTAATGATGCCATAATTAATGTCTCCATCCTGCTTCTCTGTGTTCTAATATTAATATTTATAGTTATTTATATAGCACCAACATATTTACAGTTTAACAGTTTCAAATACAACAGTCCTAAGTAACAATGATAGCAATAATACAATAATTAAACAGAAATAAAACTACCCTGCTCATGACAGCTTACAATCTACACTAAATAATAATGATAACAATAATTAAACCCCTAAACCCCCCCCCAAAAAAATGATCATGATCCTGCTCGTGACAACTTACAATCTGCAATGAGGTGGGGGAGATAAAAACTACAGGGATGTATTTACAATAATGTATTTACAATGATGTATTTACAAAGATATTACTGAGGTTTGTCGAAAGTCGTGGAGGCCTGAGGACAAGGAGGAGAGCATGGTCAGTCGCCTCTTGGTGAGGACACGGAAGTATTGACTGTTAGCAGTCTTGCATGCATGGCTGAGCTTATGTTACACTGCCTTTCCCGTTACCCTCGCGTTCTCAAAATTTTGTGTGACAGGCAATACTGATTGGTGACACTTCTAGACCCACGCTATAAGGTGAACTTTATATCTCTTATTCCAGAGGCGGACCACAGGGCCCTTCTTGCGGAATTATTAAAAAAATTCCCATCTGAAGAAACTGGCAGCAGAGGTCACAGTTCATTGGCCAAGCAAGGAGTACAGGTGATAGAGACACAACTGCAATCCAGCAGAGGCAGTGGAACACTGGCAAAGTTTGGGGAGAGTTTTCTCAGACGCTCCCATCGCCCTGGCTCTGAGGCGTGGGGGACTCTCACAAGGAGTGCAAAGTTTGGGAAAATGCTGAGAGATTACCTTGCTGACCGTACCAACATCCTCTTTCATTCCTCTGTGCCTTTTAATTATTGGTTAGCAAAGCTGAACACGTAGCATGAAGCGCGTAGTGGCGGGAGCCAACGGGAACAGTCCTTTGTGGCGCCAGTGCTCTAAGGACGGAGCACGCTGCTCAGCCTCCTATGCACTGCTTGTCCACGCCAAAAATCTCTGCTGTCATGCCTACTTTCTCTTAAGCTAGCCCCCTGCCTCTATGTCACCAGGTCTGTCTGCTGCAGTTGGTCGCAGGACGGGCACTTTGGGTGCGTAGTGCACTGCCCCTTTGATGCTCACATGCTGACAGCTGGGGAATCACTCCTGCTTTGCTTTTTTTTTCTTCCCTCAACTTACGGCCAGGTTCCCTGTCTAAACACGCCCCCTCTTCCTGAGTAATGGGGCCTGTCCATTCACCTATTCCTTCCCCCGGGAAACAGGGGATGCAGCCTTGACAGTTCCAGACCCAGCGCAGCACAGGTACCTGCAGTTGCTCATCCTGAGTCCATACATATCTGGCCAATCAGTTCTTTAATGAAAGCATCATAGAAGGCATGTTCTTCTAATTTTCAAGATAAAATTGTACATTACATCCAGAATAGTTTCACTTTGAAGGACTTTGTGGCTCATTTCAATCCACAAGATGACACTAGTCTCATACTTCAAAATTTCGGTGGTAAATCGCTTCCCCACAGATAGGTTGTGTATGTTCTGACTTCTGTAACATCATTTGGGTGATAATTATTCATACCTATTTGCTTCACAATATATTCATCTTTTTCTTCAAGGCTTCGGAATATAATGTTGGAAAAGTGAAAGCAAGTTGGTGAAGTTTGTTTTAACTCAAATGTGAAAGTAATTGTCATCTTTACTATTTCTCCATTCCATGTGCGGCTAACCACCTCATTGATCTTATTGAGTTTCTTTGACAAGAAAACAACAGCTCCATCAATACCATGTGCTTTTCCTATTAATTCATCATGCTGGTAAAGTAGAGGTGAGATTAGGGATCTAGATAACATCTGTGGACTGTAGTCAATATGACACTGTGACAAGACCCGCTTGGGTGTAGCTGCCAATTTGACATAGCTTGCGCACAGCTGAACAGAGTTGTCAGAAAAACAAGATTTTGATTCAATAACATGCTGGATGGATTGTCTAGTGGAAACACATAGCATTATTATTATTTATTTAGATAGCGCCATTAATTCCATGGTGCTGTACATGAGAAGGGGTTACATACAAAGTAATAGATATCGTTTACAGTAAAAATATTTACAATGACAGACTGGTACAGAGGGGAGAGGACCCTGTTCTTGCGGACGAACATTCTACGGGATAATGGGGAAGAGACAGAAGGTCGGGGGTGCGTCAGCTCGGATGGTGGTGAGGTGGCAGCTCGGGTGGTGGTGTAGAAGTCACATGTACGTCCACAACACTCTCCAATTGACGGCTCTTGAAATACAGCCGAAATTTTCTGTTATAGAAAATGCAGGGGCTCCTTTTTGACGTCCTCGTCCAACTAGTTCAGTATTAGTAGGTGATGGATAGTAAGAATCTGGCCCAGGAAAACCAGGCTTCGGGAGTTGCGTGTCCTGGCCACATGGTCTTCAACGTGCTCATGCTCTTGCTCTTCCAGTCATAACTTAATCTAGAAGATTTTGCCCTCGTAATCCAGAGACAGGCCCAAGTGTTCACCCTCTGCTCCTCGGATGTTCTATGTGCGCAGTGACTGCCTCTAGGCAGAAGATGATGATGATGGTAGTAGTTGGAGCATTTAAGACAGTCATGAAGCAGCCATAACAACTTGAAACAGAAGTATTTTTACAGAGATACCACACTGTTCAATATGTGGCCTGCATTTTTTAATCTTTTAAACCAAAATAGTGTACTTTACTAGGGTACAGGCAGCTAATAAAGTGGAATGTAGGCCTGAATTTTCACAATTTGTAGGCCACAAATACATCAGATGTCTGACAATGATACCACACTGCCAAATATGTGGCCTGTATTTTTTATTTTTTTAAATGCAAATGCAAAATAGTGCTGTATATAAGTAGAGTAACAGACAGGAAAAAACTGGAATACATGCCTAAAATGCCCAAACTTAGACCACGCAGATATATGAGACCTGCCACGGAAATATCACACTGCCAAATATGTGGCCTGCATTTTTTTTTAGATTTGCTAAATAGTGTTGTATATAAGTGGAGTAACAGACAGGAAAAAAAACTGGAATGAAGGCCTAAATTGCCCAAACTTGGAGCATGCAGATATGAGGCCTGTCATGGAAATACCACACTGCCAAATACAGTACAGACCAAAAGTTTGGACACACCCTCTCATTTAAAGATTTTTCTGTATTTTCATTACTATGAAAATTGTACATTCATACTGAAGGCATCAAAACTATGAATTTACATATGTGGAATTATATGCTTAACAAAAAAGTGTGAAACAACTGAAATTATGTCTTATATTCTAGGTTCTTCAAAGTAGCCACCTTTTGCTTTGATGACTGCTTTGCACACTCTTGCCATTCTCTTGTTGAGCTTCAAGAGGTAGTCACCGGGAATGGTTTTCACTTCACAGGTGTGCCCTGTTGGGTTTAATAAGTGGGATTTCTTGCCTTATAAATGGGGTTGGGACCATCAGTTGTGTTGTGCCAAAGTCTGGTGGATTCACAGCTGATTGTCCTACTGAATAGACTGTTAGAATTTGCACTATGGCAAGAAAAAAGCAGCTAAGTAAAGAAAAACGAGTGGCCATCATTACTTTAAGAAATGAAGGTCAGTCAGTCCGAAAAATTGGGAAAACTTTGAAAGTGTCCCCAAATGCAGTGGCAAAAACCATCAAGTGCTACAAAAGAAATTGGCTCACATGAAGACCGCCCCAGGAAAGGAAGACCTAGAGTCACCTCTGCTTCTGAGGATAAGTTTATCCGAGTCACCAGCCTCAGAAATCGCAGGTTAACAGCAGCTGAAATTAGAGACCATGTGAATGCCACACAGAGTTCTAGCAGCAGAAACATCTCAACAACTGTTAAGAGGAGACTTTGTGCAGCAGGCCTTCATGGTAAAATAGCTGCTAGGAAACCACGCTAAGGACAGGCAACAAGCAGAAGAGACTTGTTTGGGCTAAAGAACACAAGGAATGGACATTAGACCTGTGGAAATCTGTGCTTCGGTCTGATGAGTCCAAATTTGAGATCTTTGGTTCCAACCATGTCTTTGTGCGACGCAGAAAAAGTGAATGGATGGACTCTACATGCCTGGTACCCACCGTAAAGCATGGAGGAAGAGGGGAGATGGTGTGGGGGTGCTATGCCGGGTACACTATTGGGAATTTATTCAAAATTGAAGGCATATTGAACCAGCATGGCTACCATAGCATCTTGCAGCTGCATGCTATTCCATCCGGTTTGCGTTTAGTTGGACCATCATGTATTTTTTAAGAGGACAATGACCCCAAACACACCTCCAGACTGTGTAAGGGCTATTTGACCAAGAAGGAGAGTGATGGCGTGCTACGCCAGATGACCTGGTCTCCACAGTCGACAGACCGGAACCCAATCGAGATGGTTTGGGGTGAGCTGGACCGCAGAGTGAAGGCAAAAGGGCCAACAAGTGCTAAGCATCTCTGGGAACTCCTTCAAGATTGTTGGAAGACCATTCCCAGTGACTAACTCTTGAAGCTCATCCAGAGAATGCTAAGAGTGTGCAAAGCAGTCATCAAAGCAAAACGTGGCTACTTTGAAAAACCTAGAATATAAGACATATTTTCAGTTGTTTCGCACTTTTTTGGCAAGTATATAATTCCACATGTGCTAATTCATAGTTTTGATGCATTCAGTGTGAACGTACAATTTTCATAGTCATGAAAATACAGAAAAATCTTTAATGAGAAGGTGTGTCCAAACTTTTGGTCTGTACTGTATGTGGCCTGTATTTTTCATTTTTTTAAATGACAAATAGTGCGGTATATAAGTAGAGTAACAGACAGGAAAAAAACTGGAATACCAGCCTAAAATGCCCAAACTTAGAGCACGCAGATATATGAGGCCTGTCATGGAAATACCACACTGTCAAATATGTGGCCTGTATTTTTTTGAGGTTTGTTAAAAAGTGCGGTATATAAGTAGAGTAACAGAAAGGTAAAAAAATGGAATACCGGCCTAAAATGCCCAAACTTGGAGCACGCAAATATATTAAGCCAGTCACGGAAATACCACACTGCCAAATATGTGGCCTGTATTTATTATTTTTTTAAATAGAAAACAGGGCTGTATATAAGTAGAGTAACAGACAGTATAAAAACTGGAATACCGGCCTAAAATGCCCAAACTTGGAGCTCGCAGATATGTGAGGCCTGTCACGGAAATACCACACTGCCAAATATGTGGCCTGTCTTTTTTTAAGGTTTGCTAAATAGTGCTGCATATAAGCAGAGTAAGAGACAGGAAAAAACTGGAATACAGGCTTAAAATGCCCAAACTTGGAGCACGCAGATATGTGAGGCCTGTCACGGAAATACCACACAGCCAAATATGTGGCCTGTATTTTTTTGTTAGATTTGCTAAATAGTGCTGTATATAAGTAGAGTAACAGACAGGAAAAAAACTGGATTGAAGGCCTAAATTGCCCAAACTTGGAGCACGCAAAGATGAGGCCTGTCATGGAAATACCACACTGCCAAATATGTGGCCTGTATTTTTAATTTTTTTAAATGAAAAATAGTGCGGTATATAGGTAGAGTAACAGACAGGAAAAAACTGGAATACCTGCCTAAAATCCCCAAACTTGGAGCACGCAGATATATGAGGCCTGTCACGGAAATACCACACTGCCAAATATGTGGCCTGTATTTTTTTGAGGTTTGCTAAATAGTGCTGTATATAAGTAGAGTAAGTGTTAGGAGTCGAGTTCCCGCCGCTGCACAGGGGAATCTCAAACCATGTCTGCTGCATTCTCCCATTCTGCATCAGCCTCAGTGGAGCCTGCTCAGCAGAGACGTCGGTCCCAGCATCTCGCTCAGTCTGATATTGTACAAAGGGTTACTGCTGCCTTTCCAGGCTCTGCTATTGTACCCTGTACTGGTATGCGGCAAGCAGGCTTTTCTGGGACTAAGTCCTGCTTTGCACACACTGAGCATGCCCACGGGAGGACCTCTCATTGGAGGTCGGGGGTCACATGCTCAGGCCCCGTAGCAGCTCCCATTGGTCCTCCAGGAAGGTCCTGTAGAGCTGCAACTATAAAACATCCGCAGGTCCACATGGCTATGTGCTAGTGTCAATTTATGTATGAGCTCAGCGACAGTGTGGTCGTGTTTTGTATGCAGTCAGGGACCCGGCTGAAATAAGCCCCTAGCATGCTGGCACCTCTGGTGAGGAGTTTCGTATGTGTGTATTCAGGGACCTAGCTGAAATAAGCCCCTAGAATGCTGGCACCTCCGGCGAGGAGTTTCATGTGAGTGGATTCAGGGCTGGCGTATAGCCATTAGAATTCCAGCTCCACCGGAGAGGAGCTGCGTGTTTGCATTTGACTGCATGACCACTATCTTCTCTAAGTAGCTGTGTTCCTCTGTGAGCAAAACAGGGCACAGCGTTCTCTTTGCTAACAGACTCTGTGAAGTAACAGAGTTTGTTTACACTACTATTTTGTACTGCCATATCTAGCAGCAGGTTCTTTCCTGCACGGTGGATCCCGGGTTGCGAACGCACCTACTACTTCTAATAAATATATGTTCAGTGCGTTCCGCCAACCCTAAGAGTAAGAGACAGGAAAAAACTGGAATAATGGCTTAAAATGCCCAAACTTGGAGCAGGCAGATATATGAGGCCTGTCACGGAAATACCACACAGTCAAATATGTGGCCTGCATTTTTTTTTAGATTTGCTCAGTAGTGCTGTGTATAGGTAGAGTAACAGACAGGAAAAAAAATGGAATGAAGGCCTAAATTACCCAAAACTTGGAGCACGCAGATATAAGGCCTGTCATAGAAATACCACACTGCCAAATATGTGGCCTGAATTTTTTATTTTTTTAAATGAAAAATAGTGCGGTATATAGGTAGAGTAACAGACAGGAAAAAACTGGAATACCGGCCTAAAATCCCCAAACTTGGAACACGCAGATATATGAGGCCTGTCACGGAAATACCACACTGTCAATTATGTGGTCTGTTTTTTTCTTAGGTTTATTAAATAGTGCTGCATATAAGTAGCGTAACAGACAGGAAAAAAACTGGAATAACAGCCTAAAATGCTCAAATTTAAAGCACTCAGATATATGGGGCCTGTCACGGAAATACCACACTGTCAAATATGTGGCCTGTATTTTTTTGAGGTTTGCTAAATTGTGCTGTATATAAGTAGAGTAACAGACAGGAAAAACACTGGAATACCGGCCTAAAATGCCCAAACTTAGAGCACGCAGATATATGAGGCCTGTCATGGAAATACCACAATGCCAAATATGTGGCCTGTATTTTATTTGAGGTTTGTTAAAAAGTGCTGTAAATAAGTAGCATATTTTACAGGAAAAAACTGGTATAACGGCCTAAAATGCCCCAACTTGAAGAACGCATATATATGGGGCCAGTCACGGAAATACCAAATTGCCTAATATGTGGCCTGTGTTTTTTTGGAGGTTTGTTAAAAAGTGCTGTAAATAAGTAGCATATTTTACAGGAAAAAACTGGTATAACGACCTAAAATGCCCAAACTTGAAGAACGCAGATATATCAGGCCAGTCACGGAAATACCACACTGCCAAACATGTGGCCTGTAGTTTTAATTTTTTTAATGGAAAACAGTGCTGTCTATAAGTAGAGTAACATACAGGATAAAAACTGGAAAAAAAGCCTAAATTGCCCAAACTTGGAGCACACAGATATGAGACCTGTCACGGAAATACCACACTGCCATATATGTGGCCTGTATTTTTTATTTTTATAAATGAAAAATAGTGTGGTATATAAGTAGAGAAACAGACGGGAAAAAAACTGGAATACCGGCCTAAAATCCCCAAAACTTGGAGCCCTCAGATATATGAGGCCTGTCATGGAAATACCACACTGTCAAATATGTGGCCTGTATTTTTTTGAGGTTTGTTAAATAATGCTGTGTATAAGTAGCGTAACAGACAGGAAAAAAACTGGAATACCGGCCTAAAAAGCCCAAACTTGGAGCATGCAGATATATGAGGCCTTTCACGGAAATACCCCACTGCCAAATATGTGGCCTGTATTTTTTTGAGGTTTATTAAAAAGTGCTGTATATAAGTCGAGTAATAGACAGGAAAAAAACTGGAATAACGGCCTAAAATGCCTAAACTAAAAGAACGCAGATATATGAGGCCAGTCACGGAAATATCACACTGCCAAATATGTGGCCTGTAGTTTTTATTTTTTTTCCATAGAAAACAGAGCTGTATATAAGTAGATTAACAGACAGGATAAAAACTGGAATACTGGCCTAAAATGCCCAAACTTGCAGCTCGCAGATATGTGAGGCCTGTCACGGAAATACCATAATGCCAAATATATGGCCTGTGTTTTTTTGAGGTTTTCTGAATAGTGCTGTCTATAAGTAGAGTAACAGACAGGAAAAAACAGGAATACTGGCTTAAAATGCCAAACTTGGAGCACGCAGATATATATTAGGCCTGTCACGGAAATACCACACTGTCAAATATATGGCCTGGTTTTTTTTTAGATTTGCTAAATAGTGCTGTATATAAGTAGAGTAACAGACAGGAAAAAAACTGGAATAATGGTCTAAAATCCCCAAACTTGAACACGCAGATATATGAGGCCAGTCACGGAATTACCACACTGCCAAATATGTGGCCTGTATTTTTTATTTTTTTAAATGGAAAATAGTGCTGTATATAAGTAGAGTAACAGACAGGATAAAAACTGGAATATCGGCCTAAAATGCCCAAACTTGGAGCTCGCAGACATGTGAGGCCTTTTCACGGAAATACCACACTGCCAAATATGTGGCCTGTATTTTTTTGAGGTTTGCTAAATAGTGCTGTATATAAGTAGAGTAACAGACAGGAAAATCACTGGAATACCGGCCTAATATGCCCAAATTTTGAGCATGCAGATATATGAGGCCTGTCATGGAAATACGTCACTGCCAAATATTATTATTATTATTATTTATTTATATAGCACCATTGATTCCATGGTGCTGTACATGAGAAGGGGTTACATACAAGTTACAGATATCACTTACAGTAAACAAACTAACAATAATGGACTGATACAGAGGGGCGAGGACCCTGCTCTTGCGGGCTTACATTCTACAGGATTATGGGGAAGGAGACAGTAGGTTGGGGGTTGCAGGAGCCCCGGTGTTGGTGAGGCAGTAGCTTCGATAGTGATGAGGTGGCAGCGGTGTCAGTGCAGGCTGTAGGCTTTCCTGAAGAGATGAGTTTTCAGGTTCCATCTGAAGGATCCGACTGTGGCTGATAGTCGGACGTGATGGGGCAGAGAGTTCCAGAGGATGGAGGATATTCTGGAGAAGTCTTGGAGGCGATTGGATGAGGAGCGAATAAGTGTGGAGGAGAGAAGGAGGTATTGGGAGGACCGGAGATTACGTGAGGGAAGATATCGGGAGATTAGTTCAGAGATATATGGAGGAGACAGGTTATGGATGGCTTTGTAGGTCAGTATTAGTAATTTGAACTGGATACGCTGAGGGAATGGGAGCCAGTGAAGAGCTTTGCAGAGGGGGGAAGCAGAGGAGTAGCGAGGAGAGAGATGGATTAGTCGGGCAGCAGAGTTAAGGATGGACTGGAGAGGGGCAAGGGTTTTAGCAGGGAGGCCACAGAAAAGGATGTTGCAGTAGTCAAGGCGGGAGATGATGAGGGCATGCACAAGCATTTTAGTAGATTGGGGGTTGAGGAAAGGACGGATTCTGGAGATATTTTTGAGCTGGAGGCGACAGGAGGTTGAAAGAGCTTGGATGTGCGGTTTGAAGGACAGGGCAGAGTCGAAGGTTACTCCGAGGCAGCAAATATGTGGCCTGTATTTTTTTTTAGATTTCTTAATTAGTGCTGTATATAAGCAGAGTAACGGGCAGGAAAAAAACTGGAATGAAGATATCACGCAGATATCAGGCCTGTCACGGAAATACCACACTGCGAAATATGTGGCCTGTATTTTTTATTTTTTTAAACAAAAAATAGTGCTGTATATAAGTAGAGGAACAGACAGGAAAAAAACTGGAATAACGTCCTAAAATGCCCAAACTTGAAGCACGCAAATATATAAGGCCAGTCACGGAAATACCACACTGCCAAATATGTGGCCTGTATTTTTTATTTTTTTTAAATGGAAAATAGTGCTGTATATAAGTAGAGTAACAGACAGGATAAAAACTGGAATATCGGCCTAAAATGCCCAAACTTGGAGCTCGCAGACATATGAGGCCTGTCAAGGAAATACCATACTGCCAAATATGTGGCCTGTATTTTTTTGAGGTTTGCTAAATAGTGCTGTATATAAGTCGAGTAACAGATAGGAAAAACACTGGAATACCGGCCTAAAATGCCGAAACTTTGAGCACGCAGATATATGAGGCCTGTCACTGAAATACCACACTGTCAAATATGTGGCCTGTAAATATAGGAAAACTGACTAAACAGCAATATAGTCTGAACTGGTGCATAACCAAAAAAAGACTTATATAGTAAATAGATCAATGGCTGCACTCAATTTTACTGTACTAAAGCAAGGAAATGTGCGATACATGAAATCTGAATAGCATAATGGCTTGTGAAATCTATGAAAAAACACATGAGATGCTTAGCACAAGATTTGGCCAAAAATTGTGAGCCCATTCACCAAACATCAAGGTAATCTCAGATCGGATGGGTACCTGACCTCTCTGCCTAGTGTGAACACTTACCTATGGCTAATAACATGGTAAAGCCTGCATTTATAGGAAGGTCGGAACCAACTGTGTTTGGATGTAATTAAAATCACAGCATGGTGAAGGGCGGGGCGTTCAAGTCAGAAAAAATAGTACATAGTAAATATAGGAAAACTGACTGAACAGCACTCTAGTCTGAACTGGTGCATAACCAACAAAAGACTTATATAGTAAATAGATCAATGGCTGCACTCAATTTTACTGTACTAAAGCAAGGAAATGTGCGATACATGAAATGTGAATAGCATAATGGCTTGTGAAATCTATGAAAAAACACATGAGATGCTTAGCACAAGATTTGGCCAAAAATTGTGAGCCCATCCACCAAACATCAAGGTAATCTCAGATCGGATGGGTACCTGACCTCTCTGCCTAGTGTGAACACTTACTTATGGCTAATAACATGGTACAGCCTGCATTTATAGGAAGGTCGGAACCAACTGTGTTTGGATGTAATTAAAATCACAGCATGGTGAAGGGCGGGGCGTTCAAGTCAGAAAAAATAGTACATAGTAAATATAGGAAAACTGACTGAACAGCACTCTAGTCTGAACTGGTGCATAACCAACAAAAGACTTATATAGTAAATAGATCAATGGCTGCACTCAATTTTACTGTACTAAAGCAAGGAAATGTGCAATACATGAAATGTGAATAGCATAATGGCTTGTGAAATCTATGAAAAAACACATGAGATGCTTAGCGCAAGATTTGGCCAAAAATTGTGAGCCCATCCACCAAACGTCAAGGTAATCTCAGATCGGATGGGTACCTGACATCACTCTGCCTTGTGAGAACACTTACCTATGGCTAATAACATGGTAAAGCCTGCATTTATAGGAAGGTTAGAACCAACTGTGTTTGGATGTAATTAAAATCACAGCATGGTGAAGGGCGGGGCGTTCAAGTCAGATAAAATAGTACATAGTAAATATAGGAAAACTGACTGAACAGCAATCTAGTCTGAACTGGCGCATAACCAAAAAAAGACTTATATAGTAAATAGATCAATGGCTGCACTCAATTTTACTGTACTAAAGCAAGGAAATGTGCGATACATAAAATGTGAATAGCATAATGGCTTGTGAAATCTATGAAAAAAAGCAATCTAGTCTGAACACAGCACCAGTTCAGACTAGATTGCTGTTCAGTCAGTTTTCCTATATTTACTATGTACTATTTTTTCTGACTTGAACGCCCTGCCCTTCACCATGCTGTGATTTTAATTACATCCAAACACAGTTGGTTCCGACCTTCCTATAAATGCAGGCTTTACCATGTTATTAGCCATAGGTAAGTGTTCACACTAGGCAGAGAGGTCAGGTACCCATCCGATCTGAGATTACCTTGACGTTTGGTGGATGGGCTCACAATTTTTGGCCAAATCTTGTGATAATTATCTCATGTGTTTTTTAATAGATTTCTCAAGACATTATGCTATTCACATTTCATGTATCGCACATTTCCTTGCTTTAGTACAGTAAAATTGAGTGCAGCCATTGATCTATTTACTATATAAGTCTTTTTTTGGTTATGCACCAGTTCAGACTAGATTGCTGTTCAGTCAGTTTTCCTATTTTTACTATGTACTATTTTTTCTGACTTGAACGCCCCGCCCTTCACCATGCTGTGATTTTAACTACATCCAAACACAGTTGGTTCCGACCTTCCTATAAATGCAGGCTTCACCATGGTTTTAGCCATAGGTAAGTGTTCACACTAGGCAGACAGCTCAGGTACCCATCCGATCTGAGATTACCTTGACGTTTGGTGGATGGGCTCACAATTTTTGGCCAAATATGTGGCCTGCATTTTTTTGAGGTTTGCTAAATAGTGCTGTATATATGTAGAGTAACAGATAGGAAAAACACTGGAATACAGGCCTAAAATTCCCAAACTTTGAGCATGCAGATATATGAGGCCTGTCAGGGAAATACCACACTGCCAAATATGTGGCCTTTATTTTTTTTTAAAATTTGCTAAATAGTGCTCTATATAAGCAGAGTAAAAGGCAGGAAAAAAACTGTAATGAAGGCCTAAATTGCCCAAACTTGGAGCACGCAGATATGAGGCCTGTCACGGAAATACCATACTGCCAAATATGTGGCCTGTATTTTTTATTTTTTTAAATGCAAAAAAGTGCTGTATATAAGTAGTGTAACAGACAGGAAAAAAACTGGAATAACGGCCTAAAATGCCCAATCTTGAAGCACGCAAATATATGAGGCCAGTCACAGAAATACCACACTGCTAAATATGTGGCCTGTATTTTTTATTTTTTTAAATGGAAAATAGTGCTTTATATAAGTAGAGTAACAAACCGGATAAAAATTGGAATACCGGCCTAAAATGCCCAAACATGGAGCTCGCAGATATATGAGGCCTGTCACGGAAATACCACACTGCCAAATATGTGGCCTGTATTTTTTGAGGTTTGCTAAATAGTGCTGTATGTAAGTAAAGTAACAGACAGGAAAAAAATGGAATACCGGCCTACAATGCCCAAACTTGGAGCACACAGATATATGAGGCTTGTCACAGAAATACCACACTGTCAAATATGTGGCCTGTTTTTTGGGGGGTTTGCTAAATAGTGCTATATATAAAATGAGTAACAGACAGGAAAAACACTGGAATACAGGCCTAAAATGCCCAAACTTGGAGCACACAGATATATGAGGCCTTTCATGGAAATACCACGCTGCAAAATATGTGGCCTGTATTTTTTGGATGTTTGCTAAATAGTGCTGTATAAAAATAGAGTAGCGGACAGGGATAAAAGTGGAATACCGGCCAAAAATGCACAAACTTGGAGCTTGCAGATATATGAGGTACTGTATGTCACGGAAATACCACACGGCCAAATATGTGGCCTGTATTTTTTATTTTTTAAAATGCAAATAGTGCTGTATATAAGCAGAGTAGCAGACAGGAAAAAAAATGGAATATTAGCCTCAAATCCCCAAACTTGGAGCATGCAGATATATGACTCCTGTCATGGAAATACCACACTACCAAATACGTGGCCTGTATTTTTTTGAGGTTTGTTAATTAGTGCTGTATATAGGTAGAGTGACAGACAGGAAAAAAACTGGAAAAATGGCCTAAAATGCCCAAACTTGAAGCACGCAGATATATGAGGCCTGTCACGGAAATATCACACTGCCAAATATGTGATCTGTATTTTTTATTTTTATAAATGCAAAATAGTGCTGCTCATAAGTAGAGGAACAGACAGGAAAAAAACTGGAAAAATGGCCTAAAATGCCCAAACTTGGAGCACGCAGATATATGAGGCAGTCACAGAAATACCACACTGCCAAATATGTGGCCTGTATTTTTTTTGAGGTTTGCTAAATAATGCTGTATATAAGTAGTTTAACAGACAGGAAAAAAAATGGAATATTGGCCTAAAATGCCCAAACTTGAAGCACGCAGATATATGAGGCCTGTCACTCAATTACCACACTGACAAATGTGTGGCCTGTATTTTTTAGTTTTTAAATGCAAAATAGTGCTGTATATAAGTAGAGTAACAGACAGGAAAAAAACTGGAATACCGGCCTAAAATGCATAAACTTGGAGCGCGCAGATATATGAAGCCTGTCACAGAAATACCATACTGCTAAATATGTGGCCTGTATTTTTTTTTTTTTATGCAAAATAGTGCTGTATGTAATGTAAATTAGAGAACATGGAGTAAAAAAAACAATAGCAAATTGGAAAGGTAAAACCAATAATTTTATTGCTACATTTAAAATATACACAATGCAAAAATAGCCCAATCAACGGGCGATAGATAAATAAGAGGAGCTATACTGGGAACCTGCTAGCACAGCAGGTTTGAGTGGACCAAAAGTAATACAAAATAAGGGCTGGTATGGCTGCACCAAATGAGGGGGGAGGAGAACATGAATAGATACAAGGTCCAACAACCAGGCTCTGTACACTAGCCTCTATGGCTGTTACCATTAATACAAGACCCCCAAACCCCCTACACAAATCAATAGATTGCCATCACTCACCCATGGTTATACGTGTCCTAGGTCCACCTGCTGTGACCCCTTGACGCGCTTTTCGCGTAAGTGCTTCTTCAAGAAGGGGAGTAGCGTGTGTTGTGTCCCCTTGGTTAAAATAGACCAATCTTGCATTGCCAACAGGTGCGGCGCATGAGCCCCGACGAGCGCAGACCGGAAGTATCTATCACATCATGTGGCTGTCAGTACGGTGTGCGCTTGCAGGCAAAAACCTTGCCAGGTGACGTCATGGAGCAAGCGCACATCGTATGAGGAGATAGCCACAGGGATGGCCCGGTAATGCGCTGATCGAGCGGCGCATGCGCACTAGGGCATTAAAGATTGTGAAAGCTCAAGCAGCAGCGGGAACATAAGGAAAAATGGAATATTAGTATCCAGGTATGTGTGCGCACTCAGAATGGGGCGTGTGAAAGAACGTGCATAAATCTAATTAAATCGCCCCACACAACGACTAATAAAACCAGTAGTGTGCTGGTGAAACTGCGCATGCGCGCCATAGTGTCCATCTTTGTGCAGCCCACGGCAACAACCATATTATTGGAGTGCTAGGGGATAATGATAAATGAAAAAACGAGGATTTAAAGTGGTAAACATAATCAAAACAAAAAGGACGGTACTATCAACTATATAAAATTACAGAGGTCTATTCGAAGACCCCCTGTACAATAAAGCCTTCTAACAGGTATGTGATTGTAACACATCATAAATAACATGCCACTAATCAGAGTGAATAAACTCAAACCCTCTTTAGAAAGAAAGGGGGAAAAGAGAAAAGGGGTGAGGTACAAGACCTATAAACAAAATCATGTGCTCATCATGGACATAATATTCAATATTTCCCATATAAAGACTCCTATCGTTCACAAAGTGACATAGTGCATAAAGAATACATACAAAAAGATAATAAATAATGCGAATCTTGTCCGTGCAAACATGATATACAATTAGTCTTAAATAATCCTGCTGCAATATATAAGATTGAGCATCATTGAAGGTGCCCAGCCGGTCCCAGATCAAATGCAAAATCTCCATGTGTGAGAGTCCTGATCAACAAATCTTCGTCTGGGAATATGTATCCAGCACCCGAAGTAGAAAGGTAAGTGGGTAAAATTATCTCCAATGTCCTGCTCTCTCAAAAAAGTCCTTCGGGGCATCAAGGGTCTGTTATTCCACAGAGCTCATGCTGTTCATACCGGACTCCCTTGATGACATATTTACGGCAAAGATAGTGCAGATCACCATATGCAGATAATCCGGAGTAATCCCACTGAGATGTATGACGTGGGGCATGATCGGAGATACACATTCAGTCCCCACTAAAATCGGATGCAGCTGTAAAATCCTCATGTGCAGGACTTCTGAACAGCACAGATTCATCGGGGTACATGCGCCTAATACCTGAGGCAAGAAGGTAGGTGAACACTAAAAACTGAAAACAAAAATTGAAAAATAGACACAACATTAATAAGACGCTAATTAAAAAATAGGGTGGGAAAACATCTACAAGAGATATATATGTCTATATATATATATACAGTTAGGTGTCTGCTGCACAGCAAATAAAGACAAAGGTGGATACAGATGCCAAAAAAGATAAACAAAAAAGGTTGGTAACCCTCGTAAAAGATCATCATAAAAAAGAGGCGAAGGATAACTTCTCATTAAGTCCCTTTGGGGCCATAGTGTCCAAGATGGCAATCCACCGACACTCATGTTGTGCAAGGATTTGACCTAGATTACCACCCCTAATCCCACCGTGGATCCGGTCAATGCCCCGCACCTTAAGGCCACTGGGGTCAGATCCGTGAAAAGATCTAAAATGTTTAGGGAGTGTCTTAAGAGCCGCTAAAGCCTCAGCGTCTACTATATCACGTGCTGCCCTAATGTCCCGCACATGCTCACGTGTCCTGACTTTCAGCTCCCTTGAAGTCAGGCCGATGTAAATAAGGGAGCAGGGGCAGGTGGCATAATAAATCACATGAGTTGTACTACATGATATGTAGTCACGGATTTTAGACTCCCTGCTCCCATCGGAAGATTTAAACGGCAGTTTGAGGTGGAAATAAATCTAATCTTACTCGAATTTTCTTGGGGTATGGCTCTCGGCACCAAAAGGTCCTCTCTACTCGTATATTTCGCTCGTCTGTACCCTTTCCTGATACAGCGACCGCTGTATCCCCTATCTTTGAACCGGTCACTCAATACGGCTGATTGTTGTTTAAAGCGTGTCTCCGTGGAACACACCCGCCTGTTCCTCAGGAACTGACCAACTGGGATGGCCTTAATGGTAGAATAACTATGTGCGGAGGAGGCATGTAACAAGGAATTAACCGCAGTATCCTTGCGGTACAAATCCGTCTCGATATTCCCATCCTCCCCCACAATCAAAGTAATATCAAGAAAATCAATTTGACGTGCATGGAATTTATATGTAAATTTAAAATTAAATGGATTATCGTTAAGAAACCGCATAAAGTGAGAAAGGCTGATTTCGTCACCCCTCCAAATCATGAGAACATCATCTATGTAACGAAACCAGCCCTCCACTGGGTCAGCAGCGTGCGTTCCGTCTACTTGGAATATCTGGCGCTCCCAGTAACCAAGAAATAGATTAGCGTATGACGGAGCGCACGCTGCACCCATGGCCGTACCTTGAGTTTGTAAATAAAACCGATCTTTGAAAACGAAAAAATTATGTGTCAAAATAAACTCAAGTAAATCCAAAATAAATTCCGAAAAATGGCCATCCCAGTTAGTAGTCCCGAGGAAGAAGCGGGCCGCCCGGAGACCATCGCTATGCCTGATCGAGGTGTAAAGTGACTCGATATCAATCGTAACCAGGAGCATACCAGCCTCAAGAGAGAGGCCATTCACCCGGGTCAATACATCCGTCGTATCTCTGACATAGGAGGGCAGCGTTTCCACTAGGGGTTTCAAATAGTGGTCTATGTATTTACACACATTATCGCATAGCCCTCCTATGCCAGAGACGATGGGTCGACCCGGGGGATTCCGAAGGTCCTTATGCACCTTTGGTAACATATAGAAAGTTGGTACTTTGGGATGTTTAGGTAATAGGCCATTCAAAACCTTCCTCGGGGCCAGGCCTATTTCGTCAGCATTGGAGATAATATTCTCCAATTGACTGGAGTAGCTTTCCAGTGGATTACATGGCAAAAGACGGTAGGTATTTTTGTCCCTAAGCTGACGGAATGTGTTGTGAACTGTGTTTCTGGGCTCCCTCTGGTGGTCACTAACGGTATTGTGTTAGGTATGTCTTGTTGCAGGCCTGAGCTCCAGCTGTGTCGTTAAGCAGCGGGTGTTTCCTATTTGAGTCTCCTCTGGACTCAGTCTCTTGCCTGGCATCGTTGTATCCAGACCTATTTGGTCTCCTCCGGATTCCTTTCAGTCTGCCTCATGCAAGAAAAGCTAAGTCTGTTTGTACAATTTGGATCGTTTGCATTATTCAGTGTTTTTGTCCAGCTTGCTTTACATTTGATTTTTGACTCGCTGGAAGCTCTAGGGGGCTGATATTCTCCCTCCGCACCGTCAGTCGGTGTGGGGGTTCTTGAATGTTCAGCGTGGATGTTTTGTAGGGTTTTCTGCTAACCGCATAGTCCACTATCTATTTTCTGCTATCTAGACTATTGGGCCTCACTTTGCTGAATCTAGTTCATCTCTACGTTTGTGTTTTCCTCTTGCCTCACCGTTATTATTTGTTGGGGGCTTTCTATATCTTTGGGGTTCAATTTCTCTGGAGGCAAGCGAGGTCTTATTTTTTCCCTCTAGGGGTAGTCAGTTCTCCGGCTGGCTCGAGATGTCTAGAACCAACGTAGGCACGTTCACCGGCTACTTTTAGTTGTTTGTGTCAGGATCAGGTATGCGGTTAGCCCAGTTTCCACCTCCCTAGAGCAGTATTTATATTTTTGCTATCTTGCCAGAATATCAGAGATCCTCTGCCATTGGGATCATAACAGAATGCCAGGCCTAAAAGAAAATGTTTAATGCATCGCAGAAGCGGGATTAAAAAGAAGTTCTGATTTTTTTTGCTGCAGTTTGCCTAGCTTCTTCCATCCCCTTTTTCTCTGAGTGGCTGAAACTCTGCTGCAGATATGAATGTCCAGACTCTGACTTCTAGTGTGGATCAGCTTGCTGCTAGGGTGCAAAGCATTCAGGATTTTGTTATCCATAGCCCTATGTCTGAACCAAAAATACCTATTCCTGAGCCGTTTTTTGGAGATAGATCTAAATTCCTGAATTTTAGGAATAATTGTAAATTGTTTCTGTCTCTGAAACCTCGTTCCTCTGGTGATTCCGCTCAGCAAGTTAAGATTGTTATTTCCTTCTTGCGCGGCGACCCTCAGGATTGGGCCTTCTCTCTGGCGCCAGGAGATCCTGCATTGGTGAATGTTGATGCGATTTTTTTCTGGCACTTGGTTTGCTTTATGAGGAGCCTAATCTTGAAAATCAGGCTGAAAAAATGTTGCTGGTTATCTCTCAGGGTCAGGACGAAGCTGAGGTATATTGCCAAAAATTTTGGAAATGGTCCGTGCTTACTCAATGGAATGAGTGTGCACTGGTCTTTCTGAAGCCATTAAAGATGTGATGGTGGGGTTTCCTATCCCTACAGGTCTAAATGATTCAATGGCTCTAGCCATTCAAATTGATCGACGTTTGCGGGAGCGCAAATCTGATAATCCTTTGGCGGTGCTGTCTGAACGGTCACCTGATTCTATGCAATGTGACAGAATTCTGACCAGAGCCGAGCGACAAAATCATAGACGTCAAAATGGGTTGTGTTTCTACTGTGGTGATTCAACACATGTTATCTCAGCATGCTCTAAACGTTTAAAGAAAAAAGTTAATCCTGTCGCCATTGGTACTTTTCAGCCTAAGTTTATTTTGTCTGTGACTTTAATTTGTTCATTATCTTCTTACTCAGTTATGGCTTTTGTGGATTCTGGTGCTGCTTTAAGTCTGATGGATTTTTCGTTTGCCAAGCGCTGCGGTTTTGTCCTGGAGCCTTTGGAAAATCCTATTCCTCTTAGAGGAATTGATTCTACGCCATTGGCGGAGAATAAACCTCAGTATTGGACGCAGGTGACCATGTGCATGACTCCTGTACATCAGGAGGTGATTCGTTTTCTGGTACTGCATAAAATGCATGATGTTGTCGTTTTGGGTCTGCCATGGTTACAGGCCCATAATCCAGTTTTAGATTGGAAAGCTATGACTGTGTCTAGTTGGGGGTGTCAGGGGATTCATGGCGATTCTCCATTGGTGTCTATTGCTTCTTCTACTCCTTCTGAGATCCCTGAGTTTTTGTCAGACTTTCAGGATGTATTTAATGAGGCCAGGTCCAGTGCCCTTCCTCCTCATAGGGACTGTGATTGTGCTATAGATTTGATTCCTGGTAGTAAGTTTCCTAAGGGACGACTCTTTAATTTTTCTGTGCCAGAGCATGCCGCGATGCGGAGTTATATAAAGGAGTCTTTGGAGAAGGGACATATTCGCCCATCCTCGTCCCCTCTTGGTGCAGGATTCTTTTTTGTGGGCAAGAAAGACGGGTCTCTGAGACCTTGTATTGATTATCGTCTTCTGAATAAGATCACTGTTAAATTTCAGTATCCTTTGCCATTGTTGTCTGATTTGTTTGCTCGGATTAAGGGATCCAGTTGGTTCACCAAGATAGATCTTCGTGGTGCGTATAACCTTGTGCGCATAAAGCAGGGAGATGAATGGAAAACGGCATTTAATACGCCTGAGGGTCATTTTGAGTACCTGGTGATGCCTTTCGGATTATCTAATGCTCCTTCTGTGTTTCAGTCCTTCATGCATGACATCTTCCGGAAATATCTGGATAAATTTATGATTATTTATCTGGATGATATTTTGTTTTTTTCTGATGATTGGGAGTCCCATGTGAACCAGGTCAGGATGGTGTTTCAGGTTTTGCGGGAGAATGCTCTATTTGTGAAGTGCTCAAAATGTATCTTTGGGGTACAGAAGGTTTCTTTTTTGGGTTTTATTTTTTCCCCTTCTACTGTGGAGATGGACCCAGTTAAGGTCCGTGCCATTCATGACTGGACTCAGCCCACGTCTGTTAAGAGCCTGCAGAAGTTCTTGGGCTTTGCTAATTTTTACCGTCGTTTTATCGCTAATTTCTCTAGCGTGGTTAAACCTTTGACGGATATGACCAAGAAGGGTTCTGATGTTGCGAATTGGTCTCCTGCGGCCGTGGAGGCCTTTCGGGAGCTGAAGCGTCGGTTTACTTCAGCGCCAGTCTTGTGCCAGCCGGATGTCTCTCTTCCCTTCCAGGTTGAAGTTGATGCTTCTGAAATTGGTGCAGGGGCTGTTTTGTCGCAAAAAAGTTCTGATGGCTCCGTGATGAAGCCATGCGCCTTCTTTTCAAGGAAATTTTCGCCTGCTGAGCGGAACTACGATGTTGGTAATCGGGAGTTGTTGGCCATGAAGTGGGCATTTGAGGAGTGGCGACATTGGCTCGAGGGAGCTAGACATCGTGTGGTGGTCTTGACTGATCATAAAAATCTGATTTACCTCGAGTCTGCCAAGCGCCTGAATCCTAGACAGGCCCGTTGGTCGTTGTTTTTCTCCCGTTTTGACTTTGTGGTCTCGTACCTGCCTGGTTCGAAGAACGTGAAGGCTGATGCACTTTCTAGGAGTTTTGTGCCTGATTCTCTGGGAGTCTCTGAGCCGGCTGGTATTCTCAGAGTATTCTCGGAGTAATTTTGTCTGCCATTTCCCCAGATTTGCGACGAGGGCTGCAAAAATTTCAGGCTGATAGGACTGATCGTTGTCCACCAGAGAGATTGTTTGTCCCTGATGGATGGACCAACAGAGTTATTTCTGAGGTTCATTCTTCGGTGTTGGCGGGACATCCTGGAATTTTTGGTACCAGAGATTTGGTGGCCAGGTCCTTTTGGTGGCCTTCCTTGTCGCGGGATGTGCGTTCTTTTGTGCAGTCCTGTGGGATTTGTGCTCGGGCTAAGCCTTGCTGTTCTCGTGCCAGCGGGTTGCTTTTGCCCTTGCCTATCCCAAAGAGGCCTTGGACGCACATTTCCATGGATTTCATTTCGGATCTTCCGGTGTCTCGGAAGATGTCTGTCATCTGGGTGGTGTGCGATCGTTTTTCTAAAATAAAAATAAGTAAAAGCAGTCTCAAGGGAGCGCAGAGGAATCAACCCAGGGAAGGGGAGATGTCGAGCACCACCGCAGCTCCAGCTGAATACCTCCAAAGGAGGATAAGAGCGTATGTCAAACAGAAATCAGTCCCAGGAGCGCTGAAGGAAACTCAGACAACATATGTAGTTTACCACTTTGGTAAACTACATATGTTGTCTGAGTTTCCTTCAGCGCTCCTGGGACTGATTTCTGTTTGACATACGTTTTTCTAAAATGGTCCATTTGGTGCCCTTGCCTGTCATGATTCCCCAATGGCATGGGAACATCAGAAACACAAAATAACAGACTAGCCCTCGGGTGATGGAAACTCAAGCTGACCGTGACCTAAATCTACCACACAACTAACAGTAGCCAGGAAGCATTCCTACGGCTGCCTAGATGCCATGCGCCAGCCGGAGAACTAACTACGCCTGGAAGACGAAGGAACAGACCTGGCTTACCTCTAGTGAAATTCCCCAAAGATGATAGTAGCCCCCACATATATTAACGGTGAGTTCAGAGGAAAAGACATACACAGTATGAAGGTAGATTTAGCAAAGCGAGGTCCACTTACTAGATAGAGGAAGGATACAAAAGAGGACTTCACGGTCAGCTGAAAAACCCTTTCAAAAACCCATCCTGAAATTACTTTAAGACTCCTGTGTCAACTCATGACACAGGAGTGGCAATTTCAGTCCACAAGAGCTTCCAGTAACAGGAAATGACAAACTGTAAACTGGACAAAAAATACAAAACAAAAAGGACAAGAGTCCACTTAGCTGATCAGCAGACTGGTAGCAGGAACATGCAACTGAAAGACTCAGGTTACAATGATGACCGGCAAGGAAGTGACTGGAGAGCAAGGCTAAATAGGGAACTCCCAAAACTGATGGAAGCAGGTGAGCTGAGGCAGAAAAGAACACACAAGTCTCCAGTACCACCAGCCACCACTAGGGGAGCCCAAAAAGCGAATCACAACAGTACCCCCCCCTTAAGGAGGGGGCACCGAACCCTCACAAGAACCGCCAGGGCGACCTGGATGAGCCCTATGAAAGGCACGAACCAAATCCGAGGCATGAACATCAGAGGCAGTTACCCAAGAATTATCTTCCTGGCCATAGCCCTTCCATTTAACCAGATACTGGAGTCTCCGCCTGGAAATACGGGAGTCCAAGATCTTCTCTATAACGTACTCCAATTCACCCTCAACCAGCACAGGAGCAGGAGGCTCAGCAGAAGGAACCACCGGCACCTCGTATCTCCGCAACAACGACCGATGGAACACATTATGGATAGCGAAAGATGCCGGGAGGTCCAAACGAAAGGAAACAGGGTTAATAATCTCCAAAATCCTATAGGGACCGATGAACCGAGGCTTAAATTTAGGAGAAGAAACCCTCATTGGGACAAAACGGGAAGACAACCACACCAAGTCCCCAACACGAAGGCGAGGACCAACCCGACGCTGGCGGTTAGCAAACCGCTGAGTCCTCTCCTGGGACAAATTCAAATTGTCCACCACTTGTTCCCAAATCCGGTACAACCGATCCACCACAGCATCTACTCCAGGACAATCCGAAGACTCCGCCTGACCAGAAGAAAAACGGGGATGAAACCCCGAATTGCAAAAGAAAGGGGAAACCAAAGTGGCCGAACTAGCCCGATTATTAAGAGCAAACTCCGCCAACGGCAAAAAGGCAACCCAATCATCCTGATCCGCAGACACAAAACACCTCAAATACGTCTCCAAAGTCTGATTAGTTCGCTCCGTCTGGCCATTAGTCTGAGGATGGAAGGCAGACGAAAAAGACAAATCAATGCCCAACCTGGCACAGAATGCCCGCCAAAATCTAGAAACGAACTGGGTACCCCTATCAGAAACGATATTTTCAGGAATACCATGCAAGCGAACCACATTTTGAAAAAACAAAGGAACCAACTCAGACGAGGAAGGCAAATTCGGCAATGGCACCAAATGAACCATCTTAGAAAAACGGTCACACACCACCCAGATAACAGACATCCTCTGAGAGACAGGAAGATCAGAAATAAAGTCCATCGAGATGTGCGTCCAAGGCCTCTTCGGAATAGGCAAGGGCAACAACAACTCGCTAGCCCTAGAACAACAAGGCTTGGCCCGAGCACACACATCACAAGACTGCACAAAAACACGCACATCTCGAGACAGAGATGGCCACCAGAAGGATCTAGCCACCAAATCCCTGGTACCAAAAATTCCAGGATGACCCACCAGCGTAGAAGAATGAACCTCCGAGATGACTCTACTGGTCCAATCATCAGGAACAAACAGTCTACCAGGTGGACAGCGATCAGGTCTATCCGCCTGAAACTCTTGCAAAGCACGTCGCAGATCTGGGGAAATAGCGGATAATATCACCCCATCCTTAAGGATACCTGTAGGTTCCGAATCACCAGGGGAATCAGGCTCAAAACTCCTAGAAAGGGCATCTGCCTTCACATTCTTAGAACCTGGTAGATATGAGACCACAAAATTAAACCGAGAGAAAAACAACGACCAGCGCGCCTGTCTAGGATTCAGGCGCCTGGCAGACTCAAGATAAATCAGATTCTTGTGATCAGTCAAAACCACCACCTGATGTCTAGCACCCTCAAGCCAATGACGCCACTCCTCAAATGCCCACTTCATGGCCAAAAGCTCCCGATTACCGACATCATAATTTCTTTCGGCGGCAGAAAATTTTCGAGAAAAGAACGCACAAGGTCTCATCACTGAGCAATCGGAACTTTTCTGCGACAAAACCGCCCCCGCTCCGATCTCGGAAGCATCGACCTCAACCTGAAAGGGGAGAGAGACATCAGGCTGGCGCAACACAGGGGCAGACGAAAAGCGGCGCTTAAGTTCCCGAAAGGCCTCCACAGCGGCAGAGGACCAATTGGCAACATCAGCACCCTTCTTATTCAAATCCGTAAGAGGCTTAGCAACACCAGAAAAACCAGTTATAAATCGACGATAAAAATTAGCAAAGCCCAAGAACTTCTGAAGACCCTTTAGAGAAGTAGGCTGCGTCCAGTCACAAATAGCCCGAACCTTGACAGGGTCCATCTCAACAGAAGAAGGGGAAAAAATGTACCCCAAAAAAGGAAATCTTTTGAACCCCAAAAACACACTTAGAACCCTTTACACACAGAGAATTCTCCCGCAAGACCTGAAAAACCCTCCTGACCTGCTGAACATGAGACTCCCAGTCCTCAGAAAAAATCAAAATATCGTCCAAATACACAATCATAAATTTATCCAGATATTCACGGAACATATCATGCATAAAAGACTGAAAAACTGAAGGTGCATTAGAAAGGCCGAAAGGCATTACTAAATACTCAAAGTGGCCCTCAGGCGTATTAAATGCGGTTTTCCACTCATCCCCTTGCTTAATTCGCACCAAATTATACGCTCCACGGAGATCAATCTTGGAGAACCACTTAGCCCCCCTTATGCGAGCAAACAAATCAGTAAGCAGCGGCAACGGATACTGATATTTGACAGTAATTTTATTCAGGAGTCGATAATCAATACAAGGCCTCAGCGAGCCATCCTTTTTAGAGACAAAGAAAAACCCAGCTCCTAAAGGTGATGAAGAAGGACGAATATGTCCCTTTTCCAGGGACTCCTTAACATACTCTCGCATGGCAGCATGCTCAGGTACAGATAGGTTAAACAAACGACCCTTTGGAAATTTACTGCCTGGAATCAGATCTATGGCGCAATCACACTCTCTGTGGGGAGGGAGAGAACCAATTTTAGGCTCTTCAAAAATATCCCCAAAATCCGACAAAAATGCCGGAACCTCAGAGGGAATAGATGACGAGATAGAAACCAAAGGTATGTCCCCATGAGCCCCCCGACATCCCCAGCTTAACACAGACATAGTTTTCCAGTCCAGTACTGGGTTATGAGATTGCAACCATGGTAATCCAAGCACTAACACATCATGTAAATTATACAACACGAGGAAGCGAATCATCTCCTGATGGTCTGGAGTCATACGCATAGTCACTTGCGTCCAGAACTGTGGTCTATTACAAGCCAGAGGTGTAGAATCAATACCCTTCAGAGGTATAGGAACTTCCAGAGGCTCCAAATCAAACCCACAGCGCCTGGCGAAGGACCAATCCATGAGACTCAGAGCGGCGCCAGAGTCCACATAGGCATCCACGGTAATAACTGATAATGAACAAATCAGAGTTACAGACAGAAGAAATTTAGACTGTAAAGTGCCAATAGAAACAGACTTGTCAACCTTCCTAGTACGTTTAGAGCATGCTGATATAACATGCGCGGAATCACCACAGTAGAAGCACAAGCCATTTTTGCGCCTATAATTCTGCCGCTCGCTTCTTGACAGAATTCTGTCACATTGCATTTTCTCTGGCGTCCCTTCAGAAGATACCGCCAAATGGTGCACGGGATTGCGCTCCCGCAAACGCCGATCAATCTGAATCGCCATTGTGATGGACTCATTCAGACCTGTGGGCGTAGGAAACCCCACCATGACATCCTTAACGGCATCAGAAAGGCCTTCTCTGAAAATTGCCGCTAGGGCACACTCATTCCACTGAGTAAGCACAGACCATTTACGAAATTTTTGGCAGTATATCTCAGCTTCATCTTGCCCTTGAGACAGGGCTATTAAAGCTTTTTCAGCTTGAATCTCCAAATTAGGTTCCTCATACAGCAACCCTAAAGCCAGAAAAAACGCATCCACATTGAGCAACGCAGGATCCCCTGGTGTCAATGAAAATGCCCAATTTTGAGGGTCACCTCGCAGCAAAGAAATCACAATCTTAACCTGCTGAACAGGATCTCCAGAGGAGTGAGGTCTGAGAGAAAGGAATAATTTACAATTACATTTGAAATTCAGAAACCGAGATCTATCTCCGGAAAATACCTCTGGTGTAGGAATCTTAGGTTCAGAAATAGGAGTACGTATAACATAATCTTGTAAATTCTGAACCTTCGTAGCAAGATTATTTAAACCTGCAGCCAAACTCTGAGAGTCCATCCTTAAACCGGAGAGATCAGAGCCATTCAAGGGTTAGAAGGAGAGAAAGGCAAGGCTGTAAATAGAGCAGAAATACAACTGAGCCAACTAAGTAGCAAACATGTGAGGAAAAAAAAAAAAAAAAATCTACAGACTTCTTTTACTCTCCTTTCTTCTGCCAATTACTTTAACATCGGCCGGTCATACTGTCATGATTCCCCAATGGCATGGGAACATCAGAAACACAAAATAACAGACTAGCCCTCGGGTGATGGAAACTCAAGCTGACCGTGACCTAAATCTACCACACAACTAACAGTAGCCAGGAAGCATTCCTACGGCTGCCTAGATGCCATGCGCCAGCCGGAGAACTAACTACGCCTGGAAGACGAAGGAACAGACCTGGCTTACCTCTAGTGAAATTCCCCAAAGATGATAGTAGCCCCCACATATATTAACGGTGAGTTCAGAGGAAAAGACATACACAGTATGAAGGTAGATTTAGCAAAGCGAGGTCCACTTACTAGATAGAGGAAGGATACAAAAGAGGACTTCACGGTCAGCTGAAAAACCCTTTCAAAAACCCATCCTGAAATTACTTTAAGACTCCTGTGTCAACTCATGACACAGGAGTGGCAATTTCAGTCCACAAGAGCTTCCAGTAACAGGAAATGACAAACTGTAAACTGGACAAAAAATACAAAACAAAAAGGACAAGAGTCCACTTAGCTGATCAGCAGACTGGTAGCAGGAACATGCAACTGAAAGACTCAGGTTACAATGATGACCGGCAAGGAAGTGACTGGAGAGCAAGGCTAAATAGGGAACTCCCAAAACTGATGGAAGCAGGTGAGCTGAGGCAGAAAAGAACACACAAGTCTCCAGTACCACCAGCCACCACTAGGGGAGCCCAAAAAGCGAATCACAACACTTGCCTAAGTTGCCTTCCTCCTCTGATTTGGTTCCTTTGTTCTTTCAGAATGTGGTTCGTTTGCATGGCATCCCTGAGAATATTGTATCTGACAGAGGATCCCAGTTTGTGTCCAGATTCTGGCGATCCTTTTGTGCTAAGATGGGTATTGATTTGTCTTTTTCGTCGGCTTTTCATCCTCAGACTAATGGCCAGACCGAGCGAACTAATCAGACGTTAGAGACTTATTTGAGATATTTTATTTCTGCTGATCAGGACGACTGGGTTACCTTTTTGCCACTGGCCGAGTTTGCCCTTAATAATCGGGCTAGTTCTGCCACCTTGGTTTCACCCTTTTTCTGCAACTCTGGTTTTCATCCTCGTTTCTCCTCGGGTCAGGTTGAACCTTCTGACTGTCCTGGGGTTGATTCTGTGGTGGATAGGTTGCAGCGGATTTGGAACCATGTGGTGGACAATTTTAAATTGTCACAAGACAAGGCCCAGCGGTTTGCCAACCGCCGCCGCGGTGTGGGTCCCCGACTTCGTGTTGGGGATTTGGTTTGGTTGTCTTCTCGGCATGTTCCTTTGAAAGTCTCCTCTCCTAAGTTCAAGCCTCGCTTTATCGGTCCTTATAAGATTTTGGAAATCCTTAACCCGGTGTCTTTTCGCTTGGACCTTCCAGCGTCTTTTGCTATTCATAATGTGTTCCATAGGTCCTTATTGCGGCGGTACGTGGTGCCTATGGTTCCTGCTGTTGAGCCTCCTGCCCGGGTTTTGGTTGAGGGCGAGTTGGAGTACGTGGTGGAGAAGATTCTGGATTCTCGTATCTCTAGACGGAAACTCCAGTATTTAGTTAAGTGGAAAGGCTATGGTCAGGAGGATAATTCCTGGGTTGTCGCCTCTGATGTTCATGCGGCTGATTTGGTTCATGCCTTTCACGCTGCTCATCCTGATCGCCCTGGGGGTCTTGGTGAGGGTTCGGTGACCCCTCCTCAAGGGGGGGTGTACTGTTGTGAACTGTGTTTCTGGGCTCCCTCTGGTGGTCACTAACGGTATTGTGTTAGGTATGTCTTGTTGCAGGCCTGAGCTCCAGCTGTGTCATTAAGCAGCAGGTGTTTCCTATTTGAGTCTCCTCTGGACTCAGTCTCTTGCCTGGCATCGTTGTATCCAGACCTATTTGGTCTCCTCCGGATTCCTTTCAGTCTGCCTCATGCAAGAAAAGCTAAGTCTGTTTGTACAATTTGGATCGTTTGCATTATTCAGTGTTTTTGTCCAGCTTGCTTTACATTTGATTTTTGACTCGCTGGAAGCTCTAGGGGGCTGATATTCTCCCTCCGCACCGTCTGTCGGTGTGGGGGTTCTTGAATGTTCAGCGTGGATGTTTTGTAGGGTTTTCTTCTAACCGCATAGTCCACTATCTATTTTCTGCTATCTAGACTATTGGGCCTCACTTTGCTGAATCTAGTTCATCTCTACGTTTGTGTTTTCCTCTTGCCTCACCGTTATTATTTGTTGGGGGCTTTCTATATCTTTGGGGTTCAATTTCTATGGAGGCAAGCGAGGTCTTATTTTTTCCCTCTAGGGGTAGTCAGTTCTCCGGCTGGCTCGAGATTTCTAGAACCAACGTAGGCACGTTCACCGGCTACTTTTAGTTGTTTGTGTCAGGATCAGGTATGCGGTTAGCCCAGTTTCCACCTCCCTAGAGCAGTATTTATATTTTTGCTATCTTGCCGGAATATCAGAGATCCTCTGCCATTGGGATCATAACAGGAATGCCTCTTTTTTGTATTGATCAACTGGCCATACTACCACGTTCCCCCCCTTGTCTGCTGGTTTGAATACCACAGTGTCTAGTGTCTGCAATTCTCTCAGAGCACATCTCTGTACCGCTGACAAGTTGTCATCTCGCACAAAGCCAGAGATGCTCTTAAGATCCTGAGTGAAAAGTTTACAAAAAATATCCACCTGTGGACAAGTAGACAAGGGGGGGAAGGTCGAGGATTTTGGCATAATTGAACGCGGTAGTGTACCTACATCTCCAGCGTCCTGCTCTCTCAAAAGATCCTCCAAGTCAATAAGTGTCTGTTGTTCCGCCGAATTGGTAGTGTTCGTGCCGGGATCTGTTTGTTGATGTAACTTTTTGAGGACCAGCTTGCGGCAAAAAAGGTGCAAATCCTTTAATGCTGTGAAATAATTAAAACCGTTACTGGGTACAAAATTAAGGCCTAGGCTCAATAAATCTAACTGCGCATCAGATAATAAAATTGAGGAGAGATTAATTACCTGTAGACCCATATTCTTGGATTTACGATCGTATGTAGGTGAGGGAGTAAGCCTCCTTTTGTTATTACGTCGACCCCTCGTATTTTTAAATGGGGGTACACTTCTGGCAACATCACTGCCTGGATTCCTGGTCTGGTCAGATTTCACACTACCTCCATCCATTGAGGTAAGGGAAGAGACGGAGCCAGAAAGTGAGGGAGGTACATGGCGGGGCCTATTGAGTCTATTCCTCCATTTATAGACCGGATTTTCCAAAGCATCAGTATGGTCCCTTTGAAGTTTTTTAGTTTTATTAGCGCCTATCTCTTGCTCCCACTTAGTGAGATCCTTCTCTAAGTCCCCGTTTAATTTATCAAAGGCTTCACCAGTTAGAGTGTCTTTAATATTTCTTTGTATTTCATCAATCTCCTTTTCTAGATCACTCAATTTAGTTTCATCTAATTTGAAAAGAAGTTCCATAAAACCCCGTGAACACCCAGTAGCAAGATCTTCCCATTCCTTCTTAAAGGCATCATCATCCACGGTAAAGGCTGGAAAAATTTGGACACGCAGGCCCCCTAGGGATAAGGCCTCGAGCCAAATATTGTCCCAATGAAGCCCTGTTCCACCAGAGTCTAGTTCGCCTGTGGAGCAGAGTCCTAAGCTGCGCAATCTTATCTCTAGTATCACCACCACTATTATTTAAAATACCAGCAGGATCCTCTTTAAACACCTCTTGCAGTTGAGACAACCAAGTTTTGTCTCTGGCACGGTAGTCCATTTGTTTGTGACTAGTAGCTGTGAAAAACACAGAAATCAAACTTAGAACAAAAATCACAACAAATATAACAGAATGTCCAGACTGAGAGGGGCCGAAGCCCTGCTCTCTCCGTATATACATAAATGAACCCACACTAATCAAACGTGTACTACTCCTAGAAACATATTGTAAACTAGAGAACATGGAGTAAAAAAAACACTAGCAAATTGGAAAGGTAAAACCAATAATTTTATTGCTACATTTAAAATATACACAATGCAAAAATAGCCCAATCAACGGGCGATAGATAAATAAGAGGAGCTATACTGGGAACCTGCTAGCACAGCAGGTTTGAGTGGAACAAAAGTAATACAAAATAAGGGCTGGTATGGCTGCACCAAATGAGGGGGGAGGAGAACATGAATAGATACAAGGTCCAACAACCAGGCTCTGTACACTAGCCTCTATGGCTGTTACCATTAATACAAGACCCCCAAACCCCCTACACAAATCAATAGATTGCCATCACTCACCCATGGTTATACGTGTCCTAGGTTCACCTGCTGTGACCCCTTGACGCGCTTTTCGCGTAAGTGCTTCTTCAAGAAGGGGAGTAGCGTGTGTTGTGTCCCCTTGGTTAAAATAGACCAATCTTGCATTGCCAACAGGTGCGGCGCATGAGCCCCGACGAGCGCAGACCGGAAGTATCCATCACATCATGTGGCCGTCAGTACGGTGTGCGCTTGCAGGCAAAAACCTTGCCAGGTGACGTCATGGAGCAAGCGCACATCGTATGAGGAGATAGCCACAGGGATGGCCCGGTAATGCGCTGATCGAGCGGCGCATGCGCACTAGGGCATTAAAGATTGTGAAAGCTCAAGCAGCAGCGGGAACATAAGGAAAAATGGAATATTAGTATCCAGGTATGTGTGCTCACTCAGAATGGGGCGTGTGAAAGAACGTGCATAAATCTAATTAAATCGCCCCACACAACGACTAATAAAACCAGTAGTGTGCTGGTGAAACTGCGCATGCGCGCCATAGTGTCCATCTTTGTGCAGCCCACGGCAACAACCATATTATTGGAGTGCTAGGGGATAATGATAAATGAAAAAACGAGGATTTAAAGTGGTAAACATAATCAAAACAAAAAGGACGGTACTATCAACTATATAAAATTACAGAGGTCTATTCGAAGACCCCCTGTACAATAAAGCCTTCTAACAGGTATGCGATTGTAACACATCATAAATAACATGCCACTAATCAGAGTGAATAAACTCAAACCCTCTTTAGAAAGAAAGGGGGAAAAGAGAAAAGGGGTGAGGTACAAGACCTATAAACAAAATCATGTGCTCATCATGGACATAATATTCAATATTTCCCATATAAAGACTCCTATCGTTCACAAAGTGACATAGTGCATAAAGAATACATACAAAAAGATAATAAATAATGCGAATCTTGTCCGTGCAAACATGATATACAATTAGTCTTAAATAATCCTGCTGCAATATATAAGATTGAGCATCATTGAAGGTGCCCAGCCGGTCCCAGATCAAATGCAAAATCTCCATGTGTGAGAGTCCTGATCAACAAATCTTCGTCTGGGAATATGTATCCAGCACCCGAAGTAGAAAGGTAAGTGGGTAAAATTATCTCCAATGTCCTGCTCTCTCAAAAAAGTCCTTCGGGGCATCAAGGGTCTGTTATTCCACAGAGCTCATGCTGTTCATACCGGACTCCCTTGAGGACATATTTACGGCAAAGATAGTGCAGATCACCATATGCAGATAATCCGGAGTAATCTCACTGAGATGTATGACGTGGGGCATGATCGGAGATACACATTCAGTCCCCACTAAAATCGGATGCAGCTGTAAAATCCTCATGTGCAGGACTTCTGAACAGCACAGATTCATCGGGGTACATGCGCCTAATACCTGAGGCAAGAAGGTAGGTGAACACTAAAAACTGAAAACAAAAATTGAAAAATAGACACAACATTAATAAGACGCTAATTAAAAAATAGGGTGGGAAAACATCTACAAGAGATATATATGTCTATATATATATATATATATACAGTTAGGTGTCTGCTGCACAGCAAATAAAGACAAAGGTGGATACAGATGCCAAAAAAGATAAACAAAAAAGGTTGGTAACCCTCGTAAAAGATCATCATAAAAAAGAGGCGAAAGATAACTTCTCATTAAGTCCCTTTGGGGCCATAGTGTCCAAGATGGCAATCCACCGACACTCATGTTGTGCAAGGATTTGACCTAGATTACCACCCCTAATCCCACCGTGGATCCGGTCAATGCCCCGCACCTTAAGGCCACTGGGGTCAGATCCGTAAAAAGATCTAAAATGTTTAGGGAGTGTCTTAAGAGCCGCTAAAGCCTCAGCGTCTACTATATCACATGCTGTCCTAATGTCCCGCACGTGCTCACGTGTCCTGACTTTCAGCTCCCTTGAAGTCAGGCCGATGTAAATAAGGGAGCAGGGGCAGGTGGCATAATAAATCACATGAGTTGTACTACATGATATGTAGTCACTAGTGTTGAGCGATACCGTCCGATACTTGAAAGTATCGGTATCGGAAAGTATCGGCCGATACCAGCAAAGTATCGGATCCAATCCGATACCGATACCCGATACCAATACAAGTCAATGGGACTCAAGTATCGGACGGTATTCCTGATGGTTCCCAGGGTCTGAAGGAGAGGAAACTCTCCTTCAGGCCCTGGGAACCATATTAATGTGTAAAATAAAGAATTAAAATAAAAAATATCGCTATACTCACCTGTCCGACGCAGCCGGGACCTCAGCGAGGGAACCGGCAGCGTTGTTTGTTTAAAATTCGCGCTTTTACTTGGTTACGTGAAGTCCCGGCTTGTGATTGGTCAGGGCGGCCATGTTGCCGGGACGCGGACCAATCACAGCAAGCCGTGACGAAATTACGTCACGGCTTGCTGTGATTGGTCCGCGTCCCGGCAACATGGCCGCCATTAACCAATCACAAGCCGTGACGTCACGGGAGGCTGGACATGCGCGTATTTTGAAAAGCGCGCGTGTCCAGCCTCCAGTGACGTCCCGGCTTGTGATTGGTTAATGGCGGCCATGTTGCCGGGACGTCACTGGAGGCTGGACACGCGCGCTTTTCAAAATACGCGCATGTCCAGCCTCCCGTGACGTCCCGGCTTGTGATTGGTTAATGGCGGCCATGTTGCCGGGACGTCACTGGAGGCTGGACACGCGCGCTTTTCAAAATACGCGCATGTCCAGCCTCCCGTGACGTCCCGGCTTGTGATTGGTTAATGGCGGCCATGTTGCCGGGACGTCACTGGAGGCTGGACACGCGCGCTTTTCAAAATACGCGCATGTCCAGCTGTTGTGAATTTGCTTTTTGCTCCCTCTAGTGGTTACTAGTTTTTTGACTCTGGTTTTTCTGTCATTCCTTTTATCCGCACCTGGGTCGTTAGTTAGGGGTGTTGCTATATAAGCTCCCTGGACCTTCAGTTCTATGCCTGGCAACGTAGTTATCAGAGCTAGTCTGCTGTGCTCTTGTCTACTGATCCTGGTTCCAGTTATATCAGCTAAGTCTGCCTTTTGCTTTTTGCTATTTGTTTTGGTTTTGTATTTTTGTCCAGCTTGTTCCAAATCTGTGTCCTGACCTTTGCTGGAAGCTCTAGGGGGCTGGTGTTCTCCCCCCGGACCGTTAGACGGTTCGGGGGTTCTTGAATTTCCAGTGTGGATTTTGATAGGGTTTTTGTTGACCATATAAGTTACCTTTCTTTATTCTGCTATCAGTAAGCGGGCCTCTCTGTGCTAAACCTGGTTCATTTCTGTGTTTGTCATTTCCTCTTACCTCACCGTTATTATTTGTGGGGGGCTTCTATCCAGCTTTGGGGTCCCCTTCTCTGGAGGCAAGAAAGGTCTTTGTTTTCCTCTACTAGGGGTAGCTAGATTCTCCGGCTGGCGCGTGTCATCTAGAATCAACGTAGGAATGATCCCCGGCTACTGCTAGTGTTGGCGTTAGGAGTAGATATATGGTCAACCCAGTTACCACTGCCCTATGAGCTGGATTTTTGTATTCTGCAGACTTCCACGTTCCTCTGAGACCCTCGCCATTGGGGTCATAACAGTTTGCCAGGCCAGTATTAAATGTTTAATGCATTGCAGAAGAGGGATTATAAGAAAGAAGATTCTGAGTTTTTTTTTTTTTTTTTTTCTTCTTCCCCTTTACCTCAGAGTGGCTATGCTTGCTGCAGACATGAATGTCCAGACCTTGATTACAAGTGTGGACCAGCTGGCTACTCGTGTGCAGGGCATACAAGACTATGTTATCAGAAATCCTAGGTCAGAACCTAAAATACTGATTCCTGAACTGTTTTCCGGAGACAGGTTTAAGTTTAGGAATTTCTTGAATAATTGTAAATTGTTTTTGTCCCTGAGACCCTGTTCATCTGGAGACTCTGCTCAGCAAGTAAAAATTGTTATTTCGTTCTTACGGGGCGACCCTCAGGATTGGGCTTTTTCGCTGGCGCCAGGAGATCCGGCATTGGCTGATATTAATGCGTTTTTTCTGGCGCTCGGTTTACTTTATGAGGAACCCAATCTTGAGATTCAGGCAGAAAAGGCCTTGCTGGCTATGTCTCAGGGGCAGGACGAGGCTGAAGTCTATTGCCAAAAATTTCGGAAATGGTCCGTGCTGACACATTGGAACGAGTGTGCACTGGCCGCTAATTTTAGAAATGGCCTTTCTGAAGCCATTAAGAATGTTATGGTGGGTTTTCCCATTCCCACAGGTCTGAATGATACTATGGCACTGGCTATTCAAATTGACCGGCGGTTGCGGGAGCGCAAAACCGCAAATTCCCTCATGGTGTTGTCTGAACAGACACCTAATTCGGTGCAATGTGATAGAAAAACCGCAAATTCCCTCATGGTGTTGTCTGAACAGACACCTGATTTAATGCAATGTGATAGAATCCTGACTAGAAATGAGCGGAAAATTCATAGACGCCGGAATGGCTTGTGCTACTACTGTGGTGATTCTACACATGTTATCTCAGCATGCTCTAAACGTATAGCTAAGGTTGTTAGTCCTGTCACCGTTGGTAATTTGCAACCTAAATTTATTCTGTCTGTAACTTTGATTTGCTCACTGTCGTCTTATCCTGTCATGGCGTTTGTAGATTCAGGTGCTGCCCTGAGTCTTATGGATCTGTCATTTGCTAAGCGCTGTGGTTTTACTCTTGAACCATTGGTAAATCCTATTCCTCTTAGGGGTATTGATGCTACGCCATTGGCAGCAAATAAACCGCAGTATTGGACACAGGTTACCATGTGCATGACTCCTGAACACCGCGAGGTGATACGTTTCCTGGTTTTACATAAAATGCATGATTTGGTTGTTTTGGGGCTGCCATGGTTACAGACCCATAATCCAGTCCTGGACTGGAAGGCTATGTCAGTCTCAAGTTGGGGCTGTCGTGGTATTCATGGGGATTCCCTGCCTGTGTCTATTGCTTCTTCTACGCCTTCGGAAGTTCCTGAGTATTTGTCTGATTATCAGGATGTCTTCAGTGAGTCTGAGTCCAGTGCACTGCCTCCTCATAGGGACTGTGACTGTGCTATAGATTTGATCCCAGGCAGTAAATTTCCTAAGGGAAGACTGTTTAATCTGTCAGTACCTGAACATACCGCTATGCGTTCATATATCAAGGAGTCTCTGGAGAAAGGACATATTCGTCCGTCTTCTTCCCCTCTTGGTGCGGGATTCTTTTTTGTGGCAAAAAAGGACGGATCTTTGAGGCCTTGTATTGATTATCGGCTTTTAAATAAGATCACTGTCAAATTTCAGTATCCTTTACCGCTGTTGTCTGACTTGTTTGCCCGGATTAAAGGTGCCAAGTGGTTCACCAAGATAGACCTTCGTGGTGCGTACAACCTTGTGCGCATTAAGCAAGGTGATGAATGGAAAACCGCATTCAATACGCCCGAAGGTCATTTTGAGTACTTGGTGATGCCTTTTGGGCTCTCCAATGCGCCTTCAGTTTTTCAGTCCTTTATGCATGACATTTTCCGGAAGTATCTGGATAAATTTTTGATTGTTTATCTGGATGATATTTTGGTTTTTTCTGAGAATTGGGATTCGCATGTGGAGCAGGTCAGGTTGGTCTTTAAAATTTTGCGTGAAAATTCGTTATTTGTCAAGGGCTCAAAATGTCTCTTTGGTGTACAGAAGGTTCCCTTTTTGGGGTTCATTTTTTCCCCTTCTGCTGTGGAGATGGACCCAGTCAAGGTCCGAGCTATTCTTGATTGGACTCAGCCCTCGTCAGTTAAGAGTCTTCAGAAGTTCTTGGGTTTCGCTAACTTCTACCGTCGTTTTATCGCTAATTTTTCTAGCATTGTGAAACCTTTGACGGATATGACCAAGAAGGGCTCCGATGTAGCTAACTGGGCTCCTGCTGCCGTGGAGGCTTTCCAGGAGTTGAAACGCCGGTTTACTTCAGCGCCTGTTTTGTGCCAGCCCGATGTCTCACTTCCCTTTCAGGTTGAGGTGGATGCTTCAGAGATTGGAGCAGGGGCCGTTTTGTCGCAGAGAGGCCCTGGTTGCTCTGTTATGAAACCTTGTGCCTTTTTCTCTAGGAAGTTTTCGCCTGCCGAGCGAAATTATGATGTGGGCAATCGGGAGTTGTTGGCCATGAAATGGGCATTTGAGGAGTGGCGTCATTGGCTCGAGGGTGCTAAGCATCGTGTGGTGGTCTTGACTGATCACAAAAATCTGATGTATCTCGAGTCTGCTAAACGCCTTAATCCGAGACAGGCCCGCTGGTCATTGTTTTTCTCCCGCTTTGATTTTGTTGTCTCGTATTTACCAGGTTCAAAGAATGTGAAGGCCGATGCTCTTTCTAGGAGCTTTGTGCCTGATGCTCCTGAAGTCGCTGATCCTGTTGGTATTCTTAAAGATGGAGTTATCTTGTCAGCTATTTCTCCGGATCTGCGACGTGTGTTGCAGAGATTTCAGGCTGATAGGCCTGAGTCTTGTCCACCTGACAGACTGTTTGTCCCGGATAAGTGGACTAGCAGAGTCATTTCCGAGGTTCATTCCTCGGTGTTGGCAGGTCACCCGGGAATTTTTGGCACCAGAGATCTGGTGGCCAGGTCCTTTTGGTGGCCTTCCTTGTCAAGGGATGTGCGGTCATTTGTGCAGTCCTGTGGGACTTGTGCTCGAGCCAAGCCTTGCTGTTCTCGTGCCAGCGGTTTGCTCTTGCCCTTGCCTGTCCCGAAGAGACCTTGGACACATATCTCCATGGATTTCATTTCTGATCTTCCGCTATCTCAGGGCATGTCCGTTATCTGGGTGATATGTGATCGCTTCTCCAAGATGGTCCATTTGGTTCCTTTGCCTAAGCTGCCTTCCTCTTCCGATCTGGTTCCTGTGTTTTTCCAGAACGTGGTTCGTTTGCACGGCATCCCTGAGAATATTGTGTCAGACAGAGGATCCCAGTTCGTTTCCAGGTTCTGGCGATCCTTTTGTAGTAGGATGGGCATTGATTTGTCGTTTTCGTCTGCTTTCCATCCTCAGACTAATGGACAGACGGAGCGAACCAATCAGACTTTGGAGGCTTATTTGAGGTGTTTTGTCTCTGCTGATCAGGACGATTGGGTGACATTCTTGCCGTTGGCTGAGTTTGCCCTTAATAATCGGGCTAGTTCCGCCACCTTGGTTTCGCCTTTTTTCTGCAACTCTGGTTTCCATCCTCGCTTTTCTTCGGGTCATGTGGAGCCTTCTGACTGTCCTGGGGTGGATTCTGTGGTGGATAGGTTGCAGCGGATCTGGAATCATGTGGTGGACAACTTGAAGTTGTCACAGGAGAGGGCTCAGCGCTTTGCCAACCGCCGCCGCGGTGTGGGTCCCCGACTACGCGTTGGGGATTTGGTATGGCTTTCTTCCCGCTTTGTTCCTATGAAGGTCTCCTCTCCCAAATTTAAACCTCGTTTTATTGGGCCTTACAAGATATTGGAAATCCTTAATCCTGTATCTTTTCGTCTGGATCTTCCTGTGTCGTTTGCTTTTCACAATGTATTTCATAGGTCCTTGTTGCGGCGGTACATTGTGCCTGTAGTTCCTTCTGCTGAGCCTCCTGCTCCGGTGTTGGTTGAGGGCGAGTTGGAGTACGTGGTGGAGAAGATCTTGGATTCTCGCCTCTCCAGGCGGAGGCTTCAGTACCTGGTCAAGTGGAAGGGCTATGGTCAGGAGGATAATTCCTGGGTGGTCGCCTCTGATGTTCATGCGGCCGATTTAGTTCGTGCCTTTCATGCCGCTCATCCTGATCGCCCTGGTGGTCGTGGTGAGGGTTCGGTGACCCCTCACTAAGGGGGGGGTACTGTTGTGAATTTGCTTTTTGCTCCCTCTAGTGGTTACTAGTTTTTTGACTCTGGTTTTTCTGTCATTCCTTTTATCCGCACCTGGGTCGTTAGTTAGGGGTGTTGCTATATAAGCTCCCTGGACCTTCAGTTCTATGCCTGGCAACGTAGTTATCAGAGCTAGTCTGCTGTGCTCTTGTCTACTGATCCTGGTTCCAGTTATATCAGCTAAGTCTGCCTTTTGCTTTTTGCTATTTGTTTTGGTTTTGTATTTTTGTCCAGCTTGTTCCAAATCTGTGTCCTGACCTTTGCTGGAAGCTCTAGGGGGCTGGTGTTCTCCCCCCGGACCGTTAGACGGTTCGGGGGTTCTTGAATTTCCAGTGTGGATTTTGATAGGGTTTTTGTTGACCATATAAGTTACCTTTCTTTATTCTGCTATCAGTAAGCGGGCCTCTCTGTGCTAAACCTGGTTCATTTCTGTGTTTGTCATTTCCTCTTACCTCACCGTTATTATTTGTGGGGGGCTTCTATCCAGCTTTGGGGTCCCCTTCTCTGGAGGCAAGAAAGGTCTTTGTTTTCCTCTACTAGGGGTAGCTAGATTCTCCGGCTGGCGCGTGTCATCTAGAATCAACGTAGGAATGATCCCCGGCTACTGCTAGTGTTGGCGTTAGGAGTAGATATATGGTCAACCCAGTTACCACTGCCCTATGAGCTGGATTTTTGTATTCTGCAGACTTCCACGTTCCTCTGAGACCCTCGCCATTGGGGTCATAACATCCAGCCTCCCGTGACGTCCCGGCTTGTGATTGGTTAATGGCGGCCATGTTGCCGGGACGTCACTGGAGGCTGGACACGCGCGCTTTTCAAAATACGCGCATGTCCAGCCTCCCGTGACGTCCCGGCTTGTGATTGGTTAATGGCGGCCATGTTGCCGGGACGTCACTGGAGGCTGGACACGCGCGCTTTTCAAAATACGCGCATGTCCAGCCTCCCGTGACGTCCCGGCTTGTGATTGGTTAATGGCGGTCATGTTGCCGGGACGTCACTGGAGGCTGGACACGCGCGCTTTTCAAAATACGCGCATGTCCAGCCTCCCGTGACGTCACGGCTTGTGATTGGTTAATGGCGGCCATGTTGCCGGGACGCGGACCAATCACAGCAAGCCGTGACGTAATTTCGTCACGGCTTGCTGTGATTGGTCCGCGTCCCGGCAACATGGCCGCCCTGACCAATCACAAGCCGGGACTTCACGTAACCAAGTAAAAGCGCGAAATTTAAACAAACAACGCTGCCGGTTCCCTCGCTGAGGTCCCGGCTGCGTCGGACAGGTGAGTATAGCGATATTTTTTATTTTAATTCTCTTTTTTACACATTATTACATTAATGTTGTTGCGATACCCGATACCCGATACCACAAAAGAATCGGATCTCGGTATCGGAAATTCCGATACAGCAAGTATCGGCCGATACCCGATACTTGCAGTATCGGAATGCTCAACACTAGTAGTCACGGATTTTAGACTCCCTGCTCCCATCGGAAAATTTAAACGTGCCACAGCGCAGGACATTAGGGCAAGCAACGCAGGATCCGCATGGGAAGCAACCAACTCTCCTGGTACTGGAACCACAAACTGTGGGTTGTTTGGTAATATGGTGGCTATGAACAAGATAGTCATGTAAATTTTTCCCTCTACGCTGTGTCATCTGGGGACCAGACGATAGATGTGCCGCAAGGGCACTATCAGTACACAAAACAGACCAGTGTTTAGATAAAATGCCGCGAATCTGCTCCCAACGGCAGTTTGAGGTGGAAATAAATCTAATCTTACTCGAATTTTCTTGGGGTATGGCTCTCGGCACCAAAAGGTCCTCTCTATTCGTATATTTCGCTCGTCTGTACCCTTTCCTGATACAGCGACCGCTGTATCCCCTATCTTTGAACCGGTCACTCAATACGGCTGATTGTTGTTTAAAGCGTGTCTCCGTGGAACACACCCGCCTGTTCCTCAGGAACTGACCAACTGGGATGGCCTTAATGGTTGAATAACTATGTGCGGAGGAGGCATGTAACAAGGAATTAACCTCAGTATCCTTGCGGTACAAATCCACACTACCGCGTTCAATTATGCCAAAATCCTCGACCTTCCCCCCCTTGTCTACTTGTCCACAGGTGGATATTTTTTGTAAACTTGTCACTCAGGATCTTAAGAGCATCTCTGGCTTTGTGCGAGATGACAACTTGTCAGCGGTACAGAGATGTGCTCTGAGAGAATTGCAGACACTAGACACTGTGGTATTCAAACCAGCAGACAAGGGGGGGAACGTGGTAGTATGGCCAGTTGATCAATACGAAAAAGAGGCATTCCGTCAGCTTAGGGACAAAAATACCTACCGTCTTTTGCCATGTAATCCACTGGAAAGCTACTCCAGTCAATTGGAGAATATTATCTCCAATGCTGACGAAATAGGCCTGGCCCCGAGGAAGGTTTTGAATGGCCTATTACCTAAACATCCCAAAGTACCAACTTTCTATATGTTACCAAAGGTGCATAAGGACCTTCGGAATCCCCCGGGTCGACCCATCGTCTCTGGCATAGGAGGGCTATGCGATAATGTGTGTAAATACATAGACCACTATTTGAAACCCCTAGTGGAAACGCTGCCCTCCTATGTCAGAGATACGACGGATGTATTGACCCGGGTGAATGGCCTCTCTCTTGAGGCTGGTATGTGTTATGACCCCAATGGCAGAGGGTCTCAGAAATAATTACTAAGTCTGCAAAGAGAGGCCCACTAGCTAATAGCAGAATATAGTAAGATGACTTATATGGTCAGCAAAAACCCTATCAAAATATCCACGCTGGATATTCAAGAACCCCCGAACCGTCTAACGGCCCGGGGGGAGAACACCAGCCCCCTAGAGCTTCCAGCAAAGTCAGGAATCACATTTAGTACAAGCTGGACAAAAAAAGAGCAAAGCAAATAACCAAAAAACAAAGAAGCAGGACTTAGCTTAATTTTGCACGAAACGGACCAGCAGACAGGAGCAAACAAAAAGGATCTGATTACAACGATGCCAGGCACTGGACTAAGGATCCAGGAAGCTTATATAGCGACACCCCTGGACTAACGACCCAGGTGGGTGCCAAACTGAGGAAAGACAATCCCAGAGTCATATCACTAGTAACCACAAGAGGGAGCCAAAAAGTCTAATTCACAACAGTACCCCCCCCTTAAGGAGGGGTCACCGAACCCTCACCAAGACCACCAGGGCGATCAGGATGAGCAGCGTGAAAGGCACGAACTAAATCGGCCGCATGCACATCAGAAGCAACCACCCAGGAATTATCCTCCTGACCATAGCCCTTCCACTTGACCAGATACTGAAGCCTCCGTCTGGAGAGATGAGAATCCAAGATCTTCTCCACCACGTACTTCAACTCGCCCTCAACCAACACCGGAGCAGGAGGCTCAACAGAAGGAACCACAGGTACAACGTACCGCCGCAACAAAGACCTATGGAACACGTTGTGAATGGCAAACGACACCGGAAGATCCAAGCGAAAGGACACAGGATTAAGGATTTCCAATATCTTGTAAGGACCGATGAAGCGAGGCTTAAATTTAGGAGAGGAGACCTTCATAGGAACAAATCGAGAAGACAGCCATACCAAATCCCCAACACGAAGTCGGGGACCCACACCGCGGCGGCGGTTGGCAAAACGCTGAGCCTTCTCCTGTGACAACTTTAAGTTGTCCACCACATGATTCCAGATCTGCTGCAACCTATCCACCACAGAATCTACCCCAGGACAGTCAGAAGGCTCCACATGTCCCGAGGAAAAACGAGGATGGAAACCAGAGTTGCAGAAAAATGGCGAAACCAAAGTAGCGGAACTAGCCCGATTATTAAGGGCAAACTCAGCCAACGGCAAGAAGGTCACCCAATCATCCTGATCTGCCGAAACAAAACACCTCAAATAAGCCTCCAGAGTCTGATTAGTTCGCTCCGTTTGTCCATTAGTCTGAGGATGAAAGGCAGATGAAAACGACAAATCAATGCCCATCCTAGCACAAAAGGATCGCCAGAACCTGGAAACAAACTGGGATCCTCTGTCAGACACAATATTCTCAGGAATGCAGTGTAAACTAACCACATTCTGAAAGAACACAGGAACCAGATCGGAAGAGGAAGGCAGCTTAGACAAAGGCACCAAATGGACCATTTTAGAAAAGCGATCACATACCACCCAGATGACAGACATGCCCTGAGACACCGGGAGATCTGAAATGAAATCCATGGAAATGTGTGTCCAAGGCCTCTTCGGGACAGGCAAGGGCAAGAGCAACCCGCTGGCACGAGAACAGCAAGGCTTAGCTCGAGCACAGGTCCCACAGGACTGCACAAATGACCGCACATCCCGTGACAAGGAAGGCCACCAAAAGGACCTAGCCACCAGATCTCTGGTGCCAAAAATTCCCGGATGCCCTGCCAACACCGAGGAATGAACCTCGGAAATGACTCTGCTGGTCCACTTATCAGGAACAAACAGTCTGTCAGGTGGACAAGAGTGAGGTCTACCAGCCTGAAATCTCTGCAACACACGTCGCAAATCAGGAGAAATGGCCGACAAGATAACTCCCTCTTTAAGAATACCAACTGGTTCTGTGACTCCAGGAGAGTCAGGCACAAAGCTCCTTGAAAGAGCATCAGCCTTCACATTCTTTGAACCTGGTAAATACGAGACCACAAAGTCAAAACGGGAGAAAAACAATGACCAGCGGGCCTGTCTAGGATTCAGGCGTTTAGCAGACTCGAGATACATCAAATTTTTGTGATCAGTCAAGACCACCACACGATGCTTAGCACCCTCGAGCCAATGACGCCACTCCTCAAATGCCCACTTCATGGCCAGCAACTCCCGATTGCCAACATCATAATTCCGCTCAGCAGGCGAAAACTTCCTAGAGAAGAAAGCACATGGTCTCATTACCGAGCAACCAGGGCTTCTCTGCGACAAAACGGCCCCTGCCCCAATCTCAGAAGCATCCACTTCGACCTGAAAGGGAAGTGAGACATCAGGCTGGCACAAAACAGGCGCCGAAGTAAACCGGCGCTTCAACTCTTGGAACGCCTCCACGGCTGCAGGAGCCCAGTTAGCAACATCAGAACCTTTCTTGGTCATATCCGTCAAAGGTTTAACAATGCTAGAAAAATTAGCGATAAAACGACGGTAGAAGTTAGCGAAACCCAAGAACTTCTGAAGACTCTTAACTGACGTGGGTTGAGTCCAATCATGAATAGCTCGGACCTTGACTGGGTCCATCTCCACAGCAGAAGGGGAAAAAATAAACCCCAAAAAGGGAACCTTCTGTACTCCAAAGAGACACTTTGAGCCCTTAACAAACAAAGCATTCTCACGCAAAACCTGAAACACCATCCTGACCTGCTCCACATGTGAGTCCCAATCTTCAGAGAAAACCAGAATATCATCCAGATAAACAATCATAAATTTATCCAGATACTTCCGGAAAATATCATGCATAAAGGACTGAAACACTGAGGGAGCATTAGAGAGCCCAAAAGGCATCACCAAGTACTCAAAATGACCTTCGGGCGTATTAAATGCTGTCTTCCATTCATCTCCTTGCTTAATGCGCACCAGGTTGTACGCACCACGAAGATCTATCTTGGTGAACCACTTGGCACCTTTAATCCGGGCAAACAAGTCCGACAACAGAGGCAAAGGATACTGAAATTTAACAGTGATTTTATTCAGAAGCCGATAGTCAATACAAGGTCTCAAAGATCCGTCCTTCTTGGCCACAAAAAAGAATCCCGCACCAAGAGGGGAAGAGGATGGACGGATATGCCCCTTCTCCAGAGACTCCTTGATATACGAACGCATTGCGGCATGCTCAGGTACAGACAGATTAAATAGTCTTCCCTTAGGAAATTTACTACCTGGAATCAAATCTATGGCGCAGTCACAGTCCCTATGAGGAGGCAGAGCACAGGACCTGGACTCGCTGAATACATCCTGATAATCAGACAAATACTCAGGAACTTCCGAAGGAGTAGAGGAAGCAATAGACACCGGCGGGGAATCAGCATGAATTCCCTGACAGCCCCAACTTGACACAGACATTGCCTTCCAATCCAAGACTGGATTATGGGTCTGTAACCATGGCAGACCCAAAACGACCAAATCATGCATCTTATGCAGAACAAGAAAACGAATCACCTCCCGATGTTCAGGAGTCATGCACATGGTTACCTGCGTCCAAAACTGCGGTTTATTTTCCGCCAATGGCGTAGCATCAATACCTCTAAGAGGAATAGGATTTACCAACGGTTCAAGAACAAAACCACAGCGCTTGGCAAATGACAGATCCATAAGACTCAGGGGCAGGGCAGCACCTGAATCCACAAACGTCATAACAGGGTAAGAAGACAATGAGCAAATTAAAGTCACAGACAAAATAAATTTAGGTTGCAAATTACCAATGGCGACAGGACTAACAACCCTTGTTAGGCGTTTAGAGCATGCTGATATAACATGTGTAGAATCACCACAGTAAAAACACAACCCATTCTGACGTCAATGATTTTTCCGCTCATTTCTAGTCTGAATTCTATCACATTGCATTAAATCAGGTGTTTGTTCAGACAACACCACCAGAGGATTAGCGGTTTTGCGCTCCCGCAAACGCCGGTCAATTTGAATAGCCAGCGCCATGGAATCATTCAGACTTGTAGGAATGGGGAAACCCACCATCACATTCTTAATGGCTTCAGAAAGGCCATTTCTGAAATTTGCGGCCAGAGCACACTCATTCCACTGAGTAAGCACGGACCATTTCCGAAATTTTTGGCAATACACTTCAGCTTCATCCTGACCCTGAGAAATAGCCAGCAAGGCTTTTTCTGCCTGAACTTCAAGATTGGGTTCCTCGTAAAGCAATCCGAGCGCCAGAAAAAACGCATCAATATTTGCCAATACCGGATCTCCTGGCGCTAGCGAAAAAGCCCAATCCTGAGGGTCGCCCCGTAAAAAAGAGATAACAATTTTAACTTGCTGAGCTGAATCTCCAGATGAACGGGGTCTCAGAGATAGAAACAATTTACAATTATTCCTGAAATTCCTAAACTTAAATCGGTCTCCAGAAAACAGTTCAGGAATAGGTATTTTAGGTTCAGACATTGGACTACTGGTAACAAAATCTTGTATGCCCTGCACACGAGCAGCAAGCTGGTCTACACTTGTAATCAAGGTCAGGACATTCATGTCTGCAGCAAGCACAAGCCACTCAGAGGTAAAGGGGAGGAAGAGAGGAAAAAAAAAAAAAAACTCAGAATTTCCTTTCTTATTATCCCACTTCTGCAATGCTTTAAACATTCAATGTTGGCCTGGCATACTGTTATGACCCCAATGGCAGAGGGTCTCAGAAATAATTACTAAGTCTGCAAAGAGAGGCCCACTAGCTAATAGCAGAATATAGTATGATGACTTATATGGTCAGCAAAAACCCTATCAAAATATCCACGCTGGATATTCAAGAACCCCCGAACCGTCTAACGGCCCGGGGGGAGAACACCAGCCCCCTAGAGCTTCCAGCAAAGTCAGGAATCACATTTAGTACAAGCTGGACAAAAAAAGAGCAAAGCAAATAACCAAAAAACAAAGAAGCAGGACTTAGCTTAATTTTGCACGAACCGGACCAGCAGACAGGAGCAAACAAAAAGGATCTGATTACAACGATGCCAGGCACTGGACTAAGGATCCAGGAAGCTTATATAGCGACACCCCTGGACTAACGACCCAGGTGGGTGCCAAACTGAGGAAAGACAATCCCAGAGTCATATCACTAGTAACCACAAGAGGGAGCCAAAAAGTCTAATTCACAACAGGTATGCTCCTGGTTACGATTGATATCGAGTCACTTTACACCTCGATCAGGCATAGCGATGGTCTCCGGGCGGCCCGCTTCTTCCTCGGGACTACTAACTGGGATGGCCATTTTTCGGAATTTATTTTGGATTTACTTGAGTTTATTTTGACACATAATTTTTTCGTTTTCAAAGATCGGTTTTATTTACAAACTCAAGGTACGGCCATGGATGCAGCGTGCGCTCCGTCATACGCTAATCTATTTCTTGGTTACTGGGAGCGCCAGATATTCCAAGTAGACGGAGCGCACGCTGCTGACCCAGTGGAGGGCTGGTTTCGTTACATAGATGATGTTCTCATGATTTGGAGGGGTGACGAAACCAGCCTTTCTCACTTTATGCGGTTTCTTAACGATAATCCATTTAATTTGAAATTTACATATAAATTCCATGCACGTCAAATTGATTTTCTTGATATTACTTTGATTGTGGGGGAGGATGGGAATATCGAGACGGATTTATACCGCAAGGATACTGCGGTTAATTCCTTGTTACATGCCTCCTCCGCACATAGTTATTCTACCATTAAGGCCATCCCAGTTGGTCAGTTCCTGAGGAACAGTCGGGTGTGTTCCACGGAGACACGCTTTAAACAACAATCAGCCGTATTGAGTGACCGGTTCAAAGATAGGGGATACAGCGGTCGCTGTATCAGGAAAGGGTACAGACGAGGGAAATATACGAATAGAGAGGACCTTTTGGTGCCGAGAGCCATACCCCAAGAAAATTCGAGTAAGATTAGATTTATTTCCACCTCAAACTGCCGTTGGGAGCAGATTCGCGGCATTTTATATAAACACTGGTCTGTTTTGTGTACTGATAGTGCCCTTGCGGCACATCTATCGTCTGGTCCCCAGATGACACAGCGTAGAGGGAAAAATTTACGTGACTATCTTGTTCATAGCCACCATATTACCAAACAACCCACAGTTTGTGGTTCCAGTACCAGGAGAGTTGGTTGCTTCCCATGCGGATCCTGCGTTGCTTGCCCTAATGTCCTGCGCTGTGGCACGTTTAAATCTTCCGATGGGAGCAGGGAGTCTAAAATCCGTGACTACATATCATGTAGTACAATTCATGTGATTTATTATGCCACCTGCCCCTGCTCCCTTATTTACATCGGCCTGACTTCAAGGGAGCTGAAAGTCAGGACACGTGAGCATGTGCGGGACATTAGGGCAGCACGTGATATAGTAGACGCTGAGGCTTTAGCGGCTCTTAAGACACTCCCTAAACATTTTAGATCTTTTCACGGATCTGACCCCAGTGGCCTTAAGGTGTGGGGCATTGACCGGATCCACGGTGGGATTAGGGGTGGTAATCTAGGTCAAATCCTTGCACAACATGAGTGTCGGTGGATTGCCATCTTGGACACTATGGCCCCAAAGGGACTTAATGAGAAGTTATCCTTCGCCTCTTTTTTATGATGATCTTTTACGAGGGTTACCAACCTTTTTTGTTTATCTTTTTTGGCATCTGTATCCACCTTTGTCTTTATTTGCTGTGCAGCAGACACCTAACTGTATATATATATATATATAGACATATATATCTCTTGTAGATGTTTTCCCACCCTATTTTTTAATTAGCGTCTTATTAATGTTGTGTCTATTTTTCAATTTTTGTTTTCAGTTTTTAGTGTTCACCTACCTTCTTGCCTCAGGTATTAGGCGCATGTACCCCGATGAATCTGTGCTGTTCAGAAGTCCTGCACATGAGGATTTTACAGCTGCATCCGATTTTAGTGGGGACTGAATGTGTATCTCCGATCATGCCCCACGTCATACATCTCAGTGGGATTACTCCGGATTATCTGCATATGGTGATCTGCACTATCTTTGCCGTAAATATGTCATCAAGGGAGTCCGGTATGAACAGTATGAGAGAGCAGGACATTGGAGATAATTTTACCCACTTACCTTTCTACTTCGGGTGCTGGATACATATTCCCAGACGAAGATTTGTTGATCAGGACTCTCACACATGGAGATTTTGCATTTGATCTGGGACCGGCTGGGCACCTTCAATGATGCTCGATCTTATATATTGCAGCAGGATTATTTAAGACTAATTGTATATGATGTTTGCACGGACAAGATTCGCATTATTTATTATCTTTTTGTATGTATTCTTTATGCACTATGTCACTTTGTGAACGATAGGAGTCTCTATATGGGAAATATTGAATATTATGTCCATGATGAGCACATGATTTTGTTTATAGGTCTTGTACCTCACCCCTTTTCTCTTTTCCCCCTTTCTTTCTAAAGAGGGTTTGAGTTTATTCACTCTGATTAGTGGCATGTTATTTATGATGTGTTACAATCACATACCTGTTAGAAGGCTTTATTGTACAGGGGGTCTTCGAATAGACCTCTGTAATTTTATATAGTTGATAGTACCGTCCTTTTTGTTTTGATTATGTTTACCACTTTAAATCCTCATTTTTTCATTTATCATTATCCCCTAGCACTCCAATAATATGGTTGTTGCCGTGGGCTGCACAAAGATGGACACTATGGCACACATGCGCAGTTTCACCAGCACACTACTGGTTTTATTAGTCGTTGTGTGGGGCGATTTAATTAGATTTATGCACGTTCTTTCACACGCCCCATTCTGAGTGAGCACACATACCTGGATACTAATATTCCATTTTTCCTTATGTTCCCGCTGCTGCTTGAGCTTTCACAATCTTTAATGCCCTAGTGCACATGCGCCGCTCGATCAGCGCATTACCGGGCCATCCCTGTGGCTATCTCCTCATACGATGTGCGCTTGCTCCATGACGTCACCTGGCAAGGTTTTTGCCTGCAAGCGCACACCGTACTGACGGCCACATGATGTGATGGATACTTCCGGTCTGCGCTCGTCGGGGCTCATGCGCCGCACCTGTTGGCAATGCAAGATTGGTCTATTTTAACCAAGGGGACACAACACACGCTACTCCCCTTCTTGAAGAAGCACTTACGCGAAACGCGCGTCAAGGGGTCACAGCAGGTGAACCTAGGACACGTATAACCATGGGTGAGTGATGGCAATCTATTGATTTGTGTAGGGGGTTTGGGGGTCTTGTATTAATGGTAACAGAGCCTGGTTGTTGGACCTTGTATCTATTCATGTTCTCCTCCCCCCTCATTTGGTGCAGCCATACCAGCCCTTATTTTGTATTACTTTTGTTCCACTCAAACCTGCTGTGCTAGCAGGTTCCCAGTATAGCTCCTCTTATTTATCTATCGCCCGTTGATTGGGCTATTTTTGCATTGTGTATATTTTAAATGTAGCAATAAAATTATTGGTTTTACCTTTCCAATTTGCTAGTGTTTTTTTTACTCCATGTTCTCTAGTTTACAATATGTTTCTAGGAGTAGTACACGTTTGATTAGTGTGGGTTCATTTATGTATATACGGAGAGAGCAGGGCTTCGGCCCCTCTCAGTCTGGACATTCTGTTATATTTGTTGTGATTTTTGTTCTTAGTGCTGTATGTAAGTAGAGTAACAGACAGGAAAAAAACTGGAATATCGGCCTACAATGCCCAAACTTGGAGTATGCAGATATATGAGGCCTGTCACGGAAAATACCACACTGCCAAATATGTTTCCTGTATTTTTTTTAAGTTTGCTAAATAGTGCTGTATATAAGTAGAGTAACAGACAAAAAAAAAATGGAATACCGTCTTAAAATGCCTAAACTTGGAGTACGCAGATATATGACACCTGTTCCAAAAGTACCACACGGCCAAATATGTGACCTGTATTTTTTATTTTTTTAAATGCAAAATAGTGCTGCTTTTAAGTAGAGTAATAGACAGGAAAAAAACTGGAATACCGGCCTAAAATTCCCAAACTTGGAGCACGCAGATATGAGGCCTGTCACGGATATACCACACTGCCAAATATGTGGCCTGTATTTTTTATTTTTAAATGCAAAATAGTGCTGTATATAAGTATAGTAACATGCAGGAAAATAATTGGAATATCGGCCTAAAATACCGTACCCAAACTTGGAGCACACAGATATATGAGGACTGTCACGGAAATACCACACTGACAGCAAAAAATGGAATTTAAAACTAAAATGTCCAAATTTTAGCACACGGATGTATGAGGCCTGTCACAGATATACCACACTGTAATATATGTGCCCTGTATGTATTTTTGGGGGGTTCAGCAAAATGATGTCAAGAAATTGTGTAAGACACTCAAAAAAAATTCTACTCTACCTTACCACAAAAAAATTAAAGATTTTTCTGCGTACTCATAAATGATTTTTGTGACCACTTTAAAATTGCTGGATATTCATGTTGTGCTAGGAAAAGAATCTGGCTGTATTGTGCAGTGTCAAAAAGCAAATGGAGAAAAAAAGGGCTCTGGATTGCTTTGCAATAAAATAATCTCTATTGACCTAGCAAAAAAAAATTCCTAGCCAATTATACCTGGGGCTAGGTATATACGGTCAATATATGCTATAGGTAGTATCAGCAGCAGACAGTAATGGAATGGACCCTTTTGATGTTTGCAATGATATCTATATACACACATACAGTGCTTTTAGGCCTTGCACTGATATGTATAGAGCGACGTACACTCCTCTGCCTACCTAACGCTGCAACCTGTATACTCCGGAATTAGTCCTTAGAAGGACTGTTGGTTTAGCTGGATTTGAGTAGTTTAGGATGGTAAACCCCACACTGACTAAGAAATCCCCAAATCTGACCCTATCTCAGCATCAGCTCTCCCTGCACTGTCTGATTTTGGAGCTGAATGTGCTGAGCAGGGCGGCATCCGGTCTCTTATAACCCTGTTGATGCACAGCCAGCCAATCACTGCAAGAAGCTGGCTGCAGTGTTACAGTTGGGTCTCTAAAGACTGCCAAAAATGCAGGGTGGAGACCCGAATTCCCGCTGAGTAATCCCGGACATGCTCGGTGTTCGCCAAGTACACCGAGAACAGTGATACTCGGGCGAGTAACGAGTAGGGGCGAGCTCGTTCGCTCATCACTAATGTTAATCCATTCTAAAACAGGCAGTATACTGAAAAATATATACCAAATAACTTCTGCAAAATAACCTGGAACTGATAAAACACTAGTACAAGTATAATACACTCCCAGTATATATATGTTTACTCTGTGTATACAGTCATATGAAAAAGTTTGGGCACCCCTATTAATCTTAAGCTTAATGTTTTATAAAAATTGGTTTTTTTGCAACAGCTATTTCAGTTTCATATATCTAATAACTGTTGGACACAGTAATGTTTCTGCCTTGAAATGAGGTTTATTGTACTAACAGAAAATGTGCAATCTGCATTCAAACAAAATTTGACAGGTGCATAAGTATGGGCACCCTTATCATTTTCTTGTTTTAAATACTCCTACCTACTTTTTACTGTCTTACTAAAGCACTTTTTTTGGTTTTGTAACCTCATTGAGCTTTGAACTTCATAGCCAGGTGTATGCAATCATGAGAAAAGCTACTTAAAGCAGCCACTTGCAAGTTGTTCTCCTGTTTGAATCTCCTCTGAAGAGTGGCATCATGGGCTCCTCAAAACAACTGTCAAATGATCTGAAAACAAAGATTATTCAACATAGTTGTTCAGGGGAAGGATACAAAAAGCTGTCTCAGAGATTTAACCTGTCAATTTCCACTGTGAGGAACATAGTAAGGAAATGGAAGAACACAGGTACAGTTCTTGTTAGGGCCAGAAGTGGCAGGCCAAGAAAAACATCAGAAAGGCAGAGAAGAAGAATGGTGAGATCAGTCTAGGACAATCCTCAGACCATCTCCAGAGAGCTGCAGCATCAACTTGCTGCAGATGGTGTCACTGTGCATCGGTCAACTATCATACAACGCACTGTGTTTTTTTGCCGCCATGCATAAAGCCTTTTTGTATTACCAAACAACTCAATCTTGGTTTCATGACTCCACAGGACCTTCTTCCAAAAAGAAATTGGATTCTCCAAATGTGCTTTTGCATACCTCAGCCGACTCTGTTTGTGGCATACTTGCAGAAATGGCTTCTTTCGCATCACTCTCCCATACCGCTTCTCCTTGTGCAAAGTGCGTTGTATAGTTGACCGATGCACAGTGACACCATCTGCAGCAAGTTGATGCTGCAGATCTCTGGAGGTGGCCTGAGGATTGTCCTTGACTGATCTCACCATTCTTCTTCTCTGCATTTCTGATGTTTTTCTTGGCCTCCCACTTCTGGCCTTAACAAGAACTGTACCTGTGTTCTTCCATTTCCTTTCTATGTTCCTCACAGTGGAAATTGACAGGTTAAACCTCTGAGACAGCTTTTTGTATTCTTCCCCTGAACAACTATGTTGAATAATCTTTGTTTTCAGATCATTTGCCAGTTGTTTTGAGGAGCCCATGATGCCACTCTTCAGAGGAGATTCAAACAGGAGAACAACTTGCAAGTGGCCACTTTAAGTAGCTTTTCTCATGATTGCATACACCTGGCTGTGAAGTTCAAAGCTCAATGAGGTTACAAAAGCAAAAAAAGTGCTTTAGTAAGTCAGTAAAAAGTAGGTAGGAGTATTTAAAACAAGAAAATGATAAGGGTGCCCATACTTATGCACCTGTCCAATTTTGTTAGAATGCAGATTGCACATTTTCTGTTAGTACAATAAACCTCATTTCAAGGCAGAAACATTACTGTGTCCAACAGTTATTAGATATATGAAACTGAAATAGCTGTTGCAAAAAAAACAATTTTTATAAAACATTAAGCTTAAGATTAATAGGGGTGCCCAAACTTTTTCATATGACTGTATATATTATGAAGGATGCAAAAAAAATCATGTTCAGTACAGACCAAAAGTTTGGACACACCCTCTCATTTAAAGATTTTTCTGTATTTTCATGACTATAAAAATTGTAAATTCACAGAAGGTATCAAAACTATGAATTAACACATGTGGAATTATATACTTAACAAAAAAGTGTGAAACAACTGGAAATATGTCTTATATTCTAGGTTCTTCAAAGTAGCCACCTTTTGCTTTGATGACTGCTTTGCACACTCTTGGCATTCTCTTGAGATATATATATATATATATATATATATATATATATATATATATATATATATATATATATATGTATATATATATATATATATATATATATATATATATATATATATATATTTATATATATATATATTTATATATATATATATATATATATATATGCAGCGCCCCAGAGTCCTGGTCGTTGCAGTACTGATGCTCCGCCGCTAAGGGGGGCTATGGTACGTCTGATGGCACTGAAGGAGTTCACCTGACCAGGTATCACACCAATACACTTCACAGTCTGGCCTCCAGTGGGAGCTAAGGGTGCTATGTATTAGGCCACTCCTCACAATCTGGTAAAACTGGGGGTTAGGAAGTTAGACAGAAGCTGACTGGGTTGGAACCAGGCAACATCCTGTGGCAGAGGGTGTTGCAGGGGAAGATTCAGGGGGGTCCCTGTCAGGGGCGGGATCCTGACAGAGGCCTAGCGAACAGAAAGAACGTTACCGGACCGTGCCTGCACTTCATTGCGGCGGTACCCCAAGAAAGGACAAGAAGCGAGGTTTATTGTGCTGAGTGAGAAACGAGATCAACGCAACAAGGAGAAACACCAGTAGGAGTCGTGCTGTAAGACGAGGCAACATCCTACTGAGGCGCGCAGCCGGTGGCCGGAAACACCGAGGAAGTATTGAGCTCCAGGCCTTACTTCAAACCTACGGCAGGACAGTCAATTCTAGGCGGGCTGCCTCACCCAAAATCACCAAAGAAGACACAGGGGGCAACATTTGGAGAGGGGCGACTCTAGGGTCCCGGAAGACCTCAGAGCCTACCCGTCATACGGGTGCATCCTAGGCATATCATCTGGGGGATGAAGAAGAACATCATAATCGAGTTGTGAGGGAACTTCAGAAACAGACACAACAGTTGTGAGGACTATCCCGTAAGCACAGCAGGGAAGGACTACAACACACAAGCGCTAGAAGGTAGGCACAGATTTCCACCTGCAAAGGGAACTCTGGAGGTGCCATCGGACCGGCCGGACTCAGGTAGCCCGGTTAACCGTATTCCGGACTGAGAATCCTGAAGCCTTCAGTAAAGAGGTAAAGAGACTGCAACCTGGTGTCCTCTTTATTCACCGCGACCTACACCACACCACAACATCCTCACATTCTCCACTTTCACTGGGCACCCCTCAGCAGGGTCACGGACCGGGCCTAGCCACCGTGACAACCCCAGAACTGAGACGCAGAGGCCCGGTACCGGGTGCCCCTCAGCCCTGCGGCAGTGGGGGCGCTCCATATATATAGTAAAAAATCCTCCCCAGTGATACATTGGAGCTGTATATTCACTATCTTGGCTATGTATAGCCATGGATGCTGTTTTAGAGCCCTCCCTATTGAACATTCTTGTTTCTTTATTTTTTGTCATGTATATTTTATGATTTCTAATAAAAAAATAAAAACTTGTTTTTTTATATTATGGTTCGCTTCTTTGGACTACTGGTTTAGTAAGTCCACTTGTGTTAGTGCATTGTGTGAAGTGCCATATTTGTTGGTACATGTAGGGACTTTTGTTGATAGTACCCCATATATACTGTATATATCCATCCTGGCACTCCCATATATCCATCCTGGTCCATATATATGCATCCAGGTCCCTTGTCCTGCCCCACCACCCCATAAATCCATCCTGGCCCCCCATATAAATATGCATCCTGGCTCTACCATATGTATCCATACTGGCCCCATATCCTGCCCCCATATAGCCACCCTGGCCCCTTGTCCTGGCCCCTGTTTATCCATCCTGCCCCCATGTGTCTCCATCCAGGTCCACCTCCATGTGTCTCCATCCTGGTCCCCCCTCCCCATGTATCTCCATCCTGAGCCCATATGCATCTCCATCCTGGTCCCCCATGTGTCTCCACCCTGGGCCCCCACATGGATCTCCATCCTGGGCCCCCTCATGTGTCTCCATGCTGGTATCCCCATGTGTCTCCATCCTGGGCCGTCCCATGTGTCTCCATCCTGGTACCCCCATGTGTCTCCATCATGGGCCCTCCCATGTGTCTCCATCCTGGTCCTCCCCGTGTGTCTCCATCCTAGTCCCCCATGTGTCTCTGTCCTGGTCCCCCCTCATGTGTCTCCATTCTGGTCCTCTCTCATGTGTCTCCATCCTGGTCCTCCCCCATGTGTCACCATCCTGACCCCCCTCATGTGTCTCTATCTTGGCCCCACTCATGTGTCTCCCTCCTGGCCCCCCCTCATGTGTCTCCATCCTGGCCTCAATCATGTGTCTCCATCCTGGGCCCCCTTATGTGTCTCCATGCTGGTCCCCCCATGTGTCTCCATCTTGGGCCCTCCCATGTGTCTCCATCCTGGTCCCGCCCATGTGTCTCCATCCTGGGCCCTCCCGTGTGTCTCCATCCTGGTTCGCCCATGTGTCTCCATCCTGGCCCCCCTTGTGTGTCTCCATCCTGGTCCCCCTGTGTGTGTCCATCTTGGTCCCCCCTCATGTGTCTCCATCCTGGTCCCCCCTCCTCATATGTCTCCGTCTTGGGCCCCCCATGTGTCTCCATCTTGGTCACCCCTCAAGTGCGTCCATCCTGGTCCACCATGTGTCTCCATCCTGGTCCTCCCCCGTGTGTCTCCATTCTAGTCCCTCCATGTGTCTCCATCCTAGTCCCCCCATGTGTCTCCATCCTGGTCCCCCCTCATGTGTCTCCATCCTGGTCCTCCACCCATGTGTCTCCATCCTGACCCCCCTCATGTGTCTCCATCCTGGCCCCCTTATTTGTCTCCATCCTGGCCCCCTCATATGTCTCCATCCTGGTCCTCCCCAGTGTGTCTCCATCCTATTCCCTCTATGTGTCTCCATCCTGACCCCCCTCATGTGTCTCCATCCTGGCCCCCTTATTTGTCTCCATCCTGGCCCCCTCATATGTCTCCATCCTGGTCCTCCCCAGTGTGTCTCCATCCTATTCCCTCCATGTGTCTCCATCCTAGTCCCCCCATGTGTCTCCATCTTGGTCCCCTCTCAATGTGTCTCCATCCTGACCCCCCTTTTGTGTCTCCATCCTGGCCCCCCTCATGTGTCTCCATCCTGGCCCCCCTCATGTGTCTCCATCCTGGCTCCCCTCATGTGTTTCCATCCTGGTCCTCCCCATATGTCTCCATCCTGGTCCCCCCCATATGTCTCCATCCTGGTCCCCCTAATGTGTAATGTGTCTCCATCCTTGCCCCCCTCAAGTGTCTCCACACTGGTCCTCCCCATGTGTCTCCATCCTGACCTCCCTCATATGTCTCCATCCTGGTCCCCCCTCATGTGTCTCCATTTCGGCCCTTTGGAGATAGAGAGCACAAGAAAAAAAAATCCTCTTACCTTCCTGCACTCCCAGCGTCGTGCGCCGTCCTCATCCTCCTTCTCTGCAGGTCGGTGCGCACATAGAAAAATGGCTACCAATATAGCAGAGGCCGATGGTGAATGTGTGCCCACGTTGCATGCGGCGCATGACACTGACGTCATGCGCCGCTGACGACTGGCGCACACTGTTCAGTGTCGATGTGCTGCAGCGGTTCAGGTAATGAATGCTTCATGTGCGGCCATAGGGCCGTGGGATACTCGGTACCAGGTCTGACACAGTTCTTAAAGGGGAAGGTCACGGCAGCAGGGACCCGATCCGTGGCCCTGGGCGTCCATGTAAAATGATGATTAAAGGGAAATAAAGTTTATGGGGAGGTTTGGAAAGGGGAAAATGTTTGTGACGCCATCCATGGTGTTCGGCTATAATAGCCGATGCTGCAGTCAGATTCTCTGAGGTGATGGTGGTGCAGCCCTCCACGGGTAGAGCTAGCCCCAGGGCAGTTGTAAAGTTAGGTGTTAAGATGGTGGTTGTTATGCCAGGCAAGTGATGCAGGAATAAAGGTACCGTCACACTAAACGACTTTATAACGATATCGCTAGCGATCCGTGACGTTGCAGCGTCCTCGCTAGCGATATCGTTTAGTTTGACACGCAGCAGCGATCAGGATCCTGCTGTGATGTCGCTGGTCGCTGAATAAAGTCCAGAACTTTATTTGGTCGTTTGATCGCTGTGTATCGTTGTGTTTGACACCAAATGCAACGATACCAGCGATATTTTACACTGGTAACCAGGGTAAACATCGGGTAACTAAGCGCGGGGCCGCGCTTAGTAACCCGATGTTTACCCTGGTTACCAGCGTAAAATGTAAAAAAAACAAACAGCACATACTCACATTGCGTCCCCTGCAGTCTGCTTCCTCCTCTGACTCAGCGCCGCAAAGTGAAAGTGAAAGCAGCACAGCGGTGACGTCACCGCTCTGCTCTCACTGTACGGCGCTCAGTCAGTCAGGAAGTGGACGCAGGGGGACGTGAATGTAAGTATGTGCTGTTTGTTTTTTTTACATTTTACGCTGGTAACCAGGGTAAACATCGGGTTACTAAGCGCGGCCCTGCGCTTAGTTACCCGATGTTTACCCTGGTTACCAGGGGACCTCGGCATCGTTGATCGCTGGAGAGCGGTCTGTGTGACAGCTCTCCAGCGATCAAACAGCGACGCTGCAGCGATCGGCATCGTTGTCGTTATCGCTGCAGCGTCGCTTAATGTGACGGTACCTTAAGTCAAAGGACACACCTAGGTGCAGCTTCCACTTTTACTTAGAGTTCTTCAGTCCACAACCGCCAGCTGGATGCTGTGTTCTCTGGGTCAGTGGTCCAGCAAACTCCCAGGTAAATTGCGGTGCACCTTTCCAGGACTCATTTCTTATGCCTTTCTCTAGCCGTCTCACCACACTGGCTTCCACTTCTCCTGCCCAGCATCTCACCCACAGTGTCCCAAGCCAACAGCCATAAACCTGGTCGGGCAACGTCCTCTGAGTCCCCTGGATTCTATCTTGCTGCCTTTTTGGCGAGTTATGGGTGGATGTGGCTGTGGCACCTACAGACGCCATAGCCTCCAGTTTGTTAGCTGTACTTGAAGATTTCCACTATGTTGGGGCCGGTCCCCTGACTGCGACCTGGTCCCTCCACCCGACTACAGTTGGCGTGGATGCGGGCCCCACGTGTGGCTTCTGCACTTCCCATGCCCCTAGTACCTCTTCTGTCCTTTCAGGAGCTTCCTTCTGTCTCTCCCTCACACTTTTCTTCTCAGCTACGTTCTTCACTGCTCTCTTTGGTCTCCCAGGACCAACTGCTCTAGCACACTGAACTCCCGCCTTCTAAGCTCCTCCCATTTTTCCTACCTACCCCACCCACTCCAACCACCCATTATTATCCAGCCTGAGATGAGGCCATCCTCACTAAGAGTATGCCAAGGTGCCCCGACAGAAATAGTGTGTGATGGGTGTGAGTGTTAGAGACCTGGGTAATGCCCCCTCCTTACCAGAGAGTGGGATACAACACCTCTAGATGAGGTGCAGTACCTCTGTGGCAACTGGACCCTCAAGGGTGCCACACAAATACTCTGCCTGCGCTGTTAAAAGGCCCATGCCCCTAAAAACTGCAGACACTTTTTTTTCTTTCCTTCTTCTTTGCTTCCTCTCCTGCCCCCAGAGACAAGGGCCCACCAGGGATTTCCCCGATACCCTGCCAGGCCAGTCCAACCCTGGGGCCACCCGATCCTTACTAACAGCCCACATTAATGCTGAGCCTGCTGTCAGTCAGGGTCGGGGGCAGGGCCGGCTCCAGGTTTTCATGGGCCCTGGGCGAAAGAGTCCCAGTGGGCCCGTGTAACACATACCACAATTCATAATGCACCGATACGACAGAGAAATAAAGGTATAGTACAATGCCAAAGATTTCACTTACTTCTTACATTACATGAGTGATATCTATTGTACATTCTACATTAGCTCAGAAACCGGACAGTATAGTCCTCTATACAGAATAATGAGCCCCATATATTGCTCCAAACAGAATAATGAGCCTCATATAATGGTCCATACAGTACAATGGGCCCCACAGAGTGCTCCATACAGAATGAGCCGCATATATTGCTCCATACGGAATTGACCCCATATAATGCTCCATACAGTATAGTGAGCCACATATAATTCTCCATACAGTATATGATGGGCCCCATCTATTGCTCCATATATAATGGGCCTCATATAATGCTCCATGCAGTATATGATTGGCCCCATACAGTATACCGAGTCCCATATATTGCTCCATACAGAATGGGCCCCATATGATGCTCCATACAGAATGGGGCCATATAATACTCCTTACAGAATGGGTCCCATATAATGCTCCAAAAATAATTGGCCCCATAAGATGCTCCATGTAAAATGGGCCCCATATAATGCTCCATATATAATTGGCCATATAAAATGCTCCATATATAATTAGTCTCATAAGATGCTTCATATATTATTGGCCCCATATACTGCTCCATATGTAATTGGCCCCACATACTGCTCCATATTGAATTGGCCCCATAAGATGCTCCATATTAAATTAGCCCCATATAATGCTCCCTATAGAATTGGCAACATAAGATGCTCCCTATATTATTGACCCCATAAGATGCTCCACATAGAATTAGCCCCATATAATGCTCCATATATGGGCCCCTTCTGATGGTCCCCATATATTGCTCCAAATATTAAAAAAAAAATGAAATACCTTTCGTTGCTTGATGCTGCTCTGCTCTGGACTCCTCACCGTCAGCATCTTCCTGCTCTCTGTGCTGCAACTGCTCAGGCAGAGGGCGCACACTGGTGACATCATCGCGCCCTCTGACCTGAACGTCACAGTCAGAGGATGGAAGACGCTGCAGTGCTGGAACCGGGAGAGGTAAGTATCGCAAGTTCCGGGGCCTGGAGCAGGCGGTGGGTCCACTCGCGGGGCCCGGAAATATAGCGCGCCATTTTCCCCGACTGCGAGTGGCCCCCCTGCCTGCTTAGGGCCCTGGCACTTGCCCAGGTGCGCCGGGTGCAGATGCTGGCCCTGGTCGGGGGCACGGATACAGTGCGGGTGACGGGCAGGTTAATAACACTGTTAACCTGCAGAATAACATCATATTTGCAAGTTAATAGCATTTTTTCTGGTGACAGGTTCCCTTTAAATGATTTCCATTCTAGAAAGGAAAGTTAGAGTTTACGCACTATACAATATATACATTAATTAATTTCTGATTTCATTTATTATAAACCACTTAAACAAAGATCATACTTCATATGGGGAAAGGATGACTAGCCGGGAACAATAATATGGAAAGAAAGAGAAGTAAAAACTATACAAAATGAATTATTTTTATAGTTTGTAGATATGTTTTTTTTACTGTAACAGGAAAACAACAGCACTTAAGCCACCAAATACTTAAAAAACAGGTGTTATTCTACTATGTCTAGCCACATAAACCACAATACTAGAATAAAAAAAATCTTGCACACTGCAAGTCAAAAATGCACCCGTTATACTTGATCATTCTTTTAGTTTGCTTCTGTGACCATAGTATGGTGCTTATATACTAGAAGCTTGAAATTCATAGCCTCATAGCCATTCTGAGGATAATACAGGACAGGCATATGTCAGTGAACCACTTTCCATGCAGCCAGTGGCGTAACTATAGTCTGATGGGCCCCGATGCAAAATTTAGACCTGGGCCTCCAGCTACATGTTGCTCAGATGTATGGGCCCCTGTAGCATTCTAGATCCTATAAAGACATGCTTGTTCACCCCTCATGTAATAATGTCCTGCGTCCTAGCTCCTTGCTGTAATAATCTCCCCTATCCTGGCCCCTTCCTGTAATAATGTACTCCAGACTGGGCCCCTTTCAGCAATAATATTCCCCATCCTGGGCCCCTTCAAGGAGTAATGTTCTCCATCCTGACCCCTTCCAGTAATAATGCACCCCATCCTGACTGCTTCCAGTAATTACGTCCCCCATCCTGGGCCCCATGATATAACAATGACCTCCAATATTTGCCCCTTTCTGGTATAATGTTCCCCATCATGTAATAATGCCCCCCCTCTTGGCCCAATCCTATTACAATGTCCTCCATCCTGGGTAACTTCCAGTAATAATGTCCCATTCTGGCCCCTTCCAGTAATAATGTCTCCCATCTTGGCCCCTTCCTGGTTTAATGTCCTCCAACCTTGTTTAATGTCCCCCATCCTGGGCCCTTCTATTGTTCTCCAGCACATTTTAAAAAGAAACAAACGATTAATCTCTCTGCACTGCAATACATTTTATGTGAATGTGCGTCCTAGGATTCACATCCAGGTGGAATTGGTGTTGATGTCAGCGGTCCCCCCACTCACACGAGCCCAGTCTTGGTTGCACCCTCTGCGGTTGTTATGCCCCTTCTCGCAGCAGGGATGCATTGCTCCCATGCACCCCATCTTTGACCCAGTGTAACTTGCTCCCTGCAACCATGCGTCATTCCATCTAATACTATTTTTATTCTGTTGAGAACCACTACTTCCACAGAGGTACAGTACATATGCAAGCCCAAGAGGAATGCTTGTCATGCATCTGAGCAATGTAGTGATTGCCTCTTCACAAATTCTCTTCTCTCTTCTGCCAGACAATCTTCTGGTGCAGTATGATTGATGTACCCTGAGAGATGACACTACTACTATGTTCCTGAGACACTTGCAACCCTTTTCCTCACTTTGGACAACACATAAAGTGGTTTATATGTTTATCTCTCTCTTTTCAAGGATTGCAACTCCTGTGCTCTTTAGCATTTGTGAGTCTTGCTCTCTGTTTGTTTCACAATAGTTGCAACTTTCAATCTAGATGAGAGTGGTGGATTAGCATACCTCCCAACCGTCCCGGATCCCGCGGGACTGTCCTGATTTTGACAGTCAGCCCCGGGATCCCGGGAGGGACATTAGTTGTCCCGCACTACGTGCCTAGGGCGGGGACAATGCAGGGGGCGGCACCTGAGTAACTTAGGTTTGTGGCTGTTTTTTTTTATAAAAGCTGGGTCACCTCCCCACCGACCCCGCCCCCTCTGCGGCGCTGCACTGCCTGCCACGCTGAGGGAGAGAGGCTGAGAGCCAGCAGCGATCAAGATGAGAGGTCAGCGACTCACTACCTCCTGTGTGTGCATGGAGCTCCGGCTTCTCCTGCTCTTATCTGCTATCCCGGCAGAGAAGGAGAGACAGGGGAGGTGCCGGGTCAGTGCAGAGCTGTGAGCAGCCAGAGAAACTGAAGAGCTGCACATGGACATCAGCCGCCCCTGTAACACAGAGGAGATTGTGTGTGTGTGTGTGTGTGTGTGTGAGCTGTGTGATGCTGCATGTGTGTGTGTGAGATGCTGCATGTGTGTGTGTGAGATGCTGCATGTGTGTGTGTGTCTGATGCTGCATGTGTGTGTGTCTGATGCTGCATGTGTGTGTGTGTCTGATGCTGCATGTGTGTGTGTGTGTGTCTGATGCTGCATGTGTGTGTGTGTGTCTGATGCTGCATGTGTGTGTGTGTGTGTCTGATGCTGCATGTGTGTGTGTGTGTGTGTGTCTGATGCTGCATGTGTGTGTGTGTGTGTGTCACGTGTGTATGAGGTATCTGGTGTGTATGTGATGGCTGCGTGTGTCTGATGGCTGCGTGTGTGTGTGATGGCTGCGTGTGTGTGTGATGGCTGCGTGTGTGTGTGTGATGGCTGCGTGTGTGATGCATTTGTGTCAAAGCTGCATGTGTTTGTGAGCTGCGTTTGTGATACTGCGTGTGTGTGTGATACTGCGTGTGTGTGTGTGATGCTGCATGTGTGTGTGATGCTGCATGTGTGTGTGTGATGGCTGCGTGTGTGTGTGTGATGGCTGCGTGTGTGTGTGATGGCTGCATGTGTGTGTGATGGCTGCGTGTGTGTGTGTGATGGCTGTGTGTGTGTGATGGCTGCGTGTGTGTGTGATGGCTGTGTGTGTGATGCATTTGTGTCAAAGCTGCATGTGTTTGTGAGCTGCGTTTGTGATACTGCGTGTGTGTGATACTGCGTGTGTGTGTGTGATGCTGCGTGTGTGTGTGATGCTGCATGTGTGTGAGCTGCGTGCGTGTGTGAGCTGTGTGTGTGCTGCGTGTGTGTGAGCCGTGTGTGTGAGCTGTGTGCGTGTGTGTGAGCGTGTGTGTGAGCTGCGTGCCTGTATGTCATTATACAGTATGGAGAACTGTGGCCATTATACAGTATGGAGCATCATGTGCAGTCATTATACAGTATGGAGCATCATGTGCGGTCATTAGACAGTATGGAGCATCATGTGCAGTCATTATACAGTATGGAGCATCATGTGCGGTCATTATTCAGTATGGAGCATCATGTGCGGTCATTAGACAGTATGGAGCATCATGTGCAGTCATTATACAGTATGGGGCATCATGTGTGGTCATTATACAGTATGGAGCACTATGTGTGGCCATTATACAGTATGGAGCATCATGTGCGGTCATTATACAGTATGGAGCATCATGTGCGGTCATTATACAGTATGGAGCATCATGTGCGGTCATTATACAGTATGGAGCATCATGTGCAGTCATTATACAGTATGCAGCATCATGTGCGGTCATTATACAGTATGCGGCATCATGTGCGGTCATTATACAGTATGGAGCATCATGTGCAGCCAGTATACAGTATGGAGCATCATGTGCGGTCATTATACAGTATGCAGCATCATGTGCGGTCATTATACAGTATGGAGCATCATGTGCGGTCATTATACAGTATGCAGCATCATGTGCGGTCATTATACAGTATGGAGCATCATGTGCGGTCATTATACAGTATGCAGCATCATGTGCGGTCATTATACAGTATGGAGCATCATGTGTGGCCATTAGACAGTATGGAGCATCATGTGTGGCCATTAGACAGTATGGAGCATCATGTGTGGCCATTAGTCAGTATTGAGAATCATGTGGGGCCATTGTACAGTATGGAGCATCATGTGCGGCCATTATACAGTATGCATGCGGTCATTATACAGTATGGAGCGTCATGTGCGGTCATTATACAGTATGCAGCATCATGTGCGGTCATTATACAGTATGCGGCATCATGTGCGGTCATTATACAGTATGGAGCATCATGTGCAGCCAGTATACAGTATGGAGCATCATGTGCGGTCATTATACAGTATGCAGCATCATGTGCGGTCATTATACAGTATGGAGCATCATGTGCGGTCATTATACAGTATGCAGCATCATGTGCGGTCATTATACAGTATGGAGCATCATGTGCGGTCATTATACAGTATGCAGCATCATGTGCGGTCATTATACAGTATGGAGCATCATGTGTGGCCATTAGACAGTATGGAGCATCATGTGTGGCCATTAGACAGTATGGAGCATCATGTGTGGCCATTAGTCAGTATTGAGAATCATGTGGGGCCATTGTACAGTATGGAGCATCATGTGCGGCCATTATACAGTATGCATGCGGTCATTATACAGTATGGAGCGTCATGTGCGGTCATTATACAGTATGCAGCATCATGTGCGGTCATTATACAGTATGGAGCATCATGTGTGGCCATTAGACAGTATGGAGCGTCATGTGTGTTCATTATACAGTATGGAGCGTCATGTGTGGCCATTATACAGTATGGGGCATCATGTGTGGTCATTATACAGTATGGAGCACTGTGTGGCCATATTTTTTTGTTTATAATTATTGTATATGAAACAGTGTGATCAGCAGTGCTAAATGGGTGTGGTTGGGACGTGGATATGGGTGTGACTAATTATGAATGGGTGTGGTCAGAGGCGTGGCCTAAAATTTGCCACAAACTTTGTCCCTCTTTCCCGTCTTCAAAAGTTGGGAGGTATGGATTAGTCTAGTCACCAGGTTATATATGCTAGATTCCTTGATAGGGCGTTGATCCAGGGAACTAGTCTGATTGCCTTATGTGGAGTCGGGAAGGAATTTTTTTCCCCAATGTGGAGCTGTTTGCCACATGGGTTTTTTTTGCCTTCCTCTGGATCAACATGTTAGGGCATGTTAGGTTAGGCTATGGGTTGAACTAGATGGACTTAAAGTCTTCCTTCAACCTTAATAACTATGTTACTATGTTACTATGTTATGGAGAGGCCCACACAGCAGCGCTAAATGTCGTTGGACCACTTCTGATGCTTCAGCAGTGTAGGACATGGGACATGGTTCAGGGCAAGCTTTTTTTTTTTTTTTTTGCGAACCACGATTTTCAAAATATTCAAATTCTTGTGAAACAGCAATTTCAGGAAATTTGAGTCATATTTGATTCACAGGCAGTGATCCACTTATCACTAATCACAGGCTTTACAAAGCTTTTTGCTCATAGCAGTGAATGACTATGAAGAAATAGAAAACATTTTAAATTATATAGTATTGTTTATACCACAATGAGAATAGATTCCAATGTATCAAAGAACGTTCAGTTTATCTACTTAAAGAAATCCCACCTCCAACTAGAATTGTTTGTTTTCCAACAGTTGAAATGAAATATATCTTCAGAGTTCATACATGTCAGTTTCTCAGGTACTTCACCCAGTTTTATTTTGCCTCAACCTACATTGAACTGGACTGGCACTCCCATACCACTTCTCCTTGTGCAAAGTGCGTTGTATAGTTGACCGATGCACAGTGACACCATCTGCAGCAAGTTGATGCTGCAGCTCTCTGGAGATGGTCTGAGGATTGTCCTTGACTGATCTCACCATTCTTCTTCTCTGCCTTTCTGATGTTTTTCTTGGCCTGCCACTCCTGGCCCTAACAAGAACTGTACCTGTGTTCTTCCATTTCCTTACTATGTTCCTCACAGTGGAAATTGACAGGTTAAATCTCTGAGACAGCTTTTCGTATCCTTCCCCTGAACAACTATGTTGAATAATCTTTGTTTTCAGATCATTTGACATATATATATATATATATATATATGTGTAATTATATTACAAACAAAGATAGATAGAAAAAAAGCTGGCAATTCATCTGCCGTGCACAGAAAAATCACTGCAGGAGCCGACAGAAGAGATGGATACACACAGTAAATACACATAAAATAGATACAGTATATACAGTAGATGTCAGTTACCTATACAAATAGTACAGTGTATGTGTAGCTTACTGTACATTTATTTAATTAATAAAAGATAATTGTTCTGAAAAAAAAGGTGTGGGCTCCCGTTTAATTTTCGTAACTAGCAGAGGGAAAGCCAACAGCTGGAGGCCGATGTTTATAGCCTGGGAAGGGGGTAAAACCCATGGAGCTTCCGAGGCTGTTACTATCAGCTCACAGCTGTATTCTTAGCTTTTACTGGCTATTAAAATGGGGGACCCCAAAAGAAAGATGACGCGGGGTCCTCCTATTATTAATAACCCCCAGGCTATAAACATCAGCACTCAGCCGCCCCAGAATAGACGTTTCTCTAAGATGTGCCAATTCTGCACTTAGCCTCGGTCTTCCCACTTCCCCTATAGGGTGGCAAGTGGGGTGTTAGTGAAGGGGGTTGATGTCACCTTTGTATTGTAAGGTGACATCAAGCCAGAAGATTAGTAATAGAGAGTCGACAATAAGACACCTCCATTACTAATCCCATAGTCGCATTGTATGAAAACACAGACACTCAGAATAAAGTCCTTTAATTGAAAGAATAACACAGACTCCTTTAATAAATCTTAGTTGAACCTTACTTACAACCTCGCCCATTCCCTCGACACCCTTGTCATCTGCAAAAGAGTTAAAAAAGCAAACAACAATATTCCTCACCTTTCCGCAGAGATGTTGCTAATCCATTTGTCCCACGACGGGTCCAAGTCAGCTACATCTGGATGGCAGGCTGCATGGTTGCATGATGTGACCATACAGCCTCCCATCCAGCAGTCACATTTCACAAGCCCCCTGACAAAGCCTTGGATGAAACGTGTGTTAGGGCTTGTGGACGAGGACACAAGTACACTACCCCCTTTTATTGACATGCCATCTAGATGTAAGTATTTACTTATCTTTCTCACTAAATTATTTAGTAGTAGTCATAGTACTAAGCTCCCTGACTAGGGGTACTTATGGTAGGGTCTAGTGTTCTTTCTAATAAATTTTACTCTGAATACATTGTACATATGTACTGGTACCACTTTCAGAAACATTCTGTTTTTGTTATGTACAGCTCTGGCAAAAAATGAGAGTCCTCCACATCAAAATCCAATCATGGGCAGTACAATTACCAGACCTGAACCCCATTGAAAACCTCTGGAATGTAATCAAGAGGATGATGGATAGTCACAAGCCATTAAACAAAGAACTGTTTACATTTTTGCTCCAGGAGCAGTGTGACAGACTGGTGGAAAGCATGCCAAGACGCATGAAAGCTGTGATTAAAAATCATGGTTATTCCACAAAATATTGATTTCTGATCTCTTCCAGAGTTAAAACATTAGTATTGTTGTTTCTAAATGATTATGAACTTGTTTTCTTTGCATTAGTTAAGGTCTAAAAGCACTGTTTTTTTTATTTTGAACATGTCTCATTTTCAGAAAAAAATACAAAATTTATTGATTGGAAATTCGGAGACATGTTGTCAGAAGTTTATAGAATAAATGAACAATTTACATTTTACTCAAAAATATACCTATAAAGAGAAAAATCAGACAAACTGAACATTTTGCAGTGGTCTCTTAATTTTTGCCAGGGCTGTATAGGTTTTTCATATTTATATATTTTTTTTAACTATATCTAAATAAAATGTTATATTTTATTAAACCTATTTTTGCACTCTTTTTTCTTGTCTTGGTTAACAGATTTATCCTAGAGTGTGCCTTTTGAAAGTTTTTGCTTTGCAACTCATTTTTTTGTTGGTATCTCATGATATTGGCAGTAATCTTGAGACCTGACGCAAACCATGGTATGAAGAAGACCGGCGCTTGTGAATGAATACTGGATAAGTTGTGAGTTGCATTGATCAGGAGTGGGTGATAAATACAGAAGTGGTGCATATGTTTCTATTATACTTTTCCATTGATTGTTCCACTCCTGGTTTCGGCTTACAAAATACTGAGGTAAAAAACTCAGCAAATACTGAATGTGTGAACATGGCCTACGAATGGTCTACAGTGCTGATTTTAAGAATATAATTTGATTCACCAGCTCCTAAACTCGTTCATGCTCTGTTTTCACATGGAATAATAAAAGAAGAAAAGAATTCTACAAATCTCTGGTGAATTCTGTGCCTCTATTCTCTCATCTACATGTCTATTTGCTGCTTTGTATACTGCTATAGTGACAGTTCACCACCTGGTTAAATCAGCTGCACAAACATGCAAATATAAGGACTATCCTTATCTTACAAATGGTTGGATAAAACAGGACACAGTGCTTCATTAAGGATAATGTAAGACAATCAATAAATAATAATTTTAAATATAATTTTAATAATAACACCAATAACTCAGTCCTTATTTGTGTAACAATTATGTAGGTACTAAGGAATCTGATAGCATGGGATAAAACCAGTCTGAGAGCAAAGCTGTAGTAAATGATGTATTTAAACAAAACAGAAATGCAAACAGAACTAACACAAATATTCCTGCAATTGTAATGATGTGCTCAGCACAATATAGTAAACACAGCACAGTGAATAGCGAGACGTGACCACTAATGTGAACCAGTCCAGCAAGGATATGACGAGGGAGCAAACAAGACACTTAACAAGGAAGTCCAGTAGGTCAGTACTAATCATGGGAGTCCAGCAGAAGTGTCGTAGGAATGCACACAGTTCTTAAACAAGGAAGTTCAGCAAAACTTGATCACACGTACGCACAGTACTTGTTTGTGGAAGTTCAATAATATGCAGGTGGTGCGTTGAGAATGAATTCCTGGTGTGGTTGTGCAAAGAGGCACAACACTGGGAAAAGTTTAGCAAACAAGGGTAATCCTTCCACTGGTGTGCTGCCAGTCACAGCAGTTCCAGAGGCGAGAGGCAGCTGAAAGAGGCAAGACAGACCAGCGGGTAGTGAGCAGCAGAAGCAGGGCATTCACCAGACCACAGGCCGAAGCTCAGGGCCAGCAGCACAAAATGTTCATGCACTGGAGAACACATGACCCGGACTTAAATAATCAGGACAGACAGGAAGTTCCATGACTGGGCAAGATCAAAGACTCCATCTTGGATCAGGGCGAACGGGCACAAGGAAAGTCTGGAATCCTTACAATATGACTCAATCTGATCATACAGTCCATTCTTAGGCCCCTTTCACACATCAGGTTTTCACCATCAGGCTAAATCTGGTGTCGTGCCGGAGCAACGGATCTGGCATAAATTGTGGAAAACTGATGTGACGGATCCGGTTTTTTTCGCCAGAACTGTCTAGCAGATCCGGCTAAAAATCAGATCCGCCCCATCTGTTTTGCATCAGTTTCATCCATTTTTTATCCGTTTTACGACGGATCCGGTTTTTAAAAACACCCATGGGAGGCTCCCAAACGTGATTGGTGACTGAAAACCTGTATATAGTGTTCTTACAGCCCATCTTTGACAGGTTGTAGTGGAGCAAGTGGCTGGCGAAGATGGAAGGCGTGATGGCAAACATTCTGAAAATTAATGTGGATCTTACTGTTGAGGCGAATCGTTTGAAAGCGATTGTTCTGGAGAAGGAGCGAGAGTGACAGCAGTGCATCATGCGTCAGCGGCGACTGCGTTTTTGGATTCACCCAATAACAGCACAGAGAATGATGCATGGGTTTTTTTTCTACTTTATACATGGAGTTACGAGGAAACCCTGAGAAGTTTTTCAGATACGTGCAGATGAAAGCAGAGAAATTCGATTTGTTGGTGGAGCGGATTGGACACCTCATCGCAAGAAGTGATACATATTGCCACTTCTCAGTTTCACCGGTGGAGCGTCTGATGGTGACTCTTAGGTAAGCCATTTTTATTGTATCTCCTACTGATAAAGCACACTTATAACTGTAATGTTGATGCTGGTATTTTTTAATAATTATTTTTATTGTATCTCCATCTGTTAAAGCTGACTTATAACTAATGTTAATGCTGGTATTTTGTACTAATTTTTGTCTTCCTTTTTTCAGACTCCTTGCAACTGGAGAATCCCTTTCATCTCTACATTTTCAGTTCAGACTTGGGATTTCTACAATATTGGGAATTGTGAAGCACACCTGCCGTGCATTGTGGGACTCTTTACATGGTGAGTTTATACCACATCCCACAATGGAGAGTTGGTTGGAGATTGCCGAAAAATTCCAACAAATTTGTCAGTTTCCCAATTGCTTGGGTGCAATGGATGGGAAACATCCACGTTGTGAAACCTGCTGCATCTGGTTCTGAATTTTTTAACTACAAAAAATATTTCTCCATTGTGCTCATGGCCATCGCCGATGCAGAATACAAATTTATAGTGGTCGATATTGGGGCCTATAGCCGCTCCAATGATTCACATTTTTTTAAAGTATCTGCAATGATGCATCATCTCTATGGAAACACATTCCAATTTCCACCACCAAGACCGCTGCCTGAAACCTTGAGGCCGCCAATTACTTTTGTATGTGTTGGATATGAAGCCTTTCAACTCTCAGAACACCTGCTTAAGCCTTACTCAAGTAGTGGATTGATGCCAACTAAAAGAATTTTTAATTACCGACTATCACGAGCACGGAGAATGGTGGAGTGCGCTTTTGGGATTCTAACAGCAAAATGGTGAGTTCTGTTAACTGCTATCAACCTGAAGACTGACACTGTTGACGAGGTGGTTAAAGCTTGTGTGGTCCTTCATAATTTTGTTATATGCGAGGAACAGATTTTCATTGATGACCACTCTGGAGAAACTACCTTGCCTGATTATCAGAACATTACTTATAGAAGTTCCGCGTCAGTTTCCAGAATGAGGGACACATATGCTGAATACTTTAGTTCACCTCAAGGAAGAGTAGACTGGCAGGATAAGAGAGTGTGAAAAATTTCTTGGACCTTATTACCCAAAGTATTTGACCTTTTTTTTTTTTAAGAAGTGTACCAGGTTGGGATTTACCCAAAGTTTTTAACATGTCTAACCCAATGTATTGTACCTGTTTGGTTCTTTGTACCTGGTTGGGAATTACCCAAAGTTTTTTACATGTTTGACTCAATGTATTGTACTCGTTTGGTTGCATTGTACCTGGTTGGGATTTACCCAAAGTTTTTTAAATGTTTTACCCAATATATTGCACCTGTTTGGTTGTATTGTACCTTGTTAAACCAAAGTATTGTACCTGGTTGGATTTTACCCAAAATATTGTACCTTCTTTTACCCAAAGTATTTAACCTTATAATGTAATAAAAGAAAGACAAACATTTTAAAACAAAAAAACTGTTTTATTTACAAATTAACAAAAGTTTCATAAATTTAAAAAGTATGGGGTGGAGATAATACTGGAGGGGCTGTCAGATTGGGACACTTCAACAGTGGGAGTGTGGAGAGAGGATTGTGGTGGTGGTGGTGACGGATCAGTAGGTAAAACAGGTGAAGGGATGGAGAAAGAAATAGAAAGTGTGAACATAAAAGCAGGAGTAGTGTTGGGATTTTGGAAGGTTTGAGGGATGGAGTGGAGGGATTGGGAGGCAGAAGAGGTGGTGGGTGGAGAAGAGGGTTGTGTTTGGGGCATGATGGGTGAGGAAGGAGACTGGTGGTAGTGGGCAGGGAGTAGAGGATGGGCAGGGAGTGGAGGCACAGGTGATGCAGTTGTGAACTGGTACAGGGCAAAATGCTGGTACGGGCAGGATGCTGGTATTGTATAGGAGGGGGAGGAGGGACAGTGGCTGGAGCGGGGCAGGTGCGGGAGGAACTACCGGGGTGGGTAGAGGGGCTTGGGAGCTAACATGTGCTACAGCAAACTGGCACACTTGCATTACATGTTGCTGATCAGGATATAGCTTGTCCATGCACTCGAATACTGCCTGTAAAAAGGTGTTGTTTGGAGATTTACTTGCATCTGAATGCATCCTATCCAGGCATGTGTGCAACTCAAGAATACTGTTGCTGAAAAAATTAAATCCTGCAGTCATTGCTCAGACAACAGTTTGAGACAGTTCTGGAAGGCTGCATTCAGATGCAAGAACTCGGGCGCATAGCTCTTTTCCTGATCCCTCTGGTGCTGCCGCCCAGAACCCACAGGTGTTCTAGAGGTGGCAGCATCAGAGGGGTGGGGTAAAGGAAAAGCTATATCCTCACCAGCAGCTTCAAGTAACGCAGTCGGCCACGATGCTCTAGCGCTGGTGGATGGGACTGAGGGATCAGATGTGAGGGATGGCTGGGAAGGTGCAGAGGGGTCGGGTCTGTCAAATTGTCCGGCGGTGGCAGACTCCTGAGGGATCACTTCAGAAGGGTTCATGTCTGCAGGCTCCAGAGTGCTGCAGACGGTGCTGTGGAAAGAAGAAAAAAAGGAATTAATATATTGATATTGCTTGGCCCTGGCTGAAATGCTAAAAAAAGTGTTAGACATGTAAACATTTTTTATTAAATGGGGTGGATAATATTTACCTTCTGCTCACCATCGTCGACCGGAGGAACGACAGGGCTCTAGCATATTTATATTTGCTCCTGCGTCCTCCCGATCCACTCGGAGCTTGCATCTCTTTGTTGAATTCCTTCTTGAAGCGATCCCTGATTGACCGCCACTGCTTGACAACTCTTTCGCCTGTAAAATGAAAGCACAAATTGGTTAGTATACAACACATTACATCCAGCAACATAACTTAACTGTGAATACTTACGCACTTGATTCTGGGCCCGAACATTGAGGTCCTCCCAGTTGTCCACAAGTTGTTAGCATACTTGCTCCCAGAGCCGATGGGCAACACCAAGATCTGTGTGGCGGCGGCCCCCATGTTCCACAGCGGCTCCTGCTCTCGTATTACATCGATGAGGAGGTCGATATCTAGCCCGACCTCCTCACCGTCTGAGTCAGGAGCACGCTGTAAAGCCTGTTAAAAAAGACAAAAAACAAATACATAAGACTCAAAACAACATAAAGTGGAAATCAAAAAAAGATACTTACTCGATGGCGACCGCCCTTACGCTCACACCGATGACCCTGGGAGGCATTTTGAGGACTTCTAGATTGAGCCGCAGAATCAGAAGACTAAAAAAAAAAATTATGTGCTTGGATGTAGGCTATGTGTTGTGCGTGCGGTGATGTCTGTAATAATCTGTTTTTGTGTTTTGTGTACTGTGATGTCTGTGATGATGTGGTTCTGCGATGCATGTAAACTTACCAATTGTGAGCCCAAAGCAGTGACGACACAGGGGAGGGCTCCCAGATGAAGACATGGCTGCCTACGGCTGGTTGTAGCTGGCTGTGGCTGTAGCTGGCTGCTAGCTGTAGCTGGCTGTAGCTGCCTCTGCCTACGGCTGGCTGTGGGTGGAGCTGGCTGTGGGTGGAGCTGGCTGTGGCTGTAGCTGGCTGGCTTGGCTGCTGGCTGGCTGGCCTGGAGCAGTTCAGCTCTGGCTCAGGTGGCAGGTTCACCTCTGGCTCTGGCGGCAGGTTCAGCTCTGGCTCCTGGCTCTGGTGGCAGGTTCAGCTCTGGCTCTGGTGGCAGATTCAGCTCTTGAGGCACGTGTTCGCTATGTCTTGCTGTTTCCTAATTGGGTGCTGGCCAATTGTATTGGAACATGCTCAGTTGAAAAAACTGAATACGGCACCAGATCCGTCTTTTGCTGGATGCGGCGCCTTCTGGTGCATCCATAGGCTTCCATTGTAGCAAAATCCCGGCGCTGTCCGGTTTTTCGCCGCAGACAATAAAACATAACTTTGTATGTTTTTCCAGACGCCGGACAAACACTTTTCGCCGCATACGGCGAAAGACGGACAAAACGTGAGGCCATCCGGCACAATCTGGCGCTAATACAAGTCTATGAGAAAAAAACGGATCTGGCGACAGCTTTCGCCGGATCTGTTTTTTTCAAAAATAGCCGGATTTAACTTGACGGCAAAAACCAGATGTGTGAAAGGGGCCTTAAATACTTAACAATAAGCCACACAGTCAGAAAGCTGAGTGTTAGCTCCCATAAGCCATGACAGTTAATAAACTGTCATGGCCTCCCCAAGCACTGCAGCCTCTATTATATTTTGCATGTAAATATTAAATATGCCAAGACCAATCTCCTACAGGTGAATCATATGAAAAATGGTATGCAAAACTGCCTATTGACAGCATACATTTTTTCTAATACTCTTTTTCTTATCTTATCCAGAAACCTAAATTCATTGCAATCCCATAACAATCTGGAGATCAGAAAAAAATAAAAACACTTGCAGATGGAAAAATAGTGTTGCAACATAAAACAAATATAGTTTTAATTTCTTTGATGATGTCTCTGGTTTTAACCCTTCCAACATCATTACCCCCGGCGTGAATAATAATGAGAATGGGGAAGGAAAAACTAATCTATCATGAAGAATCTGATTCATGACATCATCCTATTTTAAACCGCTGATACCCATACAATATATAGAAAACAAACCGGGATCAAAACCTTAATTATCACCATACAGTATTTTGCACTGACTCTCTTCTATGGGCCCAATGTATAAAGAATTGACCAGTAATCCAAATATAACATTTTCAAGGATCTAAGAGAAGGATTAGATTAAAATCATTTGTGGTCTAACATAAATATTAAATCTACTCGATTCCCATCTGTCCAGATGCATGATGGTTTCTTCACTGAAACCCAACCTCACAGCTTTCATTGTAGCACCAATCCTGAAGGAATGGGAAGATAAGTTACAATGATCTGGGATCAGCATCTGCAGAGATTTTTAAAAAAATATAGTTAAGATGGAATTTTGTCATGAAAGAACCATCTGAATGAAGAAACAAAGTTCCTTCAGATGAGTTAACTACAAGGTGTTCCAATAGCCATGTCCCTCTTCCAAACTGGTTAGTTTTAGACTTTCTTATGCAGATCATAAAACTATCACATTCTGCAACATTGTCACTCCAAAAAATTCCAGAAGGACAAAACTTGTTTTCGGAAACTAACACGCTAATTCTTAATGCTGCAAAAAAGCAATCGAAAACACCTCAGTAAATAGCATAAACTCAAAATGGGATGAACACCTATTAATGTTGATAACAGCTTGATCACAACCTGACAACGTTTGCCTACTATAGCCCCTTCCCTTTTTATTCCTTTTAACAACTGCTTTACCTGAAAAATCCTATTTACTGGTCTAACTTCATATAACTTCTAAAAGACGGAGATACCATGCAGAATGCAGACTAGGGGCAAGTATGAGTAATTTTTCCCTACCAACTAATAAACAAACCGAACCGCCAAAAGAGTTTTAGCTGAATAAGCACTAAAACCGACATGCTCACAAAATGCCGACTATTTGCTCCAAGGGCACACACACCTATCAATAAAATGACAAGCTAACTGAAGATCAGACCCAACAAGTGATGGGGGCAGCAGATCCTATCTTGATCCGCTCCTGGGGCCAATCTCTGAAAAGTCTGCCATGAAAAATGAGACAAAGCGTTTGCCACTGTGTTCTTTGCAGTGCTACTATGTCTTGAAGTTTTGGCGAAACGTGCGTTGGGTGACGGGGAGCATACAGACTTACAATAATGTTCGTACTCATTATATTTGAGTGTCTGACTTGTATTTATTGATGGCATTTCTTCTTATGTACATGATTGTTGTGGGACAGCTTATTTGTGGCCACTATTGTGCCTGATTAAGTCAGTCACTATGTGTTAGGTCCTAGCTGATTTAATCCTTTCAGTCATAAGGTGGATTCCAGTTTTTGTACTTACTTGCAGCAAATTTTTTTGCTGCTTTATATGGCTGAATGTTTAATCCAGTCACACTATGAACTTTAATTAGTCAGTCTCTATGCTCCCCTTTCTTGCCTAGCAGTCACTTTTTTAATATACTGTACGGTATATAATATGTTTGTTGCATTGAACTTTAATAAAAATCATTTTAGGATTATACTCTGAGTTTTTGTGCTCTGTTTTGTAGTGGTAATATATTCTATCTTATGAGTTAAGCTCATCCTTGTGTGTATTGATTTGGGCATTTGTGTAATACGTCTTGCTTTGAGTCAGATATTAAATCTAAAACAGAAAAAAAATAAGTGTCTAAGCAATTTCACCACCGTCACTTTCTTAGAATTCAGAGTGTTCATTGCAAAAATTACTCCATCATTGCATAAGGAGATATATATTCTTTTGTGTTTGAAAATTTGGCCCTAAATGACCACCGCCACTAATATAGAGAATAACTTTAACAAGGCTGAATTTTTCAATATCTACTTCTGACCCCAAGAATGGTGCCATGTCTCAGCACATCAGTTCCCTGACCAGAAGCAAGCAAAACCATACTCACGGATCACTGTAAAGAAAGATGTTAGATAGGAATTGCTCTTCTATCATCCTGCGATGGTTAAAATTATTTAGAAAAGAATACCATATATTTAAGTCATCCCTTAACTCAGCTGTCTGCCTGATATGAGACCCAGCTGAAATAAGACGTTGACTTGCAAAGTACAATGTCTCATAATGGGATGTCCCATAATGCAAGGGCCAAGCACCCTAGCAGTGACTACCACTCCTTTAAAAGTACTTAATTTTTTTACGCCTAATAATCTCATTCAAGATCCTGTCAATCTTTTGTAAAGGCAGCCTAAACGCCATACCCAAAGAATCAATTTTTATACCAAGAAATTCTATGAAATGCGTCGGAAAAACCTCTTTTCGTTTGCTAATGGAAAACCAAATTTTTCAGCAAGAGAAATAAATTTTTGTAACAGACACAAATAAACCGTTGAGCCTGAAGGACCAATAAACAAAAAGTCATCCAAATAATGTACTATACCCACAACCAACTAACCTCTAGCTACCACCCAGTGTAAAAAAGTTACCACTGCTACGAAATAAAAACACGAAAGTCGAAAATCCATGGGGAGAGATTTATCAAAGAAAAAATAACCATCAAAACAAAAACCTAATTAGGAGAAACCAATAGGGTTAATAGGGAGCAACTTAAAAGCCAATTTGATATCCACCTTTGCCATTAATGCGCCTTGGCTACAACTGCACAATAATGTAACTAACTCCTCAAAGGAACCACATTTTACTAATGCTACAGATTTATCCACCTCGTCATTTAAAGACGATCCTTTTGGAAAGTAAAAGTGGAAGATAATCCTGAAGCTATTTGGTTCTTTCTTTGGAACCACTTCCATCCGTGAAAACCTAAAGTTTTGAAAAGGTGGATTAACAAATGGACCAGCAATTCTTCCTTCTTCCAAATCACAGAATAATGTTTCTCTATTCACAGACAAAGGATTTTTTTGCTGAGTTTAAATTAAATTTAAATCAGTTACAGTACAGTATTGACCTCTAAAAGAGGGTATGCGAAAAAAAACTCTCAGAAAAACCTTTAAGCACTATTTCCGACATCTCCCTGTCTTGGAATGCTTCTAGCGAATTTAACATTCTTTCCCACTTCACCGACTTCTGCGCTTTTTTGAACTCATTCCTTGGTACTTGGCTGTGGCTAATGGCAACTGCTAACGCTTTTGAAACAACGAAATACTGGATGGTTACCATAACAGAAAGAGCACTAGTGATTGAACCTACAATTCTGTAACCATTTACAGCTTGATTCATTAAATGCGAATGATAGTCCTTTTCCTATACTATTCACATTCAACGCTGAATTATTCTGTTCTGTTGCCTAAATGAGGATACAGGCCTCTGGGGGAAGCATAAGATTGAACCAAAGGTCAACATCCTTCATGCCCCATTTTACATTCATATATACTGACAATTTTTGAAGGAATTGCTCGTTATAGTTGAACCAAGCAAGACCAATATTTTTTTTTATTCCTCTAGCACAACATCTAAATGCAGGAAAAGATCACTGCATTTTTCTAGAAACCTTTTGCCTATGACTGACAAAAAATACAAAAAGCCTTCCAGCTAATTATGAAAAGGCAGCGCCCCAGAGTCCTGGTCGTTGCAGTACTGACGCTCCGCCGCTAAGGGGAGTGATGGTACGTCTGATGGTACTTAAGGAGTAGGGTTGAGCGAAACGGATCGGTCATTTTCAAAAGTCGCCGACTTTTGGCAAAGTCGGGTTTCGTGAAACCTGACCCGACCCCAGCGTGGGATCAGCCACACAGTCGGCGATCTTCGCGCCAAAGTCGCGTTTCGTATGACGCTTTCCCCGCCATTTTTTCAGCCAATGAGAGAGTGTGTGCAGCGTGATGACATGGGTTCCGGCTCGCTTTGTGCGGCGTCACAAGGGGTAAAACCGCCATCTTAACGTTTGGGATATAGCGATTCCCACAGTGAAACACAAATTTTGCAGGGACGGAGGGGAGAGAGAGAGAGAGAGAGAGAGAGAAAAAAATCCCATTGACTTGCATTGGGTTTCGTGTTTCGGTCGGCCCCCCGACTTTTCACAATAATCGGCCGATTTCACACGATCCGACTTTCGAGACAGTCGGGTTTCACGAAACCGGACTCGATCCTAAAAAAGCAAAAGTCGCTCATCCCTATTAAGGAGTTCACCTGACCAGGTATCAGAGACACCAATACACTTCACAGTCTGGCCTCCAGGGGGAGCAAAGGGTATTATGTATTAGGCCACTCCTCACAATCTGGTAAAACTGGGGGTTGGATAGGAAGTTAGTGAGAAGCTGAATGGGTTGGAACCAGGCAACATCCTGTGGCAGGGGGTGTTGCAGGGGAAAGATTCAGGGGGGTCCCTGTCAGGGGTGGGATCCTGACAGAGGCCTAGCGAACAAGATAGAGCGTTAAGGAACCGCGCCTGCACTACATTGTGGCGGTATCTCAAGAAAGGACAAGAAGCGAGGTTTATTGTGAAGAGTGAGAAACGAGATCACAGCAAAAAGGAGATAACACCAGTAGGAGTCATGCCGTAAGATCGAGGCAACATCCTACTGAGGCGCGTAGCCGGTGGCCGGAACGCCGAGGAAGTATTGGGCTCCAAGCATTACTTCAAACCAACGGCAGGACAGTTAATTATAGGTTGTCTGTCTCACCTAAATCACCTAAGCAGACATAGGGGGCAACTGTGGGAGAGGGGCGTCACTAGGGTCCCGGAAGAACTCCAGGCCTACCCGTCATACGGGTGCATCCTAGCCATATCATCTGGGGGATGGAGAAGAACATCAGAACAGATATAAGTTGTGAGAAAGAACATCAGAAACAGACACAACAGTTGTGAGGACTATCCCGTGGTGCTCAGCAGGGAAGTACTACAACACACAGGCGCTAGAAGGTAGGCACAGATTTCCACCTGCAAAGGGAACTCTGGAGGCACATTCGGACCGGCCGGTCTTAGCCAGCCCTGTTAACAGTACTCTGGATTGAGGATCCTGAAGCCTTCAGTAAAGAGGTAAAGAGACTGCAACCCTGTGTCCTCATTATTCACCGCGACCTACACCATGCACCATCATCACACCTTTCATTGGATGCCCCTTAGCAGGGTCATGGACTGGGTCTAGCCACCGTGACAACCCCAGAACTGAGACAGAGAGGCCCGGTACCGAGTACCCCGCGGCCCTGCGTCTGGGGGCGCTCCAAATTTGGCGTCACGAACAGGATCTACTTAAGCCTGAAGAATCAGGTCATGTGTGCCTTGGAACTGTGTCTGAATTGTGCTTGAATTGTGATTTATTGCAAAGACTGTGGATTGCCACTTGCCGCCAAAAGTTCCCACCAAAACCGCCGCCATTACAGCGCTAAGAGGAGCGCAGGAGAAGAAGAAGGGCTTGGAAGTGGGTGTAGACAAGCTGAAGACAATGGCCGCCCAGTCTAAATATTTCTGTACCTTGAGGACGTGTCCGTCAGCAGCCGAGATCCGCCTCCTAATCCGCAATGGAGGGCAGAGACAACGAAAAAGAAACTGCCCACGAAGGAGAGAGCGGGAAATAGATCAGGAAGCGACCCACGTGGGGGACGTGATGGCCGACCGCTCAGACCCAGAGTGTGGGGTTGAAGTGGAGAACTCCCCCAGCTATCCGGAGGAGCATAGAGGCCTAGTGTCCACGGCCGATGCGGATCTCCTGCAGCTTGAGATAGAAGACTTGATCGGACAGCTTCTCCAGCTGCGGGTGGAAGCCAAGGCCGCATCCCAGGAGACGCCAGCGGAGGAGTCCCCGACCTCGGTCCCTGCATTGCTGTTCGAGTTGCTGCCGACGTCTCCGCCGATGTCACCGCCAGCGGAACCAGCCGCGAGGGAGGACATTGTGAGTTGTGAGGACTATCCCGTGGTGCTCAGCAGGGAAGTACTACAACACACAGGCGCTAGAAGGTAGGCACAGATTTCCACCTGCAAAGGGAACTCTGGAGGTGCCTTTGGACCGGCCGGTCTCAGCCAGCCCTGTTAACAGTACTCTGGATTGAGGATCCTGAAGCCTTCAGTAAAGAGGTAAAGAGACTGCAACCCTGTGTCCTCGTTATTCACCGCGACCTACACCACGCACCATCATCACACCTTTCATTGGACGCCCCTTAGCAGGGTCACGGACTGGGTCTAGCCACCGTGACAACCCCAGAACTGAGACAGAGAGGCCCTGTACCGAGTACCCTGCGGCCCTGCGTCTGGGGGCGCTCCAAAAAGACCTTGGAATTCCTCTCTGCCAGTCATCATCCCTCTTTTCATTTTTATTCTCATGCTTTAAAAATTCTTTTGCAGATGGACGTAGATACAATATGGCCATAAACTCATTTTTCCAAATCTTTTCTTTTACATTCACTGAGAGGGAATAAACTAATGGGGATACCTCACAGGTTAATGTTTCTTTAAGGCTGGGTGCACACGCTCAGTAATTGGCAGTGCTTTGGACGCATCTCATGTCCGCTGAGTCCAAAGTGCTGCTGGCTTTTGAAAGCAGGTGATTCCGCATGTGTTAATTGAACCTTGCGGAATCACCATGTTCAATACATTGTACGGGTAAAATTTATCTTGCGGAGGCTCGTGTCTCCACAAGATAAATTGATACGCTGCAGTCTGGAAAGTGTGATCTGAGGCCGTCGATGCATGCTTAGTTGACATGAGGTTTCTTGAAATCCCATCCACTATGCTGTAACATCTGGACGCTGCGGGTTGGACACTGCGCAGGTATGCATTATCCAACCCACAGCATTTACTTGCCATGGGAACATACCCTAAAGCATGTCTCACTAATACCTTTAGACTTACTAAAAGCATCTCTGTTTAATACAGAATTAATAGTAACATGCTTATGCCTAACAGCTGTGCTGTCCACAGTTCTAGCAAAAGTTACAGTCATATAATTAAAAACATCCTGTAAGAAAGAGTTAAAACTATCCATACATAATGGGGGCAGACTCTTCATTTGTCTCACCCATTCCAGCGTTTCTTGACTGGGTTACAGGGTTCACTTCTATCCACTTTCGGTCACAGACAGAAAAGGGCACCTTTGCAAGAACAATATATGAACCTTTTGCAGCCTAAGAGCTCCTAAAACTGCAAAATTGCACCTGCTTTGGGGGTAAAAATGGGCCCCCTTACCTCTATGGCACCTGAGCCGCTGCACAGGTTGCACCAATGATATGTCTGCCTCTGCCTCCAATGTCACCTGGTTGTACCTTCCTGGTAACGCAACCCTATCAAGCTCTGTCTGCCTCGTGGCGGCACAGCGATCAGGGACTTCAGCAAAGGTTAATAATCCAACAGCCTGATCTTCAGCCCTGGTATTGCCAGTACCCATACTTCTTCATGCTTGGGTATCCAATGTGCTGCCAGCCGACGAACCCAGAGGAAAAAGAGCCGAAAGAGCTGCCTGCCAGTTCTCAGTGTTGACGGGTGGGTAAGCCGTGCTGAGCACCTCTTCGTACTGTAGACCGACTATGCTGCTCGGATCCTGACTGTTTTCCTCAAGGCCTCACCTCAGCTGTGTTTATCCGCTTCCTGCACTGGTCTAAATATAGGTAAGAACCTGCTTTCATGCAGTATCCACAAATCCTTCAGCCCAGATTCAGTGCAAAAAAAAATCTCCAGCTCCATATATTGTGCCCAGCAACATGGCAAGCTTCAGGTTGATGATTTCATTAACCCTTGATGTAAACTCAGCAAAAATAATAGTTTAGCAGATAATTTTGACCATGTGATACGTGTAAATACTAATTCCCATTGTCACGTACCCGCTTCTCAGCACGTGACTTGGGGTTGCACCTGCAAGGGTTGATCTATCTCCCCTCACTCAGTCTAGCATTCAACCTCTGTCCTACGCTGTAATGAGAGCATAAATCACACACTGACACAGGCCACACACCCCGCTCATACATTCTGCCACCACTCACAGAACACACAGGTGATGAGTCCAGGAATTACTACTGCTACTGTCTGCCAATCATAAAGATCACACTTTAAGGCTCTGGATTCTTTTAGAGCATACAAGGATCAGACTTATTAAAGTTTTAAGCTTTAGTGGAAAAGGTACAGTGCTTACAATAAAAGGGGTATAAAATATGGGAATAAAAAGTGACATACAAATATGCAAAAACAGTGGTAAAATAATAAGGAGAACTTACAGAAATATCAAATTTTGCATTCTGGTACTCTGTCTCTTTGGGAGGGAGAACTATGGAATGGCTCACATCAGCTTTCCAGGCTGCCCCCACATGTGAACATCTTTCTTTGTGTGTAGGCCTAATTTATAGAGTCAACCTGGAGGTCAAATTTCTAGACCAGCCTCTCATGTTAATATTATAATTGCTGGTTTGTGACTGGACCATGGCCACTCCACCATATGAATATATTATTTTCTCTGAAACTCTTTGTGTAACGTTTCTAATAGATAGATAGTGTCAGGCTGTAATTTGCATCTCTCTTCAAAAGAGCCAGAAGGTGTGAAATGTTTCCACTTCCTGGTTCTTAGCAAGGCCCCCTAGTGAGATTGGGGACCGGAGACTGCCTTCTCAGGATAACATATGCTGTGACCCCTGTGAGACCTGCAGTCTCAGAACAGATGTTAAACTACTGCTAGTCATACATCCATACCTATACATATTTCACTACACCCATATTCTCATGAGCCCCCTTTTACCCCTTTCTGACATGTGCCATAATAATACGAACATGTCGGAATCCCCCTTTTTGGTGCATGCTCCGGCGCTGAGCCTGCACCTTTCCGGTCACATGTGCCAGTAACATGTTATCTAGTTAAATGCCTCTGTCAATCTCTGACAGCAGCATTTAACTTGCGCTTACAGGGAGTACATCACTGGCTTTGCCCACTGTATCATCGCCTGTGTATAGCGGAGGCAATAAAAGTAAAGCAGCTTCTAGTCTCCCATGGAGACTATTGAAGCATGCTAAAAGTTAAAAAAGTTTTAAAAAATGCAAAAAAATATAATAGTTCAAATCTCCCCCATTTCGCTCCATTCAAAATAAAGCAATAAAAAAAAATGAAATGTATTTATTTGGTATTGCCGTGTTCAGAATCGTCCAATCTATCAATATAAAAAAAAGAACCCAATTGCTAAATGGCTTAACTAGAAAAAGCTTTAAAAAGCCAGAATTAAATTTTTTGGGTCGCCACTATGGTGCAATAAAATGCATTAAGGTGGATCAAAACATTGTATCTACACAAAAGTTGTATCAATAAAAACGTCAGCTCAGCGTGCAAAAAAATAAACCCTCACCCAGCCCTAGATCTTGAAAAATGGAGAAGCTACAATTTTTTTATTCACCACTTAACCCCTTTCTGACCTCGGATGGGATAGTACGTCCGAGGTCAGAACCCCGCATCAAAGCCGGGACTTATCCTCTGTTTTGTACAGCTGACGTGCCGGCAATAGCGGTGGGTGAAATCGCGATCCACCCACCACTATTAACTAGTTAAGTGGCGCTGTCAAACGCTGACAGCGGCATTTAACTAGCGCTTCCGGCCATCGGGCCGGAAATGTGTGTATTGCTGACCCCTTCACGTGATCGTAGGTCAGCGATACGTCGGCATGACAATCAGCAGTCTATTGAGGACCTCAATGGTTGTTGATGCCGGATTGCTGTGAGCGCCACTCTGTGGTCGGCGTCTATAACAATGCAGCAATTCTACTACATAGAAGCGATCTGAGCATGGCATGTAGCAGAGCCGATTAGGCTATGCCAGCTTCTAGCCTCCTATGGAGGCTATTGAAGCATGGCAAAAGTGAAAAGAAATGTTTTAAAAAATATGAAAAAAAGAAAACAAATATAAAAATTTAAATCACCCCCCTTTCGCCAAGTTCAAAACAATAAAAAAAATCAAATATACACATATTTGTTATCGCCGCATTCAGAATCGCCCGATCTATCAATAAAAAAAGGATTAGCCTGATCACTAAATGGCGTAGCGAGAAAAAACATTCGAAACGCCAGAATTACGTTTATTTGGTCGCCGTGACAACCTAGCAAAAAGCCAAACAATAACCAAGTGTGGGATTGCACTTTTTTTACAATTTCACCGTAATTGGATTTTTTTCCCATTTTCTAGTACATGACATGCTAAATCCAAGTATGTCGCTCAATATTACAACTTGCCCTAACATGGCCATATTGACGGAAAAATAAAAAAGTTATGGCTCTGGGAAGGAGGGGAGAGAAAACTGAAAACGGAAAACCGAAAAAAGCTGGGGTCATGAAGGGGTTTATAAAAAAGAACCAATACATGTTTGGTGTTTTGTAATCACATTGAGAATCATATACGCAGGTCAACTTTAGCATTAAGTGAACATGGTAAACAACAAAAACAACTGTGGAATTGCACTTTTTTGCAATTTCACCGCACTTGGAATTTTTTCCTGTTTTCTAGAACACAGTATGTTAAACCAATGGTGTCATCAAAAGTACAACTTGTCTAACAAAAAACAAGACCTTACATGGCCATATTGACCAAAAAGTAAAAAGTTATGGATCTGGGAAGAAGGGGAGCAAAAAATGAAAACGCAAAATTGGAAAATTGCCCGGGGCTAATGGGTTCATTTTGCAGACCGGGTGCTTCACATTCTTGGACTACTATCATTCAATTGCCATGGTTAATTGTTGTTAAAGTTCTGACTTTCTGTTCTTGTGCCTCAGTTCATACTAATGTTTCTTTTTTGTGTGTTATAGATTATTACAGATGATAAAAGCAGATTTTCAATATTTGTTTTCATTGAATTCTATAGGAAAAACAATTGACATTAGAACATATGGTGGCAAATATAGAACACTAGATGGTGGCCCGATTCTAACGCATCGGGTATTCTAGAATATGTATGCGTAGTGTATAGCACAGCCCACGTAGTATATTGCACAGCCACGCAGTACATTGCGCAGCCCACGCAGTACATTGCGCAGGCCACGCAGTACATCGCACAGCCCACGTAGTACATTGCGCAGCCCACGTAGTACATTGCGCAGCCCACGCAGTACATTGCGCATCCCACATAGTATATTGCGCAGCCCACGTTGTATATTGCGCAGCCCACGCAGTACATTGCGCAGCCCACGCCGTACATTGCGCAGGCCACGTAATACATTGCGCAGCCCACGTAGTATATTGCGCAGCCCACGTTGTATATTGTGCAGCCCAAGTTGTACATTGCGCAGCCCACGTTGTACATTGCGCAGCCCACATAGTATATTGCGCAGCCCACGTAGTATGTTGCGCAGCCCACGTAGTATATTGCGCAGCCCACGTAGTATATTGCGCAGCCCATGTTGTATATTGCGCAGCCCACGTTGTATATTGCGCAGCCCACGTTGTATATTGCGCAGCCCACGTAGTATATTGCGCAGCCCACGTTGTATAGTAACGTAGTATATTGCCCAGCCACGTAGTATATAGCACAGCCCATGTAGTATATAGCAAAGCCCATGTAGTATATCGCCCAGCCCATTTAGTATATTGCCCAGCCACGTAGTATATAGCGCAGCCCATGTAGTATATTGCCCAGCCATGTAGTATATTGCACAGCCCACGTAGTATATAGCAATGTGGGCATCATATCCCTGTTAAAAAAAAGAAATAAAATAAAAAATAGTTATATACTCACATTCCGGAGCCCCCGGATCCAAGCGAAGTGGTTACCGACACTGCTTGTGCGCTCCGGTCTCAAGAGTGCATTGCGCTCTCGGGAGATGATGACGTAGTGGTCTCGCGAGACCGCTACGTCATCATCTCGCGAGATCGCAGCATGGACCGGTTACTGGAGCGTCGCGAGCGGGAAAGGCCTGTTGTCGATCTGGGGGCCGACGGACGGTGAGTATATAACGATTTTTTATTTTTTTAATTATTTTTAACATTAGATCGTTTTACTATTCATGCTGCATAGGCAGCATGAAAAGTAAAAAGTTGGTCACACAGGGTTAATAGCAGCGGTAACGGAGTGCATTACACCGCGGCATAACGCGGTCCGCTACCGCTGCCATTAACCCTGTGTGAGGGCAGACTGGAGGGGAGTACGGAGCGGGCACTGACTGCGGGGAGGAAGGAGCGGCCATTTTTCCGGCGGACTGTGGCCGTCGCTGATTGGTCGTGGCTGTTTTGCCACGACCAATCAGCGACTTGGATTCCTTGACAGACAGAGGCCGCTACCAATGAATATCCGTGACAGAAAGAAAGACAGAAGGACAGACAGAAAGACGGAAGTGACCCTTAGACAATTATATAGTAGATTTTCTGATTTGCAGATGCTCTGTACATACATCTTTCCCAAAATCTGAAACAAAACAAAAATGTAATGCTAAATAGATTAGTAGTATAATATAGCATTCCATCTATTAAACCAATCTGCCTCTATAGGTAGTTGAAGTTTCACCATTCACTTTATAGCACTTGCACCACTTGTCTAGAGCCCCTCAACAAGCATGTATTGTTGAGATGAAATAGACCTGTCTCCAGGACATTGTCACTTTTTGGCAGTCTCACTCTTGTCTGTCTCACGTTTTGACTTTTTTTCTGTCTTGAATATTACTAATTGGGCAGCATGATTGCTCAGTGGTTATAGCACTGTTGCTTTGTACCAATGAGGCTCTGGGTTCAAATACCAGCAAGAACAGCATCCACAAGGAGTTTGCATTTTTTCCCTCTGTTTGCGTGAATTTTCTCTGGGTACTCTTATTTCCTTCCAAATTCATAAAACTGACGATAAGGAATTTTAGATTGTGAGCCCCAATAGGGGCAGTGATGGCAAACATACTAAAATAAATAAAAAATCTTTATGTGCTCTTTTGGCACTTACAAATTAAAATTGCTCCAGTTTGGAGCTTTACTATATGACACATGTCTGTAGAACACAGAGAAAGACATAATTATAAGCAATACATTTAGAAACTATTATTTAAAAACGTCACTGTGACGGGGTGTACGGCAGAGCAAGAAGGGACAACAGGCCAAGGGATGATTCCACAGATTTATTATCAAGAACGCTGGAACAACACATGCAGGTAGATCTACAGAGTCCACAATTAGTCCAACGGAACAGGTTCAGGGGCACCTCCCGATAATCCTTGTGCCCGCTAACAAAGCAATAGTCCACACGAGTCCAAGGGATCCCAAAACAATCTCACGAACGACGAGATATGTCCTCAGCTCAAGTCTCGCCCCGTTCGCTTCCGCAGTCACAGATGGACGTGGGGTCTTGCCTCAGCTAAGAATCCCCACTCCTTCTCCTTTTAGAATCAACTCACATCTCATCTCAAAAATAAGAATGGATTGTCTGAGCTCCTGGGATCCGCCCATGAAGGGGGTAGGGGTCACACCTTCTATTCAATGGTTGGGTCCATCAGAAGATTCTATTCTGGTCGGCTCCGCTTAGTCTACGTAGTATGTACATTTGACTAGCCACCTGCTGTGAGGAAGAATGGCTATTCCTTCACTAGTTGACAAAGCTTAATTACATTAAAGCTTAGGGCTGCAAGTATTGGGGGAAGGAGACATTGTTGTTACAGGTAAACTCCCAGCACAAGAAAATACATAAATTACAGCTAATAGAAACCAGAGAACAGTTACATACATCAAATGGCATATTATTCAAATACAGGACAGGGCAAAAGTACATATCATGACAATCCCTTCCCCTCCCAATTTGTGTACGTACTAGGGACCTCTACAGGTTGCTGGTTAAGTACACACAGGCAGAGCGTAACTTACATGTGGCTTCATGCAGCCACGAATTGGCATCGTGGCTCTCCCACATCATTGCCCAGGAGAACATCTGCAGGCAGACCACCCATCACCCCAACCACACATCGCCTGACCCCAAAACCAAAGTTCAGATCCACAGTGGCTGTGGGAATAGTCCTCCATTGTCCACCAGCCAGTTCAATGACAATCCCAGGTCCTCTATGGATTGCCTCAGGCCGAACCACTCGGGGATCAGCCAGTGTGAGGAAAGCCCCTGAATCACAAAATCCAATAAGTCTCTGTCCATCCAGCATGACCTCCTGCAAGTGCTTACCTCGATGAGCAGAAGTCGTCATAGCTGCAGGTCGCACACCATAAACTCCTAGTGATGCAACATGGGTGGGTGAGGCACTAGGCCAGTCCTCACATAGTGGTGACACGTCTTCCTCCATGGCACTTGGCTGTACATAATTAAGAATACGACTGGTTTACAGGATCAATCCTCATTTGAACAGCTGGGCAGGAGGCTTGCAGGTGCCCCGGCTGCCCACATCGATAGCATCTGTGCTGGGTCTCACTCCATCCAAGGCGTCCTCGTGGGCGAGGGGTAAGGGAACCTGGAGGCCGGCTCCCACCTGAAGGTGCTGTAGGGGTTTGAGGACGACTCCTCCATGGGCTGGCTGGGCATGAGGTCTGCAGATGCCCCGGATGCCCACAACCATAACACCTGTGCTCTGCTACTTCCTCTCCTCGTCGTATTCCAGAAAATGCAGTAGAAGCAACTGGAGGCACATTTACACGGGTATCAGCATGAGGTGGTGGCTTAGAGGAATGGGGAACAATGGGGACAGAAGAACTGGGGGCCACCGATGTTGTGGAGCTGGTAGGCCTCTCTCCATCCTCCAACAGAACCCTCCACTGAGGCTTGATGGTGAGAGCCTCATCAGCGAAAGATGCAGCTTCTTCCACTGTCGCTGGTCTCCTCTCACGCACCCATTCCCTGATCTCAGCAGGGCACTTGAAGTAAAACTGCTCTTTTAGGATAACCTGGAGGAAAGTCTCCCAGGCTAAGGCCTCCTCTGCCTCCAGCCAGCGATGACATATTTGTTTGAGTCTATGAGCATATATCTTAAAAGACACTTCCCCTTCACAGGCTAAAGTACGGAACTGAGTCCTGTAAGTGTCTGGCGTCAAAGCATAATGTTCTAGAATAGTCTGTTTAATCTCCGCATACTCACAGTTCTCTCGAGGGCCCATAGCTCTATAGGCTGCGGCAGCTCCACCCTCTAAGAGCCCCACCAGATGTCGGACTCGCTCCCTGTCCGGGACTTCCATTAATCGACACTGATGCTCAAAGTCCTGGAAGAAGCCCTCAATGTAACCTGCAGCCTCATTAAAGGGCTTGAAGTCTTTGCGGGACACTCTGGGGAGTTCCCTCATGGTGGGTGCTGGGGTTACAGTCTGTCTAGAGCTTCTAGCTGCTTCCAAAGTGATCTGCCTCTCCAGCAATGCCATCTCCTGAGCTCTGTGAATGGCCTCCCTCTCCCTCTCCTGAGCTCTGTGAATGGCCTCCCTCTTATCGTCTATGGGGGCCTCTTCTCCCAGCAATGCCAGCTCCTCCTCGTACCACACAACCTACTGACTTTTTTGGGTATTTACCTCCGGCTGCAGTCTTTCTTCCATTTGCTGTGAGGATCCTTCCTCAGCGTCATCTTGCAGGCGAACTCCTTCCAAAGCCTCAATTAGCTGCTCCTTGGAGAGTCCTTTAAAACGGACTCCTACTTCACGGGCCTTTGATTGTAGGCTCCCCAAAGTCCAGTTCTTGTACTCTGCGGTGCTGGTTCCCGATGTTGGGCCATTGTCCTCCATTCCTTCTGCTCTGATCCCGCTGCTTGCCACCAGTTTGTGACGGGGTGTACGGCAGAGCAAGAAGGGACAACAGGCCAAGGGATGATTCCACAGATTTATTATCAAGAACGCTGGAACAACACATGCAGGTAGATCTACAGAGTCCACAATTAGTCCAACGGAACAGGTTCAGGGGCACCTCCCGATAATCCTTGTGCCCGCTAACAAAGCAATAGTCCACACGAGTCCAAGGGATCCCAAAACAATCTCACGAACGACGAGATATGTCCTCAGCTCAAGTCTCGCCCCGTTCGCTTCCGCAGTCACAGATGGACGTGGGGTCTTGCCTCAGCTAAGAATCCCCACTCCTTCTCCTTTTAGAATCAACTCACATCTCATCTCAAAAATAAGAATGGATTGTCTGAGCTCCTGGGATCCGCCCATGAAGGGGGTAGGGGTCACACCTTCTATTCAATGGTTGGGTCCATCAGAAGATTCTATTCTGGTCGGCTCCGCTTAGTCTACGTAGTATGTACATTTGACTAGCCACCTGCTGTGAGGAAGAATGGCTATTCCTTCACTAGTTGACAAAGCTTAATTACATTAAAGCTTAGGGCTGCAAGTATTGGGGGAAGGAGACATTGTTGTTACAGGTAAACTCCCAGCACAAGAAAATACATAAATTACAGCTAATAGAAACCAGAGAACAGTTACATACATCAAATGGCATATTATTCAAATACAGGACAGGGCAAAAGTACATATCATGACAATCCCTTCCCCTCCCAATTTGTGTACGTACTAGGGACCTCTACAGGTCGCTGGTTAAGTACACACAGGCAGAGCGTAACTTACATGTGGCTTCATGCAGCCACGAATTGGCATCGTGGCTCTCCCACATCATTGCCCAGGAGAACATCTGCAGGCAGACCACCCATCACCCCAACCACACATCGCCTGACCCCAAAACCAAAGTTCAGATCCACAGTGCCTGTGGGAATAGTCCTCCATTGTCCACCAGCCAGTTCAATGACAATCCCAGGTCCTCTATGGATTGCCTCAGGCCGAACCACTCGGGGATCAGCCAGTGTGAGGAAAGCCCCTGAATCACAAAATCCAATAAGTCTCTGTCCATCCAGCATGACCTCCTGCAAGTGCTTACCTCGATGAGCAGAAGTCGTCATAGCTGCAGGTCGCACACCATAAACTCCTAGTGATGCAACATGGGTGGGTGAGGCACTAGGCCAGTCCTCACATAGTGGTGACACGTCTTCCTCCATGGCACTTGGCTGTACATAATTAAGAATACGACTGGTTTACAGGATCAATCCTCATTTGAACAGCTGGGCAGGAGGCTTGCAGGTGCCCCGGCTGCCCACATCGATAGCATCTGTGCTGGGTCTCACTCCATCCAAGGCGTCCTCGTGGGCGAGGGGTAAGGGAACCTGGAGGCCGGCTCCCACCTGAAGGTGCTGTAGGGGTTTGAGGACGACTCCTCCATGGGCTGGCTGGGCATGAGGTCTGCAGATGCCCCGGATGCCCACAACCATAACACCTGCGCTCTGCTACTTCCTCTCCTCGTCGTATTCCAGAAAATGCAGTAGAAGCAACTGGAGGCACATTTACACGGGTATCAGCATGAGGTGGTGGCTTAGAGGAATGGGGAACAATGGGGACAGAAGAACTGGGGGCCACCGATGTTGTGGAGCTGGTAGGCCTCTCTCCATCCTCCAACAGAACCCTCCACTGAGGCTTGATGGTGAGAGCCTCATCAGCGAAAGATGCAGCTTCTTCCACTGTCGCTGGTCTCCTCTCACGCACCCATTCCCTGATCTCAGCAGGGCACTTGAAGTAAAACTGCTCTTTTAGGATAACCTGGAGGAAAGTCTCCCAGGCTAAGGCCTCCTCTGCCTCCAGCCAGCGATGACATATTTGTTTGAGTCTATGAGCATATATCTTAAAAGACACTTCCCCTTCACAGGCTAAAGTACGGAACTGAGTCCTGTAAGTGTCTGGCGTCAAAGCATAATGTTCTAGAATAGTCTGTTTAATCTCCGCATACTCACAGTTCTCTCGAGGGCCCATAGCTCTATAGGCTGCGGCAGCTCCACCCTCTAAGAGCCCCACCAGATGTCGGACTCGCTCCCTGTCCGGGACTTCCATTAATCGACACTGATGCTCAAAGTCCTGGAAGAAGCCCTCAATGTAACCTGCAGCCTCATTAAAGGGCTTGAAGTCTTTGCGGGACACTCTGGGGAGTTCCCTCATGGTGGGTGCTGGGGTTACAGTCTGTCTAGAGCTTCTAGCTGCTTCCAAAGTGATCTGCCTCTCCAGCAATGCCATCTCCTGAGCTCTGTGAATGGCCTCCCTCTCCCTCTCCTGAGCTCTGTGAATGGCCTCCCTCTTATCGTCTATGGGGGCCTCTTCTCCCAGCAATGCCAGCTCCTCCTCGTACCACACAACCTACTGACTTTTTTGGGTATTTACCTCCGGCTGCAGTCTTTCTTCCATTTGCTGTGAGGATCCTTCCTCAGCGTCATCTTGCAGGCGAACTCCTTCCAAAGCCTCAATTAGCTGCTCCTTGGAGAGTCCTTTAAAACGGACTCCTACTTCACGGGCCTTTGATTGTAGGCTCCCCAAAGTCCAGTTCTTGTACTCTGCGGTGCTGGTTCCCGATGTTGGGCCATTGTCCTCCATTCCTTCTGCTCTGATCCCGCTGCTTGCCACCAGTTTGTGACGGGGTGTACGGCAGAGCAAGAAGGGACAACAGGCCAAGGGATGATTCCACAGATTTATTATCAAGAATGCTGGAACAACACATGCAGGTAGATCTACAGAGTCCACAATTAGTCCAACGGAACAGGTTCGGGGGCACCTCCCGATAATCCTTGTGCCCGCTAACAAAGCAATAGTCCACACGAGTCCAAGGGATCCCAAAACAATCTCACGAACGACGAGATATGTCCTCAGCTCAAGTCTCGCCCCGTTCGCTTCCGCAGTCACAGATGGACGTGGGGTCTTGCCTCAGCTAAGAATCCCCACTCCTTCTCCTTTTAGAATCAACTCACATCTCATCTCAAAAATAAGAATGGATTGTCTGAGCTCCTGGGATCCGCCCATGAAGGGGGTAGGGGTCACACCTTCTATTCAATGGTTGGGTCCATCAGAAGATTCTATTCTGGTCGGCTCCGCTTAGTCTACGTAGTATGTACATTTGACTAGCCACCTGCTGTGAGGAAGAATGGCTATTCCTTCACTAGTTGACAAAGCTTAATTACATTAAAGCTTAGGGCTGCAAGTATTGGGGGAAGGAGACATTGTTGTTACAGGTAAACTCCCAGCACAAGAAAATACATAAATTACAGCTAATAGAAACCAGAGAACAGTTACATACATCAAATGGCATATTATTCAAATACAAGACAGGGCAAAAGTACATATCATGACAGTCACGTATGGTGGAAATCCCCCATAACCTTTGTTTTATGTAATATCTGCATTCACAAGTACATTTATTACTATACATTTTTCAATAAAACTTATATTCAGCAATTAATTTGTTCTCAGAGTAATATCCGAAATGATTGTGACATGTTTGTGAGAAGTTATGACAAAAAACTTGCTCATATGCTAAAATTATTCAGCTACAGATACTGTATATCCTGTTTGGCATGTGAAGTCTGTGTTAGCTATGCTGAGCAAGAAATCAATCAAGGCAGAATGGACTAACTACAGTGAGGACACTGACTAGTCACTTTTGCTGCTGCACAGCCTAGTTGACTATCATTCACATTTTTTCTTCTAGTAAAATTAGCAATTTCAGTACAAATAGTCCACTAGATATGATCAACCCATTTGATTCAAATTGAATTAGACTCAATTTTTTAAAAATTCTCAGGCCCCAGAGAAAATAACCAAAAATAAAATGCTTGCGGCCATTTCACACATTGTAGAAGTTTGCATCAGTCATAAAAGTCTGACATGACCTCAGGTGCAACCATGCAGACTTCACCATAATGCCTTGCTGCTATCACATCACATGGAAAGCAAAGCAAATCATAAGGGACTATATTAGCCAGTATAAAAGTCTAAGGACTCGGTCACACTGCCATATAAATCGGACTAGTGCAATGTGAGAAAACTTCGCATTGCACTCTGACCAATGTTAGTAAATGAGTCACTGCTCATCTTAGAGTCTTTTCTCATCTTGGATTCTACTGAGAATTGCATGCTGCAATTTTATGCGAGAATAAATCCTATGCAATGCAAGTCAATAAGTGCAAGAAAAAAATTGCATGGCACACAGATTATGTGCGTGCTATCAGATTTTTAAGCACACATCTCAAGGGAAACCCGGCATTTCATCAGCCAAGTAGAGTAAATTCACATCCCGAACTTTCAGCATAGAATAGATAGAATAGAAAGAAATATGTCAGTGAGATATCTAATCAGTGCTTTCCATGTGTAGTTTTCTGTACTTTTAGTTAGCTAATAATTAAATAAATAAATGAAAAAAATGTGGGCTCCCCTTTATTTTTAATAACCAGCTGAGGGAAAGCAGACAGCTGTGAATTGGTGTTATTATTCTGGAAAGCTCCATGGATATTCCCCTGGAATCCTCCAGCTCAGGGATGTTGGCCTCAGTGGATACTGCCTCATCCTCATAGCCAACCAGAACACAAAACAGAAACCTGTCATCTTCAGCCTGTGAAGCGGTTTCTTTGGGAGCATCCTGGCTGTTGTTCAGACAACCACACATTCTCCCTTTCCCCCACAGGTCCCAAAATAACGCAAAGTCTCACCCTATTATAATAGGTTGCAATAGGTCTTTGACCATGTTGACCTCATGGGACTCGGTGCCTCAGTTTGTGTTTATGACCACTTGGGCCATAGAGTAGTCCTTAGCATCGCTATGGATACAGCGGACACCCATCCTCTTTTCAGGAATCAGCCGGTGGTTAATTGTGACCCTCACTAGGGTTACCAAACTCCCTGAGTCCAACAGACCAGTCATTTGTGCCCCATTTACTGTTACAGGGCATGCCTGAGGTCCCTCGCCTGGTTGAGGGACAGCACTGCAGATGGAATATGTAAAATATGAGCAGCACAACCCTAGGCTTCAGTCCATTGTCTTAGTTGTCTTGGGGCAACAGGCAGCTATGTGACCTAGGGTATGACATCTCCAACAAATTATACTATTGGATGGGGTCTTTGACTCAGATACCTCCTGGGCTCATGGACATCCCACCCCTTTTTGGTGTCCGTCCCCTTTGGGAACCCCAGTATGAGAATGCTCCGCCCCCTTGTTTCCCCAAGGAACTCTCGACTGCCTGGTACCTCTCCACCAGGCTCACCAGGTCATCGGCATTATGGGGATGTCTCTGGGCAACCCAGGATTGCATCAGCCTTGGTATGGAGTGTATTAACCTGTCCATGACAACCTTCTCCACCATTTGTGCTGGGGAGGAGGATTCAGGTTGCAACAATTTTTGAACCAGGTGGAAGTCAAACATTTGAGATTGGGGAAGTTTGTCACTGTGATAAGCCCACTGGTGCACCTGTTGTGTCCTGACAGTCAGATTTACTCCTAAGCATGCCAAGATCTCAGCCTTTAAATTGGCGTACTCTTTTGCGTCCTGCAATGCCAAGTCATAATACGCCTTATGTGGTTCACCTGTTAAACATGGTGCCAGAACCTACTCACTGCTCCGGAGGCAATTTCTCTCGCTCTGGCACCCGTTAACACACCACCAGGAATGCCTCAATGTCATCAGCCGGGATCATCTTTTGCAATGCTCTTCTTACCGTCTTCCTCATGTGAGAGTCATCACCTGGATTTGGGGTTGGGGTGTTTGCCCTGCCACGGATCGCCTTGGCTAGGAGTTCCATCTCTTGCCAGTGCTGCTGCTGCATCTGCGGCTGCTATTGCCTCTGCTGCTGCTGTTGCTGATGTTGCTATTGCCATATCTGTTGCTGCTGGAGATTAGCCTGCACAAGTTGATTTACTAATAAAGTTTATATAGAAAAAGGGGATTGTTTGCGACGCCACCTGTGGTACTTGGCTATAGATGGCCAACGCTGCTTAAGGGGACCGCTGGGACCTGTGGTGTTGCAGCTGAGATGGTTTGGTTCCCCACAGGTAGATCAGGGCTACCAGAACAGTTTATGAGAGTTTGTGGATGTTGAGGTGCAGGAATGATTGGAGGACACAAGGACTTTACCTTTAATTGCAGGTGCAGCCCGGGGCACTGGTGACAGGTGATCATGGAGGTCCAGGCAGCCTGGAAGCATTTCAGGATCCACCTAGCCAGGTGGATTTGGAGGCCTTCCCTCTGCGCTGCTCTCTAGGTCATTGATGCCTTGAGCTCTCCACAAGTTCCTATAACAGTCTGTCCATTAAATAGAGCATTCCCTGCAAGGCAGGCAGCTTGAGCCTCTTCCAGGTGTCACTCCCTTGTGGTGACTCTGGGCTCTCATTTGCTGCTGTGCCTCAGGGTGTCAGTTGTGTTCAGGAGACCTGCAATCTCCTGTCCTCTGGATTCAGTTGCTAGCCCTGCAGTCCCCACACAACCACGGTGTATGGTTATTGGTACTCAGTCCTGGGGTGAGCTCAGTCGCAACTCCAATCCCCCAGGTTCTCCTCAATTCTTGCCTCTTCTTCCTTCTCTGTCTGCTTCCTCACACACACTAATTAACCCCACATCCAGACCATAAGTTATAGGGAAGTTCCCCTGAAATCAGGTGTTAGAGCTCCACCTTCTGGTCTGGAGCCAGGAAAGTGTTGCATGCCAGTGTTACCTACTAAGGGGATCCCTTCTTGCTTCCAGGCATGACATCACCCCCTGTGAGGGAGGCAATGCCACTGTGGCAACCGGACTCCGGGGGTGCCACACATGCTTCTGAGCTCACATCACCGCAACTAATAGCCGCGGTGACACATATCTCCCCTCAAGGACTCTTTTGGAGGCCATCTTACAATAGATATATTGATGTCAGTGACAGGCACGCACATATATATATATATATATATATATATATATATATATATATACATACACACACAGTGAGTATGGAAAGTATTCAGACCCCTTTAAATTTTTAACTCTTTGTTCCATTGCCACCATTTGGTAAACTCAAAAAAGTTCATTTTTTTTTCATTAATGTACACTCTGCACCCCATCTTGACTGACAAAAAAACAGAAATGTAGACATTTTTGCAAATTTAAGAAAGAAAGAAAAACTGAAATATCACATGGTCATAAGTATTCAGACCATTTGCTCATGCACTCATATTTAAGTCACATGCTGTCCATTTCTTTGTGATACTCCTTGAGATGGTTCTACTCCTTCATTGGAGTCCAGGTGTGTTTAATTAAACTGATAGGACTTGATTTGGAAAGGCACACACCTGTCTATATTAGACCTCACAGCTCACAGTGCATGTCAGACCAAATGAGAATCATGAGGTTAAAGGAACTGGCTAAGGAACTCAGAGACAGAAATGTGGCAAGTCACAGATCTGGCCAAGGTTACAACAGAATTTCTGCAGTACTCAAGGTTCCTAAGAGCACAGTGGACTCCATAATTCTTAACTGGAAGAGATTTGGGACATCCAGAAGTCTTCCGAGACCTGGCCGTCCAGACAAACTGAGCTATAGTGGGAGAAGAGCCTTGGTGAGAGAGGTAAGGAAGAACCCCAAGATCCTTGTGGCTGAGCTCCAGAGATACAGTAGGAAGATGGGAGAAAGTTCTACAAAGTCAACTGTCACTGCAGCCCTCCACCAGTCGGAGCCTCTCCTCAGTGCAAGACATATGAAAACCCGCATAGAGTTTGCTAAAAAGCACATGAAGGACTCCATTCCATTTCGCTCCATTCAAAATAAAGCAATAAAAAAAAAATCAAATGTATTTATTTGGTATTGACATGTTCAGAATCGTCCAATCTGTCAATATAAAAAAAAATAACCCAATTGCTAAATGGCTTAATGAGAAAAAGCTTTAAAAAAACAGAATTAAATTTTTTTGGTCGCAACTACGGTGCAATAAAATGCATTAAGGTGGATCAAAACATTGTATCTACACCAAAGTTGTATCAATAAAAACGTCAGCTCAGCGTGCAAAAAAATAAACCCTCACCCATAGATCTTGAAAAATGGAGACGCTACAATTTTTTTATTCACCACTTAACCCCTTTCTGACCTCGGACAGGATAGTACGCATCAAAGCCGGGACTTATCCGCTGTTTAGTACAGCTGACGTGCCGGCAATAGCGGTGGGTGGAATCACGATCCACCTGCCACTATTAACTAGTTAAATGCCGCTGTCAAACGATGACAGCTGCATTTAACTAGTGCTTCCGGCCATAGGGCCGGAAATGTGTGTATTGCTGACCCCTTCACGTGATCGTAGGTCAGCGATACGCCAGCATGACAATCAGCGGTTTATTGAAGACCTCAATGGTTGTTGATGCCGGATTGCTGTGAGCGCCACTCTGTGGTCGGCATCTATAGCAATGCAGCAATTCTACTACATAGAAGCGATCTGAGCATGGCTCCTATGTAGCAGAGCCGATCAGTCTATGCCAGCTTCTATTGAAGCATGGCAAAAGTAAAAAAAATGTTTTAAAAAATATGAAAAAAAGAAAACAAATATAAAAGTTTAAATCACCCCCCTTTCGCCAAGTTCAAAACAAAACAATAAAAAAAATGAAATATACACATATTTAGTATCGCCGCTTTCAGAATCGCCCGATCTATCAATAAAAAAAGGATTAGCCTGATCACTAAACGGCGTAACGAGAAACAAATTCGAAACGCCAGAATTACGGTTTTTTTGGTTGCCGTGACAACCTAGCAAAAAGCCAATAACCAAGTGTGGGATTACACTTTTTTGCAATTTCACCGTAAATGGATTTTTTCCCCCATTTTCTAGTACATGACATGCTAAATCCTAGGATGTCGCTCAAAAGTACAACTTGTCCCGCAAAAAATAAGCCCTAACATGGCCATATTGACGGAAAAATAAAAAAGTTATGGCTCTGGGAAGGAGGGGAGAGAAAAATGAAAACGGAAAACCGAAAAAAGCTGGGGTCATGAAGGGGTTTATAAAAAAGAACCAATACATGTTTGGTGTTTTGTAATGACATTGAGAATCATATACGCAGGTCAGCTTTAGCATTAAGTGAACATGGTAAACAACAAAAACAACTGTGGAATTGCACTTTTTTGCAATTTCACTCACTTGGAATTTTTTCCTGTTTTCCAGAACACAGTATGTTAAACCAATGGTGTCATCAAAAGTACAACTTGTCTAACAAAAAACAAGGCCTTACATGGCCATATTGACCGAAAAGTAAAAAGTTATGGATCTGGGAAGAAGGGGAGCAAAAAATAAAAACGCAAAATTGGAAAATTGCCCGGGGCTAATGGGTTCATTTTGCAGACCAGGTGCTTCACATTCTTGGACTACTATCATTCAATTGCCATGGTTAATTGTTGTTAAAGTTCTGACTTTCTGTTCTTGTGCCTCAGTTCATACTAATGTTTCTTTTTTGTGTGTTATAGATTATTACAGATGATAAAAGCAGATTTTCAATATTTGTTTTCATTGAATTCTATAGGAAAAACAATTGACATTAGAGCATATGGTAACAAATATAGAACATTTTCTGATTTGCAGATGCTCTGTACATACATCTTTCCCAAAATCTGAAACAAAACAAAAATGTAATGCTAAATAGATTAGTAGTATAATATAGCATTCCATCTTTTAAACCTATCTGGCTCTATAGGTAGTTGAAGTTTCACCCTTCACTTTATAGCAATTGCACCACTTGTCTAGAGCCCCTCAACAAGCATGCATTGTTGAGATGAAATAGACCTGTCTCCAGGACATTGTCACTTTTTGGCAGTCTCACTCTTCTCTGTCTCACGTTTTGACTTTTTTTCTGTCTTGAATATTACTAATTGGGCAGCATGATTGCTCAGTGGTTATAGCACTGTTGCTTTGTAGCAATGAGGCTCTGGGTTCAAATACCAGCAAGAACAGCATCCACAAGGAGTTTGCATTTTTTCCCTCTGTTTGTGTGAATTTTCTCTGGGTACTCCTATTTCCTTCCAAATTCCCAAAAATTGCCGATAGGGAATTTTAGATTGTGAACCCCAATAGGGACAGTGATGGCAAACATAATAAAATAAATAAAAAATCTTTATGTGCTCTTTTGGCATTTACAAATTAAAATTGCTCCAGTTTGGAGCTTTTCTATATGACACATGTCTGTAGAACACAGAGAAAGACATAATTATAAGCAATACATTTAGAAACTATTATTTAAAAATGTCACGTATGGTGGAAATCCCCCATAACCTTTGTTTTATGTAATATCTGCATTCACAAGTACATTTATTACTATACATTTTTCAATAAAACTTATATTCAGCAATTAGTTTGTTCTCAGAGTAATATCCGAAATGATTGTGACATGTTTGTGAGAAGTTATGACAAAAAACTTGCTCATATGCTAAAAATATTCAACTACAGATACTGTATATCCTGTTTGGCATGTGAAGTCTGTGTTAGCTATACTGAGCAAGAAGTCAATCAAGGCAGAATGGACTAACTACAGTGAGGAAATTAACTAGTCACTTTTGCTGCTGCACAGCCTAGATGTCTATCATTCACATTTTTTCTTCTAGTAAAATTAGCAATTTCAGTACAATTAGTCAACTAGATATGATCAACCCATTTGATTCAAATTGAATTAGACTCAATTTTAAAAAAATTCTCAGGCCCCAGAGAAAATGACCAAAAATAAAATGCTTGCGGCCATTTCACACATTGTAGAAGTTTGCATCAGTCATAAAAGTCTGACATGACCTCAGGTGCAACATTGCAGACTTCACCATAATGCCTTGCAGTTATCACATCACATGGAAAGCAAAGCAAAACATAAGGGACTATATTAGCCAGTATAAAAGTCTAAGGGCTCGGTCACACTGCCATATAAATCGGACTAGTGCAATGTGAGAAAACTTCGCATTGCACTCTGACCAATGTTAGTAAATGAGTCACTGCTCATCTTAGAGTCTTTTCTCATCTTGGATTCGACTAAGAATTGCATGCTGCAATTTTATGCGAGAATAAATCCTATGCAATGCAAGTCAATAAGTGCAAGAAAAAAATTGCATGGCACACAGACTATGTGCGTGCTATCTGATTTTTAAGCACACATCTCAAAGGAAACCCGGCATTTCATCAGCCAAGTAGAGTAAATTCACATCCCGAACTTTCAGCATAGAATAGATAGAATAGAAAGAAATATGTCAGTGAGATATCTAATCAGTGCTTTCCATGTGTAGTTTTCTGTACTTTTAGTTAGCTAATAATTAAATAAATAAATGAAAAAAATGTGGGCTCCCCTTTATTTTTAATAACCAGCTGAGGGAAAGCAGACAGCTGTGAATTGGTGTTATTATTCTGGAAAGCTCCATGGATATTCCCCTGGAATCCTCCAACTCAGGGATGTTGACCTCAGTGGATACTGCCTCATCCTCATCGCCAACCAGAACACAAAACAGAAACCTGTGATCTTCAGCCTGTGACGTGGTTTCTTTGGGAGCATCCTGGCTGTTGTCCAGACAACCAGACATTCTCCCTTTCCCCCACAGGTCCCAAAATAATGCAAAGTCTCACCCTATTATAATAGGTTGCAATAGGTTTTTGACCATGTTGACCTCATGGGACTCGGTGCCTCAGTTTGTGTTTATGACCACTTGGGCCATAGAGTAGTCCTTAGCATCACTATGGATACAGCGGACACCCATCCTCTTTTCAGGAATCAGCCGGTGGTTAATTGTGACCCTCATTAGGGTTACCAAACTCCCTGAGTCCAACAAACCAGTCATTTGTGCCCCATTTACTGTTACAGGGCATGCCTGAGGTCCCTCGCCTGGTTGAGGGACAGCACTGCAGATGGAATATGTAAAATATGAGCAGCACAACCCAAGGCTTCAGTCCATTGTCTTAGTGGTCTTGGGGCAACAGGCAGCTATGTGACCTAGGGTATGACATCTCCAAAAAATTATACTATTGGATGGGGTTTTTGACTCAGATACCTCCTGGGCTCATGGACATCCCACCCCTTTTTGGTGTCTGTCCCTTTTGGGAACCCCAGTATGAGAGTGCTCCGCCCCCTTGTTTCCCCAAGGAGCTCTCGACTGCCTGGTACCTCTCCACCAGGTTCACTAGGTCATCGCCATTATGGGGATCTCTCTGGGCAACCCAGGATTGCATCAGCCTTGGTATGGAATGTATTAACCTGTCCATGACAACCTTCTCCACCATTTGTGCTGGGGAGGAGGATTCAGATTGCAACCATTTTTGGACCAGGTGTAGGAAGTCAAACTTTTGAGATTGGGGAAGTTTGTCACTGTGATAAGCCCACTGGTGCACCCGTTGTGCCCTGACAGTCAGATTTACTCCTAAGCATGCCAAGTTCTCAGCCTTTAAATTGGCGTACTCTTTTACATCCTGCAATGTCAAGCAATAATACTCCTTATGTGGTTCACCTGTTAAACATGGTGCCAGATCCTACTCACTGCTCCGGAGGCAATTTCTCCCGCTCTGCCACCCGTTAAAACACCACCAGGAATGCCTCAATGTCATCACCCGGGATCATCTTTTGCAATGCTCTTCTTACTGTCTTCCTCATATGAGAGTCATCACCTGGATTTGGGGTTGGGGTGTTTGCCCTGCCACGGATCGCCTCAGCTAAGAGTTCCATCTCCTGCCAGTGCTGCTGCTGCATCTGCGGCTGCTATTGCCTCTGCTGCTTCTGTTGCTGATGTTGCTGCTGCCATATCTGTTGCTGCTGGAGATTAGCCTGCACAAGTTGATTTACTAATAAAGTTTATATAGAAAACGGGGATTGTTTGCGACGCCACCTGTGGTACTTGGCTATAGATGGCCGACGCCACTTAAGGGGACCGCTGGGACCTGTGGTGTTGCAGCTGAGATGGTTTGGCTCCCCACAGGTAGATTGGGGCCCCAGGGCTACCAGAACAGTTTATGAGAGTTTGTGGACGTTGAGGTGCAGGAATGATTGGAGGACACAAGGACTTTACCTTTAATTGCAGGTGCAGCCCGGGGCACTGGTGACAGGTGATCATGGAGGTCCAGGCAGCCTGGAAGCATTTCAGGATCCACCTAGCCAGGTGGATTTGGAGGCCTTCCCTCTGCACTGCTCTCTAGGTCATTGATACCTTGAGATCTCCACAAGTTCCTATTACTGTCTGTCCATAAAATAGAACATTCCCTGCAAGGCAGGCAGCTTGAGCCTGTTCCAGGTGTCACTCCCTTGTGGTGACTCTGGGCTCTCGTTTGCTGCTGTGCCTCAGGGTGTCAGTTGTGGCCAGGAGACCTGCAATCTCCTGTGCTCTGGATTTAGTTGCTAGCCCTGCAGTCCCCACACAACCACGGACTCCAGTGTCCGGTTATTGGTACTCAGTCCTGGGGTGAGCTCAGTCGCAACTCCAATCCCCCAGGTTCTCCTCAATTCTTGCCTCTTCTTCCTTCTCTGTCTGCTTCCTCACACACACTAATTAACCCCGCATCCAGACCATAAGTTATAGGGAAGTTCCCCTGAAATCAGGTGTTAGAGCTCCACCTTCTGGTCTGGAGCCAGGAAAGTGTTGCATGCCAGTGTTACCTACTAAGGGGATCCCTTCTTGCTTCCAGGCATGACATCACCCCCTGTGAGGGAGGCAATGCCACTGTGGCAACCGGACTCCTGGAGTGCCACACATGCTTCCGAGCTCACATCACCGCAGCTAATAGCCACGGTGACACATATCTCCCCTCAAGGACTCTTCTGGAGGCCATCTTACAATAGATATATTGATGTCAGTGACACACACGCGCATATATATATATATATATATATATATATATATATATATACATACAAACAGTGGGTGCGGAAAGTATTCAGACCCCTTTCTCTTTGTTTCATTGCCACCATTCGGTAAACTCAAAAAAGTTCATTTTTTTTTCATAATTGTACACTCTGCACCCCATCTTGACTGACAAAAAAACAGAAATGTAGACATTTTTGCAAATTTAAGAAAAAAAGAAAAATTGAAATATCATATGGTCATAAGTATTCAGGCCATTTGCTCACACACTCATATTTAAGTCACATGCTGTCCATTTCTTTGTGATCCTCCTTGAGATGGTTCTACTCCTTCATTGCAGTCCAGGTGTGTTTAATTAAACTGATAGGACTTGATTTGGAAAGGCACACACCTGTCTATATTAGACCTCACAGCTCACAGTGCATGTCAGACCAAATGAGAATCATGAGGTTAAAGGAACTGGCTAAGGAACTCAGAGACAGAAATGTGGCAAGGCACAGATCTGGCCAAGGTTACAACAGAAGTACTCAAGGTTCCTAAGAGCACAGTGGACTCCATAATTCTTAACTGGAAGAGATTTGGGACAACCAGAAGTCTTCCGAGACCTGGCCGTCCAGACAAACTGAGCAATAGTGGGAGAAGAGCCTTGGTGAGAGAGGTAAGGAAGAACCCGAAGATCCTTGTGGCTGAGCTCCAGAGATACAGTAGGAAGATGGGAGAAAGTTCTACAAAGTCAACTGTCACTGCAGCCCACCACCAGTCGGAGCCTCTCCTCAGTGCAAGACATATGAAAACCCGCATAGAGTTTGCTAAAAAACACATGAAGGACTCCCAGACTATGAGAAATAGGATTCTCTGGTCTGATGAGACGAAGATAGACCTTTTGGTGATAATTCGAAGCGGTTTTGTGAAGAAAACCAGGCCTGTGCTCATCACCTGCCCAATACAATCCCAACAGTGAAACATGGTGGTGGAAGCATCATGCTATGGGGTGAAAGAAACATGAATGTGGCCAAGTACAGAGATATCCTCTATCAAAACCTCTTCCAGAGTGCTCTGGACCTCAGATTTGGCCAAAGGTTCACCTTCCAACACCACAATGACCCTAAGCACAGCTAAAATAACAAAGGAGTGGATTCAGAACAGCTCTGTGACCATTCTTGACTGGCCCAGCCAGAGCCCTGACCTAAACCCAATTGAGCATCTCTGGAGAGACCTGAAAATGGCTGTCCACCAACGTTCACCATCCAGCCTAACGGAACTGGAGAAGTTCTGCAAGGAAGGATGGCAAAGGATCCCCAAATCCAGGTGTGAAAAACTTGTTGCATCATTCCCAAGAAGACTCATGGCTGTACTAGCTCAAAAGGGTGCTTCTACTCAATACTGAGCAAAGGGTCTGAATACTTATGACCATGTGATATTTCAGTTTTTCTTTTTCATTAAATTTGCAAAAATTTCTACATTTATTTTTTTTCAGTCAAGATGGTGTTAGGTGTCAAGTTCCCGCCTCTGCACAGGGGGAATCTCGAACTATCTCCGCTGCGGTCTCCCATTCTTCTCCAGCCCAGCATCTAGCTCAGGCTGATACTGGATGACTGGTTACTACTGTGTTATGGGCCTGGTGGTTAGGTGCACCCAGAAAGACCTGATGGTTAAACTAGAAATCGGGACGAGCTCAGGGGAGTGGGAGCTCTGCTGACCGCATCACTAATCCTATCACACAAACACTAGAAATAGCCGTGGAGCGTACCTAACTCTCCCTAGACGCCTCTTCACAGCCTAAGAGCTAACTACCCCTAAAGATAGGAAAATAAGCCTTACCTTGCCTCAGAGAAATTCCCCAAAGGTAAAGGCAGACCCCCACATATATTGACGGTGAGTTAAGAGGAAAATCACAAACACAGGAATGAAACAGGTTTTAGCAAAGGAGGCCAGATTTCACTAAACAGTCAGAGGATAGAAAAGGGATCTATGCGGTCAGCACAAAAGACTACAAAAAACCACGCAGAGTAAGCAAAAGGACTCCCCACACCGACTCACGGTGTGGAGGTGCCACTCTGCACCCCAGAGCTTCCAGCTAGCAAGGGAACATCATGATAGCAAGCTGGACAGAACTTAGCAAGTACTAAGAAATATATTCAGAACGCAATAAACAATAAATAAGCCAGCAGGGACTTAGCTTCTGTTGGAACAGTCAGGTCATCAGAGAAATCCAAGAGAGATCTGCACCAGTACTGAAACATTGACAGCAGGCATAAGGCAACGATCTGAGTGGAGTTAAATAGAGAAGCCAGCCTAGCGATAACGAGGGCAGCTGGGAAAGCAACCTCAAGGATCAGCAGTACCACTCAAAGCCACCAGAGGGAGTCCAAAGACAGAACTCACTGAAGTACCATTCATGACCACAGGAGGGAGTCCAAGAACGGATTTCACAACACTACTGCCCTTCCAGGCTCTGTCCTTGTAGCCAGCAATGTTCAGCAGCGAGCAGGTGTTTCTGGGACTAAGTCCTGCTTTTCACATACTGAGCATGCCCACGGGATAACCTCCCATTGAAGGTCGGGGGTCACATGCTCAGGTCCTGTTGCGGCTCCTATTGGTCAATCTGGAAGGTCTTGTTGTACTGCCGCTATAAAAGGTTCGCATGGCCGCTTGATTGTGTAAAATATTCCATGGCACAGAACTAACATCCATCTTCTCTCTTCACACAGGTATAACTTCCCACCTCTGCTTGCTGTCTCATCTGCTGCAATATACTCTAATGGTATAACTTCCCACCTCTGCTTGCTATCTCATCTGCTGCAATAGACTCTAATGGTATAACTTACCTCTGCTTGCTGTCTGTCATCTGCCACTCTACCATCTAGCAACATATTTTAATGTGCCTGCTTAATGTTTGGTATAATTCATTGGTTACATTGTAGTATTTACTCACTGTTTGATGTATATCCATGACTGTGGCCACTCTAGATACTATCAGTTTGAAGGTGTTATAGCATGTTGCCAGCCACAATGTGTTTGATCATTTAGCCACCCCCTGGTGTGCTGGCCCCAGCTGCCAAACTATCCCCACCCTGGTCCCACAATCCATTTCTTCTGACCCAGCATTGGACTATAAATGTAGAACCATCCTTAGGGGTGCATGCAAGTGGGGGTGCATGCTTCTCAGAAGCAAAGCGTCACGGAAGATAAGCATTGTGATACAGCAGTTATTCCATGGCAGTTAGTCAGGGCAGGAGTCAGGTAACCCACACTCTGCTCTCCCTTCTATCCATGTGCTTTATTCCTATCCTCCTATGTTCCCTTGCAATCCACTTTCACCGCCCAATCCCCCCCTCCATCATGACTCATATACATCAGCCCCTCACTCCTTCCCTCTCCCATGTACAGCTCCCATGCACTTCTCACCTTCCTGAAAAACCTCAGCCCATCTTACCCAAACACACTGCACAAAAAAACTTCATACACTTCCAAAAACTACTTGCTTTTTATCTTCTTACTCCTTCTGATTTCAGGGGACATCTCCCCAAACCCCGGTCCCCCATCCCCCAACCTCAACCGCTACCCTACCTCATATCAAAACCATACTAACCTTATTAATATTACTTGCACTCCCTCATCTCTCCCTTTCAATTGTGCCCTTTGGAATCCATGGTCTGTATGTAACAAGCTTCCTTTCCTGCACAACTACTTTGTGAACAACTCTCTCAATCTGTTGGCCCTCACTGAAACCTGGATCCAGGACTCTGACACTGTCTCCCCTGCTGCCATTTCCCATGGTGGCCTTCAATTCTCCCATTCCCCAAGACCCACAAACAGACCTAGTGGTGGAGTCAGCATACTCTTGCCCCCACAATGCATGTTCCAGGTTATACCCCCAGTTCCATCACTCTCATTCCCTTCTTTTGAGGTCCATACCATAAGGCTCTTCCGTCCCCTCTCCCTCAGAGTAGCGGTCATATACCGGCCCCCAGGCTCACCCACCCACTTCCTGGACCACTTCTCAGCCTGGCTGCCACACTTCATGTCCTCAGAACTACCAACCCTTATCCTGGGAGACTTCAACATTCCCATTAACAGCCCCACTTCCACATCTGCATCCCAGCTTCTATCATTAACCACTTCTCTAGGCCTCTCACAGCTCTCAACCTCTGAAACACACAAAGACGGTAACACCCTGGACCTGGTCTTTGTCCGGCTCTGTTCAATCTCCTACCTAGATAACTCACCGCTTCCCCTCTCTGACCACAACATTCTCTCCTTCACACTCACAATTCCTCGCCCACCCCAGCACACTCCTACCTATCACACATTCAGAAATCTACAAGCCATTAACCTTCATACACTTTCAGACTCCTTACACTCATCATTGTCCCCAATCTCTTCTTTTTCCTGTCCTGATCTGGCTGTACATCACTTCAATGACACTCTTAGAAGCACCCTTGACCAAGTAGCTCCCCTCACCCTCAGAACCTCCAAACACAGAGTAAAACAGCCCTGGCTCACATCGCAAACCCGATTTCTCCAGCGATGCTCTAGAAGTGCTGAACGCTTATGGAGGAAAACTCGCACACCAGAAGACTTCACACACTTCAAATTTATGTTAAGAACCTATAACTCTGCCCTTCACCTCGCCAAACAGACCTACTATACCACTCTGTTCTCCTCACTATCCAACAACCCCAAGAAACTTTTTAACACCTTTCACTCCCTCCTCAGGCCAAAAGCACAAGACACTATCACAGACATTTGTGCTGATGACCTGGCCTCTCACTTTATAGAGAAAATAGACAATATCCGTCAGGAAATCCGCTCCCAGATACCAAGTGCAATGACTCCCATTCCTCCCTGCATCTCCCCGGGCTCACTCTCTACATTCGATCCCATCACAGAAGAAGAAGTCTCCAAGCTCCTCTCCTCTTCTCGTCCGACTACATGCACCACCAACCCCATTCCCTCACACCTCCTCCAGTCTCTCTCTCCAGTCATCACAACTCACCTAACTACAATTTTTAATCTCTCCCTCTCCTCTGGCATTTTCCTCTTCTCCTTCAAACACACTATCATTACTCCATTACTTCATTACTAAAAAAAACCCACCCTTGACCCATCATGCACAAAAATCATGCAGGTCTCCAATCTCCCCTTCATCTCAAAACTCCTGGAGCGCCTGATCTACTCCCGCCTTACCCGTTACCTCTCCACTCATTCCCTCCTAGACCCTTCACAGTCCGGTTTCCGCCCCCTACATTCGACAAACTTCACTCATCAAGGTGACCAATGACCTTCTGACAGCAAAATGTAATGGTGACCACTCTCTGCTCATTCTCCTCGAACTCTCTGCTGCTTTCGAAACTGTTGACCACCCTCTCCTACTCTCTAGGCTCCAGTCACTAGGCATTAAGGACACTGCTCTCTCTTGGTTCTCCAACTACCTTTCTGAATGCTCCTTCAGTGTTCTGTTCTCTGGCTCCACTTCATCTCCTCTTCCTCTCACTGTTGGGGTACCTCAGGGCTCAGTCCTTGGCCCCCTTCTCTTCTCCCTCTACACAGCCCCAATTGGACAGACCATCAGCAGATTTGGCTTTTAGTACCATCTTTACGCTGATGACACACAACTATACACATCATCCCCTGACCTTACCGCTGTACTACAGAATGCCACTGACTGTCTGTCTGCAGTCTCCAACATCATGTCCGCTCTCTATCTGAAACTCAACCTCTCCAAAACTGAACTTCTTCTGCTCCCGCCTTCTACTAACCTCCCTAAATCTGACATTTCCCTCTCCGTGGGTGGCACCATAATAACACCCCGGCAGCAGGCGCGCTGTCTGGGTGTCACCTCCCACATACAATCTCTTGCCCGCTCGTGCCGCTTACACCTAAAGAACATCTCCAGAATCCGCCCTTTTCTCACCATGGAGACAACAAAAACTCTCACTGTCGCCCTAATCCACTCCCGCCTGGACTACTGTAACCCTCTACTAATTGGCCTCCCTGTTACTCGACTTTCCCCTCTCCAGTCTATCCTTAATGCGGCAGCTAGGGTCGTCCATCTGGCTAATCATTACTTGGACGTGTCCGCTCTTCGCCAGTCGTTACACTGGCTGACCATTCATTACAGGATACAATTCAAAGTACTTGTTCTCACCCACAAAGCTCTCCACAGTGCGGCACCCCCTTACATCTCCTCCCTCATTTCTGTCTATCAGCCTAGCCGACCACTGCGCTCTGCAAACGACTTTCGACTAACCTCTGCACTAATCCGTACCTCCCACTCCCGACTCCAAGACTTCTCCCGTGCTGCGCCAATCCTCTGGAATGCTCTACCCCAAGATATTAGGACCATCCACAACTTGCATAGTTTTAGGCGCTCGCTCAAAACACATTTGTTCAGAGCTGCCTACCACATTAACTAATCAAAGTCATTTTATGTTTGTGTGTGTGTGTGTAGCCCATTCACTATCTCCATCTACCCCCCACCCCCTGAAGATGGCCATCATTGTAAATACATCATTGTAAATACACACCTGTACTTTGTATCTCCCCCACCTCATTGTAGATTGTAAGCTCTCACGAGCAGGGTCATCTTATTTTGTCTTATTTTGCTTTATTACTGTATTGTTAACATTGTTACCTATGACTGTTGTGTTTTAAACTGTTAAACTGTAAAGCACTGCGGAATATGTTGGCGCTATATAAATAAAGATTATTATTATTATTATTATTAATATATGGATTAGATTTTTTTCATCCTTAACATTTTTGCAACCAATCTGCCATTTTTGAACATAACCAAATCCAGCAAAGCCAGTACCAAATTAAAATTAAAACTTAACATTTATTTTGTATACCTAAAAGACATAAATCTAATATATAAAGCTGAATGTGTGTGTGTGTGTATGTATGTATGTATGTATGTATGTCCGGGATTGGCATCTGAACCGTAGCAGCTACAGCCACAAAATTTTGCACAGTCACACGTCTGGACCCCGAGAGCGTCATAGGCTATGTTGTGAGGTGAAATTTTAACCCCGCGCTTTCCAATTCACCAAACAATTTTGCCCCTATCTACATAATGGGGAAAAAGTGAAAGGAAAAGTGTTGGAGGCGTCGCAGCTACAGGCACAAAATTTTGCACAGTCACACGTCTGGACCCTGAGAGCGTCAAAGCTATATTGTGAGGTGAAATTTTAACCCCGCGCTTTCCAAGTCACCAAACAATTTTGCCCCTATCTACATAATGGGGAAAAAATGAAAGGAAAAGTGTTGGAGGCAAATTAACAGCTGCCAGATGTGAACAAGGGGGACTTAAAGAATGACAGCGATGGCACCAAAGAGTATATACTGTACAGTTGCTAAGGTGGGGCCCCAACATGGGATAATCACACCACCACGGGGATATGAACACACACACAAAATGCGCCACACACTACCACGTGCTCGAACACATATACCACCCTCAGTGCACATTTCACCACACATACACCAACCTCGCCACATAAAAGTAGAAACACAAAAGTCGCCGCTCAAAACTCGCCACGCGCAAAACTCTCCACATGCAAAACTCGCCACACGTGCAAAACTCGCCACACGCAAAACTTGCACACGCAGAAAAATTGCCACACGCAGAAAAATTGCCACATGCACAAAAGTTGCAACACATGCAAAAGTTGCCTCACACAAAACTTGCACATACTCAAAAGGCACCACACATAAAACTCGCCACGCGCAAAACTCGCCATGCGCAAAACTTGCTGCACACAACTTGCTACACTAACCTGTCACATGCAACTCGACACACAAAAAGTTGCTACACGCATGTCGCCACACAAAACTCATCTCACAAAAGTCCCTACATGCATGTCGCCACACGCAACTCAACACACACAACTTGACACACGAAACTCGCCCTAAAACACACACAAGTCTGGTATCCTTCAAAAATAAAAATCTGATTAATAAGCAGACAAACTACAAGAGCAACAAATGTACCATATAGGAATCCGGCAGCTGTCAGTCACATGACCAGTCTATTATGTGTATGTGTGAGCTAATATATACTGCCAGGGGGTGGGCTTACTGTTGGCTGGGGATTTATCAGGCTGCCATTTTAGCTTACAAATACTGAGGTAAAAATACTGACCAAATAACGTGTGAACGAGGGCTAATACAGGAGGAGATGGCATACAGCTATATACTATATACAGGAGATGACACACAGGTATATACTATTTACAGGGGAGATGACACACAGGTATATACTATATACAGGAGGAGATGACACACAGATATATACTATATACAGGAGAGATGACACACAGGTATATACTATATAGAGGAGGAGATGACATACAGGTACATACTACATACAGGAGGAGATGACATACAGGTATATACTATATACAGGAGGAGATGACACACAGGTATATACTATATACAGGAGCAGATTACCTACAGGTATATAGTATATACAGGAGGAGATGACACAGGTATATGCTATGTATAGGAGGAGATGACATACAGGTATATACTATATACAGGAGATTACATACAGGTATATCTAATATATAAAGCTGAATGTGTGTATGTATGTATGTGTGTATGTCCGGGATTGGCATCTGTACCGTCGCAGCTACAGCCACAAAATTTTGCACAGTCACACGTCTGGACCCCGAGAGCGTCATAGGCTATGTTGTGAGGTGAAATTTTAACCCCGCGCGTTCCAATTCACCAAACAATTTTGCTCCTATCTACATAATGGGGAAAAAGTGAAGGGAAAAGTGTTGGAGGAAAATTGACAGCTGCCAGATGTGAACAATGAGGACTTAAAGAATGAGAGCGATGGCGACAAAGAGTATATACCGTACAGTTGCTAAGGTGGGGCCCCGACATGGGATACTCACCACACACGGGGATATGAACACAAACACAAAATGCGCCACACACTACCACGTGCTTGAACACATATACCACCCTCAGCACACATTTCACCACACACACACACCAACCTCGCCACATAAAAGTCGAAACACAAAAGTCACCACTCAAAACTCGCTACATGCAAAACTCGCCATATGCAAAACTAGGCTCACGCAAAACTCGCCACACGTGCAAAACTCACCTCATGGAAAACTCACCTCATGCAAAACTTGCACACACAGAAAAATTGCCACATGTACAAAAGTTGCACCACATGCAAAAGTTGCCTCACACAAAACTTGCACATACTCAAAATGCACCACACATAAAACTCGCCACGCGCAAAACTCGCCATGCACAAATCTTGCTGCACACAACTTGCTACACTAACCTGTCACATGCAACTCAACACACAAAATGTTGCTACACGCATGTCGCCACACAAAACTCATCTCACAAAAGTCGCTACATGCATGTCGCCACACGCAACTCAACACACACAACTTGACACATAAAACTCGCCCTAAAACACACACAAGTCTGGTATTGTCCTTCAAAAATAAAAATCTGATTAATAAGCAAACTACAAGAGCAACAAATGTACCATATAGGAAATACGGCAGCTGTCAGTCACATGACCTGTCTATTATGTGTATGTGTGAGCTAATATATACTGCCAGGGGGGAGGGCTTCCTGTTGGCTGGGGATTTATCAGGCTGCCAATAGCAACCAATCACAGCTCAGCTTCTATTTTGCTACAGTTAATTAACCTGAGCTCTGATTGGTTAATATAGGCAACAAAGACATTCTCAGTATAACAAAGCTAATATATGTTGTGAAATGCTTCTATTTGCTTAGTTTTTGCCTTTTAATAATTACATTTCTATCTATTTGTTTTGTGGTTTTTGTGTGCAGAATAAATTTTTGTTAACACATTCTATTTTGCTAACAGCAGTCATTAACCCGGGCGAAGCCGGGTAGTACAGCTAGTAACCATATAAAAGTGCTCATGATTCCCAGTGTACTATTATAAAATGGCACAATCTCACCCAAGTTGTTGTTTTCCTGCTATTCAGAAATTTTCAGTAACGTATTGAAGTCCGCAGCCAGGAACTTGGGAGAGTAATGGACCGCAGAGAAAGGGGGGGGGGAGACAAAGGGGCCTATTTACCCTGTCGTGCCCTCTGTATCCAACTCCCGCCCTTACAAGGGCAGTACCCAAGTGTGAGCCTGTTTAATGATGCCCATGATCAAATATAGCCACCCCAACAAAAAGGTGTCTTCCCAAAAAGGTGTCTTCCCTACGCGTTTCCCCTCCCGTTTGGGGGGTTCATCAGGGGAAGTTTGTACAGGCTAAAAAATAAGGTATCCTGCAGTGGCACGGGTTGACCTCTGAACATACCCACCTCCTCTGTATGAGGAGAAAAAGTGATCTGCTGTAGTTCCATTTTTGAACATAGCCTTATAAGGGCGTTCCAACAACGTTTTTTTGCATTACCAATTTGCAAAAAATGAGCAACCCCACACTTCAAATACTAGTGTAATGAGCTAACAAGAAGACTAAAAAAAAAAAAAACCTGAATGGCTTACTCTTGGTAAGTTCGCATTCCTTTCCACCATTGAAAACTGTCTAATCCTAAAGTAGTTAAGTAAGTCTTAACTGGGGATATCTTAGCAATTGCTGATGTTCTGAAGGCTGGGTCCCCCAAGAATAATATGTTGTCTCCTTTCCTATCCAGTCAAGTAGGTAGTGGGAAGGTGTGCCAAAAGTATGTCATGCTTACCGTATTTTTCCGACTATAAGACGCACCGGAACATAAGACACACCTAGGTTTTAGAGGAGGAAATTAGGAAAAAAATTGAAACAAAAAATGTGGTCAATTCTGTACTTAATATCTCCTATTCTGCTATATATGGTACTCTTATCCCCATCCTGATACACATGGCCCCTTCATCCCTACCCTGGTATGCATTGCCCCCTCATCCCTATCCTGGTATGCATGCCCCCTCATCACTATCCTGGTGTGCATGGCCCCTTCATCTTTATCCTGGCAGGAATGGTCGCCATTATCCCTATCCTAGTTTGCATGGCCCCATCCCTATCCTGGTATGCAGGGCCCTCATCTCGTCCTAGTATGCATGGTCCCATCCCTATCCTGATATGCAGGGCCCCATCTCATCCTAGTATGCATGGCCCCCATCCTTATCCTGGTATGCAGGGCCCTCATCTCGTCCTAGTATGCATGGTCCCATCCCTATCCTGATATGCAGGGCCCAATCTCATCCTAGTATGCATGGCCCCCATCCTTATCCTGGTATGCAGGGCCCTCATCTCATCCTAGTATGCATGGTCCCATCCCTATCCTGGTATGCAGGGCTCCCATCTTGTCCTAGTATGCATGGCCCCAATCCTTATCCTGGTATGCAGGGCCCCCATCTCATCCTAGTATGCATGGCCCCCATCCTTATCCTGGTATGCAGGGACCCCATCTCGTCCTAGTGGAGAGGTGAATATTCATTTCTCTTAAGTAGGGGCACACGTGACGGTCGGCAGCAGCAGAAAGCCAGCGGCTGACACTGTACGCGCTACTGAAGAACAATGAATACTCACTGCTCTCTGCGTGCACAGTCCAGATGTGCAGAGCAGTGAGTATTCTGGCAGCTGTGCTCTGTTTGTGAGCAGCGCATGATGTCCCTGCCATACACTGCTTACAAGCATAAAGCAGCTGCTGGCATCTGAACAAGATGCGGCGAAGGAGCACCGCAAGGGGAAGGTAAGTGTAAGGGTTTTTTTTTCTTAATATATTCTGATGGGGCCATTCATACCAGGATGTGGGTGGGTAGGGGCCAATCATAAGGATGGGGCCGTGCATACCAGGACCGGGGTTGGTGTCCAATTATACCAAGACCCTATTAAAGAGAAATTAATATTCATTGCCCTCCACACCCATGGGCGTGGAATGCAGTGAATGTTAATTTCTCTTTAGCAGCGGGCACAGGAGTTAGCCGCAGCTGCTGACTCCAGCCTCCTGTGACCCACTGGTCCGCCAATGACGCTTCCCCACCTCCCCACCACAGACAGAGCCGGTACATCCGGACTATAAGATGCACCCCCCACTTGCAAAAAAGTGCATCTTATAGTCCGAAAAATACAGTAGTTGCTTTTTTAAATTCTATTGTTAGCTCGTTATACCAGTGTTTGGAACAAGGGATTTCTAATATTATTGTTGACACAGCTATAAACCTTTGCAGAGCCCTATCTGAATGGAGCAGATATTAGGCATGCAAACCTCCCCTCAACTTATTTTCTATGGTACTGCTGGAAATAGCTGAGAGCTGAGAGCGCTACTTGGTTAGCTTTGGCAGTTCTGTAGAGAGGAATTAGTGGAGAGGAGATTCTCATATTCGACCTATATTCTGGTAAAATGAGTCTCTGCAGAGCCCTATTTTCTGGTTTGCTGCTGGTGCAAGTCTTTAGCATATTATACCCTATCCTATTGATTGAGAATACGTTGAAAGCTTTGCAAAAACGCTTTTGGGGTCACGCAAGAAACCGTCAGCCAGTCAGGCTGCCAAAAGTCAATTTTTATTTCATATGTATACAATTTTAACATAGTAATACAATGGAAAACAAAGCAAATTCAAAGCTCAATTTATTTATATAAAGATGTACAACTTTGCTGCTGTGTTGAAGCATTTAGCAAAGCACATTCTTAACTTTATTTGCAAACAGATGCAATGCACTTATGACATTCTAGGACACTAGCTTTCTTTCAATGTCTCATGTAGGACACAAAACCATAAATGCCTTGTTATGTATAGTGGAAGCACTAAAGCTAGGGGCACAACTGTATCAAGTTTATATGAATTTATTATTGTGATATTATTGCTCTTATATTTTGCTTTCAAATAGAATTTGTCAACATGGTTTTTGTCTAGTAATGAACATATAGGAATTAGTGATGAGTGAATATACTCGTTACTCGAGATTTCCCGAGCATGCTCGGGTGTCCTCCAAGTATTTTTAGTGCTCGGAGATTTAGTTTTCATCACCTCAGCTGAATGATTTACAGCTATTAGCCAGCTTGATTACATGTGGGGATTCCCTAGCAACCAGGCAACCCCCACATGTACTTAGCCTGGCTAATAGCTGTAAATCATTCAGCTGAGGTGATGAAAACTAAATCTCCGAGCACTAAAAATACTTGGAGGACTCCCGAGCATGCTCGGGAAATCTCGAGTAACGAGTATATTCGCTCATCACTAACTGGAATGCATTTGTTTAGACAATGCTTTAAATTGTTATTTTTATACATTGGTGTACAGACCAAGAGCAAGATGAGGGGTACATGGAATGGGTGTTGGCTTTTTAAAGTTATTGGTGGGGTGAAATGTACTATTTATTGCCACAAAACAGGCAGAGAGCAACACTTTTCTACTTATGCATAGCTATTTAACAAGTAAGACAGGTAAAATTGCATATGGTGACTCCAACAATATAACTCCATGGGTTACATGCAACAATGTTCCTCATGTATCTAGAGCTATGCAACAGTAAGGTCAGATGAAGGGCTAAGAAATCTGAAATCATAAGTAAACTTAGGTAAGAGTAGCTTAATTTGGAGTTCGGTTATAGCTGAAAGAATTTCCCATTGTGTTTCTTCGGAGAGTTTGTGTCATATCCACATATGTATTGTGATTTGCATTTTGTTTTTCCTTCTGCCGAAAGAAAAAAAAGTATATCAATACAGTGACAACAACAAACTGATAAAGTTTTTCATTTTCCCATTTTAAAAATGTTCACAGCCTTTCTAAAAACCAATGCTTATTTGCATACTACTTAGGACAATGTGTTCAGTGGAACTTCTGCAAAACAGTTTTACAGATTGCAAACTTTCTAGGAGGGAGCAAGGCTGCAGTATTTATTGTCATCAAGCATACGTATAGAAAATCTCGGCCTTTGGGTGCAGTAAAAAAACTACCAGGTCTTTACTCACCATCCCCGGTCCATTGCTGTGTCTCTACAGCTGCTGATCCAGATGTTATTGTTATTGTTATTATTATTTATTTATATAGCACCATTGATTCTATGGTGCTGTACATGAGAAGGGGTTACATACAAATTAGGCTACTTTCACTCATCAGATTTTTTGTTTCAGGCACAATCCGGCAAGTTTTAAAAAAAACGGATCCGTTTTTTTAACGCCGGATCCCTTTTTTCTCATAGACTTGCATTAGCGCCGGATTGCGCCTGATGGGCAGATGTTTCATCCGTTTTTTTCCAGATCCGTCCAAATAGTCATTTCTGGTGGATGGAGACAACGTTCAGAGGAACATTATTTTGTCTGGCGAAAAAAGCGCACAGTGACGGAACCGGCCAAAAACGCGTGAAACGGAGATGTGAAACAATCAATTCGGAAATCATGCATATTTTCCGTTCTGGGGTCTCTCTCTCTCTCTCTCTCTCTCTCCTTTTTTCCAGAAAGTCACTGTAAACTCCATGTTAAAAATAAAAAATGGATCTGGCAGAAAAATGGATCCGTTGCATCAGTTTTTTCACTATTTGCAACGGATTCATTTTTTACAATATTAGCCGGATTGTGCCTGGAACAAAAAACCTGATGTGTGAAAGTAGCCTTACAGATATCACTTACAGTAAGCAAAGTAAAAATTACAGACTGATACAGAGGGGCGAGGACCCTGCCCTTGCGGGCTTACGTTCTACAAGATGGTGGGGAATGATACAATAGGTTGAGGGTTGCAGTAGCTCCGGTGTTGGTGAGGCAGTATCTTCGGTAGTGATGAGGAGGCAGCGGGGTCAGTGCAGGCTGTAGGCTTTCCTGAAGAGGTGGGTTTTTAGGTTCCGTCTGAAGGATCCGAATGTACTTGATAGTCGGACGTGTTGGGGCAAAGAATTCCAGAGGATGGGGGATATTCAGGAGAAGTCTTGGAGGCGGTTGGGTGAAGAGCGAATAAGTGTGGAGGAGAGAAGGAGGTCTTGGGAGGACCGGAGATTACGTGAGGGAAGATATCGGGAGATTAGTTCAGAGATATATGGAGGAGAAAGGTTATGGATGGCTTTGTAGGTCAGTATTAGTAATTTGAACTGGATACGCTGAGGGAATGGGAGCCAGTGAAGAGATTTGCAGAGAGAGGAAGCGGAGGAGTAGCGAGGAGAGAGATAAATTAGTCGGGCAGCAGAGTTATGGATGGACTGGAGAGGTGCAAGGGTGTTAGCAGGAAGGCCACAAAAAAGGATGTTGCAGTAGTCAAGGCGGGAGATGATGATGGCATGCACAAGCATTTTAGTTGATTAATGGTTGAGGAAAGGATGGATTCTAGAGATATTTTTGAGCTGGAGGTGACAGGAGGTGGAAAGAGCTTGGATGTGCAGTTTGAAGGACAGGGCAGAGTCAAGGGTTACTCCGAGGCAACAGACTTCCGGTACGGGGGAAAGCATGATGTCGTTAATTGCAATAGATAGGTCAGGTAATGAAGATCTATGAGATGGAGGACAGATGATGAGTTCAAATTTGTCCACATTGAGTTTGAGGAAGCGAGAGGAGAAGGAGGATATGGCTGATAGACACTCCAGGATTCTGGACAGCAGAGAGGTGACGTCTAGGCCAGAAAGGTAGCTCTGAGTGTCATCAGCATAAAGGTGGTACTGGAATCCATGAGACTTTATGAGTTGTCCCAGGCAAGTGTATAGATTGAGAAGAGTAGGGGTCCTAGAACAGAGCCTTGGGGACTCCAACAGAGAGAGGGTGGGATGAGGAGGTAGTGTGGGAGTGGGAGATGCGGAATGTGCTGTTGGAAAGGTATGAGGAGATACAGGATAGGGCGAGGTCTTTGATGCCAAAGGAGGAGAGGATCTGTAGTAGGAGGCAGTGGTCAACTGTGTCGAAAGCAGAGGACAGGTCTAGAAGGAGGAGTACAGAGCATTGTCCGTTAGCTTTGGCTGTAAGTAGGTCGTTAGTAATTTTGGTCAAGGCTGTCTCAGTTAAGTGATGGGGGCGGAAACCAGATTGTAGATTGTCAAATAGCAAGTTAGATGAGAGGTGGGAGGAAAGTTCAGCATGGACGTGTTGCTCCAGGAGTTTGGAAGCGAATGGGAGCAGCAATATTGGGCGATAGCTGAACATAGCTGTTGGATCGAGGGTTGGCTTTTTAAGGATAGGCGTGATTGTGGCATGTTTGAAAGCAGAAGGGAAGGTGCCAGAAGTTAGTGATAGGTTGAACCAGGTGGGTTAGGTGTCAATTATTTCATACAGCACTGATGTCCTGATGATATCAATCACTAAGCGGAGAGTCTCTGCCCTTGCAGACTGAATGCCCCCGTTCTTTGAGTGGCAGCTGCCCTGTTGACATCTTGTCAGTGCTGCTGCCAATAACTGATACCGATACTTTACTATAATTCTAACTCAGAACAAGGCTTCATAGACTAAAAATTGTAAAAGCAACTTCTAGTTCACACATGAAAATCTGTGTGATCCAATAAGTCAGAATTTGATTTATCTGAGTCAGAAGAGGACAAGAACCAGAGCAGCACTAGTTGGACATAATCTTTAAAATTAAATCCAAAATGAACTATGAATAAAGTATTTTATCTATCATTAGAATACCAGCCCAGCAAGTTTCTGAGTTTATATAGCCTTGCTTTATTACTTATTAACAGTGAAATTTAATGGGAACCTATCATGTCGGGAAATTTTTTTCTCTTCATATATAGGGTTACTTTGTTGGCAAATAGCAACAAAATCATGCCTTTCTGCCTTATTGGCAGAAACCTATATCCTATCTGTAAATGATTGCTTTCAGTCATAGGGGCGGCATGTACTGGTTACAGTCATGGCTCACTATATACTGATCTGTTGCTGTAATCACTTGTAAGTAGGTTAATGGATGTAGTAATGTGGAGATGCAGAGCAAGGGTTAACAAGAGTGCTGTTTAAGGCCCCGTCACACATAGCGACGCTGCAGCGATACAGACAACGATGCCGATCGCTGCAGCGTCGCTGTTTAGTCGCTGTGTGGTCGCTGGAGAGCTGTCACACAGACCGCTCTCCAGCGACCAACGATGCCGAGGTCCCCGGGTAACCAGGGTAAACATCGGGTTACTAAGCGCAGCGCCGCGCTTAGTAACCCGATGTTTACCCTGGTTACCAGTGTAAAATGTAAAAAAACAAACAGTACATACTCACCTTCGCGTCCCCCGGCGTCCGCTTCCTGCACTGACTGAGCGCCGGCCCTAACAGCAGAGCGGTGATGTCACCGCTGTGCTGTACTTTCACTTACGGCCGGCAGTCAGTCAGTGCAGGAAGCGGACGGCAAGGGACCTGACGGACACCGGAATGTGAGTATGTAGTGTTTGGGTTTTTTTACATTTACGATGGTAACCAGGGTAAACATCGGGTTACTAAGCGCGGCCCTGCGCTTAGTAACCCGATGTTTACCCTGGTTACCAGTGAAGACATCGCTGAATCCGTGTCACACACACCGATCCAGCGATGTCAGCGGGACCTCAACGACCAAAAAAAGGTCCAGGCCATTCCGACACGACCAGCGATCTCACAGCAGGGGCCGGGTCGCTGGTACGTGTCAAACATAGCGCGATCGCTACTGAGGTCGCTGTTGCGTCACAAAACTTGTGACTCAGCAGCGATCTCGCTAGCGATCTCGCTATGTGAGACGGGGCCTTTAATTTACAGTAATAAACTCCTGGCAGGGAGATAACAGGGAGATAACAGGGCAAGGGAAGGCAGGTGAAAACAGTGTAATTGCGATACAACACAACAGTCTTGCTATCAAATTTAACTTAAGGTACCTTCACACTGAACAACTTAACAACGATAACGATAGCGATCCGTGACGTTGCAGCGTCCTGGATAGCGATATCGTTGTGTTTGACACGCAGCAGCGATCAGGATCCTGCTGTGATATCGTTGGTCGGAGCTAGAAGTCCAGCACCTTATTTCGTCGCTGGATCACCCGCTGACATCGCTGAGTCGGCGTGTGTGACGCGGATTCAGCGATGTCTTCACTGGTAACCAGGGTAAACATCGGGTTACTAAGCGCAGGGCCGCGCTTAGTAACCCGATATTTACCCTGGTTACCATTGTAAATGTAAAAAAAAGCAAACACTACATACTTACATTCCGGTGTCTGTCGGGTCCCCCGGCGTCTGCTTCCCTGCACTGTGTCAGCGCCAGCCGGCCGTAAAGCAGAGCACAGCGGTGACGTCACCGCTCTGCTTTAGGGCCGGCGCTTACACAGTGCAGGGAAGAGGACGCCGGGGGACCCGACAGACACCGGAATGTAAGTATGTAGTGTTTGCTTTTTTTTACATTTACACGACGAAACAGCGACGCTACAGCGATCAGCATCGTTGTCTATATCGCTGCAGCGTCGCTTAATGTGACGGTACCCTTATCGTGACTCCGCTGATCTTTAATCACTTGTGGTCCGATGGATGATGAAATGCAGGCGGAGGCTGACACTGCGTCTTCAGGCTTCCCTGTGCAACACATGGTCCCACTTCTGGCGGCACCGGGCGGTCACCGGTTTTGCCCATTGAGCCCCTAGTCCGATAAACTGCAGAACCGAAGTGTGGAGCTCTGCACAAGTCTCTGGTGCTCGTTCCTCAGTGCACTTGTTCTGCGCTGCTTCGCTCAGCCCCTGACTCTCTGAGTCCTCACTGCTACTCAGGAGCCCTTACTGAACCCCTCCCGGGTCTCTGCTCCATGTTTCACCTCACTTCGCAGAGTACAGCCGGCCCCTGCCTTCTCTTTCCTCCGGCGGGAACTCTCTGGCGTTTCCAGCACTACACTCTCTCTCATCCCCCTGCTTGCCATGCCCCCTCTCTCCAGGTCATGGGTCCTGTCTGGCTCGCAGTTCCTTTCCCTTCAACACTGGATGCAGCCTCGGCAGTTCTGGACCCAGTATTGCACAGGTACCCACAGCCCAGTCCTCCTCCTTACACCCCCATTCTCCTTTAACTCGCCATTCCACGGGCTAGAGCTCCTTCACCAGGCATTCACATTTTTCCACTCCTTGAATGATTCATTGCCAGATGAATTGATCTTGTTTATAGCCGGTAGGAGGCACTCCAACTGTCGTCTGCTCCAGAGTAATCCAGGTTGACTGATAAAAAGCGGGGGGATATTTAGGTCCTATGAGTCTGCCATTTCTGTTGCTTCAGGCATTGACTCTTTAGTACTCACTTCCCTGGGAGCAGTGGACAGTGAATTATTAAGGTCTGGGAGCGAGGCTGGCATCTCTTCTTCGTCACAGTTGAGAACTGTCGAAGTAGGCGCATTATTGATGGTTGGCATTTCTTTTCCTTCTTCAAGTCCTTGGGACAGGCAAGGCAGCAACAGGCTTCGGTGAAGTATCTGGGTAGGCACCCCATCCACTCGTTGAGGCTGAACCTCATATACTGGCCCATCAGAACTGACTCGACGTGTCACTCGATGCAGGGTCTTCTCCCATCTGTGTTCCAGTTTTCCCCAGGCCTGTTTGTTCCAGATCAACAACTGATCTCCTGCTCTCAGAGCTGTCCCTCGAGTAGGTGTCGTTTCATGGTGCTAGAGTTCTCAGAACTTTGTCTGCACCAGCCGGTGAAGAGTCTGTAGTCGATTTCAGAGTCCCCAAACCTAGGAAGACACCTCCGCCCGCAGGAACTCTTCTTCTAGGTCTAACTCCAGCTCCGTGATCTCTTGACCCTTTTGCCCAAACAGCAATGTATACTGGGTGTATCCCTTTATACTGTGCATCGATTGATGTACATCCACATCAGTTCAGCCACGAACTCAGGCCACCATATCTTCCGGTCTTCCTCCAATGTTCAACGCATCTGGATCACCATCCGATTGAAGTGCTCACAAGCTCCATTCTCTTGAGGATGATAGGGTGTAGTCCTTCACTTCCCAATCTGGTATAAACGATGTAACTCCTCCATTACTCGACCTTGGAAGCAAGCGCCTTGGTCAGAATGGATCCTTTTCGGGCAACCGTACACCCGGATAAGGTCTCAACAAATGGCCTGCGCAGCTGACTCAGAGTCACTACAGAGTCACTACAGCGAACTTAGTATAGTGGTCGGTCATCACCAGACAATGTTCATACCCGAGATGTGCCGAGCTTACGGCTAAGTAGTCAATCATCAATAGCTCTAAGGTGGCAGAACTCAAGATGGTCTGCGTCAGGGTTCTCTGCTCTGGAGGATTAGTTAGTTCACAGCTCCAACATCGTTGACAGGCCTCCTCTACTGCAGTCCTCAATTGGGGGTGATAAATCAACTTCTGTACCCACTGGAACGTCTTCTCCAGACCGAAGTAAGCCCCTCTCATGGGCCTCCGTAGCCACTACAAGGGTCAACTTTTCTGGGAGCACTACTTGTCAAGTGATCCCCCAATTCCTGCACTAGCTGTACTCTTCAGTATAGCAATCCATCTTCCAACTAGAGCCTCTCCCACTGTCTCAGAATTTGCAAAGCCCCTGGGGACAGAGCGTCTCTCTCTCGCCAGCTGGGAAGTTACTTCAGAGCCACCCACTGCCTCAGTTAGGCAAGCTCTTTATCTGCTTGCTGGAGTTGCACCCAGTCATTCCAAGGTCATCTCCAGATGCCTCATCAATCTGTCCCTGCATCGCCACTAATGACCTAGCCAGGTCACGAAAACCAGGAATCACTTCTGCCTCCAATTCTTCATTTCGGTTGTGTTCAGGCCGCTCATGAGTCACTCTCCAGAGAGCATCAGCGTGTGTATTCTCGGCCCCAATTCAATAAGCGATCTTGTACCAATACTTCGCAATGTGGGCCACCTATCATTGCTCCAAGGCCCCCAATTTTGCATTTTCCAGGTGGGCTAGGGGATTATTATCAGTGCGCACCAGGACTTTGGACCATGACAAATACTCTGCAAACTTTTCGGTCATTGCACACACCAACGCCAGCAGTTCCAACTTTAACAAGCTGTAATTCTCCGGATTCCGTTCCGAGTCTAGAAAAGACAGGCTCTCATAGGCTAGCACTCCTTTCCTTTCCTTCCTGCATTTGTGATAGAATGGCCCCCATACCATGTAGACTTCCATCAGTGTGAAGGATGAAGGGCTGTGAGAAATCCACATAGGCAAGTATTGAGGCCTCTATCAAGGCCATTTTTAAGGCTCTGAAGGCTTCTTCCCCATTGAATAGCTCCATTCTTTGAACCAGATGGCATTCCCTTTAGTAGTTCCAATAGCAGATTAGCAAGACAATTGAAATTCTTTACAAATCTTTGGTAGTACCCGGTTAGCCCCAAGAAGGCCCGAACGTCTTTCACTGTTGTCGGGATGGGCCACTTTTGCACAGTCGCTATCTTTTCACGTGCAGTCCTCACTCCTTCAGCAGATATGATGTGTCCCAAATACTCAATTTTTTTGCAAAAAAGGTGACATTTTTGGGGCTTTACTTTCAGGCGGTGATTCTGCAGTCGACTCAACATTTGCTCCAGCAGCCGCAGTTGCTCTTCAAAGGTGGTCGAGTAGACAATAATATCATCGAGATAGATGAGTATTGCTTCAAAATTCAAGTCCCCCAAGTATCTTTCCATCAACCGCTGAAACGTCCCGGGAGCATTGGTCAGGCCAAAGTGCATCCTATTAAAACTCAAATAGTCCCATGGGCAGTAAGAACACCGTCTTCAGCCGGTCGTGTTCAGCTACGGGCACTTGCCAGTACCCGTTTGCCAGATTCAGGGATGAAAAATACTTTGCTTTTCCCAAGGCAAACAGAGATTAATCAATTCTGGGCAATGGGTAGGATTCCCACACCAAGCAAGCATTCGGTAGTCTGTAAGCAACACAGAAGCGCAGGGTTCTGTCCTTCTTCCGAACTAAAACAATGGAAGTCGCCCACGGGCTCTGACTCTCCCATATGACTCCGCTCTTCAGCATGTGAGCCAGCATCTCTTCACTTCCTTATACATCTGGGATGGTATCTTCGATATCTTCCCTGGACTGGTGCAGCATTTCCCGTGGGAATCTTGTGGGTGATAGCCCTGGTGCACCTGAAGTCATCTTCATGGCGAGCGAAGACCTCCTGGTAGCACTCTAGTACAGTTTCCACCTGTTGCACCTGTTGCGGTGAGAGTCCCATCAATTCAGCCCGCATCTGCTCCAAGATTCAACGACCCTCCTTCATGCTTCCAGGCGGATGCTTCGGTGTCATTGTAACAGCTAGGGTCCATGGATCTCCTTGCAATACGGCCAACTGCATGGCCTCTGGTTGCACCAAGTCTTCCGGCATTCCCAAGACCTGAGCCACTTCACTCTTAGGCGGGAGATTGAGGTTAGCTTCTTCCAGGTTAACGCACCGCACCACAACGTTACCATCATGGACTGTGGCTAATATCCGAGCGACGAGGAGTCCTGGGGGTACCTGATCCACCGATGTCGACTCTATCTGCACTTCAATCTCCTCGAGGGGCGTGCAGGCTCGTACTGGCAATGTGAGCACGGTCCGGCCAGGTGGTAGAATGAGTTTAGCAGCTGCAGGAACCATCACCTTTCCTAGAACTTTCTCTTCACTTGACGTTTCCTGGGCCTGGGCAGCCCATATCAATTGCTGAAATACCTTTCTCTGTGGTTCGCGGGCTCCAACGGTCCAAAAAGACCTCTTGTGGCTCACTGATCAGGAGAGATCCGACTTCTTTCAGTACATTCATCCCAAAAGTCACCGCAGGCCCGCTGCCAAAATCTCCAGCGACCAACATGACTCCTTTTCAGCCAACATTCTTTCCGCACACTCTAATCTCCATCCAGACCACCCCTGCTACTGGGATGGGCAACTGGTTGGCTGTCGTCAGTCTGTTCACTGAGCCCCAATCCGGCTGCGACGCCTCTGGAAAATGGCATCTAAAGTATGCTTCCGGCATGGTGGTCACTTGCGATCTGGTATCAATTAAGCAGTAGACTGCTCATCCATTCACTTCAGCCCAGACTGTAGGGCTCCTAGAGATTAAACCTTCGGGACTCCATTTCTCCTCCTTGGTCTTTCAGGCTCCGGGGGGGGTGTCCCCCCATCATGGAGCCCACTAGTTTAACAGCTGCTGGGGTACGGACCATCCACGTCTCACACACCCTTAGGCTTAGTGTCCGGTGTTCCCACGCCTGAAACAGGTCGGATTCCACTCAGCACAGGGCTGTCTTGTTTCCTGATGAGGATTGACAAATAAGCAGGACTCTGACTCGCTTCTTTCTCTTGACGTGTTTTGGACTGAAGCGGACACTCTTCTAAGACTAGACCACTCTTCTTGCATTTCTTGTATTTCCTTCTGGATTTCTTGGGCACACTCTGGTTCAGCTGTGGGTGGGGTGGGTACCTCATTGCTCAGGACCATCCCTGTCAAGGCCTCAGTCTCCTGTTCTTACTCTCTCATGTGCGCTTCCGCCCCAATTTCTAGGAAGGTCAAATGCAGTTTAGTATGCAGGAGCTCTCGCAAAGCTTGTTTAAGCGGTGGGTCCTTGAGGCCCGCCACAAACTGATCCCTCAGTATCACATCAGGGGGTCCCACTCCTATAGCCCCCACATCATCCTACTTAACAATATACATTTTCAACTCCTGCAGCGCATTTAGATATTGAGTCACCGACTCCCCCTCCCTCTGGAAGCGGTGAAGCAGTCGCATCCATGTTAACACCATGCCGGATCCCTGCTCTGACAGGCAGGATCTCCGACATGTCACTTCTCTCACCCGCGCTGCGATCAGTGCTTCCCTTCCCCATGCTCTGCATGCTTTCAGCAGAGCTTCCAGCCGGGCCTAAAGCCATTTTTTTTGAGCACACATGCGTGTGCTCCTGCCCTCTTTAAGAGTCAGCACGGCCACTTGCTATTTCCTCCCCAGCCAATGGCTGTGGGGCATTACGTATATATTGCTTCCTCCTCACTGGGGAGGTGCCTGAGCAACCTTCCTGTTCTGCAGTCTAAGTTGTGTAAGGTTGCGTACCAGTCCTTGCTGCATTCTGGTGCAGATCCTGCCTGCTGCACTCTGACACGTACTCTGCCTGCTGCACTCTGGTGCAGATCCTGCCTGCTGTACTCTAGTGCAGATCCTGCCCGCTGCACTCTGGTGCAGGTCCTGCCTGCTGCCAGATCTCCAGCACTTTGAACAGGCTGGCTCTGCAATGTCATTGTGCAGCCTGTGCGGGCAGAGCAGACTGTCAAACAAAGTTTAAACAAGTGATTGCAGCAGCCTGTAACTGATTTGCACAATGTCATGTGACTGAAAGCTATCAACAACAGGGAGTCTATAGGTTCACATTTTCCCTGTAGTCACACTTCTGTTATAGCCTCAATCCGACGTCCGTGTTTCAAATACATATACTATTTGTGATATTCTCAGTTAGAACATGTACCCATTGTCAGTTAGTAACCTGAAGCTTGGGTGTTCCAATGCAAAATGTCCAACATGGCCTCCAACTATATACAAACTTTTAGTAGTAGTGATCTTCTCATATGGGATAAAGGGACCTTTTCAATCTTCCCGGGTGGGAGGGTATCTGCAACCTCTGCACCCATTATAGTTATTTCTTTACCTATTATAGTATGTAGGGATGCTCACATGTCTGTGGCTTTTTCTTCCCATGTCTTCCCAAAAATTATTGAGCAAAAATATGTTTGTTTTTTACTGGCATCACAAAAGATAGCTGCCAATACAAGTAACCATAGTAATCTTTATTTTTCTAGCGCCGACTTATGCCACATCTCTTATCAATTCAGAGGGCACATGTACAGACAATATCAGACATTGCACAAAAATACATAATTCAACAGTTAACAAGAAGAGCGAGTACCCTGCTTGCAAATTTGCAATCTATCAGGAAATGGATATAACACAAAATGTAAAAAGTGATCGTCGAGTATGGTCTAGCCATCAATGTAATAAATAAATAGGGGGATATTCAAATAACGCTGCATGAACGGTTGTCAGCCAGTATTTGTATATATTCAAATAAAAAGAGCTATTGAGTGCATGGAGGGCGTGGAAACAGGTGATACAAATGATTAGATTTCTGAAGAAAATTTAGGAAGGATGAGCAGGGAACAGTTATATTAGTGTTGTGAAGTGATGGGTCAGTTTAAATAGATGTGTTTTTAGAATGTGGTTGGAAATGTGGAGACTGGGAATTAGCTGAATTGACCTGGGTACTGCATTGCAGAGAATTCTCATGACTCAAAAGAAGTCTTGGGAGATGGGAGTGTGAAGTTCGGAATATAGAGGATGCTAGTCTTAGGTCATTAGTGGAACGGAAAGCACAAGTAAGGGTACTGTCACACAGTGCCATTTTGATCGCTACGACGGTACGATTCGTGACGTTCTAGCGATATAGTTACGATATCGCAGTGTCTGACACGCAGCAATGATCAGGGACCCTGCTGAGAATCGTACGTCGTAGCAGATCGTTTGGAACTTTCTTTCGTCGCTTGATCACCCGCTGACATCGCTGGATCGTTGTGTGTGACAGCGATCCAGCGATGTGTTCGCTTGTAACCAGGGTAAACATCGGGTAACTAAGCGCAGGGCCGCGCTTAGTAACCCGATGTTTACCGTGGTTACCAGCGTAAACGTAAAAAAAACAAACAGTACATACTCACATTCCGGTGTCTGTCCCCCGGCGTCTCAGCTTCTCTGCACTGTGAGCGCCGGCAAGCCGGAAAGCGAGCACAGCGGTGACGTCTGACGTCACCGCTCTGCTTACCGGCCGCTGTGCTTACACAGTGGAGAGAAGCAGAACGCCGGGGGACAGACACCGGAATGTAAGTATGTACTGTTTGTTTTTTTTACGTTTACGCTGGTAACCAGGGTAAACATCGGGTTACTAAGCGCGGCCCTGCGCTTAGTAACCCGATGTTTACCCTGGTTACCCGGGGACTTCGGCATCGCTCCAGCGCCGTGATTGCAACGTGTGACCGCAGTCTACGACGCTGGAGCGATAATCATACGATCGCTGCGACGTCACGGATCGTGCCGTCGTAGCGATCAAAATGGCACTGTGTGACAGTACCCTTAGGTAGCAGACAGTCATGAGGAAGGAGATGTAGGATGGTGCATTGAGAACTTTGTGAGTGAGAATGATAAGTTTGTAGGATGGTGCATTGAGAACTTTGTGAGTGAGTATAAGTTTGTTTTGGACTTGGACTCCGGTGTAAGGGCAAGCAATGCAGTGATTGGCACAGGGTGGAGGCAATGGTGTAAAATTGTACACCTCAAGAGTGATCAGAGAGGTAGGCAGAGAACCAAGAAAAAATGATATGCTTCAGACTGAGAGTGGAGCATAATGAGGAGGAGCTGGTGATTCACATTGTTGAATGCTGCAGAGAGATCCAGGAGAATCAGAAGGCAGTAGTGACAATTAGTTAGCTGTTAGTAGATCTAACTTTTGTAAGAACAGTTTCTGTAGAGAAACAGGCTATTGGTTCAGGCAGGAGTAGACCAAGCATTTCAGAAGTTTAGAGACTGGACCATGAAAATCACGGACAGCACTCAGACGGCATCAGTATGCTATCCGTGTGCTGTTCATGATTAACATTGCAGTAAATGTAAATCCCAGTTTACTGTATTGTTGGAGATTTGTGATGTAATATTTGATCTGGCCAGTAGAGGGTAGCGGACAGTGCGGGGGGGGGGGGGGGGAGGGGGCGTTTTGGCAGTTCGTGACAGTGGCTAGGAAAGTTCAAGGGGAGAATGAAGGAGCACATCGTTGAAAAAAGGTCTGAATAGAGTGGTGAGAGACTGGATCTGATTTTGGTGACTCTGGGATGTGTTGCTCAGCTTGACATGAGCCAACTCAATGATAACAACCAAGGACAAAGAATCTTGGGCCAGGCTACCTGAGGCCTTATTTCTAGGGACTTAGCGAAGCCCTGTGTTGGAGAGATCGGCATTCTCTAAAAGCTTCAAGTCAGCATTTCTGATTATTCGGGACTGTGGCCATCCCTCGTCCACGTTACATTGAAAAGGATAGGAGAAACTTTGTAATTTATTTATAAGTGAAAATAGCTAATGAAACATGAAGGCAAAACTTGACTAAAAACTGATAAAACTCAGATCCACAACATTAATGACACTCGTTTAACGCCTTAATGACCGCCGATACGCCTTTTAACGGCGGTAGCTAAGGGTACTTAAACCACAGCGCCATTAATTAACGGCGCTGTGGAAAAAGTGTATAGCGCCCTCCAGAGTCCAATTTTCTCAGGGGTCTCAGTTGCCGGGGGGTAGCTGAGATCCCAGAGAACATGATTCAGGTTGACTTTTATGAACCCCGGGGTTGCGATCACCGTTATTACCGTATAATGGCGGCCGCAAAAAAAAAAAGTCCGTTTTTGCATTTAATTTCTCTCTCCTCTGATGTGTTCCCCGAAATAATTTTTTTTAGGCCTTACCCTCAATATGAGTTTAGTAAAAAAAACACACTCCGCTCTTACTGGGCAACAAAAGCTGTCCACAGCACCCCTGCATTTGCAGCCGTCATGTCCCGAGTCCGTTGCGAAGCCCTGATGAGATTCCTCCACTTAAGTGACAAAGCCCCCCCCAAGAACTGACCCCAACTATGATCGGCTAAATAAATTTAGACCCCTAATTTCCTTCCTAAAAACTTCATTTCTAAATTCCTATATCCCAGAGCAAAATGTGGCAGTCGACGAGTCCTTGTTGAGCTACAAGGGCCGTGTATCATTCCACCAATTTATCACCTCCAAGCATGCCAAATACGGCATAAAATTATACAAAACTTGCGAGAGCTCATCAGGGTACACTTCCACCTTACTAATTTATGAAGGTAGGGACCGCCAAATAAACCCCCCATACTGCCCCCAGACAATTGACATCCCAGGCAAAATTGTCTGGGAGCTCATGACGCCCTTTCTCTATCAAGGGTACCATGTGTATATGGACAATTATAACACAATCATCCCCCTATATAAATCCCTCCATGCTGCAAATACAGGGGCCTGTGGGACAGTCAGGAAAAACAGAGTGGGGTTTCCGTCACAGTTGGTGTCCAGACGTTTGGAGAGGAGGGTGTCATTCTCACTCGCAAGTGACCAACTTCTTGCAGTGGAGTGGAATGACAGGAAGGACGTCTACATGCTGACCACACTACATGCGGACACGACTGTGATGGTCAGAGAGAGGGGTGCCACAAGGGCCAAGGAAAAACTGGTCTGTGTCACAGACTATAACAAATATATGGGTGGCGTAGACTTGTCAGACCAGGTTCTGCAACCATACCTGGTCAAGAGGAAGACCAGGGCCTGGTACAAAAAGGTGGCAATCTACCTTATTCAAACTGCCACATACAACAGCTTTGTCCTGTATAAAAAGTCTCAAGGACCACTTACGTTCCTGCAATTTCAGGAAAAAATTGTAGAGGGCCTCATATTTGAGTCAATGGCACCGGGGGAAGCCTTCGACTTTGAGGATTCCCGGAGACTTGCAGAGCGCCATTTTCCTTACCCTGTCCCTGTCACTCCCACCCAAAGGTATCCTCAAAAAAGATGCCAAGTTTGCAGAAAGCATGGCAGCCGGAGTGATTCCCGGTTCTATTGCCCCACATGCCCATCCCAACCAGGCCTTTGTATCTACAAATATCTTTGAGACCTACCACACCACCTACAATTATTAGTTTGTTTGCCTTTTCAATAATTTTTATTTTCTGCTTAGTAGCCCCAGTAGAACAATTTGGAACAATTAATAAAGAATATTTTCATTAGTAGATCCCATTTTACCCCATTTCACAATTAATTCCAGAACTTGATCAATCCCATACCAAACTACTACCCAACAAATTCTCGTCCACGTACCCACGTTTGTACGCTTTAGAGTGTGGACCCCACAAATGTTCTTGAAAAGTCAGCGCATTAAAAATGAACTCTAGGACTTGATTACTCACAAATATTTTTGACCATTTATCTAACTTTGACTGTTTTTACAACTGCCTTGCTACACAAAACTTTGGCTTCCATTTATATTACTTATATTTATGTTGGTGATATGGGCATGATCAATTTATTGGAGGATTTCTAAAAATGAGGAAGTTCCATACTTAAACACTATGGGCTTTACTTTATGGTTCTTGCTGAACCTCTGGTACCAGACAATACTTTCTATAGAGAACCGGTTGTTTTGTACATATAGCGGTTCTGACCTTGGCGGGCGGGAGGGAGCTTGCTATGGTGTACCACGTCTATTTGCACATTCGTCTCTCATATAGGGATTAATGGAGCTAAAAAGACGTTGTACGACCAGTCTCTGAAAGTGTCTGCCATTCTAGCCCTGCTGGTGTTCTTTCATCTTGGGAACAAACTCAGCTTTGCCACATAGTTGGCTGCATTTTCCTCCACATTTTGACCTTCATTCCAGTACAGTTAATCTTCTGCTACAATATACGCAAGTACAGGACAAATGTTTGGTTAGCAAGACCAAATTTTATAACCAGCCAATATGTTTTTAGGAGCATGCCTCCCTCTGTGAGTAATAATTCCTGAAATGATTTTCTTGTTTGCTTAATGTCTCTAGAAGCTTTGAATTGGTCCTGGATCTTCAATTTCACCCTAAAGACTAAATGGTGTGCCATCTATTTTAGGAACAGCCATGTGTCCAGTACTCACATTGGTGCCATATTGGATATATTTCTGAACACATAAAATTACTGCAATAAAATTTGAGTTGTGTTCCTCAGAACGTACAAAAAAGAACCATAAAAGAGACAGTGAAAACAATGCAATTTGTAAATTTTCAAACTTATGTTGCATCAACTGCATAAAAAATTGTGGCATCAAACTACTCACTACCTCCCTAGATAAATAGATTAGAGGGTACAATTTATAAAAAAAGACATTTATGGGGAATTTCTGTTGCTCTTGAACCATACAGGCTCTGCCAGTGTAACAATCTATTTCAAATAAAGCCAAATTTGTCACATTGTGCCCCTTTCTGTCCGAGCCCTGCCATTTGTCCAAACAGAACTTTTTGACTACATATGGGATATAGCCGTGCTCATAATAAAGTGGGTAACGAATTGTGGGGTCCACTTTTTGGTGTAATTTCTGACAAAAGTGAGAAATTCAGGTCTAAAAAAAGATTTTTGTGAAAAAAAATTAATTTTTTCAATATGACCACCTAATGCTATCAATTTCTGTGTCGTACTTGTGGGTTCAAATTGCTCAATATACCCCTGGATAAAATCTTTGAGGAGTGTAGTTTCCAAAATAGGGTTAGTTGTGGGGGTTTCTGCTGTTAGGCACATCTACAAACCCGAAATGGTGTCCGCTCTCACAATTTTGAGATTAAAAAGTCAAACGCCACATCTTCGCTTCCGAGCTCCGCAGTGCACCCAAACAGAGGTTTACCCCACATATGGGGTATCAGCATACTCAGAACAAATTGCACAACAACTTTTGGGGTCCAATTTCTCTTGCTACCCTTGAGGAAATAAAAAATGGGGATGAAAAGATCATTTTTGTGAAAAAAATATGATTTTTTTGTTTTTACGGCTCTACGTTATAAACTTCTGTGAAACACTTGGGGGTTCAAAGTGCTCACCACACATCTAGATAAGTTCCTTAGGGGGTCTAGTTTCCAAAATGGTGTTTCTTGTGGGGGATTTCCACTGTTTAGGCACATCAGGGGCTCTCCAAACGTGACATGGCATCCGATCTCAATTCCAGCCAATTCTGCGCTGAAAAAATCGAATGGTGCTCCTTCCCTTCTGAGCTCTAGTGTGCACCCAAACAGTGGTTCACCCCCACATATGGGTTATCGGCATACTCAGGACAAATTGCACAACTTTTGTGGTCCAATTTCTCCTGCTACTCTTGGGAAAATAAAAAATTGGTGGCAAAAAGATCATTTTTGTGAAAAAATATGATTTTTTTATTATTACGGCTCTACGTTATAAACTTCTGTGAAGCACTTGGGGGTTCAAAGTACTCACCACACATCTAGATAAGTACCTTAGGGGGTCTCATTTCCAAAATGCTGTAACTTGTGGTGGATTTACACTGTTTAGGCACATCAGGCGCTCTCCAAATGCGATATGGCATCCGATCTCAATTCCACCCAATTCTGTGTTGAAAAAGTAAAATGGCGCTCCTTCCTTTCTGAGCTCTAGTGTGCACCCAAACAGTGGTTCACCCCCACATATGAGGTATCGGCATACTCAGGACACATTGCACAACTTTTGTGGTCCAATTTCTCCTGCTACTCTTGGGAAAATAAAAAATTGGTGGCAAAAAGATAATTTTTGTGAAAAAATATGATTTTTTTATTTTTACGGCTCTACGTTATAAACTTCTGTGAAGCACTTGGGGGATCAAAGTGCTCACCACACATCTAGATAAATTTCTTATGGGGTCTAGTTTCCAAAATGCTGTAACTTGTGGTGGATTTACACTGTTTAGGCACATCAGGCGCTCTCCAAATGCGATATGGCATCCGATCTCAATTCCACCCAATTCTGTGTTGAAAAAGTCAAATGGCGCTCCTTCCTTTCTGAGCTCTAGTGTGCACCCAAACAGTGGTTCACCCCCACATATGAGGTATCGGCATACTCAGGACACATTGCACAACTTTTGTGGTCCAATTTCTCCTGCTACTCTTGGGAAAATAAAAAATTGGTGGCAAAAAGATAATTTTTGTGAAAAAATATGATTTTTTTATTTTTACGGCTCTACGTTATAAACTTCTGTGAAGCACTTGGGGGATCAAAGTGCTCACCACACATCTAGATAAATTTCTTATGGGGTCTAGTTTCCAAAATGATGTCACTTGTGGGGGGTTTCCACTGTTTAGGCACATCAGGGGCTCTCCAAATGCAACATGGCATCCGATCTCAATTCCAGGAAATTCTGCGTTGAAAAAGTCAAATGGCACTCCTTCCCTTCTGAGCTCTACTGTGCACCCAAACAGTGGTTCACCCCCAAATATGGGGCATTGGCATACTCAGGACAAATTGCACAACACATTTTGTGGTTCATTTTCTCTTTTTACACTTGTGAAAATAAAGAAAATTGGTTCAGAAGTAAAAAAGTTGTGAAAAAAGTTAAATGTTAATTTCTTCCTTTCACATTGCTTCATTTCCTGTGAAGCACTTGAAGGGTTAATAAACTTCTTGAATGTGGTTTTGCACACCTTGAGGGGTGCAGTTTTTAGAATGGTGTCACTTTTGGGTATTTTCTGCCATATGGACCCCTCAAAGTGACTTCAAATGTGAAGTGGTCCCTAAAGAAAATGATTTTGTAAATTTTGTAGTAAAAATGAGAAATCGCTGGTCAACGTTTAACCCTTATAACTCCCTAACAGAAAAAAAAAATTGTTTACAAAATTGTGCTGATGTAAAGTTGACATGTGGGGAATGTTATTTATTATCTATTTTGTGTGATTTAAGGGATAAAAATTCAAAGTTTGAAAATTGCAGAAATTTTACAAATTTTCACCATATTTCCTTTTTTTTCATAAATAAACACAAGTAATATCGAAGAAATTTTACCAGTAACATGAAGTACAATATGTCACAAAAAAAATCCTCAGAATCAGTGGGATCCGTTGAAGAGTTCCAGAGTTATAACCTCATATAGTGACAGTGGTCTGAATTGTAAAAATTGGCCTGGTCATTAAGCTGCAAATTGGCTCCATCACTAAGGGGTTGAAACCTGTGGACATCTGAATGAGGCGAAATTTTAATGCTATTTACCTGCAGATTAAACCTACATCTGCAGATAACAATGTTTCTCAACTCAACTAAAGCCCCCGTCTCACTAAGCGAGATCGCTAGTGAGATCGCTGCTGAGTCACAAGTTTTGTGACGCAACAGCGACCTCAGTAGCGATCTCGCTATGTGTGACACGTAGCAGCGACCAGGCCCCTGCTGTGAGATCGCTGGTCGTGTCGGAATGGCCTTTACCTTTTTTTGATCGTTGAGGTCCCACTGGGTAGCACACATCGCTGTGTTTGACACCTTACCAACGACCTACTTGATGACTCAGACACTGAATCGTCATAATAGCTCCCATGTGACATCGTTGTACAGGTCGCTACAGGTCGCTGGTAAGATGTCAAACAGTGAGATCGCAGCTGCGATCGTTGGAAGATCTCACTGTTTGACATCTCACCAGCGACCACATAGCGACGCAGCAACGATCCCTGACAGGTCGTATCGTTGTCGGGATCGCTTTAGCGTCGCTAAGTGAGACGGGGCCTTTACTTTAAAGCTAGTAATATGATATTTTTTGTGGTATAATTAGTATTGTTCAAAAAATAAAAATGAATGTAACCTTTTATCAGTAATTTACAGGATTTAAATTTTAAATTACTTACTCTTTTTTTCCGTTTCATATAAATAGAAAAGGCCACACACAGAACAAGGATAACCAATATTGTAATGATATACGGAATTGGATCAAATGTGTTTTTTTGGCAAGTTTGTTCCTTTTTCTCTGTGGCTGTGTCTTTATTTTCAGATAGTACTGCTAAAAAGAGATGATAAAGGATGATAAATTAGTAGATGGTAAGAGGCATCTGGTCAGATACTTTGTATTGATCTCTTAAACTGAATCCATACTATATAGTCATGAGAAAAACTATCTGTAAATTATATTCATAGTTTTCTGTTTTTTTTCTCCCTATCTTATTATTAAACTGTGTTTTGTGACATTCCATCTCTAAATACATTCTCCCCAAAATTGTTCCTAAGCCGCATTTACTGCCTTGGCTTTTATGCAGGCTATGGCTATGTCTCCACGGTCCGTCTGGGGGCCGGTATCGGCGCAGCGGCGAAGCCGCTCGGCGATAAGCCCCGCCCCCTTAATGGGACGCGATGGTGCCGGATGTGTACTGTACACATCCGGGATCATCGCACCCCTCGCCATAGGGCCCTGTGATATGCCTTGCGGGGACGCTGCGTCCCCGCAAGGTGTACGGACATGCTGCGTTCTGAAAAGACGCGCAGCATGTCCGGAGTCGCAGGGCCGCCGCGTGCGGGTTTCCACGCATAGTGGAGACGGGATTTCATAAAATCCCCTCCACTATGCTGGAACATCTGGACGCTGCTTGTTTGACGCTGCAGCGTCAAACAAGCAGCGTTTACTGACCGTGGAAACATACCCTATAATGGAACTTTCTGCCATATTATGGTACATATTATGTAGTTGATTCACAAAAAATCTTCAAGGAGGGCGTGGATGCTTTTCTTGAAAAAATATAATAAAACAGTTTATGGGTAATAGATTCTGTTAAGTGACTTTAAACCAGAGAACTAGTCTGATTAGTGTATGTAGTCTTGAAGGAATTTTTCCCCTAATATAACGCAATTGGCATCTGCCTTAAGGGATTTTTGCCTTCATATGGATCAACATATTAGACTAAAGGTTGAACTCATTAGGGTATGTGTCCACGTTCAGGATTGCATCAGGATTTGGTCAGGAATTTTCATCAGTATTTGTAAGCCAAAACCAGGAGTGGGTGATAAATGCAGAAGTGGTGCATATGTTTCTATTATACTTTTCCTCTAATTGTTCCACTCCTGGTTTTGGCTTACAAATACTGATGAAAAATCCTGACCAAATCCTGATGCAATCCTGAACGTGGACACATACCCTAAGGGTATGTGTCCACGTTCAGGAAATGCTGAGTTTTTGACGCAGCGTTGAGCAGCATGCATAAAAAACGCAGCGTCCAGATGTTACAGCATAGTGGAGGGGATTTCATGAAATCCTGTCTCCACTATGCAGTAAAAGACGCATGCGGCACACCCGAGAAAACTCACATGTGGCGCGTCTTTTAAGAACGCAGCATGTCCTTACATTGCAGAAAAAACTCAAGGACAACGCAGGTGACCTTCCAGTGACCTCAGGTGCAGATTTGGTCAGGATTTTACCTGCATAAAATCCTGACCAAATCCTGAAACAATCCTGAACGTGGACACATACCCTTAGACTTTTGTCTACTTGTCAACCTTAAAAACAATAAAACTATGATAGGCTGTGTTATACTAAGTGATGAGCTGCACTATGTAATGATTAGTGTTGAGCGATACCTTCCGATATCGGAAAGTATCGGTATCGGAAAGTATCGGCCGATACCGTCAAAGTATCGGATCTAATCCGATACCGATACCCGATCCCAATGCAAGTCAATGGGACGAAAATATCGGAATTAAAATAAACCCTTTATAAACTTGTAGGTTAATTCTACATGAAGGAAAACAACTAAGAATAATGTAGGATGTATTGGGGGAGGTGGCGGAGACATTAAAGGCACAGAGGTTTAGCCCAATCAAATAGAATAGCAGGATTTTTATTTTTTTTTATGACGTTCGGCGTTAGAAAGATTTTGACTGTTATTTTTTTTTATTTTATTTTGTCAGATATTGATGTTTCACTACTTCCACGCCCTTCACCTTCTTTTTTACTTCTCCCACACTTTCTTCTTCATTATCCTCATCATCAGCTTCTTTGACATCAACTTCTTCACCTTATTCATCTTCTTCTTCATCTTCTACCTATTATTTTTTTTGTTACATTGTTCATATTCTTTTTATTTTACTATTATCTTCTTCATATTCAACTTCTTCATCATATTCTTATTTGTGACAGGCATTCCCGTAGTTGTTATCTATAAAAGTTTGAAGATTACACCTTCCGTTCTGCCTGTCACAAAACAGTTACATTTGTCCGCGTTCAGTTTGGCCTGCAGCATCAGGCTTTATCCAGGGGCACCACGAGGAGGAACGGACTCACCCCCATACACTGCTTAGTCTTCTTCTGCTTATAATTTAGATAATATCTTTTGCTCTGATATTTAGTCTTATGCTTAATGTTCTTCTGCTCTTTATTCTGCAGCCTCTTGTTCTTCTGCTTCTCGGTCTTCCAGGTCGTCGTCGTCTCCATGGTCGTCGTCTCCGGGGTTGTCGTCATCGGGGTGGTCTTCAGGGTCATCGTCTCCAGGGTCGACGTCATCACGGTGGTTGTCGTCTCCGGGGTCGTCGTCATCGGGGTGGTCTTCAGGGTCATCGTCTCCAGGGTCGTCGTCATCACGGTGGTTGTCGTCTCTGGTGTCGTCGTCATCTTAGGGGTGGTCTTCCGGGTCATCGTGTTTAGTCTCTTGAACTTGGAAATGTAGCAGAAGGTACAAGGAGGCTGAGAAAATGCCGAGAAACAGCTGATGGAACTGGAACTCGGATGGCTACCCGAAGGTCCAAGAGCCAATGGAACTACCGAGGACCAGCTGACGTTACTGGAACCCGGTTACTAAGCAGGAGGTACCCGTGCCTGAAAGCACTACCGAGGACCACCTGACGTTGGTGGAACTCGGATACCCAGAGGGAGGCACCTAAGCCAAAGGCTCTGCCCGGAACCAGCTGACGGTACTGGAACCAGGATGGGGAGCAGAAGGTACAAGAGCAAAAGACACTGCCGAGAACCAGCTGACGGTGCTGGAACCCAGATGGGTAGCCGAAGGTCCAAGAGCCAATGGAACTACCGAGGACCAGCTGACGTTACTGGAACCCGGTTACTAAGCAGGAGGTACCCGTGCCTGAAAGCACTACCAAGGACCGCCTGACGTTGGTGGAACTCGGATACCCAGAGGGAGGCACCTAAGCCAAAGGCTCTGCCCGGAACCAGCTGACGGTACTGGAACCAGGATGGGGAGCAGAAGGTATAAGAGCAAAAGACACTGCCGAGAACCAGCTGACGGTGCTGGAACCCGGATGGGTAGCCGAAGGTCCAAGAGCCAATGGAACGACCGAGGACCAGCTGACGTTACTGGAACCCGGTTACTAAGCAGGAGGTACCCGTGCCTGAAAGCACTACCAAGGACCACCTGACGTTGGTGGAACTCGGATACCCAGAGGGAGGCACCTAAGCCAAAGGCTCTGCCCGGAACCAGCTGACGGTGCTGGAACCAGGATGGGGACCTATTCAAGCTTGTCTTCCTAGAGCCCCAACTGGCGGTGTTAGAGCCCAGGGTCAGCAGGAGGAGGAGATGGAGCAGAGTGTAGGCCGAAGCCTGCACTGGCGGCAGCTTTGGGTCTGTTGTGCCTGCGTGGCTGTTGCAGGACACGTTGCCGGCTGCACAGCAGGGGAACAGCTGGCGGTGCTGAACCCCACTGACACATTGGCTGGTGTTTTTCTCTGTGCAGCTAGCAGTACCGGGCCCCAACTGGCGGTGTTGGAGCCCGGGCTCTGCAGAGGGAGCAGAGTGTAGGCCGAAGCCTAATTGAACCAATTTCAAAGGTAACCTTTAACCCCCCCTCAGGGGTTACAAAGTAGAAGAGCCACAGCTTATGCAGCAGTAGTGCTGCACAAGTCAAAGGTTGCTCTTTTAATTTTTCTCCTTGCACACGCTGAATGAAACACGTATAACATTTAGCCCTTTATACAGTCAAACTGTGTTGGAGGCGCGAGTTCCCTTCGTAATGAGACGCAGCACAGATGTCAAGAATCCCACCTTGGTGCTGGGTGCAGCCTCCTGAGCGTTGTTATTTGCTGTACAGGAGTCTGCGCTGTCGTGTTATCCCCTGGCCTAGCGCTGTTAGCGCTGCCCATCTTCTGACATAATTTAATGTCGGCCGGTGCGGTTCGAGATGACCATGAATCCCAGCCCCGCAGTGTCTTAACATTGTTAAAACACTGCGGGGCTGGGATTCATGGCCTGGCGCAGCACATATGTTCGCCTCTCACACTCGGGTCCTTACACCCGCTTCAGACTGTGCGCCGTCAGCTGATCCCTTATCGCATGCCACGGCCATGAAGCCGCACAGTCTGAAGAAGGCGGAAGGAGATGAGGGACAGGCGAACTGATGCACTGCTCATGCCCATCAATCACACCCTCGCAGTCCCAATAAATAAGACACCGAGGGGCGTTGTGTGGGTCAGGGCGGCCGCAGAGGCGCAGACAGCCAAACAATGATGCCAGAAGACGGGCAGCGCTACCAAGGGGGTTGCAGCGTGTCATTACAAAGGAAAGTCACACCTCCGGGACGGGTAAATGGTCACACAGAGGACACATTTTAGACGTGTTTTCAGTTCCACATGTGCGAGGAGAATACGTTTCTGAGCCACCTTGCACACATGCAGCATTACCGCTGTACAAGGTGGCTGTAAAACGTACAAACGCCTGGGGGAGGGGGGACAGGTTCCCTTCAATTTCAGTTCTTGTGTCTGCGTGGCTTTTGCAGGACACGATGCCGGCTACACAGCAGGGGAACAGCTGGCGGTGCTGAACCCCACTGACACATTGGCTGGTGTTTTTCTCTGTGCAGCTAGCAGTACCGGGCCCCAACTGGCAGTGTTAGAGCCCGGGGTCAGCAGGAGGAGGAGATGGAGCAGAGTGTAGGCCGAAGCCTGCACTGGCGGCAGCTTTGGGTCTGTTGTGCCTGCGTGGCTGTTGCAGGACACGTTGCCGGCTGCACAGCAGGGGAACAGCTGGCGGTGCTGAACCCCACTGACACATTGGCTGGTGTTTTTCTCTGTGCAGCTAGCAGTACCGGGCCCCAACTGGCGGTGTTGGAGCCCGGGCTCTGCAGGGGGAGCAGAGTGTAGGCCGAAGCCTAATTGAACCAATTTCAAAGGTAACCTTTAACCCCCCCTCAGGGGTTACAAAGTAGAAGAGCCACAGCTTATGCAGCAGTAATGCTGCACAAGTCAAAGGTTGCTCTTTTAATTTTGCTCCTTGCACACGCTGAAAGGAACACGTATAACATTTAGGCCCTTACACAGTCAAACTGATTTTGAGGCGTGAGTTCCCTTCGTAAAGAGACGCAGTACAGCTGGCAAAAATGCCACCTTGGTGCTTTGCGCGGCCTCCTGAGCATCGTTATTTGTTGCACAGGAGTCTGCGCTTTTGGGTTATCCCTTGGCCTTGTGCTGTTAGCGCTGCCCATCCTCTGACATCATGTTATGTCGGCCGGTGCGGTTTGCGATGACCATGAATCCCAGCCCCCCAGTGTCTTAACATTGTTAAAACACTGCGGGGCTGGGATTCATGGCCTTGCGCAGTACATATGTTCGCCTCTCGCTTGGGTTCTTACACCCGCTTCAGACTATGCGGCGTCAGCTGATCCCTTATCGCATGCCACGGCCATGAAGACGCACAGTCCGAAGAAGGCGGAAGGAGATGAGGGACAGGCGAAGAAATGCACCGTTCATGCCCATCAATCACACCCTCGCAGTCCCAATAAATAAGACACCGAGGGGCGTTGTGTGGGGCAAGGCGGCCGCAGAGGCGCAGGCAGCCAAACAATGATGCCAGAAGACGGGCAGCGCTACCAAGGAGCTTGTTGCGTGTCAATACAAAGGAAAATCACACCTGAGGGACGTTTTAATGGTCGCAGAGGACTCATTTTTAGACGTGTTCACTTCAACATGGGCAAGGAGAATAAGTTTCTGAGCCACCTTGCACACATGCAGCATTACTGTCGTACAAGGTGGCTGTAAAACGTAAAAACGCCTGAGGGAGGGGGGACAGGTTTCCTTCAATTTCAGTTCTTGTGTCTGCGTGGCTGTTGCAGGACACGTTGCCGGCTACACAGCAGGGGAACAGCTGGCGGTGCTGAACCCCACTGACACATTGGCTGGTGTTTGGCTCTGTGCAGCTAGCACATCTGGGCCCCAACTGGCGGTGTTAGAGCCCAGGGTCAGCAGGAGGAGGAGAGGGAGCAGAGTGTAGGCCGAAGCCTGCACTGGAGCAAGTTGAAAGGGAAACTTTAACCCCCCCCCCAGGCGTTTGTAGCTGAAAGAGCCATCGTGTACAGCACTAATGCTGGAAAAGGTAAACTTAGCTCTTTTAATTATGGTCCTTGCACATGCTGAACCTAACACTTATGAAAAGTGTCCCCTCCTACCGTGATACCGTCCGGTTGGTGGAACTGTCCTTTGTGATGTGACGCAGCACAGCCGTCATTCTTACCCCCTTGGCGCCGTGCGCCGCCTCCTCAGCGTTGTTTGAATCAGTCCCGGAGCCTGCGCTGTTAGGTTAGCCCTTGGCCATGCACACATTTTGCACTGCCCGTCTTCTGACATCATTTGGTGTCAGGCTGGCTGTGCCTGTGCGGCCGCGCTGGCCGAGATCCCGCCTCGTACTGTCTTCTGATGTAATCCCACTGGGGGCCTGAGATCCGTGGCCATGCGCAGTGCATATCCTCGCCTCTCACTCCCCTCCCTACGGCTTCTTCAGACTGTGCGGTGTCACGGCCGTGGCATGCTATTAGGGACCAGCTGACACCGCACAGTTTGAAGAAGCCGTAGGGAGATGAGTGAGAGGTGGAGGTTCAGATATGCACTGCGCATGTCCATGGATCTCAGGCCCCCAGTGGGATAAAATCAGAAGACAGTACGAGGCGGGATCTCGGCCAGCGCGGCCGCACAGGCGCAGCCAGCCTGACACCAAATGATGTCAGAAGACGGGCAGCGCAAAATGTGTGCATGGCCAAGGGCTAACCTAACAGCGCAGGCTCCGTGACTGATTCAAACAACGCTGAGGAGGCGGCGCACGGCGCCAAGGGGGTAAGAATGATGGCTGTGCTGCGTCACATCACAAAGGACAGTTCCACCAACCGGACGGTATCACGGTAGGAGGGGACACTTTTCATAAGTGTTAGGTTCAGCATGTGCAAGGAGCACCACGAAAAGAGGCACTTTTTCCCTTTGCATCATTACTGCTGCACAAGGTGGCTCCTTCAGTAACAAACGCCTGGGGGGGGGGGGGGACAGGTTCCCTTAAATTTAACTTGTTGTGCCTGCGTATACACAGCAGGGGAACAGCTGGCGGTGCTGAACCCCACTAACACATTGGCGAGGTGTTTGGCTCTGTGTGGACAGCACTTCTGGACGGCAACTAGCGGTGTTGGAGCCCAGGGACAGGTGGAGGAGGAGGAGGTGGAGGAGGTGGAGGAGGTAGGAGGGATTGCCACACACACAGCAGGGGAACAGCTGACGTTACTGAACCCCAATAACAGAGGAGGGACTGTTGACTGTGCGGACAGCACTACTGGACGGCAACTAGCGGTGTTGGAGCCCAGGGACAGGTGGAGGAGGAGGAGGTGGAGGAGGTAGGAGGGATTGCCACACACACAGCAGGGGAACAGCTGACGTTACTGAACCCCAATAACAGAGGAGGGACTGTTGACTGTGCGGACAGCACTACTGGACGGCAACTAGCGGTGTTGGAGCCCAGGGACAGGTGGAGGAGGAGGAGGTGGAGGAGGTGGAGGAGGTAGGAGGGATTGCCACACACACAGCAGGGGAACAGCTGACGTTACTGAACCCCAATAACAGAGGAGGGACTGTTGACTGTGCGTACAGCACTACTGGACGGCAACTAGCGGTGTTGGAGCCCAGGGACAGGTGGAGGAGGAGGAGGTGGAGGAGGTGGAGGAGGTAGGAGGGATTGCCACACACACAGCAGGGGAACAGCTGACGTTACTAAACCCCAATAACAGAGGAGGGACTGTTGACTGTGCGGACAGCACTACTGGACGGCAACTAGCGCAGTTGGAGCCCAGGGACAGGTGGAGGAGGAGGAGGTGGAGGAGGTGGAGGAGGTAGGAGGGATTGCCACACACACAGCAGGGGAACAGCTGACGTTACTGAACCCCAATAACAGAGGAGGGACTGTTGACTGTGAGTACAGCACTACTGGACGGCAACTAGCGGTGTTGGAGCCCAGGGACAGGTGGAGGAGGAGGAGGTGGAGGAGGTGGAGGAGGTAGGAGGGATTGCCACACACACAGCAGGGGAACAGCTGACGTTACTGAACCCCAATAACAGAGGAGGGACTGTTGACTGTGCGGACAGCACTACTGGACGGCAACTAGCGGTGTTGGAGCCCAGGGACAGGTGGAGGAGGAGGAGGTGGAGGAGGTGGAGGAGGTAGGAGGGATTGCCACACACACAGCAGGGGAACAGCTGACGTTACTGAACCCCAATAACAGAGGAGGGACTGTTGACTGTGCGTACAGCACTACTGGACGGCAACTAGCGGTGTTGGAGCCCAGGGACAGGAGGGGGAGGTGGAGGTGGAGGAGGTAGGAGGGATTGCCACACACACAGCAGGGGAACAGCTGACGTTACTGAACCCCAATAACAGAGGAGGGACTGTTGACTGTGCGGACAGCACTACTGGACGGCAACTAGCGGTGTTGGAGCCCAGGGACAGGTGGAGGAGGAGGAGGTGGAGGAGGTGGAGGAGGTAGGAGGGATTGCCACACACACAGCAGGGGAACAGCTGACGTTACTGAACCCCAATAACAGAGGAGGGACTGTTGACTGTGCGTACAGCACTACTGGACGGCAACTAGCGGTGTTGGAGCCCAGGGACAGGTGGAGGAGGAGGAGGTGGAGGAGGTGGAGGAGGTAGGAGGGATTGCCACACACACAGCAGGGGAACAGCTGACGTTACTGAACCCCAATAACAGAGGAGGGACTGTTGACTGTGCGTACAGCACTACTGGACGGCAACTAGCGGTGTTGGAGCCCAGGGACAGGTGGAGGAGGAGGAGGTGGAGGAGGTGGAGGAGGTAGGAGGGATTGCCACACACACAGCAGGGGAACAGCTGACGTTACTGAACCCCAATAACAGAGGAGGGACTGTTGACTGTGCGTACAGCACTACTGGACGGCAACTAGCGGTGTTGGAGCCCAGGGACAGGTGGAGGAGGTGGAGGAGGAGGAGGTGGAGGAGGTAGGAGGGATTGCCACACACACAGCAGGGGAACAGCTGACGTTACTGAACCCCAATAACAGAGGAGGGACTGTTGACTGTGCGTACAGCACTACTGGACGGCAACTAGCGGTGTTGGAGCCCAGGGACAGGTGGAGGAGGAGGAGGTGGAGGAGGTGGAGGAGGTAGGAGGGATTGCCACACACACAGCAGGGGAACAGCTGACGTTACTGAACCCCAATAACAGAGGAGGGACTGTTGACTGTGCGTACAGCACTACTGGACGGCAACTAGCGGTGTTGGAGCCCAGGGACAGGAGGGGGAGGTGGAGGTGGAGGAGGTAGGAGGGATTGCCACACACACAGCAGGGGAACAGCTGACGTTACTGAACCCCAATAACAGAGGAGGGACTGTTGACTGTGCGTACAGCACTACTGGACGGCAACTAGCGGTGTTGGAGCCCAGGGACAGGTGGAGGAGGAGGAGGTGGAGGAGGTAGGAGGAGGTAGGAGGGATTGCCACACACACAGCAGGGGAACAGCTGACGTTACTGAACCCCAATAACAGAGGAGGGACTGTTGACTGTGCGTACAGCACTACTGGACGGCAACTAGCGGTGTTGGAGCCCAGGGACAGGAGAGGGAGGTGGAGGTGGAGGAGATAGGAGGGATTGCCACACACACAGCAGGGGAACAGCTGACATTACTGAACCCCAATAACAGAGGAGGGACTGTTGACTGTGCGTACAGCACTACCAGGCAACAACTAGCGGTGTTGGAGCCCAGGGACAGGAGGAGAAGCAGAGGAACACAATGTAGGCCGAAGCCTGATTGGAGAAAGTCGAAAGGGAACCTTTAACCCCCCCCCCCAAGGCATTTGTAGCTGAAAGAGCCAGCTTGTGCAGCAAAAAAGATGCAAAAGGAAAAGGTGGCTCTTTTCATGATGCTCCTTGCAAACACAGAACTAAACACTTATAAAATGTGTCCCCTGATACCGTGAGACCGTCCCGGAGGTGGGATTTTCCTTCGTAATATCACTGCGAGGCGGGCTCTCGGCCAGCGCGGCCGCACAGGCGCAGCCAGCCTGACACCAAATGATGTCAGAAGACGGGCAGCGCTAAGTGTGCCTGGCCAAGGGATAACATAACAGCGCAGGCTCCGGGACGGAATCAAACAACGCTGAGGAGCCGGGGCACGGCGCCAAGGGGGTAGGAATGACGGCTGTGCTGCGTCATATTACGAAGGAAAGTCCCACCTCCGGGACGGTTTTACGGTATCAGTGGACACATTTTATAAGTGTTAAGTTCTGCGTGTGCAAGGAGCTAAACAAAAATAGCTACCTTTTCCTTGTGCAGCATTACTGCTGTACAAGGTGGCTCTTTCAGTAACAAACGCCTTGGGGGGGGGGGGACAGGTTCCCTTACATTTCAGTTGTTGTGTCAGCGTGGCGGTCGCAGGACACATTGCCGGCTACACAGCTGGGGATCAGCTGACGTTACTGAAACCCAATAACACTGGGTCGTATGTTTTGACTGTGCAGACGGCACTTCTGAGCCTCAACTGGCGGTGTTGGAGGCCAGGAATTTAAGTTCAGGTGGTAGAAAGATGAACACAACAGGAGACCTGGATACTGTAGACAGTCACCTAATTATTTAATCAGGAAGAGGAGTGGCAAATTCCTGCGAGATCCAGGCCTTGGTCATTTTCAGGAAAGTAAGCCGGTCAACGTTATCGGAGGATAGTCGCATGCGACGGTCAGTTAGTACACCACCTGCAGCACTAAAGACACGTTCCGATAATACACTGGCCGCAGGGCAAGACAGCACCTCCAATGCATACTGGCTTAGCTCTGGCCATGTATCCAGCTTTGAGACCCAAAACTTGAAAGGGGAAGAGCCGTCTGGGAGTACAGCAAGAGGGCAAGACATGTAGTCTGTCACCATCTGACGGAACCGTTGCCTCCTGCTGACTGGAGCCGTCTGTGATGGTGTAGACTTTTGTGGCGGGCACAGAAAACTGTGCCACAGTTGGGCCATACTTGTCTTGCCTTGGGCAGAGGCACTGCTTCTGCTCCCTCTTTGTGCAGAGCCTCCACCACTGCCTGGACGCACTGAGCTGCTTTGGAATGCACTAGCAGCACTTCTCTCAGTTGGAATGGAGAAGATGATGGAATTCACCAGTGTGTCTTGGTACTCCCGCATTTTTCGCTCCCGGTTCAACGGTGTGATGAGGCTTTCTACGTTGTCCCGGTAGCGAGGATCGAGGAGGGTGAACACCCAATAATCAGACATGTTGAGAATGTGGGCGATGCGGCGGTCGTTTCTCAGGCACTGCAGCATGTAATCCACCATGTGCTGCAGACTGCCAACTGCCCAAGAAACGCTGTCCCCTGCTGGAGGCGTGATCTCTGCCCGCTCGTCATCACCCCACCCTCGCTGTACACACTGAGTACTGGACAATTGTGTAACTCCCTCCTCTGGACGGATGTCTTCCTCCTCCATTGACTCCTCCTCATCCTCCTCACAAACTGTCCCCTGCCTACGCGTTTGTGAGGAACCACATGGCGCTGACTGTCCAGAAGATGATGGAAATGCTGAATCCTCATCCTCCACCTCTTCCACAACATCATCCCTTAGCGCTTGCAGTGATTTTTCAAGCAGGCAGATAAGGGGGACAGTCATGCTGACTAGTGCATCATCTGCACTCGCCATCCGCGTGGAATAATCAAAGGGACACAAAACCTGGCAGACGTCATTCATAGTGGCCCACTCTGTGGTTGTGAAGTCTGTACGGCGCTGACTGCGACTTCTTTGCGCCTGAAGCAGCTGGTACTCCATTACAGCTTGCTGCTGCTCACACAACCGCTCCAACATATGTAACGTGGAATTCCACCTGGTAGGTAGGTCACATATGATGCGATGTTCCGGCAGGCGGTGTCGGCGCTGCAGAGCCGCAATGCGCGCTTTTGCCGTGCTGGAACGCCGCAAGTGAGCACACTCTAGGCGGACCTTGTGCAGCAGTGCATCAAGATCCGGATAGTCCCTCAGAAAACTCTGCACAACCAAATTGAGCACATGTGCCAGACATGGGATGTGAGTGAGGTTGCCGAGGCCCAGAGCTGCCACCAGATTTCGGCCATTATCACACACTACCATGCCTGGCTGGAGATTCGCTGGCACAAACCACACATCGCTCTCCTGCTTGATGGCATTCCAGAGCTCCTGCGCTGTGTGGCTTCGATTCCCCAAATAAATTAATTTCAAGACGGCCTGTTGACGTTTGGCCACGGCTGTGCTCATGTCGGTCGTAACAGGTACACGTTCATCACGGGTCCATGTGGAGGTGTACTGTGACGGCTCCTGCAGCGATGATTCTGAGGAACTGGTGTAGGAGGAGGAGTCAATGCGTACAGAATGGATTCCTGCAATCCTTGGAGTGGGCAGGACACGTCCTGCGCCACTCGCACGGTCTGTACCCGGCTCAACGACATTAACCCAATGGGCAGTGAGGGAAAGGTATCGCCCCTGTCCATGTTGACTGGTCCACGCATCGGTGGTGAGGTGGACCTTGCTACTGACGGCGTTCAGTAGCGCGTGTTTTATGTGTCCCTCCACATGCTTGTGCAGGGCAGGGACGGCTTGCCTGCTGAAGTAAAAGCGGCTGGGCACATTGTACTGTGGGACTGCCAATGACATCAAGTCACGGAAGCTGTCAGTCTCCACCAGCCTGAATGACAGCATTTCCAGTGACAGAAGTTTGGCAATGCCTGCAGTCAGAGCCTGTGCTCGTGGGTGGTTTGACACGAAAGGCCGCCTTTTCTCCCATGCCTGTACTACCGATGGCTGTAGACTGGGCTGGGAGTGTGTGGATGACTGGGAAAGTGGTGCTGCGGGTGGAATTACAGCGGGTCTCTGGACAACAGGGCCAGAGGTTCTTCCACGGCGATCCTGGGAGGAAGCCGAACCAGCTGCGTGTGAGCTGGAGGAAGAGGCAACACGAGCTGAAGAGGTGGTAGCTGCCGCTGTTGGTTGGCCTAGCTCTTCAGTGTGTTTTTCTAACTCCGCCGGGTGCCTGGTGCGCACATGTTTCCACATGTTGGAGGTATTGAGGTTGCTGACATTTCGACCTCTTTTTACTTTGTGATGACACACCTTGCATTTGACATAGCAAATGTCATCTGCAACTGTGTCAAAAAAGGACCAGGCACTGCAAGTCTTGGGAGCGCCCTTTTTGGCTTTTGGAAGAGACATGCTCCTAACGGGTGCCAAAGCGGAGGCTGCAGGATCCGCAGTCTACCCCCTCCCTCTCCCTCTTTGGGCCGTACGGGGAATCTCTTCCTCAGAGCTGCTCCCACCACCTTCCTGTCCCTCACGCCAAGATGGGTCAAGGACCTCATCATCTACACTACCCTCTGCCCCCAACTGCTCCTCCTGGGTAGTCTCAGCAGCAGAGCACGCACCAGTAAGTGGCACCTGAGTGTCATCATCAGCTGATGCGGCCTGCGATGTGGTGAACGGAGCCACTGGCCCACCCGCCTCTTCAGAGGAAGAGAGAAAAAGCTGTTGGGCATCACTGCACCCTGCCTCTTCTTCCATTTCTCCAATGCTGCTTGGCTGGCCCCCTGTTTCCAAGCCAAGAGATTCAGAGAACAGAAGTAGAGACGGCTCCTGTCCTGGGCTCTCTGTCTGCCTGGGCAATTTGGCAGGTGGTGAAGAGACAGATGGCTGCTCTCCAGTGCTCTGTGTCTGAGAGGATGTGGCACTAATTGAAGTTGATGCATTAGCTGCCATCCATCCGACAACGGCTTCAATTTGTTCTTCACGCAGCAGCGGTGTACGGCGCTCTGCGACAAAACTGCGCATGAATGACTGTTCCCTTGTGAAAGTGGGTGCTGATGAGTCACCGGTGCCCGCAGCAGGCACAGAATCCCCACGTCCCCTCCCTGCTCCGCGCCCACGCCCACGTGCCTTACTCACTGCCTTCTTCATCTTGGTTGACTGATAAAGATAAGCAGAAAAGTACTAACGGATTTGTGTGCTTATTCCTGAACAACTCCTCCTAACAGGTATAAGAAACACTAATTTTCTAAAGTGTGGACTAGACTTTAATATGAGCTAATGTGGCCTACACAAATGTAAAGTGGTGTCACTGGTGTGTTTGGTGAACTTTATTATTTATTTATTTTTTGGGGGCTGAACTGACAACAGATAGAGCTGCAGTCACACGGAGACCGTGCAGACAGACGTAAACGGCGCTGCAAGGCCCAAAAACCCTCCTCTACGTTATCCTATGTAGTGTTTTTCCACAAGTTAGCTGGAGACGGGTGGAAAGACACTAATAGGAATTTTTTGAAAAAATGTGCAGCAGCCTGCACTACTTAAAACAAAATGAAAATTGATTTGGCGGTATGACGCAGTGAAGAACCCTGAGCTGGAGACAACCAGGCTATGGCTGCTCACAGACTACAGGGCGAGCTGCAGTCACACGGAGACCGTGCAGACAGCCGTAAACGGCGCTGCAAGGCCCAAAAACCCTCCTCTACGTTATCCTATGTAGTGTTTTTCCACAAATTGGCTGGAGACGGGTGGAAAGACACTAATAGGAATTTTTTGAAAAAATGTGCAGCAGCCTGCACTACTTAAAACAAAATGAAAATTGATTTGGCGGTATGACGCAGTGAAGAACCCTGAGCTGGAGACAACCAGGCTATGGCTGCTCACAGACTACAGGGCGAGCTGCAGTCACACGGAGACCGTGCAGACAGCCGTAAACGGCGCTGCAAGGCCCAAAAACCCTCCTCTACGTTATCCTATGTAGTGTTTTTCCACAAATTAGCTGGAGACGGGTGGAAAGACACTAATAGAATTTTTTTGAAAAAATTAGCAGCAGACTACACTACTTGGAAAAAAAAAAAAAAAAAGAACAGTATGAGGCAATGAACCACCCTCCCTGAACTGAATACAACCAGCTATGGATGGCCTATGTGGCTGCACTCAGACTAGAGAGTGGGCTGCACTCACACACACACACACACAGACCTTGCAGATCGCTGTGAAAACAGCGCTACAAGGCAAAAGCAAGGTGAATAGTAGGTGAACACAGCGGTTGCTAAATTAGCCTATGGAAAGCACAAAGAAGCAAATCGCTATCTCTAAACTGGCCCTCAGTCAGCAAACAGCGTCCTGTCACTAACTGAATTCACAGCAGAGTGATCGCAAAATGGCGCCAGCGACTTTTAAACTGCATCATGACATCATTTCAGCAGCCAATCACAGCCATGCCAGTAGTTTCATGCCCTCCATGCTGAACAGGATGTGCCCACACTTGGAATCATTCTCATTGGCTGAATTTGTGCATTTTGAATCTTGGAACTTCCGATTCCGGTATCCGATACGCGGCAAGTATCGGAATACCGGTATCGGAATTCCGATACCGCAAGTATCGGCCGATACCCGATACTTGCGGTATCGGAATGCTCAACACTAGTAATGATTGTGCTGTCCTATATTATATGATAGCTTGAAGACATTATGGGGTTGCGTGCCAAGTCGCACCTCACATATTGTGAGCATTCTCAGGATGATTCAGTCTTCAGTATTGGGCATTTTTGTCATATCAAACTGTTTGAATTTGATGCGCCTGTAAATGTCATGGAATTTTCAGCAGATTCATTCAGTTATATCTATTATAAGGTAATTTTCAAACAATTTAGAAAACATTGTTCTAAAGTGGGAAAGATTATTGACATGTGGAAAATAATCAAGATATTTGACAATATTCCCTGGATTGTACCCAGCAGATTCACCCCAAAGTCAGAATAGGCAATGGGCAGAGAAACTGCAAAAAATCCGAGAGCTGTGGCTCAGACACTAATGGCCTCAATTAGCCTATGAAATGTTCAAGTTCATGATGGTACAATTAGAAAAAAACTGAATAAATATTGTCATGGTTCCACACCTCAGTATGTCTGGGATGCAGTTACTGACAACTCAACTATCCAATCAGGTACAGAGGGGTGCTGAAGCTGTCAGTTCTTTGATTGACAGCTTGGCCATCCAACCTGAGACTGGGAGGCACTGGCTTTAGGTGTTCATTGTCTCAGATGATTGCCTGGCTACTTAACTGGGCTGTTACTCCCAGATCTATGTCAGACGTACATTCAGCTCTGTGTAATTACTATCTGTGCCTTGCATTCTCTTTGTAGATCTTTTGTTCCCTGAATTTGGACCTCATTCTGACCATCCGTATTTTTAACCCCTTCTGCTCTGATCCACTATCCTCCTGGTATTCTGACATGGGACCGTTACCTGACTACACTGTTGTCTCTTCCTTCTGTTTATAATGTACCTTCCTGGCTTTTGACTTTGGACTCCTTAACTATTCCGTCTCATGTAGTGATGAGTGAGTGTGTTTGCTACTCGAGATTTCCGAGCATGCTCGGGTGTTTTCCGAGTATCTTGGGTGCGCCCGTAGATTATGTTTGTGTCACCGTAGCTGCATGATTTGCGGCTGCTAGACAGCCTGAATACACGTGGGGATTCCCTAGCAAACAGGCAATCCCTGCATTTGTTCAAGTTGTCTAACAGCCGCAAATCATGCCTTGTCACGCTTTGTAACCAGGTGGAGAATTTGCAGATGACATAGATCTGGCTAATGAATCAGAATCTGAAGTCATCACAATACCAGTTGCAGAATAAGATAATTAATTTGATGAAGACCTTCTATAACCCTTCACTGCTGGCAGTGGCTGTGACATCAGTATCCTCTGATGTACAGTTGGACTCTCGCGAAACTGTAATGGCCCTCCATGATAAATATTCTGGAGAGAAAGAACAGTTTAGGCTATTTGGAGAGAGCTGCAGGTTATTTTTTTTATCCTGTGCCCCCCGGTTGTCTGGAGAGGAGTTCCAGTGGATGGGAATAATCATTTCCCTTCTGCGAGGGGCTCCTCGGACCTGGGCATTTTAATTGTCCCCACAAGCCCCAGAACTGTTTCCTGTTGACGCCTTTTTTGACAGTTTAGGTCTGATGTATGACGAACCTGACAGGATCCATGTCGCTGAGGCTAATATCATGAACCTGGCACCTTAATGATGTTTTGGTCCTTCATGATGCTCCTTGTTCTCTGGCGAACGCTATGACCCAGGCCATACGAATGGACCGCAGAATCCATGAGAGACACAGTAATCAGCAGACTGCCCATTATACTTCCCCAGAGCAGGTGCATTTACCGTCGGTGGAACCATAGGAGGTTAGAGTTGCCAGTCTTCATATTGTGAAGAAAAGACATAGAAAAGATCTTGAGTAAAGGAAGCCAGGTCCCACACTCACGTGTTGAATAATTGCTTTTTTATTTCCATACACAAGTCCAATTAGACGTTTCTGCCTATCCCAGGTTTTTTTCTACAGGCACCACTACATGAGACAAGGAGTGCTGACCTATCTTCCTTCTAGAGAAGATCTTGGACTGTCTGTACTGTGGTCTCTCAGGACATTTTCTCAAGAATTGCCCAACTCGTCCTCTGGCTAGCAAACTGTTGGGAGAACGTCTGAGTCTGGGTGAAGAAAGAGGAGGTCACCAGAACTCACAGGTACCTTTTCTTTCTTTGATAAAGTACTAGTAAATATGGCGTTATCCTTCAAGAACAAGGTGTTATCCTCATTGGCGTTAATTAACTGTGGGTCTGCTGCTAATTTTATTGATTCGATACTGGCTCTGAAGTTTGTGTTAGGGACAGTTAGTTTAGAAAGAGCCATTGAAATCTTGACCAAACCTTGACAAGAGACCATTGGCCCAGAATTTGGTAAAGAAGGTAACGGTGGATTTCATGCTCCAAGGGGGAGCACTCCACTCTGAATGCATCTCCTGTTTTGTTTTGGATAATTTACCTGCTGGGTTGGTGCTGGGGCTTCCATGGTTGCAGATTCACAATCCTGTTATTGATTGATGTCAGAAGGAAATTGTTAAATGGAGCCCCAATTGTTCCCAGAAATGTGCAAAAACTGTACAAATTTGTTCCGCTAGTCTGAAGGTTCTGCTGGGGTACCTGAAGGACTTCGGAGATGTTCTCTTGGAAGAAGAGGTGGAGATACTACCTCCCCATCGTCTTTATGATTGCGCTGTTGATATTATTCCTCACTCCAAATTGCCTAATGCTCACCTTAACAATTTGCCTAGGCCTGAACGGACCGATATAAAAGAATATGTTAACAAAATTTTAAAGAAGGGTCATATTAGTCCTTCCTCCTCCGCCCTTGCCTGAATTTCTGAGAACTAAACAAAATGATGGTTAAAAATACTTACCCATTTTCACTCATCCCCGACCTATATAATCAGGTTTTGGGGGCAAGAGTGTTTTCTAAACTTGATCTTAGAGGGGTCTACAATTTGATTTGCATCTGGAAGGGTGATGAGTGGAAAATGGCGTTTTTAACGTCTGAGGGTCTAATTGAAATCTTTGCCGTGCCATTTGGATTATCCAATGCACCTGCTGTGTTTCAAAATGATATGAATTATGTTTTCTCTGATTGCATTGGAAGATATGTTTTTGATTTACCCGGACGATATTCTAATTTTCTAGCCAGATTTGGACTCTCACCAGGAACATGTCCGTGTTGTGTTACACATGTTGAGAGAGGACTCTTTGCTAAATTTGAGAAATGTGTTTTTCTGTTCAGGAAATTTCATTGTTCAGGTTTATCTTGTCAGCAAGTGGGTTTAAGATGGATCCTGGGAAGGTGCAGGCTGTTATTGATTGGGTTCAACCTCTTGATCTTAAGGGTACCGTCACACAGTGCCATTTTCATCGCTACGACGGCACGATTCGTGACGTTGCAGCGTCGTATAAGTATCGCTCCAGCGTCGTATACTGCGGTCACACGTTGCAATACACGGCGCTGGAGCGATAATTTCATGACGTATTTGCGATGTAGAAGCCGTTGGTTACTGTGCGCACATCGTATACAACCTGTGTCACACAATGCAATCATGCCGCCACAGCGGGACACTAGACGACGAAAGAAAGTTTCAAACGATCTGCTACGACGTACGATTCTCAGCGGGGATCCGGATCGCAGTAGCATGTCAGACACAGCGATATCGTAAATGCATCGCTGGAACGTCACGAATCGTGCCGTCGTAGCGATCAAAATTGCACTGTGTGACGGTACCCTAAGGCTTTGCAGCGTTTTCTGGGATTTGAAAACTATTATAGGAAATGTATCAAGGATTTTTCCTCAGACTGCTAAACCTTTAACTGATCTTACACGTAAGGGGGCGGATCTCAAGGTTTGGTCACTGTGTGCTATCAGAGCTTCATATCTGCTCTCATTCTGATACAACCTGATCTCCAAGAACCATTCATTGTGGAAGTGGATGCTTTGGAGGTTGAAGTAGGGGCAGTGTTATTGCAGGGGCCAAAAACTCTGACTAACCTGTGTCCATGTGCTTTATTTCTAAAAACAATTTCATCTGCGGAAATAAATTATGATGTTGGCAATCATGAGTTACTTACTGTCAAATTACCCTTTGAGGAACGGAGGCATTTTTTGAATGGGGCAGTTCATCCAGTTACTGTGGTCACTGATCACAAAAATCTAGCATATATTGAAAGATTAATTCATAGACAGGTCAGATAGTCCTTGCTTTTCTCTAGGCTTAATTTTTCGATTACATTCAGTCAGGGGCCTAAGAATGTGAAAGCTGACACACTATCTCGTAGTTTTGATTCAGTTTCTCCTCCAGAACCTCCTTTCTCCATTATTCCTCAGGGTATTGCGGCTTCTATGGTATCCTTATAATTGGAAGATGAGATCCGTAAAGTCCAGTCGTTGGCTCCTTTCACTACTCCAGGGTTGAAATTATTTGTGCCTGTGTACCTATGATTGCGGATGCTTACAGGAATTTTATGATTCCCTCTTGAGTAATTATCCTAGGGTTACTGCTGAACTGAAAGCCATTGCTATACTTTTTTGGTATCCGTCTATGCATAAAGATGTTAAAAATGTTGTATCTGTTTGTGAAGTCAGCGCACGCGCTAAAGTCAGTCATTGCTGGATTGGCTCCATTGCCAATTCCAGAAAGACCATGGGCTAATTTGTCCATGGATTTCATCACAGATCTGTTTCTTTCTGGTGGAAAAAATGCTATCTGGGTGTTAGATGACTGATTCAACATTCAAGCCCATTTTATTCTTTTCTTTTTCAGGGTCACTTAATACAGAGGCACTCTCCGGGTTGTTTATTTCTCATATTGTAAGGTTACATGGGATCCCTGTTAACATTTTGTCTCATAGGGGAATACAATTTGTCTCTAAATTCTGGAGAGATTTTTCTAGTAAACTGAGGATTCACTTGTCATTTTCATCTGCTTACCACCCTGAAACCAATGGTCAGACTAAGAGGACAAATCAATCTTTGGAATGAATTGGGGATGTCTGGAGGTAGGTTCAAAAAAAATATTGGGACTGCTCAGATTCGCCAAAAACGGAAGGCCGATAAAAAGAAGAACATCGAACGTCTTCTAAGATTGGGGATAACATTTTATTGTCATCTTGGAACATTAAAGTTAAAGTGCCTGACGAAGTTGGGTCCAAAAGTTTATTAGTCCATATGAGATCCTGGAGGTGGTCAATCCGGTTACAATCAGATTAAAACTTTCTCCATCCCTTCGCATCCCTAACCTATTCCATAAATCACTACTACAGGAGTTTGTCCCTTCCGCATTGTCTCCCTAATTCCCACCTCCTTCGGTTTCGGTCGACGGTGGCTTGGAGTACGAGATTCAGAGGGTTATGGATTCTCATAGTATGCAATTCCCTCCAATACCTCATCCACTGGAGGGGATACAGACCAGAGGAGAGATCCTGGGTCCCAGGTCGAGAAGTCAAGGTTGATCGGTTAGTCAGGCCTTGTATCTAAAATTTCCTGAGAAGCCTGGGGATCTTGTGGTCCCCTAGAAGAGGTGGTACAGTAACGGTTCCACCCCTCATTGTGTCTGGGATGCAGTTACTCACAGCTCAGCAGTTCAATCTGGTATAGGGGCTTGATGAAGCTGTCAGTACTTTGATTCACAGCTAAGTCATCCATTCTGGAGCAGGGGCGTGCTGAGTTGTCAGTGCGTTGACTGACGGCTCGGCCGTCCAATCCAATTATGGGAGGCGCTGGCTGTTTCCAGGTGTTCATTGTCCCAGATGATTACCCTGCTACTTAACTGGGCTGTTACTCCCAGACCTCTGCCAGACGTGTTTTCAGATCTGTGTGGTTTGTCTCTCTGTGCTTTGCATTCTGTTTGTAGATCTTTTATTGTCTGATCATGGACCTACTTCTGACTATCTCTCTGTTTAACCCCTTCTGCACTGATCTACTATCCTCTTGGAATTCTGACCTTGGAGTTTTACCTAACTCTGCCTCTGTCTCTTCCTTCTGCATATGATATACCTTCCTTTCTTTTGACCTCGGACTCTTTGACTATTCTGTCTCACAGCTTGGTCATGAGAAGTCACTAATCGTCACAAGTATGACTGGTTTGTAAGGGTAAAAAAGCAGCTGTTTTCTAAAAAGAAACACGGCAGTACAGCTAAAGTTTGCAAATTTACATCTGAACAAACCAAACTAACAAACTTCTAGAACAATGTTTTTTGCACAAACAATACCAAAGCAGAGATGGTTAGCCATATTGGCTTGCACCTCACTTTGTGAAACTAGAGATGCGCGGATTGATCCCTGGAGAATCAACTTTGAGTCGAATTACCCCAAATTTGCAGGTCCCTACAAATTTGAATACATTGTGATTCAATTTGTGAGGATCTCAATAACAAGAGTATAATGCTTGTTGCCATTTCACACATTGCTAAAGACTTAGAGAGCGGGCCAACAATGTAAGGTGCTTCCACTCAGTCTTCCCCATAAAGCCTTGCAGTTATCACATCACATGATCTAGTGCAGACAATTAAGGGGACTATCACAGGAAGTATAAAAGATGGGAGCTAGCCAAGGAGCACCATTTTAGGATTTGACAGTGAAGGGATAAAAGGTCAGAGTGCACACCTCGTTCCACATGGGGATAGAAAAATATTTTTCTCATTGTGGTGTGCTGAAGAACATTCAAAAGGAGAGTAATGCTCTTAGTCTGTGAACAATAATAGAAAGATTCAAGTGACATAGAGAGGTACTGTAATTGTATAGTCACTCAACGTGACTGTGAATTGACTGATATGTGATATATTAATACCTGCAAAAAAACAAATGGCATAACAAACCCATCATTTAATACAGTAATATAATTTTATTGGAATATAACTAGAACATCAGTAAAAGTACAGTGAAGCTCACCCAAAGTAGTATATGATGGCTGGGTTCCAGATCGTATACGAGAATTAGATCAATCTCTGTCTCTATTAGTTCTCCATCTGTACATTTTGTTGTTTTGGAGATCAGGATCTGAAACTTTTGAGACAGATATATTTCTCCCATGTGGAGAAGCTTTGCAATGAAGCTTTCAATGTATTATCATTCAATTGATTTAAAAGTTTCATGAAACCTCTAGAACTTTTAGTGTTAATACTTTCCCAAAGTGATCTAAATTTCTCTTTTCAATGTAAAAAGATGGAGAAATTTTGAATATGTAAACCTTTTGGTACTACTCCCTTGTTGAGATATTTCTACAAAATCCCTTATTCCATCATGGTTTAGTTCTTTTGTGAAGCAATTCTTTTAATCTGTTAGTTTGCTTTGTGGTATATCTGCAAATAGAATCTTAAAGCAAACTTGAATCCTCCTTAAAGAGAACCTTATAAAGTAAGGCCAGCACCTTTACACTATTATATACAGCTTTCCAGAATGATTTATATATGTCCCCAACACTTTGTGCATAACATAAAAAAGACTGTTTATTATACTCAGATACGGCTTGGTTCAGTCCGGTGGGCTTTGTAAGTCTTCATCCGGCACCTCCTCTCTTCTTTCGATCGCCATCCTATGGATGACGCAGGACACCTTTCATTGATGACACAGACTACGTCATCCACACATTGTCTTCCATTGTGCTCAAGCTTACTTCTCTCTGCCCTGCCAAGGGCCAAAGTATTGTAGTTTGCATGCGCTGGCTCTCATTGCCCATTCCTGGCGCATGCAAATTACAGTACTTTGCTCTGCCCTGAGCAGGGCAGAAAGAAGTAGGCCTGCCCAGGAGCACAATGAAGGACACTGTATGGATGACGTAGGATGCGTCATCCACACAAAGCAAGAAGGAAACCGCAATCACAAGAAGAGAGGAGGCGCTGGATCAAGATCAATGATGCCCATCACAGAAAACCACTCTGAAGGTGAGTGTAATAAAAGGTCTTTTTTGTGTTATGAACAGCGCATTGGGGACTCACGTACTCATTATAGAATGCTGCATATAAGGGCCTAAGGGGCTGGCTCTACTTGGCAAAAACCTGGGGACAGGTTTCCTTTAAAGACCTCATTAAGCTGCAAAAGCCACAATGGATTGCTGGCTAGAAATCCATGTGCTTAGAGTCATTTGCTATGAAAAATACACAATTAATTATTACTACTACTAAGTAGCAACACATTTTTCCCAACCAGGAACATATATTAGTTATAAAGTTTTTATACTTATGGGAGAAACTGTGACATTTCTAGCCCTACAACTATGGAATTACGGTATTTTAGAGTGCACATTATAAACAATCATGCATAACAATACATTATGTACTGGTGTTCAATCACAGTAACCAAACACTTCTAAATATAAATGCACATCGCTCTGACTCTTCTTAACCAATAAATCTCATTGTTTGACATATTAGACGATTCCTTTTTCTATTGTTCTACCCTTTTCAACCCTACCTGAACTTGTATAACTTTTTTCAATGAGCAAAGATACTTTTAAGTCCCTATTTACCAAAGCGATAACGCCAGAATTTCTTCATAAATCACTATGTAAAATTGCAACATTTTTGCGTATTAGGAAGTTGCTAAAAAATGTTACAACTTTTGGAACGTTAACAGGCCATGGACGTGTCGCATAGTTTGTATAATTCATGACAACATGAACATGGCGTTTATTATCCCAGAAATGTTACTGAGTAAGATTTTTCTCAGAGGCAAATGTTATTTGTCAGATGCTCCTGATGCATTAAGAGCCATGTGCTTCCAGGCCTAGTCTTGATGAATGGGGGCCTTAATTTTTAATATTCTCAAATCCATAGCAATGTCAAACATTTGACAATGATCACATATCTTGCATTGCTTTGTATAGAACTGGACAGCTCATATTTTGGATCATTTGTAAGTTAAATAAGACAAATATTTCATCATGTCTTTGGAACTAAATAAAATAACTTTTACATTGATATTAAGAACATAAAACAATCTATAAAAACACTTACCGACTGGTGGGCGCACAATAAGTAAAGTTCCACTCGTACAGATTTCTTTGTGATTTAATGTTTCTGTATCACAATAATAAATGTCTGTGTCTGATACTGTTAGATTCTTTAATGTCACACTGAAGCGGGAAGGATTTCCAGAACATGACAAGCGACCCTTATAATTTTCATCATTGCATGATTTATTGATGAACAATATTTTCTTGAAACGTTTCCTCACATGTACTCCTTGTGTCTCCAACCCTGTAACAGTGCAATTGATGATCGCGTCTTCCCCAGAATTAACTTCTAATAGATAGGGTTCTTGTAGTAAAATATTATTATTCACTAGGAAAACAAAATAAAAAATAACTCTTGAATAACTTGTCTCAGAACAAGCTCAGAATACTTCAGTTTCAGTGGTATAACATACTGGAAATAATAATAATTTACAACTAGCAAGGAACAATTTATCAAGATTAGAGGCAAGGTAAAATTCTAGCTAAAGTGAATCTGTCAGTAGGCTCAACTCTCCTAATCCCAGGGGCAGATATGCCGCATGTGCAGCCGGTGCAGCTGCACCAGGGTCCAGATGTGGAGGGGGCCCCTGCAGGGCTGATTACACTGAGGGCAATCTGGCCAGATTATCCGGCCCTGAGGTTTCAGGGGGCCCCTGGCCAGATTGCCCTCATGTGCAGCAGGCAGGGAGCGATCCCTGCTGCTCCGCTGCATACAGGAGAAAATGTCAGCAGAGCGGAGCTGCAGAGATCCATCCGTCGCTTCCTGTCTGACACAGCAGCATGGCTGGATAACGTCATCATTCAGCTCGCATCTGTGTCAGAGAGAGCTGCTGGTGACAAAGATGCTGCGGAGAAGTGCTGCGGCTGTGGGTAACGTGCAGAGAGGTGAGTGGTGGTGTGTGTGTGTGATGGAGGTGATGAGGGAGGGCAATGATTGAGGTGGTGGAGAGGGCAATGATTGGGGTGGTGGAGAGGGCAATAAAGGAGGTGGTGAAGAGGGCAATGATGGGGTGGTAGGGAGAAAGCAGTGATAGAGGTGGTGGAAAGGGCAATGTTGGGTGTGGTGGGGAAAAGGCAATGATAGAGGTGGTGGAAAGTGCAATGATGGGTATGGTGGGAAAAGGCAATGATTGAAGTGGTGGAAAGGACAATGATGGGGTGGAGGGGGAGAACAATGATGGAGGTGGTGGATAGGGCAATGATAGAGGTGTGGAGAGGGCAATGATTGGGGTGTGGAGAGGGCAATGATGGAGGTGGCGGAGAGGGCAATGATAGGGGTGCTGAAGAGGGCAATTATTGAGGTGGGTAGAAAGCAGTAATGGGGTGGTGGAGAGGGCAATGATGGAGGTGGTGGAGAGGGCAATGATAGAGGTGGTGGAGAGGGCAATGATTGGGGTGGTGGAGAGGGCAATGATTGGGGTGGAGAGAGGGCAATGATTGGGGTGGGAGAGGGCAATGATGGACATGGTTGAGATGGCAATGATTGAGGTGGTGGAGAGGGCAATGATAGGATGGTGGAGAGGGCAATGATGGAGGTGGTGGAGAGGGCAATGATTGGGGTGGTGGAGAGGGCAATAATGGAGGTGGTGAAGAGGGCAATGATGGGGTGGTAGGGAGAAAGCAGTGATAGAGGTGGTGGAAAGGGCAATGTTGGGTGTGGTGGGGAAAAGGCAATGATAGAGGTGGTGGAAAGTGTAATGATGGGTGTGGTGGGAAAAGGCAATGATTGAAGTGGTGGAGAGGACAATGATGGGGTGGAGGGGGAGAACAATGATGGAGGTGGTGGATAGGGAAATGATAGAGGTGGTGGAGAGTGCAATGATTGGGGTGTGGAGAGGGCAATGATGGAGGTGGTGGAGAGGGCAATGATAGGGGTGCTGAAGAGGGCAATTATTGAGGTGGGTAGAAAGCTGTAATGGGGTGGTGGAGAGGGCAATGATGGAGGTGGTGGAGAGGGCAGTGATAGAGGTGGTGGAGAGGGCAATGATTGGGGTGGTGGAGAGGGCAACGATTGGGGTGGAGAGAGGGCAATGATTAGGGTGGGAGAGGGCAATGATGGACATGGTGGAGATGGCAATGATTGAGGTGGTGGAGAGGGCAATGATAGGATGGTGGAGAGGGCAATGATGGAGGTGGTGGAGAGGGCAATAATTGGGGTGGGGAGAGGACAATGATGGGGGTGGTTGAGAGGGCACTGATGGAGGTGATGGAAAGGGCAATGACAGACGTGATGGAGAGGTCAATGATGGGATGTGGGCAATTGGGATGGGAGGAAGGGGGACTTATAATGGAATTACGAACAGGGGGAGGTGGAAGATGTTAGATATGGATATAAAATGAATTGGGTGGTGGAGGAGTGTGCTAAGCCCCTGATAGCTTTCTACCCCTTCTTGCAATTCATTGTGATGCTATCAGGGACTTAAAATTTAAGTGCCATCTTTTATTACTCTTGTTAGATATAAAATGACTGCTGATGGAGCAGTGTCATGGTTCCCAATGGCAAGGGAACGTAAGAAACATATAAGTAACGAACGAGCTCACGGGTGATGGAAACTCGAGTTGACCGTGAGCTAAATCTACCACACAACTAACAGTAGCCAGGGAGCATACCTACGGCTTCCTATATGCCACGCGCCAGCCGGAGGACTAACTACGCCTGGTAGAGGAAGAAACAGACCTGGCTTACCTCTAGGGAAATACCCCAAAAGATGATAGCAGCCCCCCACATGTAATAACGGTGAATTAAGAGGAAAAGACATACACAGTATGAAAGTAGATTTAGCAAAGAGAGGTCCACTTACTAGATAGCAGAAGGATACAAAAGAGGACTTCACGGTCAACTGAAAACCCTTTCAAAAACCATCCTGAAATTACTTTAAGACTCCTGTGTCAACTCATGACACAGGAGTGGCAATTTCAGCCCGCAAGAGCTTCCAGCTACAGAGAATTACAAAAACTGCAAACTGGACAAAAGGTACAAAACAAAAGGACAAAGTCCACTTAGCTGATCAGCAGACTAGTAGCAGGAACATGCAACCGAAGGCTCTGGTTACAATGATGACCGGCAAGGAAATGACTGGAGAGCAAGGCTAAATAGGAAACTCCCAAACACTGATGGAAGCAGGTGAACAGAAGAAGCAAAGTGCAAACAAGTCACCAGTACCACCAGCAACCACCAGGGGAGCCCAAAAAGCGGATACACAACAGTACCCTCCCCTTAAGGAGGGGGCACCGAACCCTCACAAGAACCGCCAGGGCGATCTGGATGAGCCCTATGAAAGGCACGAACCAAATCCGAGGCATGAACATCAGAGGCAGTTACCCAAGAATTATCTTCCTGACCATAGCCTTTCCATTTAACCAGATATTGAAGTCTCCGTCTGGAAATACGGGAGTCCAAGATCTTCTCTACGACGTACTCCAATTCACCCTCCACCAGCACAGGAGCAGGAGGTTCAGTAGAAGGAACCACCGGTACCTCATATCTCCACAACAACGACCGATGGAACACATTATGGATAGCGAAAGATGCCGGGAGGTCCAAACGAAAGGAAACAGGGTTAAGAATCTCCAAAATCCTATAAGGACCGATGAACCGAGGCTTAAATTTGGGAGAAGAAACCCTCATAGGGACAAAACGGGAAGACAACCACACCAAGTCCCCAACGCGAAGGTGGGGACCAACACGACGATGACGGTTAGCAAACTGCTGAGTCCTCTCCTGGGACAATTCCAAATTATCCACCACTTGTCCCCAAATCCGATGCAACCGATCCACCACCGCATCCACTCCAGGACAATCCGAAGATTCAACCTGACCAGATGAAAAACGCAGATGAAACCCTGAATTGCAAAAGAAAGGAGAAACCAAAGTGGCAGAACTAGCCCGATTATTAAGAGCAAACTCCGCCAACGGCAGAAAGGCAACCCAATCATCCTGATCCGCAGACACAAAACACCTCAAATAAGTCTCCAAAGTTTGATTAGTTCGCTCCGTCTGGCCATTGGTCTGAGGATGGAATGCAGACGAAAAGGACAAATCAATGCCCAACCTGGCACAGACCACCTACGAAATTTTTGGCAGTATATCTCCGCTTCATCTTGCCCTTGAGATAGGGCTATCAAAGCTTTTTCAGCTTGAATCTCCAAATTAGGTTCCTCATAAAGCAACCCTAAAGCCAGGAAAAACGCATCCACATTGAGCAACGCAGGATCCCCTAGTGCCAATGAAAATGCCCAATTTTGAGGGTCACCTCGCAGCAAAGAGATTACAATCTTAACCTGCTGGACAGGATCTCCTGAGGAGTGAGGTCTGAGAGAAAGGAATAATTTACAATTATATTTGAAATTCAAAAACCGAGATCTATCTCCGGAAAACACCTCTGGTGTAGGGATTTTAGGTTCAGAAATAGGAGCATGTATAACAAAATCTTGTAAATTTTGAACCTTCGTAGCAAGATTATTTAAACCTGCAGCCAAACTCTGAGGATCCATCTCTAAACAGGTGAGCTCAGAGCCATTCAAGGATTATAAGGAGAGAAAGGCAAAGGCTGTAATTAAAGCTGAAATACAACAGATCCAACTATGGAGCAAGCATAGAGGAAAAAGGGAAAAAAAAAAAAATTTACAGACTTCTTTTTTCTCTCCTTTCTTCTGCCAACAAGTTTAACACTGGCCGGTCATACTGTCATGGTTCCCAATGGCAAGGGAACGTAAGGAACATATAAGTAACGAACGAGCTCACGGGTGATGGAAACTCGAGTTGACCGTGAGCTAAATCTACCACACAACTAACAATAGCCAGGGAGCATACCTACGGCTTCCTATATGCCACGCGCCAGCCGGAGGACTAACTACGCCTGGTAGAGGAAGAAACAGACCTGGCTTACCTCTAGGGAAATACCCCAAAAGATGATAGCAGCCCCCCACATGTAATAACGGTGAATTAAGAGGAAAAGACATACACAGTATGAAAGTAGATTTAGCAAAGAGAGGTCCACTTACTAGATAGCAGAAGGATACAAAAGAGGACTTCACGGTCAACTGAAAACCCTTTCAAAAACCATCCTGAAATTACTTTAAGACTCCTGTGTCAACTCATGACACAGGAGTGGCAATTTCAGCCCGCAAGAGCTTCCAGCTACAGAGAATTACAAAAACTGCAAACTGGACAAAAGGTACAAAACAAAAGGACAAAGTCCACTTAGCTGATCAGCAGACTAGTAGCAGGAACATGCAACCGAAGGCTCTGGTTACAATGATGACCGGCAAGGAAATGACTGGAGAGCAAGGCTAAATAGGAAACTCCCAAACACTGATGGAAGCAGGTGAACAGAAGAAGCAAAGTGCAAACAAGTCACCAGTACCACCAGCAACCACCAGGGGAGCCCAAAAAGCGGATACACAACAGAGCAGCCAGTGACCAGATGACCAGTCCATCAGCTTCTCCATTTCCCATGCTCCATCAGCAGTCATTGCATTATACACCATGTTCCAAATTATTATGCAAATTACATTTTTCTCGGATTTTCCTAAATGGTCAGTGCAAATGACAGTAAGTCTAATAAAAGTCATCACCCATTAGGGTATACATTGAATTTTATTGAAGAAACCTCCCAATGATAACTGTATAATCTGTCATGATTCTCAATGGCGAGAGAACATAGCCCAGCATATATAAGAACTAGCTCTTGGAAGATGGAATCTAAACTGACCATGAACTAAACCTGCCGCACAATTAACAGTGGCCGGGTAGCGTGCCTACGTTTTATCCCTAGACGCCCAGCGCCAGCCGGAGGACTAACTAATCCTAGCAGAGGAAAATACAGTCCTGGCTCACCTCTAGAGAAATTTCCCCAAAAGGCAGACAGAGGCCCCCACATATATTGGCGGTGATTTTAGATGAAATGACAAACGTAGTATGAAGATAGGTTTAGCAAAATCGAGGTCCGCTTACTAGATAGCAGGAAGACAGAAAGGGCACTTTCATGGTCAGCTGAAAACCCTATCAAAACACCATCCAGAAATTACTTTAAGACTCTAGTATTAACTCATAACACCAGAGTGGCAATTTCAGATCACAAGAGCTTTCCAGACACAGTAACGAAACAGCAGCTGTGAACTGGAACAAAATGCAAAAACAAACAAGGACGAAAGTCCAACTTAGCTGGGAGTTGTCTAGTAGCAGGAACATGCAAAGAAAGGCTTCTGATTACATTGTTGACCGGCATGAAACTGACAGAGGAGCAAGGTTATATAGAGACTCCCACATCCTGATGGGAACAGGTGAACAGAGAGGATGATGCACACAAGTTCAATTCCACCAGTGGCCACCGGGGGAGCCCAGAATCCAATTTCACAACAGTACCCCCCCCTCAAGGAGGGGGCACCGAACCCTCACCAGAACCACCAGGGCGATCAGGATGAGCCCTATGAAAGGCACGGACAAGATCGGAGGCATGAACATCAGAGGCAGTCACCCAAGAATTATCCTCCTGACCGTATCCCTTCCATTTGACCAGATACTGGAGTTTCCGTCTGGAAACACGGGAGTCTAAGATCTTTTCCACAACGTACTCCAACTCACCCTCAACCAACACCGGAGCAGGAGGCTCAACGTAAGGCACAACCGGTACCTCATACCTGCGCAATAATGACCGATGAAAAACATTATGAATAGAAAAAGATGCAGGGAGGTCCAAACGGAAGGACACAGGGTTAAGAATCTCCAATATCTTGTACGGGCCGATGAACCGAGGCTTAAACTTAGGAGAAGAAACCCTCATAGGGACAAAACGAGAAGACAACCACACCAAGTCCCCAACACAAAGCCGAGGACCAACACGACGACGGCGGTTGGCAAAAAGCTGAGTCTTCTCCTGGGACAACTTCAAATTGTCCACTACCTGCCCCCAAATCTGATGCAACCTCTCCACCACAGCATCCACTCCAGGACAATCCGAAGATTCCACCTGACCGGAGGAAAATCGAGGATGAAACCCCGAATTACAGAAAAACGGGGACACCAAGGTGGCAGAGCTGGCCCGATTATTGAGGGCGAACTCCGCCAATGGCAAAAAAGCAACCCAATCATCCTGATCCGCAGACACAAAACACCTCAAATATGTCTCCAAGGTCTGATTAGTCCGCTCGGTCTGGCCATTAGTCTGAGGATGGAAAGCAGACGAAAAAGACAAATCTATGCCCATCCTAGCACAGAATGCCCGCCAAAATCTAGACATGAATTGGGTCCCTCTGTCAGAAACGATATTCTCCGGAATACCATGCAAACGAACAACATTTTGAAAAAACAGAGGAACCAACTCGGAAGAAGAAGGCAACTTAGGCAAGGGAACCAAATGGACCATCTTAGAGAAACGGTCACACACCACCCAGATGACAGACATCTTCTGAAACAGGCAGATCCGAAATAAAATCCATCGAGATGTGCGTCCAAGGCCTCTTCGGAATAGGCAAGGGCAACAACAATCCACTAGCCCGAGAACAACAAGGCTTGGCCCGAGCACAAACGTCACAAGACTGCACAAAGCCTTGCACATCTCGCGACAGGGAAGGCCACCAGAAGGACCTTGCCACCAAATCCCTGGTACCAAAGATTCCAGGATGACCTGCCAACGCAGAAGAATGAACCTCAGAGATGACTCTACTGGTCCAATCATCAGGAACAAACAGTCTACCAGGTGGGCAACGATCCGGTCTATCCGCCTGAAACTCCTGCAAGGCCCGCCGCAGGTCTGGAGAAACGGCAGACAATATCACTCCATCCTTAAGGATACCTGTGGGCTCAGAATTACCAGGGGAGTCAGGCTCAAAACTCCTAGAAAGGGCATCCGCCTTAACATTCTTAGAACCCGGTAGGTATGACACCACAAAATTAAACCGAGAGAAAAACAACGACCAGCGCGCCTGTCTAGGATTCAGGCGCCTGGCAGACTCAAGGTAAATTAAATTTTTGTGGTCAGTCAATACCACCACCTGATGTCTGGCCCCCTCAAGCCAGTGACGCCACTCCTCAAAAGCCCACTTCATGGCCAAAAGCTCCCGATTCCCAATATCATAATTCCGCTCGGCGGGCGAAAATTTACGGGAAAAAAAAGCACAAGGTCTCATCACGGGGCAGTCGGAACTTCTCTGCGACAACACCGCCCCAGCTCCGATTTCAGAAGCGTCGACCTCAACCTGAAAAGGAAGAGCAACATCAGGCTGACGCAACACAGGGGCGGAAGAAAAGCGGCGCTTAAGCTCCCGAAAGGCCTCCACAGCATCAGGGGACCAATCAGCAACATCAGCACCCTTCTTAGTCAAATCACTCAATGGTTTAACAACATCAGAAAAACCAGCAATAAATCGACGATAAAAGTTAGCAAAGCCCAAAAATTTCTGAAGACTCTTAAGAGAAGAGGGTTGCGTCCAATCACAAATAGCCTGAACCTTGACAGGATCCATCTCGATGGAAGAGGGGGAAAAAATGTATCCCAAGAAGGAAATCCTTTGAACCCCAAAAACGCACTTAGAACCCTTTACACACAAGGAATTAGACCGCAAAACCTGAAAAACCCTCCTGACCTGCTGGACATGAGAGTCCCAGTCATCCGAAAAAATCAGAATATCATCCAGATACACAATCATAAATTTATCCAAATAATCGCGGAAAATGTCATGCATAAAGGACTGGAAGACTGAAGGGGCATTTGAAAGACCAAAAGGCATCACCAAATACTCAAAGTGGCCCTCGGGCGTATTAAATGCGGTTTTCCACTCATCCCCCTGCTTGATTCGCACCAAATTATACGCCCCACGGAGATCAATCTTAGAGAACCACTTGGCCCCCTTTATACGAGCAAACAAATCAGTCAGCAGTGGTAACGGATATTGATATTTAACCGTGATTTTATTCAAAAGCCGATAATCAATACACGGCCTCAAAGAGCCATCTTTCTTAGACACAAAGAAAAAACCGGCTCCTAAGGGACATGACGAAGGACGAATATGTCCCTTTTCCAAGGACTCCTTTATATATTCTCGCATAGCAGCGTGTTCAGGCACAGACAGATTAAATAAACGACCCTTAGGGTATTTACTACCCGGGATCAAATCTATGGCACAATCGCACTCCCGGTGCGGAGGTAGTGAACCAAGCTTGGGTTCTTCAAAAACGTCACGATAGTCAGACAAGAATTCAGGAATCTCAGAGGGAATAGATGATGAAATGGAAACCAAAGGTACGTCCCCATGAGTCCCTTTACATCCCCAGCTTAACACAGACATAGCTTTCCAGTCGAGGACTGGGTTATGAGATTGCAGCCATGGCAATCCTAGCACCAAAACATCATGTAGATTATACAGCACCAGAAAGCGAATAATCTCCTGGTGATCCGGATTAATACGCATAGTTACTTGTGTCCAGTATTGTGGTTTATTACTAGCCAATGGGGTGGAGTCAATCCCCTTCAGAGGTATTGGAGCTTCCAAAGGCTCCAAATCATACCCACAGCGTTTGGCAAAGGACCAATCCATAAGACTCAAAGCGGCGCCAGAGTCGACATAGGCGTCCGCGGTAATAGATGATAAAGAACAAATCAGGGTCACAGATAGAATAAACTTAGACTGTAAAGTGCTAATTGAAACAGACTTGTCAAGCTTCTTAGTACGCTTAGAGCATGCTGATATAACATGAGTTGAATCACCACAATAGAAGCACAACCCATTTTTTCGTCTAAAATTCTGCCGCTCGCTTCTGGACAGAATTCTATCACATTGCATATTTTCTGGCGTCTTCTCAGTAGACACCGCCAAATGGTGCACAGGTTTGCGCTCCCGCAGACGCCTATCGATCTGAATAGCCATTGTCATGGACTCATTCAGACCCGCAGGCACAGGGAACCCCACCATAACATCCTTAATGGCATCAGAGAGACCTTCTCTGAAAATCGCCGCCAGGGCGCACTCATTCCACTGAGTAAGCACAGACCATTTACGGAATTTTTGGCAGTATATTTCAGCTTCATCTTGCCCCTGAGATAGGGACATCAAAGCTTTTTCCGCCTGAAGCTCTAAATGAGGTTCCTCATAAAGCAACCCCAAGGCCAGAAAAAACACATCCACATTGAGCAACGCAGGATCCCCTGGTGTCAATGCAAAAGCCCAATCTTGAGGGTCGCCCCGGAGCAAGGAAATTACAATCCTGACCTGCTGTGCAGGATCTCCGGCAGAGCGAGACTTCAGGGACAAAAACAATTTGCAATTATTTTTAAAATTTTGAAAGCAAGATCTATTCCCTGAAAAAAATTCAGGCAAAGGAATTCTAGGTTCAGACATAGGTGCATGAACAACAAAATCTTGCAAATTTTGTACCTTCGTGGCGAGATTATTCAAACCTGTAGCTACACTCTGAAGATCCATTTCAAACAGGTGAACACAGAGCCATTCAAGGATTAGAAGGAGAGAAAGAGAGGAAGGCTGCAGTATAGGCAGACTAGCAAGTGATTCAATTATGAGCACACTCAGAACTAGAGAAAAAAAAAAAAATAAATTTCAGCAGACTTCTTTTTTCTCTCCTTTCTCAGCCAATAATTTAACCCTTTTTGGGCCGGTCAAACTGTCATGATTCTCAATGGCGAGAGAACATAGCCCAGCATATATAAGAACTAGCTCTTGGAAGATGGAATCTAAACTGACCATGAACTAAACCTGCCGCACAATTAACAGTGGCCGGGTAGCATGCCTACGTTTTATCCCTAGACGCCCAGCGCCAGCCGGAGGACTAACTAATCCTAGCAGAGGAAAATACAGTCCTGGCTCACCTCTAGAGAAATTTCCCCAAAAGGCAGACAGAGGCCCCCACATATATTGGCGGTGATTTTAGATGAAATGACAAACGTAGTATGAAGATAGGTTTAGCAAAATCGAGGTCCGCTTACTAGATAGCAGGAAGACAGAAAGGGCACTTTCATGGTCAGCTGAAAACCCTATCAAAACACCATCCAGAAATTACTTTAAGACTCTAGTATTAACTCATAACACCAGAGTGGCAATTTCAGATCACAAGAGCTTTCCAGACACAGTAACGAAACAGCAGCTGTGAACTGGAACAAAATGCAAAAACAAACAAGGACGAAAGTCCAACTTAGCTGGGAGTTGTCTAGTAGCAGGAACATGCAAAGAAAGGCTTCTGATTACATTGTTGACCGGCATGAAACTGACAGAGGAGCAAGGTTATATAGAGACTCCCACATCCTGATGGGAACAGGTGAACAGAGAGGATGATGCACACAAGTTCAATTCCACCAGTGGCCACCGGGGGAGCCCAGAATCCAATTTCACAACAATAATCTCCAAAATGAATAAAAACTCAAAATGCACTGTTCCAAATTATTAGGCACAGTAGAATTTCTAAACATTTGATATGTTTTAACCCCTTCACCCCCGGAGCTTTTTCCGTTTTTCCATTTTCGTTTTTCGCTCCCCTCCTTCCCAGAGCCATAACTTTTTTATTTTTCCGTCAATTTGGCCATGTGAGGGCTTATTTTTTGCGGGACGAGTTGTACTTTTGAACGACATCATTGGTTTTAGCATGTCGTGTACTAGAAAACGGGAAAAAAATTCCAAGTGCAGTGAAATTGCAAAAAAAGTGCAATCCCACACTTGTTTTTTGCTTGCCTATTTTGCTAGGTTCACTAAATGCTAAAACTGACCTGCCATTATGATTCTCCAGGTCACTACGAGTTTATAGACACCTAACATGACTAGGTTATTTTTCACCTAAGTGGTGAAAAAAAATTCCAAACTTTGCAAAAAACAAAACAAAACAAAATTGCGCCATTTTCCGATACTCGTAGCGTCTCCATTTTTCGTGATCTGGGGTCAGATGAGGGCTTATTTTTTGCGTGCCGAGCTGGCGTTTTTAATTATAGCATTTTGGTGTAGATACGTTCTTTTGATCGCCCGTTATTGCATTTTAATGCAATGTCGTGGCGACCAAAAAAACGTAAATCTGGCGTTTCGAATTTTTTTCTCATTACGCCATTTAGCGATCAGGTTAATGTTTTTTTTTTATTGATAGATCGGGCGATTCTGAACGCGGCGATACCAAATATGTGTAGGTTGGGTTTTTTTTTTATTGATTTATTTTGATTGGGGCGAAAGGGGGGTGATTTAAACTTTTATATTTTTTTTATTTTTTTCACATTTTTAAAAACTTTTTTTTTTTACTTTTGCCATGCTTCAATAGCCTCCATGGGAGGCTAGAAGCAGGCACAGCCCGATCGGCTCTGCTATGCAGCAGTGATCATAAGATCGCTGCTACACAGCAGATTTGCAGGTGTGCTGTGAGCGCCGACCACAGGGTGGCGCTCACAGCCACCGGCAATCAGTAACCATAGAGGTCTCAAGGACCTCTATGGTTACCTTCCTGACACATCGCCGACCCCCGATCATGTGACGGGGGTCGGCGATGCGCTCATATCCGGCCGCACGGCCGGATGCGGTAGTTAAATGCCGCTGTCTGCGCTTGACAGCGGCATTTAACTAGTTAATAGCGGCGGGTGATCGCGATTTCACCCGCCGCTATTGCGCGCACATGTCAGCTGTAAAAAACAGCTGACATGTCGCGACTTTGATGTGCGCTCACCGCCGGAGCGCACATCAAAGCGGGGGTCCCGACATGTGACGTACTATACCGTCACATGTCGGGAAGGGGTTAAAGAACTGAAAATGCTCATTTGTGGAATTTGCAGCATTAGGAGGTCACATTAACTGAACAAAAAGCTATTTAACTCCAAAACATAGTAACAGGCCAAGTTACATGTTAACATAGGACCCCTTCTTTGATATCACTTTCACAGTTCTTGCATCCATTGAACTTGTGAGTTTTTGGAGAGTTTCTGCTTGTATTTCTTTGCATGAAGTCAAAATGGCCTCCCAGAGCTGCTGTTTTCATGTGAACTGCCTCCCACCCTCATAGATCTTTTGCTGGAAGATACTCCAAAGGTTCTCTATAGGATTTAGGTCAGGGGAAGATGGTGGCCACACCATGAGTTTATCTCCTTTTATGCCCATAGCAGCCAATGATGTAGAGGTATTCTTTGCAGCATGAGATGGTGCATTGTCATGCGTGAAGATGATTTTGCTCCTGAAGTCACGTTTCTGCTTTTTATACCATGTAAAAAAGTTGTCAGTCAGAAACTCTATATACTTTGCAGAGGTCATTTTCACACCTTAAAGAGCCCTACCAGCTGTTTCCCCATGATTCCGGCCCAAAACATGACTCCTCCACCTCCTTGCTGGGGTGGCTGAATAGTAGGTTTATGCACCACAGCAAGCCTTTGAAGGATCCTACACCTTGAGGTTCGAGGGACTCCAGAGGCACCAGCAGCTTCAAATAAATGTTTGCTGCTTAGTAATGATATTTTGGCAGCTGCTCTGTTAATCCAATGAATTTGTCTGGCAGAAATCTTCCTCATTAGGCTTTTACCTGCATGAACTCTGTCTGTGCTCTGTTTCAGTCACAAATCTCTTCACACTATGATGATCACTCTTAAGTTTTCATGAAATATCTAATGTTTTCATACCTTGTCCAAGGCATTGCTCTATTTAACACTTTTCAGCAGCAGAGAGATCCTTTTTATTTCTCATATTTAGTGTTGAGCATTCCGATACTGCAAGTATCGGGTATCGGCCGATACTTGCTGTATCGGAATTTCCGATACCGAGATCCGATACTTTTGTGGTATCGGGTATCGGGTATCGCAACAACATTAATGTAATAATGTGTAAAAAAGAGAATTAAAATAAAAAATATCGCTATACTCACCTGTCCGACGCAGCCGGGACCTCAGCGAGGGAACCGGCAGCGTTGTTTGTTTAAATTTCGCGCTTTTACTTGGTTACGTGAAGTCCCGGCTTGTGATTGGTCAGGGCGGCCATGTTGCCGGGACGCGGACCAATCACAGCAAGCCGTGACGAAATTACGTCACGGCTTGCTGTGATTGGTCCGCGTCCCGGCAACATGGCCGCCATTAACCAATCACAAGCCGTGACGTCACGGGAGGCTGGACATGCGCGTATTTTGAAAAGCGCGCGTGTCCAGCCTCCAGTGACGTCCCGGCAACATGGCCGCCATTAACCAATCACAAGCCGGGACGTCACGGGAGGCTGGACATGCGCGTATTTTGAAAAGCGCGCGTGTCCAGCCTCCAGTGACGTCCCGGCAACATGGCCGCCATTAACCAATCACAAGCCGGGACGTCACGGGAGGCTGGACATGCGCGTATTTTGAAAAGCGCGCGTGTCCAGCCTCCAGCGACGTCCCGGCAACATGGCCGCCATTAACCAATCACAAGCCGGGACGTCACTGGAGGCTGGACACGCGCGCTTTTTAAAATACGCGCGTGTCCAGCCTCCCGTGACGTCACGGCTTGTGATTGGTTAATGGCGGCCATGTTGCCGGGACGCGGACCAATCACAGCAAGCCGTGACGTAATTTCGTCACGGCTTGCTGTGATTGGTCCGCGTCCCGGCAACATGGCGCCGTGACCAATCATAAGCCGGGACGTCACTGGAGGCTGGACACGCGCGCTTTTCAAAATACGCGCATGTCCAGCCTCCCGTGACGTCACGGCTTGTGATTGGTTAATGGCGGCCATGTTGCCGGGACGTCACTGGAGGCTGGACACGCGCGCTTTTCAAAATACGCGCATGTCCAGCCTCCCGTGACGTCACGGCTTGTGATTGGTTAATGGCGGCCATGTTGCCGGGACGCGGACCAATCACAGCAAGCCGTGACGTAATTTCGTCACGGCTTGCTGTGATTGGTCCGCGTCCCGGCAACATGGCCGCCCTGACCAATCACAAGCCGGGACTTCACGTAACCAAGTAAAAGCGCGAATTTTAAACAAACAACGCTGCCGGTTCCCTCGCTGAGGTCCCGGCTGCGTCGGACAGGTGAGTATAGCAATATTTTTTATTTTAATTCTTTATTTTACACATTAATATGGTTCCCAGGGCCTGAAGGAGAGTTTCCTCTCCTTCAGACCCTGGGAACCATCAGGAATACCATCCGATACTTGAGTCCCATTGACTTGTATTGGTATCGGGTATCGGTATCGGATTGGATCCGATACTTTGCCGGTATCGGCCGATACTTTCCGATACCGATACTTTCAAGTATCGGACGGTATCGCTCAACACTACTCATATTGCTTGAAACCTGTGGCCTGCTTAATAATGTGGAACATCATTTTTAAGTAGTTTTCCTTTAATTGGAATCAAATTGAAAATTAATTATCACGTGTTTAAAATTGATTTCAGTGATCCATTGAGCCCTGAGACACAATACCATCCACGAGTTTATTTGAAAAACAAAAAATTAAATCCAATTTGCATAATAATTTGGAACATGGTGTATATCCAACAAGAGAGGACAGTATGTAACAAAGAACAGGGCTCTATATACTGTAATCCAATATGTTAAGGTACTGTCACACTCAGCGACGCTGTGGCGATATAGACAACGAGCCGACCTAAACTAGATCGCTGGAGGGTCGCTGTTTAGGTCGCTGTAGAGACGTCAAACACAGCAACTCCAGAACGATGCAGGAGCGATCCAGTGACGTAATGGCGACTCACTTCTCGTTCTCGCTGGTTGTTAGCTCCATTACATCCATTGTTAGCGTCGTTGCTTTTGATGTCAAACATGACGATACACGCCGACCTGGCGACGAAATAAAGTTCTGGACTTCTAGCTCCAACCAGCGATGGCACAGCGGGATCCAGATCGCTGCTGCGTGTCAAACACAACGTTGCAAAGTTGCTGAGTGTGACGGTACCTTAAGGGATGATGCTGTACATAACAAGAGAGGCCACTGTGTAATAAGGGATAGCAAAATATACATAATAAAGGAGACTATGTAATATACATATACATGTATGTGTGGCTATATACAGTATATATATATATATATATATAATATATATATATATATATATATATATATATATATATATATACATGTATAGCTTTGTCGCCATAAAAGGAGGGGGCATGTAAGTCATAGGAAGCTGAATGAAATTATATCTTGATATCTGCAATCCAGCGTATTATTCCAGAGAAATCTGCGTTTTTCTTAAATGTAAATGAGCAGTTGCAGGCTACAGGTGGGACACTGATCTGCATGAGAATCTGCCTCCAGACCTTGTTTTAAATTAAAGCAGGCATTACCAGTGTTAGACATATAACTCACACAGGACAGGAGGGCTGAACTTTGTCTTATTACAAACACATTTGCTGCAGCCCTCCCAGCCCTGCTGTATTGCAACACTATTGCAACACTGTCTGCCTATGAGATGGAAGCGGAAGCACTGAGAGGAACCTCCAGATGTGTCAGTTATAGCCACACACAGCTCTGCATTGAGATCAGGAGAGCAGAGAGCAGCCATTACATACCACACCTGTAAAACACCCTTCTATTTAAAATAACTCTGGAGGTGGAGTCTCATGCAGATCAGTTTCCAACCCATAGTCTGGAACAGCTTATTTACATATAAGAAAAAGGTGGAGTTATCAGGAACTAGACATCGAGCCTCATACATCGAGGTATCATTTTAACCCCTTCCCGACATCGGACGTACTATCCCGTCCGATGTCGGGTCCCCTGCTTTGATGTGCACTCCGGCGGTGAGCGCACATCAAAGTCGCGACATGTCAGCTGTTTTTTACAGCTGACATGTGCGCGCAATAGCGGCGGGAGAAATCGCGATCACCCGCCGCTATTAACTAGTTAAATGCCGCTGTCAAACGCAGACAGCGGCATTTAACTACCGCATCCGGCTGGGCGGCCGGAAATGAGCGCATCGCCGACCCCCGTCACATGATCGGGGGTCGGCGATGCTTGTATATTGTAACCATAGAGGTCCTTGAGACCTCTATGGTTACTGATTGCCGGTGGCTGTGAGCGCCACCCTGTGGTCGGCGCTCACAGCACACCTGCATTTTAGCTACATAACAATGATCTGATGATCGCTGTTATGTAGCAGAGCCGATCGGGCTGTGCCTGCTTCTAGCCTCCCATGGAGGCTATAGAAGCATGGTAAAAAAATAAAAAAAATATAAAAGTTTAAATCACCCCCCTTTCGCCCCAATCAAAATAAATCAATAAAAAAATAATCAAACCTACACATATTTGGTATCGCCGCGTTCAGAATCGCCCGATCTATCAATAAAAAAAAGCATTAACCTGATCGCAAAACGGCGTAACGAGAAAAAAAATCGAAACGCCAGAATTACGTTTTTTTGGTCGCCGCGATTTGCATTAAAATGCAATAACGGGCGATCGAAAGAACGCATCTGCACCAAATTGGTATAATTAAAAACGCCGTCTTGGCGCGCAAAAAATAAGCCCTCAACCGACCCCAGATCATGAAAAATGGAGACGCTACGAGTATCGGAAAATGGCGCAATTTTATTTTTATTTTTTATTGCAAAGTTTGGAATTTTTTTTCACCACTTAGGTGAAAAATAACCTAGTCATGTTAGGTGTCTATGAACTCGTACTGACCTGGAGAATCATAATGGCAGGTCAGTTTTAGCATTTAGTGAACCTAGCAAAAAAAACAAACAAAAAACAAGTGTGGGATTGCACTTTTTTTGCAATTTCACCGCACTTAGAATTTTTTTCCCATTTTCTAGTACATGCCATGGTAAAACCAATGGTGTCATTCAAAAGTACAACTTGTCCCGCAAAAATAAGCCCTCACATGGCCAAATTGATGGAAAAATAAAAAAGTTATGGCTCTGGGAAGGAGGGGAGTGAAAAACGAAAACGGAAAAACAAAAAATCCCACGGTCATGAAGGGGTTAATCAGCTTCCTATGTCCTACATGCCCTTATAAACAACTTAACAAGGTTGATCCCACTGACAGATTCCCTTCAAAATGTATTAAAAGGCAAGTCCTCCATACATGATGGATAACTGGCAGCAAAATGATGGTTCAGCTGATGGCTTGGCTGGTAGGTATCTAAATCAACTCCTCTATACACAAGAGCACTTGACTCAGCACTGTGAAAGTGGTATATGGAGCTATAGATTTACTATTGAGTCAATACACTGCTCTGTACGTGCATTCACCTCATCTCAGAGTAGTGCTTGGAGTGATCCGTGGGGTCTCAGGACCCAGACCCTTACCGATTGGAAGCACTGTGTGTTCATTTTTTGAAATGATAATTACATTTTAACATTCTACAGTCAATGTAAATACAAAAAATTACCGTATGTTATTCCTATTTATGCTAGTTCCATGTACACTACACTCACTGGCCACTTCATTAGGTACACCTGTCCAACTTCTTGTTAACACTTAATTTCTAATCAGCCAATCACATGGCGGCAACTCAGTGCATTTAGGCATGTAGACATGGTCAAGACAATCTCCTGCAGTTCAAACCGAGCATCAGTATGGGGAAGAAAGGTGATTTGAGTGCCTTTGAACGTGGCATGGTTGTTGGTGCCAGAAGGGCTGGTCTGAGTTTTTCAGAAACTGCTGATCTACTGGGATTTTCACGCACAGCCATCTCTAGGGTTTACAGAGAATGGTCCGAAAAAGAAAAAAAATCCAGTGAGCGGCAGTTCTGTGGGCGGAAATGCCTTGTTGATGCCAGAGGTCAGAGGAGAATGGGCAGACTGGTTCGAGCTGATAGAAAGGCAACAGTGACTCAAATCGCCACCCGTTACAACCAAGGTAGGCCTAAGAGCATCTCTGAACGCACAGTGCGTCGAACTTTGAGGCATATGGGCTACAGCAGCAGAAGACCACACCGGGTACCACTCCTTTCAGCTAAGAACAGGAAACTGAGGCTACAATTTGTACAAGCTCATCGAAATTGGACAGTAGAAGATTGGAAAAACGTTGCTTGGTCTGATGAGTCTCGATTTCTGCTGCGACATTCGGATGGTAGGGTCAGAATTTGGCGTAAACAACATGAAAGCATGGATCCATCCTGCCTTGTATGGAGCATCTTTGGGATGTGCAGCCGACAAATCTGCGGCAACTGTGTGATGCCATCATGTCAATATGGACCAAAATCTCTGAGGAATGCTTCCAGCACCTTGTTGAATCTATGCCACGAAGAATTGAGGCAGTTCTGAAGGCAAAAGGGGGTCCAACCCGTTACTAGCATGGTGTACCTAATAAAGTGGCCGGTGAGTGTATATGGACAAAACTATGTTGACACCTACATATTATACCAATCGGAGCTTTCATGATGTCCCATTTTAAATCCCGTTTTGCAGCTAATGCAGTTTCCTCTATTCTGAAAAGGCTTTCTACAAGATTTTAGAGTGCATCTTTGGGAATTTTTGCCTAGTCATCCTAAAGCATATTTCTGAGATTAGACACCGATGTTAGATGAGAGGGCTAAGCTGGCAATCTCTCTTCTACCTTATCCTAAATTTATTCAATGGAGTCAAAGCGAGGGCTCTGTGCAGATCAGTCAAACTCGGTAAACTATGCCTTTCTGAACCTTACTTTGTGCACTGGGGCACAGTAAAGCTGGAACACAAAAGCGCATTCCCCAAACTGTTCCCACAAAGTTGGAAGTATACAATTGTCTAAGAGATCTTGCTGTGCTGGAGCTTCTAATGTATGGCCATCAACAATTGCAGCAAAAAATCTTTGCTGTATTGTACTCCACTCAGACAAGAGGACCAATACACATAAGGTAACTAAAACAAAAAATACATGGTTTAGGTCAATGGTGTTTTTTTTTTTTCAAAAGGTGGCATTCTGTTGAGGATTACCTATATAATTGCATTCCTGTTTTTTTACTACTTAATTTTCATAGCTGTGTAAAGCTTTACACAGAGACTAACCTACAAAAGAAATTTAACAAAATCCACAAGGTAAGTGAAAACTGTATTATTGCTGGTGGTCCCATCAGTGGGTCTCCCAGTAATCATTAGTGTCTTGAGTTTCCCTAATCCTCACTGAATAACCAGAGTGAGGATCAGTTTGAATAGCCACTAAACACAAAGTCTTTTTGACCATTCAAAACAGCCAAGCACAGTGGTAGGGAGTCCAGCAATTATACATTTATCACCTATCCTGCAACTTATAGTCTCCTTTTAGGAGGAATATAGAGATGGAAATTTAGCAAACAATCATAGATAGAATTTACACAATCACATGAAGTATCAGCTTAGTCAGGTCCGCACAGCAGATGAGACTGCAATTTCTGTGGAGTTATGTGCGCTTGTCCACATAATGGACCAGTGAACATTATGTGTGTTATTTGGGATAACTTATAAAGATGACCTATGATTAGTGTTGAGCGATACCTTCCGATATCCTGAAATATCGGATCGGATTGGATCGGACCGATACCCAAAAAGTATCGGGTATCGCCGATTCCGATACCGGAAACCAATGCAAGTCAATGGGACACAAATATCGGAATGAAAATAAACCCTTTCTTTCCTTTGCACATCCAGTTCCGGAGGGGGGAAGAGTGTGGGCGGTGCAGAGACTGCGTGTCTGTGTGTGCGGGGTCTGTGCGGGACCGTGGGGGGTCTGTGCGGGCCTGCCTGGGGTCTGTATGGGTCTCTCGGGGGTCTGTGCGGGCTGCCGGTGGTCTGTGCGGGCCTGCCGGGGGTCTGTGCGGGCTTCTCGGGGGTCTGTGCGGGCTGCCAGGGGTCTGTGCGGGCCTGCCCGAGGTCTGTGCGGGCCTCTCAGGGGTCTGTGCGGGCTGCCGGGGGTCTGTGCGAGCCTGCCGGGGTCTGTACAGGCCTCATAGGGGTCTGTGCGGGCTGCTGGGGGTCTGTGCGGGCCTGCTGGGGGTCTGTGCAGGCCTCTCGGGGGTCTGTGCAGGCTGCCGGGGGTCTGTGCAGGCCTGCCGGGTGTCTGCACTGGGCTCTCGGGGGTCTGTGCGGTCCTGCCGGGGGTCTGTATGGGCCTCTTGGGGGTCTGTGTGGGCCTCTCGGGGGTCTTTGTGTCTGTGTGCAGGCATCGTCCGATGGGATTACAAGTCCCATCGGGCTATGACTGCTACAATAACAGTGATTGACACATTAGCCAATGATGGGACAGTAGTAGTCCCATCATCCGGCTAATGTGTTGAATGTAAAAAAAAAACACAAACATACATACTTCATACTACATACATACAACATACATACAACATACCACATACATACAACATACATACTACATACATACTACATACATACATACAACATACTACATGCATACTGCATACATACAACATACTACATGCATACTACATACATACTACATACATACATACAACATACTACATGCATATTACATACATGCAACATACTACATGCATACTACATACATACATACTGCATACATACATACATACATACAACATACTACATACATACTACATACATACTACATACATACATACAACATACTACATGCATATTACATACATACATACTACATACATACTACATACATACATACAACATACTATATGCATACTACATACATACAACATACTACATGCATACTACATACATACATACTACATACATACATACAACATACTACATGCATACTACTTGCATACTACATACATACATACTACATACATACATATAACATACTACATGCATACTGCATACATACATACTACATACATACATGCAACATATTACATGCATACTACATACATACAACATACTACATGCATACTACATACATACATACTACATACATACTACATACATACTACATACATACTACATGCAATACATTCATACATTACATACAATACATACATATAGACATACAGTACATATAACATAGAGTACATACTCACCATCACTTGTCACTTTGTTCCCCGAAGCCAGTGTCATCTGTAAAAAAATATTAAAATAATAAACAATATACTCCCTGATCCGCAGAAATCCACGAGTGTCCCACGACGATCTCCCGTGGAGAATGGCATCATCAGCTGATGCGACCACACTCTAGGGGCTCCAGGAATACAATGATGGGAGGAAGGTATCCTTCCGCACTGTATTCCTCCGCCACTGTAAAAAAATAGTTCCTAGTCTCACTTTATGGCTTTGCTGTGTGAGAAAGTTCCCACGCAGGTGTTTGCCATAAAGTGAGACCAGTGAACTATAGTAACCTCTCAGTGATGCACTGCAGGAGCCATTGTCTCCTGCCAGTGTGTCACTGAAGGCACTATAGAGCAGTGACATCACCTGATGTCACTGTTCTATAGGGGAGATCGTCGTGGGACACTCGATATTAAATGGACTACGGCAGACAGGTAGTATATGGTTTATTATTTTACGTGTTTTGCAGGCACTGAAGTATGGTAAGTATGGTTAACCCCTTCCCGACCCATGACGCCACCTAGGCGTCATGAAAACCTGTGCCAATCCGACCCATGACGCCTATGTGGCGTTATGGAATGATCGCATCCCTGCAGATCGGGTGAAAGGGTTAACTCCAATTTCACCCATCCTGCAGGGACAGGGGGAGTGGTACTACAGCCCAGGGGGGGTGGCTTCACCCCCCCGTGGCTACGATCGCTCTGATTGGCAGTTTCACTTTCAACAGCCAATCAGAGCGATTTATAATATTTCACCTAAATAAATGGTGAAATATTACAATCCAGCCATGGCCGATGCTGCAATATCATCGGCCATGGCTGGAAACACTTATGTACCCCCCCACCACCACCGATCTCCTCCCCGGTCCTCTGCCCGGTGCTCCGCTCCCCTCCGTCGTCCTGTCTGCTCCCCCATCCTCCAGCCCGCTCCCCCCGTGCTCCGATCCCACCCCCCCTTCCTCCGATCCACCCCCCATGCTCAGATCCCCCCCCTCATACTTACCGGGCCTCCCGGTGTCCGTCCGTCTTCTCCATGGGCGCCGCCATCTTCCAAAATGGCGGGCGCATGCGCAGTGCGCCCGCCGAATCTGCCGGCCGGCAGATTCGTTCCAGGTATAGTTTGATCACTGTGATATAACCTATCACAGCGATCAAGATTAAAAAAAATAGTAAATGACCCCCCCCCCCCTTTATCACCCCCATAGGTAGGGACAATAATAAAAAAAAGAAAATATTTTTTTTCTTTTTCCACTAGGGTTAGGGTTAGAACTAGGGTTAGAACTGGGGGTAGGGTTAGGGTTAGGGGTAGGGTTAGGGTTAGGGCATGTGCACACAGTGCGGATTTGGCTGCGGATCCGCAGCTGATTGGCCACGGATCCGCAGCGGATTGGCCACGGATCCGCAGCGGATTGGCCACGGATCCGCAGCGGATTGGCCGCGGATCCGCAGTGGATTGGCCGCTGCGAATTAGTAGCAGTTTTCCATCAGGTTTACAGTACCATGTACACCTATGGAAAACCAAATCCGCTGTGCCCATGGTGCGGAAAATTCTGTGCGGAAACGCTGCGTTGTATTTTCCGCAGCATGTCAATTCTTTGTGCGGATTCCTATTGAGGAACAGGTGTAAAACGCTGCAGAATCCGCAGGTGAAATCCACACAAAAAAACACTGGAAATCCGCTGTAAATCCGCAGGTAAAACGCAGTGCCTTTTACCTGCAGATTTTTCAAAAATCGTGCGGAAAAATCTCACACGAATCCGCAACATGGGCACATAGCCTTAGGGTTAGGGTTGGAATTAGAGTTAGGGTTGGAATTAGGGCTAGGGTTGGAAATAGGGTTAAGATTAGGCTTGTGGTTAGGGTTACGGATAGGGTTAGGGGTGTGTTGGGGTTACAGTTGTGGTTAGGGTTGGGATTAGGGTTAGGGTTGGGATTAGGGTTAGGATTAGGGTTAGGGTTGGGATTAGGGTTACGGGTGTGTTGGGGTTAGAGTTGTGGTTAGGGGTGTGTTGGGGTTAGGGTTGTGATTAGGGTTATGACTACAGTTGGGATTAGGGTTAGGGGTGTGTTGGGGTTAGTGTTGAAGTTAGAATTGAGGGGTTTCCACTGTTTAGGCACATCAGGGGTCTCCAAACGCAACATGGCACCACAATTGATTCCAGCCAATCTTGCTTTCAAAAAGTCAAATGGTGCTCCCTCCCTTCCAAGCCCCGACGTGCGCCCAAACAGTGGTTTACCCCCACATATGGGGTACCAGTGTACTCAGGACAAACTGGGCAACAACTATTGGAGTCCAATTTCTCCTATTACCCTTGGGAAAATAAAAAATTCCGGGCTAAAAATCATTTTTGAGGAAAGAACAATTATTTTTTATTTTCACGGCTCTGCGTTATAAACTTCTGTGAAGCACTTGGGGGTTGAAAGTGCTCACCACACATCTAGATAAGTTCCTTGGGGGGTCTAGTTTCCAAAATGGGGTCACTTGTGGGGTGTTTCTACTGCTTAGGCACATCAGGGGCTCTGCAAATGCAACATGACGCCCGCAGACCATTCCATCAAAGTCTGCATTTCAAATGTCACTACTTCCCTTCTGAGCCCTGATGTGCGCCCAAACAGTGGTTTACCCCCACATATGGGGTGTCAGCGTACTCACAACAAACTGGGCAACAAATATTGGGGTCCAATTTCTCCTGTTACCCTTGTGAAAATAAAAAATTGCTTGCTAAAACATCTTTTTTGAGGAAAGAAAAATGATTTTTTATTTTCACGACTGCGTTATAAACTTCTGTGAAGCACTTGGGGGTTCAAAGTGCTCACCCCACATCTAGATAAGTTCCTTGGGGGTCTAGTTTCCAAAATGGGGTCACTTGTGGGGGGTTTCTACTGTTTAGGCACATCAGGGGCTCTGCAAACGTAACATGTTGCCCGCAGACTATTCCATCAAAGTCTGCATTCCAAAACGTCACTACTTCCCTTCCGAGCCCCAGCATGTGCCCAAACAGTGGTTTACCCCCACATATGGGGTATCAGCATACTCAGGACAAACTGGACTACAACATTTGGGGTCCAATTTCTCCTATTACCCTTGGGAAAATAAAAAATTCTGGGCTAAAAATCATTTTTGAGGAAAGAACTATTATTTTTTATTTTCACGGCTCTGCGTTATAAACTTCTGTGAAGCACTTGGGGGTTGAAAGTGCTCACCACACATCTAGATAAGTTCCTTGGGGGTCTAGTTTCCAAAATGGGGTCACTTGTAGGGGAGCTCCAATGTTTAGGCACACAGGGGCTCTCTCTAAACGCGACATGGTGTCCGCTAACGATAGGAGCTAATTTTCCATTCAAAAAGTCAAATGGCGCTCCTTCCCTTCCGAGCCTTACCATGTGCCCAAACAGTGGTTTACCCCCACATATGAGGTATCGGTGTACTCAGGAGAAATTGTCCAACAAATTTTAGGATCCATTTTATCCTGATGCCCATGTGAAAATGAAAAAATTGAGGCTAAAATAATTTTTTTGTGAAAAAAAAAGTACTTTTTCATTTTTACGGATCAATTTGTGAAGCACCTGGGGGTTTAAAGTGCTCACTACGTTTCTAGATAAGTTCCTTTGGGGGTCTAGTTTCCAAAATGGGGTCACTTGTGGGGGAGCTCCAATGTTTAGGCACACGGGGGCTCTCCAAACGCGACATGATGTCCGCTAAAGATTGGAGCCAATTTTTCATTCAAAAAGTCAAATGGCGCTCCTTCCCTTCCGAGCCCTGCCGTGCGCCCAAACAGTGGTTTACCCCCACATATGAGGTATCAGCGTACTCAGGACAAATTGGACAACCTTGTTCGTGGTCCAGTTTCTCCTTTTACCCTTGGGAAAATAAAAAAATTGTTGCTAAAAGATCATTTTTGTGACTAAAAAGTTAAATGTTCATTTTTTCCTTCCATGTTGCTTCTGCTGCTGTGAAACACCTGAAGGGTTAATAAACTTCTTGAATGTGGTTTTGAGCACCTTGAGGGGTGCAGTTTTTAGAATGGTGTCACTTTTGGGTATTTTCAGCCATATAACCCTCAAAATGACTTCAAATGTGAGGTGGTCCCTAAAAAAAATGGTTTTGTAAATTTTGTTGTAAAAATGAGAACTCACTGGTCAAATTTTAACCCTTATAACTTCCTAGCAAAAAAAAAATTTGTTTCCAAAATTGTGCTGATGTAAAGTAGACATGTGGGAAATGTTATTTATTAACTATTTTGTGTCACATAACTCTCTGGTTTAACAGAATAAAAATTCAAAATGTGAAAATTGCAAAATTTTCGAAATTTTCGTCAAATTTCCAATTTTTTCACAAATAAACTCAGAAATTATCGACCTAAATTTACCACTAACATGAAGCCCAATATGTTATGAAAAAACGATCTCAGAATCGCAAGGATCCGTTGAAGCGTTCCTGAGTTATTACCTCATAAAGGGACACTGGTCAGAATTGCAAAAAACGGCCAGGTCATTAAGGCCAAAATAGGCTGGGTCATGAAGGGGTTAAATTAAGAATACTAAAATACTTTTTTCTGGCTGTGTCTTTATTTTGTTTTTAACTCTTTCTCTACGCTAGGATAATGGATAGGCGTCTTATTGACGCCTCTCCATTATTAACCCGGCTTAACCCCTTTCTGACATCGGACGTACTATCCCGTCGAGGTGGGGTGGGCCCCCATGACCACGGACGGGATAGTACGTCCAGCGCGATCGGCGGCGCTCACGGGGGGAGCGCGGCCGATCGCGGCCGGGTGTCAGCTGCCTATCGCAGCTGACATCCGGCACTATGTGCCAGGAGCGGTCACGGACCGCTCCCGGCACATTAACCCCCGGCACACCGCGATCAAACATGATCGCGATGTGCCGGCGGTGCAGGGAAGCATCGCGCAGGGAGGGGGCTCCCTGCAGGCTTCCCTGAGCCCCCCGCAGCAACGCGATGTGATCGCGTTGCTGCGAGGGTCTTACCTCCCTCCCTGCCTGCTCCAGACCCGGATCCAAGATGGCCGCGGATCCGGGTCCTGCAGGGAGGGAGGTGGCTTCACAGAAGCCTGCTCAGAGCAGGCACTGTGAAGCAGCCTGCACTTCTCTCAGATCGGTGATCTGTCAGAGTGCTATGCAAACTGGCAGATCACCGATCTGTATTGTCCCCCCCTGGGGCAAAGTAAAAAAGTAAAAAAAAAATTTTCCAAATGTGTAAAAAAAAAAAAATATTCCAAAATAATGAAAAAAAAAATATATATTATTCCCATAAATACATTTCTTTATCTAAATAAAATAAAAAAAACAATAAAAGTACACGTATTTAGTATCGCCGCGTCCGTAACGACCCGACCTATAAAACTGGCCCACTAGTTAACCCCTTCAGTAAACACCGTAAGAAAAAAAAAAAAAAAACGAGGCAAAAAACAACGCTTTATTATCATACCGCCGAACAAAAAGTGGAATAACACGCGATCAAAAAGACAGATATAAATAACCATGGTACCGCTGAAAGCATCATCTTGTCCCGCAAATAACGAGCCACCATACAGCATGATCAGCAAAAAAATAAAAAAGTTATAGTCCTGAGAATAAAGCGATGCAAAAATAATTATTTTTTCCATAAAATAGTTTTTATCATATAAAAGCGCCAAAACATAAAAAAATAATATAAATGAGGTATCACTGTAATCGTACTGACCCGAAGAATAAAACTGCTTATCAATTTTACCAAACGCGGAACGGTATAAACGCCTCCCCCAAAAGAAATTCATGAATAGCTGGTTTTTGGTCATTCTGCCTCACAAAAATCGGAATAAAAAGCGGTCAAAAACTGTCACATGTCCGAAAATGTTACCAATAAAAACGTCAACTCGTCCTGCAAAAAACAAGACCTCACATGACTCTGTGGACCAAAATATGGAAAATTTATAGCTCTCAAAATGTGGTAACACAAAAAATATTTTTTGCAATGAAAAGCGTCTTTCAGTGTGTGACGGCTGCCAATCATAAAAATCCGCTAAAAAACTCGCTATAAAAGTAAATCAAACCCCCCTTCATCACCCCCTTAGTTAGGGAAAAAAAAAATGTATTTATTTCCATTTTCCCATTAGGGCTAGGGTTGGAGCTAGGGTTAAGGCTACAGTTAGGGTTGGGGCTAAAGTTAGGGTTAGGGTTGGGGCTAAAGTTACGGTTAGGGTTTAGATTACATTTACGGTTGGGAATAGGGTTGGGATTAGGGTTAGGGGTGTGTCAGGGTTAGAGGTGTGGTTAGGGTTACTGTTGGGATTAGGGTTAGGGGTGTGTTTGGATTAGGGTTTCAGTTATAATTGGGGGGTTTCCACTGTTTCGGCACATCAGGGGCTCTCCAAACGCGACATGGCGTCCGATCTCAATTCCAGCCAATTCTGCGTTGAAAAAGTAAAACAGTGCTCCTTCCCTTCCGAGCTTTCCCGTGTGCCCAAACAGGGGTTTACCCCAACATATGGGGTAGCAGCGTACTCGGGACAAATAGGACAACAAACTTTGGGGTCCAATTTCTCCTGTTACCCCTGGGAAAATACAAAACTGGGGGCTAAAAAATAATTTTTGTGGGAAAAAAAAAATATTTTTTATTTTCACGGCTCTGCGTTATAAACTGTAGTGAAACACTTGGGGGTTCAAAGTTCTTACAACACATCTAGATAAGTTCCTTGGGGGGTCTAGTTTCCAAAATGGGGTCACTTGTGCGGGGCTTCTACTGTTTAGGTACATTAGGGGCTCTGCAAACGCAATGTGACGCCTGCAGACCATTGCATCTAAGTCTGCATTCCAAATGGCGCTCCTTCCCTTCCGAGCCCTCCCATGCATCCAAACGGTGGTTCCCCCCACATATGGGGTATCAGCGCACTCAGGACAAATTGGACAACAACTTTTGGGGTCCACTTTCTCCTGTTACCCTCGGGAAAATACAAAACTGGGGGCTGAAAAATAATTTTTGTGGGAAAAAATTTTAGTTTTATTTTTACGGCTCTGCATTATAAACTTCTGTGAAGCCCTTGGTGGGTCAAAGTGCTCACCACACATCTAGATAAGTTCCTTAGGGGGTCTACTTTCCAACATGGTGTCACTTGTGGGGAGTTTCTACTGTTTAGGTACATTAGGGGCTCTGCAAACGCAATGTGACGCCTGCAGACCATTCCATCTAAGCCTGCATTCCAAATGGCACTCCTTCCTTTCCGAGCCCTCCCATGCGCCCAAACAGTGGTTCTCCCCACATATGGTGTATCATCGCACTCAGGACAACTTGGACAACAAATTTTGGGGTCCAATTTCTCCTGCTACCCTCGGGAAAATACAAAACTGGGGGCTAAAAAAATAATTTTTGTGGGAAAAAATGTTTGTTTTATTTTTACGGCTCTGCATTATTAACTTCTGTGAAGCCCTTGTTGGGTCAAAGCGCTCAAAACACATCTAGATAAGTTCCTTAGGGGGTCTACTTTACAAAATGGTGTCACTTGTGGGGGGTTTCAATGTTTAGGCACATCAGTGACTCTCCAAACGCAACATGGCGTCCCATCTCAATTCCTGTCAATTTTGCATTGAAAAGTCAAACGGTGCTACTTCCCTTCCGAGCTCTCCCATGCGCCCAAACAGTGGTTTACCCCCACATATGGGGTATCAGCGTACTCAGGATAAATTGTACAACAACTTTTGGGGTCCAATTTCTTCTCTTACCCTTGGTAAAATAAAAAATTGGGGGTGAAAAGATAATTTTTGTGAAAAAATATGATTTTTTATTTTTACGGTTCTGCATTATAAACTTCTGTGAAGCACTTGGTGGGTCAAAGTGCTCACCACACCTCTAGATAAGTTCCTTAGGGGGTCTACTTTCCAAAATGGTGTCACTTGTGGGGGGTTTCAATGTTTAGGCACATCAGTGGCTCTCCAAACGCAACATGACGTCCCATCTCAATTCCTGTCAATTTTGCATTGAAAAGTCAAACGGCGCTCCTTCCCTTCCAAGGTCTCCCATGCGCCCAAATAGTGGTTTATCCCCACATATGGGGTATCAGCGTACTCAGGACGAATTGTACAACAACTTTTGGGGTCCAATTTCTTCTCTTACCCTTGGGAAAATAAAAAATTGGGGGCGAAAAATAATTTTTGTGAAAAAATGTGATTTTTTATTTTTACGGTTCTGCATTATAAACTTCTGTGAAGCACTTGGTGGGTCAAAGTGCTCACCACACCTCTAGATAAGTTCCTTAGGGGGTCTACTTTCCAAAATGGTGTCACTTGTGGGGGGTTTCAATGTTTAGGCACATCAGGGGCTCCCCAAACGCAACATGGCGTCCCATCTCAATTCCAGTCAATTTTGCATTGAAAATTCAAATGGCACTCCTTCGCTTCCGAGCTCGGTCATGCGCACAAACAGTGGTTTACCCCCACATATGGGGTAACAAATTGTACAACAACTTTTGGGGTCCATTTTCTCCTGTTACCCTTGGTAAAATAAAACAAATTGGAGCTGAAGTAAATTTTTTGTGAAAAAAAGTTAAATGTTCATTTTTATTTAAACATTCCAAAAATTCCTGTGAAGCACCAGAAGGGTTAATAAACTTCTTGAATATGGTTTTGAGCACCTTGAGGGGTGCAGTTTTTAGAATGGTGTCACACTTGGGTATTTTCTATCATATAGACCCCTCAAAATGACTTCAAATGAGATGTGGTCCCTAAAAAAAAATGGTGTTGTAAAAATGAGAAATTGCTGGTCAACTTTTAACCCTTATAACTCCCTAACAAAAAAAAATTTTGGTTCCAAAATTGTGCTGATGTAAAGTAGACATGTGGGAAATGTTACTTATTAAGTATTTTGTGTGACATATCTCTGTGATTGAAGGGCATAAAAATTCAAAGTTGGAAAATTGCTAAATTTTCAAAATTTTCGCCAAATTTCCATTTTTTTTGCAAATAAACGCAGGTAATATCAAAGAAATTTTACCACTATCATGAAGTACAATATGTCACGAGAAAACAATGTCAGAATCGCCAAGATCCGTTGAAGCGTTCCAGAGTTATAACCTCATAAAGGGACAGTGGTCAAAAATTGGCCTGGTCATTAACGTGCAAACCACCCTTGGGGGTGAAGGGGTTAATGTCAACTTACAATAGCAAGGTTCATAGCAGGCTGCAAATATTTTCCCCCGGCCGTCGGCTTTCCCCCTTTGGAGCAGAAGATTGCACGGGAGCCCACGTCGTTTTTTCCCGTTTTTTTTTTTTATTAAAATCTCATTAAGGCTTCTTTCACACTTCCGTCGGTACGGGTCCGTCGCTATGTGTCGGGCCGACATACCGACGCACGTAAGCAAGGATCACCAAGTATTGGGGTAATATGTATTTTTTTCGATTGTTTACCCTATTGATTCTTTGAGTATTCTCCCATGCTGCTAGTAACATTTGACTTCAGTGAGTTTATTTAATCTAGACAACTTATCAGTAACTTCACTGGTCTTATAGTGCTGACATACCGGATTAATAGAATAATGGCATTTTTTTGTATACTGTCTAAATAATTTCATATAATGTGCTTATTGTGAACTGCGGCACCTTTAATATAAAAGCACTTTGGCAATTGAATGTTGCATTAGTGTGCATATTGATGCAGTAATCCTATGAATGTAAAACATTGATTTCAGCTTATACAATATTCTGGTCTGTTTAGCATAACATTTATGGCATATAGAAAGAGGTTATAGCTTATTGGATATATTTTGAGCACACAAGAATACTATAAAAACTAAGATACTTTGTCTACAGGTTATATAGCTATAAATATTTAGCAAAAACCTCCAATGCAATCAATAGTGATCTTTTAATAATGTATGCTTAGCTCTTACCTACCAGTTATTTTTTGATTATTTATGTGGTTCAGAGGCATTGTTTTAAATTTTATGTGTATCAATAAAGTTATAACTTTTTATTAAAAAAAACAAGAACACTTTTTGATTTAGCGTGCAGTTTAATAACTGCTTAGTTGGTCAGTATGTTGATAGATATGTATGTAGTATGTAGTATGTATGTAGTATGTATGTATGTAGTATGTATGTAGTATGTATGTTGTATGTATGTAGTATGTTGTATGTAGTATATATGTTTGTGGGTTTTTTTTACATTCAACACATTAACCGGATGATGGGACTACTACTGTCCCATCATTGGCTAATGTGTCAATTACTGTCATTGTAGCAGGCATAGCCCGATGGGACTTGCAGTCCCATCGGACGGTGCCTGAACCCACACACAACCCCCGAGAGGCCCGCACAGACCCCGGGCAACCCGCACAGACCCCCGGCAGGCCCGCACAGACCCCCGGCAGCCCGCACAGACCCCCGGCAGGACCGTACAGAACCCCGGCAGCCCACACAGACCCCCGGCAGGCCCGTACAGACTGCCGGAAGGCCCGCACAGACCCCTGGCAGCCTGCACAGACCCCCAGCAGGCCCGTACAGACCCCCGGCAGGTCCACCCAGACTCCCCACGGTCACACACAGACCCCGCCTGCACACACAGACACGCAGTTTCCACCCATGCACGGCCCACACTCCATTATAGTGCATCATTGCACTATGGTAACTTCCGATTCCGGTATTCGATATTGTAAAAGTATCGGATCTCAGTATCGGAACTCCGATACAGCGAATATCGGCCGATACCCGATATTTGCAGTATCGGAATGCTCAACACTACCTATGATGCCTCATGAAGAATTGATGGCGAAACATACGTTGGCTGCACACAAGTAGGGAGGACTGATTCAGGAGTAATAAAGGTAATGTAGACCTTTTTTGTGACTTTTCAGTGTATTCATACAGTGCTTAATAGTGATGAGTGAATGTGCTCGGATAAGGTGTTATTCGAGCATGCTCAGGTGCTAACCGAGTGTCTTCGGTGTGCTTGAATAACTTGTTCGAGTCTCGGTGGATACATGTCTCACGGCGGTTCGACAGCCGCAACACATGCAAGGATTGCCTAACAAGCAGGTATGCTCAGAAAACACCTTATCCGAGCATGTTCGCTCGTCATGACTAGTGCTTACATATCAAATATCTAATGACTTATGACCATGTTATGCACTTTACTCATGTACTTTATACCTATAACGATAGTACTTATTCATCCTATATCAATGTTTACCCTGCATTTTTGTTATACTAACTATTCAATATATGATTGATTGTAGATTAACTCATTATGGAGAGCCTCATTATTACTACCTATGAAATGCACATTTTTACACACTTTGTACATGGGATTAATTTAATATTCATTAAGTTGATCATATATTGAGTATTTGTTTATTATCCTCACTTGTGAAATTAATACAGGTGCTTCTCCCAATATTAGAATATCATCAAAAAGTTAATTAATTTCAGTTCTTCAATACAAAAAGTGAAGCTCATATATTATATAGAGCCATTACAAACAGAGTGATGTTTCAAGTGTTTGTTTCCGTTAATGTTGATGATTATGGCTTACAGCCAATGAAAACCCAAAAGTCATTATCTCAGTAAATTAGAATAATTAACAAAAACATCTGCAAAGGCTTCCTAAGTGTTTAAAAAGGCCCCTTAGTCTGTTTCAGTAGGCTCCACAATCATGGGGAAGACTGCTGACTTGACAGATGTCCAGAAGACAGTCATTGGCACACTCCACAAGGAGGGTAGGCCACAAAAGGTCATTGCTAAAGAAGCAGCTGTTCACAGAGAGCTGTATCCAAGCACATTAATGGAAAGTTGAGTGGAAGTAAAAAGTGTGGTAGAAAAAGGTGCACAAGCAACTGGGATAACTGCAGCCTTGAAAGGATTGTTAAGAAAAGGCCATTCAAAAATTTAAGGGAGGATTCACAAGGAGTGGACTGCTGCTGGAGAGGTAGATCAAGCATGATGTCTTGAGGCATGTGAAGCTAGCAAGCATGGAAAAGCAGGTTATGTGGGATGTTCCTTACTACGAAGATGATATAAATCACATCATATGACGTAGGACACCACATATTAAATGTTACTTTTTTCCATTCTATCAACTTGTAGAATGGGATATTACACATCACATGTCGCTTCTCTGCTATCTCCAGTCACCACTGCTCACAGACTCTCTTTACAGAGGGGATTTGTTTCACATGCTGGGCAGCAGTTGATGCAGAATCCATATTGCAGAGCACAGTCTTATTCATTCCATGCAGTGCAAGTCTGCTTATTAAACGACTTCAGTTGGCTATAGACATACAGATGATTGATGGTGAACTATTACATGGTCTTCAAAAATAATTATTACATCTATGATACTAAAGATGATGAAAGGTATGGGAAACATGTACATATCATAGGAACTATGTGTACTCACTAAAGGATTTTTACAAACCGCTTAGGATAGGTGCAGACGTTCAGGAATTGGGAGCGCTTTGGACGCACCATATGTCCGCTGCGTCCAAAGCGCTGCCTGCTATTGAATGCAGGTGAATCCACATGTGTTCACTGAACCGTGCGGATTTACCCTGTCCAATACATTGTATGGGTGAAATTTGTCTTGCGGAGACTCACGTCTCTACAAGATAAATAGACATGCTGCGGTCTGGAAAGACGTGCTGCATATCCGTCTCCTCAGGTAAGCTGCGGGCGTCTCTGCACGCATAGTGGGCATAGGATTTCTTGAAATCCCATCCACTGTGCTGTTTCATATGGATGCTGCAGGTTGGGCGCTGCACAAGTATGCAGTGTTTAACCTGCAGCATTTACTGATCGTGTGCACATACCGAGTGCCAAGAATAATAAAATACATATCAGATTGGGAGAGTCTTTACTATCTATGATTAGTTTGCAGCTTGTTGCTGCTTCTTGCCAATTTAAATTATGTTTTCCTCCACAGAAAAAACATAACACTCTGCTTTATATTAAGAACATTATAAGAACATTTAGCTATAGCTACTTTAATATAAATGTATGTCTGTAGATAGCTGAATGTCTAACTTTAACTTTTCAATATATTCTCCAAAAACAAGAACTGCTCTGCTACTGATAAATGCAAGGATTAAAATAAGCTTGAAAGTATTAGTAAATGTATTAAAATAGTACTGTACCTTTAGTGCATTTGTCAAAAGCAAAATCACAACTCATGAGAGAAAGAAAGATTGTCAGAGTAATTGCATCAAAGTGAGTAGCTCTCATATTGCTGTGTGTGTTTCTCAATTTTCTGTGGCAAGCTCAAAGCAAGCTACCTTCACATATAAGGCTCAATCTCCTCCTCATCTAACCCATTAATGATGCAGGGACTTTTGGTGTTCGTGACCAAACCCATTTTTTCAAACCTGACATCTTAATGTATTTTGGAATGCTTATAATATATATATATATATATATATATATATATATATATATATATATATATACAGTACAGACCAAAAGATTAGACACACCTTCTCATTTAAAGATTTTTCTGTATTTTCATGACTATGAAAATTGTACATTCTCACTGAAGGCATCAAAACTATGAATTAACACATGTGGAATTATATACTTAACAAAAAAGTGTGAAACAACTGAAATTATGTCTTATATTCTAGGTTCTTCAAAGTAGCCACCTTTAGCTTTGATGACTGCTTTGCACGCTCTCGGCAATCTCTTGATGAGCTTCAAGAGGTAGTCACCGGGAATGGTTTTCAGTTCACAGGTGTGCCCTGTCAGGTTTAATAAGTGGGATTTCTTGCCTTATAAATGGGGTTGGGACCATCAGTTGTGTTGTGCAGAAGTCTGGTGGATACACAGCTGATAGTCCTACTGAATAGACTGTTAGAATTTGTATTATGGCAAGAAAAAAGCAGCTAAGTAAAGAAAAACGAGTGGCCATCACTACTTTAAGAAATGAAGGTCAGTCAGTCGGTAAAATTGGGAAAACTTTGAAAGTGTCCTCAAGTGCAGTGGCAAAAACCATCAAGCGCTACAAAGAAACTGGCTCACGTGAGGACCGCCCCAGGAAAGGAAGACCAAGAGTCACCTCTGCTTTCTGAAGATAAGTTTATCCAAGTCACCAGCCTCAGAAATCGCAGGTTAACAGCAGCTCAGATTAGAGACCAGGTCAATGCCACACAGAGTTCTACCAGCAGACACATCTCTACAACAGCTGTTAAGAGGAGACTTTGTGCAGCAGGCCTTCATGGTAAAATAGCTGCTAGGAAACCACTGCTAAGGACAGGCAACAAGTAGAAGAGACTTGTTTGGGCTAAAGAACACAAGGAATTGACATTAGGCCAGTGGAAATCTGTGCTTTGGTCTGATGAGTCCAAATTTGAGATCTTTGGTTCCAACCACCGTGTCTTTGCGCGATGCAGAAAAGGTGAACGGATGGACTCTACATGCCTGGTTCCCACCATGAAGCATGGAGGAGGAGGTGTGATGGTGTGGGGGTGCTTGGCTGTTGACACTGTTGTAGATTTATTCAAAATTGAAGGCATACTGAACCAGCATGGCTACCACAGCATCTTGCAGCGGCATGCTATTCCATCCGGTTTGCGTTTAGTTGGACCATCATTTATTTTTCATCAGGACAATGACCCCAAACACACCACCAGGCTATGTGACCAAGAAGGAGAGTCATGGGGTGCTATGCCAGATGACCTGGCCTCCACAGTCACCAGACCCGAACCCAATCGAGATAGTTTGGGGTGAGCTGGACCGCAGAGTGAAGGCAAAAGGGCCAACAAGTGCTAAGCATCTCTGGGAACTCCTTCAAGATTGTTGGAAGACCATTTCCAGTGACTACCTCTTGACGCTCATTAAGAGAATGCCAAGAGTGTGCAAAGCAGTCATCAAAGCAAAAGGTGGCTACTTTGAAGAACCTAGAATATAAGACATATTTTCTGTTGTTTCACACTTTTTTTTGTTAAGTATATAATTCCACATGTGTTAATTCATAGTTTTGATGCCTTCAGTGTGAATGTACAATTTTCATAGTCATGAAAATGCAGAAAAATCTGTAAATGAGAAGGTGTGTCCAAACCTTTGGTCTGTACTGTATATATATATATATATATATATATATATATATATATATATATATATATATATACACAGTTTATATATATATAGATAGATATAGAAATATAGATATTGCAGTGTTTAATTGACCTCTACATACATTCAAAACAAGGGAAGGTGCACATCAGTTCCTGAGTCCAATGAGCACCACTGACATCAAAAAGAGATCCAAACATTGGTGGTTCAGTGGAAAACTTCTTGCCTACCATGTGGGAAGCATGTGTCTTATTTCCCTCCAATACAGCATAGCTCTTTTCCTTATTTGCTGACCATTGCATTGTATCTCCTTTCCTTACTGACTTTGCAGATGCTTGCTAAAACATTTGGTCTTGCTGCTTTTCTTTCGTTCCCCATCATTGTGGGCCTTCACTGCCCTTTAACCTCTGAGACTTTCTCATGTTTTGTAGCATAAAGAGGGATTTCGCAAAGTGTTGTCAGAGTTGACACAATCAGCAAAAAGCAGCTGCCTAATGCGGGGTTCAAACTCACAAACCAGAGGTTGAGCATCTCGTACTCTACCAATTAAGCTAGACATGTATCTCACAGATTGCCACTGCACTGCAGAGCTGCATGTGGTCAAGTCAGGGGGGGAGATCTTGGGATCCTGGACCACTGACCTCAACTGAGCTAGGCGGGCTTCTGACTGGCCATACGGAGCTGCACTCGGTCCAGTCGCACGAAGGTGGCTGTCAGACCCTGGGTTAGGCGGACCCCACAGAGAGTAAAGACACATCCAAGCATTAGTGATTCAGTGGTAAAATTCTTGCCTGCCAAGTGGGAGGCCTGAATTCGATTCCTGGCAAATGCAGGCTAGCTCTTTTCCTTGTTTGCTGACTGTCGCAGTGCACCTTCTTTCATCATAGAATTTGCAGACACATTCAAAAACCATGGGGCTCTCGCTGCTTTTCTTTTGCTCCCCATCCTTTCAGGCTCAGCACGGTGGCTCAGTGGTTAGCACTGCAGCGCTGGAGTACTGGGCTCAATTCCTGCCAAGGACTACATCTGCAAGGAGTTTGTATGTTCTCTTTGTGTTTGCGTGGGTTTCCTCCCACATTCCAAAGACATACTGAAAGGCAATTTAGATTGTGAGCTCCGTCGGGGACAGTGATGATAATATATGTAAAACTCTGTGGAATATGTTAGCGCTATATAAAAGTAAAGATTTTGGGCCTTCCTTTCATCATCCGGGGCTATGCAATTTCTCATGTTTTGCAGCAGAAGGGGGCATTTCACAAGGGGGCATCTGGGTTGTTGGGAGTTAGCACAAGCAGTAAAAGGAGGCAGTAAGAAACCACCTAACATGGGGCTCAAATCCATGACATTAAGAGTCTCATGCTTTACCAACTGAGCTAGCTGGGCTTTTCACCACAGAGAGAAAAGACATATCCAAGCAGTGAATACTCGTCTGCCAAGTGGGAGGCCCAAGTTTGATTCCTGGCAAATGCAGGCTTGCTCTTTTCCTTGTTTGCTGACCGTCACAGTGCACCTTCTTTCATCATAGACTTTGCAGACACGTTCAAAAACCACAGGGCTATTGCTGCTTTTCTTTCGCTCTACATCCTTTCGGGCCTTCCTTTCGTCATTCGAGGCTATGCAGCTTCCCTTGTTTTGCAGCAGTAGGGAGCATTTCACAAGGTGTCATCTGGGTTCATGGGGGTTAGCACAAGCAGTAAAAGGAGGCAATAAGGAACCATCCAAAGTGGGGCTCCAACCCACAACCCTGAGGTTAACCCCTTTACCCCCAAAAGTGGTTTGCACGTTAATGACAGGGACAATTTTCACAATTCTGAACATTGTCCCTTTATGAGGTAATAACTCTGGAACGCTTCTATGGATCTTTGCGATTCTGAGGTTGTTTTTTTCTGGACACATTGTACTTCACATTAGTGGTAAAATGTATTTGATATATCTTGCATTTATTTGTGTAACAAATGGAAATATGGCAAAATTTTGGAAATTTTTGCAATTTTCAAACTTTTAATTTTTATGCCCTTAAAACACAAATATATCATGGAAAATAGTTAATACAAGTGTGCAAGCAGCCCCCACTGAGTAGTTTATTGCCCTAAGCTGGCTGAAGGAAGTTGTGCAAAAATGTGCTCCTTTGTTCATCTATAAACTTAATAGTATGGAATAACTCGACCCCAAGTAGTGGTATAGGTGCGAAGCTGACATTTTTGGAATGTGCATTAATAAAACTACAACCCAGTGCGTTTTCTAATTTCCCATACCAGTAGAATTCGAGAAGCGGATTGCTACTTATCCGGGTCATACAGATACCTCATGTTTGGGCTCAAATTAACGCCCAGCTCATGCTCAGGAGAATGATAGTTTAGGGGTCCTTCTACGAGGTTCATACCCGAGATATGTTTAATAGATGGTTTTCCATACCATTCCAAAGGGGGCATATCCAGGTCCTCAGTGATGTCACTAGCAGAGGGTATAAGAGATTCAGCCTCATTTTAGGAGCATTCTTTGCCCAGGAAAAGAGCTAACAGCAGCTCTGCAAGCTGCTCTGATACATTTGGATACCGGCCCTCCCCCACCATATGGTTTGCTATGATCTGAAATGATATGAAAGAACTGTAAGTGTATTTTCATCTTTAATCCCTTTTATTTTGTAATCGATCTGTACATACTGTAATTGTCTCATTTTGGTAATATCTTTTTATTCTTTTGTAAACACTGCCTATTTCTTTTTGGAGAAAAATTTATATTTACTAGCTTCATTTTCCTTGGTCTAAAATGTGCATGCAACGTCTTCTGAAGTAAATCACACTACTGATTGGGTTGGCTCCTGACCCGCTATTAATCATAGTAATAGGAGCTGGTGGCAGCGAAGTGTCCTGCACTTTTGGGGAAACTGGCAGTGACGGAAAGGGGTTTTTATAAGTGTATTGCCTGGCTGCGGCTGGGAATACTTATATTGCCCTCACTGCAGTGTGTGCCCAATAGCCAGTACATAGCAGGCAGCCTTTCTGGCAACTAATTATCCTAGGTGCAGTTCCCTGACTGACCTGAGGGTAAGGGGGGCGCCGTAGAGCTGCAAGTTTCAAACCGGAACTGGGAAGTGGTATATAAATAAATCCCTGAAGAAAGAACTGGGGCAAGCAAACACCCCCGGTTCATGACATATTGGTGGCAGCAGTGGGATAATCAAAAATAGATCGCTCGTGTAATTCATGACAGTTGGGTTCGATTTCCTGCCAATGCAGGTTATCTCATTTACTCTTCGCCATGACAGCACCCACTGGAGAGAGAGAATCCACCCCATAGGAACAGGAAAAATACAGAAAATAAAAGGGGGCGGTCTGCCTCTCCTCCTCAGTTGGTTTCCTGTTGCTAAGGGAACCACAGGACTATCCTACAAGAAAAATGTACCTGGGCCAGTGCATGCCGCCTGTGCGGTCTCTGCAGGGATGGCAGGGGCTGCGGTTCAGAGGCAACGTTGGGGGAGTTCCGTTAGATGGCTCCCCCCTCGTCTGATGGATACAGTGAGGATCGGGTCTGGGCCGCCCGGTCTCACTCAAGAGCCGCGCAGTCAGAGGTGGAAGGAGTGCATCCCCAGGCATGCAGCAGAGATGGAAGTGCCATTCCCGGACGCCGGCCGGTGTTGGAAGCCGGGCCGCGTATGCGCCGACCAGCGCACAGGCTCCTGTAGCAGCATCCCCAAGTATGGAGCGATCGCTGGGGAGCGGTGTTCTCATACGCCGGCAGGTGTTGAAAGCCGGGCCGCATGTGCGCCGACCAGCGCACAGGCTCCTGCAAGGAGCGATCACTGGGGAGCAGCTTTCCCGTATGCCAGCCGGTGTGTAAAGCCGGGCCGCACGTGCGCAGAGCAGCACGGAGACTCCTGCCCCAGAAGTGAAGATAGGACTTCCGGTGCATGCAGATAGCAGTTGGGGAAGCACTGGTAGGTGCATGCGCAGTATACCACGACCATTAACCCGGGTCTAAAGAAAAAAAAGGGACTCTGTTTTATGCCCTAGAAAAGTGAGAGCATTGCTGGCAGTCGACGATGCAATTATGTCATCCCCAGGCCAGATCGTGAACCCAGCAGGGGACTCAACAGGCAGATACCTGTTATGATCCAGTGACCCTGGAGCCGCATGAGACTTTCTCTGGAGAAGGTGGGACCTGTACAGACCGCAACCCTAAACTGACACTGCAACTAGAAGTAGCCGTGGGGTGTACCTAACACATCCTAGACACCTCGACACAGCCGGAGGACTAAATAACCCTATAGATGGAAATGGGAATTCTATCTTGCCTCAGAGCAGAAACCCCAAAGGATAGGCAGCCCCCCACAAATATTGACTGTGAATATTAGAGTAAAGACACACACAGGCAAAAAACAGGATTTAGCAAAAGAGGCACTTCTAGCTAAATAGTAAAGGATAGGACAGAGTACTAAGCGGTCTGTATTAAAACCCTAAAAATATCCACAGCAGAAAATACAAAAATTCCACATCTAACTAAAGACATAGAATGTATATCTGCATCTCCAGAGAATCCAGCATGACTGAAAAAATCCAAACAAGTCTAAGCTGGACAAGAAAAAACAATGAACTGTTCTGAATTGTAAAGCACACTGCATGTGTGCTGCAAAAAAATAAACAGACACTTATCTTGGCTGAATTGGCAGCAGAGCAGAAGGAACCAGACAGAGATGTAAACCCTCCAAGAACAATGGACAACTGGCAAGGGCTAATGGATCCTGCACACCTAAATATCCCAGCAGAGCTGAAATCAGCAGGAACACCTGCCCAGGATTTACAACGCAGAGACAACTGCATTACCACCAACAACCACCGGAGGGAACCCAAGAGCAGAATTCACAACAGTACCCCCCCCTTGAGGAGGGGTCACCGAACCCTCACCAGAACCCCCAGGCCGATCAGGACGAGCCAGATGAAAGCCACGGACCAAATCAGCAGCATGGACATCAGAGGCAAAAACCCAAGAATTATCCTCCTGGCCATAACCCTTCCATTTGACAAGGTACTGAAGCCTCCGCCTCGAAAAGCGAGAATCCAAAATCTTCTCAACCACATACTCCAACTCCCCATCCACTAACACCGGGGCCGGAGGATCAACAGAAGGAACAACGGGCACCACATATTTCCGCAATAAGGATCTATGGAAGACATTATGGATAGCAAAAGAGGCCGGAAGGGCCAATTGAAAAGACACCGGATTAATAATCTCAGAACTCCTATAAGGACCAATAAACCGAGGCTTAAACTTAGGGGAAGAAACCTTCATAGGAACATGACGGGAAGACAACCAGACCAGATCCCCAACCCTAAGCCGGGAACCAACGCACCGACGACGTTTAGCAAAACGTTGAGCCTCCTCCTGAGACAACACCAAATTGTCTACCACATGAGCCCAAATCTGCTGCAACCTGTCAACCACAGAATCCACGACTAAATATAGTACACCGCACACTCTAAGTATGTCACTTGTGAAAACTTGAAATTTATTGAGGTGCTATAGACATATCATTCAACAATGCGAAGTGCGACCAAAAGTCAAACTGACAACGTTTCGACTCCTCCCGAGTCTTTATCAAAATGGTCGCTGGAAAGAATAGAACCAGTGTAAGTAACTATACATCAAATATATACATATTTTACATACAAAATAATAGCACACGACAACCCGAGAGAAAAAAAAGACAAAAACAATATATACAAATATACATATAAGACATAGCATAACACAGGTGTTCGATCCTGTCTCAGGTAAGAAAGATCCCCATCCTAAAGGTGAAGGTGTCAATCCGCGTGGTTTGGAAGTGATTTCATATAGTACAGAGGACGGAGAGTTCGAGAAGAGACCGAAGTGACGTTTACCTTAGCAAGGTGAATAGTAGTATAGCAAAAATAGTATCCTCGTGGTCTAAAGAGTATCTATAAAGGATAAAAGATGTTAGTAAGGACCGTACATGAGAGGCAAAACTGTTCTAGAGTATAAGGAGGATTTTACCTTACAAAATGATATTAATAATAGGCAGGTGGCCTTTCCTTATGGTACCGCAAGTCTAGTCTGTTGGGGATACATGGAATAGGAATGTATAGTGGAACCAGACACAAGGGAGGGCATATTAAAGCGATGGTATCCTGAAAGTCGTTTTTACCTTACAGAGTTGGTGAGAGTACCAAGTAGTACGTTTGTAACTCAAAAAATGCAGTATTTCTGTTGTGCCATGAAGCAAGTCCTGTACAGGATGCACAGAGTTAGGGTGTATATAAATGACCATAACTAGTAGCAAGTGTGATAGACAATACTATATAATGTTACCTGGTAGGCTCTATGAGTAGTGGGAGACTTAACCTCGTGTGGTGTATGGACCGCAAGTAGGTCCAACGTATCGTTGGTATTGCCTGTTATATATGTACCAGGTTAGAATGTATACGAATAATGGAGAGGTGTTAGACAAAGAACGGTTATATGGGATATTACCTAGGACTGCTGGTGGTATAGGGCTGTTTGAGGAATTCCTCTGGTTATACTAGTAGGTGGGTGACAGCAGCTATAAGGAAATGGAAACAAGGGACCTTTGCAGGCACAGAGGTATAGGTCAGGTGGTATCTGGTAAAACGTGTATAAAGCAATGGTGCATAGAGAAGGGTGTTAGGAAATAATACCTTCATAAATGAGGCTCCACACTGGCTGTATGCGGCAATTGCATAGACGGCAAAGGAACCGTGGGTTGGAGACCTCTAGGGGGAAATGCATTATGTGAGCCAGTAATATCTATAATGTCCGGGTCATGTGTGACATGGAACCGAGGGTCGTCGCTGCATTGGTGGGTCAGGGCATTACCTTGAGGTGCTGGGTTGTAAGCGGCGCTCCTGCGCCTTGCTGTGACGGCAGGTGCCGTGTAGCGTCATGTCCCTGTATTTAAGAGCGGCGGGACCCGCGGTACCGGAAGTGCATCATCCGGCACCGGAAGTCCCGCCGCCTGGTCCCCACAGTCAAGTGCGCACGCGCGGGCGTTGTTAGGGGGATCTAGCCATGTGTATTTAGCCGCTGCGTCTGCGCCTGCGCTGCTGGAAAGCTAGCAGAATAGAGTATGGGTGAAGTGCCCAAACAGACTACAAGTGCGGTCCTGGTTCACTAGTGTAACTAAGAGGGACTGTCCCCTCCAGATATATAGTAACTTGGTTTAGATTTGAACATTTAGATAAATGCAAGGGGAATAGACTAAAGGCAGGTCCAAAGCTGATATAGAAAGGAAAAATAATACAAAAATATGGAAAAATAGAAATAAAAATAAAAAATAAGAAATAAAGGTTTAAATAATCAAACTGGAAGCGAAAAAAATAAATAAATACAAATAAAAATAAAAATTGGAAAAAATATTGAAAAAATGAAAAAAATGAAAAAAATGAAGAAAAAGGGGAAAATTGAAATAAATTATGAATAAAATGAATAACATGAAAAAAATGAAAGAAAAAAGGGGGGGGGAAGTAGTAAATGAAATGGAACAAAAATAGAGAACAACGATAGAAATAAAGATATACAACAATAGGAAAAATAAAAAATAAAATAAAAGAAAAAATGAAAAAATAAAAAATAAGAAAAAATTAAAATATATAAAAAAATATGAAATAAAAATTAAAAAATATATATATTTTCACCAGAACCCCCAGGCCGATCAGGACGAGCCAGATGAAAGCCACGGACCAAATCAGCAGCATGGACATCAGAGGCAAAAACCCAAGAATTATCCTCCTGGCCATATCCCTTCCATTTGACAAGGTACTGAAGCCTCCGCCTCGAAAAGCGAGAATCCAAAATCTTCTCAACCACATACTCCAACTCCCCATCCACTAACACCGGGGCCGGAGGATCAACAGAAGGAACAACGGGCACCACATATTTCCGCAATAAGGATCTATGGAAGACATTATGGATAGCAAAAGAGGCTGGAAGGGCCAATCGAAAAGACACCGGATTAATAATCTCAGAACTCCTATAAGGACCAATAAACCGAGGCTTAAACTTAGGGGAAGAAACCTTCATAGGAACATGACGGGAAGACAACCAGACCAGATCCCCAACCCTAAGCCGGGAACCAACGCACCGACGACGTTTAGCAAAACGTTGAGCCTCCTCCTGAGACAACACCAAATTGTCTACCACATGAGCCCAAATCTGCTGCAACCTGTCAACCACAGAATCCACACCAGGACAGTCAGAAGGCTCAACCTGCCCCGAAGAAAAACGAGGATGAAAACCAAAATTATAAAAGAAGGGCGAAACCAAGGTAGCCGAACTAGCCCGATTATTAAGGGCAAACTCGGCCAATGGCAAGAAAGCCACCCAATCATCCTGATCAGCAGACACAAAGCATCTCAAATACGTTTCCAAAGTCTGATTAGTTCGCTCGGTCTGGCCATTTGTCTGAGGGTGAAATGCGGAAGAAAAAGATAAATCAATGCCCAGCCTAGCACAAAAGGCCCGCCAAAACCTAGAAACAAACTGGGAACCTCTGTCGGACACAATATTCTCCGGAAAACCATGCAAACGAACCACATGCTGAAAAAACAACGGAACCAAATCAGAAGAGGAAGGCAATTTAGGCAAAGGCACCAAATGCACCATCTTAGAGAACCGGTCACAAACAACCCAGATAACCGACATCTTCTGGGAAACCGGAAGATCAGAAATAAAATCCATAGAAATATGCGTCCAAGGCCTCTCAGGGACCGGCAAAGGCAAAAGCAACCCACTAGCACGGGAACAACAAGGCTTGGCCCGCGCACAAGTCCCACAGGACTGCACAAAAGAACGCACATCACGTGACAAAGAAGGCCACCAAAAGGACCTACCAACCAAATCTCTGGTACCAAAAATACCAGGATGGCCAGCCAACACGGAACAATGAACTTCAGAAATCACTCTACTAGTCCATTTATCAGGAACAAACAGTTTCCCCACTGGACAGCGGTCAGGTTTGTCAGCCTGAAATTCCTGAAGAACCCGTCGTAAATCAGGGGAAATGGCAGAAAGGACCACCCCTTCTTTCAGAATGCCGACCGGTTCAAGGACCTCAGGAGAATCAGGCAAAAAACTCCTAGAGAGGGCATCAGCTTTAATATTCTTAGAACCCGGAAGATACGAGACCACGAAATCAAAACGGGAGAAAAACAGGGACCATCGAGCCTGTCTAGCATTCAGCCGTCTGGCAGACTCGAGGTAAATCAAATTTTTATGATCGGTCAAGACCACAATACGGTGCTTAGCTCCCTCAAGCCAATGTCGCCACTCCTCAAACGCCCACTTCATAGCCAACAACTCCCGATTGCCGACATCATAATTGCGTTCAGCAGGCGAAAACTTACGGGAAAAGAAGGCACACGGTTTCATCAAGGAACCAACAGGATCCCTCTGAGACAAAACGGCCCCTGCCCCAATCTCAGAAGCGTCAACCTCAACCTGAAACGGAAGAGAAACATCTGGTTGACGCAACACCGTGGCAGAAGTAATTCGGCGTTTAAGCTCCTGAAAGGCAGAGACAGCCGCAGAGGACCAATTGGTCACATCAGCGCCTTTCTTCGTCAAATCGGTCAAGGGTTTAACCACACTGGAGAAGTTAGCAATGAAACGGCGATAAAAATTAGCAAAGCCCAAAAATTTCTGAAGGCTCCTCACGGATGTGGGTTGGATCCAATCATGAATGGCCTGAACCTTAACCGAATCCATCTCTATAGATGAAGGAGAAAAAATAAAGCCCAAAAAAGAAACCTTCTGCACTCCAAAGAGACACTTAGACCCTTTCAGAAACAAAGCATTATCACGAAGGATCTGAAATACCATCCTGACCTGTTCCACATGAGACTCCCAATCATCGGAAAAAAAAATAAAAATGTCATCCAAATATACAATCATGAATTTATCAAGATAAGTCCGGAAGATATCGTGCATGAAGGACTGAAAAACAGATGGAGCATTAGAGAGCCCGAATGGCATCACAAGGTATTCAAAATGGCCTTCGGGCGTATTAAACGCAGTTTTTCATTCATCACCCTGCTTAATACGAACAAGATTATATGCCCCCCGAAGGTCAATCTTAGTAAACCAACTAGCCCCTTTAATCCTAGCAAACAAATCGGAAAGCAGAGGCAAAGGGTATTGAAACTTGATCGTGATCTTATTCAAGAGGCGATAATCAATACAGGGTCTCAAGGAGCCATCCTTCTTAGCAACAAAAAAAAAACCCGCTCCCAACGGTGAAGAAGATGGCCGAATATGCCCTTTCTCCAAAGACTCCTTAACATAACTCCGCATGGCGGCATGTTCAGGCACAGACAGGTTGAAAAGTCGGCCCTTAGGAAACTTACAGCCTGGAATCAAGTCAATAGCACAATCACAGTCCCTATGCGGTGGAAGGGCACTGGACTTGGGCTCATCGAATACATCCTGGAAATCAGACAAAAACTCTGGAATTTCAGAAGATGAAGAAGAGGAGATTGACATCAAAGGAACGTCATTATGAACCCCCTGGCAACCCCAACTAGTCACCGACATAGACTTCCAATCCAACACAGGATTATGTACCTGCAACCATGGAAAACCCAGCACAATAGCATCATGCAAATTATGCAACACCAGATAACGACAATCCTCCTGATGGGCTGGCGCCATGCACATGGTCACCTGTGTCCAAAACTGGGGTTTATTTTTAGCCAAAGGTGTAGCATCAATGCCCCTTAAAGGAATAGGATTCTGCAAAGACTGCAAGGGGAAACCACAACGCTTGGCAAATTCAAAGTCCATTAAGTTCAAAGCGGCGCCTGAATCCACAAACGCCATGACAGAAAATGATGACAATGAGCAGATCAAGGACACAGATAACAGAAATTTAGGTTGCACAGTACTGATGGTAACTGAACTAGCGATTCTCTTTGTACGCCTAGGGCAGACTGAAATGACATGAGAAGCATTGCCACAATAAAAACACAACCTATTCTGACGTCTGAATCCTTGTTGTTCTGTTCTAGACAGAATCCTATCACACTGCATAGGCTCAGGCATCTGCTCTGAAGACAACGCCACAGTGCGCACAGCTCTGCGCTCACGCAAGCGCCGATCAATCTGAATGGCCAGAGACATAGAATCACTCAGACCGACAGGCGTGGGAAACCCCACCATAACATCTTTAACAGATTCAGAAAGACCCTTTCTGAAAATTGCCGCCAAAGCATCATCATTCCATTTAGTCAGCACAGACCATTTTCTAAATTTCTGACAATACAATTCTGCCGCTTCTTGACCCTGAGACAGGGCCAACAAGGTCTTCTCTGCTTGATCCACAGAATTTGGTTCATCATATAATAATCCTAGAGCCTGAAAAAAGGCGTCTACATTAAGCAAGGCCGGATTCCCAGATTCCAGGGAAAATGTCCAATCCTGAGGATCGCCACGCAGCAGGGAGATGATAATTTTAACCTGCTGAATGGGATCACCAGAGGAACGAGGTTTCAAAGCAAAAAACAGTTTACAGTTGTTTTTAAAACTCAAAAATTTGGACCTGTCCCCAAAAAACAAATCAGGAGTAGGAATCCTAGGCTCTAAAACCGGAGTCTAAACAATATAATCAGAAATACCCTATACCCTAGCAGCAAGCTGGTCTACACGAGAAACCAATCCCTGAACATCCATGCTAGCACAGGACTCCTCAGTCACCCAGAGGAAAAGAGGGAAGAAAAGACAAAACAGGCTACAGAAAAAAAAATGGCTCAACACCTTTCTTCCCTTCTTCTGAGATGCATTTAACTCATTGTTGGCCAGTTGTACTGTTATGATCCGGTGACCCTGGAGCCACATGAGACTTTCTCTGGAGAAGGTGGGACCTGTACAGACCGCAACCCTAAACTGACACCGCAACTAGAAGTAGCCATGGGGTGTACCTAACACATCCTAGACACCTCGACACAGCCGGAGGACTAAATAACCCTATAGATGGAAATGGGAATTCTATCTTGCCTCAGAGCAGAAACCCCAAAGGATAGGCAGCCCCCCACAAATATTGACTGTGAATATTAGAGTAAAGACACACACAGGCAGAAAACAGTATTTAGCAAAAGAGGCACTTCTAGCTAAATAGTAAAGGATAGGACAGATTACTAAGTGGTCTGTATTAAAACCCTAAAAATATCCACAGCAGAAAATACAAAAATTCCACATCTAACTAAAGACATAGAATGTATATCTGCATCTCCAGAGAATCCAGCATGACTGAAAAAATCCAAACAAGTCTAAGCTGAACAAGAAAAAACAATGAACTGTTCTGAATTGTAAAGCACACTGCATGTGTGCTGCAAAAAAATAAACAGACACTTATCTTGGCTGAATTGGCAGCAGAGCAGAAGGAACCAGACAGAGATGTAAACCCTCCAAGAACAATGGACAACTGGCAAGGGCTAATGGATCCTGCACACCTAAATATCCCAGCAGAGCTGAAATCAGCAGGAACACCTGCCCAGGATTTACAACCCAGAGACAACTGCATTACCACCAACAACCACCGGAGGGAACCCAAGAGCAGAATTCACAACAGATACCGCTCCGGCAGAGCGTCTACGGATGTCAGCCGCAAGAGTGATACAGCGGACTCCAGATCCAGGACTGTACCTCAGCCACCAGATCTGGTACCAAAAGCTTCACTGGGTGAGTGTATAAACCTATTAAGCTGACACCCTTTTTTCTGTCTCACCGTATTCCCCTCCAGGCCAAAAACAAGCAAAAATCCGAGCATAAGCAGTGTGCTTTATGCAGTCAGCCTCTCCCTGATTCCTACCCCAAGAAACTCTGTAAAGAATGCATCAGTGAATCCATGCAAGGTGCAACAATGTCAGTCACGGACATACGTGCTATAATTAGAGAGGAGTTGCAAGCCATTACCCAGGCCAGTACACCCCTAGAGAGTAAAAGCAGAAAATGAGTGGCTTCCAGCTCAGAGTCCGATAATGACCAAGTAGTAGCCTCGGACTCCACACACGCATCGTCTTCATCATCATCTGTTGTGAAATTGGATTCTGGGCTCCCCCGGTGGCCACTTGTGGAATTTAACTTGTGTGCATCATCCCCTCTGTTCACCTGCTCCTATCAGGATGTGGGAGTCGCTATATAACCTTGCTCCTCTGTCAGTTTCATGCCGGTCAACAATGTAATCAGTAGCCTTTCTGTGCATGTTCCTGCTACTAGACAACTCCCAGCTAAGTTGGACTTTTGTCCTTGTGTGTTTTTTGCATTTTGTTCCTGTTCACAGCTGCTGTTTCGTTACTGTGTCTGGAAAGCTCTTGTGAGCGGAAATTGCCACTCTGGTGTTATGAGTTAATGCTAGAGTCTTAAAGTAATTTCTGGATGGTGTTTTGATAGGGTTTTCTGCTGACCATGAAAGTGCCCTTTCTGTCTTCATGCTATCTAGTAAGCGGACCTCGATTTTGCTAAACCTATTTTCATACTACGTTTGTCATTTCATCTTAAATCACCGCCAATATATGTGGGGGCCTCTGTCTGCCTTTTGGGAAAATTTCTCTAGAGGTGAGCCAGGACTGTCTTTTCCTCTGCTAGGATTAGGTAGTTCTCCGTCTGGCGCTGGGCATCTAGGGATAAAAAAACGTAGGCATGCTACCCGGCCACTTCTAGTTGTGCGGCAGGTTTAGTTCATGGTCAGTATAGTTTCCATCTTCCAAGAGCTAGTTCTCATATATGCTGGGCTATGTTCTCTCGCCATTGAGAATCAGGACAGTTTGACCGGCCCCAAAAAAAAAAGGGGTTAAATTACTGGCTGAGAAAGGAGAGAAAAAAGAAGTCTGTTACAATTTTTTTTTTTTTTTTTTTTCCCTCTAGTTCTGAGTGTGCTCTTAATTGAATCACTTGCTAGTCTGCCTATACTGCAGCCTTCCTCTCTTCCTCTCCTTCTAATCCTTGAATGGCTCTGTGTTCACCTGTTTCAAATGGATCTTCAGAGTGTAGCTACAGGTTTGAATAATCTCGCCACAAAGGTACAAAATTTGCAAGATTTTGTTGTTCATGCACCTATGTCTGAGCCTAGAATTCCTTTGCCTGAATTCTTCTCAGGGGAATAGATCTCACTTTCAAAATTTTAAAAATAATTGCAAATTGTTTTTGTCCCTGAAGTCTCGCTCTGCCGGAGACCCTGCACAGCAGGTCAGGATTGTAATTTCCTTGCTCCGGGGCGACCCTCAAGACTGGGCTTTTGCATTGGCACCAGGGGATCCTGCGTTGCTCAATGTGGATGCGTTTTTTCTGGCCTTGGGGTTGCTTTATGAGGAACCTCATTTAGAGCTTCAGGCGGAAAAGGCCTTGATGTCCTTGTCTCAGGGGCAAGATGAAGCTGAAATATACTGCCAAAAATTCCGCAAATGGTCTGTGCTTACTCAGTGGAATGAGTGCGCCCTGGCGGCGATTTTCAGAGAAGGTCTCTCTGATGCCATTAAGGATGTTATGGTGGGGTTCCCTGTGCCTGCGAGTCTGAATGAGTCCATGACGATGGCTATTCAGATCGATAGGCGTCTGCGGGAGCGCAAACCTGTGCACCATTTGGCGGTGTCTACTGAGAAAACGCCAGAAAATATGCAATGTGATAGAATTCTGTCCAGAAGCGAGCGGCAGAATTTTAGACGAAAAAATGGGTTGTGCTTCTATTGTGGTGATTCAACTCATGTTATATCAGCATGCTTTAAGCGTACTAAGAAGCCTGACAAGTCTGTTTCAATTAGCACTTTACAGTCTAAGTTTATTCTATCTGTGACCCTGATTTGTTCTTTGTCATCTATTACCGCGGACGCCTATGTCGACTCTGGCGCTGCTTTGAGTCTTATGGATTGGTCCTTTGCCAAACGCTGTGGGTATGATTTGGAGCCATTGGAGGCTCCGATACCTCTGAAAGGGATTGACTCCACCCCATTGGCTAGTAATAAACCACAATACTGGACACAAGTGACTATGCGTGTTAATCCGGATCACCAGGAGGTTATTCGCTTTCTGGTGCTGTATAATCTACATGATGTTTTGGTGCTGGGATTGCCATGGCTGCAATCTCATAACCCAGTCCTCGACTGGAGAGCTATGTCTGTGTTAAGCTGGGGATGTAAAGGAACTCATGGGGACGTACCTTTGGTTTCCATTTCATCATCTATTCCCTCTGAGATTCCTGAATTCTTGTCTGACTTTCGTGACGTTTTTGAAGAACCCAAGGTTGGTTCACTACCTCCGCACCGGGAGTGCGATTGTGCCATAGACTTGATCCCGGGTAGTAAATACCCTAAGGGTCGTTTATTTAATCTGTCTGTGCCTGAACACGCTGCTATGCGAGAATATATAAAGGAGTCCTTGGAAAAGGGACATATTCGTCCTTCGTCATCTCCCTTAGGAGCCGGTTTTTTCTTTGTGTCTAAGAAAGACGGCTCTTTGAGGCCGTGTATTGATTATCGACTTTTGAATAAAATCACGGTTAAATATCAATATCCGTTACCACTGCTTACTGATTTGTTTGCTCGTATAAAGGGGGCCAAGTGGTTCTCTAAGATTGATCTCCGTGGGGCGTATAATTTGGTGCGAATCAAGCAGGGGGATGAGTGGAAAACCGCATTTAATACGCCCGAGGGCCATTTTGAGTATTTGGTGATGCCTTTTGGTCTTTCAAATGCCCCTTCAGTCTTCCAGTCCTTTATGCATGACATTTTCCGCGATTATTTGGATAAATTTATGATTGTGTATCTGGATGATATTCTGATTTTTTCGGATGACTGGGACTCTCATGTCCAGCAGGTCAGGAGGGTTTTTCAGGTTTTGCGGTCTAATTCCTTGTGTGTGAAGGGTTCTAAGTGTGTTTTTGGGGTTCAGAAGATTTCCTTCTTGGGATACATTTTTTCCCCCTCTTCCATCGAGATGGATCCTGTCAAGGTTCAGGCTATTGGTGATTGGACGCAACCCTCTTCTCTTAAGAGTCTTCAGAAATTTTTGGGCTTTGCTAACTTTTATCGTCGATTTATTGCTGGTTTTTCTGATGTTGTAAAACCATTGACTGATTTGACTAAGAAGGGTGCTGATGTTGCTGATTGGTCCCCTGATGCTGTGGAGGCCTTTCGGGAGCTCAAGCGCCGCTTTTCTTCCGCCCCAGTGTTGCGTCAGCCTGATGTTGCTCTTCCTTTTCAGGTTGAGGTCGACGCTTCTGAAATCGGAGCTGGGGCGGTGTTGTCGCAGAGAAGTTCCGACTGCTCCGTGATGAGACCTTGTGCTTTTTTTTCCCGTAAATTTTCGCCCGCCGAGCGGAATTATGATATTGGGAATCGGGAGCTTTTGGCCATGAAGTGGGCTTTTGAGGAGTGGCGTCACTGGCTTGAGGGGGCCAGACATCAGGTGGTGGTATTGACTGACCACAAAAATTTAATTTACCTTGAGTCTGCCAGGCGCCTGAATCCTAGACAAGCGCGCTGGTCGTTGTTTTTCTCTCGGTTTAATTTTGTGGTGTCTTACCTACCGGGTTCTAAGAATGTTAAGGCGGATGCCCTTTCTAGGAGTTTTGAGCCTGACTCCCCTGGTAATTCTGAGCCCACAGGTATCCTTAAAGATGGAGTGATATTGTCTGCCGTTTCTCCAGACCTGCGGCGGGCCTTGCAGGAGTTTCAGGCGGATAGACCTGATCGTTGCCCACCTGGTAGACTGTTTGTTCCTGATGATTGGACCAGTAGAGTCATCTCTGAGGTTCATTCTTCTGCGTTGGCAGGTCATCCTGGAATCTTTGGTACCAGGGATTTGGTGGCAAGGTCCTTCTGGTGGCCTTCCCTGTCACGAGATGTGCGAGGCTTTGTGCAGTCTTGTGACGTTTGTGCTCGGGCCAAGCCTTGTTGTTCTCGGGCTAGTGGATTGTTGTTACCCTTGCCTATCCCGAAGAGGCCTTGGACGCACATCTCGATGGATTTTATTTCGGATCTGCCTGTTTCTCAGAAGATGTCTGTCATCTGGGTGGTGTGTGACCGTTTCTCTAAGATGGTCCATCTGGTTCCCTTGCCTAAGTTGCCTTCTTCTTCCGAGTTGGTTCCTCTGTTTTTTCAAAATGTTGTTCGTTTGCATGGTATTCCGGAGAATATCGTTTCTGACAGAGGGACCCAATTCGTGTCTAGATTTTGGCGGGCATTCTGTGCTAGGATGGGCATAGATTTGTCTTTTTCGTCTGCTTTCCATCCTCAGACTAATGGCCAGACCGAGCGGACTAATCAGACCTTGGAGACATATTTGAGGTGTTTTGTGTCTGCGGATCAGGATGATTGGGTTGCTTTTTTGCCTTTGGCGGAGTTCGCCCTCAATAATCGGGCCAGCTCTGCCACCTTGGTGTCCCCGTTTTTCTGTAATTCGGGGTTTCATCCTCGATTTTCCTCCGGTCAAGTGGAATCTTCGGATTGTCCTGGAGTGGATGCTGTGGTGGAGAGGTTGCATCAGATTTGGGGGCAGGTGGTGGACAATTTGAAGTTGTCCCAGGAGAAGACTCAGCTTTTTGCCAACCGCCGTCGTCGTGTTGGTCCTCGGCTTTGTGTTGGGGACTTGGTGTGGTTGTCTTCTCGTTTTGTCCCTATGAGGGTTTCTTCTCCTAAGTTTAAGCCTCGGTTCATCGGCCCGTACAAGATATTGGAGATTCTTAACCCTGTGTCCTTCCGTTTGGACCTCCCTGCATCCTTTTCGATTCATAATGTTTTTCATCGGTCATTGTTGCGCAGGTATGAGGTACCAGCTGTGCCTTCCGTTGAGCCTCCTGCTCCGGTGTTGGTTGAGGGTGAGTTGGAGTACATTGTGGAAAAGATCTTGGACTCTCGTGTTTCCAGACGGAAACTCCAGTATCTGGTCAAATGGAAGGGATACGGTCAGGAGGATAATTCTTGGGTCACTGCCTCTGATGTTCATGCCTCCGATCTTGTCCGTGCCTTTCATAGGGCTCATCCTGATCGCCCTGGTGGTTCTGGTGAGGGTTCGGTGCCCCCTCCTTGAGGGGGGGGTACTGTTGTGAAATTGGATTCTGGGCTCCCCCGGTGGCCACTTGTGGAATTTAACTTGTGTGCATCATCCCCTCTGTTCACCTGCTCCTATCAGGATGTGGGAGTCGCTATATAACCTTGCTCCTCTGTCAGTTTCATGCCGGTCAACAATGTAATCAGTAGCCTTTCTGTGCATGTTCCTGCTACTAGACAACTCCCAGCTAAGTTGGACTTTTGTCCTTGTGTGTTTTTTGCATTTTGTTCCTGTTCACAGCTGCTGTTTCGTTACTGTGTCTGGAAAGCTCTTGTGAGCGGAAATTGCCACTCTGGTGTTATGAGTTAATGCTAGAGTCTTAAAGTAATTTCTGGATGGTGTTTTGATAGGGTTTTCTGCTGACCATGAAAGTGCCCTTTCTGTCTTCATGCTATCTAGTAAGCGGACCTCGATTTTGCTAAACCTATTTTCATACTACGTTTGTCATTTCATCTTAAATCACCGCCAATATATGTGGGGGCCTCTGTCTGCCTTTTGGGAAAATTTCTCTAGATGTGAGCCAGGACTGTCTTTTCCTCTGCTAGGATTAGGTAGTTCTCCGGCTGGCGCTGGGCATCTAGGGATAAAAAAACGTAGGCATGCTACCCGGCCACTTCTAGTTGTGCGGCAGGTTTAGTTCATGGTCAGTATAGTTTCCATCTTCCAAGAGCTAGTTCTCATATATGCTGGGCTATGTTCTCTCGCCATTGAGAATCATGACAATCATCATCATCATCATCATCAGAGATTGAAGGACGATCATGCTTCCCATTAGATAGTGTGGATAATTTAGTAAAGTCAATAAGAAACACTACGGGGTGTGAGGAAACAAAAGATTCTCATACTACGCAAGATATACGGTAATGTTTGCAGGGTTAGGAGAGAGAAAAAGGAGAGCTTTCCCAGTAATTCGGGCAGTTAAGGCCTTGATAAAGAGGGAATGGGAAAAGCAAGATCAAAAAAGCTTCCTCCCATCTGCCTCCAAAAGAAGATACCCTTTAGTGATGAGGAACTAATAACATGGACTAAGATCCCTAAGGTGGACGCAGTCATTGCCTCTACCTCAAAACAATCCACACTACCGGTGGAAGATGCAGGCCTGCTTTCTGATCCTCTGGACCATAAAGCAGAGTCATCATTAAAAAGGTCATGGGAAGATTCTACGGCATATTTAAACCAGCAGTAGCCAGTACATGCACCGCCAGATCCATGCTCATATGGATTGATCAACTAGACCAGCAGATTGAACAGAGGGTCTCGAGAGAAAAACTGCGGGATGCTATTCCTTTAATTAGAGGGGCAGCGGCCTTTATGGCCAGCGCATCAGCTGATACACTACGCCTAGCAGCAAGATCAGCGGGTTTAGTAAATAATGCCAGATGAGCTCTGAGGAAGAGTTGGAAATGGGACACGCAGTCGAAATCAACAATCTGCGCTATCCCATGTGAGGGTGAGTTTCTCTTTGGGAAAGCCCTAGATGACATACTCATCAAGGCAAAATAAAGAAATACATCTTTTCCTGACCTCTCAATTCCTTTCTATAGGAGAACATTTAAAAAGAGGCCATTCGGAAAAAGGAGGCAAGCAGAAAGAACAACAAGATGGGTCACAAAGAAAGAGAAACAGAGGGGTACTATGTTTAGAGGACCTGCCTTCCGCAAAGACAATAAATACTAAAATTATTCTTGCCACAGTGGGCGAAACTAACAGCAAGTTCGTGGATCTTTAATATTATTAGGGAAGGAATTAAGATAGATTTCCTTCAAATTCCCCATGACTCATTTATTATAACATCCCTCAGCTCGCTAATACAACAAAAAGCCCATGAAATAGAAATCCAAAGTCTATTAAGCAAAAGAGTCTTAGTTGAAGTTCCAGAGGGGCAAGAATTATTCCTAATCCCTAAACCCGATGGTTCATTCAGAACAATTATAAACCTGAAAAGGCTTAATACATTTATTCATAATCATAAATTTAAGATGGAATCAATCAGATCCACCATTAAGCTCCTTTTCCCAAATTGCATGATGGGGAGATTGATCTTAAAGATGCATATTACCATCTCCTATCCATGACAGATACCATATATACTTCAAGGTCGCAGTGACATTTCAAGGCCAAATCCGTCACTTCCAGTACACGGCCATGCCCTTTGGCCTCTCCACAGCACCAAGAATCTTCACCAAAGTGATGTTAGAGGTCAGGCTCGGACTGGCCCACCTGAGAACAGGAGGATTCTCCGGTGGGCCCAGGCACTGACACCTGCTGGCATACTGGCCAGCAGCTGCCTAGGGCCCCCGCTGCTCCTCCAGGGCCCCGCCGGACGACCACCCACCCTCCTTGAAGACGATACTCACCCTGCTCCAGCGATGCCAGGTCTCGGCTTCTGCAGCTCGTCCTGAATGAGCGGTCACGTGGTACCACTCATTAAGGTAATGAATATGTGCATATTCATGACCTTAATGAGCGGTATCACATGACCGCTCACGCAGGAAGAAGGTGCTGCACCGGGAGTCGGGACAGAGCGAGAGGGATGTCGGCACGGCCATGCAGTGTGGGACAGGTGAGTATGAGGGACGGGGGGATGAAGGAGGACATAAGCCGGCGTGCCATGCACGATGGGAGCAGGAGCGGGGGGGGTGGGAGCGGGAGGTGGAGAGATAAGCCATGAATACAGGGGGAGAATATGAGCCATGCATACAGGGGGGGAATATGAGCCATGCATAGAGGGGGAGATATGAGCCATGCATACAGGGGGGGGAATATGAGCCATGCATACAGGGGGGGATATGAGCCATGCATACAGGGGGGGATATGAGCCATGCATACAGGGGGGGATATGAGCCATGCATACAGGGGGAGAATATGAGCCATGCATACAGGACGGGGGGAATATGAGCTATGCATACGGGGGGGATATGAGCCATGCATACAGGAGGGGGGGGAATATGAGCCATGCATACAGGGGGGATATGAGCCATGCATAGAGGGGGGATATGGGCCATGCATATGGGGGGGGGCAATATGAGCCATGCATACAGGAGGGGGGATATGAGCCATGCATACAGGGGGGGAATGTGAGCCATGCATACGGGGGGGGGATATGAGCCATGCATACAGGGGGGGATATGAGCCATGCATACAGGGGGGGATATGAGCCATGCATACAGGGGGGATATGAGCCATGCATACAGGGGGGAATATGAGCCATGCATACAGGAGGGGGAATATGAGCCATGCATACAGGGGGGGGAATATGAGCCATGCATACAGGAGGGGGAATATGAGCCATGCATACAGGAGGGGGAATATGAGCCATGCATACAGGAGGGGGAATATGAGCCATGCATACAGGGGGGGAATATGAGCCTTGCATACAGGGGGGGAATATGAGCCATGCATACAGGGGGGGATATGAGCCATGCATATGGGATGGGAGGGAGATGAGCCATGCATACAGGAGGGGGGGGGGTCATTATACAGTATTGAGCATCATGTGGGATCATTATACAGTATGGAGAACTGTGTGTGGCCATTATACAGCATTGAGCATCATGTGTGGCCGTTATATAGTATGGAACATCATGTGTGGCCAATGGACATTATACAGTATGGAGCATCATGTGTGGCCGTTATACAGTAAGGAGCATCATTTGTGGCCATTATACAGTATTGAGCATCATGTGGGATCATTATACAGTATGGAGAACTGTGTGTGGCTGTTATAAAGTATGGAGCACTATGTGTGGCCATTATACAGTATGGAGCACTGTGTGGCCATTATACACTATGGAGCATCATGTGTGGCCATTATACAGTATTGAGCATCATGTGTGGCCATTATACAGTATGGAGAACTGTGTGTGGTCATTATACAGTATGGAGCATCATGTGTGGTGGCCGTTATACAGTATTGAGTATAATGTGTGGCCATTATACAGTATGGAGCACTGTGTGGCCATTTTGTTTTTTGTGTATAATTATTGTATATAAAACAGTGTGATAAGCAGTGCTAAATGGCTGCCGTTGGGACGTGGATATGGGTGTGACTAGTTGTGAAATAGGTGTGGTCTGAGGCATGGCCTAAAATTTGCCGCGGCGCACTACACACGCCGGAAACTTTATACCTCCTTCCCTTCTTCAAAAGTTGGGAGGTATGGTACCACATTTGCCAGATCACGGCAAGTGCCACAAATCCTATAGGGAATGAATGAGGCCGAACGCAGTGTTGCTGTAAGTGATCCGTTACGCGGCACATGCAGAAAAACTGCCGGATCTGCTGCAAAAGGCGACTTTCACATCAGCGATTCTTGCCAAAGTCACTGCCAATAGTGTCATACTCACCAAAGGGGGAGGCAGCACTAAAAGTGTCAAGGGCAGCAGAAACTCTAAATACAGCAATGGGGGGCTACATTATATTCTGTGGGGGGACTGCATTATACTCAGGGTACTACATTATATTATAGGGGGCTACATCATACTATACGAGGGGTTACAGTATACTCTATGGGGGGGCTGCATTATATTCTGTGGTGGGGCTGCATTATTCTCTCAGGGGACTACATTATATTATGGGGGGCTACATCATACTATATGAGGGGGCTACAGTATACTCTATGGGGGGCTGCAATATATTCTGTGGTGGAACTGCATTCTCTCAGGGGACTACATTATATTCTGTGGTGGGTTGCTTTATACTATATGAGGGGGGCTGCATTATACCCTATGGGGGTGCTACATTATATTCTATGGTGGGGACTGCGTCATACCTGAGGGGGTTGCATTATATTTTGTGGGGTGCTGCATTATATTCTATGAGAGGGGACCGCATTATATTTTATGAGGGGGCTACATTATATTCTGTGAGGGGGCTACCCCAACCCTAGCTACATAATTAAGACGCCCCCGGAAGAAGCTGGGTGAAACGCGCGCGTCGGGGCGCAAGGTTATCTATATCCCACCAGCGGCATTAACTGGATCTCTCCGATAACTTGGTAAATTATACCCCTTAACTCTTTAGATACTTTTGTGATCATTACCTATGTTATCTCTGATAGATTGTATCTTTATAAATATTATATTAGGATGAGATACTGATATACACATTTCTTTGAAATGTTTATTATGGTGACCTTATATCCTAATCTCCATAAAAAAAATATTTGATAAATTAGAATCGATAGCATCTGTTCAAGTATTTAGTATTTTATAATAAATCTCATTCTGTGACATAGAAATTTGAATAATAGAGTAACATCGCCATCTAGCGTCTGTTATAAGCATTACACTCTATATCTGCACTTTATTAGCACAAAGCACTTTCCTTGCTTTATTTAATCATGAAATGGATTTCAGATGGATTGATGGTGAAAATCGACATATTTGTATAGATGCTATTTAGATTAAGGGATGGATAGTATATAGATTAACCTCAGTTTTTCCAGTACCTATTTTCTGAATTTTAAAAATATTACTGTTTTTGTATGAATTAATAAAAAAATTCAGTTTTCATAAAATAATATTTTGTGTTGTCACTTCATTGTATATTTTTTTGTCCCCAATGATATCTTAACCCCTTAGTGACAGAACCAATTCGGTACTTAATGACCGAGCCAATTTTTACAATTCTGACCACTGTCACTTTAAGAGGCTATAACTCTGGAACGCTTTACCGGATCCCGCTGATTCTGAGATAATTTTTTCGTGACAAATTGTACTTCAAGTTAGTGGTAACATTTCTTTGATATTACTTGCGATTATTTATGAAAAAAACGGAAATATGGAGAAAATTTTTAAAATTTTGCAATTTTCAAACTTTGTATTTTTATGCCCTTAAATCAGAGAGATATGTCACGAAAAATAGTTAATAAATAATATTTCCCACATGTCTACTTTACATCAGCACAATTTTGGAAACAAAATTTTTTTTTGTTAGGGAGTTATAAGGGTTAAAAGTTGACCAGCAATTTCTCATTTTTACAACACCATGTTTTTTTTAGGGACCACATCACCTTTGAAGTGATTTTGAGGGGTCTATATGATAGAAAATAACCAAGTGTGACACCATTCTAAAAACTGCACCCCTCAAGCTGCTCAAAACCACATTCAAGAAGTTTATTAACCCTTTACGTACTTCACAGGAACTGAAACAATGTGGAAGAAAAAAATGAACATTTAACTTTTTTTTGCAAACATTTTACTTCAGAACCATTTTTTTAAATTTTCACAAGTGTAAAAACAGAAATTTAACCACAAATTTTGTTGTGCAATTTCTCCTGAGTACGCCGATACCCCATATGTGGAGGTAAACCACTGGGCGCACCGCAGAGCTTGGAAGAGAAGGAGTGCAGTTTGACTGTTTCAATGCAGAATTGGCTGGAATTGAGATCGGACGCCATGTCGCGTTTGGAGAGCCCCTAATGTGCCTAAACAGTGGAAACCCCCCACAAGTGACACCATTTTGGAAACTAGACCCCTTAAGGAACTTATCTAGATGTGTGGTGAGCACTTTGAACCCCCAAGTGCTTCACAGAAGTTTATAACGTAGAACCGTGAAAATAAAAAATCGCATTTGTTTTCACAAAAATGATTTTTTTGCCCACAAATTCTTATTTTCACAAGGGTAACAGGAGAAATTAGACCACAAAAGTTGTTGTGCAATTTTTCCTGAGTACGTCGATACCCCATATGTGGAGGTAAACCACTGTTTGGGAGAGCTTGGAAGTGAAGGAGCACCGTTTGACTTTTTCAATGCAGAATTGGCTGGAATTGAGATCGGATGCCATGTCGCGTTTGGAGAGACCCTGATGTGCCTAAACAGTGGAAACCCCCCACAAGTGATACCATTTTGGAATGGAAACTAGACCCCTTAAGGAACTTATCTAGATGTGTGGTGAGCACTTTGAACCCCCAAGTGCTTCACAGAAGTTTATAACGTAGAGCCGTGAAAATAAAAAATCGCATTTTTTCTACAAAAATGATCTTTTTGCCCCCAAATTTTTATTTTCACAAGGGTAAAAGGAGAAATTAGACCACAGAAGTTGTTGTGAAATTTCTCCTGAGTACGTCGATACCCCATATGTGGGGGTAAACCACTGTTTGGGCGCACCGCAGAGCTTGGAAGAGAAGGAGTGTCGTTTTACTTTTTCAATGTAGAATTGGCTGGAATTGAGATCGGACGCCATGTCACGTTTGGAGAGCCCCTGATGTGCCTAAACAGTGGAAACCCCCCACAAATGACACCATTTTGGAAACTAGACCCCTTAAGGAACTTATCTAGATGTGTGGTGAGCACTTTAAACCCCCAGGTGCTTCACAGAAGTTTATAATGTAGAGCCGTGAAAATAAAAAAATCGCATTTTTTCTACAAAAATGATCTTTTTGCCTCCAAATTTTTATTTTACCAAGGGTAACAGGAAAAAATGGATGCCAGAAGTTGTTGTACAATTTGTTCTGAGTACGCCGACACCCCACTGTTTGGGCGCATGGCTGAGCTCGGAAGCAAAGGAGCGCCATTTGACTTTTCAATGCAAAATTGACTGGAATTGAGATCGGACGCCATGTCGCGTTTGGAGAGCCCCTGATGTGCCTAAACAGTAGAAACCCCCCAAAAGTGACCCCATTTTGGAAACTAGACCCCCCATGGAACTTATCTAGATGTGTAGTGAGAACTTTGAATGCCCAAGTGCATCACAGAAGTTTATAATGCAGAGTCGTGAAAATAAAAAATATATTTTTTTTTAACAAAAAAGATTATTTAGCCCCCAAGTTTTTATTTTCACAAGGGTAACAAGAGAAATTGGACCTCAAAAGTTGTTGTCCAATTTGTCCTGAGTATGCTGGTACCCCATATGTGGGGGTAAACCACTGTTTGGGCGCATGGCTGAGCTCGGAAGAGAAGGAGCGCCGTTTTGGAATGCAGACTTTGATAGAATTGTCTGCGGGCATTATGTTGCGTTTGCAGACCCCTAATGTACCTAAACAGTAGAAACCCCCAACAAGTGACCCCATTTTGGAAATAGACCCCCCAAGGAACTTATCTAGATATGTGGTGAGAACTTTGAATGCCCAAGTGCTTCACAGAAGTTTATAATGCAGAGTCGTGAAAATAAAAAATATATTTTTTTTTAACAAAAAAGATTATTTAGCCCCCAAGTTTTTATTTTCACAAGGGTAACAAGAGAAATTGGACTCCAAAAGTTGTTGTGCAATTTGTCCTGAGTATGCTGGTACCCAATATGTGGGGGTAAACCACTGTTTGGGCGCACAGCAGAGCTCGGAAGGGAAGGAGCGCCATTTTGGAATGCAGGCTTTGATAGAATGGTCTGCGGGCGTTATGTTGCGTTTTCAGAGCCACTGATGTACCTAAACAGTAGAAACCCCCCACAAGTGACCCCATTTTGGAAACTAGACCCCCCAAGGAACTTATCTAGATATGTGGTGAGAACTTTGAATGCCCAGGTGCTTCACAGAAGTTTATAATGCAGAGTAGTGAAAATAGAAACATTTTTTTTTTCCACAAAAAAGATTTTTTAGCCCCCAAGTTTTTATTTTCACAAGGGTAACAAGAGAAATTGGACACCAATATTTGTTCTCCAATTTGTCTTGAGTATGCTGGTACCCCATATGTGGGGGTAAACCACTGTTTGGGCACACGGCAGAGCTCGGAAGAGAAGGAGCGCCATTTTGGAATTCAGACTTTGATAGAATTGTCTGTGGGTGTTATGTTGCGTTTGCAGAGCCCCTGATGTACCTAAACAGTAGAAACCCCCCACAAATGACCACATTTTGGAAACTAGAGCCCCTAAGGAACTTATCTAGCTATGTGGTGAGAACTTTGAATGCTCAAGTGCTTCACAGAAGTTTATAATGCAGAGTAGTGAAAATAAAAAAATATTTTTTTTCCCACAAAAAAGATTTTTAGCCCCCAAGTTTTTATTTTCACAAGGGTAACAGGAGAAATTGGACCCCAAAAGTTGTTGTCCAATTTATCCCAAGTACGCTTATGCCCCATATGTGGGGGTAAACCACTATTTGGGCGCACGGCAGAGCTCAGAAGGGAGGGAGCACCATTTGACTTTTTTAGCGCAAAATTGGCTGTCGTGTTTGGAGACCCCCTGATGTACCTAAACAGTGGAAACCCCCCAATTCTAACTCCAACCCTAACTCCAACACACCCCTAACCCTAATCTCAACCCGATCCATAATCCTAATCACAACCCTAACGATAATCACAACCCTAACCCCAAAACAGCCCTAATCTCAACCCTAACCATAACCCTAATCAAAACCCTAAATCCAACACACCCCTAACCCTAATCTCAACCCTAACCTCAAACCTAACCCTAATCCCAATACACCCCTAACCCTAATCCCAACCCTAACCCTAATCCCAACCCTAATCCCAAACGTAACCCTAATCCCAACCCTAATCCAAACCCTAACCCTAATCCCAACTCTAACCCTAACTTTAGCCCCAACCCTAACCCTAACTTTAGCCCCAACCCTAACCATAACTTTAGCCCCAACCCTAACCCTAATTTTAGCCCCAACCCTAGCCCTAACCCTAACTTTAGCCCCAACCCTAACCCTAAATTTAACCCTAACCCTAGCCCTAACTTTAGCCCCAACCCTAACCCTAAGGCTACTTTCACACTGGCATCCGTCGCAATCCGTCGTTTTGGGCAAAAAAACGGATCCTGCAAATGTGCCCACAGGATGCCTTTTTTGCCCATAGACTTGTATTACCTACGGATGGCCACACGTCGCGTCCATCGTGCACTGAATCCGTTGTGTTTTGGCGGACCGTCGTCACAAAAAAAGTTCAATGTAACCTTTTTTTTGTACGTCGCATCCGCCATTTCCACGCATGCGTGGCCGTAACTCTGCCCCCTCCTCCCCAGGACATAGACTGGGCAGCAGATGCGTTGAAAAACTGCATCCGCTGCCCACGTTGTGCACAATTTTCACAACGTGCGTCGGTACTTCGGGCCGGCGCATTGCAACCTCCCCGTACCGACGCAAGTGTAAAAGAAGCCTAAGGCTACTTTCACACTAGCGTCGTACTCGGCCCATCGCAGTGTGTCGGGCTGACGTACCGACGCTAGCGTTGTAAGCGCCGCACAACGAGTGCAGCGGATGCTGTTTTTTCAACGCATCCGCTGCCCCATTGTGAGATGCGGGGAGGCGGGGGCGGAGTTCCGGCCGCGCATGCGCAGTCGGAAATGGCGGACACGTCACACAAAAAAAGTTACATGTAGCTTTTTTTGTGCCGACGGTCCGCCAAAGCACGACGCATCCGTCGCACGACGGATGCGACGTGTGGCAATCCGTCGCAATGTGTCGCTAATGCAAGTCAATGGAGGAAAAACGCATCCTGCAAGCACTTTTGCAGGATGCGTTTTTTCTCCAACGACGCATTGCGATGGAAGCCAAAAAACGCTAGTGTGAAAGTAGCCTAACCCTAACCCTAGCCCTAACCCTAAATTTAGCCCCAACCCTAAATTTTGCCCCAACCCTAGCCCTAACCCTAGCCTTAGCCCTAACCCTAACCCTAACCCTAACCATAGCCCTAACCCTAACCCTAACCCTAACCCTAGCCCTAACCCTAACCATAGCCCTAACCCTAATTTTAGCCCCAACTCGTCTCTCCTGCCGGCCAGCAGATGGCGGGCGCACTGCGCATGCGCCCGCCATTTTCTTTCCCGAGGAAGAAGCCGGCCGGCAAGAGGAGACGCAGGAGGACCCATGGACACCGGGTGAGTATGATAGGGTCCCCGAATCCCCCTATTTCTCTGTCCTCTGATGTGCGATCACATCAGAGGATAGAGAATTACAGATCGCTTTTTTTTTTTTTTTTTTTGCGGTCGCCGGTAAACAGTTAATTACCGGCGATCGCAAAACAGGGGTCGGTAAAAACCAACCCCGATCATGTTCTTTGGAGTCTCGGCTACCCCCGGCAGCCGAGACCCCAAAGATCTTCCGGGTGCTGGGCGGCGGGCGCACTGGGCATGCGCCCGCCATTTTTTCCCGGAAAAAAGATGGCGGCGCCCATCGGGAGCCACGAGGAGCACCGGGGGAGATAGGTGAGTATTGGGGGGCTATTGGGGGCCATCGGGGACCCTATTTCTCTGTCCTCCGATGTGCGATCACATCGGAGGACAGAGAAATTAAATGGCAAATCGCGTTTTTGTTTTTTTTTTGTGACCGCCGGTAAACGGTTAATTACCGGCGATCGCAACTCGGGGGTCGGTACAAACCCCCCGAATCATGTTCTCTGGGGTCTCGGCTACCCTCGGCAACCGAGACCCCAGAGAAAATCCGACTCTGGGGGGGCACTATTCACTTTTTCCACAGCACCATTAATTAACGGCGCTGTGGTTTAAGTACCCTTAGCGGCCGCCGTTAAAAGGCGTATCGGCGGTCGTTAAGGGGTTAAGGGGTTTTTCCAAAAAAATAAAAAGTATTCTATGTATTCTGGAAGTGTTGCCCGTTTTCGATGGGTTAAATAATTTATGTAGGGACTTTTTGTCTTGATATAATTAAGACGTGAACTACCTTATATTATACCCTGATATTAGCGCTTTTTACCGCACAATTGGTGGTCTTGTATCTATTTCTATGTAGCTACATAGTGGGCCCCAAGAATGATTTTCTCTGGTGGGCCCAAGGTGCTGCAGTCCGACGCTGTTAGAGGTGATGGCCTATCTTCGTCAAAAAGACACCTTAATTGTCCCTTACCTTGATGACTTTTGGAAATTTGGCTGTCCAGTGTGCTATACGTTTAGCTTACACTGTCTCATCTTTACAGGATCTAGGCTGGATCATCAACTTCAAGAAATCCAGACTTATCCCACTTTCTCTCCAGACGTTTTTTGGGTTCCATCTAGATTCCACAAGCCAAAGGTGTCAACTTCCTCAGGTAAAAATATTGCTCATTAAAAATAAGTTGACAGCCGCAATAGACAAACCTCGAATGTCCCTAAGGGAAGGAATGTCCTTGTTAGGATCCCTTACTGTATTGTATGCACAATACCATATCCAGATGCTGCAACATCAGATCTCTCGAGAGGAGAAACATCTTCTTGGCCACCTCGAGGAAAAAATTACCTTATCCCAGGAAGTCCTAGCTTCTCTAGTGTGGTGGTTAGATAGTAAAAACTTGGCAGGTGGTGTCCCTTGGGTTATAACACCATCCCATACTTTAACTGCTGATGCTAGTCCCCGTGGATTGGGCGCCTATATGGGAATTAGCTTCTGCCAAGGAGTGTGGAATAAAGAAGAATTCCGACATTCATCTAACTTAAAAGAGCTAAATGCAGTAAATCATGCATTACATCATTTTCTTCCACAGCTTCGATGAAAACATATCAGAATCTTGTCAGACAACACTAGAACAGTGGCATATCTAAACAAACAAGGGGGTGCTCGATCAGACGCTCTAATGTTTTCCGCAGGAAAGATCTTGAACTTGGCCAAAAAACATCTTCTATCCCTTTCTGCCCTTCACATCAAGGGAGAGAACAACCAACAAGCGGACTTCCTAAGTCGGTATACCCTATGACAAAGAGAATGGTGCCTAAATCATCGCATCTTCCAAAAAATAGCATCACTATGGGGCCATCCTCAGATAGACCTTTTTGCTATGAGAGAAAACAAACAAGTACAGAAATTTGTCTCCCTATCCTTGGCAGACCATCCGGACATTCTAGACGCTCTTCAAATACCTTGGCGATTCATTCTAGCATACGCCTTCCCTCCCATAATTCTACTGCCACAAGTCATTCAAAAAATCGGAGAGGAGGGGGCAGACCCCTGGATCCTCCCCTCAATCCCAGACCTACTCTCTCAGGGACCTTTCTTCCACCCTCAAGTGGACAGCCTCCACTTGACGGCCTGGAATTTGAACGGCAGATACTAAAATCTAGAGGATTCTCAGAAGGCTAAAATATGGAGGAAGTTTCTTCAGTTCCATACAACTTCTGGTTCTACAGAAATCCCGATAGGACCCATCCTAGAATTCTTACAAAAGGGGAAAGAGGTCTTTCTGTAAATACACAAAAAGTCCATGTTTCTGCACTAGGTGCCCTCTATGGCCATAATGCTGCAAACAATAAATGGGTGTCCCGATTCATCACCACTTGTGAACGGATTAGTCCTGTTCACATACCTAGAATTCCTCCCTGGGATTTAAACCTAGTCCTAGACACTCTAACAGAACCTTTATTTGAGCCTATGGATACAGCATCTCTAAAACACTTATCACTAAAAACGGCCTTCTTAGTAGCACTAACATCGGCTAGGAGAGTCAGTGACATTCAAGCTCTGTCTATAGATCCACCCTTCCTTCTGACGTTTCATGATTAGTGATGAGCGAGCATTAAAATGCTCAGGTGCTCGTTGCTCTGGTCAAGCAGATTGGAATACTCAGGTTCTCGGCCAGAACAACGAGCCCGATGTAAGTCTATGGGAGACCGGAGTATTTTTACCGCGATCCTCCCTGGGGGTCCTTTTAAGGTCTAAAGACGTCTGAAAATGATGGAAACACTGCTCAAATGACACAGGGACATCATGGGGATCGCCCCTGGAAGCATTCCTGACTCCTTGTTCACAGCTTTAATTAATTTTTTCCCAGATTCATGCCATTTTTCCCGGTGCCACAAAAAACACATTAAAACTAAACCAAAACGGGTTTTGCTGGGAAATATGTCAAGGTACATCCTTTGCAGGTTAATAACTTGCCTGTAAGGCCAAATATTTAACCCCAGACCGAATATTTCCTCCCCCACTTAGGCTTAGTTCAGACGCAGCATTTTTGAAGCATTTTTCAACTTTAACATTGCTTTCAACCACTACAAATGCATTCACTGGGAAATGTCATTTTTACATTTAACAACCCAAGCTGGCCATGTGGTGTGTGACACATACGCAGACCCATCTTGTTTCATTTATGAAGGAGGAACCCTTAAGGTCACTGAGCCTATTTTTACTGGTGCATCAAGCTGCATTAATCTTCTTAAAGGGCTATAATTAAACTGTGGGTCTCCTAAGCTGTTGTAGCCTAGGCTGTGAGTGGATGGGCTGCCAAGAATTACGACGCACCACAATACCCCTTTCATAAGATGTCCAGGGGGGACTCCTGAAAAAGTGTTGCACTCAATTCAAGGCCTGCCCTGCTAGCAATTCATATGCACCCCAATAAGCCTTTGAACCCACATACTGGATGGGCCCCTGAAAATCCACTTCACAATGTGCATTTTGTACTCCCGTACTCCTTTGTTTTACACATTGGCAGCTAGACCAGTCCTGCTGCATAGTCAGTCATATGCACCCCATTACGCCTTTGAACCCACATACTGGATGGGCTCAGGAAAATGTTACGGAACTGCAACATAGAACTAGGATAGAAGGGGGACAACTGACCCTGCACTAAGACTAGGCTGATACCCTACGATGGAGTGGGAGACCCATTCCTTGTGAATAGACCCACCGATGATCCTAGGTTAATCTCAGCGAAGACCTATAAATAGGGGGAAGGAGGTCCCTGAAAGATCTAAGGACTGGGTATAAAAACAGGTCACCTCCTAATAGAAACACAGAGACGGCTGCAGAAACCAACTGAAAACAGAAACTAAAGATAGCAGAACCAAAGATCCCAGAACTGCACAATATCAAACACAGAAAGCTATCAAAGCACCTAGCCAGAACTCAAGTGGATTAACACTGTTGTCCAGCAAGGAATGGGAGGCACGTGTTGGGTAATAAAGGGTGATGCAATCACCTGACCTAAGACAACCCAGCACCAGGGGAAAAAGAACAGCAGCCAGAAAACCACAACAAGATGGCGGATGGTCAAAAAACAAAAACGATTCTAACACTACCTCCCCTTTTATGAGGATCCTAAGGATCCTCTTGGCCGAGCCTTATCGGAAATCTCCTGTGAAAAGCCTTAATCAGCCTTCAGGCCGAGACACCCTCAGCTTTCACCCAGTAATTATCCTCGGGACCGAAACCCTTCCAGGACATGAGATACTTGTAACAACTCTGCTGGCATCACGGCATGGCCTCTCATCTCATCTTACCCACTGCTCCAGGTCATATTGTGGCTTCTGTTTCTTGCCAGCTCCATATTCTGTGCCTCTGCTCTCTGCATGCTTCCTGGTTGTGTGCATAGGGGGCGGCACCTGAACTCTCTGGTTCTTATAGGTATCAGGTGCACCTGTCTAATCTGTTCCTGACCAATTACCAAGAGATCTCCAGTATTTAGTGCAGCTCCACCCAGTGGACTGGGCCTGTGCAATGTGTTAGCTCAGTTTGTGTTTAGCTTCTGAGTTTGCCAGGCCTTGCTCTGTGTTACTCCCTCTCTAGAGGCTTTTCTCAGTATTCTTGCCTTGATCTTGTTGTCCGCCCACCAGGAGGCAGAATATCCTGGTCCCTGTGTCTTTGTTCTTGTTCCTTGTCTTGTTCCATTATGCTGCCTGAACTTAGTCCTATCTCTGTCTCCTTGTCTGTGGCTCCCTTCCCTGCTGTGTCTTTCCTTGTGTTCTCAGTCTGCTTATGCTCTGCACTCTTGTGGCTCTGCCTGCTCTGAACCCTTGTGACTTTGCCTGGGCTCCGCTCTCTTGCAGCTTTGCCTCTGCTCCGCACTTCAGCGGTTCTGCTCCATTCTACTCTGCTCTGCTGCTGCAGAGACCTCTTGCTGCAGTTCCTCTCCGCATTCCTTGCGGTTCCACTCTGCTTAGCTTTTGCTGCTGCAGAAACCTCTTGCTGCAGCTCCTCTCTGCATTCCTTGCGGTTCTGCTCTGCTTAGCTTCTGTTGCTGCTCCATCTCCTGCTGCTGTACCCTTCCTATCCGCTGCCTTGCGGTTCACTTCCTGTGTGAACAGATCCGAACCTGTTCCTTCACACTCCATTCCTTCCTGCTTGTTTCCGTACCTGCATAATCTGTGTGAACAGGTCCCTACCTGTTCCTTCATACACCACACCTTCATACACCGTTCCAGCCAGCCTTGTGTTCTCTGTTATTCCTGTTAGCCCTGTGTTCTCTGCCGTGCCTGCCAGCCCTGTGTTCTCTACCGTGCCTGCCAGCCCTGTGTCCTCTGCCGTGCCTGCCAGCCCTGTGTTCTCTGCCGTGCCTGCTTGTCTACTCATCCAAGTTTCAGCAGTGCTCATCAACCAGTCGCCCGCTCCTGTCCTAGTGTTCCTTTCTCCCAAGTGGGATCAGCAGCCACAGCCAAAGACCACCCTGGAGAAGCACCTGGCAGCTGCCTGCTGCACAAGCCTGACCTCACCATCAGAGGCTCCATCGAAAACCCAGGCAGCTGTCATAGTCAAACCCCTTCCAGGGTAGTCTGTTATGATCCTTAGTGGTTGAGGATCACGAATTACTCCAGCTAAGTAACAAACATAGGACAAGCTCTAGGGAGGTGGCAACTGGACTGACTGCAAATCTGAACCTATCCAAACACACTAGAAGTAGCCGGTGAACGTGCCTAAAAAATTCCTAGACGTCTCGAGCCAGCCTGAGGAACTAACTACCCCTGGAGAGAAAGAAAGACCTCTCTTGCCTCCAGAGAAATAATCCCCAAAGATATAGAAGCCCCCAACAAATAATAACGGTGAGGTAAGAGGAAGGCACATACACAGGGGTGAAAACAGATTCAGCAAATGAGGCCCACTAATACTGGATAGCAGAAAATAGTAAAGGGGTCTGTGCGGTCAGTAAAAAACCCTTACAAAATATCCACACTGAGATTCAAGAACCCCCGCACCAACTAACGGTGTGGGGGGAGAAACTCAGTCCCCTAGAGCAACCAGCAAGCGAGGAGATACATCCTAGCAAGCTGGACAAGAAACATGATGTATGCTGATAATCAAAAATGAACGGACAAAAACTTAGCTTGTCTTGGAGAGGCTGGGAGCAACGGAATCACAAGGAATCTGAAGAGCGCTGAATACATTGATAGCAGGCAAGGAACTGAGTATCCAGGTGGGCTAAATAGGAAACCAACCAAGGATAACGAACCAGCTGATGAAGCAACCTGCAGAAGACAACACTACCCAGTACCGCTTGTGACCACTAGAGGGAGCCCAAAAATAGAGTTCACAACAGTACCCCCCCCTTGAGGAGGGGTCACCGAACCCTCATCACGACCCCAGGGCGATCAGGACGAGCTGCGTGGAAGGCGCGAACCAAATCGGCCGCATGAACATCAGAGGCGACAACCCAGGAATTATCCTCCTGACCATAGCCCTTCCACTTAACCAGATACTGAAGTCTCCGTCTAGAGATACGAGAATCCAAAATCTTCTCCACCACGTACTCCAATTCGCCCTCGACCAGCACCGGAGCAGGAGGCTCAACAGAAGGAACCACAGGTACCACATACTTCCGCAACAAAGACCTATGGAACACATTATGGATGGCAAACGATGCCGGGAGATCCAAACGAAAAGACACCGGGTTAAGGATTTCCAAGATCTTATAAGGACCGATGAAGCGAGGCTTAAACTTAGGAGATGAGACCTTCATAGGAACATACCGAGAAGACAGCCACACCAAATCCCCAACACGAAGTCGGGGACCCACACCACGGCGGCGGTTGGCAAAGCGCTGAGCCCTCTCCTGTGACAATTTCAGATTGTCCACCACATGGCTCCAAATCTGCTGCAACCTATCCACCACAGAATCCACCCCAGGACAGTCAGAAGACTCAACCTGACCTGAGGAAAAACGAGGATGGAAACCAGAATTGCAGAAAAAAGGCGAAACCAAGGTAGCAGAACTAGCCCGATTATTAAGGGCAAACTCGGCCAATGGCAAAAAAGTCACCCAATCATCCTGATCAGCAGAAACAAAACATCTCAAATAAGTCTCCAACGTCTGATTACTTCGCTCGGTTTGGCCATTAGTCTGAGGATGGAAGGCCGACGAAAAAGACAAATCAATGCCCATCTTAGCACAAAAAGTTCGCCAAAACCTGGACACAAACTGGGATCCTCTATCAGACACAATATTTTCAGGAATGCCATGCAAGTGAACCACATTCTGAAAAAATAGAGGAACCAAATCGGAGGAGGAAGGCAGCTTAGGCAAGGGCACCTGGAGCGCCCCCACACCGCCGCAGGGCCGAGGGGTACCCGGAGCCGGGCCTCTGGGATCTCAGTCCTGGGGTTGTCACGGTGGCTAGACCCGGTCCGTGGCCCTGTCTGTCAGTGGGGGACGTCCGTTGCAAATAGGTGCTGTTAACGGTGGTATAGCGGTGCAGTTGTGGGGTGCAGGTCGCGGTAAATAACGAGGACACCAGGTTGCAGTCTCTTTACCTCTTTACTGGAGATCTCTCGGTCCTCAGTCCAGAGTCCGGTCCACCAGGCTGCGCAAGTCCGGCCGGTCCAATGGCACTTCCAGAGTTCTCCTCACAGGTGGAAATCAGTGCCTTCCTTCTTAGCGCTTTGTGTTGTAGTCCTTCCCTGCTGTGCTTACGGAAAGTACCCCACAACTGTTGTGTCTGTTTCTTAAGTTCCCTCACAACTCGATTAACTGATCTTCTGCTAATCTTCCGTCCCTTCCTGATGTTACAGTAAGAACGGCACCCGTTTGTCAGGTAGGCCTGGAGTTCTTCCGGGACCCTAGAGACGCCCCTCTCCCGCAATTGCCCCCCAAGACTTCATAGGTGATATGTGGTAGACAGCCCGCCTGAGACTGACTGTCCTGCCGCTGTTTGGAGTATGGCTTAAAGCTGTATATTATTCCACTCCCTCGGCGTTCCGGCCACCGGTAATGCGCCTCAGCAAGGTGCTGCCTCTTTCAACAAAACCCCTGCTGGTATTCTCCTTCTGCTCGATTTCGTTTCTCACTCAGCACAATCTATCTCGCTTCTAATCCTTTCTTAGGGCACCGCCGCTATTCTGAGCAGGCACGGTCCCGTTACGTTCTTTCAATGCCAAGCCTCTGCCAGGATCCCACCCCTGGCAGAGACCCTACTGTCTCTTCCTCCACAACACCCTCTCTCACTAGGTGTTGCTTCGTTCGATCCAGTCAGCTTTCTCTACTAACTTCCTGCCTGACCCCCAGTTTACCCACTATGGTGGGGAGTGGCCTAATGAATAGCACCCTTAGCTCCCCCCGGAGGCCCAGCTGTGAAACATATTGGTGTCTGTGATACCTGATTGGAGGAACTCCTTCAGTGCCATCGAACGCACCGTGGCTCCCCTTAGAGGCGGAGCCACAGTACTGCAACGACCAGGACTCTGGGGCACTGCACTCCCCCCTGGTTAAACACAGTACTCCGGGACTGGGAAGAAAACAACAATACAGGTTAGCAAAAAGACATACAAATTTGTTGAGTGCAAAACAATAAGCATACTTGAACAGGCTTCCCTTTATGGGAGGTGAGGACACTTTAACGTTACAAAACATAATCAAATATCATAGCAACAGGCTACAATTAACTCTCATTACCCAACCGGGTATTCTACTAAGTGCAAATGCTGGAACAATAAATTAACATTGCCTTTAGGAAACATACACTCTTAGTTTACCAAAGGCCTTCCTATAATCACATTACAGGGCAAGATAACTTCACATTCTCCTACTTTGAACCTGCAGGACCGCCTGTCCCTATGGCACCAGACCTACTGCCTCTCCTTTCTTTTACAGGACCGCCCCGTTCAGCCAGGGCCTACTGCCTTTCTCTACTATACATAGTATAGACATAACATTCCTTTCAATTTGAGAGCATGGAGCCCACTCTGCTTGGCTCCTATAAGGACTCACTCACTAACCCCTACGGGTCTACTTTCTGTCCTTAGTAACGAACTAACTTTCTATGGGGACGCAGGGTTTACCTTCTATCCTCACCTTCGTTATTACTTCTTTACTTTTAGTTAAACGGAACTCTACATCTACCCCTACGGGCTTTCTACATCTTTCTCTTCAAAGAACATTATCTAGGTTTCACATTTTAAACAAATTAAACACACATAACTTTTCCATGAAAAACAGTTACATTTCCTTCAAAGCATTATCTTGACATTACTGTTCTAAAACAGTATCACTTTCAAGTTCAATTCTAACCTCCCCTTTAAGAGGAGATCAAGTCTTTCTGAGGTAGCTCTTCTTCTCAGCCTACCAGTCCATGCAAAGGCTCCGGAATGGTATCTTCGCAAAATGTCTTTAAACAAAACCAGTAGAAAGCACCTTTAAGAAGGTGCAAACTATTTACAAGAAAGTTCAAATCATGCACAGTCCATGATTTCGCAGTTTGTGTAACTTTGTGCAAAACTTCAAGAAAACAACAACAGTGACCCCGGGTCAACAAAGGGGTCACCTTTTTTTAAAGTTTACCCTGGACGGGTTTAGCAGCAACTTAAAGAACAAACAGTAACTATTTACATTTTCATAAAAGAGCATTCAATTCAGAATCCCCCACGAGGCGCCACCTGGCGGGGGAACCCCTGCAATACAGGCAGGTCAGGTTCCAGATTCACTCCCGCGGCCAGGTACACCCCATGGGTGCGGGTCTGTTGCACAACCAGATCGTGTGCGGTGATGAGGGTCTGCGTTCCCACGTCTTTCTGCGCTGGTACATCAGGAACATCGGTCACTTGAAAAGGCACTTCCTTGGCCACTACGGTGGTTGCGGGGGTCATGCGGCAGATCACAGGTTCTGTGATCAGACAGGTGGGGGCGACCGGGGTGGTTACGGATCGATCACACGGTGGCACCTTGGCTACAGGGGCTGGTTTCTCTTTCTTGTAGACGTTCAGAGCAAACCATCCCTTTTCCCCAAAATGCCGGGTGTAAGTAACGCTGTCCCCCGGGTAGAGGTCCCGATCGGGGTGGCCCTCTCTAAGGTGTGACTCAACATCCCGTCGGTTGACAAAGATCTCCGCATATAGCCCCGGTTCCTTAATAAAGCCCCAGCCTCCTCGGAGCTTAAAGGTGGTGACGATGCCCTGCCTGCGCGGGGCCTGGTGAGTGGTGGGGTCCTTGCGGGCCCGATCCTTGACCGCCAAATCCTTTTGATGGTGAGCCTCCCGCCCAGCCTGATGTACTTTCTCCTCCTCTCGCCACCGATGTTCTAGCTGGATTTGGTATTCCTCCCAGCTTAGGGCCTGTACCATCTCCCCCTTCTGGGTCTCCACCCCGGGGAACCCCATAAGATTGGATCCGGGGTTCACCCAGCGGCACACCGTGCGCTCCGCGTGGACCTCACACAGCAAGGGAGTAGGGGTGATTGGGGCTCGCATACGGTGTTCCATGCCCGTGGCTTCCTCCCATGGTAGCAGGCGCTGGAGTCTATGGGTTCCCGGGAGAGGTGGTGCCGCTACAGGACCCACTAACACACCCTCGGCTGGCGGGGCAGGATCGGCGGACTCACCAACTGGTACGAGTTCACTTTCCGTAGCAGGTCCCGCTGGTTCTTCCGGTGAGAACTCCGATGTCCGGGAACCCTCTACCGGCTCCACCGGGTGCGGAGCCTGGACTCTCACATTCAGTTGGAGGAGCTGGTTATATAAGTCCTCCATCTCAGCTCTCAGGAATCTGGTGTTATCCACGGAGGACGGGCTACTGGGCTCATCCGGGTAGTCGGGGGAGACTTCCACTTCAACCCCACTGTCGGGTTCGGAGCTGCTGGCCATAGCGTCCTCCACGCGGGTCACTTCCTGGTCTTTTTCCCGCTCTCTCCTTCGGGAGCGGTTTCGTTTTCTCTGCCTCCGCCCCCTATTAAGGATTAGGAGGCGGATCTCTGCTGCTGACGGACACGTCCTCACCGTGCAGAAATATTTAGACTGGGCGGCCATTGCTGTTCGCGCTCTCCAACTTGTCTACGCCCACTCCACGCCCCTCTTCTCTTCCTGCGCTCTCCTCAGCGCTGCAATGGCGGCGGATTTTGGCGGCAAATGGCACAACACACAGTCTTTTCAATAAAGTACGGTTCAAGTACAGTAAATTACAGTCTCTAGGCACACATGACCTGATTCTTCAGGCTTAAGTAGATCCTGTTTGTGACGCCAAGATTTGGAGCGCCCCCACACCGCCGCAGGGCCGAGGGGTACCCGGAGCCGGGCCTCTGGGATCTCAGTCCTGGGGTTGTCACGGTGGCTAGACCCGGTCCGTGGCCCTGTCTGTCAGTGGGGGACGTCCGTTGCAAATAGGTGCTGTTAACGGTGGTATAGCGGTGCAGTTGTGGGGTGCAGGTCGCGGTAAATAACGAGGACACCAGGTTGTAGTCTCTTTACCTCTTTACTGGAGATCTCTCGGTCCTCAGTCCAGAATCCGGTCCACCAGGCTGCGCAAGTCTGGCCGGTCCAATGGCACTTCCAGAGTTCTCCTCACAGGTGGAAATCAGTGCCTTCCTTCTTAGCGCTTTGTGTTGTAGTCCTTCCCTGCTGTGCTTACGGAAAGTACCCCACAACTGTTGTGTCTGTTTCTTAAGTTCCCTCACAACTCGATTAACTGATCTTCTGCTAATCTTCCGTCCCTTCCTGATGTTACAGTAAGAACGGCACCCGTTTGTCAGGTAGGCCTGGAGTTCTTCCGGGACCCTAGAGACGCCCCTCTCCCGCAATTGCCCCCCAAGACTTCATAGGTGATATGTGGTAGACAGCCCGCCTGAGACTGACTGTCCTGCCGCTGTTTGGAGTATGGCTTAAAGCTGTATATTATTCCACTCCCTCGGCGTTCCGGCCACCGGTAATGCGCCTCAGCAAGGTGCTGCCTCTTTCAACAAAACCCCTGCTGGTATTCTCCTTCTGCTCGATTTCGTTTCTCACTCAGCACAATCTATCTCGCTTCTAATCCTTTCTTAGGGCACCGCCGCTATTCTGAGCAGGCACGGTCCCGTTACGTTCTTTCAATGCCAAGCCTCTGCCAGGATCCCACCCCTGGCAGAGACCCTACTGTCTCTTCCTCCACAACACCCTCTCTCACTAGGTGTTGCTTCGTTCGATCCAGTCAGCTTTCTCTACTAACTTCCTGCCTGACCCCCAGTTTACCCACTATGGTGGGGAGTGGCCTAATGAACAGCACCCTTAGCTCCCCCCGGAGGCCCAGCTGTGAAACATATTGGTGTCTGTGATACCTGATTGGAGGAACTCCTTCAGTGCCATCGAACGCACCGTGGCTCCCCTTAGTGGCGGAGCCACAGTACTGCAACGACCAGGACTCTGGGGCGCTGCACACCAAATGGACCATATTGGAAAAACGATCACACACCACCCAGATGACAGACATTTTCTGAGATACTGGCAGATCCGAAATAAAATCCATGGAAATGTGCGTCCAAGGCCTTTTCGGGACAGGCAACGGCAAAAGCAAACCGCTGGCATGAGAACAGCAAGGCTTAGCCCGAGCACAAATCCCACAAGACTGCACAAAGGAACGCACATCCCGCGACAAGGAAGGCCACCAGAAGGACCTAGCCACCAAATCTCTGGTACCAAAAATCCCAGGATGACCCGCCAACACCGAAGAATGAACCTCGGAAATAACTCTGCTGGTCCATCTATCCGGGACAAACAGTCTCTCTGGTGGACATCGGTCAGGTCTATCCGCCTGAAAATTCTGCAGCACTCGTCGCAAATCTGGAGAAATGGCAGACAAAATCACTCCCTCTCTGAGAATACCAGCCGGCTCAGAAACTCCCGGAGAGTCAGGCACAAAACTCCTAGAAAGTGCATCAGCTTTCACGTTCTTTGAACCAGGCAGGTATGAGACCACGAAGTTGAAACGGGAGAAAAACAACGACCAACGAGCCTGTCTAGGATTCAGGCGCTTGGCAGACTCGAGGTAAATCAGATTTTTGTGATCAGTCAGGACCACCACACGATGTTTAGCTCCTTCGAGCCAATGTCGCCACTCCTCAAATGCCCACTTCATAGCCAACAACTCCCGATTACCAACATCATAATTTCGCTCGGCAGGCGAAAACTTTCTTGAAAAGAAAGCACACGGCTTCATCACAGAGCCCTCAGAGCTTCTCTGCGACAAAACAGCCCCTGCTCCAATCTCGGAAGCATCAACCTCGACCTGGAAGGGGAGAGAGACATCTGGCTGACATAAGACTGGAGCTGAAGAAAACCAGTGCTTAAGCTCCCGAAAGGCCTCCACGGCCGCAGGAGACCAATTAGTCACATCAGAGCCCTTCTTGGTCAAATCCGTCAAAGGTTTAACCACACTAGAAAAATTAGCGATGAAACGACGGTAAAAATTAGCAAAACCCGAGAACTTCTGAAGACTCTTAACAGACGTGGGCTGAGTCCAGTCATGAATAGCCTGGACCTTGACTGGGTCCATCTCCACAGTAGAAGGAGAAAAAATAAAACCCAAAAAGGAGACCTTCTGTACTCCGAAGAGGCATTTTGAGCCCTTCACAAATAAAGCATTAGCACGCAGGACCTGAAACACCATCCTGACCTGCTTAACATGGGACTCCCAATCATCAGAAAAGACCAAAATGTCATCCAGATAAACAATCATAAATTTATCCAGATATTCTCGGAAAATGTCATGCATGAAGGACTGAAACACAGAAGGAGCATTAGAGAGTCCAAAAGGCATCACCAAGTACTCAAAATGGCCTTCGGGTGTATTAAATGCTGTTTTCCATTCATCTCCCTGCTTAATGCGCACAAGATTATACGCACCACGGAGATCTATCTTGGTGAACCAACTGGCACCCTTAATCCGAGCAAACAAATCAGACAGTAGTGGCAAAGGATACTGAAATTTGACTGTGATTTTATTCAGAAGGCGATAATCTATACACGGTCTCAGAGAACCGTCCTTCTTGGCCACAAAAAAGAATCCTGCACCAAGAGGGGAGGAGGATGGGCGAATATGTCCCTTCTCCAAAGACTCCTTTATATAACTCCGCATCGCGGCATGCTCTGGTATAGACAAATTAAAAAGTCGTCCCTTAGGGAATTTACTACCAGGAATTAAATTTATAGCACAGTCACAATCCCTATGAGGGGGCAGGGCACTGGACCTGGGCTCATCAAATACATCCTGGTAGTCAGACAAAAACTCAGGGACCTCAGAAGGAGTGGAAGAAGCAATAGACACCAACGGAGCATCGCCATGAATTCCCTGACAACCCCAACTTGACACAGACATAGCTTTCCAATCTAAAACTGGATTATGAGCCTGCAGCCATGGCAGACCCAAAACGACAACATCATGTAAATTATGCAAAACAAGAAAGCGAATCACCTCCTGATGAACGGGAGTCATGCACATGGTCATTTGCGTCCAATACTGAGGTTTATTCTCAGCCAATGGCGTAGCATCAATTCCCCTCAGAGGAACAGGAAACTCCAAAGGCTCCAGGACAAAACCACAGCGCCTGGCAAACGACAAATCCATCAGATTCAGGGCAGCGCCCGAATCCACAAAGGCCATAACCGAGTAGGACGACAAAGAACAAATCAAAGTAACAGACAAAATAAATTTAGGCTGTATAGTACCAATGGTGACAGGTTTAGCGACCTTTTTTAAGCGTTTAGAGCATGCTGAGATAACATGAGCAGAATCACCACAGTAAAAGCACAACCCATTTTGACGTCTATGACTTTGTTGCTCAATTCTGGTCAGAGTTCGGTCACATTGCATAGACTCAGGACTCTGTTCAGAAAATACCGCCAAAGGATGAGCAGATTTGCGCTCCCGCAAACGCCGATCAACCTGAATGGCTAAAGCCATAGAATCACTCAGACTTGTAGGGGTGGGGAACCCCACCATAACATCCTTAATGGCTTCAGAAAGACCTTCTCTGAAATTTGCAGCCAGAGCACACTCATTCCATTGAGTAAGCACTGACCATTTCCGAAATTTTTGACAATACACCTCTGCTTCATCCTGCCCTTGAGAGAGGGCCAGCAACGCTTTTCCTGCCTGATTCTCAAGATTAGGCTCCTCATAAAGCAGTCCAAGAGCCAGGAAAAACGCATCCACATTACGCAATGCAGGATCTCCTGGCGCCAGAGAGAAGGCCCAATCCTGAGGGTCGCCACGCAACAAGGAGATAACAATTTTTACTTGCTGAGCGGAATCACCAGAGGAACGAGGTCTCAGAGATAGAAATAACTTACAATTATTCTTAAAATTCTGAAACCTAGATCTATCTCCAGAAAACAACTCAGGAATGGGTATCTTTGGTTCTGACATAGGGCTATGAATAACAAAATCCTGAATACTTTGTACCCGTGCAGCAAGATGATCCACACTAGAAGTCAGAGTCTGAACATCCATGTCTGCAGCTGAGCTCAAAACCACTCAGAGTTCAAGGGGATGAAAAGAAGCTAGACAGACTGCAGCACACACAAAAAAAAAAAAAAAGTACTCAGGTCTTCTTTTAATCCCACTTCAGCGATGCATTAAACACTTTCTGGCCTGCTATACTGTTATGATCCTTAGTGGTTGAGGATCACGAATTACTCCAGCTAAGTAACAAACATAGGACAAGCTCTAGGGAGGTGGCAACTGGACTGACCGCAAATCTGAACTTATCCAAACACACTAGAAGTAGCCGGTGAACGTGCCTAAAAAATTCCTAGACGTCTCGAGCCAGCCTGAGGAACTAACTACCCCTGGAGAGAAAGAAAGACCTCTCTTGCCTCCAGAGAAATAATCCCCAAAGATATAGAAGCCCCCAACAAATAATAACGGTGAGGTAAGAGGAAGGCACATACACAGGGGTGAAAACAGATTCAGCAAATGAGGCCCACTAATACTGGATAGCAGAAAATAGTAAAGGGGTCTGTGCGGTCAGTAAAAAACCCTTACAAAATATCCACACTGAGATTCAAGAACCCCCGCACCAACTAACGGTGTGGGGGGAGAAACTCAGTCCCCTAGAGCAACCAGCAAGCGAGGAGATACATCCTAGCAAGCTGGACAAGAAACATGATGTATGCTGATAATCAAAAATGAACGGACAAAAACTTAGCTTGTCTTGGAGAGGCTGGGAGCAAGGTAATCACAAGGAATCTGAAGAGCACTGAATACATTGATAGCAGGCAAGGAACTGAGTATCCAGGTGGGCTAAATAGGAAACCAACCAAGGAAAACGAACCAGCTGATGAAGCAACCTGCAGAAGACAACACTACCCAGTACCGCTTGTGACCACTAGAGGGAGCCCAAAAATAGAGTTCACAACAGTAGTCTGGTTTGTGGCACAGTGGGGCCACAAAACCCCCGAGCTCTCGCCCACCAGTCAGGGCATGAGCATGACAATACTGCAACCTTCCTCTCTGCCATCTGGAATCTAAAATGTATGAAATCTCAGACTCGCCATCCTCATCAACTGGAGGAACAGTCGGCATCTTATCTGGTGTGTCAACTTTCTTCAGTAAAGATACATGAACAACTGAATTAATTCTCCAGGATGAAGGGATGTCTAATCTCACCGCTGCTGAGTTGACAACCTGAACCACTTTGAAGGGTCCTACAAACTTAGGCCCCAGTTTTTTAGAAGGGATCTTAAAATGCAGATTCCTAGAGGACAACCAGACCATGTCCCCAACTGCAAACAATGCCTCCCTTCTTTTCTTGTCAAAATATTTCTTTGACCTCCTATTTGCCTCTTTCAGATTATGGCGTACATTGGTCCAATGTTGTGAATTCCGTTCTTGGGCTCCCTCCTGTGGTTGTGAATGGTACTTTTGTGAGTTCTGCCCTTGGGCTCCCTCTGGTGGTTTCGAGTGGAACTGCTGCTCCTTGAGTTTAGCAGTAGCAGCTGCTTTCACTGATCGTCTCTCCTGGCTTTGCTATTTAACCTGGCTCTGGTCTTTAGTTCATGCCAGCTGTCAATGTCTCTGGGTTGGATTCAGATCTCTCCTTGGATTTCTCTGTTGGCCTGTCCATTTCAGCAAAAGATAAGTTCTTGCTAGTTCTTTGGTTGTCCATTTGCTGTGGACTTTATTGCTCAGCTCTTGTTATGTTTCTTTTTGTCCAGCTTGTCATTATGATATATTCAGGCTAGCTGGAAGCTCTGGGGAAGCAGATTTGCCCTCCACACCGTGAGTCGGTGTGGAGATCATTTTTGTAAACTCTGCGTGGATTTTTAGTTTTTAATACTGACCGCACAGTGTCCTTTCCTATTCTGTCTATCTAGATTAGTATTGGCCTCCTTTACTAAAATCTGTTTTCATTTCTGTGTATGTCATTTCCCTCTCCACTCACAGTCAATATTTGTGGGGGGCTATCTTTCCTTTTGGGATTTTCTCTGAGGCGAGATAGCTTTCTGTTTCTATCTTTAGGGGTAGAAAAAAGAAAAAGGAACAGCACAGAAATACTTATCTTCGGGTGCAGGGCCCCCAGATAACCAGTCCACAGATCATCCAAGTTTCATATATTTCAAAAAAAGAGGCAGCACTCCATTGTTTCAGTGAAAAAATGTGCAGGGTTTAATCTACCCACATATTCAGGCAACGTTTCAGCTCACAATGAGCTTTTCTCAAGCAGTGAGTATGTTCATGTGCTTCCCTTTTATACATATCTACAACATCCTTAATTGTGTCCACTTATGCATTATAAGGTGCTACTTAGATTTACATTTTCATAAAGTGCATATGTGCTAACCATGTTTAACCGTAGCTGTGCCAATAAAAGTATATAAAACATCTTCCTACTTCCCCATATCATACAGTACTGTATGCATAAAAGGTCTTTACTTTACCCGGCAGATGCATGTTCAGCGTGGAGGACGCCATTATTTCCTTTCAGCGTCTTGTTAGATCTACTGCGCATGTCTCACTGTGTCATCCCTATGCGATGACTAGCCAGCCAATCCACTACCTTGTGTGGCATTCCCCATTAGCGCATGCGCGCGTCCTTTCAATAACGCCATCTTTGTTGTGGCTTCCTATTGATACTTGCGTGTCGGGCACATTGTATATTCAATTGTTACCATACGGACTTCTTTATGGTGTTAGTTCCCACCCTGACGCACCGGACGGCACCTTACTCAGGTTGTCTCCGGGAGTCATGCGGTATTAGGTTACGGCAATTAACCTTCTCAGGTCAATATGCCGCAACTGTGACCACAAAGGTAGTTACACCTGAGTCCTGGTTCCACTTATATTTGTTAATATGCCCATATACACGGTATCATCGGTTTTTAAGATTAATAAATAAATACAATATCCAATTTCATTATTCGTTCTTTATTTAAAGAAATTCAAATTAATTTTCATTTTGCGTAAATTTAATGCATTATTTTTTATTCGTCCTCCACGCTTTTCATGCTCCGCCCCAATGCATCTAAAAAAATGGAGAAGATATAAATAAATAGTAAAAATTAGAGATATTTCATTATACCCCTAATACATGTACAAAGGGTCCCTACATTATCTGTCAAAGTGAATTACACGTATATCTTCTAAGTAATAGCATGTATCTTAAAGTCAACATTTAACCCTTTGGGTTTCAAGGTATTGAGCTCGTAAATCCACATAAGCTCTTTTTTCTTTAGGATTTGCTCCCTATTCCCTCCTCTCCTCTGAATAGGTACTACATCTATAATTTTACACCTGAGATCTTTTTCTGAATGGTTATTTTCTGTGAAATGTTTCGGTACCGGGAGGTCCATTCTTTTTTTCCTAATGGTGTATCTGTGCTGATTCATTCTGACTTTAAATTCACACGTTGTCTCCCCAATGTACCACAAATTACATGGGCACATTAATAGGTAGACAACGTGATCTGAACCGCAAGTCAGAAATTGTTTAATTTTATATACTTTTTTTGTTTCAGGGTGCTGGAATGTGGGGCCTTTATCCATATATGCACAATTAACGCATCCTAGGCAGGGAAAGCAGCCAGTTTTATTCCTACCTGTCAAAGTTGCTTGTGCACTCTTTTTAAAGGATCCTATATCCGATTTTACAAGATAATCCTTTATATTTCTATTTTTCCTATATGAGAAAAGGGGTGGCAGTTTAAACTCCTTTACACCTGGGAGACACTTTCCCAGCATCCCCCAGTGTTTTTTTATAATTTTACTTATCTCACTGCTCTCTTCCACATAAGTTGCTACAAGCGGTATACGGTCTAGATGTTTTTTCTTAGTATTCCTCGTTCTTTCATTTATTAGTTCACTTCTTTCTAATTTTAAGACCTTCTGCTTAGCAACTGTCAAAAGTTCTTTCGGGTATCCTCTATTTTTAAATTTCTTTATGAGTGAGTCCATTACCCAATCCACTTCTTCTTCATCTTGTACTATACGGCGTACCCTAAGTAGCTGCCCCAATGGTATCGATTTCACCATATTACGTGGATGGTGGCTATCGTATGCTAGTAAGTTGTTCTTATCCGTTACTTTTACAAATAGAGTAGTATCTAGTTTACCCTCCTTTTGTTTAACCAACACATCCAGAAATTGCAGTTCCCTTTTAGAGGAGACTAATGTGAATTTAATTGTCAGGTCTATGGTATTTAGAAAACCCAGAAAGTCATCCAATTTTTCTTGAGTTCCAGTCCAGAGGAGGAACACGTCATCCACGTATCTCCACCATACCAGCACATGCTGGAAATGGTGGGACACGTAGATCCATTCCTCCTCAAGGACCTCCATCACCAGATTTGCGTAGGAGGGGGCCATATTGGCCCCCATAGCAGTTCCCCGTTTTTGGGTGTAAAAAACATCACCAAATAAAAAATAATTTCTTTTCAAGATAGTTTCCAACAGTTTTAGTATAAGAGTTTTTCCTTCACAAGTGTATTTAGCTGAGTCCAATTTTTTCTCCACCGCTTTTAATCCTCGTTCATGATCGATGGACGTGTATAGTGATACCACGTCAAAAGACGCAAGTATCACCTCCTGGTTCAATTTTACCCCTTCAAGCTTTCTAAGGAAGTCTGTTGTATCTTTAATATATGCCTTGCCATTTTTTACCATGGGATTAAATATTCTATCTAGAAAAATGCCTATTTTATTAAAGATAAATTTATTAAATTGACCTGAGAAGGTTAATTGCCGTAACCTAATACCGCATGACTCCCGGAGACAACCTGAGTAAGGTGCCGTCCGGTGCGTCAGGGTGGGAACTAACACCATAAAGAAGTCCGTATGGTAACAATTGAATATACAATGTGCCCGACACGCAAGTATCAATAGGAAGCCACAACAAAGATGGCGTTATTGAAAGGACGCGCGCATGCGCTAATGGGGAATGCCACACAAGGTAGTGGATTGGCTGGCTAGTCATCGCATAGGGATGACACAGTGAGACATGCGCAGTAGATCTAACAAGACGCTGAAAGGAAATAATGGCGTCCTCCACGCTGAACATGCATCTGCCGGGTAAAGTAAAGACCTTTTATGCATACAGTACTGTATGATATGGGGAAGTAGGAAGATGTTTTATATACTTTTATTGGCACAGCTACGGTTAAACATGGTTAGCACATATGCACTTTATGAAAATGTAAATCTAAGTAGCACCTTATAATGCATAAGTGGACACAATTAAGGATGTTGTAGATATGTATAAAAGGGAAGCACATGAACATACTCACTGCTTGAGAAAAGCTCATTGTGAGCTGAAACGTTGCCTGAATATGTGGGTAGATTAAACCCTGCACATTTTTTCACTGAAACAATGGAGTGCTGCCTCTTTTTTTGAAATATATGAAACTTGGATGATCTGTGGACTGGTTATCTGGGGGCCCTGCACCCGAAGATAAGTATTTCTGTGCTGTTCCTTTTTCTTTTTTCTATCAATGTCTGGAAATTACTGCATAGCAAGATTTTTTATAATTTTTTGTACTATTAACATCCTTAAGCCATTTTGTGGAGACATGGAGGAACACTCCGTGGAACCAGGGGTTTTTACTTATAATGTCGAAGATGAAGAACGTATATTGAATGGTATAGAAGGGGATGCTGCCTTCTTAAAGAAACCATCTATAGTTGAGATAAAACGAACATATGAAAGTGACAACAAAAGATTAATTAGCTCACAACTACACCTTACAACGCTGGGCCAATACTATAAAGAACATAGGATACCAAGGGGACTAAGGTCCAATATAAGACCTAACCTGTTTATGAATAACCCTACATTCTGCAGCAGGTTTACTATGATATCAAATAAGTACGCCATGGATGTGATGCTGCTGAATATTGAATACTTACAATCAGAGGTTAAGAAATTACAACTGAATGTGAGTGAGAAAGGAAAAAAGATACAGGAGGTGTTGAATAAAGAGGACTGGAACCACTATAGAGAAAAGGTGGAAAAAGACTTTAGTAAATTTCGGAGTGACCTTGAGGAAACAAAACGAAAAAAGTGGAGTCGAGATGCCAGCGATTATGAAAATGGCCAAGTGTATACATGGCAAAATGACAATACTAAAATGCCATGGAGAAAAAGAGGTTATTTGACTAATAAAGGGACATTTAATGAGAAGAACTTACAGTCCATTAATGACTTTGTACCTTTTAGATCCAACAGATGGAGTGGAAGACGCAAAAGAAGGGGAGGCAAGCGCCACCACAAGAAACAAAAGGAAACCAGAGAAGAGCAAACCCCAGAGACAACCAAACCTTCGGAAGAGAGAGCAGAACTTGTAGTCAACATTTCACAAAAGGTACTGACTGATATGGAAATAAGAGTATTGAGCAAAGGACTATCGTTCAGCCCATGCACCCACACGGACTGGTTTGAATTGCAATTGGACTTGGGACAATTTTTTAGAAGAATTAAACTTAAGGAGTGGTTCTCTGATAAAAATATCCCTAGAAAAGAGAAAACAAGTGAATTTGATTTAAGAATGGTTGAGTTGAGAAAAGAAAGCACCTTTTCTCCACCCAACAACTCCAGTGCAGTTGAAGCATTTGAAAAAGCTGTACTTATGGACATTGAGACTCTTAGGAATAATGCAGTGAGAGAGTATAGACATCCTAATATGTTAAAAGAGGAATTTGAGGCATTGCAGGGGCTTGTCCATGACGACGGCATCATTATCAAACCAGCGGATAAGGGGGGTGCTGTCGTCGTCATGGACAAGTCCATGTATATCAGTGAAGTTATGAGACAACTGCAGGATGGAAATGTGTATTGTAAGATGGACAGTGACCCCAAATATAATATTGATAGGGAAATTAGAATGATTTTGAAAGAAGCAGTAGATGGTTATATCATAGACCAAGAATTGCATGATTATTTGCTAGTTGAACATCCACGGACACCAGTATTGTATCTAACACCTAAAATTCATAAAACCTTAAAAAACCCTCCTGGCCGCCCGATTATATCGGGGGTCAAATCAATCTTTAATAAAATAGGCATTTTTCCAGATAGAATATTTAATCCCATGGTAAAAAACGGCAAGGCATATACAGTGCCTACAAGTAGTATTCAACCCCCTGCAGATTTAGCAGGTTTACACATTTGGAATTAACTTGGCATTGTGACATTTGGACTGTAGATCAGCCTGGAAGTGTGAAATGCACTGCAGCAAAAAAGAATGTTATTTCTTTGTTTATTTTTTTTTTAAATTGTGAAAAGTCTTTTCAGAGGGTCATTTATTATTCAACCCCTCAACCCACCAGAATTCTGTTTGGTTCCCCTAAAGTATTAAGAAGTAGTTCAGGCACAAAGAACAATGAGCTTCACATGTTTGGATTAATTATCTCTTTTTCCAGCCTTTTCTGACTATTTAAGACCCTCCCCAAACTTGTGAACAGCACTCATACATGGTCAACATGGGAAAGACAAAGGAACATTCCAAGGCCATCAGAGACAAGATCGTGGAGGGTCACAAGGCTGGCAAGGGGTACAAAACCCTTTCCAAGGAGTTGGGCCTACCTGTCTCCACTGTTGGGAGCATCATCCGGAAGTGGAAGGCTTATGGAACTACTGTTAGCCTTCCATGGCCTGGACAGCCTTTGAAAGTTTCCTCCCGTGCCAAGGCCAGGCTTGTCCGAAGAGTCAAGGCTAACCCAAGGACAACAAGGAAGGAGCTCCGGGAAGATCTCATGGCAGTGGGGACATTGGTTTCAGTCAATACCATAAGTAACATACTCCACCGCAATGGTCTCCATTCCAGACGAGCCCGTAAGGTACCTTTACTTTCAAAGTGTCATGTCAAGGCTCATCTACAGTTTGCTCATGATCACTTGGAGGACTCTGAGACTGACTGGTTCAAGGTTCTCTGGTCTGATGAGACCAAGATAGAGATCTTTGGTGCCAACCACACACGTGACGTTTGGAAACTGGATGGCACTGCATACGACCCCAAGAATACCATCCCTACAGTCAAGCATGGTGGTGGCAGCATCATGCTGTGGGGCTGTTTCTCAGCCAAGGGGCCTGGCCATCTGGTCCGCATCCATGGGAAGATGGATAGCACGGCCTACCTGGAGATTTTGGCCAAGAACCTCCGCTCCTCCATCAAGGATCTTAAGATGGGTCATCATTTCATCTTCCAACAAGACAACGACCCAAAGCACACAGCCAAGAAAACCAAGGCCTGGTTCAAGAGGCAAAAAATCAAGGTGTTGCAGTGGCCTAGTCAGTCTCCTGACCTTAACCCAATTGAAAACTTGTGGAAGGAGCTCAAGATTAAAGTCCACATGAGACACCCAAAGAACCTAGATAACTTGGAGAAGATCTGCATGGAGGAGTGGGCCAAGATAACTCCAGAGACCTGTGCCGGCCTGATCAGGTCTTATAAAAGACGATCATTAGCTGTAATTGCAAACAAAGGTTATTCCACAAAATATTAAACCTAGGGGTTGAATAATAATTGACCCACACTTTTATGTTTAAAATTTATAAAAATTTAACTGAGCAACAAAACTTTTTGGTTTGTAAGATTTATGCATCTGTTAATAAATCCTGCTCTTGTTTGAAGTTTGAAGGCTCTAACTTATTTGCATCTTATTAAACCTGCTAAATCTGCAGGGGGTTGAATACTACTTGTAGGCACTGTATTAAAGATACAACAGACTTCCTTAGAAAGCTTGAAGGGGTAAAATTGAACCAGGAGGTGACACTTGCGTCTTTTGACGTGGTATCACTATACACGTCCATCGATCATGAACGAGGATTAAAAGCGGTGGAGAAAAAATTGGACTCAGCTAAATACACTTGTGAAGGAAAAACTCTTATACTAAAACTGTTGGAAACTATCTTGAAAAGAAATTATTTTTTATTTGGTGATGTTTTTTACACCCAAAAATGGGGAACTGCTATGGGGGCCAATATGGCCCCCTCCTACGCAAATCTGGTGATGGAGGTCCTTGAGGAGGAATGGATCTACGTGTCCCACCATTTCCAGCATGTGCTGGTATGGTGGAGATACGTGGATGATGTGTTCCTCCTCTGGACTGGAACTCAAGAAAAATTGGATGACTTTCTGGGTTTTCTAAATACCATAGACCTGACAATTAAATTCACATTAGTCTCCTCTAAAAGTGAACTGCAATTTCTGGATGTGTTGGTTAAACAAAAAGAGGGTAAACTAGATACTACTCTATTTGTAAAAGTAACGGATAAGAACAACTTACTAGCATACGATAGCCACCATCCACGTAATATGGTGAAATCGATACCATTGGGGCAGCTACTTAGGGTACGCCGTATAGTACAAGATGAAGAAGAAGTGGATTGGGTAATGGACTCACTCATAAAGAAATTTAAAAATAGAGGATACCCGAAAGAACTTTTGACAGTTGCTAAGCAGAAGGTCTTAAAATTAGAAAGAAGTGAACTAATAAATGAAAGAACAAGGAATACTAAGAAAAAACATCTAGACCGTATACCGCTTGTAGCAACTTATGTGGAAGAGAGCAGTGAGATAAGTAAAATTATAAAAAAAACACTGGGGGATGCTGGGAAAGTGTCTCCCAGGTGTAAAGGAGTTTAAACTGCCACCCCTTTTCTCATATAGGAAAAATAGAAATATAAAGGATTATCTTGTAAAATCGGATATAGGATCCTTTAAAAAGAGTGCACAAGCAACTTTGACAGGTAGGAATAAAACTGGCTGCTTTCCCTGCCTAGGATGCGTTAATTGTGCATATATGGATAAAGGCCCCACATTCCAGCACCCTGAAACAAAAAAAGTATATAAAATTAAACAATTTCTGACTTGCGGTTCAGATCACGTTGTCTACCTATTAATGTGCCCATGTAATTTGTGGTACATTGGGGAGACAACGTGTGAATTTAAAGTCAGAATGAATCAGCACAGATACACGATTAGGAAAAAAAGAATGGACCTCCCGGTACCGAAACATTTCACAGAAAATAACCATTCAGAAAAAGATCTCAGGTGTAAAATTATAGATGTAGTACCTATTCAGAGGAGAGGAGGGAATAGGGAGCAAATCCTAAAGAAAAAAGAGCTTATGTGGATTTACGAGCTCAATACCTTGAAACCCAAAGGGTTAAATGTTGACTTTAAGATACATGCTATTACTTAGAAGATATACGTGTAATTCACTTTGACAGATAATGTAGGGACCCTTTGTACATGTATTAGGGGTATAATGAAATATCTCTAATTTTTACTATTTATTTATATCCTCTCCATTTTTTTAGATGCATTGGGGCGGAGCATGAAAAGCGTGGAGGACGAATAAAAAATAATGCATGAAATTTACGCAAAATGAAAATTAATTTGAATTTCTTTAAATAAAGAACGAATAATGAAATTGGATATTGTATTTATTTATTAATCTTAAAAACCGATGATACCGTGTATATGGGCATATTAACAAATATAAGTGGAACCAGGACTCAGGTGTAACTACCTTTGTGGTCACAGTTGCGGTATATTGACCTGAGAAGGTTAATTGCCGTAACCTAATACCGCATGACTCCCGGAGACAACCTGAGTAAGGTGCCGTCCGGTGCATCAGGGTGGGAACTAACACCATAAAGAAGTCCGTATGGTAACAATTGAATATACAATGTGCCCGACACGCAAGTATCAATAGGAAGCCACAACAAAGATGGCGTTATTGAAAGGACGCGCGCATGCGCTAATGGGGAATGCCACACAAGGTAGTGGATTGGCTGGCTAGTCATCGCATAGGGATGACACAGTGAGACATGCGCAGTAGATCTAACAAGACGCTGAAAGGAAATAATGGCGTCCTCCACGCTGAACATGCATCTGCCGGGTAAAGTAAAGACCTTTTATGCATACAGTACTGTATGATATGGGGAAGTAGGAAGATGTTTTATATACTTTTATTGGCACAGCTACGGTTAAACATGGTTAGCACATATGCACTTTATGAAAATGTAAATCTAAGTAGCACCTTATAATGCATAAGTGGACACAATTAAGGATGTTGTAGATATGTATAAAAGGGAAGCACATGAACATACTCACTGCTTGAGAAAAGCTCATTGTGAGCTGAAACGTTGCCTGAATATGTGGGTAGATTAAACCCTACACATTTTTTGAAATATATCTTTAGGGGTAGCTAGTTCTCAGGCTGTGACGAGGTGTCTAGGGAGAAACAGGAACATCCCACGGCTATTACTAGTGTTGGTGTTAGGATTAGGAACTGCGGTCAGTACAGTTACCACCACCTCCTCAGAGCTCGTCCCATGTTGCTCTTTAACCACCAGGTCATATCAGTGTTGCTCCTTAACCACCAGGTCATAACAGTCCAAATCATGTCCAAATTTCCAGAAAAACTCTCCTCCTCAGACACCACTGCCCCAATCTTTGAAAATGGACCAAAAGATGGATGCCTCCCTGTACAGCAAAAAAAAGAAGAACACCCAGCCAAGGAAGACGTATGATTATTAAGAGCAAACTCAGCTAGTGGTAAATATTCCGACCACATCTCCTGATTGTCTGCTACAAAACATCTCAAAAACTGCTCGACGTCCTGGTTCTTCCCCTGGTTCTTCCTTTCAATCTGTCCATTGGACTCCGGATAATAACCTGGCGAAAATGACAAACGAACCTTTAATCTGTCACAAAAAGCACGGCAAAAGCGAGCCACAAACTGTGGTCCTCTATTGGAGACAATGTCCGTGGGAACCCCATGAAGCCTGACAATCTTGGGTAATTTATTGAACGGGACCAGAAGACACATCTTACTAAACCGGTCCATAACAACCCAAATGACAGAAAAACCCTCAGAGACCGGCAGATCGGTGATAAAATTCATAGCAAGATGTGACCATGGCGAACTAGGAACCTCCAAAGGGCACAGCAACCCTGCAGCCAGGGCATGTGAGGCCTTCGACCTAGGGCACACAGTACACTGACGCACCAACTTGATGATTTCTCTTTACCACCCTGGCCACCAGAAACTTCGACCGATTGACTTTCTAGTTTCCGAAATCCCTGGATGACCCGCCAACCGAGACTCATGACATTCAGCAAACAAAGCTCTCCGCAAGGCTCTAGGCACAAATAATTTACCATACGGAGTGTTAGTTGGTGCAGCATTCTGGTCCTCTAGGATGCTACTCTCTAACTCAGAACCCAATGCTGCCACCACCACCCCTCTCTGCAAAATACATTCCTCCTTCTCAGTATTAACTGCTGGAGAGAAACTATGAGACAAAGCATCCGCTTTAACATTCTTTGTCCCAGGGATATATGTTAAGGAGATATGCAACCGGGCAAAAAACAGTGCCCACCTAGCTTGACGGGCATTCAAACATTTAGCAGCATCCAGATATGTCAGATTCTTATTATCAGTAAAAACCTGTATCGGATGTCTAGCCCCCTCCAAAAAATGTCGCCAATGCTCAAACGCGAGTTTAATAGCCAGCAACAATCTGTTCCCAACAACTCTCACCTAAGGAAGACGGTATTCCCGTCGAAACGCGTTGTGGCTAAACTAAACTTGATGTTTGAGTCTCCTTCAGCGCTCCTGTTACCTATTTCTTTTCTTTGTACCAACATCATAGTTGAGCTCACTCTTCGAAATTTTTTTAGAAAAGAAAGCACAGGGATGCACCCCATCCTCTCCCTCTTGGGATAGAACTGCCCCCACCCCTACTGAAGAGGCATCAACCTCTACAAGAAATGGCTTGGTCTCATCTGTCTGGATCTAAACATGAGCAGAGCTAAACCTCTCCTTGAGATGCTCAAAAGCCTTAACAGCCTCAGAGGACCATTGGACAGTATTGGAACCCTTCTTGGTGAGATCAGTTATAGGTTTAGCGATCACAGAAAAATTCTTTATGAATTTTCTGTAATAATTAGCAAACCCTAAAAATCTCTAAACCGACTTCAAACATTCAGGCCTAGGCTGTTGTGAATTCTGTTTGTGGGCTCCCCCGGTGGTGTTTTATGGTATTGCCACTTATTTGCCTTCTTCTATCCTTGATCACCTGTTGACACCCATTAGGGGAGTTTCCTATTTAAGGCTGCTTGGCTGCTGGTCCGATGCCGGCCAACAATGTATCAGTAGCATTCTGTTGCATTCTCCTGCCTCAAGTTCCAGTTCAGCTAAGTTGAATTTTGTTCCTAGTTAATGTTATTTTTTGTCCAGCTATCTGCAATGTGACTCTCTGCAGCTGGAAGCTCTCGTGGACTGAAATTGCCACTCCAGTGGCATGAGTTGTCACTGGAGTTTTAAAGTAATTTCAGGATGGTGTTTTTGAGTAGTGTTTTGAAGTTGACCGTGAAGTAACTCTTTCCTGTACTTCTGCTATCTAGTAAGCGGACCTCACTGTGCTAAATCTGCTGTTCATCCTACGTATGTCTTTTCCTCTTAACTCACCGTCAATATTTGTGGGGGCCTGCTATCTCCTTTTGGGGTTCATCTCTGGAGGTAAGGCAGGCCTGTATATTCCTCTGATAGGGGTAGTTAGATCTCCGGCTGGCGCGTGGTGTCTAGGGCATCGTAGGAAACACTCCCCGGCTACTTCCAGTGTTGTGTCAGGTTCAGGTCACTTTAGTTTCCATCACCCGAGAGCTAGTCCGTTTGTTATTTTTGATTTCCCTGCCATTGGGAAAATCATAACAGTTTGGCCGGCCACATGTGTTAAAACTATGCACTAAAGCAGGAAAGGATATGAAAAGGTTTTTTTTTTTCCTTCTGTGTTTGGAAAGTGCACCTTAGTGCTTATTTGTACTCCTTGCTTAAACTGCAGTCTTCAGCCTTTTTTTTTTTTCCTCTCCTCTTAATCTTTGAATGGCTTTGGTTACACCTGTTTGAATCATGGATCCACAGAGTTTGGTTGCAGGTCTGAATAACCTGGCTTCAAAGGTCCAGAACTTACAAGATTTTGTTATACGTGCTCCAATGTCTGAACCTAAGATCCCTATGCCTGAATTTTTTACCGGAGACAGATCCCGTTTTTTGAATTTCAGAGAGAATTGTAAATTGTTTTTGTCTCTGAAATCTCACTCTGCTGGTGATCCTGCGCAACAGGTTAAAATTGTTATTTCTCTATTGCGGGGTGACCCACAAAGTTGGGCATTTGCATTGTCGCCAGGGGATCCTGCGTTATTAAATGTAGATGCGTTTTTTCTGGCTTTGGGGTTGCTTTATGAAGAACCTAATTTAGAGATTTTGGCTGAGAAAGCCTTGATAGCTCTTTCCCAAGGGCAAGATGAAGCTGAGATATACTGCCAGAAATTTCGTAAATGGTCGGTACTTACTAAATGGAATGAGTGCGCTCTAGCAGCTAATTTCAGAGAAGGTCTCTCTGATGCCGTGAAGGATGTCATGGTGGGGTTCCCTGTGCCTACAGGTCTGAATGATGCCATGAAATTGGCTATCCAGATTGATCGGCGTTTACGGGAGCGCAAATCTGTGCACCATATGGCGGTATCTTCTGAGCAAAAATCTGTGCACCATATGGCGGTATCTTTTGAGCAAAAACCTGTGCACCATATGGCGGTATCTTCTGAGCAAAAACCTGTGCACCATATGGCGGTATCTTCTGAGCAAAAACCTGTGCATCATTTGGCGGTGACCTCTGAAAAGGCACCAGAGCATATGCAATGCGATAGTGTATTGTCTAGAGGCGAACGACAGAATTACAGGCGCAAAAATGGGTTGTGCTTCTATTGTGGAGATCCAGCTCATGCTATATCAGCATGCTCTAAACGCATAAAGAAGGTTGATAAAAAGGTTGATAAATCTTTTTCTATGGGTACCTTGCAGTCTAAATTTCTTTTGTCCGTGACATTGATTTGTACTTTATCATCTGTTACTGTGGATGCTTATGTGGATTCTGGCGCCGCTCTGAGTCTCATGGATTGGTCCTTTGCCAAGCGTTGTGGGTTTGATTTAGAGCCTCTGGAGGTTTCTATTCCCTTAAAGGGTATTGATTCTACACCTTTGGCTAGCAATAAACCACAATATTGGACACAAGTGACTATGCATCTTTCCCCAGACCATCAGGAGATTATTCGTTTCCTTGTGTTATATAATCTACATGACGTATTAGTACTTGGATTACCATGGTTACAAATTCATAATCCAGTCTTGGACTGGAGATCAATGTCTGTGCTGAGTTGGGGATGTCGGGGGATTCATGGGGATGCACCTTTGGTTCCCATTTCTTCATCTACTCCCTCTGAGATCCCAGCATTTCTGTCAGATTTTTATGATGTCTTTCAGGAGCCTAAAACTGATTCTCTCCCCCCTCACAGAGAGTGTGACTGCGCTATTGAGTTGATTCCCGGTAGTAAATTTCCTAAGGGTCGCTTGTTTAATTTGTCTGTACCTGAACATACTGCTATGCGGGAGTATATCAGAGAATCTTTAGAAAAGGGTCATATTCGCCCCTCTTTGTCTCCATTGGGGGCAGGGTTTTTCTTTGTGGGTAAAAAGGATGGTTCATTGAGACCTTGTATCGACTATCGACTTCTGAATAAGATTACTGTTAAATACCAGTACCCGTTACCTTTACTGACTGATCTTTTTGCTCGCATAAAGGGGGCGAAGTGGTTCACTAAGATCGATCTACGTGGTGCGTATAATTTGGTGCGGATTAAGCAGGGGGATGAGTGGAAGACCGCATTTAATACGCCTGAAGGCCATTTTGAGTATTTGGTAATGCCTTTCGGTCTCGCGAATGCCCCTTCCGTTTTTCAGTCCTTTATGCACGATATTTTCCGTGAATATCTGGATAAATTTATGATTGTGTATTTGGATGATATTTTGATTTTTTCGGAGGACTGGGAATCTCATGTTCAACAGGTCAGGAGAGTTTTTCAGGTTTTACAAGCTAATTCTCTATTTGTGAAGGGCTCAAAGTGTATTTTTGGGGTTCAGAGAATTTCCTTTCTGGGATATATTTTTTCCCCTTCATCTATGGAGATGGACCCTGTTAAGGTTCAGGCTATTTGTGATTGGATACAACCTACTTCTCTAAAGAGTCTTCAGAAATTCTTGGGATTTGCTAATTTCTATCGCCGATTCATAGCGGGTTTTTCTGCCATTGCTAAACCTTTGACTGATTTGACCAAGAAGGGTGCTGATGTTGCTAATTGGTCCTCTGCGGCTGTGGAGGCCTTTCGGGAGCTTAAGCGCCGCTTTTCTTCTGCTCCTGTGTTGCGCCAGCCTGATGTTTCGCTCCCGTTCCAGGTTGAAGTAGATGCTTCCGAGATCGGAGCAGGTGCAGTTTTGTCGCAGAAAGGTCCTGACTGCTCAGTGATGAGACCATGTGCGTTTTTCTCTCGAAAGTTTTCGCCCGCTGAGCGAAATTATGATGTTGGAAATCGGGAGCTCTTGGCCATGAAGTGGGCATTTGAGGAGTGGCGTCATTGGCTTGAGGGTGCTAGACACCAGGTGGTGGTCTTGACTGACCACAAAAATCTAATTTATCTTGAGTCAGCCAGGCGTCTGAATCCTAGACAGGCGCGCTGGTCGTTGTTTTTCTCTCGATTTAACTTTGTGGTCTCATATCTGCCTGGGTCTAAGAATGTGAGGGCGGATGCCCTCTCTAGGAGTTTTGAGCCTGACTCGCCTGGTGATTCCGAACCTACTGGCATCCTGAAGGATGGGGTGATATTGTCAGCTGTCTCCCCAGACCTGCGGCGCTCTTTGCAGGAGTTTCAGGTGGATAGGCCTGATCGCTGTCCGCCTGGTAGACTGTTTGTCCCTGATGACTGGACCAGTAGAGTTATTTCGGAGGTTCACTCTTCCGCGTTGGCAGGTCATCCTGGAATTTTTGGCACCAGGGATCTGGTGTCTAGGTCCTTCTGGTGGCCTTCCTTGTCTCGAGATGTACGTATTTTTGTACAGTCTTGTGATGTTTGTGCTCGGGCTAAGCCCTGCTGTTCCCGGGCCAGCGGGTTGTTGTTGCCCTTGCCTATTCCTAAGAGGCCTTGGACGCACATCTCTATGGACTTTATTTCTGACCTTCCTGTTTCTCGTAGGATGTCCGTCATCTGGGTGGTGTGTGACCGTTTTTCCAAGATGGTTCACTTGGTACCTTTGCCCAAATTGCCCTCCTCCTCTGAGCTGGTCCCTCTATTTTTTCAGAATGTTGTGCGTTTGCATGGTATTCCTGAGAATATAGTTTCTGACAGGGGTACTCAGTTTGTGTCTAGATTTTGGCGGGCGTTCTGTGCCAGGATGGGCATCGACTTGTCGTTTTCGTCTGCATTCCATCCTCAGACTAATGGCCAGACTGAGCGTACTAATCAGACCTTGGAGACTTACTTGAGGTGTTTTGTGTCCGCTGATCAGGACGATTGGCTTGATTTTTTGCCATTGGCAGAGTTTGCCCTTAACAATCGGGCCAGTTCTGCCACTTTGGTTTCTCCATTTTTTTGTAATTCAGGGTTTCACCCTCGCTTTTCGTCCGGTCAATTGGAATCTTCGGATTGTCCTGGAGTAGATGCTGTGGTTGATAGAATGCATCAGATTTGGGGACAGGTTGTGGACAATCTGAAGTTGTCCCAGGAGAAGACTCAACAGTTCACTAATCGTCATCGGCGTGTCGGTCCTCGTCTTTGTGTTGGGGACCTGGTTTGGTTGTCTTCTCGATTTGTTCCTATGAAGGTCTCGTCTCCTAAGTTTAAGCCTCGGTTTATCGGCCCTTATAGGATTCTGGAGGTTCTCAATCCTGTGTCCTTTCGTTTGGACCTCCCAGCATCTTTTACTATTCATAATGTTTTTCATCGGTCATTATTGCGGAGGTATGAGGTGCCGGTTGTTCTGTCTGCTGATCCTCCTGCTCCTGTGCTGGTTGAGGGTGAGTTGGAGTATGTGGTAGAAAAGATCTTGGACTCCCGTGTTTCCAGACGGAAACTTCAGTATCTGGTTAAGTGGAAAGGCTATGGTCAGGAGGATAATTCTTGGGTGACAGCATCTGATGTTCATGCTCCTGATTTGGTTCGTGCATTCCATAGTGCTCATCCAGATCGCCCTGGTGGTTCTGGTGAGGGTTCGGTGCCCCCTCCTTAAGGGGGGGGTACTGTTGTGAATTCTGTTTGTGGGCTCCCCCGGTGGTGTTTTATGGTATTGCCACTTATTTGCCTTCTTCTATCCTTGATCACCTGTTGACACCCATTAGGGGAGTTTCCTATTTAAGGCTGCTTGGCTGCTGGTCCGATGCCGGCCAACAATGTATCAGTAGCATTCTGTTGCATTCTCCTGCCTCAAGTTCCAGTTCAGCTAAGTTGAATTTTGTTCCTAGTTAATGTTATTTTTTGTCCAGCTATCTGCAATGTGACTCTCTGCAGCTGGAAGCTCTCGTGGACTGAAATTGCCACTCCAGTGGCATGAGTTGTCACTGGAGTTTTAAAGTAATTTCAGGATGGTGTTTTTGAGTAGTGTTTTGAAGTTGACCGTGAAGTAACTCTTTCCTGTACTTCTGCTATCTAGTAAGCGGACCTCACTGTGCTAAATCTGCTGTTCATCCTACGTATGTCTTTTCCTCTTGACTCACCGTCAATATTTGTGGGGGCCTGCTATCTCCTTTTGGGGTTCATCTCTGGAGGTAAGGCAGGCCTGTATATTCCTCTGATAGGGGTAGTTAGATCTCCGGCTGGCGCGTGGTGTCTAGGGCATCGTAGGAAACACTCCCCGGCTACTTCCAGTGTTGTGTCAGGTTCAGGTCACGGTCACTTTAGTTTCCATCACCCGAGAGCTAGTCCGTTTGTTATTTTTGATTTCCCTGCCATTGGGAAAATCATAACACTAGGCCAATCCAATACCGCCTAAACCTTCACCGGGTCCATCACTGGAGACAAGGTACCCCAAAAAACTCATTTTCTGTACCGCAAACGCGCACTTCTCCAATTTAGCAAAGAGTGAGTTTTCGCTCAAAATCTGTAGAACTTCGCAGAATCTCTGCCAATGCAACTCCAGATCGGACGAGTAGATCAAAATATCATCCAAATAAACAATAACACTCCTACCAATCAACAACCTCAGAATGTCGTTAATGAAATTTTGAAAAATCACCGGCGCATTGGTAAGGCCAAAAGGCATCACCAAACACTCAAAATGACCTTCTGGGGTATTAAAGGCTGTCTTCCATTCATCGCCCTCCTTCACCCGCAGCAAATTATATGCCCCACAAAGGACAATCTTAGAGAACCACTTCGCTTCAGTAAGTTGGTTAAACAAATCTGGAATCAGCTGCGACGGGTAAGGATTACGCACAGTGATCTTATTGATCTTCCGAAAATCCAGACACGGCCTAAGGCCCCCATCTTTCTTTTTGACAAAAAAGAATCCTACAGCCACAGGGGACTTAGAGGGTCTTATATGACCTGCAGCTAAACTAGTCTGTAGGTATTCCTTTAAAGCCTCCCTCTCGGGTATTGTCAGATTAAGTAAACGACTCTTGGGAAGTGTGGCACCTGGGACTAACTCAATAGCGCAGTTGTAATCTCTATGGGGTGGTAGAGATTGCGACTCAACCTCCGGAAATACCCTCCAGAAATCCTGAATGGCTTCAGGTAGCTCCTTCTTCACAACAGCAGAAATGTGAATATTACAACAATTACCATAACACCCCTAACCCCAGGACCTTATAGTACTAGACGATCAGTCCAGCAAAGAATTGTGCATTTTTAACCAGGGTAAACCCAGGACGACTGGGCAAGGTAATTTAGCAAGGACAAACAAGTCTATACACTCCTGATGTTCCATATTCACAGTAAGTGGGAACCCGGTAACCTTTTGAGAAATACATCCATGTTCCAGAGGAGTGTTATCAAAAGCCACAACAGGAATAGGAGATGACAATGGTTCAAAATCAAACTTATATTTGTCTAGGAATTGTTGATCAATCAAATTAAGTGCAGAACCACAATCCACCATTACCTGAAAATCAATAGAAAGACCATGATATGTGGTATTACCAGAAAAAAAAACTCCTCCGGATGGTAAAAACACAATACGAACTGGAGTGTTACTCCTACTGACTTTTTTTTTTCTTTCCTTATGCGAACCTCACATTGCATAATAAAATAGTCAGCCTTACCACAATAGCCCTTCAGAAAACCTCTTGTCCCTCTCCTGGGAATGAAAGGACATCGCCCCAAGTTGCATCGGTTCCCCGCTGTCGACGGGGCTATCCTGAGAGATGGGGTTCAGCATTACAAGAGCCTTATCTTCATTCTGTCTGTCTCTCAATCTTCTATCTGCACGGATAGCTAACTGTGGAGCGCCCCCAGACGCAGGGCCGCAGGGTACTCGGTACCGGGCCTCTCTGTCTCAGTTCTGGGGTCGTCACGGTGGCTAGACCCGGTCCGTGACCCTGCTAAGGGGCGTCCAATGAAAGGTATAGGTGGCGGTGCGAGGTGCAGGTCGCGATGAATAACGAGGACACAGGTTTGCAGTCTCTTTACCTCTTTACTGAAGGCTTCGGGGTCCGCAATCCAGAGCACTTTTAACCGGGCTGGCTGAGACCGGCCGGTCCGAAGGCACATCCAGAGTCCCCTTTACAGGTGGAAATCAGTAACTACCTTCTAGCGCCTGTGTGTTGTAGTACTTCCCTGCTGAGCACCACGGGATAGTCCTCACAACTCTCGTGTATATATCTTTCTCTCTCTCCGTCCCCCAGATGATATGGCTAGGATGCACCCGTATGACGGGGTAGGCCTGGAGTTCTTCCGGGACCCTAGGGATGCCCCTCTCCCACAGTTGCCTCCGTTGTCTGCGTTAGGTGTAATAGTGAGACAGCCAACCTATGGTTAACTGTCCGGCCGTGGTTTAAAGTAATGTGTGGAGTCTCTTACTTTCTCGGCGTTCCGGCCACCTGCTACGCGCCTCAGAAGGGTGTTGCTGATCTTGAGGCACGACCCCTTCTGGTATTATCTCCTTTGTACTGTATTTCCGTTCCTCACTTCTCCACAATAAGCCTTGTTTCTTGTCCTTTTCTAGGACTCTGCCAGGATCCCACCCCTGACAGGTCCTCTCTCTAGCTCTTCCCAGCTACTTTCTCTCTGGCTTCCTGTCCAACCCCCAGTATTACCAGAGCGTGAGGAGTGGCCTACTAGATAGAACCACCCCCCTGGTGGCCGGAGTGTGTGTGTGTGTGATAGCTGGTCAGGTGAACTCCTTTAGTGCCATCAGACGAAACATCGCTCCCCTTAGTGGCAGAGCGACATGACTGCAACGACCAGGACTCTGGGGCGCTGCAACTGCATAGCAGTTTCCAAAGTATCAGGTGCAGGATACGCAATGAACAAATCTTTAACTCTTTCACTCAAACCTGCTAAAAACTGACTCTTGAGCGCTGGGTCATTCCACTTGACCTCTGCGGACCATCGTCTGAACTGGGTGCAATATCTCTCAGCTTTAACAGAACCCTGTTTAAACCATCTGAGATCTGCCTCAGCTGATGTGACCTAATCAGGATCATCATATAACAACCACATAGCAGAAAAAACTGCATCTACTGATGTTAAACAAGGATCATCAGGATGTAATGAAAATGCCCAGATTTGGGGTTCATTTCGAAATAAAGACATCATAATCCCCACACGCTGTAATTCACTCCCTGAGGAGCTGGGTCTAAGCCGAAAATATAGTACACATGCATTTTTAAATGTAAAAAATTCCTGCCGTTTACCAAAAAAAAAGTCAGGTAATCCTACCTTAGGTTATTCAGAGAGTGCGCCAGAGTAATTACTCACGTGCTGTTGCAGGTGGGCTACTTCCAAAGATAACCCTTGCAAGGATTGAACAAGTTCTTGTACGCTGCACATATTGAAGGAATCCGGTAGAGAATTTTTTTTTGTATGGCTGGACAAACAGTTATGGAACTGCAACACAGAACTAGGGTACAAGGGGGAAAATTGACCCTGCATCAGAGACTAGGCTGATACCCTACGATGGAGTGGGAGACCCATTCCTTGCGAATAGACCCACCGACAATCCTAGGTTAATCTCAGCGAATAGATAGGGGGAAGGATGTCCCTGAACGATCTAAGGACTGGGTATAAAAACAGGTCACCTCCTAATAGAAACACAGAGACGGCTGCAGAAACCAACTGAAAACAAAAACTAAAGATAGCAGAACCAGGGATCCCAGAACTGCACAATATCAAACAAAGAAAGCTATCAAAGCACCTAGCCAGATTAACACTGTTGTCCAGCAAGGAATGGGAGGCAGGTGCTGGGTAATAAAGGGTGATACAATCACCTGACCTAAGACAATCCAGCACCAGGGGAAAAAGACCAGCAGCCAGAAAACCACAACAACATAGCGGATGGTCAAAAAACAAAACAGATTCTAACAGAAAATCCACTTCACAATATGCATTTTGTACTCCCGTACTCCTTTGTTTTACACATTGGCAGCAAGGCCAGCCCTGCTGCATAGTCAGTCATTTGAATCCCATTACGCCTTGGAACCCACATACTAGATGGGCCCAGAAAAATCCACGTCACAATATGCATTTTGTACGCCTGTACTCCTTTGTTTTACACATTGGCAGCAAGGCCAGCCCTGCTGCATAGCCATATGCACCCCAGTATGCTTTGGAACCCACGTATTGGATGGGCCCAGGAAAATCCACTTCACAATATGCATTTTGTACACCTGTACTCCTTTGTTTTACACATTGGCAGCAAGGCCAACCCTGCTGCATAGTCATATGCACCCCAGTATGCTTCGGAACCCACATATTGGAAGGGCCCAGGAAAATCCACTTCACAATATGCATTTTGTACTCCTGTACTCCTTTGTTTTACACATTGGCAGCAAGGCCAGCCCTGCTGCATAGTCATATGCAGCCCAGTATGCTTTGGAACCCACATATTGGATGGGCCCAGGAAAATCCACTTCACAATATGTATTTTGTACTCCCGTACTCCTTTGTTTTACACATTGGCAGCAAGGCCAGCCCTGCTGCATAGCCATATGCACCCCATTACGCCTTGGAAGCCACATACTGGATGGGCCCAGGAAAATCCACTTCATAATATGCATTTTGCACTCCCGTACTCCTTTGTTTTACACATTGGCAGCAAGGCCAGCCCTGCTGCACAGCCATATGCACCCCAGTATGCTTTGGAACCCACATATTGGATGGGCCCCGGAAAACCCACTTCACAATATGCATTTTGTACTCCCGTACTCCTTTGTTTTACACATTGGCAGCAAGGCCAGCCCTGCTGCATAGTCATATGCACCCCAGTATGCTTTGGAACCCACATATTGGATGGGCCAAGGAAAATCCACTTCACAATATGCATTTTGTACTCCCGTACTCCTTTGTTGCACCCCATATGCACCCCAGTATGCTTTGGAACCCACATATTGGATGGGCCCAGGAAAATCCACTTCATAATATGCATTTTGCACTCCCGTACTCCTTTGTTTCACAAATTGGCAGCAAAGCCAGCCCTCCTCCATAGTCAGTCATTTGAACTCCATTACGCCTTTGAACCCACATACTGGATGGGCCCAGGAAAATCCACTTCACAATATGCATTTTGTACGCCCATACTCCTTTGTTTTACACATTGGCAGCAAGGCCAGCCCTGCTGCATAGTCAGTCATATGCACCCCATTAGGCCTTGGAACCCACATACTCGATGGGCCCAGGAAAATCCACTTCACAATATGCATTTTGTACTTTCGTACCCCTTTGTTTTACACATTGGCGTCAAGGCCAGCCCTGCTGCATAGTCATTTGCACCCCATTACACCTTGGAACCCACATACTGGATGGGCCCAGGAAAATCCATTTCACAATATGCATTTTGTACTCCCGTACTCCTTTGTTTTACACATTTGCAGGAAGGCCAGCCCTGCTGCACAGTCTTATGCACCCCATTACGCCTTGGAACCCACATACTGGATGGGCCCAGGAAAATCCACTTCACAGTATGCATTTTGTACTCACGTACTGCTTTGTTTACATATTGGCAGCAAGGCCAGCCCTGCTGCATAGTCCCCATGTACCCCATTACGTCTTTGAACCCACTTACTGGATGGGCCCATGAAAATCCACTTATGTTTTTTAATGGTATGATGGTTCCCTCTTTGCAGAATTATTTACAGGAGAATTTGGCAATTTTATTTGCTATGTTTTTAACACTAAGGTTCAGATACGGCTTTAAAAAAGGCTAACACTTGCAATACAAGGCAATTTTATTGCAAACTACAAAACTCAAGGAATAGTATGATTGAATACTGTGAGTGCGTACACTGTTGTATATGTTAACATACAAAGGTTAATAAGTACTGTACATACAAGGATTAAATAAATATAGTGATTACGTATATATGAAGATTAACTACATACAGTATACTTAGATCATCACCAAGAGGCTTTTAAACATCATCCGTCTGGAATATCAGAGAAGCAACACCAAGACAGAGAACCCCTGGGAGATTACCTACACTGCATGGGCGTCCCCTGGTATCAGCACACTGTACATGTACAGGTACCCCAGTTTTGGCATCTGTCTTAGTCATGTTTCTCTGGTCTTATATAGTGATTTACACTATGTAGTAACTCTAGTTTTACCCAGACCTTCAAGTGGCCACTTTTCCAGGTTGGATGAAACTGAGATATCATGGAATCATCAGACGAGGGGCCACAAACCCCTAGAAAATAACAGCCACATGGATTTTGATCAAACCACCACATGCATAGTTTCAGTAAACCTTAATGTTTTACAATGACAAACAGCAAACATAGAATCTTAGAACTGTTTGTGAAGTGAATAAACAAACATTTATCAAGATTGTGTCACTATGAGCATTGTCTGTCACATCTGTAAATGTTTTATAAGAAATGCAGCTATGTGATTGTCTGAATGCATTCGGGATACAGTATTTTAATCTTGTTTACAAATTGCCATTTGTATATTCGCCATTTGTACATTTGAGGCAGCCAAAGTTATGGCTCTCAAGGAGAGAAACTAATATAGTGGACAAAGCTATATTTATAATGCACTACTTAGCCAAACTAACAGCATTGCTTTATCAAATTTATATGAAGTGTATTGTGTCCAATGTGAGCAACCAGGCAACACAAAAAGGTGCTTTTTAAGGGAGCTCTTTAAGGTACACAAATGTTATGAAGTCTTTGCCAACAAGGATGTGGTTTCACCAATGTGGGGTACCTTTTTTAAAAATATACTATTGCCATCACAGCCCCCTTGCCCAAACTTCACCGGCCTATAACAGTTCAAAGCATGTTCACCCTGGTGATCTAGTGGCAGTTAAAGAAGAGACATTGCAGGAGACAGAGTTAAGAATTAGGCCCAATGTAATGGTGTGTGTCTCTGAGACTTGTAATGCAGTGCATGATCTGCCAAACAATTCCCCAATGGGGGCACCTTTTTAAAAATAGACTAGTGCCATCGCAGACCCCTTGCCCAAACTTCACCGGCCTATTACAGTACAGAGCACGTTCACCGTGGTGATCTAGTTGCAGTTAGAGGACACATTGCAGGAGACAGACTTAAGAAGTAGGCCCAATATAATGTAATGCCCAATTCCCCAATGTGGGAGTCCTGTTTTTACTAAATAAAATAGTGCCATCACAGCCCCTGTGCCCAAAATTCACCCTACAGAGCATGTTCACCCTGGTGATCTAGTAGCAGTTAAAGAAGAGACATTGCAGGAGACAGAGTTAAGAAGTAAGCCCAATGTAGTAGTGTGGGTCACTGAGACTTAAAATGGAGTGCCTTTTTTTTACCTTTCTTAAAAATAGACTAGTGCTATCGCAGGCCCCTTGCCCAAAATTCACCGGCCTATAACAGTACTGAGCACGTTCACCCTGGTCATGTAGTGGCAGTTAAAGGACACATTGCAGGAGACAGAGATAAGAAGTAGGTCCAATGTAGTGGTGTGTTTATCTGAGACTTGTAATGCAGCGCATGAGCTGTCAAACAATTCCCCAATGGTGGTACCTTTTTTAAAAATAGACTAGTGCCATCACAGCCCCCTTGCCCAAACTTCACCGGCCTATAACAGTTCAAAGCATGTTCACCCTGGTGATCTAGTGGCAGTTAAAGAAGAGACATTGCAGGAGACAGAGTTAAGAATTAGGCCCAATGTAATGGTGTGTGTCTCTGAGACTTGTAATGCAGTGCATGATCTGCCAAACAATTCCCCAATGGGGGTACCTTTTTAAAAATAGACTAGTGCCATCGCAGACCCCTTGCCCAAACTTCACCGGCCTATTACAGTACAGAGCACGTTCACCGTGGTGATCTAGTTGCAGTTAGAGGACACATTGCAGGAGACAGACTTAAGAAGTAGGCCCAATATAATGTAATGCCCACTTCCCCAATGTGGGGGTCCTGTTTTTACTAAATAAAATAGTGCCATCACAGCCCCTGTGCCCAAAATTCACCGTACAGAGCACGTTCACCCTGGTGATCTAGTAGCAGTTAAAGAAGAGACATTGCAGGAGACAGAGTTAAGAAGTAAGCCCAATGTAGTAGTGTGGGTCACTGAGACTTAAAATGGAGTGCCTTTTTTTTACCTTTCTTAAAAATAGACTAGTGCTATCGCAGGCCCCTTGCCCAAAATTCACCGGCCTATAACAGTACTGAGCACGTTCACCCTGGTCATGTAGTGGCAGTTAAAGGACACATTGCAGGAGACAGAGACAAGAAGTAGGTCCAATGTAGTGGTGTGTTTATCTGAGACTTGTAATGCAGCGCATGAGCTGCCAAACAATTCCCCAATGGTGGTACCTTTTTTAAAAATAGACTAGTGCCATCGCAGGCCCTTGCCCAAACTTCACCGGCTTATAACAGTACAAAGCACATTTACCCTGGTAATCTAGTGGCAGTTAAACAAGAGACATTGCAGGAGAGAGAGTTAAGAAGTAAGCCCAATATAGTGGTGTGGGTCATTGAGACTTAAAATGGAGTTCATGAGCTGCCAAGCAATTTCCCAATGGGGGTATCTTTTTTAAAAATAGACTAGTGCCATGACAGCCCCCTTGCCCAAAATGCACCGTACAGAGCTCATTCACCCTGGTCATCTAGTGGCAGTTAAAGGACACATTGCAGGAGACAGACTTAAGAAGTAGGCCCAATGTAATGTCATGCCCAATTCCCCAATGTGGGGTCCTTTTTTCACAAAATAAAAGAGTGCCATCACAACCCCCTTGCCAAAAATGCACTGTACAGAGCACACATAATTAGTCCATAAATATATAGCATAACACATTCAAAATTACTAAGTAACACAAACCTCTCTAAGAAACTCATATAGATAGGCCACAAGAATGTATAGTTAAAAAATACAAACTTTATTTCAAAGTGGCTACTAGGTGGCATATCGAATGATATGTTTATACTGTATGAGATTTAGATACTGTATGGATTTTTTTCACCAGGACCTATGTTAGATTGGAGGCATCATTAACATTACATTCATGTGTTTATATTTATGATTGAGATACCTTTTCTCTTTTGTTTGAAATAAAGTTTGTATTTTTTAACTATACATTCTTGTGGCCTATCTATATGAGTTTCTTAGAGAGGTCTTGTGTTACACTGTACAGAGCACGTTCACCCTGGTGATCTAGTAGCAGTTAAAGAAGAGACATTGCAGGAGACAGAGTTAAGAAGTAAGCCCAATGTAGTAGTGTGGGTCACTGAGACTTAAAATGGAGTGCCTTTTTTTTACCTTTCTTAAAAATAGACTAGTGCTATCGCAGGCCCCTTGCCCAAAATTCACCGGCCTATAACAGTACTGAGCACGTTCACCCTGGTCATGTAGTGGTAGTTAAAGGACACATTGCAGGAGACAGAGATAAGAAGTAGGTCCAATGTAGTGGTGTGTTTATCTGAGACTTGTAATGCAGCGCATGAGCTGCCAAACAATTCCCCAATGGTGGTACCTTTTTTAAAAATAGACTAGTGCCATCGCAGGCCCTTGCCCAAACTTCACCGGCTTACAACAGTACAAAGCACATTTACCCTGGTAATCTATTGGCAGTTAAACAAGAGACATTGCAGGAGAGAGAGTTAAGAAGTAAGCCTAATATAGTGGTGTGGGTCATTGAGACTTAAAATGGAGTTCATGAGCTGCCAAGCAATTTCCCAATGGGGGTATCTTTTTTAAAAATAGACTAGTGCCATGACAGCCCCCTTGCCCAAAATGCACCGTACAGAGCTCATTCACCCTGGTCATCTAGTGGCAGTTAAAGGACACATTGCAGGAGACAGACTTAAGAAGTAGGCCCAATGTAATGTCATGCCCAATTCCCCAATGTGGGGTCCTTTTTTCACAAAATAAAAGAGTGCCATCACAACCCCCTTGCCAAAAATGCACTGTACAGAGCACACATAATTAGTCCATAAATATATAGCATAACACATTCAAAATTACTAAGTAACACAAGACCTCTCTAAGAAACTCATATAGATAGGCCACAAGAATGTATAGTTAAAAAATACAAACTTTATTTCAAAGTGGCTACTAGGTGGCATATCGAATGATATGTTTATACTGTATGAGATTTAGATACTGTATGTATTTTTTTCACCAGGACCTATGTTAGATTGGAGGCATCATTAACATTACATTCATGTGTTTATATTTATGATTGAGATACCTTTTCTCTTTTGTTTGAAATAAAGTTTGTATTTTTTAACTACACATTCTTGTGGCCTATCTATATGAGTTTCTTAGAGAGGTCTTGTATTACACTGTACAGAGCACGTTCACCCTAGTGATCTAGTGGCAGTTAAAGGACACATTGCAGGAGACAGAATGACGAAGTAGGCCCAATGTAATGTTATGCCTAATCCCCAATGTGGGGTCCTTTTTATGCAAAATAAAAGAGTGCCATCACAGCCCCCTTGCCCAAAATGCACCGTACAGAGCACGTTCACCCTGGTCATCTAGTGGCAGTTAAAAGACACATTGCAGGAGACAGACTTAAGAAGTAGGCCAAATGTAATGTAATGCCCAATTCCCCAATGTGGGGTCCTGTTTTACTAAATAAAATAGTGTCTTCACAGCCCCCGTGCTCAAAATTCACCGGCCTATAACAGTACAGAGCACGTTCACCCTGGTCATCTAGTGGTTCTGGATGATGAGGATGAGGATAAGGAGGAGGATAACAACAAACAGACCAAATCACAGCCCCCTTGCCCAAAATGCACCGTACAGAGCATGTTCACCCTGGTCATCTAGTGGCAGTTAAAAAACACATTGCAGGAGACAGACTTAAGAAGTAGGCCCAATGTAATGTAATGCCCAATTCCCCAATGTGGGGTCCTGTTGTTACTAAATAAAATAGTGTCTTCACAGCCCCCGTGCCCAAAATTCACCGGCCTATAACAGTACAGAGCACGTTCACCCTGGTCCTCTAGTGGTTCTGGATGATGAGGATGAGGATAAGGAGGAGGATAACAACAAACAGACCAAATCTGGAAGCGTATACCCATGTGTAGTTGTGAAGAGGTGCGTGAGAATACACCTCCCCAAAAGAAAGAATGTATTTGAGGTTATTTTTCACTGTTTTCACTTGGTGGTGTACAGAAGTCCTTCCCAAACCAGCCCTTGTTCATTCTTATAAGAGTCAGCCGGTCAGCATTTTCAGTTGACAGGCGGATGCGCTTATCTGTTATAATTCCACCAGCGGCACTAAAAACCCACTCTGACAGAATGCTAGCAGCAGGGATGGCCAGGACTTCTGAGGTGTAGAGAGCCAGTTCATGCCACGTGTCCAGCTTGGATATCCAATGATTAAAAGGCACAGAGGAATCACGGAGGACGTTTATACGATCTGCAAGGTACTCCCTCACCATCTTCACAAACATTGCACTTCTTGTGACAGCACCCCTTGCCTCTGTGCTGCCACGATGGGAGGGTCTGACAATACTGTCCCAGAACTTGGCCATTGTTCTCCTGCCTGAGATAGATTGCACTTCTGTCTCTCTCGTTTGGACTCCTTGGTTGTACAACAAACTCTGACGTCTGCTGCCAGTGTTCTCACATGGGAATTTTCTAAGTAATTCCGCTACAAGGGCTTTCTGGTACTGCAACATTTTAGTACACCTCTCTGCCTCTGGTAGAAGAGATTGAAAGGTCTCCTTGTAGCGTGGGTCTAGAAGTGTCACCAACCAGTAATGTGGGTCACCCAAAATTTTTATAATGCGAGGGTCACGTGAAACGCACTGCAACATAAAGTCAGCCATGCGTGCCAGACTGCTAACAGGCAAGACTTCCGTGTCCTCACCAACAGGATGAATTACCATGCTGTCCTCCTCCCCATCCTCCTCCTCCCTGTCCTCAGACCATCCCCGCTGAACACACGGTATGACAGCTGTGTTCGTAGTACCGCCTGTAGCACATGAAAGTAACTCCTGTTCTTCCGCCTACTCATTGACAACAAATCCATGATGAGAAGACATGAGTGTAATCCCCCTGTATGGTTCCTTGTTCCATGTCCACGTGCTCTGCCTGCAATGCATCCTCTTTAATTTAGAGAGGTTTTCAGAATGCTGAGAAGCCGGATGGTTATGCTAATTTTGGCGTCATCGTCGCTCACAATATTGGTGCAGGCCTCAAAGTTTTGGAGGATGGTACATATGTCGGACATCCAAGTCCACTCCAGAGGTCTTATGTGTGGAGTCTGAACTGAATATCGACGGCCTTTTTGATGTTAGTAGTCAACAACTGCCCTCTTCTGCTCACAAATCCTTTCTAACATATGCAGCGTGGGGACATCACACACCAGCCGGTGAGCTGGAAGCTGCAAACGCTGCTGAAGCACGGCAATGGCGGCTGAAGCTGACTTTCTAAAATGGGCAGACAGACGGCGTACTTTCACTAGCAGATCCGGCAGCTCCGCATAGCTTTTCAGAAAATGTTGAACCACGAGGTTAAGCACATGGGCCAAGCAAGGTACGTGTGTGAGCTCACCTTGCCTCAGAGCCGCCACCAGGTTACGGTCATTGTCACACTCGAGCATGCCTGGCTGTAAGTTCAGCAGTGTCATCCAAACATCTGACTGCTCTTTCAGCGCTGTCCACACCTCTTCTGCATTGTGCGGTTTGTCACCTATGCAGATTAGCTTTAGCACAGCCTGTTGCCGCGTGGCTGAGGCAGTGCTGCAGTGCTTACAGCTTCTGACTGATGTATTGATTTCAGAGATGGAAGATGAAGAGGAGGAGGAGTGTTGTGAATTCTGCTCTTGGGTTCCCTCGGGTGGTTGTTGGTGGTAATGCAGTTGTCTCTGGGTTGTAAATCCTGGGCAGGTGTTCCTGCTGATTTCAGCTCTGCTGGGGTATTTAGGTGTGCAGGATCCATTAGCCCTTGCCAGTTGTCCATTGTTCTTGGAGGGTTTACATCTCTGTCTGGTTCCTTCTGCTCTGCTGCCAATTCAGCCAAGATAAGTGTCTGTTTATTTTTCTGCAGCACACATGCAGTGTGCTTTACAATTCAGAACAGTTCATTGTTTTTTCTTGTCCAGCTTAGACTTGTTTGGATTTTTTCAGTCATGCTGGATTCTCTGGAGATGCAGATATACATTCTATGTCTTTAGTTAGATGTGGAATTTTTGTATTTTCTGCTGTGGATATTTTTAGGGTTTTAATACAGACCGCTTAGTACTCTGTCCTATCCTTTACTATTTAGCTAGAAGTGCCTCTTTTGCTGAATCCTGTTTTCTGCCTGTGTGTGTCTTTACTCTAATATTCACAGTCAATATTTGTGGGGGGCTGCCTATCCTTTGGGGTTTCTGCTCTGAGGCAAGATAGAATTCCCATTTCCATCTATAGGGTTATTTAGTCCTCCGGCAGTGTCGAGGTGTCTAGGATAACACACGGCTACTTCTAGTTGCGGTGTCAGTTTAGGGTTGCGGTCTGAACAGGTCCCACCTTCTCCAGAGAAAGTCTCATGCGGCTCCAAGGTCACCGGATCATAACAGTACAACTGGCCAACAATGAGTTAAATGCATCTCAGAAGAAGGGAAGAAAGGTGTTGAGCCATTTTTTTTTCTGTAGCCTGTTTTGTCTTTCCTTCCCTCTTTTCCTCTGGGTGACTGAGGAGTCCTGTGCTAGCATGGATGTTCAGGGATTAGCTTCTCGTGTAGACCAGCTTGCTGCTAGGGTACAGGGTATTTCTGATTATATTGTTCAGACTCCGGTTTTAGAGCCTAGGATTCCTACTCCTTTTTTGGGGACAGGTCCAAATTTTTCAGTTTTAAAAACAACTGTAAACTGTTTTTTGCTCTGAAACCTCGTTCCTCTGGTGATCCCATTCAGCAGGTTAAAATTATCATCTCCCTGCTGCGTGGCGATCCTCAGGATTGGGCATTTTCCCTGGAATCTGGGAATCCGGCCTTGCTTAATGTAGACGCCTTTTTTCAGGCTCTAGGATTATTATATGATGAACCAAATTCTGTGGATCAAGCGGAGAAGACCTTGTTGGCCCTGTCTCAGGGTCAAGAAGCGGCAGAATTGTATTGTCAGAAATTTAGAAAATGGTCTGTGCTGACTAAATGGAATGATGATGCTTTGGCGGCAATTTTCAGAAAGGGTCTTTCTGAATCCGTTAAAGATGTTATGGTGGGGTTTCCCACGCCTGTCGGTCTGAGTGATTCCACGTCTCTGGCCATTCAGATTGATCGGCGCTTGCGTGAGCGCAGAGCTGTGCGCGCTGTGGCGTTGTCTTCAGAGCAGATGCCTGAGCCTATGCAGTGTGATAGGATTCTGTCTAGAACAGAACAACAAGGATTCAGACGTCAGAATAGGTTGTGTTTTTATTGTGGCAATGCTTCTCATGTCATTTCAGTCTGCCCTAGGCGTACAAAGAGAATCGCTAGTTCAGTTACCATCAGTACTGTACAACCTAAATTTCTGTTATCTGTGTCCTTGATCTGCTCATTGTCATCATTTTCTGTCATGGCGTTTGTGGATTCAGGCGCCGCTTTGAACTTAATGGACTTTGAATTTGCCAGGCGTTGTGGTTTCCCCTTGCAGTCTTTGCAGAATCCTATTCCTTTAAGGGGCATTGATGCTACACCTTTGGCTAAAAATAAACCCCAGTTTTGGACACAGGTGACCATGTGCATGGCGCCAGCCCATCAGGAAGATTGTCGTTTTCTGGTGTTGCATAATTTGCATGATGCTATTGTGCTGGGTTTTCCATGGTTGCAGGTACATAATCCTGTGTTGGATTGGAAGTCTATGTCTGTGACTAGTTGGGTTGCCAGGGGGTTCATAATGACGTTCCTTTGATGTCAATCTCCTCATCTTCATCTTCTGAAATTCCAGAGTTTTTGTCTGATTTTCAGGATGTATTCGATGAGCCCAAGTCCAGTGCCTTTCCACCGCATAGGGACTGTGATTGTGCTATTGACTTGATTCCAGGCTGTAAGTTTCCTAAGGGCCGACTTTTCAACCTGTCTGTGCCTGAACATGCCGCCATGCGGAGTTATGTTAAGGAGTCTTTGGAGAAAGGGCATATTCGGCCATCTTCTTCACCGTTGGGAGCGGGTTTTTTTTTTGTTGCTAAGAAGGATGGCTCCTTGAGACCCTGTATTGATTATCGCCTCTTGAATAAGATCACGGTCAAGTTTCAATACCCTTTGCCTCTGCTTTCCAATTTGTTTGCTAGGATTAAAGGGGCTAGTTGGTTTACTAAGATTGACCTTCGGGGGGCATATAATCTTGTTCGTATTAAGCAGGGTGATGAATTGAAAACTGCATTTAATACGCCCGAAGGCCATTTTGAATACCTTGTGATGCCATTCGGGCTCTCTAATGCTCCATCTGTTTTTCAGTCCTTCATGCACGATATCTTCCGGACTTATCTTGATAAATTCATGATTGTATATTTGGATGACATTTTGTTTTTTTCTGATGATTGGGAGTCTCATGTGGAACAGGTCAGGATGGTATTTCAGATCCTTCGTGATAATGCTTTGTTTGTGAAAGGGTCTAAGTGTCTCTTTGGAATGCAGAAGGTTTCTTTTTTGGGCTTTATTTTTTCTCCTTCATCTATAGAGATGGATCCGGTTAAGGTTCAGGCCATTCGTGATTGGATCCAACCCACATCCGTGAAGAGCCTTCAGAAATTTTTGGGCTTTGCTAATTTTTATCGCCGTTTCATTGCTAACTTCTCCAGTGTGGTTAAACCCTTGACCGATTTGACGAAGAAAGGCGCTGATGTGACCAATTGGTCCTCTGCGGCTGTCTCTGCCTTTCAGGAGCTTAAACGCCGATTTACTTCTGCCCCGGTGTTGCGTCAACCGAATGTTTCTCTTCCGTTTCAGGTTGAGGTTGACGCTTCTGAGATTGGGGCAGGGGCCGTTTTGTCTCAGAGGGATTTTGTTGGTTCCTTGATGAATCCGTGTGCCTTCTTTTCCCGTAAGTTTTCGCCTGCTGAACGCAATTATGATGTCGGCAATCGGGAGTTGTTGGCTATGACGTGGGCGTTTGAGGAGTGGCGACATTGGCTTGAGGGAGCTAAGCACCGTATTGTGGTCTTGACCGATCATAAAAATTTTGATTTACCTCGAGTCTGCTAGACAGCTGAATCCTAGACAGGATTTTGATTTCGTGGTCTCGTATCTTCCGGGTTCTAAGAATATTAAGGCTGATGCCCTCTCTAGGAGATTTTTGCCTGATTCTCCTGAGGTCCTTGAACCGGTCGGCATTCTGAAAGAAGGGGTGGTCCTTTCTGCCATTTCCCCTGATTTACGACAGGTTCTTCAGGAATTTCAGGCTGACAAACCTGACCGCTGTCCAGTGGGGAAACTGTTTGTTCCTGATAAATTGACTAGTAGAGTGATTTCTGAAGTTCATTGTTCCGTGTTGGCTGGCCATCCTGGGATTTTTGGTACCAGAGATTTGGTTGGTAGGTCCTTTTGGTGGCCTTCTTTGTCACGTGATGTGCGCTCTTTTGTGCAGTCCTGTGGGACTTGTGCGCGGGCCAAGCCTTGTTGTTCCCGTGCTAGTGGATTGCTTTTGCCTTTGCCGGTCCCTGAGAGGCCTTGGACGCATATTTCTATGGATTTTATTTCTGATCTTCCGGTTTCCCAGAAGATGTCGGTTATCTGGGTTGTTTGTGACCGGTTCTCTAAGATGGTGCATTTGGTGCCTTTGCCTAAATTGCCTTCCTCTTCTGATTTGGTTCCGTTGTTTTTTCAGCATGTGGTTCGTTTGCATGGTATTCCGGAGAATATTGCGTCCGACAGAGGTTCCCAGTTTGCTTCTAGGTTTTGGCGGGCCTTTTGTGATAGGCTAGGCATTGATTTGTCTTTTTCTTCCGCATTTCACCCTCAGACAATTGGCCAGACCGAGCGAATTAATCAGACTTTGGAAAGGTATTTGAGATGCTTTGTGTCTGCTGATCAGGATAATTGGGTGGCTTTCTTGCCATTGGCTGAGTTTGCCCTTAATAATCGGGCTAGTTCGGCTACCTTGGTTTCGCCCTTCTTTTGTAATTTTGGTTTTCATCCTCGCTTTTCTTCGGGGCAGGTTGAGCCTTTTGACTGTCCTGGTGTGGATTCTGTGGTTGACAGGTTGCAGCAGATTTGGGCTCATGTGGTAGACAATTTGGTGTTGTCTCAGGAGGAGGCTCAACATTTTGCTAACCGTCGTCGGTGCGTTGGTTCCCGGCTTAGGGTTGGGGATCTGGTCTGGTTGTCTTCCCGTCATGTTCCTATGAAGGTTTCTTCCCCTAAGTTTAAGCCTCGGTTTATTGGTCCTTATAGGATTTCTGAGATTATTAATCCGGTGTCTTTTCGATTGGCTCTTCCGGCCTCTTTTGCTATCCATAATGTCTTCCATAGATCCTTCTGTTGATCCTCCGGCCCCGGTGTTGGTGGATGGGGAGTTGGAGTATGTGGTTGAGAAGATTTTGGATTCTCTCTTTTCGAGGTGGAGGCTTCAGTACCTTGTCAAATGGAAGGGTTATGGCCAGGAGGATAATTCTTGGGTTTTTGCCTCTGATGTCCATGCTGCTGATTTGGTCCGTGCCTTTCATCTGGCTCGTCCTGATCGGCCTGGGGGCTCTGGTGAGGGTTCGGTGACCCCTCCTCAAGGGGGGGGTACTGTTGTGAATTCTGCTCTTGGGTTCCCTCCGGTGGTTGTTGGTGGTAATGCAGTTGTCTCTGGGTTGTAAATCCTGGGCAGGTGTTCCTGCTGATTTCAGCTCTGCTGGGATATTTAGGTGTGCAGGATCCATTAGCCCTGGCCAGTTGTCCATTGTTCTTGGAGGGTTTACATCTCTGTCTGGTTCCTTCTGCTCTGCTGCCAATTCAGCCAAGATAAGTGTCTGTTTATTTTTCTGCAGCACACATGCAGTGTGCTTTACAATTCAGAACAGTTCATTGTTTATTCTTGTCCAGCTTAGACTTGTTTGGATTTTTTCAGTCATGCTGGATTCTCTGGAGATGCAGATATACATTCTATGTCTTTAGTTAGATGTGGAATTTTTGTATTTTCTGCTGTGGATATTTTTAGGGTTTTAACACAGACCGCTTAGTACTCTGTCCTATCCTTTACTATTTAGCTAGAAGTGCCTCTTTTACTGAATCCTGTTTTCTGCCTGTGTGTGTCTTTACTCTAATATTCACAGTCAATATTTGTGGGGGGCTGCCTATCCTTTGGGGTTTCTGCTCTGAGGCAAGATAGAATTCCCATTTCCATCTATAGGGTTATTTAGTCCTCCGGCTGTGTCGAGGTGTCTAGGATGTGTTAGGTACACCCCACGGCTACTTCTTGTTGCGGTGTCAGTTTAGGGTTGCGGTCTGTACAGGTCCCACCTTCTCCAGAGAAAGTCTCATGCGGCTCCAAGGTCACCGGATCATAACAGAGGAGGTGCAGGAGCTGTAGACTGTGGGGGCAACCCTGATTGAAGTAGGGCCAGCAATCCTCGGTGTGAGGAGGATGTGTTCATCCCAAGGTCTGACTGGGTCCCTGCCTCCACTATGTTAACCCAGTGTGCCATCAGTCAGATGTACCATCCCTGCCCACAAGCACTTGTCCATGTGTCCGTGGTTAGGTGGACTTTCCCTGTAACAGCATTGTTGAGGACACGGGTAATGTTGGGTGACACATGCTGGTGTAAAGCCGGTACGGCACACCGGGAGGAATAGTGGCGACTGGGGACCGAGTACCTTGAGACGGCCGCCATCATCAGGTTGCGGAAAGCTTCCATCTCAATGAGCCTAAAAGGCAGCATTTCTAGCGCAAACAGAAGAGAAATATTAGAATTTAGGACTGTTGCCTGTGGGCCGTTGGCTGGGTATTTCCGCTTGCATTCCAAAGACTGGATTATAGACAACTGAAAGCTGTGCTGGGACAAGGACATGGACGGGCTTGATGATGGTGCTGCTTGACTGTGGGCCACAACAGGTGCAGGGCTAGAGGCATCTTCACATGCACGGTGTACTGGGGATTGTCTTCTACGTAAAACAGTGGAAGAAGCAATGGTGTGACCTGCAGGCAGTGGTCCTGGAGCCTGGGGTTCGGCCCACAAAGTCAGGTGCTTTGCTGCCATGTGCCTGATCATGCTGGTCGTGGTCAGGCTGGTTGTTTTGCTACCCCTGCTGATGCACTCACGGCAGGTGCTGCAAATGGCCTGTTTGGGGTTATTGGCAGAGTCTTTAAAAAATAACCAGACTCGGAAAGATCTAACTGTTGGAATGGCAACTTCCTTCATGTTGGTGTTACGGTTAACGGATGCGCACGCCTTCTGTCTGAGGCCACCACACTGCTTCTTCCTGCCTGTTGGGGTGATATGCATCCTTCCCCATGTGTGTTGCTGCCCTCACTCTAAATGTCCTCCTGCCAGGTTGGGTCAGTCACATAGTCATCCACCACCTCGTCTTCCACATCCGTACGCTGCTCCTCCTCCTGACTTTCTGGCAATTGTGTCTCATCACCGTCCACCTCTTCTTACACTTTCCCACCATTGCCTTCGCGTTACTGGGGCTGGTCAAAGCTTTGGGCATCTCTACATGCGATCTCATCTGTCCCCACTTCAAGTTGACCGGCCAAGATTTCTAAATCTTGAAATGCAAAACTGAACAGCTCTTCAGAGTGTCCAAATGTGGGATCAGTTGTCTCAGGGCACTCGGCATGGAGGGAGGAAGGAGGATCAGGATGAGGAATATCTGGGCCACACTCACAGCTACTTGACTTGACCGTGTGGAAGACATGGTGGTGACTAAGTGACTGGAAGCATTATCCGCTTTCCAACAACTGTTTCACACTGCTCTGGCTTCAATAGTGGTGTGCTGTGGTCACCTAGAAACTGGGACAGGAAGGTAGAGCGAGAAGATGTGGGTCTTAGTTGTTACCCTCTTTCACCTTGGCCACAGCCTCATCCTCTGCATGCACCATCATCATCACGTCCACTTCCCCATCCCTCGCCCCTTGCCTTTCCCATTTTAAATGGACTACTGCACTATTTCAAATGCTCTACACAAATATATTTATTAGTAGCTAAATAATATCTGATCAGTATGCCTGCAATTCTACGATTTTTCAAACCCAAACACCAGGCAGGCCTCACCCTGATATAACAGACTGTATTCAGTTTTTGGGGGCTTTTTTGTGAAGTGAATTCATGCAAAATAGTGCTGTATATAAGTAAAGTAACAGACAGCAAAAAAAGGGGTCCACCGGCCTACAATGACCAAACTTGGAGCACGCAGATATATGAGGGCTGTCACGGAAATACCACACTGGCAAATATGTGGCCTTTTTATAATTTTGAAAGCTAAATAGTGCTGTATAGAATTAGAGTATCAGACAGCAAAAAAAGTGGTCCACCGACCTACAATTACCAAACTTGGAGCACGCAGATATATGAGGGCAATCACAGAAATACCACTCTGGCAAATATGTGGCCTTTTTATAATTTTGGAAGCTAAATAGTGCTGTATAGAATTAGAGTATCAGACAGCAAAAAAAGGGGTACAACGGCCTACAATGCCCAAACTTGGAGCACGCAGCTATATGAGGGCTGTCACGGAAATACCACACTGGCAAATATGTGGCCTTTTTTATCATTTTGGAAGCTAAATAGTTCTGTATAGAATTACAGCATCAGCCAGCAAAAAAAGTGGTCCACCGGCCTACAATGCCCAAACTTGGAGCATGCAGATATATGAGGGCTGTCACAGAAATACCACACTGGCAAATATGTGGCCTTTTTATATTTTTTATGCTTACTCCTTTACCCCGAAGGGTTGTTTGCACATTAATGACCAGGCCAATTTTTACAATTCTGACCACTGTCCCTTTATGAGGTTATAACTCTGGAATGCTTCAACGGATCCCACTGATTCTGACGCTGTTTTCTCGTGACTTATTGTACTTCATGATAGTGGTAAAATTTCATTGATATTACCTACGTTTATTTGTGAAAAAAACTGAAATTTGGCGAAAATTTTGAAAATTTCTCAACTTTCCAAATTTTAATTTTTATGCAATTAAATCACAGAGATATGTCACACAAAATACTTAATAAGTAACATTTCCCACATGTCTACTTTACATCAGCACAATTTTGGAACCAAATTTTTTTTGTTAGGGAGTTATAAGGGTTAAAAGTTGACCAGCAATTTCTCATTTTAACAACACCATTTTTTTTTAGGGACCACATCTCATTTGAAGTCATTTTGAGGGGTCTATATGATAGAAAATAACCAAGTGTGACACCATTCTAAAAACTGCACCCCTCAAGGTGCTCAAAACCACATTCAAGAAGCTTATTAACCCTTCAGGTGTTTCACAGGAATTTTTGGAATGTTTAAATAAAAATGAACATTTAACTTTTTTTCACAAAAAATTTACTTCAGCTCCAATTTGTTTTATTTTACCAAGGGTAACAGGAGAAAATGGACCCCAAGAGTTGTTGTACAATTTGTCCTGAGTACGCCGATACCCCATATGTGGCGGTAAACCACTGTTTGGGCGCTTGGCAGAGCTCAGAAGCGAAGGAGCGCCATTTGACTTTTCAATGCAAAATTGACAGGAATTGAGATGGCACGCCATGTTGCGTTTGGAGAGCCACTGATGTGCCAAAACATTGAAACCCCCCACAAGTGACACCATTTTGGAAAGTACACCACCTAAGGAACTTATCTAGATGTGTGGTGAGCACTTTGACCCATTAAGTGATTCACAGAAGTTTATAATGCAGAGCCGTAAAAATAAAAAATCATATTTCTTCACAAAAATAATCTTTTGCCCCCAATTTTTTATTTTTCCAAGGGTAAGAGAAGAAATTGGATCCCAAAAGTTGTTGTACAATTTGTCCTGAGTACGCCGACACCCCATATGTGGGGGTAAACCACTGTTTGGGCACATGGGAGAGATCGGAAGGGAAGGAGCGCCGTTTGACTTTTCAATGCAAAATTTACAGGAATTGAGAGGGCACGCCATGTTGCGTTTGGAGAGCCCCTGATGTGCCTAAACATTGAAACCCCCCACAAGTGACACCATTTTGGAAAGTACACCACCTAAGGAACTCATCTAGATGTGTTGTAAGCACTTTGACCCATTAAGTGATTCACAGAAGTTTATAATGCACAGGCGTAAAAATAAAAAAATCATATTTTTTCACAAAAATAATCTTTCGCCTCCAATTTTTTATTTTCCCAAGGGTAAGAGAAGAAATTGGACCACAAAAGTTGTTGTACAATTTGTCCTGAGTACGATGATACCCCATATGTGGGGGTAAACCACTGTTTTGGCGCATGGGAGAGATCGAAAGGGAAGGAGCGCCGTTTGACTTTTCAATGCAAAATTGACAGGAATTGAGATGGCACGCCATGTTGCGTTAGGATAGCCCCTGATGTGCCTAAACATTGAAACCCCCCACAAGTGACATCATTTTGGAAAGTAGACCCCGTAAGGAACTCATCTAGATGTGTTGTAAGAGCTTTGAACCCCCAAGTGTTTCACTACAGTTTATAACGCAGGGCATGGAAAATAAAAATTAAAAAATAAAAAATTTTTTAGCCCCCAGTTTTGTATTTTTCCAAGGGTAACAGTTGAAATTGGACCCCAAAAGTTGTTGTCCAATTTGTCCTGAGTACGCTGATACTCCATAGGTGGGGGGGAACCACCGTTTGAGTGCATGGCAGAGCTCGGAAGGGAAGGAGCGTCATTTGGAATGTAGCCTTAGATGGATTGGTCTGCAGGCGTCACATTGCATTTGCAGAGCCCCTAATGTACCTAAACAGTAGAAACCCCCCTCAAGTGACCCCATATTGGAAACTTGACCCCCCAAGGAACTTATCTAGATGTATTATGAGAACTTTGAACCCCCAAGTGTTTCACTACAGTTTATAACGCAGAGCCGTAAAAATAAAAAATCCTTTTTTTTCCACAAAAAATATTTTTTAGCCCCCAGTTTTGTATTTTCCCAAGAGTATCAGGAGAAATTGGACCCCAGAAGTTGTTGTCCAATGTGTCCTGGGTACGCTGATACCCCATATATTGGGGTAAACCCATGTTTGGGCGCACGGGAGAGCTCGGAACGGAAGGAGCACTGTTTTACTTTTTCAGCGCAGAATTGGCTGGAATTGAGATCGGACGTCATGTTGCGTTTGGAGAGCCCCTGATGTGCCTAAACAGTGGAAAACCCCCAATTATAACTGAAACCCTAATCCAAACACATCCCTAACCCTAATCCCAATGGTAACCCTAACTGTCATGAATCCCAATGGCTAGGGATAGCAAGGGACAAGCAAAGTAATACAAAATATCGGACGAGCTCTAGGGTGATGGAACCTGGGCTGACCGCTGCCCTACGCCTGACAAACGCAACTAGAGATAGCCAGGGAGCGTGCCTACGTTGGTTCTAGACGCCACGCACCAGCCTAAGAGCTAACTAGTACTGCAGAGAAAATAAAGACCTCACTTGCCTCCAGAGGAATGAACCCCAAAAGGTACAGTTGCCCCCCACATGTATTGACGGTGAAATGAGAGGAAGGCACACACATAGAGATGATATATATAGGTTCAGCAAATTGAGGCCCGCTGTAAACTAGAAAGCAGAACGATACAAAAGGGGTCTGAGCGGTCAGCAAAAAACCCTAATCAAAAAAACCATCCTGAGATTACAAGAACCCATGTGCCAACTCATGGCACATGGGGAGAACCTCAGTCCACTAGAGCTACCAGCTAGCATAGAGACATAATAAGCAAGCTGGACAAAAAAAACAAACAACTGAAAATCAGCACTTAGCTTATCCTGAAAGATCTGGGAGCAGGTAGGCAGGAACCAAACAGAGCACATCTGAATACATTGATAGCCGGCAAGGGAATGACAGAAAGGCCAGGTAAAATAGGAAACACCCAGCCTCTGATGGACAGGTGGAAACCAAAGGCCGCAACCCACCAAAGTCACCCAGTACCAGCAGTAACCACCAGAGGGAGCCCACAAACAGAATCCACAACAGTACCCCCCCCTTGAGGAGGGGTCACCGAACCCTCACGAGAACCCCCAGGGCGATCAGGGTGAGCTCTATGGAAGGCGCGGACCAAATCAGTCGCATGAACATCGGAGGCGACCACCCAGGAATTATCCTCCTGACCATAACCCTTCCACTTAACCAAATACTGGAGTTTGCGTCTGGAAACACGAGAATCCAAGATCTTTTCAACAACATACTCCAATTCTCCCTCCACCAGCACCGGAGCAGGAGGCTCAACCGAAGGAACAACGGGCACCTCATACCTCCGCAACAACGACCGATGGAACACATTATGAATAGCAAACGATGCTGGGAGATCCAAACGAAAAGACACAGGGTTAAGAATCTCCGAGATCCTATAAGGACCGATGAACCGAGGCTTGAACTTAGAAGAGACCTTCATAGGGACAAAACGAGAAGACAACCACACCAAATCCCCAACAAGAAGTCGGGGACCCACGCGGCGACGGCGATTAGCGAACTGCTGAGTCTTCTCCTGAGAGAACTTCAAATTGTCCACCACCTGATTCCAAATCTGATGTAGCCTGTCCACCACCACGTCCACTCCAGGACAATCCGAAGGCTCCACCTGACCAGAGGAAAAACGAGGATGAAACCCCGAATTACAAAAAAAAGGAGAAACCAACGTGGCAGAACTAGCCCGATTATTAAGAGCAAATTCGGCCAGTGGCAAAAAAGCAACCCAGTCATCTTGATCAGCAGAAACAAAACACCTCAAATAAGTTTCCAAGGTCTGATTAGTTCGCTCCGTCTGGCCATTCGTCTGAGGATGGAATGCAGACGAGAAAGACAAATCAATGCCCATCTTGGCACAAAACGTCCGCCAAAATCTAGACACAAACTGGGATCCCCTGTCAGAAACGATATTCTCCGGAATCCCATGCAAACGAACCACGTTCTGAAAAAATAAAGGGACCAACTCAGAGGAGGAAGGCAACTTAGGCAAGGGCACCAAATGAACCATCTTAGAAAAGCGGTCACACACAACCCAGATAACGGACATTTTCTGTGAAACCGGGAGATCAGAAATAAAATCCATGGAAATGTGCGTCCAAGGCCTCTTCGGGATGGGCAAGGATAACAACAACCCACTGGCCCGAGAACAGCAAGGCTTAGCTCGAGCACACACTTCACAAGACTACACAAAGGTACGCACATCCCTAGACAAGGAAGGCCACCAAAAAGACCTGGCTACCAAGTCTCTAGTACCAAATATTCCAGGATGACCAGCCAACACAGAAGAATGGACCTCGGAGATGACTCTACTGGTCCAATCATCCGGAACAAACAGTCTTTCTGGTGGACAACGATCCGGTTTATCCACCTGAAACTCCTGCAATGCACGTCGCAGGTCTGGGGATATGGCGGACAATATTACCCCATCCCTAAGGATACCAGTAGGCCCAGAGTCTCCAGGAGAGTCAGGCACAAAACTCCTGGAAAGAGCATCTGCCTTCACATTCTTTGAACCTGGCAGGTATGAAACCACGAAATTGAAACGAGAAAAAAACAACGACCAACGAGCCTGTCTAGGATTCAAACGCCTGGCAGACTCAAGGTAAATGAGATTCTTGTGATCAGTCAAGACCACCACACGATGTTTAGCACCCTCAAGCCAATGACGCCACTCCTCAAATGCCCACTTCATGGCCAAAAGCTCCCGATTACCCACATCATAATTGCGCTCGGCGGGCGAGAATTTTCTAGAGAAGAATGCACATGGCTTCATCACCGAGCCATTAGAACTTCTCTGTGACAAAACCGCCCCCGCCCCAATCTCGGAAGCATCAACCTCAACCTGAAAAGGAAGTGAAACATCTGGTTGACACAACACCGGAGCAGAAGAAAACCAGCGCTTAAGTTCCTGAAAGGCCTCCACGGCCGCAGGAGACCAATCAGCAACATCAGCACCCTTTTTAGTCAAATCAGTCAAAGGTTTAACAATACTGGAAAAATTAGCAATGAACCGACGATAAAAATTAGCAAACCCCAAGAACTTCTGAAGGCTCTTAACAGATGTAGGTTGTGTCCAGTCACAAATCGCCTGAACCTTGACGGGATCCATCTCAATAGTAGAGGGAGAAAAAATGTACCCCAAAAAAGAAATCTTCTGGACTCCGAAGAGACACTTTGAGCCCTTCACAAACAGAGAATTGGCCCGCAAAACCTGAAACACCTTCCTGACCTGTAGAACATGAGACTCCCAGTCATCAGAAAACACCAAAATATCATCCAAATACACAATCATAAACTTATCCAGATATTCACGGAAAATATTGTGCATAAAGGACTGAAAGACTGACGGAGCATTGGAGAGTCCAAAAGGCATTACCAAATACTCAAAATGGCCCTCAGGCGTATTAAATGCGGTTTTCCACTCATCACCCTGTTTTATCCGCACCAGATTATACGCACCGCGAAGATCTATCTTAGTGAACCACCTAGCCCCCTTAATGCGAGCAAACAAATCAGTCAATAATGGCAATGGATACTGATATTTGACTGTAATCTTATTCAGAAGGCGATAATCTATACAAGGCCTCAGGGAACCATCTTTTTTTGCCACGAAAAAAAAACCTGCTCCCAGAGGGGACGAAGATGGACGAATATGTCCCTTTTCCAAGGACTCCTTAATATAATTCCGCATAGCAGTATGCTCTGGCAGTGACAGATTAAATAAACGACCCTTAGGGAACTTACTGCCAGGAATCAATTCTATAGCACAGTCACAATCTCTATGAGGAGGGAGCGAATTGAGCTTAGGCTCCTCAAAAACATCCCTATAGTCAGACAAAAACGCAGGGATCTCAGAAGGAGTAGATGAAGCGATTGAAATCGGAGGTGCATCATCATGAACCCCCTGACATCCCCAGCTTAACACAGACATTGTTTTCCAGTCCAGGACAGGATTATGAGTTTGTAACCATGGCAGACCAAGCACTAGTACATCATGTAAATTATACAGTACAAGGAAGCGAATCACCTCCTGATGAACGGGAGTCATGCGCATGGTCACTTGTGTCCAATACTGCGGTTTATTCATAGCCAATGGTGTAGAGTCAATCCCCTTCAGAGGAATAGGAACTTCCAGAGGTTCCAGACTAAAACCGCAGCGTTTAGCAAATGACCAATCCATAAGACTCAGGGCAGCGCCCGAATCCACATAGGCATCAACGGAAATGGAAGACAGTGAAAAAATCAGAGTCACAGACAAAATGAACTTAGGCTGCAGAGTACCAATGGCAAAAGATTTATCAACCCTTTTTGTGCGTTTAGAGCATGCTGATATAACATGAGCTGAATCACCACAATAAAAACACAATCCATTTTTCCGCCTATAATTTTGCCATTCACTTCTGGACTGAATTCTATCACATTGCATAGTCTCAGGTGCCTGTTCAGAAGACACCGCCAACTGGTGCACGGGTTTGCGCTCCCGTAAACGCCGATCAATCTGAATGGCCATAGCCATAGACTCATTCAGACCTGTAGGCGTAGGGAACCCCACCATAATATCCTTAATGGCCTCAGAAAGACCATTTCTGAAGTTTGCAGCCAGGGCGCACTCATTCCACTGAGTAAGCACCGACCATTTCCGAAATTTTTGACAATATATTTCCGCTTCATCATGCCCCTGAGAGAGGGCTAATAAAGCCTTTTCAGCCTGAATCTCCAGGTTAGGTTCCTCATAGAGCAATCCCAATGCCAGAAAAAACACATCCACACTGAGCAATGCAGGATCCCCTGGTGCCAATGCAAATGCCCAATTCTGAGGGTCGCCCCGCAGGAAAGATATTACAATCTTGACCTGTTGAGCAGGGTCTCCAGAGGAGCGAGATTTTAAAGAAAGAAACAATTTACAATTGTTCCTGAAATTCAGGAAGGTAGATCTATCTCCAGAAAAGAACTCTGGAATAGGAATTCTAGGTTCAGACATGGGAGTGTGAACAACAAAATCCTGTATGTTTTGAACTTTTGCCGCGAGATTACTCAGGCTGGAAGCCAAACTCTGGACATCCATGTTAAACAGCTAATATCAGAGCCATTCAAGGGTTAAGAGGAGGTAAGAAGCAGCTAGACAGCAATTAAGGGCTAGGCAGCAAAACTCTGAAGGGAAAAAAAAAAAAAAAAATTTCCCTTAAACACTTCTTTTTCTCCTGCTTCAGCCCAAACCATTAACACTTTGTGGGCCGGCTATACTGTCATGAATCCCAATGGCTAGGGATAGCAAGGGACAAGCAAAGTAATACAAAATATCGGACAAGCTCTAGGGTGATGGAACCTGGGCTGACCGCTGCCCTACGCCTGACAAACGCAACTAGAGATAGCCAGGGAGCGTGCCTACGTTGGTTCTAGACGCCACGCACCAGCCTAAGAGCTAACTAGTACTGCAGAGAAAATAAAGACCTCACTTGCCTCCAGAGGAATGAACCCCAAAAGGTACAGTTGCCCCCCACATGTATTGACGGTGAAATGAGAGGAAGGCACACACATAGAGATGATATATATAGGTTCAGCAAATTGAGGCCCGCTGTAAACTAGAAAGCAGAACGATACAAAAGGGGTCTGAGCGGTCAGCAAAAAACCCTAATCAAAAAAACCATCCTGAGATTACAAGAACCCATGTGCCAACTCATGGCACATGGGGAGAACCTCAGTCCACTAGAGCTACCAGCTAGCATAGAGACATAATAAGCAAGCTGGACAAAAAAACCAAACAACTGAAAATCAGCACTTAGCTTATCCTGAAAGATCTGGGAGCAGGTAGGCAGGAACCAAACAGAGCACATCTGAATACATTGATAGCCGGCAAGGGAATGACAGAAAGGCCAGGTAAAATAGGAAACACCCAGCCTCTGATGGACAGGTGGAAACCAAAGGCCGCAACCCACCAAAGTCACCCAGTACCAGCAGTAACCACCAGAGGGAGCCCACAAACAGAATCCACAACACCTAACCACACCCCAAACCCTGACACACCCCTAACCCTAATCCCAACCCTATTCCTAACCGTAAATGTAATCCAAACCCTAACCCTAACTTTAGCCCCAACCCTAACTTTAGCCCCAACCCTAACTGTAGCCTTAACCCTAGCCCCAAACCTTGCCCTAACCCTAGCCCTAACCCTAACCCTTGCCCTAACCCTAGCCCTAACCCTAATGGGAAAAAGGAAATAAACACATTTTTTTAATTTTGTAATTTTTTGCTAACTAAGGGGGTGATGAAGGGGGGTTTGATTTACTTTTATAGCGTTTTTTAGCTGATTTTTATGATTGGCTGCCGTCACACACTGAAAGACGCTTTTTATTGCAAAAAATATTTTTTGCGTTACCACATTTTGAGAGCTATAATTTTTCCAGATTTTGGTACACAGAGTCATGTGAGGTCTTGTTTTTTGCGGGACGAGTTGACCTTTTTATTGGTGACATTTTCAGGCACGTCACATTTTTTAATCGCTTTTTATTCTGATTTTTGTGAGGCAGAATGACCAAAAAACAGCTATTCATGAATTTCTTTTGGGGGAGGCATTTATACAGTTTACATGGTAAAATGGATAAAGCAGTTTTATTCTTTGGGTCAGTACGATTACAGTGATACCTCATTTATATCTTTTTTTTATGTTTTGGCGCTTTTATATGATAAAAACTATTTTATAGAAAAAATAATTATTTTTGCATCGCTTTATTCTGAGGACAATAACTTTTCTATTTTTTCGTTGATGATGCTGTATGGTGGCTTGTTTTTTAATAAGATAAGATTACGCTTTCAGCGGTACCATGGTTATTTATATCCGTCTTTTTGATCGCGTGTTATTCCACTTTTTGTTTGGCAGTATGATAATAAAGCGTTGTTTTTTGCCTCGGTTTTTTTTTTTTTTTTACGGTGTTCACTGAAGGGATTAACTAGTGGGACAGTTTAATAGGTTGGGTCATTACGGACGCGGCGATACTAAATATGTGTACTTTTATTGTTTTTTTTTAAATTTAGATAAAGAAATGTATTTATAGGAACAATATTTTTTTTTTTTTTGAATTTTTTGGGGGATTTTTACACATGTGAATATTTTTTTTTTACACTAAAACATTGCCCCAGGGGGGGCATCATGTTATAGTGTAAGATCGCTGATCTGACACTTTGCTGTGTACTGTGTCAGATCGGCGATCTGACATGCACAGCTCCTGGAGGCTTCCCAGCGCCTGCTCTGAGCAGGAGCAGTGAAGCCACCTCCCTGCAGGACCCGGATGCCGCGGCCATCTTGGATCCGGGCCTGCTGCAGCGAGGAGGAGGTAAGAGACCCTCAGAGCAACGCGATCACATCGCGTTGCTCCGGGGGTCTCAGGGAAGCACGCAGGGAGCCCCCTCCCTGTGCGATGCTTCCCTATACCGCCGGAACACTGCGATCGCATGTTTGATCGCAGTGTGCCGAGGGTTAATGTGCCGGGGGTGGTCCCGGACCACTCCTGGCACATAGTGCCGGATGTCAGCTGAGATAGTCAGCTGATACCCGGCCGCGATCGCTATGACGTACTATCCCGTCGAGGGTCAGATAGGCCCAGGTCACCTCGACGGGATAGTACGTCTAAGGTCAGAGAGGGGTTAATAGTGCTGTATATAATTAGAGTAACAGACAGCAAAAAAAGTGGTCCCCCGGCCTACAATGCCCACACTTGGAGCATGCAGATATATGATGGCTGTCACGGAAGTACCACACTGGCAAATATGTGGCCTGTTTTTTTAAAATGCAAAATAGTGCTGAATAGGATTAGAGTATCAGACAGCAAAAAAAGGGGTCCACCGGCCTACAATGACCAAACTTGGAGCACGCAGATATATGAGGGCTGTCACGGACATACCACACTGGCAAAAATGTGGCCTGTTTTTTTTTAATGCAAAATAGTTCTGTACAGAATTAGAGTATCAGACAGCAAAAAAAGGGGTCCACCGGCTTACAATGCCCAAAGTTGGAGCACGCAGATATATGAGGCCTTTTTCGGTGAATTTAAAACACACAAAAAAGTGGCACAAGTCTAGCACACACAACTGTGCTACGTATGCCTGACAAACTATGATTTTTCAACAGGCCTCAGTCTGACAGAACATACTGTATATTTTTGTTTTTGGGGGGTGAATTTTTTGAAAAAAAAAAGCAACTAGGTATATAGTAAAGAAGCTGCAGCAGCAGACAGTTATGGAGCTTTGGGAGGGATGCAGTGGGAGCAATAGATGCACATACAGTGCCTGCAGGCCTTGCACTGATGTGGATATGCTGTGCCCTGCCTACCTGGCGCTGCAATATCGGGACCCACGAATTAGCCCTAAAAAGGACTTTTTGTTTCTGAGGAGTTGTGGATTTAAGAGTTGCAGTCCTACACTAACTCTAAAAACCACGATTCTGACCCTATCTCGGCAGCAGCTCTCCCTACTCTCGCTGAATCTGGTACAGAATGCGGCGAGCAGGGCGGTGCCATGTCTCCTATACTCGGGATGATGCTGTACAGCCAAGCCAATCACTGCAGGACCACAACAAAGATGGCTGTGGCGTTTCATGGCCTGGCAGACAATCCCTGCACCGTGACTGGGTCTCTAAATTCCGCCAAAAACGCTGTGTGGAGACAACAGTTACCGCCAAATAATCCCGGAAATGCTCGGTGCTTGCCGAGAACACTGAGCATAGTGATACTCGGGCGAGTAACGAGTAGTGACGAGCATGTTCGCTCATCACTAGTCACTTCCTGTGGCTCCACCCATTCCTCTATGTTCAACTGTGGGGGCAGAAGCACCCAGTTAGGGCGGACATCCATCACAACAGGGTGCGGCCTATTTTATCCTGGAGCCAAATTCTCCACATGGCGCCCCCAAAAGGTGGCAATTTCCCCATTTTCTGCGCCAACGGCCGCCATCTTCTTCATAGCGGTCGGCGCCATTTGTAAATCAGTGACATTTGCCATCTTTACTTCTTTTGCAGTGGTGCACTGCTCAATGTCTCTATCATCCGCCTGCAATACTGTAACGGTGGGCAACAAACCACAAGTCCCAAATTCACAGTCATAAAATTCAGAATCGCTGTCAGCCGACAGCTCCATTTCTTCCACTTCAGGCAGCACATCGCCCATTTCAGATTCATAGGTCTTTAGACTGCGGGGGTCCATCCTGCCGCCACTATGCCAAGTGTAACAAGGGCAACGAGGGAAGGGGGGTAGTCAGAGCCGTGTTCTTAAAGGCACAGTACATGAATAGAGTCCACGAGCATATATCACTGGAGTCCTGATTTCTCCCAGATGCTGGCTACATCCGTACCCACAATGGCTTCAGAAGTCGGAGATCACAAAAATCCACACGCTGAAATCTAGGAGCCTGAGACGCCTTCAGCATGGGGCCTTCCTGAAATCCTGGAGACCTGTGGTGCCGTCCTTTAGCCATTTAGTCCTTATTTTGTAGTCCTTCAAAATCCAGGGCAACAGTTCTCTCTTGTCTGGAGACCTGGCAGTGCCCCGGGTCATATACAGTATGTCTGCCCTGTTCAACTATCCGGGCAGTTCTGAGGAAGCTGCAGCTTCCTTTCACCTCCTGGCAACAAACACAGCCCACACTAATAACTCATGCTGTCCCTGACCTAGCAACAGTGCATAACAACATGGCAAATTACAGCAGATAAAAGGGAACATATTACAATCAAGGCAGTTAACACACAAGAGGCACGAGGGTGACACGGAAAGAGGAGAGGGTGCAACTGAGAGGACCTGCCACCCCTTACGTTTACTTTTCCTGAAATAAAAGTTACAAAGTTTTATTACATAGCTTGGACTCAGGTTCTCTTCTTATACAATATATCACGAGTATAAAGACTCGCTTCCTCAAGTTTTTATACTCGCGAAACGTACGTCGGGTTTGCGGTCACATCATGGACAAGAGGAGACACAATATGGGTATTTAACCCTTGATTTATTGATGCATATCTTATGCTACTTATGTCTAGTACATTGTAATTGTTTTTAGCAATGCATGCTAGCACTAAACATGGTGATAGTTATAGGTGGAATTGATTAGTTTTGGTACAAACAAGTGACTAACTGATTGTCCTACCTGTTTAAGTTACATTGCTTATGTGTATTGCTTTCTACATGTATATGCAATTATTTAGCATAATATGTTGTCCTGATCCACCCTGTGACTGTTACTACTCTTTTTTTGGGATCACACTATTTTATCATATCCTATTACATGTATTTGTGTCTGTGGTAAATATCTACCCTTAATAAAATATTTATATTTTGAGATACATTATGACTCAAGTTCTCCTCATATTTAATTGATCTTTTTGAGTCTGTATTTTTTTATATCTTTGATTGTGTGTATATATACTGGTGACCTATATAATCATATTTCCTTGTAAGTACAGTGCCTTGCGAAAGTATTCGGCTCCCTGGAACTTTTCAACCTTTCTCCCCATATCATGCTTCAAACATAAAGATACCAAATGTAAATTTTTGATGAAGAATCAATAACAAGTGGAACACAATTGTGAAGTTGAACGAAATTTATTCATTGTTTAAAATTTTTGTGGAAATTCAAAAACTGAAAAGTGGGGCGTGCAATATTATTTGGCCCCTTTAACTTAATACTTTGTTGCGCCATCTTTTGCTGCGATTACAGCTGCAAGTCGCTTGGGGTATGTCTCTATCAGTTTTGTACCTTGAGAGACTGAAATTCTTACCCATTCTTCCTAGGCAAACAGCTCAAGCTCAGTGAGGTTTGATGTAGATCGTTTGTGAACAGCAGTTTTCAGCTCTTTCCACAGATTCTCGATTGGATTGAGGTCTGGACTTTGACTTGGCCATTCTAACACCTGGATATGTTTATTTGTGAACCATTCCATTGTAGATTTTGCTTTATGTTTGAGATCATTGTCTTGTTGGAAAACAATTCTCTGTTCCAGTCTCATGTCTTTTGCAGACTCCAACAGGTTTTCTTCAAGAATGGTCCTGTATTTGGCTTCATCCATCTTCCCATCAATTTTAACCATCTTCCATCTCCCTTATGAAGAAAAGCAGGCCCAAACCATGATGCTGCCACCACCATGTTTGACAGTGGGGATGGTGTGTTCAGGGTGATGAGCTGTGTTGCCTTTACGACAAACATATCGCTTGGCATTGTAGCCAAAAAGTTTGATTTTGGTTTCATCTGACCAGAGCACCTTCTTCCACATTTGGTTTGTCTCCGCGGTGGCTTGTTGCAAACTTTAAACAACACTTTTTATGGATATCTTTGAGAAATGGCTTTCTTCTTGCCACTCTTCCATAAAGGCCAGATTTGAGATCATGGGCCTCTTGGCTGCATCTCTGATCCGTCTTCTCCTTGTTTGAGATGAAAGTTTAGAGGGACGGCCGGGTCTTGGTAGATTTGCAGTGGTATGATACTCCTTCCATTTCAATATTATTGCTTGCACAGTGCTCCTTGAGATGTTTAAAGTTTTGGAAATCATTTTGTATCCAAATCCAGCTTTAAACTTCTCCACAACAGTATCACAGACCTGCCTGTTGTGTGCCTTGGTCTTCATGATGGTCTCTGTGCTTCCCACAGAACCCTGAGACTATCACAGAGCAGATGCATTTATACGGAGACTGGATTACACACAGGTGGATTATATTTATCATCATTAGGCATTTAGGACAACATTGGATCATTCAGAGATCCACAATGAACTTCTGGAGTGAGTCTGCTGCACTGAAAGTAAAGGGGCCGAATAATATTGCATGCCCCACTTTTCAATTTTTGAATTTCCACAAAAATTTAAAATAACCAATAAATTTTGTTCAACTTCACAATTGTGTTCCACTTGTTGATGATTCTTCACCAAAAATTTACATTTGGTATCTTTATGTTTGAAGCATGATATGTTGGAAAAGGTTGAAAAGTTCCAGGGAGCCGAATACTTTCGCAACTATAAGGCTAGTTTCACACTAGAGTTTTGCTGAGTTGTGGAGGGCTGCGGATTTCCTCCGTGATGCCCAGCCAACAGCCGCACCTCCGCCGCTCAGCTCCGCCTATGTCCGCAAGCGCCCTGCGTACCTATCCTTAACATTAGGTACACAGGTCATGCGGATGCCTCCGCATGCGTCGTTTTGACGATGCGGTGACCTGCGTCTAACGCAGCTGGTTGGAATGTCTTTTTTTCTATGCATTGTTGAAACGACGCATGCGTCGACGCAGAGTGTGGGCAGCGTGATAACATAGGTCTCGGTCCCCACCATCTTAGAGAAGGGCATGGCAGTGATTGGCTTGCTCTCTGCGGCGTCACAGGGGCTATAAAGGGGCGTGCACACCGACCGCCATCTTACTGCTGCCGATCTGAGCATAGGGAGAGGTTGCTGCCGCTTCGTCAGAAGCAGGGATAGCTTTAGGCAGGGTACATTAACCCCCAAACCGCTTGTGCTGTAGCGATTTCCACTGTCCAACACCACCTTTTCTTTGCAGGGACAGTGGAGGCTAGATTTTTCTTCATCAGCTCTGTAGCTTATTGGGCTGCCCTAGAAGGCTCCCTGATAGCTGCATTGCTGTTTGTACGCCGCTGTGCAAACCAACTGCTTTTTTAAAAGCACAAATCCTGTTGCTCCTTCCTTTCTGCACAGCTATCTTGTTTGTTTGTCCACACTTTTGTGTGCAGCAGTCCTTTTTATTGCTGCCTGCCATACTTTTCAGAGATTATTGTAGGGAGATAGTAATTGTAGTACAGTCCCTTTTTTTTTTTTTTTTTAAATATATCTTCCAGCCACTTTCTGCTTCTGAAACTGTGTAGTGTAAAACAGTGGGCCTGTATTTTTCTGCACTGTCCCACACCTAAAAAGGGAGATTTATATTGCCAATCAGTGCCAGTCCTGTCTGTGGTATCTCTGTCAGTCATTTTCTGCCACAGAAACTATACTGTAATACAGTGGGCCTGATTTATTCACTAGTCTCCAAAAAAAAGGGAGATTAATATTGCCAAATCTGTGCATCTGTGCCAGTCCTGTCTGTGGTATCTCTGTCAGTCATTTTCTGACACAGAAACTATACTGTAATACAGTGGGCCTGATTTATTCACTAGTTTCCCCCCCCAAAAAAAAGGGAGATTAATATTGCTAAATCTGTGCATCTGTGCCAGTCCTGTCTGTGGTATCTCAGCCTGTCATTTTCTGCCACAGAAACTATACTGTAATACAGTGAGCCTGATTTATTCACTAGTCTCCCACACATAAAAAAGGGAGATTAATATTGCCAATCAGTGCATCTGCGCCAGTCCTGTCTGTGGTATCTCTGCCAGTCTTTTTCTGCCACTGAAAGTATACTGTAATACAGTGGGCCTGATTTATTCACTAATCTCCCACACATAAAAAGGGAGATTAATATTGCCAATCAGTGCATCTGCACCAGTCCTGTCTGTGGTATCTCTGTCAGTCATTTTCTGACATAGAAACTGTGGTGTAATACAGTTGGCCTGATTTATCCACTAGTCTCCCCCCAAAAAAGGGAGATTTATATTGCCAATCAGTGCATCTGCGCCAGTCCTGTCTGTGGTATCTCTGTCAGTCATTTTCTGCCACAGAAACTATACTGTAATACAGTGGGCCTGATTTATTCACTAGTCTCCCAAAAAAATTAAAGGGAGATTAATATTGCCAAATCTGTGCATCTGTGCCAGTCCTGTCTGTGGTATCTCAGTCTGTCATTTTCTGCCACAGAAACTATACTGTAATACTGTGGGCCTGATTTATTCACTAGTCTCCCAAAAAAAAGGGAGATTTATATTGCCAATCAGTGCATCTGCGCCAGTCCTGTCTGTGGTATCTCTGTCAGTCATTTTCTGACATAGAAACTGTGGTGTAATACAGTTGGCCTGATTTATTCACTAGTCTCCCAAAAAAAAAAAAAAAAAAGGAGATTAATATTGCCAAATCTGTGCATCTGTGCCAGTCCTGTCTGTGGTATCTCAGTCAGTCATTTTTTGCTACAGAAAGTATACTGTAATACAGTGGGCCAGATTTATTCAGCACTCACCCACACATAAAAAGGGAGATTTATATTCACAACAAGTTAACATACATCTTCTGCCTTGTTTTTCAGTACCATATAACGGTTGTTAGTTTGGTTACATTTTTCCAAGAATGAGGAAGGCTGGTGGAAGAGGTCGTGGCCGTGGGCGGTCATTGCCATCTGGTAATGCTGATGGTGGTGGTGGTGCTGGTGTAGCATCGGGTGGTAGAGGGAAAATCAAAATAGCACCTAAGTCTCGAGTTGTTGAGCCAGCGTCATCGTCCGGCTACACAAGGCCTCGAACGCTACCTTTTCTGGGAGTAGGAAAACCGCTGATAAAGCCGGAGCAGCAGGAAAAAGTTTTGGCTTTCCTTGCTGACTCTGCCTCTAGCTCTTTCGCCTCCTCTTCGGAAAGTTCAAAATTGAAAAGTAGCCAGTCGTCGGTGGATGCTCCCAGTCAGGAACAAGTTGATTCCTTGTGTCCTTCCCCAAAAACAACAGTGAACGATGCGTCAGGCGACACAACAGGTTACTCCATGGAGCTCTTTACACATACCGTGCCTGGGTTAGAAAGGAAAATAGTTAACAGCCCACTAAAAGATGATTCGGACATGGAGTGCACTGATGCACAGCCACAGCTAGATTGTCATGCTGTTCCATTGACTCACATCACTACATTGCCCTCGCAGTGTACTGAGCCAGAAACTGACCCTGATGAGACGATGGTGCCCATTCCCGAACGTTATAGCACCTTACACGGTGACACAGAGATAGCTGAACATGAGGTTGAAGAGGAGGTGATAGATGACCCAGTTGTTGACCCAGATTGGCAGCCATTGGGGGAAGAGGGTGCTGCTGGCAGTAGCTCAGAAGCGGAGGAGGAGGATCGGCAGCAGCCATCTATATCACATTTGCTTTCATCTGGCAGGCCCGTCTCTGGCCAAAAAAGTTTGGCAAAACCAAAACCAGTTTTAGGGCAGCGTGGCCATCCGGTGAAAGTAACACAGCGTGCAATGCCTGAAAAGGTATTCCATAGTAGGAAGAGTGTAGTGTGGCAATTTTTTACCCAAGATCCGAATGATGAGTGCAAAGTTATCTGTAAGAAATGCTCAAAAACATTTAGCAGAGGGAAGAATCCCCACAATTTAAATACAACGTGCATGCTCAGACATGTAACCAGCATGCACTTGCAAGCCTGGAATAACTCCCAAACGTCCCCTACCGTTGGTGCACCTGCTCAGAATCCAGGAGTCAGCAACGCTACATCGCTTCCCCCACTGTTAGCCCACCGGTTAGAACAACAACAGCAGCAAATGTGGAGGTGTCGTCGCTAGGGCAAAGCAGTCAGGGAATCACAAGTTTATTGGTAGGAAACAGAGCATGTAGGCCTACATCGAGAATACCATCACCTACCCTCTCTCAATCCGCCATGTCCACCACCACCACCACCGCAAGTCCCACCATATGCACCTCGCCAGTCCAGCTCACCCTCCAAGAGACTCTCATTAGGAAAAGAAAGTACTCACCCTCTCATCCGCGTACACAGGGTTTGAACGCCCACATTGCTAGACTTATATCGCTAGAGATGATGCCCTACTGGTTGGTTGAAAGCAAAGCTTTCAAAGCCTTGATGGCCTACGCAGTACCATGCTATGAGCTACCCAGTCGACACTTCTTTTCGAGAAAAGCCATCCCAGCCCTCCACCAGGATGTCAAAGACCGCATTCTCCATGCACTGAGGCAATCAGTCAGTAGAAAGGTGCACCTCACAACTGATGCATGGACCAGTAGGCATGGTCAGGGGGACGTTACGTGTCCATCACGGCACACTGGGTTAATGTGATAGATGCAGGGTCCACAGGGGACAGCCACAGTAGGACAGTTCTGCCTAGCCCACGGTCTAGGAAACAGTTGGCTGTAGGCGTTTGCCACTCCTCCTCCTCCTCCTCTTCCAGCCGAAGCGAAAGCTTATCCACAGAGCGCAGTCGCACGACCACTCCATCCGCAGCTGCCAGTGTTGCACACGAGGTGTCCCATTATGGAACAGCTAGTGGTAAGTGTCAGCAGGCTGTGTTGGAAATGAAGTGCTTGGGTGACAACAGACACACCGCGGAAGTTCTGGCCGAGTTCTTGCAGCAAGAAACTCAGTCATGGCTGGGCAGTGTACATCTTGAGGCAGGCAAGGTAGTCAGTGATAACGGAAGGAATTTTATGGCTGCCATAGCCCTTTCACAACTGAAACATATTCCTTGCCTGGCTCACACCTTGAACCTGGTGGTGCAGTGCTTCCTGAAAAGTTATCCGGGGTTACCCGCCCTGCTCCTGAAGGTGCGAAGACTTTGCTCGCACATCCACCGTTCGCCTGTACACTCCAGCCGTATGCAGAACCATCAGCGATCGTTGAAGCTTCCCCAGCACCGCCTAATAATCGACGTTGCAACAAGGTGGAACTCTACACTGCACATGCTTCAGAAGCTGTGCAAACAGAGGCGTGCTGTCATGTATTTGTGGGAGGATACACATACACGGGCAGGCAGTTGGATGGCAGACATGGAGTTGTCTGGTGTGCAGTGGTCGAAGCTCCAAGACCTCTGTCAAGTCCTTCAGTGTTTTGAGGAATGCACACGGCTGGTCAGTGCGGACGACGCCATCAAAAGCATGAGCATCCCACCCCTGCTGATGCAAAGTTTGATGCACATTAAGGAGCAGGTGTCTGCAGCCGAGGAGGATGGAAGCCTTGATGACAGTCAGCCATTGTTTGCTCAGGGAAGTCTCAGGGATGAGGTTGCGGACGAAGAGGAGGAGGAGGAGGAAGATGGGGATGATTATTTATGGGAGGAGGAAGCTTCTCAGGGGGGAATAGAAACTGTTGGTGGTGCAAGGTCAGGTACAGTTTTTTTGCGGGAGACAAGTGATGTGGATTTGGCAGAAAGTGCTCCTCAACCCAGCACAAGCATTGATTTGACACCTGGAACATTGGCCCACATGGCTGATTATGCCTTGCGTATCCTAAAAAGGGACCCCTGCATTATCAAAATGATAACCGATGACGATTACTGGTTGGCCTGCCTCCTGGATCCACGCTATAAAGGGAAATTGCAAAATATCATGCCACATGAGAACCTTGAGCAAATATTGGTTACCAAACAAGCATCTCTTGTAGACCGTTTGGTTCAGGCATTCCCAGCACACAGCGGCGGTGATGGTTCTCACACGAGCTGCAGGGGGAAACATGCGAGACATGTTAGAGGGGCACAAATCAGAAGTGGCGTTGGACAGAGGGGTTTTATGACCAGGTTGTGTAGTGATTTCGCAATGACCACAGACATGACAGGTACTGCTGCATCGATTCAAAGTGACAGGAGACAACATTTGTCCAGTATGGTTACTAACTATTTTTCCTCCCTTATCGATGTTCTCCCTCACAAGTCATTCCCCTTTGATTACTGGGCATCTAAAATAGACACCTGGCCAGAATTGGCAAAATATGCATTACAGGAGCTCGCTTGCCCAGCTGCTAGTGTGCTATCAGAAAGAGTATTCAGTGCTGCTGGTTCAATACTGACAGAAAAAAGGACTCGTCTGGCTACCCAAAATGTTGATGATCTAACCTTCATTAAAATGAACCAATCATGGATTTCTAATTATTTTGCCCCACCTTCCCCTGCTGACACGTAGCTTTCCTGTAAAAAGGTTTTGCTTTTGGACTCCTCTGAGTGACTGATCCAATTCCTCCATTTGCAGCTGCAGTATGTCCATCATAGGCCATTTTAACACCTCCCTAAATGGCCTGTTTCCCCCCATGGGGCTGTGGTCACCACTTTGCGCAAGCACCCGTGCGAGTGCCGTTTGCCTGGACAGGTGGGTGTGCCCACTTTTGGGCGACGGCACTGGCACAGGGTCCCTCATAGTACAATGACGTGTCTCTGGCGGTGGTGGTGCACACCCAACGTCAGACACACCGTCGTAACATGAGGGGCCCTGGGCCAGCACCGCCGCCCACGAGAGAGTGTCCCCCCCCAGCTCAAACAGTGCTCTACCACTTGCAAAATTATCTCTCACTGCTCCACCACTGTTTAGTCTGTGCTGCTAAATCCTTCAATGGCACTGCCAATACCAATTTGTTGACATGATTGTTGCTAGTAAAAATATTCAGGGGCCCTGTCCTACATTTACACCAGTTAATACTTTGCACCAACTACCACTGTCTGCAAGTTAGCAGAGGAGCCCACCCCTGTACCTAGGTATGCCACCTGTTTATTTGTGAAATTTTTTTTTTGCAAGACATTAACCTAACTTTATTATTTTGGCCTACTAACTGTGTCAGACACTCCTTACAGTTGTCCTCCACTGAACAAAGCTAAACCGCCTGCGTACTCCTGTAACCTATTTTTAACTGCATTTTGCCTATTACTTTTTTGGCCCTACTAACTGTGTCTGCCCCTCGGTGCAATCGTCCTCCGCTGACCACACCAATGCTGCCTGTGTACCCCTGTAACCTATTTAAACCTGCATAGAGACTACTTTTTAATTTTAGGCCTAGTAAGTCTGTCTGCGGTCCCTCCTTGCAATCGTCCTCCGCTGACCACACCAATGCTGCCTGTGTACCCCTGTAACCTATTTAAAACTGCATAGAGCCTACTTTTTTTATTTTAGGCCTAGTAAGTCTGCGCCACTCCTTTCAATCGTCCTCCGCTGACCACACCAATGCTGCCTGTGTACCCCTGTAACGTATTTAAACCTGCATAGAGCCTGCTTTTTTATTTTAGGCCTAGTAAGTCTGTGCCACTCGGTGTAATCGTCCTCCGCTGACCACACCAATGCTGCCTGTGTACCCCTGTAACCAATTTAAACCTGCATAGAGCCTACTTTTTTATTTTAGGACTAGGAAGTCTGTCTGCGGTCCCTCCTTCCAATCGTCCTCCGCTGACCACACCAATGCTGCCTATGTACCCCTGTAACCTATTTAAACCTGCATAGAGCCTACTTTTTTATTTTAGGCCTAGGAAGTCTGTCTGCGGTCCCTCCTTGCAATCGACCTCCACTGACCACACCGAAGCTGCCTGTGTACCCCTGTAACCTATTTAAAACTGCAAAGAGCCTACTTTTTTTTATTTTAGGCCTAGTAAGTCTGCGCCATTCCTTCCAATCGTCCTCCGCTGACCACACCAATGCTGCCTGTGTACCCCTGTAACCTATTTAAACCTGCATAGAGCAAGCTTTTTTATTTTATGCCTAGTAAGTCTGCGCCACTCCTTCCAATCGTCCTCTGCTGACCACACCAATGCTGCCTGTGTACCCCTGTAACCTATTTAAACCTGCATAGAGCCTACTTTTTATTTTAGGCCTAGGAAGTCTGTCTGCGGTCCCTCCTTGCAATTGTCCTCCGCTTGTCATGTCGGACGCTGTTCAGACCAGGTCGTCCGACAGACAGCGGTAATTCCGCTTTTGACCACTATTTACTCATTGGCGTCTGCTAGATTTTGTCTAGCTTTTCCGGGGTTAATTTACCTGATCCTCGGATTGGAAGCTGGGCCATTTCCATGGCCTTTAAATAGTTCTCCTGATCATTGGGCGTCGCCGATTATAGCTTCTGTCTTGCGTTGTTATCTCGGTCTGGAGTGGAGAGCTGGTGGTTGGAGATTCGTTGCTGGTGGTGTATATTCCTTCGTCTTATTTACTCCTTCCTATATTTGTGTTTATTTTGCCCTGCACATTTATAGTGTATTCCTGAGTGTCTGCGGCGTGGTGTATATTTTCCTTTACCCTTGTCTGTGCTAACTGTGGGTATTTAAGTATTACCTCTTCACGGGGTGGTGGGTGGAGGTTTCAGCCTAGGGCTGAGCTCAGGAGTTGGGGGGAGGTTCGAGGCCTGAACATGCACACCATCAGTGTAAACTTCAGGTAGAGGGTCAGTCAGGATTTCCCTAGTCTTAGGGAAATTGCAGGAGCCCGGGTTATTAGCTCTCGCTCACCAAGTCTCTCCCTGACATTATAATCGGCCCAACAACAACAAAGAAAAAAAAAAAAAAAGGGGTTTCTTTTTTTTTTGTTTTGTCATGGATCCCATGACTTCCATAACCCGCCAGTTGGAGGCGCTGTCCCTACAGGTCACTGAGTTGAGGGGGGCAGTGCAGCAACAGGGACTAGCAGTGTCCAATATGCAAGCTGGAGCGACAGGAAGAGTTACTGAGCCTAAATTTCCGTTGCCTGAAAAATTTGCTGGGGAACGCAGTAAATTTGTTTCTTTTCGTGAAGCTTGCAAACTATATTTCCGTATGCGCCCGATATCTTCGGGTAATGAGGCTCAGCGTGTGGGCCTGGTGTTGTCATTGCTAAGTGGGGATCCCCAAGCATGGGCGTTTTCTTTGTCATCTGATTCTGCGGCATTTGTCTCTGTGGAGAGTGTTATGATGCGGTGACCCTGGAGCCGCATGTGACTATCTCTGGAGTTAGTGGTACCTGTACTGACCGCAATCCTAATACTGAAACTGCAACTAGAAGTAGCCATGGGATGTACCTAACATGGCCTAGACACCTCGACACAGCCGGAGGACTAAATAAAAAAAAAATAAAGATGGAAATGGGAAATCCTATCTTGCCTCAGAGCAGAGCCCCAAAGGATAGGCAGCCCCCACAAATATTGACTGTGAGTCTAAGAGGAAATACGTACACAGGCAGAAAAGACAGAGTTTAGCAAAAGAGGCACTACTAGCTAAAATAGAAAAGGATAGGACAGAGTACTAAGCGGTCAGTATTAAAACTCTAGAAAAATCCACAGCAGAATATACTATCTACTACATCTTACTAAAGACATAGGATGTATATCTGCATCTCCAAAGAATCCAGCATGACAGAAAAATCCAAACAAAAGACTAAGCTGGACAAAAACACAATAGATTGCACTGCACATAAAAGCACACTGCATGCGTGCCACAGAGAACAAAACCAGACACTTATCTTAGCCGAAATGACAGCAGGGCAAGTGGAGCCAGACAGAGATGCAATCCCTCCAAGATACAATGGACAACTGGCAGGGATTGAAGGATCCTACAAACCTAAATACCTAATAGAACTGCAATAAGCAGAAACACCTGCCCAGATTACAATCCAGAGACCACTGCACTACCACTAGCAACCACCGGAGGGAGCCCAAGAGCAGAATTCACAACAGTACCCCCCCCTTGAAGAGGGGTCACCGAACCCTCACCAGAGCCCCCAGGCCGATCAGGACGAGCCAGATGAAAGGCCCGAACCAAATCAGTAGCATAGACATCAGAGGCAAAAACCCAAGAATTATCCTCCTGGCCGTAACCCTTCCATTTGACAAGGTACTGAAGTTTCCGTCTCGAAAAACGAGAATCCAAAATCTTCTCAACCACATACTCCAACTCCCCATCAACCAACACAGGAGCAGGAGGATCAACAGAGGGAAGAACGGGCGTCACATATTTCCGCAATAAAGATCTATGAAAAACATTATGGATGGCAAAAGATGCTGGAAGGGCCAAACAAAAAGAAACCGGATTGACAATCTCAGAAATCCTATAAGGACCAATAAACCGAGGCTTAAACTTAGGGGACGAAACCTTCATAGGAACATGACGGGAAGACAACAAAACCAAGTCCCCAACCCGAAGCCGGGAACCAACACACCGACGACGATTAGCAAAACGTTGCGCCTCCTCCTGAGACAACACCAAATTGTCCACCACATGAGCCCAAATTTGCTGCAACCTGTCAACCACAGAATCCAGACCAGGACAATCAGAAGGCTCAGTCTGCCCTGAAGAAAAACGAGGATGAAAACCAAAATTACAAAAGAAGGGCGAAACCAAGGTAGCCGAACTAGCCCGATTATTAAGGGCAAACTCGGCCAATGGCAAGAAAGCCACCCAATCATCCTGATCAGCAGACACGAAGCATCTCAAATAAGTTTCCAAAGTCTGATTAGTTCGCTCGGTTTGGCCATTTGTCTGAGGATGAAATGCAGAAGAAAAAGACAAATCAATGCCCAGCCTAGTAAAAAAGGCACGCCAAAACCTAGAAACAAACTGGGAACCTCTGTCGGACACAATATTCTCCGGAATACCATGTGTTGTGAGTTTGGTTTTTGGGCTCCCCCGGTGGTCACTGGTGGTACTGGACTTGTGTGCTTCACTTTCTCTGTTCACCTGTTTCCATCAGGATATGGGTGTATCCTATTTAGCCTTGCTGCTCAGTTATTCTAGTGCCGGCCATCAATGTAACCAGAGCCTTTCTGTTGCATGTTCCTGCTTCTAGACTACTATCAGCTAAGTTGGACTCTTAGTCCTAAGTTTGTTTTGCATTTTTGTTCCAGTTCACAGTTATGTTATTTTTCTGTAGCTGGAAGCTCTTGTGGGCCGAAATTGCCACTCCGGTGTCATGAGTTGACACATGAGTCTTAAAGTAATTTCGGGATGGTACTTTAATAGGGTTTTCAGCTGACCGTGAAGTTCCCTATTGTATCTTCTTGCTATCTAGTAAGCGGACCTCGCTTTGCTGAACCTACCTTCATACTGCGTATGTCTTTTCCTCTGAACTCACCGTCAATATATGTGGGGGGCTTCTGTCTCCTTTTTGGGGGAATTTCCCTAGAGGTAAGCCAGGTCTGTCTTTTCCTCTATTAGGGTTAGTTAGTCCTCCGGCTGGCGCTAGGCGTCTAGGGATAAAACGTAGGTACGCCACCCGGCCACTGTTAGTTGTGTGGTAGGTTTAGCTCACGGTCAGCTCGAGATTCCATCACCCAAGAGCTGTTCTGTTATTTATGTTCTCTGACGTTCCCTTGCCATTGGGAACCATGACAGTATGGCCGGCCCAGTGTTAAAACCGTTGGCAGAAGAAAGGAGAGAAAAAGAAGTCTGCAGATTTTTTTTTTTTTTTTTTTTCCTCTGAGCTTGCTCTATAGTTGACTTAGTTGCATTTCTGCTCTAATTGCAGCCTTTGTCTCTCTCTCTCCTTCTAATCCTTGAATGGCTCTGATCTCACCTGATTAAAATGGATCCTCAGAGTTTGGCTACAGGTTTGAATAATCTTGCTACGAAGGTTCAAAATTTACAGGATTTTGTTATTCATGCTCCTATATCTGAACCTAGAATTCCTATACCAGAATTTTTCTCCGGGGATAGATCTCGTTTCCTGAATTTCAAAAATAATTGTAAATTATTTCTTTCCCTGAGATCTCGCTCCGCTGGAGATCCCGCACAGCAGGTTAGGATAGTAATTTCCTTGCTGCGGGGTGACCCTCAAGACTGGGCATTTGCATTGGCACCCGGGGATCCTGCGTTGCTCAATGTGGATGCGTTTTTTCTGGCTTTGGGGTTGCTTTATGAGGAACCTAACTTAGAGATTCAGGCTGAAAAAGCCTTGATGGCCCTATCTCAAGGGCAAGATGAAGCTGAAATATACTGCCAAAAATTTCGTAAATGGTCTGTGCTTACTCAGTGGAATGAGTGTGCCCTGGCGGCGAATTTCAGAGAGGGTCTCTCTGATGCCATTAAAGATGTTATGGTGGGGTTCCCTGCACCTACAGGTCTGAATGAGTCCATGACAATGGCTATTCAGATTGATCGGCATTTGCGGGAGCGCAAACCTGTGCACCATTTGGCGGTGTCTTCTGAGAAGGCTCCAGAAAATATGCAATGTGATAGAATTCTGTCCAGAAGCGAACGGCAGAATTTTAGGCGAAAAAATGGGTTGTGCTTCTATTGTGGTGATTCAACTCATGTTATATCAGCATGCTCTAAACGTACAAAAAAGGTTGATAAGTCTATTTCAATTGGCACTTTACAGTCTAAGTTTATTCTGTCTGTGACCTTGATTTGTTCATTATCGTCAATTACCGCGGACGCCTATGTCGACTCTGGCGCCGCTTTGAGTCTAATGGATTGGTCCTTTGCCAGGCGCTGTGGGTTTGATCTAGAGCCTCTGGAAGTTCCTATACCTCTGAAGGGTATTGACTCTACACCATTGGCTAGTAATAAACCACAATACTGGACACAAGTGACTATGCGTATGAATCCAGACCATCAGGAGATGATTCGCTTCCTTGTGTTGTACAATCTACATGACGTTTTGGTGCTCGGATTACCATGGTTACAATCTCATAACCCAGTCCTTGACTGGAAAGCAATGTCTGTGTTAAGCTGGGGATGTCAGGGGGCTCATGGGGACGTACCTTTGGTTTCCATTTCGTCATCTATTCCCTCTGAGATTCCGGAATTTTTATCTGATTATCGTGATGTTTTTGAGGAGCCTAAGCTTGGTTCACTACCTCCTCACAGAGATTGCGATTGTACCATAGATCTGATTCCGGGCAGTAAATTTCCAAAGGGTCGTTTATTTAATCTATCTGTACCTGAACATGCTGCTATGCGAGAATATATTAAGGAGTCCCTGGAAAATGGACATATTCGTCCTTCTTCATCTCCCTTAGGAGCCGGTTTTTTCTTTGTATCTAAAAAAGATGGCTCTTTGAGGCCGTGTATTGATTATCGACTCTTGAATAAAATTACAGTCAAATATCAGTATCCTCTGCCACTGCTTACTGATTTGTTTGCTCGAATAAAAGGGGCTAAGTGGTTCTCTAAGATTGATCTCCGTGGGGCGTATAATTTGGTGCGAATTAAGCAGGGGGATGAGTGGAAAACCGCATTTAATACGCCCGAGGGCCATTTTGAGTATTTAGTAATGCCTTTTGGTCTTTCAAATGCCCCTTCAGTCTTTCAGTCCTTTATGCATGACATTTTCCGTGAATATTTGGATAAATTTATGATCGTGTATCTGGATGATATTTTGATTTTTTCGGATGACTGGGATTCTCATGTCCAACAGGTCAGGAGGGTTTTTCAGGTTTTGCGGGCTAATTCCTTGTGTGTGAAGGGTTCTAAGTGTATTTTTGGGGTTCAAAAGATTTCTTTTTTGGGGTACATTTTTTCCCCCTCTTCCATTGAGATGGATCCTGTCAAGGTTCGGGCTATTTGTGATTGGACGCAACCTTCTTCTCTTAAGAGCCTTCAGAAATTTTTGGGCTTTGCTAATTTTTATCGTCGATTTATAACTGGTTTTTCTGATGTTGCTAAACCTTTGACTGATTTGACCAAAAAGGGTGCTGATGTTGCTGATTGGTCCCCTGCTGCTGTGGAGGCCTTTCGGGAGCTTAAGCGACGCTTTTCTTCCGCCCCTGTGTTGCGTCAGCCTGATGTTACTCTTCCTTTTCAGGTTGAGGTCGATGCTTCCGAGATCGGAGCTGGGGCGGTCTTGTCGCAGAAAAGTTCCGACTGCTCCGTGATGAGACCTTGTGCGTTCTTTTCTCGAAAATTTTCGCCCGCCGAGCGAAATTATGATATTGGTAATCGGGAGCTTTTGGCTATGAAGTGGGCTTTTGAGGAGTGGCGTCATTGGCTTGAGGGGGCTAGACATCAGGTGGTGGTATTGACCGATCACAAGAATTTGATTTATCTTGAGTCTGCCAGGCGCCTGAATCCTAGACAGGCGCGCTGGTCGTTGTTTTTCTCTCGGTTTAATTTTGTGGTCTCATACTTACCAGGTTCTAAAAATGTGAAGGCGGATGCCCTTTCTAGGAGTTTTGAGCCTGATTCCCCTGGTGATTCTGAACCTACAGGTATCCTTAAGGATGGGGTGATATTATCTGCTGTTTCCCCAGACCTGCGACGGGCTTTGCAGGAGTTTCAGGCGGATAGACCTGATCGTTGCCCGCCTGGTAGACTGTTTGTTCCTGATGATTGGACCAGTAGAGTCATCTCGGAGGTTCATTCTTCTGTGTTGGCAGGTCATCCCGGGATCTTTGGTACCAGGGATTTGGTGGCTAGGTCCTTCTGGTGGCCTTCCCTGTCTCGAGATGTACGAGTTTTTGTGCAGTCTTGTGATGTTTGTGCTCGGGCCAAACCTTGTTGTTCTCGGGCTAGCGGATTGTTGTTATCTTTGCCTATTCCGAAGAGGCCTTGGACTCACATCTCTATGGATTTTATTTCTGATCTCCCTGTTTCTCAGAAAATGTCTGTCATCTGGGTGGTGTGTGACCGTTTTTCAAAGATTGTTCATTTGGTGCCCTTGCCTAAGTTGCCTTCCTCATCCGAGTTGGTTCCTCTGTTTTTTCAAAATGTGGTTCGCTTGCATGGTATTCCGGAGAATATCGTTTCTGACAGGGGGACCCAGTTCGTGTCTAGATTTTGGCGGGCGTTCTGTGCTAGGATGGGCATTGATTTGTCTTTTTCGTCTGCGTTCCATCCTCAGACTAATGGCCAGACTGAGCGAACTAATCAGACCTTGGAGACTTATTTGAGGTGTTTTGTGTCTGCGGATCAGGATGACTGGGTTGCCTTTTTGCCGTTGGCGGAGTTTGCCCTCAATAATCGGGCTAGTTCTGCCACTTTGGTTTCTCCTTTCTTTTGCAATTCGGGGTTTCATCCTCGTTTTTCTTCCGGTCAGGTGGAGTCTTCGGATTGTCCTGGAGTGGATACTGTGGTGGATAGGTTGCATCGGATTTGGGGACAGGTGGTGGACAATTTGGAGTTGTCCCAGGAGAAGACTCGGCATTTTGCTAACCGCCGTCGTCGTGTTGGTCCTCGTCTTCGTGTTGGGGACTTGGTGTGGTTGTCTTCTCGTTTTGTCCCTATGAGGGTTTCTTCTCCTAAGTTTAAGCCTCGGTTCATCGGCCCGTATAAGATTTTGGAGATTCTTAACCCCGTGTCCTTTCGATTGGACCTCCCAGCATCTTTTTCTATCCATAATGTCTTCCATCGGTCATTATTGCGCAGGTATGAGGTACCGGTTGTGCCTTCCGTTGAGCCTCCCGCTCCGGTGTTGGTTGAGGGTGAATTGGAGTACGTTGTGGAGAAGATCTTGGACTCCCGTGTTTCCAGACGGAAACTTCAGTATCTGGTCAAGTGGAAGGACTACGGTCAAGAGGATAATTCTTGGGTGACAGCCTCTGATGTTCATGCCTCTGATTTGGTCCGTGCCTTTCATAGGGCTCGTCCTGATCGCCCTGGTGGTTCTTGTGAGGGTTCGGTGCCCCCTCCTTGAGGGGGGGGGGTACTGTTGTGAGTTTGGTTTTTGGGCTCCCCCGGTGGTCACTGGTGGTACTGGACTTGTGTGCTTCACTTTCTCTGTTCACCTGTTTCCATCAGGATATGGGTGTATCCTATTTAGCCTTGCTGCTCAGTTATTCTAGTGCCGGCCATCAATGTAACCAGAGCCTTTCTGTTGCATGTTCCTGCTTCTAGACTACTATCAGCTAAGTTGGACTCTTAGTCCTAAGTTTGTTTTGCATTTTTGTTCCAGTTCACAGTTATGTTATTTTTCTGTAGCTGGAAGCTCTTGTGGGCCGAAATTGCCACTCCGGTGTCATGAGTTGACACATGAGTCTTAAAGTAATTTCGGGATGGTACTTTAATAGGGTTTTCAGCTGACCGTGAAGTTCCCTATTGTATCTTCTTGCTATCTAGTAAGCGGACCTCGCTTTGCTGAACCTACCTTCATACTGCGTATGTCTTTTCCTCTGAACTCACCGTCAATATACGTGGGGGGCTTCTGTCTCCTTTTTGGGGGAATTTCCCTAGAGGTAAGCCAGGTCTGTCTTTTCCTCTATTAGGGTTAGTTAGTCCTCCGGCTGGCGCTAGGCGTCTAGGGATAAAACGTAGGTACGCCACCCGGCCACTGTTAGTTGTGTGGTAGGTTTAGCTCACGGTCAGCTCGAGATTCCATCACCCAAGAGCTGTTCTGTTATTTATGTTCTCTGACGTTCCCTCGCCATTGGGAACCATGACAACCATGCAAACGAACCACATGCTGAAAAAACAAAGGAACCAAATCAGAAGAAGAAGGCAACTTAGGCAAAGGCACCAAATGAAACATCTTAGAAAACCGGTCACAAACCACCCAGATAACCGACATCCTCTGGGAAACCGGAAGGTCTGAAATGAAATCCATAGAAGTATGCGTCCAAGGCCTCTCAGGGACCGGCAAAGGCAAAAGCAACCCACTAGCGCGGGAACAACAAGGCTTAGCCCGCGCACAAGTCCCACAGGACTGCACAAAAGAACGCACATCCTGCGACAAAGAAGGCCACCAAAAAGACCTACCAACCAAATCTCTGGTACCAAAAATACCAGGATGGCCAGCCAACACAGAACAGTGAACCTCCGAAATCACTCTACTAGTCCATTTATCAGGAACGAACAGTTTCCCCACAGGACAGCGGTCAGGTTTGTCAGCCTGAAATTCCTGAAGAACCCGTCGCAAATCAGGGGAGATGGCAGAAAGGATCACCCCTTCCTTTAGAATGCCGACCGGTTCAAGGACCTCCGGAGAATCAGGCAAAAAGCTCCTAGAGAGGGCATCAGCCTTAATATTCTTAGAACCCGGAAGATACGAGACCACGAAATCAAAACGAGAGAAAAACAAAGACCATCGAGCCTGTCTAGGATTCAGCCGCTTGGCAGACTCGAGGTAAATCAGATTTTTATGATCGGTCAAGACCACAATACGGTGCTTAACTCCCTCAAGCCAATGTCGCCATTCCTCGAACGCCCACTTCATAGCCAACAATTCCCGATTGCCGACATCATAATTACGTTCACCATTTTCGGGAAAAGAAGGCACATGGCCTCATCAAGGAACCATCAGCATTCCTCTGAGACAAAACGGCCCCTGCCCCAATCTCAGAAGCGTCAACCTCAACCTAAAATGGAAGAGAAACATCTGGCTGACGCAACACCGGGGCCGAAGTAAATCGGCGTTTAAGCTCCTGAAAGGCAGAGACAGCTGCAGAGGACCAATTCGTCACATCAGCGCCCTTTTTCGTCAAATCGGTCAGGGGTTTAACCACACTGGAGAAGTTAGCAATGAAACGGCGATAAAAATTAGCAAAGCCCAAAAATTTCTGAAGACTCTTCATGGACGTAGGCTGAATCCAATCATGAATGGCCTGAACCTTAACCGGATCCATCTCTATAGATGAGGGAGAAAAAATAAAGCCCAAAAAAGAAACCTTCTGCACCCCAAAGAGACACTTAGACCCCTTCACAAATAAAGCATTATCACGAAGGATCTGAAACACCATCCTGACCTGTTTTACATGAGACTCCCAATCATCAGAAAAAATCAAAATGTCATCCAAATATACAATCATGAATTTAGCAAGATAATTCTGGAAGATATCATGCATGAAGGACTGAAAAACAGATGGAGCATTAGAGAGCCCGAAAGGCATCACAAGGTATTCAAAATGGCCCTCGGGCGTATTAAACGCAGTTTTCCATTCGTCACCCGGCTTAATACGAATAAGATTATATGCCCCTTGAAGGTCAATCTTAGTAAACCAACTAGCCCCCTTAATCCTAGCAAACAAATCAGAAAGCAAAGGCAAAGGGTATTGAAATTTGACCGTAATCTTATTCAAGAGGCGATAATCAATACAGGGTCTCAAGGAGCCATCCTTCTTGGCAACAAAAAAAAATCCCGCTCCCAATGGTGAAGAAGATGGCCGAATATGGCCTTTCTCCAAAGACTCCTTAATATAACTCCGCATGGCGGTATGTTCAGGTACAGACAGGTTGAAAAGTCGACCCTTAGGAAATTTACAACCTGGAATCAAGTCAATAGCACAATCACAGTCCCTATGCGGTGGAAGGGAACTGGACTTGGGCTCATTGAACACATCCTGAAAATCAGACAAGAACTCTGGAATTTCAGAAAAGGGGGGTGAGGAGATTGACATCAAAGGAACGTCACCATGAACTCCCTGACAACCCCAACTAGGCACAGACATAGATTTCCAATCCAACGCCGGATTATGTACCTGCAACCATGGAAAACCCAGCACAATAGCATCATGCAAATTATGCAACACCAGAAAGCGACAATCCTCCCGATGGGCTGGCGCCATGCACATGGTCACCTGTGTCCAAAACTGGGGTTTATTGTTAGCCAAAGGTGTAGCATCAATGCCCCTTAAAGGAATAGGGTTCTCCAAAGACTGCAAGGGGAAACCACAACGTCTAGCAAATTCAAAGTCCATTAAGTTCAAAGCGGCACCAGAATCTACAAACGCCATGACAGAAAATGACGACAATGAGCAGATCAATGTCACAGATAACAGAAATTTAGGTTATACGGTACCAATGGTAACTGAGCTAGCGATCCTCTTAGTACGCTTAGGGCAGACCGAAATGACATGAGAAGCATCACCACAGTAAAAACACAACCCATTCTGACGTCTCAATCCCCGTTGTTCCACTCCAGACAGAATCCTATCGTACTGCATAGGCTCAGGTGTCTGCTCTGAGGACAATGCCACAGCGCGCACAACTCCGCGCTCGCGCAGGCGCCGATCAATCTGAATGGCCAGAGACATAGAATCGCTCAGACCAATAGGCGTGGGAAACCCCACCATAACATCTTTAACAGATTCAGAAAGACCCTTTCTGAAAATTGCCGCCAAAGCATCCTCATTCCACTTAGTCAGCACAGACCATTTTCTAAATTTCTGACAATACGATTCTGCCGTTTCTTGACCCTGAAACAGGGCTAACAAGGTCTTCTCAGCATGATCCACAGAATTTGGTTCATCATACAATAACCCTAGAGCCTGAAAGAAAGCTTCTACATTAAGCAAGGCAGGATTCCCAGATTCCAGGGAAAATGCCCAATCCTGAGGATCGCCACGCAGCAGGGAGATGACAATTTTAACCTGCTGTATGGGATCACCAGAAGAACGAGGTTTCAGAGCAAAAAAAGTTTACAGTTATTTTTAAAACTCAAAAATTTAGACCTGTCCCCAAAAAATAAATCAGGAGTAGGAATCCTAGGCTCTAAAACCGGAGTCTGAACAATATAATCGGAAATACCCTGTAACCTAGCAGCCAGCTGGTCCACACGAGAAGCCAATCCCTGAACATCCATGCCAACACACAGCTCTTCAGTCACTCAGAGGTAAAAAGGGAAGGAAAGACAAAACAGACTACAGAAAAAAAATGGCTCAGCACTTTTCTTCCCTTCTTCTGAGATGCATTTAACTCATTGTTGGCCAGTTGTACTGTTATGATCCGGTGACCCTGGAGCCGCATGTGACTATCTCTGGAGTTAGTGGTACCTGTACTGACCACAATCCTAATACTGACACCGCAACTAGAAGTAGCCGTGGGATGTACCTAACATGGCCTAGACACCTCGACACAGCCGGAGGACTAAATACCCCTAAAGATGGAAATGGGAAATCCTATCTTGCCTCAGAGCAGAGCCCCAAAGGATAGGCAGCCCCCCACAAATATTGACTGTGAGTTTAAGAGGAAATACGTACACAGGCAGAAAAGACAGAGTTTAGCAAAAGAGGCACTACTAGCTAAAATAGAAAAGGATAAGACAGAGTACTAAGCGGTCAGTATTAAAACTCTAGAAAAATCCACAGCAGAATATACTATCTACTACATCTTACTAAAGACATAGGATGTATATCTGCATCTCCAAAGAATCCAGCATGACAGAAAAATCCAAACAAAAGACTAAGCTGGACAAAAACACAATAGATTGCACTGCACATAAAAGCACACTGCATGCGTGCCACAGAGAACAAAACCAGACACTTATCTTAGCCGAAATGACAGCAGGGCAAGTGGAGCCAGACAGAGATGCAAGCCCTCCAAGATACAATGGTACAAAGATACAAACCTAAATACCTAATAGAACTGCAATAAGCAGAAACACCTGCCTAGATTACAATCGAGAGACCACTGCACTACCACTAGCAACCACCGGAGGGAGCCCAAGAGCAGAATTCACAACAGGAGAGGTTTTTTTCTTCTCTTGGGAAAATCTACGATGAACCTGACAGAATGGCTCTGGCAGAATCTAAGATACGCTCTATTCGCCAGGGAAAGCGAGTTGCAGAGGATTTCTGTTCTGAATTTCGTCACTGGGCGATCGATACCCAATGGAATGCTGCAGCATTGCGGAGTCAGTTTATACATGGGATTTCTGGAAGGGTTAAAAAAGCTCTTCTGATGTACGAGACTCCTACTTCTCTAGATTCCGCTATGAGTCTGGTTGTCCGCATTGATCACCGTTTGCGTCAGGGGGAGCATGAGACACCGCCTTTGGGAGAGGGTTTAGGTTCACGTGAGGTTGCTGCAGGTGAGCCCACGGAGCCTATGCAAATTGCAGGGGTGTCACATGTCAAGCATCGACCCCCTGAGCTCAGGAAGCAGGGAGCCTCTTTTTACTGTGGTAAAACTGGTCATTTTATTAACATCTGTCCTCAGCTGCCTAAGAAAAACGCAACGGCTGAAAACTTCTGAGCTCAGAGGGTGTGGAGGAGACCAGTCTGAGCTTATGTATATCCTCCATGGTGGTTTCTCAGTGCATGCTCCCTGCTAAGGTTTTTGTTGCTGGCACTGAGCTGCCAATTACTGTTTTTCTGGATAGTGGTTCAGCCACAAATCTCATTGATGAGGGGTTTGCGCGCACAGCAGGTTTTAGGATTGAAAAACTGTCTCATCCTATCAATCACCATCAATGCTGCTCCTCTCTCTCAGGAGGTGATTACTGAATTTGTGGCTGAGGTGAAACTCCACATTGGAGTTCTACATTCTGAGCGGGTTACATGTAAGGTGCTCAGGAATCTTCCTGCTCAGGTGGTTTTGGGTTTTCCTTGGTTGTCTATGCACAACCCGGTAAAACTCAGGACATAACTCGGTGGAGCGAGTTCTGCCATGAGAATTTCCAGGCCACATGTGTGGCTACGGTGACTTCAAGCGTTCCGGAGTCACTTCAGGATTTTGTGGATGTGTTCTCTGAGAAGGGTTGTTCAGAGTTGCTGCCACAGAGTTCTTATGACTGTTCTATCAGGTTTAAACCAGGGGCCAAATTACCTAAAGCAAGGATGTTTAACATCTCCGGTCTGGAGAGACAAGCGTTAAAAGATTACATTGCGGAAAGCTTGAGCAAAGGGCACATCAGGCCGTCATCCTCGCCGGTGGCAGCAGAGTTCTTCTTTGTGAAGAAGAAAGATGGCGGATTACGCCCGTGTTTGGATTTCAGGGAGTTGAACCAGATTACGGTTCGTGATCCATACCCTATGCCTCTGATACCAGATTTGTTCAACCAGGTGGCAGGTGCTAAGTGGTTCACCAAGCTTGACCTCAGGGGGGCGTACAACCTCATAAGAGTCCGTCAAGGTGATGAGTGGAAGACGGCTTTTAATACCCCTGAGGGTCATTTTGAAAATTTGGTGATGCCGTTTGGGTTGACTAACGCACCTGCAGTGTTCCAACATTTCATCAATGATGTGTTCTCGCATGTTTTGGGGAAATTCGTTATCGTGTACCTAGATGACATTCTCATATATTCTGGCGACCGTGAGGCTCATTTAGATCATGTCAGGCAGGTGTTACAGCTTCTCAGAGAGAATAAGCTGTATGCTAAACTTGAGAAATGTGTATTTTCTGTTCAAGAGTTGCCTTTCTTGGGTTATATTGTGTCTGCTTCTGGTTTTAAAATGGACGCCGCTAAGGTGCAGGCGGTGCTGCATTGGGAACGTCCTGATAACCTGAAAGCACTTCAGCGGTTCCTTGGGTTTTCTAACTACTATAGGAAATTTATCAAGGATTTTTCCATCATTGCTAAACCGCTAACTGACATGACTAAAAAGGGTACCAATTTCTCTGTTTGGCCTGAGGCTGCTGTGCGCGCATTTGAATTTCTTAAGAACAGTTTTGTTTCAGCCTCCATTCTTGTGCAGCCAGACGTATCTAAACCATTTGTTGTGGAAGTCGATGCGTCTGAGGTTGGTGTGGGGGCGGTACTATCTCAAGGCTCATCTTTGAGTGGTTTACGTCCGTGCGCCTATTTCTCCAAGAAACTGTCGTCCGCTGAACGTAACTACGATATCGGCAACAGGGAGTTGTTGGCAATTAAGTTGGCCTTTGAGGAATGGCAACACTTCTTGGAGGGGTCGGTCCATCAGGTAACTGTTATTACTGATCATAAGAATCTGCTGTATTTGGAGTCAGCCAAGCGTCTGTCCCCCAGGCAGGCTCGCTGGGCATTGTTTTTCACGCGGTTCAATTTTGTGGTCACTTACAGACCGGGGTCTAAAAACACTAAGGCGGATGCTCTGTCCAGGTGTTTTCTGGGGGGGAGAACCTCGGGAGGACCAAGTACCCATCCTCCAAAAGGGTGTTGTGGTTTCGGCTCTCACTACCGAGGTTGAGGCTGAGATTGCCGAGGCTCAGGAGGAGGTACCATCTGAGCTTCCTGTCAACAAATCTTTTGTTCCGCTTCATCTCCGCCTAAAGGTTTTGGCGCAGCATCATGATGCCGACCTGGCTGGTCACGCAGGGGTTAGAGGTACCTTGGAGTTGGTGTCACGTCGGTTTTGGTGGCCCAAGATCCGACAGGACATGGTCTCATACGTGTCAGCTTGTACCACGTGAGCTAGGGCTAAGACGCCCCGCTCCCGTCCTGTTGGCACACTACTTCCTCTTGAGGTACCTAGTAAGCCATGGACGGAAATCTCCATGGATTTCATCACTGATTTGCCCTCATCAGCTGGAAACATGGTCATCTTGGTGATTGTTGATCGTTTTTCTAAAATGTCGCACTTTGTGTCTTTGCCTGCGTTGCCTAACGCTAAGACTCTGGCTCAGGTATTTGTGCAGGAGGTGGTCAGACTTCATGGGGTTCCGTCTGACATCGTGTCTGATAGGGAGTCTCAGTTTGTGGCAAAATTTTGGAGAGCGTTTTGCTCATGGCTGGGAATCAAGTTATCTCATTCTTCGGCGTTTCATCCTCAGTCAAATGGTCAGACTGAGCGTATGAACCAAAATTTGGAACAGTACTTACGCTGCTTTGTCTCTGATAACCAGGGGGAGTGGTCTACCTTTCTTCCTTTGGCTGAGTTTGCCATCAATAATCACCGCCAGGAGTCGTCTGGGGAGTCTACATCCTCAATTTTGTACCTTGAGTCAGAGGGGCTCTTCCGGCGTTCCGGAGGAGGACCAGTTAGGAACACAATTGTCATCAGTCTGGAGGAGAGTTAAACAGCGCCTGTTGAGTGTGGGTGCTAGGTACAAACGTGTGGCTGACAGTAGGCGTGTGCCAGGTCCGAACCTGAGTGTGGATGACTGGGTGTGGTTATCCACAAAAAACATAAGACTCAAGATACCGTCCCTTAAATTGGGTCCACGGTTTATTGGTCCATTTAGGGTCACCGCCGTCATTAACCCAGTTGCGTACCGATTGGAGCTCCCTACGGTGTATAAGATACACAACGTGTTCCACAGGTCTCTTCTAAAGAAGGTGGTGGGTTCTGTGGACGCGGCGCCTATGCCACCTCCAGTCTTGGTGGATGGTAATTTGGAGTTTGAAGTCTCCAAGGTGGTTGACTCTCGTGTAGTGCGTCGTACTTTACAGTACTTGGTACACTGGCGTGGTTATGGGCCTGAGGAGAGGTCCTGGGTACCAGCCTTGGATGTTCATGCTGACCGGCTGGTCAGGTTGTTTCACCGCCATCATCCGGACAAGCCGGGTCCTATAAGCCGTGAGGGCCCTGGGGTCCCTCGTAGAAGGCGGGGTACTATAATGTCGGACGCTGTTCAGACCAGGTCGTCCGACAGACAGCGGTAATTCCGCTTTTGACCACTATTTACTCATTGGCATCTGCTAGATTTTGTCTAGCTTTTCCGGGGTTAATTTACCTGATCCTTGGATTGGAAGCTCGGCCATTTCCATGGCCTTTAAATAGTTCTCCTGATCATTGGGCGTTGCCGATTATAGCTTCTGTCTTGCGTTGTTATCTCGGTCTGGAGTGGAGAGCTGGTGGTTGGAGATTTGTTGCTGGTGGTGTATATTCCTTCGTCTTATTTACTCCTTCCTATATTTGTGTTTATTTTGCCCTGCACATTTATAGTGTATTCCCGTGTGTTTGCGGTGTGGTGTATATTTTCCTTTACCCTTGTCTGTGCTAACTGTGGGTATTTAAGTATTACCTCTTCACGGGGTGGTGGGTGGAGGTTTCAGCCTAGGGCTGAGCTCAGGAGTTAGGGTGAGGTTCGAGGCCTGAACATGCACACCATCAGTGTAAACTTCAGGTAGAGGGTCAGTCAGGATTTCCCTAGTCTTAGGGAAATTGCAGGAGCCCGGGTTATTAGCTCTCGCTCACCAAGTCTCTCCCTGACACCGCTGACCACACCAATGCTGCCTGTGTACCCCTGTAACCTATTTAAAACTGCATAGAGCCTACTTTTTTTATTTTAGGCCTAGTAAGTCTGCGCCACTCCTTCCAATCATCCTCCGCTGACCACACCAATGCTGCCTGTGTATCCCTGTAACCTTTTTTAAACTGCATTGAGCCAACTTTTTGGTTTAAGGCCTACTACCCATGTCTGTCCGCGCCACTCAATACCGCTGTCCTCCTCAGAAAAAAGCTGAGCTTTAATTGTCAGGTTTTCAGCCTATAGGAATTTGAAAACTGCATTGGGGCTACTAGTTGGGTTGGGCCTACCAACCGTGTCTGCCGCTCCTTGGTGTTCTCCAGGTTTTTTTTCTTGAGCTTCAATCTTCGGGCTTTCGTCCTATATTTTTAATATTAAACTGAATTGGGCCTACTAGTGTGGTTGGGCCCTTAAAACGTTGTCTGCCGCTCCTGGGTTTTCTCCTGTGTTATTTTCCTGAGCTTCAATCTTCAGGCTTTCGGCCTATATTTTTAATATTAAACTGCATTTGGGCCTACTAGTGTGGTTGGGCCCTTAAAACAGTGTCTGCCGCTCCTGGGTTTTCTCCTGTTTTGTTTTCCTGAGCTTCAATCTTCAGGCTTTCGGCCTATATTTTTAATATTAAACTGCATTGGGCCTACTAGTCTGGTTGGGCCCTTAAAACGGTGTCTACCGCACCTTGGTGTTGTCCTGTGTTATTTTCCTGAGCTTCAATCTTCAGGCATTCGGCCTATATTTTTAATATTAAACTGCATTGGGCCTACTAGTCTGGTTGGGCCCTTAAAACGGTGTCTGCCGCTCCTGGGTTTTCTCCTGTTTTGTTTTCCTGAGCTTCAATCTTCAGGCTTTCGGCCTATATTTTTAATATTAAACTGCATTGGGCCTACTAGTCTGGTTGGGCCCTTAAAACGGTGTCTACCGCACCTTGGTGTTGTCCTGTGTTATTTTCCTGAGCTTCAATCTTCAGGCTTTTGGCCTATATTTTTAATATTAAACTGCATTGGACCTACTAGTCTGGTTGGGCCCTACTAACGGTGTCTGCCGCTCCTGGGTTTTCTACTCCACTGAACAAAGCAATGCCGCCTGGTTAGTCCTGTTACCAATTTTGAACTGCATTTAGCCCACTTTATTATTTGGACCTATATCTGTGTTTCCTCCTCATCCTGCCCATTGCACAGCCAGTGCTAGAAAAGTCTTGTGGTACATTGACCCAGACCACTACATTCCCCTTGCACGCTACACAGCCACAATTTGACCCTGCTGAAAGTCAGGTTCCCCTTCCTGCATACTATACCACCTTACACGGTGACAAAGAGGAAGGTGCAGATGAAAGTGCAGGTTCCTTCATCAGGTGGGGGGGCATACTCGTTGGCGACGTCACTGGCACAGGGCCCCTCAGAGTACGCAAAAGTGTCGCTGCCAGTGGGAGGCGCCCCCGCCGTGCAAACACACCGCCGTACTTTGAGGGGCCCTGTGCCAGTGCCAATGCGAACGAGTGGCCCCCCCTGCTTGATCAGGATCACAGCACTTGCAAAGTTGAAATATTTACCTCTCCCTGCTCCACCGCCGTGATGTAGTCCGCGTTTCCTGGGCCCACGAAAAACTTAGCCAAATGACCCCCAATTTCCAATCCCTAACTATTGTTATAAGGTAAATTAAGATTGACAAGCTTCAGTAACAAGAATTGATGTTTTTGGCATTAAAATGGGCACTGTAGGTGTTTTCCTGTCCTCCACTCACTGCCGACTTTGATTCCCCATTGACTTGCATTGGGTTTCGTATTTTGGTCGGATCACCGACTTTTCGCAATGATCGGACGATTTCATCCGACCCGACTTTGGCCAAAGTCGGGTTTCGCGAAACCTGACTCGATCCTAAAAAAGCAAAAGTCGCTCAACTCTAGTTTTAACATATCATGTACTGGAAAATGGGAACAAAATTTAAAATGCGGTGAAATCGCAAAAAAAAGTACAATTCCACCGATGTTGTTTTTTTTCTGTTTTTTTACCATGTTCACTATATGCTAAAACTAAACTGTCATTATGATTCTCCAGGTCATTACGAGTTCATAGACACCAAACATGTCTAAGTTCTTTTTTATTTAAGTCGTGAAAAAAAAAAAATGGTAAAAAAAGGCTCCATTTTCCGAGATCTGCAGCTTCTCCATTTTTCATGATCTGGGGCTGGATGAGAGCTTATTTTTTGCGTGCCGAGCTACTGTTTTTATTGATAACATTTTGGTGTAGATATGTTTTGATTGCCCATTATTTCATTTTATTGCAATGCAGCGTTGACCAAAAAAATGTAATTCTGCCATTTTTAGTTTTATTCTCGTTACACCGTTTAGCGATCGGGTTAAGGCAATGGTCACACTATCAGTATTTGGTCAGTATTTTACATCAGTATTTGGAAGCCAAAACCAATAGAGGAACAATCAGAGGAAAAGTATAATAGAAACACGTCACCACTTCTGCATTTATCACCCACTCCTGGTTTTGGCTTACAAATACTGATGTGAAATACTGACCAAATACTGGCGCCGGATTTAAGAAGCAACAGCGCGAAGGGGGCGGCGACCATCGCACCTGAAGAGAAGAGTGACGGCAGTTGGGAGATTGATAGAGGACGATTCGGACCGCCTCCCGGTACAATATCTGGTATTTGTGGCCAATTTTTAAAACGCTTTATTGAGGTAATAAATGAATCAAAAACTAAAAGAGCCACCTTGTTAGACTGCAGCATTACTGCTGCACAAGGTGGCTCTTTTAGTTTATAACGGCTGGGGGGGGGGGTGACAGTGGCCCTTTAAATAAATTGGGTGATTCTGAACACAGCCATACCAAATATGTGTATATTTGATTTTTTTTATTGTTTTATTTTGAATGGGGCAAAAGGGGGGTGATTTGAACGTTTATATTTTTTAATTTTTAAAATATTTTTAAAAACTTTTTTTTACTTTTTGCATGCTTCAATAGTCTTCATGGGAGACTAGAAGCTGCAGTACTTTGATTGCCTCTGCTACACACAGGCGATGATCAGATCGCTAGTGCGTAGCAAAAATGCTCACTTGCTATGAGTGCCGACCACCGGGCGGCGCACACAGCAATCCGGCAATGACAATCATAGAGGTCTGCATCAGACCTCTGGTTGTCATGCCGACCCATTGGTAACCCGTGATCACGGGGGTCACCGATGGGCAGAATTTCCATCGAAATTGACAGTGGAATTTAACTAGTTAGCAGCCGCGGGTGTATCGCGATTCCACCCGCGGCTGTTGCGGGCACATGTCAGCTGTATATATCAGCTGACATATGCCAGGAAAGGTGCAAGCTCAGCACTGCAGCCCGCACCAAAGAGGGGGAATCTGACATTGGCGTACTATTACGTCCAATGTCGGAAAGGGGTTAAAAGTTTGGCCTTCTCAACATCATTTTTCACCACTTCACCCTTTTCATCCTGTAAAGATCTTATAGCATCTTTGATGTTTCTTTTGCTTTTAACATATCCCCCAAATCCTTTTTTACTGCTTTTGGTCTCCCTGGCAAGCTTTACTTCATTACTGGCTTTAGCTCTTCTAAGGCTGGTTTCACACTTGCGTTTTGATCTGCAGCGTTTTAGCGCTAAAAAACGCATGCGTTTTTTTTTTCTATACTTAACATTAGCTTAGCATGCGTTTTGACGCGTTTTCGGCAATGCATGCGTTTTTTGACGTGGTAAACGAGTTTTGTAGTAATTTCTAGCGGTGTTTTTTTGCCGCAAAAAGATGCATGCGTTTATTCGCTGCAAAAAATGTATTGCTGTCTATGTAAACGCATGCGTTTTTAAGCACATGCGTTTGCTTGCGTTAAAAACGCATGCGTTTTTATAGAAAAACACAAGAAAACACACAAAAAAACAAGAAAACCCTAACCCTAACCCTAACCCTTGGGTTACTAGGGATCCTAACCCTAACCCTAACCCTAACCCTAACCCTAAGGTTAGGATCCCTAGTAACCCTAGGGATCCTAACCCTAACCCTAGGGATCCTAACCCTAACCCTTAGGGTTAGGGTTAGGATCCTAACCCTTAGGGTTAGGGTTAGGGTTAGGATCCCTAGGGTAACGGTTAGGGTTAGGGTTAGGATCCCTAGTAACCCTAGGAATCCTAACCCTAACCCTAGGGATCCTAACCCTAACCCTTAGGGTTAGGATCCTAAGCCTTAGGGTTAGGATCCTTAGGGCTAGGGTTAGGATCCCTAGGGTTATGGTTAGGGTTAGGGTTAGGATTCCAAGGGTTATGGTTAGGGCTAGGGTTAGGGGTAGGGTTAGGGTTAGGATCACAAGGGTTATGGTTAGGGTTATGGTTAGGGGTAGGGTTAGGGTTAGGGTTTGGATCCCTAGGGTTATGGTTAGGGTTAAGGTTAGGGGTAGGGTTAGGGTTTGGATCCCTAGGGTTATGGTTAGGGTTAGGGTTTGGATCCCTTTATCACCTTGATGGTGGGGGGTGGCTTATCAGTGACCTGGTGACCAGGATATTCTTCTAATAAAAAGCTACCCCTAACCCTAACCCTAGGGATCCTAACCCTAACCCTAACCCTAGCTAATTCTATTAATAGTGGGTTTTCTAGTTGATTTTGATGATTGGCAGCTGTCACACACTTCTCAGCATGTGTTTCAAAAACGCAAACGCAGGAAAAAATGCATGTAAACGCGTCAAAATGCCGCGTTTTTTTTCTGCATGCAAAAACGCATGCGTCTAAAAAACGCAGCATTTGCATGCGTTTACATGCGTTTTTTCACCACCTGCGTTTTTTTTAAAAACGCTGCAGATCAAAACGCAAGTGTGAAACCAGCCTAAGGGTACGTGTCCACCTTCAGGATGGCCGGCGGTTTGGACGGAGACGCGCAGCATGTCCGGAATCGCAGGGCTAACGGATGCGTGTTACCACGCATAGTGGAGATGGGATTTTATAAAATTCCCTCCACTATGCTGTAACATCTGGACGCTGCGTGTTTGACGCTGCGGCTCTACACAGCATCAAACACGCAGCGTTTCCTGAACGTGGACACATACCCTTACTCTTGCACTCAGGGGTGGGATTCAAATTTTTAACAACAGATCCTCTAAGTCGCGGCGGCCGGAATTTTGGCCACGCCCATTTTCAATAACCCCGCCCATACTAATAAGCCACGCCCAGTGGCACGATTCATATTTTTGGAAGCAGTTTGTCTCCCTTAATGACAAGAATACGTTGTGACATACGGTATTAAAGTCATGGACCATACTGTATAACGGCCACACGATGCTCCATACTGTATAATGGCCACACATGATGCTCCATACTGTATAACGGCCACACATGATGCTCAATACTGTATAACGGCCACACATGATGCTCAATACTGTATAATGACCACACATGATGCTCCATACTGTATAATGGCCACACATGATGCTCCATACTGTATAACGGCCACACGATGCTCCATACTGTATAACGGCCACACGATGCTCCATACTGTATAATGGCCACACATGATGCTCCATACTGTATAACGGCCACACATGATGCTCAATACTGTATAATGGCCACACATGATGCTCCATACTGTATAATGGCCACACATGATGCTCCATACTGTATAATGGCCACACACAGTTCTCCATACTGTATGATGACCCCCCCCCTGTATGCATGGCTCATACTACCCCCCCATATGCATGGCTCATATTCACTCCCCCCTGTATGCATGACTCATATTCCACCTCCCCCCTGTATGCACGGCTCATCTCTCCACCCCCCCACCCCCCGTATGCATGGCTCATCTCTCCACCCCCCCCCTGTATGCATGGCTCATAATTCCCCCCCCCCCCGTATGTATGGCTGATGGCTCATATTCCCGTATGCATGGCTCATAATTCCCCCCCCCCTGTATGCATGGCTAATGGCTCATAATTCCCCCCCCCCTGTATGCATGGCTGATGGCTCATAATTCCCCCCCCTGTATGCATGGCTGATGGCTCATATTCCCCCCCCCCATATGCATGGCTGATGGCTCATACTCCCCGGTATGCATGGCTCATCTCTCCACCCCCTCCCCCGCTCCTTCTCCCATCTTGCATGGCTCGGGCGGCTTACCTTCCTCCTTCATCCCTCCGCCCCCCATACTCACCTGTCAGCTGTCCCACACACCGCGCGGCTGCGCCGACATCCTCCCTCTGGCTCTGTCCCGCCGCAGCGCCTTCTTCCTGAGTGAGCGGTCATGTGGTACGGCTGATTAAGGTCATGAATATGCGCATATTCATGACCTTTAATGAGCGGTACCACGTGACCGCTCACTCTGGACGCGCTACAGACGCTGAGACTAGGCATCGCTGGAGCAGGGTGAGTATCGTCTTCAAGGAGGGAGGGTGGGACTCGGAGGCGGGCGGGGGTGGTCGGTCGCGTTTGTGACCCGGGACTAAAAAAACCCAAAAAACCTTGCTCAGGTGCCGCCCCCCCCCCGCAATGTCGCCGCCCTAGGCACGTGCCCTCGCGTGCCTAGTGGCAAATACGGCCCTGTGTGTGATCCCGGCCTTAAGGGCACAAAAATTGAGTTTGAAAATTGCTAAATTTGACAAAACCTTGTAAGTTATGCAGTGTCCAGTTGTAGAACTACAACTCCAAGCATGCCCTGGCAGATTCATGCTGGGGACTATAACGTCCGGAGAGGTATGTTTGGGTAATTACTGCACCAGTCCTTCACATAATTCATAGGAAATATTGCAAATCCCTAAAGGTACCGTCACACTAGGCGAGGATGCAGCGATATCGCCAGCGATCCGTGACGTTGCAGCGTCCTGCATAGCGATATCGCTATGTTTGGCACGCAGCAGCGATCTGGATCCTGCTGGGATATCGCTGGTTGCAGGGAGAGTGGACGAACTTTCTCCCTGACATCGCTGGATCGCCGTGTGTGACGCCGATCCAGCGATGTCTTCACTGGTATCCATGGTAAACATCGGGTTACTAAGTGCAGGGCCGCGCTTAGTAACCCGATATTTACCATGGATACCATGGTAAAAGTAAAAAAAAACACTACATACTCACCGTCTGTTGTCCGTCACGTCCCCTGGAGCTTGCCGTACTGACTGTCTCAGCGCCGGCCGGCTGTAAAGCAGAGCCCAGCGGTGAACCTGCAGTAACAGCGGTTCACCGCTGGGCACCGCTGTTACGGCCGGCCGGCGCTGAGACATAGTCAGTGCGGCAAGCGCCGAGGGACATGAAGGACGACAGAAGGTGCGTATGTAGTGTTTTTTTTTTTTTTACATGGGGACTTCGGCATCGCTGAAGACAGTTTCAGCGATGCCGAAGTCGCTTGGTCGCTGGAGAGAGCTGTCTGTGTGACAGCTCCCCAGCGACCACACAGCAACTTACCAGCGATCACGTCGCTGGTCGCGATCGCTGGTAAGTTGCTCAGTGTAACGGCACCTTAAGTGACAAGTACACAGCGGCGCACTCACCCTTAAATCCAGCCTTATTCCTGGCAGCCTGAAATACAGAAGTCAGCAGTGAATCCCAGGCGCCGGTCACATGACCCTGGAGGACCCCAGATGATGGGCTCACTCACCATAGCGCAGCGCCGGGCCGCCTCATACACGGCTCCTGCTGGGAGTGGGACTCATAACAAAGCCGCGCTCAGGCCGGAACCGCAGCTGCTGCACAGCACGGGGCGTCTCACTGTTACCATGGCAGCCGATAGCTCCCAGTCTCCTCCCACCATGCCACTGCGTTTACTAGTTATCTCGGCCACTCACATTAACCGCCACTCTACCCCCGCCCTGCAGTAGAGGCGCTTCCGGTGTGAGCGAACTGCATTATGGGGATTGTAGTTTACACCCTCCCGGGGTGAACAATCCCCACCAGCAGCACAGCAACCCATCCGGGGGCGGTCCGGAGGCGGTCCGGGGGCGTGGTAACCATTTTCAATTACCGGAACGCTGGCAGATAGAAATTTTAGTAAACGGCTGCCGCGTACCGGGTCGTACCGGCTGAATCCCACCACTGCTTGCACTGCATTTCCTGCAAACACCATTATATTCTTCTTTAGATATGCCCCCCTCTTTCCATTTGATATACATTTCTTTTTTTCCTTTTTAACAAGTGTTTAAGTTCTGTGTTCATCCACCCTAGTCTCATTAAATGCTTCCAATTATCGTTTTTTTCGTGATTGTTACCAATTGTGCTGTGAAAATTTCATTTTGCAAAATCTCCCATCCTTCTTGGACATTTCTGTCCTTTAGAAAATCCAGCCACTGCGCATTTCCTACCCTCTTTCTGGGTCCATTAAAATATGCCTTTCTGAAATCCAACCTTAAAGTTTGAGTCCTCGCTGGAGTGAAGCAAGGTGTCTAGCAAATATGCTTTCCTGTTTTCATAAGATGCAACCAGTGTTGGACTAGGGTACCAAGGGCCCACCAGTAGCAATGACTTTGGGGGCCCACTTTTCACCTGCATATGAATATTACACGACCCTGGTTCACATATTTACATGTATCTCTATATAATAATAAATTAGGTAGTTTAGTTAATGAATGATGAGATGCTGCTTTTTTATGTACACAATAAATCATGTGAATTATGCCAAGTACTTCCCATACAGTGGGATTGGAGGCCCATGTTTGCACAGAGGCCCACTTGGGGATTCCTCTGTTCCCCTATGGGCCAGTTTGACCCTCAATGCAATCCATCTCTAGCAAGGAGTCTATCATACAGGTAATTCACTCCATGGTCAAGAAACGCAAAACATTGCTCATGGCACCATTGACATAGACAGTTGTTCACCTGTAGAATCTTGTTCAATCTCCTTGGTCCATGTTCTTCCACTGGGAGGATGGATGAGAAGACAAAGACAACCTGCGCTTCCAGTTCCTTCACTTTCCGGCCTGGGTCTTCAAAGTCTCTGCCTATAGTTTTCAGGTGTTTTCTTGCTGTCATTTGTTCCTAAGTTTATTTATAGACATGGGTAGTCGTCTTTAGCACTGAAGAGTCTTGATACCCTATCAGACACATTTTTGATTTGTGCACCTGGAAGACACTTCTCGTGAAGTAATGTCCAGTCGGCAGATAACAGCGTCTGTTTCTCTCATTAGGGAATCCCCCACGACCACCACTCTCCTTTTCTTCTTCAACACAGTGCTTCTTTTTCTCTCTTTGAGAGGCTTCTGGTTGCTTACTGGAGTGTTCTTTGTGGGCAAAGCACTTTTTTGATGTACATCTTCATAGTTGTCCATGCGTGAGAGCCTGGTAGCGGTTCTTCAGCGGTTTGGATGTTGACTGCCTCCTCATCCTCCTGCATCTTAGGGTCATGTGCTTCCAATTTTCTTCTTCTGCAGGTACTTTGAAAGGTGCTTCTCTCTGAAAATTCAGAATAAGTTTTCCTACTCTGTCATTATCTTCTGCATGAACACTGAAAAGTTATTCTCTTGGAATATTCTGAAGAGTTTCTTCTGCTCTGTTAAAGGGAACCTGTCACCCCCAAAATCGAGGGTGAGCTAAGCCCATTGGCATCAGGGGCTTATTTACAGCATTCTGGAATGCTATAGATAAGCCAAAGATGTATCCTAAAAGATGAGAAAAAGAGGTTATATTATACTCACTGCGCGGGTGGTCCGATCCAGTGGGCATAGCAGTCCGGAGCCTCCCATCTTCATAGAATGACGTCCTCTTCTGGTCTTCACGCTGCGGCTCCGGCGCAGGTGTACTTTGTCTGCCCTGTTGAGGGCAGAGCAAAGTACTGCAGTGCGCAGGCGCCGGGAAAGGTCAGAGAGGCCCGGCACCTGCGCACTGCAGTACTTTGCTCTGCCCTCAACAGGGCAGACAAAGTACGCCTGCGCCGGAGCCGCAGCGTGAAGACCAGAAGAGAACGTCATCTGATGAAGATGGGAGGTGCCGGACCGGACCGCGACACCCATCGGACCGGACCAGGACCGCCCCTGGGTGAGTATAATATAACCTCTTTTTCTCATCTTTTAGGATACATCGGGGGTTTATCTACAGCATTCCAGAATGCTGTAGATAAGCCCCTGATGCTGGTGGGCTTAGCTCACCCTCAATTTTGGGGGTGACAGGTTCCCTTTAAGGAAATCCTCATCTTCTTTGATAAGCTCAGTGTAGCTATTCTCTCCTGAAGACTTTGCACCTTTTCCTCTAACAGAGTCACAAACTTGCATTTCTGGCACCTAAAGTTTGTCTTTTTCACTGGGATGTCTGTAAACATATAGCACACATTGCAGTAAACCATATGGGTAATCTCCTTCTCCATATTGAAGAAAACAAGCATATGAAAGATTGAATATTTCCTCCAAGCAGCTCGATCCAGCAACACCCAAAAATCCTCAAACTCGCAGCGACTCTTCACTCTTCCCAGAATGCACCAGGAATATGTAAATTATCTCCCACAAGCTTCAATTCCAGGTTTATACATATACATACTGTATACATACACATACATGCACACACACACACACAAAGACACATACAGTGGGTATGGAAAGTATTCAGACCCCTTTAAATTTTTCACTCTTTGTTTCATTGCAGCCATTTGGTAAATTCAAAAAAGTTCTTTTTTTCCTCATTAATGTACACTCTGCACCCCATCTTGACTGAAAAAAAAACAGAAATGTAGTAATTTTTGCAAATTTCTTAAAAAGGAAAAACTGAAATATCACATGGTCATAAGTATTCAGACCCTTTGCTCAGTATTGAGTAGAGGCACCCTTTTGAGCTAGTACAGCCATGTGTCTTCTTGGGAATGACGCAACAAGTTTTTCACACCTGGATTTGGGGATCCTCTGCCATTCTTCCTTGCAGATCCTCTCCAGTTCCGTCCGGTTGGATGGTGAATGTTGGTGGACAGCCATTTTCAGGTCTCTCCAGAGATGCTCAATTGGGTTTAGGTCAGGGCTCTGGCTGGGCCAGTCAAGAATGGTCACAGAGTTGCTCTGAAGCCACTCCTTTGCTATTTTAGCTGTGTGCTTAGGGTCATTGTCTTGCTGGAAGGTGAACCTTCAGCCAAGTCTGAGGTCCAGAGTACTCAGGAAGAGGTTTTCATCCAGGATATCTCTGTACTTGGCCGCATTCATGTTTCCTTCAATGACAACCAGTCATCCTGTCCCTGCAGGGACACCCCCATAGCATGATGCTGCCACCACTGTTGTGAATTCTGCTCTTGGGTTCCCTCCGGTGGTTGTTGGTGGTAGTGCAGTCGTCTCTGGGTTGCAATCCTGGGCAGGTGTTTCTGCTGATTGCAGCTCTGATTGGGGTATTTAGGTCTGCAGGATCCATTAGCCCTTGCCAGTTGTCCATTGTTCTTGGAGGTTTTGCATCTCTGTTTGGTTCCTCCTGCCCTGCAGCCAATTCAGCTAAGATAAGTGTCTGGTTTTTGTCTCTGCAGCACACATGCTGTGTGCTTTACAATTCAGTGCAATTCATTGTGTTTTTTGTACAGCTTAGACTGTGTTTGGATTTTTTTAGTCATGTTGGATTCTCAGGAGATGCAGATATACATTTCATGTCTTTAGTTAGATGTAGGGATTTTTGTATTATCTGCTGTGGATATTTTTAGGATTTTAATACTGACCGCTTAGTACTCCGTCCTATCCTTTTCTATTTAGCTAGAGGTGCCTCTTTTGCTAAATCCTGTTTTCTGCCTGCGTGTGTCTTTCCTCTTATACTCACAGTCAATATTTGTGGGGGGCTGCCTATCCTTTGGGGGTCTGCTCTGAGGCAAGATAGAATTCCCATTTCCATCTATACGGGTATTTAGTCCTCCGGCTGTGTCGAGGTGTCTAGGATGTGTTAGGTACACCCCACGGCTACTTCTAGTTGCGGTGTCAGTTTAGGGTTTGCGGTCAGTACAGGTTCCACCTTCTCCAGAGAAAGTCTCATGCGGCTCCAAGGTCACCGGATCATAACAGTACAACAGTACAACTGGCCAACAATGAGTTAAATGCATCTCAGAAGAAGGGAAGAAAGGTGTTAAGCCATTTTTTTTCTGTAGTCTGCTTTGTCTTTCCTTCCCTCTTTTTCTCTGGGTGGCTGAGGAGTCTTGTGCTAGTATGGATGTTCAGGGATTAGCTTCTCGTGTAGACCAGCTTGCTGCTAGGGTACAGGGTATTTCTGATTATATTGTTCAGACTCCGGTTTTAGAGCCTAGGATTCCTACTCCTGATTTGTTTTTTGGGGACAGGTCCAAATTTTTGAGTTTTAAAAACAACTGTAAACTGTTTTTTGCTCTGAGACCTCGATCCTCTGGTGATCCCATTCAGCAGGTTAAAATTGTCATCTCCCTGCTGCGTGCCGATCCTCAGGATTGGGCATTTTCCCTGGAATCTGGGAATCCGGCCTTGCTTAATGTAGACGCCTTTTTTCAGGCTTTAGGATTATTATATGATGAACCAAATTCTGTGGATCAAGCGGAGAAGACCTTGTTGGTCCTGTCTCAGGGTCAAGAAGTGGCAGAATTGTATTGTCAGAAATTTAGAAAATGGTCTGTGTTGACTAAATGGAATGATGATGCTTTGGCGGCAATTTTCAGAAAGGGTCTTTCTGAATCCATTAAAGATGTTATGGTGGGGTTTCCTACGCCTGTCGGTCTGAGTGATTCTATGACTCTGGCCATTCAGATTGATCGGCGCTTGCGGGAACGCAGAACTGTGCGCGCTATGACGTTGTCCTCAGAGCAGATGCCTGAGCCAATGCAGTGTGATAGGATTCTGTCTAGAACGGAACAACAAGGATTCAGACGTCAGAATAGGTTGTGTTTTTATTGTGGCGATGCTTCTCATGTAATTTCAGTCTGCCCTAAGTGTACAAAGAGGATCGCTAGTTCAGTTACCATCAGTACTGTGCAACCTAAATTTCTGTTATCTGTGTCCTTGATCTGCTCATTGTCATCATTTTCTGTCATAGCGTTTGTGGATTCAGGCGCCGCCTTGAACTTAATGGACTTGAGTTTGCCAGGCATTGTGGTTTCCCCTTGTAGTCTTTGCAGAACCCTATTCCTTTAAGGGGCCTTGATGCTACACCTTTGGCTAAAAATAAACCCCAGTTTTGGACACAGGTGACCATGTGCATGACGCCAGCCCATCAGGAAGATTGTCGTTTTCTGGTGTTGCATAATTTGCATGATGCTATTGTGCTGGGTTTTCCATGGTTGCAGGTACATAATCCTGTTTTGGATTGGAAATCTATGTCTGTGACTAGTTGGGGTTGTCAGGAGGTTCATAATGACGTTCCTTTGATGTCAATCTCCTCTTCTTCCTCTTCTGAAATTCCAGAGTTTTTGTCTGATTTTCAGGATGTATTCGATGAGCCCAAGTCCAGTTCCCTTCCACCGCATAGGGACTGTGATTGTGCTATTGACTTGATTCCAGGCTGTAAGTTTCCTAAGGGCCGACTTTTCAACCTGTCTGTGCCTGAACATACCGCCATGCGGAGTTATGTTAAGGAGTCTTTGGAGAAAGGGCATATTCGGCCATCTTCTTCACCGTTGGGAGCGGGATTTTTTTTGTTGCTAAGAAGGATGGCTCCTTGAGACCCTGTATTGATTATCGCCTCTTGAATAAGATCACGATCAAGTTTCAATACCCTTTGCCTCTGCTTTCTGATTTGTTTGCTAGAATTAAAGGGGCTAGTTGGTTTACGAAGATTGACCTTCGGGGGGCATATAATCTTGTTCGTATTAAGCAGGGTGATGAATGGAAAACTGCGTTTAATACGCCCGAAGGCCATTTTGAATACCTTGTGATGCCATTCGGGCTCTCTAATGCTCCATCTGTTTTTCAGTCCTTCATGCACGATATCTTCCGGACTTATCTTGATAAATTCATGTTTGTATATTTGGATGACATTTTGATTTTTTCCGATGATTGGGAGTCTCATGTGGAACAGGTCAGGATGGTATTTCGGATCCTTCGTGATAATGCTTTATTTGTGAAGGGGTCTAAGTGTCTCTTTGGAGTGCAGAAGGTTTCTTTTTTGGGCTTCATTTTTTCTCCTTCATCTATAGAGATGGATCCGGTCAAGGTTCAGGCCATTCATGACTGGATTCAGCCCACATCCGTGAAGAGCCTTCAGAAATTTTTGGGCTTTGCTAATTTTTATCGCCGTTTCATTGCTAACTTCTCCAGTGTGGTTAAACCCTTGACCGATTTGACGAAGAAAGGCGCTGATGTGACGAATTGGTCCTCTGCGGCTGTCTCTGCCTTTCAGGAGCTTAAACACCGATTTACTTCTGCCCCGGTGTTGCGTCAACCGGATGTTTCTCTTCCGTTTCAGGTTGAGGTTGACGCTTCTGAGATTGGGGCAGGGTACCGTTTTGTCTCAGAGGAATTCTGTTGGTTCCTTGATGAAACCGTGTGCCTTCTTTTCCCGTAAGTTTTCGCCTGCTGAACGCAATTATGATGTCGGCAATCGGGAGTTGTTGGCTATGAAGTGGGCGTTTGAGGAATGGCGACATTGGCTTGAGGGAGCTAAGCACCGTATTGTGGTCTTGACCGATCATAAAAATCTGATTTACCTCGAGTCTGCCAAATGGCTGAATCCTAGACAGGCTCGATGGTCCCTGTTTTTCTCCCGTTTTGATTTCGTGGTCTCATATCTTCCGGGTTCTAAGAATATTAAGGCTGATGCCCTCTCTAGGAGTTTTTTGCCTGATTCTCCTGAGGTCCTGGAACCGGTCGGCATTCTGAAAGAAGGGGTGGTCCTTTCTGCCATTTCCCCTGATTTACGACGGGTTCTTCAGGAATTTCAGGCTGACAAACCTGACCGCTGTCCAGTGGGGAAACTGTTTGTTCCTGATAGATGGACTAGTAGAGTGATTTCTGAGGTTCATTGTTCTGTGTTGGCTGGCCATCCTGGTATTTTTGGTACCAGAGATTTTGTTGGTAGGTCCTTTTGGTGGCCTTCTTTGTCGCGTGATGTGCGTTCTTTTGTTCAGTCCTGTGGGACTTGTGCGCGGGCTAAGCCTTGTTGTTCCCGTGCTAGTGGGTTGCTTTTGCCTTTGCCGGTCCCTGAGAGGCCCTGGATGCATATTTCTATGGATTTTATTTCAGATCTCCGGTTTCCCAGAGGATGTCGGTTATCTGGGTTGTTTGTGACCGGTTCTCTAAGATGGTTCATTTGGTGCCCTTGCCTAAATTGCCTTCTTCTTCTGATTTGGTTCCGTTGTTTTTTCAGCATGTGGTTCGTTTGCATGGTATTCCGGAGAATATTGTGTCCGACAGAGGTTCCCAGTTTGTTTCTAGGTTTTGGCGGGCCTTTTGTGCTAGGCTGGGCATTGATTTGTCTTTTTCTTCCGCATTTCATCCTCAGACAAATGGCCAAACCGAGCGAACTAATCAGACTTTGGAAACTTATTTGAGATGCTTTGTGTCTGCTGATCAGGATGATTGGGTGGCTTTTTTGCCATTGGCCGAGTTTGCCCTTAATAATCGGGCTAGTTCGGCTACTTTGGTTTCGCCCATCTTTTGTAATTTTGGTTTTCATCCTCCTTTTTCTTCGGGGCAGGTTGAGCCTTCTGACTGTCCTGGTGTGGATTCTGTGGTTGACAGGTTGCAGCAGATTTGAGCTCATGTGGTGGACAATTTGGTGTTGTCTCAGGAGGAGGCTCAGCGTTTTGCTAACCATCGTCGGTGTGTTGGTTCCCGGCTTCGGGTTGGGGATCTGGTCTGGTTGTCTTCCCGTCATGTTCCTATGAAGGTTTCTTCCCCTAAGTTTAAGCCTCGGTTTATTGGTCCTTATAGGATTTCTGAGATTATTAATCCAGTGTCTTTTCGATTGGCCCTTCCGGCCTCTTTTGCTATCCATAATGTCTTCCATAGATCTTTATTGCGGAAATATGTGGTGCCCGTTGTTCCCTCTGTTGATCCTCCGGCCCCTGTGTTGGTTGATGGGGAGTTGGAGTATGTGGTTGAGAAGATTTTGGATTCTCACTTTTCGAGGCGGAGGCTTCAGTACCTTGTCAAATGGAAGGGTTATGGCAAGGAGGATAATTCTTGGGTTTTTGCCTCTGATGTCCATTCTGCTGATTTGGTCCGTGCCTTTCATCTGGCTCGTCCTGATCGGCCTGGGGGCTCTGGTGAGGGTTCGGTGACCCCTCTTCAAGGGGGGGTACTGTTGTGAATTCTGCTCTTGGGTTCCCTCCGGTGGTTGTTGGTGGTAGTGCAGTTGTCTCTGGGTTGCAATCCTGGGCAGGTGTTTCTGCTGATTGCAGCTCTGATTGGGGTATTTAGGTCTGCAGGATCCATTAGCCCTTGCCAGTTGTCCATTGTTCTTGGAGGTTTTTCATCTCAGTTTGGTTCCTCCTGCCCTGCAGCCAATTCAGCTAAGATAAGTGTCTGGTTTTTGTCTCTGCAGCACACATGCTGTGTGCTTTACAATTCAGTGCAATGCATTGTGTTTTTTGTACAGCTTAGACTGTGTTTGGATTTTTTCAGTCATGTTGGATTCTCAGCAGATGCAGATATACATTCCATGTCTTTAGTTAGATGTGGGATTTTTGTATTATCTGCTGTGGATATTTTTAGGTTTTTAATACTGACCACTTAGTACTCCGTCCTATCCTTTTCTATTTAGCTAGAGGTGCCTCTTTTGCTAAATCCTGTTTTCTGCCTGCGTGTGTCTTTCCTCTTATACTCACAGTCAATATTTGTGGGGGGCTGCCTATACTTTGGGGGTCTGCTCTGAGGCAAGATAGAATTCCCATTTCCATCTATAGGGGTATTTAGTCCTCCGGCTGTGTCGAGGTGTCTAGGATGTGTTAGGTACACCCCACGGCTACTTCTAGTTGCGGTGTCAGTTTAGGGTTTGCGGTCAGTACAGGTTCCACCTTCTCCAGAGAAAGTCTCATGCGGCTCCAAGGTCACCGGATCATAACAGTACAACACACCACCATGTTTCACTGTTGGGATTGTATGAGGCAGGTGATGAGCAGTGCCTGGTTTCCTCCACACATACCGCTTAGAATTATCACTAAAAAGGTCTATCTTTGTCTCATCAGACCAGTGAATCTTATTTCTCATAGTCTGGAAGTCCTTAATGTGTTTTTTTTTTATCAAACTCTATGCGGGCTTTCATATGTCTTGCACTGAGGAGAGGCTGCCATAAAGACCCAACTGGTGGAGGGCTGCAGTGATGGTTGAGTTCGTGGAACTTTCTCCAATCTCCCTACTGCATATATCGAGCTCAGCCACAGTGATCTTGAAGTTCTTCTTTACCTCTCTCACCAAAGCTCTTCTCCCACGATTGCTCAGTTTGGCTGGATAGCCAGGTCTAGCAAGATTTCTGGTGGTCCCAAATGTCTTCCATTTAAGGATTATGGAGGCCACTGTGCTCTTAGGAACCTTGAGTACTGTAGAAATTCTGTTGTAACCTTGGCTAGGTCTGTGCCTTGCCACAATTCTGTCTCTGAGCTCGTTGGCCAGTTCCTTTGACCTCATGAATCTCATTTGGTCTGACATGCACTGTGAGCTGTGAGGTCTTATATAGACAGATGTGTACCTTTCCAAATCAAGTCCTATCAGTATAATTAAACACAGCTGGACTCCAATGAAGGAGTAGAACCATCTCAAGGAGGATCACAAGGAAATGGACAGCATGTGACTTAAATATACGTGTCTGAGCAAAGTGTAATAATTATAGGGGATAACTCAGGAGAATCTTTGCGTGGAACAAGACAACTACAGTACACAGTTTTATAAGTGGTAAAGTCTATATTATCACACGGTGATTCAAACAGGTGCAGAGAGAAACTCAAGTCCACAACACTTGGTGCAAATATCAAATGCAGCTCAGCAGTCTATAGGAAACTTCAGAGGAAAATGCAATCACACAGAAAGTCTATGAAGCACAATTATTCTTGAGGATACTTGACACGAATAAATCCTTGTCTTAGTCCAAACACAGATAGATAAGCTTATAAGGCAGTTCAAATAATAGCTTAGCTCAACCAGGGAGGCCTGGTTAATAGTCTCAGGTTTTTGCAGAGCAGCAAACAGCTTACATGTCCAGCAAATACAGATGGAAGTAAATACGAGCAGCAGATGAAGGAGGATTACTGGAAGTGGTGTATGCAGCAGGAACTCAGAGCAGAGTAGCAGGATAACCCCACAGGTTCACAGGAGCAGGTATATAGCCAGGGAGTAATCAGAGGTAAGGAGCTGGATGCAAGGCAGAATACTCTAGCACAGACTGAAGGCTGGGGTGGAGTTTTATAGCAGGAAGACACAGTGCACATGAGACCAAAGACGCCATCTTGGAAAAGGGTAGTAATGCACAAAAGGTAAAAAATGTTCAGAGTCCTGACACAAAGGTTCTGAATACTTATGACCATGTGATATTTCAGTTTGTCTTTTTTATTGAATTTGCAAAAATTTCTACATTTCTGTTTTTTTTTCAGTCAAGATGGGGTGCAGAATGTACATTAATGTGAAAAAAATTAGCTTTTTTGAATTTACCAAATGGCTGCAAAGAAACAAAGAGTGAAACAATTAAAGGGGACTGAATACTTTCTGTACCCACTGTATATATATACACATAAAAACATATACAAACACATACATACTAATCTTCTATATCAGGTGTTCAACCATGGTGGAGGTCTGCCACATATTTTATAGATCAGCTGGAGAGGGTTGCAGAAACCACTGTGGTGGTTGGGGACACAATGCAGTGCAGTGAGCCCTCCTTCACCGATCTCTAATCGTGATGCTGCTGGGAAGGGAACAGTGGAGAGAGCAGAAGACGCGCTTTAAGTCCTGCTCTTCCGCCACTAATGTACCCTGTGTGCTGTGCAGCCCGGGCCTCCTAACTCTACAGGAGAACACTCGCTATTGGGGTGCACAATGCAGGAAGCCAGAGCCAGTGGGCGCTCTTATTGGCCAGCATCTCTCTTCCTCATGACATGCCCCCTTTCTCAGTTCCCTCTCCCCGATTCTGCAAACCAGAATGATTACTGGTGGGAGTGGAAAGGGCCCAGTGTCAGGGAGCACTGGACCCCATAGCGGATGCATACAATGCTGCCTGCAAGGCCCCCCTCCACCCCGATTCAGCTACATGGGTTGCACCGGTGGCCTAACAAGGCAAGACCTTAAAGGGATAAATGAAAATACCAATCATACAAGTATACTCTCACAAACAACAGAGTGGAACATCGGGAAGTACAGGGAGGGAAAGACAAATAGGAGAGTATGAGGGTATGCACACAGAAAAATTACCATGCAACAGTCTTCTGAAAAACACTCCAATATGCTTCCACAAATAACCAACACCTCCAGCTTCAACTCCAGCCAGGAAGTATACAACTAACTCTGGCACTGCCTGCTTGCCGGAGCCCAGTGTGTATAAATAGCAAAGGTGAGTGGAAAATACTGAACAGCTGAGAGCATCAAAGCAAACAAGCCTCCAGGAGCTCTCAGCAGCACCAATTAACTCCTGTACTGGTAGAAGAAACCTGCCCTGTTTAATAGAAGTGCTTCTAATCAGTGCTGGAGTATGAGAAATCAGACAGAGCTGTCTTCTGGCTCCTCTCTGTCACGAAAAACCTGTGACAGTGTGTGGGTCATGGTTATACACATCCTGTTAATTTTTGAAGGAAGTATTCTGAAACTCACAAACCTATGCAGACAATGCAAAACCTGCCAAATTTGGAAGGTAGAGGGACTCTGAGACACCGTCTTAGACAAAAAAAAAGCCTTACACACATTCTGCTAAAATTGTTTGGTAGTGGGACTCCGAGACTCATAAAGCCTATGCACTAAGTGCAAGGGCTGCCAAAAATTTAAAAGGAGGGACTGCAATACACCCTAGAAGACACGTAAAGGAGGGACTCAGAAAACATGTTTTCCCCATTTTTAAAGAGCTTTTTAAGGAGTGGGACTCCTAGACTGATTAAAAGGCTATGAAGATAGTGCAAGGGCAGAAAAACATTTACCCCTGGGTGGTGTAGATATATGTCAAAGAATTGTAAAGGTAGGCCAAATAAACATCCATTATGAGTTCTGTCTAATTATACGGCAGTTTTCAGCCTCGGTGTGATCAGAGGAGATACCGGGAGCCGTCGGGGAGGCACGGATACCGCGTCTGCTCCAGAGAGAGACGCGGCTGCAGAGTCACAGAGGTGAGGGTGCTGGATGAGCCAAGCAGCTGAGAGTCCTTTGCCACCTGCGGGCATTATCTTGACCGACGACCATCTTCCAGTGATCGGGGAGCGGTGAGGGGGTTGAGGGAGAGTCGGGAATCTGGTCTTGGCTCGGTTCCTCCCCCCTGAAGACTCGGCGCTGCTGGTGGCGGGAACGGAGCTGGGAGACGGCGGCCATCTTGGAATCCCTCCTGACATGTGGAGGAGGCTGTGAGGCTGAGACACTGTGGGCTTGAATCCCTGAGGTAGCTGGGAATTGCTTTATTGACTGGCTGATTGGCCTGGTTGCAGCATAAAAGCCAGATTTGTGGATTGAGGGGGTTATTCTCTCCCTCCCTTCCCTTCCCTATCCCTACCTGTGTAAATGCTGGAGAACTCTCTTGGTGCAAATCAAATTGTTAAATTCTATGAACCTGCAGATTATAGTGCACTGCTGCCACCTAGTGCCCCTTCTGAGAATTGTGCCTGTTGCACACAAATATGCAGCAAATTACATAGAGAAATGACTCTGTAATCCTTTAGCTAGTGATATCTGAAGCACTACTAATACCTGGTAAATGCATAAGCAGTCACAAGACTTATCACTTCAAGGTATGCACTATATCCGATAATTTTGTTATTGGTGGTTTGGATTGATGGAAAAAAGTATGAAACTTCCAATTATGGCTGTGCTTCAGTTTAGAGAAGTTTATAGGCATCTCTTGTTGTATTTTCATGATCATTACTGGTCAATGTTTCTTAATTCAATTGAAAATGTAGTTAATAACCAGCATTGCACTTATATTCTACTGTCCGGAAATGGTTTGTATGTGATGGATCTGATCATTCTTAAAGTGAATGTTATTTTTGCTAAGAATTTTCTACAAATTCTACATGACGTCACTTAAACTCCTTTCATGGAACATCAGGGGATTGGGGACCGCTAGGAAACAGAATATGGTGTTTTCTCAAATACGTAAAACACAGGCGCAGATAATATGTCTTCAAGAAACCCACCTAACACCAGGCACTATTTCCAGAATGAATAAACCTTGGATACAATAGCAGAAACATGCTACACACACATACTATTCTATGGGGTGGTCATTATGATACATAAATCTCTGTGATGGTGGGTTCAAATGGTCTCAAAAGAGACCCGGAAGGTAGATTTAATTTTATGTATGCATTTATAGATATGGTGCCTTTTGTATTGCTTAATATTTATAATCCACTGCAAGCTAAGATGGAGGTACTTCATCATCTGCAATTTTTGTATCGTACTATCCTGATACTAAGATGATATGCATGGGTGACTTCAATATGGTGCTTAACCCCTTAACCCCCAAGGGTGGTTTGCATGTTAATGACCGGGCCAATTTTTACAATTCTGACCACTGTCCGTTTATGAGGTTATAACTCTGGGACGCTTGCATGAATCCCAATGATTCTGACACTGTTTTCTCGAGACATATTGCACTTCATGTTAGTGGTAAAATTTCCTTGACATTACTTGCGTTTATTTGCGAAAAAAATGGAAATTTGGCAAAAAAATTTAAAATTTTTCAATTTTTCAAATTTTAATTTTCATGCCCTTAAATCACATATAATTGAGATATGCCACACAAAATACTTAATAAGTAACATTTCCCACATGTCTATTTTACATCAGCACAAATTTGGAACCAAAATGTTTTTTTGTTAGGGAGTTATAAGGGTTAAAATTTGACCAGCAATTTCTCATTTGAACAACACCATTTTTTGAGGGACCACATCACATTTGAAGTGACTTTGAGGGGTCTATATGATAGAAAATACCCAAGTGTGACACCATTCTAAAAACTGCACCCCTTAAGGTGCTCAAAACCACATTCAAGAAGTTTATTAACCCTTCAGGAGTTTCACAAGAATTTTTAGAATATTTAAAAAAAATGAACATTCAATTTTTTTCACCAAAAATTTACTTCAGATCCAATTTATTTTATTTTCCCAAGAGTAACAAGAGAAACTGGACCACCAAAGTTGTTGTACAATTTGTCCTGAGTATGCCGATACCACATATGTGGGGGTAAAATAACTGTTTGGGCACATGGCAGAGCTCGGAAGGGAAGGAGCGCCATTTGATTTTTCAGTGCAAAATTGGCTGGAATTGAGATAGGATGCCATGTCGCGTTTGGAGAGCCCCTGATGTGCCTAAACAGTGGAAACCCCCCAAAAGTGACACCATTTAGGAAAGTAGACCCCCTAAGGAACTTATCTAGATGTGTGGTGAGCACTTTGAACACCCAAGTGTTTCACATAAGTTTATAATGTAGAGCCGTGAAAATTAAAAAATAATTTTTTTTCCACAAAAATGATATTTTAGCCCCCAATTTTGTATTTTCCAAAGGGTATCTGGAGAAATTGGATGCAAAAAGTTGTTGTGCAATTTGTCCTGAGTACGCTGATATCCCATATGTGGGAGAAAACTACTGTTTGGGCGCATGGCAGAGCTCGGAAGGGAAGAAGTGGCGTTTTGGAATGCAGACTTTGATGGAATGGTCTGCGGGCGTCATGTTGCGTTTGCAGAGACCCTGATGTGCCTAAACAGTAGAAATCCACGGAGCTGTCACGGACCGGTCCTAGCACATTAACCCCCGGAACATGCGTTGACATTTTTATTGGTACCATTTTCGGGCACATGACTTTTTTGATAGCTTTTTATTCCGATTTTTGTTAGGCAGAATGAACAAAAACCAGCAATTCGTGAATTTCTTTTGGGGGGCGTTTATACTGTTCCGCGTTTGGTAAAATTGATAAAGCAGTTTTATTCTTCAGGTCAGTACGATTACAGCGATACCTCATTTATATCATTTTTTTATGTTTTGGCGCTTGTATACAATAAAAACTATTTTGTAGAAAAAATAATTATTTTTGCATCGCTTTATTCTGAGGGCTATAACTTTTTTATTTTGCTGATGATGATGCTGTATGGCAGCTCGTTTTTTGCAGGACAAGATGACGTTTTTGGCAGTACCATGCTTATTTATATCCGTCTTTTTGATCGTGTGTTATTCCACTTTTTGTTTGGCGGTATGATGATAAAGCGTTGTTTTTTGCCTCGTTTTTCTTTTTACGGTGTTCACTGAAGGGGTTAACTGGTGGGATAGTTTTATAGGTGGGGTCGTTACGGACGTGGCGATACTAAATATGTGTACTTTTATTGTTCTTTTTATTATTTACATAAAGAAATGTGTTTATCGGAACTATATATATATATTTTTTTTTTATTTAGGATTTTTAATTTCTTTTTACACATGATGATATATTTTTTTTAAACTTTTTTACTTTGTCCCAGGTTGGGACATCACTTTGCAAAGCACTGTGTCAGATCAGCGATCTGACATGCAGTGCTGGAGGCTTGCCGGCACCTGCTCTCAGCAGGCGCTTGCAAGTCACCTCCCTGCAGGACCCGGAAGGACCCTGCAGCCATCTTGGATCCTGGGCCTGCAGGGAGGAGGATGGAGGAGACGCTCGGAACAACGCGATCACGTCGCATTGTTCCGAGGGTCTCAGGGAATCACGCAGGGAGCCCCCTCCCTGCGCGATGCTTCTCTATACCACCGGAACACTGCGATCATGTTTGATCGCAGTGTTCCGGGGTTAATGTGCCGGGAGCGGTCCGTGACCGCTCCTGGCACATAGTGCCGGATGTCAGCTGTAATAATCAGCCCCCCGTGAGCGCGGCCGATCGCCTATGACATACTATCCCGTCCCTGGGAATTAAGTCCCAGGTCACCTCGACGGGATAGTACGCTGTTGTGAAATTGGATTCTGGGCTCCCCCGGTGGCCACTTGTGGAATTTAACTTGTGTGCATCATCCCCTCTGTTCACCTGCTCCTATCAGGATGTGGGAGTCGCTATATAACCTTGCTCCTCTGTCAGTTTCATGCCGGTCAACAATGTAATCAGTAGCCTTTCTGTGCATGTTCCTGCTACTAGACAACTCCCAGCTAAGTTGGACTTTTGTCCTTGTGTGTTTTTGCATTTTGTTCCTGTTCACAGCTGCTGTTTCGTTACTGTGTCTGGAAAGCTCTTGTGAGCGGAAATTGCCACTCTGGTGTTATGAGTTAATGCTAGAGTCTTAAAGTAATTTCTGGATGGTGTTTTGATAGGGTTTTCTGCTGACCATGAAAGTGCCCTTTCTGTCTTCATGCTATCTAGTAAGCGGACCTCGATTTTGCTAAACCTATTTTCATACTACGTTTGTCATTTCATCTTAAATCACCGCCAATATATGTGGGGGCCTCTGTCTGCCTTTTGGGAAAATTTCTCTAGAGGTGAGCCAGGACTGTCTTTTCCTCTGCTAGGATTAGGTAGTTCTCCGGCTGGCGCTGGGCATCTAGGGATAAAAAAACGTAGGCATGCTACCCGGCCACTTCTAGTTGTGCGGCAGGTTTAGTTCATGGTCAGTATAGTTTCCATCTTCCAAGAGCTAGTTCTCATATATGCTGGGCTATGTTCTCTCGCCATTGAGAATCATGACAGTTTGACCGGCCCAAAAAAAGGGTTAAATTACTGGCTGAGAAAGGAGAGAAAAAAGAAGTCTGCTACAATTTTTTTTTTTTTTTTTCCCTCTAGTTCTGAGTGTGCTCTTAATTGAATCTCTTGCTAGTCTGCCTATACTGCAGCCTTCCTCTCTTCCTCTCCTTCTAATCCTTGAATGGCTCTGTGTTCACCTGTTTCAAATGGATCTTCAGAGTGTAGCTACAGGTTTGAATAATCTCGCCACAAAGGTACAAAATTTGCAAGATTTTGTTGTTCATGCACCTATGTCTGAGCCTAGAATTCCTTTGCCTGAATTCTTCTCGGGGAATAGATCTCACTTTCAAAATTTTAAAAATAATTGCAAATTGTTTTTGTCCCTGAAGTCTCGCTCTGCCGGAGACCCTGCACAGCAGGTCAGGATTGTAATTTCCTTGCTCCGGGGCGACCCTCAAGACTGGGCTTTTGCATTGGCACCAGGGGATCCTGCGTTGCTCAATGTGGATGCGTTTTTTCTGGCCTTGGGGTTGCTTTATGAGGAACCTCATTTAGAGCTTCAGGCGGAAAAGGCCTTGATGTCCTTGTCTCAGGGGCAAGATGAAGCTGAAATATACTGCCAAAAATTCCGCAAATGGTCTGTGCTTACTCAGTGGAATGAGTGCGCCCTGGCGGCGATTTTCAGAGAAGGTCTCTCTGATGCCATTAAGGATGTTATGGTGGGGTTCCCTGTGCCTGCGAGTCTGAATGAGTCCATGACGATGGCTATTCAGATCGATAGGCGTCTGCGGGAGCGCAAACCTGTGCACCATTTGGCGGTGTCTACTGAGAAAACGCCAGAAAATATGCAATGTGATAGAATTCTGTCCAGAAGCGAGCGGCAGAATTTTAGACGAAAAAATGGGTTGTGCTTCTATTGTGGTGATTCAACTCATGTTATATCAGCATGCTTTAAGCGTACTAAGAAGCCTGACAAGTCTGTTTCAATTAGCACTTTACAGTCTAAGTTTATTCTATCTGTGACCCTGATTTGTTCTTTGTCATCTATTACCGCGGACGCCTATGTCGACTCTGGCGCTGCTTTGAGTCTTATGGATTGGTCCTTTGCCAAACGCTGTGGGTATGATTTGGAGCCATTGGAGGCTCCGATACCTCTGAAAGGGATTGACTCTACCCCATTGGCTAGTAATAAACCACAATACTGGACACAAGTGACTATGCGTGTTAATCCGGATCACCAGGAGGTTATTCGCTTTCTGGTGCTGTATAATCTACATGATGTTTTGGTGCTGGGATTGCCATGGCTGCAATCTCATAACCCAGTCCTCGACTGGAGAGCTATGTCTGTGTTAAGCTGGGGATGTAAAGGAACTCATGGGGACGTACCTTTGGTTTCCATTTCATCATCTATTCCCTCTGAGATTCCTGAATTCTTGTCTGACTTTCGTGACGTTTTTGAAGAACCCAAGGTTGGTTCACTACCTCCGCACCGGGAGTGCGATTGTGCCATAGACTTGATCCCGGGTAGTAAATACCCTAAGGGTCGTTTATTTAATCTGTCTGTGCCTGAACACGCTGCTATGCGAGAATATATAAAGGAGTCCTTGGAAAAGGGACATATTCGTCCTTCGTCATCTCCCTTAGGAGCCGGTTTTTTCTTTGTGTCTAAGAAAGACGGCTCTTTGAGGCCGTGTATTGATTATCGACTTTTGAATAAAATCACGGTTAAATATCAATATCCGTTACCACTGCTTACTGATTTGTTTGCTCGTATAAAGGGGGCCAAGTGGTTCTCTAAGATTGATCTCCGTGGGGCGTATAATTTGGTGCGAATCAAGCAGGGGGATGAGTGGAAAACCGCATTTAATACGCCCGAGGGCCATTTTGAGTATTTGGTGATGCCTTTTGGTCTTTCAAATGCCCCTTCAGTCTTCCAGTCCTTTATGCATGACATTTTCCGCGATTATTTGGATAAATTTATGATTGTGTATCTGGATGATATTCTGATTTTTTCGGATGACTGGGACTCTCACGTCCAGCAGGTCAGGAGGGTTTTTCAGGTTTTGCGGTCTAATTCCTTGTGTGTGAAGGGTTCTAAGTGTGTTTTTGGGGTTCAGAAGATTTCCTTCTTGGGATACATTTTTTCCCCCTCTTCCATCGAGATGGATCCTGTCAAGGTTCAGGCTATTGGTGATTGGACGCAACCCTCTTCTCTTAAGAGTCTTCAGAAATTTTTGGGCTTTGCTAACTTTTATCGTCGATTTATTGCTGGTTTTTCTGATGTTGTAAAACCATTGACTGATTTGACTAAGAAGGGTGCTGATGTTGCTGATTGGTCCCCTGATGCTGTGGAGGCCTTTTGGGAGCTCAAGCGCCGCTTTTCTTCCGCCCCAGTGTTGCGTCAGCCTGATGTTGCTCTTCCTTTTCAGGTTGAGGTCGACGCTTCTGAAATCGGAGCTGGGGCGGTGTTGTCGCAGAGAAGTTCCGACTGCTCCGTGATGAGACCTTGTGCTTTTTTTTCCCGTAAATTTTCGCCCGCCGAGCGGAATTATGATATTGGGAATCGGGAGATTTTGGCCATGAAGTGGGCTTTTGAGGAGTGGCGTCACTGGCTTGAGGGGGCCAGACATCAGGTGGTGGTATTGACTGACCACAAAAATTTAATTTACCTTGAGTCTGCCAGGCGCCTGAATCCTAGACAGGCGCGCTGGTCGTTGTTTTTCTCTCGGTTTAATTTTGTGGTGTCTTACCTACCGGGTTCTAAGAATGTTAAGGCGGATGCCCTTTCTAGGAGTTTTGAGCCTGACTCCCCTGGTAATTCTGAGCCCACAGGTATCCTTAAAGATGGAGTGATATTGTCTGCCGTTTCTCCAGACCTGCGGCGGGCCTTGCAGGAGTTTCAGGCGGATAGACCTGATCGTTGCCCACCTGGTAGACTGTTTGTTCCTGATGATTGGACCAGTAGAGTCATCTCTGAGGTTCATTCTTCTGCGTTGGCAGGTCATCCTGGAATCTTTGGTACCAGGGATTTGGTGGCAAGGTCCTTCTGGTGGCCTTCCCTGTCACGAGATGTGCGAGGCTTTGTGCAGTCTTGTGACGTTTGTGCTCGGGCCAAGCCTTGTTGTTCTCGGGCTAGTGGATTGTTGTTACCCTTGCCTATCCCGAAGAGGCCTTGGACGCACATTTCGATGGATTTTATTTCGGATCTGCCTGTTTCTCAGAAGATGTCTGTCATCTGGGTGGTGTGTGACCGTTTCTCTAAGATGGTCCATCTGGTTCCCTTGCCTAAGTTGCCTTCTTCTTCCGAGTTGGTTCCTCTGTTTTTTCAAAATGTTGTTCGTTTGCATGGTATTCCGGAGAATATCGTTTCTGACAGAGGGACCCAATTCGTGTCTAGATTTTGGCGGGCATTCTGTGCTAGGATGGGCATAGATTTGTCTTTTTCGTCTGCTTTCCATCCTCAGACTAATGGCCAGACCGAGCGGACTAATCAGACCTTGGAGACATATTTGAGGTGTTTTGTGTCTGCGGATCAGGATGATTGGGTTGCTTTTTTGCCTTTGGCGGAGTTCGCCCTCAATAATCGGGCCAGCTCTGCCACCTTGGTGTCCCCGTTTTTCTGTAATTCGGGGTTTCATCCTCGATTTTCCTCCGGTCAAGTGGAATCTTCGGATTGTCCTGGAGTGGATGCTGTGGTGGAGAGGTTGCATCAGATTTGGGGGCAGGTGGTGGACAATTTGAAGTTGTCCCAGGAGAAGACTCAGCTTTTTGCCAACCGCCGTCGTCGTGTTGGTCCTCGGCTTTGTGTTGGGGACTTGGTGTGGTTGTCTTCTCGTTTTGTCCCTATGAGGGTTTCTTCTCCTAAGTTTAAGCCTCGGTTCATCGGCCCGTACAAGATATTGGAGATTCTTAACCCTGTGTCCTTCCGTTTGGACCTCCCTGCATCCTTTTCGATTCATAATGTTTTTCATCGGTCATTGTTGCGCAGGTATGAGGTACCAGCTGTGCCTTCCGTTGAGCCTCCTGCTCCGGTGTTGGTTGAGGGTGAGTTGGAGTACGTTGTGGAAAAGATCTTGGACTCTCGTGTTTCCAGACGGAAACTCCAGTATCTGGTCAAATGGAAGGGATACGGTCAGGAGGATAATTCTTGGGTCACTGCCTCTGATGTTCATGCCTCCAATCTTGTCCGTGCCTTTCATAGGGCTCATCCTGATCGCCCTGGTGGTTCTGGTGAGGGTTCGGTGCCCCCTCCTTGAGGGGGGGGTACTGTTGTGAAATTGGATTCTGGGCTCCCCCGGTGGCCACTTGTGGAATTTAACTTGTGTGCATCATCCCCTCTGTTCACCTGCTCCTATCAGGATGTGGGAGTCGCTATATAACCTTGCTCCTCTGTCAGTTTCATGCCGGTCAACAATGTAATCAGTAGCCTTTCTGTGCATGTTCCTGCTACTAGACAACTCCCAGCTAAGTTGGACTTTTGTCCTTGTGTGTTTTTGCATTTTGTTCCTGTTCACAGCTGCTGTTTCGTTACTGTGTCTGGAAAGCTCTTGTGAGCGGAAATTGCCACTCTGGTGTTATGAGTTAATGCTAGAGTCTTAAAGTAATTTCTGGATGGTGTTTTGATAGGGTTTTCTGCTGACCATGAAAGTGCCCTTTCTGTCTTCATGCTATCTAGTAAGCGGACCTCGATTTTGCTAAACCTATTTTCATACTACGTTTGTCATTTCATCTTAAATCACCGCCAATATATGTGGGGGCCTCTGTCTGCCTTTTGGGAAAATTTCTCTAGAGGTGAGCCAGGACTGTCTTTTCCTCTGCTAGGATTAGGTAGTTCTCCGGCTGGCGCTGGGCATCTAGGGATAAAAAAACGTAGGCATGCTACCCGGCCACTTCTAGTTGTGCGGCAGGTTTAGTTCATGGTCAGTATAGTTTCCATCTTCCAAGAGCTAGTTCTCATATATGCTGGGCTATGTTCTCTCGCCATTGAGAATCATGACAGTACGCTTACCTCCCAACTTTCGAGGAAGGGAAAGAGGGACAAAGTCAGTGGCACGCGCAGTGTGCCGTGGCAAATTTTAGGCCACACCTCTGACCACACCCATTTCACAACTAGTCACGCCCCAACCACACCCATTTAGCACTTCTGATCACAATGTTTCGTAAACAATAATTATAAACAATTATATATAAATTATAAACAAACAAAAAAATATGGCCACACATGAGGCTCCACAGTGTACTGGCCCCACGTGATGCTCCATACAGTATAATGGGCCCACATGATGCTGCATACTGTATAATGGCCACACATGATGCTCCATACTGTATAATGGCCACATGATGCTCCATACTGTATAATGGCCACACATGATGCTCCATACTGTATAATGGCCACATGATGCTCCATACTGTATAATGGCCACACATGATGCTCCATACTGTATAATAGCCCCACATGATGCTTCCTACTGTATAATGGCCACACATGATGCTGCGTACTGTATAATGGCCACACATGATGCTCCATACTGTATAATGGCCACACACAGTTCTCCATACTGTATAATGGCCACACATGATGCTCCATAATGTATAATGGCCACACAGTGCTCCATACTGTATAATGGCCACACATAGTGCTCCATACTATATAATGGCCACACATAGTGCCCCATACTGTATAACAGCCACACACAGTTCTCCATACTGTATAATGATCCCACATGATGCTCAATACTGTATGATGGCAACACATGACGCTCCATACTGTATAACGGCCACACATGATGCTCCATACTGTATAATGGCCATTGGCCACACATGATGCTCCATACTGTATAACAGCCACACATGATGCTCCATACTGTATAATGGCCACACAGTTCTCCATACTGTATAATGATCCCACATGATGCTTAATAATACTGTATAATGACCCCCCTCCTGTATGCATGGCTCATATTCCCCCTGTATGCATGGCTCATATCCCCCCCCAATGCATGGCTCATATTTCCCCCTCCTGTATGCATGGCTCATATTTCCCCCCTGTATGCATGGCTCATATCCCCCCCCCTGTATGCATGGCTCATATTTCCCCCCCTGTATGCATGGCTCATCTCTCCACCCCACCCCCTGCTCCCATCTTGAGTGGCGCGGCTTACCGTCCTCCTTTATCCCCCCTACCCTGTCCCCCCGTCCCTCTGTCCCTCATACTTACCTGCTCCTCACCGCGCGGCAGTGCCGACATCCCTCTCGCTCTGTCTGTCCCGACTCTGGGCGCAGCACCTTCTTCCTGCGTGAGCGGTCATGTGATACCGCTCATTAAGGTCATGAATATGCACATATTCATGACCTTAGTGAGCGGTACAATGTGACTGCTCATTCAGGAGCGCTGCAGAAGCCGAGACCAGGCATCGCTGGAGCAAGGTGAGTATCGTCCCTGCTGGGTGATGTACACAGTAGACAGGACACCTCCCAACCAGTGCGGGACAACTAATGTCCCACCCGGGATCGCGGGACTGACTGTCAAAATCGGGACAGTCCCGCTGGATCCGGGATGGTTGGGAGGTATGAGTACGTCTAATGGCAGAAAGAGGTTAACATTTATTTGGATAGATTAAGGGCTGCAAACTTGAGGCCTAGTAATCAAGACACTGCTATACTGGAGGCTTTCATAAAGGAAATGGGCTGGATTGATTTGTGGAGACAGCAACATCCCCTTAAGTATGAATGCTCCTGTTATATGCCAGGTGTTCGTTCTCTGTCCAGAATTGACCATGCATTTGGAAACAATGCTGTATTATCTGATCTGCGTGAAATTGAGTACCTTCCTAGGGCAGTGTCAGACCATGCCCCATTGGTGATATGCCTTCACTTAGGCGGCCCCAATAGACATAAGAGATTCCGCATACACCCATTTTGGTTGTCCCTTATAGGAGAGCAAGATAGAATAGTTGACCAATTAGAGGTATTTATAACAGACCATGCTGACTTTCCTGATAAATTGGTAGTATGGGATACACTTAAAGCATATTTGAGGGAATGTGTCAAATCTACAATTTCATGTATTAAAAGAGAGTCCTGTATTAGGGAGCAGAGACTGGCTGAGGAATGTAAATCATTGGAAGTTGAATGTATCAACAACTCCTCTGATAATTCATTGCATGGATGGCTGGGTAAGGGAAGGGAGTACCTAATGCATTTAAAGGAGAAAGCCCAGAGAAAACTTTTTTCTCTAAAAAAACATATTTTGAATTGGGAAGCCAAATGAGTAAATTCTTGGCATATATGGTCCAACAAAATAAAATGTCTCCATCCATTCTTGCCATCAATGTGGTGGAAGGAACTCCGCTGCTTAAGTCTGACCAAATTGCAAACAGACTTGAAGAATATTTTAGAGAATTATATAGTTCCCAACTAAATACTATAGGAGAGATTGACAAATATTTGGACCATATAGAGTTTCCTAGACTCTCTTCTGAAGATCAGGCCTTTTTAGATAGAGATATCAAATTGGAGGAAATTCGGGAAGCAGCCATGTCTCTCTCCAGTGGGAGAACTCCAGGCCCTGACGGCATACCCATAGAACTATATAAAAGATATCTTGATGAGATAGGGCTGGTTCTGATGCAGACCCTTTCTGAGGCACTTGCAAGACATTCACTCCCCCAATCCTTTTATGATGCCACCATAGTGGTAATACCAAAACCAGATAAACCTGCTAAGGAGTGTGGCTCTTAACGTCCTATATCTCTGCTCAATACAGACTATAAAATACTCAGTAAACTTATAGCCAACAGACTTAAAGCAGTAATACTAAGCATAGTACATGAAGATCAATCTGGCTTTATGCCAGGAAGATCCACCTCCTCTAATATTAGAAGGGTGCAGGTTCTCACTCAGATAGGACACAAGTATGAGAAGGCTTGGGTGATAGCCTCTCTAGATACTGCGAAGGCGTTTGATTCAATGGAGTGGAAGTTTTTGCAACGTGTTTTTCTGAAATTTAGTTTCTCAGAGAAATTTTGCAAGTGGGTTGAAATACTTTAAAATATGCCCAGAGCTAATAGTCTTGTTAATGGCTTGCTGTCGGATTATTTTGACCTGGGTAGGGGAACTAGACAGGGCTGCCCTCTGTCCCCATTGCTCTTTCTTTGCTTTTCAGCAGCAGAGAGATACTTTTTCTTTCCCATATTACTTGAAAACTGTGACCTGCTTAATAATGTGGAACATCATTTTTAAGTAGTTTTCCTTTCATTAGAATCACCTGGAAAACTAATTATTCCATGTGTTTAAGATTGATTTCAGTGATCCATTGAGCCCTGAGACACAATACCATCCATGAGTTTATTTGAAAAACAAAACAATTAAATCTTTATCACACTTAAATCCAATTTGCATAATAATTTGGAACACAGTGTAATAGCAAGGCCGATATTTATGAATGAACGTTCAATTAAAAAAAAAAACATGGGAAAAAAAGGCGTGGGCTTCTGCACAATTTTCTGCGAAAGAGGGGGAAAGCCGACGGCCGGGGGCCAATATTTGTAGCCTGGGAAGGGGGCAATACCCATGGCCACCCCAGGCTATGAATATCAGCTCGCAGCTGTCTGCGTACCCTTTACTGGCTATTAAAATAGGGGGGCCCCAAATAAAATTGACGTGGGGTCCCCCTATAATGTATAGCCAGAAAGGCTACGCAGACAGCTGCGGGCTGATATTCATAGCCTAGAGAGGGGCCATGGATATTGCCCCCCCGGCTACAAATACCAGCCCACAGCCGCCCCAGAAATGGCGCATCTGTAAGATGCACCAATACCGGCACTTAGTCCCTCTCTTCCCACTCCCATGTAGCGGTGAGATATGGGGTAATAAGGGTTTAATGTCACCTTGCTATTGTAAGGTGACATTAAGCCGGGTTAATAATGGAGAGGCGTCAATAAGACGCCTATCCATTATTAATCCTAGAGTAGTGAAAGAGTTAAAAAAGAAATAGACACAGCCAGAAAAAAGTATTTTATTATTCTTAATTTCACCATACTTACTATACTCGATCGCCTGCAAAAAACGTAAAATAATAAACCGTATACTCCCTGTCCGACGCAGTCCAATTAATAACGAGTGTCCCACGACGATCTCCCCTATAGAACAGTGACATCGGGTGATGTCACTGCTCTATAGGACCTCCAGTGACACACTGACAGGAGACAATGGCTCCTGCAGTGCATCACTGAGAGGTTACCTTAGTTCAGAGTCTCACTTTATGGCAATTGCTGCATGGGAAAATTTCTCACACAGCCAAAAGTGAGACTAGGGACTATTTTCTCACAGGGGCGTGGAATACATTGTGAGGAATACATTGTGGAAGGATACCCTCCATCATTGTATTCCTGGAGCCCCTGAAGAGCGGTCGCATCAGATGAAGCTCATGCTCTCCACGGGAGATCGTCCTGGGACACTCGTTTTAATTGGATTTCTGCGGATCAGGGAGTATAGTGTTTGTTTATTATTTTAATATTTTTTACAGGTGACACTGGCTTCGGAGATCAAAATGACAAGTGATGGTGAGTATGTACTCTATGTTTAATGTACTGTATGTCTGTATGTATGTATGAGTTCTATGGTGTATGTTGCATGTTGTATGGTGCATGTTGCATGTTGCAGCATGTCGCATGTCGTCGCATGTTGCTGCATGTTGTTGCATGTTGCATGTCGTCACATGTCGTCGCATGTCGCACGTTGTAGCATGTAGCAAGTTGTCGCATGTTGCATGTTTTTGCACGTCGCATGTTGCTTGTCGCATGTCGCCGCATGTTGTTGCATGTCGTTGCATGTTGCAGCATGTCGCATGTTGTCACATGTTTTTGCATGTCGCATGTTGTATGTCGCATGTTGTCACATGTTGCATGTTGCATGTTGTTGCATGTTGTCACATGTCGCTGCATGTCGCATGTTGTCGCATGTTGTATGTTGCATGTCATCGCATGTTGCATGTTGTTGCATGTCGCATGTTGCATGTTGTCGCATGTCATCGCATGTCGCCGCATGTCGCATGTTGCAGCATGTAACATGTTGTCGCATGTTGCATGTTTTTGCATGTTGCATGTTGTCGCATGTTGCATGTCGCATGTTGTTGCATGTCGTCGCATGCCGCATGTTGTCGCATGTTGCAGCATGTAGCATGTTGTAGCATGTTTTTGCATGCCGCATGTTGTCGCATGTCGTCACATGTCGCTGCATGTTGCATGCTGTTGCATGTTGCATGCCGCATGTTGTATGTTGCATGTTGTCGTATGTCATTGCATGCCGCATGTTGTCGCATGTTGCATGTCATCGCATGTCGCTGCATGTCGCATGTTGTCGCATGTTGCATGTCGTTGCATGTTGCATGTTGCATGTCGCCGCATGTTGTATGGTGTTTGTTGTGTGTTGTATGTGCACACAGTGTAGACGAGTTCAGCTCTGCTACATCTGGATGCCTGACATCTAGATGTAGCAGAGCCGGTAGATGATCGTCGGAGATAACTCCAGCGATCACCTACACTACAGCGTTCTCACAAACACCTGATCAGCTGTTTGCGAGAACTAGACTAGTGACCGGAGATAAGTCCCGGTCACGTGCACGGCAGTTCTCGCAATAACATAAGTTATTGCGAGAACTGCAGTGGACGAGGGACTTCCGGCGGCAGGACAGGTGAGCCGGCATGGACATGCGTAGTAAGCTGCTTGTACGCAGTTTCTACGCATGTGACTAATCATTAGATGCGATTTTATCGCATCTAATGATAGTCTATGATAAATATACGGCACGGCGACGGAGCGTCGCTGCTTTGTAAACAAACATGCTGCGTTCTGAAAAGACGTGCCGCATGTCCGTTTACGTCGGTCTGCTGCCTTCGTGTTTTACCGCATAGTGGAGACGGGATTTCATGAAATCCCCTCCACTATGCTGTAACATCTGGACGCTGCGTGTTTGATGCTGCGGCTCTACGAAAGCGTCAAACACGCAGCGTTTCCTGAACGTGGAAACATATTCTTAGAGCAGTGTTTACAAGTGGGGAATGCTTGACTTGTTATGCATCCTTTCTTAATCCCTTAGTGACAGAGACAAATTTTAAAAATCTGACCAGTGTCACTTTATGTGGTAATAATTCTGGAATGCTTCAAACAAATCCCAGGGATTTTGAGATTTTTTTTTCTGTGACACATTATACTTTATGATGATAAATTTAGGTTGATATGTTTTGTGTTTATTTATTAAAAAAATCAGAAATTTGACAAATGTAAAAAAAATAGCAAATTTTCATACTTTGAGTGATTTTCGCTTTAATTCAGATAGTCATACCATAGCAGAACAATAAGGCTGTGTGCACACGTTGCGTTTTTTTCACGTTTTTCGCAGTGAAAATGCTTAAAAAACGCTTACAAAATGCTTCCCATTATTTTTAATAGAATTCTGAATTGTTGTGCCCATGCTGCGTTTTTTTCCGCGAAAGCGCAGCATGTTCATTAACTTTGCAGAATTTCGGCGGATTTTATATTATTGTATTGGGAAACTCCGGAAAAAACTGTGAAAAAAACGTGAGCGGATTTCCTGCGAAAGGGGTCCGGTTTTTATCAGGAAAATTCTGCAAACATTCTGCAACATGGGCACATAGCCTTATAAATAACATTTCCCACATGTTTGCTTTACATTGGCACCATTTGTAAAATGTTATTTTATTTTGTTAGCATTTTAGGAGGTTTACAAATGTAGCAGTTAGGGTACGTGTCCACGATCAGGATGGCCGGCGGTTTTGTCGGAGCGGCAAACCCGCTCGGCGCTAAGCCCCGCCCCCTTCTGGGACGCGATGATGCCGGATGTGTTCATTGCACACATCCGGGATCATCGCACCCCTCGCATAGGGCCCTGTGTTATTCCTTGCGACGGCGCAGCGTCGCCGCAAGGAACACGGGCATGCTGCGATCTTAAAAGACGCGCAGCATGTCCGGAGTCGCAGGGCCGAAGGATGCGTGTTACCACGCATAGTGGAGACGGGATTTCATAAAATCCCCTCCACTATGCTGGAACATCTGGACGCTGCGTGTTTGACTCTGCGGCCCCACGCAGCGTCAAACACGCAGCGTTTCCTGAACGTGGACACATACCCTAATTTTTCATTTTTTCAAGGAAATTTACAAAATAATTTTTTTAGGGGCCTATCCAGGTTTGAAGTGACTCTGGGGGTCCTATATATTGGAAAACACCCCAAACTGACACCATTTTAAAAACAACACCTCCTGACTAGTGTTGAGCGATACCGTCCGATACTTGAAAGTATCGGTATCGGAAAGTATCGGCCGATACCGGCAAAGTATCGGATCTAATCCGATACCGATACCCGATACCAATACAAGTCAATGGGACTCAAGTATCGGACGGAATTCCTGATGGTTCCCAGGGTCTGAAGGAGAGGAAACTCTCCTTCAGGCCCTGGGAACCATATTAATGTGTAAAATAAAGAATTAAAATAAAAAATATTGCTATACTCACCTCTCCGACGCAGCCTGGACCTCACCGAGGGAACCGGCAGCGTTCTTTGCTTAAAATGCGCGCGTTTACTTCCTTCCGTGACGTCACGGCTTGTGATTGGTCGCGTGCCGACCATGTGGCCGCGACGCGACCAATCACAGCAAGCCGTGACGTAATTTTCAGGTCCTCAATGCCTAATTCTAGGCATTCAGGAATTTAAAATTACGTTCCGGCTTGTGATTGGTCGCGTCGCGGTCACATGGGCGACGCGACCAATCACAAGCCGTGACGTCACGGGAGGCAGGAGACGCGCGCATTTTTAAAATTACGTCACGGCTTGTGATTGGTTGCGTGCCGCCCATGTGACCGCGACGCGACCAATCACAGCAAGCCGTGACGAAATTTCAGATCCTCAATGCAGAAATAGGCATCAGGACCTGAAATTACGTCACGGCTTGCTGTGATTGGTCGCGTCGCGGTCACATGGGCGGCACGCAACCAATCACAAGCCGTGACGTAATTTTAAAAATGCGCGCGTCTCCTGCCTCCCGTGACGTCACGGCTTGTGATTGGTCGCGTCGCCCATGTGACCGCGACGCGACCAATCACAAGCCGGAACGTAATTTTAAATTCCTGAATGCCTAGAATTAGGCATTGAGGACCTGAAAATTACGTCACGGCTTGCTGTGATTGGTCGCGTCGCGGCCACATGGGCATCACGCGACCAATCACAAGCCGTGACGTCACGGAAGGAAGTAAAAGCGCGCATTTTAAGCAAAGAACGCTGCCGGTTCCCTCGGTGAGGTCCAGGCTGCGTCGGAGAGGTGAGTATAGCAATATTTTTTATTTTAATTCTTAATTTTACACATTAATGTTGTTTCGATACCGATACCCGATACCACAAAAGTATCGGATCTCGGTATCGGAATTCCGATACCCGCAAGTATCGGCCGATACCCGATACTTGCGGTATCGGAATGCTCAACACTACTCCTGACATACTGAAAACTGCTGACAGGTAGTTTATTAACCCTTCAGGTGCTTTTCAGGAATTAATACAAAGTGGCATGATAGGAATGAAAAAGTTGATTTTTACAACCTAAATGTCGTAGACTTTTTAACAGGTCAGTGATGGCCGGCAGACTCTAAGGATATGTTTCCACTTTCAGGAAACGCTGCGTGTTTGATTCTGCGTAGAGCCGCAGCGTCAAACACGCAGCATCCAGATGTTACAGCATAGTGGAGAGGATTTGATGAAATCCCGTCTCCACTATGCAGTAAAAGACGCATGCGGCAGACCCGCGGAAACAGACATGCGGCGCGTCTTTTCAGAACGCAGCATGTCCTTACAATGCGCAAACAACGCAAGGACAACGCAGGTGACCTGCCAGTGACCTCAGGTGCAGATTTGGTCAGGATTTTACCTGCATAAAATCCTGACCAAATCCTGATGCAATCCTGAACGTGGACACATACCCTAAGGCCACTATTTGCTCGTGAATTGCCATGGCAAACATCAGGACCACACAGTCACGATCTCAGTGTGCTGATGGGGATAAAGAGGGAGAAGCCACACTCTATTAACCATTTATATGACATAGTCATTATTGACAGCAGCATCTAAGGGGTTAAACACATATGGACGGTGACAACACTGATCGTGGCTGATGCAGCAAATTGTCAGCTGACGGCTGCTGGATTGTCTCCTGTATGGGGATGCTATTCTCTTATATCTTGGGTCAGTTAAAAGACGCATTAGCGGTCATTAAGGGGTTAAAGGGACCGCAGATATTAGCTGGTGCGGGGTCACGCAGGACAGAATCACTGAAGAGCTGCTTACATAACGAGCTCAGGAGAAAGACACCGGACACTGCTGCTCAGTGGTACTCACTGCCGGCAAGTGGCATCACATGGTGGCTACAGTCATCACATAATATCATGTAATAATGGTATAATCACTGGTGACACTGAGAAAGCTTCAACTGTCAGAGCGCCCCCCTATGCAGTCAGGGAGTACACATAAATGATGCCAGAGTGCCCCCATAAGCAGTCATTGAGTAAACATAACAATACCAGTGCGCCCCCATAAGCAGTCAGGGAGTAAACATAGCAATACCAGAGCACCCCCATAAGCAGTCAGAGAGTACACATAATACCAGAGCACCCCCATTAGCAGTCAGGGAGTACACATAATACCAGAGTGCCACCATAAGCAGTCAGGGAGTACACATAATACCAGAGCGCCCCCATAAGCAGTCAGGGAGTACACATAATAATACCAGAGCGCCCCCATAAGCAGTCAGGGAGTAAACATAACAATACCAGAGCGCCTCCATAAGAAGTCAGGGAGTACACATAACAATATCAGAGCACCCCATAAGCAGTCAGGGAGTACACATAACAATACCAGAGCACCCCATAAGCAGTCAGGGAGTACACATAACAATACCAGAGCACCCCATAAGCAGTCAGGGAGTACAAACAATGCCAAAGAGTATATATAACAGTACCAGCGTGCCCCCATAAACAGTGTCAGACAGTACACATAAGCAGTGTCAGGTTGTCCATATAAACAGTGTCAGACCTTACACATAAGCAGTCTGAGAGAATACACATAAGTGCCAGAGAGCCCCCATAAACAGTGCCATATTGTCCCCAGTGTCATATTATCCCCATAGACAGTGTCAGACAGTACACAAACAGTACCAGAGTGCCGCAACGAACAGTGTCAATTGTCCCCATAAACAATGCCAGAGAGAGCACAAACAGTGCCAGGGTGCCCCATAAACAGTGGCAGACAGTACACATTAACAAATAGTGCCAAAGGGCCCCTATGAACAGTACCATTGTCCCCATAAGCTGTGCCAACCTACCCACACTCATTGCCAGAATGCACCATAAACATTGCCACGGTCTCCCTATAAAAGTGCCAGAGTTCCAATAACAGTACCCAAACAGTGCCAGGATGTCCCCATAAAAGTGCCAGTGTGTCCTATAAACAGTGTCAGTGACAGTGAGTCCACATACACTGTACTAATGTAGAAATGATGTGTACAAATATCAGATATTAGAAAATACCACAAGTCAGCAATACAAACTAGGAGTGAGGACCTGAACCCAGGAGCTACAATCTGATAAAATGGCTAAAAAGCCTTCACTAGACACCTGTACAGCCATATAATGAGGCCCAGGCTTTATAGTTAAGGGACTGGAGCAATAACAGCGGGAAAAGTAGCACTATGTGCAAGAAGATACTTTTTTGAGCCAAAAAGAGCGGGCTCTTTTTGGTGAGCGGAGCCGAGTAAGCCGGATCACCAAAAAGAGCCGGTCTGCCCATCACTAATAGTGAAGTGTTCAGTGTCCACCCACGTCCATACATCCCCTATCCTGGCTGCACATACTGCTGTTAGTGGCCATCTGACTCTGCAGCAGCGCAGTGTGACAATTAATTCATCATGTGACAATTAATTCATCATAGTCTCTCATCCAAAGAAAGATCCAATATGTCATGTCCGCATGGAGTGTAATTAAATACCTGAGTGCCGCTGTAGTGTGGCTATGTGCACATGTGGCGTATTTGCTGCGGATTGGAAGCTGCGTACAAATAGATATATAATATATTCACTTATATTTGTGTGTGTGTGTGCATGGTATGTGATATTATGGTCTTCAATGGAGTATGTAAAAGAAGAGGTTAGACAAGGAACTGACCACGATTATTTTATTTATTTTTTGTTAAGCCGCATGAAAATACGCATCAAATCCACGTGGATTTTTACATGTGTTTTCTGGCAAGAGAGGAAGAATCTGTGCAGAAAATTCCACAGGCAAATCCACAACGTGTGCACATAGCCTTAAAGTGCCGTTGTCTGGACTTTGCAGCCTCCTGCCCCGATCAGGAGTCAGATATTTAATTACACTCCATGCGGACATCACATATTGGATCCTTCTTTGCATGTATTCTGGTTACCGTATATACTCGAGTATAAGCCGACCCGAGTATAAGCCGACCCCCCTAATTTTGCCACAAAAAACTGGGAAAACTTATTGACTCGAGTATAAGCCTAGGGTGGAAAATGCAGCAGGTACCGGTGAATTTCAAAATTAGAAATAGATACTCCATACCATTCATTATGGCCCCATAGATGCTCCACATAAAGCTGTGCCATATATAATGCTCTGCACCGTTCATTATGGCCCCATAGATACTCCACATAAAGCTGTGCCATATATACAATGCTCTGCACCGTTGCCCCATAGATACTCCACATAAAGCTGTGCCATATATACAATGCTCTGCACCATTGCCCCATAGATAGCTGTGCCATATATATAATGCTCTGCACCGTTGCCCCATAGCTGTGCCATATAGTGCTCTGCACCGTTGCCCCATAGCTCTGCCATATAGTGCTCTGCACAGTTGCATCATAGCTGTGCCATATAGTGCTCTGCACCGTTGCCCCATAGCTGTGCCATATAGTGCTCTGCACCGTTGCCCCATAGCTGTGCCATATAGTGCTCTGCACCGTTGCCTCATAGCTGTGCCATATAGTGCTCTGCACCGTTGCCCCATAGCTGTGCCATACAGTGCTCTGCACCGTTGCCCCATAGCTGTGCCATATATATAATGCTCTGCACCGTTGTCCCATAGCTGTGCCATATAGTGCTCTGCACCGTTGCCCCATAGCTGTGCCATATAGTGCTCTGCACCGTTGCCCCATAGCTGTGCCATATAGTGCTCTGCACCGTTGCCCCATAGCTCTGCCATATAGTGCTCTGCACCGTTGCCCCATAGATAGCTGTGCCATATAGTGCTCTGCACCCTTGCCCCATAGCTGTGCCATATAGTGCTCTGCACCGTTGCCCCATAGATAGCTGTGCCATATAATGCTCTGCACCGTTGCCCCATAGCTGTGCCATATAGTGCTCTGCACCGTTGCCCCATAGCTGTGCCATATAGTGCTCTGCACCGTTGCCCCATAGCTGTGCCATATAGTGCTCTGCACCGTTGCCCCATAGCTGTGCCATATAGTGCTCTGCACCGTTGCCCCATAGCTGTGCCATATAGTGCTCTGCACCGTTGCCCCATAGCTGTGCCATATAGTGCTCTGCACCGTTGCCCCATAGCTGTGCCATATAGTGCTCTGCACCGTTGCCCCATAGCTGTGCCATATAGTGCTCTGCACCGTTGCCCCATAGCTGTGCCATATAGTGCTCTGCACCGTTGCCCCATAGCTGTGCCATATAGTGCTCTGCACCGTTGCCCCATAGATAGCTGTGCCATATAGTGCTCTGCACCGTTGCCCCATAGCTGTGCCATATAGTGCTCTGCACCGTAGCCCCATAGATAGCTGTGCCATATAATGCTCTGCACCGTTGCCCCATAGCTGTGCCATATAGTGCTCTGCACCGTTGCCCCATAGCTGTGCCATATAGTGCTCTGCACCGTTGCCCCATAGCTCTGCCATATAGTGCTCTGCACCATTGCCCCATAGATGCTCCACATAAATCTGTGCTGCTGCTGCTGCTGCTATAAAAAAAAAAAAAAAACACATACTCACCTCTCTTGCTTGCAGCTCCTCGGCGCCATCTTCCCGGCGTCTCTCCGCACTGACTGATCAGGCAGAGGGCGGCGCGCACACTATATGCATCATCGCGCCCTCTGACCTGCACAGTCAGTGCAGAGAGACGCCGGGAAGATGGCGCGGCGCCCGGCGTGTGGAACGAGGACAGGTGAATATGTCATACTTACCTGCTCCCGGCGTCCAGCTCCTTCCCCCTGCCTGTCTTCGGTGCCGCAGCCTCTTTCTCTATCAGCGGTCACCGGCACCGCTTCATTAGAGAAATGAATATGCGGCTCCGCCCCTATGGGAGGTGGAGCAGCCTATTCATTTCTCTAATGAGCGGTCCCACGTGACCGCTCAGGGGAAGAGGCTGCGGCACCCGGAGACAGTGGGACGTGCAGGGGGGGCGCCAGGAGCCCCGGAAGCAGGTAAGTATATGACAGTGCTCACCCGCCGACCCCACCACCGATCATGACTCGAGTATAAGCCGAGAGGGGCACTTTCAGCCCAAAAATTTGGGCTGAAAATCTCGGCTTATACTCGAGTATATACGGTATATTTGTTTCACACTTTGACTGCTAATAATATAGGCACACAGATACCTTTGGGTTGTATTACGCAATTTTTTGAATAGCAAACTCAATTAGATGGTATTAACAGGAATATATGCAACAATACTGTTTGTGCCAGTCTTATTAGTGCATTTGCTCGGTAGAACACTTAAAATCGTCTACCTGATATTTATTGATAGATGCCTGCGCACTGCAGTACTTTACGCTGCCCTCAACAGGGCAAATCAGTACACCTGCGCAGGAGCTGCAACAGAAGCAAGGAAGAGGACATCATCGCATGAAGATGGGAGGTGCTGGTCCCCGACCGCAACGCCCATCGAACCCGAACCGAACTGGGACCGCCCCTGGGTGAGAATAATTTAACTTGTTTTTCTTATCTTTCAGGTTATATTGGGGGGCTACTACAGGAGACCAAAGCCTCAAGATGGGCTACGGCCCGCGTCACAGTGGGCCACTGCATTGTGCTTGCCCCCAGGCTAAAATTTGCCAGCCAGCCCCTGGCCACATCCACCCATACTTTGCCAAAAAGGCAGCCGTATAGAATCCAGGGGACTCAGAAAACGGCGCCCGACCAGGTTCGTGGCTGCTGGCTTGGGACACTGTGGGTAAGGCACTAGGCAGAAGAAGTGGAAGTCAGTGTAGTGAGACGGCCAGAGAAAGGCATAAGAAAGGAATCCTGGAAAGGTGCATCCCAAACTATCTGGGAGTTTGCTGGACCACTGACCCGGAGAACTTAGGATCCGGCTGGCATTTGTGGACTGGAGAACTGTGACTAAAGTGGAAACTGCACCTTACTGTGTCCTTGCATTATTTCTACAACACCTGTCCGACCTACCACAACCACCATCATCTCATCATTTATTCATACAGATGCCCTGGGGTCTAGCTCTACCTGTGGAGAGCTGCACCAACTCTGCTGCATGACCATCAGCCCCTGTGGACTCTGAAGTAGCATTGGCTAACACCTTTATTGCTGAGTACCACAGGTGGTGTCACATTTTTCCTATAACCTTTATACCACAACACTACAATTTCGTTATTCCATCATTTTACATGGACGCCCAGGGCCACGGACCGGAACACTGCTGCCGTGACCTTCCCCTTTAAGAACTGAGTCGGACCCGGTACCGAGTATCCCACAACCCTATGGGGCGCTCAACTTCCCCATCATGTGATTGATCACATGATCATGACTTTATGCAGATCCTGGCAGGTCTGCCAGGGGAGATAAAGTGGACCTTCTCCCACCCGCTCTATGAAGGTCCTCATAAAGCCAGCCCTTTTTATGCAACCCTCACAACACATAGTGTGCTGGACAAAAAATGCTATGGTTTCACATCACTGACGCTGTTAAACGCAGTGACACAAATCTCCCCTCTATCACCTTACCAGCGACTCTCTCACAATGTTTAGTGTTACATTACGGTGGCATATAAACCAAAAAAAAGTTCAACAGTTTTATCTGGACTTAATTAGTCGTCGATAAACTTTACGCACTACTTAGCGTTACATTACAGTGATATATAAAACTTTTAAAAAATCAACATTTTTTTCTGGATTCAATTAGTCATCCATAGAGTTTAACGTGGTTAGTATTACATTACGGTGGCATATAAAACTCCAAAAAAAAGTTCAAATATTTGTCTGGATTGAAGTAGTCATCCATTGACTCTAACGCACTGTTTAGTGCATTATTCAGGTGGTATATAAAACTCCAAAACAATGTTAAATTTTTTCCTGGACTCAATTAGTCATCCAAAGAGTTTTACGTGGTTGGTGTTACATTGCAGTTGTATATATATATATATATACTAGCTATTGAACCCGTTCTACGCCCGGGTGGCGAGCATTTATATTGGTATATGGTCTCCATCCTGGTATGTGCTGCTCCCATCTTGCTCTCCCATCCTGTCATGTGCTGCTCCATCCTGCGCCCCCATCCTGTCATGTGCTGCTCCACCGTGTCATGTGCTGCTCCATCCTGCATCCCCATCCTGTCATGTGCTGCTCCACCGTGTCATGTGCTGCTCCATCCTGCGCCCCATCCTGTCATGTGCTGCTCCACCGTGTCATGTGCTGCTCCATCCTGCATCCCCATCCTGTCATGTGCTCCCATCCTGCGCCCCCATCCTATTACGTGCTGCTCCATCCTGCGCCCCCATCATTGCGGGCGGCTGTGCGGAGTGCGGGCGGCTGTGCGGAGTGCGGGCGGCTGTGCGGAGTGCGGGCGGCTGTGCTGAGTGCGGGCGGCTGTGCTGAGTGCGGGCGGCTGTGCTGAGTGCGGGCGGCTGTGCGTGGCGCTGCTGGGTGCGGTGGCTGTGCTGGGTGCAGCGGCTGTGTGTGGCTGTGGGCGGTGGCTGTGCTGGGTGCGGCGGCTGTGCGTGGCTGTGCTGGGTGCGGCGGCTGTGGGTGGCTGTGCTGGGTGCAGCGGCTGTGGACGGCTGTGCTGGGTGCGGTGGCTGTGCTGGGTGCGGCGGCTGTGCGTGGCTGTGCTGGGTGCGGCGGCTGTGCTGGGTGCGGCGGCTGTGCTGGGTGCGGCGGCTGTGCGTGGCTGTAGGCGGCTGTGCGTGGCTGTGGGCGGCTGTGCTGGGTGCGGCGGCTGTGGACGGCTGTGCTGGGTGCGGTGGCTGTGCTGGGTGCGGCGGCTGTGCGTGGCTGTGCTGGGTGCGGCGGCTGTGCTGGGTGCGGCGGCTGTGCTGGGTGCGGCGGCTGTGCGTGGCTGTAGGCGGCTGTGCGTGGCTGTAGGCAGCTGTGCGTGGCTGTGGGCGGCTGTGCTGAGTGCGGCGGCTGTGCTGAGTGCGGGCGGCTGTATGTGGCGCGGCTGTGCGTGGCTGTGCTGGGTGCGGGCGGCTGTGGGTGGCTGTGCTGGGTGCGGCGGCTGTGGACGGCTGTGCTGGGTGCGGCGGCTGTGCTGGGTGCGGCGGCTGTGCGTGGCTGTAGGCGGCTGTGTGTGGCTGTAGGCGGCTGTGCGTGGCTGTGCTGGGTGCGGCGGCTGTGGACGGCTGTGCTGGGTGCGGTGGCTGTGCTGGGTGCGGCGGCTGTGTGTGGCTGTGCTGGGTGCGGTGGCTGTGCTCGGTGCGGTGGCTGTGCTGGGTGCGGCGGCTGTGCGTGGCTGTGCTGGGTGCGGTGGCTGTGGTGGGTGCGGCGGCTGTGGGTGGCTGTGCTGGGTGCGGCGGCTGTGGGCGGCTGTGCGTGGCTGTGGGCGGCTGTGCGTGGCTGTGCTGGGTGCGGCGGCTGTGGACGGCTGTGCTGAGTGCGGCGGCTGTGCTGGGTGCGGCGGCTGTGGGCAGCTGTGCGTGGCTGTGCTGGGTGCAGCGGCTGTGCGTGGCTGTAGGCGGCTGTGCTGGGTGCGGCGGCTGTGCGTGGCTGTGCTGGGTGCGGTGGCTGTGGTGGGTGCGGCGGCTGTGGGTGGCTGTGCTGGGTGCGGCGGCTGTACTGGGTGCGGCGGCTGTACTGGGTGCGGCGGCTGTGGGCGGCTGTGTGTGGCTGTGGGCGGCTGTGCGTTGCTGTGGGCGGCTGTGCGTGGCTGTGCTCGGTGCGGCGGCTGTGCTGGGTGCGGCGGCTGTGCGTGGGTGCAGTGGCTGTGGACGTAAGTGGCGTAAGTAACAAATAGCTGTGGCATGAAGTGCCACAGCCTCATGGCACAGCAATTTGTTACTTGCGGAGGGTGAGTATACTTACCTGTCCCGTTCCACCGACGCCATTCCGGGCCATGACTATCCCCCTGCTCCCGGAATCGGCGCCTGCGCAGTCCGCGCTTTCCGGCGCCATTTTCTTGAAGACATTGCAGTGTGTCTTCAAGAAAATGGCGCCGGAAAGCGCGGACCGCGCAGGCGCCTTTTCCGGCACCAGGAGGACAGATTTTCTGTGTCCTCCTGGTGCCGGAAAAGGCGCCTGCGCAGTCCGCGCTTTCCGGCGCCATTTTCTTGAAGACACACTGCAATGTGTCTTCAAGAAAATGGCGCCGGAAAGCGCGGACTGCGCAGGCGCCGATTCCGGGAGCAGGGGGATAGTCATGGCCCGGAATGGCGTCGGTGGAACGGGACAGGTAAGTATACTCACCCTCCGCCTCCTGGCTCGTCCCTGTTTCTCTGTTGGAGATCGCGGTGTGCGTTCAGCGCTTACACATGCCGCGATCTCCTGGGAGCGTCGCTCTGTGGGGTCCAGACTGCGCCGGCGCTTGCGCTTGCGCAGTCTATAAAGGCTTCGGACAGAGTGACACTCCCAGCGTTATATTATAGATATATATATATACACTCACCGGCCACTTTATTAGGTACAACTGTCCAACTTCTTGTTAACACTTAATTTCTAATCAGCCAATCACATGGCGGCAACTCAGTGCATTTAGGCATGTAGACATGGTCAAGACAATCTCCTGCAGTTCAAACCGAGCATCAGTATGGGGAAGAAAGGTGATTTGAGTGCCTTTGAACGTGGCATGGTTGTTGGTGCCAGAAGGGCTGGTCTGAGTATTTCAGAAACTGCTGATCTACTGGGATTTTCACGCACAACCATCTCTAGGGTTTACAGAGAATGGTCCGAAAAAGAAAAAAAATCCAGTGAGCGGCAGTTCTGTGGGCGGAAATGCCTTGTTGATGCCAGAGGTCAGAGGAGAATGGGCAGACTGGTTCGAGCTGATAGAAAGGCAACAGTGACTCAAATCGCCACCCGTTACAACCAAGGTAGGCCTAAGAGCATCTCTGAACGCACAGTGCGTCGAACTTTGAGGCAGATGGGCTACAGCAGCAGAAGACCACACCGGGTACCACTCCTTTCAGCTAAGAACAGGAAACTGAGGCTACAATTTGTACAAGCTCATCGAAATTGGACAGTAGAAGATTGGAAAAACGTTGCTTGGTTTGATGAGTCTCGATTTCTGCTGCGACATTCGGATGGTAGGGTCAGAATTTGGCGTAAACAACATGAAAGCATGGATCCATCCTGCCTCGTATGGAGCATCTTTGGGATGTGCAGCCGACAAATCTGCGGCAACTGTGTGATGCCATCATGTCAATATGGACCAAAATCTCTGAGGAATGCTTCCAGCACCTTGTTGAATCTATGCCACGAAGAATTGAGGCAGTTCTGAAGGCAAAAGGGGGTCCAACCCGTTACTAGCATGGTGTACCTAATAAAGTGGCCGGTGAGTGTATATATATATATATATATATATATATATATATATATATATATATATATATATATATATATATATATATATATATATATATATATATATATATATATAAAAGTTCAAAGGCTTTTTCTGGATTCAAGTAGTCATCCATACATTTTAACATACTTTGTATAAAATTACGGTGGTTTAACATTTTTTAAACCACTTGGCCTGGTATAGTTCACAAAATATTTTTGTTCCAAAAACTATTTTCATTCAGTTTAACGTGCTTTGGAGTAAATTACGGTGGTTTAAAATTGACTATTGTCATTCATACAGTTTCAACTGCTTTGTGTGATATTTCGTTGGTTTGAAAAAAAAAAATGCTCTTCTACCAGTGTACAAATTTGGTTGTTCAAAAATTGACTATTGTCATCTATACTGTAGAACCTAGTTTGTGTGAAATTTCGTTGATTTGGAATAAAAAGAAAAATTGGGCTGCTACAGGTGTACAAATTTGGTTGTTCAAAAATGATTATTGACATAGACATAGATACTGTAGAACCTGGTTTGTGTGAAGTTTAGTTGATTTGAAATAAAAAAAGAAAAATTGGCCTGCTACAGGTGTACATATTTGGTCCCTCGGTACTCGGTCACCAGCCGCCACTATTTCTCCCGGTGTGACTCCTTGTACCATGTTGTGGATCCGGGGTAGAGTGCCACCCTGGTACAGCACATGTGCTATGGACGCCACAGATTGCTGGCCCTCTTTCTATCAGGGTTTCCTCCCACTCCTACAACAGTTCCTACACCTCCTCCTACTCAATCTCCGATGTGCTATCTCAGAGCACATCGTTCATATCAGCTCTGTAGCACTATAGGCTCTATTGAAGCTAATTTCTCTAGGAGACAATCCACACACCATGGCAGAGATATTGAATGGAATTACAGACTACACAGATCTGCGTCTCTCATCCCTGAACCTCCAACCAGGCATGGTTGTGTGTGATAATGACCGTAACCTTGTGGCGGCTCTGAAGCTTGCCTAGTTTACACACATACCATGCTTGGTTCACATGCTCAATTTGGTAGCTCAGCAGTTTCTGAAAACCTACCCAGATTTGCCAGAGCTTCTGCTGAAGGTACGATACATCAGTGCCCATTTCCGCAAGTCAAATACAGCTGCCGTTGATCTGGCACTGCTGCAGCAGCCCTTTCAAGTGCCAGCTCACCGACTGGTGTGCGACATAACTACGCAGCGGAACCCTACACTGCACATGCTGGCAAGGCTTTGTGAGTAGTTGAGGCCAGTTTTGGAATAGTAGCTCCAACTCGAGACTTTGAATTGTGGTCAGCCTCCGCACATAACAACTGAAGAGTGGGCTTGGATGTCTGACATTTGTGCAGTTCTTCAAGACTTTGATGACTCCACAAAGAAGGTGAGCAGTGATGACGCAATCATCAGCACAACAATCCCGCTTCTGTGCCTACTTAAACAGTCTCTGCTGACAATTACTGAGAATATAGTACACCGCACACTCTGTATGTGTATTGCAATAGTGAAAATTTATTAACAAACAGCTATGAGATGTGAAAGCGACCAGAGGTAATTATGACGTTTCGGCCCTACCAGGGCCTTAATCATACAATCGCTTTATTGTGCAGAGTAGAGAGGATAGAGATCCTTGAAGGAAGAAGCATACACTTATGTGCCTGATTGCTGGGGACGTAGAGTCGCATAGACTGCCCTATTATGGGGGTCTTATGGTATAAGCTGCTGAGCGGCGCTCCCGCGCCCTGCTGACAATTAAACATGAAGCTTTTCATGTAGACCAGGTGGAGATGGAGGAAGATATGAGACAGGGAGATACTACCCAGCCCAGCCTCATCTGCTCAGCAAAGATTGGGTAACACTGAAGATGTGGAGGATGAGGAGAAACAGAAGCACAAAAAAGGCTAGTATACAAGCTTCATCCTGTCTCTCCTAAGTGGATAGGCTGAGGAGAGGAAAGAGGAGGAAGATATGGAGGTGGAGGAGATGGAAAGTAATCATCATGGTGGAGACAGGGAAGTTTTGGCTGTAGGGAGCTAGGCTCATAGAGCCTTTATTATGTACCGCTGTCTTTCCCCTGACCCTTACGTTACATTCATCTTGGCCAAAAAAAGAGTACTGGTTGTTCACCCTGCTAGACCCATGCTACAAGGAGAACCTAACATCTCTCCTTCCTGAGGTGGAGAGGTCTACTAAAATGATGCGATACCAAAAGTCCATTGTGGAAAATATGTTGAAAAAATTCCCATCAAACGCTAGTGGCAGGGGGCAAGCTTCCTTGCCCAACTAAGAAGGAGAGGTGAGGGAGATGGACACCAGGTACAGTAGAGGCAGGGGTACACTGTCAAAGGTCTGGGACAATTTCATGACACCCTTCCAGCATCCAGGCTCTGATGATTGGGTAATTGTGACAAGGAGGGAAAAGTTTTCATAGATGACCAAGCAATAACTGGCAGACAAGCCCAGCATACTTCCTAATTCCTCTGCGACCTTCAGCTATTGGGTCTCAAAGCTGGACACCTGGCATGAGCTGTCCCTCTATGCCTTGGAGGTGTTGTGCTGCCCTGCTGCTTGAGTCTTGTCTGTGCAGGTTTTTAGTGCCGACATGGGGATCTGTTGTGAATTAGACTTTTTGGCTCCCTCTTGTGGTTACTAGTGATATGACTCTGGGATTGTCTTTCCTCAGTTTGGCACCCACCTGGGTCGTTAGTCCAGGGGAGTTGCTATATAAGCTTCCTGGATCCTTAGTCCAGTGCCTGGCATCGTTGTAATCAGATCCTTTCTGTTTGCTCCTGTCTGCTGGTCCGGGTTCGTGCAAAATTAAGCTAAGTCCTGCTTCTTTGTTTTTCGGTTATTTGCTTGCTCTCATTTTTGTCCAGCTTGTACTAAATGTGATTCCTGACCTTGCTGGAAGCTCTAGGGGGCTGGTGTTCTCCCCCCGGGCCGTTAGACGGTTCGGGGGTTCTTGAATATCCAGCGTGGATATTTTGATAGGGTTTTTGCTGACCATATAAGTCATCTTACTATATTCTGCTATTAGCTAGTGGGCCTCTCTTTGCTAAATACCTAGCTCACTCTTACGTTTGTCTTTTCCTCTTACCTCACCGTTATTATTTGTTGGGGGCTTGTATCCAACTTTTGGGGTCTTTTCTCTGGAGGCAAGAAAGGTCTTTCTTTTCCCTTCTAGGGTTAGTTAGTTCTCCGGCTGGCGCGAGACGTCTAGAACCAACGTAGGCACGTTCCCCGGCTGCTGCTATTTGTGGTGCTAGGATTAGATATATGGTCAGCTCAGTTACCACTGCCCTATGAGCTGGTTTTTTTGTGTTTGCAGACTTAGTAATTATTTCTGAGACCCTCTGCCATTGGGGTCATAACAGTATGCCAGGACAACATTGAATGTTTAATGCATTGCTGAAGTGGGATTATAAGAAAGGAAATTCTGAGTTTTTTTTTTTTTCCTCTCTTCCTCCCCTTTACCTCTGAGTGGCTTGTGCTTGCTGCAGACATGAATGTCCAGACCTTGATTACAAGTGTAGACCAGCTTGCTGCTCGTGTGCAGGGCATACAAGATTTTGTTACCAGTAGTCCAATGTCTGAACCTAAAATACCTATTCCTGAACTGTTTTCTGGAGACCGATTTAAGTTTAGGAATTTCAGGAATAATTGTAAATTGTTTCTATCTCTGAGACCCCGTTCATCTGGAGATTCAGCTCAGCAAGTTAAAATTGTTATCTCTTTTTTACGGGGCGACCCTCAGGATTGGGCTTTCTCGCTAGCGCCAGGAGATCCGGCATTGGCAAATATTGATGCGTTTTTTCTGGCGCTCGGATTGCTTTACGAGGAACCCAATCTTGAAGTTCAGGCAGAAAAAGCCTTGCTGGCTATTTCTCAGGGCCAGGATGAAGCTGAAGTGTATTGCCAAAAATTTCGGAAATGGTCCGTGCTTACTCAGTGGAATGAGTGTGCTCTGGCCGCAAATTTCAGAAATGGCCTTTCTGAAGCCATTAAGAATGTGATGGTGGGTTTCCCCATTCCTACAAGTCTGAATGATTCCATGGCGCTGGCTATTCAAATTGACCGGCGTTTGCGGGAGCGCAAAACCGCTAATCCTCTGGTGGTGTTGTCTGAACAAACACCTGATTTAATGCAATGTGATAGAATTCAGACTAGAAATGAGCGGAAATATCATAGACGTCAGAATGGGTTGTGTTTTTACTGTGGTGATTAGTGTTGAGCATTCCGATACTGCAAGTATCGGGTATCGGCCGATACTTGCTGTATCGGAATTCCGATACCGAGATCCGATATTTTTGTGATATCGGGTATCGGTATCGAAACATTAATGTAAAAATGTGTAAAAGAGAGAATTAAAATAAAAAATATTGCTATACTCACCTCTCCGACGCAGCCTGCACCTTACCGAGGGAAGCGGCAGCGTTCTTTGTTTAAAATTCGCGCTTTTCTTTCCTTTACGTGAGTCCTGGCTTGTGATTGGTTGCGTGCCGCCCATGTGACCGGCACGCAACCAATCACAGCAAGCCGTGACGTAATTTCAGGTCCTTCAGGATTTTAAAATTACGTTCCGGCGTTGTGATTGGTTGCGTCGCAGTCACATGGGAGACGCAACCAATCACAGCAAGCCGTGACGTAATTTCAGGTCCTTAAGGATTTTAAAATTACGTCCCGGCTTTGTGATTGGTTGCGTCGCAGTCACATGGGAGACGCAACCAATCACAAGCCGTGACGTCACGGGAGGCTGGACACGCGCGCATTTTAAAATGGGCGCGTGTCCAGCCTCCCGTGACGTCCCGGCTTGTGATTGGTTGCGCCGCGGTCAACCAATCACAAGCCGGGAGGCTGGACACGCGCCCATTTTAAAATTTTAAAATGCGCGCGTGTCCAGCCTCCCGGCTTGTGATTGGTTGACCGCGGCGCAACCAATCACAAGCCGGGACGTCACGGGAGGCTGGACACGCGCCCATTTTAAAAAGCGCGCGTGTCCAGCCTCCCGTGACGTCACGGCTTGTGATTGGTTAATGGCGGCCATGTTGCCGGGACGTGGACCAATCACAGCAAGCCGTGACGTAATTTCGTCACGGCTTGCTGTGATTGGTCCGCGTCCCGGCAACATGGCCGCCATTAACCAATCATAAGCCGGGACGTCACTGGAGGCTGGACACGCGCGCTTTTTAAAATGGGCGCGTGTCCAGCCTCCCGTGACGTCCCGGCTTGTGATTGGTTAATGGCGGCCATGTTGCCGGGACGCGGACCAATCACAGCAAGCCGTGACGTAATTTCGTCACGGCTTGCTGTGATTGGTCCGCGTCCCGGCAACATGGCCGCCCTGACCAATCACAAGCCGGGACTTCACGTAACCAAGTAAAAGCGCGAATTTTAAACAAACAACGCTGCCGGTTCCGTCGCTGAGGTCCAGGCTGCGTCGGAGGGTGAGTATAGCGATATTTTTTATTTTAATTCTTTCTTTTACACATTTATATGGATCCCAGGGCCTGAAGGAGAGTTTCCTCTCCTTCAGACCCTGGGAACCATCAGGAATACCGTCCAATACTTGAGTCCCATTGACTTGTATTGGTATCGGGTATCGGTATCGGATTGGATCCGATACTTTGCCGGTATCGGCCGATACTTTCCGATACCGATACTTTCAAGTATCGGACGGTATCGCTCAACACTAGTGGTGATTCTACACATGTTATATCAGCATGCTCTAAACGCCTAACAAGGGTTGTTAGTCCTGTCGCCATTGGTAATTTGCAACCTAAATTTATTTTGTCTGTGACTTTAATTTGCTCATTGTCTTCTTACCCTGTTATGGCGTTTGTGGATTCAGGTGCTGCCCTGAGTCTTATGGATCTGTCATTTGCCAAGCGCTGTGGTTTTGTTCTTGAACCGTTGGTAAATCCTATTCCTCTTAGAGGTATTAATGCTACGCCATTGGCGGAAAATAAACCGCAGTTTTGGACGCAGGTAACCATGTGCATGACTCCTGAACATCGGGAGGTGATTCGTTTTCTTGTTCTGCATAAAATGCATGATTTGGTCGTTTTGGGTCTGCCATGGTTACAGACCCACAATCCAGTCTTGGATTGGAAGGCAATGTCTGTGTCAAGTTGGGGCTGTCAGGGAATTCATGCTGATTCCCCGCCGGTGTCTATTGCTTCCTCTACTCCTTCGGAAGTTCCTGAGTATTTGTCTGATTATCAGGATGTATTCAGCGAGTCCAGGTCCAGTGCTCTGCCTCCTCATAGGGACTGTGACTGCGCCATAAATTTGATTCCAGGTAGTAAATTTCCTAAGGGAAGACTATTTAATCTGTCTGTACCTGAGCATGCCGCAATGCGTTCGTATATCAAGGAGTCTCTGGAGAAGGGGCATATCCGTCCATCCTCTTCTCCTCTTGGTGCGGGATTCTTTTTTGTGGCCAAGAAGGATGGATCTTTGAGACCTTGTATTGACTATCGGCTTCTGAATAAAATCACTGTTAAATTTCAGTATCCTTTGCCTCTGTTGTCGGACTTGTTTGCCCGGATTAAAGGTGCCAAGTGGTTCACCAAGATAGATCTTTGTGGTGCATACAACCTTGTGCGCATTAAGCAAGGAGATGAATGGAAGACAGCATTTAATACGCCCGAAGGTCATTTTGAGTACTTGGTGATGCCTTTTGGGCTCTCTAATGCTCCCTCAGTGTTTCAGTCCTTTATGCATGATATTTTTCGGAAGTATCTGGATAAATTTATGATTGTTTATCTGGATGATATTCTGGTTTTCTCTGAAGATTGGGACTCACATGTGGAGCAGGTCAGGATGGTGTTTCAGGTTTTGCGTGAGAATGCTTTGTTTGTTAAGGGCTCAAAGTGTCTCTTTGGAGTACAGAAGGTTCCCTTTTTGGGGTTTATTTTTTCCCCTTCTGCTGTGGAGATGGACCCAGTCAAGGTCCGAGCTATTCATGATTGGACTCAACCCACGTCAGTTAAGAGTCTTCAGAAGTTCTTGGGTTTTGCTAACTTCTACCGTCGTTTTATCGCTAATTTTTCTAGCGTTGTTAAACCTTTGACGGATATGACCAAGAAAGGTTCTGATGTTGCTAACTGGGCTCCTGCAGCCGTGGAGGCGTTCCAAGAGTTGAAGCGCCGGTTTACTTCGGCGCCTGTTTTGTGCCAGCCTGATGTCTCACTTCCCTTTCAGGTCGAAGTGGATGCTTCTGAGATTGGGGCAGGGGCCGTTTTGTCGCAGAGAGGCCCTGGTTGCTCGGTAATGAGACCATGTGCTTTCTTCTCTAGGAAGTTATCGCCTGCTGAGCAGAATTATGATGTTGGCAATCGGGAGTTGCTGGCCATGAAGTGGGCATTTGAGGAGTGGCGTCATTGGCTCGAGGGTGCTAAGCATCGTGTGGTGGTCTTGACTGATCACAAAAATTTGATGTATCTCGAGTCTGCTAAACGCCTGAATCCTAGACAGGCCCGCTGGTCATTGTTTTTCTCCCGTTTTGACTTTGTGGTCTCGTATTTACCAGGTTCAAAGAATGTGAAGGCTGATGCTCTTTCAAGGAGCTTTGTGCCTGACTCTCCTGGAGTCGCAGAACCAGTTGGTATTCTTAAAGAGGGAGTTATCTTGTCGGCCATTTCTCCTGATTTGCGACGTGTGTTGCAGAGATTTCAGGCTGGTAGACCTGACTCTTGTCCACCTGACAGACTGTTTGTTCCTGATAAGTGGACCAGCAGAGTCATTTCCAAGGTTCATTCCTCGGTGTTGGCAGGGCATCCGGGAATTTTTGGCACCAGAGATCTGGTGGCTAGGTCCTATTGGTGGCCTTTCTTGTCACGGGATGTGCGGTCATTTGTGCAGTCCTGTGGGACTTGTGCTCGAGCTAAGCCTTGCTGTTCTCGTGCCAGCGGGTTGCTCTTGCCCTTGCCTGTCCCGAAGAGGCCTTGGACACACATTTCCATGGATTTCATTTCAGATCTCCCGGTGTCTCAGGGCATGTCTGTCATCTGGGTGGTGTGTGATCGCTTTTCTAAAATGGTCCATTTGGTGCCTTTGCCTAAGCTGCCTTCCTCTTCCGATCTGGTTCCTGTGTTCTTTCAGAATGTGGTTCGTTTACATGGCATTCCTGAGAATATTGTGTCTGACAGAGGATCCCAGTTTGTTTCCAGGTTCTGGCGATCCTTTTGTGCTAGGATGGGCATTGATTTGTCGTTTTCGTCTGCCTTTCATCCTCAGACTAATGGACAAACGGAGCGAACTAATCAGACTCTGGAGGCTTATTTGAGGTGTTTGTTTCGGCAGATCAGGATGATTGGGTGACCTTCTTGCCGTTGGCTGAGTTTGCCCTTAATAATCGGGCTAGTTCCGCTACTTTGGTTTCGCCATTTTTCGGCAACTCTGGTTTCCACCCTCGTTTTTCCTCGGGACATGTGGAGCCTTCTGACTGTCCTGGGGTAGATTCTGTGGTGGATAGGTTGCAGCAGATCTGGAATCATGTGGTGGACAACTTAAAGTTGTCACAGGAGAAGGCTCAGCGTTTTGCCAACCGCCACCGCGGTGTGGGTCCCCGACTTCGTGTTGGGGATTTGGTATGGCTGTCTTCTCGATTTGTTCCGATGAAGGTCTCCTCTCCTAAATTTAAGCCTCGCTTCATCGGTCCTTACAAGATATTGGAAATCCTTAATCCTGTGTCCTTTCGCTTGGATCTTCCGGTGTCGTTTGCCATTCACAACGTGTTCCATAGGTCTTTGTTGCGGCGGTACGTTGTACCTGTGGTTCCTTCTGTTGAGCCTCCTGCTCCGGTGTTGGTTGAGGGCGTGTTGGAGTATGTGGTGGAGAAGATCTTGGATTCTCGTCTCTCCAGACGGAGGCTTCAGTATCTGGTCAAGTGGAAGGGCTATGGTCAGGAGGATAATTCCTGGGTGGTTGCCTCTGATGTGCATGCGGCCGATTTAGTTTGTGCCTTTCACGCTGCTCATCCTGATCGCCCTGGTGGTCTTGGTGAGGGTTCGGTGACCCTCCTTAAGGGGGGGGTACTGTTGTGAATTAGACTTTTTGGCTCCCTCTTGTGGTTACTAGTGATATGACTCTGGGATTGTCTTTCCTCAGTTTGGCACCCACCTGGGTCGTTAGTCCAGGGGAGTTGCTATATAAGCTTCCTGGATCCTTAGTCCAGTGCCTGGCATCGTTGTAATCAGATCCTTTCTGTTTGCTCCTGTCTGCTGGTCCGGGTTCGTGCAAAATTAAGCTAAGTCCTGCTTCTTTGTTTTTCGGTTATTTGCTTGCTCTCATTTTTGTCCAGCTTGTACTAAATGTGATTCCTGACCTTGCTGGAAGCTCTAGGGGGCTGGTGTTCTCCCCCCGGGCCGTTAGACGGTTCGGGGGTTCTTGAATATCCAGCGTGGATATTTTGATAGGGTTTTTGCTGACCATATAAGTCATCTTACTATATTCTGCTATTAGCTAGTGGGCCTCTCTTTGCTAAATACCTAGCTCACTCTTACGTTTGTCTTTTCCTCTTACCTCACCGTTATTATTTGTTGGGGGCTTGTATCCAACTTTTGGGGTCTTTTCTCTGGAGGCAAGAAAGGTCTTTCTTTTCCCTTCTAGGGTTAGTTAGTTCTCCGGCTGGCGCGAGACGTCTAGAACCAACGTAGGCATGTTCCCCGGCTGCTGCTATTTGTGGTGCTAGGATTAGATATATGGTCAGCTCAGTTACCACTGCCCTATGAGCTGTTTTTTTTGTGTTTGCAGACTTAGTAATTATTTCTGAGACCCTCTGCCATTGGGGTCATAACAGGGATCATAACAGACAGGCGCTTTCATGTCATGATTCTCAATGGCGAGAGAACATAGCCCAGCATATATGAGAACTAGCTCTTGGAAGATGGAAACTATACTGACCATGAACTAAACCTGCCGCACAACTAGAAGTGGCCGGGTAGCATGCCTACGTTTTTTTATCCCTAGATGCCCAGCGCCAGCCGGAGAACTACCTAATCCTAGCAGAGGAAAAGACAGTCCTGGCTCACCTCTAGAGAAATTTTCCCAAAAGGCAGACAGAGGCCCCCACATATATTGGCGGTGATTTTAGATGAAATGACAAACGTAGTATGAAAATAGGTTTAGCAAAAATCGAGGTCCGCTTACTAGATAGCAAGAAGACAGAAAGGGCACTTTCATGGTCAGCAGAAAACCCTATCAAAACACCATCCAGAAATTACTTTAAGACTCTAGCATTAACTCATAACACCAGAGTGGCAATTTCCGCTCACAAGAGCTTTCCAGACACAGTAACGAAACAGCAGCTGTGAACAGGAACAAAATGCAAAAACACACAAGGACAAAAGTCCAACTTAGCTGGGAGTTGTCTAGTAGCAGGAACATGCACAGAAAGGCTTCTGATTACATTGTTGACCGGCATGAAACTGACAGAGGAGCAAGGTTATATAGCGACTCCCACATCCTGATAGGAGCAGGTGAACAGAGGGGATGATGCACACAAGTACAATTCCACAAGTGGCCACCGGGGGAGCCCAGAATCCAATTTCACAACAGTACCCCCCCCTCAAGGAGGGGGCACCGAACCCTCACCAGAACCACCAGGGCGATCAGGATGAGCCCTATGAAAGGCACGGACAAGATCGGAGGCATGAACATCAGAGGCAGTGACCCAAGAATTATCCTCCTGACCGTATCCCTTCCATTTGACCAGATACTGGAGTTTCCGTCTGGAAACACGAGAGTCCAAGATCTTTTCCACAACGTACTCCAACTCACCCTCAACCAACACCGGAGCAGGAGGCTCAACGGAAGGCACAGCCGGTACCTCATACCTGCGCAACAATGACCGATGAAAAACATTATGAATCGAAAAGGATGCAGGGAGGTCCAAACGGAAGGACACAGGGTTAAGAATCTCCAATATCTTGTACGGGCCGATGAACCGAGGCTTAAACTTAGGAGAAGAAACCCTCATAGGGACAAAACGAGAAGACAACCACACCAAGTCCCCAACACAAAGCCGAGGACCAACACGACGACGGCGGTTGGCAAAAAGCTGAGTCTTCTCCTGGGACAGCTTCAAATTGTCCACCACCTGCCCCCAAATCTGATGCAACCTCTCCACCACAGCATCCACTCCAGGACAATCCGAAGATTCCACTTGACCGGAGGAAAATCGAGGATGAAACCCCGAATTACAGAAAAACGGGGACACTAAGGTGGCAGAGCTGGCCCGATTATTGAGGGCGAACTCCGCCAAAGGCAAAAAAGCAACCCAATCATCCTGATCCGCAGACACAAAACACCTCAAATATGTCTCCAAGGTCTGATTAGTCCGCTCGGTCTGGCCATTAGTCTGAGGATGGAAAGCAGACGAAAAAGACAAATCTATGCCCATCCTAGCACAGAATGCCCGCCAAAATCTAGACACGAATTGGGTCCCTCTGTCAGAAACGATATTCTCCGGAATACCATGCAAACGAACAACATTTTGAAAAAACAGAGGAACCAACTCGGAAGAAGAAGGCAACTTAGGCAAGGGAACCAGATGGACCATCTTAGAGAAACGGTCACACACCACCCAGATGACAGACATCTTATGAGAAACAGGCAGATCCGAAATAAAATCCATCGAGATGTGCGTCCAAGGCCTCTTCGGGATAGGCAAGGGTAACAACAATCCACTAGCCCGAGAACAACAAGGCTTGGCCCGAGCACAAACGTCACAAGACTGCACAAAGCCTCGCACATCTCGTGACAGGGAAGGCCACCAGAAGGACCTTGCCACCAAATCCCTGGTACCAAAGATTCCAGGATGACCTGCCAACGCAGAAGAATGAACCTCAGAGATGACTCTACTGGTCCAATCATCAGGAACAAACAGTCTACCAGGTGGGCAACGATCAGGTCTATCCGCCTGAAACTCCTGCAAGGCCCGCCGCAGGTCTGGAGAAACGGCAGACAATATCACTCCATCTTTAAGGATACCTGTGGGCTCAGAATTACCAGGGGAGTCAGGCTCAAAACTCCTAGAAAGGGCATCCGCCTTAACATTCTTAGAACCCGGTAGGTAAGACACCACAAAATTAAACCGAGAGAAAAACAACGACCAGCGCGCCTGTCTAGGATTCAGGCGCCTGGCAGACTCAAGGTAAATTAAATTTTTGTGGTCAGTCAATACCACCACCTGATGTCTGGCCCCCTCAAGCCAGTGACGCCACTCCTCAAAAGCCCACTTCATGGCCAAAAGCTCCCGATTCCCAATATCATAATTCCTCTCGGCGGGCGAAAATTTACGGGAAAAAAAAGCACAAGGTCTCATCACGGAGCAGTCGGAACTTCTCTGCGACAACACCGCCCCAGCTCCGATTTCAGAAGCGTCGACCTCAACCTGAAAAGGAAGAGCAACATCAGGCTGACGCAACACTGGGGCGGAAGAAAAGCGGCGCTTGAGCTCCCGAAAGGCCTCCACAGCATCAGGGGACCAATCAGCAACATCAGCACCCTTCTTAGTCAAATCAGTCAATGGTTTTACAACATCAGAAAAACCAGCAATAAATCGACGATAAAAGTTAGCAAAGCCCAAAAATTTCTGAAGACTCTTAAGAGAAGAGGGTTGCGTCCAATCACCAATAGCCTGAACCTTGACAGGATCCATCTCGATGGAAGAGGGGGAAAAAATGTATCCCAAGAAGGAAATCTTTTGAACCCCAAAAACACACTTAGAACCCTTCACACACAAGGAATTAGACCGCAAAACCTGAAAAACCCTCCTGACCTGCTGGACATGAGAGTCCCAGTCATCCGAAAAAATCAGAATATCATCCAGATACACAATCATAAATTTGTCCAAATAATCGCGGAAAATGTCATGCATAAAGGACTGGAAGACTGAAGGGGCATTTGAAAGACCAAAAGGCATCACCAAATACTCAAAATGGCCCTCGGGCGTATTAAATGCGGTTTTCCACTCATCCCCCTGCTTGATTCGCACCAAATTATACGCCCCACGGAGATCAATCTTAGAGAACCACTTGGCCCCCTTTATACGAGCAAACAAATCAGTAAGCAGTGGTAACGGATATTGATATTTAACCGTGATTTTATTCAAAAGTCGATAATCAATACACGGCCTCAAAGAGCCGTCTTTCTTAGACACAAAGAAAAAACCGGCTCCTAAGGGAGATGACGAAGGACGAATATGTCCCTTTTCCAAGGACTCCTTTATATATTCTCGCATAGCCGCGTGTTCAGGCACAGACAGATTAAATAAACGACCCTTAGGGTATTTACTACCCGGAATCAAGTCTATGGCACAATCGCACTCCCGGTGCGGAGGTAGTGAACCAACCTTGGGTTCTTCAAAAACGTCACGAAAGTCAGACAAGAATTCAGGAATCTCAGAGGGAATAGATGATGAAATGGAAACCAAAGGTACGTCCCCATGAGTTCCTTTACATCCCCAGCTTAACACAGACATAGCTCTCCAGTCGAGGACTGGGTTATGAGATTGCAGCCATGGCAATCCCAGCACCAAAACATCATGTAGATTATACAGCACCAGAAAGCGAATAACCTCCTGGTGATCCGGATTAACACGCATAGTCACTTGTGTCCAGTATTGTGGTTTATTACTAGCCAATGGGGTGGAGTCAATCCCTTTCAGAGGTATCGGAGCCTCCAATGGCTCCAAATCATACCCACAGCGTTTGGCAAAGGACCAATCCATAAGACTCAAAGCAGCGCCAGAGTCGACATAGGCATCCGCGGTAATAGATGACAAAGAACAAATCAGGGTCACAGATAGAATAAACTTAGACTGTAAAGTGCTAATTGAAACAGACTTGTCAGGCTTCTTAGTACGCTTAAAGCATGCTGATATAACATGAGTTGAATCACCACAATAGAAGCACAACCCATTTTTTCGTCTAAAATTCTGCCGCTCGCTTCTGGACAGAATTCTATCACATTGCATATTTTCTGGCATTTTCTCAGTAGACACCGCCAAATGGTGCACAGGTTTGCGCTCCCGCAGACGCCTATCGATCTGAATAGCCATCGTCATGGACTCATTCAGACTCGCAGGCACAGGGAACCCCACCATAACATCCTTAATGGCATCAGAGAGACCTTCTCTGAAAATCGCCGCCAGGGCGCACTCATTCCACTGAGTAAGCACAGACCATTTGCGGAATTTTTGGCAGTATATTTCAGCTTCATCTTGCCCCTGAGACAAGGACATCAAGGCCTTTTCCGCCTGAAGCTCTAAATGAGGTTCCTCATAAAGCAACCCCAAGGCCAGAAAAAACGCATCCACATTGAGCAACGCAGGATCCCCTGGTGCCAATGCAAAAGCCCAGTCTTGAGGGTCGCCCCGGAGCAAGGAAATTACAATCCTGACCTGCTGTGCAGGGTCTCCGGCAGAGCGAGACTTCAGGGACAAAAACAATTTGCAATTATTTTTAAAATTTTGAAAGTGAGATCTATTCCCCGAGAAGAATTCAGGCAAAGGAATTCTAGGCTCAGACATAGGTGCATGAACAACAAAATCTTGCAAATTTTGTACCTTTGTGGCGAGATTATTCAAACCTGTAGCTACACTCTGAAGATCCATTAGAAACAGGTGAACACAGAGCCATTCAAGGATAAGAAGGAGAGAAAGAGAGGAAGGCTGCAGTATAGGCAGACTAGCAAGTGATTCAATTAAGAGCACACTCAGAACTAGAGGGAAAAAAAAAAAAAAAAAAAAAAAATTGTAGCAGACTTCTTTTTTCTCTCCTTTCTCAGCCAGTAATTTAACCCTTTTTTTTTGGGCCGGTCAAACTGTCATGATTCTCAATGGCGAGAGAACATAGCCCAGCATATATGAGAACTAGCTCTTGGAAGATGGAAACTATACTGACCATGAACTAAACCTGCCGCACAACTAGAAGTGGCCGGGTAGCATGCCTACGTTTTTTTATCCCTAGATGCCCAGCGCCAGCCGGAGAACTACCTAATCCTAGCAGAGGAAAAGACAGTCCTGGCTCACCTCTAGAGAAATTTTCCCAAAAGGCAGACAGAGGCCCCCACATATATTGGCGGTGATTTTAGATGAAATGACAAACGTAGTATGAAAATAGGTTTAGCAAAAATCGAGGTCCGCTTACTAGATAGCAAGAAGACAGAAAGGGCACTTTCATGGTCAGCAGAAAACCCTATCAAAACACCATCCAGAAATTACTTTAAGACTCTAGCATTAACTCATAACACCAGAGTGGCAATTTCCGCTCACAAGAGCTTTCCAGACACAGTAACGAAACAGCAGCTGTGAACAGGAACAAAATGCAAAAACACACAAGGACAAAAGTCCAACTTAGCTGGGAGTTGTCTAGTAGCAGGAACATGCACAGAAAGGCTTCTGATTACATTGTTGACCGGCATGAAACTGACAGAGGAGCAAGGTTATATAGCGACTCCCACATCCTGATAGGAGCAGGTGAACAGAGGGGATGATGCACACAAGTACAATTCCACAAGTGGCCACCGGGGGAGCCCAGAATCAAATTTCACAACACTTTCACCTGTCAAAGTGCTGACATAGCCTCAACTTTTCCACACCGCCAGATGACAGCAGCACATAAACTGTAATCTTCAATATTTGAACGAGGCCCACCAGTTGTTGCCTTCAAGGGTCTATGGACGACTGGATGACTATACTTATTTTTCTTGGCTTTACACTTTGAGCAAAGCCTTCATGAGTGTAAGAGTACATCAACTAGCCTTTCAGAATATTTCTATGAGGCACGCCAGTTGTTGCCTTCAAGGGTCAATGGATCACTGAATGACCCTCCTTATAATTTTTCCTAGTTTTGCACTGTGTGTAGAGCCTTTATGAGTGTAGAAGTACCACAAGTACACTTTTTTAATATTACAATGAGGTACTAGAGTTGGTGCCATGAAAGGTGTATGGATGACCTTGCTTATAAGTTTGGCATGCTTTGCACTGTATGCAGAGCTTTTTTTTAAAAAAAAAAACACTTTTTGTTTACTTAATTATCTATCCTTTTTAAAATTTGCCTTATATACAAGTCATTATACAGGAAAAAAATGTGTCTTTAACATTTTCTTCCTCTAAACACTCTTCAATTTTTGCGACTGTGGATTGTAAATTTTGTAGATTGTAAGCTTGCAAGCAGGGACCTCACTCCTAATGTCACTGTTTAACTTGTCTTAACTTGTATTGATTTTATTGTCTGTACATGTCCTCACTTAATTGTAAAGTGCTGCGGAATTTGTTGGCGCTATATAAATAAAAATTATTATTATTTAATTTTTAATGTTTTATTGTCAGTCCTTAAAGTGGCATAAAAGTGTGACACCATTGTTCTCAGCAGCGATCTGGGAGATGCTACCAGGAGTCTTCCCCATGCTGTTCTCCTTCCATTCATCACTTTTTCCATCCATTTCAACTTTTTCACTGGAAAAAAGCTTGGATTTCCCATTGACTCAAATTATACTTGTGCATTAAAATTGCTCGGTTCGTGTAACGAGCATCCGAGCGTTTTAGTGCTCGCTCATCCCTACTATTTATTTCTGGCCACCTAAGGATATGTCATCATCAGTATCTAAGCCTTGGACAACCCCTTTAATACTGATTGCATAGTGAAGGATGTTTTACAAAGATGACAATACTGGAATTATCTGATCACATCTGAGACTAGAGGGTGTTAAAATGTAAAAACAGACAGAATTACTTGGGTGGTGTCAAATAGTGACATGATGTAATGAATGTGACAGATGAAACAAAACCTACTTAAGACCTTAATTACAATCACCCTATTTCTGGATTAGATCTTAACTTGTTATTTCCAGTCTTTTCTGTGCAATGCCTACTTTTATTTAATTCTTTAATTGTCATAACTGCTTTGGTAATATTAGCTTAACAAAAATACTATAAAGTGCGGAGAGAGAACTTTGTAATTTCTTTAGGATTTGCATTGTACTAAGTCTTAAGAAGCAGAAAATAAAAAGTTCATTGTTAAGTATCAAAACAGTTTCTCAACATTGTAAGCCAAATACAGAAAAAAGTCAACCAAGTACCCCCAAGACTGGCATCTGTCATATTTGACACTTTACATGGCTGAAATACAACATTAACATACACTCTTGACATTCTCTCGATGAGCTTCAAGATGTAGTCACTGGGAATGGTCTTCCAACAATCTTGAAGGAGTTCTCAGAGATGCTTAGCACTTGTCGGCCCTTTTGCCTTCACTCTGCGGTCCAGCTCACCCCATACCATCTCGATTGGGTTCAGGTCTGGTGACTGTGGAGGCCAGGTCATCTGGCGTAGCACCCCATCCCTCTCCTTCTTAGTCAAATAGCCCTTACACAGCCTGGAGGTGTGTTTGGGGTTATTGTCCTGTTGAAAAATAAATGACGGTCCAACTAAACGCAAACCAGATGGAATAGCATGCCGCTGCAAGATGCTGTGGTAGCCATTGTCACCAGCAAAGCACCCCCACACCATCACACCTCCTCATCCATGCTCCACAGTGGGAACCAGGCATGTAGAGTCCATCCATTCACCTTTTCTGCGTCGCACAAAGACACGGTGGTTGGAACCAAAGATCTCAAATTTGGACTCATCAGACCAAAGCACAGATTTCAACTGGTCTAATGTCCATTCCTTGTGTTCTTTAGCCCAAACAAGTCTCTTCTGCTTGTTGCCTGTCCTTAGGAGTGGTTTCCTAGCAGCTATTTTACCATGAAGGCCTGCTGCACAAAGTCTCCTCTTAACAGTTGTTGTAGAGATGTGTCTGCTGCTAGAACTCTGTGGGGCATTGACTTGGTCTGTAATCTGAGCTGCTGTTAACCTGCGATTTCTGAGGCTGGTGACTCAGATAAACTTATCTTCAGAAGCAGAGGTGACTCTTGGTCTTCCTTTCCTGGGGCAGTCCTCATGTGAGCCAGTTTCTTTGTAGTGCTTGATGGTTTTTGCAACTGCACTTGGGGATACTTTCAAAGATTTCCCAATTTTTTGGACTGACTGACCTTCATTTCTTAAAGTAATGATGGCCACTCGTTTTTCTTTACTTATAATATAATGTATTATATTGCCAGTATAATGGCAAGAAAAAAGCAGCTAACAGTCTATTCAGTAGGACTATCAGCTGTGTATCCACCAGACTTCTGCTCAACACAACTGATGGTCCCAACCCCATTTATAAGGCAAGAAATCCCACTTATTAAACCTGACAGGGCACACCTGTGAAGTGAAAACCATTTCTGGTGACTATCTCTTGAAGCTCATCAAGGGAATGCCAAGAGTGTGCAAAGCAGTCATCAACGCAAAAGGTGGCTACTTTGAAGAACCTAGAATATAAGACATATTTTCAGTTGTTTCACACTTTTTTGTTAAGTATATAATTCCACATGTGTTAATTCATAGTTTTGATGCCTTCAGTGTGAATTTACAATTTTCATAGTCATAAAAATACAGAAAAATGAGAAGGTGTGTCCAAACTTTTGGTCTGTACTGTATATGTAGTGCATTATTAAGGTCATGACAAATGGTCTTCAGTTGCCACCCTAGCCCATTTTACAGGGTTAGTTAAAACAGCTAATCACGTTGTTTCACTGCGACCCATACATGTGTCCGCACCTGCAGCTCCTTGTCTGTTCAGTCTGAACTGTTTCCTACCTGTTCCTCTATTCCAGTCCTACACCTGCCTGCATATTACTCGTGACTGCCAGCACCATCATATCTCGTTGAGGGTCAACTGCCATGTGAGGTCAATCCTGGAGTAGCACCTGGTCACGCCTCCCCGGGATCTACTCAGATTGCAACCTTCAGTTGCCATGCATCCTGGGTCAGTCTTGGGGAGGCACTTAGTCACACCCCTCCAGGCTCTCCTCAGTCAGCAGCACAGTAGGACAACGATCCTTGCTTGCACTGAACAGTCCTAGCGCGAGCGTAACAAGGAGTAGTAAGAGTACAGCAACCCAATAGTGGTCAGTGATTGGCTGCAGAGCTCATGTGGCATAAGAACGTAACACGATACCCAGCAGACCTGAAACAGAAATGTTTTTGTGAACTGGCTGGTCACAACTGTGGGCACATAGTCCAGGAGAGGACCAGAGCTGCACTGAAAATGGCAGAAGACAGCGACCGGTAAGTATTTTATTGCACACATTGAACATACCTTACTAGCAGCTAATAGATGTGGGAAATAAAAAACAACATTGGAGTGTTTCTTTAAAAAGGTACAATACATGACAATACAGATCCTCAGTTAAAGCCCTTAACGACTGTTTTTACAAATTAAAACAGCGGCTGCTAAGAGGCCTTATTCCCTTATCGCTGTTTTACGGTGATCTGGAGGGAAGAAGGGTATAGCGCCCCCCCAGAGACTGAAAATCTTCGGAGTTTCAGCTACCGGGGGTAGCCGTGACCCTGGAGAACACAATTCTCCAGTGTCCGATCACGTAAAAAAAAGCGTACCCGCTATTAAAATAATTTCTCTTCGGACATGATACACATGGCAAAGGAGAGAGAAATTATGTCCCAAAGCACGACCCCGGTACCTTCCCTATCTCCAGGTCCTGCTCCATCCCCCGGCCACCTCTTCCTGAAAAAAAAATGGCAGGTGCATGCGCAGTGCACCTGCCGAGATCTGCAGGCCAGCATCAAGCAACAGCGTGGATTTTTCCTATTGATTCATTTTGTCAACCGCAATAGATCCTATCACAGTGATGAAAAGCCAATAATTAGAACCTGATGTAAACTCGAGAAGCGAGCACTTGAGCTCAACACTAATAACGCTAATGACCATATATTCAATATGACGACCTAATGTTATCAAATTCTGTGTAATACATTTGGGTTCAAAATCCTCACTATACCCCTGAATAAAATCCTTGAGGGGTCTAGTTTCCAAAATGGGGTCACTTGTGCGGGTTTCCACTGTTTAAGCACATCAGGGGCTCTCCTAATATGACACAGAGTCCGCTCTTGATTCTAGCTATTTTTGCTTTAAAAAAGTCAAAAGGTTTGCTCCTTCCCTTCCTGTAGTCCTGCAGTGCGCCTAAACCGTAGACTTCTCCCACAAATGAGGTATCGACGTACTCAGGAGAAATTGTACAACAAATTTGGGGGTTAATTTTCCCTTTACTCTTGTGAAAGAAAAAAATGTGGGGCTAAAGTAACATTTTTGTGAAAAATTCATTCCTGTGAAGCATCTGAAGAGTTAGTAAACTTCTTGCATGTGGTTTTGAGCACCTTGAGGGGTGCAGTTTTTATAATGGTGTGATTTTGGATATTTTCTGTCATATAGGCCCCTCAAAGTCACTTCAAATGTGATGTGGTCCCTAAAAAAAATGGTTTTGTCAATTTTGTTGGAAAAATGAGAAATTGATGATCAACTTTAAACCCTTCTAACTACCTAACAGAAAAAAAGATCTATAAAAAAAATGATGCAGATGTAAAGTAAACATGTGGGAAATGTTTCTTAGTAACTATTTTGTGTGGTATAACAATCTGATTTAAAAGGCAAAAATTTTCAAATTTTTGGTCAATTTTTCGATATTTTCATAAATATACGCAAATAATATCAACCAAAATGTAAACACTAACATGAAATACAATATGTTAAGGAAAAACAATATCAGAATCACTGGGATCTGTTGAAGCATTCAAGAGTTATTACCAATGGTCAGATTTCAAACTTTTGGCCTGGTCGTAAAGGTCAAAATTTGCTCCATCACTAAGGAGTTAAAGTTCCCTATGAATGTGAACCATTAGCAATGAATAGCAGGATCTCTACTAGGTGGAGAAAGGCAGAGGGAGCTGTTGCACTAATACATGTGACAGAGGAGCAAGGAGATCCCTTTTTGTTCCCTAGACTATAGGTCAGCAAAACAGTGCGCTGTGTCTGTCACTTGACAGCAGACAACTGTACATATTGATTTGACAAAGCAGTTAGTGCAGCTTCTCGAATTGTACTGAATTTTCAGAATTCTGTAGGGAATTCATATAATGGATCAGATCTGACCACTTGATGTCTTTTCTTATAGACTGTAAGCTCATGGCCAGAATCCTCACTCCTTGCTTAAATTGTAGAATTATGTGTTGCTCTGTAATGTAATATCTGATATTATTTGTACATGTCCCCTCTGATTTGTAAATTACTGCTGTATATGCTGGCACTACAAAAATAAAATTATTGTTAAATTATTATTTCTTGGTTTGATAAGACTAATTCAAAAGACCAATACTGTTTTGTTTTTATATCAATGGTGCAGGACATGTGAAGTCGCACTATGGCATAGGAATATATTACATGTGATATTGCACTGTTCTTATCACTGTGCCCTAATAAAGCTGTTTCCACATATGGCCATGGTTATTTATATGACCAATAAGGCTCCTTGTGATAAACTTAAATTTGTGGCGTTTAACAAAACAAGAAAAAAAAGGTAAAAATAAGTTGACAGTATACAAATATGAGCACAAACCGATCAGCCAACCTGCCTAATATTATGTAGATCCCTCTAGTGCTGCTATAACAGCTCTAACCCATAGGCTTCAAAAGACCTCTGTAAAGTCGGGTTCACATTAGGGTATCTGTGCGCAGCGTATGATCCGCATGCGTCATGCATACATATCTTTAACATGGTGTATGCAGGGACATGCGTTTGCATGAGTTCGCATGCAGATGGGTACGCATGCGTCGTTTTGCAGTGTGCGGCAGTGTGCGGCGCACACGTTGCATTTTTTGAGGCGTCAAATATTGCGCAATGATGCGCATGCGGATGACTGCGGATGAGTAAAAAAAAAGCATTACTGCCTATGGAAACGATTGGTACGCAAGGACATGCGTACGCATGCGTTCAATACGCATACATACTTTAGACTGCACATGTCCAGAAAATTATGTCACCAACTCCACCATGCGCATAAAAAACACAAACATATGCCAAAACGCATTTAAGCGCATGCACATGCAGCGTTTTTGTGCATCATGCGTAAGATGATGCGGAAGCGTAAGAATGCATTTTGGCATGCGTTTGCGCATGCAGATGATACACTGCGCACAGAAACCCTAATGTGAAGCTAACCTAAGGCTACTTTCACACTAGCGTCGTACGACGCACGTCGCAATGCGTCGTGCCGACGCATGCGGTGAAAAAAAAGCACAACGGGGGCAGCGGATGCAGTTTTACAACGCATCCGCTGCCCCATTGTAATGTCCGGGGAGGAGGGGGCGGAGTTTCAGCCGCGCATGCGTGGTCGGAAATGGCAGACACGACACACAAAAAAGTTACATGTAACTTTTTTTGTGCCGAAGGTCCGCCAAAACACGGCGCATCCGCCGCACGACGGATGCAACGTGTCGCAATGCGTCGCTAATGCAAGTGTATGGAGAAAAAACGCATCCTGCAGGCAACTTTGCAGGATGTGTTTTTTCTACAAAACAACGCATTGCGACGTGCGTCGTACGACGCTAGCGTGAAAGTAGCTTAAAGGGAACCTGCCACCTGAATTTGGCGGGACCAGTTTTGGGTCATATGGGCGGGGTTTTCGGGTGTTTGATTCACCCTTTCCTTACCCGCTGGCTGCATGCTGGCCGCAATATTGGATTGAAGTTCATTCTCTGTCCTCCGGAGTACACGCCAGCGCAAGGCAATATTGCACAAGTGTCCGGTGGTATCCGGCAACAAGACCTTAGCAGCAAATCCTTTAAGTTCTATAAGTTGCAAGGTGTGGCCTCCATGGATCAGACTTGTTTTTCCAGCATATCCCACAGATGCTCGGTCAGATTGAGAGCTGATGATTTGTAGGCCAAGTCATAACCTTAGGCCGGCGTCACACTCAGCGTACGAAAATACGGTCCGTATTTTCGGGCCGTAATACTCAGAAATGTTCCCAAAATAGTGATCCGTATGTCATCCGTAGGCAGGATGTGGCAGTGTATTTTGCGCATGGCATCCTCCGTATGTAATCCGTATGGCATCCGTACTGCGATATTTTCTCGCAGGCTTGCAAAACCGACATCTAATGGATTTTTCGGCTCAAATGTCCGTTAAAACATATATACAGAATATATACACTCACCGGCCACTTTATTAGGTACACCTGTCCAACTTCTTGTTAACACTTAATTTCTAATCAGCCAATCACATGGCGGCAACTCAGTGCATTTAGGCATGTAGACATGGTCAAGACAATCTCCTGCAGTTCAAACCGAGCATCAGTATGGGGAAGAAAGGTGATTTGAGTGCCTTTGAACGTGGCATGGTTGTTGGTGCCAGAAGGGCTGGTCTGAGTATTTCAGAAACTGCTGATCTACTGGGATTTTCACGCACAACCATCTCTAGAGTTTACAGAGAATGGTCCGAAAAAGAAAAAAAATCCAGTGAGCGGCAGTTCTGTGGGCGGAAATGCCTTGTTGATGCCAGAGGTCAGAGGAGAATGGGCAGACTGGTTCGAGCTGATAGAAAGGCAACAGTGACTCAAATCGCCACCCGTTACAACCAAGGTAGGCCTAAGAGCATCTCTGAACGCACAGTGCGTCAAACTTTGAGGCAGATGGGCTACAGCAGCAGAAGACCACACCGGGTACCACTCCTTTCAGCTAAGAACAGGAAACTGAGGCTACAATTTGTCCAAGCTCATCGAAATTGGACAGTAGAAGATTGGAAAAACGTTGCTTGGTCTGATGAGTCTCGATTTCTGCTGCGACATTCGGATGGTAGGGTCAGAATTTGGCGTAAACAACATGAAAGCATGGATCCATCCTGCCTTGTATGGAGCATCTTTGGGATGTGCAGCCGACAAATCTGCGGCAACTGTGTGATGCCATCATGTCAATATGGACCAAAATCTCTGAGGAATGCTTCCAGCACCTTGTTGAATCTATGCCACGAAGAATTGAGGCAGTTCTGAAGGCAAAAGGGGGTCCAACCCGTTACTAGCATGGTGTACCTAATAAAGTGGCCGGTGAGTGTATATATGTGTCATTGAGACACGCTCGAGTTCATATGAGGACATCCAGCAGAGGGCGCATCACCGCGAATCAAGGTAACTACAGGACATTCCCCTGCACTCCATTCATTCACAACATTTTACAGACAGGAGCGGGTGCATTAGCATAGCTCCTGGCTGTAAAATGATTTAACCCCTTCAGATGGATTTACATCGTGGGACTGACGCAACGACGGAAGGTATGGAATATTGTTGTTTGGTTTTTTTTACTTTATTTCAGGTGACAAGGGTCTTCAGGTGGATTACCAGTATAATAAAATATTAAAACACCCTGTGTCTTTATTTCATTAAAATAGTTTAAAATAATGTGTGTGTGTTTTATTAACCATTTCGTACTATTGGATTAATAATGGATAGGTGTTATAATTGAGGCCTCTCCATTATTAATCTGGCTTAATGTCACCTTACAATAGCAAGGTGACATTAACCCTTCATTACCCCATATCCCACCGCTACACGGGAATGGGAAGAGAGAGGCCAAGTGCCAGAATAGGCGCATCTTCCAGATGTGCCTTTTCTGGGGTGGCTGGGGGCAGATGTTTTTAGCCAGGGGGGGCCAATAACCATGGACCCTCTCTAGGCTATTAATATCTGCCCTCAGTCACTGGCTTTACCACCCTGGCGGAGAAATTTGCGCGGGAGCCCACGCTAATTTTTTCCGCGATTTAACCCTTTATTTTACAAGCTACAGCGCCCAAATTTTGCACATACACACTACTAACATTAGTAGTGTGGAATATGCAAAAAAAAAAGGGATATGAGATGGTTTACTGTATGTAAACCATGTCTCATATATTGTCGGGTTTGTGAAGGAGAAATGAAAAGCCGGCAATTGAATTACCGGCTTTTCTATAGAACACCGCTGCGTATTTCTCGCAAGTCGCACTGCTGGTCCGTGTGTAATCCGTATTTTTCTCGTCCCCATAGACTTTCATTGGTGATTTTTTTGCACAATATGGTGACAAACGCAGCATGCTGCGATTTTCTACGGCCGTAGAAGACCGTATAATACGGATCCGTAAAATACGGCTGATAGGAGCTGGGCCATAGAGAATCATTGGGCCATGTGTTATGCGTATTTTACGGATGTATTTTCTGCGCTCATACGTCCGTAAAACTCGCTAGTGTGACGCCGGCCTTAAAGGGGTATTCCCATCTCACACTTTTATGGCATATCCCGCACCCGTCTTGAGAAAGCTTCCCAGTTACTCACTGCCATCAGTGGAGAGTCAATGAAAGGGATTTATGGAAACTTCACCATCGACAACGGGGCGCATGTTAGGGCCTGATTCTTGAGGTGTGAGATCCACTTCTAGTATACATTTATGTGGGTGTGCCATAGATTAGTGGAAATACCCCTCTATATTTTTTATTGTTTCTCATTTGACTCTTGAAAACTTATGCAGTATGACAGGGTTAGGTTATCTTGCTGAAAAAAGGTCACTAGTTAGAAATTCCACTCTAATATAGGGTTTACTTGACCTGTACAATATCTAGGTAGATTTTCATGTCATCATAACATCCACACAGGAGCATTTCCAGAGGAATCTTTATGTATGGACAATTTTACAATTACAATTACCCCTATATGACGCTTATTTCAACCCTGTACTTTCTTTTTTGGCCATGTTCCAGTAGCGTAGCTACCAGGAGGGCAGAGGGGGCGGTCGCATTACACTATAGAGGCTGCCAATGGGGCTGCATTACGCTATAGAGGCTGCCTATAAGGGTGCATTATGCTATAGAGGCTGCCTATGGGGCTTCATTACACTATAGAGGCTACCTATGGGGGTGTATTATGCTATAGAGGCTGACTATGGGGCTGCATTACAGTATAGAGGCTGCCCATGGGGGTGTATTATGCTATAGAGGCTGCCTATGGGGCTGCATTATACTATAGAGGCTGCCTATGTGGGTGCATTATGCCATAGAGGCTGCCTATGGGGGTGCATTACACTATAGAGTCTGCCTATGAGGAGTGAATTATACTATAGAGTCTGCCTATGGTGAGTGCATTATACTATAGAGTCTGCCTATGGGGGAATGCATTATACTATATGGAAACCTATGGGGAGTGCATTATACTATATGGAGGCCAATGGAGAGTGCATTATACTATATATGGATGAATTGAAAAAATAGTCCCAAACGCATATTTAAATCAAATAGGGTAAGGTCATTTCCTCACAAAAGTTTGCTATCACATGCTAAGATTGCATGTTGTGTTACAGAGAAAAGCGACTCAATAGCATATTAGAACATAGAGAACAAAGAGTCTATACTCATAAATAGAAAAGTGAAAAAACTTTATTATAGCCAATTAATCACACATTAAAATATTTAAGAAAGAGCACAATGGACAAAGCGGCATATATACAAGTGTATTCATGCGAGCTGATTAGAAAAACAATCCAAACTGAGTGCCAATCCAAACTACCAAGAAAGACAGGGTACTATACAGCAATGCTCCCATGTATATAGTATCTCATGCCAACCAAAGCTATGGAGCTCAGATAAAAGTGACTCAATGCAATCCCAAGCATAGTATATGTCCTAGTGGACAAAAGGAGTACATAAATAGCACCAGGGAATAGACCTAAATTACTTCGCTCTACAAAAGCATGGGCACGTCCCCTGAAGAAGGAACTGTCGTACCGAAACGTGCGTTGGGGAGCGAGTGCTGAGACAACAACCAGTGACATGACGGGTAAATTAACATCCCAATAGCAGCGCTATTAACTTTATTTACGCTACCATGCTTTTGTAGAGCGAAGTAATTTAGGTCTATTCCCTGGCGCTATTTATGTACTCATGTGGGGTATTTTCCACTAATGTCTACTAGGACATATACTTTGCTTGGGATTGCATTGAGTCACTTTTATCTGAGCTCCATAGCTTTGGTTGGCATGAGATACTATATACATGGGAGCATTGCTGTATAGTACCCTGTCTGTCTTGGTAGTTTGGATTGGCACTCAGTTTGGATTGTTTTTCTAATCACCTTGCATGAATACACTTGTATATATGCCGCTTTGTCCATTGTGCTCTTTCTTAAATATTTTAATGTGTGATTAATTGGCTATAATAAAGCTTTTTCACTTTTCTATTTAAGAGTATAGACTCTTTATATATATAGTCAGCCTATGGGGAGTGCATTATAATATATGGAGACCTATGGGGAGTGCATTATACTATATAGAGTCTGCCTATGGTAAGTGCATTATACTATATGGAGGCCTATGAGGAGTGCATTATATTATATAGTGTCTGCCTATGGGGAATGCATAATACAAAATAAAGTCTGCCTATGAGGAGTGCATTATACTACATGGAGACCTATGGGAGTGCATTATACTATATAGAGTCTGCCTATGGGGAATGCATTTTACAATATAGGGTCTGCCTATGGGGAGTGCATTATACTACATGGAGACCTATGGGGAGTGCATTATACTATATGGAGACCTATGGGGAGTGCATTATACTATATAGAGTCTGCCTATGGAGAATGCATTATACAACATAGAGTTTGCCTATGGGGAATGCATTTTACAAAATAGGGTCTGCCTATGGGGAGTGCATTATACTATATGGAGACCTATGGGGAGTGCATTATACTATATAGTCTGCCTATGGGGAATGCATTATACAATATAGAGTTCGCCTATGGGGAGTGCATTATAATATTTTGAGACCTATGGAGAGTGCATTATACTATATGGCGACCTATGGGGAGTGTATTATACTATATGGAGACCTATGGGGAGTGCATTATACTATATAGAGTCTGCCTATGGGGAATGCATTATACAATATAGGGTCTGACTATGGGGAGTGCATTATAATTTATTGAGACCTATGGAGAGTGCATTATACTATACAGTATGGAGACCTATGGGGAGTGCATTATACTATATTGAGGACTATCTGGTGTATGCTATATGGAGGCCATCATACAGTGTGGAGATTACAGTGATGGGGCCATCATAGTTTTAGAGCCATTAAACAGTTTGGGGGATATAAAGGGATCAGTATACATACAGTACAGTGAGGGGGCATTATACTGTGTATAAGAGAACATCATACTGTGTATAGGGGAGCTGAATAGGGGGGAGACTTGGGAAATTATTAAATGTAAAGTGGGCACTTATTGTGGGACTTACTAAAAAGAATGAAGAAAATGAATAAATAAATAGAATTGTGAGGGACAATGGAGAATCCATTTTGGATTTTAAGTTCAGTACTTCTCCTTCCCACTCCTGAAATGTGCCCCCTCCCTTGGAGTCTCCCCAAGGCCATAAAATGCAATGCAGTGTTTATCATAGAATCATAGAATGGTAGAGTTGAAAGGGACCTTCTGGGTCATCTGGTCCAACCCCCTGCTCAAAGCAGGATTCACTAAATCATCCTAGACAGTTGTCTGTTCAGCCTCTGTTTGAAAACTTTTATGGCTGCCTGTTCCACTCATTGATCACTGTGTCAAAAAGTTTTTTCTAATATCTAATCTGTGTCTCCTCCCATTCAGTTTCATCCTATTGCTTCTAGTCTTTCCTTGTGCAAATGAGAATAAAGATGATCCTTCTACAATGTGACAGCCCTTGAGATATTTGTACCTAGCTATTAAGTCTTCTCTCAGTCTTCAGCTAAACATTCCCAAATCCTGTAACCGTTCCTCATAGGACATAGTTTGCAGATCGGTCACCATTCTGGTCGCTCTTCTCTGAACTTGCTCCAGTTTGTTGATGTCTTTTTTAATATGTGGTGCCCAAAACTGAACACAGTATTCCAGATGAGGTCTGACCAAAGAGGAGTAGAGGGCAATAATGACTTCACATGATCTAGACTGTATGCTTCTAATAATACATCCCAGAATTGCATTTACCTTTTTTGCTGCTGCATAACACTGTTGACTCAAGTTCAGTCTGTGATCTATTAGTATACCCAAGTCTTTTTCACACGTGCTGTTGCTTAGCCCTATTCCTCCCATTCTGTAAATGCTTTTTTCATTTTTATTGCCCTGATGTAGTACTTTGCATTTTTCCTTGTTAAAAGCCATTCTGTTAGTTACTGCCCACTGCTCCAGTTTATTTATATCTTTTTGAATCCTCTCTCTCTCTTCTCTAGTATTAGCTATCCCTCCTAGCTTTGTGTCATCAGCAAATTTAATCAGTGTACCCTCAATTCCTTCATCTAAATCATTGATAAAGATGTTGAACAATATAAGGCCCAGGACAGAACCCTGTGGTAGCCCACTTGAGACATTCTTCCAACTGGATGTGCAGCCATTTACGACCACTCTTTGGGTCCAATCACTAAGCCAGTTATGAATCCACCTAACAGTTGCTTTGTCCATTCCATACTTAGTCATTTTTTCAATAAGGATAGTGTAAGATACTTTGTCAAATGCTTTGCTGATGTCAAGATATACTATACAGCATTTCCCTGATCCAACCAGTCAGTGATTCTGTCATAGAAGGAAATTAAGTTATTCTGACATGACATATTAGTTAAAATTTACCTTTAATTAACTCAAGTTTTTTTAAGCTCTTAACACAAGGGTGCGAACTCTTCTGCAGCTATCGCAACCTGAACCTCTTTGTGTGACTAAAGGTACCGTCACACTCAGAGACGCTGCAGCGATATAGACAACGATCCGATTGCTGCAGCGTCGCTGTTTAGGTCGCTGTAGAGATGTCAAACACAGCAGCTCCGGAACAATGCAGGAGCGATCCTGTGACGTAGCGGTGACGTACTTATCGTTCTCACAGGTCGTTAGCTCCATGTTTAACATTGCTGACATCGTTGCTTTTGCTGTCAAACACGACGATACACGCCGATCTGACAACCAAATAAGGTTCTGGACTTCTAGCTCCGACCAGCGATATCACAGCGGGATCCAGATCGCTGCTGCATGTCAAACACAACGATATTGCTATCCAGGACGCTGCAACGTCACGGATCGTCGTCGTTCTCGCTGCAAAGTCGCTTAGTGTGAAGGTACCTTAAGCACATAGTACAAGTCACAGCAGACTGAGGTATGGAATCTGGAAAATGACCTATAATAATAGAATGCAATATCTCTTAGATGAGCCGAGCACATATTCCGAATCGGGGTTCCTTTCCCCAAGCGCCCATATTATTTAGCCACCTGTAGTATAGTACTCTGGATTCTGGACTTATAAAACATAGCTACCAGGAATTACATACGATAGTTAAATTTAGTCTCTATGTGCAGATAAAATCCAGCGGTATCCATTGGTTGTACAACCAACCCATTCAGAGCTTCAGGCGCAAAGTTATGGGCCAGCCACGGTTCTAGACAGAAAATCATATTCTCAGACATGGAAGGAGAGAGGCTGCACCACCCAGGGGTGGGAGCAGATGTTGGAGGTAGCAGCCAAGGAGATATAAGGCAGCCCGTCATTTTGGACTGAGTTTTTTTCTGATGGCCAGAGGATATGTTTGCTGACGCAGCCCGGAAATTGTTTGCTGACGCAGCCCGGAAAGCCTGTAACTAAGATTTTGACCTATGATCCATCAGCGCCTCCCTGTGGTCACATGCTACATAACATAATTGCAACCTATCTATACCCTGAAGCATTACAATGAAACCCTGCAAAGTGCCCTGGAAGAAGCTGCACCTCCTATACATAGAACAACTCGGCACAGACGGCAACAACCGTGGCACACGCTGCAAACACGTTTCCTGCAGCGGTGTTCCAGGTGCGCCGAACGTCTGTGGAGAAAATCTAATCTGCCCGAAGATTTCATCCATTATAAGTTCATGTTAAAAACATACAACTCTGCCCTTCACCTCTCCAAACAAACCTATTTCAACACCCTCATCACCTCGCTGTCCAATAACCCTAAACGTCTCTTTGACACTTTCCGGTCCCTACTCAACCCAAGAGAGCAGGCCCCAACCACAGATCTCCGCGCTGACGATCTGGCCAATTACTTCAAAGAAAAAATTGACCACATTCGACAGGAAATCATTTCCCAATCTCTTCATACCAAGCACTGTCCTCCCTCCCCCACTGCATCTAGTTCACTCTCTGACTTTGAACCAGTTACAGAAGAAGAAGTAAGCAGGCTCCTTGCATCTTCTCGCCCGACCACTTGCACCAGCGACCCCATTCCGTCGCATCTCCTCCAGTCCCTTTCCCCGGCTGTCACCTCTCACCTAACAAAAATATTCAACCTTTCCCTCACTTCCGGTATTTTTCCCTCCTCATTTAAGCATGCCATCATACATCCACTACTTAAAAAGCCCTCCTTCGATCAAAATTGTGCCGCTAATTATAGACCTGTCTCTAATCTTCCCTTCATCTCTAAACTCCTGGAACGCCTGGTCCACTCCCGTCTTACCTGCTATCTCTCAGATAATTCTCTTCTCGACCCTCTTCAATCTGGTTTCCGCTCTTTACACTCTACTGAAACTGCCCTCACTAAAGTCTCTAATGACCTACTAACAGCTAAATCTAATGGTCACTATTCCATGCTAATTCTCTTGGATCTCTCCGCAGCATTCGACACTGTGGATCATCAGCTCCTTCTCACTATGCTCCGCTCCATCGGCCTCAAGGACACCGTTCTCTCTTGGTTCTCCTCCTATCTCTCTGGCCGATCCTTCACTGTTTGTTTTGCTGGTTCCTCCTCCTCTCACCTTCCCCTTACTGTTGGGGTTCCTCAAGGATCAGTCCTAGGCCCCCTCCTCTTCTCTTTGTATACTGCCCCTATTGGACAAACAATCAGTAGATTTGGTTTCCAGTACCATCTCTATGCTGACGACACCCAATTATATACCTCTTCTCCTGTTATCACGCCGACCTTTTTAGAAAACACCAGTGATTGTCTTACCGCTGTCTCTAACATCATGTCCTCCCTCTATCTGAAACTGAACCTGTCAAAAACTGAACTCCTCGTGTTCTCTCCCTCTACAAACCTACCTTTGCCCGACATTGCCATCTCTGTGTGCGGTTCCACCATTACTCCAAAGCAACATGCCCGCTGCCTTGGAGTCATCCTTGATTCCGAGCTTTCATTCACCCCCCACATCCGATCACTGGCTCGCTCTTCTTATCTGCATCTCAAAAACATTTCCAGAATTCGCCCTTTTCTTACTTTCGACTCTGCAAAAACTCTTACTGTCTCACTTATTCATTCTCGTCTGGACTATTGTAACTCTCTACTAATTGGCCTACCTTTTACCAGACTCTCCCCGCTCCAATCTGTCCTGAATGCTGCTGCCAGGATCATATTCCTCGCCAACCGTTACACCGATGCCTCTACCTTGTGCCAGTCATTACACTGGCTACCCATCCAATCCAGAATCCAGTACAAAACTACTACCCTCATCCACAAAGCACTCCATGGCTCAGCACCACCCTACATCTCCTCTCTGGTCTCAGTCTACCAACCTACCCGTGCCCTCCGCTCTGCTAATGACCTCAGGTTAGCATCCTCAATAATCAGAACCTCCCACTCCCGTCTCCAAGACTTTACACGTGCGGCGCCGATTCTTTGGAATGCACTACCTAGGTTAATACAATTAATCCCCAATCCCCACAGTTTTAAGCGTGCCCTAAAAACTCATTTGTTCAGATTGGCCTACCGCCTCAACGCATTAACCTAATTATCCCTGTGTGGCCTATTAATAAAAAAACAACAACATAATCACGTTCCTCCATCATGTTCTCATACACTTTATGCAGTTAATAGCCTCTGTGTCTGTACTGTTACATACTTAGGTAGTTAACTGGTTCATGCAGCTTTACATGAACACCCGAGCCTTACACTATGGCTGGTCCAAATAACTAAAGCAATTGTTACCATCCACCTCTCGTGTCTCCCCTTTTCCTCATAGATTGTAAGCTTGCGAGCAGGGCCCTCATTCCTACTGGTATCTGTTTTGAACTGTGATTTCTGTTATGCTGTAATGTCTATTGTCTGTATAAGTCCCCTCTATAAGTTGTAAAGCGCTGCGGAATATGTTGGCGCTATATAAATAAAATTATTATTATTATTATTATTATTACCCTATCCTTGTACTACACTCCTGACTGTATATATTTGCTCTTGTATGTATAGCTGTATTTTCTAGTGCACCTCCTCGGCGATTAAATATAAAATTAATCTTGGGCTGCTCTTTTATCTCGATCCACGAATCCCCACGTCCGCACGCTCTGTTGGTTATTATACGCTACCCCAGGGTTGGTTCCTGACCCGATATAAGCCTGCTGTCAGACGGGGTTTATTTTAAATGAGAAACTGGTGCCAGAATACTGTACTGTTTTAGTGAGGAACTCTGGCAGTGATGGCCAGGAGGTTTAGATATATATCCCCAGCCTGGACTCGTGATATATATCCCCCCTCACTGGGAGCTCCTCATTAACTCGTACCTATCAGGGAAGCCTTTCAGGTGACTATTTGCCCTCAGTGCAGTTTCCTGACTGACCTGAGACAAGTGGTGGAACCAGAGAGCCGACCCCTGCTGGGTCCTTCTCTCCCCTCCCCCAAGGTGAGTGAAGTCGACGCCCCCCTTCCTCTGTGAAATCCCTCACAAGAATGAACATAACTTATAGGTCCAAAGATATGGAGAAGTATTGTAGATTTCTTATGCATCTTGGACATGAAATGAACATGAATTATATGTAGACAATTAGGAAATCAACATAAATTCCATATAAACAGGTGTATATTATATTCCCTGTGCTTGATAGGTGAGGAATGAACATGAAATATATGTAGATAAAAGGGGAATGAACACATATTCCATGTTCATTCCCCACCTATAAAGGACAGGGAATATAATATTCACCTGTTTATATGGGATATGTGTTCATTCTCCTATCATCTACATGTATTTCATGTTCATTCCCCACTAGTGATGAGTGAGTATACTCGTCGCTCGGGTTTTCCCCGAGTATGCTCGGGTGTCCTCCGAGTATATTGGCATACTCGGAGATTTTGATTTTGTGGACACAGCTGCATGATTTGCAGCTGCTGGACAGCCAGAGTACATGTGGGGGTTGCCTGTTTGTTAGAGAATCCTCACATGTATTCAGGCTGTCTAGCAGCCGCAAATCATGCAGCTGCATCGACAAAAACTAAATCTCCAAGCATGCTCAGAGGACCAGAGCAACTAATATATTCGCTCATCACTATTCCCCACTAGTGATGAGCGAGTGTGCTCGCTGCTCGAGTTTCTCCGAGCATGCTCGGGTGGTCTCTGAGTATTGAGCTGCATGCTAGACAGCATGATTACATGTGAGGATTGCCTGTTTGTTAAGGCTACTTTCACACATCAAGTTTTTGCCGTCAGGCACAATCCGGCGAATTTTGAAAAAAAACGGATCCGTTTCTTTTTTCATAGAGTTGTATTAGCGCCGGATTGCACCTGATGGCCACATGTTTCATCCGTTTTTGCCAGATCCGTCTAAAATTAGTCTTCCGGCGGCCGGAGAAAACGTTCATAGGAATGTTTTTTCCGTCCGGCAAAAAAAACGCCCAGCGACTGATCCGGCGAAAAACGTATGAAACGTGTGCTGAAATGATGAATTCGGTCTCCGAATCCGGTTTTTCATGCATTTCTCAATTCAAATCGTGTCTCTCTCTCTCGAACAGGAAGTCCAACCTCTAAGCCCGGTAAACAAAAACGGATCCAGCAAAAAAACGGATGCGGCACATCAGTTTTTCACAATTTGCACTGGATCCGTTTTAAAAAAAAAATCTCCGAATTATGCCTGAAGGCAAAAAAACTAATGTGTGAAAGTAGCCTAAGCAACCCCCACTTGTATATAAGCTGTCTAGGAACCTCAAATCATGCAGCTGCGTCGACATAAACTAAATCTCAGAACACGCCGAAATACTCGGAGGCCACCCGAGAATGCGCGGAGAAACCCGACTAACGAGCATACTCCCTCATCACTATTCCCCACCTATCAAGCACAGGGAATATAATATATACATGTATATATGGGAAATGTGTTGATTCTTCTATTATTTACGTATATTTCTTGTTCATTCCCCACCTATAAAGCTCAGGGAATATAACATACACCTGTTTATATGGGATATGTGTTCTTTCCTCTATTATTTACGTATATTTCATGATCATTCCCCACCTATAAAGCTCAGGGAATATAACATACACCTGTTTATATGGAATATGTGTTCATTCCTCTATTATCTACGTATATTTCATGTTCATTCCCCACCTATAAAGCTCAGGGAATATAATATACACCTGTTTATATGGGATATGTGTTCTTTCCTCTATTATCTACATATATTTCATGATCATTCCCCACCTATAAAGCTCAGGGAATATAGTATACACCTGTTTATATGGGATAGGTGTTCATTCCTTTATCTACGTATATTTCATGTTCATTCCCCACCTATAAAGCTCAGGGAATATAATATACACCTGTTTATATGGGATATGTGCTCATTCTCCTATTATCTACTGTAAGACAATGTAAGATTTCTCTTACTGAGTGTATTGGGGGACACTCACTTGGCGCGGGATTAATGTAGCCAGGCACAATTTTCTAACAAAACAGTCCATGCGGTTTATTGAATATGGCATAAACCGGGTTATGCAAAGTTCATTACTTATATCACATAAAACACAACAGGCACCAACAGTCTCTTTGGTACCTGACGGGAGCTCCTGCTCCTCATGCCGACTCCGTTAACCTCTCCTGGGTAAGCTGCCTAACGGGGATCACCAACTTGCCTGGTCAATACACAGTAGTCAGTCCAGACCTCACCGAAGGACTCCAGCTTCCCCACACTCCATTAACACTCTTCTGGGTAAGCTGCCTAACGGGGATCCCCAACTTGCCTGGTCGGCACCCAGTAGTCAGTCCAGACCTCACCGAAGGACTCCAGCTTCCCCACACAGTAACTGTCCCTGGCCCCGCAGATCCCGGTCCTCACCTCGTGCTATTCAGGGATCCGGTCCTCGTCGCAGGACCTCCCAACACCCAGGTAGCCAGGACCCTGCTTGGTGGCCTAGTCCAGGTATTCTTCAGGACGTCCTTCCCCAGCCGGGAACGTCCAATACCCAGGCCACCCGAAGCCAAGTCTCATGGTCTCAGGTGCATGCAGGACCCTAGTCACTCCTAGGACAATCCAGCACCGACCATCTCAGGTGCTTGCAGGACCCTAGTCATTCCTAGGACAATCCAGCACCGACCATCTCAGGTGCTTGCAGGACCCTAGTCATTCCTAGGACAATCCAGCACCATCCATACATCAGGTTCCTCGGTTCCAGATGCTCACAGGACCCTAGTCATTCCTAGGACGATCCAGCACCTTCACCGGTCAGGTCCATACACAGGAACCACACAGGACCTACCGGACACACCTCTCAGCTCCACACACAGGGAGCTCACAACGAACACTGACCCACACCCTGGTCACGTTACATACTGGTAACCACTCCCCTGGGTGGGAGTGTGTGTGTGTGGCTAGTCTGACCCTCCCATCTCTCATGACAAGCCCTGCCAATCTCCCATGAGAACTATACACGTAACACAAACTCTTCAGGGACTACAGGTCCCAGCATAACCACAATACATCATATTGACAGTGCAGAGTAACCTCCTCTGCAACACACATATTGGCCATTTACAATCCTGCCAAACTTTCTCTCTACACCATCACGCCTCCAAGCGCATACTGGGGAGATCATGCAGCGCCCCCTACCTGTTACAGGGGTTACTGCATCACATATATCACATATCCCCCCCCTCTGTTCACACCTGTAGGGTTGAACACCTGTCAAACACCCGAAACCTCGAGACAGGTCACAAACACTACCTCGCCCTACCAGTCGAGAAGACCGTCTCAGTCGGTTTTGAACAACACTCATAATCATACCCATGTTGGGTTTACCCCGCTCCCAGCGGTCAACACGTAGGCCTTGAGCTTTGGCCCTTAAGTCACAGTCTGTCTGTGTCACCAAATCTTTAGTCACCACATTTTTTTCTACCAGGTCTCCCACCTAAGTCACTCACCACTGTTTCGTCTCTAGTGCCTAATGCACACTACATGCTTCTACTGCCTTTTGAAGGCTTCATGCACACCCTCACCGGTACATGCATCTTGCGCCTCTTCGGGTACATCTATCACACACTTGACGAGTGGATTCTCACTTTCTTCAGGAACGGATGGCCCCTGTTTTGCCATCGACCTTTCCGACAAGACATCTGCCACAACCGGGTGACTATCTCGTTTGGCTCTTAACGCCCACTCTTCTTCAGCTTTACCCTCTTCCAGACCCCTGGTCAAGATGGGCATTAGCAGATGTGAGTCTTCGACCAGCATCTTCTTCTCTTGTAGAAGACCACTTAATGCTTCTCTGAGCCCTTTCACATCTTCCCTTAAGGCTTTGTTCACACCTTGCCAGGTTAACAGGTGACCTCTGAGCTCCGAGACTTCCTTCTCCAGCTCATTCACCCTGTGCTCAGCCTCTTGTCTCAGGACCCTTTCTCGCTCGACATGTTCTTTCACTGTCTCTTTAATCAGCTCTATTTCAGATGGGCCAGTTTGCTCACCCACACTCTGCCTCTTCAGAGATCTTCCTATCTCTTCACTAACAGGTTCAACCCTCTCTAGGGCTTCAGTAGTGACAACCCTAGCTTCTTCCTGATTCACAGGGACTTCAGAGTACTTCACACACTCCAGGTCTTCCGTATCTCCCATCAAATCTTCACAAGGCGCAACTGGTTCAGCCCCTTTGCCTCTTTCGTCACCGTCTGATTGGGAGTCACCACCACCCGATCTGTCATCCAGGAACCAGCCGTCCCTTCCTAAACAGGTCACAACTTCTGGAATGGCTGCCCCCGCTATCATGACTTCAGTCTGTGGAGCCCTGTCGTTTCTCTGTGTCAGTACGTGTGTTAGCACAGGGTCATACTCCGCTCCAGCGCCTATTACTGGCCATGACCTGTCATAGTCACCACCCAGAGTACGAAGATTCCGCAAGTCCCTCTCTGTCTGGGTGTCAGCTCCACTTATTTTTTCCACCAGACCACTACCAGTCGCATTGTGGCACACTTCAGGTGGCATGTCCGTAAGTTGGGCACGTTTATCATTTTCTTTGGTCCCGCCCACCTTAGGACTGTCAACTCTAGGGGGCGCATTCTCACTAATACTACCACCCTTCCACATAACATCCACAAACACTTCACCCGTTTTCCACCAGTCCCACAGTGTCACCAAATCTTGTCCTATCACCATAGGACACGGCCAGCTCGGGACTACAACCACCTCATGGTATGTGGAAACATCAGCTGCAGTAACGGAGAGAGTGGCTGCCTGAAGACATTTAGTGTCCCCAGGTGATACAGAACTTCCTGGCAGGTCTAATAACCCCTGCACACGCTCTCCATTCAGCCAAAAAGGACACAGACGTGGCTCCTCACTCATTGCCACCCCTTTTTTGGCTCCGCCCCCTTTTTGGACAAGTGCTCTGCTTTTTGAGACCACCCCTGTTCGGGATTCAGCCCCCCTTCGGGATTCCACCCCTTCTTGGGCCACTACCCCTGTTCGGGTTACCGCCCCTTTTTGGGACTCCGCCCCCTTTTGGACAACCATCTCCGTTTGGGTCACCGCTCACAATTAGGGATAGTTCCTTCCCTGGGATACACCCCGTGGACTTCCCCACGGCACTCAGACCCCAGTTCACACAATACACTAATGTGACTCTGGCCCTTTAAGAGTCTGCAAACAGAAAAAAAAAAATGTCCCTTTTTTTTTTTCCGACTCTTCACCAGCACCTGCTGGCACTGCCACAGCTCACACTGCAGTCACACATAACCGGCAGCAAACCACAAGTCACCGCTGCTGCCACTGCAGCTCTGGCTGCTACGGAACCTCTCGCTGCAACCGCGGCTACTCTCCACACGGCTCTGCACGGCTCCACTTCTGCCGCTTGTCACCTTCGTGACCCCGCCGAGTCACAGCAGACGCTTGTCACCTTCGTAACCCCGCCGAGTTACAGCTAGACGCTTGTCACCTTCGTAACCCCGCCGAGTTACAGCTAGACGCTTGTCACCTTCGTGGCTCTGCCACAACAATTAACTCCACGTGTGCCACCTGGATCGTTGCCAAAATTCTCCACCACATGTAAGACAATGTAAGATTTCTCTTACTGAGTGTATTGGGGGACACTCACTTGGCGCGGGATTAATGTAGCCAGGCACAATTTTCTAACAAAACAGTCCATGCGGTTTATTGAATATGGCATAAACCGGGTTATGCAAAGTTCATTACTTATATCACATAAAACACACAGGCACCAACAGTCTCTTTGGTACCTGACGGGAGCTCCTGCTCCTCATGCCGACTCCGTTAACCTCTCCTGGGTAAGCTGCCTAACGGGGATCACCAACTTGCCTGGTCAATACACAGTAGTCAGTCCAGACCTCACCGAAGGACTCCAGCTTCCCCACACTCCGTTAACACTCTTCTGGGTAAGCTGCCTAACGGGGATCCCCAACTTGCCTGGTCGGCACCCAGTAGTCAGTCCAGACCTCACCGAAGGACTCCAGCTTCCCCACACAGTAACTGTCCCTGGCCCCGCAGATCCCGGTCCTCACCTCGTGCTATTCAGGGATCCGGTCCTCGTCGCAGGACCTCCCAACACCCAGGTAGCCAGGACCCTGCCTGGTGGCCTAGTCCGGGTATTCTTCAGGACGTCCTTCCCCAGCCGGGAACGTCCAATACCCAGGCCACCCGAAGCCAAGTCTCACGGTCTCAGGTGCATGCAGGACCCTAGTCACTCCTAGGACAATCCAGCACCGACCATCTCAGGTGCTTGCAGGACCCTAGTCATTCCTAGGACAATCCAGTACCGACCATCTCAGGTGCTTGCAGGACCCTAGTCATTCCTAGGACAATCCAGCACCATCCATACATCAGGTTCCTCGGTTCAGGTGCTCACAGGACCCTAGTCATTCCTAGGACGATCCAGCACCTTCACCGGTCAGGTCCATACACAGGAACCACACAGGACCTACCGGACACACCTCTCAGCTCCACACACAGGGAGCTCACAACGAACACTGACCCACACCCTGGTCACGTTACATACTGGTAACCACTCCCTTGGGTGCGAGTGTGTGTGTGTGGCTAGTCTGACCCTCCCATCTCTCATGACTAGCCCTGCCAATCTCCCATGAGAACTATACACGTAACACAAACTCTTGAGGGACTACAGGTCCCAGCATAACCACAATACATCAGATTGACAGTGCAGAGTAACCTCCTCTGCAACACACATATTGGCCATTTACAATCCTGTCAAACTTTCTCTCTACACCATCACGCCTCCAAGCGCATACTGGGGAGATCATGCAGCGCCCCCTACCTGTTACAGGGGTTACTGCATCACATATATCACACTACATATATTTTATGTTCATTCCCCAACTACCAAGCACAGCGAATATAATATACATCTGCTTATATGGAATATGTGTTGATTTCCTAATTGTCTACATATAATTCATGTTCATTTCATATCCAAGATGGATAAGAAATCTATAATACCTCTCCATATCTTTGGACCTATAAGTTATTATGTTCATTCTGTTTCTTTATTCATTTTCTTCATTCTTTTTAGTACGCCCCACTTGTTAAAGGGGAATTGAGGTTACTGTGACTCTCAAAGAGGCACACACAGGACATTATTACTTTTTAGGGGACAAAATATGGGCACTGTTTTCTAGAGTGCTTGCACCCGGCATTACTATATTCTAGACTCTAGAGGGTCTCTTTAGAATTTAGAAGGCACATAGTGCCACAAAATAGGTTAAGTAATAGGGACAAATACAGTAGCGACTCAGCATTGCGGTATCAGCAGGATGAGGAGTTTGTGCAGGTTAGCAATAGTCCCATTGGGGACAGTGCTAAAAATGTGAGAAGTGAAATGTGTCTTTGTTGTGTTCTCTGCAGCCTAGTCCTGGCTGGAAGAAGTTGTCATGTCGGTCTGGGCCAGATGGAAAAGACATGAAAAGTGAACGATTCCATCAGAAAGAACGTCAGCGGTAAGTCATTATCTGTAACTGTGCTGTAATCTCTTATGTTCTGTAGGACTGGTATCTACCACTGACCATATGGCGGTAATATCAATATTGGTCTTTATATAGAGATTATCTTCAGTAACAGCGCGGTCATCCGCTGAGGTTCTCCTCCACTATTAGGGTGCAGCACTCAGTTATAATCAAGGTTATGTGGTTAGGGGCCCACGGAGATGTTTCGCCCTCCCAAACCACAAAACCCTAGCTACGCGCCTCTGCCATGTTCCATGCAGGGGTGTAACTGAAATGGGTTTAGGGGCCTAGTGAGACCTAAAATTTCAGATGAGGAGGCCAATATTATTAAATATCCGCAACAGTTGGCAGCACTGTTGGAGATTTTACATGAAGACCCACAAGTTTCAAGTCAGACCTCATTCAAACATCAATGATTTTTCTCACACACAGATTTACATCAGTGTATCGTCAGTGATCAGTTTTCACCATCAGTGATTTTGATCTGCGACTTCAATCAAAAACTGAAAGGTCTCCATGATTTTGTTGTGTACACAACGTGTGCACCCTATATATATGAGCTGAGCCTGCCATATGCTGAAAAAGAGAATGGACAGCACCTCCAAAAATCATACATTGATCTAATGCCACTAGGTAAAAATATATGGTATATTACTGAACACAAGGTTCTTAGTTTAACATTCTAATAAGACTGTATGAAGCCAACTGCCACGTCATGGCAAACCTCTTCGTGGGTCCCTATCGCCCTAACGGAGCGGAGTCCTGACCTCCGCCACAGCATTCAATGCTCCTTTCATTTGATGTGGGTATTGTGTGGCGGCCATTGTTGCTGTGGTTTTGTGCTGGTGGGGCGGAACGTTCTGGAGTGATGGGGACTCAGTCTTGCAGCATGGGCGCTGTGAGGCACCAGGCCGTCCGCCCTGCCTCCCATACATAACACTGCGACTGTTCTCTGTTAGGGCGATAGGGACCGACTGAGAGGTTTGCTGTGATGTGGCAGTGGGTTTGATACAGTCTGATCAGAATGTTAAACTACGAACCTCATGTTATGATTTTTGGAGGTGCTGTCCATTCTCTTTTTCAGCAAATTGCATCAGCCTCCCTAAGGGTATGTGTCCATGTTCAGGATGGCCGGCGCTTTGGACGGAGCGGAAAACTCGCTCCGCCCCCTTCCGTAGACGCGATGATGCCGGATGTGTTCATTGCACACATCCGGAATAATCGCACCCTACAGATAGGGCCCTGTGCTTTAACTTGCGGCGGCGAAGCGGCGCCGCAAGGTAAACGGACATGCTACGTTCTAAAAAGACGCGCCGCATGTCCGGAATCGCAGGGACGCCAGATGCGTGTTACCACGCATAGTGGAGGAGATATTTCATAAGATCCCCTCCACTATAACATCTGGACGCTGCAGATTGAACTCTGTGGCTCCACCCAGAGTTCAATCCGCAGCTATTCCGGATGTAATACGGTCCGTGGACACACACCGTTACACTGCCTCCCCAATTTTCATTTTAACGCTCCATGTATGACTTGAGCCTCGGATAAACAGCACACTGCCCCGTCATTATGTACAATCCATGCACGAGCCAATTCTCCCAGAAACAGCACCCTCAAATCCATCATGTGCACCCCATGTAGGAGCTGAGCCTCCCCGACTCAACACCCCTCATCATGTGCACCCCATGTATTTATTTTACTCACTTATATAGCGCCATTAATTCCACAGCGCTTTACAAACATCAAGCATTATTGACATAGTTCCCATTGGGGCTCAAAATCTAGATTCCCTATCAGTATGTCTTTGGAGTGTGGGAGGAAACCCACGCCAACATACAAACTCCTTGCAGATGTTGTCCTTGATGGGATTTGAACCCAGGACTCCAGAGCTGCAATGCTCCAGTGCTAACCACTGAGCCACCGTGCTGTATGCGCTGATCCTTACATATGCACCCAATGTATAAGCCGAGCCACCCATACCTAGCATACCTCACATCATTATGTGCACCCCATTTATGAGCCAAGTCTCCCATACACAGCACTCCCCTAGTATGTGCAACCCATGCATGAGCCGAGCCTCCCATACACAGTACTCCCCCAATATGTGCACCCCATGTATGAGCCGAGCCTCCCATACACAGCACTCCCCATTATGTGAACCACATGGATGAGCCGAGCCTCCCATACACAGCACTCCCCCAGTATGTGCACCCCATGTATGAGCCGAGCCTCCCATACACAGCACTCCCTCAGTATGTGCACCCCATGTAAGAGCCGAGCCTCCAATACAAAGCACTCCCCCAGCATGTGCACTCCAATGCATGAGCCGAGCATCGAATAAACGGCATTCCCCCAGTATGTGCACCCCATTTATGAGCTGAGCCTCCCATACACAGCACTCCCCCAGTATGTGCACTCCATGTATGAGTCGAGCCTCCCATACACAGCACTCCCCAGTATGTGCACCCCATGTATGAGCCGAGCCTCCAATACACAGCACTCCCCAGTATGTGCACCCCATGTATGAGCCGAGCCTCCCATACACAGCACTCCCCCAGTATGTGCACCCCATGTATAAGCACCCCATGTATGAACCGAGCCTCCCATACACAGCACTCCCCAGTATGTGCACCCCATTTATGAGCTGAGCCTCCCATACACAGCACTCCCCAGTATGTGCACCCCATTTATGAGCTGAGCCTCCCATACACAGCACTCCCCAGTATGTGCACCCCGTTTATGAGCTGAGCCTCCCATACACAGCACTCCCCAGTATGTGCACCCCATTTATGAGCTGAGCCTCCCATACACAGCACTCCCCAGTATGTGCACCCCATGTATGAGCCGAGCCTCCCATACACAGCACTCCCCCAGTATGTGCACCCCATGTATAAGCACCCCATGTATGAACCGAGCCTCCCATACACAGCACTCCCCAGTATGTGCACCCCATGTATGAGCCGAGCCTCCCATACACAGCACTCCCCTGTATGTGCCCCCCATGTATGAGCCGAGCCTCCCATACACAGCACTCCCCCAGTATGTGCACCCCATGTATGAGCCTCCCATACACAGCACTCCCCAGTATGGGCCCCCCATGTATAAGCACCCCATGTATGAACCGAGCCTCCCATACACAGCACTCCCCAGTATGTGCACCCCATTTATGAGCCTCCCATACACAGCACTCCCCAGTATGTGCACCCCATGTATAAGCACCCCATGTATGAACCGAGCCTCCCATACACAGCACTCCCCAGTATGTGCACCCCATTTATGAGCTGAGCCTCCCATACACAGCACTCCCCAGTATGTGCACCCCATTTATGAGCTGAGCCTCCCATACACAGCACTCCCCAGTATGTGCACCCCGTTTATGAGCTGAGCCTCCCATACACAGCACTCCCCAGTATGTGCACCCCATTTATGAGCTGAGCCTCCCATACACAGCACTCCCCAGTATGTGCACCCCATGTATGAGCCGAGCCTCCCATACACAGCACTCCCCCAGTATGTGCACCCCATGTATAAGCACCCCATGTATGAACCGAGCCTCCCATACACAGCACTCCCCAGTATGTGCACCCCATGTATGAGCCGAGCCTCCCATACACAGCACTCCCCTGTATGTGCCCCCCATGTATGAGCCGAGCCTCCCATACACAGCACTCCCCCAGTATGTGCACCCCATGTATGAGCCTCCCATACACAGCACTCCCCAGTATGGGCCCCCCATGTATGAGCCGAGCCTCCCATACACAGCACCCCCCAGTATGTGCCCCCCATGTATGAGCCGAGCCTCCCATACACAGCACTCCCCCAGTATGTGCACCCCATGTATGAGCCGAGGCTCCCATACACAGCACTCCCCAGTATGTGCGCCCCATGTATGAACCGAGCCTCCCATACACAGCACTCCCCCAGTATGTGCACCCCATGTATGAGCCGAGCCTCCCATACACAGCACTCCCCAGTATGTGCCCCCCATGTATGAGCCGAGCCTCCCATACACAGCACTCCCCCAGTATGCACCCCATGTATGAGCCGAGCCTCCCATACACAGCACTCCCCCAGTATGTGCACCCATGTATGAGACACCCATACACAGCACTCCCCCAGTATGAGTACCCCATGTATGAGTCTCCCAGACACAGCACTCCCCAGTATGTGCACCCCATGTATGAACCGAGCCTCCCATACACAGCACTCCCCAGTATGTGCACCCCATGTATGAGCCGAGCCTCCCATACACAGCACTCCCCCAGTATGTGCACCCCATGTATAAGCACCCCATGTATGAACCGAGCCTCCCATACACAGCACTCCCCAGTATGTGCACCCCATGTATGAGCCGAGCCTCCCATACAAAGCACTCCCCAGTATGTGCCCCCATGTATGAGCCGAGCCTCCCATACACAGCACTCCCCCAGTATGTGCACCCCATGTATGAGCCGAGCCCCCCATATACAGCACTCCCCAGTATGTGAGCCCCATGTATGAGCCGAGTCTCCCATACACAGCACTCCCCAGTATGTGCACCCCATGTATGAGCCGAGCCTCCCATACACAGCACTCCCCCAGTATGTGCACCCCATGTATGAGCACCCCATGTATGAACCGAGCCTCCCATACACAGCACTCCCCCAGTATGTGCACCCATGTATGAGCCTCCCATACACAGCACTCCCCAGTATGTGCGCCCCATGTATGAGCCGAGCCTCCCATACACAGCACTCCCCGAGTATGTGCACCCCATGTATGAGCCGAGCCTCCCATATACAGCACTCCCCAGTATGTGCGCCCCATGTATGAGCCGAGTCTCCCATACACAGCACTCCCCAGTATGTGCACCCCATGTATGAGCCGAGCCTCCCATACACAGCACTCCCAGTATGTGCACCCCATGTATGAGCCGAGCCTCCCATACACAGCACTCCCCCAGTATGTGCACCCCATGTATGAGCACCCCATGTATGAACCGAGCCTCCCATACACAGCACTCCCCCAGTATGTGCACCCATGTATGAGCCTCCCATACACAGCACTCCCCCAGTATGTGCACCCCATGTATGAGCCTCCCATACACAGCACTCCCCAGTATGTGCGCCCCATGTATGAGCCGAGCCTCCCATACACAGCACTCCCCAGTATGTGCGCCCCATGTATGAGCCGAGCCTCCCATACACAGCACTCCCCAGTATGTGCACGCCATGTATGAGCCGAGCCTCCCATACACAGCATTCCCCAGTATGTGCGCCCCATGTATGAGCTGAGCATCCCATACACAGCAATCCCCCAGTATGTGCACCCATGTATGAGCCTCCCATACACAGCACTCTCCCAGTATGTGCACCCCATGTATGAGCCGAGCCTCCCATACACAGCACTCCCCAGTATGTGCCCCCCATGTATTAGCCGAGCCTCCCATACACAGCACTCCCCCAGTATGTGCACCCCATGTATGAGCCGAGCCTCCCATACACAGCACTCCCCAGTATGTGCACCCCATGTATGGGCCGAGCCTCGCATACACAGCACTCCCCCAGTATGTGCACCCCATGTATGAGCACCCCATGTATGAACCGAGCCTCCAATACACAGCACTCCCCCAGTATGTGCACCCATGTATGAGCCTCCCATACACAGCACTCCCCCAGTATGTGCACCCCATGTATGAGCCTCCCATACACAGCACTCCCCAGTATGTGCGCCCCATGTATGAGCCGAGCCTCCCATACACAGCACTCCCCAGTATGTGCGCCCCATGTATGAGCCGAGCCTCCCATACACAGCAATCCCCCAGTATGTGCACCCCATGTATGAGTCTCCCATACACAGCACTCCCCAGTATGTGCACCCCATGTATGAGCCGAGCCTCCCATACACAGCACTCCCCCAGTATGTGCACCCCATGTATGAGTCTCCCATACACAGCACTCCCCAGTATGTGCCCCCCATGTATGAGCCGAGCCTCCCATACACAGCACTCCCCAGTATGTGCACCCCATGTATGAGCCGAGCCCCCCATACACAGCACTCCCCCAGTATGTGCACCCCATGTATGAGTCTCCCATACACAGCACTCCCCAGTATGTGCACCCCATGTATGAGCCGAGCCTCCCATACACAGCACTCCCCCAGTATGTGCACCCCATGTATGAGCCGAGCCTCCCATACACAGCACTCCCCCAGTATGTGCACCCCATGTATGAGCCGAGCCTCCCATACACAGCACTCCCCCAGTATGCGCCCCCCATGTATGAGCCGAGCCCCCCATACACAGCACTCCCCCAGTATGCGCCCCCCATGTATGAGCCGAGCCCCCCATACACAGCACTCCCCAGTATGTGCACCCATGTATGAGCCTCCCATACACAGCACTCCCCCAGTATGTGCACCCCATGTATGAGCCGAGCCCCCCATACACAGCACTCCCCAGTATGTGCACCCATGTATGAGCTTCCCATACACAGCACTCCCCCAGTATGCGCCCCCCATGTATGAGCCGAGCCCCCCATACACAGCACTCCCCAGTATGTGCACCCATGTATGAGCCTCCCATACACAGCACTCCCCCAGTATGTGCACCCCATGTATGAGTCTCCCATACACAGCACTCCCCCAGTATGTGCACCCCATGTATGAGCCGAGCCTCCCATACACAGCACTCCCCCAGTATGTGCACCCCATGTATGAGCCGAGCCTCCCATACACAGCACTCCCCCAGTATGTGCACCCCATGTATGAGCCGAGCCTCCCATACACAGCACTCCCCCAGTATGTGCACCCCATGTATGAGCCGAGCCTCCCATACACAGCACTCCCCCAGTATGTGCACCCCATGTATGAGCCGAGCCCCCCATATACAGCACTCTCCAGTATGTGAGCCCCATGTATGAGCCGAGTCTCCCATACACAGCACTCCCCAGTATGTGCACCCCATGTATGAGCCGAGCCTCCCATACACAGCACTCCCCCAGTATGTGCACCCCATGTATGAACCGAGCCTCCCATACACAGCACTCCCCCAGTATGTGCACCCATGTATGAGCCTCCCATACACAGCACACCCCCAGTATGTGCACCCCATGTATGAGCCTCCCATACACAGCACTCTCCAGTATGTGCGCCCCATGTATGAGCCGAGCCTCCCATACACAGCACTCCCCGAGTATGTGCACCCCATGTATGAGCCGAGCCTCCCATATACAGCACTCCCCAGTATGTGCGCCCCATGTATGAGCCGAGTCTCCCATACACAGCACTCCCCAGTATGTGCACCCCATGTATGAGCCGAGCCTCCCATACACAGCACTCCCCCAGTATGTGCACCCCATGTATGAGCCGAGCCTCCCATACACAGCACTCCCCCAGTATGTGCACCCCATGTATGAGCACCCCATGTATGAACCGAGCCTCCCATACACAGCACTCCCCCAGTATGTGCACCCATGTATGAGCCTCCCATACACAGCACTCCCCCAGTATGTGCACCCCATGTATGAGCCTCCCATACACAGCACTCCCCAGTATGTGCGCCCCATGTATGAGCCGAGCCTCCCATACACAGCACTCCCCAGTATGTGCACCCCATATATGAGCCGAGCCTCCCATACACAGCATTCCCCAGTATGTGTGCCCCATGTATGAGCTGAGCATCCCATACACAGCAATCCCCCAGTATGTGCACCCATGTATGAGCCTCCCATACACAGCACTCTCCCAGTATGTGCACCCCATGTATGAGCCGAGCCTCCCATACACAGCACTCCCCAGTATGTGCCCCCCATGTATGAGCCGAGCCTCCCATACACAGCACTCCCCCAGCATGTGCACCCCAAGTATGAGCCGAGCCTCCCATACACAGCACTCCCCAGTATGTGCACCCCATGTATGGGCCGAGCCTCGCATACACAGCACTCCCCCAGTATGTGCACCCCATGTATGAGCACCCCATGTATGAACCGAGCCTCCCATACACAGCACTCCCCCAGTATGTGCACCCATGTATGAGCCTCCCATACACAGCACTCCCCCAGTATGTGCACCCCATGTATGAGCCTCCCATACACAGCACTCCCCAGTATGTGCGCCCCATGTATGAGCCGAGCCTCCCATACACAGCACTCCCCAGTATGTGCGCCCCATGTATGAGCCGAGCCTCCCATACACAGCAATCCCCCAGTATGTGCACCCCATGTATGAGTCTCCCATACACAGCACTCCCCAGTATGTGCACCCAATGTATGAGCCGAGCCTCCCATACACAGCACTCCCCCAGTATGTGCACACCATGTATGAGTCTCCCATACACAGCACTCCCCAGTATGTGCCCCCCATGTATGAGCCGAGCCTCCCATACACAGCACTCCCCAGTATGTGCACCCCATGTATGAGCCGAGCCCCCCATACACAGCACTCCCCCAGTATGTGCACCCCATGTATGAGTCTCCCATACACAGCACTCCCCAGTATGTGCACCCCATGTATGAGCCGAGCCTCCCATACACAGCACTCCCCCAGTATGTGCACCCCATGTATGAGCCGAGCCTCCCATACACAGCACTCCCCCAGTATGTGCACCCCATGTATGAGCCGAGCCTCCCATACACAGCACTCCCCAGTATGTGCACCCCATGTATGAGCCGAGCCCCCCATACACAGCACTCCCCAGTATGTGCACCCATGTATGAGCCTCCCATACACAGCACTCCCCCAGTATGTGCACCCCATGTATGAGCCGAGCCTCCCATACACAGCACTCCCCCAGTATGCGCCCCCCATGTATGAGCCGAGCCCCCCATACACAGCACTCCCCCAGTATGCGCCCCCCATGTATGAGCCGAGCCCCCCATACACAGCACTCCCCAGTATGTGCACCCATGTATGAGCCTCCCATACACAGCACTCCCCCAGTATGTGCACCCCATGTATGAGCCGAGCCCCCCATACACAGCACTCCCCAGTATGTGCACCCATGTATGAGCCTCCCATACACAGCACTCCCCCAGTATGCGCCCCCCATGTATGAGCCGAGCCCCCCATACACAGCACTCCCCAGTATGTGCACCCATGTATGAGCCTCCCATACACAGCACTCCCCCAGTATGTGCACCCCATGTATGAGCCGAGCCTCCCATACACAGCACTCCCCCAGTATGTGCACCCCATGTATGAGCCGAGCCTCCCATACACAGCACTCCCCCAGTATGTGCACCCCATGTATGAGCCGAGCCTCCCATACACAGCACTCCCCCAGTATGTGCACCCCATGTATGAGCCGAGCCTCCCATACACAGCACTCCCCAGTATGTGCACCCCATGCATGAGCCGAGCCTCCCATACACAGCACTCCCCTAGTATGTGCACCCCATGTATGAGCCGAGCCTCCCATACACAGCACTCCCCCAGTATGTGCACCCCATGTATGAGCCGAGCCTCCCATACACAGCACTCCCCCAGTATGTGCACCCCATGTATGAGTCTCCCATACACAGCACTCCCCAGTATGTGCCCCCCATGTATGAGCCGAGCCTCCCATACACAGCACTCCCCAGTATGTGCACCCCATGTATGAGCCGAGCCCCCCATACACAGCACTCCCCCAGTATGTGCACCCCATGTATGAGTCTCCCATACACAGCACTCCCCAGTATGTGCACCCCATGTATGAGCCGAGCCTCCCATATACAGCACTCCCCCAGTATGTGCACCCCATGTATGAGCCGAGCCTCCCATACACAGCACTCCCCAGTATGTGCACCCCATGTATGAGCCGAGCCTCCCATACACAGCACTCCCCAGTATGTGCACCCCATGTATGAGCCGAGCCTCCCATACACAGCACTCCCCCAGTATGTGCACCCCATGTATGAGCCGAGCCTCCCATACACAGCACTCCCCCAGTATGTGCACCCCATGTATGAGCCGAGCCCCCCATACACAGCACTCCCCAGTATGTGCACCCATGTATGAGCCTCCCATACACAGCACTCCCCCAGTATGTGCACCCCATGTATGAGCCGAGCCCCCCATACACAGCACTCCCCCAGTATGTGCACCCCATGTATGAGCCGAGCCCCCCATACACAGCACTCCCCAGTATGTGCACCCATGTATGAGCCTCCCATACACAGCACTCCCCAGTATGCGCCCCCCATGTATGAGCCGAGCCCCCCATACACAGCACTCCCCAGTATGTGCACCCATGTATGAGCCTCCCATACACAGCACTCCCCAGTATGTGCACCCCATTTATGAGCTGAGCCTCCCATACACAGCACTCCCCAGTATGTGCACCCCATGTATGAGCCGAGCCTCCCATACACAGCACTCCCCCAGTATGTGCACCCCATGTATAAGCACCCCATGTATGAACCGAGCCTCCCATACACAGCACTCCCCAGTATGTGCACCCCATGTATGAGCCGAGCCTCCCATACACAGCACTCCCCTGTATGTGCCCCCCATGTATGAGCCGAGCCTCCCATACACAGCACTCCCCCAGTATGTGCACCCCATGTATGAGCCTCCCATACACAGCACTCCCCAGTATGTGCCCCCCATGTATGAGCCGAGCCTCCCATACACAGCACCCCCCAGTATGTGCCCCCCATGTATGAGCCGAGCCTCCCATACACAGCACTCCCCCAGTATGTGCACCCCATGTATGAGCCGAGGCTCCCATACACAGCACTCCCCAGTATGTGCGCCCCATGTATAAACCGAGCCTCCCATACACAGCACTCCCCCAGTATGTGCACCCCATGTATGAGCCGAGCCTCCCATACACAGCACTCCCCAGTATGTGCCCCCCATGTATGAGCCGAGCCTCCCATACACAGCACTCCCCCAGTATGCACCCCATGTATGAGCCGAGCCTCCCATACACAGCACTCCCCCAGTATGTGCACCCATGTATGAGCCTCCCATACACAGCACTCCCCCAGTATGAGTACCCCATGTATGAGTCTCCCAGACATAGCACTCCCCAGTATGTGCACCCCATGTATGAACCGAGCCTCCCATACACAGCACTCCCCAGTATGTGCACCCCATGTATGAGCCGAGCCTCCCATACACAGCACTCCCCCAGTATGTGCACCCCATGTATAAGCACCCCATGTATGAACCGAGCCTCCCATACACAGCACTCCCCAGTATGTGCACCCCATGTATGAGCCGAGCCTCCCATACAAAGCACTCCCCAGTATGTGCCCCCATGTATGAGCCGAGCCTCCCATACACAGCACTCCCCCAGTATGTGCACCCCATGTATGAGCCGAGCCCCCCATATACAGCACTCCCCAGTATGTGAGCCCCATGTATGAGCCGAGTCTCCCATACACAGCACTCCCCAGTATGTGCACCCCATGTATGAGCCGAGCCTCCCATACACAGCACTCCCCCAGTATGTGCACCCCATGTATGAGCACCCCATGTATGAACCGAGCCTCCCATACACAGCACTCCCCCAGTATGTGCACCCATGTATGAGCCTCCCATACACAGCACTCCCCAGTATGTGCGCCCCATGTATGAGCCGAGCCTCCCATACACAGCACTCCCCGAGTATGTGCACCCCATGTATGAGCCGAGCCTCCCATATACAGCACTCCCCAGTATGTGCGCCCCATGTATGAGCCGAGTCTCCCATACACAGCACTCCCCAGTATGTGCACCCCATGTATGAGCCGAGCCTCCCATACACAGCACTCCCAGTATGTGCACCCCATGTATGAGCCGAGCCTCCCATACACAGCACTCCCCCAGTATGTGCACCCCATGTATGAGCACCCCATGTATGAACCGAGCCTCCCATACACAGCACTCCCCCAGTATGTGCACCCATGTATGAGCCTCCCATACACAGCACTCCCCCAGTATGTGCACCCCATGTATGAGCCTCCCATACACAGCACTCCCCAGTATGTGCGCCCCATGTATGAGCCGAGCCTCCCATACACAGCACTCCCCAGTATGTGCACCCCATGTATGAGCCGAGCCTCCCATACACAGCATTCCCCAGTATGTGCGCCCCATGTATGAGCTGAGCATCCCATACACAGCAATCCCCCAGTATGTGCACCCATGTATGAGCCTCCCATACACAGCACTCTCCCAGTATGTGCACCCCATGTATGAGCCGAGCCTCCCATACACAGCACTCCCCAGTATGTGCCCCCCATGTATTAGCCGAGCCTCCCATACACAGCACTCCCCCAGTATGTGCACCCCATGTATGAGCCGAGCCTCCCATACACAGCACTCCCCAGTATGTGCACCCCATGTATGGGCCGAGCCTCTCATACACAGCACTCCCCCAGTATGTGCACCCCATGTATGAGCACCCCATGTATGAACCGAGCCTCCAATACACAGCACTCCCCCAGTATGTGCACCCATGTATGAGCCTCCCATACACAGCACTCCCCCAGTATGTGCACCCCATGTATGAGCCTCCCATACACAGCACTCCCCAGTATGTGCGCCCCATGTATGAGCCGAGCCTCCCATACACAGCACTCCCCAGTATGTGCGCCCCATGTATGAGCCGAGCCTCCCATACACAGCAATCCCCCAGTATGTGCACCCCATGTATGAGTCTCCCATACACAGCACTCCCCAGTATGTGCACCCCATGTATGAGCCGAGCCTCCCATACACAGCACTCCCCCAGTATGTGCACCCCATGTATGAGTCTCCCATACACAGCACTCCCCAGTATGTGCACCCATGTATGAGCCGAGCCTCCCATACACAGCACTCCCCCAGTATGTGCACCCCATGTATGAGCCGAGCCCCCCATACACAGCACTCCCCAGTATGTGCACCCATGTATGAGCTTCCCATACACAGCACTCCCCCAGTATGCGCCCCCCATGTATGAGCCGAGCCCCCCATACACAGCACTCCCCAGTATGTGCACCCATGTATGAGCCTCCCATACACAGCACTCCCCCAGTATGTGCACCCCATGTATGAGCCGAGCCTCCCATACACAGCACTCCCCCAGTATGTGCACCCCATGTATGAGCCGAGCCTCCCATACACAGCACTCCCCCAGTATGTGCACCCCATGTATGAGCCGAGCCTCCCATACACAGCACTCCCCCAGTATGTGCACCCCATGTATGAGCCGAGCCTCCCATACACAGCACTCCCCCAGTATGTGCACCCCATGTATGAGCCGAGCCCCCCATATACAGCACTCCCCAGTATGTGAGCCCCATGTATTAGCCGAGTCTCCCATACACAGCACTCCCCAGTATGTGCACCCCATGTATGAGCCGAGCCTCCCATACACAGCACTCCCCCAGTATGTGCACCCCATGTATGAGCACCCCATGTATGAACCGAGCCTCCCATACACAGCACTCCCCCAGTATGTGCACCCATGTATGAGCCTCCCATACACAGCACACCCCCAGTATGTGCACCCCATGTATGAGCCTCCCATACACAGCACTCCCCAGTATGTGCGCCCCATGTATGAGCCGAGCCTCCCATACACAGCACTCCCCGAGTATGTGCACCCCATGTATGAGCCGAGCCTCCCATATACAGCACTCCCCAGTATGTGCGCCCCATGTATGAGCCGAGTCTCCCATACACAGCACTCCCCAGTATGTGCACCCCATGTATGAGCCGAGCCTCCCATACACAGCACTCCCAGTATGTGCACCCCATGTATGAGCCGAGCCTCCCATACACAGCACTCCCCCAGTATGTGCACCCCATGTATGAGCACCCCATGTATGAACCGAGCCTCCCATACACAGCACTCCCCCAGTATGTGCACCCATGTATGAGCCTCCCATACACAGCACTCCCCCAGTATGTGCACCCCATGTATGAGCCTCCCATACACAGCACTCCCCAGTATGTGCGCCCCATGTATGAGCCGAGCCTCCCATACACAGCACTCCCCAGTATGTGCACCCCATATATGAGCCGAGCCTCCCATACACAGCATTCCCCAGTATGTGCGCCCCATGTATGAGCTGAGCATCCCATACACAGCAATCCCCCAGTATGTGCACCCATGTATGAGCCTCCCATACACAGCACTCTCCCAGTATGTGCACTGTTGTGAATTTACTTTTTGCTCCCTCTAGTGGTTACTAGTTTTTTGACTCTGGTTTTTCTGTCATTCCTTTTATCCGCACCTGGGTCGTTAGTTAAGGGTGTTGCTATTTAAGCTCCCTGGACCTTCAGTTCAATGCCTGGCAACGTAGTTATCAGAGCTAGTCTGCTGTGCTCTTGTCTACTGATCCTGGTTCCAGTTATATCAGCTAAGTCCGCTTTTTGCTTTTTGCTATTTTGTTTTGGTTTTGTATTTTTGTCCAGCTTGTTCCAAATATATATCCTGACCTTTGCTGGAAGCTCTAGGGGGCTGGTGTTCTCCCCCCGGACCGTTAGACGGTTCGGGGGTTCTTGAATTTCCAGTGTGGATTTTGATAGGGTTTTTGTTGACCATATAAGTTACCTTTCTTTATTCTGCTATCAGTAAGCGGGCCTCTCTGTGCTAAACCTGGTTCATTTCTGTGTTTGTCATTTCCTCTTACCTCACCGTTATTATTTGTGGGGGGCTTTTATCCAGCTTTGGGGTCCCCTTCTCTGGAGGCAAGAAAGGTCTTTTGTTTTCCTCTACTAGGGGTAGCTAGATTCTCCGGCTGGAGCGTGTCATCTAGAATCAACGTAGGAATGATCCCCGGCTACTTCTAGTGTTGGCGTTAGGAGTAGATATATGGTCAACCCAGTTACCACTGCCCTATGAGCTGGATTTTTGTATTCTGCAGACTTCCACGTACCTCTGAGACCCTCGCCATTGGGGTCATAATAGTTTGCCAGGCCAGTATTAAATGTTTAATGCATTGCAGAAGAGGGAGTATAAGAAAGAAGATTCTGAGTTTTTTTTTTTTTTCTTCTTCCCCTTTACCTCAGAGTGGCTATGCTTGCTGCAGACATGAATGTCCAGACCTTGATTACAAGTGTGGACCAGCTGGCTACTCGTGTGCAGGGCATACAAGACTATGTTATCAGTAATCCTAGGTCAGAACCTAAAATACCGATTCCTGAACTGTTTTCCGGAGACAGGTTTAAGTTTAGGAATTTTGTGAATAATTGTAAATTGTTTTTGTCCCTGAGACCCTGTTCATCTGGAGACTCTGCTCAGCAAGTAAAAATTGTTATTTCGTTCTTACGGGGCGACCCTCAGGATTGGGCTTTTTCGCTGGCGCCAGGAGATCCGGCATTGGCTGATATTAATGCGTTTTTTCTGGCGCTCGGTTTACTTTATGAGGAACCCAATCTTGAGATTCAGGCAGAAAAGGCCTTGCTGGCTATGTCTCAGGGGCAGGACGAGGCTGAAGTGTACTGCCAAAAATTTCGGAAATGGTCCGTGCTGACACATTGGAACGAGTGTGCACTGGCCGCTAATTTTAGAAATGGCCTTTCTGAAGCCATTAAGAATGTTATGGTGGGTTTTCCTATTCCCACAGGTCTGAATGATACTATGGCACTGGCTATTCAAATTGACCGGCGGTTGCGGGAGCGCAAAACCGCAAATTCCCTCATGGTGTTGTCTGAACAGACACCTAATTCGGTGCAATGTGATAGAAAAATCGCAAATTCCCTCATGGTGTTGTCTGAACAGACACCTGATTTAATGCAATGTGATAGAATCCTGACTAGAAATGAGCGGAAAATTCATAGACGCCGGAATGGCTTGTGCTACTACTGTGGTGATTCTACACATATTATCTCAGCATGCTCTAAACGTATAGCTAAGGTTGTTAGTCCTGTCACCGTTGGTAATTTGCAACCTAAATTTATTCTGTCTGTAACTTTGATTTGCTCACTGTCGTCTTATCCTGTCATGGCGTTTGTAGATTCAGGTGCTGCCCTGAGTCTTATGGATCTGTCATTTGCTAAGCACTGTGGTTTTACTCTTGAACCATTAGAAAATCCTATTCCTCTTAGGGGTATTGATGCTACGCCATTGGCAGCAAATAAACCGCAGTATTGGACACAGGTTACCATGTGCATGACTCCTGAACACCGCGAGGTGATACGTTTCCTGGTTTTACATAAAATGCATGATTTGGTCGTTTTAGGGCTGCCATGGTTACAGACCCATAATCCAGTCCTGGACTGGAAGGCTATGTCAGTCTCAAGTTGGGGCTGTCGTGGTATTCATGGGGATTCCCTGCCTGTGTCTATTGCTTCTTCTACGCCTTCGGAAGTTCCGGAGTATTTGTCTGATTATCAGGATGTCTTCAGTGAGTCTGAGTCCAGTGCACTGCCTCCTCATAGGGACTGTGACTGTGCTATAGATTTGATCCCAGGCAGTAAATTTCCTAAGGGAAGACTGTTTAATCTGTCGGTACCTGAACATACCGCTATGCGTTCATATATCAAGGAGTCTCTGGAGAAAGGACATATTCGTCCGTCTTCTTCCCCTCTTGGTGCGGGATTCTTTTTTGTGGCAAAAAAGGACGGATCTTTGAGACCTTGTATTGATTATCGGCTTTTAAATAAGATCACTGTCAAATTTCAGTATCCTTTACCGCTGTTGTCTGACTTGTTTGCCCGGATTAAAGGTGCCAAGTGGTTCACCAAGATAGATCTTCGTGGTGCGTACAACCTTGTGCGCATTAAGCAAGGTGATGAATGGAAAACCGCATTCAATACGCCCGAAGGTCATTTTGAGTACTTGGTGATGCCTTTTGGGCTCTCCAATGCACCTTCAGTTTTTCAGTCCTTTATGCATGACATTTTCCGGAAGTATCTGGATAAATTTTTGATTGTTTATCTGGATGATATTTTGGTTTTTTCTGATAATTGGGATTCGCATGTGGAGCAGGTCAGGTTGGTCTTTAAAATTTTGCGTGAAAATTCTTTGTTTGTCAAGGGCTCAAAGTGTCTCTTTGGTGTACAGAAGGTTCCCTTTTTGGGGTTCATTTTTTCCCCTTCTGCTGTGGAGATGGACCCAGTCAAGGTCCGAGCTATTCTTGATTGGACTCAGCCCTCGTCAGTTAAGAGTCTACAGAAGTTCTTGGGTTTCGCTAACTTCTACCGTCGTTTTATCGCTAATTTTTCTAGCATTGTGAAACCTTTGACGGATATGACCAAGAAGGGCTCCGATGTAGCTAACTGGGCTCCTGCTGCCGTGGAGGCTTTCCAGGAGTTGAAACGCCGGTTTACTTCGGCGCCTGTTTTGTGCCAGCCCGATGTCTCACTTCCCTTTCAGGTTGAGGTGGATGCTTCAGAGATTGGAGCAGGGGCCGTTTTGTCGCAGAGAGGCCCTGGTTGCTCTGTTATGAAACCTTGTGCCTTTTTCTCTAGGAAGTTTTCGCCTGCCGAGCGAAATTATGATGTGGGCAATCGGGAGTTGTTGGCCATGAAATGGGCATTTGAGGAGTGGCGTCATTGGCTCGAGGGTGCTAAGCATCGTGTGGTGGTCTTGACTGATCACAAAAATCTGATGTATCTCGAGTCTGCTAAACGCCTTAATCCGAGACAGGCCCGCTGGTCATTGTTTTTCTCCCGCTTTGATTTTGTTGTCTCGTATTTACCAGGTTCAAAGAATGTGAAGGCCGATGCTCTTTCTAGGAGCTTTGTGCCTGATGCTCCTGGAGTCGCTGATCCTGTTGGTATTCTTAAAGATGGAGTTATCTTGTCAGCTATTTCTCCGGATCTGCGACGTGTGTTGCAGAGATTTCAGGCTGATAGGCCTGAGTCTTGTCCACCTGACAGACTGTTTGTCCCGGATAAGTGGACCAGCAGAGTCATTTCCGAGGTTCATTCCTCGGTGTTGGCAGGTCACCCGGGAATTTTTGGCACCAGAGATCTGGTGGCCAGGTCCTTTTGGTGGCCTTCCTTGTCAAGGGATGTGCGGTCATTTGTGCAGTCCTGTGGGACTTGTGCTCGAGCTAAGCCTTGCTGTTCTCGTGCCAGCGGTTTGCTCTTGCCCTTGCCTGTCCCGAAGAGACCTTGGACACATATCTCCATGGATTTCATTTCTGATCTTCCGCTATCCCAGGGCATGTCCGTTATCTGGGTGATATGTGATCGCTTCTCAAAGATGGTCCATTTGGTTCCTTTGCCTAAGCTGCCTTCCTCTTCCGATCTGGTTCCTGTGTTTTTCCAGAACGTGGTTCGTTTGCACGGCATCCCTGAGAATATTGTGTCAGACAGAGGATCCCAGTTCGTTTCCAGATTCTGGCGATCCTTTTGTAGTAGGATGGGCATTGATTTGTCGTTTTCGTCTGCTTTCCATCCTCAGACTAATGGACAGACGGAGCGAACCAATCAGACTTTGGAGGCTTATTTGAGGTGTTTTGTCTCTGCTGATCAGGACGATTGGGTGACATTCTTGCCGTTGGCTGAGTTTGCCCTTAATAATCGGGCTAGTTCCGCCACCTTGGTTTCGCCTTTTTTCTGCAACTCTGGTTTCCATCCTCGCTTTTCTTCGGGTCATGTGGAGCCTTCTGACTGTCCTGGGGTGGATTCTGTGGTGGATAGGTTGCAGCGGATCTGGAATCATGTGGTGGACAACTTGAAGTTGTCACAGGAGAGGGCTCAGCGCTTTGCCAACCGCCGCCGCGGTGTGGGTCCCCGACTACGCGTTGGGGATTTGGTATGGCTTTCTTCCCGCTTTGTTCCTATGAAGGTCTCCTCTCCCAAATTTAAACCTCGTTTTATTGGGCCTTACAAGATATTGGAAATCCTTAATCCTGTATCTTTTCGTCTGGATCTTCCTGTGTCGTTTGCTATTCACAATGTATTTCATAGGTCCTTGTTGCGGCGGTACATTGTGCCTATAGTTCCTTCTGCTGAGCCTCCTGCTCCGGTGTTGGTTGAGGGCGAGTTGGAGTACGTGGTGGAGAAGATCTTGGATTCTCGCCTCTCCAGGCGGAGGCTTCAGTACCTGGTCAAGTGGAAGGGCTATGGTCAGGAGGATAATTCCTGGGTGGTCGCCTCTGATGTTCATGCGGCCGATTTAGTTCGTGCCTTTCATGCCGCTCATCCTGATCGCCCTGGTGGTCGTGGTGAGGGTTCGGTGACCCCTCACTAAGGGGGGGGTACTGTTGTGAATTTACTTTTTGCTCCCTCTAGTGGTTACTAGTTTTTTGACTCTGGTTTTTCTGTCATTCCTTTTATCCGCACCTGGGTCGTTAGTTAAGGGTGTTGCTATTTAAGCTCCCTGGACCTTCAGTTCAATGCCTGGCAACGTAGTTATCAGAGCTAGTCTGCTGTGCTCTTGTCTACTGATCCTGGTTCCAGTTATATCAGCTAAGTCCGCTTTTTGCTTTTTGCTATTTTGTTTTGGTTTTGTATTTTTGTCCAGCTTGTTCCAAATATATATCCTGACCTTTGCTGGAAGCTCTAGGGGGCTGGTGTTCTCCCCCCGGACCGTTAGACGGTTCGGGGGTTCTTGAATTTCCAGTGTGGATTTTGATAGGGTTTTTGTTGACCATATAAGTTACCTTTCTTTATTCTGCTATCAGTAAGCGGGCCTCTCTGTGCTAAACCTGGTTCATTTCTGTGTTTGTCATTTCCTCTTACCTCACCGTTATTATTTGTGGGGGGCTTCTATCCAGCTTTGGGGTCCCCTTCTCTGGAGGCAAGAAAGGTCTTTTGTTTTCCTCTACTAGGGGTAGCTAGATTCTCCGGCTGGAGCGTGTCATCTAGAATCAACGTAGGAATGATCCCCGGCTACTTCTAGTGTTGGCGTTAGGAGTAGATATATGGTCAACCCAGTTACCACTGCCCTATGAGCTGGATTTTTGTATTCTGCAGACTTCCACGTACCTCTGAGACCCTCGCCATTGGGGTCATAACAGTGCACCCCATGTATGAGCCGAGCCTCCCATACACAGCACTCCCCAGTATGTGCCCCCCCATGTATGAGCCGAGCCTCCCATACACAGCACTCCCCCAGTATGTGCACCCCATGTATGAGCCGAGCCTCCCATACACAGCACTCCCCAGTATGTGCACCCCATGTATGGGCCGAGCCTCGCATACACAGCACTCCCCCAGTATGTGCACCCCATGTATGAGCACCCCATGTATGAACCGAGCCTCCCATACACAGCACTCCCCCAGTATGTGCACCCATGTATGAGCCTCCCATACACAGCACTCCCCCAGTATGTGCACCCCATGTATGAGCCTCCCATACACAGCACTCCCCAGTATGTGCGCCCCATGTATGAGCCGAGCCTCCCATACACAGCACTCCCCAGTATGTGCGCCCCATGTATGAGCCGAGCCTCCCATACACAGCAATCCCCCAGTATGTGCACCCCATGTATGAGTCTCCCATACACAGCACTCCCCAGTATGTGCACCCCATGTATGAGCCGAGCCTCCCATACACAGCACTCCCCCAGTATGTGCACACCATGTATGAGTCTCCCATACACAGCACTCCCCAGTATGTGCCCCCCATGTATGAGCCGAGCCTCCCATACACAGCACTCCCCAGTATGTGCACCCCATGCATGAGCCGAGCCCCCCATACACAGCACTCCCCCAGTATGTGCACCCCATGTATGAGTCTCCCATACACAGCACTCCCCAGTATGTGCACCCCATGTATGAGCCGAGCCTCCCATACACAGCACTCCCCCAGTATGTGCACCCCATGTATGAGCCGAGCCTCCCATACACAGCACTCCCCCAGTATGTGCACCCCATGTATGAGCCGAGCCCCCCATACACAGCACTCCCCCAGTATGTGCACCCCATGTATGAGCCGAGCCTCCCATACACAGCACTCCCCCAGTATGTGCACCCCATGTATGAGCCGAGCCTCCCATACACAGCACTCCCCAGTATGTGCACCCCATGTATGAGCCGAGCCTCCCATACACAGCACTCCCCCAGTATGTGCACCCCATGTATGAGCCGAGCCTCCCATACACAGCACTCCCCAGTATGTGCCCCCCATGTATGAGCCGAGCCTCCCATACACAGCACTCCCCCAGTATGTGCCCCCCATGTATGAGCCGAGCCTCCCATACACAGCACTCCCCCAGTATGTGCACCCATGTATGAGCCTCCCATACACAGCACTCCCCAGTATGTGCACCCCATGTATGAGTCGAGCCTCCCATACACAGCACTCCCCAGTATGTGCACCCCATGTATGAGCCGAGCCCCCCATACACAGCACTCCCCCAGTATGTGCACCCCATGTATGAGTCTCCCATACACAGCACTCCCCAGTATGTGCACCCCATGTATGAGCCGAGCCTCCCATACACAGCACTCCCCAGTATGTGCACCCCATGTATGAGCCGAGCCTCCCATACACAGCACTCCCCCAGTATGTGCACCCCATGTATGAGCCGAGCCTCCCATACACAGCACTCCCCCAGTATGTGCACCCCATGTATGAGCCGAGCCCCCCATACACAGCACTCCCCAGTATGTGCACCCATGTATGAGCCTCCCATACACAGCACTCCCCCAGTATGTGCACCCCATGTATGAGCCGAGCCCCCCATACACAGCACTCCCCCAGTATGTGCACCCCATGTATGAGCCGAGCCCCCCATACACAGCACTCCCCAGTATGTGCACCCATGTATGAGCCTCCCATACACAGCACTCCCCAGTATGCGCCCCCCATGTATGAGCCGAGCCCCCCATACACAGCACTCCCCAGTATGTGCACCCATGTATGAGCCTCCCATACACAGCACTCCCCAGTATGTGCACCCCATTTATGAGCTGAGCCTCCCATACACAGCACTCCCCAGTATGTGCACCCCATGTATGAGCCGAGCCTCCCATACACAGCACTCCCCCAGTATGTGCACCCCATGTATAAGCACCCCATGTATGAACCGAGCCTCCCATACACAGCACTCCCCAGTATGTGCACCCCATGTATGAGCCGAGCCTCCCATACACAGCACTCCCCTGTATGTGCCCCCCATGTATGAGCCGAGCCTCCCATACACAGCACTCCCCCAGTATGTGCACCCCATGTATGAGCCTCCCATACACAGCACTCCCCAGTATGGGCCCCCCATGTATGAGCCGAGCCTCCCATACACAGCACCCCCCAGTATGTGCCCCCCATGTATGAGCCGAGCCTCCCATACACAGCACTCCCCCAGTATGTGCGCCCCATGTATGAACCGAGCCTCCCATACACAGCACTCCCCCAGTATGTGCACCCATGTATGAGCCTCCCATACACAGCACTCCCCAGTATGGGCCCCCCATGTATGAGCCGAGCCTCCCATACACAGCACCCCCCAGTATGTGCCCCCCATGTATGAGCCGAGGCTCCCATACACAGCACTCCCCAGTATGTGCGCCCCATGTATGAACCGAGCCTCCCATACACAGCACTCCCCCAGTATGTGCACCCCATGTATGAGCCGAGCCTCCCATACACAGCACTCCCCAGTATGTGCCCCCCATGTATGAGCCGAGCCTCCCATACACAGCACTCCCCCAGTATGCACCCCATGTATGAGCCGAGCCTCCCATACACAGCACTCCCCCAGTATGTGCACCCATGTATGAGCCTCCCATACACAGCACTCCCCCAGTATGAGTACCCCATGTATGAGTCTCCCAGACATAGCACTCCCCAGTATGTGCACCCCATGTATGAACCGAGCCTCCCATACACAGCACTCCCCAGTATGTGCACCCCATGTATGAGCCGAGCCTCCCATACACAGCACTCCCCCAGTATGTGCACCCCATGTATAAGCACCCCATGTATGAACCGAGCCTCCCATACACAGCACTCCCCAGTATGTGCACCCCATGTATGAGCCGAGCCTCCCATACAAAGCACTCCCCAGTATGTGCCCCCATGTATGAGCCGAGCCTCCCATACACAGCACTCCCCCAGTATGTGCACCCCATGTATGAGCCGAGCTCCCCAGTATGTGAGCCCCATGTATGAACCGAGCCTCCCATACACAGCACTCCCCCAGTATGTGCACCCATGTATGAGCCTCCCATACACAGCACTCCCCAGTATGTGCGCCCCATGTATGAGCCGAGCCTCCCATACACAGCACTCCCCGAGTATGTGCACCCCATGTATGAGCCGAGCCTCCCATATACAGCACTCCCCAGTATGTGCGCCCCATGTATGAGCCGAGTCTCCCATACACAGCACTCCCCAGTATGTGCACCCCATGTATGAGCCGAGCCTCCCATACACAGCACTCCCAGTATGTGCACCCCATGTATGAGCCGAGCCTCCCATACACAGCACTCCCCCAGTATGTGCACCCCATGTATGAGCACCCCATGTATGAACCGAGCCTCCCATACACAGCACTCCCCCAGTATGTGCACCCATGTATGAGCCTCCCATACACAGCACTCCCCCAGTATGTGCACCCCATGTATGAGCCTCCCATACACAGCACTCCCCAGTATGTGCGCCCCATGTATGAGCCGAGCCTCCCATACACAGCACTCCCCAGTATGTGCACCCCATGTATGAGCCGAGCCTCCCATACACAGCATTCCCCAGTATGTGCGCCCCATGTATGAGCTGAGCATCCCATACACAGCAATCCCCCAGTATGTGCACCCATGTATGAGCCTCCCATACACAGCACTCTCCCAGTATGTGCACCCCATGTATGAGCCGAGCCTCCCATACACAGCACTCCCCAGTATGTGCCCCCCATGTATTAGCCGAGCCTCCCATACACAGCACTCCCCCAGTATGTGCACCCCATGTATGAGCCGAGCCTCCCATACACAGCACTCCCCAGTATGTGCACCCCATGTATGGGCCGAGCCTCTCATACACAGCACTCCCCCAGTATGTGCACCCCATGTATGAGCACCCCATGTATGAACCGAGCCTCCAATACACAGCACTCCCCCAGTATGTGCACCCATGTATGAGCCTCCCATACACAGCACTCCCCCAGTATGTGCACCCCATGTATGAGCCTCCCATACACAGCACTCCCCAGTATGTGCGCCCCATGTATGAGCCGAGCCTCCCATACACAGCACTCCCCAGTATGTGCGCCCCATGTATGAGCCGAGCCTCCCATACACAGCAATCCCCCAGTATGTGCACCCCATGTATGAGTCTCCCATACACAGCACTCCCCAGTATGTGCACCCCATGTATGAGCCGAGCCTCCCATACACAGCACTCCCCCAGTATGTGCACCCCATGTATGAGTCTCCCATACACAGCACTCCCCAGTATGTGCCCCCCATGTATGAGCCGAGCCTCCCATACACAGCACTCCCCAGTATGTGCACCCCATGTATGAGCCGAGCCCCCCATACACAGCACTCCCCCAGTATGTGCACCCCATGTATGAGTCTCCCATACACAGCACTCCCCAGTATGTGCACCCCATGTATGAGCCGAGCCTCCCATACACAGAACTCCCCCAGTATGTGCACCCCATGTATGAGCCGAGCCTCCCATACACAGCACTCCCCCAGTATGTGCACCCCATGTATGAGCCGAGCCTCCCATACACAGCACTTCCCAGTATGTGCACCCCATGTATGAGCCGAGCCCCCCATACACAGCACTCCCCAGTATGTGCACCCATGTATGAGCCTCCCATACACAGCACTCCCCCAGTATGTGCACCCCATGTATGAGCCGAGCCTCCCATACACAGCACTCCAACAGTATGCGCCCCCCATGTATGAGCCGAGCCCCCCATACACAGCAGTCCCCCAGTATGCGCCCCCCATGTATGAGCCGAGCCCCCCATACACAGCACTCCCCAGTATGTGCACCCATGTATGAGCCTCCCATACACAGCACTCCCCCAGTATGTGCACCCCATGTATGAGCCGAGCCCCCCATACACAGCACTCCCCAGTATGTGCACCCATGTATGAGCTTCCCATACACAGCACTCCCCCAGTATGCGCCCCCCATGTATGAGCCGAGCCCCCCATACACAGCACTCCCCAGTATGTGCACCCATGTATGAGCCTCCCATACACAGCACTCCCCCAGTATGTGCACCCCATGTATGAGCCGAGCCTCCCATACACAGCACTCCCCCAGTATGTGCACCCCATGTATGAGCCGAGCCTCCCATACACAGCACTCCCCCAGTATGTGCACCCCATGTATGAGCCGAGCCTCCCATACACAGCACTCCCCCAGTATGTGCACCCCATGTATGAGCCGAGCCTCCCATACACAGCACTCCCCCAGTATGTGCACCCCATGTATGAGCCGAGCCCCCCATATACAGCACTCCCCAGTATGTGAGCCCCATGTATTAGCCGAGTCTCCCATACACAGCACTCCCCAGTATGTGCACCCCATGTATGAGCCGAGCCTCCCATACACAGCACTCCCCCAGTATGTGCACCCCATGTATGAGCACCCCATGTATGAACCGAGCCTCCCATACACAGCACTCCCCCAGTATGTGCACCCATGTATGAGCCTCCCATACACAGCACTCCCCCAGTATGTGCACCCCATGTATGAGCCTCCCATACACAGCACTCCCCAGTATGTGCGCCCCATGTATGAGCCGAGCCTCCCATACACAGCACTCCCCAGTATGTGCACCCCATATATGAGCCGAGCCTCCCATACACAGCATTCCCCAGTATGTGCGCCCCATGTATGAGCTGAGCATCCCATACACAGCAATCCCCCAGTATGTGCACCCATGTATGAGCCTCCCATACACAGCACTCTCCCAGTATGTGCACCCCATGTATGAGCCGAGCCTCCCATACACAGCACTCCCCCAGTATGTGCACCCCATGTATGAGCCGAGCCTCCCATACACAGCACTCCCCAGTATGTGCACCCCATGTATGAGCACCCCATGTATGAACCGAGCCTCCCATACACAGCACTCCCCCAGTATGTGCACCCATGTATGAGCCTCCCATACACAGCACTCCCCCAGTATGTGCACCCATGTATGAGCCTCCCATACACAGCACTCCCCCAGTATGTGCCCCCCATGTATGAGCCGAGCCTCCCATACACAGCACTCCCCCAGTATGTGCACCCATGTATGAGCCTCCCATACACAGCACTCCCCAGTATGTGCACCCCATGTATGAGCCGAGCCTCCCATACACAGCACTCCCCCAGTATGTGCCCCCCATGTATGAGCCGAGCCTCCCATACACAGCACTCCCCCAGTATGTGCACCCATGTATGAGCCTCCCATACACAGCACTCCCCAGTATGTGCACCCCATGTATGAGTCGAGCCTCCCATACACAGCACTCCCCAGTATGTGCACCCCATGTATGAGCCGAGCCCCCCATACACAGCACTCCCCCAGTATGTGCCCCCCATGTATGAGCCGAGCCTCCCATACACAGCACTCCCCAGTATGTGCACCCCATGTATGAGCCGAGCCCCCCATACACAGCACTCCCCCAGTATGTGCCCCCCATGTATGAGCCGAGCCTCCCATACACAGCACTCCCCAGTATGTGCACCCCATGTATGAGCCGAGCCCCCCATACACAGCACTCCCCCAGTATGTGCCCCCCATGTATGAGCCGAGCCTCCCATACACAGCACTCCCCAGTATGTGCACTCCGTCCCCTATGAGCCTCCCAGTCACAAGCAGTCTCCAGCCTGTAGCTGCTGCAGGATGTGCCCCCTCCTCCTCCCTGGTTGGGCCGGTCCTCTCCTCCGGCGCCTCCTCCTCCTCCCAGCAGTAGCTGAATCCGATGCGCACAGCAGACACATCAGCGGCCGTTACACTGGAGCAAACAGCGGGCAGTACCATTGACAGCCCCGGGGAGGGTGGACGCATCGGCCGTAGAATTCCTATCGTGTGCCCGTGACCCCAGCGCTATTAGCGGAATATCTGTTCAGAGCCGAGCCGCAGAAATCCCGGAGCTTACCGGGGCAGTGATGGAGCCGGCGGGGCCCGGAGGAGGTGCTCCTCCCCCGGTACCCGAAAAAAAGAAGCTAAACCGGGCCCCTTCCCCGGCCCGCCCTAAGGACCTAACCGGGTGGTCTCTGTCTAAGCCTCGCAGATCTTCCCCCGTGTCGCTCAGCGTTCTCCCACCAGGACCGCGCCGCCCGCTCCTTTCTCCTGGCACCAAGAAGCAGGCTGTCCCCGCTGCCCGGAGCGGAGGGAAGGGTAAGGTCCCGGCGGGGACCAGGCGGGTGACGGACAGCAGCTCTGAAGGGTCCTGTGCCTCGGAGGAGAACAGCAGCAGCCGGGCGAGCAGCGTGGAGGGCGGGGTGTCTGCGGCCTCCAGCCGGCTGCCCCCCAGCACCTCCATGGCCTTCTCAGACCTGACCGAGGATCTTCTGGACGGGGGCACCGAGAGCCTACTGCGGGAGATGGACGAGCTGCGCTCAGAGAACGACTACCTGAAGGTACGGCTCCGCATGGGCGGGGCTAGTATGGGGAGGGCGGAGTCAGCGCTGCTCAAACATGCATTTCATCAGACTGTATCTACAAGACTGGACAAATAAAGGTCTAGGCTACTTCTAGGGGCGTCCACTACTTGGACATCTGTCTCTCTGTAACACTTTCCTCCGGTGCCTTTCAAGCAGTGTTGTCACTGGCTCTCCCCATGATTGGGTGACATTTTGTCATGTGATCCCAGGGGCAGCTCTCACATCCTCCAGATGTGTGTGATCCGTCCGAAGGCGAGGAGAGTGAAGCCAGCGCTGACTTGACCACATGGATTGTGTGACATAGATGGCCATGCGATCCCTCGGAGAGCCAATGCCAACACTGATGGGACGGCGTCGGAGCCGAGTGTTGTTTTTTATAATTGTAGAAGGGGGAAACCTTGGGATTGAGAAGCGGTTGGCTCATCAGTGAGCTCCTGGCTACCTCTCCACGTTGTGTCACAATTGTGTGGCCTAGTGGTCCTGCCTGTGCCCAGCCTGTGGGTGAGGGCTCTTACTCACCTGCGAGAAACTCACACATCAATGCCCGGCTCTGCACCCAGCACTCGGGAGCGGAGCGTTCAGCTTCATGTATTCCTATGTGGCCCCATGCTCTGCTCCTTGGTGCCGGGCATTGGCGTGCGAGACCTGTCCGAGGTTCTCGCAGGTGAGTATGAGCCCTCACCCTTACACCACCATAGGAAGCTGACGTTTGTGTAACTTTGCCCTATCCCAAGCCACAGCCATGTGAGAGCAGAGGAAACCATGAGCATGTCGTAGGCCTGGGGCATTGCCGATGTATGAATGTAAAAGTGGTGCACTGGCACTTATGCGTCAGGCTGGGGGTCTACATTAAGCTTGTTCATCGGACTCTGGCTGAAATGGCCATGTGTCTTGTACTGTGCGTCGGGGATGCATCCCACCCTAGCTACAGTGACGGTATGGGGAAGCGTCCCACCCTAGCCACAGTGACGGTATGGGGAAGCGTCCCACCATAGCCACAGTGACGGTATGGGGAAGCGTCCCACCCTAGCCACAGTGACGGTATGGGTCCCACCCTAGCCACAGTGACGGTATGATGTTACTCTCTCTGTGTCTTGTACTGTGCGTCGGGGATGTGTCCAGTTCTAGCCACAGTGACGGTATGGTGTCACTCTCTATGTGTCTTATACAGAGCGTCAGGGATGCGTCCCACCCTAGCCACAGTGACGGTATGGTATTACACTCTCTATGTGTCTTGTACTGAGCGTCGGGGGTGCGTCCCACCCTAGCCACAGTGACGGTATGATGTTACACTCTCTATGTGTCTTGTACTGAGCGTCGGGGGTGCGTCCCACCCTAGCCACAGTGACGGTATGGTGTTACACTCTCTATGTGTCTTGTACTGAGCGTAAGGGATGCGTCCCACCCTAGCCACAGTGACGGTATGGTGTTACACTCTCTATGTGTCTTGTACTGAGCGTAAGGGATGCGTCCCACCCTAGCCACAGTGACTGTATGGTGTTACACTCTCTATGTGTCTTGTACTGAGCGTCGGGGATGCGTCCCACCCTAGCCACAGTGACGGTATGGTGTTACTCTCTCTATGTGTCTTGTACTGAGCGTCGGGGATGCGTCCCACCCTAGCCACAGTGACGGTATGGTATTACACTCTCTATGTGTCTTATACAGAGTGTCGGGGATGCGTCCCACCCTAGCCACAGTGACGGCATGGTGTTACTCTCTATGTGTCTTGTACTGAGCGTAAGGGATGCGTCCCACCCTAGCCACAGTGATGGTATGGTGTTACACTCTCTATGTGTCTTGTACTGAGTGTAAGGGATGCGTCCCACCCTAGCCACAGTGACGATATGATGTTACACTCTCTGTGTCTTGTACTGAGCGTAAGGGATGCGTCCCACCCTAGCCACAGTGATGGTATGGTGTTACACTCTCTATGTGTCTTGTACTGAGCGTCGGGGATGTGTCCCACCCTAGCCACAGTGATAGTATGGTGTTACACTCTCTATGTGTCTTGTACTGAGCATAAGGGATGCGTCCCACCCTAGCCACAGTGATAGTATGGTGCCACTCTCTGTGTCTTGTACTGAGCGTCGGGGATGCGTCCCACCCTAGCCACAGTGACGGTATGATGTTACTCTCTCTGTGTCTTGTACTGTGCGTCGGGGATGTGTCCAGTTCTAGCCACAGTGACGGTATGGTGTCACTCTCTATGTGTCTTATACAGAGCGTCAGGGATGCGTCCCACCCTAGCCACAGTGACGGTATGGTATTACACTCTCTATGTGTCTTATACAGAGTGTCAGGGATGCGTCCCACCCTAGCCACAGTGATGGTATGGTGTTACACTCTCTATGTGTCTTGTACTGAGCGTCGGGGGTGCGTCCCACCCTAGCCACAGTGACGGTATGGTGTTACACTCTCTATGTGTCTTGTACTGAGCGTAAGGGATGCGTCCCACCCTAGCCACAGTGACGGTATGATGTTACACTCTCTGTGTCTTGTACTGAGCGTCGGGGATGTGTCCCACCCTAGCCACAGTGACGGTATGATGTTACACTCTCTATGTGTCTTGTACTGAGCGTCGGGGATGTGTCCCACCCTAGCCACAGTGACGGTATGATGTTACACTCTCCATGTGTCTTGTACTGAGCGTCGGGGATGCGTCCCACCCTAGCCACAGTGATGGTATGGTGTTACACTCTCTATGTGTCTTGTACTGAGCATAAGGTATGCGTCCCACCCTAGCCACAGTGACGGTATGGTGTTACACTCTCTATGTGTCTTGTACTGAGCGTAAGGGATGCGTCCCACCCTAGCCACAGTGACGGTATGGTGTTACACTCTCTATGTGTCTTGTACTGAGCGTCAGGGATGCGTCCCACCCTAGCCACAGTGATGGTATGGTGTTACACTCTCTATGTGTCTTGTACTGAGCGTCGGGTTGCGTCCCACCCTAGCCACAGTGACGGTATGGTGTTACACTCTCTATGTGTCTTGTACTAAGCGTAAGGGATGCGTCCCACCCTAGCCACAGTGATAGTATGGTGTTACACTCTCTATGTGTCTTGTACTGAGCGTAAGAGATGCGTCCCACCCTAGCCACAGTGACGGTATGGTGTTACACTCTCTGTGTCTTGTACTGAGCGTCGGGGATGTGTCCCACCCTAGCCACAGTGACGGTATGATGTTACACTCTCTATGTGTCTTGTACTGAGCGTAAGGGATGCGTCCCACCCTAGCCACAGTGACGGTATGGTGTTACACTCTCTATGTGTCTTGTACTGAGCGTAAGGGATGCGTCCCACCCTAGCCACAGTGACGGTATGGTGTTACACTCTCTATGTGTCTTGTACTGAGCGTAAGGGATGCGTCCCACCCTAGCCACAGTGACTGTATGGTGTTACACTCTCTATGTGTCTTGTACTGAGCGTCGGGGATGCGTCCCACCCTAGCCACAGTGACGGTATTGTGTTACACTCTCTATGTGTCTTGTACTGAGCGTAAGAGATGCGTCCCACCCTAGCCACAGTAACGGTATGGTGTTACACTCTCTATGTGTCTTGTACTGAGCGTCGGGGATGCGTCCCACCCTAGCCACAGTGACGGTATGGTGTTACACTCTCTATGTGTCTTGTACTGAGCGTAAGAGATGCGTCCCACCCTAGCCACAGTGACGATATGATGTTACACTCTCTATGTGTCTTGTACTGAGCGTCGGGGATGCGTCCCACCCTAGCCACAGTGACGGTATGGTGTTACACTCTCTATGTGTCTTGTACTGAGCGTCGGGGATGCGTCCCACCCTAGCCACAGTGACGGTATGGTGTTACACTCTCTGTGTCTTGAACTGAGCGTCGGGGATGCGTCCCACCCTAGCCACAGTGACGGTATGGTGTTACACTCTCTGTGTCTTGTACTGAGCGTCGGGGATGCGTCCCACCCTAGCCACAGTGACGGTATGGTGTTACACTCTCTATGTGTCTTGTACTGAGCGTAAGAAATGCGTCCCACCCTAGCCACAGTGACGGTATGGTGTTACACTCTCTATGTGTCTTGTACTGAGCGTCGGGGATGCGTCCCACCCTAGCCACAGTGATGGTATGGTGTTACACTCTCTATGTGTCTTGTACAGAGCATCGGGGATGCGTCCCACCCTAGCCACAGTGACGGTATGGTGTTACATTCTCTATGTGTCTTGTACAGAGCATCGGGTATGCATCCCACCCTAGCCACAGTGACAGTATGGTATTACACTCTCTATGTGTCTTATACAGAGCGTCGGGGATGCGTCCCACCCTAGCCACAGTGACGGTATGGTGTTACTCTATGTGTCTTGTACTGAGCGTCAAGGATGCGTCCCACCCTAGCCACAGTGACGGTATGGTGTCACACTCTCTATGTGTCTTGTACTGAGCGTCGGGGATGCGTCCCACCCTAGCCACAGTGACGGTATGGTGTCACTCTCTATGTGTCTTGTACTGAGCGTCGGGGATGCGTCCCACCCTAGCCACAGTGACGGTATGGTGTTACTCTCTATGTGTCTTTTACTGAGCGTCGGGGATGCGTCCCACCCTAGTCACAGTGACAGTATGGTGTTACACTCTCTGGGTAATGGACAGAGCTTCTCTTGGTGTAGTGAACGTTGTCGGTTGCTGGTTGGACTACATGCCTGCAGGAGGTTGTGTGTCCCTCAGGCGTGTTGTGTCAGCTGTCTGCTGAGCCTATGCACCAGGTGTCTCCACTGGTGTTTTCTGAGGACAAGTGTGAACGTTTATACCATGTTTGGAGTTAGTGAAAAATGTTATAATGTTGGAAATAGGCGGACACTTAGCACAGAGAGAAGACAAGGATGAGTGGCTGGCAGAGCAGATTTGCGGTGACGTGTGCCTGACAGCGGGCTGGCGAAGCCCTGACTAGCATCGAGCGCCACATTTTGTGGATGGTGGATGCTGTTAACAATTGCTGCAGTCATTGGGCTGAGTTCACGCATTGCGGCCACCATGCTATTTGCAACTTGGCACAAATTTTAAACCGTTTGCAGCTAAAAGCAGGTTTTGCAGTATGTGTTGCATTCTTTTTGCAGACGGTAGTGGCCAAGGTGAGGAGATGCAAATATTGGCTGATCCATGACCTGCTCTGTACCCCTCAATGGTTAGATCTCTCCATAGTTTGGGGTGACATGGCACTGCGGACCCTTTGTGTAGTCCCTGTCCTGTGTACAAACATTGCATAGAAGTTACTCAGGCGGCACTGTACTGGAGCACTTTATTGTCGCTAGCTAATATCCTCTGGTTTAGCCCAGACGTATTGTCTTCCTTCAGCAGCATCGCTTACCAATTGTTTCCATGCTTCCCTTTTTGGAGCTGTATTTCCCCTGTATACTGGCTGATCTCACCGCTATTAGTTTTTAGGGTGTCATGTACACAGTCATGTTTTGGATCTAAATTAAATATACAGTAGTTCCCATAGAAATCTATGCTGTCATACGTATTTTTCTTTCATATGTCTTTACGTAGAAAAGGATACATAAAAAATTAATAAGCAAATAGCTGTGGAATGTTCCGTTGCATGTCATATTATAGAGGACTCACTCCCAAAATCATTGTTCATTGGCCGCCAACAATATTCATACAAACAAGATCTAAAACATATGTAATATAAATGGTTGTCTACATTTTGAGGCGTTTTGTGTTCTTTTTCTCTTTTTTTTTTATGCTTGCATTTTGGGTTGTTAATAGGGTTTCACTGAAAACATTGCCCCATTTGCTTTCTGTAGCCCCCATGCTACACTGGCTGTAGATTGAGTTAAAGCGGTTGTCTGGGACTTTTATATTGATGGCTTATCCCAAGGGCTTGTGCACATGACTGTATTTTCGGTCAAATTGTGATCCGACAAAAGACCAATGTTATTCTGTGGGGCCGTGCACATGTCTGATATTTATTTTTTCTTCGACAGAGCTGGCCCAAGGAAAAAATTGCAGCGTGCCCGAGTATGATCTGGTATTTGGATTGCATCTGGCCATGCAAGTCAGTGTAACATTCGATTGCACTCACATGACATTGAGTGCAGTCCAGTTTCCATGGACTGACACAATGGAGAAGATGGAGACATTTATTTTCCTCCATCTTTTCCTTATTTGAGAGAATTGGGTCAGAGTGTGATTTGCAGAATTGACCTGATTCCTGTCAGATGAGAGAATATATATGCTGGTGTGACCTTGGCCTTATGATAGGCCATCTATATCTGATTGGTTGCGGTACGACACCCGGCCCCCTGCCTATCAGCTGTTCCTAGTGGCGGCCGAATAGGCTCAGTTGCAGCGCTGCAGAGCACAGTTCCCTCACGTGTCTAGTGGCTGCAGCCAAGTACTGCACGTCCGCCCCCTATTCAGATCGAATACGGTCAACTTTCTCTGAGCTCCTCTCATCTGCTTTATAATTATAGAGGACATCAAATCATAGATGAATGTACAGGGAGACAAAGTCTGTAAAAGCAAAACTGTGCCGAATGTTTAATGAAACCCAATTGTAAAAAAAATATTTTTAGCCTCAAATACATATTAATATATTTTTCTTTTTGAGAGGTTGTCTAGTAGTAGGACAACCCCTTTACAATCTGAATGTTTGCCCCCATGAAAATAAAACCACTTCTATTCAGTTGCCATGGCGCGCTGTTCCAGCAGTGTCAACAGTCGCTCTCCTGCATCATGTTTTTACGTCACTTGAGTGCCGCGCCCAATCAACACTTGTCACTGTTCCCGCCTTCGGATGTGGAAGTGATCACAAGGAAGTGAGAGCTGCGGCTGGCCACTCGCTTCCTCTTGATTACTTATACATCCGAACGCGAGGACAATGACGCCCTCTCAGTGCATGGCTCATGTGACACAACAACCTCCCTTGAGCTGCCGAAGAGCGAGTGCTGGAACAGCATAGGCACGGTAGGGGTATAAGTATTTTTATTTTAACAGGGCAAGCATTCAGATTGAGTGGACAACCCCTTTAAAAAAATTGTCCTGAAATGACTCAGTTGATGGCCCAATTGAGATATTATTGTGTCATCTAATCAGCTTCTGACTTGGCTGTGACATCTATAGCAGGAGCCTTGGTAGCTTGCAGGTCTATGGTTACATTGTACGTGTTGGATGATGCTTCCACTCCAGGATTACCTGGCCTTTTTCTTTCAATTCTGTGTTCATTTTTCACTGCTTACTTTCAAAACTGTCCATTCATCTGCCCTGTGCTCTGGGATTGGATCACTTTCTATATACAGACACCACACACAGGATGTTCTCCCCCCCACTTGGTGCTTTCTGTCATAATTGCTTCCAGATGACTTCTGGAGCTTGGGACAGTGTGTGACCCGAAACTCTCACACAGCCCCTCTGTGTCTTTTTCATAATTCCATGAAGTAACCCGGAAACGACTAATTCCAAGTGTATGTATAAATATGTGTTCCTGCGTTTTATGTGATAGTGGATGGGGATTTGTCTTAAGCGTGACATGTTGCGTTAAGGCTCGGTCACACTGGCTTATAATACGGAGGAGTGCAATGCACTCTGATCAATGTTAAATGAGTCAGTGCTAATCTCAAATTGGACTGCGAAAAAAATCGCAGCATGCTACAATTGCGAGAATTGTATCGCACTCGCAAATGCAAGTCAGTGGGTGCGAGAAAAAAACAAACACCAGCTTGACAAATTATTTCAAAATCTGAAATGTTGGCCTACTGAAATGTATGTTCAGTAAATGCACTCACTACTTGATCGGGCTCCTTTTGCATCAATTACTCCATCAATACGGCGTGGCATGGAGGTGATCAGCCTGTGGCACTGCTGAGGTGTTATGGAAGCCCAGGTTGCAAATGTTAGCAGCTCTCAGCTCCTCTGCATTGTTTGGCCTGGTGTCTCTCATCATCCTCTTGACAATGCCCCATAGATTTTCTATGGGGTTAAGGTCAGGCGAGTGCACTCTATGAACAGCCAGCTTCTGGGCAGCTCGGTGGCTCAGTGGATGGCACTGCAGCCTTGCAGCGCTGGAGTCCTGGGTTCAAATCCCACCAAGGACAACATCTGCAAGGAGTGTGTAAGGTGTCCCCGTGTCTGTGTGGGCTTCCTCCGGGTGTTTCCTCCCACATTCCAAAGACATACTGATAGGGATTCTAGATTGAGCCCCATCGGGGACAGCGATGACAATGTGTGCAAACTGTAAAGCGCTGCGGAATATGTTAGCGCTATATAAAAATAAAGATTATTTAACAATGATCTTTTGTGGCTTAGGCTACGTTCACATTTGCGGTCAGCGCCGCAGCGTCGGGCGCCGCAGCGGCGCCGCATGCGTCATGCGCCCCTATATTTAACATGGGGGCGCATGGACATGTGTTGTGCTGCGTTTTGCGCCGCATGGCCGCAAGCGTTGGACGCAAGAAACGCATCAAGTTGCATTTTTTTTGCGTCCAACTTTCGGCCAAAAACGACGCATGCGGCGCAAAACGCAGCGTTTTAGCGTGCGTTTTGCCGCGTTTTTGTTTGCGTTGTGCGCTGCGGTGCCGACGCTGCGGCGCACAACGCAAATGTGAACGTAGCCTTACACTCCTTGTGGAGTGTGTCAGTGACTGGCTTCTGGACATCTGTCAAGTCAGCAGTCTTCCCCATGATTGTGGAGCCTACTGAAACAGACGAAGGGACCTTTTTAAACTCTTAGGAAGTCTTTTCAGGTGTTTTTTTTTGTTAATTATTCTGATTTACTGAGATAATGACTTTTGGGTTTTCATTGGCTGTAAAAGCCATAATCATCAACATTAACAGAAATAAAGACTTGAAATCGATCACTCTGTAATGAATCTATATAATATAGGAGTTTCACTTTTTGTATTGAAGAACTGAAATAAATTAACTTTTTCATGATATTCTAATTTGGTGAGAAGCACCTGTAATTACAGTATGTAAAAGATGACAAAAACACATTGCATACGCATGTCATATGGATTAAGGTTGAGAAATCGCATTGTAGTCGTATGACACTCATACTACTTTTCTGGATTAACATAAGACCAATCTTTCTATTTTTTATTTTTATACACTAGTGTGACTCAAGCCTTAAAGTGAACCTGTCACCAGGAATAACGCTGTTAGTCCGCAAATTAACTCCATATCTGCTGGTTAATAGTGTTATTTCTGGTGACGGGGTCTCTAAGATACTTGTTGAAAATAGCTTTATATAGCGGTGTATTGTAAGGAGAAGCATCTTCTTGCCAGAGGTTTCTGTAGGCGCACACTAGCAACATGTGCCTGCCTGTCTGTGTGTGTGTACAGTGTATACACAGGGCAGATGGGCACTGGTTTACTGTGCCTGGCACACTTCTTCCTGCTTAATTAGTCTATTGACAATTTAGGGACATGGACGTCATAAAGCCCCAGGAAAGCATTGTGATGGAGATAATGCTATTACCGATGTTCCCTAGTGTTTGCTGTCATTGGAAAGATTTAAGATGGTGTATAAAAAAGAGCGTAAGAGAGTGTGTACTGGGATTTGGTTTCTCTGGGCACCTGTACAGTTTGTGATATCTGAGGAGTTAGGTAGTGATGAAACAGATATCAAAAACAGCAAAATCTGTAATTCTGTAAACACACAGATGGTACCACTAGAAATATAGATAATAATACAGCACAAGTGGAATAATAAAACTTAACTTTTACTCATAAATATAGATAAAAGAGAATAAAGTCACCCAAAATATGATAAAAATTAGGGGTACAGTCTGATGCAAAAGACCTAAGAGACTGAATAACCCCAGATAGGATTCCAAACTCCGCATATAGCAACACCTGCGGAATATAGATGGTCCAGGGTACGATATACAAATCTGCTGCATAAAAAATTATTATATGTAACTAGCAGCATGAATGCACATACACCTGGTTGCACAAAAGATAATTGATCATCTTTAAACAATGGTGGCACCTCAAAAAGAAGCGTGCCAAATAATAAACAGATATATATTACTGGAAAAGGAACAATCTCACCAATTCCAACGGTGCGAGCACAGGAGCGCTGAATAGTCCCCAGTCAGGAGTACATCCAGAAATTTGATGGGAAATGACAATGCCCTGTCAATCCCTGTGGGGCTACTGATAAGCTATCCCCAAAGCTCCTGCCCTTACAAGGGCAGTCCACAACTACCCCTGCATACACATGCCCTGCACTCTCCCTGTGTCATTGTCCCAAATGGGACAATGACACAGGGAGAGTGCAGGGCATGTGTATGCAGGGGTAGTTGTGGACTGCCCTTGTAAGGGCAGGAGCTTTGGGGATAGCTTATCAGTAGCCCCACAGGGATTGACAGGGCATTGTCATTTCCCATCAAATTTCTGGATGTACTCCTGACTGGGGACTATTCAGCGCTCCTGTGCTCGCACCGTTGGAATTGGTGAGATTGTTCCTTTTCCAGTAATATATATCTGTTTATTATTTGGCACGCTTCTTTTTGAGGTGCCACCATTGTTTAAAGATGATCAATTATCTTTTGTGCAACCAGGTGTATGTGCATTCATGCTGCTAGTTACATATAATAATTTTTTATGCAGCAGATTTGTATATCGTACCCTGGGCCATCTATATTCCGCAGGTGTTGCTATATGCGGAGTTTGGAATCCTATCTGGGGTTATTCAGTCTCTTAGGTCTTTTGCATCAGACTGTACCCCTAATTTTTATCATATTTTGGGTGACTTTATTCTCTTTTATCTATATTTATGAGTAAAAGTGATGAAACAGAGCAGTGAGGGGGCTCAATAGGAAACCTGTGATCCCAGGGCTCCGCGAAGACTCTAGTGAGGCCCCCCTGCGCTCCACTCTGCGGAGGCTCTCCCGGGCAGGAGTTGAGCGCCATTGCTTGACAAGTTTCCTTTTTTTTTTTTTTTTTTTTTTTCAACAATTGTAGGGGGTCCCAAACCCGCACTAATCTGAGCGACCTGATAGGTAGTGCCTATCATATTAATAAGAAAGTAAATGATAGGTAATCATTCAGTAAATGCTTAAAGGGAACCTGTCACCTGAATTTGGCGGTGCCAGTTTTGGGTCATATGGGCGGGGTTTTCTGGTGTTTGATTCACCCTTTCCTTACCCGCTGGCCGCAATATTGGATTGAAGTTCATTCTCTGTCCTCCGGAGTACACGGCTGCGCAAGGCAATATTGCGGCCAGCATGCAGCCAGCGGGTAAGGAAAGGGTGAATCAAACACCCGAAAACCCCGCCCATATGACCCAAAACTGGTCCCGCCAAATTCAGGTGACAGGTTCCCTTTAAGTTCCCCACAATATAACAATGTGAATGATCTGTTTTTGAATTTTGTAATGTGCCGTTCCTCTGTTGTTCTTTATTTATGAAGAAACTGACAACTTGGAAGTTGGAGCTTCACGTTGTCTATGCAGTGCTGACATTGTCACTTTGTGTGGATAATGGTGACACACAGCTATCAGGAGGGATAACTGAGGAACAACACAGATTTATAAGATGATCCAAAATTGTTAGTTTATTGGGAATTCAAGTGTAAATAAATCTCTAGTAGAGCGGTTTGTTATTCTTTATTAGCCTGCAGCAAAGGGTAATCATGTCCCTTCTGTAGGGATGCAGGATTCCTCTTAGACCCTATAGATTTGTATACCTTGCCTATGGGCCACTGTCCGTCTTTTTCATCCTCCTCCATATATTGCTGAATGTAAATAAATAGTGGAATATCCCACCTTCTGCTCTCTGCCCATGACCCCTTGTTCTGGGGCTCCTTCTAGCAATCGCACTTCCTTCCTGAGCTTTGTATATGATCTCATGTACTTGAAAGCTTCCATCATGCCCTCCTCTTTCCTCATGCTAGTTAGACATGGGGGGATGCATTTTTCCTCTGTTTGTGGTGCTCAGCATTTTTCTCGTCAGTCTTTGAACTTTTCTATTAATTCTCCAGATCTGAGGCATGAAGTCTTGTTTTTAGCTCTTGTGATGTTCGGGGAGGAGGTCATTCTTTGCCATCAACTTTTTTGGAAAATCAAAGCTATTATTAGCTTAGACTATGCAGTGATTTTGCTATTGTATGGAGATGTAGTATATTACACTATATCTCCTGTACATTGTATGGGATACAAACTGAGTTGTGTATGTCATCATTTCAGATTCTTCTTGGTGGTCCAGCAACACACAATCAGCGCCTTCACCCCCCCCCCCCCCATACACCCCTATATCTCTAAGATGTTCCTTAATGGTTGATATAAAACCCATTAACAGATTTACATTGGGGAGACAGGTTGTATAAGGGGAACATTTCTCGTCACATTATCGTAAGAAGAATTGGGCCACACAATCCTCCTCTTCGAATTTAAATATGCAAATGGACTTTAGAGAAAAAGGGGAATGGACCTAAAGTGCCACCTATTGGATGTAGTAATCCTGTAATAGTTAACAAGCCTTGCCGCATGACATGGGATAAGAAGCTTAAACAGGAACTCCATTTGCAGTCGCTTGTTTCTGGATATTTGCCCCTCCTCAGTGCAAAGCATAAGATCTGATTTGGTTTATTGAGAGGCCTATGACATGGAGTCTAGGGCTAAGCTTTTAAAAGATTACCGTATTAATAAAACTAAAATGCTAAGTATCCCCCATCCATGGGATAGAGGATAACTTGCTGAGAGGCTGACTTGTGGGACCCCCATAATCCCAAAATTGTGGCTGTTGAGCCCAGAGAATGGGGCTGTGCAGCCATGTTTTGAATGAAGCGGCGGTGTACATTATCAGTCCCTACTCCATTTATTGTCAATGGGACTTCCAGTAACAGCTAAGTATAGAGCTGTGCTTTCTCCAGCAGTCCCAAAGACTATTCCACCAAGACCATTCATGTGCTCTTCTACTTCCAACATAAGGCTGCAGAACCTCAATTTCAGAATCTTTGGGGTTCCCAGCAGCCTGACCCTCAACGGATCAGCAAGTTGACATGAATCCATTGGCTAGGGTTAACTTGTGATTTTAGGACTGACCTTTTAATTGGAATGGTCTGCCAATAATAAGTGCTACATTTTCCTGAAGGGTAAGTATATGGCCTAGTGAATCTCCATTCTGTGAACAAATATGTGCACAAGTTGAGTATTTGCTGATTTTTCTGCAGCAAAAATCAGATTGTTGGCAGGAAAAATGCTGTGTAAAATACGCATGTGGAGTGTTTCCCCCCATCCCCATGCATTTGAATGGGTGCAAAATGCTGATATAATTGATATGTTGCAGGTTTAAAAATATGCTTTGATAACTCAAATGCCAAGCAGAATGTGCAACAAGATTTCCATCACAGAAAAATCCAGTGTGTGAACAAGCACTTATGTGGTTTAACTCATTGTTGTATGAAATGCATATTCACAGTAGGGAGCCTATAAATTTCCTATCACTATGCAATTTTACTTACAAAAATGCGAGCCGAACGTGCCATGTATAGCAATAGGAGTGCTGTGGATAAAAGGTCTCAATGTCTACGGTTAGATATTTTTAATTTTCCTGCCTGATGGTAAAGGATCACCAGCGGGTACAATTGTGCCATGCGTTGGTATGGAATTAGATAATGTGAGCTTTTGGGACATGAATAATCAATCATATCCTGACTGTGCAGTCCGGTCACAATTATAGTATTACAGGGAAATGAATGTACTGTATGAAGAGCTTACGAATAATAACTGGAGTAATGTGAGTAATTCTTTGCTGCAATTAGTCTTAATAACCAGGAGAGAGTCGGGGATATGTCTGCTTTGGAAATGGCACCATCTGCCTTTTGAACACATGCCCATTGACCCTAGTAGATATCCTCACATTTCTCCACTACAAGTTTTGACTTGTTTTCATATGATAAGCTTCCTCCATAATCGGTTTTGTTGAGAAACTATGCAGGATAGTATCTGTATATGTTAGTGCTGCCATCAGCCATCAGGAGGCAGGATGGTGAGGAGCGTGATAGTACGGAGCGAAGGCCACCCTTAGGAATAGTCACGTCTTCTCTACATTCTCTACATTCCTTACAAAGCCTCAATATTTCTAGTATGTATGGATTATGCCGGTGTTGAGGTCTCCAAATATTGGTACCACATCACCTTTAGGAAAAGACCTTCTCATCTGTTCTATCATGGAGTAAAATATCCCATTGACTAACTGACCAAATCCAGGAGCTTCTGTATAGTGCCACCACTGATTCTGCATTAGTCCAGATCATAATTACAGATATGCCCTTTATATTTTCTTAGAGCTGTGTTCTTTTGTTGTTCCTCCTGGAAACGTGAATAAATTGAATTCTGAGTGTTACCCATTCCCATCACTGTCAACTTTGTCCCTGTACACTCTCTACAGATATGGAAAAAAATAATGATGGCCTAATGTCAAAATACTTCTGAATTTGTAAGAAGCCTAACAGAGGGACAGCACAATTCAGTTATAAGAGAATCTAAAGATTAAAACATCTATATACTATCCAAATAGAGCTTGCAGTGACGGCAACAATTTTTCACTCTTCTTTTTCATTTTGATCATTGGGTGTAACCATGTTTACTGCCAGTGACTTTTAGGAAATAAGTATCCATTTAGTGATCCCATCATAGTGGGTTCTCCCTGTGACTTATGTAATGTTAGCCCCCCCGCGTAAACCTGAAAGAAATATAGCGGGGGTCTCATGGCCTCATGGACCCTGTCATTTAATATGGCTTTCTGTCAGAAGAAAGGTCAAATAAAGGTCAGGTCAGTCATCTCTGAAAGTGTGACACTGGTTTTATCCAGTTTTTTCTGGTATGTTTGGTGCCTATTGTAACGGTTTTCTATTGGCTGTAAGCAGCTTTGCCGCTCTTTTTTTGAATATATAAACACCTGTTTTGTGGTATCTGGTCATTCTGTCAGCGGAAGAAGATAAAGAAGACACATACCCCAGGATGGAGAATCTCCTGCAACAGCTCCTGACTAGAGCCGACGGCGAGGATGGAGCGGACTGGCTGAGGCAGTGCCTGGCTATGAAACCTATCTTAGCGCCTGCTGATGCTGTCCCTCATCATCCAGAAGATACCCTTCGGTCGCCGTGTCAAGCCTCTCCGGTCCTGCCGACACCCACCACTTCAGGGAGGCGCAGGAGGCAAAGGACCCCATACTCTCCGAAGTCGCTGTCTGCTTCCAGCCGCAGTGTCCAAGAAGGAAAAAGAAAGTCACGGCGCCGCCCTCCTCATAAGTCTCGCAGCCCAGTGCGAGACTTCCACCGCCAGCGTCATGACAGAGCGCCGACCGCCTCATCTGAAGTGGCCGGGATGTCTTCAACACACCGCAGCCGTAAAAGCGCTGCGGTGTCATTGGATTCTACAACAGCGGTGGCTTCTGCAGCTGCGGTCCAGACCACCGGGAGGACCCCCTGTCGTCACACTCAGAAGAGGATGAAGAAACGCCGCTTACAGCAGCTTCCCATATGAGCTTGCCCAACATGGAGGGCTCGAGCTCCAGCTGCTGTATGGAGCAGAGAAACGACCAGCATTCATCGAGGGGTGAGACTTTCAATGTTCCTTTGTCTGTCCCACACTCACATTTAAAAGACATCATAAAGAAAGTGTTAGCTGAAACGTTAAAAGAAGCTATTCCCCCCCCCCTTGCTGTCACATCAGCTGTACACATCAGCTGTACACATCAGCTGTACACAGTGCTGCAATTTCTGACAATTCATCAGCTAGCACTGCCCCTGTTAACCCTTTTAAAGAAGCTCTGACATGCGAACTGTCTCCCTTAGGATTCCATTTAAGCCCTTCTGTTAAAGAGCTTATTTGGAATAATCATTATGTTGATATTTTTTCTTTACTGCCTAGAAAGGACCAGCTTTCAAAATTCGAAAAGAAGGATGAGAAAGCTGATTCAGATGAATTTAAATGCACCAACTTTAAGTCTTTCAATAACTGGGTGCAAGCTTTTTCTATTTTTGCTGCAGTTTTGAGTGAAAAATCTCCCCATCTCTGCAACAAGTTATTTCAGCCCCCTTCTAGTTCAAGTAAACGCGGTGTTTGTTTCGCTTTCAACGATTCCTTTTGTAAGTGGAACAACAACTGTAGATTCCGCCATGAATGCTCGTTCTGTGGTAACTCACACCGTATGTCTAAATGTTTTAAGTAACAAGCAGGTCAACAGTCCTCAGGTAAGGAGCCTAATTCAAAAAGCACAGACCCAGTGATTCTGGCAAACATGTCAGTATGCCTAAGCAAATATCCCGACCAGGGGACCAGTGAGCTGCTTTTTAATGTTTTTTCTGAATGATTTTTTTATCCCACAATTTAAAGGGGCGGGTTGTTCTGTTGTTCCTAATTTACCCTCTTTAAAGGCTCACCCTGAGGCAGCTAGGGATAAAATTATTAATGAAATTCAATTAGGCAGAGTTTCAGGCCCTTTTTTAACCCCGCCGTTTGTTAATTTCCATATATCACCATTGGGTATTGTGCCAAAAAAAAAAAAAAAAAGAGGGCTCTTTCCGGCTAATTCACCACTTATCATATCCTCTGGGTTCATCCATGAACGATGAAGTGGACAAGGCTTTATGCTCCATGTCCTATTCATCTTTTGATTCTGCATTAGAAATCCTCAAGAAATTTGGTTTTAACCCCTTCCCGACATGTGACGGTATAGTACGTCACATGTCGGGACCCCCGCTTTGATGTGCGCTCCGGCGGTGAGCGCACATCAAAGTCGCGACATGTCAGCTGTTTTTTACAGCTGACATGTGCGCGCAATAGCGGCGGGTGAAATCGCGATCACCCGCCGCTATTAACTAGTTAAATGCCGCTGTCAAGCGCAGACAGCGGCATTTAACTACCGCATCCGGCCGTGCGGCCGGATATGAGCGCATCGCCGACCCCTGTCACATGATCGGGGGTCGGCGATGCTCCTCCATTGTAACCATAGAGGTCCTTGAGACCTCTATGGTTACTGATTGCCGGTGGCTGTGAGCGCCCCCCTGTGGTCGGCGCTCACAGCACACCTGCATTTTAGCTACATAACAGCGATCTGATGATCGCTGTTATGTAGCAGAGCCGATCGGGCTGTGCCTGCTTCTAGCCTCCCATGGAGGCTATAGAAGCATGGCAAAAGTAAAAAAAAAAAGTTTTTAAAAATGTGAAAAAAATAAAAAAAACATAAAAGTTTAAATCACCCCCCTTTCGCCCCAATCAAAATAAATCAATAAAAAAAACCAAAAACCTACACATATTTGGTATCGCCGCGTTCAGAATCGCCCGATCTATCAATTAAAAAAAAGCATTAACCTGATCGCTAAATGGCGTAATGAGAAAAAAATTCGAAACGCCAGATTTACGTTTTTTTGGTCGCCACGACATTGCATTAAAATGCAATAACGGGCGATCAAAAGAACGTATCTACACCAAAATGCTATCATTAAAAATGCCAGCTCGGCACGCAAAAAATAAGCCCTCACCTGACCCCAGATCACGAAAAATGGAGACGCTACGAGTATCGGAAAATGGCGCAATTTTGTTTTGTTTTGTTTTTTGCAAAGTTTGGAATTTTTTTTCACCACTTAGGTGAAAAATAACCTAGTCATGTTAGGTGTCTATGAACTCGTAGTGACCTGGAGAATCATAATGGCAGGTCAGTTTTAGCATTTAGTGAACCTAGCAAAATAGGCAAGCAAAAAACAAGTGTGGGATTGCACTTTTTTTGCAATTTCACTGCACTTGGAATTTTTTTCCCGTTTTCTAGTACACGACATGCTAAAACCAATGATGTCGTTCAAAAGTACAACTCGTCCCGCAAAAAATAAGCCCTCACATGGCCAAATTGACGGAAAAATAAAAAAGTTATGGCTCTGGGAAGGAGGGGAGCGAAAAACGAAAACGGAAAAACGGAAAAAGCTCCGGGGGTGAAGGGGTTAATGCTTTATTGTCCAAGTCAGATATTAAGTCTGCTTTTAGACTCCTTCCTGTTCACCCGTGCGGTTTTAATTCTTTAGGTTTTTATTTTGATGACTGTTTTTTTTTTTTTTTTTTTTTTTGTTTTTTTTTTGATAAGTGCCTGCCAATGGGCTTTTCTTTGTCATGTTCGTATTTTTAAATTTTTCCTTCCTTTCTTCATTGGGTTTTATAAACTTATTGTAAGGATGCAGGTATCCTCCATTACTTAGACGATTTTTTGTTTATCGGTCCTTATGGTTCCTCAATATGCGAAGATCCCCTCAATAAATTTATCCAAATGTGTGAGCACTTCGGTGTTCCTATTGCTCACAGAAAAACAGTTGGTCCCTCTAGATCCCTCGAGTTTCTGGGAATCACTCTTGATTATCAAAAAATGGAATCTGACTTCCTGATGAGGAAATTTTTAAACTGCGCATTGCGTTATCAAATTTTTTAGCCAAGAACAAGGTCACTCTTAAGGAAATTCAATCATTGTTAGGTCTATTGCATTTTGCGGTTTGTGTCATTCCTATAGGTCGGGCTTTTTGCAGAAGTTTATAGGATGCCACTTAAGGTGTATCTTCACCTCATTCGCATGTTAGTATCCGTTCTGATCTAAAGGAAGACGCTAGAATTTGGCTCTCCTTTTTGTCAGAGCATAACAGCAGATCTTTGTGGCAGTCATTTTTTGTCTCTGGCGATTCTTTTACCTTTCTTTTCGCAGCGGATACCCAGTGTGGCTAAAGTATTTTATTTGACTCCCATTGGATGTCCATCCTGTGGCCAATAAGTTGGGTGTCTAATAAAGTAACTTCAAACGTAATGATGTTGGAACTTTTTTCTATTTTTGCAGGAATATTAATTTATTAATTTGGGGATCACTAATGCAGAATTCCAGGATTTTACTCCTTTCCACTAACCAGGCAGTAGTTTTTTTTTTTTTTTTTTTTTTTTTTTTTTCTTCTTTTCTATCAACACGTTATCTTCTAAAAATACTTTTGCTGACAGAATTTTGAGACAATTGGTTTTACAATGCCTGAAAGCAAAGTTGGGAAAGAGCAAATTTTTTTTCATAACTGACTCTTTACAAAATCGTCAGTGGTCGAATTTTTTCCTGCAGGTTCCCAACGTGGGTTCGAAAGGACCCTCTTTCAATTTGGGACATGATTGCACTCTGATACAGTATTTTATAAAAAAAAATCGTTATCTAATAGATCATGGGCTGACTATTCCGCTGCATGGCTGAATTGGAACAATTTTTGCAACCTACATTATTTTGACCCAACAGTTTCTAATCCGGTAGCAGCACTAAAGTTTGCTGAATCTATAGTACAAAACGGTTTGTCTTACTATGCAATAGCGAAATGCCTAGCAGGAGTTTAATTTTTCCTTAAACTTTCTGGCAGTATTGCTTTAACTAATCTTTTTCCAGTAAAGCAGTTTTTAAAAAGCTTTAGGAAAACCAATTTTATACCTGACTCGAGACGACCTATTTCCCTGTCTTTATTGAAAGAATTGTGCTCCTGTCTCATCCACGTTTGTGTAAATTTTGAGGAAGCCTTATTATTTAGCTCTATTTTTTCTCTGTCCTTTTTTGGAGCACTTCGCGTTGGTGAGGTGGTTTCTGTTAAGAAATCGGAGCCTTCGGGACTCATGATTTCAGATGTCCAGATTCATGAGTAGTTTTTTTTATTTTTTTATTTTATTTATAAGAAAAATAAAGACAGATTAATTAGGCAGGGGATCTAGGTTGAAAATTAACGCGATCCATGTCTCTATCATTTGCCCTGTTGATAACATGGCAAATTGGATTAAGGTCAGACCTATGGGACAGGGCTCATTATTCATTCATAGGGATTTTTCTCCGGTGACTGTCTTCCAATTTAATTTTGTCCTAAAGAAATGTTTAAGCTTTTTGGGTAAAAAACACCTTAAAATCACATCTCATTCGTTTAGAATCGGAGCAGCTACGGAGGCCTCTAGGGCCGGGCTTTCCGATTCAGGAATAAAGGACATGATCTGTATGACTATTAATTATTGGTTTTCTTTCAGGTCCGCTAGTCATTTGGATAGTCGGACATTCTTTTATCTTCAGGGCCAGGAAGAGGGCCAGCCAACGATCTTATACTGAAAATTTATCCTTTAATCCTTCTGATATTCAGGTCTGGTGGCATGGAGTTCGCGGCTTGAAATGGCATTGCCTGGTTGCTGAAGTGAAGAAATGGCTAATTAAATTTCCTTCCCCTGATTTAATTATATTTCATGTAGCTGGGAATGATCTCGGGAAAATCAGGACTCTTGACTTATTATCGGCCATTCGATCCGATATTATTTATCTTAAGCAAATTCTGCCTGATTCAAACTTCGTTTTTTCAAGATTATTCCCAGACTTTTGTGGCACGACAATCAATTTTCTTTTTTAGATAAAATCCGGAGAAGGGTCAATAAATCCATGGAAAAAAAATTTTTTCTTTTAATTTCAGGGTTTTCATTCCGGCATTTGGATTTGGAGGGTTTTTTACCGGGCCTTTATAGGCCTGATTTGGATCATTTATCTGATATTGGCCTTGATATTTTTAATTTGGACTTACAAACTATCATTAAAAAAATGGCTGTGTGGTTTGGGGGGGGCCATGTCTCGCTGAGTCATGGCCTTGTGGGAAAATCACCCATGTCTGGGTGGATTGGTTTATTGGAAAAGTTTGGTACTTTGGTTTTATAATTTATGGAGTTTATTTATTGGTGATTAATTAATTTATGTAACCCTAAATAAACTACACGGCCATTTTTATCCACAATTAAAGCATTTTGTGTTTTTATTGTATGAATGGGTTCTATGAGGCCATGTTAGCCCCCCCGCGTAAACCTGAAAGAAATATAGCGGGGGTCTCATGGCCTCATGGACCCTGTCATTTAATATGGCTTTCTGTCAGAAGAAAGGTCAAATAAAGGTCAGGTCAGTCATCTCTGAAAGTGTGAAACTGGTTTTATCCAGTTTTTTCTGGTATGTTTGGTGCCTATTGTAACGGTTTTCTATTGGCTGTAAGCAGCTTTGCCGCTCTTTTTTTGAATATATAAACACCTGTTTTGTGGTATCTGGTCATTCTGTCAGCGGAAGAAGATAAAGAAGACCCCACCCTCCCTCCCCTGAATTTTTGTAATTTTACTGTCGTGTAGTTTACTTGTGGGAAAATCACCCATGTCTGGGTGGATTGGTTTATTGGAAAAGTTTGGTACTTTGGTTTTATAATTTATGGAGTTTATTTATTGGTGATTAATTAATTTATGTAACCCTAAATAAACTACACGGCCATTTTTATCCACAATTAAAGCATTTTGTGTTTTTATTGTATGAATGGGTTCTATGAGGCCATGAAGAGTTGATGACTACAGAGCAAATGGGCAGTGGACATGTCAGGCAGATTGGACATGTTACTTTCCTTTGAATTATTAATGGCGTATTCAACAATTTTAGTGTGGTGCCAAATCCACAATAAAAAGAGCGTCCCTGTCTGGGAGGTGAGGGGCTGTTGGCCTGCGTAGGACAGCTGCCTGGGCCTCCTCTCAAGCTGTCACTTCTCCTTTTCTTGCTCCTACTCCGCCATGCATGAAGAGCCCCTTCCTGACCCTAGACTTGAATCTCTTTGTGTTTGATCATGGTTCTGTATAGAGTTCAGGTGCTTGGGAAATGGCTCGCCAACAGACATGGTAAAGCCGGGCGCAATGTGTTCAAGTTGTGTGATTACTGATGCAGAGTTGTCTTATATACAAACTTTCTGAACTAGTTTATTGTTTGTTTGTTTTTTGTACTCCGTTTGTTCATACCTGAAAAGCATCGCTCTTCTCCCATGTTTGTTTCTATTTTTTTAAATTAATTTTATGATCCATTTATCAAATTGATTGAATATATGCTGCCCCAAATAATCCACTTGAATGAAGTGGACTTGTTGTGGGCACAGGCCTGTCAGGGGGTGGCTTTGTCATGGGCACCAGGGAGCATATGAGTGATAGCTAGGGCTTATAACCAGTGCTGTTCTTTTTGTGGTTTGATTCTCTTTTTGACCTGTACCATAAAGATGGTAAATGGTGTCCGATCACTTGGTTCTGCAACACCTTTGTTTTTGTCTGTGCCAGTTTTCATAAATGTAGTCAAGAATTACTTGCTCTCACTAACATTTGAAAACTCATCATTAAAGTTTATTTCCATTTTCTTAGATGGGTAATATTGCAAAGTGTTTGGAAAAACTAGCAACTTTGCAATTCACTTGCTCATACTTTTTATTCTTTTATGGCTCCTTGCCGACTACTACTACAGTCTAGCAACAAACATGTGTAGTGCTTACAAGCTCTTTCCAGTAGAACTTGTAAATTCTGTAGTGAATCAGTCTGCTGCCATTGTTGGCTTCCGATACTGGCCAATTTTAGTGCCTCGTTGCTTCTCCGATGCAGCAGAGGCAAACTGGTGTGTATATACAGCAGCATTGTGAGTGCACAGTTCTGGGCAGCGGCGCAATGATGCTGCTGGTCCAAACTGTCAGTCAAGCAGGAACCCTTGAGGTTGCCAAATGGTCATGGGGCAGTTCCCTTAAATAATTTGTTCTAGATTAGGAATAAGGCAGCACGGTGGCTCAGTGCCTTGCAGCGCTGGAGTCCTGGGCTCTAATCCCACCTTAGACAACATCTGCAAGAAGCTTGTATGTTCTCCCCATGTTTGCGTGGGTTTCCTCCGGGTTCTCCGGTTTCCTCCCACATTCCAAAGACATCCTGATAGGGAATGTAGATTGCGAGCCCCATTGGGGACAGCGATGATAATGTGTGCAAACTGTAAAGTGCTGCGGAATATGTTAGCGCTATATAAAAATAAAGATTATTATTATTATAAGGTTCTGTCCCCCCCCCTTCCCTAGAAAAAGCACCACAACCATCATCAAGTAGGAGTAGGTGAGATAAATCGGTGGCCACGAGGGGTGCGTCTATCTTCATGTAGTAGTTTTATGGGAATAGTGAAACAATTGGCTATTTCAGCAACTATATACTGCAATAGATGGAGCTGCTTGTGTGATCTTTCTTTCTGGAGAGAAGATTGTCCTGATAGGTGACAGTACCACTTTTTAGGAGTCAATCCAATCATATATTTATGCCGTATTCTCTGAATATGCCATAAATGGCTCTGATGGTAGTTTTACTTCACTCCTTGGGATTAGTTCAAGCTGACGGGGTGGCCCACAGACTGGAAACTGTTTTTCATCCCTGGTCTACAGGCTGTGTTTTGTATTGCAGCTCAGCCCCAATCACTAGAATATGGATGCACGGTAATACCACATATGAGTTCTATTCATATTTTTCTAAAATAGCTTGCAATTTCAATACTTTGTATTTTAGATCAGTTCCTGTTGGTCATATTAATTAATATGAGCATTGTTATTTGTGTGGGTGTTTTTTTTTGTTTTGTTTTGTTTTTTTCCCATCGTCACTGGACATGCCACTAGGAAAATGAGACTTAAAATAACATCTGGTTCTATTAGCTCATCAAAATGATTTCTCCACACCAAGCTGTCCCTTGATACCTACCACCGTTATAATAGTTTAAATTAAATTGAAATATTAATATGTAACCTTTTGTTATTCATGCAGGATGAGATCGAGGAGCTGAGATCAGAGATGCTGGAAATGAGGGATGTCTACATGGAAGAAGATGTCTATCAGCTTCAGGAACTCCGGCAGCAGCTGGAGCAAGTACACAAAACCTGCCGAATCCTGCAGTACCGGCTGAAGAAAGCAGAGCGCAGAGGACTACGGGTCGCACAGACAGGGCAGGTGGATAGTGAACTCGTCAGTACCCTCGAGCAAGATGTCAAGGTAATAATTAAACTTAATTGTTCGTTAGATAGTTGCTTGGTTCTTCTCCAACCTCTCTGAATTTTTGGATTGATCTTTTATTTGTATTCATTTTTTCTGACTTCACCTGCTGACAGTGCATGTAGAGCGACGAAATGCTGCTAGACACTTGGCAGCTTTGTTCTGGGGTAACAAAGGATAGGGGATGTTAACCTGCTCAATGCTTGTTTGACTGAGAGACGATCTGGAATCTTGATCACAGAAAAAAAATGTTATATATATTTTTAGAAATAATTTGTTTTATATAATGTACAGCAAGAAGAATGAGACTGGTTAGTGCCTAGCCAGCAATGCATTGAGAAGAGACACTAGTAGACAGTGGTGTTGTCTGAAGGTGCCACCACTTTTAGGGCACATGCACGCCATAGGAGACGGAGCCAGCATTTCCGTGCATCACATGGATATCCATTAGTTTAAATGGGGGTATATAATGTAACATTTACCAGCAGCAGCATCTGAAAAGATAGTGCTTTATAAATATTTGTACTGCTCGCTAGGCCTTTAACCACTAGGCCTTGGCTTTATTGGCTGGCCTGTGAATGCTTCACGTAGCATTTTTATAATGAAACATAGCATTATAAAGTTCCTAGTGTAAAGATTTTGACACCAAGACTGTAGTTTTTATAGTTTGTGCTCTTTCTAGATTGAAAATCACAAGATTTTCTACCTCTGTTCTGTCTCCTAACCTCTGCACTGATGTTAGTTATGTGCTTTCTCTGGGGTTGCATGTTAGCATCAACAGGCTCCTGTGCATAGAAATCTAGCTGTCTAAGGCCACGTGCACACGGTGAGTATTTGGTGAGGGTTTTTTTTACCTCCGTAATTGCCAAAACCAGGAGTGGGTGAAAAAAAATACAGACTTGGTGCACGTTTCTATTCTCTGATTGTTCCACTCCTGGTTTTGGCTTACAAATGGGGAGGTAAAAAACTCACCAAATACTCTACATGCACACGTGGACTAACAGTCTTATATTCTTCATGCAGAAAATAATGTTTTGGAGATCAGGAGGATAGAGATAATAAGCTGGGTGTGTGTTATAAGTGTTACATGTAGACGCTACACGCGATGTCCAGTTCTCCTCATGATTGATGTTGCTGTCTCAGTCTGAAAATGAGCACAAACAGGCAGTATCAATGGCGACTATACGATGTGATTGCCTCCCGACACATTGATACATGAGGCCTCAGTGTTGTGCTGTTCTCTTGTTCTGCACTTGGTAAAGAGCTACTGTATATCGGTCTCCAGTGTATTGCAGGAAGCTGGGGCTCTACCCTGGTTGCCTAGCAACTCTGGGCAGGCTCCGGCCTGTGTTTACATTGCTGACTTCAACCTTCCGATTTCACATGGCTCCATTTTCCATTATTGCATTTCTACTGCCAGTTTCTGCTTCTTGCAAACAAAGACACTAAGTATTCGGGAGGCCGGTGCTGTGCGAACTGTCAAAGTGAAGGGCAGGACAATGCTATTGAGTGAAGATTGCACTTGATTGCGTGTTTTCTGGTGACACTTGGGCATTTCTGGTGTGTCAATTTTGCATTGAAATGCCTTGAAATTCTACTAGTTTAATCAAAACACTGATTGTAAAGATGGCATTAAGTTTCAATCATAGGTAATTATCCATGCCGTCTCTCATTCTAAAGTTGAGGAAAGCAAATGGCCGCCATAAAAGGTTATCGCTGATCCCCTCAGATTTGCTTGAGTGTGGCGCACCACATTTTTTCCAGCATATAATTATTAAACTATTTACACACAACCAGCACCAGATACATGTTATATTAGAGTCTACTAGTTATAAAATTCACTTTTGTATGTTCAAGCTTTGTTCACATGTGCATCATGGCTGCCATTTATAAGGGAGATCACATTGATCTGTCGTACAACCGTGCTTAACGAGTAACCATTGTTTTAATTTTTTTCATAAATCAATAGTACACCTGAAAATAAGCAACTTTGTAATATATCTTATCAGAGAAATCAACTGCTTTTTTCTCTGCCAAAATTGTTCAGTTCTCAAAATTCTGAGGTAAAATCTGTGTTCAGTGAAGACACTTTTCCATTACTGAACATTGCTGAAAAAAAAAAGCCACCACACAGCTCCATCAGAGGAAAAATACAAAACTATAACTCTTAGAACAGCAATGCAAAAATAATTACCGTATATACTCGAGTATAAGCCGACCCGAGTATAAGCCGACCCCCCTAATTTTGCCACAAAAAACTGGGAAAACTTATTGACTCGAGTATAAGCCTAGGGTGGAAAATGCAGCAGGTACCGGTGAATTTCAAAATTAAAAATAGATACTCCATACCGTTCATTATGGCCCCATAGATGCTCCACATAAAGCTGTGCCACATATAATGCTCTGCACCGTTCATTATGGCCCCATAGATGCTCCACATAAAGCTGTGCCATATATACAACGCTCTGCACCATTTCCCCATAGATACTCCACATAAAGCTGTGCCTTATATATAGTGCTCTGCACCGTTGCCCCATAGCTGTGCCATATATATAATGCTCTGCACCGTTGCCCCATAGCTGTGCCATATATATAATGCTCTGCACCGTTGCCCCATAGCTGTGCCATATAGTGCTCTGCACCATTGCCCCATAGCTGTGCCATATAGTGCTCTGCACCATTGCCCCATAGCTGTGCCATATAGTGCTCTGCACCGTTATTGTCCCATAGCTGTGCCATATAGTGCTCTGCACCATTGCCCCATAGCTGTGCCATATAGTGCTCTGCACCGTTGCCCCATAGCTGTGCCATATAGTGCTCTGCACCGTTGCCCCATAGCTGTGCCATATAGTGCTCTGCAACGTTATTGCCCCATAGCTGTGCCATATAGTGCTCTGCACCATTATTGCCCCATAGCTGTGCCATATAGTGCTCTGCACCATTATTGCCCCATAGCTGTGCCATACAGTGCTCTGCACCGTTATTGCCCCATAGCTGTGCCATATAGTGCTCTGCACCGTTATTGCCCCATAGCTGTGCTGCTGCTGCAATAAAATAATAAAACATACTCACCTGTCTTGCTTGCAGCTCCTCGGCGCCATCTTCCCGGCGTCTCTCCGCACTGACTGATCAGGCAGAGGGCGGCGCGCACACTATATGCGTCATCGCGCCCTCTGCCTGAACAGTCAGAGCGGAGAGAGAGAGACGCCGGGAAGATGGAGACAGCGCCCGGCGAGTGGAACGAGGACAGGTGACTATGCGATACTTACCTGCTCCCGGCGTCCCGCTCCTTCCCCCTGCCTGTCTTCGGTGCCGCAGCCTCTTCCTCTATCAGATTAGAGAAATGAATTATGCGGCTCCGCCCCTATGGGAGGTGGAGCCGCCTATTCATTTCTCTAATGAGCGGTCCCACGTGACCGCTCAGGGGAAGAGGCTGCGGCACCGAAGACAGTGTGACAGGCAGGGGGATCGACAGGAACGCCGGGACTAGGTAAGTATATGACAGTGCTCACCCGCCGACCCCACCACCGATCATGACTCGAGTATAAGCCGAGAGGGGCACTTTCAGCCCAAAAATTTGGGCTGAAAATCTCGGCTTATACTCGAGTATACTTTGTCTATAAAGTAGTTTGTGTAAAAAGCCGCCAAAACATAAATTATATAAACGTGATATCGCTGTAATCATACTGTCCCGAAGAATAAAGCTGCCATATAAATTTTACCACACACGGGAAAAAAAAAAAAACAATTCCTGAATTGCTGGATTTTCTTCTTTTGGACTCCCAAACATCAGAATAGAAGGTGATCAAAAACTGTCAACAAGCTCTCACAGAAATATGGACAAATTATAGCTCTCAAAATGTAGCAATGCAAAAACTTATTTTTGCAGAAAAAAGTGTATTTTAGGGTATGGTTCCACGTTCAGGAAACCTTCAGTATCAGCCGCAGCGTCCAATCTGCAGAGTCCAGCATAGTGGAGGGAATTTTATGAAATCCTGTCTGCACTATGTGCTCACGGCCGCATCCGGCGGCCCTGCATATCCGGACATGCGGTGCGTTTTTATAGACTGCAGCATGTCCATTATCTTGCTGAGACATATCTAAGCTGCACTAGTGAAGCACATCTTCCTACATATGAACGGAGGAGAAGGAACCTGGCACCATGATTATACCCCGATCAATCTGCAGGCACCATGTTAGAGCAGAATAAGTGGAGTAGGTTAATATATGCTTTTGTGAGAAAAGATTCAGTATAACTTGTGTTTTAATGATTCAATCCTCTGCTGTTTCTAGGATTTTGGGTCCATTGGGCGGTCGTATTAATGATTGACAGCTGTCTTTGCATAAGTGTGGCTACAGAGACAGCTGTCAGTCACCGAAAGGACCGCCCACTGGACCCAAAATCCCAGAAAAAGCAGAGGATGAAAGCATTAAAACACAAGTTAGGCCAGGGTCACACTTGCAACTCGCGCCTCAATACCCGGGACTGCTGCCGGCGGTTTGGACTGGAGCATTCAGCTGCATAGAAATACATGTAGTCGCACGCTCCGGTCCCGAGTGCCTGCGGCAGTGCCAGGTATTGAGGCGAGAGACTCACGGATTTTTCTCGCATTGCAGTTTCAAGTGGGACACCGGCCTTATACTGAGACTTTTCTTAAAAAAAACTATATATCAATCTGCTCTGCTCCCCCTGCTCTACTTTATGTTGCCTGCAGATTGGACTCTTTTCATGGTGACCGGTTCCCTTTACAGTGATTCTCTGGGAATTGGGGGTAAGGGAAAGTCTTTGAATAAATTCCTAAATTATTTGTTTAATTAGTAAATTTAATTTGTTTTGTCTCGGCAAGTAATAACTGTAGTATATTACAATGGCCACTGTCTTCAGTCACTGATGGGACTCGCTCTCACAAGCGAATAAATCAGGCAAGTTCAATTCGATCAAAATTCCAATTGCACTCCAATCAATGTTATTCAGTGACGCAGAGCAAAGCTGCGATTTTTTTCTCTCTTGTCATGCCAATGCGGCATGAGAAAACAATGCCATCATGCTGCGAGTGCCTGCGATGATCGGATCGCACTCACCCATTCAAGTGTTTGGGTGCGAGTGAAAAATTGAACTGCATTCAGATGTCATCCAAGTGCAGTCTGATGTACTTGCACTTAGTCAATAAAGAAGATGGAGAAATTTTGTTCTCCATCATCTCCGCACCTGTGCTGCAATTCTCTCATGCAAGAGAATTTGATGACACTAATGTGACACTCAGATGAAACTGTGATATAGTTTGATCTGAATGTCAGTGGTATAATAAGTCCGATTTTCTTGCAAGAGAGAATATTTGCTCGTGTGGCCCCCAGCCTTACACTGACCGAAACCTGCTGTTGAGCATGTGCAGTGGAACGCTGTGCTGCTGTGACCTGGAGAGAGCTTGACAATATGTGTTATATAGTATCTCCAGCTTACAGCAGTGGAGCTTCCTACTGCACATGCTCAGAAGCTTCCTTCTTCCTTTTATCATTGTTAGGACAGGTTTCTTTCATAAGACAGCTGCCATTTATATGTACTATAGTGATTACCTCCATAGACAAAATGATGTGCTAATTTAAAGGTATTTATTCATAATGACTTTTTTTTTAGAATTTTTTTTTTTATATATATATATAGAGAGAGAGTTGACTTTAATAACGATCAATAACGATTGCTCCCTTCTCTATTTTTAGAGAAGTTAACTGTTTCTGGAAAAGCTGGGTCACAACCAATATGGCAATTGCAGAGATTGTCCAACCTTCCCATACTTTAGAATAGCAGACTACTTGACTATGTAAGGATACATCCCCATGCCTGGCCCACAAAACATTAAAGGGGTTGTCTGGGTTGTCTGCGATGTTTTCTTACATAACTAAGTAGTCTGTTATTCAAAAGTATGAGAAGGTTGAACAATCGCTGCAGTTGCCATATTGGTTGTGGCCCAGCTTTTCCAGAAACTGGTAACTTCCTTAAAAATAGAGAAGGGAGCAATAATGGATTGAAGCACGTGTAGGCCTATAATCCAGCTGTATGCACCAACATCTTTTCACAATTACTGTACAGCTGGAGAACTGGGATTGCAGTCTATTTCATCATCCGCGAGCTGCGCTCCAGCAGGAAAGCCCAATACTCCTCCCGCTATGTGATGGCATTCCGCGCACTGTCCAGGCCCACAGTGTACTCCCAGCACACTCTGCTCTGTGTCTTGGTGTCAGTAGGATTCCTGAGGAGTGGGCTGCTGATGATATGACGTCGAGGCTAGTTCTGACCTTTTACCGTATATTAAACATGCATTCCGAAGGTTACAAAAGCATTACATGAATCCCATTATTGTATTTTTTGTTATCCTTTTAATTTACCTATGATATGAGGTCTGTGTATTTGCATGCCTCTTTGTTTCCTAACCCCCAGAAAACAGTGAACAAAGAATACACTCTTTTTAAGATGGAAATGAGGAGATGACTCATGGAGAATGACAAGCGGCAACTCTGTGGGAAGTGATTACATGAGCTGCGTTTTGCATATCATTGTTGGCTTGGCTATGATATGAACAGCGCTGTCTCCTCATCTGATGCTTGCACATTGAGCGATAGGATATTGGTCCATAACTATTAATGCAACCCCATATTGTATACAAATGGGAGAAAAAATACTTAATATTTCACTCTGGTTAGAGGGTGTAGGCTAAATATAAGTGACTGGTTGTTTTTCTACCTTTTGCATTGACTTCTAATCCATAATTTGGTGGTGGGATATCTGGCTGCTATGAACCCCACACATAACACACCAGTGACTAGAGTATAAACATGCCTCTCCAGTGTTCCTTTTAATACAGTGTCATGTATTGCCTTCCTTGTTAACTGAATCTCAATCTTTTAAATAGGTGGCTAAAGATGTCTCTATTCGTCTCCATAATGAGCTGGAAGCGGTGGAGAAGAAGAGGATTAAGCTGGAGGAGGAGAATGAGGAGCTGCGTCAACGACTGATCGAAACAGACCTAGCCAAACAAGTATTGCAGAGCGAGATGGACAAATTTAAGGAGGTAACGATCTCATTCCAGATAAGAGTGGAGAAAAGGAATGCTTCATGATGAGAACTGAGCAGCTCTGCCAGAATTCGAATTCGCCTGTATGCACGGCTTCTTTTGGGAAGTTCGCTTTACGGAGAAGTTATTCTGTGGAAATTTAATGGGTTTAATTATGCTCAGGGATCTCTCCAGACCATAGAGCATAACTAAATGATATAGGTTAAAAAAATATCTAACAAAACATTTCCGGACCCTCACTGTCACCCCTCCAGTCTTCTGATCTTCCGACGTTCGTGCTGGAAGGGTTCTGCACAAATGGGCAGAAGGTCATGAAGTTTGCTGAGATCTTCCTCGCATATGCACTGAACCTTCCCGTGCCTTGCGAAAGCCAGAAGTCCTGGCTCAGCTCGAGAGGCCCAGGGATTCTAGTGTAAGTAGCTGGAGAGGTGAGCAGCAACGTGGGTATAAGGATTGTTGATGGCTCTTTATGATTCAGAAAAATGGTGCCCAGCTGCGAAAATAATGCTGAATACGCTCCTCAGCGAATTGCAGAAAAATCCGTGTTTTGGAGAATGTGGATTTTTGTAAAACTTTAGTAGAATTCAATTATTCTAAAATTTCTTCATGCTCTTATCTCCATTCATGACATATACTGGTATAAGACATTAGATTTAATGAAAAGAAACGCTTCTTGCCTGTCTCCTCCCACCCAATTGACCCACCACATACCCTCCATTGGTGCTTGCTCCCTGTCTTTAGCAATTAGTGGCTTCCGCAGTAACCTACCATACTACATTACCACTCAGCGCCGGGAGCCATGATGACAGCCCGCAACCGCTGTGACATTGTGCCGACCCCTGTAAACTTAGACTGGCAGCACTAATGGAAGGTTAGCTCAGGATCGTCAGGGGAAAATAACATAATTAATGTGGTTTTCTTTTCTTATTACATCTGCATTTGTTTTGTAAAAGAACAATTGAAAATTGGATCAAGTTGAAAACATCCATTGAATGCGTTGTGTTGAGCTGTTCCTTTGTTATGCCCTGTGGAAATTAATGTAAACTTTGTCAACTTGTCAGTACAATCTTGGGCATTTGCCCAAAGCTTCTGACATTGTCTCATCAGTGCTGCTAGTGTAAAGGTACCTTCACACTGAGCGACTTTAGAACGATAACGATAGCGATCCGTGACGTTGCAGCGTCCTGGCTAGCGATATCGTTGTGTTTGACACGCAGCAGCGATCAGGATCCTGCTGTGATATCGCTGGTCGGAGCTAGAAGTCCAGAACTTTATTTGGTCGTCAGATCGGCGTGTATCGTTGTGTTTGACAGCAAAAGCAACGATGCCAGCAATGTTTTACAATGGTAACCAGGGTAAATATCGGGTTACTAAGCGCAGGGCCGCGCTTAGTAACCCGATGTTTACCCTGGTTACCATTGTAAATGTAAAAAAAAAAAAACACTACATACTCACATTCCGGTGCCTGTCACGTCCCCCGGCATCCGCTTCCCTGCGCTCCTCCTGCATCCTATGTCAGCGCCGGCCGGCCGTAAAGCTGGGCACAGCGGTGACGTCACCGCTCTGCTTTCCGGCGGTGCTTACACAGGATGCAGGAGGAGTGCAGGGAAGCGGACGCCGGGGGACGTGACAGGCACCGGAATGTGAGTATGTGGGGGTTTTTTTACATTTACAATGGTAACCAGGGTAAACATCGGGTTACAAAGCGCGGCCCTGCGCTTAGTAACCCGATGTTTACCCTGGTTACCCGGGGACTTCGGCATCGTTCTTCGCTGGAGAGCTGTCTGTGTGACAGCTCTCCAGCGACCACACAACTACGCTGCAGCGATCGGCATCGTTGTCTATATCGCTGCAGCGTCGCTTAATGTGACGGTACCTTAAGACTGAAGGAGAAATTGACTCCTAGCTGTTGGTTTTTTTTCTTACGTTCCAGGAAAATTAATGGAGGAACTCCTTGTTTTAGTTTTGGGTAATACAATTATCTGCTAACACTGTTATGTTAGGAAGAGCGTATCGGTCTCTTTTTAATTTATTTTTAATGCAGTTTTGTAATAACAAATGCATTACTTGGAGTTATCTTTTCTACTAACTGCCCCTAAGTCTAGAGTCACATTAGCGTATCACATCTGATGCAAGAGCATGGGATGTGATATGTTACTGACACTGTCGGCTTCTGCGGCGAGCATGATTCGAGTGTCCGTGTACTCTCTCACGTCAGAGAATCTGAGCACAGCTGCGGAGGAGACGGAGAAATTAATTTCTCCATCTTCTCCGTTACCGCAATGGTCGGAAATCGCACTGCGCTCGGGTTATATCCGAGTGCAGTGCGATGTTTCACACGCACCCGTAGACTTATATGGGTGTGTGCAATCCGAATTTTGCTCACAATTGCAGCATGCTGCCTTTTTTTCCTCTGATCTGAGCAGGGAAAAAAAAAGGACACCACTGGGAACACAAGCATGGGATTAAATTTGGTACAAATGCAATCGGATTTTTAATCGGATTGCATTCGTCCGATTTAATCGCAAGTGGGAGCGAGCCCTTAGTGAGATCTTACTCGTCTGCCTGCTGGCAATGGTGGTAGATGGGGAAGACACAAAGGATCACTATCAGATCACATGCCCAGAAGGATTCTGTTCTGCAGTATAAATATTACACTTTCTACAGTCACATGGCGTTTATTTCGGAGTCATGCTTACAGCAATCCCTAGCTCTTTGGCTGGATATATTGGGGGGGAACAGGGGGAGTGAAGGATTAGATCATAAGCAGCTGGAAGTTCTCTCCAGCGGTTCTCGTTTAAGTATGCAGAACAGCCCCAAGTTTAGAAATACACAAAGAACACTTTCAAAAAATGCACCATGTTCTCAACGTGGAAGAAAGCCAAGTGTAGCGAGCCCGCCAGAGAGCTCAAGACACGTTTAGTAATTGATATTGTTGCCATTTTAGGAAGCTAGGGTGGTAGTATAAACTATGTTTTATAGTAGTAAGATTTGGTGTACCCTCAGAGAGGTGCATAGTAAGAATAACAATGGAAAAAGTCCAGCTCACCGTAACGAATACTCCTCATACTCTGGGGGACAAAGGTGTTTTTCCTTTAACGTAGTCAAATAATAGCATGAAGAGAAGGATCCAACTTTATGGGCTGAAAACTTTCTTTGTTGGTGAATGAAATCCATTCCAAAAGTAGGTGAAGATTCCATGATTGGATGATCTGGCAGTCTACGTGTTTCATGGGTTATCCACCCTTAATCATGATAGCGCTGCTGCCACTATGGTACTTTCCGGAATGACCGACTATTTAAACGTACCATAGTGGCAGCAGTGCTATCATGATGGATAAACCCTGAAACACTTAGATCATCATATATTTTAACCCTCACTTTTGTAATTGATTGCATTCACCAATAAATAAAGTTTTTAGTCCGTGAAGTTGGATCCTCTTCTACACTCTACTATAATAATAAAAATAACACTTAGGCTACTTTCACACTAGCGTTGTTGGCTGTACGTCGGAATGCGTCGTTTTGGAGAAAAAACGCATCCTGCAAAGTTGCCCGCAGGATGCGTTTTTTCTCCATAGGCTTGCATTAGCGACGCATTGCGATGTATGGTCACACGTCGTATCCGTCGTGCGACGGATGCGTCGTGTTTTGGCGGACCGTCGGCACAAAAAACGTTACATGTAAACTTTTTTTGTGCGTCGTGTCCGCCATTTCCGACTGCGCATGCGCGGCCAGAACTCCGCCCCCTCCTCCCCAGACATTACAATGGGGCAGCGGATGCGTTGAAAAACTGCATCCGCTGCCCCCGTTGTGCTTAACTGACACACTGTCCGTTGGGCCGATGGTTTGCGACGGCCCGTACCGACGGACTAGTGTGAAAGTACCCTTACTAACCCATTTAGCCATAACTTGTCCTAAAATATTGATATTTCCAACCTTTTTTTGTATCTGTCAAAGCATATTGATGTACGGTAGTTCTACAAATTGCATCAGGAACAAAACATGAGCAGAGTTCCCTGTGTGCAGTATTTACAGCCACAGCTAACACTGCAGATCACCAAACCGTTTGTACTATACTCAAATAAACAGGAAACTTTGATTTCTCCCAATGGCATTGCTGTAGTAAATGACAATTCTGTCTGAAAACCTGTTTTATATTCAGCACCTTATGGCATAAGGTATCTTGAGGATGAAACCTTAGGGTGTTTTCACACTGTTCTTCACTGTTATCCTGCCATATGCCAGGTATTCCTCAATCCTACGGTACTCATATGTTTCTATTCACCCAGCGGAGGTCAAAGGACTGTGCTTTTGTGTTCTATTGGACCTGTTCATATTTTATGTAATTTTTTTTAATTTTCTTTTAATTCCCGAGATATACTTTGGAAAATTTTTACAATTTATTTTTAAAAACACTGCAAAATTCAGTGTGAAAAGACCCTGATTAAAGTGCTGTGTAGTTTCTGTGTTTCTTGTTATATTTTTAAGTTGATGATCTTGTACTAACTTGTAACTCAATCTACAGCTTATTGGTACACTTTTGACTTGTGAAGGGAACTGTTTGTAATAGGAATGTAATTGTATAGGAACTTACTTAAGTGATGTGGTTTCCTTTTGGGAGACAATTGTATTTTTGTTACAAAGCATTTTTTCAATAGGGTTTCATTAAACGTTATGGAACACTTGGCTTCTGCAGCCTTTCTGTAACCCAGTGCATAACAGAGTGCAGAGCATGTTTACAATCCAATCCATCAGTGAGCACATTCTGGCAGCAGGATTTGTAACACTTGTATCTCTTATCCTGAATCTTCTTCTAAGCTGTTTTCTGACCAAATCAAAGTTCAAATTTGACTTGGTTATCTCCATACATCCTATGGACAGTGACCGAGTACAGAGCTAGGCTATTTTTAGTCCCTTAGATTGTGTATAGAGCGGAACACAGATAATTCACACGATCGGTGGCGGCCCTAGCGATCAGGCACACCACCTACTCTGTGAAGTTGTAATTGCAAAGTATTTTGCCGTTGCAGATTTTCTGTTTGTAGCTCCACAGCAGAAAATTCCTGTGAGAAAGTACACTTGAAATATCACTATGGCTGTTATTATACCTGTAGTACCTGATTTATTATTGCATTTACATTTTTGTTAGTGTTTTTTGCTGGGTTTTTCATGTGTGCCTTACTCTTCTTTTTAAAGTTTACGTTATGAGTTTAGCCTGTCTTGATGTTTGTTTTTTTTTGTTTGTCATTGGTCATTACTCACAGAAATACATATAAATAATGTTATTAAGGGTCATCTAAGGAATATTCTGCCACATTGAATGCAGTTGAGCAGAAAAAAACACATCATCAAGATCTGCTGCTGGCAACTCCCTTTGCAATCGCTGACCTTGGATGTCCCAGATGTGATCAGAGAAAAGTCCCAAGGCACTGCTGGCCATAGTTGCACATTTAGGCCATGCAGGCTGTTCACTGTAGCAGAAGCAACATGTGGCCTGGCATTGTCGTTTTGAAAAATGGCTCCTGGGACACTTTGAAGAATTGGCCATACCACTGGTTCCATGGTTCCATTTTGCAGGAAGTAAAATTACATTTCACTTACCAAGCCTAGGAGTCAATCGGTGTCTATCAAATCATCTGAAGACGTTTGCATGACATTGGGCAACTATAGGTCAGGGCTCGCAAAGGCTTTTATTGTGCAGAGCAAAACTGGAATGGAGACCTGTCTACTGCAGGGATGATTACAGCTTTTTGTGTTGCAGGCAACGATAGCTGGAGATTGATCTAGAGACCACGTGGACAGCACCATGAAGTGGCCTTCACAAAGAAAATGTCCATTCATCCTACTCCTAGGATTAAAGTGTGGGGTAGTATAATGTAAAATAGCCGTCAGGGCTGTGGATTAGTAAGCCAAACCTCCAACTCCTTAATTTCCCGCACTGCGACTGGAGGAGGAGCTTCCCGCACTGTGACTGGGGAGGAGCTTCCTGCACTGCGACTGGGGAGGAGCTTCCCGCACTGCGACTGGAGGAGGAGCTTCACTGCTGAGCATGTACATAAAGTGCATAACAGATTCAGTTTAACTAAAAGCAGAGATCCTTAGATCAGCAATAGAATATGTTTATAAGACATTTCAGAGCTTTTCCAAATTCTTATGAAAAAATATTCATCACATGCTGCATTGAACTACTGTACCCAATTTATTATATGGTTGAAGTCGGTTCAATTTATACCAACTCTGATTCCACTAAAATGAACAATGACCCTGGCTGCACAGCACTGGTAGCAGACCTCTCTAGTCTTCATTTCAGGTAAACTAACAGCTCGGAGTTACATACATTTTGTCTTGGAACGGCAATTTCTCCAAATGTCCTAGGAGCCGTGTTTCAACACAATGCCAGGCCGCATGTTGTTGTTGCTACTTTGAGTAGGCCGCAGCCTCTCCAGACTTGTCTCCCATTGTACTTATCTGGGATGTCTTTGTCGGCAATCGCCAAGGGAGCCTGCAGCAGTTGATGTTGGTGATTTGCATGCCCAAGTGCTTTCAGTGTGGTAGAACTTTCCTGAGACAACCATTAATAGCCACATTGGTAGCATACAAGTAAGTTTGTTTATTTCTGCGCGGGGTGCTCCAACTCGATATTGAATAGATTGAGATGTTATGCAAATTGAGGGAAACAAAATGTTCAAATACTGACCATGTGTATCGATCCGGTGATTTTAATAACTCCACACACTTTTCGTCTTGGTATTGAAATTCCAATATTAAGAAGTGCATTTTCTTTTTATTTGAAATGCTTTTTGGGGAAAAACGCAAAACCTCTAAAAATAAAATGTATTCGTGTGTATGTTTGTTACCTTGGTTCGGATTTGTATTTGACAAAATGGCTCCATCCTTGCCCATTGTGCAACAAAGGGTTGTTTTATGTATTTGGTTAGGGGCCTGGCATTGTCGGCAGATTAGTCTTCCCATCCTTTTGCCTCCAGCATAAAAGATAATTGACATCCAGATATGCACCCACCATTCAGATGGCTGTAATCCATTTTGCACCTCTGCTGGGATAGCAATATCCAGGACTACATATCAGCCATTGCATTGTTCGTTCTTTGCATAGTTAGAGGGAGATGCCAGCTCACCTGCATTGTCTGTCTTTCTACCTTCCCTCTTCATGGATTTGTAATTTTAATAATCTTCAATAAATGAACGGCTTTTAACTGGAGCTGGAAACCTCTCTATTTTCCTTGGCTTGCATTGTTCTATGCCTCACATTTGACACTGGCTTTTCACTATCCAGACGTGTTGGGGTCAATGTGTTGAACACAGCAGGAGGCTCACAGATCAGGAGGCCAGTGGTCTGGTGGCCTTGAGAGATGCACACGGGTGTAAGCTGCTGACAGCAGATGGTTGCTTTGTGAGATTTACAAAGATAAATAATTGCTGCTCCTTGTCTGTTACATTGGGATATTGAGCTATGAGGGTTCTTTATATTCACGTAAGGTTTCCTTGGTGCATTGATGTAAATCAGGTTTCTGTGGATAGCAGTTGTGACTCTGTAAGTGAGAACATGTTGAGGTTAACCGGATGGCACACCGCCTAGGGTAAATGTGCAAGGGTATATGTGAGCCGTCATGAATACATTGAACAATAACCATCAATGTCAGTATGAAGGATCCAGTGCTTATATGCCATGCTATCCAGTGTCCGTCACGCAGCCCGAGTGCCTCGTACCTATCAAAAACATGAAAGAACATAACCATACACGATGCTATCAGGGAAACTGTTAAGTGTAGATACAGTGTGTACATATATACACAAAACCACACACACTTGGGGCTGACATGAAGGATAAAAAGGCTGAACTGCACTGTCCAAGGGTAGATATTACGCCTTGAAAAAATTCTCTTCTGTTACCTGTTTCTTAAGGGTCCCAGCTGATCATCTCCTGTGTATAGGTGGCTTTTTGGCTCTTCCTAAACATGGTCTTTAAGGATTTAGTTTTTTTGCGAGATTTGTTGTCTTAGGAGCAGCATTCTTCTATATGGGGCTGTGGTCAGCTATGTGCACATGTGGTTTGTGAATGCCTCAAAAAAACTCAGGTTGTTTTAAGCAGAAACCCCTTCATGAAACTGTCTTTTCTCCTACGTATCATTGGGGGACACAGGACGAATGGGTGTTATGCTGCTGCCACCAGGAGGACACTAAGTTAAACACACACAAAAGATTAACTCCTCCCCTGCAGTATACACCCACGGCTGGACAATCCGGAGCCAGTTCTTACTTAGTGTCTCAGGAGGCACTTGGGTCCTCAGGACCCCACCAATTTTTCTTTTTGATTTAACGGAGAGAAGGGAGCGACAGGCAAATTTTCAGCCCTGATCTCTCCCGCACCAACAACGGGCAAGTACACGGAGCGTTCCTCCTGTATCCTTTCCCGCGACGATGGATGCCAGCCCTGGCTCACCTTTCAGTGTGGCGACGGTTCCCTAGCGTTCCGATCTCCCTCCCTCCTTTTCAGGCGACCATGGGGACTAATCATCCACCTAAGTCTCCTGGAGCCAGGGCACAGCCGGACAGATTGACAGGGCGTCCGTGCAGCCGTCCACTGCATCACCACTGTATATAGCGGTTGACACATGGCGGCAGTAGCTCTCCACCCTCTCCCTATCAAGGTGAAGGTGGATGGAGCATCGGTCCCATCGCACAAGGTAAGTGCGGGGACCGACGAGCTGGCAGCAGGGGGGGCCCCCTTACTCTCTTCCAATGCGGCTCTGCAGCCGCGGGGCAGCGTGCGGCTCTGCAGCCGCGGGGCAGCGTGCGGCTCTGCAGCCGCGGGGCAGCGTGCGGCTCTGCAGCCGCGGGACAGCGTGAGGCTCTGCAACCGCGGGGCAGCGTGCGGCTCTGCAGCCGCGGGGCAGCGTTATTCCTCTGTGGGGGCTCGGCGGCGCCCAGGCCCGGGCCGGACTAGCGCCCGCCTACAAGCACGCCGCCGCCCGCCCACGACACGCCCCCTCCCTGGGCGCTTCTCGCTCCCGAGAAGCGCCCTTCTCACATCTCGGCGGCCATCTTGGATCAGGAAGTGCGCTGACGGCTCTGCAGCACCGCAGCGCACAGGAGGATCTCCCTGCCAGCCACCGCAGAACTTAGGTGAGACGCACCCAATAGGATTGTCTCCCCCCCTGCCAGTACGCTCATTTAATCAGAAACATGTCACAGTCTAGGCATAAACAGACTGGAAAGACCCACTCTGTTATTTTTGCTGTGTGCACCTCCTGCAAGATATCTCTGCCCCGAGGTCACACTACCCCGCTGTGCTCCGCCTGCGAAACGCCTGCGGCACAGGATACTCCGGCCTCTGACCCGGAATGTTCCGAGCCTAGTACCCCCGCATGGGCGTCCTCCCTCGCTCGCTCTGTGGCATCTTTGGAAAGGACGATACAGTCCCTCCGTGACCCGTCCCTTACTCAGGGAACTTCCACGGAGGTTGTAACGCGGTCTAAGAACCCTTCCCGGTCTAGAGGTCGTACTGTTTCTAGAAGCCCTCACTCATCCAAGAAAAGGTCCAGAGTAATGTCTCCGGTCCGTGATCAGCCCTCAAACTCAGAGAGCGATGTCTCTCGTCACTCTTCCCCGACTCATAGCAGGGAATCCCTCCTGGATGACGCATCCGACGCGTCCGGTTCTCCAGAGTATCGTCACGATCAAGAGACTCTAGATTCTCTTATAGATTCTGTTAGTCAGACGCTTCAGTTAGAGGATGAAATCCCGTCCAAGGCGGCTCATCCCGTGTCATTTGGGCGAGCCACAAAGGCTCATAAATTTTTTCCTACGCACCCTCAGTTCAAGGATATTGTAGATCAACATAGAGTCCGTCCGGATAAACGTTTCTCAGGTCAGAAGGCTATGCAATCAAAGTATCCGTTCGCTCAGGACCTAACTAAGGAGTGGTCTCAGTCACCCTCCGTGGACCCGCCAGTGTCGCGGCTAGCCACCAAGGCGGTTCTATCCTCCTCCGAGGGTGCGTCCATCAAGCATCCCACTGATAGACAAATTGACCAGATGGCTCGCTCGGCTTTTGAAGCCTCCTCGGCTTCTCTCTTTCCCTCACGTCTCTTCCATACCAGGGCGAACGTCTATTTGGGGATAAACTAGACAAAATAATCGCAGACTCCACAGGAGGAAAGAGCAAATTTCTTCCCCAGCAACGTACTTTTCGCCCCTTTCGCAATCAACAGGGCCGAGGCCGATATTTCCGTTTCGGCTCCAATTGGTCCAATCCCTCCTCCGCGCCACCTGGCGTCGGGAGAGGTCAGCGCAAGGACAGAGCCTCCCAGCCGTCTTACAAGCCTTCTCCCACTTGGAGAGGCAGACCCAGACAACAGGGATCCCGAGGGCCCAGACCTGGCAGGTCCCCACCTCAATGACTTTTGGCAAACACCGAAGGACACCGACAAAGTAGGCGGCCGCCTACTTTTCTTTCGGGACGCGTGGCTCTCGGTAGTTTCCGACCGATGGGTCCGCGACCTAGTGTCCTACGGTTACAGGATAGAGTTTGTCTCTCTTCCCCCGCCTCGTTTCTTCCAGTCCCCCCCTCCCAGGGCAAGGGTCGGTCAGTATTTCCAGGCTATAAGGTCGCTATGGGAAGATGGGGTCATCATCCCGGTACCTCAGAACGAGTGGTACCAAGGTTTTTATTCCAACCTTTTCATCGTACCAAAAAAGGACGGCTCAGTACGTCCAATACTAGACCTCAAACTTCTCAACAGGTACGTACGCGTACATCATTTCCGTATGGAGTCCCTCCGCTCGGTGATTGCCTCTCTGGAAGAGGGCGAGTTTCTTGCATCTCTAGATGTGCAGGACGCTTATCTGCACATCCCCATCCTACCGTCTCATCAGCGGTTCCTCCGCTTCGCGGTCCAGGGACACCATTTTCAGTTTGTCGCCCTACCCTTCGGGCTTGCCACTGCCCCTCGGGTATTCACCAAGGTCATGGCAGCTGCCGTGGCCATTCTCCATGCTCGAGGTATAGTGGTGTTGCCCTACTTGGACGACATTCTCATAAAGGGTCCCTCTTTTCGGTCCTGCTCAGAAGCAGTAGACGTCACGATAAATACCTTTTTGCGCCTGGGTTGGAAGATCAATTTCAAAAAATCTTCTCCAGTCCCGGCTCAAACCATATCCTACCTGGGGATGATCCTAGATTCCTCTCGGGGTCTAGTACTTCTACCTCCGGAAAAGGTATCCACTCTGCAGAGAGAAGTCCGAAAGCTTACCCAACCTCTCCCTCACTCCCTACGTTTCTCCATGAGGGTTCTCGGCAGGATGGTGGCGGCAATGGAGGCAGTGCCCTTTGCGGTATTTCACCTCCGTCCCCTACAGCACGCCCTTCTAGCAGTATGGGACAGGAATCCTGCCTCGCTAGACCGCCGTCTCCTGCTCTCTCGCTCAATCAGGCAGTCCCTCAGGTGGTGGACCAAGAGGTCCTCCCTGACTCGGGGGAAGTCCTTTCTTCCGGTGCACTGGTTGGTCGTCACAACGGACGCCAGTCTCTTCGGCTGGGGCGCTGTGTTCCGATGCCACTCGACTCAGGGTCGCTGGTCCCCGCAGGAATCCCAGCTGCCCATCAACATCCTAGAGATTCGGGCAATCCGACTGGCACTCCGCCAGTTTCAGCCGTTTCTTTCCGGCCGCGCGGTCAGAGTCCAGTCCGACAACGCCACTGCGGTAGCCTACATCAACCGGCAAGGGGGCACTCGCAGCAAGGCGGCCATGGTCGAGGTATCGCTCATTCTCCGCTGGGCCGAGACCAACCACTCCATACTATCAGCAGTTTACATCCCGGGCGTGGAAAACTGGGAAGCGGACTTTCTAAGTCGCCACAGCCTCGATCCCGGAGAGTGGTCTCTCCATCCCGCAGTCTTTCACCAGATATGCTCTCGTTGGGGGACTCCGGACGTGGACCTGATGGCATCTCGCCTCAATTGCCAGGTTCCCGTCTTCATGGCCAGGTCTCACGACCCCTCAGCCTTCGGAGCCGACGCTCTAGTCCTCTCATGGCAGGGTTTCAGACTCCCATACATTTTTCCCCCAATTCCTCTTCTGGCAAAGGTAATCAGGAAGATCAGGGCAGAACGGATTCCAGTAATTCTCATCGCCCCGGACTGGCCGCGCAGGACGTGGTACGCCGAGATGGTGCAACTGGTCTCAGACGTACCCTGGAGGCTGCCAAGTCGCGCAGACCTTCTGTCTCAAGGGCCCATTTACCACCCGAACTCAGAGGCCCTATCTTTAACGGCGTGGCCGTTGAGTCCTGGGTACTGAGGCAGAAGGGTTTGCCCCAGACGGTTATATCTACCATGCTCCGCGCACGCAAGCCTTCCTCCATGCGCATCTACCACCGCGCCTGGAAGGCTTACTTCGCCTGGTGCAGAGATCGGGGTCGGTCTCCCCTCCAATTTTCTATTCCTCACATTTTGGAATTCCTCCAATCAGGCGTAGACTTGGGCCTTGCTCTCAGCTCTCTTAAGGGCCAAATTTCTGCTCTCTCGGTTCTTTTCCAGAGAAGGATTGCAAACAAATTGCAAGTCAAGACTTTCATCCAGGGAGTTTCTCATATGGTTCCACCTTACAAGATGCCCTTGGAACCATGGGATCTGAATCTGGTCCTCTGTGCTCTTCAAGAGCCACCCTTTGAACCCTTGCAAGAAGTGTCCTTGCGGTTCTTATCGTGGAAGATTGCCTTTCTCGTGGCTGTCACGTCTATTAGACGTGTCTCTGAGCTAGCAGCCCTGTCTTGCCAACCTCCTTTCCTCGTGTTCCACCAGGACAAGGTAGTTCTACGGACATGTCCGACTTTTCTTCCGAAGGTCGTCTCCTCATTCCATCTTAATGAGGAGATTGTTCTTCCCTCACTGTGCCCTGCTCCTTCTCACCGCATGGAAAGGGCGCTCCACACTCTGGACCTAGTGAGGGGTCTCAGACGTTATGTCTCCAGAACTGCGTCTCTCCGTAGGTCAGACGCCTTGTTCGTTCTTCCGGAAGGGCCACGGAAGGGTCTACCCGCTTCCAAGGCCTCCATTGCCAAGTGGATTCGTTCCGCCATCCAAGAGTCCTACCGTGTCAAGGGTCACGCCGCACCTCCGGGGATCAAGGCTCATTCTACCCGGTCAGTCGGCGCGTCCTGGGCCATCCGGCATCAGGCATCGGCTGCACAGGTCTGTAAGGCTGCCACATGGTCCAGCCTACATACGTTCACGAAGCACTACCATGTGCACTCTCAGGCCTCGGCAGACGCGTCCGTCGGTAGGCGAATCCTACAGGCGGCAGTGTCTCATCTGTAGCTCGTAGGCACGCACAGCATTTATAACTTCTTGTTGCCCACCCAGGGACTGCTTTGGGACGTCCCATTCGTCCTGTGTCCCCCAATGATACGTAGGAGAAAAGGAGATTTTTGTGTACTCACCGTAAAATCTCTTTCTCCGAGTCAATCATTGGGGGACACAGCACCCTCCCTGTTAGCCTAGTTTGGCTTGGTTATTCTTTTCAGTCTGTGTTTTTGACTATAACATGTTTTCTGTTTTTAACTGGTTTACTCCTACTGCTTTGTTACCGAACTGGCTCCGGATTGTCCAGCCGTGGGTGTATACTGCAGGGGAGGAGTTAATCTTTTGTGTGTGTTTAACTTAGTGTCCTCCTGGTGGCAGCAGCATAACACCCATTCGTCCTGTGTCCCCCAATGATTGACTCGGAGAAAGAGATTTTACGGTGAGTACACAAAAATCTCCTTTTTTTCTTGGGGGAGGTAGAGGGGGGTCTTTAAAAATCCTCATATCAACAGCAAAGTGCAAGTCTAACACTCCCCTCCAGCTGGGTGGCACACTGACTGTGGAGGGTGCGATAGCCCTGTGTAGGAGGGCAAGCAGGCGATACATGGGGCTGTGTGATGTAAGACACCAGTTCTTGGTCACTAGTGACACATGATCTTTGTTACATGAGGCGAAGAGGCTGGTATCTGGCATTATATGTAAGGCATTGTTCACTCTGTGTTTTCATGCCTGTCTTCCACCTCACATGACCAGTGAGATGGCCAGCTTGGTTGCATTAGTTTCTTTGTGTATCTTGTCATGGTAAATGTTAAACCTGTAGTTTCATGCTTGAACCAGATGAAGCTGATGATACATTTGAGCACTAGTGTGACAACCACATACAGACAGAAAACCACTGTATAATACTGCATCATAACTGAGGCACTGGATGCCAAAGCTGCTCTTATTGCAAAGTGTGGGATCCGTCCTGGCATCAGTTCACTGCAGTGAGGGGTTTGTGCCGCGCCAGAATGAAATACACTTGTGATCAGGACCTTATGTCATGATCCATAGATTGACATGTGCCTGCCACCTCTGCTGCTTATAGGGGCTCTAGGGCAACAGTAGAAAGGACCCTGAGCGGTTATAAGTAGGCTCTCTTAGAGCGGGTTTACGGCAGAACTGACAAAAGGCTGATTTCAGTCTAATGTTAATGGTGGCCAAATTTTGACAGCAATTATATCAGAGTGTTATATGGGTTTCTACAGTTTAGTCTTTTAGGATTTGTTTATACAGAAATATTGTCTAGATCTGACAGATTCAGACGTAATGTATTCAGAAAGGGGGTGAATACTGGTAACTGCCGCTAGTAAGAAAAAAACAAAACGCTAAATAGCAATTAAAAAAAATATATCAAAGTATTCATAATACATTCATGGCATTCAATGAAAGTTTCTCTTTTAATATATAATTAATCTTGAAGTTCCTGCAGAAGACTGTCCTTTGGCTGTTTTGCTTAATATTGGCCTAGAAAAGCAGCGTGATAATTAACACGAGGAGCTGAATTAATTTTGCTTCAAACACCTTCAAGTGTTTGTCAGTTGGTGTGAAAGGCTCACATTTCAGCTTGCATGTGTAAAGGAACCAGTGAGTAATCCAACTGGCACAGATCTTAATGAAGTGTGGTATGTCAAAAGGGCCCAGTCCAGAGAAACAATCCTGCTCCGTATAGAAAGGCTACTGCATGCATCCGGGCCTGCAATTTCTGTACAGACCAGTCTGTTATTGATGGCAGGAGAATGGGGTGGGGAATGGACACTCCTATTCAATGTAGACCAAAAACTGCAAATTATGGAATTGGACAGGGTTGTCATTCTGCAATCTTGTAGAACATCTCATTTCATGTGGATTCGTAGACTTGCCTCATGATTTTAGAGTTGATATGTGCTTCCATTAGAATGAAGCAGATGGCAGGTGCCCTGGGTTCTAGCCCAGATCTGGCATTGTTGAGTTCTTACAAAAGGCCACTACATCTGTGTTTTCCGTAAAAGCAAGTAACAATGGCAAACACACAGTACCACAATGCCATGATATTTTGGGTTTTATCATCCGACCACCAGGAGCTCATCAGACCATTCAGAATCTAGCTCTCATTAATGGATCGCATAATGATCACGGCTGAAGGTGGCTGTAAAATGTGCATTACTGAATGGTGACTTTTATATCTGACATAATTCATTTGTAATTACAGAATTCTTTAAAAAGGAGAAGATCTGGCAAATTGGACAAGAAACCATTCCCTCAGGTGAGACCTGGTTAGGTGGCCAGTGGGTGGATCAGTGTAGAGTGTATTTAAAATATATAATGGTGTGCGTGTCATGTCTGGTCATATCAGTTCTTGTGCTGTGGTCATTAATCATTGTAAGGAGATGTTTGTGCACAAATTACATTAACTGCCGCCATTGGCCCATGACACTTCCTGCCACCATGATAAAGTGTGATGGTCAGGCACAGTTGTCTAGTAGGGTGACCTTGTCAATGGGGTGTACAGCTGGGCCTGCCAATATCTTCCTATGTCCACAAGAGGGTATGTAGAATACTATAGGCAAAAGATTGGTCCTATGTTGCTTCTAAGTGGCAGTCTAACGTTACTTTGTGCTACAAACTTTTCATTGCCACATTAATTATGTAGTGCCATTGATTTCTGCACTGCAGTTACAAATAGTCATTGTCTACCTCCTTTCTGCGCCAAATTATTTTTTTTATTTTTTGAGACTGATTCTAATTCAATGGCTGATCCATATAAAAGCGAGTCTGTCAACAAAAAATAACTGTTAATGCCAAGCACAGACGTGTGGTGTGCACCCTTTAGTGGTCAAACAGCTCAGTGAACCTTACCATCTATATTTTTTTTTAATTTGCATCGATCTCTGCCATTCTCAGGCTCTTGTAAAGCCAGAGCTGTCAATCAAAGAGGAGGGTGGCGATATGTGCACTGAAATGCACAAGGATGCCCTGATCACCTGTGCTTGGTTTCCTTTTCATTCATATTGTATGAAAGAGGACCTTTCCCCAATTTTTGCCTTAAAGGGAACCTGTCACCAGGTTTGGCCGATACGAGTTACAGCCACCGCCTTTCAGGGCTTATCTACAGCATTCTACAATTCTGTAGACCGCTCCCGATCCGACCTGCAAGAGAAGAAAAATAACTTTTATTATACTCACCTGCGGAGCCGTTCGGTCCGATAGGTGTCATAGATCCTGGTCCGGTACCTCCCATCTTCTTGCGATGCCGCCCTCCTGCTTACTTCATGTGGATAATGCGTCCCTGTGTCATCCACATGGGCTCCCCGGCATCGCGCTTCGGCGCAGACGTACTTATTTACCCTGTTGAGGGCAGTGCGCAGGCGCCGGGAAAGGTAAGAGAGGCCCAGCGCCTGCGCACTGCAGGAATTTGCTCTGGGCAGATAAGTACGCCTGCACAGGAGCGCAATGCCAGGGAACCTGTGAAGCAAGCAGGAGGGCAGCATCGCAAGAAGATGGGAGGCGCCGGACCAAGAAGAGTGACACCCTTCAGACCGGACTGCACTGCAGGTGAGTATAAAGCCATGTGCACACGTTCAGGATTTTTTGCGTTTTTTTGCGTTTTTTCGCTATAAAAACGCAAAAAAAACGCTAACATATGCATCCTATTATTTACAGTGTATTCTGCATTTTTTGTGCAAATGTTGCGATTTTTTCCGCGAAAAAATCGCATTGCGGAAAAAAAAGCAACATGTTCATTAAAAATGCGGAATTGCAGGGATTCCGCACACCTAGGAGTCCATTGATCTGCTTACTTCCCGCACGGGGCTGTGCACACCATGCGGGAAGTAAGCAGATTATGTGCGGTTGGTACCCAGGGTGGAGGAGAGGAGACTCTCCTCCACGGACTGGGCACCATATAAGTGGTAAAAAAAAAAAGAATTAAAATAAAAAATAGTGATATACTCACCTTCGATGTCTTCCCGCCTCTCAGGTGCATGCTGCCGCTTCGGTTCCTGTAGCTGGTGTGCGGTGAAGGACCTGCGATGACGTCACGGTCCTGTGATTGGTCGAGACCGGTCATGTGACCGCTCACGTGACCGCGACGTCATGGAAGGTCCTGCGCGCACACACCATCTATACGGAACGGACGCCGCTGAGGTCTGCAGGTGAGTATAAGCATTTTTTTTATTTTTTTTATTATTTTTAAACATTCTATCTTTTACTATAGATGCTGCATAAGCAGCATCTATAGTAAAAAGTTGGTCACACTTGTCAAACAGTATGTTTGACAAGTGTGACCAACCTGTCAGTCAGTTTTCCAAGCGATGCTACAGATCGCTTGGAAAACTTTAGCATTCTGCAAGCTAATTACGCTTGCAGAATGCTAAAAAAACCGCGAAAAAAACCGGAAAAAAAACGCAAAAAAAAAATGCGGATTTCTTGCAGAAAATTTCCGGTTTTCTTCAGGAAATTTCTGCAAGAAATCCGGACGTGTGCACATACCCTAATAAACGTTCATTTTCTTATCTTGCAGGACGGATCGGGGGCTTATCTACAGAATTATAGAATGCTGTAGATAAGCCCTGAAAGGCAGTGGCCGTAACTTGTATTGGCCAAACCTGGTGACAGGTTCCCTTTAAAAACTGCACATTCCTGCACATAGTAGCAGGAATGTACATAAAAAGGTGTTTTGTTATTGTTTGTTTGTTTTTGTGTTTGCTTTTGTTTAACTCCGTTCTGTTGTGGAGATACAGGGCACATAAACTAATGGCACCTAGTGTAATGTGTTTAAATTTTTGTTCTATTTTTTATCATTCTGCTTGCCATTTCCTTTTGTTAAGCTCTTTGCGTGTGCACGGTCATCCCACTATGACGCTGTCTAATTGTAAAAAGGCAGTGTCATAGGGACAAAAAAGTGGACCCCCACAGTTCTGATCCAAATTAAATGTCTTGTGCACAAGCCCTTAGACAAGATGCAACAATTTTAACTCAAAATTTGACCAAACTGCACTGAGAATATTATATCCACCCGGATGTGTTTTTTTTTTTTTTTTTTTTAATAATGAATCCTAAAAAAAACAAAAAACCCTATCTAAAATTGGCAGCAATGACATTGAAACTGCCCATTTCTTAAGGCTTTTTGTGTGCCATGTCTTCATACACTGCCACCAGTCTGTACATGTTAAAGACCCGAATGACATGATGGATTGCATGCTCCCCGATATTGGAGCCGTGCCAGCCACGGCAGTGGGCATCCATACAGTCGGCTCACTTTGTCAATACTAGGATAGGTGATGTCTGACCTTCTGTGACAGAAGGAAACAAGAATAGTTTCTACTGTAGATTTGGGATAACGTATCACTAGATTATTCTGGGGCTAATTAAAAAGTTTCTTCCTTTTTCTCATTACATTTTTTTTGCATGCTTGAATGTATTCATTTATGCCAGATCATTAGTATTCTGCTCCCGCATTACAATCTACATCTCAATGGTGCTTTCATTAAGGCTTCTGCCTTCGTTAAGAAAAATAAAGGGGGACTTTCAAACGGTTCTCTTGATTACAGTGTAAAGGCATCTGAGAAGGATTTAATTTTCCGGGGGGACTGTGAGCTCAGACAAATGCCATTCTGTTCTGTGTACTAGTATGGCAGATTAATGACAGAGGGGAAGCTGTGTGCAGCACACAGAGCCGCAGTCAGGAATAGCGCGCCATGGTCATAATATTTGTACAAGTTGGTACAAAGACCACTACATCTGTGTTTTCTTTAAAAGCAAGTTCTAGCGGCAAACACACACTATTTCCACAATGCCGTGTTGTCTTGGGTTTCATCTCGCATGAATTTCACAACCACCTGGAGCTTATTAGCGGATTCTAAATCCAGATCTCATTAACGTATCACATAATTATGGCTGGGGGTGGTCGCAAAATATGGTGAACTGAACAGTGACTTTCTTTGTCTATATTCACACTGCATTCGGGCACAATACTCAGAATGCACATTTGAAGCCTACCTTGGATATAGGCAACGTAAACCTATACATTTTGTACTTACTGGAAAAAAAGAATTATATGGTTGATTGGTCATGATTTTTCTTTGGAGACTTGTATTCACTCTATTCATTTCGGTGTTTTTCTGAACAAAACTTTCAATTCTTTTTAAATTGGCATTCTGCCAGCACTTTAGGTGCCCGCAACTTCCACATCCCAGCATTCATTGCTCAGCATTGTCCAATAGCATGCCTGCTTCTAACTGAAAGGCCCCATCTGTTTATGCTTGTATGGCATTTGCCTCTCCACTTTACTCTTCTATCAAAGACCCAGCTCCACTCCCTGTATTCTGTGTCCCCGACTATGCTACTAGTCTGACTACAGTTGCTGACCAGCAGCAGGCAACAAGTAAGACAGAAGGGAGAACCTAAATGATGGACGTTGTTTTAGGTTTAGGCACATCTGTTGACCAATGTCAAGCAAGCGGTTTCAACTTTAGTTTTTTTGTTTTGTTTTTAAGCGATAACTGGTCATTTGCTGCAAACTGCATGTTTTATAGCAATCCTGCAGTGAAGTCATGGAGCCATGTCCCACAAAATGTGAAGTCCTGTGGTTATACATCTTGATGTCTAAGAAAAGCTGATTTTTGTTTTCTGCAAGAAGCACTTATCTCTCTCCAGAATATCCTGTTGTGCAGCCATCCCAAACTGTGGTGAAAGCCATAATACAAACATAGAGCAAATGCATAGTAGGCGACACACCCAGACATACCATGCCCCATGTTTTCAGGACTTTAAATAGCATACATTAAGGGCAATGCTAGCTTTCTTAAAGCCTAAATATCGTTTTCCATTTTCAGGTTTAGTTTATCTCCATGATTTAGGAATGTTTATGTGGATGGCATAACATGGACTTTAGATACCGTATTTTTTTTTCTTTTGTACTGTAAAATGCCTTTAAATTTTTTTTTTACACACACCATCTGTCTTCTATAGCCTGACTGTAGATTTGAATTACCGTATTTTTCCGACTATAAGACGCACTTTTTCCCCAAAAAAATTGTGAGGAAAATGGGGGGTGCGTCTTATATTTGGAATGCAGACTTACCGGCATTGTGGCGGCGACAGAGGTGCAGGGATGATGTGGCGCGGTGAGCTGTATGGTGTGAGCAGGGTCCCGTCCACATTTGAGGTGAATCCGCGGCCCGGTATTGATGGAGAGCAGCAGAGCAGGGTGAGTTACGGTATTTTCCGGTGGCGGCGGCCATCTTGCTGAGGCCGCGCGTGCGCAGATTCACTACTCTGCGTCCCAGGGCTTCAGGAAAATGGCCGCGGGAGGCCGCGCGTGCGCAGATAAAGATCGCGGCGGCCATTTTCCTGAAGCCGAGTTCGCAGATTGAGATCTCGGCTTCAGGAAAATGGCCGCCGCGATCTCCATCTGCGCACGCGCGGCCTCCCGCGGCCATTTTCCTGAAGCCCTGGGATGCAGAGTAGTGAATCTGCACACCCGCGGCCTCAGCAAGATGGCCGCCGCCACCGGAAAAATCCTTAACTCACCCAGCTCTGCTGCTCTCCATCAATACCGGGCCGCGGATTCACCTCAAATATGGACGGGACCCTGCTCACGCCATACAGCTCACCGCGCCACATCATCCCCGCACCTCTGTCGCCGCCACAATGCCGGTAAGCCTGCCACCACCAGGAAAACCGTGACTCACCCAGCTCTGCTGCTCTCCTTCACTACTGCTGTGGCGTCACCTCAAATGTGGAAGGGACCCTGGCCGCCGCCACCTGAGGAAGTGACCGCACATCTGCCGCCGCCACAGCAACCTCCCCATGGACACCAGGCCATGGCGTCGCCCACCTAAGCAGGATAGGACCCTGCTCAGGTGCACGCCGTTCCGCCCACCGCACCTCAGCATCACCTCACCTCTGCCACCACCATGCCTCCTGTGACCCTGCTCTGCCACTGCCTGCCCTCAGGTAAGAGATCTTAAATTCGGACAATAAGACGGACCCCCATCTTATAAAAAATCTTTTTTTCTGCAATTTTCACCCCAAATTTGGGGTGCGTCTTATAGTACGGTGCGTCTTATAGTCCGAAAAATACGGTAACTGAGAATCCATCAGTGGAGCTTGTTTTGATGGTCTTGACAGAATGTTCTGATGGTCAGTAATATCTCCCCGAGCTCCTCTAAGGTGATTTATGGCCACGGACCACATATAAACAGAATGTGCAAGGAAACAAACTGTAAAAGTCACATGATACAAAATCTTTAATGAAACCCAATGCAAAATTTTAAAAAAAAACCTTTATTTCAGGCTAAAAAACCCTTTTTTACAGGTTTTTTTAAAAACCCCTAAACTACTGGCTTTCTTGGCTATTGCTTAGATCTTTGTTACAGATTAGAACTTTGTTTGGAAGGAAACAGTTACCGTAATTGGAAAACACATTTCTAATCTAAATGGTAGAGACTTTTGCAGTAGATTTGAGGTATGTGCACACATTAAGTATTTGCTGTTTTTTTGTTTGTTTTTTTTCCTGCAGTTTTGTCACAAAAACTGAAGCATTTCCTAGCACCAGAAAGTGCATGAGATTTCTGAAGTCCTATTCACATGTTGCTTATTTTTACTTACAATTTCAAATATGCAACATGTCAATTATTTCCACATTTTTGCAGCATTTTTTTTCACCCATTCCAACTCATGGGGAAAAAAAATGCAAATAAAGAAGCAGCAAAAAACGAACGTACTTAATGCTGCTTTTTTTTCCTTGCCAAGAGACAGTTTTTAATGCAGAAATGTCTGCAGCAAATACTCATCATGTGCACATACTATTACTAAGCAAAATGTGCAAGCCAAATTTGTGTTTTTAGTCCCTTTTTCCTCTGCTGCAAAATATTGCTGTATAATACACTTGAGGTGGCCTAAAGAAAATGTCTGTCACGTGTTTAGCTTTGTACGAATTGTATTATTTGGCATGTGTCCGTCTAATATATTTGGCAACTTTCCCTGCCAAGTAGAATATTTATTTTATTTTCTAACTTTTTATGGAAGTATTAATACATTTTCATAAGTGTCTCTTAGTCCCATATTGTTGGCAGACTTCATTTCTTTAGGTTTATGTTGCCTTTTGATGGTAAAAGTTACTATAAAATGTAAAAAATAAACCTTTATGGAGCTATTTGAGCAGGATTCATTGATATCCAGAAAACTTGTCACGACTTTTGCATCAATGCTTCCATTCATAATAAAGTAAAAAGTCCCACATATATAGCAATTACAATGGCAAGAGTCTGTTTAGAGTAAATCGTAGCTAGGATATCGTTGCTATATTTGAAGCAGAATCTAAAATTATTATTTTTTTTTTATTTTTTAGGAGGACAATGCAGATCTTAAATGTCAGCTACATTTTGCAAAAGAGGAATCTGCTTTAATGTGTAAAAAGCTAACCAAATTGGCAAAAGATAACGACACCATGAAAGATGAACTGGTAAAATACAGATCTATGTACGGAGACCTAGACAGCTCATTATCTGTTGAGGAGCTAGCAAACTCCCCACATTCCAGAGAAGCAGAGTTGAAGTCTCATCTTAAACTAGTTGAAGAAGAAGCCAACATATTGAGTCGCAGGATAGTTGAGCTAGAAGTTGAAAATCGGGGTTTAAGAGCAGAGATGGATGAGATGAAAATTCATGCTGAACGAGAACATCATGGTCAAGACTCTAGATTTGCATTTCCAGCTGGAGAGTCCGGGGACAACTTTGTAGAGCTTAGAAGACATCTCCAGTTTGTGGAAGAAGAAGCAGATCTGCTCAGAAGATCAATGATGGAGCTGGAGGACCAAAATAAACTACTCATGAATGAACTGAATAAATATAAGTCTGACCATGACCTGGACATTACTTTTTCAGAGGACAGCTGCTCCGTCATTAGTGAACCTTCACAAGAAGAACTCACCACTGCCAAAATGCAAATCGGCGAACTTAGTGGAAAAGTGAAAAAACTTCAGTACGAAAACAGGGTGCTTCTCTCCAATCTTCAACGTTACGACCTGGCATCTTGTCAGACTACAAAGCCTTTAATGGAAACTGATGCCGAAGCAGGGGACTCTGCCCAATGTGTTCCGACGTCTCTATGGCGCGAGGGACCAATAGGAGGGGAAACTGATTCTACAGACTCAAAAGAACATGCTGGGAAGAGTATCCTGAAAACTCCAGATATTTGTAATCATTCTCCATCCAGGATACCAAGGATTAAAGACTTAGAAAATCTATTTGGCATTAAAGCACAAGTTGAAATAATCAGTAAAGCCATTGAGGTCTTAACATCTGACGCAAATGGGTTTCTTTCGGGTTTTAAGCTCTGTTCAGATAACGACATCTTGTTAACGGAGGCCTTTGATAACAGTGAAGTAACAAGTGAATCCAAACTGGTTCACGCAATCCTTTCTAGACTAGTGGTGCTACAACAGGAGCTAAACTGCTTTACTAAGAAGGTTGATGCCTTTGGAGAGTCCTGTAAAGGACAGGTAGACTCTATGTCATTATTGCCAGATGCTACCTGTCCAGGTACCTCAAAAGACTCCTCAAGGAAAGAAAACTGCCCTAGTTTACAGGTGAGTGCTACATACATTACCATGCAGAACCTTTCCCTTTTTCCCCATAGCAGTAACATCTCGCTATGTCTTATCCGCTTTAATTAATCTACCTAACCTTTACCTGTACACCCGATACTAATGGTAAACCTTCTGCATGGTGATTACGCTAAAGAGTGGATGCTGCGATTCAAGTATGCATGAAATCTGTAGGATATTTATTTTTCCATTTGTGTTTTAGACCTCATTCAGATTTTCTTTTTTTTTTGCTACAAGTGTATTCTATCCTTATATTTCACAGATCAAAACACTTACCCATTGTGATATACAGAACTGTTCATACATATAGGTTTTTGGGTCCATGAATATTTAAGATGTGTTTCCTGTCCATTCTTAACACTGTAATGACTCAGTCAAATGTCTGTTTTTGGCTTACGAGTGCTATTCGTGTTTTTAATGCACTCTTAACTAGAATAGTGTCATTCACATGTCTGTGATTTTCCAAAAAATGCTAAATCTCTGCAGCTGGTGCAATTTAGATCAAATGTTGGATCAAAATCGGTAATGCAAATCTATGGGTCCATTAAAAAAATGGATGCCGTTTTGAGTGCAGTCAGATTATCACAGACGGTTGGCTAGAAAAAAAGTAGTTTTTTTTTTCATGGGAGATATATATGTATATATTATATATAATTTCTGTGTTGTGTGTTTGGAGATGAAAGTCTCCAGATGGTGGCTCCAGGAATAGCTGAAGACATATGGTGGTCTGAGTGGGCCAAACCCGCAAACATAAAGACTTTGCGGGACTTTATTTTTTGTTTTGCCGTTATGCCAGAATGGCCATGTTTATATTGTTAAACCCTGCTTTGGTTTATGCTGGTCCCATAATAAACCAGCAGGTGATTTAATTAAGAAGTGTTCCTGTGTCTTACCTCTGAAAGCAGCTCCCTTTATTCTTCTTCTGCATGACAAAAAATTTTGAATGACACATTGGTGGATCTTTATTTATTTTTTGTTGCGTGTATATAAATTTGAGATTAGCCAGCAGTGTACGAGTTTGGAAAGCATTTTGTCATAATGGGACACTGGACCAGATGTGCATTCACTAGCTTTTTTATTGAGTGCTCAAATCCTAGACCACATAAAGGAACTGACTGAAGCAAATTAAAAAAACGACACCGTAGTCCAGAAATAAGTCGATAAGAAGCTGTTTTATACTCCCTTGCCCGCCCTTTCCTTTTTGGCAGAATATCAATATTGTTGCCTGCAGTATAGGATTGGCCTAAATTACATTGGGGCACGGCTGTAAATTGAGGGCTTTTGGTGATCACAGCAGCATAAACTGCATCAGCGAAGCCGCAGAGCCGTTAATTGTCATACGGATTACTGCAAAGCTACCATGATAGTGAGTCATTTACTACTAATAACCGGGATGACAGCTAGAATGTGGTTACTGACCTGTTTTTAAAATTCTACAGTCAGGTGAGGCGTAATATTTAGTTTGGAAAACCAGACAAGAGAATATTCAAGCAGGGCAGATTTTAATTGCTATAAATCAATTTTTGTAAATAAGCAGAATACAGTATGTTCTATGAATGTCTTGAAAGACAGGAGCAAAGTAGACTACAAGGAACATGAAGCGAGATACTGTCCAGTGAGCAGACATCTAGTAAATGTCCCTTTTGTGATTGTACTGAGCCAGTACTACCGTTTTTATGATCCAGAGATTGAGGTGTAATTGGTTTACAGCAATAAAATCCTTGTACTGCAATAATGGCATCTCAGCCCATATTCACTCAGACCCTTTATGCCCTGGGGCTAAAGTCGTAACTAATTATTGCATTATACTCTGCAGCTCTTTGTTCTTCAAAGCGTGAAAGATTAGCTAACTATACAAATGTGTTGCTTGTATGGATTTGTTAGCTAGAAAAGTAGGTTATTATAGTATTAATTCAGCTAGTGCTATAGTGGCAAGTAAGATTGGGCACCTCTGGTCAAAATTTCTGTTATTGTGAACAGTTAAGCAAGTTGAAGATGAAATGATTTCTAAAAGGCCTAAAGTAAAAAATGACACATTTCCTTTGTATTTTAGGCAAAAAATATACAGTCCTTTTTTTTTTTTTTTTTTTTTTCATTTTAATAATTACCAGAGGGAAAATTGACCTAAGCAAAATTTTGAGCACCCTTGGATATTTGTGTGCTCAAATAACTTTAACCAAAGTTTAGGGTTATGGTTTGTTCCCTATCATCGTTGGGAAAGGCCAGGTGATGCAAATTTCCCAGCTTTATAAAAACTCACCACCTCTAACCTTGTGCCAAAAAACTGAATAGCCATGGGTTCTTCTAAGCAGCTGCCTAGCACTCTGAAAATCAAAATGGTTGAGGTTCTAAAAGCAGGAGAGGGCTATAAAAAGATGGCAAAGCGTTTTCAAGTTGCCCTTTCCTCAGTTCAAAATGTAATTAATTAAGAAATGGTAGTTAACAGGAACAGTGAAGGTAAAGAAAGTCTGGAAGACTAAGTAAAATTTCAGTGAAAGCTGTTAGTAGGATTTGCTAGAGAGGCAAATAAGAACCTCCACTTGACTTGTCTATATTATCACACACACTGTGTTTCAAGCAGGTGCAGGGAAAAACATCAAAGTCTATAAACACACAGTGTAGATATTGGATACAACTTGATACAACTTAAGTCTGTAGTTAAAGGGACTCTGTCACCCCCTCCAGCCGTTAGAAACTAAAAGAGCCGCCTTGTGCAGCAGTAATGCTGCATTCTGACAAGGTGGCTCTTTTAGTTATTGGTGCAGTCAAAGCAGAAATAAAGCGTTTTATAATTTCGCAAAAATACCTGTCTTTAGCCATGGAGGCAGGTCTTAACCCCCCTGCTGCACACGCCACACTGCCGTCACTCAAGGCTTCTTTGGCGCCGGGCGCCGCCCCCTCCGTGCTGTTTTCGAATCAAATCCGGCGCCTGCGCTGTTTTGTTCTGCCTGGGGCAGGCGCAGTGATCGCTGCCTGTCTGACCTCAGATGCAGTCTCGCAGACTGCGCCTGTGCGGCCACCCAGCTTGTGAATCCCCGCCCCGCACTGTGCATAATGCATAACACAGTGCGGGGCTGGGATTCACAAGCCCCAGGCAGAACAAAACAGCGCAGGCACCGGATTTGATTTGAAAACAGCGCGGAGGGGGCGGCGCCCAGCGCCGAAGAAGCCTTGAGTGACGGCAGTGTGGCGTGTGCAGCAGGGGGGTCAAGACCTGCATCCATGGCTAAAGACAGGTATTTTTGCGAAATTATAAAACGCTTTATTTCTGCTTTGACTGCACCAATAACTAAAAGAGCCACCTTGTCAGAATGCAGCATTACTGCTGCACAAGGTGGCTCTTTTAGTTTCTAACGGCTGGAGGGGGTGACAGAGTCCCTTTAAACTCAGAGGAGAATGTAATCAGCGGAGCAGTCTGTGAAGCACAGTTACACTTGAGGATGCTTGAAAACAAGCAAGTCCTTGTCTAGTCCATACACGGATAAATATATATATAAGCCAGTTCAAATAATATAGTAACTCATTCAGGGAGGCCTGGGTAGAAAGTTTCAAGTATTTGCAGAGCAGCAGCTTATGTGTACAATAAATGCAGGTGAAAGCAACAGGAACAGCCAGAAGTAGGAGGACTACTGGAAACCGGTGTATGCAGCAGAACCTCTGAGAGCAAAGAAACAGGATATCCACACGGGTTCGCAGAAGCAGGTAGAAAGCCAGGAAGCCTCCTGGGTCAGGAGCTGGACGCAGGCAGAATACTCTAGCACAGACTAAAGGCTGGGGTGGGGTTATAAGGCAGGAAGACAAGGGGCACATGAGACAAAAGACGCCATCTTGAAAGAGGACAGGAATGCCCAAAAGGTAATGAGTCCTGGCACCTGTACAAATATGGCCTTCATGGAAGAGTCATTAGAAGTAAACCTCTCATGTGTCCTCATCATAAAATTCAGCATGAACAGTATGCAAAAGTACATCCAAACAAGCGTCATGCATTTTGGAAATAAGTCCTGTGGACCAGTGAGGGTAAAATAGAACTCTTTGACCACAATGATCAAAGGCATGTGTGGAGAAGAAAGAGCACAGAATTTCTGGAAAAGAACTTCTCGCCAACCATTAAGCATAGAGGTGAATTAATCATGCTTTGGAGTTATGTTGCAGCCAATGGTACTGGGAACATTTCACAGGTAGAGGGAAGAATGGATTCAATGACATTTCAACAAATTCTTGATGCAAACATAACACCATCTGTAAAAAAGCTGAAGTTGAAAAAGAGGATTTCTTCTACAAATGGATAATGATCCTAAACACATGCCAAATCCATAATGGACTACCTCAAAAGGCGAAAGCTGAAGGTTTTACAATGGCCCTCACAGTCCCCTGATCTGGACATCATCGAAAATATGTGGCTAGACCTTAAAATAGCCTTGTATGCAAGATGACCCAGGAATCTCACAGAACTGGAAGAAATTTCCAAGGAAGAATGGATGAAAATCCCTCAAACAAGAAATGAAAAACTTGCCTGGCTACAAAAAGCATTTACAAGCTGTGATACTCCCAAAAAGGGGTGCTACTAGGTAGTAACCATGCAGGGTGCCCAAATTTTTCGCTTCAGCCCATTTTCCTTTCTGGACTTTTTAAAATGTAACAGATGAGAAAACAAATTATATCTATATAATATAGTATTTTCCTAAAATACAAAGAAAATGTGTCATCCTTAACTTTAGGCCTTTTAGAGATAATTTTATCTTCATCTTGCATAACTCTACACAATAACGGTAGTTTTGACCAGGGGTACCCAAAGTTTTACATGCCACTGTACCTATAAATTCTTCCTGGGAAGAAGCTGCAATAATGGCACGTAATAATGGTGGTAATACATGAAAAGGTTGGTGTATACATTCATGTTATGGTGGTGGACTGCCATATATACGGTTGTATCTCAATTTCTTGTTGTTTCAAAGGGACCATAAAAATAGAATGTAAGGGGGCTGCACACTTCATGGGAAAAGTAATATTGGTTGCCTCACCAATGTCCCAAGATTTCCTGGGTTCCCCACTAGCCTCTACTTCCTTGTCCCTCTGGATACACAGATAATGTGCTCAGCCAAATTCTGGCCAAAGTGCTGCTATGCCTCAGCTAGTAATTGGCTGAGGGTCATTTCTTCTTAAACGAGACCAGGGGGAAAAAAAAAGAGCGAGGGTTCTAGGAAACTTTGAGTCTACAGTAGTCTCCTGTAGAAGAGAAAAGTGCGGGGTGAGCTCTTGGGCTGACAGGTGCCTTACAACTATGGTGGGCCTTCAGAACTAGCTCTAAGGTGACAGTCGGCGCCAAGAACTCGCCCGCACTATTCTCTTCTACAGGAGACTTCTTTTCTTTTTTTTTTTTCTTTTTCCTGGTCTCGTTTATCACTGAAACCCTACCTCGATCAACATCTCTCCGACAATCAGTCACTCATCCCAAACGTAGTGTTGGATGAACCCGTCGATATTGGAGGGTGCGTCCAACATTTCTCTCAATATTGTGAATTAACCTCTTAAGCCCCTCCCCATACATATTTTATATATTGCAATAACAGGATTTGAGACTATCCTGTAACTGGTTAGCCTTGTTTAGCTGTACTTGTTTTGTTTTTCTTTCCTACATAAAAGGTACATCAACACAGGAAAATTGGCACAATTCCTCCTTTCACATTTTTCCTCTTTTTACTATATTTATTTATATTTTATTATTGGACCTTTTTTATTTTATTCCTTCTGCCTCAATCCTCAATACTTCAGAGTCAAGGTTTATCACTATGATAGGGACAGTAGCGTTGACATCAATCAAGTGTTATCTCTTCTACCGAAAAATATAAAGTGGCAGCGTGGACGTCGATGGCATTCTCGTCACACTTTACGTGTAGGAAAGCCTTCCGTGATTTTCTGAATCTCCTATGTTCATTACATGAGGGCTACAGATACAATATTCCATATTAAATGTGTGCTTGGCTTTATTAGGTGTTTAAAATACCCACTGTCGCTGACTTAATGCAAAATGACAGCTTTTAAGACAAGTCTGTGTTGGAATTTTCTCCAATATTCCATATTCAGAGTCTCTGGGGACCATCTTTTTTTTCACATACCCTTTAATTACAGTTGACTAACAGTTTTAGCATGGTCATATTCTGGCTGATTGTCATAAAGGTTCCATTGCTTTCACTAACTTGCTCTTTTTGTACGAGGAGTAATATGTCTGCCACTTTTGCTCCTCATTTGTGCTACACAATGGCTTAATTTTGCTCAAGAGACTGTCTACAAACCTTGGCCCATATTTCAACACCATATTGTGAAAGTCTCTCAGGCTCATTTGTCGTTCTGCACTAGTCTGGTTGTTTTGTACATGTAATTTTAATAAGGCATATTGGAAACTTCACATGCCATACTAGGTTTATTGGAAGCCACAAGGAGCATATTCCTCCATGTGCAGTGACAGATGCCTGCTCCTTTCACAGCCCTTCACTGATCCCTTGTGTGAAAGCAGACCAAGCTAATTGAGGTTATATTCTAATATTTCTCATAAGATTGGAAGCCACATATATATATATTCTGGTCTGAAACGTCGCAGCCATTGCTACAAGTGTGAAATGAAGCCAATGTACATGTGAGAAAACAAGCATCAAAATACACACCATGCACATAATATCCTGTAGGCAGCAAATCAGGCTCCCAAATGGACCTCTGAAAGATGCAAGTAGTATTCAGTGTTTCTTACTTACCGTAGTCCTAACAGACTAGGGTTTAACGGACCTTACTTAACGGGAATCTGTCACCAGGTTTTTGCAACTCACGGTAAGTTGCGAGCAGCATGATCTAGGGATGAGACTCTAATTCCAGTGATGAAACACTAACTGAGCTGCTTGCTGTCTTCTTGATAATCTCTGTTTTCTCTGCTGCAAATCTAGCAGTTCTCTGAATGCTGAGCTCTGTATAACCCCGTCCACAGCAATAATTGGCAGCTTTTTGCCCATGTACAAAATACAATCGGTTGTGGGTGTAGGATTACACAAAGCACGAGGTCAACATGGCACAATATACCTAGTGATAATCTCCTACTGATAAAACACTGATTTTATTGAAACTGCAGTAAGTGATATATCACTGGAATCTGCGTATCTGTGTCTACATTATGCTGCTCTCAGATTAAGCAGCAAAAACCGTGTGACAGATTTATCGCAAACTCAACACTAAAGGTACCGTTACACTAAACGATTTACCAACGATCACGACCAGCGATACGACCTGGCCGTGATCGTTGGTAAGTCGTTGTGTGGTCGCTGGAGAGCTGTCACACAGACAGCTCTCCAGCGACCAACGATGCCGAAGTCCCCGGGTAACCAGGGTAAACATCGGGTTACTAAGCGCAGGGCCGCGCTTAGTAACCCGATGTTTACCCTGGTTACCATTGTAAATGTAAAAAAAAAAAAACACTACATACTTACATTCCGGTGTCTGTCACATCCCTCGCCGTCAGCTTCCCGCACTGACTGTGTCAGTGCCGGCCGTAAAGCACAGCACAGCGGTGACGTCACCGCTGTGCTCTGCTTTTACTTTACGGCCGGCGCTCACAGTCAGTGCGGGAAGCTGATGGCGAGGGACGTGACAGACATCAGAAGGTGAGTATGTAGTGTTTTTTTTTTTTTTTACATTTACAATGGTAACCAGGGTAAACATCGGGTTACTAAGCGCGGCCCTGCGCTTAGTAACCCGATGTTTACCCTGGTTACAAGCGAACACATCGCTGGATCGGCGTCACACACACCGATCCAGCGATGTCAGCAGGTGATCCAGCGACGAAATAAGGTGCTGGCCTTTTAGCTCCGACCAACGATGTCACAGCAGGATCCTGATCGCTGCTGCGTGTCAAACACAACGAGATCGTTATCCAGGACGCTGCAACGTCACGGATCGCTGTCGTTCTCGTTGGAAAGTTGCTCAGTGTGACGGTACCTTAAACCTAAAAATTCAATGTTAAATATAAGCTGAAGATAAACTTGCCCACATTGTATGTCATTCTGCAAGATTTTCTGCTTCATGCTAAAACAGTTTGCAAAAAAAACCCAGAGAGATCAGGAGTTATTTTTCACCATTTCCTTGCAGGAACTGATGGTGGGATGGCTTAGAAACAACTTACGGTAAAAAGACACACTTAGGATAAGTTCACACAGGGCATTTTGTTTGCTGCATTTTTTATGCTAATTTTCAGCTGCTTTTTACAGTACCAGCAAAGCCTATGAGATTTCAGAAATCTCATGCACACACATTGTTTTTTTGTGTCATCAGGATTTTGTGCTTTGCCGTGTTTTTTGGACATAGAGCATATCACTTCTTTCAGCGTTTTTGCAGCGTTTTTTACCCATTGGCTTGAATGGGTGTTGAAAAAGCTGCAAAAACGCAGGTACTATTAATTGCAGCATTTTTACTGCAGAAAGTCAATTGACATTCGCATGGGCAAAGAGACACAAAAAAACCCACCAAAAAGAGCACCAAAAACACAACAAATGCGCACCAAAAAAAACCACACCAAAAATGCACCCAAACCTGCGTTTTTGGCGCAGCTTCTTTCCTGCCAAGAAGATCAGGTTTTGCTGCAGAAAAAGAAGCAGCAAAAACGCCCTGTGTGAACTTACCCTTAGTCCCAGCTATCTGCAGAGGGAGGAGGCTCCTGCTGCAGGCAACTGTACATCCTTCTCCAAACTATACATTCAGACTGTTTAGTAATGAGAAGAGTGACTTTGTCCCTTTTGTTAAAAAACACAACCAGGAAAGTAGAATAGATTGGTATAAACAACCGTAGCAATACCTCAGAGTTCTGCTTATTTGGCTAGTGATGGTAAGGTCTCAGTGGATTAGCTGTAAACCATCTTCCATGTTCTGCTCTTTTCTGTGAACCAGTGCTGCACTAGATCTCGAAAACAAGCAAAGAAATGCAGGTTGTGGCGACTTTGTACGGTTTATAACTATAGTTTTTATGATCGTGTATGTTTACTTTATTTAGGGGGTTTTCATGTGTGAGGGAAATTTAGGACCTAAAATGCTATATTCTTGTCCATCTGGAACATTGCCATCAAAGTAGTACTGTTAATTTTGATGGTACCTGGTGGCTCAGAGTGTGTGTGGTGTATGTGATCTAGATCTAGGACCAGTTGCAGGGCGTTCGGTGACGAGTGGTTTTGAGACTGTTTGGTGCATGCTCTATTTACCCAGAGTTCTACTTTCCTGCATGATGCTAGACTTCAGAGCTAATCTTCCTCTACCTCCTGCGCCCCCTTGTTCACTGCATGGGCACCATAACCGGTGTTTGCACATCTTCTTCTTCCCTTCTTTTTCTCTTCCTGTCTTTTTTCCCTAACAAACCCCCAGCCCACGTGTCTACTCATTGCGTGTTTTCTTTTCCTCTCCACCTTGTCTTTCTCCTCCGTCACCAAACTCTTCTTTCTGTTCCTCCTTTATTTTATTATGTAATTTTGTTTCCCTTCTTCCATTGATTTTGTTGGTTTCTCGTTTGATCCCCTTTTATTTCATATTGTCTTTGTGTTCCTTTTCTTTACTCCTTCCCTTGGCCTTTCTCGTTCTGTTCTTCATTAACTTGCCCATGCATGCAGCAGCCTGAGTGTAGGAACTGTCGAGAGAAGGAGGCAACATGTTGGGAGAAGACCGAAAATGAACATAATATGGACCAGACCAAAGGACATAAGAGCTATCAGCCTGAAGACAATGAGTCCTATGCCGCAGAGGTAAGTCTACGGTTTATGTTCTCTTTAATTGTTATGGAAAAGTGCCCATAGATGAAAAACATACTACCAGGAGAAAATTGTTCCACTCTTGGTATAGTTATTATTGTTATTATTATTTATTATTATTATAGCGCCATTTATTCCATGGCACTTTACATGTGAAAAGGGGTATACCATAATAAAAAAAAAACAAGTACAATAATCTAAAGCAATACAAGTCACGACTGGTACAGGAGGAGAGAGGATCCTGCCCGCGAGGGCTCACAGACTAAAAGGGATGGGTGAGGATACAGTAGGTGAGGGTAGTACTGGTCATCAGTTATATGATGGATTGGTGGTTACTGCAGGTTGTAGGCTTGTCGGAAGAGGTAGGTCTTCAGGTTCCATTTGAAGGTTTTCATGGTAGGCGAGAGTCTAATATGTTGTGGTAGAGCGTTCCAGAGTAGGCGGGATGCGCAGGAGAAAGCTTGGATGTGATTGTGGGAAGAGGAGATAAGAGGGGAGTAGAGAAGGAGATCTTGTGAGGATCGGAGATTGCATGCAGGTAAGTACTGGGAGACAAGGTCACAGATGTATGGAGGAGACAGGTTGTGGATGGCTTTGTATGCCATTGGGTAGAGTTTTAAACTGGAATATCTGGCTAATGGGGAGCCAGTGAAGGGACTGACAGAGAGGAGAGGCCGGGGAATAGCGGGGGGATAGGTGGATTAGTCGGGCAGCAGAGTTTAAGATAGATTGGAGGGGCGCCAGAGTGTTAGAGGTGAGGCCACAGAGCAGGAGGTTGCAGTAGTCCAAGCGTGAGATGAAGGCATGGATTAGGGTTTTTGCAGATTCTAGGTTAAGAAATGTAGGGATCCGGGAAATATTTTTGAATTGGCAGTAAGTGGAAAGGGCTTGGATATGTGGTTTGAAGGAGAGATCAGAGTTGAGGATTACCTCAAGGCAGCGATCTTGTGAGACTGGGGAGAGTGAGCAGCCATTTACTGTAATGGATTGGTCTGTTGGGGGGGTCGCGTGAGATGAGGAAAGATGATGAATTCTGTTTTGTCCATGTTAAGTTTTAGAAATCTATCGGCGAAGAAGGATGAAATAGTGGACAGACATTCTGGGATTTTGGTTAGTAGGGAGGTGATATCTGGTCCAGAGATGTAGATCTGTGTGTCATCAGCATAGAGGTGATGGTGAAAGCCGTGAGATTCTATGAGCTGTCCCAAGCCAAAGGTGTAAAAGGAGAAGATCAGGGGCCCTAGGACTGAACCTTGCGGGACTCCGACAGATAGGGGGCGAGGTGAGGAGGTGGTGTGTGAGTGGGAGACACTGAATGTCCGGTCTGTTAGGTATGACGCGATCCAAGATAGGGCCAAGGCAGTAATGCCAAGAGATGAGAGGGTCTGTAGTAATAGGGAGTGGTCTACTGTGTCAAAGGCAGAAGACAGGTCCCGGAGGAGGAGGACAGAGTAGTGTCGCTTGGCTTTGGCTTTGGCACTTGGAATTTTTTTTCCCATTTTATAGTACACGACGTGGTAAAACCAATGGTGTCGTTCAAAAGTACAACTTGTCCTGCAAAAAATAAGCCCTCATATGGCCATCTTGAAGGAAAAATAAAAAAGTTATGGCTCTGCAAAGAAGGGGAGTGAAAAACGAAAATGCAAAACTGAAAAAAGCTTTGGGGGTGAAGAGGTTAAGCTGGCCAGGATGACTGGTATGTGCTTTTACTGCTTAATCCCAGCCAGCAGTGCTTACAAGCTAAATGATTGCGGCGGTAGGTTTCTTAGGCAACAAATTGTAATAAAAAAAAAAGTGTTAATATTTCAAAATCTACGGTACATTTTAATAAGCAGTAGATGTTAAAAATTGATTATGACAATATCTATAAAATCAGGAATAACACTTAAATGACTGGATGTTCTAAATTCTCCTAATCCATCAACACAGCTTACATGCAGTAGTGCTTGTGCTACTTAACAGTGTAGCCAAAGTCCTAGTAAAGCCAAATCTGCAACTGAGGCAAAAATGTTGCTTGCTTTGGCCAGTGTTTTATTGGCACTTTGGGCATATGACCTTCCAAAAACGTTTGCCATGTTATTTGCTAAAACATTACTATTTCAGATTAAGTGGTAAGGGAGAATGAATTGGGAACAGGAAGTCTATAATCCATCCCTGCCCCCACCTTCTTTGCTTTGTCATATTTTCACTTCTGAGAAAGGACACAAATGTTCCCAAATGTGTGACTCATGCGGGCAGGTTTTCTCTTCTATGCCGAGGGCTTTAGGATCTGCACGGTGTGCAGTGTTACACAATGTATTATTCCTATGACTCTTTCCTTCGTCTCTCATGATGACCTCGCGATGATTCTTTGGCAGAGTTTTCTCGCTGCTGATGTAAATAAGCGTTCATCCTTCACAACATTCACGCCCTTATCTGCACAGCAACAGCGCTGCCTGTAACTAATAGTGCAAACCTATGGGTGTTAGCTGCATCTTACACTGCCTAGCAACCCTTCCCTGGTTGCCAAGCAACCCTGTTACTATGGAAAAAATGCACTACTCTGCGAAACCGCTGCTTTTAACTATTTCTGTCTAAAAATGATTTAATTTGGCATAATAATAGTGTTGTATCGTATTTCCTAGCAATCTTTTTTTAAACCACATGCATGGCTATAAAATATTAATGTTGAAAAGATCAGAAGGTTTGTGGCTAAAAGGATAACTTTAAGCTGCAATTTTTGATGCAAAATTACTGTAATGTGTATATATTGTTGCAATTTAAAACCTAGTCCTTTTCTTTAGGCGTCTCCTGGATTACACATCATTTGCCAAATACCCTGTCACTGTAACTTAACAGAGGGAAGGTCTGCCCCAGTGTCTTATTACTTCTGCCTTCTAGCGCCTGGGATACATAAAATTTTAGTATACACATTTCTTGTACACCAGGCAACTTTGGGTTCTTGCTATATATGCACTAAATAGGTATACGCTCTTACATTAGGAAAAACCTGTCCCATCCATCTTGGCTCCTAATCTGCACAATCGATGTACAGTGAAGGAAAGATTTTTGTTTCACATTAATAAAGGTCCCATACCTTTTATAACTAACAAACATTTCTTATGCCATCTGTAAAAATTAATTGGGAGTCTGCTAGTTGTTCCAGCTCTAAGAAGCGTCTGGTATAGTCATACTCTTAAGGCACAGTCATATAGCTGTATAAATCTGCACCATAATGCACGGACTGGCCAGCGTCTCTCCCAACCCAAACGTGACTTCTCCATATATTTCTGTGCCATGCTAAAGTTCAGGTCTGGAGAGTCACGGCCTCTCCAAGCTTTGCTGCCTGATTTATTTGGCGGTCTGACTGCCCCCTAAGTCAGTAACTCTGCCTCATTAGTGGTGATTGACACTTGCTTAGTAAATTCCAATCTTACTGTAAGTGCCAACACATGTGCAGGAGCTTGGTCAGATGAAACAGAAGGCAGCACATATTGTTTGACTATGCAGGTACTGGCTTTCAAGGGAACCTGTCACCCCCAAAATGGAAGATGAGTTAAGCCCACCGGCATCAGGGCTTATCTACAGCATTCTGGAATGCTGTAGATAAGCCCCCGATGTATCCTGAAAGATAAGAAAAAGAGGTTAGATTATACTCACCCAGGGGTGGTCCGATCCGATGGGAGTCGCGGACCGGGGCCTCCCATCTTCATAGGATGACTTCCTCTTCTTGTCTTCACGCTGCAGCTCAGGCGTACTTTGTCTGCCCTGTTGAGGGCAGAGCAAAGTACTGCCGTGCGCAGGCGTCGGGTCTCTCTGACCTTTCCCGGCTCCTGCGCACTGCAGTACTTTGCTCTGTCCTCAACAGGGCAGACAAAGTACGCCTGAGCCACAGCGTGAAGACAAGAAGAGGACGTCATCGTAAGAAGATGGGAGGCCCCGGACCGGACCGTGACGCCCATCGGCCAGGACCGCAGCGGGAACGCCCCTGGGTGAGTATAATCTAACCTCTTTTTCTCATCTTTCAGGATACATCGGGGGCTTATCTACAGCATTCCAGAATGCTGTAGATAAGCCCCTGATGCCGGTGGGCTTAGCTCATCTTACATTTTGGGGGTGACAGGTCCCTTTAAATCAAGGCAGATGAAGCTAGCCTGTAAGTCAAGTCTGTTGCGTGACCTTGGACATTTAGGTCTAAAATCTTATTGAACTCTATCTTCTCAAGGTGTGAAAATTTGTTCTTCTGGGAAGGTCCCCAAAATCTAAAATAAAAGGAAGGGACTTTATAACTGACCTATTTTGAAACAAGTTTTGGGTCCACATGTAGTGTAGAAGGACTTGTGTCTTCATGGTAACAGACTGCAAACAAACCATGTGTAGTCTGCTCATGCAGCCATGTTCCCTTCCATCTGTCCTCTGCTTCCTGGTTGCCAACATACATTTAGTAGGTTAGACAGCAGATGGATTAATATTTGGCAGGTCCACAGTTTTTTATAGTCTGTTACTCTGATTATAAGGATCAACCTAAGAGCTGTAGGCTTAGACAATTGGGTTTTTAAGTAATGCTGTATTATATAGTTCAAGCCACGTGTACCAATCACAATTTACATAATTTACATCTTGAGTTTTGACTGTTCGCCCCAACATCATTATGAAATGACTTATTTGAAGCAAAAATACTTTATATGAATCTCTACAAAAGTGAAGTATCTATCTCCCGAAAGAAATATGCCAATCACCTATAATAAAGGAGCATTCATTGTAAAAATCCCAAATTGCAATACATTAATATTTGACTCTTTCATGTAGATTAAAGACCTGCAACTGGTACTATCTGATGCCAACGAGACCATACAGGGGCTGCAGGAACAGCTGTCACAGGAAAGGCAATTACGGAAAGAAGATGAGGATGTCTTCAACCAGAAGATTGCTCAGGTCACTGTCTACTAAGCTCAGTCATCATTTCATCAAGTTAAAATATAAAATTGCCCTTCGCATACATGGGTCATTTAGCGAAGATCACAGTTCTTTCAGTAGAGAGTTAACACATTAATAGTAAATTTCGGGAATTTATAATTTTTATATAGAATAGATTTTAAAAAATCATCAAAATTTACCATTAATGTGTTAACTCTCTAGTTTATACGTTGTCTCCCAACTTCAAAGTTTTTACAAATTTTACCCATGTTAAGTCTCTCTTGTCAGGTCCTACCAGCCTGATATCTAGTGTGCGTGCAGACATTCTGGGTCTAATTCACATGGCTTTTTTTGCTGTTTTGTGGCCATTCAGACAGCCATAATATTGTACAGTATTTCCACCTTGTAATATGAGGATATGTAGTTTTTATATATCTTGAACTGTTTTTTTTTTTAAAACATTCCTGAATAAACCTTACCTATATATGTAGTAATTTTATCTCCTTCTTGCCACTCCTTTGTGCAGTTGAAGGAGGATCACCAGAAGTTGCTTTTGAGACGGGAATTTGAGCTCCAGAGTTTGGGCCTACAGAGAAGGTTGGAGCAGAAGTTCTGGAGCCAGGAGAAGAACGTTCTGGTGCAAGAGATGCAGCAGTTTAAGCAGAGCTTCTACCTGACCTTCATGAAGCTCAAGTGGTTTCTTCAGCATTGGCAGAAAGGCAAGATTCTCCAGAATGATGGAGAAGATTTTCTGGAGGTTAGTATAAATGGTCTACTGGAAATACATGGGAGTGTATGGTGATCTTTGTGTAACACTCATTCAGTCCATCGAAGATTTCAATACGCTTTCAGAAGCCCTTCATATTCAGTTGAGAAAATCATACATTTGTATAGGAATAATTTTCTTATGCAAAGTGTACAAAGTAATTGAATTTCTGTTGTAAATTATTTGCCTGGGGACAAATTTTGGTGCTTGGGCTGTGTTAAATACTACGTGGCCTGTGTTATATACTGCTTGAGCTGTGCTATATATTACGTGGGCTGTGTTATATACTACGTGGCTGCTATATACTACGTGGCTGCTATATACTACGTTGCTGCTATATACTACTTGGCTGTGCTATATACTACGTGGCTGTCTGTTACGTGGGCTGTGCTATATACTATGTGGGCAGTGTTATATACTGCGTGGGCAGTGCTATATACTACGTGGCTGTGCTATATACTACGTGGCTGTGCTATATAATACGTGGCTGTGCTATATACTACATGGCTGTCTGTGTTACGTGGGCTGTGTTATATACTATGGCTGCTATATTCTACGTGGCTGTGCTATATACTACGTGGCTGTGCTATATACTACGTGGCTGTCTGTGTTACGTGGGCTGTGTTATATACTATGGCTGCTATATTCTACGTGGCTGTGCTATATACTATGTGGCTGTACTATATACTACGTGGCTGTGTTATATACTACGTGGCTGTGTTATATACTACGTGGCTGTGTTATATACTACGTGGCTGTGCTAAGCGCAACGTAAATATATACATATTCTAGAATACCCGATGCGTTAGAATCGGGCCACCATCTAGTTTATCTATAATCCCCAATGGCGTCAGGTTGCTACTCTGCAGTTAAAACGGACACTGGTCTAAAAGAGGATTAGCCCTTAATAAAAATTCTTCCTAATCCTCTCTGATCTTAGTGGCAATATTGAATCCTAAATTACATACTCCAACTCACCACTTAATTACGGACACACTACACACGTGGTCAATTCTGTCATTTGTGGGGTTTTCTGTCATTAAACGAGGGGTACCAGCAATTTTGACCACGTGTGTACTAGCATGAAAACAATTAAAAGATCTATGGCACCTCAAATAGATACCTGTGAAGTTAATGCCAATATCTATACTAAATTATAAATTACCTAATTTGCCATACAGTAAATGGGGAAAAATTGGGAATAACCGTTTTTTCGATATTACCAAATTCAATAATCATCTTTCTAGCATTAAGATTGGATTATAATATACCATATTTTTCAGATTATAAGAAGCACCCCAAATTTTGAGGAGAAAAATAGGAAAACATATATATATTTTTTTTTTTATAAAAGTGGTGCTTCTTATAATCCATGTGTCTTATTGCTTACTGGCGGTGGTGGCTGCGATGAAGCTGGGTCCCAGGGTTGCTGCTGGAGGAGGCAGGACTGGGGTGATGCTTCAGGCTGGGATGAGGAGGTGTTCCGATGTGCGGCGTGCTGCGGCGGGTGCCCGGCACTGCTGCGGGGGTGTTTGGCACGGCTGCGGGGGTCTCCAGTGCTGCTGGGGCTCTGCCGTCATTTTGTGAAAGGCCAGAGCCCCCGCAGGTCCATGGTTTCCTGTGCGGTGGACTCCGTGAAAATGGCTGCTGGGGGTGGCACTTGTGCAGATGGAGACCTCGGCACCAAGATCTCGTGAGATGAGAGCTGAGCGAATTTTTCAAAATTCTGTTCCGATTATGATGGACTGTGCATATTGTTTTTGCAATATTCGCCGAACACAGCCGAACTTTCGAGTCAATGGGAGTAGAAATGAGCGAATATGTTCAGAACCGATCATCAAACACAAATTTGACACGAATTGGGTACCAATATGGCACGAATATGGCAAATTCAGGTTCGGCGACCGATTCCGAACACATTCGCTTAACTTTAATCATAATCCATATATTAGAAGTATTAAAAATGTTGTTACTAATTGGAAATCTACTAATATACCATCTTTTGAAGATGTAATTGATAGTTTTAAACTTACAACACCTTTGAACTATCTTTTGCGTTAAGAAAAATAATTCACTTCAGCATTATAATCACAGATGGTACTTGTGGAATAAAAAAAATCTCTGTAAGGTCACTGCCTCTGCCACACAAAATAAGTGATCAAACTGGACCAGAATATCGTATATGTATCGTTTTAATAGTTTTTTTCAGCATTTTTAACAGTTACAGCTTGTACAAGTTAGTTATGGTATTTCTAATAAAAGTGCATTCTTAGTGACCTATAGCTCACCCTTTTCCTTTCACTGGTTCCCCCTTCTTCCCCACTTACCTAACTTTTCTGCTCATTCTTCCCTTTCTATATACGGTATATTGTTAGTTTGATATATGCCTTTTTTTACCTTCCCCTATTGTAAAAATTCCCTCAATAAAAAAACAATGTGATGAAAAGAAGACTGACCCCATTCAGTGGGACTAATCCACATGCTACTACCAGTAGCAGTTTTAAAGGGAATCTATCACCCCAAAATTCGCCTATAAGCTAATTCCACTGGCATCAGGGGTTATCCACAGCATTCTGTAATAATCCCCCTATGTAACCTGAAAGAGAAGAAAAACAAGTTATATTATACTCACCCAGGGGTGGTCCCGGTCTGATGAGCGTGGCGGTCTGGGTCCAGCACCTCCCATCTTCCTACGATGACGTCCTCTTCTTGTCTTCCTGCGGCAGCTCCTGCATAGGCGTACTTTGTCCTGTTGAGGTCAGAGCAAAGTACTGCAGTGTGCAGGCATCGGGAAAGGTCAGAGAGGCCCGGTGCTTGATTGGAGCCAATTTCATCCTACAACAGGACGATGACCCAAAGCACACCTCCAAATTATGCAGGAACTATTTAGGGAAGAAGCAGCCAGCTGGTATTCTATCTGTAATGGAGTGGCCAGCGCAGTCATCAGATCTCAACCCCATTGAGCTGTTGTGGGAACAGCTTGACCGTATGGTGCGCAAAAAGTGCCCATCAAGCCAAACCAACTTGTATCTCAGCAAATTTACTGCTAAAATGCCAAAGGGAGCATTCTTTGACGAAAGCAAAGTTTGAAGGTGAAAAATTATTTTTTAATTATTATTTCAAATAATAAATGTTTTTTTTCTAACCTTGTCAATGTTCCGACAATTTACTTGACAACTCATCTGATAAAAGTATGTGTTTTCATGGAAAACACAAAATTATATATATATATTTCTCATTAAATCTGATTTGAGCGGAGGCTGAGCTGCCCCATCACCAGCACTGATCTCTCATTACAGAAGTCGGTGTCTCTAATTGTTCTTCAGCCTCAGCCAATTAATTGGCTTTTTTATAGTCTTCCAAGAATTATACAGCTAATTGGCACTGTCATGCTAAGTAGCGGGGTAATCACAACATGCCACCCTAATACCAGTTGATGCCTGTGCAGAGGATAATCTTGTGTAAGGTACTGACAAAGCTGTGGATAGGGGTTAGAAAAACAAAGGCTCACCTAATGTTAGGTGCAAATCTAAGGTGCCAAGGGTGAATGCTTCTTAATTAAGATGTAATAGAATACCCAAGCTGTTTCATGTATTGTTCAACATAGCAGAGGGGGATGTAGATGCTGGTCACATGACAGATCACAAAACTCTGTCTTTCTTCTGCCTAGTCGCTGGGATCTATATATAAACCTGACTTCATTGGGCGCATGAGGCTTTTGCAGCTCTCGGTGGGGAGCCGCAGCTCAGGATGGCACTGCTGCCTGGGGCGTTGTTTCCTGGCTGTGATAGCAGCTGTTATGGATGAATCTCTGCATGTGACTAAACCTATATTCTAGCCGTACTTCACCACCAGGCAGGAGAGCCAGGAATTTCTTAGGCTAATGTGGATTACATTGACAGTGCAGGACCAATCTGATAATCTGATGCTCAGAATTACGGGAAGGCACCAGATGCTGTGTTAAACAGTCAAGGAGACAAATGATATGGTGCATGGGTTAAAGGGTCAGTGTTACTGAAGATCTGCCACGGCGAAGACACATACTTAAGTGATTGTCAGGTCAGCTTTGCTAGGATGCAATGAATTGTTAATAATAGAGGGTTTGTTCGGTGGGTTCAGGGGTTAACATCCCTTTTCTGTGTGATGTTTGTATGTGTGGAACTACTTGAAATTTCCATTAGTCCCTATTGTCAGATAGTATGCCTTGGATGATAACTTAATGAGATGACTCTTTTAAAATGTATATTTCTCCCTTTTAAATAGGTTTAAAATCCATTTAATTAATTTGAATAGGGCTCGCCCCTTAAGTATGGCCATCTTTTCTGTAGAACTTTGCAATGTCCTGCTCCAGGTATTCCTCCTGGAGATCTAAACAGATTCACAAATGGTACCGTTCCTTTGTTAAAAGGACGTGCGTTTGAGTCTTCTGATTGGATAGTTTTGCCGTCCAGGGACGCACCCCGTTAGTAGGGGTACGTTTAAACAATTGTCAGGCCTCTTGGAATGGTATGACTGCACGATCACAGGAATGGCACAATTCAGAGTTTGGCCAAAAGTTGCTCCAGTGAAAGTATTTATTAAATCACAGCAGCCAGAAGAGTTTTCTTTTTGCTATAGTGCATACTCTTGATGTGTACAATTTGAAATGACACAGATGAGTGGAACTATTTGAATATACTTATTTTAAAAAATATATATATTTTTATGGGATGTTCCATTGTATTGAAAAGTGTAGTTGACTTGTTGTCGCTTTGCTACGGTTATGCTGTATATGCTGCATGGCATACATTTTGTATATTGAAGTCTGAGTGCACCAGCATATGCAAGAAGTGATTCTAATAATGTGTATATACCTTACCCACGTCACAGCTCTGCTCACATCAAATCTAAGGCACAGATTTGACATTTACAGCTTGGAAACCTTTGCTCACATGTCCCATGGGGCTGGTCATGGTGGTCAGACTCATTTACTGCTGTCATGTGGTTAAAAGTCCGGAAAGATGCTGCAAAGCTGGATAGAACTTCACCACCTAAATGAATGGGGTCAGTCTGGTACTGGGACTAATTCTGGGAAATGATTTGTAATTAACACTGATGTATCCTATAAGACAGTAGCCTGTCACATCTACATCACATCAGCACTGTGGTGCCATTTTGACATGGTGTGGTAAAGATGCCAGACAGCTCATTGCCCTGGCATTATTACCGTATTTGATACGTGTTCTGCAACACCAAAGAGAAAGAAGTAACAACAAGCCACCCAAAATAAATATTCATGTAATATTTATTAAACAAATCACCATAAAAATTAGATTAGACATGATATGCATAGACATAGCATATGAAAATGGAGGAGACATGAAGGTAGGCAAAGAATAGCTTTGTGGTCAAAATTATAACCTGGGAAAGTTGGATTAGTGAGTGTCAGAAGTACATTTATCAAGTGAAGCCATAAGCGACTATGGCAAAATATGCCTATTTGTCAGTGTCATCACAAGTCTTAATACATATTCGGCTACTTACCCATCATAGGCCCTGACCACTTCAGCCACCTTTGCGGCCCCTGACGCGTGTTTCATGTGCTTTGCTTTTTTAAACGGGAGTAGAGCATTTGATATTTGCCAGGGTAGATTAAGACTCATTATTTCAATCATTTTCACCTTTCAGGTAAATAGTGTAAAAGAATTGTACATGCTGATTGAGGAGGAAGAATTAAATCTCCCATCTTGCGATGTAGAAACATGGCCGCAGAATATGGTAAATATGGCGCATTTTCTGTACTTTACCACAAACATAACCCATTGAGTTTGAATTTTTTCTTTTTAATGTTCACTTGACCTCCCAGACATTGTGCATGATTTCCCTAATCCAATAACTGCTATAAATGTTGGAACAATAGTGGGAGAAGATTTCAATTAATGTTATTAGGATTACGTTTTTACATCTTTATGTAAAAAACCAGAACCACAACTAGGAGGACCCTGGATGGTCACGGTCCATCATAACGGTGCAGGACTGCCAGTTTGCACATGCTTATTTTATGACCAGTGGACCTGATTTTGCTTTTGTAGACCATGGAGTCCATGAAAACCCTTTCTGATGTAAAGAAAATCCTGAAGGACCTGTGCAATGAATTGCAGGAAGAGAGAAGAGGAATGAATGAGCTTCAGCAGCAATTCGCTAGAGCAAAGGCAGCCTGGGAGATGGAGAGAACTGAACAGAAGGTTGGTTTCTGATGATGCTACTGTGTGCATAGTTTGTATTTTTATGTTTTCCTGAGTTTTTGTGTTTATTTGAGGTGTGTATATAGATGGTGTATGGTCAACTTACCCCGGTGCACTTCTTATGATCACCAATGGGCAACATATGTGTGCACGGCTTGCTGCTTTCCTGCTCGTCATCCTTCCTCACCACATGGTGGGATGTTGAGGAGCATTTCCTTGTTGTTGTCTTAACCTGTTCCTTTGGCTTTCACATCACACTTTTCCTTTCCTGTCTGTGTTAATCTCCTGCCATCGCCACATTCGTGTCCCTTTGGTGTTACTCTTTACCACAGCTTCCTGACTGCATTACCGATGTATTGTTCCTCTGCCAGCTATCCTAAAATCTCAGACATTCGCTTCAAACCACAGCTTCTCATTCTAAAATAACTGCTTCCTCTAAAAACTGAAAGCAAAATGAATAGTTGTATCCTATTATCAGATGTTTTCATCTGACAGCGATTTGTAGGGAAGGCTTGGTGACTTAGGGTACTGTCACACTATACGATTTACCAACGATCACGACCTGCGATACGACCTGGCCGTGATCGTTGGTAAGTCGTTGTGTGGTCGCTGGGGAGCTGTCACACAGTCAGCTCTCCAGCGACCAACGATGCCGAGGTCCCCGGGTAACCAGGGTAAACATCGGGTTACTAAGCGCAGGGCCGCGCTTAGTAACCCGATGTTTACCGTGGTTACCAGCGTAAAAGTAAAAAAAACCAAACAGTACATACTTACATTCCGGTGTCTGTCCCCCGGCGTTCTGCTTCTCTCCACTGTGTCTGCGCCAGCCGGAAAGCACAGCGGTGACGTCACCGCGTCACCGCTGTGCTTGCTTTCCGGCTGGCCGGCGCTCACAGTGCAGAGAAGCAGAACGCCGGGGGACAGACACCGGAATGTGAGTATGTACTGTTTGTTTTTTTTTTTACTTTTACGCTTGTAACCACGGTAAACATCGGGTTACTAAGCGCGGCCCTGCGCTTAGTTACCCGATGTTTACCCTGGTTACAAGCGAACGCATCGCTGGATCGCTGTCACACACAACGATCCAGCGATGACAGCGGGAGATCCAGCGACGAAAGAAAGTTCCAAACGATCTGCTACGACGTACGATTCTCAGCAGGGTCCCTGATCGCTGCTGCGTGTCAGACACTGCGATATCGTATGGATATCGCTGGAACGTCACGAATCATACCGTCATAGCGATCAAAAGTGCCACTGTGTGACAGTACCCTTACTTATCTACTGCGTCCCCCTTAAGAAGCAACTGCCTGTCTCCTTAGCTAGAGCAAATATACAAGTTAATACTGTGCATGTCACAGCAATGATCCTTGGTGAATCGAACATTTTAGGTTCAAGCCGCTACACATAGATATATATATATATTTTTGTAGTGTGATTGTCTTGAGTCTTGATGCTTTTGCAGATATCATAGTACATAAACCATATCCTCCATCTTGAAATGGTTGTCCCAGAATAGAAAGAATGGTCCGTTTCTTATTGCCATTTGTCTATTGTTGCATTTCTGCTCCATTCACCTAAAGGGAATATGTAACAAGGTTGTTGCTTTATTTCAGCAATGTCACTTACTGTGCTGTGTATTATTTTTTAATCATCCGCTGCAGATCTAGCAGTACTCTAAATGCAGAGCTCTGTATAGCCCCGCCCACATGACTGATTGGCAGCGTTTTGCAATAAACAGTGTTCATAGCTGCCAATCAGTGGTGGGGTCATGGTTGGACTACCTGGCAGCATATGTACTAGTCCTTTAGTGATAATCTCCTGGTGAAGCAAAATGAATTTATAAAAACTACACCACGCAGTCCAGTAAGTGATGCATCGCTGGAATCGGGGTCTTTGTCTCTATATAATTCTGCACTCTATTTGGCAAAACCTGGTGACACATTTCCTTTAAATGACAATGAGCTGCAACACCAGACACAACCTGTGGACAAGTAGTGCTGTTTTTAGAAATAAAAGTATTGTTTCCTTATCTTTTCTCTTTCCACTATCAACGTCTAAACTAAAAGCTCCTAAAGATGCCATTTATGGACCACTTTTCCTTCACCTTTTGCATTTTGCAGCAATTGCAAGTGACATGCCTTCTCTAATATATTGATATGCTGACAATGATATAAACTCTCCCCCACTTGTACAGACACAACATCTAAACTTACATCTTTAACACTTACATTTTCTCACCCTGGCATGCTTTTTACTTTTTTTTTTTTTTTTTTTTTAAATATAAGGTGCTTTTAGCACAAGTACCCTTATGTATTGCCAATGTCCAGCAATGTATATGTATGTGAATGTTTTACTAGGAGAACAGCTTGTGAGCAGCAGGTTCCTGTATTAATAATACATGTATGGTTACTGGCTGTTATGCTTACATGCCAGCTATGTAGTAACTGCCCGATACACCGAGTGAGTAGAAGGGCATTACTTTGTTAGTTGTCCTATGTACTGGACTATTCTGGTATGTGTAGTGCGCGCACCCTAGTGAGTGTTAGCCACGGATAAAAGATCTGTCGTGGTTGTGTGAAAGAGTTTGGAAATGTGATAGTCATTCCAGAAGTAGGAGAGGCTGGAAATGTGATCTCAGCCTTACAGGAGAAGTAATTAGGAAAATGATAGCTATTCATGAAGTGTGATAGACTCTGTGCAAGATGGATTTTATGGGGGTGACTGAACTGAGCTGCCCACCATAGCTGTGTAAACTTCCATCAGTAGCCAATTTCTTCTATATTGGATAATGTACAGCTCTGGCAAAAATTAAGAGACCACTGCAAAATGTTCGTCCGATTTTTCTCTTTATAGGTATATTTTTGAGTAAAATGTAAATTGTTCTTTTATTCTATAAACTTCTGACAACATGTCTCCGAATTTCCAAGCAATAATTTTTTTGTTTTTTTCTGAAAAGGAGAAATGGTCCAAATGAAAAAATAACCCAGTGCTCTCAGACCTCAAATAATGCAAAGAAAACAAGTTAATAATTATTTATAAACAACAATACTAATGTTTTAACTCAGGAAGAGTTCAGAAATCAATATTTTGTGGAATAACCATGATTTTTAATCACAGCTTTCATGCGTCTTGGCATGCTTTCCACCAGTCTTTCACACTGCTTGTGGCACAAAAATGTGAGCAGTTCTTGTTTGATGGCTTGTGACTATCCATCATCCTCTTGATTACATTCCAGAGGTTTTCAATGGGGCTGAGGTCTGGAGAATGGGCCCTTAATTTTTGCCAGAGCTATATAACATTCTAATAAGTGGTATGGTGCCCATAACAAGCCCATAACAAGTGTATAATAAAGATTATTTTATATATATATATATATATATATATATATATATATATATATATATATATATATATATATATATATATATATATATATATATATATATATATATATATATAGGTCCTTCTCAAAAAATTAGCATATAGTGTTAAATTTCATTATTTACCATAATGTAATGATTACAATTAAACTTTCATATATTATAGATTCATTATCCACCAACTGAAATTTGTCATTATTTTATTGTTTTAATACTGATGATTTTGGCATACAACTCCTGATAACCCAAAAAACCTGTCTCAATAAATTAGCATATCAAGAAAAGGTTCTCTAAATGACCTATTACCCTAATCTTCTGAATCAACTAATTAACTCTAAACACATGCAAAAGATACCTGAGGCTTTTAAAAACTCCCTGCCTGGTTCATTACTCAAAACCCCCATCATGGGTAAGACTAGCGACCTGACAGATGTCAAGAAGGCCATCATTGACACCCTCAAGCAAGAGGGTAAGACCCAGAAAGAAATTTCTCAACAAATAGGCTCTTCCCAGAGTGCTGTATCAAGGCACCTCAATGGTAAGTCTGTTGGAAGGAAACAATGTGGCAGAAAACGCTGTACAACGAGAAGAGGTGACCGGACCCTGAGGAAGATTGCTGAGGAAGCAGTGGACTGAGTCTGGTGTGGAAACATCCAGAGCCACCGTGCACAGGCGTGTGCAGGAAATGGGCTACAGGTGCCGCATTCCCCAGGTAAAGCCACTTTTGAACCATAAACAGCGGCAGAAGCGCCTGACCTGGGCTACAGAGAAGCAGCACTGGACTGTTGCTAAGTGGTCCCAAGTACTTTTTTCTGATGAAAGCAAATTTTGCATGTCATTCGGAAATCAAGGTGCCAGAGTCTGGAGGAAGACTGGGGAGAAGGAAATGCCAAAATGCCTGAAGTCCAGTGTCAAGTACCCACAGTCAGTGATGGTGTGGGGTGCCATGTCAGCTGCTGGTGTTGGTCCACTGTGTTTCATCAAGGGCAGGGTCAATGCAGCTAGCTATCAGGAGATTTTGGAGCACTTCATGCTTCCATCGGCTGAAATGCTTTATGGAGATGAAGATTTCATTTTTCAGCACGACCTGGCACCTGCTCACAGTGCCAAAACCACTGGTAAATGGTTTACTGACCATGGTATTACTGTGCTCAATTGGCCTGCCAACTGTCCTGACCTGAACCCCATAGAGAATCTGTGGGATATTGTGAAGAGAAAGTTGAGAGACGCAAGACCCAACACTCTGGATGAGCTTAAGGCCGCTATTGAAGCATCCTGGGCCTCCATAACATCTCAGCAGTGTCACAGGCTGATTGCCTCCATGCCACGCCGCATTGAAGCAGTCATTTCTGCCAAAGGATTCCCGACCAAGTATTGAGTGCATAACTGAACATTATTATTTGATGGTTTTTTTGTTTGGTATTGAAAAACACTTTTATTTGATTGGTCGGGTGAAATATGCTAATTTATTGAGACAGGTTTTTTGGGTTATCAGGAGTTGTATGCCAAAATCATCAGTATTAAAACAATAAAAGACCTGACAAATTTCAGTTGGTGGATAATGAATCTATAATATATGAAAGTTTAATTGTAATCATTACATTATGGTAAATAATGAAATTTAACACTATATGCTAATTTTTTGAGAAGGACCTGTATATACATACACTACCGTTCAAAAGTTGAGGGTCACTTAGAAATTGCCTTATTTTTGAAAGAAAATTAGTTTTTTCCAATGAAGCTAACATTAAGGCTATGTGCCCACGTTGCAGAATGTTTGCAGAATTTTCCTGATCAAAACCGGACTCCTTTCGCAGGAAATCCACTCTCGTTTTTGTGCGTTTTTTTCGCCTTTTTTTCCGGACCGTCCCAATCCAATTATATAGCAGCAAAATCGCAGAAATTCCGCAAAATTAATGAACAATGCTGCATTTTTTTCCGCGATGCGTTTTTTTTGCGGAAAAAAATGCAGCATGGGCACAACAATGCTTAATTCCATTAAAAATAATGGGATGTGTTTAGTAAGCATTTTTTAAGTGGTTTCACTGAAAAAAACACAACATGTGCACATAGCCTAAATGATTCAGAAATACACTCTATACATTGTAAGGCCAGGTTCACATTGCTTTAACAGCAGCCCATTCAACACATGCGTTAACGGGCTGTTGTTAACGCAAGGGCCGATGTGTCATTGCGCTAGCGCAGATAGAGCTAGCAGATGCTCTATCTGCGCTAGCAGTGACGGACACGGAAACGCTGCAGCCCGCGTCCCAGGGTCCGTCACTCAATGACTGCACATCGCTAGCGCACGCCCATTGTGGGCGTGCGCTAGCGATGCGTCCGACATTGGACTCAATGGCGGCGTTAACGGACTGCGTTACGCCGCATTATGCCGCGGTGTAACGTAGTCCGTCTAACGGACGCCAGTAACGTAATGTGAACCCAGCCTTAATGTGGTAAATTACTATTCTAACTGCAAACGTCTGGTTTGTAATGCAATATCTTCATACGTGTATAGAGGCCCATTTCCAACAACTATCACTCCAGTGTTCTTATGATACTTTGTGTTTGCTAACTGTGTAAGAAGGCTAATGGATGGTTCGAATACCCTTGAAAACCCTTGTGCAAGTATGTTTAGCACAGCTGAAAACAGTTTGGCTGATTAATAGTGATGAGCGAGTATACTCGTTGCTCTGGTTTTCCCGAGCACGCTCAGGTGGTCTCTGAGTGTTTGTGACTGCTCAGAGATTTCGTTTTTGTTGACGCAGCTGCATGATTTACAGCTGCTAGCCAGCCTGAGTACATGTGGGTGTTGCCTGGTTGCTAGGGAATCCCCACATGTAATCAAGCTGTCTAGTAGCCGCAAATCATGCAGCTGCGGCAAGGAAAACTAAATCTCCGAGCAGTCGCTAATATTCGGAGACCACCCGAGCGTGCTCGGGATACCCGAGCAACGAGTATACTCGCTCATCACTACTGATTAGAAAACCTGTAAACCTGACCTTCCTTTCAGCTAGTTGAGAATCTGAAGCATTACATTAGTTGGTTCCATTAAGCTCTCAAAATGGCCAGAAAAAAAAATTTATGTGAAACTCAGACAGTCTATTCTTGTTCTTAGAAATGAAGTCTATTCCATGCGAGAAATTGCCAATAAACTAAAGATTTCCTACAACGGTGTGTACTACTCCCTTCAGAGAGCACAAACAGTCTCTAACCAGAGTAGAAAGAGAAGTGGGAGGCCCCTCTGCACAACTGAGCAGCAAGACAAGTACGTTAAAGTCTGTAGTTTGAGAAATTAACGCTTCACAGGTCCTCAACTGGCAGCTTCATTAAACAGTACACGCAAAACGCCAGTGTCAACATCTACCTTGAAGAGGCGACTCCGGGATGCTGGCCTTCAGGGCAGAGTGGCAAAGAAAAAGCCATATCTGAGACTGGCTAATAAAAGGAAAAGATTAATATGGGCAGAAGAACACAGACATTGGACAGAGGAAGATTGCAAAAAAGTGTTATGACGAATCCAAGTTTGAGGTGTTTAGATCACACAAAAGAACATTTGTGAGATGCAGAACAACTGGAAAGATGCTGGAAGAGTGTCTGATGCCATCTGTCAAGCATGGTGGAGGTAATGTGATGGTCTGGGGTTGCTTTGGTGCTGTTAAAGTGGGAGATTTGTACAAGGGATATTGAATAAGGAAGGTTATCACTCCATTTTGCAACGCCATGCCATACCCTGTGGACAGCACTTGATTGGAGCCAATTTCATCCTACAACCAGACAATGACCTAAAGCACACCTACAAATTATGCAAGAATTATTTAGCGAAGACGCAGGCAGCTGGTATTCTATCTGTAATGGAGTGGCCAGCGCAGTCACCAGATCTCAACCCCACTGAGCTGTAATGGGAGCAGCTTGACCGTATGGTACGCAAAAAGTGCTCATCAAGCCAAACCAACTTGTGGGAGGGGCTTCTGGAAGCATGGGGTGAAATTTCTCCAGATTACCTCAGCAAATTAATTGCTAGAATGCCAAAGGTCTGCAATGCTGTAATTGCTGCAACAGGAGAATTCTTTGACGAAAGCAAAGTTTGAAGGAGAAAATTATTATTTCAAGTAAAAATCCCTTTTTCGAACCTTGTCAATGCCTGGACTAGATTTTCTATTCATTTGACAACTCATATGATTAATAGAAGTATGAGTTTTCATGGAAAACACAAAATTGTCTGGGTGACCATAATCTTTTGAACAGTAGTATGTATATGTGTGTGTGTATATATATATATATATATATATATATATATATATATATATATATATATATATATATATATATATATATATATTTTATAAAAATATTTGTTTTACCTCAATAATAGTATTTTATATCTGTCAATTATTCAGTCCCATGCCATTGGTATATTGTCAGCTGTATATCCCATTACACTGCATAAAAGGTGTGATCTGCTAACTATTAAGCAGTTTGTTCATTTGTCTGATCATTGCCAGTGAAGGGGAACGATTGTTCAGCCAACTATTGGCCGATGTGAAAGGGCTCATGTGTACAATCTTTTTGTATTTTCTACAGCTACATCACCACTGCTTCTGTCAATCTGGTGGAATTCTTATGGAGTATGAAGTCTGAGTCGCAAAAGCCTTTAGTGTATGAGCAATGCAATTAATCTTCTGAGCTTTTTCACCTCTTAGCATAATCGTTGCTCATTCAGTTCAATGCGCATTCTCCAAAGATTGCACACGTCTCTAAACCATAATACGTGTTCAAATACCGTGTACATAATACCGTTCAAAAGTTTAGAGTCACCCAGACAATTTTTTGTTTTCCATCAAAACTCATACTATTATTAATCAAATGAGTTGCCAAATGAATTGAAAATCTAGTCCAGACATTGACAAGGTGCGAAAAAAAGATTTTTATTTGAAATAATAATTTTCTCCTTCAAACTTTGCTTTCGTCAAAGAATGCTCCCTTTGCAGCAATTCCAGCATTGCAGACCTTTGTCATTCTAGCACCAAAGCAACCCCAGACCATCACATTACCTCCACCATGCTTGACGGATGGCGTCAGGCACTCTTCCAGCATCTTCTTAGTTGTTCTGAGTCTCACAAATGTTCTTCAGTGTGATCCAAACACCTCAAACTTGAATTCGTCTGTCCATAACACTTTTTTCCAATCTTCCTCTGTCCAATGTCTGTGTTCTTTTGCCCATATTAATCTTTTCCTTCTATTAGCCAGTCTCAGATATGGCATTTTCTTTGCCTCTCTGCGCTGAAGGCCAGCATCCCGGAGTTGCCTCTTCACTGTAGACGTTGACACTGGCGTTTTGCGTGTACTATTTAATGAAGCTGCCAGTTGAGGACACGTGAGGCGTCGATTTCTCAAACTACAGACTCTAGTGTACTTGTCTTGTTGTGCAGCGGGGCCTCCCACTTCTCTTTCTACTCTGGTTAGAGCCTGTTTGTGCTCTCCTCTGAAGGGAGTAGTACACACAGTTGTAGGAAATCTTCAGTTTCTTGGCAAACTTGGAATAGCCTTCATTTCTAAGAACAAGAATAGACTGTCGCGTTTCACATGAAAGTTCTTTTTTTCTTGCCATTTTGAGAGTTTAATGGAACCAACAAATGTAATGCTTCAGATTCTCAACTAGCTCAAAGGAAGGTCAGGTTTATAGATTCTCTAATCAGCCAAACTGTTTTCAGCTGTGCTAACATACTTGCACAAGGGTTTTCAAGGGGATTCTAACCACCCATTAGCCTTCTTACACAGTTAGCAAACACAAAGTACCATAAGAACACTGGAGTGATGGTTGTTGGAAATGGGCCTCTATACACCTATGATGATATTGCATTACAAACCAGACGTTTGCAGCTAGAATAGTTATTTACCACATTAACAATGTATAGAGTGTATTTCTGAATAATTTAATGTTAGCTTCATTGGAAAAAATTGTGCTTTTCTTTCAAAAATAAGGACTTTTCTAAGTGACCCTAAACTTTTGAACAGTAGTGTACATATATGAATTATCCTCCGGGAAACCTTCTCAGACAGCCATGTTTTTGAAAGAAAGAGAGGCTTATGATTAGGTGACCTAGAAAATACTGAAAATAATCATTGGCACATCGTAGGGTTGTTTTTGTTTTGTTATAAATTAATAAAGATAATTTTATTTGTTGTAGCTGGAATCTGGGAAACTTGGGTCAGAGAGAGCCTCACCAGATATTAAAGCTGCCTTAAAGCGGGAAAGGGAGGATCACCAGCATCTTCTGGCCGAATCCTACAGCGCTGTCATGGACCTGACAAAACAACTACAGGTCAACGAGAAAAACTGGGCTCAAGAAAAAGAGGAGATGTTGACTCGTTTCCAGGAAGAGCGTAAGCAAACAGAGGAGCGACTAAAAGAATTGCAGAATAAACTAAAACTGGTGAGAATATGGGGGATTTTTGGTGGGTCAGTAGCACAATGTCTATACACCTTTTGAAGACCTTTAGGATATTACTACCATTTACACATGGAGTTTTCATGAACAGGTTTCATCCTCCATAAGTATTACTGTACATCTTTAAAGGGAATGTGTCAACAGATTTTTCTCACCTAATCTGAGATCAACATGATGTAGGGGCAGAGACCCTGATTCCAGTGATGTCCCTTCTGGAGCGGTTTACTGTAGTTTAGTGATCTCCTACAGCTAAAACAGTGATTTCTCCATGTACTCTTACATATTCATGAGCTTTATATAAACATGTGCCCATCACTGATTGGCAGCTGTCTGCCTATGCACAGTGTGCACAGCTGTCAATGAGTGATGTGAGCGGGTTATACAGGGTTCAGCATTCAGAGAACTGGCAGATCTGTAGCAGATAAAACAACTGCAGTAAATTACACGTTGTTGAAACGTATGCATTATGCTGCTGTCAGCTGGGGTATCAAAAACCTAGTAACATATTCCCTTTAAGAGTACAGTAAATTGGGCTTTAACCCACTGTTCCTTTTACTTGGCTGCATCTGTGGGTAGAAGCAAATAAGTTTTGGAAAATGAACTTGCAGGACTACAAAAGTAGAACAAATAATCATTGGACTTACTCGTATATAGGCAGTCATGCTTTTATGTGACTCTGAGGTTGTTCCTGATTTCCTGTGTTAGAAAATAGTTGTAGTAGCAGAGAGTTGCTGTGTCACAAAGGCTGTTTAGCAAAGGATGAGGAGACCACCTTAACTTTTGCTAGACGCAGATTCATAGTATCTCAGTTATATAAAGGGATATTCTGGTATAAAACTGAGTACCCATCACCTGTCTGTGGCTGCCCTTTATTTTACGGAACAGCAGGAAGCCATAGACCGATGATATTGTTAAATATGAATTAACAAATATGCCCAGTAGTCTCTAACTTTTCAAAAGTCGTGTCAGCACTTCTGGGTCATGGAATCCTGGCATGCAGAAGGGGATTCTACATCCCTGCGAAAGAGCGAGATCTCACGTGATATCCCAAAATCTCACATTTTATAGCTAAACTAGTTTTGCCACATGATTTACCAGGCCGTTATTGATCATTAACTGCTCTAATAATGTTACCAATCGGTAACTGCTTAATAAAATGATGCTGTTGCTCTGTAGTAATTGAAATCTTGAGATCTCACAATTTTTACAGTAAGAGGTCCCATGGTGGTTATGGGATCCCACTGTAGGGATTCACTCGCTGGTAGGCCTTAAGTAGCATCCACACGGGCAATGCAGTTTTGGTCTAAACGTGCAGTTTTTTTATTGCTCGCCACAGGTTGCGCAGCACCAAAATCATAAACATAAATCCCTAGCCTTATCCTGGCACTAACTAAATGGAACAGAACCTGGCTACTTATACACTGCTGAGCTAGCCCCAGCTCTATAGTCTATAGCAGCTACTGATACTTGCAGTTCTCTTCTAAGAGCCATTCTGGCTTATCTCTCTTTCTTCAGCTTTCCCAGCTCCCAGACACCTCCAGTCTGCTCTGCTCCCCAGCAGACTGACTCTTTTTCAGGACATTCACCAGCTAAAACATTTGCCTCTGCGGCATCCAGTTCAGTAGACTGCCATCTACTGAATCTACTTCCTGCTTCTTACCAAAAATACTAGAGGTGCATCCATAATCAAGACACTGCAGAGCTGAGATTTAACCCTGTCGTTCCCAGCTATGCTACACCACTCTAGGTGTTGGCCTCACAACCCTTCCATTTGGACCCCGCTTTTGCTAGAATGTAGGGTCCTTCAGCCTGGCACTTAGGGTAATTCTGGGCATTTTTGTAAATGTCATATTTCGTAACATGATCGGTTTGTGACTGCCCAGTTTCCTTATATATAAACTAGCTATTGAACCCGTTCTACGCCCGGGTGGCGAGCATTTATATTGGTATATGGTCTCCATCCTGGTATGTGCTGCTCCCATCTTGCTCTCCCATCCTGTCATGTGCTGCTCCATCCTGCGCCCCCATCCTGTCATGTGCTGCTCCATCCTGCATCCCCATCCTGTCATGTAATCCCATCCTGCGCCCCCATCCTGTCATGTGCTGCTCCATCCTGCATCCCCATCCTGTCATGTGCTGTTCCATCCTGCGCCCCATCCTATCATGTGCTGCTCCATCCTGCGTCCCCATCCTGTCATGTGCTCCCATCCTGCGCCCCCATCCTGTCATATGCTGCTCCATCCTGCACCCCCATCCTGTCATGTGTGCGCCCCCATTCTGTCATGTGCTGCTCCCATCCTGTGCCCCCATTCTGTCATGTGCTGCTCCCATCCTGCGCCCCCATCCTGTCATGTGCTGCTCCATCCTGCGCCCCATCCTGTCATGTGCTCCCATCCTGCGCCCCCATCCTGTCATGTGCTCCCATCCTGCACCCCCATCCTGTCATGTGTGCGCCCCCATTCTGCACCCCCATTCTGTCATGTACTGCTCCCATCGTGTGCAATCATTCTGTCATGTGCTGTTCTCATCCTGTGCCCCAATTCTGTTGTAATGTGCTGCACCCACTCTGCCTGTTCCTGTTTCCATTCTGCCATATGTTGCTCCCATCTTTCTCTCTCCGGCTCTACTGCCCGAGTGCGGGCGGCTGTGCCGAGTGCGGGCGGCTGTGCCGAGTGCGGGCGGCTGTGCCGGGTGCCGGGGGCCTGAGCAGGCGGGGACACCGGCGCGCTGTTTGGGTCAGGTGCCGGATTCGCCGCTAGCTCAGGCCCCCGGCACTTGCTATATTCACCTGTCCCCCGTTCCACCGATGCGTGCAGCTCCGTCTTCCGGGTCCTCTGGCTGTGACTGTTCAGTCAGAGGGCGGCGCACATTAAGCGCATCATCGCGCCCTCTGAACTGAACGTCACAGGCAGAGGATGTGGAGGACGGAGCAGCGCGCATCGGTGGAACGGGACAGGTAAATATTGCATACTCACCCTCCTGGCACGTCCCTGCTTCTCCGTTGGAGATCGCGGTCTGCGTTCAGTGCTTACGCATACCGCGATCTCCTGGGAGCGTCACTCTGTGGGGTCCAGACTGCGCTGCGCTTGCGCAGTCTATAAAGGCTTCGGACAGAGTGACGCTCCCAGCGTTATATTATAGATGGCAGCCACAGACTGGTGAAGGGTACACTCTAACTTTTTGTATAGTTGGTTGTGCCTTGATACTTAAAGGGTCTATGCACATTTGATATAAGTGTCATATATTGTCTATGGGGATTTGCTGACCATACAGTGATGGTGGGGGTGATTGAATCTGCCAAACATTTTCTCGCAGCTACTTGACTAGCAAGAGTACATGCTTATGGGTGAGTCTAGAGAGGAAAAGCTGATAGCTATGTAAAGTGTATAGTCAGTTTGTAGCTGCTCATACACCTATGAAGCGCATTATTTTTGCCCGATTGGGTGATGTCCAATAAAACCTACAGATATATACATTTTTCACATCCGGATTTATGTTCCTTGTTTGACTTTTTATGTTAATGTATATTTTAGTACCACATTCCCTCTGATTATGGGAAGTGTAGATGACATATCTGGCAAGATCTGTAATTGCAATCAAGCTGTTAGTTTCCAAGCTCTCCCAGACTGAAATGTCAGTGACAACCAAGCACTGTAACTAGGAAAGCCAGGTAGCTCCAAAGCCGTCTAGAAGAGTGTCAAACCCATGCCACCCAGCATGATTTTGGTTGTATTTTCAGCAGCTTGACAGAAGAGAAGACAACCCGTTTTATTTGCACTAAACCTGTCTGAAGTGTGCTATTTGTTCTCTGATCTTAACACGGTTAATGTATCTCTTGATGCCGTGTTCCATGTGTATCTGCGATGAGCAGATGTCACAGATGTTCTATATAACCATACCGTACACGAGGGCTATACGGCTATGAATAATACATGACCAACCATAAATCCAGCCATACAGCCTCAAGGTTGTGTAGTCCTTTTAATTTAATAAGGAAAAAAAATAATTGAAGTCTTTGAGCTCTATTAGGAGTAAATCTCTAACCAAAAATGGGTGCCTTCCTGATAGAACTGTCCTTTTATCTTTTAAATGGGTGTCTGCCCTGAAAAAACACTGCAGGGAATGTGTAGTAGTACTTTATGGTAATTCAAGTAAATGACCTATCTTATAATGCAAGAACCAACCGGGACCACCAAAGCAAAATCTGCCTTTAAGTGGCTCTTCACATACTGTAGCTTTCCCAAGCTGTGTCCTCCTCTGTGACCCCCTGAAATGTGGCATTGTCTGACCTTACGGATGCACCCCCTTCCATCCATCCTTTGTTTATAATATAATGTAGGACTGCAGGGCTCAGTTATAGTCTGTAAGGATGGATGCATTGATACATCTTATGTGCATCAATAGAAATGTGCTTCATTTTGCATTTTAGATGCATTCACACAATAAAAAAAAAAGCAAAAATTGTTGCAAACATGAGCATACTTTTTACAAATTTAGATTTTTTGGTGTTGGCTACAAGCTAAACCTATCTTAGTGTACAAGCATTTCCATAATTTCAATTTGATTTATTGTGTTTTTCGTCAGAACACATATAATTTATATCTATCAGTATTATACATGGACAGTCTTCCCTCCAATGAGGCTAATCCCCACTTAGTGGTCCCCACGGCTCTTGTCATTTCCATGTGTTGGCATTTTCTGCCCAGCAATAACCTAATTTTGTCTGGATTAGGTTTGTGAAACCTACAGTTGCCAAAATTATATTTAAATCCCTCAATCGCCAGAGGCAGCAATGGAATAGAGTCCCAGCGCGGCGTGATGTTAAATTCTCCACGGCTGTCGAATGGAATAAATTGTGTCTGGGATTGTGGAGTTAGCAATAGCCCATTACTGTGCGGGTATACTTATCCACACTGGTAATAGTGGCAGCCGGGCTCAATAAGACATTTTACACCTAATTAGTAGAGTGTTCAGTAATGAGAGAATAAATTAAGGGGTGGGGGAACAGAGCCTACTCTTCGGTAACATATCACACCATAGATTTATAGGAAGCATGGCAGCTCACCATCCATGGAATGACACATTACACATCTCTATTTAAAAGCTTCTGTAGGATTCATAAAAAGGAGCAGATTCCTAAAGCCAAATGTCAGCTGTAGAGCTTTGTGTAAAATTACATTAAACACGATAAAATATTACACACCCCCAGAGGTCTGCAGATCACTATGAAGTAGAAAGGAAGATAAAAAATATTCTGTAGCAAAAAAAGCTCATTCATACAACTGTTACACCTTCTGACATATGATATTTTTTGTTAAATTACTTATGAATCCAATAGTAAAAAAAAAAAACAGAAATCTATTGGATTGTATATTACATAGGGATTCTCCCCAATGATCATTGCTTTTTAATATGTTACTATTATGTTATGTTTAAAGCTAGCTGGATTCAGCGATCTGCCCATTTTCAGAGCAGCGCTTGTAATCACTGTGCACCTTGCCTAGGAGTCTGGCTACCTCTGCACTACAGAGTTGGCTGGTTACCTAGACGATGAGCTACATACTATAGAATTTACAAACCCTCAGTTGAATGAATTTTTAATACATTATAAACTGCAAAATTGCTTGTTTTATACAAGCACTTTGCAATCTTAACAATGTATGCAGTTGAGATAAACCCCTTTTATGATCTGTTACTGACTGACAAGTTTGTTCATGGTCTTATAAAAAACCATGAAATATCAGTGCATGGTGGTTACAGTCATCAACGTGTTCATTTGTGGTCATTTTTCAGAAAGACGAGGAGTCTTGGGTGAGAAGAGGCCCAGAGAGGAAGAGTGGATGCTGGAAGGAGGTACGGATTATATGCATCTTACATAAAGCGCCTGCAGTAATCATATATAGTAAAGATTTATATGAAAACCCCTACAATTACCTGTGTTCAGACATTTCATCCTGTGCCAATACAGGGCTAATATTATATAGCTCTACTTTAATCTCAAACTTGATTACTTTCTGGTATACGGTTTAAATGAGACAATTTGGTAGAATTAACTAGAAAGAGGCAGCTGCAAGTGAGCATCTTCTGTTTTCTTGTACGTGCCATTCATTCCAGGGTACAGAGCTGCAGTCCCTGAGAGCGGCCCTACACATTACAGTGACTTGTGGTGTCCGGCTCCGTACTCCGTGTACTTACGACAACCACCGGGACCACTACCAGCTGAACAGTAGGGTGCGGAGTATCAAATCCCACCTTTTATATATTGATGACCTATTTAAAGTAGAGGCCATCAATTTCATAGTCCTCTATAACCACTTCCCACGTCCTGACATAGCTGTATGTCACAGTCTGGATGCGCGTGTGAGAAGCAGGCTCAGGAGCTGAGGCTGCTCCGTAATGGGCAAATGCCGCTTTTGTTACATAGATGGCACCTATGTAACACAATCGCTACTTTTTAACCATTTAATTGCCACTATCCATCATGGACAACAACATTTCATTGACCTAATTACTGATGCACTGGCTCCCATCGGCCACTTGCGACACAATTGTGGTGTGCCGATACCATGGTGGCTGTGGGCTTGCTGAAGACCCTGATTACTGCAATGTTGGTGCCCTTATGAAGCCAAGGAGACTGTCAGTGTATTTAGATACTGCAAGGCTATAGTAAAATTAAAAGTAAATATAGTTTGAAATTGTTGTGTCCATAAAAGGAAGCACAAAAATCAAAATGCTACAGATCCAGTTTTACTGCATCTACCCCTCTAACACCCTATAGAAAGCTCTCAAGCTGTTGTATGTACCCAAAATGGTATCCATAAAAAAACAAAAAACAGTCTGCCCAGCACACGTAAAACAAGCCCTCATTCATGGAAAATTAAAGTTTCAGGTCTCAGAAGCATGACAACAAGACAGAAAATTTTAATTTTCAGAAATGTTTTAACTACTCAAATACAAAAAAAATCTTCATTCGGTGTTTGCCTTAACTGTACAGACTTTGTTTTTTTCACATTTTCAACGAACTTGTAATTTTTTTGCCCCATATTTCAGTTCATTAAATTAATGGTTTAATTCAGAAGTACGTCGTGTCCCTTATTTGGATATGTCAATTAAAAAAAAAAATGTATTTCTCTTGGGAGAAACTAAAGCGCAAAAGCAAAATTTGACTGGTCAAAAATGGGTTAAAGGGATTTTATCAGAAAATTACCTGTTGTTAAAATCAGGGCTTTGTGTTGAATGTATTTTTTAAACATTTCATCAATTTGTGTGTTTTTTGTTTTGTTTTTTTAATATAGATTTGTGTTTGTGATAATAATAATAAAAAAAAGTCCCAGAAACTGCTTCTTCAGGAAATAACACATGTACATAGCCAGAATAGTTGGATCCCGACTCTTTTGTGGTTTGTTGTGATTGGTGGATCCTGTGATATTAGCTGTGTATAAAGGTGTTACCAGTCATTCTGCCTCTATGGATATATTCTTGCAAATAAAGGAAGTAAGACTCTAAAAAAAAAAGCCTCAATGTCCAGTGTAAAAATTGAAAGATTCCTCATTTACCGTATTTTTTTTTATCCTTTTTTTTTTTTACTTTAGATTTATTTTTGAATAAATTTCATAAAAAAATGCTTTTTTAACCCCTTCATGACCCAGCCTATTTTGGCCTTAATGACCTTGCCATTTTTTGCAATTCTGACCAGTGTCCCTTTATGAGGTAATAACTCAGGAACGCTTCAACGGATCCTTGCGGTTCTGAGATTGTTTTTTCGTGACATATTGGGCTTCATGTTAGTGGTAAATTTAGGTCGATAATTTCTGAGTTTATTTGTGAAAAAAACGGAAATTTGGCGAAAATTTTGAAAATTTTGCAATTTTCACATTTTGAATTTTTATTCTGTTAAACCAGAGAGTTATGTGACACAAAATAGTTAATAAATAACATTTCCCACATGTCTACTTTACATCAGCACAATTTTGGAAATACATTTTTTTTTTGCTAGGAAGTTATAAGGGTTAAAATTTGACCAGTGATTTCTCATTTTTACAACAAAATTTACAAAACCATTTTTTTTAGGGACCACCTCACATTTGAAGTCAGTTTGAGGGTTCTATATGGCTGAAAATACCCAAAAGTGACACCATTCTAAAAACTGCACCCCTCAAGGTGCTCAAAACCACATTCAAGAAGTTTACCCTTCAGGTGTTTCACAGCAGCAGAAGCAACAAATAGGGGAAAAATTAACATTTAACTTTTTAGTCACAAAAATGATCTTTTCGCAACAATTTTTTTATTTTCCCAAGGGTAAAAGGAGAAACTGGACCACGAATGTTGTTGTCCAATTTGTTGTGAGTACGCTGATGCCTCATATGTGGGGGTAAACCACTGTTTGGGCACACGGCAGGGCTCGGAAGGGAAGGAGCGCCATTTGACTTTTTGAATGAAAAATTGGCTCCAATCTTTAGCGGACACCATGTCGCGTTTGGAGAGCCCCCGTGTGCCTAAACATTGGAGCTCCCCCACAAGTAACCACATTTTGGAAACTAGACCCCCCAAGGAACTTATCTAGAAGCATAGTGAGCACTTTAAACCCCCAGGTGCTTCACAAATTAATCCGTAAAAATGAAAAAGTACTTTTTTTTCACACATTTTCTTTTAGCCTCAATTTTTTCATTTTCACATGGGCAACAGAATAAAATGGATCCTAAAATTTGTTGGACAATTTCTCCTGAGTACGTCAATACCTCATATGTGGGGGTAAACAACTGTTTGGGCACATGGTAAGGCTCGGAAGGGAAGGAGCGCCATTTGACTTTTTGAATGATAAATTATCTCCATCGTTAGCGGACACCATGTCAGGTTTGGAGAGCCCCTATGTGCCTAAACATTGGAGCTCCCCCACAAGTGACCCCATTTTGGAAACTAGACCCCCCAAGGAACTTATCTAGATGCATAGTGAGCACTTTAAACCCTCAGGTGCTTCACAAATTGATCCGTAAAAATGAAAAAGTACTTTTTTTTCACACAAAATTTTTTTTAGCCTCAATTTTTTCATTTTCACATGGGCAACAGGATAAAATGGATCCTAAAATTTGTTGGGCAATTTCTCCTGAGTACGCCGATACCTCATATGTGGGGGTAAACCACTGTTTGGGTGCACGGCAAGGCTTGGAAGGGAAGGCGCGCCATTTGACTTTTTCAATGGAAAATTAGCTCCAATCGTTAGTGGACACCATGTTGCGTTCGGAGAGCCCCTGTGTGCCTAAACATTGGAGCTCCCCTACAAGTGACCCCATTTTGGAAACTAGACCCCCCAAGTAACTAATCTAGATGTATAGTGAGCACTTAAAACCCCCAGGTGCTTCACAGAAGTTTATAACGCAGAGCCATGAAAATAAAAAAAATATTTTTCTTTCCTCAAAAATGATTTTTAGCCCGGAGTTTTTTATTTTCCCAAGGATAATAGGAGAAGTTGGACCCCAAATGTTGTTGTCCAGTTTGTCCTGAGTACGATGATACCCCATATGTGGGGGTAAACCACTGTTTGGGCGCACGGCAGGGCTCGGAAGGGAAGGCACGCCATTTGGCTTTTTGAATGGAAAATTAGCTTCAATCATTAGCGGACACCATGTCGCGTTTGGAGAGCCCCTGTGTGCCTAAACATTGGAGCTCCCACACAAGTGACCCCATTTTGGAAACTAGACCTCCCAAGGAACTAATCTAGATGTGTGGTGAGCACTTTGAACCCTCAAGTGCTTCACAGAAGTTTATAACGCAGAGCCATGAAAATAAAAAATTATTTTTCTTTCCTCAAAAATGATTTTTTAACCCACAATTTTTTATTTTCCCAAGGGTAACAGGAGAAATTGGACCCCAAAAGTTGTTGTGCAGTTTCTCCTGAGTACGCTGATACCCCATATGTGGGGGTAAACCACTGTTTTGGCACACGTCGGGGAGCGGAAGGGAAGTAGTGACGTTTTGAAATGCAGACTTTAATGGAATGCTCTGCGGGCGTCACGTTGCATTTGCAGAGCCCCTGATGTGCCTAAACAGTAGGAACTCCCCACAATTGACCCCACTTGGGAAACTAGACCCCCAAGGGAACTTATCTAGATGTGTGGTGAGCACTTTGAACCCCCAAGTGCTTCACAGAAGTTTATAACGCAGAGCCGTGAAAATAAAAAATGTGTTTTCTTTCCTCAAAAATATTTTTTTAGCCCAGAATTTTTTAATTTTCCCAAGGGTAACAGGAAAAATTTGACCCCAAAAGTTGTTGTCCAGTTTCTCCTGAGTACGCTGATACCCCATATGTGGGGGTAAACCACTGTTTGGGCACATGGCGGGGCTCGGAAGGGAAGTAGTGACGATTTGGAATGCAGACTTTGATGGAATGGTCTGCGGGAATCATGTTACGTTTGCAGAGCCCCTGATGTGCCTAAACAGTAGAAACCCCCCACAAGTGACCCCATTTTGGAAACTAGACCCCCCAAGGAACTTATCTAGATGTGTGGTGAGCACGTTCAACCCCCAAGTGCTTCACAGAAGTTTACAACGCAGAGCCGTGAAAATAAAAAATAATTTTTCTTTCCTCAAAAAAGATGTTTTAGCAAGCAATTGTTTATTTTCACAAGGGTAACAGGAGAAATTGGACCCCAATATTTGTTGCCCAGTTTGTTGTGAGTACGCTGATACCTCATATGTGGGGGTAAACCACTGTTTGGGCGCACGTCAGGGCTCGGAAGGGAAGTAGTGACATTTGAAATGCAGACTTTGATGGAATGGTCTGCGGGCGTCACGTTGCATTTGCAGAGCCCCTGATGTGCCTAAACAGTAGAAACACCCCACAAGTGACCCCATTTTGAAAACTAGACCCCAAAAGGATCTTCTTATCTAGATGTGTGGTGAGCACTTTCAACCCCCAAGTGTTTCACATAAGTTTATAACGTAGAGCCGTGAAAATAAAAAATAATTGTTCTTTCCTCAAAATTATGTTTTAGCAAGTAATTTTTTATTTTTGCAAGGGTAACAGGAGAAATTGGACCCCAATAGTTGTTGCACAGTTTGTCCTGAGTACGCTGGTATCCCATATGTGGGGGTAAACCACTGTTTGGGCGCACGTCGGGGCTTGGAAGGGAGGGCGCACCATTTGACTTTTTGAACGCAAGATTGGCTGGAATCAATGGTGGCGCCATGTTGCGTTTGGAGACCCCTGATGTGCCTAAACAGTGGAAACCCCTCAATTCTAACTTCAACACTAACCCCCAACCCTAATCCCAACTGTAGCCATAACCCTAATCACAACCCTAACCCCAACACACCCCTAACCACAACCCTAACCCCAACACACCCGTAACCCTAAATCCAACCCTAATCCTAACCCTAATCCCAACCCTACCCACAACTGTAACCCCAAGACAACCCTAACCCTATCCTTAACCCTAACCACAAGCCTAATCTTAACCCTATTTCCAACCCTAGCCCTAATTCCAACCCTAAGGGTACCGTCTCACATAACGATTTACCAACGATCACGACCAGCGATACGACCTGGCCGTGATCGTTGGAAAGTCGTTGTGTGGTCGCTGGGGAGCTGTCACACAGACCGCTCTCCAGCGACCAACGATGCCAAGGTCCCGGGTAACCAGGGTAAACATCGGGTTACTAAGCGCAGGGCCGCGCTTAGTAACCCGATGTTTACCGTGGTTACCAGCGTAAAAGTAAAAAAAAACAAAAACGTACATACTCACATTTCGGTGTCCTTCAGGTCCCTTGCCGTCTGCTTCCCGCTCTGACTGAGTGCCGCCGTACAGTGAGAGCAGAGCGCAGCGGTGACGTCACTGCTGTGCTGTGCTCTCACTTTCCGGCCGGCAGACAGTCAGAGCGGGAAGCAGACGGCAAGGGACCTGAAGGACACTGAAATGTGAGTATGTACGTTTTTTTTTTTTTTACTTTTACGCTGGTAACCACGGTAAACATCGGGTTACTAAGCGCGGCCATGCGCTTAGTAACCCGATGTTTACCCTGGTTACAAGCGAACGCATCGCTGGATCGCTGTCACACACAACGATCCAGCGATGACAGCGGGAGATCCAGCGACGAAAGAAAGTTCCAAACGATCTACTACGACGTACGATTCTCAGCAGGGTCCCTGATCGCTGCTGCGTGTCAGACACAGCGATATCGTATGGATATCGCTGGAACGTCACGGATCGTACCGTCGTAGCGATCAAAGTGCCACTGTGAGACGGTACCCTAACTCTAATTCCAACCCTAACCCTAAGGGTATGTGCCCACTTTGCGGATTCGTGTGAGATTTTTCCGCACCATTTTTGAAAAATCCGCAGGTAAAAGGCACTGCGTTTTACCTACGGATTTACAGCGGATTTCCAGTGTTTTTTTGTGCGGATTTCACCTGCGGATTCCTATTGTGGAACAGGTGTAAAACGCTGCGGAATCCGCACAAAATTGACATGCTGCGGAAAATACAACACAGCGTTTCCGCACGGTATTTTCCGCACCATGGGCACAGCGGATTTGGTTTTCCATAGGTGTACATGGTAGTGTAAACCTGATGGAAAACTGCTACGAATTCGCAGCGGCCAATCCGCTGCGGATCCGCGGCCAATCCGCTGCGGATCCGCGGCCAATCCGCTGCCAATCCGCTGCGGATCCGCGGCCAATCCGCTGCGGATCCGCGGCAATCCGCTGCGGATCCACGGCCAATCCGCTGCGGATCCGCGGCAATCCGCTGCGGATTCGCAGCCAAATCCGCACTGTGTGCACATGCCCTAACCCTACCCCTAACCCTACCCCTAATTCTAACCCTAATTCTAATTCTAACCCTAACCGTAGCAGAAAAAAAAATATATATATTTTATTTATTTTTATTATTGTCCCTATGGGGGTGATAAAGGGGGGGTCATTTACTTATTTTTTTATTTTGATCACTGTGATAGGCTATATCGCAGTGATCAAAATACATCTGAAACGAATCTGCCAGCCGGCGGGCGCAGTGCGCATGCGCCCGCCATTTTGCAAGATGGCGGCGCCCATGGAGAAGCCGGACGGACACCGGGAGGCCAGGTAAGTATGAAGGGGGGGTGATCGGATCACGGGGGGGGGGACCGGAGCACAGGGAGGGGGCACCGGAGCACGGGGGGAGCGGACAGGTGGACAGAGGAGCGGACAGGACGAATTAGGGGGGCGGCCACGTAACGGAGCACTGGGGGGGGCGATCGGTGGGGTGGGGGGGAGGCAGATTAGGTTTTCCAGCCATGGCCGATGATATTGCAGCATCGGCCATGGCTGGATTGTAATATTTCACCGTTTTTTTGGGTGAAATATTACAAATCGCTCTGATTGGCAGTTTCACTTTCAACAGCCAATCAGAGCGATCGTAGCCACGAGGGGGTGAAGCCACCCCCCCTGGGCTGAAGCACCACTCCCCCTGTTCCTGGAGATCGGGTGAAATTGGAGTTAACCCTTTCACCCGATCTGCAGGAGCGCGATCCCTCCATGACGCATACGCTGCGTCATAGGTCACATTGGCACCGACTTTCATGACGCAGCGTATGCGTCAAAGGTCGTGAAGGGGTTAATGTTACACAAAAACCTGATTGAAACCAAAAGGTAATTTTCTGATGATCTCTTCCCTTTATTGTTGAGCAGTACTTTTTTTTAGAAGTTATATATTCCACCAAACCTTTAAATCCAAGAATCCAAAATCCCAAACCATATCTACTAAAGTGTATAAAGCATTGCATCACTCTGGATGTGGAGAAAAAAGCAAAAATTTCTGAAGCAACAAGTATCAATGGGAACTAGCAGATAAACTTGATATATAAACAGTTGTACGATGCCCAAAAATCACGTTGGGTTCACAAAGTGATTGTGACCTTGAAAGCTATCGCTGCTGTCACTTCACCATAAAGCTTGTGGAAAAATGCTTCACTTGTGCTGAGCAGCCATAGGATTGTCAAGGGAATAGGTTACAATTAGTATGAAACAGCTGTTCCATGTAGTAACTCAATACATTCCTTCAGCTGCTGGACATGAACTCAACTTACCACTGCTAGTTTATGTATTTATCTTCCTATTCTCCCTAATTGAAACTGAGCCAGTGAAGACCTATGGGGTTTTATTAAGTCGTGTTCTGCACCCCTTGTGTCGCTGTAGATTTCAGCACAAAGCTAGATGTAGCAGTCTTCTAATGTGGACAGGCTCCTTTGATCTCCTAAACTGTGTAATATGAATATTTATTAATGGGTAATACATGCTTTGTTCTAGGCCCTCAATGACAAGATGCAGGATAAAGATATTGACTGTGACATAGATGCCAGCGGGACCAATTTAAAAAGGTAACGATTACTTGATTCTCTCTTCTTGGTGAAGTGCAGTGTGTGGATAATAATCTGTATTTGTAATTTCATTATAAGTAGAATTTTATTCTAAAATCATTATATACAGTGTATCAAAATGTGACATTTTCATCAATGGTGGCATCTGCTTGACTTATTCTGAATTCTATAAAACTGCATTTTTTTTTTTCTACAGAACAAAGTCTGTGTCATCTATGTCAGAATTTGAAAGTTTATTGGATTGTTCTCCTTTTCTTTCTGGACAATCCCCCCTCGATAATAATGAAAACAAAAAAGGAATGAAAAGTTTTCTGGCTTCTCAGCTGCTCACTAATGGTTCAATAGATTCAGATATCAATCAGAAACACTGCCAGTATATGAATGACAAAACTTTGTCTGACCACTTGGCCAAGGACAATTTGGGTATCTCTTCTTGGGATTACACATTGAGTAATTCTGGGAAAAATGGAGAAGCTGGTCACAAGCAGATACAGAGAAGTTACACTGCACCAGACAGAACTGGCATTCGAATTTATTACAGTCCACCAGTTGTGAGAAGACTAGAAGCGCCTTTGGTCCAAAACAAAGAAGAAAAACTTATGGTTGAGCCAGGATTCCTGTTCACAATGGCAAAGCCTAAAGATATGGTAAAGCCAGAAAGCTTGTCTGGTAATTCCTACAGTCGATGGTTTTGCAATTTCTCGAAGAAGAAGCGTGACCTTTTGGACAAGGATGCTGTTACAGAAACACCATCTTCCGTTGCTGGTTTTCCAACGTCATTGGGTGATTTAGAGATCTCCGGAAACATGAGTGATGACATGAAAGAGATAACAAATTGTGTTAGGCAAGCAATCCGCTCAAGTTCACTAGAGAGGAAAAGTAAAAGTACATCAAGCCAGACAGTTGGTGCCTCTCCAGTTGGTGTCCAGACTGTCCAGATGGTAAGCGTTGGTCTCCAGACTGATCTACCCCGAACAAGTCTTCATGCAAAGAGCTGGTCTCCAAGAAGCTCATCTCTGCTGTCTGCAAGGAGCAAACATATTTCCACATCTTTAGACAAAGTCCATTCCCGTATTGATCGGCCTTGCTGTTCACCCAAGTTTGGCTCTCCTAAGTTGCAGAGAAGGTCTTCATCTAAACTAGATGTCTCTAAAGACAGAAGCCTTTGGAATCTCCATCAGGGCAAACAAAATGGATCAGCTTGGGCAAGATCTACAACTACTCGAGACAGCCCAGTTCTCAGCAACATTTATGATGGATCGTCCAGCTTGTTCAATGTAGTAGATCATGCTGGAAGCACAGAGTCTCTGTACAAGGCAGGAGTAACTGAAAGAAATAAAGCTGAAGCCCCTAAATATGGCATTGTGCAGGAGTTCTTCAGGAATGTGTGTGGCCGAAGTGGTCAGAGCTCTAGTACAGGTTCTGAAAAGAAAGAGCTAGAGGAAAATACCAAGAAATCTGATAACCATGACCATTGCTCATCTGCTGTGTGTCATCCATCCTACAATGTATCCAAACTATTGAGCAAGAAGACCCCAAGACAACATGTTGCTGATGAGCTTAAGTCTTCTCTTGCAAGTCAAGGAGCTAAGGATGGCAGCTCCAAAGACCCTGATGTCATTTCCACAACGGAAGTAAGTGCTACTCTTCGATGTTTTGCTGTCTATGTGTGACTCTTCTAAATTATTTTGTACTGAAATCAGAAAAGATCTAGTCATTCTATTACTCATGGTACACCGGCTTTCTTCTCTGTGGATGTACCTTGTTTAGCATTTTCTTCTTAAAATCCGTATTACCTTGCTTTTCCTGTAGGATTACTCCTGCAATTGCAACTCACATCCTGTCACATCCTGCTTCTCCAGACCGTCCCGAATCCACTCGCGCCAGAGTCAAGCCAGGTGCCAGCTCCACCAAGAACCAGTTCCATCTGAGGAAAATACAGCAACTGGCTGCAAATGAAGATGAAGATATCCCCAAGAGTCAGTCCACTACTCGCAATCCACTGTTATTATGTTTCATTTCGAGATGCATCACATAAAATATCCTGTTCTTGCCTTCGGTTTTGTACATAAGTGCATAGGTTAGATTGACGTTGACTTTGCTGCCTACTGAATGCTAGTGTAGCACTTAACCCTTGAAGTCCTTGGTAACATATACTTAAAGTAGGTATGTATGTATACTCTGGATTCTGTATGTTTGTATATGAATGCCAGGATTGCTAGGAGCTACTTTACTGCCATAAGGACCCATCACATCACGATAATGCACTGTGTTTGCTCTTAAACTTGATGGATAAGTTTATGTCCATCTTTTACGCCGAACTCTTAATCATTCCTTTTCTTACACAATTTTAGTAATTAGTCCTTATATCATCTGGCTGCAAAAGTAGATTTGTGCTTTTTATTTACACTGTTTGGAAACCAAACTTTTGTTAAGCAATCAGAATAATTTACAAGATATATTAATTAATTAGCAAAATAAAATAAAAGGCAGTCTAAAGGCAAAATAATAATAAGACTTCAAAATGCCCCAGTGACCTAGTGCTAAGAAACGCACGCAGGTCATATGGGTAGTGAAACCTCAAAATTATATTAGGTAGATTTTATAGATTACGCACTCATTGGGATATTAAAAACCACGAGAACAAAATACTTGCATAGTATTGTGCCCTGTTAATAAAAATATTCTGTAGATAGGAATATTTAATAGTTTAGTAAAAATATTTGCCCTTTGTATATAATGTGTGTATATATAAATCTCCATTCTCTGTCATTGCAGCACATCCATTGTCATTCTGAAATGCACTGGTTTTTTTTTATCTCTGTGATTACTTTCTTTTTCCTTGTTTATATATGTTGATTTGGTATTTCTTCACAGATAATGTGGTTATTTTGCTGTTTTTTTTTTTGTTGTTTTTTTAAATGGCTTATTTCTTCCAAAACAGCATTGTTTTTGCCCAGGGGCTGTGTCTGGTTTTGCAGCTCATTCCCCTTCAACTGAATTGGCGCTAAGATACCAGCTACATTGTATGGACAAGAGCCACATGAGTTATGGAGAGACTAGCCATGGTTTTTCTAATCTGCAAATCACTTTGAGCGTATGAACCTTAAGGTTACAGTGCCTGTAAATAATCATGGTCAACTTGGGCATTGTTTTCTATCATGACACGGAGATACCTCACTATCACCGAAATTGGTTAGATATCTCGTCTCAGACCACTTATGGACTAACGAAGGATTCCAACTTGATACCTAGCCAAACGGCACATAATCCACGAATTTGCTTGGTCATGGTATTAGCCAGTTATACAAAAACCTAATGAGCTGATATGATCAGTTGGCTAAAGGTCAATTTACATGTACCAACCGGTGGCACGATATTACAGCCGATAGGTAAACAGTTTTCTTATTGACAGTCATTTGACTGCTTGTTTACACAGACAAAGCAAAGTAAACGGTGCACACTGTGCAAACCATGCTAGATCGGTCAGTGCAGATAGACAGCCATAGTTCTCGGCAGTGCAAGTCCTGTTTAAACAGGACGAAGCACTGCCAAGAATGATGATCTTTTACTTTGCGCAAAAGATCATTTCATGCAGTTTGCTTGTTCAACAGGTGTTCGGCAGCCTGATTACGCTGCAAGGCAATAGTGAAACATGCGTTCTTAACAACGATCGTTCAACGTTATCTTGCAGTGTAAATTCCTCTTTAGAATTTGTTTGTGTAATTTGTTACTGGTGTCCACAGACATATTGACAAACGGTAAGTAACCAGAGGAAAACTCAAATTGGACACCCAAATGACCCACACAAGCCCTCTGAATGTCATTTTTATTAATCTAGAACAGTGGGGTTTTCATCATGTTAACCTAATCTCATTCCGTTTCTTTGGGCAGTAATTGGGACTCTCAAAATTGAGGGGTGCATTTAAAGTAGGTGCAGACAGTTTATTGGCCCAATCAAAATTAAGCTATGAGCTCTCCATAAATGTTTTGCGAGCTATGAGGTACTATGTGGGTGGTCACCACTTTGTAAATTTCATTGTGATTTAGTTTGCGATACTTTGTACATGACTTTTGTGTAGGCCATATTTTTTTTATGCTTTCCCAGCAGCTTTATAACCTGTTCTCCAAAATTGTACCCTTTCTTATAAAACCTATTCGAGCAAAGATTCCTAACAGATTGGGCCAATGCATGCTCTTTCCCAGTACTAAATGCCAGGAAGATCCTGTTGCACCAGACCACATGCAGACTGCAGAGGTATGGAGAATGACCTTTTGTACAATCATGTGTTTAGTGGTCCCCTTCCACCACTTTATACATTCCTCTTGGTAAATTTGGCAGAACTGCCAGTTTGCTAACCCTACCCTTGGGAAATGTTAGCTTTTAAGCTACTTTCCTTGCAAGTATAGAATTACACTGCCATTCAGCTTACAATCCTGGTCTGTGGTAGTTACTGCCACATACACTGACGTGTAATATGCCACAGTAGATGGTTCTCCCACTAACATCAGCTCACACTGCCAATGTGTACCCCCTGGTGACTACACATTAATGAGACAACAGGAATCCGTTCACACTACTACTCCTTACCTCTGCTCATCACTGTGTCCTTTTTTTTGGAAGTGACCACTACACTTGCACACTCTCTAAATCCTATAATTCTGATGAATTTTAGCAGTCACATGTTTTTTGTATTGTTTTAGGACGGAGCTTAGTTATCGCAAGGATAGGACCAGTATTACTTCTGTTTACACAAGGTACACATGTGAACAGTACCATTCTATTCATTCCTGCCTGTACGTCACACTTCTTCATACTGCCACTAAACCTACAGTATGTCATCTGGCCTCCTTCTTATATTCTATGCTCTCAATCTGATATATTTCAGGACATCACTTTTGTGACAATTTGTCACTTGACAATGGTTCATTCTCTGGTGTTTTGTTTTTATAATTCCCTTTGTCAAACGCTACCCACTTAAGCCCTGTACTGGGCATAGCGCACTGAATCTGTCTTATCTGTTGTGTTCCTTTAAGAACCCTATTGATGTAATTATAATGAATCTGTACAGCCGAGTCCAAGGATAAGCCGCATATCCTCTACAACCTTTTATCTGGCGGTTTGTAGTTCAATGTCCCCCTTTCCTTAAATCTCACGACTATAGTACCGGTAATCACAATTTAGGGAAAAATAAGGTCAACTTTGGGTGTAAGGTTAACGTCTCTTTGTATGAGATTCACTTGAATAGAACTAAGCTACATTACCATACACCATGCATGGACAATAATGCAGACCTGTTTGTTTGTTTTTTTAATCTCGTACAAACCCTTTAATACATGGCCTCCTTTAATTTTAATTTACATGACATCAGGCCTCATTTATCAAAACTGTTTGCAAGAAAACTGTTGCACATATCAACCAATCGGGGCTCAGCTTTTATTTTTGTAACCGCACTGGTAAAATAAAAAAAATGTGCTGTGATTGGTTGCTGAGGTTTTCTTTTTGATAATTATGATAAATGTGGCCAGTAGGTTTTCTTTGTAAATGTGTAAATTGTACAGCTTAATGAGCGATAAGGACACTTTAATACGCAAAACAGCAATAAGCAAAATATTTGTTAGATCGGGAATATGTACATTTTCCCAGTACAATAATAAAAAATTATTTTTCATTTTTCTAAGCGGAGGCTGAAAAGAGTCCCTTACATTCCCTGTCACCTGGTGCTTAATAATCCATGACCATGTAAATAGTCTCATGTATTATTTTCCTGAATTGAAATCAGTAAGTGGTTTCATGCAATATAGGGGGGCTTTTAAAATGTAGCTATGGGAAAATAGTTTGCCAACTGGCAGGACAGTCAGAAGGAATGCAAGGTTTACTGTAAATTGCCACAGTATTGGCGTGAGGCTTCAGTGTGCTTCACCTGTACAGACATGGAGGCCAAAAAAGCCTCCTTTTCAGCTTTTTCATTTGACAGGGCCTAGGTTAGAGCAGATGCCATTAAGATCGCCTTCTGCACTTTGTTTTTCCCACCAGCCATTTTTCAAAACTTCTTCAGGAAGTAAAAATCACTTGGAAAATGTTCTATCCATTTCCATAGCAAATCCACTTTGCTGTTTTTATGAGTTTTCTAAGTGTTTTTTAAGGAGGATTTTGGAGGGGATCCGCTCCAAAAATCTCTGTGTGAACATATTGTTACATGCTGAGAGTGCTGAATGACTTTATAAAATAGTAGCTACTTGATTTTCTTCCATAGAGTGCTCAAAAATAGTAAGATTTTAGGTTGGGTTCTGACAACAATTTACTCCCTCCTCACAAAAAAAATGCAAACTCTAACTTCTCTTTAATCATTTGTAAATCTAGCCTGTATTCACCTAGAATTACCGTATTTTTCGGACTATAAGACGCACTTTTTTTCCTCCAAATATGGGAGGAAAGTGTGGGTGCGTCTTATAGTACGGATATAGCATGTGGGGAGGGGGGCAGCAGCGAGTGGGATCGCACTGTTATCTCACTTCAGGATGTCCCCGCTGCCGGAATCAGCTGCTGGGGAAAGCACATGGCCCCGCTGATTAAGTGCAGTGAGTATTTATTAGCTGCTCCCCGCCCACCGATCAGCTGAGCGGTGAGCCGGGAGCAGCAAATGAATACTGCACTTAAGCAGCGACACACAGTTTCCCCAGCACTGATTCCGGGGAGAATCTGTGTGTCCGGGGGAAGAGGAGGCAGCAGCAGCAGGGGCCATGAGATCGCTGTCTACCTGCCTGTGCTGGACGCTGAGCTGTCTGGTGCACAGGGAGGACCTGTGTGATGTCAGAAGTAGCCGGGCTGGAGCATCACATGGCAGCTCAGAGCCCTCCCTCTTCTGACATCATCACAGGTCCTTCAGACTCCCCACCTAGAATCTGCAGCTTCCTCTTATGTCCTGCGCTGTGGAAAGGCAGCAACAAGAAAGAGGGCTCTGTGTGTGCAGCCATGGGATGCTCCAGCTTTTACCTCACAACAGTGTGGCTGACTGCCACAATTAAGAGGTCAGTCTTTACAAAACACAATAAAGCACTCTGCCACTCCTTTGGTGAACTATAACTCCCAGCATGTCATAGGATCTGCAGGACATGCTGGGAGTTATAGTTCTCCCATGGGATTTTAAAGCAGCACTCCAGTGTTATTTTGCAGTGCTGGAGTGGTGCTTTCACTATAAGCCCTGTGCACCCATTCTTAGGGCTCATTTCCACATGCGAGGCACACGTCCGTATCTCGCATGTGGAAACCAAGCTGTGGAGCCGGCACTCCAGAGCGGAGCGTGCGGCCGCATAGGAACACATGGAGCTGCACAGCTCCGCTCCAAAGTGCCGGCGCCAGAGCTTGGTTTCCACATGCGAGATACGGACGTGTGCCTCGCATGTGGAAATGAGCCCTTATACTCACCCTCCAGCGTCTTCATATCGTACTTCACAGACACCACACTGGTCCCGCAGCTTCCAACATAATAACATACTATTATATATAATAACACCACATAATAGTATGTTATTTATGTTATTAAATATTTTACCACATTTTTTTTGCTTCAAATATTTTTTTCCCTATTTTCCACCTCTAAAACCTGGGTGCGCCTTATAGTCCGGTGCGTCTTATAGTCCGAAAAATACGGTAGTTTTCTACAGTTGCCCACTGGGATACCTTGTAAAGAAATTTGGACTCTTAAACACATAGAAGGACAACCCCTAATGTCTTCAGTGCCCAGTAAAACTTTTTTCACCGCTCCAGAATGACTACTCTAAATCTGCCTTTTATACAGTAATATTCTACGCAAAAGTGAGGGTTTACCTTTTAACGCCAGGTTCTTTTACGATATAAAATTCTAGGCCAATTATTTTTTTTCTTATATTGCTATAGTGGTTGGAGTTTTGTTTTCATCTCCTGTAGGTTTCAGATTCCGCCTCAGACAAAGTTAGATTTCTGTCTGCCTAGAGCCACCATGAGATGGAATTGTATATGCTTACTGTTGTCTAATAGACACCATAATAAAATGATGAATATTAAAGAGATTGTCTGGTCCAGAATGGCAAATCTGCAGTCACTATGTGTGACTGCACACATGTGAACCCTCCTAGCTCACGCACTATGTGCTGCGAGGATTTGCCGATGTCTATGCCACAAATGGCGTTCAAAGCATGCAATACTTGTGGCCAGAAGCCGTCTAGTGGGCACGGCCTGAGTGAAGCTGCTCCCACTGGACGGGTTCTGCCCATATTGCATACTTGACAGACGTTCCTGACGCAGATGCCGGCCAATCCTCACCGTGCATGTGCTGGGAAAAATCCCAAGTCTGCAATCACACAATCAGAGTGACTTCAGACATGTCATTCTATACTAGAAAACTCCTTTAAGCTCCTAGCCTTTTTCCACTAGTGGTGGCTGCATGTAGCCATGAGTTTGGCTATACAGGAGATTTAGAGCTACGACTAAGTCTAGCCTCATACTTCTGTGAAACATGGACTGTGCACAGGTTTTAAGACTTGACCCAACAAATGGGTTTCCTGACCTGAGCTCTCTGTGTTTCAAGGATGTGTGAAACCGTCCTAATGGAGAATCTATAAACCAATTGAGACATTAAAAGATTAAACCGCACAGAATTTTAGACCTAATTAAAATAGTAATGCCCATTTTAAAAATAACAGTCTTAAGTTTAGCTCTAGTCCTTTATTCATGCCCCTATCCAAAAATCCAATATTTCATTAGGTGTTGGCCAGCTTTGAGTGACTTGCAAGTGACTCATTTTGGGGAATGTAAATAATATATATTGTTGACTTTATACCTGTGTTTTTGTCCATTTCATACATAGAAGCACGCAGGACTCACACTTGTATCAAAGTACACCTTATATTGTAGACCCATATATTAATGATATATTCTACACTGTAGATCGTGAATTTCTCGATTGTTGATCCTGCCACATCACACTTAGAATAGAAATGGTTATATATTACATGATTCACATCACATGGCACATGTTTTGTATAGGATATGTCTTTTTAAAACCTAGAAAACCAAAATATACCATTCATTGCTTTTGTTAATCCTTGCAAATAGCCTGTAATGATTCTAGCACGCACCCCATTAAGAATGACATGTTAGACATGACCAGACCAAAGGGGTAGATAGTCTTGTGTTTCGTCAAGGAGAGGAACAGGCTGGCATATTAGTTTTTTGTTATGTTTTCTTTTCCTCTGTAACACCATTTTTATTTTTTATAGACCTTTTTCACACAACTATATTTGATTTAAATATCTAAAATATCCTGAGTAATTGGCATTTTTTTGCCAGTTTTTTTTTTCCCTAAAATTATCAAAAGCCGGTTTTACTTTAAAAATCCTTGCAAACCCTGAATTAACACACAGCTATTGGGTCACATCGATGTCATAAAGTGGGATCCCTCAATTAGGGAGCCTGTCCAGGCTTATGACATTTCAGCAACCGCCACTACACAGTGCAAAAAAAGCTTCATTGTTTACATGTGCCACCACAGCAGGCAACAGCTGATCTATGAGGGTGCCAGGTTTCAGACCCTCACGGATTTGATATTGATGAGTTTGTCATTAATATCATAAGCTTGGAAACGTCTTGAAGAGATCAGTGTAAGGGACAACCCCTTCAATGGAGAGATAGAGTATTTCCACATCTCTAATTTGAAAATGGTAATATGAATGAAGCGATGAGAAAAAAAATTCTAGAATTTTTTTTATTGTATTTTATTTGCATGTTGGAAATACAGATTGATCAACATCGTCTTAGCCAGCATAATTATAAGGGGTCATATGGGCGGTCATAGGAGATGGCTCTGCAGAGCAATGGCTAGTGTCACATTTCTGTAGCTTCACTTGCACTTAACATGTAACTAAATGTTTCCATCATTTTTGTACACTATTTTATAAACCATTTGTTTTATTTTTACCTATTTTTGAAATGCACCATGTATATAATATTTATTTATTTTATTTCTTTGTGTTTTTTTATTTAGTTTTTTTTATAGGATACATAATTTTTAATTAGACTTTTAACTTGAAATAGCATAAAGTGCAATGTTTGGGGTAGGAAAGTGAGTTAAATAGTGAGTATATGTGGATGTATTTTGTACCCACATACCTACTATTTAGGCATGAAATCAGACACCAATAGATTGGACAGGTAACATTTAGGATGTAAATATTTGTACGGCTTTCTTAGAAAATTTGTCATCAATTTTCAACATTTTTTAAAAATTGTCAACTTTTTAAACCATTTTTTTCTCTACTTTATACCAATGACTTTTCAGAATTTTTAATGTAAAGTGTTTTTGTAAATGTTTCTAATTCTGTGTTAAAATTAGTACAACTTAGATCAGTCTTATAACCTTTTAAATTCGAAGATTTCAAAGGTTTTGTCCACTCATATTTGTTATAAAAGAGACGGAATTTCGTACAAATTGTTTGCCTGTTTAGATAAACAATATGATAAAAATGAAGCCAGTAATGAAAGTTAAATGTCCGCCCCATGCTCCACTGTTAGCTTACTTTTTTTTTTTTGTTTTAATAGAATTGTCTCATGACATACCCTTTTTAAATTTACTATATTTCATGCCTTTTCATTGCAATTGTGTCTTTGTAACGGTGTCGACTAACTATCACATGTCCATAAATTAAACTATTGAAATCTAATTTGTGGGGTGTTTTTTTGTTTTTTTTTTCTTTTTGTTTGGTCAGCGAGATACTTGGGAGTGGCAAATCAAATGAAGATTGCTAGAAAGTTGGAATACTAGACTAACAAGAAGCAGTTGGAGAGTAAAGGGTAAATGCTGATGGTTGTGGAACCACTGTGGGATGGACCTGCGAGAGCCTGGAGGGGTATAACTAAGCGACCACCTGACTCTTCACTAGAGCCAAGTACCATTCCAGGACAGACTCCGGAGCCACAACATCTGACCCCAAAGGGGAAGGGATGAACTTGGAAAGTCAGACCGGGCAGGAACTGATTCAAAGAATGGGTGGATGCTGTACGGCTCGTTTGACAAGACTGATACCGGAACAGGCAGGGCAGGTTCAGGAACACAGGACAGACTCGGGTAAAGGCTGTGCAGGAGGGAACGAGGCACAGATGTGGACAAGACTGAACAGGATTTGGTAAAGGGAGAACGGGTTCAAGGTCAGGTTTGGTCAGGACAGATACAGGGACCTTATAACTAAGTAAGAAGTGTGCACACTAAACCCTAACGTTGCTCAGGTGCCTCCCCACAGGTCAGGTTGCCTTAAGTACTTTGTCTCCCAGTTATTGGCTGGTGACATTTTAAGTGCATGCCCTACGCGCACTCCCGGCAGAACTGTGTACTTTGCACAGGTCCTGTAAGGAAGAAACTGCAGTGGGGACTGGAACAGCACGGCCTTAGCGGTGAGTACTTCTGCATTGCTGTCGGGAGGAGGAAGGGGCATTGGTTAGGAATGCTGGTGCTGACCTTGCAATATATATACAGTACAGACCAAGAGTTTGGACACACCTTCTCATTTAAAGATTTTTCTGTATTTTCATGACTATGAAAGTTGTACATTCACACTGAAGGCATCAAAACTATGAATTAACACATGTGGAATTATATACTTAACAAAAAAGTATGAAACAACTGAAATTATGTCTTATATTCTAGGTTCTTCAAAGTAGCCACCTTTTGCTTTGATGACTGCTTTGCACACTCTTGGCATTCTCTTGATGAGCTTCAAGAGGTAGTCACCGGAAATGGTCTTCCAACAATCTTGAAGGAGTTCCCAGAGATGCTTAGCACTTGATGGCCCTTTTGCCTTCACTGTGCGTTCCAGCTCACCCCAAACCATCTCGATTGGGTTTAGGTCTGGTGTCAGTGAAGGCCAGGTCATCTGGCGTATCACCCCATCACTCTCCTTGGTCAAATAGCCCTTACACAGCCTGGAGGTGTGTTTGGGGTCATTGTCCTGTTGAAAAATAAATGATGGTCCAACTAAACGCAAACTGGATAGAATAGCATGCCGCTGCAAGATGCTGTGGTAGCCATGCTGGTTCAGTATGCCTTCAATTTTGAATAAATCCCCAACAGTGACACCAGCAAAGCACTCCCACACCATCACACCTCCTCCTCCATGCTTCACGGTGGGAACCAGGCATGTAGAGTCCATCCGTTCACCTTTTCTGCGTCGCACAAAGACACGGTGGTTGGAACCAAAGATCTCAAATTTGGACTCATCAGACCAAAGCACAGATTTCCACTGGTCTAATGTCCATTCCTTGTGTTCTTTAGCCCAAACAAGTCTCTTCTGCTTGTTGCCTGTCCTTAGCAGTGGTTTCCTAGCAGCTATTTTACCCTGAAGGCCTGCTGCACAAAGTCTCCTCTTAAGGCCGGATCACACACAGCGAGATACGGCCGAGTCTCGCACGTTAAATCCAAGCTCTGGCACCGGCACTCCAGAGCGGAGCGTGTGGCTGCATAGCAATACATGGAGCTGCATGCTCCACTCTGGAGTGCCGGTGCCAGAGCTTGGATTTAACCTGCAAGACTCGCATGTATCTTGCTGTAGTGTGACTCCAGCCAAACAGTTGTTGTAGAGATGTGTCTGCTGCTAGAACTCTGTGTGGCATTGACTTGGTCTCTAATCTGAGCTGCTGTTAACCTGCGATTTCTGAAGCTGGTGACTCGGATAAACATCCTCAGAAGCAGAGGTGATTCTTGGTTTTCCTTTCCTGGGGCGGTCCTCATGTGAGCCAGTCTTTGTAGCGCTTGATGGTGTTTGCCACTGCACTTGGAGACACATTCAAAGTTTGCCCAATTTTTCGGACTGACTGACCTTCATTTCTTAAAGTAATGATGGCCACTCGTTTTACTTAACTTAGCTGCTTTTTTTTTGCCATAATACAAATTCTAACAGTCTATTCAGTAGGACTATCGGCTGTGTATCCACCAGACTTTTGCACAACACAACTGATGGTCCCAACCCCATTTATTAGGCAAGAAATCCCACTTATTAAACCTGACGGCACACCTGTGAAGTGAAAACCATTCCCGGTGACTACCTCTTTAAGCTCATCGAGAATGCCAAGAGTGTGCAAAGCTGTCATCAAAGCAAAAGGTGGCTACTTTGAAGAACTTAGAATATAAGACATAATTTCAGTTGTTTCACTCTTTTTTGTTAAGTATATAATTCCACATGTGTTAATTCATAGTTTTGATGCCTTCAGTGTGAATATACATTTTTCATAGTCATGAAAATACAGAAAAATCTTTAAATGAGAAGGTGTGTCCAAACTTTTGGTCTGTACTGTATATCTGGCACAAAACGCATTAATCACATTAAAAAAAAGTAAATTCCTAAATCGCATGAAATGTATAACAGAGTAAGATGCTCCATGTAGGATAAACATTTAAAGTAACTGCTTTAGATGCCCAGCAGTACCAACAATGAAGCCTATCTCTAGCACCAGTAGGGGAATCACTCACAAACCATATGTGTAAACCCAATATTGCTGCCAATCCAGTCCTTGACGTGATTCAATGTTCAAGGTTCATCAGCAGGCTTTATTGATGGTCCACAATGAAAGAACATTTGGGTTGCAGTTCAGTGACGCACATATACCAGCATGTCAAAAGGCAGTCAGTGTGCCTATAAATAAGGCGCTTGTTTTAGAGTTCATTAGCACATCCAAATGATAGAAGATGAATTAAGATTTGAAAATAGTCTCCCACCAGGGAGCCGCTTGTATCCACAGTGGCTAGCTTTCAACAGAGAGACCTACCATTTTAAAAAAAGTGACCCTATTTGCACCAAAGTATTGGGACACAATTTTTATTCATTGAATGTGTTCTACATTCACTCATTGCTACAGTAGTATGAAGTCCAGCTTCTAGCCATGCAGTCTGCATTGGCTCATTCCATTCTGAAAAGCTCAATGAATTTGAGCATTGTTGCAATGGTGGCAAACTATGATAGTACAAGTCCGTCTGTGAAATTTCTGTCCTAAATATTCCATGATCAATTGTGAGCTGTAATATTGAAAAAGCGTTTTAGGAACTACATCCACTAAGTGACAGGCCATGTAAAGTTAAAAAGCAGAGTGGCCAAGTGCTGAGGCTCATAGCACATATAAGTTGACACTGCTTTCTAAATGGCAAGGTTTCAAATCGCTTTTGGCATTAATATTTGTAAAACAAACTCCACAGAGAACATCTTGTCGTGGATTTGCATAGCTGTGGAGCTGCACGCAAGCCTTACATCACCAAGCATCTGGTGGAGTTGTGTATAGCACTCTGCCATTGGACTCCAGAGTAGTTGAAAATTGTTCTGTGACGTGATGCGTTTCTCTGCTAGTCTGGTGGACACTTAACCTTACCTGCCTGCTTTGTAATATTCTTTATATGGAGGGGGGCTAATGCTACAGGGCTGTTTTGGGCCCTTGGCCTATGCCCCTTACATCCAGTGTAGGGAAATCTTAAAGCTTCAGCATACCAAGACATTTTGAACAATTATATTCTAACTTTATGGGAACAGTTTATGGAAAGCCAATTTCTACTGCAGCGTGACTGTGCTGAGGGCACAAATTAAGGTCCATCAAGGCATGGTTGTGGACCAGTCAAGTTTTCCACACCAAATAGCCCTGACCTCAACTCCGTTAAACGCCTTTGGGATGATCTAGAAAGGTGATTGTTAACCAGACCGACCGTCTTGTCCAACAGCCGTGTCAGACCTCACAAATGCTCTTTTGTATAAATGGTTAAAAATTTCGAGAAGTACTTCAAAATGTTGTAGAAAACCTTCCAAGAAGTCTGGATGCTGTTATAGCTGCAAAGAGGAGATCTAATCCATATTAATGCCTTTGGATTTAGAATGGAGCGGCACACCAGCTCCTATAGGTGTAATGTGTAAGTGTCCCAATACTTTTTTCCATATAGCATATATACATACAATATTTGGATAAACCCAACCCATATGCCTTAAAAACGTACACTGCCATAATTGAAGATGTCCGCTACTTTCAAGGGACTCCTGCGATCAATGTCAATTAATTTGTTATAAAGTTGTGAGTCAAATATTGTGAGTTAGAATTTTAGGGTCAACATTCGCGGATCCATCAAATATTAAAGGATAATCTCTTATTAACAGTTCCACTGTAGAGCAAGAAATAAACAGTATACATACCTCCCAGAGCAGCAACGTTCCTCCGATTGCAGTGCTCTGATTTACATCAATGGTAGAGTCAAACAAAACAACAGGTAACACTGCTTTATGATTGGGGGAGTTGTGCCGGTCAGTGGGGTAAGTATACTATTTTTTATTTTAAACTGCACTTTGGAACTGTTAAGGGGTTATCTAGAAGTGAACAACCCTTTTTGTACATCATAAAATCACTCTTGACAGTGTTTAGAGAAATTGAATATATACAGTATATAAACTCATATTTGGTACAGAAAAAAATAAAATTAAAACTTGGCAGCAAAAAAAGATACATAATTGAAAATAATGCCTGGGTACGATTATTAGCGCCTTCTATTTAGCTCGAAACAAAGGACAAAATCAAATTAACCTGGGAAACTAGACTTGCTCATCCCCATCATGTCAGTGCTCATGTGCCATTAGCCTAAGATTGTTAGATTAATGTAAAAAAAATGGCACTTTTATTCCTTGCACCTTTTTTCACAATGCAAAGACAAGAAAGCTGTTTGCACAGACTAGAAATGCTGTTATTACCAATCACAATCAGTCTAAATGGTACCAGACTATCACCAAAGACGTCATATCACTCAACAGTTTGAAATGTCAAGAATTTTGCTACTCATAGAACAGTCAAAAATTTTCAAGGATGTAGTGGAAAGAGGAAAAATTAGAGAACAAAGTATAAAAATTGAGAGCGTGAAAAAATAAAACTGGTACAATATCTAATGTGCTTAAGTCTGAACTGTTGAAAATTGAGTGTTGAGTGTTTTAACCTGTATTACACCTCACAAACTAAACTTAACAAATTTTACACCGAAAAGCCACAGTCTTTCTGGGAAGCAGTTCTGTGAGCAAATAAAACCAAAGTAGAGCTTTTTGGCAATGTTTTACTTTAGAACGAAATAAAGGCTGAAACGAAAAGGGCCCCATGCCTAAAGTGAAACATGGTGAAGGATCCATAATATTGTGGGGCTGCTTTGCGGCCTTCCATAGAACTTGGGGACTTGGCTGTGTTACAGCAACATTAAAATCGGAACATTATCTGAACATTTTAGAGAGTAATGTGCTTCCACATGTAAGAAAACAGGGTATTGACCCAAAGCAATAATGGGCAAGAGAAAAAAATGAACTAGGTTTAAACTAGCCAGAAATAGTTCTGATCGCAATTTAATTGAAAATCTTTGGAAATAGTTAAAACCTACTTTCAGAAAAAGGAATCCAGCAAACATTCAAGAGCCCAAAAGAAGTGGAAAAACTACCGTCAGACAGCTGCGAGAAACTGACAGATGGCTAAAAAAAATGTGCAATTGTTGCCAAAGGTCATGCAATTAAAGAAGTACTTCTGTTTTTGTCTTCTGGAACTGCACCGCCTACCTGGTTGTCCCACACTGCAGTTTTGGACCTTTAGTCTCCATCTTGATGTTTAGTTTTCACCCTGCATAAAGGACATTATTGTAGGTGTTTACTGTAGGCCACCTAGACAGACTAAAAATATGGATGTACTCTTTTTAAATCAGATGTCTTTATTCTCAAAAAAAAAGTACAACATAGTGATCATGGGAGATTTTAATTACCGTATTTTCCAGCGTATAAGACGATTGGGCGTATAAGACGACCCCCCAACTTTTCCAGTTAAAATATAAAATCTTCTTAAAAGTCGGGGGTCTTCTTATATGCCATGTGTCGTCTTATAGGGCCGGTGAATAATGTGCCTTTTTGGGGGGAGTGGTCTCGATGACGAAGAGAGGGGGCGTCTCACAGGAAAGTGTGAGTGGAGTATCCCCCTATTACCTCATTGTAGCAGCGTGGGGTCTCTGTGCTGGGGCGTAGCGGCAGCTGCTCCTCTTTGTGCCACGTGGGTGCTGTGCTGTGGGGCGGCTCCTCTTCGTGCAGCGCCGGGCCTCTGCTGTGGGGCGGTGGCGGCGTATCTTAGTGCAGAGTCGGGGCTCCTCCGGCATCTCCTCAAAGCCCGGTGGCACCGGCAGCTCCATTGCTGCGATGCGGGGGCCTCCGGGAAAATGGCCGCTGGGGGCGGCGCATGCTCAGATTCAGATCTCGTCCCCCGACGACACCCGGCGTATAAGACGACCCCCGCCTTTTAAGAAGATTTTCAGGGGTTAAAAAGTCGTCTTATACGCTGGAAAATACGGTATCCAGATATTTGTTGGGAATCTTACTCAGGCAAAAGAAATGACTCCAGAAAATTTTTATCTTCTCTCGCTGACAATTTTATCTTTCAAAAGGTAGAAGAGAGAACAAGAGGATCTGCAATCTTGGACCTAATTGTTATCAACTGGGAGTAAATAGTTGAGGAAGTAAAGGTGACTTGGAATTTAGGAGGCATGCTATCCTCGAATTTTAGATTACAAGAAGAGGAAGACCTGCAAGGACGTGCATGTATATTGCACGCTAGCTCATGTATGCAAAAAATCTATTATATTTGTATATACAGTACAGACCAAAAGTTTGGACACACCTTCTCATTTAAAGTACAATAGAAGAAGCGCATAAGCGCGAAACGGCCGTCGTCTGGTGACACCTCCGTTCTCCTGTGAGACCTAGCTAATCTTTTATGCCACAATAAAGACTGAATTATTCTTCGGACGGTGAGTGCTCTTTTCTATTTTTTTCGTACAATATTGTGGACTACAGTGTTTTCTAAGAGCACCCGTGTCCTGAGTACTGGCTGTTTTACACAGTATGTTCTAGCCATACCCCATGTCTCTGATTTTACCAGCTGCAAGTGCGGATTTTCTTGTTCCTTCTCATTTAAAGATTTTTCTGTATTTTCATGACTATGAAAATTGTACATTCACACTGAAGGCATCAAAACTATGAATTAACACATGTGGAATTATATACTTAACAAAAAAGTGTGAAACCACTGAAAATATATTCTAGGTTCTTCAAAGTAGCCACCTTTTGCTTTGATGACTGCTTTGCACACTCTTGGCATTCTCTTGATGAGCTTCAAAAGGTAGTCACCAGGAATGGTCTTCCAACAATCTTGAAGGAGTTCCCAGAGATGCTTAGCACTTGTTGGCCCTTTTACCTTCACTCTGCGGTCCAGCTCACCCCAAACCATCTTGATTGGGTTCAGGTCTGGTGACTGTGGAGGCCAGGTCATCTAGCGTAGCACCCCATCACTCCCCTTCTTGGTCAAATAGCCCTTACACAGCCTGGAGGTGTGTTTGGGGTCATTGTCCTGTTGAAAAATAAATGATGGTCCAACTAAACGCAAACTGGATGGAATAGCATGCCGCTGCAAGATGCTGTTGTAGCCATGCTGGTTCAGTATGCCTTAAATTTTGAATAAATCCCCAACAGTGTCACCAGCAAAGCACCCCCACACCATCACACCTCCATGCTTCATGGTGGGAACCAGGCATGTAGAGTCCATCCGTTCACCTTTTCTGCGTCGCACAAAGACACAGTGGTTGGAACCAAAGATCTCAAATTTGGACTCATCAGGCCAAAGCACAGATTTCCACTGGTCTAATGTCCATTCCTTGTGTTCTTTAGCCCAAACAAGTCTCTTCTGCTTGTTGTCTGTCCTTAGCAGTGGTTTCCTAGCAGCTATTTTACCATGAAGGCCTGCTGCACAAAGTCCCCTCTTAGCAGTTGTTGTAGAGATGTGTCTGCTGCTAGAACTCTGTGTGGCATTGACCTGGTCTCTAATCTGAGCTGCTGTTAACCTGCGATTTCTGAGGCTGGTGACTCGGTTAAACATCCTCAGAAGCAGAGGTGGTCTTCCTTTCCTGGGGCGGTCCTCATGTGAGCCAGTTTCTTTGTAGCGCTTGATGTTTTTTGCCACTGCACTTGGAGACTCGTTCAAAGTTTGCCCAATTTTTCGGACTGACTGACCTTCATTTCTTAAAGTAATGATGGCCACTCGTTTTTCTTAGCTGCTTTTTTTTGCCATAATACAAATTCTAACCGTATTCAGTAGGACTGTCAGCTGTGTATCCATCAGACTTCTGCACAACACAACTGATGGTCCCAACCCCATTTATAAGGCAAGAAATCCCACTTATTAAACCTGACAGGGCACATCTGTGAAGTGAGAACCATTCCCGGTGACTACCTCTTGAAGCTCATCGAGAATGCCAAGAGTGTGCAAAGCAGTCATCAAAGCAAAAGGTGGCTACTTTGAAGAACCTGAAGCAGCATGCACCAAGCATGAACCAAACCAGTGAAAAAATGTGCACATTATCAAACAATTGGCGGTCCTGGAATACTCCCCCTATTTTCATAAGTAAGTGGCACTGGATCATATGTGCATATAGCACGTTTTTGCTTTGTTTAGTCTATGTGCAACATGCACGGTATGCACTTTTAATGGCAGTTAAATTCAGCACATAGCACTTTTTTGCACTTTTGCACGCTTATCCTTACCATATACAGTGGGGCAAAAAAGTATTTAGTCAGTCAGCAATAGTGCAAGTTCCACCACTTAAAAAGATGAGAGGCGTCTGTAATTTACATCATAGGTAGACCTCAACTATGGGAGACAAACTGAGAAAAAATAATCCAGAAAATCACATTGTCTGTTTTTTTATCATTTTATTTGCATATTATGGTGGAAAATAAGTATTTGGTCAGAAACAAAATTTCATCTCAATACTTTGTAATATATCCTTTGTTGGCAATGACAGAGGTCAAACGTTTTCTGTAAGTCTTCACAAGGTTGCCACACACTGTTGTTGGTATGTTGGCACATTCCTCCATGCAGATCTCCTCTAGAGCAGTGATGTTTTTGGCTTTTCGCTTGGCAACACGGACTTTCAACTCCCTCCAAAGGTTTTCTATAGGGTTGAGATCTGGAGACTGGCTAGGCCACTCCAGGACCTTGAAATGCTTCTTACGAAGCCACTCCTTCGTTGCCCTGGCAGTGTGCTTTGGATCATTGTCATGTTGAAAGACCCAGCCACGTTTCATCTTCAATGCCCTTGCTGATGGAAGGAGGTTTGCACTCAAAATCTCACAATACATGGCCCCATTCATTCTTTCATGTACCCGGATCAGTCGTCCTGCCCCCTTTGCAGAGAAACAGCCCCAAAGCATGATGTTTCCACCACCATGCTTTACAGTAGGTATGGTGTTTGATGGATGCAACTCAGTATTCTTTTTCCTCCAAACACGACAAGTTGTGTTTCTACCAAACAGTTCCAGTTTGGTTTCATCAGACCATAGGACATTCTCCCAAAACTCCTCTGGATCATCCAAATGCTCTCTAGCAAACTTCAGACGGGCCCGGACATGTACTGGCTTAAGCAGTGGGACACGTCTGGCACTGCAGGATCTGAGTCCATGGTGGCGTAGTGTTACTTATGGTAGGCCTTGTTACATTGGTCCCAGCTCTCTGCAGTTCATTCACTAGGTCCCCCCGCGTGGTTCTGGGATTTTTGCTCACCGTTCTTGTGATCATTCTGACCCCACGGGGTGGGATTTTGCGTGGAGCCCCAGATCGAGGGAGATTATCAGTGGTCTTGAATGTCTTCCGTTTTCTAATTATTGCTCCCACTGTTGATTTCTTCACTCCAAGCTGGTTGGCTATTGCAGATTCAGTCTTCCCAGCCTGGTGCAGGGCTACAATTTTGTTTCTGGTGTCCTTTGACAGCTCTTTGGTCTTCACCATAGTGGAGTTTGGAGTCAGACTGTTTGAGGGTGTGCACAGATGTCTTTTTATACTGATAACAAGTTTAAACAGGTGCCATTACTACAGGTAATGAGTGGAGGAAAGAGGAGACTCTTAAAGAAGAAGTTACAGGTCTGTGAGAGCCAGAAATCTTGATTGTTTGTTTCTGACCAAATACTTATTTTCCACCATAATATGCAAATAAAATGATAAAAAAACAGACAATGTGATTTTCTGGATTTTTTTGTCTCAGTTTGTCTCCCATAGTTGAGGTCTACCTATGATGTAAATTACAGACGCCTCTCATCTTTTTAAGTGGTGGAACTTGCACTATTGCTGACTGACTAAATACTTTTTTGCCCCACTGTATTTTTGATTATCTAGTCACTCTGTATGAGATTATTTTACACACATCCCTTTTGGTTTGGATTTTATATTATATGCAACATATGGTCTTTACTTTTCTATTTGACATTTGCTTTGCCTACTGGGGTATCTAGTACGTAATTGAATTTGACCTGCCTGTTGCAATTATATATTGCACTATATATATTTTTTTTCTTGATATGTGCACATATAAGATATACATATACATACCTATATGATTTTATTCATGTGTATTTTAATGTTTTTTCTATTGCTATGGAATAAAAGATATATATACTTATATATATATATACTTATATAAAATATTCCCTGTCATTTTTTCACTGGTTTGGTTCATGCTTGGTGCATGCTGCTTCTGTTCTCATTAGTGGTTTCACTATACCTTTTGACACATGTGGTGACTCCGGGATTGCTACTAGGACTGGATTATATAGAATTGGAAATTAAATATTGAGTATTCTTTTTACACAGTACCTGGGTGTTATCTCTGTGTCTATTTGATTTGAAGAACCTGGAATATAAGACATAATTTCAGTTGTTTCACACTTTTTTGTTAAGTATATAATTCCACATGTGTTAATTCATAGTTTTAATGCCTTCAGTGTGAATGTACAATTTTCGTAGTCATGAAAATACAGAAAAATCTTTAAATGAGAAGGTGTGTCCAAACTTTTCGTCTGTACTGTATATGTATTGCAAGGTCAGCACCAGCATTCCTAACCAATGCCCCTTCCTCCTCCCGACAGCGACGAAGAAGTACTCGCCACTAAGGCCGTGCCGTACCAGTCACCACTGCAGTTTCTTCCTTCCAGGACCTGTGCAAAGTGCACAGTTCTGCCGGGAGTGCGCGTAGGTCATGCACTTAAGGAAATGTCACCGCCAATAGCTGGGAGACAAAGTACTTAAGGCAATCTGTGTAGCGCTTGATGGTTTTTGCCACTGCACTTGGGGACATTTTCAAAGTTTTCCCAATTTTTTGGACTGACTGACCTTCATTTCTTAAAGTAATGATGGCCACTCGTTTTTCTTTATTTAGCTGCTTTTTTCTTGCCATAATACAAATTCTAACAGTCTATACACTGAGGAGTGTATTTTAATATATGCAGGACTATAGGGAGTATATTATACTATATGGATGACTATGGGGAGTGTATCATACTGTATGAAGGACTATGGGGTTGACACATTATATTATATGGAGGACTATGGGTGCGCATTTTACAATATGGAGGACTGTGGTGCACATTTTACTATGTGGTGGACTATGGGGTGTATTATACTAAACAAGCAAAATGCTGCATATTCATCGAGTGATTGGATTGTTTGTCGGAACAAAAATTATTGTTCTCAGCAGCACATCGCCGGTGTAAACTGTAGATGTGTTGCTTATAACATGAAACTGTATGGAGATAGATTGATCTAATAGTGATTGTTCTGTTCCCATCATTCTTTCTCAGTTGGTATAAAGAGGCTGGGAAACAAGCAAATGACTTCAATATTGTCGATCACACTCGTTTAGCGGCCTGAACTTAGCGCAAGGAAATGCAACAGAAATGCTTCTGTGTGATGTGCAATATGTGAGCATTTGGGGCCCCATTTTAAACTTTTGCCTAGGGCCCCACTTTGCCTTAATACCGTCCCTGTGTATAGTGTCAGTGTAAAGATAACACACTGACTCACCGGTGACATCTGTAGTTGAAGTCCTTCATCTTCTTTCAGCCAGGACTCATCTCTACATAAAATACCAGTTATCCAGAGCACATTCCCCAACTTCTACACTTCACAGCTGAATACAGACGTGCACCCACCATTAATATATAATTAGTTATTATACAATCCACCATTCCAAATATAAATTGTAATCCACCACTGTGCCCCCACTAACTACATATAACCACTTTCCCTAACCAATAAATATATAAATTAACTAGCACCTGTACACTTTCCCCCAATTCAATACCAGTCACACTCCATCATCATCGACGCCCCCACTCTGTACCTACCACTCCCCCGATTCATTATATTTACATGCACCCCTCTGCCCCAATTACTTAAGTCATGTCCTCTCTCTCCCACCCTCTATTTATCATCATTTACTCTACCCACCCCAATTCATCATTTATCCTCCACCCTCAATTTATCATTTTCTTCCCAACCCTCAATTTATCATCATTTACTATCACCCCACCCTCAACTCATTATCATTAGCTGTCCCCCACCACCTTCAATTCATCATTTGCCGTACCCACCCTCAATTCATCATTTGCTCTCCACCATCCCCCACAATCAATTCATCATTTGCTCTCCCCACCTCCCCCTCCCATTTCGCCATTTGCTCTCCCCCCACTCCCAATTCATCATTTGCTCTAATAATTCATCACTTGCTCTCCCCACTCCCAATTCATCATTTGCTCCCCCTCACAATTCAGCATTTGATCTCCCGACCCCCTCCAAATTAATCATTTGTTCTCACCACCACCCCTCCCAATACATCATTTGCTCCCCCCACTCCCAATTCATCAATACCTCTCCCCACACCCACTCCCAATTCGGCATCTGCTCTCCCCACCCCCCTCCCAATTCAGGATTTGCTCACCCCACTCCCAATTTAGCATTTGCTCTCCCCCCACTCCCAATACATCATTTGCTCTCCCCACCCCCCACTCCCAATACATAATTTACTCTCCCCACTTCCATTTCACCAATACCTCTCACCACACCCACTCCCAATTTAGCATTTGCTTTCCCACCACTCCTCCCAATTCAACATTTGCTCTCCCCCTTTCCAATTCAGCATTTACTCTCCCCATCCCCCTCCCAATTCAGCATTTGCTCTCCCCACCCCCTCACTCCCAATTCAGCATTTGCTCTCCCCACCCCTGCACTCCCAATTCAGCATTTGCTCTTCCCACACCCCCATTCCCAATTCAGCATTTGCTTTCCCCACTCCAAATTCATCAATACCTCTCCCCACACCCATTCCCTATTCATTTGCTGCCTCCCCACTCCCAATTTAGAATTTGCTCCCCCCTTCACTCCCAATTCATCGCTTGCTGTCCTCCAAACTATTTAATTCAATTTAATATTCTATTTTTTTTAAGTTTTATTTACTTACCTCTCATATGATCCTCTCCACTTCTGGACTGCCATCCTGGCACTCTTACATGGCAGTGCGTCACAGAGAAAGTGGGGGGACTCCCATGGTGCTGCAAAGCCATTACGGCCGTGCTCCATGCATCCCTGCGTCGAGATGTATGCCGCCGGTGGCGGCCAACTGGCACAGAATATCCTGGGACCCGTTGAGCAGAAGCACCCGATCTTTACTTCTGTTCACTGGGCCCCATACAGCAAAAAGGGCAGTAATGCTTGTGCATGCCCTCATCATCTCACGCCTCGACTACTGCAACATCCTTTTTTGTGGCCTCCCTGCTAACACCCTTGCACCTCTCCAGTCCATCCTTAACTCTGCTGCCCGACTAATTAATCTCTCTCCTCGCTACTCCTCCGCTTCTCCCCTCTGCAAATCTCTTCACTGGCTCCCATTCCCCAGCGTATCCAGTTCAAATTACTAATACTGTCCTACAAAGCCATCCATAACCTGTCTCCTCCATATATCTCTGAACTAATCTCCCGATATCTTCCCTCACGTAATCTCCGGTCCTCCCAAGACCTTCTCTCCTCCACACTTATTCACTCCTCACCCAACCGCCTCCAAGACTTCTCCCAAATATCCTCCATCCTCTGGAATTCTTTGCCCCAACACGTCCGACTATCAACCACATTCGGATCCTTCAGACGGAACCTGAAAACCCACCTCTTCAGGAAAGCCTACAGCCTGCACTGACCCCGCTGCCTCCTCAACACTACTGGAGCTACCGCCTCACCAACACCGGAGCTGCTGCAACCCTCAACCTATTGTTTCCTTCCCCACCATCCTGTAGAATGTAAGGGTCCTCTCCCCTCTGTATCAGTCATTGTTAGTTTGCTTACTGTAAGTGATATCTGCAATTTGTATGTAACCCCTTCCTTCTCATGTACAGCATCATGGAATCAATGGTGCTATATAAATAAATAATAATAATAATAATAATGAGCTGATGGCGGCCCTGCATAGGATACACTGAGACCCTGCTCTATATATCCCATAGGATGCACTAAGACTGCTGTAAATATCACAAAGTATACATTGATACTTTGCTGTACACATCACATAGGCCCCATTTGACTAATTCACCCAATTTACAGCCTGCCCAACACCTGCATGAGCTGATACAGCTCAGATTAGCTGTGGCAGCAGAGCTACAATGGCAGGAGCGGGACAGGGGAGCAGAAGACTATATCCTCCCCAAAAGAACATCCTGGCACTGGTCAATGTCAGACTTAATTCAGTGTTGTGTGCTGCGGTGGCCGTCAAAACTGATTGCTGTGTGCGTGTGCCCACTGTGCAGATGTAGTTGAGCAACGCAGACCACTGGGAATATGCATGAAGACCAAAATAAGTTATCAAGGTTGGATGTTTCCTACCCCTGCTCGACAGTGTTACGGCCCCAATGAATAGACTAACTGTGGGTGAACTCATCTACTGAATCAGTAAACAATTTGATTTGTATGGGGGCATCAAGTCTGTTCCCCAATGGATGAGGTTGAGAGAGAGAAGGATCCAGCATATGAAATTAGGCCAAGAGTAGCAACTGTAACAGAGATGTGATAGAAAATTTTTTTTTAATGATATTCAATTGCAAATATTTTTACAAAAATACATAAACTCATAAAAAAACGATTTAATGGTAATATGTAAATAATCTGATTAATTGGTGTGATGGTCCAAGAAGAAGTACAATTTTTCACTATGACCCAAGAATCAGTAGCGAAACAGATTTGATCCCATTTTGCTATCAAGCCTATGGGCTATTGTGGTCTGTGCCCAGGGCCGGAATGGCCATCAGGCACTTCTGGCAAATGCCAGAAGAGCAGGTGCCAGTAGTGGGCCGCTGGATCCGTGCACGCTGTGCCGCTATCTGCGGCGCCAGCTCCGACTCACCCCCCCACCAGCACCGCCGCATTTAACTATACCGGCGTCAGGTACAGTTGAATGCAATAATGGAGGAGAGAGCTCTGCCTCTGACACTGCGGCTGCGCGATGGCGTCATATCATCGCGTACCTGCTGTGTACCGGGTAGACTGCGGCCGCTGAAACTGGAGCCAGGAGCAGCGCGGGGCACGAGGAGAGGTGAGGATTATATGGTTTTTTTTAATATATCAATGAGTGATAACTGGATTGTGGGGCTATTGGGGGGGGGGCGCTACATTACATTCTATGGGGAGGCTGTATTACATTCTATGGGGGGTTGTATTATATTCTATGGGGGGCTGTATTATATTCTATGGGGGCTGTATTACATTCTATGGGGGTCGCTGTGTTACATTCTATGGGGGGTTGTATTATATTCTATGGGGGGCTGTATTACATTCTATGGGGGGCTGTATTACATTCTATGGGGGCTGTATTATATTCTATGGTGGGCTCTATTACATTCTATGGGGGTTGTATTATATTCTATGGGGGCTGTATTACATTCTATGAGGGAGGATTGCATCATACTCTTATGGGGCTACATTATATTCTATGGGGAGGTAGGCTGTATTATATTCTATATTAAATGTATTCTATGTATTAAATCTATTATATTCTATGAAGGGTGATTGCATCATACTCTATGAGGGGGCTACATTATATTCTATGGGGAGCTGCATTATACTATATGAGGAGGGCTGCATTGTATTCTATGGAGGGGCTACATTATATTCTATGGGGGGCTGCATTATGCTCTATGAGGGGGCTACCATATATTATATATGCAGGGGTTGCATTATATTCTTTGGGGGGTTACATTATACTCAGGGCTACAATATATTCTGGGGTGGCTGCATTACACTCTGGGGTGGCATCATTATACTATATGTGGGCTGCATTATACTGTATCGAGGACTATGGGGAATACATTATACTATATGAAGAACTATGGGGTGCATTATACTATGGGAAGTGAATTGTACTACATGGATGACTATGGCGGTGCATTATACTATATGGAGCACTATGAGGAGTGTAATATACTATATGGAGGACTGAGCAGTGTATTTTAATATATGGAGGACTATGAGGAGTGTATTATACTATATGGAGGACTGAGGAGTGTATTATACTATATGGAGGACTGAGGAGTGTATTATACTATATGGAGGACTGAGGAGTGTATTATACTGTATGGAGGACTGAGATGCACATGATAATATATGAAGGACTATGGGGTGTATTATACTAAATAAGCAAAATGCTGCCTATTCATTGAGTGATTGGATTATTTATGTGGGAACAGAAATCCTTGTTCTCAGCAGCACATCGCCAGTGTAAACTGTAGTTGTGCTGCTGATAACATGATACTGTATGGGGACAGATTGATCTAATTGTGATTGTTTTGTTCCCTTCATTCTTTCTCAGTTGGTGTAAAGAGGCCGGGAAACAAGCGAACGACTTCAGTATTGTCGATCACACTCATTTAGTGGCCTGAGATCAGCGCATGTAGAGACCAGGCAAGGATGATGACAGTTGTAGTTAGCACCCGGCGCCTGGGAATAGCGCTAACTCTACTGCTTTTCCTAGCCTCCAAATCATTTAATTCTGGTATGTGTAATGATTTTTAGGGTTGATGTCAGCTTCGTAATGTCAGCTGCTATCAATCCCTGGTGTAAGTAATGGAGAGCTGTCTATCAGACACCCCCAGTACTAGCCCAGACCTGGCGAGACCCAGCGACTTTGAAGAGCGGTGACTGTAGTAACAGTACCGCTCTTCACAGTCGCTGAGCTCTGCGCAAGACCCGGAATATCTGAAGAGCGGTGACGTTACTGATGTCACCGCTCTTCAGAGTCACCGGGTCTCGTGCTGCACAGCGGAACCAAAAGTGGCTGTAGGCAAAGTTTATGGAGCATCAGAATGAGGTTCTATAGCCTTTGGTCGTCTCAATCCCTTCATTATCTACGAGATCCAGTTATGTAGGTAAAGTAGCGGCTTTTCTTGGTACTGCAACTAAAAGCCATAAATAGGACTGAGCTGTAATGCTGGATACAGCTGTGATTATATGTTATATAGTCGTGTTACACTCCCCTCACTTCTTGTAACCTACAAGTGAACAAAGATATTATACAGTCACCATGTGACAAGTGGGCCTGTGTAACTTCAAATGCCAGGGCTGAATTTTAGTCCCAGTCCGGCCCTGTCTGTGCCATATTTGTTTCATGTTCCTATATATGGCTGCTCTATATATTTTATCCATTTATCAATACAGACAAGTGTGACCTAGAACTAAAAAATAATTTGTATGAGAAAACGTGATTGTATTTCACTATTAGCGTACTTCACTATTATAAGAATAACGTGTTGTTTTTCTTGCAGGCGAGAAAAGATTTTAAGTTTTATGTTTCACAATCACTGTATAATGAAGAGTTTGCATGTTCTAATATGTTATTTGTCAACTTTCCTTTCTTACAATCATTGCAGTAAATAGGCATGAGAGACTGAAACTCATGAAACAAATACCCTATTTGTGCTGTAATTGTATCCAATTTCGGCAATCCTTTGCAAGCAATGCAATTCTTTCCTCTGTCCTGATAGTTTTCTATAATGTAAATGTATGTGCCTGGAACATAGGCTGATAGATGATAAGAAAAAGTAAAACAAAAGTAAAAAAAATGTATGGGGGTATTATAGGCTTAAGCCTGGATTTAAAATCCTAAAGAGAGATCTGGGATTTCATATCCAGCCACTGCCAGGGCTGAAAACAGCTGATTGATAGAGTTGCTAGATGTTGTACCACCACTGATCTGATATTGATGACCTAACATAAGGATAGATAATCAAGAATGTAAAGGTACCTTCACACGAAGCGACGCTGCAGCGATAGCGACAACGATGCCGATCGCTGCAGCGTCGCTGTTTGATCGCTAGAGAGCTGTCACACAGACCGCTCTCCAGCGACCAACGATGCCGAGGTCCCCGGGTAACCAGGGTAAACATCGGGTTGCTAAGCGCAGGGCCGCGCTTAGTAACCCGATGTTTACCCTGGTTACCAGCGTAAAAGTAAAAAAAAAAAAACAGTACATGCTCACCTGCGCGTCCCCCAGCGTCTGCTTCCTGACACTGACTGAGCTCCGGCCCTAACAGCACAGCGGTGACGTCACCGCTGTGCTTTCACTTTAGGGCCGGCGCTCAGTCAGTGTCAGGAAGCAGACGCTGGGGGACGCGCAGGTGAGCATGTACTGTTTTTTTTTTTTTACTTTTACGCTGGTAACCAGGGTAAACATCGGGTTACTAAGCGCGGCCCTGCGCTTGGTAACCCGATGTTTACCCTGGTTACCAGTGTAAAACATCGCTGGTATCGTTGCTTTTGCTTTCAAACACAACGATACACAGCGATCGGACGACCAAATAAAGTTCTGGACTTTATTCAGCGACCAGCGACATCACAGCAGGATCCTGATCGCTGCTGCGTGTCAAACGAAACGATATCGCTAGCGAGGACGCTGCAACGTCACGGATCGCTAGCGATGTCGTTTCGTGTGAAGGTACCTTTAGTTTACAACAAAAGGAACAAGTAGCAAAGTAAGTATCCTGTGCATTTGTGATAAGAAGCCCTGATATCTCTGAAGAACTCTTGCAGTATGTGCTGTTAATGAGGAGAGACAGCTGTCTGCTGGCCAGCCGAAATCAAGCGGAACCAAATGGTGCTGGAAGATTTGCAGAAGGAGTGACTTCATGTGCTGGACTGGATCAGGTGACCCACAGGAAGGACTTCCTGATATAAAAGCCCTGTACACCAAACCACAAGTAGATTTGGCGCCAGGGAAGAGAATGGAGCAGATGTGCTCCAGAGACATCACTGAGACCAGCGTTACAGGCCTCAGCGGGAAGTTTGCGCCACCCAAGTGCTAGTCACCGCCTGGCAAGGTCCGGATTCCCTGCAGTAGATCTCCAAGTATCGTCTACGCTGTTCAGAGCCAGCGCGAGTGAGCAGGGCCATCACTTCCAGCTATCATCTACAGTGTCAGGGTCAGCTGAGACTAGGATTACAGGTTTGAGGGGGCTGGTTGGTGCGTGGGAGGCTCAATGGGCTTTGCTAGACTACTTCAGAAAGAGACGCGCGGCCTTACAGGAAAACCTGGTGACCCCCGCTAGGGTCCAAGCTTCAGAGAGAACTTACATGGTGACTCCTATGACTCAGCACACCACCTTTGTAAAAAGAACATTAACGTTAAATAGTGAAAGACTTCCTTGGTTATTCCAAACTTATTGTTATTCATTCTACTGTTGATTTGCTTAGTTACTAACACTAATTGTTTAAAGTTATTGCTGTACATAAATAGAATTATATCAATCCCTGACTGGTCCCCCCTTGTGATCTCTGTTCATTGCATCCAGACCCCTGCAAAACACATTCATGTGTGAAACAGAAATGGAGGGGGTCATTTCATTTATATGGGGTCGTCTGCTTTTTGTTTTTTGTTTTTTTTTTGTTTTGGGTTGGTTATGAGGGGTGGGGGTTTAGAACAGAAAAAAATACAAGTTAAAATATTAGTATTTGGAAGGAAAGCAAACAGAAGACATTTTTTCCCATTAAAATGAATGTGTGTTATACTGGAACATTTTATTCCACTTTTCTATCATTCCAAAGTGGATCCAGAAATGGAATGACTACTATTGTAACAATTGTGATGCACATCCTCAGTTGTTGCTCACATGTCTGAAAACACACTTTATCATGAGCAGCAAACCAAAAGTCAAAAGATGATAAATACATAAGATGAGTTACTGTAGCAAAGTTCTGCAAAGTACATCAACAGATGGGTCCCTGGTTTGGCTGGTATTTTCGCCCCCATGTATTTGCATATTTCTTCCCCCATGTCTTGAAAATAAATCTGCATTTTGAGTTGGGCCTCAGAATTATACAAAGTAATATTAATTGTCTATCAAGCTCAAATCCCAAAAAAGGACAACATCTGCAAGGAGTTTGTATGTTCTCCCTGTGTTTGCGTGGGTTTACTCCAGGTTCTTCGGTTTCCTTCTACACTCAAGTCATACTGAAAGGGAATTTAGATTGTGAGCCCCAATGGGGACAGCGATGCTAATGTATGTAAAGCGCTGCAGAATATGATAGCGCTATATAAGCAAAGCATAATAAATAAATTAATAATTATTAGCAAATCTCTTACAACTACAAAAACCAATGTGATGATGGAAAATTCCCTGAAACCTGTAGTATTTTCTATACCCACTGTAGTATATTTTACAATATTGTAATGGATTATAATTGACGTATATTGTGTTATTCATGTGAGAGGGCTTATTTCTACTGCGGAACTATGGATAGCTGTGAGAAAGAGAACAATATGTTGCTGTACCTGTCCTGGAAACTCCCAGGATTTACATAAAGGTTATACAAGACTCATAATCTGCCTCATTAATAAAACTCCGAGCAAAAAAGATAATTATCAGGTTTGATGGACTTTTCACACCCAAAGAGAAATCTTCAGAATCTGTAGTTATTAAGCAGAACTGCAAAAGGATTCATGTGGGACCACTAGGGATGGGCGAGCACTAAAATGCTCGGGTGCTCGAATCGAGCAATTCCTAATACTCGAATGCACATTTCAAGTAACAAGCATAATGGGAAAGCTGAGCTTTTTTTCCGGCAGAACCTACAAAGATGTGTGGGGGGCAGTGAAAATGTTCAAAAGTATGGGAAAAGTGCTGAATGGAAGGAGAATAGCATGGGGAAGACCCCTGGAAGCATCTCTGACTCTCAGATTATTGCTGAGAACAATGGTGTCACACTTTAAGGCTATGTGCACGCGTCAGGATTTCTTGCAGAAATATTGCTGACAAAAACCGGACATTTCTGCCAGAAATAAGCATGCGTTTTTTTTGCGTTTTTGACGTGTTTTTTGTGCGTTTTTTCTTCCAAATGCATAGAATTGCGGGAAAAACGCGGAAAATCCGCAAAATTAATGAACATGCTGCTTTTTTAACGTGATGTGTTTTTTTCGCGGAAAAAATGCACCATGTGCACAAAACATGCAGAATGCATTCTAAATGATAGGATGCATAATGTATGCATTTAATGAGTTTTTATAGCGTTTTTATCGCGAAAAAAACACGAAAAAACCTGAACGTGTGCACATACCCTTACTCTAGTCAACTTTAAAGAATGACAGTAAAACATTCCAAACTAAAAAGAAATTGCATTTTACAGAAAAACAATGTTAACATTTTTTTCCTGTATAATGATTTGTATATAAGGCAAAATTTTTAAAAAATATATATAATTTAAGTAAACCAAAATTGTTTTTTTCATTCAAAAATAGGACATTTCAGTTTAATTTATGAAGGAAGCAAGAACTGCCAAAAATTAGGGACTCGGATATACCCTGTATGAGACATAAAGGAGGGCATCATACACATCAAATTATCATGTATTGGTACTGCTGGACTCAGAAAAGTTATGCACTTTTGAGGATAATATACCAAGGAAATGTACTCCAGTCCAAGGAATTTTCTATGGGTGAGCAATATAATAGCGACAAGGGTATGTGCAATTCCTGCATCTCTTGGCAGGAAAAACACAGCTGCAAAAATGCACATTTTTGGTGCTTTTTTGTCCTGTGTTTTTGGTTGATTTCAGTGAAGTCAATGGTGAAAAACTCATTGCAAAAACACACAGAAAATTGACATCCTGGAAATTATTTTCTGCACCAAATCTGCAAGTCAAAAATACTTAGCGTGTGCATGACACTTTAGGTTTCTCATTCACTTTGCTGTCATCAGGTTTTGCCATAAATCTGCAAAAAAAAAGCTGCAAAGACACAGCCAAAGTGCAATGTGTGCACACAGCCTAAACTTTTGAACATGTCTTTGGAGGCTAGCAACAAAATCTACCCAAGAATATGTAAAAGTCTATGGATTAGCAATATATTATACCAATGAATTTTTGAACAAGTTTTTTGAGGCTTTTATAACAACTTAATGAACTCCAGACCACGTAATAGTGTATGGGTGAGCAATATAATACTGATACATTTTTTAACAAGTATTTTGAGGCTTTTATAGCAACGAAATGTACCCAAGAAGATGTAATACCCTATGGGTGAGCAATATAATGCTGATATATTTTGAGCAAGTTTCTTGAGGGTTATATATCAAAAAAATGTACTCCAGACCACAAATTAGTATATGGATGAGCAATATAATACAGATACATTTTTTAAGAAGTTTTTAAGGCTTTAACAACAACAAAATGGACTTCAGACAACGGAATAGTCTATGGATGAGCAATATAATACCGATAAATTTTGAACAATTTTTTTAAGGCTTATAAAGCGACGAACTGTACCCAAGAAGATGTAATACCCTATGTATAAACAATATAATAACGATAAATTTTGAACAATTTTTTTAGGTTTATATATCAAGGAAATGTACTCCAGACACAGAATAGTCTATGGGTGATAAATATAATCTAGTTCTTCAGATACTGCTACTCTGGAAGGAGAACGACCTTGTAATGTAGGACCATTGGGTTTCATGGTGGGCACTTCGACAGAAGCACTTGCAGACACCCGAGAAGATGCTAAACTTCTCAGTATTACCGTTATGGTGTCGGATGATAATGAGTTAGAAGTAACTAATCATGCCCCATTCACCGGTGGAATTCCATCCACGTATATACCTCCAGTTTCCCCTGGGAATATGGTGGATCTCTTGGAAACTCTTGTCCTCAAAGATATGGAAGCCCTGATGTATAAAAAAGCCCCCCCCAATCTTACCAATATGTAGAAAAAAACAATGAAAGAGATAGCCAGTTGGTCGGACGTTATCGTACGTCCGGCAGATAAAGGGGGAAAAACAGTTTTGATACCTAGAGAGGCCTATTTATCAGAGGCAGAGCGTCAATTGTCAGATTCAACAGCCTACGTTAGGCTGAAAGGAGACCCCACACATAAATTTAAAGGGGAATTATGCACTTTGTTAAGAAAAGCAGTGGAAGAGAGAGTGGTAACGCAAAGAAAGACTGAAAAAATTACTTCTGACCTTTCCTACTAAACCACACAGGTACTATCTCCCCAAAATCCACAAGTCCATCACACATCCCCCTGGGAGACCAATCGTGTCTGGGATAGGGTCGCTCACTGAGCCCCTTTCCCAGTACATTGATTGGCTCCTGCGCCCTCTTCTAAACAATGTCCCGTTCTATATTAATGACACTAACTCCTTTTTGAGTCATGTTCAGACTTTTGTGTGGCAGCCGGGGTTCTCCTTGGCATCCATTGACGTGGTAAGTCTGTATACCAATTTCCCGCAGGCATTAGGGGTTGACACAATTAGGCGTATTTTGGAAACTGTTGATAAGAGCGCCACTTACATTGATTTTGTCTGTGGAAGCCTTCAATTTATTTTGACGCATAACGCTTTCACATTTCTTGATGTTTGGTACAGACAGACCACGGGGACTGCCATGGGGACCCCGGTTGCATGCACTTTTGCAAATTTATTTTGGCTGTTTTTGAGGAGGATCACGTTTACTCGGTTAAAAACATTTTTCTAAAACATAAAATTATATCTGAGATACGTCGACGACATTTTTGTAGTGTGGGACGTGTCATGGTTCCCAATGGCAAGGGAAAGTCAGAGAACATAAACAACAGAACAGCTCTTGGGTGATGGAATCTCGAGCTGACCATGAGCTAAACCTATCACACAACTAACAGTGGCCGGGTGACGTACCTACGTTTTATCCCTAGACGCCCAGCGCCAGCCGGAGGACTAACTAACCCTAATAGAGGAAAAGACAGACCTGGCTTACCTCTAGGGAAATCCCCCCAAAAAGGAGACAGAAGCCCCCCACATATATTGACGGTGAGTTCAGAGGAAAAGACATACGTAGTATGAAGGTAGGTTCAGCAAAGCGAGGTCCGCTTACTAGATAGCAAGAAGATACAATAGGGAACTTCACGGTCAGCTGAAAACCCTATTAAAATACCATCCCAAAATTACTTTAAGACTCATGTGTCAACTCATGACACCGGAGTGGCAATTTCGGCCCACAAGAGCTTCCAGCTACAGAAAAATAACATAACTGTGAACTGGAACAAAAATGCAAAACAAACTTAGGACTAAGAGTCCAACTTAGCTGATAGTAGTCTAGAAGCAGGAACATGCAACAGAAAGGCTCTGGTTACATTGATGGCCGGCACTAGAATAACTGAGCAGCAAGGCTAAATAGGATACTCCCATATCCTGATGGAAACAGGTGAACAGAGAAAGTGAAGCACACAAGTCCAGTACCACCAGTGACCACCGGGGGAGCCCAAAAACCAAATTCACAACAGTACCCCCCCCTCAAGGAGGGGGCACCGAACCCTCACAAGAACCACCAAGGGCGATCAGGATGAGCCCTATGAAAGGCACGGACCAAATCAGAGGCATGAACATCAGAGGCAGTCACCCAAGAATTATCCTCCTGACCGTAGCCCTTCCACTTGACCAGATACTGAAGTTTCCGTCTGGAAACACGGGAGTCCAAGATCTTCTCCACAACGTACTCCAATTCACCCTCAACCAACACCGGAGCGGGAGGCTCAACGGAAGGCACAACCGGTACCTCATACCTGCGCAATAATGACCGATGGAAGACATTATGGATAGAAAAAGATGCTGGGAGGTCCAATCGAAAGGACACGGGGTTAAGAATCTCCAAAATCTTATACGGGCCGATGAACCGAGGCTTAAACTTAGGAGAAGAAACCCTCATAGGGACAAAACGAGAAGACAACCACACCAAGTCCCCAACACGAAGACGAGGACCAACACGACGACGGCGGTTAGCAAAATGCCGAGTCTTTTCCTGGGACAACTCCAAATTGTCCACCACCTGTCCCCAAATCCGATGCAACCTATCCACCACAGTATCCACTCCAGGACAATCCGAAGACTCCACCTGACCGGAAGAAAAACGAGGATGAAACCCCGAATTGCAAAAAAAAGGAGAAACCAAAGTGGTAGAACTAGCCCGATTATTGAGGGCAAACTCCGCCAACGGCAAAAAGGCAACCCAGTCATCCTGATCTGCAGACACAAAACACCTCAAATAAGTCTCCAAGGTCTGATTAGTTCGCTCAGTCTGGCCATTAGTCTGAGGATGGAACGCAGACGAAAAAGACAAATCAATGCCCATCCTAGCACAGAACGCCCGCCAAAATCTAGACACGAACTGGGTCCCCCTGTCAGAAACGATATTCTCCGGAATACCATGCAAGCGAACCACATTTTGAAAAAACAGAGGAACCAACTCGGATGAGGAAGGCAACTTGGGCAAGGGCACCAAATGAACCATCTTTGAAAAACGGTCACACACCACCCAGATGACAGACATTTTCTGAGAAACAGGGAGATCAGAAATAAAATCCATAGAGATGTGAGTCCAAGGCCTCTTCGGAATAGGCAAAGATAACAACAATCCGCTAGCCCGAGAACAACAAGGTTTGGCCCGAGCACAAACATCACAAGACTGCACAAAAACTCGTACATCTCGAGACAGGGAAGGCCACCAGAAGGACCTAGCCACCAAATCCCTGGTACCAAAGATCCCGGGATGACCTGCCAACACAGAAGAATGAACCTCCGAGATGACTCTACTGGTCCAATCATCAGGAACAAACAGTCTACCAGGCGGGCAACGATCAGGTCTATCCGCCTGAAACTCCTGCAAAGCCCGTCGCAGGTCTGGGGAAACAGCAGATAATATCACCCCATCCTTAAGGATACCTGTAGGTTCAGAATCACCAGGGGAATCAGGCTCAAAACTCCTAGAAAGGGCATCCGCCTTCACATTTTTAGAACCCGGTAAGTATGAGACCACAAAATTAAACCGAGAGAAAAACAACGACCAGCGCGCCTGTCTAGGATTCAAGCGCCTGGCAGACTCAAGCTAAATCAAATTCTTGTGATCGGTCAATACCACCACCTGATGTCTGGCCCCCTCAAGCCAATGACGCCACTCCTCAAAAGCCCACTTCATAGCCAAAAGCTCCCGATTACCAATATCATAATTTCGCTCGGCGGGCGAAAATTTTCGAGAAAAGAACGCACAAGGTCTCATCACGGAGCAGTCGGAACTTTTCTGCGACAAGACCGCCCCAGCTCCGATCTCGGAAGCATCGACCTCAACCTGAAAAGGAAGAGTAACATCAGGCTGATGCAACACAGGGGCGGAAGAAAAGCGGCGCTTAAGCTCCCGAAAGGCCTCCACAGCAGCAGGGGACCAATCAGCAACATCAGCACCCTTTTTGGTCAAATCAGTCAAAGGTTTAGCAACATCAGAAAAACCAGTTATAAATCGACGATAAAAATTAGCAAAGCCCAAAAATTTCTGAAGGCTCTTAAGAGAAGAAGGTTGCGTCCAATCACAAATAGCCCGAACCTTGACAGGATCCATCTCAATGGAAGAGGGGGAAAAAATGTACCCCAAAAAAGAAATCTTTTGAACCCCAAAAATACACTTAGAACCCTTCACACACAAGGAATTAGCCCGCAAAACCTGAAAAACCCTCCTGACCTGTTGGACATGAGAATCCCAGTCATCCGAAAAAATCAAAATATCATCCAGATACACGATCATAAATTTATCCAAATATTCACGGAAAATGTCATGCATAAAGGACTGAAAGACTGAAGGGGCATTTGAAAGACCAAAAGGCATTACTAAATACTCAAAATGGCCCTCGGGCGTATTAAATGCGGTTTTCCACTCATCCCCCTGCTTAATTCGCACCAAATTATACGCCCCACGGAGATCAATCTTAGAGAACCACTTAGCCCCTTTTATTCGAGCAAACAAATCAGTAAGCAGTGGCAGAGGATACTGATATTTGACTGTAATTTTATTCAAGAGTCGATAATCAATACACGGCCTCAAAGAGCCATCTTTTTTAGATACAAAGAAAAAACCGGCTCCTAAGGGAGATGAAGAAGGACGAATATGTCCCTTTTCCAGGGACTCCTTAATATATTCTCGCATAGCAGCATGTTCAGGTACAGATAGATTAAATAAACGACCCTTTGGAAATTTACTGCCCGGAATCAGATCTATGGCACAATCGCAATCTCTGTGAGGAGGTAGTGAACCAAGCTTAGGCTCTTCAAAAACATCACGATAATCAGATAAAAATTCCGGAATCTCAGAGGGAATAGATGACGAAATGGAAACCAAAGGTACGTCCCCATGAGCCCCCTGACATCCCCAGCTTAACACAGACATTGCTTTCCAGTCAAGGACTGGGTTATGAGATTGTAACCATGGTAATCCGAGCACCAAAACGTCATGTAGATTGTACAACACAAGGAAGCGAATCATCTCCTGATGGTCTGGATTCATACGCATAGTCACTTGTGTCCAGTATTGTGGTTTATTACTAGCCAATGGTGTAGAGTCAACACCCTTCAGAGGTATAGGAACTTCCAGAGGCTCTAGATCAAACCCACAGCGCCTGGCAAAGGACCAATCCATTAGACTCAAAGCGGCGCCAGAGTCGACATAGGCATCCGCGGTAATTGACGATAATGAACAAATCAAGGTCACAGACAGAATAAACTTAGACTGTAAAGTGCCAATTGAAATAGACTTATCAACCTTTTTTGTACGTTTAGAGCATGCTGATATAACATGAGTTGAATCACCACAATAGAAGCACAACCCATTTTTTCGCCTAAAATTCTGCAGTTCGCTTCTGGACAGAATTCTATCACATTGCATATTTTCTGGAGCCTTCTCAGAAGACACCGCCAAATGGTGCACAGGTTTGCGCTCCCGCAAACGCCGATCAATCTGAATAGCCATTGTCATGGACTCATTCAGACCTGTAGGTGCAGGGAACCCCACCATAACATCTTTAATGGCATCAGAGAGACCCCCTCTGAAATTCGCCGCCAGGGCGCACTCATTCCACTGAGTAAGCACAGACCATTTACGAAATTTTTGGCAGTATATTTCAGCTTCATCTTGCCCTTGAGATAGGGCCATCAAGGCTTTTTCAGCCTGAATCTCTAAGTTAGGTTCCTCATAAAGCAACCCCAAAGCCAGAAAAAACGCATCCACATTGAGCAACGCAGGATCCCCGGGTGCCAATGCAAATGCCCAGTTTTGAGGGTCACCCCACAGCAAGGAAATTACTATCTTAACCTGCTGTGCGGGATCTCCAGCGGAGCGAGATCTCAGGGAAAGAAATAATTTACAATTATTTTTGAAATTCAGGAAACGAGATCTATCCCCGGAGAAAAATTCTGGTATAGGAATTCTAGGTTCAGATATAGGAGCATGAATAACAAAATCCTGTAAATTTTGAACCTTCATAGCAAGATTATTCAAACCTGTAGCCACACTCTGAGGATCCATTTTAATCAGGTGAGATCAGAGCCATTCAAGGATTAGAAGGAGAGAGAGAGACAAAGGCTGCAATTAGAGCAGAAATGCAACTGAGTAAACTAAAAAGCAAGCTCAGAGGAAAAAAAAAAAAAAAATCTGCAGACTTCTTTTTCTCTCCTTTCTTCTGCCAACGGTTTTAACCCTTGGCCGGCCATACTGTCATGGTTCCCAATGGCAAGGGAAAGTCAGAGAACATAAACAACAGAACAGCTCTTGGGTGATGGAATCTCGAGCTGACCATGAGCTAAACCTATCACACAACTAACAGTGGCCGGGTGACGTACCTACGTTTTATCCCTAGACGCCCAGCGCCAGCCGGAGGACTAACTAACCCTAATAGAGGAAAAGACAGACCTGGCTTACCTCTAGGGAAATCCCCCCAAAAAGGAGACAGAAGCCCCCCACATATATTGACGGTGAGTTCAGAGGAAAAGACATACGTAGTATGAAGTTAGGTTCAGCAAAGCGAGGTCCGCTTACTAGATAGCAAGAAGATACAATAGGGAACTTCACGGTCAGCTGAAAACCCTATTAAAATACCATCCCGAAATTACTTTAAGACTCATGTGTCAACTCATGACACCGGAGTGGCAATTTCGGCCCACAAGAGCTTCCAGCTACAGAAAAATAACATAACTGTGAACTGGAACAAAAATGCAAAACAAACTTAGGACTAAGAGTCCAACTTAGCTGATAGTAGTCTAGAAGCAGGAACATGCAACAGAAAGGCTCTGGTTACATTGATGGCCGGCACTAGAATAACTGAGCAGCAAGGCTAAATAGGATACTCCCATATCCTGATGGAAACAGGTGAACAGAGAAAGTGAAGCACACAAGTCCAGTACCACCAGTGACCACCGGGGGAGCCCAAAAACCAAATTCACAACAGGGACGGTACTGAAAAAGAATTCATATCTTTTGTAGATTATTTGAATAGGAGTAATATCATGGGGATGTCATTTACCCATAATTTTGGGGGCACTAAATTGAAGTTTTTGGACGTATCAGTGGATATCCAGGAAGGTAGAGTGTGTACTTCTGTCTTCCGTAAGCCTACCGCTGTGAATTCCATGTTACATTATAATAGCTTTCATCCTAATCACACAAAGAAATCAGTACCTTTCAGCCAGGTATTGAGAATACGTAGGGTTAACAACACACAGAGGGGCTTCGAACAGCAATCAAAGAACTATGCCAGAGGCTACAAGAGAGAGGGTACCCAGACAGGCTGTTGCAATCAACCATGGAGCGTGCCAGTTACCATTCCCGGGATGTTAGGAAGCATGGCCATAGTTCACCAGATCGACGGTTTACCTTTTGTTTCCAATATGGCCCTATGGATCAGGAAATCAGATCCATAATTAGAAAACACTTGCATGTGTTAGAGAGAGATAAAGACCTAACGGGAAGGGCTGCAGGGGGACCGCTTATTTCCAATAGATGCAGTACGCGTATTAGGGACGTCATAGTCCACAATCGCGTTACAAAAGGAAAAGAGAAAATTGCTTGGTTAGAGCAAGCAGCTCCCAAAGGTTATTTTCGGTGTGGCCACTGCCAATTTTGTCAATTCCACATTCCTGGACAAGTGATGACTGTTGATCCAATAACACATACGGTACAACAATTTATTTCTTGTAAAACCGAGTATGTCGTATATGTGGTCTTTTGCCCATGCAAGAGGTACTATATTGGAAAAACAATACGTAAGATGTACGTCCGGTTTAGAGAACATTGTAAGTCCGTCCTTTCTGGTAAGGGGGCACCGAGACTGATTGCACATGTCAGAGAATCACATGGAGGTAACTCTGGGGTCCTAACATTTGCAGGGATTGAGAGAGTTAAACTACCAACACAGGGAGGTGACCTGCATAAATTATTATTTAAACAGGAGGCCAAATGGATCATGCGTACCTGTGCAACAGGTCCTGCTGGCCTAAATGACAGGATAGACATGTTGGTCTTCCTATGAAATACTTTATTTGGTGTAGTTAAATATGGATATATGTCTTTTCCCTGATTGTGCTAGAAGCTATTAGCTTATACCTTATATCATTCCTGATAGTGATAGCAATATTATCTAGGTTACATGAGTAATGGAATTTTGTATAGATATTTGAATATTCTTGTATACGCAATTTCTCTTTTATCTATGGGCTCCTGCACTTTGTGTGAAGTGCGGTAAGCCCACTATTTATATGTGAATGTCTCGTTTATATTGCATTTATAGGCTGAAAATTGTGGAGTCATATTTTTGTAGATTTAAATCTGTCTGCTATGTTGATCTATCTACTATCGTAATCTTATGCGAATCGTGCTCTTGTTTCGTTGTTTTTAAGCGTTTTTATTTTCACACGATGCACCTTGTCATGCCTGATTGGTCTGTGATGAGGGTGGAGTTTGTGTATACTCACCTATTTTTTCCAGCGTCACTTCCTTCAGACATGGACCTGTCATGATCTCAATGGCAAGAGAACATAGCATAAGCATATATAGGAACTAGCTCTTGGAAGATGGGAACTGAGCTGACCATGAACTAAACCTAACGCACAACTAGCAGTGGCCGGGTAGCATGCCTACGTTGATTCTAGATGCCCAGCCCAGCCGGAGGACTAAATAAAGCTAGCAGAGGAAAATATTAGTCCTAGCTCACCTCTAGAGAAATACCCCGAAAGGAGACAGAGGCCCCCCACATGTATTGGCGGTGAGTTGAGATGAAATAACAAACGTAGTATGAAAATAGGTTTAGCAAATTTGAGGTCCACTTACTACATAGCAGAAGACAGAAAGGACACTTTCATGGTCAGCTGAAAACCCTATCAAAAAACACCATCCAGAAATTACTTTAAAACTCTGGCATTAACTCATAACACCAGAGTGGCAATTCCCGTTCACAAGAGCTTTCCAGACACAGTAACGAAACTACAGCTGTGAACTGGAACAAAATGCAAAAACAAACATGGACAAGAGTCCAACTTATCTAGTAGTTGTCTAGGAGCAGGAACAAGCACAGAGAGGCTTCTGATAACATTGGTGACCGGCAAGCAACTAACAGAGCAGCAAGGTTATATAGCGACTCCCACATCTTGATGGGAACAGGTGAACAGAGAAGATGAAGACACCAGTTCAATTCCACCAGTAGCCACCGGGGGAGCCCAGAATCCAAATTCACAACAGTACCCCCCCCCTCAAGGAGGGGGCACCGAACCCTCACCAGAACCACCAGGGCGATCAGGATGGGCCCTATGAAAGGCACGAACCAGATCGGAGGCATGAACATCAGATGCATTCACCCAAGAATTATCCTCCTGGCCGTATCCCTTCCACTTGACCAGATACTGGAGTCTCCGTCTGGAAACACGAGAGTCCAAGATTTTCTCCACAACGTACTCCAACTCACCCTCAACCAACACCGGAGCAGGAGGCTCAACGGAAGGCACAACCGGTACCTCATACCTGCGCAATAATGACCGATGAAAAACGTTATGAATAGAAAAGGATGCAGGGAGGTCCAAACGGAAGGAAACAGGGTTAAGAATCTCCAATATCTTATACGGGCCGATAAACCGAGGCTTAAACTTAGGAGAAGAGACCCTCATAGGGACAAAACGAGAAGACAACCACACCAAATCCCCAACAGAAAGCCGAGGACCAACACGACGGTGGCGGTTGGCAAAAAGCTGAGTCTTCTCCTGGGACAACCTCAAATTGTCCACCACCTGCCCCCAGATCTGATGCAATCTCTCCACCAGAGCATCCACTCCAGGACAATCCGAAGATTCCACCTGACCAGAGGAAAATCGAGGATGAAACCCCGAATTACAGAAAAACGGGGACACCAAAGTGGCAGAGCTGGCCCGATTATTGAGAGCGAACTCCGCCAATGGCAAAAAAGCAACCCAATCATCCTGGTCAGCAGACACAAAACACCTCAGATATGTCTCCAGGGTCTGATTAATCCGCTCGGTCTGGCCATTCGTCTGAGGATGGAAAGCGGACGAAAAAGATAAATCTATGCCCATCCTAGCACAGAATGCCCGCCAAAATCTAGACATGAATTGGGTCCCTCTGTCAGAAACGATATTCTCAGGAATACCATGCAAACGAACAACATTTTGAAAAAACAGAGGAACCAACTCGGAAGAAGAAGGTAACTTGGGCAGAGGAACCAAATGGACCATCTTAGAAAAACGGTCACACACCACCCAGATGACAGACATCTTCTGAGAAACAGGCAGATCTGAAATAAAATCCATCGAGATGTGCGTCCAAGGCCTCTTAGGAATAGGCAAGGGCAACAATAATCCACTAGCCCGAGAACAACAAGGCTTGGCCCGAGCACAAACGTCACAAGACTGCACAAAGCCTCGCACATCTCGTGACAGGGAAGGCCACCAGAAGGACCTTGCCACCAAATCCCTGGTACCAAAAATGCCAGGATGACCTGCCAACGCAGAAGAATGAACCTCAGAGATGACTCTACTGGTCCAATCATCAGGAACAAACAGTTTATCAGGTGGGCAACGATCAGGTCTCTCCGCCTGAAACTCCTGCAAGGCCCGCCGCAGGTCTGGAGAAACGGCTGACAATACCACTCCATCCTTAAGGATACCTGTGGGCTCAGAGTTACCAGGCGAGTCAGGCTCAAAACTCCTAGAAAGGGCATCCGCCTTAACATTCTTAGAACCCGGTAGGTATGACACCACAAAATTAAACCGAGAGAAAAATAATGACCAGCGCGCCTGTCTAGGATTCAGGCGCCTGGCGGTCTCAAGATAAATCAAATTTTTGTGGTCAGTCAATACCACCACCTGATGTCTGGCCCCCTCGAGCCAATGGCGCCACTCCTCAAAAGCCCACTTCATGGCCAAAAGCTCCCGATTCCCAACATCATAATTCCGCTCAGCGGGCGAAAATTTACGGGAAAAGAAGGCACAAGGCCTCATCACGGAGCAGTCAGAACTTTTCTGCGACAACACTGCCCCAGCTCCGATCTCAGAAGCGTCGACCTCAACCTGAAAAGGTAGAGCAACGTCAGGCTGACGCAACACAGGGGCAGAGGAAAAACGGCGCTTAAGCTCCCGAAAGGCCTCCACAGCATCAGGGGACCAATCAGCAACATCAGCACCCTTCTTAGTCAAATCGGTCAATGGCTTAGCAATATCCGAAAAACCAGCAATAAATCGACGATAAAAGTTAGCAAAGCCCAAAAATTTCTGAAGACTCTTAAGAGAAGAGGGCTGCGTCCAATCACAAATAGCTTGAACCTTGACAGGATCCATTTCAATGGAAGAGGGGGAAAAAATATATCCCAAAAAGGAAATCCTCTGTACCCCAAAAACACACTTAGAACCCTTCACACACAAAGAATTAGACCGCAAAACCTGAAAAACCCTCCTGACTTGCTGGACATGAGAGTCCCAGTCATCCGAAAAAATCAGAATATCATCCAGATACACAATCATAAATTTATCCAAATAATCGCGAAAAATATCATGCATAAAGGACTGGAAAACTGACGGAGCATTAGAAAGACCAAAAGGCATCACTAAATACTCAAAGTGGCCCTCGGGCGTATTAAATGCGGTTTTCCACTCATCCCCCTGCCTGATTCGCACCAAATTATACGCCCCACGAAGGTCAATCTTAGAGAACCACTTGGCCCCCTTTATGCGAGCAAACAAATCAGTCAGCAACGGCAATGGGTATTGATATTTAACAGTGATTTTATTCAAAAGCCGATAATCAATACATGGTCTCAAAGAGCCGTCTTTTTTTGACACAAAGAAAAAACCGGCTCCTAAGGGAGATGACGATGGACGAATATGTCCCTTTTCCAAGGACTCCTTTATATATTCTCGCATAGCAGCATGTTCAGGCACAGACAGATTAAATAAACGACCCTTTGGGTATTTACTACCCGGGATTAAATCTATGGCACAATCGCACTCTCGGTGCGGAGGTAACGAACCAAGCTTGGATTCTTCAAAGACGTCACGATAGTCAGACAGGAACTCAGGAATTTCAGAGGGAATGGATGATGAAATGGAAACCACAGGTACATCCCCATGAGCCCCCTTACATCCCCAGCTCAACACAGACATAGCTCTCCAGTCGAGGACTGGGTTGTGAGATTGCAGCCAAGGCAATCCTAGCACCAAATCATCATGTAGATTATACAGCACCAGAAAGCGAATAATCTCCTGGTGATCCGGATTAATACGCATAGTTACTTGTGTCCAGTATTGTGGTTTATTATTAGCCAATGGGGTGGAGTCAATCCCCTTCAGAGGAATAGAAGTCTCCAAAGGCTCTAAATCATACCCACAGCGTTTGGCAAAGGACCAATCCATAAGACTCAAAGCGGCGCCAGAGTCGACATAGGCGTCCGTGGTAATAGATGACAAAGAGCAAATCAGGGTCACAGATAGAATAAATTTAGACGGTAAGGTGCAAATGGAAACAGATTTACCAAGCTTTTTAGTGCGCTTAGAGCATGCTGATATAACATGAGTAGAATCACCACAATAGAAACACAACCCATTTTTCCGTCTAAAATTCTGCCGCTCGCTTCGGGACAGAATTCTATCACACTGCATACTCTCTGGCGACTTCTCAGTGGACACCGCCAGATGGTGCACTGGTTTGCGCTCCCGCAAACGCCTATCGATCTGAATAGCCATTGTCATGGACTCATTCAGACCCGCAGGCACAGGGAACCCCACCATAACATCCTTAATGGCATCAGAGAGACCCTCTCTGAAAGTCGCCGCCAGGGCGCACTCATTCCACTGAGTAAGCACAGACCATTTACGGAATCTTTGGCAGTAAATTTCCGCTTCATCTTGCCCCTGAGATAGGGACATCAAAGTTTTTTCTGCCTGAAGCTCCAAATGAGGTTCGTCATAAAGCAACCCCAAGGCCAGAAAAAACGCATCCACATTGAGCAACGCTGGATCCCCTGGTGTCAATGAAAAAGCCCAGTCTTGAGGGTCGCCCCGGAGCAAGGAAATCACAATCCTGACCTGCTGTGCAGGGTCTCCGGCAGAGCGAGATTTCAGAGACAAAAATAATTTGCAATTATTTCGAAAATTCTGAAACCCGGATCTATTCCCCGAGAAAAATTCCGGCAAAGGAATTCTCGGCTCAGATACAGGTGCATGACAAACAAAATCTTGCAAATTTTGTACCTTCGTGGCGAGATTATTCAAACCTGCAGTTACACTCTGAAGATCCATTACAAACAGGTGGACACAGAGCCATTCAAGGGTTAAGAGGAGGTAAGAAGCAGCTAGACAGCAATTAAGGGCTAGGCAGCCAAACTCTGAGGGGAAAAAAAAAAAAAATTTCCCTTCAACACTTCTTTTTCTCCTGCTTCAGCCCAAACAATTAACACTTTGCGGGCCGGTCAAACTGTCATGATCTCAATGGCAAGAGAACATAGCATAAGCATATATAGGAACTAGCTCTTGGAAGATGGGAACTGAGCTGACCATGAACTAAACCTAACGCACAACTAGCAGTGGCCGGGTAGCATGCCTACGTTGATTCTAGATGCCCAGCCCAGCCGGAGGACTAAATAAAGCTAGCAGAGGAAAATATTAGTCCTAGCTCACCTCTAGAGAAATACCCCGAAAGGAGACAGAGGCCCCCCACATGTATTGGCGGTGAGTTGAGATGAAATAACAAACGTAGTATGAAAATAGGTTTAGCAAATTTGAGGTCCACTTACTACATAGCAGAAGACAGAAAGGACACTTTCATGGTCAGCTGAAAACCCTATCAAAAAACACCATCCAGAAATTACTTTAAAACTCTGGCATTAACTCATAACACCAGAGTGGCAATTCCCGTTCACAAGAGCTTTCCAGACACAGTAACGAAACTACAGCTGTGAACTGGAACAAAATGCAAAAACAAACATGGACAAGAGTCCAACTTATCTAGTAGTTGTCTAGGAGCAGGAACAAGCACAGAGAGGCTTCTGATAACATTGGTGACCGGCAAGCAACTAACAGAGCAGCAAGGTTATATAGCGACTCCCACATCTTGATGGGAACAGGTGAACAGAGAAGATGAAGACACCAGTTCAATTCCACCAGTAGCCACCGGGGGAGCCCAGAATCCAAATTCACAACATGGACCCATAGAAGCGCTGTGTCAAGCGCGAAACGGCCGTCGTCTCCTCCTGCGCACTCCTTCCACTGCCTTGCTCCCCCGTGCCGTGAAGATGTGTATGTATATTTATATTTGAATAAAGGAACTTTCGACCCCAGGACCGGTGAGTGCTGCGGTATTCTACTTTATGATTCACCACAATTCGATTTTGTTTTCCACGCAAGCTCCTCTGGTGATTTATTGGATCTATCACCCATTGAAAGTCTTGGTCTAGCGTCTCTTGTGATTCTGCAGCTGTGCGGCTCGCTTTTTTCTTTTGTTTCAATAAATATAATAACGATAACATTTTGAAACAGTTTTTGTAGGGTTATATACCAACTAAATGTACCCAAGAACACGTAATACTGTATTGGTGAGAAATGTAACAATTTTTTTACTTTTTTTGAGTCTTTCATATCACATAAATGTACCCCACAACATGGAATAGTGTATGGGTAAGAAATGTAAAAAAAAAAAAGGCAAAATTTTCAAATGCTTTTTTCTACTGCTATATACCACCAAAATGTGAGAAAAAGCACGTAATACTGTATAGATGAGACATCTAATCCTGGAATATTTTTCTATGCTGTTTGTAAGTTTTGCATACCACCATAATACAACAATAACCTTGTTAAACTGTTTGGATGAGTCCTTAAATCCATAAAAAATATTTTGAATGAAAATATTCTGAAAGTCTAGTTGATGTACTTATACAGTCATAAACGCTTTGCAGAAAGTGCAAAGCCAGACAAAAATTATGAGGAGGGTTATCCATAGATCCCTGAAAGGCATCAACTGGTGGGCTTCATTAAAATATTGAATAATACAAACACTTTATGTGCTGCTGTCATCTGGTGGTGTGGAAAAGTGTGGTCTAGTTCAGACTTTTTTCATTTTTATGAGAGAGCCTTTCTGCATTCTCTGTTGACAGGCGAAAGCGCCTGTCTGTTATGACCCCCCAGCAGCACTAAAAACCCGCTCAGATAAGATGCTAGTGGCAGGGCAGCACAAAACCTCCAAGGCGCAGAGGGACAGCTCATGCCAGGTGTCCAGTTTTGATACTCAATAGTTGAAAGTCGCAGCGGATTAGGGAGTACGCTGGTTTGGTCGGCAAGCTATTGCTTGACCATATTTAAAAACTTTTCCCTCCTTGTCAAAAATACCTGGTCATCAGGCCTTGGGCTGGTGCCATGAAATTGGCCCATGCCTTTGACAGTGTATCCCTGACTCTGCTGTGTGTCTCCCTGGCTTTTGCTCCTTGGTTGGGCCAGGAAGCTTTCCCCCTGCAGCTACTGTTGTCCGATGGGAATTTTTTCAACATATTTTCCACAATGGCCTTCTGGTATGGCATCATTTTAGAAGACCTCTACCAAGTTGCGCATGTGCCAAGCATGGTACGTGTGTGAGCTTGCCAAGCTTCACAGACGCCACCAGCTTACCCTCATTGTCACACACAACGATGCCTCATTGGAGGTTCAGCAGCAAAAACCACAGATCTGTCTGGTCTCTTATTCCTTTAAGTAACTGTGCTGCGGTGTGTGGTTTGTCTCCTATACAAACTAGCTTCAGTAGAACCTGTTGCTTCTTCGCTAAGGTAGTTATGCAGAGCTTCCGGCTGATGTGGACGATGTGCTCTGAGATACCACATTGGAGATGGAGGATGAGGAGGAGCAGTGCATTGGTATGGGCATGGGCGATGTTCCTGGACACGTACTGGTACAAGGCGGGGACGCCACATCGGGAGAAAAATCGGCATCTGGGGACAGAGTTCTGAAGGACGGCTGCTGCCATGAGTTTGCTGAAATCCTCCTTGTCTACCAGTCTAAATGGCAACAATTCCATGGCAAACAACCTGGAAATGAGCCCGTTTAGCTTTTCAGCCTGTGGGTGGCTGGGAACTTTCTTTTTCGTTCCAAGGCCTGGGGTACGGACAACTGAACACTGGGCTGGGACAAGGATTTGGAAGTCACTGATGATGGTAAGTTAGAATGTGCAAGGATAGGTGCAGGACAGGAGGCATCTGCCCCAGTGTTTTGGACAGGGAATTGTGAAGGACCTAGCACAGGGGAAGAGGCATTGGGTGTCACCAGATGGCACCAATCGTAGACCCAGGTATTTGGATGCTAAGATGACATGTGAATGATCATGCTCGTGGTGGTTAGGTTCTTAGTGGTCCGGCCCATGCTGATCTTGGCATGGCACAGGTTGAAAATGGCCATTTTATTTGTCTCAGAAATCTCTTTTAAAAAATCCCAGTCTGGGGAACACTTAACTCTTTGACACACGTTACGCAATTTGAAATTGCTAGGTCTTTTGAAACCAAGTACATTTTTAATAAAAGGAAAAAAAATGGTCACACGCAGTAAGCAAAATGTTTTTTTGTGAGTTTACTCCATTGTAATGTTACATAAGGAATGCAAAAGTGTATGGATGACAATCAAATTCAATCCAGAAAAATGTTTACATGCTTTTTCTCACTTTTAGAAATCACAGAAATGTTCACAGACCACGTAACACTGTATGGTTGAGAAATAGAAGCCTACAAAATTTTTAAAAGCTTTTAGGGATCACAGAATTGTTCACAGGCTAAGTAACACTATGTCTGAGAAATGGAAGCCTACATAATTTTTAAAAGCTTTTCAGCAGTTTTACAGATCACAGAAATGACTGGATTCTGTCACTCTTCCTGCTCCAGCGACTCTCTCTCATTCCCTAGACTTAATTCAGATTGTATCTGCTGCAAACGATTAGCCCTTATAAGGGCTGTTTGTATGATCTGGCTCAGCTTCAGCACCAGATCATACAAACTACAGGCCTCTAATTCATTATACTGTGTACAGGCCTAGCCAAGCACTCTCTCTCTCCAATACGAAGTGTCACAGAACTGTGCAATGGCGCCAGTGTGCCGAGCCGGGCGGAGCCTGTCCTTTTATAATCTCTGCTAATGATAGCCAGCCAATCACAGTAATGCCACAACCAAGATGGCTATGACATTACAATGACTCACAGGCAATCCCTGCATGCTTATTGGCTGTGCAACAGGTGCCAAAGATGCAGGGTTGGGATTCCAGTTTTACATCAAACACCACCCATTACTCGCCGAGCACATCTGAGCACTGTGATATTCGAGTGATAACAGAGTATCACCGAGAACGTTCGCTCATCCCTAGTGACCACTTATTTGTACTCAATGGCTCTAGTACTATCCTTGACTTTAATAACAATTTTTTTATTGCACATTTTTCTATTTTTATGAAAAATGCAACTAGGCCCTATATTGTTGGTTTGTTAAATTGGGTTGTCTGAACTTGTGGGGTGCACTTATACAGTGCTGGCCAGCCTGCCTGATCTAATAGTATGGGTGTCATCAATAATCTGTAAGCCAAACAATGTACATCATGCATACCTGTGTGACTGGCGCCTCATCTGCGTGCATTTTTTAATACTAGTCAGCCACCCCGTCCATGAATTGGTAGGTTTGTGAGTGAATGCTCCATTAGTATTTTGCCCCTATGCTGCCCCCGCCTTTATTATGGGGGTCTACTGCATCCTGCTATTGCATTGGTAATCTGACCTAATGTTGGTAAGGCGTTCCCTTCTTGTAATGTTTTTTTTTTTTTTACTGTGAATGTATAGCAATGAAACATACCCATTTACCAAAAATCTATGTGGTTACTCCTGTGTGTGTTACATATCTGTACTATGTCTTATAAATAACTATTTGTTACATCTGTGTCTGAATATTCCCCAAACTGGGCAATGCAAGGGAGCAATGCATTTAAACTTTAGCATAGCTGGAACTTGTGATCCCTCCAGCTAACAAATCTGTGTTTTGATGCATAGAGATGATCATCAGATGCAGGGCTGCCACCAGGAAAATCAGGGCCCCTTATTGGCAAAATTTTCAGGCCCCCTTGAGACTCTGCCCAGGCTCCACCCCAGCACTGCCTCCACTCCTCAAACCTTCCACAGTGCCTCCGCCCACTTTTGGAAAAACTCCACTTCTGCACCACGTCCTCACCAATCAAGCATTAACAGTTCCCATTGAACACCATATCACATAAAACAGCCAGCAGCTTTTGTTTTGGCCAAACGATTTTTTAAGCCACCACCAAGGCAAAGTAGACTCTTTTGGCAGGGCCCTACTCTGCTCTAATCTATTAAAAATTTCTTAAATTATCCAATACTCTTTTTAGGCATATTGATATTTCTTTTTCTTTAAGGGAATGTGTCACATACATTTTTTAAAATGACCACATACCAGGAACAAATACCATCACACCCTGGAAGGACCACATGTTACCACCACATATTGACCGAATAATACCACATACAAGGCAGAAATACTGCCACACCTTCACAGCATGACCATACCACATTTTACAACCACATAATGACAGAATAATACCACATACAAAAACAAATACCGCCACATCTCCACATCATGACCAGACCATATATTACCACATAGTGACAGAATAATAACAAATACAAGGGACAAATACTACACCACCATGATCAGACCACATATTTCAATCACATAGTTGCCGAACAATACCACATACAAGAAACAAATACTGCCACATTACCGGACCCCATATTACCACCAAATAGTGATGGAATAATATCACATGCAAGGAACAAATACTGCCACACCATGACCAGATCACATATTACCAAAACACAGCGACTGAATAATACCGAATACAAGGAGCAAATACCACCACACCATGACCAGACCACATATTACCACCACACAGTGAACGAATAATACTACAATACTGATCTTTAATTAAAAAAAACACAGTACTAAGTGGCATTAAACACAGTAGCTCTGTATATAATGTCAGTGTACAGGTAAAATAGTAATGACCAGTGACATTATACACAGGAGCTCTGTATATCATGTCAGTGTACAGGTAATACAGTGATCACCAATGACATACACAGAAACTCTGAACATAGTATACAGTGTATAGTGTCAGTGTACAGGTAACACACTGACTCACCAGTAACGTCTCTCTAGTTGAAGTCCTTCATCTTTGCTTTTCTTTTCATCCAGCACAGACCGCCATCACTTCCTCCAGCCAGGACTCCTCTTTGCATAAAGTAACACATATTTACATAGAGCACTGCTTCCAGAGCACATTCCCCACTTTTTGTCTTTCTTCTACACTACACAGCTGAATGCAGACATGCACCCACCATTAATATACAATTAGCTATTATACAACCACCATTACAAATATAATTGTAATCCACCACTGTGCCCTCACCAACTATAAATAGCCATTTTCCCATCTAATATATAAATTAATTAGCACCTGTAATCTTTCCCCCAATTCAATACCAGTCACTGCATCCTCAAGGCCCCCTTTGTACCTCTCACTAGCCCGATTCATTATATTTACATACCCTTTCTGCGCCAATTCATTATGTCATGTCTTCCCTCTCTACCACTCCCACCCTTTATTCATTATAAACTGCTCGTTCCTACATTCAATATATAATTTAAGGCCCCGTCTCACACAGCGACGCTGCAGCGATACAGACAACGATGCTGATCGCTGCAGCGTCGCTGTGTGGTCGCTGTGTGGTCGCTGGGGAGCTGTCACACAGACAGCTCTCTCCAGCGACCAACGATCAGGGGAACGACTTCGGCATCGTTGAAACTGTCTTCAACGATGCCGAAGTCCCCCTGCAGCACCCGGGTAACCAGGGTAAACATCGGGTTACTAAGCGCAGGGCCGCGCTTAGTAACCCGATGTTTACCCTGGTTACCAGCGTAAATGTAAAAAAAACCAAACAGTACATACTCACCATCTGTTGCCCGTCAGGTCCCTTGGCGTCTGCTTCCTGCTCTGACTGAGCCGCCGTACAGTGAGAGCAGAGCGCAGCGGTGACGTCACTGCTGTGCTCTCACTTTGCGGCGCTCAGTCAGAGCAGGAAGCAGACGCCAAGGGACCTGACGGGCAACAGATGGTGAGTATGTACTGTTTGTTTTTTTTTACATTTACGCTGGTAACCAGGGTAAACATCGGGTTACTAAGCGCGGCCCTGCGCTTAGTAACCCGATGTTTACCCTGGTTACCAGTGAAGACATCGCTGGATCGGTGTCACACACACCGATTCAGCGATGTCAGCGGGACCTCAACGACCAAAAAAAGGTCCAGGCCATTCTGACATGACCAGCGATCTCGCAGCAGGGGCCTGATCGCTGGTACGTGTCACACATAGCGAGATCGCTACTGAGGTCGCTGTTGCGTCACAAAACTTGTGACTCAGCAGCGATCTCGCTAGCGATCTCGCTATGTGAGACGGGGCCTTTACTCTCCCCCACTCCCAATTCATTATCATTTGTTGTCCCCCACCCTCAGTTCATCATCATTTACTGTCCCCACCCCCCAGTCTCAATACATCATCAATTACTCTCCCCACCCTCAAAACTCATCATTATTTGCTCTCCCCCTAGCCTAGCAAGTCATCATTTGCTCTCCCCACCCCCCACCTTCAATTCACCAATTGCTCTCCCCACTTCCCATCTTTAATTAAATTGCTGTCCCCACCCTCAATTCATCATTTGTAGTCCCCCATCTTCCACCCTCAATTCATCATTTGCAGTCCCCCTCACTTTATCATTTGAAGTCCCCCTCTCACTTCATCATCTGCAGTCCCCCCACTTAATCATTTGCAGTCCCCACCTCATCATTTGCAGCACCCTAACTTCATAATTTGAAGTCCCCCTCCCCCTTACTTCATCATCTGCAGTTTCCCTCTCCCCTCAAGTCATAAATTGCAGTCCCCATCTTCCACCCTCAATTCATCATTTGCAGTCCCCCATCCCTCACTCTCTATTCATAATTCACTGTCCCACATTCCCCACCTCCAATTCATCATTCGCAGTCCCCCCTCACTTTATCATTTGAAGTCCCCCTCCCCCCTTACTTCATCATCTGCAGTCCCCCTTCCCACCTCACTTCATAATTTGCAGTCCCCAGTGTCCCCCTGACTTCATCATTTCCAGTCTGCCCCCTCACTTCATTTGTAGTCCCCCCCACCCTCACTTCATCATTTGCAGTCTCTCGTCCCCCTCACTTAATCATTTGCAGCCCCCCTCACTTTGTCATTGTCACAGGGTTACCGCAACAGAGAGGAGCCAGAAGACTGCAACATCTGATTGCTCCTACTCCTGCATTGAAAAAAACACTTCAACTTCTTTTTAAAAGGTGATAATTTATATTTGGCAATACAGGGGTTAATCGGCCATGTTTGGAGCTCTGGGAGACTGAGCTCTCAGCTGAGCACGGTTAGCCACTCCTATCCCCTTTATAATTTGGGTCGTGACTGAAACACCTCCTCAGAGCAAGCTTATGCTGCATGACTTGGAAGATAGTTGTTTGGTGGTTATATGAAAAGGAGTTTAGTGGATTTATCTGTGACTGTTGTTTGGTTTTGTAAGTTTTATAATTCTCTTTCCTCCTCTAACTTTGTTTTTTCCTCATTTTCCATCCCGGTGTATTCCTCAATTATATGTGAGTGAATATTTCTATGCCTGGTATTTTCAGTTGCCCTTGTTCATGTTGCCTTGTTCATCTGGTTGGTGTACTGTGGTGCACAGCAGCTCCCCTTCTCCTAGGTGGGGGAAGGGAACAGTTGGAGGGCAGATTCAGATGACAAGGCAAGGTTGGTGGCCCCGTCATCTTCACCTTCAGAAGTATCCCGGGAAATAGGCCGAGTTAGGATGCCCCCTAATGTTAGGGACAGGGAAAGAGCCCCTGGTCTTGGGTCACCCGACACCTGAGTCATGACAATTATTTGTATCCACCCTCCCTCCACTTCATCCTTTGCTGTCCCCCTTCCCCCACTTCATTATTTGCAGTCTCCAGTACCCCCTCACGTCATCATTTGCAGTCCTCTGTTCCCCACACTTCGTCCTCTTCACCCATTTAATTCATTTTATAAAGGAACTCATACTTACCTTACTGATGATCCCCTGCAGGCACAGTATTGCTTCTGGTGTCTTGGTAATGGCCAATGGCGGTCGTACATGCGAGCGCATACGTGATGACGTCATCACGTACATGCAGTCACCTGATCAGACATCCAGAAAAGGTGAAGGGAGCTGGAGCTGCACAGCTGTTCAGGTTTGACGGGCGTGGAGATCCGAGAAAGCCTCCAGCTCCAAGGAGTGCGTGGGGCGCACAGCACTTTATTACACCCTGGGGCCCAGTGCTGGTGGTACCTGAGCCTGACACCGCATCTACAGTACGAGAACCCAGCAGCCACTCTGGCGGCACCTGAACCCTGAAGCCGCATCAGCGGTATCTGACCCTGACACCACTACGGGGGTACCTGAACCTGAATGTGAACCAGAGGTACCAGAACCAAAAACCATTTCCGCAGTACCCTATCCTGAAACCATTCCAGCAGTATTTGAACCAGCAGAGTCTGTCCTGCTTAGCCTTCTAGAGTCCGTACTGTCAGAGCCTGTTCCAGCATGCGAATCCAGTCCTGACTCCATGTCTGTGTCCGTTCTGCCCAGTTACTTAGAACCTGTGTTGTCTAAACAGAGTCTGAATCCTGTTCTGACAGCGACTCCGTGACAGTGTCCGTTCTGCCTGGTGACCCAGAACCTGCATTGTCTGAACAAAGCCTGAATCCTATTCTAGCAGGTAGTCTGAACTCATGTTCGTGTCTGCAATCTTGACTCTTGAGGTCAGCAGCTGCAGTACTGGACTGTCTTGGAGTGGTACCTGGCGGTTACCTGCAGCTCAAATGTAATGCCACCATCAGGAGAACTAGCAAAAAGCAGGCAGACATTTAGCTATGCCCCTCTTAGGTAAGCCCGGCCCCGTGGCCCAGTGGATTCACGATCCGCGTGTGTGATACTGACTTATCTCATAATATATATGTATAGGAGTGGGGGGGAGGGTTACTGATTTTTTTTTATATGGAACTCAGAATTCCCTGTATCCCTTCACACAAAGGATTGAATGGTAAAGTTCTGATGCAGTCTCCACTAGAGGGAGCTTATTGTACACAAATGTGTACTGCTCCTAACAAATTCCATCTGTGGTATACTAATCCATAGACTGAGAGTTTCTATTAGTAGCAAATATTGGCATTTGACTAAAATATTCCATTACTAGTTTGTGGGAGTTAAACCACTGGCACCTGCTCTGCACAAATTAGCTGTTGAGTAACGTGACATGTGTCCTATATATTTGTTTTTGTACAGGTGTCTTCTATATATGTTAATCCGATTACATCTGTGAAATATGTGAAATTATCTAAAAATCCATCCTTTAATTTATTTTAAAGCATTTGCAGTATGAAGCAAATCTTTCATGATCCTCATTAACAATCTACTAAGTCACAGGAAAGCTAGACCCCATCTTCTGACAGAAAAAAATCAAGCCTAAAGAAAGTGAATGATGCTTTATGTAGTAACCACAGTAACACAGGGTTGCCATTCAGTTGCTGTCTCGAAACTCCAAGATGTGCAATGCTCACAATACAACGTCCTCAGGGGGCCTGGAAAATCCAAGCTTAAGCAAGTTTCAATAGCTGCTAGGCTATGGTCAACCCTTAAAGAGAACATGTCACACAGAGCATGGCATCTAATCTGAAGTCAGCATGTTATAGAGCAGGATGAATTTGGCAAACCTATAGATTTATGGTAAAAGATTTACTATGAGTTGTGTTTTATTTTAGAGGATGCTCTTTTTATGCTTAAGAATCCACTGGGCGCGATTGACAGCCTGCCTGATAAGGCTATGCATAGGGAAGTAGCCGTCAATCGCTAAGTATGACCTCCCTTTGTACTCCTAAATTAAGTAAAATACAAGTTATATTGAATGTTTTGCCACAAACTGTTACATTATTGTATAGCTTAATTTTAAATTGTAGACACTACAGCCCTTTTATTTTTCTCATAGACTGGGTGCTAAGACCGAATCCCAGCCCATCTGATATTGATGGTGAATCAATATTTTAGTCTTAGAAAGTCTTTTTAATTCCAAATAACACAGAGCTGCACACATCCACATCTGGCTCCATAACTCTTCCTCTGCATTGTAGCTGATGTTAACTAGCTTCTAATCTAAAACAGGATTCACAAGACCCAAATCAGTGGCTTTCTACAACTTACCCCCACCTATCCCATGAACATCTGGCTGGCGTCACACCTAACGTATCAAAATACGGTCTGCTTTTTACGGCCAAGATACGCAGAAAAGTTCCTGATCAGTGATCTGTATTCAATGCGAGGATGCGATTTTTTTTCTCCAAAAATTATCCGTGAGTCATCCGTATGGCATCTGTACAGCAAGATTTTCTCGCCGGTTTGCAAAATGGACATAGAATGGATCCGTGGGTTCAAATATTCGTGAAAACATATATACAGTCTATATATATATATATATATATATATATATATATATATATATATATATATATATATATATATATATATATACATACATACATATATAATCAGTGAGACATATATATATATATATATATATATATATATATATGCATATATATTTATTTATACTTCATACAGAGCTAGATAGCATAACAGCCGCTAATTCAATTGATGGCTTTTGCTATCTCCTTATCAAACCCAACAGGATATGAGACATTGTTTACATACAGTAAACCATTTCATGTCTGTGATATTTTTATATATTCTTCTCTAATAATGTTAGTAGTGTGTGTGTGCAAAATTTGGGAGCTCTAGATGTAAAAATAAAGGGTTAAATCAAAGAAAAAACTGGCGTGGGCTCCCGCGCAATTTTGTCTACCAGAGTGGGAAAGCCAGTGACTGAGGGCAGATATTAATAGCCTAGAGAGGGACCATGGTTATTGGCCCCCCTGGCTAAAAACATCTGCCCCCAGCCACCCCAGAAAAGGCGCATCTGTTAGGCTGTGTTCACATTACGTTATATATGCATCCGTTAGACGGACTACGTTACACAGCGGCATAACGCGGTGTAACGTAGTCCGTTAACGCCGCCATTTAGTTCAATGTCGGACGCATCGCTAGCGCACGCCCACAATGGGCGTGCACTAGCCATGTGCCGTCATTGAGTCACGGACCCTGGGACGCGGGCTGCAGCGTTTCCGGGTCCGTCACTGCTAGCGCAGATAGAACTAGCAGATGCTCTATTTGCGCTAGTGATGTGACAAGTCGGCACTTGTGTTAACAGCAGCCCGTTAACGTATGTGTTGAACGGGCTGCTGTTAACGCAGTGTGAACCTAGCCTTAGATGCGCCTATTCTGGCACTTAGCCACTCTCTTCCCACTCCCAAATAGCGGTGGGATATGGAGTAATAAGGGGTTAATGTCACCTTGCTAATGTAAGGTGACATTAAGCCAGGTTAATAATGGAGAGATGTCAATAAGACACCTATCCATTATTAATCCAACAGTAATAAAGGGTTAAAAATTCACACACACATTATGAAAAAAGTATTTTAATGAAATAAATATACACATGGGGTTTCAATATCTTTATTGCACGCTCAATCCAACTGACGACCCTCGTTCTTCTGAAAAAAATGGAAAAATAAAAAAACAACAATATCCCATACCTGTCCACCGTACAGTCATGTCCCACGATGTAAATCCATCTGAAAGGGTTAAATAAATTTACAACCAGGAGCCTGCTAATGCAGGAATGAATGGAATGCAGCTTCGTTGACTTGTGGTGCTGCGCCCCCTGGTGGCATAAACTCATATGAACTCTAGTTTGAGAAAATATTCAGAAAAATTCCCACGCTAGAGTTCGTATGAGTTTTGAGACATTTATTTTATCTATTCTATTCTAACCTGTCAGTGTGATTTTACTGTACACCGCACTGAATTACCGGCTTTTCTATAGAACACCGGTGCGTATTTCTCACAAGTCACACGCATGGTCCGTGTGTAATCCGTATTTTTCTCACCCCCATAGACTTTCATTGGCGGATTTTTGTAGGAATATGCTTACAATCTCAGCATGCTGCGATTTTCTCAGCCCGTAAAATACGGCCGAGAAATATACGGCTGATGGAAGCTGCCCCATAGAGAAACATTGGTCTGTGTGCAATACGATGTTTTTGCGCCTCTCCCTCGTCCGTATTCCTCTCTAGTATGACCCCGGCCTAAAGGGTTCCACCTCCACTTTAATTATGTTATCTCACAATTGAATATCATATTGATAACATAGTTTGTAAAAAATTAACAATATCTTCTTTATACATGTAGCTGAAAACGATCCAGTGAACAGTTGACATTTTCTTACATAGTTGGAGCCACCCAATTTTCAAAGCATCGAAGTTGACAGCTTGTTCTTGTCACTCTGCTTATACCTAGATCACTTCAGCCAAATAGGTTTCTGCGTGGCCTATTAAGAAAGTACTATAGCCTCAGCAGTATCAGGGCAGTATAACTAAACATACTCAGTTTGGAGGGGAAATACGATAGGACATTTTTGTCAGCTGCCAGGAGGAGAAGGAGTCTAATTCTGTCCAGAGTACGACTCCAAGAGCATAAATTAGCAGCAGCACCAAAGGGCACACAGAAAAACAATAATATAAAAAAAATTATGATTGAGACACCACAACTTACTCAAATCCCCCCTTCAAATTCTTTAAAAGAGAAGATTCATCTATACACTATGGTATGACATATCAGCAATTTCAACATCTGGAGTCTGTTCTCCTTTGTCCTCTCACATTAAAATCTTCAGCTCTGTTGTCAGAACATCCGATTTACTTCTATGAAGCTGCTTGCACAATCTAGTGATCAGTAAGGCTACGTTCACATTTGCGGTCTGCGCCGCAGGGTCGGGCGCCGCAGCGTCGCCGCATGCGTCATGCGCCCCTATATTTAACATGGGGGCGCATGGACATGCGTCGCACTTGCGTTTTGCGCCGCCTGCGTCCCTGCGGCGCCCGCGTCCGGGCGCAGAGGACGCAGCAAGTTGCATTTTTGCTGCGTCCAAAATCAATGAAAAAAAGGACGCATGCGGCGCAAAACGCAGCGTTGTGCATGCGTTTTGCTGCGTTTTTGTTTGCGTTGTGCGTTGCGGCGCCGACGCTGCGGCGCACAACGCAAATGTGAACGTAGCCTAAGGCATCTCCTCATCTGACACTCGTAAAAAGATTTTTACCTGCTCTTTGAAAAGCAAATTTATTGGAATGAGTTTGTGATTTTCCATGCATCTAATTTATTTTCCCTCCATGATTTTCCTTCTATGACACCCTTGATGGATGTTTTGAGTTTTATGTTACCAATAAATGAGAACATGACGCAAAATCATACCTTACAACTGCCTATTTTGCAGGACCGTGAAATTAAGCACAAAGGATGTGGGTTTCTGTGATGTTTTGTGTGCAGATTGGGATTATGAATTTAAATGTTGTGACTTGAGAAATCTGCAAAATAAGGCCTTGAGATATTAGTGATCGCTTCATAGTAAAAGACACATGCGAGAATAAAAGAATGTAAAGCAATACAGAATGGTCCTTTCCTGCCACTTACATGGGTAAGTAAATATTAGATATGTCTGTAGTTGAGATTAGGTATAGGATTTAATGCATATATCTCCCCACGCCACATCACTAGTGGAAATAGTATTTGGTGTTGCTTTATTTGGACTCACTGTCTTTATTCCCATGTGGTCTTGTGGAGCTGGGAAGTACCCCGCTGTGCGGTTCTCTGGATCTGATTCCCACATGTGTCAGAGTGTCAGATCTGTTCTAATCCAGACAGCTGCGGTTTATCCTCAGAATTAGCAGAATGGCCCTGTCCGTGACCCTCTGCCACTAGCACAGGTCTCCCTAATGCTCCCATTCAGCTAGTTAGATGCCAAAACTACTCAAGCCATACTTTAAATCCTCTGCATAGTGTTCTATAGTCAAGTTCTCCTTCTGCCTCCCTTATAAATCAACAAGAAGGAGCTGGGATGTCACCATTTGATAGTGTCACCTTGCAGATGATGGAATGGTTATCCCAGCTGGCCTTTGGTGCTACTAAACACTAAGCCATATGTAAATTCCCATTTTTGTAATTATAATAAAGAACATTTTTAGTTAAAATTTAAAAAAAACGAATTATAAATCACTGAATTATCAACCCTTGCTTCCATATTGCTGCATTACAGATTGAAAACTGAGTGACAACTTGTGTGACAGGTGTTAGGGTTACACTAAGGCTATGTGCACATGTTGCAGATTTGACTGTGGAATTTTCTGTGCAGATTCTGCATTTCTTAGCAGAAAACGCATGTCAGAATCTGCGCCAATGGTATGTGCACACGGTGCAGATTTCTTCCTTTTTTTTACCCCTGCAGATTTCTATTATGGAATGGGTGCAGAAACGCAGCAGATCTGCACAAAGAATTGACATAGTCCTTCTTTGAATCTGCTGCGTTTTCCTTGCAGATTTTTCTGCACCATTAGCACAGCATTTTTTTGGCCATTGATTTACATTGTACTGTAAATCATTTGCAGATCTGCAGCGTTTCTGCGCGGGAAAAAAAAGCCGCAGATCTGCAGGAAATCTGCAATGTGTGCACATACCCTTGGGTATGTGCGCACATTGAGCATTTGTTTGCAGAAATTTCTGCAAGGTTTCTGCATCTCTTGGCAGCAAAAACGCTGTGGAAAAGCGGTTTTAGTGTGTTTTTGCATGCATTTATTGCACGCTTTTTTTCCCCTGTGCATTCAATGGGTCAGAAACACAGGCAAAAACGTACAAAGAATTGACATGCTGCGGACTTAAACGCACAGCAAATCCTGAAAGGAAAAATACTGTTAATGTGTACAGCACTTCAGGGTTGTCATTGATTTTAAGGATTCCCTAGCGTTTTTAGGCCAATTCCGCATTGACAAAACACCACAAAAATGCATTAAAAAATTCACTGTGTGCACACAACCTTGACAAATTACTTACAACCCAACCTATGTGGGTTGGTGCATTATACTATAGAATCTGCCTATGGGGGTGCATTATACTATAGAGTCTGCCTATGGGGAGTGCAGTATATTACAGAGCCTGCCTATGTGGGGGGGTGCATTATACTATAGAGTCTGCCTATACGGGGGGTGCATCATACTTAAGAGTCTGTCTATGGGGAGTGCATTATACTAAATAGAGTATGCCCATGGGGAATGCATTATACTATATGGAGGCCTATGGGGAGTGCATTATGCTATAGAGGCCTACAATGAGTTCATTATACTATATTGAGAACTATCTGTGCATTATACTATATGGAGGCTATCTAGGGGGTCATCATACAGTGTAGAGATTACAGTGAGGGGCCATCATTCAGTTTTGGAGCCAGTAAACAGTTTGGTGGCTACTAAGCGGTCAGTATACTGTGTGGGTGGTACTATACAGCGAGGGGTCATTATATTGTGTATAAGGGACAGGGGCGTAACTACCGCGGTCGCAGCGGTCGCCATTGCGACCGGGCCCCGCACGTCAGGGGCCCAGGGCTGGCCCCTGACCTGTGGGGCCGGACTGGCCATCGGGCACTTCTGGCAAATGCCAGAAGAGCCGGTGCCAGTAGTGGGCCGCCCGCTGTACTGTTCCCCCCCGCCAGTGCCGCCGCCGCATTTAACTATACCGGCGTCTATGACACCGGTATAGTTCAATGCAATGATGTCGGAGAGAGCGTCTCCTGACGCTCCCTCTCCCATCATTCCCCGCTCTGCCTCTGACAGTACACTGCGGGTGCGCGATGACGTCATATCATCGCGCACCTGCAGTGTCCTGGGCAGACTTCAGCCACCGAGACAGGAGCAGGGACGGACGAGCAGCGCGGGCAAAAGGAAAGGTGAGGAGAGTGTTTTTTTTTTTCTTTTTAACCGGACTGTGGGGCCATTATCGGGGGTGGTGGGATGAGATGTGGGCTGTGCTCTATATACCCCTGTGCGGGCTGTGCTGTATATACCCCTGTGCGGGCTGTGCTCTATATACCCCTGTGCGGGCTGTGCTGTATATACCCCTGTGCGGGCTGTGCTCTATATACCCCTGTGTGGGCTGTGCTCTATATACCCCTGTGCGGGCTGTGCTGTATATACCACTGTGCGGGCTGTGCTCTATATACCCCTGTGTGGGCTGTGCTCTATATATCCCTGTGCGGGCTGTGCTGTATATATCCCTGTGCGGGCTGTGCTGTATATATCCCTGTGTGGGCTGTGCTCTATATACCCCTGTGCTAGCTGTGCTCTATATACCCCTGTGCGGGCTGTGCTGTATATATCCCTGTGCGGGCTGTGCTGTATATATCCCTGTGCGCGCTGTGCTCTATATACCACTGTGCGGGCTGTGCTCTATATACCACTGTGCGGGCTGTGCTCTATATACCACTGTGCGGGCTGTGCTCTATATACCACTGTGCGGGCTGTGCTCTATATACCACTGTGCGGGCTGTGCTCTATATACCACTGTGCGGGCTGTGCCCTATATACCACTGTGCGGGCTGTGCTCTATATACCACTGTGCGGGCTGTGCTCTATATACCACTGTGCAGGCTGTGCTGGATATACCACTGTGCGGGCTGTGCTCTATATACCACTGTGCGGGCTGTGCTCTATATACCACTGTGCGGGCTGTGCTGGATATACCACTGTGCGGGCTGTGCTGGATATACCACTGTGCGGGCTGTGCTGGATATACCACTGTGCGGGCTGTGCTGGATATACCACTGTGCGGGCTGTGCTCTATATACCACTGTGCGGGCTGTGCTGGATATACCACTGTGCGAGCTGTACTGGATATACCACTGTGCGGGCTGTGCTGTATATACCCCTGTGCGGGCTGTGCTCTATATACCCCTGTGCGGGCTGTGCTCTATATACCACTGTGCGGGCTGTGCTGGATATACCACTGTGCGGGCTGTGCTGGATATACCACTGTGCGGGCTGTCCTGGATATTCCACTGTGCGGGCTGTGCTCTATATACCACTGTGCGGGCTGTGCTGGATATACCACTGTGCGGGCTGTGCTGGATATACCACTGTGCGGGCTGTCCTGGATATTCCACTGTGCGGGCTGTGCTCTATATACCACTGTGCGGGCTGTGCTGGATTTACCACTGTGCGGGCTGTGCTGGATATACCACTGTGCGGGCTGTGCTGGCACCCAACACCATGTTGCAGTGCAGGAGATTCCTGCAACAGTCCGAGGCGTATCTAGGGGAATGTGGGGGGGGGGGGCATTTGGAAGTTCGCACCGGGGCCCATAGCTTTGTAGTTACGCCACTGATAAGGGAGCTGTACAGGGGGAGACTCAGAACATTATTAAATGTAAAGTGGGCACTTATTGTTATAGAGAAAGTCAGGTTACTGTGACAAAACTAGGCTTGACTAGGGGGATAAAATGTGGGCACTGTTTTCTAGGGCACTTGCACCCAGCATTACTATATTCTAGAGGGTTTTTTTTACCATCTAGAGGCACACTGTTCCACAGAGCAGATGCAGTAGTAGGGACACATATGGCAGCAGCGGCTCAGTATTGGGGTATCAGCAGGATGAGGAGTTTGTGCAGGTTGGGAATAGATGGTGATGGGGCTGGAATATGAGAAGTGAAATGTGTCTTTGTTTTGATCTCTGCAGATCAGTCATGTTGGTCTGGGCCAGATGGAAAAACCGGGAAAAGTGAATGATTCAATCAGAAAGAACGTCCTCTGTAAGTCACCATCTATAACTGTATTGTAATCTATTATATGTTCTGTAGGACTGGTATCTGCCACTGACCATATGGCGGTAATATCAATGTTGGTCTTTATATAGAGATTATTTTAGCAACAACGCAGTCATCTGCTGAGGTTCTCCTCCACTATTAGGTTGCATCACCATAGTTGTAATGAAGGTTACCTGGTTAGGAGCCCACTGAGAAGTTTCACCCCCCCTGAACCAAAACCCTAGCTACGCCTCTGTCCAGAAATCCTGACGTATTTCAAGTCAACTATACACGATGAGCCTTTGTCTCTTTGTAGTCGAATTCAAGCTATGCACAGGAAAGTAAGTAGCTGCGAGGTTGTATGCTACTCTTGTAAATTGTGGAAAACTGGAAGGGGTGTCTATATAGGAAGCAGTAGCAATGAACTAAAGGGGGACTCTGGATTTGCTTCCAAGTCGGCCGGACCCTGCCTGTACCTGTGATCTGGTGCCCTGGACTGCGGTTGCCTGAAGCTTCAGTAAACCAGGTAAAGAGACTGCAAACCTGTGTCCTCCGTTTCTTACCGCACTACTCACCATCTTCCATCTACACACCGGGAACCCTGGGGACCTACTTCACCTGTGGGAAGTTATACCATCTAGCTGCAATAACATCACCCCAGAGGACCCCTTTAAGCAGCGTTGGTACCTACTGACTGAATACCACAAGTGGCATCACGAACACAAACTTTAATCAATATCCCTTTTACATGGGCGCCCAGGGCCACGGATTGGGTCACCGCCGTGACACGTCGCCTTAAGTACTGGACCGGTACCGAGTACCCCACGGCCCTGGCGGGCGACTCATATCAATGGATCAGAGCAAAAAGGAAGAACAGCTATCACTTCAGAGAGAAGATTTGACCTTCGCCCAGATAATTCTGTGAGACTCCAGAAGATCCCCAAAGCTACCTCTTTCTGTCATTTCCTCCTGGTCGTAATCATGCAGGGGGGAAGCTGGGATGAAGAACATGTCGTGGCAACAGGAGGGCTATGACGATGTTGTTGAGTTTTATATATTAATGAGTGATAAATGTTATGTTATACAGTATTTTATCCCTGTGGCCGGTGTTGCATGTTCGGTTCCCCTACTGACTATGCCTATGGCCGTGCCTGCAAATGCAGGAGGTCTGTCCACTAGGGGAACCATACACCATACAGTGGATAGGGATACAGTTTGCCCTACACTACGGATTAAATAGTTATTAGTGTTGGGATTAGCCCACAGTTTGGGAGGGGTTAGATAATGTTTTATAGAAAATGTTTTCCGGGTTACAGACCATTACTTAGAGACAGTCAGATAGACAGTCTAGTCAGAGTCTGAGACTCATTAAGTGCAAGTTCTGAGTGGGGTGGAGAGCAAGGATAAACATAGCAGAGTTAGCAGGTTCTAGTGCAGCTATGGTGCAGCAGAAGAGTACGGGTCCGGTCAGTATAAGTTTCCTAGAAGAATGAGGACACAGTTTTGGTCACGTCTGGATGCCGGAACAGTCTTGAACCTAAGGTTCAGGAAGATGTATAGAGAGTAATGCCCCTGTCTCCCACACGAGGAAGATGTCAGCCGTGTCCCAGAGTAAAGTGAAGATAATGGGTCTCAAGACAGGATGGGAACAAGGTCTGATGATTCACAAAACCAAGGGAACATCTAAACTAAAATTAAACTAAACTAAAAAGAAACTTTGTCTTAATCTGTATGCTGCAGCCATGTATCAACGAGTTGCACAATAAAGTCGAACCTACTAACCCGGACCCAAGGTCTTCTGTCTTGTTTGTAGACGAAAGCGGTCCCACGAATGGGGAGGTAACGAGGGCTCCTGAAGTAACAGTGAGTAAACATTGTACTCCACCACAACCCTCTCCACCCAGACATCAATTTAGAAAGAGGGGTTGCGGGGCAATCAGAACTCATATTCGGCCAACATTGAACACAAACATGTGTGCCCTGGCCCGCTTCAATCATGTATATTGGACTATTTTTGATTTGTACGGGGAAAAAAAGGCTTGCCGCCAAACTGCACAGAAGTCAGGCTGAGCATCATGAACTCATCCGGAGATGGGGGGGTTAAGGACATAAGACAAATGGAGTCTTTTATCCCAAGTCTAATATACTTTGTATATAAATATACGAAAGCATTGTATTTGATGTAAATTTATGGGTTTACTGTTGTGATTTCTGTTCTTGGGCTCCCTCCGGTGGTTATAAGTGGTAGCGTTGCTGTCTGTCCTTCACAGCAGTTATCAGGTGTGTCCACTCTGGACTGGGCTATTTAGTCTGGCCTCACCCTTTAGTCAGTGCCAGTTGTCCATTGTATTCTGGAGGATTCACATCCCTTCATGGTTTCTCCTGCTTCCTGGTCTTTTCACCAAGATAAGTTCTGCTTGTTTTGCAGCCCACATGTTGTGGGCCTCATTGTTCAGTGCATTTCATGTTTTTTCTTGTCCAGCTTAATCTGTGTAAGGATTTATGCAGTCAAGCTGGAATCTCTGGAGAGGCAGATATACCCTCCATATCTTTAGTTAGATGTGGAGTTTTTTGTATTTTCTGTGGTGGATATTTTAATACTGACCGCATAGTTCTCTGTCCTATCTTTCCTATTTAGCTAGATTGGCCTCCTTTGCTAAATCCTGTTTTCAGCCTGTGTATGTTTTTTCCTCTCCTCTCACAGTCAATATTTGTGGGGGGCTGCCTATCCTTTGGGAATTTTCTCTGAGGCGAGATAGTTTTCCCTTTTCTATCTATAGGGTTAATTAGTCCTCTGGCTGTGTCGAGGTGTCTAGGATCAGTAGGTACATCCCACGGCTACTTCTAGTTGCGGTGTTAAGTTTAGGGTCCGCGGTCAGTATAGATACCACCTTCTCCAGAATACGTCCAATGCTACTCCTGGGCCACCAGATCATAACAGTACAACTGGCCTACAATGAGTTAACCGCATCTCAGAAGAAGGGAAAGAAAGAGCCATTTTTTTTTCTGTACTCTGTTGTGTTTTTTTTTCCCTCTTTACCTCTGGGTGGTTCAGGAGTTTGGCGCTGACATGGATGTTCAGGGACTTGCTTCTCGTGTGGATCAACTTGCTGCTAGAGTACAGGGTATTTCTGATTATATCATTCAGACTCCAGCTTTGGAGCCTAGAATTCCAACTCCTGATCTGTTTTTTGGGGACAGGTCTAAATTTCTGAGCTTTAAAAATAACTGTAAACTGTTTTTTGCTCTTAAGCCCCGTTCCTCTGGTGATCCTATCCAGCAGGTTAAAATTGTCATATCTCTGTTGCGTGGCGACCCCCAGGATTGGGCATTTGCCCTGGAACCTGGGAATCCGGCATTGCTTAATGTAGACACCTTTTTTCAGGCGCTTGGGTTATTGTATGATGAACCTAACTCTGTAGAGCATGCTGAGAAAACCTTGTTGGCCCTGTGTCAGGGTCAAGAAGCAGCAGAATCATATTGCCAGAAATTTAGAAAATGGTCTGTGTTGACTAAATGGAATGAGGATGCTTTGGCGGCAATTTTCAGAAAGGGTCTTTCTGAATCCGTTAAAGATGTTATGGTGGGGTTCCCCACGCCTGCTGGTTTGAGTGATTCTATGTCTCTGACCATTCAAATTGATCGGCGCTTGCGTGAGCGCAGAGTTGTGCACACTATGGCGTTGTCTTCCGAGCGGAGTCCTGAGCCTATGCAATGTGATAGGATTGTGTCTAGAGCTGAACGACAAGGATTCAGACGTCAGAATAGGTTGTGTTTTTACTGCGGCGATTCTGCTCATGTTATTTCTGATTGCCCTAAGCGTACCAAGAGAATCGCTAGTTCTGTTACCATCAGTACTGTACAACCTAAATTTCTGTTATCTGTGACCCTGATCTGCTCATTATCGTCATTTTCTGTCATGGCATTTGTGGATTCAGGCGCCGCTTTAAATTTAATGGACTTAGAATTTGCCAGACGTTGTGGGTTTCCCTTACAGCCTTTGCAGAGTCCTATCCCTTTGAGGGGTATTGATGCTGCACCATTGGCTAAAAATAAACCGCAGTTTTGGACACAGTTAACCATGTGCATGGCGCCAGCCCATCAGGAAGATTGTCGTTTTCTGGTGTTGCATAATCTGCATGATGTTATTGTGCTGGGTTTCCCATGGTTACAGGTGCATAATCCGGTGTTGGATTGGAAATCTATGTCTGTGACTAGTTGGGGTTTTCAGGGGGTTCATGGTGACGTTCCTTTGATGTCAATTACCTCCTCCCCCTCTTCTGAAATTCCTGAGTTTTTGTCAGATTTCCAGGATGTATTCAATGAGCCCAAGTCCAGTTCCCTTCCACCGCACAGGGACTGTGATTGTGCTATTGACTTGATTCCAGGCTGTAAGTTCCCTAAGGGCCGACTTTTCAACCTGTCTGTGCCAGAACATGCCGCCATGCGGAGTTATGTTAAGGAGTCTTTGGAGAAGGGGCATATTCGGCCATCTTCTTCTCCATTGGGAGCATGTTTCTTTTTTGTTGCCAAGAAGGATGGCTCCTTGAGACCCTGTATTGATTATCGCCTCTTGAATAAGATCACGGTCAAATTCCAATACCCTTTGCCTTTGCTCTCTGATTTGTTTGCCAGGATTAAGGGTGCTAGTTGGTTTACTAAGATTGACCTTCGAGGGGCATATAATCTTGTTCGTATTAAGCAGGGCGACGAATGGAAAACTGCGTTCAATACGCCCGAGGGCCATTTTGAATATCTTGTGATGCCATTCGGACTCTCTAATGCTCCATCTGTGTTTCAGTCCTTCATGCTTGATATATTTAGGAATTATCTTGATAAATTCATGATTGTATATTTGGATGATATTTTGATTTTTTCGGATGATTGGGAGTCTCATGTGAAACAAGTCAGGATGGTATTTCAGATCCTTCGTGATAATGCCTTGTTTGTGAAGGGGTCTAAGTGCCTCTTTGGAGTACAGAAGGTTTCTTTTTTGGGCTTCATTTTTTCTCCCTCATCTATAGAAATGGATCCGGTTAAGGTTCAGGCCATTCATGATTGAATCCAGCCCACATCCGTGAAGAGCCTTCAGAAATTTTTGGGCTTTGCTAATTTTTATCGCCGTTTCATTGCCAACTTCTCCAGTGTGGTTAAACCACTGACTGATTTGACGAAGAAAGGCGCTGATGTGACGAATTGGTCCTCTGCGGCCGTTTCTGCCTTTCAGGAGCTTAAACGCCGATTTACTTCTGCCCCTGTGTTGCGTCAGCCGGATGTTTCTCTTCCTTTTCAGGTTAAGGTTGATGCTTCTGAGATTGGGGCAGGGGCCGTTTTGTCTCAGAGGAATTCTGATGGTTCCTTGATGAAACCGTGTGCCTTCTTCTCTCGAAAATTTTCGCCTGTGGAACGCAATTATGATGTCGGTAATCGTGAGTTGTTGGCTATGAAGTGGGCATTTGAGGAGTGGCGACATTGGCTTGAGGGGGCTAAACATCGTATTGTGGTCTTGACCGATCATAAGAATCTGATTTACCTCGAGTCTGCCAAACGGCTGAATCCTAGACAGGCCCGATGGTCCCTGTTTTTCTCCCGTTTTGATTTTGTTGTCTCGTATCTTCCGGGTTCCAAGAATGTTAAGGCTGATGCCCTCTCTAGGAGTTTTTTGCCTGATTCCCCTGGGGTCCTTGAGCCGGTCGGCATTCTGAAGGAGGGGGTGATTCTTTCTGCCATCTCCCCTTATTTACGACGGGTTCTTCAGGAATTTCAGGCTGATAAACCTGACCGCTGTCCAGTGGGGAAACTGTTTGTTCCTGATAGATGGACTAGCAAAGTGATTTCTGAGGTTCACTGTTCTGTGTTGGCTGGCCATCCTGGGATTTTTGGTACCAGAGATTTGGTTAGTAGGTCATTTTGGTGGCCTTCTTTGTCACGGGATGTGCGCTCCTTTGTGCAGTCCTGTGGGACTTGTGCACGGGCCAAACCTTGCTGCTCACGCGCCAGTGGGTTGCTTTTGCCTTTGCCGGTCCCTGAGAGGCCTTGGACGCATATTTCTATGGATTTTATTTCAGATCTTCCGGTTTCCCAGAGGATGTCGGTTATCTTGGTGGTTTGTGACCGGTTTTCTAAGATGGTTCATTTGGTACCTTAGACTAAATTACCTTCCTCTTCTGAGTTGGTTCCGTTGTTTTTTCAGCATGTGGTTCGTTTGCATGGCATTCCGGAGAATATTGTGTCCGATAGAGGTTCCCAGTTTGTTTCCAGGTTTTGGCGGGCCTTTTGTGCTAGGCTGGGCATTGATTTGTCTTTTTCTTCCGCATTTCATCCTCAGACAAATGGCCAAACCGAGCGAACTAACCAGACTTTGGAAACTTATTTGAGATGCTTTGTCTCTGCCGATCAGGATGATTGGGTGGCTTTCTTGCCATTGGCCGAGTTTGCCCTTAATAATCGGGCTAGTTCTGCTACCTTGGTTTCACCTTTTTTTTGTAATTCTGGGTTTCATCCTCGTTTTTCTTCGGGGCAGGTTGAGCCTTCTGATTGTCCTGGGGTGGACTCTGTGGTTGACAGGTTGCAGCAAATTTGGGCTCATGTTGTGGACAATTTGGTCTTGTCTCAGGAGGAGGCTCAGCGTTTTGCTAACCATCAGCGGCGTGTGGGTTCCCGGCCCCGGGTTGGGGATTTGGTCTGGTTGTCTTCCCGTCATGTTCCTATGAAGGTTTCTTCCCCTAAGTTCAAACCTCGGTTTATTGGTCCTTATAGGATTTCTGAGATTATCAATCCAGTGTCTTTTCGTTTGGCCCTTCCAGCCTCTTTTTCCATCCACAATGTTTTTCATAGATCTTTGTTGCGGAAATATGTGGTACCCGTCGTTCCCTCTGTTGATCCTCCTGCCCCGGTGTTGATTGATGGGGAGTTGGAGTATGTTGTTGAGAAGATCTTGGATTCTCGTTTTTCTAGGCAGAGGCTTCAGTATCTTGTCAAGTGGAAGGGTTATGGCCAGGAGGATAATTCTTGGGTTGTTGCCTCTGATGTTCATGCTGACGATTTGGTTCGTGCCTTCCATTTGGCTCGTCCTGATCGGCCTGGGGGCTCTGGTGAGGGTTCCGTGACCCCTCCTCAAGGGGGGGGTACTGTTGTGAATTCTGTTCTTGGGCTCCCTCCGGTGGTTATAAGTGGTAGCGCTGCTGTCTGTCCTTCACAGCAGTTATCAGGTGTGTCCACTCTGGACTGGGCTATTTAGTCTGGCCTCACCCTTTAGTCAGTGCCAGTTGTCCATTGTATTCTGGAGGATTCACATCCCTTCATGGTTTCTCCTGCTTCCTGGTCTTTTCACCAAGATAAGTTCTGCTTGTTTTGCAGCCCACATGTTGTGGGCCTCATTGTTCAGTGCATTTCATGTTTTTTCTTGTCCAGCTTAATGTGTGTAAGGATTTATGCAGTCAAGCTGGAATCTCTGGAGAGGCAGATATACCCTCCATATCTTTAGTTAGATGTGGAGTTTTTTGTATTTTCTGTGGTGGATATTTCCTAGTATTTTAATACTGACCGCATAGTTCTCTGTCCTATCTTTCCTATTTAGCTAGATTGGCCTCCTTTGCTAAATCCTGTTTTCAGCCTGTGTATGTTTTTTCCTCTCCTCTCACAGTCAATATTTGTGGGGGGCTGCCTATCCTTTGGGAATTTTCTCTGAGACGAGATAGTTTTCCCTTTTCTATCTATAGGGTTAATTAGTCCTCCGGCTGTGTCGAGGTGTCTAGGATCAGTAGGTACATCCCACGGCTACTTCTAGTTGCGGTGTTAAGTTCAGGGTCCACGGTCGGTATAGATACCACCTTCTCCAGAGTACGTCCAATGCTACTCCTGGGCCACCAGATCATTACAGTTTACAGCCTTCTGATATTCCATATGTGTGCATATAGACACTTCAGGTGTAAGTGCGGAACTACCTACCATATATACTGGAGTATAAGCCGAGATTTTCAGCCCAAATTTTTGGGCTGAAAGTGCCCCTCTCGGCTTATACTCGAGTCACGGTCAGCGGGGGAGGGGGAGAGAGGTCTGTCATATACTCACCTGCTTCCGGGGCTCCTGGCACTCCCCCTGCCTGTCCCATGGTCTTCGGGTGCCGCAGCTCTTCCTCTGTTCAGCGGTCATGTGGGACCGCTCATTAAAGTTACGAATATGGACTCCACTCCCATAGGGGTGGAGCCGCATATTCATTTCTCTAATGAGCGGTAACGGTGACCGCTGACAGAGGAAGAGGCTGCGACACCCGGAGATCATCTGTCCGGGATAAGGAGCCAGGGACGCCGGGAGCAGGTGAGTATTACATATTTAGCTGTCCACGTTCCACACGCCGGGCGCCGCTCCGTCTTCCCGTCCTCTTGCTCTGACTGTTGAGGTCAGAGAATGCGATGACGTACTAATCTGCGCGCCGCCCTCTGCCTGAACAGTCAGTGCGGAGAGACGCCGAGACGGGACGCTGAGGAGCTGCAAGCAAGAGAGGTGAGTATGTCATTTTTTTTTATTGCAGCAGCATTATCTATTGCACAGCTTTATATGGAGCATCTATGGGGCAATAATGAACGGTGCAGAGCATTCTATATGGCACAGTTTTGTATGGAGCATCTATGGGGCCATAATGAATGGTGCAGAGCATTCTATATGGCACAGCTATATATGGATCATCTATGGGGCAATAATCAACGGTATGGAGCATTATATATGGCACAGCTTTATATGGAGCATCTTATGGGGCAATAATGAAATGTATGGAGCATTATATGTGGCACAGTTTTATAAGGAGCATCTATTGGGCCATAATGAAATGTATGGAGCATTATATGTGGCACAGCTTTATATGGAGCAATGGGGCAATAATGAACGGTATGGAGCATCTATTTTTATTTTTGAAATTCACCGGTAGCTGCTGCATTTCCTACCCTAGGCTTATACTCGAGTCAATAAGTTTTCCCAGTTTTTTGTGGCAAAATTAGGGGGGTCGGCTTATACTCGGGTCGGCTTATAATCGAGTATATACGGTATATATAATTGAAACCAGAAGTTTACATAAACTATATAAAAAGACATACCGTATTTTTCGCTTTGTAAGACGCTCCAGATTATAAGACGCACCCTAAATTTTGAGGAGAAAATAGGAAAAAACTTTTTTTAATAAATTGGTGGGGCGTCTTATAATCCATGTGTCTTATTACTTACCAGGGGTTGTGGCTGCAGTGGATCAGGGTTCCAGGGTCGTTGCTGGAGGCAAGAGTGGAGCATTGCTGCAGGCTGGGATGAGGGGGTCTGCAGGGGGGCTCCTGTGCTGCAGGGGGGCTCCTGTGCTGCAGGCTGGGATGAGGGGCTCTGCAGGGGGGCTCCGGTGCTGCAGGGGGCTCCGGTGCGGCAGGGCTGTCTCCGGTGCAGCAGGGCTGTCTCCGGTGCAGCAGGGCTGTATCCAGTGTGGCAGGGCTGTCTCCGGTGCTGTGGGGGGCTCTGCTGACATTTTGTGAAAGGCCAGAGCCCCCGGCAGTTCGTCCATGCTTTCCTGTGCTGTGGACTTCAGGAAAATGGCCGCTGGGAGGCGATGCATGCGCAGATGGAGATCTTAGGACCACGATCTCGAGAGATGAGATCTCAGTGCTGAAATCTCATCTCCCGAGATTCCGGCAGCCATTTTCCCGGAGTCAGTCATACAGGAATGCATGGACGAACTGCCGGGGGGGGCTCTGGTCTTTCACAAAATGTCATCAGAGCCCCCCGCAGCACTGAGGCCTCCAGCATCACCTGGGGCAGCAGCGGACAACCGCGGCAGTGGTGGTGGGCGACAGCGGTGGCGGGCGGCGGCGGACACCCCCTCATCCCAGCCTGTAACGGTAAGCGGTATATCCGCTTTGTAAGACACACCCCCATTTCCCCCCCAAATTTGGGGGAAATAAAGTGCATCTTACAAAGCGGAATATACGGTATATGCATGTTTTTCTCAATATCTGACATGAAATAAGAATAAACCTTTCCTGTTTTAGGTCAATTAGGATTACAATATTTATTAATATTTGACAAATTCCAGAATCATAAGAGATAGAGAATGATTTAAGGCATTTTTATTATTTACTGCAAAGTCAAAGTTTTTTGGCAACATCTGAGTTAATTAGAGACACACCTGTGGATGTATTTTAATGCACACCTGAAACACACTGCTTCTTTGTGTAGCATCATGGGAAAGTCTAAAGAAATCAGCCAAGATATCAGGAAGAGAATTGTGGACTTGCACAAGTTTGGCTCATCCCTGAGTATAATTTCAAGATACCTGAAGGTGCCTCGTTCATCTATACAAACAATTATATGCAAGTACAAAAAAGATGGGAATGTCCAGCCATCATACTGCTTAGGAAGGAGACAGGTTCTGTGTCTCAGAGATGAACGTGCTTTGGTCCAACATGTGCATATGAACCCAAGAACAAAATCAAAAGACGTGAAGACGATGGCAGAAGCTGGTAAGATTCTGTCAATATCCACAGTGAAACAAGTACTGTATCAAAATGGGCTGAAAGGCCACTGTGCCAGGAAGAAGCCATTAGTCCAAAAGAAACATAAAAAAACCAGATGAATGTTTGCAAATGCACACAGGAACAAATACCTTAATTTTTGGAGACATGTTCTGTGGTCTGATGAAACTAAAATTTAACTTTTTGGGCATAAGGATCATCGTTACATTTTGACTAAAAAGGGAGAAGCTTGGAAGCCTAAGAACACCATCCCAACTGTGAAACACGAGGGTGGCAGCATCATGTTGTGGGGTTGTTTTTCTGCAGGATGGACTGGCGCACTTCACAAAATAGATGGCATCATCAGAAAAGAAGATTATGTGGCAATACTAAAGCAACATCTCAAGACATCAGTCATGAGACTCATGAAGTTAAAGCTTAAAGCAGAAATGGGTCTTCCAAATGGACAATGACCAGAAGCATACTGAAAAAATGGCAACAGTGGCTTAAGAATAACAAAGTCAATGTTTTGGGGAGGCCATCAAAATTCCATGATCTCAATCCTATTGAATATTTATGGACAGAGCTGAAAAGGCAAGTCAAGCAATGCTACCTACAAACCTGGATCAGTTACACCAGTTTTTTCAGGAGGAATGGGCCCAAATTCCGACCAACTATGGGATATCCTTCCACAAGCTTCTCACAAATCGTTTGACCCAAGTCATTCAGTTTAAGGGCAATGGTACCAAATACTAATGAAATGTATGTAAACTTTTGACTTTGCAGTAAGTAATAAAAATGCTTTAAAACATTCTCTCTCTCTCTCATTATTTTGGCATTTGGCAAATATTAATAATTATAGTAATCCCAATTGACCTAAAACAGGAAAGGTTTATTCTGATTTCATGTCAGATATTGAGAAAAACATGCATATGTGTCTTTTTATATAGTGTATGCAAACTTCTGGTTTCAACTGTATGGTCATACTCTGGTAACAAGATTTGCAGTCCACAGCAAGTGTGTTCTGTGAAGGTGTTCATTCATTTACGGCCGGTAGTTAAGGCCAGTTGCAAATTTGAGCCGTTAAGAATTGGCATAGAATTCAGCAACAATATCACCGTTAGATTAATGGTTGGTTGTCCATTTACTCTTTTTCTAAGCTATGCCCACTTTTTAGAAAGCTTTCAAAGAAGGAGAAAAAAGGATAGAAAATTTTAGTGCATGAACACCCTGTGACATTTTTTGAGACTTTTAAGTAAAGGAATTATTAATTCCCTCCATTGACTCTTCCTGGTTGTAAACCAAGACCAAAAGTTTCCTATGACACCCTGCTTGTTAAGCATATGTACATTCAAAGTAGGGAGTTCACTAATGACCCATCACTAGTGGTTACGGCCGCCTCTCACTATGTACTGAGCAGTGACTGAAGATGTGCCAGTCGCACCTCTAGGACTAAAAGCCAGAGGCTGCCAGGGAGGAGTAAAGTTCATTTTCTCCCGGTAACTTTCAGTTCTGTGGCCAGGAAGCTTTAGAACTTTATAAATCTGCAGGTTAAGGTCTCATTCAGACTTCTATGTTGTATTTAACTGTTTATCTGCTTTTTCCACAGATAAAACACATACCCATGATAATTTATGGTGCTATTCACATGTTCGTGTATCAGGTGAGTCTATACAAAATTAATAGAGATATGTCAATTTTTCCCCTCAATTACTGATAGCAAGGGCCAAAACAACTCTATGGGTCCATAAAAACATGTACAACATACAGATGTCATCTGTGTGCTGTACGTATTTAACATTGCTAAGTATAAGAGAAGCTTTGTAATTTATTTATTTTTCAATACAGTATGTGAAAAATCACTGATGAGAGAAACACACATGGTCTGTACGCTACTGACACAGGTATCATTTTTTTACTCACTTATATAGCACCATTAATTCAACAGCACTTTACATACATTATCATCACTGTGCCCATTGGAACTCACAATCTAGATTCCCTATCAGCAGGGCCGGCGTTTGGCACAGCCAGACCAGGCAGACACCTGGGGCCCGACTTACAAAGGGGGGCCCCCTGCCTCTGCAGCCCCTGTATGAAGTGCCTAGAGGGTGTACAGCAGTGACTAATACTGTGCATTGCTCTGTTGTTCTGGAATGTCTCTCCCAAACCCCCCTTGAGACCCCCTCAGTGCTGTGATTTACTCATGTGGTCCCGGAGCTCTGGGTTGATTGCTGTAGGATCAGGTTTCATAGTCACATACAGCAGGGATCAGCATAGGCTATGACCACAGTCACTAAATCACTGCTTGTAATCTGACAGGGCGACCTGCTGTCACTACTGTCTGGATGACACAAGACAGGAATATTGTCTGCTAAATCAGGGTATTTATTATATAGAAATAAATGAATTCTCACGTGAAACAATAAGGATAAACCATACACATATATAGTATAGGTGTGCATAGGAATCAGCGTTTTTGGTGCATTTTTTTTGCAGCCAAAGCCTGCTCTCTTGGCAGTAAAAACACTGCTTTCAAAACACCCATTTTTTAGGGTATGTGCAGAGGATCCGGAAATGGCAGCCCTTTGGATGCAGCGGACATGTGCTGTGTCCAAAGTGCTGCCATCCTTTGAACACAAGTGATTCCGCGTGTGTTCATTGATCTGTGCGGAATCCCTGCTTCCTATACATTCCAGGGGTGAGATTTCTCTTGTGGAGACTCGTGTCTATGCCATATAAATTGACATGCTGCAGCCTGGACAGATGCGCCCCATGTCTCTGCGGGTGAGGTGCAGGTGATAGTGCACGCATAGTAGACATGGAATTTCTTGAAATCCCATCCACTAAACTGTAACATCTGGCCCTGCGTTTTACCTGCGGATTTACAGCGGATTTATCGTGGAATTACTGCGGTTTTTGTGCAGTTTTCAACAGCGTTTTTACCCCTGCGAATTCCTATTATGGAGCAGGTGTAAAACGCTGCGGAATCCGCACAAAGAATTGACATGCTGCAGAGAATACAACGCAGCGTTTCCGCGTGGTATTTTCCGCAGCATAGTTGGAGCAGCCCCCAGACGCAGGACAGCGGGGTACTCGGATCCGGGTCTCTCGGTTTTGAGGATGTCACGGTGGCCCGACCCGGTCCGTGGTCCTGCTAAGGGGCGCCCAATAAAAGGTGTAGGTGGTGGCGTAGGTTGCAGTAAATAACGAGGACACAGGGTTGCAGTCTCTTTACCTCTTTACTGAAGGCTTCGGCATCCGCAATCCAGAGCACTGCTAACGGGGCTGGCTGAGACCGGCCGGTCCGAAGGCACATCCAGAGTTCCCTTTGCAGGTGGAAATCAGTGCCTACCTACTAGCGCCTGGGTGTTGTAGTACTTCCCTGCTGAGCACCACGGGATAGTCCTCACAACTGTCGTATATGTTTCTGTTCTTTCTCTCCGTCCCCCAGATGATATGGATAGGACGCACCCATATGACGGGGTAGGCCTGGAGTTATGTTATAGAGACGCCCCTCTCCCACAATTGCCTCCGTTGTCTTCATTAGGTGATTAAGGTGAGGCAGCCAACCTAAAATTAACTGCCCTGCCATTGGTTTGAAGTAATGCATAGAGCCCAATACTTCCTCGGTGTTCCGGCCACCGGCTACGCGCCTCAGTAGGATGTTGCCGATCTCGGGGCACGACTCCTACTGGTTCTATCGCCTTTGTGCTGTGATCTTGTTTCTCACTTCTCCACAATATACTTCGCTTCGTGTCCTTTCTTAAGATGCCGCCGCAATGAAGTGCAGGCACGGCTCCGTAACGATCTGTCCTTTCGCTAGGCCTCTGTCAGGATCCCACCCCTGACAGGGACCCCCCTGGATCTTCACAAGCAACCTCTTCTCTCACTAGGTGTTACCTGGGCAAAACCCAGTCAGCTTCTCTCTCACTTCCTATCCAACCCCCAGTTTTACGAGAGTGTGAGGAGCGGCCTAATACATAGAACCCTTTGCTCCCCCTGGTGGCCGGAGTGTGAAGTGTAATGTGTGACTGTGATACCTGGTCAGGTGAACTCCTTTAGTGCCATCAGACGTACCATCACTCCCCTTAGTGGCGGAGCGACAGTACTGCAACGACCAGGACTCTGGGGCGCTGCACGTGCACTGCGGATTTTGTTTTCCATACGTTTACATGGTGCTGTACAACGCATGGAAAACTGCTGCAGATCCACAGCAAAATCCGCAACGTGTTCACATAGCCTGAGAAACATGTCACCACTTCTGTATTTTTCACCCTCCTGGTTTTGGCTTACATATGCTGATTTGAAATACTGACCAAACACTCAACGTGTGAACGTGGCCTTAACCCCTTAACGACCGCCGATACGCCTTTTAACGGCGGCCGCTAAGGGTACTTAAACCACAGCGCCGTTAATTAACGGCGCTGTGGAAAAAGTGAATAGCGCCCCCCAGAGTCGGATTTTCTCTGGGGTCTCGGTTGCCGAGGGTAGCCGAGACCCCAGAGAACATGATTCGGGGGTTTTTTACCGACCCCCGAGTTGCGATCGCCGGTAATTAACCGTTTACCGGCGGTCGCAACAGAAAAAAAAAAAACGCGATGTGCCGTTTAATTTCTCTGTCCTCCGATGTGATCGCACATCGGAGGACAGAGAAATAGGGTCCCCGATGGCCCCCAATAGCCCCCCGATACTTACCTACCTCCCCCGGTGCTCCTCGTGGGTCCCCATGGGCGCCGCCATCTTGTTTCCGGGAAAAAATGGCGGGCGCACGCGCAGTACGCCCGCCGCCCGGCACCCGGCAGATCTTTGGGGTCTCGGCTGCCGGGGGTAGCCGAGACCCCAAAGAACATGATCGGGGTCGGTTTGCACCGACCCCTGTTTTGCGATCGCCGGTAATTAACAGTTTACCGGCGACCGCAAAAAAAAAAAAAAAAAAAAAGCGATCTGTATTTCTCTGTCCTCTGATGTGATCACACATCAGAGGACAGAGAAATAGGGGGATTCGGGGACCCTAACATACTCACCCGGGGTCCCTGGGTCCTCTTCTGTCTTCTCCTGCCAGCCGGCTTTTTCCTTATGGTGGGCGCATGCGCAGTGCGCCCGCCATCTGCTGCCATCTGCTGGCCGGCAGGAGAAGACGAGTTGGGGCTAAAATTAGGGTTAGGGTTAGGGTTAGGGTTAGAGTTAGGGTTAGAGTTAGGGTTAGGGTTAGGGTTAGGGTTAGAGTTAGGGTTAGGGCTAGAGTTAGGATTAGGGTTAGGGTTAGGGCTAGAGTTAGGGTTAGGGTTAGGGCTAGAGTTAGGGTTAGGGCTAGGGTTAGGGTTGGGGCTAAATTTAGGGTTAGGGTTAGGGCTAGGGTTAGGGTTAGGCTACTTTCACACTAGCGTTTTTTGGCTTCCGTCGCAATGCGTCGGAGAAAAAACGCATCCTGCAAAAGTGCTTGCAGGATGCGTTTTTTCTCCATTGGCTTGCATTAGCGACGCATTGCGACGGATTGCCACATGTCGCATCCGTCGTGCGACGGATGCGTCGTGCTTTGGCGGACCGTCGGCACAAAAAAAGCTACATGTAACTTTTTTGTGCGACGTGTCCGCCATTTCCGACCGCGCATGCGCGGCCGGAACTCCGCCCCCGCCTCCCCTCACAATGGGGCAGCGGATGCGTTGAAAAAACAGCATCCGCTGCACCCATTGTGCGGCGCTTACAACGCTAGCGTCGGTACGTCGGCCCAGCACACTGCGATGGGCCGAGTACGACGCTAGTGTGAAAGTAGCCTTAGGCTTCTATCACACTTGCGTCGGTACGGGGCGGTCGCAATGCGTCGGCCCGACGTACCGACGCACGTTGTGAAAATTGTGCACAACGCGCGCAGCGGATGCAGTTTTTCAACGCATCCGCTGCCCAGTCTATGTCCTGGGGAGGAGGGGGCAGAGTTACGGCCACGCATGCGCGGAAATGGCGGACGCGACGTACAAAAAAAAGGTTACATTGAACTTTTTTTGTGACGACGGGGCTAAAGTTATGGTTAGGGTTGGGGCTAAAGTTAGGGTTAGGGTTGGGGCTAAAGTTAGGGTTAGAGTTGGGATTAGGGTTTGGATTAGGGTTGGGATTAGGGTTACGTTTGGGATTAGGGTTAGGGGTGTGTTGGATTTAGGGTTTTGATTAGGGTTATGGTTAGGGTTGAGATTAGGGCTGTTTTGGGGTTAGGGTTGTGATTATCGTTAGGGTTGTGATTAGGATTATGGATCGGGTTAAGATTAGGGTTAGGGTTGTGTTGGAGTTAGGGTTGGAGTTATAATTTGGGGGTTTCCACTGTTTAGGTACATCAGGGGGGTCTCCAAACACGACAGCCAATTTTGCGCTAAAAAAGTCAAATGGTGCTCCCTCCCTTCTGAGCTCTGCCGTGCGCCCAAACAGTGGTTTACCCCCACATATGGGGCATCAGCGTACTCGGGATAAATTGGACAACAACTTTTGGGGTCCAATTTCTCCTGTTACCCTTGTGAAAATAAAAACTTGGGGGCTAAAAATCTTTTTTGTGGGAAAAAAAAATATTTTTTTATTTTCACTACTCTGCATTATAAACTTCTGTGAAGCACTTGAGCATTCAAAGTTCTCACCACATATCTAGATAAGTTCCTTAGGGGGTCTAGTTTCCAAAATTTGGTCACTTGTGGGGGGTTTCTACTGTTTAGGTACATCAGGGGCTCTGCAAACGCAACATAACACCCACAGACAATTCTATCAAAGTCTGCATTCCAAAATGGCGCTCCTTCCCTTCCGAGCTCTGCCGTGCGCCCAAGCAGTGGTTTACCCCCACATATGGGGTACCAGCATACTCAGGACAAATTGGACAACAACTTTTGGGGTCCAATTTCTCTTGTTACCCTTGTGAAAATAAAAATTTGGGGGCTAAAAAAATCTTTTTTGTGGGAAAAAACAATATTTTTTATTTTCACTACTATGCATTATAAACTTCTGTGAAGCACTTGGGCATTCAAAGTTCTCACCACATATCTAGATAAGTTCCTTGGGGGGTCTATTTTCCAAAATTGGGTCACTTGTTGGGAGTTTCTACTGTTTAGGTACATTAGGGGTCTGCAAACGCAACATAACGCCCGCAGACAATTCTATCAAAGTCTGCATTCCAAAATGGCGCTCCTTCCCTTCCGAGCTCTGCCGTGCGCCCAAGCAGTGGTTTACCCCCACATATGGGGTACCAGCATACTCAGGACAAATTGGACAACAACTTTAGGGGTCCAATTTCTCTTGTTACCCTTGTGAAAATAAAAACTTGGGGGCTAAAAATCTTTATTGTTAAAAAAAAAATATTTTTTATTTTCACGACTCTGCATTATAAACTTCTGTGATGCACTTGGGCATTCAAAGTTCTCACTACATATCTAGATAAGTTCCATGGGGGGTCTAGTTTCCAAAATGGGGTCACTTTTGGGGGGTTTCTACTGTTTAGGCACATCAGGGGCTCTCCAAACGCGACATGGCGTCCGATCTCAATTCCAGTCAATTTTGCATTGAAAAGTCAAATGGCGCTCCTTTGCTTCCGAGCTCAGCCATGCACCCAAACAGTGGTTTACCCCCACATACGGGGTGTCGGCGTACTCAAGACAAATTGTACAACAACTTCTGGTGTCCATTTTCTCCTGTTACCCTTGGTAAAATAAAAATTTGGAGGCAAAAAGATCATTTTTGTAGAAAAAATGCGATTTTTTTATTTTCACGGCTCTACGTTATAAACTTCTGTGAAGCACCTGGGGGTTTAAAGTGCTCACCACACATCTAGATAAGTTCCTTAAGGGGTCTAGTTTCCAAAATGGTGTCATTTGTGGGGGGTCTCCACTGTTTAGGCACATCAGCGGCTCTCCAAACGTGACATGGCGTCCGATCTCAATTCCAGCCAATTCTACATTGAAAAAGTAAAACGACACTCCTTCTCTTCCAAGCTCTGCGGTGCGCCCAAACAGTGGTTTACCCCCACATATGGGGTATTGACGTACTCAGGAGAAATTGCACAACAACTTTTGTGGTCTAATTTCTCCTGTTACCCTTGTGAAAATAAAAATTTGGGGGCAAAAAGATCATTTTTGTAGAAAAAATGCGATTTTTTTATTTTCACGGCTTTACGTTATAAACTTCTGTGAAGCACTTGGGGGTTCAAAGTGCTCACCGAATATCTAGATAAGTTCCTTAAGGGGTCTAGTTTCCAAAATGGTATCACTTGTGGGGGGGTTTCCACTGTTTAGGCACATCAGGGGCTCTCCAAACGTGACATGGCATCCGATCTCAATTCCAGCCAATTCTGCATTGAAAAAGTCAAACGGTGCTCCTTCACTTCCAAGCTCTGCGGTGCGCCCAAACAGTGGTTTACCCCCACATATGGGGTATTGACGTACTCAGGAGAAATTGCACAACAACTTTTGTGGTCTAATTTCTCCTGTTACCCTTGTGAAAATAAGAATTTGTGGGCGAAAAAATCATTTTTGTGAAAACAAATGCGATTTTTTATTTTCACGGCTCTACGTTATAAACTTCTGTGAAGCACTTGGGGGTTCAAAGTGCTCACCACACATCTAGATAAGTTCCTTAAGGGGTCTAGTTTCCAAAATGGTATCACTTGTGGGGGGTTTCCACTGTTTAGGCACATTAGGGGCTCCCGAAACGCGACATGGCGTCCGATCTCAATTCCAGCCAATTCTGCATTGAAACAGTCAAACGGCGCTCCTTCACTTCCAAGCTCTGCGGTGCGCCCAAACAGTGGTTTACCTCCACATATGGGGTATCGGCGTACTCAGGAGAAATTGTACAACAAAATTTGTGGTTAAATTTCTGTTTTTACACTTGTGAAAATTAAAAAAAATGGTTCTGAAGTAAAATGTTTGCAAAAAAAAGTTAAATGTTCATTTTTTTCTTCCACATTGTTTCAGTTCCTGTGAAGTACGTAAAGGTTAATAAACTTCTTGAATGTGGTTTTGAGCAGCTTGAGGGGTGCAGTTTTTAGAATGGTGTCACACTTGGTTATTTTCTATCATATAGACCCCTCAAAATGACTTCAAATGAGATGTGGTCCCTAAAAAAAAAATGGTGTTGTAAAAATGAGAAATTGTTGGTCAACTTTTAACCCTTATAACTCCCTAACAAAAAAAAAAATTGTTTCCAAAATTGTGCTAATGTAAAGTAGACATGTGGGAAATGTTATTTATTAACTATTTTTTGTGACATATCTCTCTGATTTAAGGGCATAAAAATACAAAGTTTGAAAATTGCAAAATTTTAAAAATTTTCGCCATATTTCCATTTTTTTCATAAATAATCGCAAGTAATATCGAAGAAATGTTACCACTAACTTGAAGTACAATATGTCACGAAAAAACAATCTCAGAATCAGTGGGATCCGATAAAGCGTTCCAGAGTTATAACCTCTTAAAGTGACAGTGGTCAGAATTGTAAAAATTGGCTCGGTCATTAAGTACCAAATTGGCTCTGTCACTAAGGGGTTAAACATACTGTAGACAAAACAAACATCCTCACTCAAAAAAAAAAGCTGAAAAAAATTTGAAGAACACCACAAAACAAGCTGAAAAACAGGTGTTTTGAACGCAACATTTTTACTGCTAATAGAAAAGGTTTTGGCTACTGAAAAAAAATGCTGCATGTGATCATAGTCTTACTCTGAAACGCTATGTCTATCTGTGGTGTTACATGGGACTGCATGTGATATATACTAAATTATCTGTACTCAGAGAGTTATCACTGCTATCTCTGGTGTTACATAGGACTGCAGGTGACATCTACTACATTATCTGTTCTCAGAGAGGTAGCACTGCTTTATCTGAAGAGTTAAAAAAAAATTAAGAGGGGTTTGGGGCAACTCTTTGTCTTGGGCCCACAATCTTTTCTGACCCTAGCAACGCCCCTGCTTACAGCTAATAGTGGCAGACCCGTTGGCCGATATAAGGCCCCTAAATATGGGGGCCACAGTGCAATGTTATCATTTGGGGCCCCCACTTTAAATTTTTGCCTAGGGCCCCACTTTGTCTAAAACCGGCCCTGCCTATCAGTATGTCTTGTTAATGTGGGGGAAAACCGGAGAACCCAGAGGAAACGCATGCAAACACGGGGAGAACTCCTTACAGATTTTGTCCTTGGTAGGATTTGAATCCAGGACCCCAGCGCTGCAAGGCTGCAGTACTAACCACTGATCCACCTCGCTGCTTTTTTAACATATGTGTTTACTCACGGAGGTGTGAATGAGATGTATCAGTGTTTGGGGATGTGTCAGGTTCACTTTAAAGCATAAATAATCTCTTAAAGATCAGACGATGCAAGGGAGAATGTGGGAGCCCTTCATTTTCTACATGACTCGGTGTTAACCTTTACGTTCCCTGTGATATTACTTTGCCCGTTCAAACAAAAATACAGTCAATGGAAAACAAGTGGAGGAAGCAGATTCATACGGCCAATAATAAAATCTCCCAAAATAACTCCGCTCAGTGCTGCTGGTATCACTGCCATCATTGCAGGAAGTGCACTGTTTTGGTTTATCAAGTGCTAGTGTCAATTTACACAGCAATCCTGGCGCCTACAATAGGAAAGGAGGCAACTTCCTGCATTACAGAAGCCAGCGATTACTGCACTTATCCCCATGTAACTTTATGCACAGAATAATTCATTTTTGGAGTGTAAAACAAGGTATACTGGTTTTTTTTTTAAAGTGCAGCTAGTAGTTGGAGTTAAACCAAATGATAAAGAGGCTACAGCTAATTTTATGACTACTTGTAATTGTAGCTTCATTATAAGACCACAGCTTTGTGTATGAAGATCATGGTCCGAGCGGCCATGTGCAAATATATTGAATTCTCGCAGCCTCCATCGCAGTAAAACAGATCACTCCAATATAGAGCGTCAATGTTACCGCACATTAAAGGAAAATTCCACTATTTTAAAATGTCTAGACTTGTAGAGATTTTATGTTGCATTGGTAAGAGGGTGGAAAATGAGTCCCGTCCCCCTCAAGAAGACATTCTGGCAAGTGTGTTGTGTTTAAAGTTTATGCATATGTAAAAAAAAGTATTTTATCCCTATGGCTGATCTGTGTGTGTGTCAAGTTTCTGTAGCGTTAAACTGCACCGTCATCACCAGGGAACGTAGCAGGGCAGCCCCATAAGGGGAACTATGTGGGAAGGCTAAAGGGATATTGGAAGTAGCTAGTCAGTGTTCAGTGGACAGAGTTTAGGAGTAGGTGGTGCGCTCGCTGGAGAGGAGGTGACAGAAGGAGGACAAGTTAATCGGGTGTGGAACTACAAGGCTCAGCATGTAAAGAAGCTAGTTACAGAGGCGGCAGGAGATCACTGGCAACTGGGGACCCCTGCAGAAAGGAAAGCTTAGAAGTTTGGAAAACATGACGTCTAGTGGAAAAGGGGGACCTTAGGAAAAGTTAGCCTCCTGTTGTGAGGACTAAAACAGGGAGCTTAGTCTCAGCGATCGGCCGCTGAGATTCTCTTAGCTAAGACTCCGGGTGTCAGGATCATAGCGTTGGACCCGTATGCCCCTATCCTTATGAAAATGCCGACAAGTTCATCATCTCCCCATTCCCCCTGCAGTACCTGACCTGCTGCAGGGAACAAAATGCAATCTGTGACTCTGGGAATAGAGCCAGTGTATTGTGTGAAAAATGGAGAAGGAGAATGTACAAGTGCTTCTCACAAAATTAGAATATCATCAAAAAGTTAATTTATTTCAGTTCTTCAATACAAAAAGTGAAACTCATATATTATATAGAGTCATTACAAACAGAGTGATCTATTTAAAGTGTTTATTTCTGTTAATGTTGATGATTATGGCTTATAGCCAATGAAAACCCAAAAGTCATTATCTCAGTAAATTAGAATACTTTATAACACCAGCTTGAAAAATGATTTTAAAATCTGAAATGTTGGCCTACTGAAATGTATGTTGTAAATGCATGGAGGTGATCAGCCTGTGGCACTGCTGAGGTGTTACGGAAGCCCAGGTTGCTTTGATAGCAGCCTTCATCTCGTCTGCATTGTTGGGTCTGGTATCTCTCATCTTCATCTTGACAATACTCCATAGATTCTTATGGGGTTAAGGTCAGGCGAGTTTGCTGGCCAATCAAGCACAGTGGTACTGTTGTTTGTAAACCAGATATTTCTACCTTTGGCCGTGTGGACAGGTGCCAGGATCTGCTGGAGAATTAAATTTCCATCTTCAAAAAGCTTGCTGGCAGATGGAAGCATGAAGTGCTCTAAAATTTCCTGGTAGATGGCTGCGCTGACTTTGGTCTTGATAAAACACAGTGGACCTACACCAGCAGATGACATGGCTCCCCAAACCATCACTGATTGTGGAAACTTCACACTAGACCTCAAGCAGCTTAGATTGTGTGCCACTCCACTCTTTCTCCAGACTCTGGGACCTTGATTTTCCAAATGAAATGCAAAATTTACTTTAATCTGAAAACAACACCTTGGACCACTGAGCAACAGTCCAGTTCATTTTCTCCTTGGCAAAGGTAACACACTTCTGGCTTTGTTTATTGGTCATGAGCGACTTGACACAAGGAATGTAACACTCGTAGCTAATGTCCTGGATACATCTGTGTGTGGTAGCTCTTGAAGCAATGACTCCAGCAGCAATCCAGTCCACTCCTTGTGAATCTCCCCAAAATTTTTGAATGGCCTTTTCTTAACAATCCGTTCAAGGCTGCCGTTATCCCGGTTGCTTGTGCACCTTTTTCTACCACACTTTTTCCACCACACTTTTTCCTTCCACTCAACTTTCCATCAATATGCTCGGATACAGCACTCTGAACAACCAGCTTCTTTAGCAATGATCTTTTCTGGCTTACCCTCCTTGTAGAGTGTGTCAATAACGGCTTTCTGGACAGCTGTCAAGTCAGCACTCTTCTCCATTATTGTGGAGCCTCTTGAAACAGATTAAGGGACCTTTTTAAATGCTTAGGTAGCCTGTGCAAGTGTTTTTTGTGAATTATTCTAATTTACTGATATAATGACTTTTGGGTTTTCATTGGCTGTAAGCCATAATCATCAACATTAGCAGAAATAAACACTTGAAATAGATCACTCTGTTTGTAATGACCCTATATAATATATGAGTTTCACTTTTTGTAATGAAAACTTAAATAAATTAACTTTTTGATGATATACTAATTTTATTGAGAAGTACCTGTATAACCTGTTATCCCCTGTTCACAAGTTTTGCTGAGTATAAAGAGGGACGTTGTTTATAAGAACTGGTCTGACTTATTGAATAAAAAAATTAACAGGAGCGGCACTGCACTATTTGCAATGGGACCAACAATGGAAGCAGCAGATCCAAGTAAAATGTCACACACACCCAATAACAGCACTAAATTTTCTGTAGCTGGCCCCAACATGCAAATGGTGGTCCACTCACACGACTACCGCTAGGGGCCAGTTTACACATTGATTTGAACATATTTTCCATCTGTGTAGGATCAATATAATTGCTTTGGCTCAGATTGAAAAGAAAGGTTCCCATAGCTTTCTATGATGAAATTTGATTTGTTTTATTTTTGTTTGCAAAAAAAAAAAACCTATTTTGTATAGAGAGGTACAGCAAGTTAACTCTAAGATCTAACTGAATCAGCTCACTGTAAGGCCTCATTCACACATTTGTGTTCTCTCTATTATTTTCACAGATAGATATACACCCATTATAATCTGTGGTACTATTCACATGTTCCTGTTTTTTTCACAGACCACGTGTCTATACAAAACTCACGGAGACATGTCCATTTTTTTCCGGCATCAAGGATGAAAAGAGCCAATACAAGTCTATTTGTTCATGAAAAAAAGACCATCCATGTGCTCTGCATTTTTAATATTGCAACGAATAGGAGAAGCTTTGTCATTTATTTATCCTCCCTGAAAATCAATGATAACACAGTGATGGTAAAAACGGACATATGGATAGCACACTGATCCAAATCACTGATGACACCGGCACTAAAACAGAGCTCCATGTGGCAAAGTGGGGTAAAATTGCTTCTGAACTCTACATTTCCGGTCAGACATTGGCATGATTCACACAGCTATTTTTTTCTCATACGTAAAAAAAAACCTGACCGTTTTATTTTTGTTATGCTGTATTCATTTTTGGTGTGTGTCTTTATTTTCACAATCAGTGTGTCATCTGTTTTTCTCACAAGAAAAAAAAAATTGAGGTTTTTCAAAACTCTTGAATGACACACAGATGGCATCCAATTATTATAGGTTTTTTTCACAAACCCATTCACTTGAATGAATGAATGACTCTTTTCTGCAAATTGTATCAATATAACACACCGTATTTTGCGGATTACAAGATGCACCGGTTTATAGGACACAGGGTAAGAAAATAAAAAAATTATTTTTTAATAAAATAGTGCATGTTGTAATCTGCTTTTGCGGTAGCTTACCTGGGGGGCAGCGGTGGTAGAGCAGAGTCCCAGGTAGCAGGGTCGCTGCTGGTGGAGGCAGAAGATGCTGCTGGCTCCAGGCAGTTAGAACTGGGAATTTGACGGCGGCCGGTGTTGGGCCATTGCTGCGGGCCCTGTTGTGAATTTGGTTTCTGGGCTCCCCCGGTGGTTTCTGGTGGTACTGCACTTGTGTGCTTCATCTCCTCTGTTCACCTGTTTCCATCAGGATGTGGGAGTTTTCTATTTAACCTTGCTCCTCAGTCATTTCTATGCCGGCCAACAATGTTACCAGAAGCCTTTCTGTTGCATGTTCCTGCTCCTAGACTACTATCAGCTAAGTTGGACTTGTAGTCCTAAGTTTGTTTTGCATTTTTGTTCCAGTTCTCTGTGATTGATTATTTCTGAGGCTGGAAGCTCTTGTGAGCTGAAATTGCCACTCTGGTGTCATGAGTTGATATTAGAGTCTTAAAGTAATTTCAGGATGGTGTTTTGAAAGGGTGTTCAGCTGACTGTGAAGTTCCCTTTTCTGTCTTCCTACTATCTAGTAAGCGGACCTCAATTTGCTAAACCTATCTTCATACTTCGTATGTCAATTTCCTCTGAAATCACCGACAATATATGTGGGGGCTACTGTCTGCCTTTTGGGGAAAATTTCTCTAGAGGTAAGCCAGGTCTGTATTTTCCTCTGCTAGGGTCAGTCAGTTCTCCGGCTGGCGCTGGGCGTCTAGGGATAAAATGTAGGCACGCTACCCGGCCACTGTTAGTTGTGCGGTAGGTTTAGCTCACAGTCAGCTCGAGTTCCCATCTTCCAAGAGCTAGTCCTTTTTGTATGCTTTACTATGTTCTCTTGCCATTGAGAACCATGACAGTTTGGCCGGCCAAGGGTTAAAATAATTGGCAGAAGAAAGGAGAGAAAAGAACTCTGCAGAGAATTTTTTTTTTTTCCTGAGTTTGCTCATTAGTTGATTCTCTTGCATCTCTGCTTACTGCAGCCTTCGTCTCTCTCTCCTTCTAATCCTTGAATGGTTCTGATTTCACCTGATTAATATGGATCCTCAGAGTTTAGCTACAGGTTTGGATAATCTCGCTGTGAAGGTTCAAAGTTTACAGGATTTTGTTATTCATGCTCCTATATCTGAACCTAGAATTCCTTTACCTGAATTTTTCTCCGGGGATAGATCTCGCTTCCAGAATTTCAAACATAATTGTAAATTATTTTTGTCTCTGAGATCTCGCTCCGCTGGAGATCCTGCACAGCAGGTCAGGATTGTAATTTCCTTGCTCCGGGGCGACCCTCAGGACTGGGCATTTGCTTTGGCACCAGGGGATCCTGCGTTGCTCAATGTGGATGCGTTTTTCCTGGCTTTGGGGTTGCTTTATGAGGAACCTCATTTAGAGATTCAGGCTGAAAAAGCCTTAATGGCCCTGTCTCAAGGGCAAGATGAGGCTGAAATATACTGCCAAAAATTTCGTAAGTGGTCTGTGCTTACTCAGTGGAATGAGTGCGCCCTGGCGGCGAATTTCAGAGAGGGTCTCTCTGATGCCATTAAGGATGTTATGGTGGGGTTCCCTGTGCCTACAGGTCTGAATGAGTCCATGACAATGGCTATTCAGATTGATCGGCGTTTGCGGGAGCGCAAACCTGTGCACCATTTGGCGGTGTCTACTGAGAAGGCGCCAGAGATTATGCAATGTGATAGAATTCTGTCCAGAAGCGAACGACAGAATTTTAGGCGAAAAAATGGGTTATGCTTCTATTGTGGTGATTCAACTCATGTTATATCAGCATGCTCTAAACGTACTAAGAAGGTTGATAAGTCTGTTTCAATTGGCACTTTACAGTCTAAGTTTATTCTATCTGTGACCCTGATTTGCTCTTTATCGTCTATTACCGCGGACGCCTATGTCGACTCTGGCGCCGCTTTGAGTCTTATGGATTGGTCCTTTGCCAAACGCTGTGGGTTTGATTTAGAGCCTCTGGAAGTTCCTATACCTCTGAAGGGTATTGACTCCACGCCATTGGCTAGTAATAAACCACAATACTGGACACAAGTAAATATGCGTATTAATCCGGATCACCAGGAGATTATTCGCTTCCTTGTGTTGTATAATCTACATGATGTGTTGGTGCTTGGATTGCCATGGCTGCAATCTCATAACCCAGTCCTCGACTGGAAAGCAATGTCTGTGTTAAGCTGGGGATGTCAGGGGACTCATGGGGACGTACCTTTGGTTTCCATTTCGTCATCTATTCCCTCTGAGATTCCGGAATTTTTATCTGATTATCGTGACGTTTTTGAGGAGCCTAAAATTGGTTCACTACCTCCGCACAGAGAGTGCGATTGTACTATAGATCTGATTCCGGGCAGTAAGTTTCCAAAGGGTCGTTTATTTAATCTATCTGTGCCTGAACATGCTGCTATGCGGGAATATATTAAGGAGTCCTTGGAAAAGGGACATATTCGTCCTTCGTCATCTCCCTTAGGAGCCGGTTTTTTCTTTGTATCTAAAAAAGATGGCTCTTTGAGGCCGTGTATTGATTATCGGCTTTTGAATAAAATCACGGTTAAATATCAGTATCCTTTGCCACTGCTTACTGATTTGTTTGCTCGAATAAAGGGGGCCAAGTGGTTCTCTAAGATTGATCTTCGTGGGGCGTATAATTTAGTGCGAATTAAGCAGGGGTGTCATGATCTCTGCAAGCAGAGATCATAGCAAGCCTATAGAGGGACAAGCTCTCGGAAGATGGAACTATACTGACCATGAACTAAGCCTGCCGCGCAACTAGAAATAGCCAGGTAGCATTTCCTATTTATCGCTAGATGCCCAGCTCTGGCCTAAGACCTAAATAGCTAGCAGAGGGAAATATAAGACCTGGCTCACCTCTAGAGAAATATTCCAAAGAAGACAGTAGCCCCCCACATATAATGACGGTGAGTTCAGATGAAACAACAAACGCAGCAGGAAAATAGTCTTAGCAAATTTGAGGTCCACTTACTAGATAGCAGAAGACAGATAGTATACTTTCATGGTCAGCAGAAAAACACTAACAAAACACCATCCAGAGATTACCTTAAACTCTGGCATTAACTCATAACGCCAGAGTAGCAATCCCTGATCAACGAGAGCTTTCCAGACACAGTAACAAAACTTCAGCTGTGAACTGGAACAAATAGGCAAAACAAAACATGGACAAAAGTCCAACTTATCTAGTAGTTGTCTAGAAGCAGGAACAAGCACTGAGAGGCATCAGATAACATTGTTGACCGGCAAGAAACCACCAGAGAAATGAGCTTAAATAGCGACACCCACTACTGATGGAACCAGGTGAAACAGGAAAGAGGATGACAAGTCCAATTCCACAAGCGGCCACCGGGGGAGCCCAGAATCCAAATTCACAACAGTACCCCCCCCTCAAGGAGGGGGCACCGAACCCTCACCAGATCCACCAGGGCGACCAGGATGAGCCCTATGGAAGGCACGAACAAGATCAGAAGCATGAACATCAGATGCATTGACCCAAGAATTATCCTCCTGGCCGTAACCCTTCCAGTTGACCAGATACTGGAGTTTCCGTCTGGAAACACGAGAGTCCAAAATTTTCTCCACAACGTACTCCAACTCACCCTCAACCAACACCGGAGCAGGAGGCTCAACTGAAGGTACAACAGGTACCTCATACCTGCGCAATAACGACCGATGAAAAACGTTATGAATGGAAAAGGACGCAGGGAGGTCCAAACGGAAAGAAACAGGATTAAGAATCTCCAATATTCTATAAGGGCCGATGAACCGAGGTTTAAACTTAGGAGAAGAGACCCTCATAGGGACAAAACGAGAAGACAACCACACTAAATCTCCAACACAAAGCCGAGAACCAACACGACGATGACGGTTGGCAAAACGCTGAGTCTTCTCCTGGGACAACTTCAAATTGTCCATAACCTGCCCCCAGATGTGATGCAATCTCTCCACCACCGCATCCACTCCAGGACAATCCGAGGATTCCACCTGACCGGAGGAAAATCGAGGGTGAAACCCCGAATTACAGAAAAACGGGGACACCAAGGTGGAAGAACTGGCCCGATTATTGAGGGCGAACTCTGCCAATGGCAAAAAAGCAACCCAATCATCCTGGTCAGCAGAGACAAAACACCTCAGATATGTCTCAAGGGTCTGATTAGTCCGCTCGGTCTGGCCATTAGTCTGAGGGTGAAAAGCAGATGAAAAAGACAAATCTATGCCCATCCTAGCACAGAATGCCCGCCAAAATCTAGACACAAATTGGGTACCTCTGTCAGAAACAATATTCTCAGGAATACCGTGCAATCGGACAACATTCTGAAAAAACAGAGGAACCAACTCAGAAGAAGAAGGCAACTTGGGCAGAGGAACCAAATGGACCATTTTAGAGAAACGGTCACAGACCACCCAGATGACAGACATCTTCTGGGAAACAGGCAGATCTGAAATAAAATCCATCGAGATGTGTGTCCAAGGCCTCTTAGGAATAGGCAAGGGCAACAGCAGTCCGCTAGCCCGAGAACTACAAGACTTGGCCCGAGCACAAACGTCACATGACTGCACAAAGACTCGCACATCTCGTGACAGGGAAGGCCACCAGAAGGATCTTGCCACCAAATCCCTGGTACCAAAAATTCCGGGATGACCTGCCAATGCAGAAGAATGTACCTCAGAGATGACTCTGCTGGTCCAATCATCCGGAACAAACAGTCTATCAGGCGGACAACGATCCGGTCTATCCGCCTGAAACTCTTGCAAGGACCGCCGCAGATCAGGAGAAACGGCCGACAAAATTACTCCCTCCCTAAGGATACCTGTGGGTTCAGAATTACCAGAAGAGTCCGGGTCAAAACTCCTAGACAGGGCATCTGCCTTAACATTCTTAGAACCCGGTAGGTATGACACCACAAAATTAAAGCGAGAAAAAAATAAAGACCAGCGCGCCTGTCTAGGATTCAGGCGTCTGGCAGTCTCAAGATAAATCAAATTTTTGTGGTCAGTCAATACCACCACCTGATGCCTAGCCCCCTCGAGCCAATGGCGCCATTCCTCAAACGCCCACTTCATGGCCAAAAGCTCCCGATTCCCAACATCATAATTCCGCTCTGCGGGCGAAAATTTGCGAGAAAAGAAGGCACAAGGCCTAATGACGGAGCAGTCGGAACCTTTCTGCGACAACACTGCCCCAGCTCCGATCTCCGAAGCGTCAACCTCAACCTGAAAAGGCAGATTCACATCAGGCTGACGCAACACAGGGGCAGAGGCAAAACGGCGCTTAAGCTCCTGAAAGGCCTCTACAGCATGAGGGGACCAATTAGCAACATCAGCGCCTTGTCTGGTCAAATCAGTCAGTGGTTTAACGACATCCGAAAAACCAGCAATAAATCGGCGGTAAAAGTTGGCAAAGCCCAAAAATCTCTGAAGACCCTTAAGAGAGGAGGGCTGAGTCCAGTCACAAATAGCTTGCACCTTGACGGGATCCATCTCAATGGAAGAGGGAGAAAAAATATACCCCAAAAAGGAAATTTTCTGGACCCCAAAAACGCACTTAGACCCCTTCACACATAAAGAATTAGACCGCAGAACCTGAAAAACTCTCCTGACCTGCTGGACATGAGAGTCCCAGTCATCAGAAAAAATCAGAATATCATCCAGATATATTATCATAAATTTATCCAGAAAATCGCGGAAAATATCATGCATAAAAGACTGGAAAACTGAAGGGGCATTAGAAAGACCAAAAGGCATGACCAAATACTCAAAGTGGCCCTCGGGCGTATTAAATGCGGTCTTCCACTCATCCCCCTGCCTGATCCGCACCAAATTATACGCCCCACGAAGATCAATTTTAGAGAACCACTTAGCACCCTCTATACGAGCAAACAAATCAGTAAGCAATGGCAATGGGTATTGATACTTAACAGTGATCTTATTCAGAAGCCGATAATCAATACATGGTCTCAAAGAGCCGTCTTTTTTTGAGACAAAGAAAAACCCAGCTCCCAAGGGAGAAGAAGATGGACGAATATGTCCCTTTTCCAAAGACTCCTTTATATATTCCCGCATAGCAGCATGTTCCGGCACAGACAAATTAAACAAACGACCCTTTGGATATTTACAACCCGGTATCAAATCTATGGCACAATCGCACTCACGGTGCGGAGGTAACGACCCAAGCTTGGGTTCGTCAAAGACGTCTTGATAATCAGAGAGGAACTCAGGGACTTCAGAGGGAATGGACGACGAAATAGAAACCAAAGGTACGTCCCCATGAATACCCTTACATCCCCAGCTCAACACAGACATTGCTCTCCAGTCCAAGACTGGGTTGTGAGACTGCAACCATGGCAATCCCAGTACCAAATCGTCATGTAAATTATACAGCACCAGGAAACGAATAATCTCCTGGTGATCCGGATTGATACGCATGGTTACTTGTGTCCAGTATTGTGGTTTATTATTAGCCAATGGGGTGGAGTCAATCCCCTTCAGAGGAATAAGAGTCTCCAAAGGCTCTAAATCAAAACCACAACGATTGGCAAAGGACCAATCCATAAGACTCAGAGCGGCGCCAGAGTCAACATAGGCGTCCGTGGCAATAGATGACAAAGAACAAATCAGGGTTACAGACAAAATAAACTTAGACTGAATGGTGCCAATGGAAACAGACTTATCAAGCTTCTTTGTACGTCTAGAGCATGCTGATATAACATGAGTAGAATCCCCACAATAGAAACACAATCCATTCTTCCGTCTAAAATTCTGTCGCTCGCTCCTGGACAGAATTCTATCACACTGCATACTTTCTGGCGTCTTTTCCATAGACACCGCCAGATGGTGCACCGGTTTGCGCTCCCGCAGACGCCTATCAATCTGTATAGCCATTGTCATGGACTCATTCAGACCTGCAGGCAAAGGGAACCCCACCATAACATCCTTAACGGCATCAGAGAGACCTTCTCTGAAAGTTGCCGCCAAGGCGCACTCATTCCACTGAGTAAGCACAGACCATTTACGGAATTTTTGGCAGAAAACTTCAGCTTCGTCTTGCCCCTGAGATAGTGCCATCAAAGTTTTTTCTGCCTGAAGTTCCAAATGAGGTTCCTCATAAAGCAAGCCCAAGGCCAGAAAAAACGCATCCACATCGCGTAACGCAGGATCCCCTGCTGGCAATGAGAAGGCCCAATCTTGAGGGTCACCCCTGAGCAAGGAAATCACAATCCTAACCTGCTGAGCAGGGTCTCCAGCTGAACGAGACTTCAGGGACAAATAAAGCTTACAATTATTTCGGAAATTCTGGAAGCTAGCTCTATTCCCTGTGAAGAACTCCGGCAAAGGAATTCTCGGCTCAGATACCGGAGCATGTACCACAAAATCTTGTAAATTTTGTACTTTCGTGATGAGATTATTCAAACCCGCAGTTACACTCTGGAGTTCCATTATTGTCAGGTGCACACAGAGATTAGGAGGAGAGAGAGAAAAAAGACTGCAGCAAGGCAGACTGGAGGGAAAAAAAAAAAAAAAAATTCCAGCAGACTTCTTATAACTCTCCTTTCTCAACCTGGGTCTTTAACACTTTAGTGGCCGGTCAAACTGTCATGATCTCTGCAAGCAGAGATCATAGCAAGCCTATAGAGGGACAAGCTCTCGGAAGATGGAACTATACTGACCATGAACTAAGCCTGCCGCGCAACTAGAAATAGCCAGGTAGCATTTCCTATTTATCGCTAGATGCCCATCTCTGGCCTAAGACCTAAATAGCTAGCAGAGGGAAATATAAGACCTGGCTCACCTCTAGAGAAATATTCCAAAGAAGACAGTAGCCCCCCACATATAATGACGGTGAGTTCAGATGAAACAACAAACGCAGCAGGAAAATAGTCTTAGCAAATTTGAGGTCCACTTACTAGATAGCAGAAGACAGATAGTATACTTTCATGGTCAGCAGAAAAACACTAACAAAACACCATCCAGAGATTACCTTAAACTCTGGCATTAACTCATAACGCCAGAGTAGCAATCCCTGATCAACGAGAGCTTTCCAGACACAGTAACAAAACTTCAGCTGTGAACTGGAACAAATAGGCAAAACAAAACATGGACAAAAGTCCAACTTATCTAGTAGTTGTCTAGAAGCAGGAACAAGCACTGAGAGGCATCAGATAACATTGTTGACCGGCAAGAAACCACCAGAGAAATGAGCTTAAATAGCGACACCCACTACTGATGGAACCAGGTGAAACAGGAAAGAGGATGACAAGTCCAATTCCACAAGCGGCCACCGGGGGAGCCCAGAATCCAAATTCACAACACAGGGGGATGAGTGGAAAACCGCATTTAATACGCCTGAGGGCCATTTTGAGTATTTAGTAATGCCTTTTGGTCTTTCAAATGCCCCTTCAGTCTTTCAGTCCTTTATGCATGACATTTTCCGTGAATATTTGGATACATTTTTGATTGTGTATCTGGATGATATTTTGATTTTTTCGGATGACTGGGACTCTCATGTCCAACAGGTCAGGAGGGTTTTTCAGGTTTTGCGCTCTAATTCCTTGTGTGTAAAGGGTTCTAAGTGCGTTTTTGGGGTTCAAAAGATTTCGTTTTTGGGGTAAATTTTTTCCCCCTCTTCCATTGAGATGGACCCTGTCAAGGTTCAGGCTATTTGTGATTGGACGCAACCCTCTTCTCTTAAGAGCCTTCAGAAGTTTTTGGGCTTTGCTAATTTTTATCGTCGATTTATAACTGGTTTTTCTGATGTCGCTAAACCGTTGACTGATTTGACTAAGAAGGGTGCTGATGTTGCTGAGTGGTCCCCTGCTGCTGTGGAGGCCTTTCGGGAGCTTAAGCGCCGCTTTTCTTCCGCCCCTGTATTGCGTCAGCCTGATGTTACTCTTCCTTTTCAGGTTGAGGTCGACGCTTCAGAAATCGGAGCTGGGGCGGTTTTGTCGCAGAAAAGTTCCGACTGCTCCGTGATGAGACCTTGTGCGTTCTTTTCTCGTAAGTTTTCGCCCGCTGAGCGAAATTATGATATTGGTAATCGGGAGCTCTTGGCTATGAAGTGGGCTTTTGAGGAGTGGCGTCATTGGCTTGAGGGGGCTAGACATCAGGTGGTGGTATTGACCGACCACAAGAATTTGATTTATCTTGAGTCCGCCAGGCGCCTGAATCCTAGACAGGCGCGCTGGTCGTTATTTTTCTCTCGGTTTAATTTTGTGGTTTCTTACCTACCGGGTTCTAAAAATGTGAAGGCGGATGCCCTTTCTAGGAGTTTTGAGCCTGATTCCCCTGGTAATTCTGAACCTACAGGTATCCTTAAGGATGGAGTGATATTATCTGCTGTTTCCCCAGATTTGCGACGGGTCTTGCAGGAGTTTCAGGCGGATAGACCTGATCGTTGCCCGCCTGGTAGATTGTTTGTTCCTGATGATTGGACCAGTAGAGTCATCTCGGAGGTCCATTCTTCTGCGTTAGCAGGTCATCCTGGAATCTTTGGTACCAGGGATTTGGTGGCTAGGTCCTTCTGGTGGCCTTCCCTGTCGCGAGATGTGCGAGGTTTTGTGCAGTCTTGTGATGTTTGTGCTCGGGCCAAGCCTTGTTGTTCTCGGGCTAGTGGATTGTTGTTATCCTTGCCTATTCCGAAGAGGCCTTGGACTCACATCTCCATGGATTTTATTTCTGATCTCCCTGTTTCTCAGAAGATGTCTGTCATCTGGGTGGTGTGTGACCGTTTCTCTAAGATGGTCCATTTGGTTCCCTTGCCTAAATTGCCTTCTTCATCCGAGCTGGTTCCTCTGTTTTTTCAAAATGTGGTGCGCTTGCATGGTATTCCGGAGAATATCGTTTCTGACAGGGGAACCCAATTCGTGTCTAGATTTTGGCGAGCGTTCTGTGCTAGGATGGGCATTGATTTGTCTTTTTCGTCTGCTTTCCACCCTCAGACTAATGGCCAGACCGAGCGAACTAATCAGACCTTGGAGACTTATTTGAGGTGTTTTGTGTCTGCGGATCGGGATGATTGGGTTGCCTTTTTGCCCTTGGCGGAGTTTGCCCTCAATAATTGGGCTAGTTCTGCCACCTTGGTTTCTCCTTTCTTCTGTAATTCGGGGTTTCATCCTCGTTTCTCTTCCGGTCAGGTGGAGTCTTCGGATTGTCCTGGAGTGGATGCTGTGGTGGAGAGGTTGCATCAGATTTGGGGGCATGTGGTGGACAATTTGAAGTTGTCCCAGGAGAAGACTCAGCATTTTGCCAACCGCCGTCGTCGTGTTGGTCCTCGTCTTTGTGTTGGGGACTTGGTGTGGTTATCTTCTCGTTTTGTCCCTATGAAGGTTTCTTCTCCTAAGTTTAAGCCTCAGTTCATCGGCCCGTACAAGATATTGGAGATTCTTAACCCTGTGTCCTTTCGTTTGGACCTCCCTGCATCTTTTTCTATTCATAATGTCTTCCATCGGTCATTGTTGCGCAGGTATGAGGTACCGGTTGTGCCTTCCGTTGAGCCTCCTGCTCCGGTGTTGGTTGAGGGTGAGTTGGAGTACGTTGTCGAGAAGATCTTGGACTCCCATGTTTCCAGACGGAGACTTCAGTATCTGGTCAAGTGGAAGGGCTACGGTCAGGAGGATAACTCTTGGGTGACAGCCTCTGATGTTCATGCCTCCGATTTGGTCCGTGCCTTTCATAGGGCTCATCCTGATCGCCCTGGTGGTTCTGGTGAGGGTTCGGTGCCCCCTCCTTGAGGGGGGGTACTGTTGTGAATTTGGTTTCTGGGCTCCCCCAGTGGTTTCTGGTGGTACTGCACTTGTGTGCTTCATCTCCTCTGTTCACCTGTTTCCATCAGGATGTGGGAGTTTTCTATTTAACCTTGCTCCTCAGTCATTTCTATGCCGGCCAACAATGTTACCAGAAGCCTTTCTGTTGCATGTTCCTGCTCCTAGACTACTATCAGCTAAGTTGGACTTGTAGTCCTAAGTTTGTTTTGCATTTTTGTTCCAGTTCTCTGTGATTGATTATTTCTGAGGCTGGAAGCTCTTGTGAGCTGAAATTGCCACTCTGGTGTCATGAGTTGATATTAGAGTCTTAAAGTAATTTCAGGATGGTGTTTTGAAAGGGTGTTCAGCTGACTGTGAAGTTCCCTTTTCTGTCTTCCTACTATCTAGTAAGCGGACCTCAATTTGCTAAACCTATCTTCATACTTCGTATGTCAATTTCCTCTGAAATCACCGACAATATATGTGGGGGCTACTGTCTGCCTTTTGGGGAAAATTTCTCTAGAGGTAAGCCAGGTCTGTATTTTCCTCTGCTAGGGTCAGTCAGTTCTCCGGCTGGCGCTGGGCGTCTAGGGATAAAACGTAGGCACGCTACCCGGCCACTGTTAGTTGTGCGGTAGGTTTAGCTCACAGTCAGCTCGAGTTCCCATCTTCCAAGAGCTAGTCCTTTTTGTATGCTTTACTATGTTCTCTTGCCATTGAGAACCATGACAGGGCCCCAGGCTGGTGCGACTAGGTGTACAGTGGTGTGGGGGTCTGTTGGCAATGTGGGGGCTCCGACAACATTTTGTGAAAGCCCGGAGCCTTGCACCTTCCATACTTTCTAATGCGGTGGACTCTGGGAAAATGGCTGCCAGAGGAGGCGCATGTGCAATTGAGATCTCAGGAGCTGAGATCTCGACAGGTGAGATCTTGGTGCTGAGATCTCAATTTGCGCATGTGCCGCCTCTGGCAGCTATTTTCCCGGAGTCCACCGCATAGAGTATGGGACGTGTGGGGCTCCGGGCCTTCACAAAATGTTGTCGGAGCCCCCGCACTACCGAATACCTCTTCATACCAGCCTGGGGCCCACAGCCGTCGTCCAACTCAGAAGCTTCCAGCAGCAGCGACCCTGAGATCCTGCTCCACCTCAGCAGGTAACCTCCACTGCAGATACAATTCGGATTATATTTGGGGGAAAAAGTGCTTCTTATAATCCCAAAAATACGGTATTTGTTTGTGAAGGAAATATATAATCAATAAGGGAAAGCATAATAGCAGTAGAGTTACATGTAGTTGACAAAAGTGTGAAACTAGATATACCAGTATTGCAAACACAAAGGGGCTTTTGCTGGAAGTGTTAAACATGGCACCTTAGATCCTGGACCAAGAGCTTCAATATTTCCTATTGACTTTATAGAGAGGAGTGGGGGAGAAACAGGATATTTGAAATTCAAGACCATAAATTAGCCCATCGTCCAGTCACAAACAGTAACTTTTAAATGGGCTAATCTAGGTCATCCTTGAAATATGAACCTATGGTCTTTACTATAAAAAGTTGGATGGCACAAAAGACTTTGTTTACATGTGGGGGTTGCCTAGGATGCTGGTGTGATCCATAATTCATTCCTCCTTCCCTCAAGGAAACAGAAGATAACTGTAAACAGTAACATTTAGATATCTCTGTTGTTTTTCCCTTATTATTTTATAACTGTTTTGCGTACAGTATTTGTGTATCTTTTATTTTTACCTTTTTATTTTTTTTATTGCAAGCACTGTATGTTTTTATATTAAAGCTTAAAATCTTTAATAAGTTTGACCCTTGTATGCTCTAAAAATTCCATACCCTTTCAGAGAGTGTGTGACCTTTTGACTATTTGACAGTAACATATTTTGGGGACTCATCACCCTGTGTTTGATGAGTGGTGGCAGTGTGTTAAGAAATCGGGATGTGCTGAATGTGTCAGGGTGTGATTTATGCTCACTTTATAGTCTAGAGCAGAGGTTGAGTTTTGTATTGAGTGAGAGGAGATAAATTAACCCTTGCAGGTGCACCCCACTTCACGTACTGAGAAGTGTGTATGTGACAGTGTGTGTTGTTGTGAATTCCGTTCTCGAACTCCCTCCTGTGGTCATGAATGGTACTTCGGTGAGTTCTGTCCTTGGACTCCCTCTGGTGGCTGTGAGGGGAGCTGCTGGTTCTGAGATTCCTTCCCCAGCTGCCCTCGTTTAGGGCTAGGCTAGGATTCTCTATTTAACTCCACTCAGATCGTTACTCCATGCCAGCTGTCAATGTTCTAGTACTGGTTCAGATCTCTCCTGGATCTTTCTGAGGACCTGTCTACTCCAGCAAAAGCTAAGTTCCGGCTTGTTCATTTGTTACTTATGGTTTTTCTTGCTAAGTTCTAGTCCAGCTTGCTATCATGAAACTGCCTGGCTAGCTGGAAGCTCTGGGGGTGCAGAGTGACACCACCGCACCGTGAGTCGGTGCGGGGGTATTTTTTGCACACTCTGCATGGTTTTTGTAGTTTGTTGTGTTGACCGCAAAGATCCCTTTTCTATCCTCAATCTGTTTAGTTAGACTGGCCTCTCTTTGCTAAAGCCTATTTCATCCTGTGTTTGTGATTTCCTCTTAACTCACAGTCAATACTTGTGGGGGGCTGCTTTTACCTTTGGGGAAATTTCTCTGAGGCAAGTGAGGCTTTGTTTCCTTTCTTTAGGGGTAGTTAGCTCTTAGGCTGTGAAGAGGCGTCTAGGCAGAGTCAGGCACGCTCCACGGCTATTTCTAGTTGTGTTGATAGGAGTAGGGTTTGCGGTCAGCAGAGTTCCCATTTCCCCAGAGCTCGTCCCGATTCCGTGTTTAACTATCAGGTCATTCCTGGTGCACCTAACCACCAGGTCCATAACAGTACAGCTGGCCCACAAAGTGTTAATGCATCTCAATAGAGGGAAAAGAGAAGTTCTGAGACCATTTTTTTTTCTCTGCAGTGTGTTTTGCCTTTCTTTTCCCCTTAAACTCTGGGTGGTTCAGAACTCAGGTGTGGATATGGACATTCAAGGTCTGTCCTCTAGTGTAGATCAACTCGCTGCAAGGGTACAAAACATTCAAGATTATGTAGTTCAGAATCCTATGTTGGAGCCTAGAATTCCAATTCCTGATTTGTTTTCTGGGGATAGATCTAAATTTCTGAATTTCAAAAACAATTGTAAACTGTTTCTTGCTCTGAAACCCCACTCTTCTGGTGACCCTATTCAGCAAGTGAGAATCATTATTTCTTTGTTGTGTGTTGCGACCCTCAAGACTGGGCATTCGCCCTGGCGCCAGGAGATCCTGCATTGCGTAATGTAGATGCGTTTTTTCTGGCGCTGGGATTGCTTTATGATGAACCGAATTCTGTGGATCAGGCAGAGAAAATTTTGCTGGCTTTGTGTCAGGGTCAGGATGAAGCGGAGGTATATTGCCAGAAGTTCAGAAAGTGGTCTGTGCTTACTCAGTGGAATGAGTGTGCCCTGGCAGCAATTTTCAGAAAGGGTCTTTCTGAAGCCCTTAAGGATGTTATGTTGGGGTTCCCCACGCCTGCTGGTCTGAATGAATCAATGTCCTTGGCCATACAGATCGATCGGCGCTTACGTGAGCGCAAAACTGTGCACCATTTGGCGGTATCCTCTGAGCAGAGGCCTGAGCCTATGCAATGTGATAGGACTTTGACCAGAGCTGAACGGCAAGAACATAGACGTCAGAATGGGCTGTGTTTTTACTGTGGTGACACCACTCATGCTATCTGATTGTCCTAAGCGCACTAAGCGGTTCGCTAGGTCTGTCACCATTGGTACTGTACAGCCTAAATTTCTTTTGTCCGTTACTCTGATTTGCTCTTTGTCATCCTATTCTGTTATGGCATTTGTGGATTCAGGCGCTGCCCTGAATTTGATGGACTTAGAGTTTGCCAGGCGCTGTGGTTTTTTCTTGGAGCCCTTGCAGCATCCCATTCCTTTGAGGGGAATTGATGCTACGCCTTTGGCCAAGAATAAGCCTCAGTACTGGACCCAGTTGACCATGTGCATGGCTCCTGTGCATCAGGAGGATATTCGCTTTTTGGTGTTGCATAATCTGCATGATGTGGTCGTGTTGGGTTTGCCATGGCTGCAGGTCCATAATCCAGTATTGGATTGGAAATCAATGTCGGTGTCCAGTTGGGGCTGTCAAGGGGTACATGGGGATGTTTCATTGTTGTCAATTTCTTCCTCCACTCCTTCTGAAGTCCCTGAGTTTTTGTCGGATTACAGGGATGTATTTGATGAGCCCAAGTCTAGTACCCTACCTCCTCATAGGGATTGTGATTGTGCTATTAATTTGATTCCTGGTAGCAAGTTCCCTAAGGGACGACTTTTCAATTTGTCTGTGCCAGAACACGCCGCTATGCGGAGTTATATAAAGGAGTCCTTGGAGAAAGGGCATATCCGCCCGTCGTCGTCACCATTGGGAGCAGGGTTCTTTTTTGTGGCCAAGAAGGATGGTTCTCTGAGACCTTGCATAGATTACCGCCTTCTTAATAAAATCACGGTCAAATTTCAGTACCCTTTGCCTCTACTGTCTGATTTATTTGCTCGGATTAAGGGGGCTAGTTGGTTCACCAAGATAGACCTTCGAGGGGTGTATAATCTCGTGCGTATTAAACAGGGCGATGAATGGAAAACAGCATTTAATACGCCCGAGGGCCATTTTGAGTACCTGGTGATGCCATTCGGCCTTTCTAATGCTCCCTCTGTGTTTCAGTCCTTTATGCATGACATCTTCCGAAAGTATCTGGATAGATTCATGATCGTATATTTGGATGATATTTTGGTCTTTTCGGATGATTGGGAGTCCCATGTGAAGCAGAATGGTGTTCCAGGTCCTTCGTGCTAATTCCTTGTTTGTGAAGGGATCTAAGTGTCTCTTTGGAGTTCAGAAGGTTTCCTTTTTGGGCTTCATTTTTTCCCCTTCTACTATCGAGATGGATCCTGTTAAAGTCCAAGCTATTTATGATTGGACTCGGCCTACATCTGTGAAGAGCCTTCAGAAATTTCTGGGCTTTGCCAATTTTTACCGTCGCTTCATCGCTAATTTTTCTAGTGTTGTTAAACCGTTGACTGATTTGACCAAGAAGAGTGCTGATGTGGTGAATTGGTCCTCTGCGGCCGTTGAGGCTTTTCAGGAGTTGAAACGTCGTTTCTCTTCGGCTCCTGTGTTGTGTCAGCCAGATGTTTCGCTCCCTTTTCAGGTCGAGGTTGATGCTTCTGAAATTGGAGCAGGGGCTCTTTTGTCTCAGAGAAGTTCTGATTGCTCTGTAATGAAGCCATGTGCTTTCTTTTCGAGAAAGTTTTCGCCTGCTGAGCGTAATTATGATGTTGGCAATCGGGAGTTGTTGGCTATGAAGTGGGCATTCGAGGAGTGGCGACATTGGCTTGAAGGAGCCAAGCATCGCGTGGTGGTCTTGACAGATCACAAGAATCTGACTTATCTCGAGTCTGCCAAGCGGTTGAATCCTAGACAAGCTCGTTGGTCGCTGTTTTTCTCCCGTTTCAATTTTGTGGTTTCGTACCTTCCGGGTTCTAAGAATGTGAAGGCTGATGCCCTTTCAAGGAGTTTTGTGCCTGTTTCTCCTGGGGTTCCTGGGCCGGCTGGTATTCTCAGAGAGGGGGTAGTTCTGTCTGCCATCTCCCCTGATTTGCGGCGGGTGCTGCAGGAGTTCCAGGCTGATAGACCTGACCGTTGTCCAGCGGAGAAACTGTTTGTCCCTGATAGATGGACTAATAGAGTTATCTCTGAGGTTCATTGCTCGGTGTTGGCTGGTCATCCTGGGATTTTTGGTACCAGAGATTTGGTGGCTAGGTCCTTTTGGTGGCCTTCCTTGTCGCGGGATGTGCGTTCTTTTGTGCAGTCTTGTGGGACTTGTGCTCGGGCTAAGCCCTGCTGTTCTCGTGCCAGTGGGTTACTTTTGCCCTTGCCGGTCCCGAAAAGGCCCTGGACGCATGTTTCCATGGATTTTATTTCAGATCTTCCTGTTTCTCAAAGGATGTCGGTCATCTGGGTGGTTTGTGATCGCTTCTCTAAAATGGTTGTTACCGCTGTCACTGCCGCTGCCCGCCGTGCTCCTGCCGCCTCCGCTGCCCGCCGCGCTCCTGCCTCGGATCACGGGTGTCTCTGCTCGGCCTCCCCGGCTGGTGCTTCCGTTCCTGCTGCTGCGCGCTCCCATCGCTCGGGCGCTCTCCTCTCCCCTGCAGTGGCGCGCGCCCAGCATTCCGCTTCCGGGTCCAGCCTTGTCAGCGGTCCCCCTGCACTTCCGGTGTCTTCAGTCTCTGGGGGAGTGCAGGGGTTGCGCAGGCGCCCTAGGTTCTCTGACAAACGCAGGCGCGTTGTGTCCAATCTACTTCATGGGATCTAGGTCAGTAATCCCCTCACCTATCCCGTCTCTGCCTCTGCTATAAGAGGCAGCCTCTCCGGCGTTTGGGTGCCTGATTGTCATAGCATTTCCTGTGCGTCTGGCCCTCCCTTCTTTAGCTCAGTGCTCTGTACTTGTCAGTGCTCTGTACCTGCCTGTACTCTGTACCGGCTTTCTTGTGCTTAGTATTCCGCACCTCCGTTCCTTGTTACCCGTCTCCCTTTGGGTTCTCCTCTTGTGCTTGCTTTTGTCGCTTACTTTTGTCTTTTGTTATTTTTTCCACAGTTCCTTTCCATTCCAGCCTCTGTTTCCAGTTTGTCTCCTCCTGCCTGGATTCCCTTCTCCGTTCCTTCCTCTCTCCTCCTGTGAGCCGTCCCTCTCGGTACTTCACCGTGGGTAAGTGACCTCTGGGCCTGTCCCTGACGGTCCCTGTATAGGGGTCGGTTCCATCTGGGTCCGCTCGCCCAGGGGTAGGTCTTCCCACGGTCCTGAGGGTCCACTCTCTTTCCAACCTTGACCGTTATAGTACAATCAGGCCATGGACCCCGCTAGTACACCCTTTTCGGCTCAGAAGGAGTTGGCCCATTTGCGCGATAATCAACAGCGCATAATGGCGTTCATGAAGACCATGGAGTCACGCTTAACGTCTCTGCAAGCTGCGGATCCTGTGAATGCCGCCCAGTTGGCGACTCTTCAGCAGGAGTTGTCTCAACAGCGTGATACTCAGACTCGCATGCTGAGTTACATGGCATCTATAGATGATCGCCTGTTTAATCTTCAGACGGTACCTACCACTTCCGCCTCGGCATCTTCTCTAGATTCTACTCCTATGCCCTCCTCTCATCCTCCTCCTCGTTTGGGTAAACCCCCCCGGTATAATGGTGACCCTAAACTCTGCAGGGGGTTCCTAAATCAGTGTCGGCTCCATTTTGAACTCCTGCCCCTGCAGTACCCTACTGATAGTGCTAGAGTTGCTTTTATTGTGTCCCATTTGGAGGGAGAGGCTCTGGCTTGGATCAATCCCCTGTGGGAGCGTGATGACACTGTAGTGTCTCACTTAGAGGAATTCCTAGAGACCTTTCGCAAGGTCTTCGATGAGCCTGGACGTTTAGCTTCCACGACTGAGTCTCTTTTTTGTTTACGTCAAGGTTCCCTCTCTGTCGGACAGTACGCCATCCGCTTCCGTACTTTGGCTTCGGAACTGGGATGGAACAATGAGGCTCTAGTAGGCGCATTCTGGAGGGGTCTGTCTAGCCGAATAAAGGACGAGCTCGCCGGACGTGACACACCTACCACTCTAGAGGATCTTATCTCTCTCGCTACCCGCATTGATCTTCGCTTCCAGGAACGTTCCCGTGAGTCGGCTAGAGAGAGGAGACCTAATTACCCTTCTTCATCCTCCCGTCCGTCTAGCAGTCTTCGAGCTCCCGTCCCAACCTCTACTACCTCCGCTACTTCTGAACCTATGCAAATAGATCGGGTAAAAATGGCGGAACAATGCCGAAAGGAGAGACGTACCCAGGGTCTCTGTTTTTATTGTGGTAGTGCCGCTCATTTGCTACGTAGCTGTCCAGAGAGACCGGAAAACTCTTCCGCCTAGGACAGGTAAGAGAGGCCTTCCTAGGTGTTCCTACTCCCTCTCAACCTTTAACTCTTTCTGTTTTACTCATTTCTAACCAGGGTCATTCCTCCGAGGTTGCGTATGTGGATTCGGGCGCGGCAGGTAATTTTATCAGCCTTGAAGCAACTCGGAGGCTTCGCATTCCAGTCTTCTCTTTGGACACTCCTCGAATAATTGCTTCTGTGGATGGGAGACCCTTACAAGAAATAATTTCTTCAGTTACAGAAGAGGTGGAGTTACAAATCGGAGCTCTTCACCATGAAAAGATCGCCTTCTACGTTCTGCCTAACCTCTCTCACGCCATACTACTCGGACTCCCTTGGCTTCGTGTTCATGAGCCTATCCTTAATTGGCGTACTGGAGATGTGCAGCGATGGGGTGCCACTTGTCATGCACAGTGTCTTCAGTCTGTTCGTCCAGTAACCTCTCCACAATCCATCTGTGTTCCTGAAGGATTACCTCATCCTTACTGGTCTTATGCGGACGTTTTTAACAAACAAGAGGCTGAGAGTCTTCCTCCACACCGGCCTTATGATTGCCCAATTGATCTCATGCCCGGTTGTTCTCCGCCTAGAGGAAGAATCTACCCTTTGTCGGCAGCAGAGACCCAGTCTATGACTGAATACATTAAGGAGAATCTGGCTAGAGGTTTCATCCGAAAATCTTCCTCCCCCGCGGGAGCGGGATTCTTCTTCATAAAGAAAAAGGACGGTTCTTTACGTCCTTGTATCGATTATCGAGGATTGAACAACATCACTATTAAAAACAGGTACCCTCTGCCTCTCATTCCTGAACTCTTTGACCGTCTTCGTGGTGCTCGTATTTTTACGAAACTTGACTTGCGGGGAGCTTATAACTTGGTTCGTATCCGCTCCGGCGACGAATGGAAGACAGCATTTAACACTCGGGACGGCCACTATGAATACTTGGTCATGCCTTTCGGTCTTTGCAATGCCCCCGCAGTTTTTCAAGAATTCGTCAACGATGTGTTCCATGATCTTCTCTACTCTTGCGTAGTGGTATATTTGGATGACATCCTTGTTTTTTCCCCTGATCTTCCATCCCATCGAAGAAGCGTTCGCCAAGTCCTGCAACGCCTGAGAGAAAACCATTTGTACGCCAAGTATGAGAAATGTCTATTTGAACAAACTTCTCTGCCGTTTCTCGGTTACGTCATTTTGGACTCCGGTCTGAAGATGGATCCTGAAAAGGTAACAGCCATTCTTAATTGGCCACGTCCTTGTGGAGTAAAAGCCATCCAACGGTTTATTGGGTTTGCCAATTATTATAGGCAATTCATTCCGCATTTCTCTTCTATGATCCAGCCTCTTTCTGTTCTCACCCGTAAGAGTTCCTGTCCAAAAGCCTGGACCTCGGATGCTGAGAATTCCTTTGAGTCCCTTAAGAAGTCCTTCTCCTCCGCACCAGTCTTGCATCATCCTGAAGTTAATAAACCCTTCATTCTGGAAGTAGATGCTTCTTCTACGGGTGCCGGAGCTGTACTCTCACAGAAAACTTCCGAGGGTCGAGTGGTTCCCTGTGGCTTCTATTCTAAAGCCTTTTCGAACTCCGAACGAAATTATACTATTGAAGATCGAGAGTTGTTGGCCATCAAAATGGCTTTGGAGGAATGGAGGTATTTGTTGGAGGGTTCGGTGCATCCATCCATTCATAATCTACTCTGATCATAAGAATCTTGCATATCTTCGAACCGCACAAAGACTTAATCCTCGACAAGCCAGATGGTCTCTCTTCTTTGCCCGCTTCGAGTTTGAATTACGTTTTCGACCCGGCAACAAGAATGTCAAGGCAGATGCTTTGTCTAGGGCTTTTCAACTTTCCGATACTGTGGAACAACCAGCATTCATCATTGATCCCTCCAAAGTCCTAACGGTGGCACCACTGCAAGTGATTCTTCCTCCGCCTGGTAAGACCCTCGTCTCTGATAACGACAAGGTGAGAGTATTATCCTGGGGGCATTCTTCGAAAGTGGCAGGACATGCAGGATCTAAGAAGACCTTCCTCCTCATCTCTCGCTATTATTGGTGGCCTACGTTGCGTCAAGACGTCTGTGAGTTTGTCGCATCTTGCCCTTCCTGTGCTAGGAACAAGGTACCCAGACACTTACCATTTGGCAGACTCCTTCCTCTCCCAGTTCCGTCGGCACCTTGGCAGCATATTGCCATGGATTTCGTCACTGATTTACCAAGTTCCTCCGGATGTACAGTAATCCTTGTCGTGGTAGATCGGTTTTCCAAAATGGCTCACTTTGTTTCTTTATCTGGGCTACCTTCTGCTCCTCAGTTAGCGAAGATATTAATCCAGAACATTTTCAGACTCCACGGTTTCCCTCTTCACATCGTGTCCGACAGAGGGGCTCAGTTTACTTCCCGCTTCTGGAGAGCTTTGTGCAATCTTCTTGGGGTGTCTCTGGACTTTTCTTCCGCTTATCACCCACAGACTAACGGTCAAGCTGAGCGAACCAACCAGACTTTAGCTGCCTATCTGCGACACTTCACTAATGCTCATCATAACGACTGGGTCGATCTGCTTCCGTGGGCCGAGTTTGCCTTCAATAACCACTCCAGTGAAGCGTCTGCGAAGACTCCTTTCTTTGTAATTTTCAGACAGCATCCTAGTCTGCCTCTACCAGTCTCTTCTACCTCTGGGGTCCCAGCCGCAGACTCTTTAGCTAGCAACTTTTGTACGATCTGGGGTGAGGTTAAGAACTCGCTTGATAAAGCTTCCTTTCGGATGAAAAGACTAGCCGACAAGAGGCGTTTGGATTCCCCTCCTTTCATGCCTGGAGATAAAGGCTCAAGGTTCCATCCTACAAGCTTGGTCCATGCTACGTCGGTCCTTTTGAGATTCTGCGTCGGGTCAACAACGTTGCTTACAAGCTGAAATTGCCTGCCTCGCTCCGTATTCCCAATACCTTCCATGTTTCTCTACTCAAACCAGTGGTCTTTAACCGCTTCCACCCTTCCTCTGGTTTTTCTTCTCAACCTGTTAGCGCTGACAATGTTTTCGAGGTAAAGGATATTTTAGCTGTTAAAAAGATTCGTGGTAAGGACTTTTTCTTGGTTGATTGGAAGGGTTTTGGTCCCGAGGAGAGATCTTGGGAGCCTAAGGAAAACATTGATGCTCCTCGTATTCTTAACAAGTTCTTTGCCAGTTTACGCAGGGGGAATTGTAAGGAAGGGGGTACTGTTACCGCTGTCACTGCCGCTGCCCGCCGCGCTCCTGCCGCCTCCGCTGCCTGCCGCGCTCCTGCCTCGGATCACGGGTGTCTCCGCTCGGCCTCCCCGGCTGGTGCTTCCGTTCCTGCTGCTGCGCGCTCCCATCGCTCGGGCGCTCTCCTCTCCCCTGCAGCGGCGCGTGCCCGGCATTCCGCTTCCGGGTCCAGCCTTGTCAGCGGTCCCCCTGCACTTCCGGTGTCTTCAGTCTCTGGGGGAGTGCAGGGGTTGCGCAGGCGCCCTAGGTTCTCTGACAAACGCAGGCGCGTTGTGTCCAATCTACTTCATGGGATCTAGGTCAGTAATCCCCTCACCAATCCCGTCTCTGCCTCTGCTATAAGAGGCAGCCTCTCCGGCGTTTGGGTGCCTGATTGTCATAGCATTTCCTGTGCGTCTGGCCCTCCCTTCTTTAGCTCAGTGCTCTGTACCTGTCAGTGCTCTGTACCTGCCTGTACTCTGTACCGGCTTTCTTGTGCTTAGTATTCCGCACCTCCGTTCCTTGTTACCCGTCTCCCTTTGGGTTCTCCTCTTGTGCTTGCTTTTGTCGCTTACTTTTGTCTTTTGTTATTTTTTCCACAGTTCCTTTCCGTTCCAGCCTCTGTTTCCAGTTCGTCTCCTCCTGCCTGGATTCCCTTCTCCGTTCCTTCCTCTCTCCTCCTGTGAGCCGTCCCTCTCGGTACTTCACCGTGGGTAAGTGACCTCTGGGCCTGTCCCTGACGGTCCCTGTATAGGGGTCGGTTCCATCTGGGTCCGCTCGCCCAGGGGTAGGTCTTCCCACGGTCCTGAGGGTCCACTCTCTTTCCAACCTTGACCGTTATAATGGTCCATTTGGTACCCTTGCCTAAATTGCCTTCTTCCTCTGATTTGGTTCCATTATTTTTCCAACATGTGGTTCGTTTGCATGGCATTCCGGAGAACATCGTGTCTGACAGAGGTTCCCAGTTTGTTTCAAGGTTTTGGCGGTCCTTTTGTGCTAAGATGGGCATTGATTTGTCTTTTTCTTCGGCTTTCCATCCTCAGACAAATGGCCAAACCGAACGAACCAATCAGACTTTGGAAACTTATCTGAGATGTTTTGTTTCTGCGGATCAGGATGATTGGGTGACCTTCTTGCCATTGGCTGAGTTCGCCCTTTATAATCGGGCCAGTTCGGCTACTTTGGTTTCGCCTTTTTTTTGTAATTCTGGTTTTCATCCTCGTTTTTCTTCAGGGCAGGTTGAGCCTTCGGACTGTCCTGGTGTGGATTCTGTGGTGGACAGGTTGCAACAAATTTGGACTCATGTGGTGGACAATTTGACCTTGTCCCAAGAGAAGGCTCAACGTTTCGCTAACCGCCGTCGCCGTGTTGGTCCCCGACTTCGTGTTGGGGATTTGGTTTGGTTATCATCTCGTTATGTTCCTATGAAGGTTTCTTCTCCTAAGTTTAAGCCTCATTTCATTGGTCCTTATAAGATTTCTGAAATTCTTAATCCTGTATCATTTCGTTTGGCCCTTCCTGCTTCTTTTGCCATCCATAATGTGTTCCATAGGTCGTTGCTGCAGAGATATGTGGCGCCTATGGTTCCCTCCGTTGATCCTCCTGCTCCGGTGTTGGTCGAGGGGGAGTTGGAGTATGTGGTGGAGAAGATTTTGGATTCTCGTATTTCGAGACGAAAACTTCAGTACTTGGTCAAATGGAAGGGCTATGGTCAGGAGGATAATTCCTGGGTTATTGCCTCTGATGTCCATGCTGCCAATTTAGTTCGTGCCTTTCATTTGGCTCGTCCTGATCGGCCTGGGGGCTCTGGTGAGGGTTCGGTGACCCCTCCTCAAGGGGGGTACTGTTGTGAATTCCGTTCTCGAACTCCCTCCTGTGGTCATGAATGGTACTTCGGTGAGTTCTGTCCTTGGACTCCCTCTGGAGGCTGTGTGTAGTGTCTCACTTAGAGGAATTCCTAGAGACCTTTCGCAAGGTCTTCGATGAGCCTGGACGTTTAGCTTCCACGACTGAGTCTCTTTTTTGTTTACGTCAAGGTTCCCTCTCTGTCGGACAGTACGCCATCCGCTTCCGTACTTTGGCTTCGGAACTGGGATGGAACAATGAGGCTCTAGTAGGCGCATTCTGGAGGGGTCTGTCTAGCCGAATAAAGGACGAGCTCGCCGGACGTGACACACCTACCACTCTAGAGGATCTTATCTCTCTCGCTACCCGCATTGATCTTCGCTTCCAGGAACGTTCCCGTGAGTCGGCTAGAGAGAGGAGACCTAATTACCCTTCTTCATCCTCCCGTCCGTCTAGCAGTCTTCGAGCTCCCGTCCCAACCTCTACTACCTCCGCTACTTCTGAACCTATGCAAATAGATCGGGTAAAAATGGCGGAACAATGCCGAAAGGAGAGACGTACCCAGGGTCTCTGTTTTTATTGTGGTAGTGCCGCTCATTTGCTACGTAGCTGTCCAGAGAGACCGGAAAACTCTTCCGCCTAGGACAGGTAAGAGAGGCCTTCCTAGGTGTTCCTACTCCCTCTCAACCTTTAACTCTTTCTGTTTTACTCATTTCTAACCAGGGTCATTCCTCCGAGGTTGCGTATGTGGATTCGGGCGCGGCAGGTAATTTTATCAGCCTTGAAGCAACTCGGAGGCTTCGCATTCCAGTCTTCTCTTTGGACACTCCTCGAATAATTGCTTCTGTGGATGGGAGACCCTTACAAGAAATAATTTCTTCAGTTACAGAAGAGGTGGAGTTACAAATCGGAGCTCTTCACCATGAAAAGATCGCCTTCTACGTTCTGCCTAACCTCTCTCACGCCATACTACTCGGACTCCCTTGGCTTCGTGTTCATGAGCCTATCCTTAATTGGCGTACTGGAGATGTGCAGCGATGGGGTGCCACTTGTCATGCACAGTGTCTTCAGTCTGTTCGTCCAGTAACCTCTCCACAATCCATCTGTGTTCCTGAAGGATTACCTCATCCTTACTGGTCTTATGCGGACGTTTTTAACAAACAAGAGGCTGAGAGTCTTCCTCCACACCGGCCTTATGATTGCCCAATTGATCTCATGCCCGGTTGTTCTCCGCCTAGAGGAAGAATCTACCCTTTGTCGGCAGCAGAGACCCAGTCTATGACTGAATACATTAAGGAGAATCTGGCTAGAGGTTTCATCCGAAAATCTTCCTCCCCCGCGGGAGCGGGATTCTTCTTCATAAAGAAAAAGGACGGTTCTTTACGTCCTTGTATCGATTATCGAGGATTGAACAACATCACTATTAAAAACAGGTACCCTCTGCCTCTCATTCCTGAACTCTTTGACCGTCTTCGTGGTGCTCGTATTTTTACGAAACTTGACTTGCGGGGAGCTTATAACTTGGTTCGTATCCGCTCCGGCGACGAATGGAAGACAGCATTTAACACTCGGGACGGCCACTATGAATACTTGGTCATGCCTTTCGGTCTTTGCAATGCCCCCGCAGTTTTTCAAGAATTCGTCAACGATGTGTTCCATGATCTTCTCTACTCTTGCGTAGTGGTATATTTGGATGACATCCTTGTTTTTTCCCCTGATCTTCCATCCCATCGAAGAAGCGTTCGCCAAGTCCTGCAACGCCTGAGAGAAAACCATTTGTACGCCAAGTATGAGAAATGTCTATTTGAACAAACTTCTCTGCCGTTTCTCGGTTACGTCATTTTGGACTCCGGTCTGAAGATGGATCCTGAAAAGGTAACAGCCATTCTTAATTGGCCACGTCCTTGTGGAGTAAAAGCCATCCAACGGTTTATTGGGTTTGCCAATTATTATAGGCAATTCATTCCGCATTTCTCTTCTATGATCCAGCCTCTTTCTGTTCTCACCCGTAAGAGTTCCTGTCCAAAAGCCTGGACCTCGGATGCTGAGAATTCCTTTGAGTCCCTTAAGAAGTCCTTCTCCTCCGCACCAGTCTTGCATCATCCTGAAGTTAATAAACCCTTCATTCTGGAAGTAGATGCTTCTTCTACGGGTGCCGGAGCTGTACTCTCACAGAAAACTTCCGAGGGTCGAGTGGTTCCCTGTGGCTTCTATTCTAAAGCCTTTTCGAACTCCGAACGAAATTATACTATTGAAGATCGAGAGTTGTTGGCCATCAAAATGGCTTTGGAGGAATGGAGGTATTTGTTGGAGGGTTCGGTGCATCCATCCATTCATAATCTACTCTGATCATAAGAATCTTGCATATCTTCGAACCGCACAAAGACTTAATCCTCGACAAGCCAGATGGTCTCTCTTCTTTGCCCGCTTCGAGTTTGAATTACGTTTTCGACCCGGCAACAAGAATGTCAAGGCAGATGCTTTGTCTAGGGCTTTTCAACTTTCCGATACTGTGGAACAACCAGCATTCATCATTGATCCCTCCAAAGTCCTAACGGTGGCACCACTGCAAGTGATTCTTCCTCCGCCTGGTAAGACCCTCGTCTCTGATAACGACAAGGTGAGAGTATTATCCTGGGGGCATTCTTCGAAAGTGGCAGGACATGCAGGATCTAAGAAGACCTTCCTCCTCATCTCTCGCTATTATTGGTGGCCTACGTTGCGTCAAGACGTCTGTGAGTTTGTCGCATCTTGCCCTTCCTGTGCTAGGAACAAGGTACCCAGACACTTACCATTTGGCAGACTCCTTCCTCTCCCAGTTCCGTCGGCACCTTGGCAGCATATTGCCATGGATTTCGTCACTGATTTACCAAGTTCCTCCGGATGTACAGTAATCCTTGTCGTGGTAGATCGGTTTTCCAAAATGGCTCACTTTGTTTCTTTATCTGGGCTACCTTCTGCTCCTCAGTTAGCGAAGATATTAATCCAGAACATTTTCAGACTCCACGGTTTCCCTCTTCACATCGTGTCCGACAGAGGGGCTCAGTTTACTTCCCGCTTCTGGAGAGCTTTGTGCAATCTTCTTGGGGTGTCTCTGGACTTTTCTTCCGCTTATCACCCACAGACTAACGGTCAAGCTGAGCGAACCAACCAGACTTTAGCTGCCTATCTGCGACACTTCACTAATGCTCATCATAACGACTGGGTCGATCTGCTTCCGTGGGCCGAGTTTGCCTTCAATAACCACTCCAGTGAAGCGTCTGCGAAGACTCCTTTCTTTGTAATTTTCAGACAGCATCCTAGTCTGCCTCTACCAGTCTCTTCTACCTCTGGGGTCCCAGCCGCAGACTCTTTAGCTAGCAACTTTTGTACGATCTGGGGTGAGGTTAAGAACTCGCTTGATAAAGCTTCCTTTCGGATGAAAAGACTAGCCGACAAGAGGCGTTTGGATTCCCCTCCTTTCATGCCTGGAGATAAAGGCTCAAGGTTCCATCCTACAAGCTTGGTCCATGCTACGTCGGTCCTTTTGAGATTCTGCGTCGGGTCAACAACGTTGCTTACAAGCTGAAATTGCCTGCCTCGCTCCGTATTCCCAATACCTTCCATGTTTCTCTACTCAAACCAGTGGTCTTTAACCGCTTCCACCCTTCCTCTGGTTTTTCTTCTCAACCTGTTAGCGCTGACAATGTTTTCGAGGTAAAGGATATTTTAGCTGTTAAAAAGATTCGTGGTAAGGACTTTTTCTTGGTTGATTGGAAGGGTTTTGGTCCCGAGGAGAGATCTTGGGAGCCTAAGGAAAACATTGATGCTCCTCGTATTCTTAACAAGTTCTTTGCCAGTTTACGCAGGGGGAATTGTAAGGAAGGGGGTACTGTTACCGCTGTCACTGCCGCTGCCCGCCGCGCTCCTGCCGCCTCCGCTGCCTGCCGCGCTCCTGCCTCGGATCACGGGTGTCTCCGCTCGGCCTCCCCGGCTGGTGCTTCCGTTCCTGCTGCTGCGCGCTCCCATCGCTCGGGCGCTCTCCTCTCCCCTGCAGCGGCGCGTGCCCGGCATTCCGCTTCCGGATCCAGCCTTGTCAGCGGTCCCCCTGCACTTCCGGTGTCTTCAGTCTCTGGGGGAGTGCAGGGGTTGCGCAGGCGCCCTAGGTTCTCTGACAAACGCAGGCGCGTTGTGTCCAATCTACTTCATGGGATCTAGGTCAGTAATCCCCTCACCAATCCCGTCTCTGCCTCTGCTATAAGAGGCAGCCTCTCCGGCGTTTGGGTGCCTGATTGTCATAGCATTTCCTGTGCGTCTGGCCCTCCCTTCTTTAGCTCAGTGCTCTGTACCTGTCAGTGCTCTGTACCTGCCTGTACTCTGTACCGGCTTTCTTGTGCTTAGTATTCCGCACCTCCGTTCCTTGTTACCCGTCTCCCTTTGGGTTCTCCTCTTGTGCTTGCTTTTGTCGCTTACTTTTGTCTTTTGTTATTTTTTCCACAGTTCCTTTCCGTTCCAGCCTCTGTTTCCAGTTCGTCTCCTCCTGCCTGGATTCCCTTCTCCGTTCCTTCCTCTCTCCTCCTGTGAGCCGTCCCTCTCGGTACTTCACCGTGGGTAAGTGACCTCTGGGCCTGTCCCTGACGGTCCCTGTATAGGGGTCGGTTCCATCTGGGTCCGCTCGCCCAGGGGTAGGTCTTCCCACGGTCCTGAGGGTCCACTCTCTTTCCAACCTTGACCGTTATAATGGTCCATTTGGTACCCTTGCCTAAATTGCCTTCTTCCTCTGATTTGGTTCCATTATTTTTCCAACATGTGGTTCGTTTGCATGGCATTCCGGAGAACATCGTGTCTGACAGAGGTTCCCAGTTTGTTTCAAGGTTTTGGCGGTCCTTTTGTGCTAAGATGGGCATTGATTTGTCTTTTTCTTCGGCTTTCCATCCTCAGACAAATGGCCAAACCGAACGAACCAATCAGACTTTGGAAACTTATCTGAGATGTTTTGTTTCTGCGGATCAGGATGATTGGGTGACCTTCTTGCCATTGGCTGAGTTCGCCCTTTATAATCGGGCCAGTTCGGCTACTTTGGTTTCGCCTTTTTTTTGTAATTCTGGTTTTCATCCTCGTTTTTCTTCAGGGCAGGTTGAGCCTTCGGACTGTCCTGGTGTGGATTCTGTGGTGGACAGGTTGCAACAAATTTGGACTCATGTGGTGGACAATTTGACCTTGTCCCAAGAGAAGGCTCAACGTTTCGCTAACCGCCGTCGCCGTGTTGGTCCCCGACTTCGTGTTGGGGATTTGGTTTGGTTATCATCTCGTTATGTTCCTATGAAGGTTTCTTCTCCTAAGTTTAAGCCTCATTTCATTGGTCCTTATAAGATTTCTGAAATTCTTAATCCTGTATCATTTCGTTTGGCCCTTCCTGCTTCTTTTGCCATCCATAATGTGTTCCATAGGTCGTTGCTGCAGAGATATGTGGCGCCTATGGTTCCCTCCGTTGATCCTCCTGCTCCGGTGTTGGTTGAGGGGGAGTTGGAGTATGTGGTGGAGAAGATTTTGGATTCTCGTATTTCGAGACGAAAACTTCAGTACTTGGTCAAATGGAAGGGCTATGGTCAGGAGGATAATTCCTGGGTTATTGCCTCTGATGTCCATGCTGCCGATTTAGTTCGTGCCTTTCATTTGGCTCGTCCTGATCGGCCTGGGGGCTCTGGTGAGGGTTCGGTGACCCCTCCTCAAGGGGGGTACTGTTGTGAATTCCGTTCTCGAACTCCCTCCTGTGGTCATGAATGGTACTTCGGTGAGTTCTGTCCTTGGACTCCCTCTGGTGGCTGTGAGGGGAGCTGCTGGTTCTGAGATTCCTTCCCCAGCTGCCCTCGTTTAGGGCTAGGCTAGGATTCTCTATTTAACTCCACTCAGATCGTTACTCCATGCCAGCTGTCAATGTTCTAGTACTGGTTCAGATCTCTCCTGGATCTTTCTGAGGACCTGTCTACTCCAGCAAAAGCTAAGTTCCGGCTTGTTCATTTGTTACTTATGGTTTTTCTTGCTAAGTTCTAGTCCAGCTTGCTATCATGAAACTGCCTGGCTAGCTGGAAGCTCTGGGGGTGCAGAGTGACACCACCGCACCGTGAGTCGGTGCGGGGGTATTTTTTGCACACTCTGCATGGTTTTTGTAGTTTGTTGTGTTGACCGCAAAGATCCCTTTTCTATCCTCAATCTGTTTAGTTAGACTGGCCTCTCTTTGCTAAAGCCTATTTCATCCTGTGTTTGTGATTTCCTCTTAACTCACAGTCAATACTTGTGGGGGGCTGCTTTTACCTTTGGGGAAATTTCTCTGAGGCAAGTGAGGCTTTGTTTCCTTTCTTTAGGGGTAGTTAGCTCTTAGGCTGTGAAGAGGCGTCTAGGCAGAGTCAGGCACGCTCCATGGCTATTTCTAGTTGTGTTGATAGGAGTAGGGTTTGCGGTCAGCAGAGTTCCCATTTCCCCAGAGCTCGTCCCGATTCCGTGTTTAACTATCAGGTCATTCCTGGTGCACCTAACCACCAGGTCCATAAAAGTGTGTTCACCATTAGTAAATCTATTAATTGGAGTTAATATGTTAGTGTTCTAACATGCCACCTGTGTCAAGAAAGGATGTGTAAATAAGGCCTGAAATCTTACTTAGTGAGGTACTAATAGTGGCAGATCATGTGCTTGCTATGGGGCCCGTGAGTCAGGGCTGACACAAGGCTCCACACTGCCCGGTATGACACTTTAAACTATCTGCATCCTCAGCGTAGCAGGCACGATGACATCACTACATTGCAACTGCTGTGCAGTGCTTCAGACCACGTGCTGCAGAGACCAGGGGAACAGGGTGAGGTGTTTTTTTTTAATCAATGAGTACACTGTGGAGGCCATTATAATATTTACAGGACTACTGTATGTGGGTGTCATTATGTAGTTTGGAGGGCTATGTGGAGTGTTGTGGATTCTGTTTGTGGGCTCCCTCTGGTGGTTACTGCTGGTACTGGGTGACTTTGGTGGGTTGCGGCCATTGGTTTCCACCTGTCCATCAGAGGCTGGGTGTTTCCTATTTTACCTGGCCTTTCTGTCATTCCCTTGCCGGCTATCAATGTATTCAGATGTGCTCTGTTTGGTTCCTGCCTACCTGCTCCCAGATCTTTCAGGATAAGCTAAGTGCTGATTTTCAGTTGTTGGTTTTTTTGTCCAGCTTGCTTATTATGTCTCTATGCTAGCTGGTAGCTCTAGTGGACTGAGGTTCTCCCCATGTGCCATGAGTTGGCACATGGGTTCTTGTAATCTCAGGATGGTTTTTTGATTAGGGTTTTTTGCTGACCGCTCAGACCCCTTTTGTATCGTTCTGCTTTCTAGTTTACAGCGGGCCTCAATTTGCTGAACCTATATATATCATCTCTATGTGTGTGCCTTCCTCTCATTTCACCATCAATACATGTGGGGGGCAACTATACCTTTTGGGGTTCATTCCTCTGGAGGCAAGTGAGGTCTTTATTTTCTCTGCAGTACTAGTTAGCTCTTAGGCTGGTGCGTGGCGTCTAGAACCAACATAGGCACGCTCCCTGGCTATCTCTAGTTGCGTTTGTCAGGCGTAGGGCAGCGGTCAGCCCAGGTTCCATCACCCTAGAGCTCGTCCGATATTTTGTATTACTTTGCTTGTCCCTTGCTATCCCTAGCCATTGGGATTCATGACAGTATAGCCGGCCACAAAGTGTTAATTGTTTGGGCTGAAGCAGGAGAAAAAGAAGTGTTTAAGGGAAATTTATTTATTTATTTATTTATTTATTTATTTTTCTTCAGAGTTTTGCTGCCTAGCCCTTAATTGCTGTCTAGCTGCTTCTTACCTCCTCTTAACCCTTGAATGGCTCTGATATTAGCTGTTTAACATGGATGTCCAGAGTTTGGCTTCCAGCCTGAGTAATCTCGCGGCAAAAGTTCAAAACATACAGGATTTTGTTGTTCACACTCCCATGTCTGAACCTAGAATTCCTATTCCAGAGTTCTTTTCTGGAGATAGATCTACCTTCCTGAATTTCAGGAACAATTGTAAATTGTTTCTTTCTTTAAAATCTCGCTCCTCTGGAGACCCTGCTCAACAGGTCAAGATTGTAATATCTTTCCTGCGAGGCGACCCTCAGAATTGGGCATTTGCATTGGCACCAGGGGATCCTGCATTGCTCAATGTGGATGCGTTTTTTCTGGCATTGGGATTGCTCTATGAGGAACCCAACCTGGAGATTCAGGCTGAAAAGGCTTTATTAGCCCTCTCTCAGGGGCATGATGAAGCGGAAATATATTGTCAAAAATATCGGAAATGGTCGGTGCTTACTCAGTGGAATGAGTGCGCCCTGGCTGCAAACTTCAGAAATGGTCTTTCCGAGGCCATTAAGGATATTATGGTGGGGTTCCCTACGCCTACAGGTCTGAATGAGTCGATGGCTATGGCCATTCAGATTGATCGGCGTTTACGGGAGCGCAAACCCGTGCACCAGTTGGCGGTGTCTTTTGAACAGGCACCTGAGACTATGCAATGTGATAGAATTCAGTCCAGAAGTGAACGGCAAAATTATAGGCGGAAAAATGGATTATGTTTTTATTGTGGTGATTCAGCTCATGTTATATCAGCATGCTCTAAACGCACAAAAAGGGTTGATAAATCTTTTGCCATTGGTACTCTGCAGCCTAAGTTCATTTTGTCTGTGACTCTGATTTTTTCACTGTCTTCCATTTCCGTCAATGCCTATGTGGATTCGGGCGCTGCCCTGAGTCTTATGGATTGGTCATTTGCTAAATGCTGCGGTTTTAGTCTGGAACCTCTGGAAGTTCCTATTCCTCTGAAGGGAATTGACTCTACACCATTGGCTATGAATAAACCGCAGTATTGGACACAAGTGACCATGCGCATGACTCCCGTTCATCAGGAGGTGATTCGCTTCCTTGTACTGTATAATTTACATGATGTACTAGTGCTTGGTCTGCCATGGTTACAAACTCATAATCCTGTCCTGGACTGGAAAACAATGTCTGTGTTAAGCTGGGGATGTCAGGGGGTTCATGATTATGCACCTCCGATTTCAATCTTTTCATCTACTCCTTCTGAGATCCCTGCGTTTTTGTCTGACTATAGGGATGTTTTTGAGGAGCCTAAGCTCAATTCGCTCTCTCCGCATAGAGATTGTGACTGTGCTATAGAATTGATTCCTGGCAGTAAGTTCCCTAAGGGTCGTTTATTTAATCTGTCACTGCCAGAGCATACTGCTATGCGGAATTATATTAAGGAGTCCTTGGAAAAGGGACATATTCGTCCATCTTCGTCCCCTCTGGGAGCAGGTTTTTTTTTCGTGGCAAAAAAAGATGGTTCCCTGAGGCCTTGTATAGATTATCGCCTTCTGAATAAGATTACAGTCAAGTATCAGTATCCATTGCCATTATTGACTGATTTGTTTGCTCGCATTAAGGGGGCTAGGTGGTTCACTAAGATAGATCTTCGCGGTGCGTATAATCTGGTGCGGATAAAACAGGGTGATGAGTGGAAAACCGCATTTAATACGCCTGAGGGCCATTTTGAGTATTTGGTAATGCCTTTTGGACTCTCCAATGCTCCGTCAGTCTTTCAGTCCTTTATGCACAATATTTTCCGTGAATATCTGGATAAGTTTATGATTGTGTATTTGGATGATATTTTGGTGTTTTCTGATGACTGGGAGTCTCATGTTCTACAGGTCAGGAAGGTGTTTCAGGTTCTGCGGGCCAATTCTCTGTTTGTGAAGGGCTCAAAGTGTCTCTTCGGAGTCCAGAAGATTTCTTTTTTGGGGTACATTTTTTCTCCTTCTACTATTGAGATGGATCCCGTCAAGGTTCAGGCGATTTGTGACTGGACACAACCTACATCTGTTAAGAGCCTTCAGAAGTTCTTGGGGTTTGCTAATTTTTATCGTCGGTTCATTGCTAATTTTTCCAGTATTGTTAAACCTTTGACTGATTTGACTAAAAAGGGTGCTGATGTTGCTGATTGGTCTCCTGCGGCCGTGGAGGCCTTTCAGGAACTTAAGCGCCGGTTTTCTTCTGCTCCTGTGTTGTGTCAACCAGATGTTTCACTTCCTTTTCAGGTTGAGGTTGATGCTTCCGAGATTGGAGCGGGGGCGGTTTTGTCACAGAGAAGTTCTAATGGCTCGGTGATGAAGCCATGTGCATTCTTCTCTAGAAAATTCTCGCCCGCCGAGCGCAATTATGATGTGGGTAATCGGGAGCTTTTGGCCATGAAGTGGGCATTTGAGGAGTGGCGTCATTGGCTTGAGGGTGCTAAACATCGTGTGGTGGTCTTGACTGATCACAAGAATCTCATTTACCTTGAGTCTGCCAGGCGTTTGAATCCTAGACAGGCTCGTTGGTCGTTGTTTTTTTCTCGTTTCAATTTCGTGGTTTCATACCTGCCAGGTTCAAAGAATGTGAAGGCAGATGCTCTTTCCAGGAGTTTTGTGCCTGACTCTCCTGGAGACTCTGGGCCTACTGGTATCCTTAGGGATGGGGTAATATTGTCCGCCGTATCCCCAGACTTGCGACGTGCATTGCAGGAGTTTCAGGTGGATAAACCGGATCGTTGTCCACCAGAAAGACTGTTTGTTCCGGATGATTGGACCAGTAGAGTCATCTCCGAGGTCCATTCTTCTGTGTTGGCTGGTCATCCTGGAATATTTGGTACTAGAGACTTGGTGGCCAGGTCTTTTTGGTGGCCTTCCTTGTCTAGGGATGTGCGTACCTTTGTGCAGTCTTGTGAAGTGTGTGCTCGAGCTAAGCCTTGCTGTTCTCGGGCCAGTGGGTTGTTGTTATCCTTGCCCATCCCGAAGAGGCCTTGGACGCACATTTCCATGGATTTTATTTCTGATCTCCCGGTTTCACAGAAAATGTCCGTTATCTGGGTTGTGTGTGACCGCTTTTCTAAGATGGTTCATTTGGTGCCCTTGCCTAAGTTGCCTTCCTCCTCTGAGTTGGTCCCTTTATTTTTTCAGAACGTGGTTCGTTTGCATGGGATTCCGGAGAATATCGTTTCTGACAGGGGATCCCAGTTTGTGTCTAGATTTTGGCGGACGTTTTGTGCCAAGATGGGCATTGATTTGTCTTTCTCGTCTGCATTTCATCCTCAGACGAATGGCCAGACGGAGCGAACTAATCAGACCTTGGAAACTTATTTGAGGTGTTTTGTTTCTGCTGATCAAGATGACTGGGTTGCTTTTTTGCCACTGGCCGAATTTGCTCTTAATAATCGGGCTAGTTCTGCCACGTTGGTCTCTCCTTTTTTTTGTAATTCGGGGTTTCATCCTCGTTTTTCCTCTGGTCAGGTGGAGTCTTCGGATTGTCCTGGAGTGGACGTGGTGGTGGACAGGCTGCATCAGATTTGGAACCAGGTGGTGGACAATTTGAAGTTGTCTCAGGAGAAGACTCAGCAGTTTGCTAATCGCCGTCGCCGCGTGGGTCCCCGACTTCTTGTTGGGGATTTGGTGTGGTTGTCTTCTCGTTTTGTCCCTATGAAGGTCTCTTCTCCTAAGTTCAAGCCTCGGTTCATCGGTCCTTATAGGATCTCGGAGATTCTTAACCCTGTATCTTTTCGTTTGGATCTCCCAGCATCGTTTGCTATTCATAATGTGTTCCATCGGTCGTTGTTGCGGAGGTATGAGGTGCCCGTTGTTCCTTCGGTTGAGCCTCCTGCTCCGGTGCTGGTGGAGGGAGAATTGGAGTATGTTGTTGAGAAGATCTTGGATTCTCGTGTTTCCAGACGCAAACTCCAGTATTTGGTTAAGTGGAAGGGTTATGGTCAGGAGGATAATTCCTGGGTGGTCGCCTCCGATGTTCATGCGACTGATTTGGTCCGCGCCTTCCATAGAGCTCACCCTGATCGCCCTGGGGGTTCTCGTGAGGGTTCGGTGACCCCTCCTCAAGGGGGGGGTACTGTTGTGGATTCTGTTTGTGGGCTCCCTCTGGTGGTTACTGCTGGTACTGGGTGACTTTGGTGGGTTGCGGCCTTTGGTTTCCGCCTGTCCATCAGAGGCTGGGTGTTTCCTATTTTACCTGGCCTTTCTGTCATTCCCTTGCCGGCTATCAATGTATTCAGATGTGCTCTGTTTGGTTCCTGCCTACCTGCTCCCAGATCTTTCAGGATAAGCTAAGTGCTGATTTTCAGTTGTTGGTTTTTTTGTCCAGCTTGCTTATTATGTCTCTATGCTAGCTGGTAGCTCTAGTGGACTGAGGTTCTCCCCATGTGCCATGAGTTGGCACATGGGTTCTTGTAATCTCAGGATGGTTTTTTGATTAGGGTTTTTTGCTGACCGCTCAGACCCCTTTTGTATCGTTCTGCTTTCTAGTTTACAGCGGGCCTCAATTTGCTGAACCTATATATATCATCTCTATGTGTGTGCCTTCCTCTCATTTCACCGTCAATACATGTGGGGGGCAACTATACCTTTTGGGGTTCATTCCTCTGGAGGCAAGTGAGGTCTTTATTTTCTCTGCAGTACTAGTTAGCTCTTAGGCTGGTGCGTGGCGTCTAGAACCAACGTAGGCACGCTCCCTGGCTATCTCTAGTTGCGTTTGTCAGGCGTAGGGCAGCGGTCAGCCCAGGTTCCATCACCCTAGAGCTCGTCCGATATTTTGTATAACTTTGCTTGTCCCTTGCTATCCCTAGCCATTGGGATTCATGACAGTGGAGGCCAGTTATACTGTTTGGAGGGCTATGTGGGGAGCTATTATACTGTTTGGAAGGCGTCACGTACCTCCTTCTCTGCACATGAATTGGGGTTGCACCTCCAAGGGTCAATCTATCTCCCTTCACTCAGTCCAGCATTCAACCTCTGTCCTATGCTGTAATGGGAGCAAAATCACACCCCGACACAGACCACACACCCCGCTTCATACACGCTGCCACCACTCACCGAACACATGGACGATGAGTCCCGGAAATACTACCACTATATGCCAATCACCAGGAGCACACACTCTAAGGCTATGGATTCTTTAGAGAATACAAGGTTCAAACTTATTAAAGTTTTAAGCTTTAATAGAAAACACAGTGCTCCTGGTGCTTACAATAACAGGATATAAAAATATGGAAATAAAAAGTAACACAAATATGCAAAACAGTTGTAAAAAATAAAGGGAGAAAACTTACAGAAATATCTAAACTTTGCAGTCTAGCATTTTGCTCCCTGAGGCGGGATGAATATGGAATAGCTCACATCAGCTTGGCTGCCCCTCAGTCTCTGAACAGCTTTCTATATGTAAAGGCTTAATTTATGGAGTCAAACCCGGGGTCAGATTTCAAGACCAACCTCTCACGTTAATATTCTAATCCTTAGGGCCCCTTTCCACTTGCGAGAGACAAAACGGTCCGATTAACGGACCGAAAAAACGGATGAAAATCATGAGATTGTCATGCGAGTGTCATGCAATTTTTTATCGCAACATCCGTATGACATCCGTATGACATCCGTATTGCTGTCCGATTTTTATGCACCAGTGTCCTTTGAAAAGCCGGCAAATCAGTGCTGTGTACAGTAAAATCACACTGACAGGTTAGAATAGAATAGATATATACACATAGAATGTGTATATGTAAATATATATATATATGTCAGTGAGACACCTATATATATATATTTATATTTAATGCAGCGCTAGATAGCATAAAAGCCGCTAATTCAATTGCCGGCTTTTGCTCTCTCCTTCACAAACCCGACAGGATATGAGACATGATTACATACAGTAAACCATCTCATATCCCTTCTTTTATTACATATTCCTCTTCACTAATGTAAGAAGTGTCTGTGTGTCAAATTTGGGGGCTCTAGCTATTAAATTAAAGGGTTAAATCGCGTTTCCCGTTGTCCCCAACTACTCTGTTGAGCCAATTCAGTGGGTTATGATCTGTTATCAAGGTGAAGTTGCGCCCATAGAGGTATGGTTGCAGTTTCTGCAGAGCCCACACAATTGCTAAACATTCCTTTTCAATGGTGGCATTTCCTGCTTAGGTAGAGAATTGGGTGCTCCTCACCTTGCTGGTTCATCCGGCTGAGAACTGCACCTAGCCCATGGGTGCTGGCATCTGTCTGCACTACAAACCTGCGAGTGAAATCTGGTGCCTGAAGGATGGGTGAACTAACCAATGCTGACTTTAGGGCAAAAAATGATTCCTCGCACTGAGGAGTCCAGGAAGCAATTTGGGCAAGCTTCCTCCTGGTCAGATCAGTTAAAGGCTGGGCCAGAGTGCCATAGTGTGGCACGAACCTCCTATAATAGCCAGCCGTACCCAGGAAGGACAGTACCTGCTTCTTGGTTCGTGGGGTGGGCCAGGAACTAATGGCTTCTACCTTTTCTGGCTCAGGTTTTAGCAGTCCTTCCCCCACCCGGTGTCTGAGGTATTGTACTTCCCGCATGGCTACCTGACACTTCCCCGGCTTAACAGTAAAACCTGCAGTTTTAAGCCTTTGCAAAACGTGAGAAATATGTACATGGTGTTCCTCCCAAGAATTACTAAAAATGGCTATATCATCAAGATAAGCAATAGCAAAACCATCCAATCCTTCCAATAAGTGATAGACCAACCTTTGGAAGGTGGCAGGGGAGTATTTCATACCAAATGGCATTACCAGAAACTCAAACAGCCCGAATGGCATTATAAAGGCAGACCTCTACTGAGCTTCTTTGGTCAGGGGTATCCGCCAATATTCCCTACTTAGGTCCAGGATAGTGAGGTATGATGCTTTAGCTAGCTGCTGTAACAATTCGTCCATCCTCGTCATGGGGTAGACCTCACATGTAGTAAGTAGATTTAATTTCCTGTAGAATCTGGTAGTATGTTCCTTTTTCGGGACAAGGACCACAAGCGAGGCCCAGGCACTCTGGGTTTTTGCATTGCCTTGAGGTTTAGCATCTCCTCTACCTGTGCCTTCACCTCTGCTAACACCCAGGATGCAGACTGCCATACTGCGGGATTAGTACCAGTGTCCACATGGTGAGTTGCTAAGCCTCCCAGGCTGCCCTGTGAAGACTTCTGTGAACTCGCTGAGAACCTCCATCAGCTCAGACCTCCGACTGTGGGATAGCTCAGGGTTAAACTCTGCTGATTCCAGGGACTCCATATACTGGTTGCCAGCCCCCACATCCAGTAACAGATCAGCCTCCCCCTCTTCAGGCATGCTACAGACAGGTAAGACACAGGTCTCCCTGTCATGATGAGCCTTTAACATATTTACATGGAATACTTTCTGACACTTTGCATGCTCATCTAGGGTCACTCACCACATAATTAATATAATTTAGCCACTTGTGTACAGTGTATGGTCCCTCCCATGCGGCCTGTAATTTATTCTGTAACATAGGGACCAATACCCAAACCTTCTGCCCCTCCTTGTAGGCCCTCAGTCTGGCATTATGGTCGTACCAGACCGACCTTCTGGTTGATTTGGGCCTGGGTCACGTTCTAATGGGCCAGGTTGCTCAGTTTTTGCATTCTTTCTCGCAGTCGCAGTACATATTACAGGAAGCGCCGACACCTGGAGACTTGGTGGGAGGGGATATTGAGTTGGGGGCGCCATCTATCGTCTTCTATCCTAGGGCGCCAACCCCCACTGTTTAGGTAGGGATTATTAGACTTTGTAATAGGTGCAGCCAGGTTCAATATCCCCTCCCACCAAGTCTCCAGGTGTCGGCGCTTCCTGTAACCCCTCTCTCTCTTTTTGAACTGTATAAAAATTTGATGATTCTGTTTTTTTCCAGTATTTAGTCCCAATATTAAAATTAATTCTATATGGATCCCCTCTAGAGCATATTTTTTGAGAGAATAAAAATCATTTTCTTAGCATGCTCTTTTCATACAATTCTTTACCTGTTATAAATCTTTTTGGTTTCGGTGTTAATTTATGGCATTAGGAGATGTATGTGATGTTTAATATGTGGTTAGCATTAGGGTGGGTATCTTTGCCCCTAATCAGAACTACCAATGCTCCAATAATATATCCTCCTTCATGTGAAAAAGAAGTAGGATTTGATAATATAATGCATTTGCCCCTGTGGAAGGTTGAAAAGATAGGCCGGAGAACCTGTTACCTGTGGGGAAAAAAATTCTTTTTATTTCTGCTTGTAAAAACTTTTGGGCATTTTGCATATATACGCCCCCTGTTTTCTTTGTTTTTCCTCTGTTTAACGCCGCTTCATGTATCGGTCCTGTACCGGAAATGACGGCGGCTTTTGATCCTGCCCTAATGTGATCAATGCGTGTCAGCGTGCGTTCCAGGCTGGCGCACTTCCGGATTAAAAGACAGCTTGGAACCACGTGACATACTTACGTCTCATAACCAGAATCTGAATATGCGGCTCACGGATGCATTCCAGCTTAGGGACGCACCGGATGTGACGTTATATGGCGCCTTATTTAAAGATACCTGTTTTTACATGCGGGAAGCCCGCTCCTTCACTTGGTGTGTGATGGTTCTCACACACCGCGTTTATACTTTGTAACCGAAGGCTTCTCCCCTGATGATCTAGCCAAGAGAAACGCGTTGGGAGATACACATTTTGGGGAATGCTGTGATTTGTGGTTCTGCATAGACCTGAATATCGGGGTATTGTACGGACGTTTGGAGGCCTCCCCCTATAAATATGGATCTATCTGGATCAGCATGTCCCCGTTCTGTGAAGGAAGGAACGACACTTGGGTGAGATTGTTCCTCTTTATTATTTCAGGCAACAAGTTGTGATTGTTGGTTTGCCTGTTTCCTCCTGTCCAAATGCAAAATATGCTATAAAAGGACAGCAAGACGATTGTCTATTGGCGCCTAATGCTTTTTTTCCCTATGGTGGTTTATGTATATACTTTCTTTAAAAAAAAGGGGCTGTGTTTTTCCACCAGGCTATATGGAATTGGGGCGCTCTATATTAGCATTCATTGATATGTGATTTGTGCGTTGCCTTAAGTGTTTGTGTGTTGGTGATGTAATGGTCCTTAGGACTTTTTATAGCTGTTATAGCTTTTATTAAAAGTTATGTTTTAAATTTGTGACAAATTAACCTTGCTACTTATAACTTGTTATTGATTGGTAGATCATTTGTTTTTTTTCAATTGGTCGGAATAGCCACTGATACCCTCACTTGTCTCAGTCCTTTTCCTGCTCCCCAGTCCAGGTACACACGGGCCATGGGCACGGCGGGGCTGACCCCTCCAATCCCGGTTATAGACCTAGTCTTTTCTGGTATGATATCGGCAGGGTTTACCATTGCTGGGCGTACCAGAATCACCTCTGCCCCAGTGTCTCTGAGACCAATGGTGACTTTATTGCCAACAGTGACAGATTGACAATTCTCATTGGTCCTCACATCAGAGACGGCCACAAAGTGGACAGAAGGTGGGGGCCCAGACGCCTTTGTGGTTGTAGTTGGGCGTTTCTCCCTATCAGGATAAACTGCACTGACATGTCCCACTTTGCTGCAGGAGAAGCACCGGCGTGCATCACCTAAAGAATGTCTATGCCCCGGGACCCCATAGGAGGTGAGCTTTGACAGCACTGGTGATTGGCTGGCAGAGGGAGAAGGGTCCCCTTTTGGCTTACCTCTCTTCCAGCTGAATCCAAATGGCTTCTGCACCTCAGGCATCCTGTTAGCCACATAACAGTCTGCAATCTTTGCAGCCTGATCCACAGTTTGTGGCTCTCGATCACACACAAATTGCCGTTCATCCGTGGGCACATACAGTATGAAGAAATTGATCCTTGACCATAAGATCTGCTAAGTCCTCAAAACTGTTAACAGAAAGGCCCCTGATCCATTGGTGGAACGTGGTGCTCACGACATCCACATAGCTGTCAGTTGATCCACGTTGTAGGTTCCTGAACTTTCTCCGATACACTTCTGGGGTTATGTTGTGTTTCCTGATCAGGGCCTCTTTTATGGCCTAATAGTTCCCATCTAAGTCTGGTAGGAGGCCAGCAAAAACTTCCAGGGCTTTGACTCTCAACCCTGGGGTTAGATACTGCGCCTACTGCTCACTGGGTAGATGGTATTGCCTGCAAGATTTTTCAAACCCCCAAAGAAAAGTATCTAAGTCCATACCCTTCTCCACCACAGGGAAGTTTTCCAGGCGTGGTTTCCTTTGATTTATGTCCTGGAAGGGGGTCAGCTGTGGGATGTTACCCCTTTCTATTTGAGCCAGCTGAAGCTTGAAAGCTCTCTCCTCCCAGCGTTCTGCAGCCTCTCTCTCAGCTTGTCGGTACTGTAGAATAAGCTGCAGGCACAGATTGGGATCACTTGTTCCCAGCTGTTGTAAGTCCATTTGTAAAGCAGAGTCCATAGGCTCCTCAGCACTGGCATTTCGGGAATCTCCATCAGGTATCTCCGGTGCAAAAGCTGCATTGCTGGGTCTCTCTGAGGCGAACTCTCTCCTTGCCCAGATGCTCCAGTACTTTGCTCTATGTCCTGCTCGACCAAGGTGCGTATCAGCAGTTCCTTGGATTTGTCGGCCTTCTCTATTCCTCTCTGCTCACAGAGGTCAATCAAAGCCTCTTTGCTCTTCTTCTTGTACAGGGTTGCCATATCAATGAACAGCCTTTGCCAAATAAAAGATAGAAAAGAAAAACAGGGAAGGGAAACTGTTTGCAAGTATGTCTAAGTAAGCACTGAGTTGAACCTTCTAGAACTGGTGCACTCCTCGCAAGGATACCAAGCCTTTAGTACAGGGAATAATTGCTTAAACCATGCACTAATGCTCTAATAGAAATTATTCTATCCCACCGCTCTGTCACCAATTTGTCACGTACCTCCTTCTCTGCACGTGACTTGGGGTCAATCTATCTCCTCTCACTCAGTCCAGCATTCAACCTCTGTCCTGTGCTGTAATGGGAGCATAAGTCACACCCCGACACAGACCACACACCCCACTTAATACACGCTGCCACCACTCACCGAACACACGGGCGATGAGTCTCGGAAATACTACTACTGTATGCCAATCACCAGGAGCAAACACTCTAAGGCTATGGATTCTTTAGAGCATACAAGGTTCAAACTTATTAATGTTTTAAGCTTTAATAGAAAAGGTAACAGTGCTTACAATAAGAGGATATAAAATATGGAAATAAAAAGTGACATACAAATATGCAAAACAGTTATAAAAATAAAGGGAGAAAACTTACAGAAATATCTAAACTTTGCAGTCTGGCATTCTGCTCCCGGGGGGGGGGGGGGGGTGAATATGGAATGACTAACATCAGCTTGGCTGCCCCTCAATCTGTGAACAGCTTTTTATGTGTAGAGGCCTAATTTATAGAGTCAACCCGGGAGGTCAGATTTCTAGACCAGCCTCTCAGGTTAATATTCTAACCCTTGGTTTGTGACTGGATCCTGGCTATTTTACCATTGAATACATAATTTTTCTTTGAACCTATTTGAGTGACCTTTCTCATAGTAAATAGTGTCATGCTGCAATTGGCATGTCTGTTCAAAAGAGTCAGAAGGTGTGAAATGTTTCCACTTTGTGTTCAGGAAACCCCCCCAGGGGTAAGACTAGGACTGAATTTCTCTCAGGATAACACAGGTCATGACTTTGTGAAGAGCTGCAGACTAGGACAGATGCTAAGCTACTGCTGGTCATACATCCATGCATATACATATTCCACTACAGAAGGCTATCAACATAACCTTCCAAACAGTACAATGGCACACCCCTTAGCCCTCCAAACAGTATAATAGGTCCCACATAGCCCCCCAAACAGTATAATTGGCCTCCACATAGCCCTCCAAGCAATATAATGACCCCCACATAGCCCTCTAAATTTTATAATGGCCTCCACATTGTACTCATTGATTAAATTGGCTATGTTGGAGGGCTATGTTGGAGGGCTATGTAGGGGTTATTAAACAGTTTTTAGGTCTATGCAGGGAGCTATTATACTGTTTGGATTGCTATGTGGGGCCATTTTACTGTTTGAAGGAATATGTGGGGGCCATTTTATTATTTAAAGGACTATTTGGGGCCATTATACTGTGTGATGGACTATGTGGGGCAATTTTACTGTTTGACGGGCTATTTGTGGCCCATTATACAGTTTGATTGGCTACGTGGGGGCCAACATACAGTTTGCGGGGCTATGTGGGGGGCATTGAACTGTTTGGAGGGCTATATAAGGGCCATTATACAGTGTGGAGGGTTGCGTGGAGGCCATCATACTGTGTGGAAGCCATTAAACTGTATGGAGGGCTGTGTGGGGGCCATCATATTCTGTGGAGGGCTGTGGGGGTCTCATACTGAGTGGGGGGGACTGTCTTGGGGCCATCCTGTGTGTGGGGAACGGTGGGGGTCATCATACTGTGTGTGGCGGACTGTGAGGCCATCATACTGTGTTGTAGGGATCACTGTTAGCATCTCTTTGGGGTTTTCATACTTTGCGGGGGGTACTGTAGGGTCATCATACTGTGCCTGTGGAGGGTATTGTGGAGGAATTCACTATGAGGGTATCATACTGTGTTTGGGGAAACTTTTCCTGGCATAGCACATTATGGGGGCCATGAAAGTGGAATCTTAATGCTTGGGAAAACTAAGGGGCTTCAATAGGAGCAAAATTAATTAGTAAGGGCTGCAAAGATGCAAGGTGTGCTCTTCTATGACCCCATCAAACATTTTTTTTATGGAAGATGGACAGGTGGCCCAATTAGGACTTCTCCTATGGGGCCCCATGATTTTTATGTAGTCCCTTGACCTTACCCCTTCCTTGTTGCAAGAGAAGTGCTGCCCTTATAACAACCTAACTAAAAAGATCAGACCAGACTCATTTCTTTTTTCTTATATTTGTACAAGTAAGGGTAAGTTCACATTTGCGTATATGTGCGCAGCGTATCATCTGCATGCGCAAGCGCATGCAAAAACACTTGCAAACGCATGCTTACGCAGCTTTTTTTAGCCGCATCATCTTACGCGCGACACCAAAAAAACGCTGCATGTGCATGCGTTTGCATGCATTTTTGCAAGCGTTCGCGTTGTTTATGCGCATGCGTTCGATATTTCCAATGTTTTCCAGTAGCTTTCATTGACATCAGACACCCAATGGACGTGCCTCCTGGGATTCCTATATATATAGGCACACTGCACTGATGAAACCATAGTCTTTGGCTGCTGTATCAAGCTGCAAGATGGATCTTGACATGGACAGCTTCTATGAAGATCTGGATTTACAATTGAAATTGGCTGCTGCCTTTGCTTTTGCTTGTCAAGAACAAAGAAGAAGAGAACGACGGAGAAGACTTCGTCCTCACTATTGGCAACACTCCATCCTTGAACTCAGAGAGAGCCGTGGAGCATACCACTCTTGTACACAGAGCTGCAGCAAAACCCAGAGAAGTTTTTAGACTATACGAGGATGACAGAATAGAGCTTTGATGATTTGTTGCAACGTGTCCAAGGATCAATCGCCAGGCAGGACACACAGCTCCATCGAGCAATTCCACCCCGAGGAATGTTATTTTGAAAAACAAACACCTGTCATTTGTATTATTATAATAAAAGCCATGTACTGATTTTTTTCCCTTCTTTTCTAAAAGCCTTTTTTTTTTTTCAATTTTTTTTCTCATTTTCTGTTCCACAGATTCCTGGCTACTGGAGAGACATATCATCCCTCCATTTTCAATTCAGGATTGGAGTCTCCACACTGTCTGTCTGGGATTATTGGAGACACCTGCCGTGCTTTAGGTGAAGTTCTGCGTCTAGAATTCCTCCCCCAACCCACAACTGAAATCTGGTTGCAAAATACTGCCAAATTCCAGGAAATGTGTAATTTTCCTAACTGCTTGTGGGCTGTGGATGGCAAACACATTAGGATTATGAAACCTTCTGGTAGTGGAACTGAGTACTTCAATTCTAAAAAATACTATTCCATTGTTCTAATGGCGATTGCCGATGCTGAGTGTAGATTTGTCGCCGTAGACATTGGCTCATTTGGACAAGGAAATGACTCACAAACTTTCAAAAACTTGGACATGGGCCAACGATTGTATGGTAATGATTTTAATTTCCCACAGCCACAACCTCTTCCCAACAATGAAGGACCACCAATGCCGTTTGTTGTGGTTGGGGATGAGACCTTCTAAATTTGTGCCAACCTCCTAAAACCGTATTCAAGTCGGGACTTAAATCACACAAAAAAATTTTACAACTACCGACTGACAAGGGCACGAAGAACTGTGGAGTGTGCCTTTGGATTGTTGGTATGAAAATGGAACATTTTGGGAACATCTATTAATCTAAAAATTGAAACTATTGATAAGGTTGTGAAAGCATATGTTCTTCTAAACAACTACATCATGGCAAAAGAGCGGCCCAACTTAGAAACTGAGGAACCTGTTACATTGCATGATTACCAAAGTCACCCTCTGAGGACTACTGTGGAAGTTGCCCAGATTAGAGATAAGTTTGCTGCTTACTTTGTGTCTCATAATGGAATGGCAAGACCAAATGGTTTAAGCAGCTAAGTAAAATGTACCTGTAATTTTAAAATGTATCTGTAAATTGATACTGTACATGTTATGTTAAAATGTACGTTATGTTAAAATGCACGTGTTATGCTAAAATGTACGTGTTATGCTAAAATGTACATGTAACTTTAAAATGTACCTGTTATATTAAAATTTACCTGTTCTCATTCAAATGTACCTGTTATATTAAAATGTTCCATTAAAACTTATAAGTTCCATCAAAAATACAATAGACACATGTACAGTATATACTCGAGTATAAGCCGACCCGAGTATAAACCGAGACCCCTAATTTTGCCACAAAAAACTGGGAAAACTTGACTCGAGTATAAGCCTAGAGTGGGAAATGCAGCAGCTACTGGTAAATTTCAAAAATAAAAATAGACACCAATAAAAGTAAAATTAATTGAGACATCAGTAGGTTAAATGTTTTTGAATATCCATATTGAATCAGGAGCTCCATAAGATGCTCCATACAAAATACACCTCATATAATGCTCCATAAAGTTCATGATGGGCCCCATAAGATGCTCCATAAAGTTCATGATGGACTCCATAAGATGCTTCATACAAAAATACGCCCCATATAATGCTGCATAAAGGTTAATGATGGCCCCATTGATGGCCCCATAAGATTCTTCATACAAAAATATGTCCCATAAAATGCTCCATGCAGTTCATGATGGGCCCCATAAGATGCTCCATGCAAAATATGCCACATATAATGCTCCATAAAGTTCATGATGGGCCCCATAAGATGCTCCATACAAAAAATATGCCCCATATAATGCTGCACAAAGGTTAATAATGGCCCCATAAGATGCTCCATATTAATATATGCCCCATATAATGCTGCATAAAAGGTTAATGATGACCCCATAAGATGTTCCATAGAATAATATGCCCCATATAGTGTTCCATAAAAGTTGATGACCCCATAAGATGCTCGATAGAATAATATGTCTCATATGCTGCTCCATAAAGGTTGATGGCCCCATAAGATGCTCCACAGAATAATATGCCCCATAAGATGCTCCATAGAATAATATGCCCCGTATGCTGCTGCTGCGATAAAAAAAATGACATAATCACCTGGCCAGGTGCCAGAGTCCTGAGCAGATGGGGACACTGTTGCGCTATAGGGGCCAGATGCCGGAGTCGCTGCTGGCTCAGGCCCCCGGCACTTGAGATATTCACCTGTCCCCATTCCACCGCCGTGCACCATTGTGTCTTCCGAGTCTCTGCAGTGACTGTTCAGGCAGAGGGCGCCCACTAAACACATCATCGCACCCTCTGACCTGAATGTCACAGCCAGAGGACGCGGAAGACACAGCACGGCGGTGGAACTGGGACAGGTGAATATCGCATGGCTCACCCTCCCCGGTATAGTCACCCTCCTGGCGGGGTGTTTGCACTTCCCTGATTCGTCCCAGGGCCTGCAGCTCCTTCCAGTGCTGAGCGGTCACATGGTACCGCTCACTAAAGTAATGAATATCCGCTCCACGCCTATGGGAGTGGAGTCGCATACATATTCATTACTTTGATGAGCGATATCACGTGATGGCTGAACACAGGAAGAGCTGCCGGCGTCGAGACCATCTGAGAAGCAGAGACCGCACCGGGAGGGGTGAGTATGATGTTACAGCCACCACTCTTGCCGCTCGACCCCCTGGGTCAATGACTCTAGTATAAGCCGAGAGGGGCACTTTCAGCCTAAAAAAATGGGCTGAAAATCTCGGCTCATACTCGAGTATATACAGTATGTGTTTGTGGCGGCAGCGCAAAAATCAAAGAAAACACAAGATATTGTGGAAAAAAATACAAATTTTATTTACAATAATAACAAAAAAAGGGTGGTAAGGTTTGGGCTGGTAATTGGCTTTACAGTTAGGGTGTATCAGAGGGTGAAATGGGGTGCACCTTGGAGGTTTGGAGCTGTGAGGATTGGGTGGTAGTTGAGGAAGGGGTTACAGGGGAAGGGGAAACAAATTGAAGGATTGGATCATGGATGGGAGTGGACACATTGGGGAAGCAAGATAGTGAAACATTTGTAGATGAGGGTGGAGGTGGTGGGTTCAATTTTGGGAGGGATTTCTGGCTCCGGGTCTTTGTCCTGGTCCTAAGATGATGCATTTTGGTCTTCTTTTTTGTTGGCCCAGTGGGAGTGGTTGCCTCTGTCAAAGTCATTGGCCATGGTGCTAGAGTGGGCAGGGGTGCTGGCAGGGGTGCTGGAGTGGGCATGGGTGCTGGAGTGGGCAGGGAGGCTGGAGTGGGAAGAGGTGCTGGATTCGGCAGCGTGGTGGATCGGTGAACTGGAGGTGGTGGTGGTGGAGGAGGAGAGTTCAGTGCTGTGGAAGTTGGAAAGATGATCATCTGCTGGTAATATCCTCCAGCCTGTAGATTGTAGATTTGGGACTGCTGCTGAAATGCGTAGCTGGAAGCAGCCTAGCAGGACTGCATGACATCCAGCTGGAGTTGAGGCGTAAAATTTTCCGACATGCTCCGCTCAAAGGCTGAAAAAAAAATGTTGCGCTGGTCTCTCCAAGTCGGCTTTCAGGTGGTCAAGGCGTTTGTTGACATCCTGTAAAAGTGTGTTCACATGGGTGAACCCACTCTTCAGTCTATCACCAAGCACCCTATTCCCATCCTGGAAGACCGAGCGTAAGTGCATAAACTCGGGCATGCCTATCCTCTCCCAGGCCCCTCTGCTGCTGACGAGAAGACCCAGCAGAGGAAGAGGGCTGGAAGAGGGGAAAACCAGATGGACTGGCTGCCTGTTCCCCAGCCTGTGAAGCCTGCCAGGTTGCTCCATCGCTGGTGGATGATTGGGACTGCTTCTGTTCGGTGGCTGGTCGATGAGGGGTCGCTTCAACTGAGGATGATCCAGGTTGTGTTATGCTGCTCCAGGTTCTGTGTGGAAAAGAAAATCAAACATTTAAAAAAATATACAGTATATCTAATATATAAAGCTGAATGTGTGTGTGTGTGTGTGTATGTCCGTGATTGGCATCTGCACCGTCGCAGCTACAGCCACAAAAGTTTGCACAGTCACACGTCTGGAAACCGAGAGCGTCATAGGCTATGCTGTGAGGCGAAATTTTAACCCCACGCGTTCCAATTAACAAAACAATTTTGCCCCTATTTACATAATGGGGAAAAAGTGAAAGGAAACGTGTTGGACGCAAATTGACAGCTTCCAGATGTGAACAAGAGGGACTTAAAGAATGAGAGCAATGGCGCCAAGGAGTATATACCGTACAGTTGCTAAGGTGGGGCCCCGACATGGGATATTCACCAAACACGGGGATATGAACACACACACAAAACGCGCCACACACTACCACGTGCTTGAACACATATACCACCCTCAGCACACATTTCACCACACATACACCAACCTCGCCACATAAAAGTCGAAACACAAAAGTCACCACTCAAAATTCGCCACTTGCAAAATTCGCCACATGCAAAACTAGGCTCACGCAAAACTCGCCACACGTGCAAAACTCACCTCATGGAAAACTCGCCACACGCAAAACTTGCACACGCGGAAAAATTGCCACATGCACAAAAGTTGCAACACATGCAAAAGTTGCCTCACACAAAACTTGCGCATACTCAAAACGCACCACACATAAAACTCGCCACGCGCAAAACTCACCATGCGCAAAAGTTGCTGCACACAACTTGCTACACTAACCTGTCACATGCGACTCGACACACAAAAAGTTGCTACACGCATGTCGCCACACAAAACTCATCTCACAAAAGTCGCCACATGCATGTCGCCACACGCAACTCAACACACACAACTTGACACATGAAACTCGCCCTAAAACACACACAAGTCTGGTATTATCCTTCAAAAATAAAAATCTGATTAATAAGCGGACAAACTACAAGAGCAACAAATGTACCATATAGGAAATGCAGCAGCTGTCAGTCACATGACCTGTCTATTATGTGTATGTGTGAGCTAATATATACTGCCAGGGGGGAGGGCTTCCTGTTGGCTGGGGATTTATCAGGCTGCCAATAGCAACCAATCACAGCTCAGCTTCTATTTTGCTACAGTTAATTAATCTGAGCTCTGATTGGTTAATATAGGCAACAAAGGACATTCTCAGTATAACAAAGCTTGTGTGAGGTAATAGCATGTCAGTTCATGGAAAGTGCAAAGTAGTCAGTTTGTGGAAAGGCTGATGTCAGTCACATTACCTCTATGTGAGAGGATATAGAAATTGCCAGTTACAGACTATTTTTACCACAATAATGCCTCATAAGAAAAATAATTCCATGGCACAAATGTCAGCTGATGCGAAAAGAAAAGCTTATGGGCCAATCAAAAATGTGAAGACCGAGAAACAAGGCTGACACACATGAGAACAGCAGCTGCTTCCTCAAGAGCCAATGAACTTTCTGAACAGAGGGAAGCGAGTCTTGCAGACAAGAGAAGAAGAGCTGCTTCCTCAAGGGCCAATGAACTTTCTGAGGAGAGGGAAGTGAGGCTTGCAGACATGAAAACAAGAGCTGCTTCCTCAAGAGCCAAAGAACTTTCTGAGGAGAGGGAAGTGAGGCTTGCAGACATGAAAACAAGAGCTGCTTCCTCAAGGGCCAATTAACTTTCTGAGGAGAGGGAAACGAGGCTTGCAGATAAGACAAGAAGAGCTGCTTCCTCAAGGGCCAATTAACTTTCTGAGGAAAGGGAAGCGAGGCTTGCAGACATGAAAACAAGAGCTGCTTCCTCAAGAGCCAATGAACTTTCTGAGAAGAGGGAAGTGAGGCTTGCAGACATGAAAACAAGAGCTGCTTCCTCAAGGGCCAATGAACTTTCTGAGGAGAGGGAAGCGAGGCTTGCAGACATGAAAACAAGAGCTGCTTCCTCAAGAGCCAATGAACTTTCTGAGAAGAGGGAAGTGAGGCTTGCAGACATGAAAACAAGAGCTGCTTCCTCAAGGGCCAATGAACTTTCTGAGAAGAGGGAAGTGAGGCTTGCAGACATGAAAACAAGAGCTGCTTCCTCAAGGGCCAATGAACTTTCTGAGGAGAGGGAAGCGAGGCTTGCAGACATGAAAACAAGAGCTGCTTCCTCAAGGGCCAATGAACTTTCTGAGGAGAGGGAAACGAGGCTTGCAGATAAGACAAGAAGAGCTGCTTCCTCAAGGGCCAATTAACTTTCTGAGGAAAGGGAAGCGAGGCTTGCAGACATGAAAACAAGAGCTGCTTCCTCAAGAGCCAATGAACTTTCTGAGAAGAGGGAAGTGAGGCTTGCAGACATGAAAACAAGAGCTGCTTCCTCAAGGGCCAATGAACTTTCTGAGGAGAGGGAAGCGAGGCTTGCAGACATGAAAACAAGAGCTGCTTCCTCAAGAGCCAATGAACTTTCTGAGAAGAGGGAAGTGAGCCTTGCAGACATGAAAACAAGAGCTGCTTCCTCAAGGGCCAATTAACTTTCTGAGGAGAGAGAAGCGAGGCTTGCAGACATGAAAACAAGAGCTGCTTCCTCAAGAGCCAATGAACTTTCTGAGAAGAGGGAAGCGAGGCTTGCAGACATGAAAACAAGAGCTGCTTCCTCAAGGGCCAATGAACTTTAATGAACTTTCTGAGGAGAGGAAAGCAAGGCTTGCAGATAAGAGAAGAAGAGCTGCCTTTCAAGGGCCAATAAGTCATCTCAGCAGAGAGAAGGCCGACTTGCCACTAAGAGAATTGCTATTTCTTCCACCAGTGTACAGGAAGTGGTTGGAGATTTGAAACATGCTGCCTTTTGTTACCAGTCAGACATAAACTATCAGGATAATCCTAAAGTTCAGATAGGAAAATGGATGTGGTCTGCATGTTCTGCAGTGCCCTGAAATGGAAAGATGAACCGCCAGGTTTATTCTGTGCAAATGGCAAGATAAAACTTCCACCTCTCCTGTCACCACCAGATCCCCTAAAGTCTCTGATGACAGGTGCCAGTACAATATCAAAGCATTTCTTGGACAACATCAGGAAGTACAACTCCTGCTTCCAAATGACATCATTTGGTGCAACAAAAGAAATATTTACAAAGGCTCTCGAATAAGTAGTAGAAGATTACTTCACATTACTTGGCCAATTTAGTTAAATCTGTGTGGAATATATCTGGTGTTGAAATATATGTTGTGAAATGCTTCTATTAGCTTAGTTTTTGCCTTTTAATAATTACATTTCTATTTGTTTTGTGGTTTTTGTGTGCAGAATACATTTTTGTTAACACATTCTATTTTGCTAACAACAGTTATTAACCCGGGCGAAGCCGGGTAGTACAGCTACTACGTTATATACGTGAACGTTTGCAGTTCACGCTCTCCCGTGTTTCCCTGCTAATGACTAGTATGTCATAATAAAGGATTATAATTTTAAGGACGGTGAGTGCTCTTCATTCTTTTCTTTCGTCTGGATATATATAGTTACGTTTGCTGAGCAAGCGCAGGCCTCAGGAAAGCAAGGTTCTTGTGGATTTGTATTTTCGTAACCTTGGTGTAGCACCACTTTTAGCCCGATTCTCCTCTCTCATGTCCTTCATCGAACGCCACCGGATTTTGATTCTCTTCACTGTGATGGGAAGAAAAAAGGAAAAAATTAATTAGAAAAAAAACACATTAACATTTTCACTGCCACGTCAGACCAAATTGCAATACTTACCAAAATCATTTCTAGCACGTGGCGTAGCATGGTCCCAATCAGCCAGCAGCGATGATGCCACATCTTCCCAGAGTCGTCGTGTGACGCCCCAGGGTCCTGGGGTCACCGTGGCATCGCTTTTGTAAGAGGGTGGTGCTGTTATGGACAGTAAGGAACATGCTGTCACTTTAAGAGATTGCACCCCCTTGTCTGGTGTGATGGAATGTTCTGCTTCTCCCCTGCAAGAGGCTGTATGAATCAGCTAGACTGTGCAGAGGGTGGGAGTGGAGCCTGAACAGCCTGTGTGAGCTGAAGCTGCTGCAGAGAGAACTTTGTGCTGTTTTCTGCAAGAGAGGACCCACAGCCTGTAACAGAGTGGACTTGTGAGATTTGACAGACTTTTCCGGGTGCAGCAAGAGTGGCTGTCCTGTGTGAATTTGAAAAGCCACGAAGATACCGAGAAAGGGGTTTACAGTTTCCAGGAGCACCTCCAGGACCCAGAAGCAAGGAGAAGACCACGCTTCACGGAGCTGGCAGAAAACCGTGCGCACCACCGTACTGGACTGTTGGGGGCCCCCCGGGACTGGATCTGAGTCCCCAACATCACCGTGAGTTTGTTCCTGCTTTGTGCAAATGTCAGGGCCTAGTGTAGGCTTCAATAGTCAGAACACAGCAGCCGTGACGCCGGCTTAGTAAAGGCCAGGGAGGTTATATGTAGAGTAGCATCATTATTTGTTTATTGTTTGCATTTACTTGTGTGACGTATGTTGATTCTGTAACAGTTGGAGCACCGTGCTATTTTACGGACAAGCTAAAGAATATAACTCTTGTAAATTATGTTTTGCCATTGAATACCCCTGTTTGCATCTTCCTCATCCACTTCATTCCTTGCCTTCCAATAAATCTACCTTTTGTTGTTTGCACCTCATCTTGTGTACGGTAGTCTTCCTGCACCGTGGTGGTCCCCCGGCCATCGCTTCAAGTGGCGCTGCGAGCAGGGTACTGTCACCAAGATGGAAGCAGCAGACAGCAACGGCGGGAATGCTAATGTTAATGGAGATGCTGTGGGCATTGGTGGAACCCCTGCAAGGACACCAAAGTATGACGGCAATAATATGCCACTGTCCGACTGGGTGTCCCGGCTGCCAAGCACCCTGAAGATTTATAACATCAGCCCAGACTTTGAAGCGGACATTGCTTTGACTGCCCTAGAGGGAGAAGCCCGTAGAAATGTCTGCCTACAACCAGAACTCACCCGCAGTACCCTGAAGAAGCTAGTGAAGTTCCTGAAGACATCTGCGGCGAGACTGCTAGCGCCGGACACCTTTGCGCCAAATTTTTCTCTAGGCTGCGGCGGGAAGAAGGAATTTCTCAGTATGCAACAGCACTGCAAGAAGTTTAGCGGAGGTGCAGAGAAAGGAGGTGGATGGATTTGGCGGCATGGGCTCTAAAGACCGGATACTCCGGGAGCAATTCATTCTGGGACAGCACAGCACATCCTTGAGGCGAGCACTGTCAGAATGGGTCCGGGCAGATCCGGCTCTTCCGTTTCGTCAAATCCTGGCGGAAACGGTGGCCCGAAGTAAAGAAGAGAGCTACGTGTCTGGGGTGATGCGTGTCCAGGGCGCCAATATCAGAGGGGACCCAAACCATCAGGAGGTGCTAGTCCAGGTGGTGCAAGACTTGCAGCGGTTTCTTGCCAGCGTGCAAGAGAAACGGACCCTGATGGAATGAAAAGTGGGGGAACTACAACAGTCTGACCCACCGTACTCATGCAACCATTCTTCGGCCTGACCGATAAGGGATCAGTGGGAGCAAGCCCCCTCCCATCAGGCATCGGAGGCACGAGGACAGGCTCGAGTTGCCCCCTGGCGAGGAGGAGGCATCCAATGCTGGGAATGTGGAGGACGGGGACACCTTGCTAAAGACTGTCGGAACTATACTCAAGGCCAGCGGAAGCCGCCATTAAACTACCAACCCCCGCAGTAGTGCGTCACTCTGTGGGGGAGGCGAGGAGAGAGGCTGCTCCATATCATAATGAACACTTGATTGCTGGGTGTCCCATCCTATGTGCTGAATTCGAGGGAGCTCTAGTGGATTGCCTGATAGATACCGGGTCACAAGTAACGACGATGCCAGAAACATATTTCAAGCAGCATTTCCAGGCCCTGGCCAAGCCAGAAAAAGAGACATTGATCCGTTTATTTTCTGCCAGCCAACAACCGATCCCGGTCCCAGGGGTCGTGTGGATGAATATTCGAATCTGTGGGCAAGAAGTGGGGAGAAAAGGGAACCTGCTAGTCCCTGAGCCTATCAAAGAAGATGTGTCTGTAGTACTGGGAATGAATATCCTACGTGAGCTCAATCAGATTATGTTTACCAAATGGGGACCTGGATATTGGAAGAAGGCTATTACACATAAACCTACTCAAGAAGCCCTTCAACAACTGATCCGCGTCTGTGGGACGCAGAAGAGTGTGCCATCCTATCAGACTGCAGGGGTCATCAGGGCTCCTGGTAAAGAACCTGTAGTCCTGCCTCCCGAGCGAGAAACTATAGTATACCTTCCAGTGGGGACGCATCACAACCTTAACGGGTTGGAAGTGATTGTTCAGCCTGTGGTAGGCGGAGGAGTGGACCAAGAAGTCATGATAGCTCGTACGATAGCTGTGGTCCAGCGAGGACATGTCCCCATAAGAGCTTTGAATGTGGGCCCCAGGGAGGTAACCTTGCCACGAGGGACAGATCTGGCCCTGGTGAGCCTACATAAGGGTGAAGTGGTGAGTCAGAAGGAGATGTCTTTATCGCCGAAAGAGGGTGTGGGGTCGACCCTAGCAGTTGCTGCGGGGGCCAAAGAGACGCCATCCCCAGAGTGGAGTGGACGGGTCATCCTTGATCAAATGGAAGTGGATGTGCAGGCTCTGGGCCCTGAGCGTGTGCAAGCAATAGAAGCTATGCTGTGAGAAAATCAGGCCGCATTCGCCCATCACGCCGAGGATTTCGGCTGTACTGAAGCCATCACGCATGAGATACCAACCGGAGAAGCTCGTCCAATTCGAGAACGATACTGGCAGATCCCGCCCAAGATGTAACAAGAGGTGAAAACATTACTGAGGCAGATGCTTGATTCAGGAGTGGTGCAGAGTAGTCAGAGCCCTTGGGCAGCCCCAGTGGTGCTCATCAAGAAAAAGGATGGGACCATCCGGTTCTGTGTAGATTACAGGAAACTCAATGCCTGCACTGTTCAAGACTCGTATCCGTTGCCCCGCATCGAGGAATCCTTGACAGCATTGAGGAAAGCCAAGTACTTCTCCACCCTGGACCTAGCAATCGGATACTGTCAGGTAGCTGTAGCAGGGAAAGACAAAGAAAAAAATGCCTTCATCCTCCCTATGGGGTTGTTAGAGTTTAACCGGATGCCCTTCGGGCTCTCCAATGCCCAGAGCACGTTTCAACGGCTTAACGACTTAAATTTTGAGGCTACCCTGATCTATCTGGATGACATCATTGTGTTTTCGGCCTCATTCAAAGAACACCTTGCCCGGCTTGGACAGGTACTCGGAAGACTGTGGGCTCATAACCTGAAGGTGAAGCCAAAGAAGTGCCACCTTTTCAAGAGAGAGATCAAGTGCCTGGGCCACATAGTGTCACAAGTTGGAGTTCTACCCTCACCAGAAAAAGTGACTGCTATTCAGAAGTGGCCAGTCCCTAGAACAGTGAGAGAACTCCAGACCTTTCTGGGGCTCGCTGGGTACTGCCGCCGGTTTGTTAAAGACTTCGCAAAGGTGTCGAGTCCTCTCAATGAGCTGCTGAGGTGGACCGCTGGAGTACCGAAGACCCAGTACATCCCTTGAGCCCAGAGACAAGATGAGGGCTTCCAGGCTATAAAGAATGCCCTTACCTCAGCCCCGATTTTAGCCTATGCAGACTTCGATCAACCATTCCTGTTGTACACAGATGGTAGCCTTCATGGACTCGGTACAGTACTTTCTCAGATAAAGGATGGACATGAGAGAGTCATCGGGTATGCCAGCAGGTCCCTGCAAGACAGCGAAAGAAACCCTCACAATTACAGCTCCTTCCGGTTAGAGCTCCTGGCTCTGGTGTGGGCCATGACAGAGAAGTTTGCGGGCTTCCTGACAGGGACCAAGATTCAAGTTTGAACAAACAATAATCCCCTGGCCCACCTTGAGAATGCTAAATTGGGGGCCTTAGAACAACGGTGGGTGGCTCGCCTAGCCAAGTTTGACTTTACCATCCGTTATCGCTCTGCTACCAAAAACGCAAATGCTGATGGGCTGTCAAGAGTGACTGTGGAGACTCCAATGGGGGATCTCGATGAGCAACTCGAAGAGGAGGAAACCTCAGATTTTTGTAAGTTTAAGCCCCCAGTGGTTGCAGCCCAGTCAAGAAGGGAGGCCTGCGCATTACCCCGGTCTCTGGGGTGAACCAATGAGGAATGGGGACATGTTCAGGATGAAGACGAAGAGCTCAGACAGATGAAATGGTGGGTAACTCAAAAGCAGAAGCCTGGCAAACAAGAGAGAGATGATATGGACTCTGAAATGAAGAGTGTGTTACACCAGTGGGATAGACTGGAAGGGCAAGAGCCAGTGCTATATCGTAAGAGACAACAGCCAAAAGATATGGAAGTTAGGTGGCAGGTGGTCATCCCAGGAAGAATGGCTCAAGAAGTAGCTAAAGAAGCCCACGAATTTGGAGCTCACTTCGGGCCCACAAATACCTACCAATGGTTACAGCGGTATGTGTATTGCCCCCGGTTGGAGTCTGTGGTGGAAGAGGTTTGCCAGCAATGTCGAGTATGTGATCTCATTAAGAGTACCGAACAGAGGGCACCCATCCAGACCATACAAACTAAGGAGCCGCTGGAAGTCTTGATGATCGACTATCTCCTCATAGGACACTCGGCCCGGGGGCTACAGTACTGTTTGGTGATGACCGATCATTTCTCTATGTTCGCAGTAGTCACCCAGACTAGAGATCAGACTGCGGAATTGGTGGAGCGAGCCATCTGTCAAGACTTCATCTGGGTGTATGGGTGCCCAAAGCGCATCCTCTCCGACCAAGGAGCATGTTTCCAAGGCAAGGTGATGGAAGAACTGTATCGTATGTATGGCATCAAGCGGTCCCGGACCACCCCTTACCATCCTCAAGGCAACGGAGCATGTGTGAAAGCTTCAACCGAACCTTACTTCAAATGCTGAGAACGTTGGAGGAGGATAAGAAGGCGTGTTGGCCAGACTACCTGCCAGAGTTGGTCTGGACCTACAACAATCGCGTCCACTCCACCACGGGTTACACCCCCTATCTACTGCTGTTTGGAAGAGCCAGACGAGAGATCATTGAGCTGAATTTGGAACAGCCAGAGGAGGTGATGGAGCGAACTGTCAACTCATGGGTGAAAGAGCACCGGCAACGATTACAAATGATACGGCGGTTGGCGGGTCAGCAGCTGCAAGAAAAAAGAACATGCGGACTGTAAACTGACTCAAGAGTTACCGCTCCAACCCGGAGACCGATTATTAGTCAGAGAGAAACGCCCCAAGGGAAAACTAAGAGAGAGATGGGAAGTTGTTGTAAACTCTGTTTTTGGGCTCCCTCTTGTGGTCACAAGTGGTACCGTGTGAGTGCTGTCTTTGGGCTCCCTCTGGTGGCTCTTTGTGTCATTCTGCAGGTCTGAGGCTGGTTCAGCTGTCTCGTTATCTGTTAGCTGGTTCCTATTTAGCTCACCTGGACTTTCAGTGGTTGCCTGCTGTCGATGTATTCAGTGCTATTTTGATCTCTCCTGAATCCCTTCGTTATCAGTCTCGCCAAGAGAAGCTAAGTTTCTGTTTGGTTATTTTTTGCTCATCAGTGTTCAATATGTTTCTTGGTTATTTATTTGTCCTTGTCCAGCTTGCTAATATGTGATTTCCTTGCTTGCTGGTAGCTCTAGGGGGCTGAGTTTCTCCCTTCACACTGTTAGTTGGTGTGGGGGTTCTTGTATTCTCAGCGTGGATATTTTGTATAGGGTTTTTTACTGACCGCACAGTTCCCTGCCTGTCTTCTGCTATCTAGTATTAGTGGGCCTCATTTGCTGAATCTGTTTTCATTTCTACGTTTTGTATTTTCCCCTTACCTCACCATTATTATTTGTTGGGGGCTTCCTATATCTTTGGGGTCATTTCTCTGAGGCAAGTAAGGTCTTACTTTCTCTATAGGGGTAGCAAGTTTCTCAGGCTGCGTCGAGACGTCCAGGAATTTAGGCACGTTCACCGGCTACCTTCAGTGTGTTTGGTTAGGATCAGGTTTTGCGGTCAGTCCAGTTACCACCTCCCTAGAGCTCGTTCAATGTTCAGTAACTTAGCTAGTTCTTTCTGTGATCCTCAGCCACTAAGGATCATAACAGGAAGTACAGCCTTAGAGTAATCGAGCGAGTGCATACTAACAGCCCTGTCTACAAGGTGTAGATTGAGAGTGGGGCGTCTGCCCCTAGAGTACTTCACAGAAATATGCTGTGGCCCTGCCAGTCTGAGATCTGTTCTACGCCATTGTCGCCTGAAGGCACTACTCCACTTCCTGAATCTGTCATGCCTGATGGTGAAATCGATGATGAGTGGTGGACCATCCCTGACACACTAGGGAGTCCTCAGCCGCACAGAGACGGTAATCCCATGGATGTACCAGTACTGCCACGCGAGGACGAGACCAGACAAGAGCCCACGATGACTCCTGCAGCAAGTGTTCCTCTGGAAGATAGTCAAGCCTTGCCTGACAGCCAAGAACTCCGGAGATCCCAGAGGTCTAATGCAGGGGTTCCACCAGTCCGATATGTAGAACAGTGTGCTCTGTCTGGTTTTCCAACTTTGTTGCCTCCTCTATTGGTGCTGTTTCAGCATTGCACATTCCTTCATTACACTTTGACCTTGATGCTGTGATGGCCAAGGACGACCATCATTAAGAAGGGAGGCATGTAAGAGGGTGGTGCCGTTATGGACAGTAAGGAACATGCTGTCACTTTAAGAGACTGCACCCCCTTGTCTGGTGTGATGAAATGTTCTGCTTCTCCCCTGCAAGAGGCTGTGTGAATGAGCTGGACTGTGCAGGGGGTGGGGGTGGAGCCTGAACAGCCTGTGTGAGCTGAAGCTGCTGCAGAGAGAACTTTGTGCTGTTTTCTGCAAGAGAGGACCCACAGCCTGTAACAGCGTGGACTTGTGAGATTTGACAGACTTTTCCGGGTGCAGCGAGAGTGGCTGTCCTGTGTGAATTTGAGAAGCCACGAAGATACCGAGAAAGGGATTTACAGTTTCCAGGGGCACCTCCCGGACCCAGAAGCAAGGAAAAGACCACACTTCACGGAACTGGCAGAAAGCCATGCGCACCACCGTACTGGACTGTTGGGGGCCCCCCGGGACTGGATCTGAGTCCCCAACATCACCGTGAGTTTGTTCCTGCTTTGTGCAAATGTAAGGGCCTGGTGTAGGCTTCAATAGTCAGAACACGGCAGCCGTGACGCCGGCTTAGTAAAGGCCTGGGAGGTTATATGTAGAGTAGCATCGTTATTTGTTTATTGTTTGCATTTACTTGTGTGACGTATGTTGATTCTGTAACAGTTGGAGCACCGTGCTATTTTACAGACAAGCTAAAGAATATAACTCTTGTAAATTATGTTTTGCCATTGCATACCCCTGTTTGTATCTTCCTCATCCACTTCATTCCTTGCCTTCCAATAAATCTACCCTTTGTTGTTTGCACCTCATCTTGTGTACGGTAGTATTCCTGCACCGTGGTGGTTCCCCGGCCATCGCTTCACTTTCCCCACGGGGAGAGTGGTGTCACGCTTGGAAGCGATGAAGGATATCTTTCACCAAGTAAACACTACATATAACATGTTCATACTCCAGGCCAGAAAGGGGAGCTCTAAACCCAGATTAAGGGGAGATGTCTATATATATATATATATATATATATATATATATACACGCCTCCTGACGAAGCCACAACGGTGAAACATGCGTCGAGGCTGCTCCTGCTGTGCAGCACGCCGACATTCTGCGGTAAACATGTCTCAAGGTAATCTAGGATTTCTTTAGACGGCATACACATTTACTGTTGCTGCTTGAAGGCGTTATACTTGCTCTATGTGTCTGGTTATCTCCGGCTTAATATGTAGCGCTTAACGTCATATCTTGTTTGACATACTTTTATGGTTTGATCATTTATCTTTATCATGCACCTTTTTGCGTAAATTAGTTATCTTAATAATGATCAAATCCATTATGACTCTATAAATATCTGCCGGCGTGCAGCTCTAGCAGGATCCTTTTTATTCGGATCTATTTGTATCCAGTTCCAGCATTATCTTTTACCATCTGGTTATGTTGGACTTCTCTCTTGTTGATCTCCATTTACCACTATTTGTCTGCATATGTTGTATATAAAAAAATGTTTTTGATACGTTTTGATATTCTAATAAATTATATTATCTTCTTTGATACCTCTATTGGTTGGCGTGGATTTTTGTTTATTTCTGATTAACTCGTAACTAGATCCTCTGGACATTTACTTATGTCTTGTAGCCATATGCTGTTTTTTAGGTTTATATGTTTAGGCCTGGAGGTATGCCCCCTGTTGGCCGAGAGGGCGTTTTTTGCATAGGTGTTGCCCATATATATTCTGGCTGGAGGGGAAGATAGTGAGCAGTGAGTGCCTGATAGCAGACTGGAGCAGTCTGAGGCAGAGAGACGCGTTTGGAGCCATGCAGCCTGAGGTGCTGCAGCTCCAGGATTGAGAGAACTAGAAAGAACGAACAGCTTGTAAAAAGAGTGCAGGGGTAGAAAGCGCAGGAGAACAACACAAGTGGAGCAGAGCTGAGAAGTGGCTACCTCCCTGGCTAGTGCAGATTCCGGTAGCCAGAAGACCGTGGCCATGCTGAACTCTATAGTGGTTTAGCTGAAACCGGCAGGACAGCTGGATTGTACATCACCTGTCCGCAATGATTCCCAGGAGACACAGTGATATCTATAGGGCCCGGGTCATGATAGAGACCCTGTAAAAAGGCCCAGTTCACCTGTCATACAGGTTGTGTCCTAACTTTTATGGGGGACAGAGAGGAACTGTGAGTACCTTATTGGAAGCCTTAGGCAGTAAGGGACTGCAACACCACCGCACTTGGAGGAAGGCTTTGATCTCCACCTGGTAAGGTAGACTCTGGATTTGCTTCCAAGCTGGCCGGACCCTGCCTGTGCCTGTTGTCTGGTGCCCTGGACTGCGGTTGCCTGAAGCCTACAGTAAGCAGGTAAAGACATTGCAAACCTGTGTCCTCGTTCTTCATCGCACCGCCCACCATCTTCAACATACACTGGGAGCCCTGGAGACCTACTTCACCTGTGGAAAGTGATACTATCTAGCTGCCATACCATCACCCCAGAGGACCCCTTTAAGCAGCGTCGGTCCCTACTGACCAAATACCACAGGTGGCGTCATGAACTTTATTCATAAAACCCCTAAAAGACTTTCCCTTTTAATTGGGCGCCCAGGGCCACGGACCGGGTCGTAGCCACCATGACATCCCCTTTAAGTACCAGACTCTGTACCGAGTACCCCACAGCCCAGGCAGGCGACTCAGTCAAATCACCACATTGTCGGAGTGCTAGCGGTCAAGGGTGTCCCACAACGGTACTCACTCATGGACAAGGCTGATGAGTTTCTCATTGTCAATATCTTGATTGGCTTCTTCCTGTTGTGGAACTTATAGATCAAATAGAACAAAAATAAATTTTAAGTAAAACTGAAAGCAAATTCTATTACAACTCTGCTGAAAAGACTACTTACACTCCGTCTTTCCTCCTGAGCACATGGGCCCGACGACCCCGGGAAGCTTCATTTTCACTTGACTACTCCAGCTCGTCCCCAGTGGAAGGTACCTGTAAAGAAAATACATGATTTACCACATCTAGTATTGCCAATCAATACATACCAATCAGTAATCAAATGTGATTACATATTCAGCATCATGTCCGCTTTTGGAAGCTTCAGTGGAGGATATCTTGTAATAGCTGGCAGCAGTCAAGTGAAACATTGGAGAAAAGAACAGAGAAGAAAAATTAAAGTTGTTAAGAGCCAAACAATACGTTGGCAAAAAAGAAAAATGGACACCAATACTTACATTACAGGCAGTAGTCAAACAGCACAGCAGTCAGCACAGGCCAGGGACAGACGGCAGCACCAGGAGACAACCGCAGCACCAGCAGAGTCGACCAGTCTACAAAGAACAGAAAAAGCAGTGAGAGAGACTGACATTTTCTAACGTTCTATACTTACATAGACTATGTTGTCCTCACCAGGACAGCCAGCAGCACCAGGAGAGAACCGCTGCACCAGGAGAGAACTGCTGCACCAGGAGAGAACGGCTGCACCAGGAGACAACCGCTGCACCAGGTGAGAAACACAGCACTAGAGTCGACCAGTCTAAAAAGACAAAAAAATTAGTACAAAGTCTGTTATGATCTGGTGGCCTAAAAGCAGCATGAGACGTACTCTGGAGAAGGTGGTACCTGTACTGACCGCAGACCCTGAACTTAACACCGTAACTAGAAGTAGCCGTGGAATGTACCTAGCGCTCCCTAGACATCTCGACACAGTCGGAGGACTAATTACCCCTAGAGATAGAAAAGGGAAAACTATCTTGCCTCAGAGAAAATCCCCAAAGGATAGACAGCCCCCCACAAATATTGACTGTGAGAGGAGAGGGAAAAAACATACACAGACTGAAATCAGAATTTAGCAAAGGAGGCCACTTCTAGCTAAATAGAAAGGATAGGACAGAGTACTATGCGGTCAGTATTAAAACACTAGAAAATATCCACCACAGAAAATACAAAATCTCCACAGCTAACTAAAGATATGGAGGGTATATCTGCATCTCCAGAGATACCAGCTTGGCTAAACAAATCCTTATACAGACCAAGCTGGACAAGACAAAAACATGGAAAAGAACTGAACAATAAAAGCCCACAGCATGTGGACAGCAAAAAATCAAGGCCAGAACTTATCTTTGTTGAAATGAACTGCAAAGCAGGAGAGACCAGGCAGAGATGTGAATCCTCCAGGAACAATGGACAACTGGCACTGACTAAAGGGTGAAGCCAGACTAAATAGCCCAGTCAGAATTGCAAAAAGTGAACACACCTGACAAATGCTGCGATTCAGAGACAACAGCGCTACCACTTACAACCACCGGAGGGAGCCCAAGAGCAGAATTCACAACAGTACCCCCCCTCTTGAGGAGGGGTCACCGAACCCTCACCAGAGCCCCCAGGCTGATCCGGACGAGCCAAATGAAAGGCACGAACCAAATCATCAGCATGAACATCGGAGGCAACAACCCAAGAATTATCCTCCTGGCCATAACCCTTCCATTTGACAAGATACTGAAGCTTCCGCCTCGAAAAACGAGAATCCAAAATCTTCTCAACCACATACTCCAACTCCCCATCAATCAACACCGGGGCAGGAGGATCAACAGAGGGAACAATGGGCACCACATATTTCCGCAACAAAGATCTATGAAAAACATTATGGATGGAAAAAGAGGCTGGAAGGGCCAAACGAAAAGACACTGGATTGATAATCTCAGAAATCCTATAAGGGCCAATAAACCGAGGCTTAAACTTAGGGGAAGAAACCTTCATAGGGACATGACGGGAAGACAACCAGACCAAATCCCCAACCCGAAGCCGGGAACCAACACACCGACGACGGTTAGCAAAACGCTGAGCCCCCTCCTGAGACAACACCAAATTGTCAACAACATGAGCCCAAATTTGCTGCAACCTGTCAACCACAGAGTCCACCCCAGGACAATCAGAAGGCTCAACCTGCCCCGAAGAAAAACGAGGATGAAAACCAGAGTTACAAAAGAAGGGTGAAACCAAGGTAGCAGAACTAGCCCGATTATTAAGGGCAAACTCGGCCAATGGCAAGAAAGCCACCCAATCATCCTGATCAGCAGACACAAAGCATCTCAAATAAGTTTCCAAAGTCTGATTAGTTCGCTCGGTTTGGCCATTTGTCTGAAGATGAAATGCAGAAGAAAAAGACAAATCAATGCCCAGCCTAGCACAAAAGGCCCGCCAAAACCTAGAAACAAACTGGGAACCTCTATCGGACACAATATTCTCCGGAATGCCATGCAAACGAACCACATGCTGAAAAAACAACGGAACCAAATCAGAAGAGGAAGGCAACTTAGGCAAAGGTACCAAATGAACCATCTTAGAAAACCGGTCACAAACCACCCAGATAACTAACATCCTCTGGGAAACCGGAAGATCCGAAATAAAATCCATAGAAATATGCGTCCAAGGCCTCTCAGGGACCGGCAAAGGCAAAAGCAACCCACTAATAATCAAAGAGAGCAAAAGATCATGTCCATATATATGGGAGCGGCACAAATAAATATCAAGAGAGATATATATACATATGTACCAAAAAAATTAGTTTTTATTAAATAGCACAGAAAACACATTTCATACAGAAACCAAGACTAAAAACATTTAAAAGTGCAAAACACAGCACAACGTTGCAAAACAGTCATTTCCTAATATAGGGAGAATGACATACCACAACCCCGCCCCTGCCAAAGAGGGAAACTAGATGCATGTAAGGTACAATTCCCTATGATAGAGTAGTGTAGCTGAAGACACCTAGTAGTTGTTAAATCAAAATACACAATGAATATATACCCCTCAACAAATGGCTGAAAAAATACTGCATGTAAGCATATACAGAGAGTGCCTAAATATCATAGTACCACATGGCCTGGAGAGATGCACAAAAAAGAGAAAAAATAATGCATGCGGGCATATAATGAACCAATTCTATATGGCCACGGGTATATATATTGTGGAACCCACCAGGAATACACTGCAAACAAAAACCTGAATAAGTATATACATACGCCCTGTAGATCCCAAAGGGAGCAAGTGGAATACCAAACAGGTGCAGGCTGATGGGAAAAAGAATAAGGCACACGGAAGGGGGGAAGGGGGTGTGGGGTGCAAACCCACGCGTATCGCCGCTGCTGTGGCGGCTTCCTCAGGGAAAAATGGCATACTGTGAGAAATGCTGAACGGAGCTATATACAGGTTCGTAATAAGACAAACAATATTCACCTGTTTGGAGCAGCAACGGAGGAGCACGAGGAGTGAACTGACCGCGGCCATATTGTTAAACGCCGATCTCAGCAAGTTGCTAATAAAGTTGCATTGATAGCCGGAAATGCGCATGCGCGGTGGCCACAAACAAACTGCAGAAAGATTGCTGCAGAGCGGACAAAAAGGACCAAAATTATTTCTAAATGCGCCTGCGCACCACAGTCACAGCCCAATGCAGTGCTGTTGTTAAACGCCGATCTCAGCATATTACTAATAAAGTTACATTGATAGCCGAAGCTGCGCATGCGCAATGGGCACAGCATGTTAGAGAAGGATTACTACAAAGCGGTCAAATAGGACCGAGATCGTATCTAAATGCGCCTGCGCACCACAGTCACACAGCACAATGCAGTCAGTCCGTCGGCCAAGCAAAACCGATATATTTTCTACACGTGTCACCCACAATACAAAACTTGACAAGCACAACGGAGTGGTGTAATATATACAAGGTACAATGTAGGGTTGTCTCTATATATATGTTTAAGAGCAAGACTGCAAAATATACACACAGTACTATATATATATATATATATATATATATATATAACCATGGAAGAAAAACCATACCAGGGACAACACATACACTCACCGGCCACTTTATTAGGTACACCTGTCCAACTTCTTGTTAACACTTAATTTCTAATCAGCCAATCACATGGCGGCAACTCAGTGCATTTAGGCATGTAGACATGGTCAAGACAATCTCCTGCAGTTCAAACCGAGCATCAGTATGGGGAAGAAAGGTGATTTGAGTGCCTTTGAACGTGGCATGGTTGTTGGTGCCAGAAGGGCTGATCTGAGTATTTCAGAAACTGCTGATCTACTGGGATTTTCACGCACAACCATCTCTAGGGTTTACAGAGAATGGTCCGAAAAAGAAAAAAAATCCAGTGAGCGGCAGTTCTGTGGGCGGAAATGCCTTGTTGATGCCAGAGGTCAGAGGAGAATGGGCAGACTGGTTCGAGCTGATAGAAAGGCAACAGTGACTCAAATCGCCACCCGTTACAACCAAGGTAGGCCTAAGAGCATCTCTGAACGCACAGTGCGTCGAACTTTGAGGCAGATGGGCTACAGCAGCAGAAGACCACACCGGGTACCACTCCTTTCAGCTAAGAACAGGAAACTGAGGCTACAATTTGTACAAGCTCATCGAAATTGGACAGTAGAAGATTGGAAAAACGTTGCTTGGTCTGATGAGTCTCGATTTCTGCTGCGACATTCGGATGGTAGGGTCAGAATTTGGCGTAAACAACATGAAAGCATGGATCCATCCTGCCTTGTATGGAGCATCTTTGGGATGTGCAGCCGACAAATCTGCGGCAACTGTGTGATGCCATCATGTCAATATGGACCAAAATCTCTGAGGAATGCTTCCAGCACCTTGTTGAATCTATGCCACGAAGAATTGAGGCAGTTCTGAAGGCAAAAGGGGTCCAACCCGTTACTAGCATGGTGTACCTAATAAAGTGGCCGGTGAGTGTAGATATGTACATGTGAAAAAATAATGTATGAACATAATAGATAATATGTAATCTTATTAACAAATTAAAAATATATACAGAAGACGTGTGATCTAGATATGCAGGCGCCACAGAGTTGCTGGAGTATCGAGGCAAAAAAATATACATATATATATATAACTCTGTGTACTCGCCAAGTAACATTATAGTGCAGTTCCCACACATGTAAATGTGCGGGGGAAACACAGATACACATGATAAATAAAAGAAACCGAAAAAACACAATTAGTAAAGCGAACAGTATATGCAGACCAAATGTACTTTATGAGGAACCGATAGATGATGACTCAGTAGTGGAAAACCCAAGCAGGGGTCATCATCGAGGTGTTATACAGATGAGAGACATATAATAAGAAAAGTTGTAGGCTAAGGAGGGATGGAAATTGGGCTATATGGCAATAAGCCAAACCATATCGTATCCTTGCCAAAATGGAAACAAAAAATTGTGCGGACTTGAATGACAAGCTAGTACATCTAAGAAGAAGGAATCCGCCATGTGGTACTATGATGTAATTGTGTACGGAGAACTCGGTAAAAAATATGTTAATTTATTATGTGAACCACATATATACATATATTACCATCCAAAAGACTGCCCGATGACAAAATCACAAAGTCACAGTCCACCCCGGACAAACCAAAAGCGGCAGATCAGGCATAAAAGCCTGTAAATAGAAGCTCCTCATTGAGTCCATTTGGTGACATACTTCTCAAGTCAAATATCCAACGTGACTCTCGTCGTAGAAGTTCTTTTGTTAGGTCACCACCACGGATGTTACTCAGAACCTGGTCGACAACCATAATTCGCATGTGCTGGTGCCTACTATTGTGGTGTGTCAGAAAATGAGATGCAACAGACGAGATGGATTTTCCTTTTTCAATGTCCGTCTTGGCATTAGCAATGTTCGACATATGTTGTTGAGCCCTCCGCCTGACTTCTTGGGAAGTTTGTCCGACGTATAGCTTGGGGCACGTGCAGACCAGAACGTAGATTACATTTCTTGACCTGCAGTTAAAATACCTCTTCGTTTTTAGTTCTCCTGGAAAAATTGTCAAAGATAGGGAGTCAGTGGCAGTCATATATGGGCAAACATTACAATTTCCACATGGAAAAGTACCCTTCAGCCTATGTCCTGTCCCCAGACTCATAATGGGCCTTTTAAAATGGCTGTTGGTAAGGACATCTTTTAGGTTCTTGGCCCTCCTGGTGGTGATTCTGGGTCTATCTGATAGAAAAGGCCGCAGCCTGGGCTCATTCAACAGTATCCCCCAATGCCTGCCCAAGATGTTATACACATCCCTCCATTGATTATTGTATGCCGTAATCAAATTGATGGTTGGCATGTTCCTTTGGGCTTGGGGTTCCAAAAGACTCAGTCTATCACTTTGTCGAGAGTATTCAAAAGCACGTGCTATGGTCTTTTTAGGATAGCCACATTTTGAGAAAGGGGTGGTGAGATCATGTGCCCCCTCTCGAAAATCCGAGTCCAAGCTGCAATTGCGCCTTACGCTCAAAAATTGGCCTTTTGGAAGATTATTCCGTAGATGTTGAGGATGGAAGCTGGAAAAATGAAGGAAATTATTCGTAGCTGTCATCTTGCGGAAGATCTTAGTTTGAATACGATTGCCAACCTTCATCACTTTTAAATCCAGAAAATCCACCGATGTGCTAGATAAGGAGGCTGTGAGAGAGATGTTAAGCGTGTTACTGTTAAGCGTAGAGATAAAATTCCTACAGTCAGTCTCAGAGCCCGTCCACAAGACCAACAAATCATCGATGTAGCGAAACCACCGATATACGTTGGCCTCGAAATCCCGCAAGGGGCGCACCTGTGTCTCCTCCCACCAACCCATGAAGAGGTTGGCATAGGAGGGCGCGCAGCGAGCGCCCATTGCTGTACCAGCAATTTGTTTGTAAAAGACTTTATCAAACACAAAATAACTGTTGGACAAAACAAAGGACAGAAGATCCAAAATAAAGGACTGATGTCTACGGTCACCTGTAATCTGTCGGTTCAGGAAAAATGCGACCGCCTCGATGCCCAATGCATGTCCAATACAGGTATATAGAGATGTAACATCCATCGTTACAAGGATGGTATTCTCCGGAACCGTCAAATCTTGTAACTGTCGAATCAGATGGGAGGTGTCTTGAATGTAGGACTCTAGATGAATGACAAATGGTTGCAGGAAGTGATCTAAATAAATACAAGGCCTCTCATACAAACCGCCAATACCAGCCACAATCGGCCTACCAGGTGGTTCTTGGATCGATTTGTGAATCTTCGGAAGAAGATATAGGGTAGGTACGATCGGGGATACTGTTGTCAAAAATTTGAATTCTCTGTTGTCCAGAATGTTGTTATGCTTGGCGGAGGTTAGAAGGCGATCTAGCTTCTTTTTAAAGGTACCTGTGGGATCAGAGGGTAAGACTTGATAGCATAGAGTGTCACTAAGCTGACGCCGGGCTTCCTTTAGGTACATGTCAATGGGCCAAAGAACAATGTTCCCGCCCTTATCCGCCTCTTTTATAATAAAGGACGGATTTTCCTTGAGTCTAGTCAGAATTTTTCTCTCTCTTAACCCCAAGTTTTCGCCTTGATGCTTGTCAAGCTGGAGTTTAGCCACATCCTGACTTACCATGTCATAAAATATTTGAATGGTTGGGGATATTGTAAAAGATGGAGTCGCTTGTGAGGGCAAATGCCAAGATCTCTGACCATACCTGGAGCACTCATTTTCTTCCAGAAGCTGTACAAGGTCACTGAAGACCTGTCTTTCATCCTGCGGTAGTGAGTCCATGATGGAGGGCTGATGATGTATAAGTTTGAAGACCAATTTTCTGCAAAATAAATACACATCCTTTATGAGGGTGAATTTGTCCAACCTATTCATGGGGGAAAAAGATAGACCCAAAGACAAAACACGCCTTTCTTCATCTGTAAGGATATAGTCTGATAGGTTAACAATTTGCAGATTACCTGTGTCATTGGTGTCTATCCTGGAGATTACTTCCTCCTGCTCTGCCTCTGTGGTCTCTTGTGGGATGGGGACCAAGCTGGATACCTCCGTCCCTTTTTCCTCATATTGAGTTGGTTTCCGGCGACCTCTTCTATTGCGCTTCCTTGATCGCTTGCGCTTGAGGATAAAAAATCATCGCTGGTGGAGGGATCTGTTGTGAAATTGGATTTTGGGCTCCCCCGGTGGCCACTGGTGGAATTGAACTGGTGTGCATCATCCCCTCTGTTCACCTGTTTCCATCAGGATGTGGGAGTCGCTATTTAACCTTGCTCCTCTGTCACTTCCATGCCGGTCAACATTGTAATCAGAAGCCTTTCTGTGCATGTTCCTGCTGCTAGACAACTCCCAGTTAAGTTGGACTTTAGTCCTCGTTTGTTTTTGCATTTTGTTCCAGTTCACAGCTGTAGTTTCGTTTCTGTGTCTGGAAAGCTCTTGTGATCTGAAATTGCCACTCTGATGTTATGAGTTAATACTAGAGTCTTAAAGTAATTTCAGGATGGTATTTTGATAGGGTTTTCAGCTGACCATGAAAGTGCCCTTTCTGTCTTCCTGCTATCTAGTAAGCGGACCTCAATTTTGCTAAACCTATTTTCATACTACGTTTGTCATTTCATCTAAAATCACCGCCAATATATGTGGGGGCCTCTGTCTGCCTATCGGGGAAATTTCTCTAGAGGTGAGCCAGGACTATATTTTCCTCTGCCAGGATTAGTTAGTCCTCCGGCCGGCGCTGGGCGTCTAGGGATAAAAAAACGTAGGCAACGCTACCCGGCTACTGTTAGTTGTGCGGCAGGTTTAGTTCATGGTCAGTTTAGTTTCCATCCTTCCAAGAGCTAGTACTTACTTGTATGTTTGCTGGGCTATGTTCTCTTGCCATTGAGAACCATAACAGGGATCCCCAATACCCCCAGGAATGGAGGACTTGTTTTGATGATGGTCCGAGGTAATAAATTTCCTAAATCGACCATTGCCTTGATGTGTTCACCTAAAAATCTGCTGGTTGTCAAAGTCACTTTTGTCCCGAAGGAACTTTCTCTTTTTCTTTAAAATGATGTCTTTCTCCAAAGTCTCAATTGTCTCTTTCAGCTTAAGCTGAAACGGTAATACCACACTTTGTGTGTCTGAGGTGCTCAACTGCGCCTCTTTCTCCTTAATAGTTTCTTTTAATTTGCCCATGAGCTTACGATCATGATCAATCAACAGATTGATCAAAATAAAAGAACATTTTAGAAGACCAGCTTCCCAGGTGCTCTTAAAATCCTTGTCTGCCTCCCATGCTGGGAAGATTTTAACTCTTAGGCCCCTTGGGACAATGCCTAACTTGTTATACTCCTCTAGGCTCTTGATGTTTAACCATGTTTTGGTCAGAGATTTATGGAGATCAGTGATCTCAGAGCATAGGCTATTAATGGTCACATCTGTGGTAGGCTCACTGTTGATAGGGCCAAATATATCACCCGACTGACCCCTCCATGCCAACTCCCTAGTCTCCAAATTCATGATGAATATCAGAACAAACTACAAACCATGAACAAAAATCACAAAAAAATGATATGACAAAAGATACCAACTAAATTAACTAGCAAGTAACATAAATACAAAGAAAAAATCGCTTGCGTGCCATCACCCCACTGGAAAGACCTGGGGAAAAAACCCAACAGACAAAGGACCAAATAAATTCAGGAGAGCGGGGGGCACCACTTAAGTGTAAGACTATTGGGGCTCACCATGGACTGAGAAACTGGATAATAATCAAAGAGAGCAAAAGATCATGTCCATATATATGGGAGCGCCACAAATAAATATCAAGAGATATATATACATATGTACCAAAAAAATTAGTTTTTATTAAATAGCACAGAAAACACATTTCATACAGAAACCAAGACTAAAAACATTTAAAAGTGCAAAACACAGCACAACGTTGCAAAACAGTCATTTCCTAATATAGGGAGAATGACATACCACAACCCCGCCCCTGCCAAAGAGGGAAACTAGATGCATGTAAGGTACAATTCCCTATGATAGAGTAGTGTAGCTGAAGACACCTAGTAGTTGTTAAAGCAACCCACTAGCGCGGGAACAGCAAGGCTTGGCCCGCGCACAAGTCCCACAGGATTGCACAAAAGAACGCACATCCCATGACAAAGAAGGCCACCAAAAGGACCTACCAACCAAATCTCTGGTACCAAAAATCCCAGGATGACCAGCTAACACAGAACAATGAACCTCCGAAATCACTTTACTAGTCCATCTGTCAGGAACAAACAATTTCCCCACTGGACAGCGGTCAGGTTTATCAGCCTGAAATTCCTGAAGATCCCGTCGTAAATCAGGGGAGATGGCAGAAAGAATCACCCCTTCCTTCAGAATACCGACCGGCTCAAGGACCCCAGGAGAATCAGGCAAAAAGCTCCTAGAGAGGGCATCAGCCTTAACATTCTTAGAACCCGGAAGATACGAGACCACAAAATCAAAACGGGAGAAAAACAGGGACCATCGGGCCTGTCTAGGATTCAGCTGTTTGGCAGACTCGAGATAAATCAGATTCTTATGATCGGTCAAGACCACAATACGGTGCCTGGCCCCCTCAAGCCAATGTCGCCACTCCTCAAATGCCCACTTCATAGCCAACAACTCACGATTGCCGACATCATAATTGCGTTCCGCAGGCGAAAACTTTTGAGAAAAGGCAGCACACGGTTTCATCAAGGAACCATCAGAATTCCTCTGAGACAAAACGGCCCCTGCCCCAATCTCAGAAGCGTCAACCTCAACCTGAAAAGGAAGAGAAACATCCGGTTGACGCAACACAGGGGCAGAAGTAAATCGGCATTTAAGCTCCTGAAAGGCAGAAACAGCCGCAGAGGACCAATTCGTCACATCAGCGCCTTTCTTCGTAAAATCACACTGGAGAAGTTGGCAATGAAACGGCGATACAAATTAGCAAAGCCCAAAAATTTCTGAAGGCTCTTCACGGATGTGGGCTGGATCCAATCATGAATGGCCTGAACCTTAACCAGATCCATTTCTATAGATGAGGGAGAAAAAATTAAGCCCAAAAAAGAAATCTTCTGTACTCCAAAGAGGCACTTAGACCCCTTCACAAACAAGGCATTATCACGAAGGATCTGAAATACCATCCTGACTTGTTTCACATGAGACTCCCAATCATCTGAAAAAATCAAAATATCATCCAAATATACAATCATGAATTTATCAAGATAATTCCGAAATATATCATGCATGAAGGACTGAAACACAGATGGAGCATTAGAGAGTCCGAATGGTATCACAAGGTATTCAAAATGGCCTTCGGGCGTATTAAACACAGTTTTCCATTCGTCACCCTGCTTAATACGAACAAGATTATATGCCCCTCGAAGGTCAATCTTAGTAAACCAACTAGCCCCCTTAATCCTAGCAAACAGATCAGAAAGCAAAGGCAAAGGGTATTGGAATTTGACCGTGATCTTATTCAAGAGGCGATAATCAATACAGGGTCTCAAGGAGCCATCTTTTTTGGCAACAAAAAAAAAACCTGCTCCCAATGGTCAAGAAGATGGCCGAATATGCCCCTTCTCCAAGGACTCCTTAACATAGCTCCGCATGGCGGTATGTTCTGGCACAGACAGGTTGAAAAGTCGGCCCTTAGGGAACTTACAGCCTGGAATCAAGTCAATAGCACAATCACAGTCCCTATGCGGTGGAAGGGAACTGGACTTGGGCTCATTGAATACATCCTGGAAATCTGACAAAAACTCAGGAATTTCAGAAGAGGGGGAGGAGGCAATTGACATCAAAGGAACGTCACCATGAACCCCCTGACAACCCCAACTAGTCACAGACATAGATTTCCAATCTAATACCGGATTATGCACCTGTAACCATGGGAAACCCAGCACAATAGCATCATGCAAATTATGCAACACCAGAAAACGACAATCTTCCTGATGGGCTGGCGCCATGCACATGATCAGCTGTGTCCAAAACTGAGGTTTATTTTTAGCCAACGGTGTAGCATCAATGCCCCTCAAAGGAATAGGACTCTGCAAAGGCTGCAAGGGGAAACCACAACGTCTGGCAAATTCTAAGTCCATTAAGTTTAGAGCGGCGCCTGAATCCACAAATGCCATGACAGAGAATGACGATAATGAGCAGATCAGGGTCACAGATAACAGAAATTTAGGTTGTACAGTACTGATGGTTAACAGAACTAGCGATTCTCTTGGTACGCTTAGGGCAATCAGAAATAACATGAGCAGAATCGCCGCAGTAAAAACACAACCTATTCTGACGTCTGAATCCTTGTCGTTCAGCTCTAGACACAATCCTATCACACTGCATAGGCTCAGGACTCCGCTCGGAAGACAATGCCATAGTGTGCACAACTCTGCGCTCGCGCAAGCGCCGATCAATCTGAATGGCCAGAGACATAGAATCACTCAGACCAGCAGGCGTGGGGAACCCCACCATAACATCCTTAACGGATTCAGAAAGACCCTTTCTGAAGATTGCTGCCAAGGCATCCTCATTCCATTTAGTGAGTACAGACCATTTTCTAAACTTCTGGCAATATGATTCTGCCGCTTCTTGACCCTGAGACAGGGCCAACAAGGTCTTCTCAGCATGATCCACTGAATTAGGTTCGTCATACAATAACCCAAGCGCCTGAAAAAAGGTGTCTACATTAAGCAACGCCAGATTCCCAGGTTCCAGGGCAAATGCCCAATCCTGGGGGTCACCACGCAGCAGAGATATAACAATTTTAACCTGCTGGATGGGATCACCAGAGGAACGGGGTTTCAGAGCAAAAAACAGTTTAGTTATTTTTAAAGCTCAGAAATTTGGACCTATCCCCAAAAAACAAATCAGGAGTAGGAATTCTAGGCTCTAAAACAGGAGTCTGAACAATATAATTGGAAATACCCTGTACTCTAGCAGCAAGTTGATCCACATGAGAAGCCAATCCCTGAACATCCATACCAGCGCCGAACTCCTGAGCCACCCAGAGGTAAAGAGGGAAGAAAAAAAAAAAACACAACAGACTACAGAAAAAAAAAATGGCTCAGCACTTTCCTTCCCTTCTTCTGAGATGCGATTAACTCATTGTAGGCCAGTTGTACTGTTATGATCTGGTGGCCTAAGAGCAGCATGAGACGTACTCTGGAGAAGGTGGTACCTGTACTGACCGCAGACCCTGAACTTAACACCGTAACTAGAAGTAGCCGTGGAATGTACCTAGTGCTCCCTAGACATCTCGACACAGCCGGAGGACTAATTACCCCTAGAGATAGAAAAGGAAAAATCCCCAAAGGATAGACAGCCCCCCACAAATATTGACTGTGAGAGGAGAGGGAGAAAACATACACAGACTGAAATCAGAATTTAGCAAAGGAGGCCACTTCTAGCTAAATAGAAAGGATAGGACAGAGTACTATGCGGTCAGTATTAAAACACTAGAAAATATCCACCACAGAAAATACAAAATCTCCACAGCTAACTAAAGATATGGAGGGTATATCTGCATCTCCAGAGATACCAGCTTGGCTAAACAAATCCTTATACAGACCAAGCTGGACAAGACAAAAACATGGAAAAGAACTGAACAATAAAAGCCCACAGCATGTGGACAGCAAAAAATAAAGGCCAGAACTTATCTTTGTTGAAATGAACTGCAAAGCAGGAGAGACCAGGCAGAGATGTGAATCCTCCAGGAACAATGGACAACTGGCACTGACTAAAGGGTGAAGCCAGACTAAATAGCCCAGTCAGAATTGCAAAAAGTGAACACACCTGACAAATGCTGCGATTCAGAGACAGCAGCGCTACCACTTACAACCACTGGAGGGAGCCCAAGAGCAGAATTCACAACAAAAGTCCAAACTGCAGTGAGAGAGACATTTTCAAAAGTTCTATACTTACATAGCCAGTGTTGTGTTCTCGTCCAGAGTCCATATAGTAATGGCCTTGCAGTGCCCATACCCTCTTTTTATACACATTTGTTTTGGGAGTGGCTGAAACCATTTCCTGGACCTTCTCATTATGAAGTGCCCATGCGTATCGAACGCAGGTGAACGCATGTCCTTGTGTACATTTGCCTTCCCATAGACAGTAATGCATTGTTTTGACACACTCCATCCGCAGTAATCTGCATGCTGATGATGCCTCAAAAAATGCAAAATGTTACATTCACCAAGAAACGACTCATGCGTATGCTGACGCATTCGAATGCATGCAAACGCATGTCCCTGCGTACGCCATGTTAAAGATAGGTACGCATGACGCATGCGGATCTGTGCGGATGATACGCTGCGCACAGAGATGCAAATGTGAAACCGCCCTAAGAAGGATTATATGTGTCTTTTTAGTAGGATTCATCTATAGGAACCTTTTAACCCCTTAATCCCATATGACGTACTATCCCGTCAAGGTGACCTGGGACTTAATTCCCAGTGACGGGATAGTACGTCATATGCGATCGGCCACGCTCACGGGGGGAGCGCGGCCGATCGTGGCCGGGTGTCAGCTGACTATCACAGCTGACATCCGGCACTATGTGCCAGGAGCGGTCACGGACCGCCCCCGGCACATTGACCCCCGGCACACTGCGATCAAACATGATCGCAGTGTTCCGGCGGTATAGGGAAGCATCGCGCAGGGAGGGGGCTCCCTGCGTGCTTTCCTGAGACCCCCAGAGCAACGCGATGTGATCGCGTTGCTCCGAGGGTCTCTTACCTCTTCCTCGCTGCAGCAGGCCCGGATCCAAAATGGCCGCGGCATCCGGGTCCTGCAGGGAGGTGGCTTCACAGCGCCTGCTCAGAGCAGGCGCCGGGAAGCCTGGAGCTGTGCACGTCAGATCGCCGATCTGACACAGTGCACAGCAAAGTGTCAGATCAGCAATCTTACACTATAACATGATGCCCCCCCTGGGGCAATGTTATAGTGTAAAAAAAAAATATTCACATGTGTAAAAAAAATAAAAAAAAATTCCAAAAAAATCCCCCCCCAAAAAAAATATTGTTCCTATAAATACATTTCTTTCTCTAAATAAAAAAAACAATAAAAGTACACATATTTAGTATCGCCGTGTCCGTAACGATCCAACCTATAAAACTGTCCCACTAGTTAACCCCTTCAGTGAACACCGTAAAAAAAAAAAACGAGGAAAAAAACAAAGCTTTATTATCATACCTCCAAACAAAAAGTGGAATAACACTCGATCAAAGAAACGGATCTAAATAAACATGGTACCGCTGAAAATGTCATCTTGTCCCGCAAAAAACGAACCACCATACAGCATCATCAAAGAAAAAACGAAAAAGTTATAGTCCTCAGAATAAAGCGATGCAAAAATAATTATTTTTTCTATAAAATAGTTTTTATCGAATAAAAGCGCCAAAACATAAAAAAAGATATAAATGAGGTATCGCTGTAATCGTACTGACCCGAAGAATAAAACTGCTTTATCCATTTTACCAAACGCGGAACGGTATAAACGCCTCTTCCAAAAGAAATTTATGAATAGCTGGTTTTTGGTCATTCTGCCTCACAAAAATCGGAATAAAAAGCGATCAAAAAATGTCACGTGCCCGAAAATGTTACCAATAAAAACGTCAACTCGTCCCGCAAAAAACAAGACCTCACATGACTCTGTGGACAAAATATAGAAAAAATTATAGCTCTCAAAATGTGGTAACGCAAAAAATATTTTTTGCAATAAAAAGCGTCTTTCAGTGTGTGACGGCTGCCAATCATAAAAATCCGCTAAAAAACCCACTATAAATGTAAATCAAACCCCCCTTCATCAACCCCTTAGTTAGCGAAAAATTAAAAAAAATGTATTTATTTCCATTTTCCCATTAGGGTTAGGGCTAGGGTTAGGGTTAGGGCTGGAGTTAGGGTTAGGGTTAGGGTTAGAGTTAGGGCTAGGGTTAGGGCAAGGGTTAGGGTTAGGGTTGGGGCTAGGGTTAAGGCTACAGTTAGGGTTGGGGCTAAAGTTAGGGTTAGGGTTTGGATTACATTTACAGTTGGGAATAGGGTTGGGATTAGGGTTAGGGGTGTGGTTAGGGTTACCATTGGGATTAGGGTTAGGGATGTGTTTGGATAAGGGTTTCAGTTATAATTGGGGGGTTTCCACTGTTTAGGCACATCAGGGGCTCTCCAAACGCGACATGGCGTCCGATCTCAATTCCAGCCAATTCTGCATTGAAAAAGTAAAACAGTGCTCCTTCCATTCCGAGCTCTCCAGTGCGCCCAAACAGTGGTTTACCCCAACATATGGGGTATCAGCGTACTCAGGACACATTGGACAGCAACTTTTGGGGTTCAATTTCTCCTGTTACCCTTGGGAAAATACAAAATTGGGGGCTAAAAAATAATTTTTGTGGAAAAAAAAGGATTTTTTATTTTCACGGCTCTGCGTTATAAACTGTAGTGAAACACTTGGGGGTTCAAAGTTCTTACAACGCATCTAGATAAGTTCCTTGGGGGGTCTGGTTTCCAATATGGGGTCACTTGTGGGGGGTTTCTACTGTTTAGGTTCATTAGGGGCAAGGCCGTATTTACCACTAGGCACTCAAAGGCACATGCCTAGGGTGGCGACATTGCGGGGGGCGGCACCTGAGCAAGGTTTTTTGTTTTTTTTTAGTCCCGGGTCACAAACGCGAAAGAATTTTTATTTTCACGGCTCTGCATTATAAACTGTAGTGAAACACTTGGGGGTTCAAAGCTCCCATAACACATCTAGATGAGTTCCTTAGGGGGTCTACTTTTCAAAATGGTGTCACTTGTGGGAGGTTTCAATGTTTAGGCACATCAGTGGCTCTCCAAACGCAACATGCGGTCCCATCTCAATTCCTGTCAATTTTGCATTGAAAGTCAAACGGCGCTCCTTCCCTTCCGATCTCCCCCATGTGCCCAAACAGTGGTTTACCCCCACATATGGGGTATCAGCGTACTCAGGACAAATTGTACAACAACTTTTGGGGTCCAATTTCTTCTCTTACCCTTGGGAAAATAAAAAATTGGGGGCGAAAAGATCATTTTTATTTTTACGGCTCTGCATTATAAACTTCTGTGAATCACTTAATGGGTCAAAGTGCTCACCACACATCTAGATAAGTTCCTTAGGGGGTCTACTTTCCAAAATGGTGTTACTTGTGGGGGATTTCAATGTTTAGGCACATCAGTAGCTCTCCAAACGCAACATGCGGTCCCATCTCAATTCCTGTCAATTTTGCATTGAAAAGTCAAACGGCGCTCCTTCCCTTCTGAGCTCTGCCATGCGCCCAAACAGTGGTTTACCCCCACATATGGGGTATCAGCGTACTCAGGACAAATTGTACAACAACTTTTGGGGTCCATTTTCTCCTGTTACCCTTGGTAAAATAAAACAAATTGGAGCTGAAGTAAAATTTTTGTGAAAAAAAGTTAAATGTTCTTTTTTATTTAAACATTCCAAAAATTCCTGTGAAATACTTGAAGGGTTAATAAACTTCTTGAATGTGGTTTTGAGCACCTTGAGGGGTGCAGTTTTTAGAATGGTGTCACAGTTGGTTATTTTCTATCATATAGACCCCTCAAAATGACTTCAAATGAGATGTGGTCCCTAAAAAAAAATGGTGTTGTAAAAATGAGAAATTGCTGGTCAACTTTTAACCCTTAACTCCCTAACAAAAAAAAATTTTGGTTCCAAAATTGTGCTGATGTAAAGTAGACATGTGGGAAATGTTACTTATTAAGTATTTTGTGCGACATATCTCTGTGATTTAAGGGCATAAAAATTCAAATTTGGAAAATTGCGAAATTTTCAAAATTTTCGCTAAATTTCCGTTTTTTCACAAATAAACGCAGGTAATATCAAAGAAAGTTACCACTATCATGAAGTACAATATGTCACGAGAAAACAATGTCAGAATCACCACGATCCGTTGAAGCGTTCCAGAGTTATAACCTCATAAAGGGACAGTGGTCAGAATTGTTAAAATTGGCCTGGTCATTAACGTGCAAACCACCCTCGGGGCTTAAGGGGTTAAATACAAAAGGAGCAATTTTTGGAAACCCAGACCATTTAGCAGGATAATAGCTATTTGAATGATCGTATTCTATAGTGTAGTAGTGAGTACAGCATTAATACCATAATAACATGAGAGCCCTCTGTTAGTGGCACTTGATTTTAATAACCACAAAACCGCTAACACTGGGACATTATTATTTCCAGTTTTTATTACGAGGAACGAGGTGACACAAGGTGCCAGGTTAACGCTACAGCAGGCTACAATCACCTCACGCTCATTTTGCTAACCTAGAGAGAGCTCTTGTTGCTGTGGAAACAGATGAAGTAGTTACTATGGAGACTGCAGACAGCAACCATACATCATGAACCATAGTGCTGAGTATGTATGAAAGCGGCCAATGGAAGACACAGGTTTCTCTCCAGATAAAGGCAAGATGAAGAATGTTTGTGAAGAAAGGGAAATCTCCAGGAGCTCAGCAGTCTACTTATACATGAACTGGAGGTTAATATGGGTCACACTGACAGTAAAAGATATCATTCATCTCCCGTCAGGACTAGAGACAAAAACATTTCTACCTATTTAAACATGTATACACAGATCCGCAAAGCAAGCAGTATTATATAATATTTTCTGTACATGGCATAGAGAAACATTAAAATAAAGTAATAACATTGCGTTGTATTTTATTTTACAATTGTGTTTCATTAAAAATGTTGCACGATTTGCCTTCCATAGCTTCTATCTTGTACTGTGTATTGCTGGCTGCAGAATGAGTTAACTGCGAATCTGTCAGTGAGCTTAGTGTGACGGTCTAGCAGGAAGTTTGTACTGTAATTCTTATTTGTTTTTTGGTGGACGGTCATGTGAGCCCAAGTATGAGATTTGTATACTTCTGGCCACATTCCGACTATAGAAGTGTCTGGCCTCGCTCAATTCATTTTCATTGAATGCATGTCTAGTCAGCACGTGACCACATTTATGCAAATCGCTGGCACCAGAGGATCCAGACAGCGTGCAGTGCACACTGTGAGAATTAAGAAATCTGCAGTCACATAGAATTACTGCAGACTCATCACAAACATGTACAACCCCTTTAATGCTCAAAACATAAATAAAAATATGAAAATTAGTCGGTATCACAAAAAACACTTACATATACATACCTTATAGATGAAGTTGTCCCTGATTGGAGTCATTCTCTTTCTTCATTTTGTCCAAACTCCATCATGACTTTTCTCATCCACAGCCTGTCTCTGAAGACTTCAATCTTCTATGGTCTTCTGCAGCACATCCTGACACAATGCCCTTAAAAATAGTAGTGTTATTATAATGCTCCTCAATAAAAATATCTGCCCTACACTGAGCCCCTGAATAATTTCCCCCCACTAAATTCCCTGCACAAAATATGACCCCAACACTGTCCCTCTTATGGTAAATGGTCTCAACACTGCCACCTCTTTTCCATACTGGGCCCCTTCTTCACACTGTCCTCTCACACTTTGTCACTCCTATAGAGCCCAGTCTCTACACCGTGGCTTCTCATCACACTCTCCCTCCTTGGCATACTGTCCCCTCCTGGCTGTGCCCTTACATTGTCCCCCCAACATTACTCAGTCTTTATTCTGTGCCCACTCACTCTTTTCTCCTCCACACTGTATGCTCACACTAGTACCCTCAATAGTCTCCTCACATTTCCCCCTCCCTCCTCATAGTGTCTCCTGACCCTGCTAAGCATACTGTTTCCTTACATATTTTCCCCCTCGCTCACCATGCTGCCACCTCACACATCCCCCCTACTATCCATACTGTGTCCGCACCCATCCCATCACCCTCGCTCCCCATACTGTGCTTGCATACATTTTTCTCCTCTCTACTAATATTTTGTATGCACCCGTCCCCCCACTCAGCATACTGTTTCTGCACTCATCCTTCCACTTGCTCCCCATAATGTGTCCACATACTGTTAGGGTTGGCGGAACACACCGAATATATACAGTATATATATATGAGACAGTTGGTGTGTTCGCAACCCGGGGTCCACCGTGCAGGAAAGAAACCTGCTGCTAGTAATAGGTGGTACTATATGGCAGAATTAGCGAACTCTGTTACTTCACAGATTCGCTAGAATAACAAGATGCTGTGCCCTGTTAACCTCACAGAGGAACATAGCTACCAAACAGAGCAAAACTGTGGTCATGCAGTTAGAATAGCAGACAAACAACTCCTCACCAAAGGTGCCGGTATTCTAGGGGCTTATTTCAGCCAAGGCCCTGAATCCAAACTCCTCACCGGAGGTGCCAGTATTCTAGGGGCTTATTTCAGCCAAACCCTGACCACATACAAGCATGACCACACTGGTGTTGAGCTCTTAAACATTGGTTTGATACTAGCGCATGGCCGTGCGGCCATGCAAACCTTTTAAAGTTTTAGCACTCAAGGACCTTCCTAGTGGTCCAACAAGAACCGCTTCAGGACCTGCGCATGTGACCCCCGACCTAAAATGGGAGGTCGTCCCATGGGCATGCTCAGTATGGGAAAAGCGGGACTTAGTCCCAGAAAGACTCGCTCGCTGCTGAACATTGCTGGCTACAATGACAGAGCCTGGAAGGGTAGTAGTAACCAGTCATCCAGTATCAGCCTGAGCCAGACGCTGGGACCGATGTCTCCGCTGAGCAGGCTCCACTGCGGCTGGAGGAGAATGGGAGACTGCAGCAGACATGGTTCGAGATTCCCCCTGTGCAGCAGTGGGAACTCAACACCTAACACATACATTCCGCTCTTCACTCCCCATACTGTGTCTTCCCATTCACCATACTGTGTCTGCACTCACCCCCTCATACATTTCACCCTCACTTACTAACTTGTGTCCTCAAATCTTCTCCCGTTACATTAAATTTTCCCCACCTCTTAAACGAAATCTCCCCCACCCCCTCCTCCACACTAAATCACTCCCACACTCCCACAAGAAGGAATCAATATCACCATTACACACTGAACGGGAAACCACTGGGTAAATCTGACAGGGAGAAGGACTTGGGGATCCTAGTTAATGATAAACTTACCTGGAGCAGCCAGTGCCAGGCAGCAGCTGCCAAGGCAAACAGGATCATGGGGTGCATTAAAAGAGGTCTGGATACACATGATGAGAGCATTATACTGCCTCTGTACAAATCCCTAGTTAGACCGCACATGGAGTACTGTGTCCAGTTTTGGGCACCGGTGCTCAGGAAGGATATAATGGAACTAGAGAGTACAAAGGAGGGCAACAAAGTTAATAAAGGGGATGGGAGAACTACAATACCCAGATAGATTAGCAAAATTAGGATTATTTAGTCTAGAAAAAAGACGACTGAGAGGCGATCTAATAACCATGTATAAGTATATAAGGGGACAATACAAATATCTCGCTGAGGATCTGTTTATACCAAGGAAGGTGACGGGCACAAGGGGGCATTCTTTGCGTCTGGAGGAGAGAAGGTTTTTCCACCAACATAGAAGAGGATTCTTTACTGTTAGGGCAGTGAGAATCTGGAATTGCTTGCCTGAGGAGGTGGTGATGGCAAACTCAGTCGAGGGGTTCAAGAGAGGCCTAGATGTCTTCCTGGAGCAGAACAATATTGTATCATACAATTATTAGGTTCTGTAGAAGGACGTAGATCTGGCGATTTATTATGATGGAATATAGGCTGAACTGGATGGACAAATGTCTTTTTTCGGCCTTACTAACTATGTTACTATGTTACTATGTTACTAAGGGTAAGTTCACACAGGGCGTTTTCCAGCTGCTTTTTACAATACCAGCAAAGCCTATGAGATTTCAGAAATCTCATGCACACACATTGGTTTTTTGTTTGATCAGTATTTTGTGCTTTGCTGCGTTTTTTGGACATAGAGCATGTCACTTCTTTCAGCGTTTTTGCTGTGTTTTTTCACCCATTGACTTGAATGGGTGTTAAAAAAAACGCAACAAAAAGGCAGGTATCATTATTTGCTGAGTTTTTGCTGCTGAAAATCCAAGGACATTAGCATGGACAAAGAGAAAAAAAACACATTAAGAAACGCAACAAACACGCAACAAAAACGCACCAAAAATGCACCTAAACCTGCGTTTTTGACGCAGCTTCTTTCCTGCCAAGATGATCAGGTTTTGCTGCAGAAAAAAAAGCAGCAAAAACGTCCTGTGTGAACTTACCCCAAATCTCCCCACAGTAAATCTCTCACACACAATAAGGCTATGTTCACAAGTTGAATTTTGATGCATTTTTTTCTGCAGACAAAACCTGCTCTCTAGGCGGTAAGAAGCGGTTTGCAAAAGCAGGTTTTGCTACGTTTTTCTGGATCCCAAAGTTCAGCTTTGCTTCCACCACAGAACCATAAAAACTGGTCACCAATGCAAGATGTATGTGAAACCATACATTTTTGAAAAAAGGGCAATTTGATCAAATTATTTAGTGGAGAAAGATTTTTATGTCTGAAAAAATAGTGACTATTCTGAAAAAGGTTTACATGAGTTCATGAAAAAATACACAATTACAAATGTAACAGTGGGGGTAGGCTAATTGGTTAGGAATAGTTTACCTAAGACATTGGCAGAGCATTGAGTTGAATACTGTTTACTTTCAAACTTTGGTCGGCCCTTGAGTTGATCAGGTATTGTTCAATTTCACAACTTAGTCAGCCAATGCTTAGTTTGCACGCATCACTAATTGACTAATTTAACCCCTTCATGACCCAGCCTATTTTGGCCTTAATGACCTTGCCGTTTTTTGCAATTCTGACCAGTGTCCCTTTATGAGGTAATAACTCAGGAACGCTTCAACGGATCCTAGCGATTCTGAGAATGTTTTTTCGTGACATATTGGGCTTCATGATAGTGGTAAATTTAGGTCGATAATTTCTGAGTTTATTTGTGAAAAAAACGGAAATTTGGCGAAAATTTCGAAAATTTCGCAATTTTCACATTTTTAATTTTTATTCTGTTAAACCAGAGAGGTATGTGACACAAAACAGTTAATAAATAACATTTCTCACATGTCTACTTTACATCAGCACAATTTTGGAAACAAATTTTTTTTTTGCTAGGAAGTTATAAGGGTTAAAATTTGACCAGTGATTTCTCATTTTTACAACAAAATTTACAAAACCATTTTTTTTAGGGACCACCTCACATTTGAAGTCAGTTTGAGGGTTCTATATGGCTGAAAATACCCCAAAGTGACACCATTCTAAAAACTGCACCCCTCAAGGTGCTCAAAACCACATTCAAGAAGTTTATTAACCCTTCAGGTGTTTCACAGCAGCAGAAGCAACATGGAAGGAAAAAATGAACATTTAACTTTTTAGTCACAAAAATGATATTTTAGCAACAATTTTTTTATTTTCCCAAGGGTAAAAGGAAAAACTGGACCACGAACGATGTTGTCCAATTTGTCCTGAGTACGCTGATACCTCATATGTGGGGGTAAACCACTGTTTGGGCATACGGCAGGGCTTGGAAGGAAAGGAGCGCCATTTGACTTTTTGAATGAAAAATTGGCTCCAATCTTTAGCGGACACCATGTCGCGTTTGGAGAGCCCCCGTGTGCCTAAACATTGGAGCTCCCCCACAAGTGACCCCATTTTGGAAACTAGACCCCCCAAGGAACTTATCTAGAAGCATAGTGAGCACTTTAAACCCCCAGGTGCTTCACAAATTGATCCGTAAAAATGAAACAGTACTTTTTTTTCACAAAAAAATTATTTTAGCCTCAATTTTTTCATTTTCACATGGGCAACAGGATAAAATGGATCCTAAAATTTGTTGGACAATTTCTCCTGAGTACACTGATACCTCACATGTGGGGGTAAACCACTGTTTGGGCACATGGTAAGGCTCGGAAGGGAAGGAGCGCCATTTGACTTTTTGAATGAAAAATGATCTCCATCGCTAGCAGAGACCATGTCACGTTTGGAGAGCCCCCGTGTGCCTAAACATTGGAGCGCTCCCACAAGTGACCCCATTTTGGAAAGTAGACCCCCCAAGAAACTTATCTAGAAGCATAGTGAGCACTTTAAACCCCCAGGTGCTTCACAAATTGATCCGTAAAAATGAAACAGTACTTTTTTTTCACAAAAAAATTATTTTAGCCTCAATTTTTTCATTTTCACATGGGCAACAGGATAAAATGGATCCTAAAATTTGTTGGACAATTTCTCCTGAGTACACTGATACCTCACATGTGGGGGTAAACCACTGTTTGGGCACATGGTAAGGCTCGGAAGGGAAGGAGCGCCATTTGACTTTTTGAATGAAAAATGATCTCCATCGCTAGCAGAGACCATGTCACGTTTGGAGAGCCCCGTGTGCCTAAACATTGGAGCGCTCCCACAAGTGACCCCATTTTGGAAAGTAGACCCCCCAAGGAACTTATCTAGAAGCATAGTGAGCACTTTAAACTCTCAGGTGCTTCACAAATTGATCCGTAAAAATGAAAAAGTACCTTTTTTTCACACAAAATTTCTTTTAGCCTCAATTTTTTCATTTTCACATGGGTAACAGGATAAAATGGATCCTAAAATTTGTTGGGCAATTTCTGCTGAGTATGTTGATACCTCATATGTGGGGGTAAACCACTGTTTGGGTGCACGGCAAGGCTCGGAAGGGGAGGCGTGCCATTTGACTTTTTGAATGGAAAATTAGCTCCAATCGTTAGCGAACACCATGTCGCGTTTGGAGAGCCCCTGTGTGCCTAAACATTGGAGCTCCCCTACACGTGACCCCATTTTGGAAACTAGACCCCCCAAGGAACTTATCTAGAAGCATAGTGAGCACTTATAACCCCCAGATGCTTCACAGAAGTTTATAACGCAGAGCCGTGAAAATAAAAAATAATTTTTCTTTCCTCAAAAATGATTTTTAGCCCAGGATTTTTTAATTTTCCAAGGGTAATAGGAGAAATTGGACCCCAAATGTTGTTGTCCAGTTTGTCCTGAGTACGATGATACCCCATATGTGGGGGTAAACCACTGTTTGGGCACACGGCAGGGCTCGGAAGGAAAGGCACGCCATTTGGCTTTTTGAATGGAAAATTAGCTCCAATCATTAGCGCACACCATGTCACGTTTGGAGAGCCCCTGTGTGCCTAAACATTGGAGCTCCCTAACAAGTGACCCCATTTTGGAAACTAGACCTCCCAAGGAACTAATCTAGATGTGTGGTGAGCACTTTGAACCCCCAAGTGCTTCGCAGAAGTTTATAACGCAGAGCCGTGAAAATAATAAATGTGTTTCCTTTCCTCAAAAATATTTTTTTAGCCCAGAATTTTTTATTTTTGCAAGGGTAACAGGAGAAATTGGACCCCAAAAGTTGTTGTCCAGTTTCTCCTGAGTACGCTGATACCCCATATGTGGGGGTAAACCACTGTTTGGGCACATGCCGGGGCTCGGAAGGGAAGTAGTGACGTTTTGGAATGCAGACTTTGATGGAATGCTCTGCGGGCGTCACGTTGCATTTGCAGAGCCCCTGATGTGCCTAAACAGTAGGAACTCCCCACAAGTGACTCCATTTTGGAAACTAGACCCCCCAAGGAACTTATCTAGATGTGTGGTGAGCACTTTGAACCCCCAAGTGCTTCACAGAAGTTTATAACGCAGAGCCGTGAAAATAATAAATGTGTTTCCTTTCCTCAAAAATATTTTTTTAGCCCAGAATTTTTTATTTTTGCAAGGGTAACAGGAGAAATTGGACCCCAAAAGTTGTTGTCCAGTTTCTCCTGAGTACGCTGATACCCCATATGTGGGGGTAAACCACTGTTTGGGCACATGCCGGGGCTCGGAAGGGAAGTAGTGACGTTTTGGAATGCAGACTTTGATGGAATGCTCTGCGGGCGTCACGTTGCATTTGCAGAGCCCCTGATGTGCCTAAACAGTAGGAACTCCCCACAAATGACTCCATTTTGGAAACTAGACCCCCCAAGGAACTTATCTAGATGTGTGGTGAGCACTTTGAACCCCCAAGTGCTTCACAGAAGTTTATAACGCAGAGCCGTGAAAATAATAAATGTGTTTCCTTTCCTCAAAAATATTTTTTTAGCCCAGAATTTTTTATTTTTGCAAGGGTAACAGGAGAAATTGGACCCCAAAAGTTGTTGTCCAGTTTCTCCTGAGTACGCTGATACCCCATATGTGGGGGTAAACCACTGTTTTGGCACACGTCGGGGTTCGGAAGGGAAGTAGTGACGTTTTGGAATGCAGACTTTGATGGAATGGTCTGCTGGCGTCACGTTGCATTTGCAGAGCCCCTGATGTGCCTAAACAGTAGAAACACCCCACAAGTGACCCCATTTTGGAAACTAGACCCCCCAAGGAACTTATCTAGATGTGTGATGAGCACATTCAACCCCCAAGTGCTTCACAGAAGTTTACAACGCAGAGCCGTGAAAATAAAAAATCATTTTTCTTTCCTCAAAAAAGATGTTTTAGCAAGCAATTTTTTATTTTCACAAGGGTAACAGGAGAAATTTGGCCCCAATGTTTGTTGCCCAGTTTGTTGTGAGTACAGTGATACCCCATATGTGGGGGTAAACCACTGTTTGGGCGCACGTCAGGGCTCGGAAGGGAAGTAGTGACATTTGAAATGCAGACTTTGATGGAATGGTCTGCGGGCGTCACGTTGCATTTGCAGAGCCCCTGATGTGCCTAAACAGTAGAAACACCCCACAAGTGACCCCATTTTGGAAACTAGACCCCCCAAGGAACTTATCTAGATGTGTGATGAGCACGTTCAACCCCCAAGTGCTTCACAGAAGTTTACAACGCAGAGCCGTGAAAATAAAAAATCATTCTTCTTTCCTCAAAAATTATGTCTTAGCAAGTAATTTTTTATTTTTGCAAGGGTAACAGAAGAAATTGGACCCCAACAGTTGTTGCCCAGTTTGTCCTGAGTACGCTGGTACCCCAAATGTGGGGGTAAACCACTGTTTGGGCACACGTCGGGGCTTGGAAGGGAGGGAGCACCATTTGACTTTTTGAATGCAAGATTGGCTGGAATCAATGGTGGCGCCATGTTGCGTTTGGAGACCCCTGATGTGCCTAAACAGTGGAAACCCCTCATTTCTAACTTCAACACTAACCCCAACACACCCCTAACCCTAATCCCAACTGTAGCCATAACCCTAATCCCAACCCTAACCCCAACACACCCCTAACCACAACCCTAACCCCAACACACCCGTAACCCTAATTCCAACCCTAGCCCTAATTCCAACCCTAACCCTAAGGGTATGTGCCCACGTAGCGGATTCGTGTGAGATTTTTCCGCACGACTTTTGAAAAATCTGCAAGTAAAAGGCACTGCGTTTTACCTGCGGATTTACAGCAGATTTCCAGTGTTTTTTTGTGCGGATTTCACCTGCGGATTCCTATTGAGGAACAGGTGTAAAACGCTGCGGAATCCGCACAAAGAATTGACATGCTGTGGAAAATACAACGCAGCGTTTCTGCACGGAATTTTCCGCATTATGGGCACAGCGGATTTGGTTTTCCATAGGTGTACACGGTACTGTAAACCTGATGGAAAACTGCTACGAATTCGCAGCGGCCAATCCGCTGCGGATCCGCGGCCGATCCGCTGCGGATCCGCGGCCGATCCGCTGCGGATCCGCTGCCAAATCCGCACATGCCATAACCCTAACCCTACCCGTAACCCTAACCCTAGTTCTAACCCTAACCCTAGTTCTAACCCTAACCCTAGTGGAAAAAAATATATATATATTTTCTTTATTTTATTATTGTCCCTATCTATGGGGGTGATAAAGGGGGGGGTTTATTTACTATTTTTTTTATTTTGATCACTGTGGTAGAACCTACCACAGCGATCAAAGTGTACCTGTAAGGAATCTGCCGGCCGGCGGGCGTACTGAGCATGCGCCCGCCATTTTGGAAGATGGCGGCGCCCAGCGAGGAGACGGCCGGACACCGGGAGGATCGGTAAGTATGAAGGGGTGGTGGGGGGGTGGATCTGAGCACAGGGGGGGTGATCGGAGGACGGGGGGAGCGGACAGCAGGACGGGGGAGCGGGCAGGAGCACGGGGCAGCGGAGCACAGGACGGAGGGGACCGGACCACGCACCGGAGCACTGGGGGGGCGATCGGTGGGGTGGGGGGTGGTCACTTCAGGTTTTCCAGCCATGGCCGATGATATTGCAGCATCGGCCATGGCTGGATTGTAATATTTCACCTGTTTTTTAGGTGAAATATTACAAATCGCTCTGATTGGCAGTTTCACTTTCAACAGCCAATCAGAGCGATCGTAGCCACGGGGGGGTGAAGCCACCCCCCCTGGGCTGAAGCACCACTCCCCCTGTCTCTGCAGATCGGGTGAAAATGGAGTTAACCCTTTCACCCGATCTGCAGGAGCGCGATCATTCCATGACGCATACGCTGCGTCATAGGTCGTTTTGGCACCGACTTTCATGACGCAGCGTATGCGTCAAAGGTCGTTAAGGGGTTAATTACACTGTACTAATCCTAACTGCTATCTCAGGTGAGAACACAAAGACATTATGTTTTAACTTGATGTAAATCACAAAATTAAATGGGTCTCACATACTGCTGTACCTGCTTTTTTCATAAAAACACAGCAAAACCTGATACCTGCATTTTTGCCCTTACTCATAGCTTTCTACAAATACAAAAATGCTGAAAGAAGTGAAATGCTGCAGTTTTCAAAAATGTTTTCCATTTGTCTAGAAAAAAAACAATGTGTGTGCTGGTACTGTGAAATGCAGCTTTTAATTTGCATACATTTGCATAAACACCTCAGCAAGAATGCAACGTGTGAACATAACCTAAATCTCCCACAAACAGTAAATCTCCCCACAGTAAATCTCCCACACACTATGTCTCCTCCCTTTTCACTAAATCTTCTCTGTCTTCAGCTCCACTGGTCTGGAAAACTTACCACTAGTGATGAGCGAGTGTACTCGTTGCTCGGGTTTTCCAGAGCACGCTCGGGTGACCTCCAAGTATTTGTTAGTGTTCGGAGATTTAGTTTCCATCACGGCAGCTGAATGATTTACAGCTATTAGCCAGGCTGAGTGCATGTGGGGGTTGCCTGGTTGCTAGGTAATCCCCACATGTAATCAAGCTGGCTAATAGCTGTAAATCATGCTGCTGAGGTGATGAAAACTTAATCTCCGAGCAGTCATAAATACTTGGAGGTCACCCAAGCGTGCTCGGGAAAACCCGAGCAATAGGTATACTCGCTTATCACTACTTACCACCAATGTTTTCTTCCATACTTTTTCTTTCCACTCAACTATCCATTAATATGCTTGGATACAGCACTCTGTGAACAGCCAGCTTCTTTAGCAGTGACCTTTTGTGGCTTATCCTCCACGTTGAGTGTGTCAATGACTGCCTGCTGGACATCTGTGAAGTCCGCAGTCTTCCCCATGATTGTGGAACCTAATGAAACAGATTAAGGGACCTTTTTAAACGCTTAAGAAGTCTTTGCTGCAGGTGTTATTTGTTTATTATTCTAATTTACTGAGATAATGACTTTGGGGTTTTCATTGACTGCAAGCCATAATCATAGACATTAACAGAAATAAACACTTGAAATAGATCACACTGTTTGTAATGACTCTACATAATATATGAGTTTCACTTTTTATGTTGAAGAACCAAAATAAATGAATTTTTTGATGATATTCTAATTTAGTGAGAAGCACTGGTATATTTATAAAATAATTAGAAAACAATATATTATTTCCATTACACTTCATAAATACTTGCTACATTGTACTGGTATGTCAAAAAACCATATAAAATACATTTTTTTTTGTAGTTTGTAGTTTGTAGATGTAATGTGAAAAAAATGTGAAAAAGTTCACATAGTATGAATATTTTTTAAGGCACTGAAAAGGGGTTGTGTGGTACTTCATATTGATGGTCTATCCTTGGAGTAAGTCATCAATATCAGATTGGTAGGGGTGTGACAACTGGCATCCCACCAATCAGCTGTTCTGAAATGAATAGGAGTGGACCTGCAGTACACTGCTGTGACCACTGTACAGCTGATGGCGCTGTGTAGTTGTTCTGCAACTGACTACTTCCATCTGCGGCTGGCATGGAGATTGGTGTCGTACCCCCACTGATCTGATATTGTTGGTCTATCCTAAGAATAGGTCATCAATATTAAATACCAGACAGTAGCTTTAAATCTTAAAAGGGTTGAAACTGTCAAAGTGGAATGAATCAGCACAAGTCTGAGTTTAGCAGCACGATTGCAGCCCGATATATTTTTTTTCTGAAACACTCTGGCGTTTCAGAGAAAATACAGTTAGAAAATCCTTGGCATGGAAGAGACCTGTCAATCACCTCTTGGCCTGTCAAGGGTAGCACTCTACTAGTTTCATCTCTCCCTTTTGTCCCCGGCTGGATCTTTTAAAGGGAACCTGTCACCCCGTTTTTTCAGTATGAGATAAAAATACCATTAAATAGGGCCTGAGCTGTGCTGGACAATAGTGTATTTTGTGTACCCTGATTCCCCACCTATGCTGCCGAAATACCTTACCAAAGTCGCCGTTTTCGCCTGTCAATCAAGGTGGTCTGGTCAAATGGGCGTGGTGAAATCGCTTCTTCTCCCCCAGATCTTGCTTATCTTTCCATTGGTGGCGTAGTGGTTTGCGCATGCCCAACAGCGGAATGCACTGCGCAGCTGAAGAAAAAGAGCGCGATCTGCGCTATTCACCGCTTTATCGCTGGCGGCGGCCATCTTCCTGAGGCCGCGCGTGCGCAGATGGAGATCGCAGCGGCCATTTTCCTGAAGCCGAGTTCGCATATCGGCTTCAGGAAAATGGCCGCCACGATCTCCATCTGCGCACGCACGGCATCCCGCGGCCATTTTCCTGAAGCCCCGGGCAGCAGAGCGCTCCATCTGCGCATGCGCGGCCTCAGGAAGATGGCCGACGCCAGCGATAAAGCGGTGAATAGCACAGATCGCGCTTTTTTTCTTCAGCTGCGCAGTGCATTCCGCTGTTGGGCATGCGCAAACCACTATGCCACCAACGGAAAGATAAGCAAGATCTGGGGGAGAAGAAGCGATTTCACCACGCCCTTTTGACCAGACCACCTTGATTGACAGGCGAAAACGGCGACTTTGGTAAGGTATTTCGGCAGCATAGGTGGGGAATCAGGGTACACAAAATACACTATTGTCCAGCACAGCTCAGGCCCTATTTAATGGTATTTTTATCTCATACTCAAAAAACGGGGTGACAGGTTCCCTTTAACCAAATTTTCGTTGAAATGCTGGGGTATTTTACAGAAAAATATCTTGCAGCAATTCTGCTGCAAGACACTGATAAATGCCGTAGGCAGTTTAAGCCGCATAGATCAAGTAACAGAATCCTTTTAAACTGACTACTATGGCGCCATATATAAATAGGGGGGCTTTAAACACTGTGGGGAGATTTTCATAAATTAGAGTTAGAAAAAGTTAGACCAAAAGTATCATAGTTGCCTGTACCAATGAGTACCCACATGTAATACACATTTTTGTACTATGTATATTTACCTTTAGGGTAATTTCACATTGCAATCTTGCCCATGTTCACTGGCTTCCATCAGGGCTTGCGTCCGAACCCCCCTGCAAAATGGGATTCGGGAGAGTAAATGTGCACGCTGCCGTGCAATCATTTTTAGTATAAGCCTACTGGTGGCAGATGCTCAGACGTAGTCGACTTTGTCTGGGTGTCCGCTTCCAGTAGGCTTATACTACCGAAAATGATGCTTGACAGAGCGCATGTTGACTCCATCTGCACAATTTTAGTCAATGGCCCAGTCTGCGCATTAGCCCGAAACACTGTTTTGCTTGGATGTAAGTGCTGTTCCTCGTCAGCTGGTGCTGAAGCCGGCTGTCATCCATTCTTCCCTGCTCTGCCGGTGAGCAGTGTGAGCAGGGGAGAATGAATGAATGAAAATCCCAACGTCGGGTCCCCCCTATGTTTTTAAACCAACCTGGATAAACTCACAGGCTCGGACTGCTATTCTCAGGCTGGTAAGGGGCCATGGATATGGGTCCCCTCAGCCTAAAAACTGCAGCCCGCAGCTGCCCAAAAAAGGTGCATTAGATGTGCCAATTATGGAGCTTTGCCGGGTTCTTCCCACTTGCCCTGTAACAGTGGCAAGTGGGGTAATGGGGGGTTAATGTCACCTTCCTATTGTAAGGTGACATTAAGTAGTGGAAAGGGTAATGATGGGGTGGTGGGGGAGAAGGCAATGATGGAGGAGATGGAGAGGGTAATGATGAGAGTGGTGGGGGAGAAATCAATGATGGGGTGGTGGAGGAGAAGGCAATGATGGTGGTGGTGGAAAGGACAATGGGGTGGTGGGGCAGGAGGCAATGATGGAGGTGGTGGAATGGGCAATGATGTGGGTAGTGGGGGAGAATAGAATCATAGAGGTGGTGGAAAGGGCAATGATGGAGTGGTGGGGGAGAAGACAATGATGGAGAAGTTGGAGAGGACAATGATGGGGTGATGAGTGAAAAGGCAATGATGGAGGTGTACTACCTTCTACTATATAATTGTCTAAGGGTCACTTCTGTCTGTCTGTCTGTAAGGGATATTCATTGGTCGCGGCCTCTGTCTGTCATGGAAATCCAAGTCGCTGATTGGTCGTGGCAACACGCCCACGACCATTGCCATGACCAATCAGCGACGGGCGCAGTCCGACGGCAACATGGCCGCTCCTTCCTCCCCGCAGTCAGTGCCTTCTCCATGCTCCCCTCCAGTCAGCGCTCACACAGGGATAATGGCAGCGCTAATGGACTGCATTATGCCGCTGTTATTAACCCTGTGTGACCAACTTTTTTACTATTGAGGCTGCCTATGCAGCTTCAATAGTAAAAAAATCTAATGTTAAAAATAATAAAAAAATAAAAAATCATCATATACTCACCTTCCGGCGCCTTTCCCGCTCCTTGCAACGCTTCGGTAACCGCTCCATGCATTGCAATCTCGCGAGATGATGACGTAGCGGTCTCGCGAGACCGCTACGTCATCATCTCGCGAGACCGCAATGCACTCTTCAGACTGGAGCACACGAGGAGCGTCGGTAACCGCTTCCTGGATCCAGGGGCCAACGGAAGGTGAGTATATGACTATTTTTTATTTTAATTCTTTTTTTTTAACAGGGATATCATGCCCACATTGCTATATACGTGGGCTGCGCAATATACAACGTGGGCTGCACAATATACAACGTGGGCTGCGCAATATACTACGTGGGCTGCGCAATGTACTACGTGGGCTGCACAACATACAACGTGGCTGCGCAACGTACTACGTGGGCTGCGCAATGTACTACGTGGGCTGCGCAATGTACTACGTGGGCTGCTCAATGTACTACGTGGGCTGCGTAATATACTACGTGGGCTGCGCAATGTACTACTTGGGCTGCGCAATGTACTACGTGGGCTGCGCAATGTACTACGTAGGCAGCGCAATGTACAACGTGGGCTGCGCAATGTACTACGTGGGCTGCGCAATGTACAACGTGGGCTGCGCAATGTACAACGTGGGCTGCGCAATGTACTACGTGGGCTGCGCAATGTACTACGTGGGCTGCGCAATGTACTACGTGGGCTGCGCAATATACAACGTGGGCTGCGCAATATACGTGGGCTGCGCAATGTACTACGTGGGCTGCGCAATGTACTACGTGGGCTGCGCAATGTACTACGTGGGCTGCGCAATGTACTACGTGGGCTGCGCAATGTACTGCGTGGCTGTGCAATATACTACATGGGCTGTGCTATACACTACGCATACATATTCTAGAATACCCGATGCGTTAGAATCGGGCCACCATCTAGTATATTATACCCTTGTATTTATTTCTATGTAGCTACATAGTGGGCATCAAGAATGATTTCCTCAGGTGGGCCCAAGGTGATCCAGTCCGACACTGTTAGTATGTTGTAACCCATCATCATCCTATTGTACACCATCTTCTGAATTGCTAGTTGCTATTCCTCTGCTCCCAGCTACAGACTTTTTTTCCTTCTTATCATTTACCTTCAGTTCTTAATTCAGTTCATTAATTTATAGCTGTAAATTGGAGAGCATTCAATATGTTATACAGTGATGTAAGTGCGCCGCTTAGTGGATACTTGTTAGTATGACATATAAAGAGTAAAATGTAAGAAAAAAGGGTATTTTCCTTCACATATACTGTACCATGTATGAGCCATAGGTTGTGTAAAATTAGTGAAGAATTGTTGAAAAAAACACCTTATATTAAAATAGGTACATGAATTAGCAAAATTTAATTGAAAGCATTACCGTCAACTATAAGAGAACTGCCTGCCAATCCATTTTTTAGGTATGGTTTCATCAGATTGTTAATATCATTATTTATTTATTTTCAGAGCACCATTGATTCAATGGTGCTGTACATAAGAAGGGATAACATACAAGATCCAAATCTACAATATGGTGAACAAACTAACAATGACAGACCGCTACAGAAAGGAGAGGGGCTTGCAGGCCTACATTATTCTACAGGATAATGGGGAAGGAGACAATAATTTTGTGGGGAAGGGAATGTTGCGGCACTTCCAGTGGTGATGAGGTGGCAGCGGGGTCATTGCAGGATGTAAGCTTTCTTAAAGAGATGGGTTTTCACGGTCTGAAAGTTCCAAATGTGGTGGATAACTGGACATGTTGAGGCACAGAATTCCAGAAGATTGAGGATTACTTGGGAGAAGTCTTGGAAGCGATTGGGTGAGTTTTTAGAGGATCGGAGGTTACGTGTTGGAAGATATCGTTAGATTAGTTCAGAGATATATTGAGGAGAAAGATTATGTACGGCTTTTTAGGTCAATGTTAGTATGAATTGGATGCGGATGGGAATTGGGAGCCAGTGAAGGGATTTGCAGAGGGGAGAAGCAGAGGAGTAGAGAGGAGAAAGGTGGATTAGTCAGGCAGCAGAGTTAAGGACGGACTGGAAAGAGTTAGCTGGAAGGCCACAGTGGAGGATATTGCAGTTGTCTAGGCAGTAGATGATAATAATAATTTTTTATTTACAGTGCAGACCAAAAGTTTGGACACACCTCATTTAAAGATTTTTCTGTATTTTCATGACTATGAAAATTGTACATTCACACTGAAGGCATGAAAACTATGAATTAACACATGTAGAATTATATACTTAACAAAAAAGTGTGAAACAACTGAAATTATGTCTTATATTCTAGGTTCTTCAAAGTAGCCACCTTTTGCTTTGATGACTGCTTTGCACACTCTTGGCATTCTCTTGATGAGCTTCAACAGGTAGTCACCGGGAATTGTCTTCCAACAATCTTGAAGGAGTTCCCAGAGATGCTTAGCACTTGTTGGCCCTTTTGCCTTCACTCTGCGGTCCAGCTCACCCCAAACCATCTCGATTGGGTTCAGGTCTGGTGACTGTGGAGGCCAGGTTATATGGCATAGCACCCCATCACTCTCCTTGTTGGTCAAATAGCCCTTACACAGCCTGGAGGTGTGTTTGGGGTCATTGTCCTGTTGAAAAATAAATGATGGTCCAACTAAACACAAACCGGATGGAATAGCATGCCGCTGCAAGATGCTGTGGTAGCCATGCTGGTTCAGTATGCCTTCAATTTTGAATAAATCCCCAACAGTGTCACCAGCAAAGCACTCCTCCTCCTCCATGCTTCACGGTGGGAACCAGGCATGTAGAGTCCATCTGTTCACCTTTTCTGCGTCGCACAAAGACACGGTGGTTGGAACCAAAGATCTCAAATTTGGACTCATCAGACCAAAGCAATGATTTCCACTGGTCTAATGTCCATTCTTTGTGTTCTTTAGCTCAAACAAGTCTCTTCTGCTTGTTGCCTGTCCTTAGCAGCTATTTTACCATGAAGGCCTGCTTCACAAAGTCTCCTCGTAACAGTTGTTGTAGAGATGTGTCTGCTGCTAGAACTCTGTGTGGCATTGACCTGGTCTCTAATCTGAGCTGCTGTTAACATGCGATTTCTGAGGCTGGTGACTCGGCCACTGCACTTGGGGACACTTTCAAAGTTTTCCCAATTTTTTGGACTGACTGACCTTCATTTCTTAAAGTAATGATGGCCACTCGTTTTTCTTTACTTAGAATTTTGTATTATGGCAAGAAAAAAGCAGCAGTCTGTTCAGTAGGACTATCAGCTGTGTATCCACCAGACTTCTGCACAACACAACTGATGGTCCCAATCCCATTTATAAGGCAAGAAATCCCACTTATTAAACCTGACAGGGCACACCTGCGCAGTGAAAACCATTCCCAGTGGCTACCTCTTGAAGCTCATCAAGAGAATGCCAAGAAAAAGCAGTCATCAAAAGCAAAAGGTGGCTACTTTGAAGAACCTAGAATATAAGACATAATTTCAGTTGTTTCACACTTTTTTGTTAAGTATATAATTTCACATGTGTTAATTCATAGTTTCGATGCCTTTAGTGTGAATGTACAATTTTCACTGTCATGAAAATACCGAAAATTCTTTAAATGAGAAGATGTGTCCAAACTTTTGGTCTGTACTGTGATTATATATATATATATATATATATATATATATATATGTAGCGCCCCCACTGCCGCAGGGCCGAGGGGTACCCGGTACCGGGCCTCTGAGTCTCTGCTCTGGGGTTGTCACGGTGGCGAGGGGCATACAGTGATAGATGTGGGTAGATGATGGTGGTGGTGATGTTGTAGTGGTGCGGTGCAGTAAATAACGAGGACACCAAGTTGCAGTCTCTTTACCTCTTTACTGAAGATCTCTGGGTCCTCAGTCCGGAATCCGGATAACCAGGCTGCGCAAGTTCGGCCGGTCCAATGGCACCTCCAGAGTTCTCTTTACAGGTGGAAATCTGCGCCTACCTCCTAGCGCTATGTGTTGTGATCCTTCCCTGCTGTGCTTACGGAAAGTCCCCACAACTGTTGTGTCCGTTTCTGAAGTTCCCTCACAACTCGATTAGATGATCTTCTGCTAATCCTCCGTCCCTCCCTGATGTTACGGTTGGGACGGCACCCGTTTGACGGGTAGGCTCGGAGCTCTTCCGGGACCCTAGAGTCGCCCCTCTCCACAAGTTGCCCCCCAAGACTGCATAGGTGATTTTGATGAGACAGCCCGCCTTAGACTGACTGTCTTGCCGTTGGTTTAGAGTATTGCTTGAAGCTGAATATTGTAATACTCCCTCGGCGTTCCGGCCGCCGGTTGTGCGCCTCAGTAGGATGTTGCCTCGGTCTTACAGCACGACCCCTACTGGTATTCTCCTTGTTGCTTTGATCTCGTTTCTCACTCAGCATAATCTATCTCGCTTCCAATCCCTCCTTGGGCACCGCCGCTATACTGAGCAGGCACGGTCCCGTTACGTTCGCTCAAGTTGCCAAGCCTCTGTCAGGATCCCACCCCTGACAGAGACCCTACCGAATCTTCTCCCGCAACACCCTCTGCCACAAGGTGTTGCCTGGTTCCAACCCAGTCAGCTTTCTGACCTAACTTCCTGCCTGACCCCCAGTTTACCCACAATGGTGGGGAGTGGCCTAGTGAATAGAACCCTTAGCTCCCCCTGGTGGCCCGGCTGTGAAATGTATTGGTGTCTGTGATACCTGATCAGATGAACTCCTTTAGTGCCATCAGACGTACCATAGCTCCCCTTAGTGGCGGAGCCACAGTACTGCAACGACCAGGACTCTGGGGCGCTGCACTCCCCCCCGGTTAAATCCAGTACTCCGGGACTGGGAAGAAAACAACAATACAGGTTAGCAAAAAGACATACAATTTTGTTGAGTGCAATAACAATAAGTATACTTGAACAGAGCTTCCTTTTATGGGAGGTGAGGACACTTGAACGTTACAAACATGGTTAAATATCATAGCAACATGCTATAAGTAACTTTTCTTACCCAACCGGGTATTCTACTTAGTACAAATTCTTGAACAATAATTTAACATTGCCTTTAAGGACGTACACTCTGAATCCGCTAAAGACCTTCTTATAATCACATTATAAGGCAATCTAACTGTTACATTCTCCTTCTTTAAATCTGCAGGACCGCCTGTCCTAACAGCACCAGACCTACTGCCTCTCCTTTCTTACAGGACCGCTCCTTTCAGCCCGAGCCTTCTGTCTTTTCAACTACTATACACAGTATAGAACATAACATTTTTCCTTCTGTTGAGAACCAATGGGCCATCTCTATATGGCTCTTAGGAGGACTCACTAACTAACCCCAGACGGGTTCACTTTCTGTCCTCGTTCTTCCATCAACATTATTAAACATCTTTCACAATTAACTTGTTAAATACACATAACTTTCACATGTAAGCATCATCACTTTCTTTTTGTCAAGACATTATCGCTATCTCTCAGTTTTAAAGCAATACCATTCTTTAAATGCAACAAGCAAACATCCCCTTTAAGAGGGGACCAAGTCTCTATGAGGTAGCAGATCTTCTCAAGCTACCAGTCCATACTCAGCAAAGGCTCCGGTGCAGTATCTTCACAAAGAGTCCTTCTTTAAGTAAAACCAGTAGGGAGCACCTTTAAGAAGGTGCAAACTATTTACAGAGAGTTTGTATCATGCACTGTTCATGATTGCGGCAGTTCTGGAAACTTGTGCAAAACTTAGAAAAAGCAAACAAAACAATAGGGATCCCGGGTCAACAAAGGGATCCCTTTAAGAGTTAACCCTAGACGGGTTTAGCAGCAGAACAGTAGAACAGTAACTATTTACATGTCATGCAGAGTTTTAAAATCTTACTCATTACTCAGGAGGCAACCCCCAGCGAGGCTTTACCTGGCAGGTGGCTTTCTGCTGGCCGGATTCACTGAGCTCCAAGTTTACTCCTGCGGCCAGGTATACCTCGTGGGTTCGGGTCTTCTGCACGACCAGGTCGTGCGCTGCGATGATGGTCTGCGTGGGCCGATGGATGAGGCTGGCAGCGGCGGCGGCAGCAGCAGCGGCTTCAGCGGCAAGCTCCTCCCCCTCGGTTCGGGATACCGCCAGAACGGCGGTACAGCGCTGCATGTCCCGGGCCCACCAGCTGCTCCCCTTTAGGTGCCGGCGGTATGTGACCACATCTCCCGGCTTCAGGAAGGACTTGGCGCCGTCTCTGCACAGGCAGGGTTCCACTTCCTTCCGGGTGACTCGGACCCTCAGGGCTGTCCCGATCTCCTGCACGAAGCCCTTTCCCGTCTGGGGCAGGTAAACAATCACGACGCCCCACTTCGGCAGGGAGCCCTCCAGCAGCTCTCCGCGCGCCTCCCGCTCCACTTCTCGCTGGAACTCTGCGATCAGATGGTTTCGATATTCTCCCCAGGGGAAGGGCCCGAGGTCATGCCCCCCCGGTGCATTGGTGCCAGACGGTGGGGACACCAGGGCGTCACTGGTCGCAGCAGTGGCCGGGTCGTGTGCAGGGGTGAGGCGGCCTCCCCGGGGATCGCGGCACTGGGTACCTTCACTTGCGGTAGCTCCTCCTGCGCCGCTCCCCTCTCCTGTGGAGGGCGTATGAACCGGGGACCGTTCAGGCACGGGATGCCCCATCGGCAGCTCCCAAGGATACAAGTCTTCCAGCGGGGGCATATCGGAATAGTCCACTGGTGACGGGGGTCGATGCGGGGCCATTCTTTTCTGCAGGCCTTCCCTGGTCTCCAGTTCCACCTCATCTGAGTCATAGTTTCGTTTCTTCGGTCTCTGCCCGCCATAGAAGATCAAGAGGCGGATCTCTCCTGTCGACGGGCCCGCCCTTAGGATGCAACAATATTTAGACTGGGCGGCCATTGTCCTTCGCGCTCTTTAGTTCGTCTACGCCTATTCCACGCCCCTCTTCTCTTCCTGCGCTCTCCTCAGTGCTGTAATGGCGGCGGATTTTGGCGGCAAGTGGCACAGCACAGTCTTTGCAATAAAGTACAGTCCAAGCACAATAAATCACAGTTCCAAGGCACACATGACCTGATTCTTCAGGCTTAAGTATATCCTGTTCGTGACGCCAAGTTGTAGCGCCCCCACTGCCGCAGGGCCGAGGGGTACCCGGTACCGGGCCTCTGAGTCTCTGCTCTGGGGTTGTCACGGTGGCTAGGCCCGGTCCGTGACCTTGCTGGAGGGGAGTACAGTGATAGATGTGGGTAGATGATGGTGGTGGTGATGTTGTAGTGGTGCGGTGCAGTAAATAACGAGGACACCAAGTTGCAGTCTCTTTACCTCTTTACTGAAGATCTCTGGGTCCTCAGTCCGGAATCCGGATAACCAGGCTGCGCAAGTTCGGCCGGTCCAATGGCACCTCCAGAGTTCTCTTTACAGGTGGAAATCTGCGCCTACCTCCTAGCGCTATGTGTTGTGATCCTTCCCTGCTGTGCTTACGGAAAGTCCCCACAACTGTTGTGTCCGTTTCTGAAGTTCCCTCACAACTCGATTAGATGATCTTCTGCTAATCCTCCGTCCCTCCCTGATGTTACGGTTGGGACGGCACCCATTTGACGGGTAGGCTCGGAGCTCTTCCGGGACCCTAGAGTCGCCCCTCTCCACAAGTTGCCCCCCAAGACTGCATAGGTGATTTTGATGAGACAGCCCGCCTTAGACTGACTGTCCTGCCGTTGGTTTAGAGTATTGCTTGAAGCTGAATATTGTAATACTCCCTCGGCGTTCCGGCCGCCGGTTGTGCGCCTCAGTAGGATGTTGCCTCGGTCTTACAGCACGACCCCTACTGGTATTCTCCTTGTTGCTTTGATCTCGTTTCTCACTCAGCACAATCTATCTCGCTTCCAATCCCTCCTTGGGCACCGCCGCTATACTGAGCAGGCACGGTCCCGTTACGTTCGCTCAAGTTGCCAAGCCTCTGTCAGGATCCCACCCCTGACAGAGACCCTACCGAATCTTCTCCCGCAACACCCTCTGCCACAAGGTGTTGCCTGGTTCCAACCCAGTCAGCTTTCTGACCTAACTTCCTGCCTGACCCCCAGTTTACCCACAATGGTGGGGAGTGGCCTAGTGAATAGAACCCTTAGCTCCCCCTGGTGGCCCGGCTGTGAAATGTATTGGTGTCTGTGATACCTGATCAGATGAACTCCTTCAGTGCCATCAGACGTACCATAGCTCCCCTTAGTGGCGGAGCCACAGTACTGCAACGACCAGGACTCTGGGGCGCTGTATATATATATATATATATATATATATATATATATATATATATATATATATATATATATATATATATATATATATATACATATACAGCTCTAGCAAAAATTAAGAGACCACCACATCAAAACCCTGTCATGGGCAGCCCAATCTCCTGGCCTGAATCCCATTGAAAACCTCTGGAATGTAATCAAGAGGATGATGGATAGACAACAGCCATCAAACAAAGAAGAACTGCTTAAAGTTTTGCGCCAGAAGAGGTGAAAGACTGGTGGAAAGCATGAAAGACGCATGAGAGCGGTGATTAAAAATCAGGGTTATTCCACAAAATATTTCTGAACTCTTCCTGAGTTAAAACATTAGTATTGTTGTTGCTAAATTACTATGAACTTGTTTTCTTTGCATTATTTGAGGTCTGAAAGCACTGGGTTTTTAAAAAATGTTGACCATTTTTCTTTGTCAGAAAAAAAATACAAAATTTATTGCTTGGAAATTCGGACACATGTTGTCAGAAGTTTATAGAATAAAAGAACAATTTACATTTTACTCAAAAATATGCCTATAAAGAGAAAAATCAGACAAACTAAACATTTTGCAGTGGTCTCCTAATTTTTGCCAGAGCTGTATATCTAGACAATTTTTGAGGATTGAGAACCTGAGCCTGGATGAACCAGATGTCAGATTAAACCCTGCCCCACTGTCCAAAAAGACTGAAATACCCACCTTTTGTCAAAATGGATCTTGGACGGTAAAAAGAATTTTGACCTACCCACAGAAAAAATAGGTACACCCGGGATGCTCACCTACCCGCAACCTGGGCTCCTTAGTTTTCCAGTGACCATTTGCGATTACATATGAATGGACAGGTACCAACAAAATGACCCTTCTTACCACAGAAAAAAAAACTGCAGGAGGATCGGTAAAAAAAATAGGTACACCCGGGATGCTCACCTACCCGCAACCTGGGCTCCTTAGTTTTCCAGTGACCATTTGCGATTACATATGAATGCACAGGTACCAACAAAATGACCCTTCTTACCACAGAAAAAAAACTGCAGGAGGATCGGTAAAATGAGTCGTCGCCCCACCCAACTAAATGGGTTCATTAGACCCAGACCTAGGTTCCATTGACTCCTGACCCCTGAAAAATGAGGTGTCTTATGTAGATGGTGGTCCACTCAAAAAGCTAAAGACATGACCACCTCAAGGGAAACCATGGTCTCATACAGAACAAAGGCATCCTTTACCCTCTCAGAAAGCCCCTGACAGAACTCGTTATGGAGCACATGGGTCATTCCACCTAGTATCTGTAGACCACCTATGGAACTCAGAGCAATACTCCTCCACTGGCTGGTCTCCTTGCTGAAGGTGATATAGATTAGACTCAGCCAGAGAGACACAGTTGGGATCGTCATAGATAAGACCCAGAGCCTGAAAAAATTCCTTGACTGTCTGAAGCGATTGAGAATCAGACAGGAGAGAAAATGCCCAGGCTCGAGGGTCACCCTAGAGAAGAGAGATAATGATCCCCACCCGTTTCTCCTCAGTACCCGAGGAGTTAGGACATAACCTAAAATTAAGTTTGCAGGCCTGTCCACCAGGGGTAGCACTATGTGGTGCCCATAATACTGTATGGAGAAATATATCGGGCTCATTCTGTATGGAGCACTATGTGGTGCCCATAGTACTGTATGGAGGACTACTGTCTGGTTTCTGAGCTATTGTAGAATTTACAATAGATATCACTCATGTAATGCAACAAGTAAGTGAAATTTTTGGCATTGTACTATACCTATATTTGTCTGTCATACCTGTGCATCATGAACCGTGGTATGTGTTAAAGGTGCACACTGAGACTCTTTCGTCCAGGGTCCACGAAATCCTGGATCCGGCCCTCGGCGACTTACTTTGACCCCATATTCTTCACTCATTTCATGCAAAATCTGTACAAAACTTTTATGGACATCAGATACCGACTTTGTATATAATGTGATCAACATTGGAAGAAGTTTTCCCTGGTCATCTACTTCTAGGTTTGTCAACTGTTCCATAACTTTCTATTTCTTTCTTTATTATATGTGACGCATCTTAGTTGAATTCCATAGCTATCTCATTTTGGCTTTTTCCTGACTTCACTCTTAGGGCTCATTTCCACTTGCGAGGAAAACGGACGAGTGCAATCCGATAAAAAAATCGGATTGCACTCGGTCCAATGTTACTCAATAGGTGTCTTTTCATTTGCGATTTTCTTCTCAGCCGAAATCGGACTGAGAAAAAAATCGCAGCATGCTGCGTATTGCTGCAATTCTCGGACGAGACTCGCCAATTCAAGTCAATGGGTGCGAGAAAAAAACGCACAGCACTCGCACCATGCGTATGACGTCCGTTTTTTACGGATACCTTACCATTCTGTGGCATAGAACACTGTAAATGACTGTATAAAAATAGTTGCAGAGAAAAAAAACGGATTGCATACGGATGTAAAATGGATGGTGCGATTAAAAAAATCGCATTGAACTCGCATGACAATCGCATACTTTTCATCCCTTTTTTTCGGTCCAGATTACGGACCGTTTTTTCTCTCGCAAGTGGAAATGAGCCCTTAGAAGAATAAGCTTGCTGGCATCTGGTGATACATTTGATTTTGTCTTTTTCAGATTTTAACCGAAAAACACACAAACAAACAAAAAAAGTAGGCAAAATTTGACTACCCATGACAAAATATGCAAAATATTTGGCTCAGCAAATTTTGAAAATTGACACATAAAGGGATAAATCAATGTCAAACGCATTTTCACCCTTATAGCTGACAATCATTTGCTTCTGGTTTACTAAAATCACCAGGAAAATGGCATCACAACAACCAGAAAATATGCAAAACTTTTGGTCACCACTGTAAATAACAATCAAAAAACTTGTTCAAAAATTGTGTCGGTCTTATATTGCTCACCCACGGAGTCTGGAGTTCATTTCATTGGTATAAAAGGCTCAAAAAAACTTTCTGGACAAATTTGTGACAAAACTTGATCCAAGCAAATTCAACGAGAAACCTGATATATCATGCACACGTCGATTTTTTGTGACTTGCAGATTTGGTGCAGAAAAAATGCACCAAAAATGCGGCATAAACGCACGTTTTTACAGCTGCATTTTCCTGCCAAGAGATACAGAAATGGTGCAGAAACTTTGCTCAACGTATGCGCATACCCTTATCGGTATAGTTTTTGCTCACCCATAGACTATTCCATGGTCTGGAGTTAATTTCCTTGGTATATAACCCTCAAAATTGCGTAGCCTTTGAGTCTCAGAGTACCAATATATTACAATATGAACAGAAAGTGCATGAGGCCCTCCTTTATGTCTAGTACCGAGTGTATATGAGTGAGGGTAGGTTCACATCACGTTAGTGCCAACCGTTTAACGGATCCGTTAAACGGATGCGCTAACGCTGATGCACAAAATCTCTTTTTTACTGCAAACGCGCTAACGCATGGTACCATTGCATTGGCATGCATTAGCAATAGATGTCTATGCACAGCGAACGCGTCTTTTCGCTGTGCGTTAGACATAACGTACCCGAATATGCGGTAGACCGCGTTCGAGGGTGCATCACTAAGTAACGCATCATCGCTAACGCATGCTGATTTTGACATGCGTTAGGATGCATTACGATAATGGAAGTCTATCGGCGCGTTAATGGATCCGTTACATAGCATTAATGCCGCTAAGTAACGGATCCGTTAAACGGATCGCCCAAACGCAATGTTAACCTAGCCTTACTTATTTTTGGCAGTTTTTGCTTCTTTCATAAATTACACTGAAATTTCCTCTTTTTTAATTATAGAAATCAATTATGGTTTACTTAAGTTATATATCCTTTATAATCCTTTTTAAATATTTTGCCTTATATATGTCATTTTACAGGAAAAAAAGTTTCTTAACATTTTTTTACCTGTAAAATGCAATTTCTCGCAGGTTTGGAGTATTATGACACTGTTGTAGCTGTTTGCGTTCTGACCCAATGTCAGACATGCCAGATCACCAGTGAGGCCAAATCAGGAGGTTACGCCCGTCATTTACAAGCGCGCTTGGAGTAAAAAAGACTCCGCACACAGATTTTGAGCAAAGTCACTTTATCTGATGTAATGCAGCAAGAGGCAGTATTTTATACCATTTACAACAAATGTAACTCTCAATGTAATTCATGTAGCCCCCACCATTACCCAGGGTCGTACTTTATTTACCACGCACCCAGAACATGTTGTGGCTGAGTATTGAAAACATACATGATAAGAAGTATAGTCTCCTTGAAGAGGAGACCATCAGACTACTGCATCAACAGATTCTAGAAATTCTAGCAATTAAAGGCAAAAGGCACTTAAAGGCAAACTATTAACCCTTCTATATCAATGTTTCCCTTTTTTAAATGGTATAACCTCTGCCACAGGGTCAGCTGATGTCCACAAAGGAGCTACTGTCTCATGGGTCTAGTACCCATAAGGGGGCTTTCTACCTGCTTCGCCCATCCACCCTCAGTGTGGACACTCACTTCCCTAGTCAGCAGTGGTTATCCGGGGTCTATTATACACCATGGATGACACAGCCTTAGATTCCTTCCTTAAACATACACTCTTCAATAACTTATGTAATGCATATATTAGCGCTTTTTCAGCTACATAAAGCAATAAACAAAATAAAACAATAAAAATTGCATGCAAGTCTGTAAAATACCAAAAATAATCCATCCCGCTAGGCCGCTAAGCCAATTGGCTGGATTTAAAAAGGAGTCTCTATATTGTATTAGTCTCATTAAGAATCTTAAGGAGCCTAGAAAATCTGAGTCCAAGTCCCATTGTGTATGCAGTGTGCTGTTAATACCTTCCTTGGCTCCAGGGGTAAGGCTAAAGGCCCCGTCACACATAGCGACGCTGCAGCGATACAGACAACGATGCCGATCGCTGCAGCGTCACTGTTTAGTCGCTGTGTGGTCGCTGGAGAGCTGTCACACAGACCGCTCTCCAGCGACAAATGATGCCGAGGTCCCTGGGTAACCAGGGTAAACATCGGGTTGCTAAGCGCAGGGCCGTGCTTAGCAACCCGATGTTTACCCTGGTTACCAGTGTAAAATGTTAAATAACAAACACTACATACTCACCTTCGCGTCCCCCGGCGTCCGCTTCCTGCACTGACTGAGCGCCGGCCCTAACAGCAGAGCGGTGACGTCACCGCTGTGCTCTGCTTTCACTTTCCGGCCGGCAGTCAGTCAGTGCGGGAAGCAGACGACAAGGGACCTGACGGACACCGGAATGTGAGTATGTACTGTTTTTTTTTTTTTTTTTACATTTACGATGGTAACCAGGGTAAACATCGGGTTACTAAGCGCGGCCCTGCGCTTAGTAACCCGATGTTTACCCTGGTTACCAGTGAAGACATCTCTGAATCCGTGTCACACACACCGATTCAGCGATGTCAGCGGGACCTCAACGACCAAAAAAAGGTCCAGGCCATTCCGACACGACCAGCGATCTCACAGCAGGGGCCTGGTTGCTGCTACGTGTCAAACATAGCGAGATCGCTACTGAGGTCGCTGTTGCGTCACAAAACTTGTGACTCAGCAGCGATCTCGCTATGTGAGACGGGGCCTTTAGTACAGCATAGTCCTTGCAGATACTGGGCTGTGTATACAGATCCAACAGTCCAACAGTTTTTGTCCTTCTGCGTCTTTTATAAGATAAGCAAGATGTTGAATAAGTTTGTTTATCCAGTGTCTCTGTAGGGTGCAAAAGTCATTGCGCTGGCGAAAAGATCTTTTTGCAGTGACTGGCATGGATCCAGGTGGGCTTTCCCTCAAGTTTCACTGAGGTGAATGTGGTCAGCTGGACTTTAAAACGGGCCATTAAAACTTTTCTGCAAGGCCTGGACATGGCCTGTCATAGCACCGTGTTGCATTTGTAGCACCTGTGGGAAGTACAGACCAGTCTTTGGCAAACTACCAAACAGGACTTCAAAAGGAGACAAGCCTGTCTTTCTATTTGGAGTGTGTCTGACTGACAAGAATGCAAGAGCTCTACCCCGCTCTTTCCTGTGTCTGCCATGGCCTTTGAATTTTCAGTTTAAGGGTATGTGCACACGTAAGAATTTCTTGCAGAAAATTCCTGAAGAAAAGCGGACATTTTCTGCAAGAAATCCGCATGCGTTTTTTTCATATTTTTACCGCGTTTTTTGGGTGCGTTTTTTCGCGGTTTTTTTTCCAGGGCTTTCCCAATGCATTAAATAGTGGGAAAAACGCAAAAAAAACAGCAAAATAAATGAACATGCTGCGTTTTTTACCACGATGCGTTTTTTTCGTGGAAAAAACGCATCATGTGCACAAAAATTGCAGAATGCATTCTAAATGATAGGATGCATATGTATGCGTGTTTTATGCTTTTTATCGCGTCTTTATAGCGGAAAAAAATGCAAAAAAAAACGCAACGTGTGCACACAGCCTAAGTGTCCCATTTAATCTCTCCACTTTCCCACTACTTTGTGGTCTATATGGTGTATGAAATGCTTGCTGTACTCCCAGGGCCTGCATGACTTCCCTCATTATTTCTCCCGTGAAGTGTGTGTCCCTATCGCTTTCTATGGTTTCTGGGACACCATACCTGCAGATCAGTTCTTTCATCAGTTTGTCTGCAGTCGTTTTAGCATTTGCACATTTTACCAGATAGGCTTCCAGCCAACCAGAGGAGAGCTCTACACATACTAGGACATTTTTCACACACTCCTACCTTGGGTAGCTGTATGTAGTCAGTCTGCAGTCTCTGAAACGGGTAGAGAAGCCTGAGTGTCGCTTTCTTAGGGATTTTTACTGTTTTACCTGGGTTGTGCTGTCCACAGATGAGTCATGACTGTACGAGTTTTGCGGCTGCGTAACTGAAACCAGGAGCGATCCAGAAGGCATCTTCCATGGACACATGTGACATTTTGAGGTGTGAGTGGGGCCATGTGTTGCTTGCGCCATAATTAGGAACAGGGACCTTGGTATATACAATTTATCCTTATTCTCCCATACTCCTTCTGCGTTCAGCTCAGCTCCCATTCTCCCCCGTGTTCCTTCTCTGTTTGGGCAGCTGGAGGGATTTCAGGACATCTAGGCTCAGTGTGGTTGGAATACGCTGACTCCCCGCCACCGTCCACTGCTCCATAGGCCGTCTTGCTGCTACTTTAGCAGCCTTGTCCGCCCTTCTGTTGCCTTCTACCTCCACAGAGTCAGCGTCCGTGTGTGCTTTTACCTTGACGATGCCAACCTCGACTGGTAATATCAATGCCTCCATTAATTGTTTCACCAGCTCTGTATTTTTAATGGGCTTACCGGCTGATGTAAGAAACGCTCTGCTTCTCCAGATAGGGCCATAATCATGGGATATTCCCCATGCATAATTCGAATCTGTGTAAATATTAGCGACTTTACCTGCAGCAGCTCTACACGCCTCAGTGAGTGCCTTCAACTCTGCCTCCTGCTCCGACATGTGAGGAGGGAGTGGTTCAGCTCGGATTACCTCATGTGAGGATACTACTGCATATCCAGTGTAGAATCGCCCATCCTGGTGGTATCTGGAGCCATCTACAAAAATAAAAACCTCAAAATATGCTTTAGGAACAGTTTTTTTTTCCATGAACATATGTAAAACCCACTGTCTCCTGACTCATCAGTTCCTATCAGGGCCGGACTGGCCACCGGGCAGTTCTGGCAAATGCCAGAAGGGCCGGTGGCAGTAGTGGGCCGCTCGAGTGTGCCGCTGTCGGCACACTCTCCCCGCTGTCGGCGCACTCCCGGCCCCGCATTCAACTATACTGGCGTCATAGACGCCGGTACAGTTGAATGCAATGATGGAGGAGAGAGCGTCTGCTGACGCCCCATCTCCCATCATTCCCCGCTCTGCCTGCCGCTGACACTGCGGGTGCACGATGACGTCATATCATCGCGCACCTGCTGTGTGACCGGGCGGGCAGACTGCGACTGCTGAGACCAGAGCCAGAGCAGCGCGGGGCAGGAGGAAAGGTGAGTAGAGTGTTTTTTTTTGTTTTTTTTTATCAATGAGTGATGACTGGATTGTGGAGCTATTGGGGGGGGCTGTGCTGCATTCCATTCTATGGGCCTCTGCTGCATTATATTCTATGGGGCTGTGCTGCATTCCATTCTATGGGCCTCTGCTGCATTATATTCTATGGGGCTGTGCTGCATTCCATTCTATGGGCCTCTGCTGCATTATATTCTATGGGGCTGTGCTGCATTCCATTCTATGGGCCTCTGCTGCATTATATTCTATGGGGCTGTGCTGCATTCCATTCTATGGGCCTCTGCTGCATTATATTCTATGGGGCTGTGCTGCATTCCATTCTATGGGCCTCTGCTGCATTATATTCTATGGGGCTGTGCTGCATTACATTCTATGGGCCTCTGCTGCATTATATTCTATGGGGCTGTGCTGCATTCCATTCTATGGGCCTCTGCTGCATTATATTCTATGGGGCTGTGCTGCATTCCATTCTATGGGCCTCTGCTGCATTATATTCTATGGGGCTGTGCTGCATTCCATTCTATGGGCCTCTGCTGCATTATATTCTATGGGGCTGGCTGCATTCCATTCTATGGGCCTGTCCTGCATTATATTCTATGGGGCTGTGCTGCATTCCATTCTATGGGCCTGTGCTGCATTATATTCTATGGGGCTGGCTGCATTCCATTCTATGGGCCTCTGCTGCATTATATTCTATGGGGCTGGTTGCATTCCATTCTATGGGCCTCTGCTGCATTATATTCTATGGGGCTGTGCTGCATTCCATTCTATGGGCCTCTGCTGCATTCCATTCTATGGGCCTCTGCTGCATTATATTCTATGGGGCTGGCTGCATTCCATTCTATGGGCCTCTGCTGCATTATATTCTATGGGGCTGTGCTGCATTCCATTCTATGGGCCTCTGCTGCATTATATTCTATGGGGCTGTGCTGCATTCCATTCTATGGGCCTGTGCTGCATTATATTCTATGGGGCTGGCTGCATTCCATTCTATGGGCCTCTGCTGCATTATATTCTATGGGGCTGTGCTGCATTCCATTCTATGGGCCTCTGCTGCATTATATTCTATGGGGCTGTGCTGCATTTCATTCTATGGGCCTCTGCTGCATTATATTCTATGGGGCTGTGCTGCATTCCATTCTATGGGCCTGTGCTGCATTATATTCTATGGGCCTGTGCTGCATTGTATTCTATGGGCCTGTGCTGCATTCCATTCTATGGGCCTGTGCTGCATTCCATTCTATGGGCCTGTGCTGCTTTATATTCTATGGGCCTGTGCTGCATTATATTCTATGGGGCTGTGCTGCATTCCATTCTATGGGCCTGTGCTGCATTATATTCTATGGGCCTGTGCTGCATTATATTCTATGGGCCTGTGCTGCATTGTATTCTATGGGCCTGTGCTGCATTCCATTCTATGGGCCTGTGCTGCATTCCATTCTATGGGCCTGTGCTGCATTCCATTCTATGGGCCTGTGCTGCATTATATTCTATGGGCCTGTGCTGCATTATATTCTATGAGCCTGTGCTGCATTATATTCTATGGGCCTGTGCTGCATTATATTCTATGGGCCTGTGCTGCATTCCATTCAATGGGGCTGTGCTGCATTATATTCTATGGGCCTGTGCTGCATTATATTCTATGGGCCTGTGCTGCATTATATTCTATGGCGCTGTGCTGCATTATATTCTATGGGGCTGTGCTGCATTATATTCTATGGGGCTGTGCTGCATTATATTCTATGGGGCTGTGCTGCATTATATTCTATGGGCCTGTGCTGCATTATATTCTATGGGCCTGTGCTGCATTATATTCTATGGGGGCTGTGCTGCATTACATTCTATGGGGCTGTGCTGCATTACATTCTATGGGGCTGTGCTGCATTACATTCTATGGGGGCTGAGCTGTAATGCTGGATACAGCTGTAATTATATGTTATATAGTCGTGTTACACTCCCCTCACTTCTTGTAGCCTACAAGTGTACAAAGATATTATACAGTCACCATGTGACAAGTGGGCCTGTGTGACTTCAAATGCCAGGGCTGAATTTTAGTCCCAGTCCGGCCCTGGTTCCTATGCAGTCATGTTCGTGCGTCATGTCAAAGTACCAGAGTACTCTTTTTCACCTGCCAATGCTGTCACCAATTCCCCCTTTTCTGAATCCACAGGCAGATGAGTGGCTGGATTCAGAACATTATATCTTTTGAGGGTGACGTATTCAGGAATTAGTATTAGAGCACATTCAAGTCTGAGCTGTCTAGTCATAGACAGGTGTTTTGGTTGAACTTGTGTGAGTATGGCATTAATGTCATATGGGGTGTAAATTGTCAAAGGAAAAGTCAGTGTGATCTCACATGCCTAGCAGTAATACAGCAGCTCTTACAGCACGGACACATGTATGAGACCCTCTAATCACTGGGTCTAACTGTGCTGAGTAGCAAGCTATCGGTCTCTGTTTCCCTCTATGCTGTTGTGTCAGCACTGCCTGTTTTCTTCTTTAACCCCTTCATGACCCAGCCTATTTTGGCCTTAATGACCTTGCCGTTTTTTGCAATTCTGACCAGTGTCCCTTTATGAGGTAATAACTCAGGAACACTTCAACGGATCCTAGCGATTCTGAGATTGTTTTTTCGTGACATATTGGGCTTCATGTTAGTGGTAAATTTAGGCCGATAATTTTTGCGTTTATTTTTTAAAAAATCAGAAATTTGGTGAAAATTTTGAAAATTTCGCAATTTTCAAATTTTTAATTTTTATTCCGTTAAACCAGAGAGTTATGTGACACAAAATAGTTAATAAATAACGTTTCCCACATGTCTACTTTACATCAGCACAATTTTGGAAACAAAATTTTTTTTTGCTAGGAAGTTATAAGGGTTAAAATTTGACCAACGATTTCTCATTTTTACAACAAAATTTACAAAACCATTTTTTTTAGGGACCACCTCACGTTTGAAGTCACTTTGAGGGGTCTATATGAGAGAAAATACCCAAAAGTGACATCATTCTAAAAACTGCACCCCTCAAGGTGCTCAAAACCACATTCAAGTAGTTTATTAACCCTTCAGGTGTTTCACAGCAGCAGAAGCAACATTGAAGGAAAAAATGAACATTTAACTTTTTAGTCACAAAAATGATCTTTTAGCAACAATTTTTTTATTTTCCCAAGGGTAAAAGGAGAAACTGGACCCCAAAAGTTGTTGTCCAATTTGTCCTGAGTACGCTGAAACCTCATATGTGGGGGGGAACCACTGTTTGGGCGCATGGCAGGGCTCGGAAGGGAAGGAGCGCCATTTGACTTTTTGAATGAAAAATTAGCTCCAATCGTTAGCAGACACCATGTCGTGTTTGGAGAGCCCCTGTGTGCCTAAAGATTGGAGCTCACCCACAAGTGACCCCATTTTGGAAACTAGACCCCTCAAGGAATTTATCTAGATGCATATTGAGCACTTTGAACCCCCAGGTACTTCACAAATTGATCCATAAAAATGAAAAAGTACTTTTTTTTTCACAAAAATTTTATTTTGCCTCAATTTTTTTCATTTTCACATGGGCATCAGGATAAAATGGATGCTAAAATTTGTTGGGCAATTTCTCCTGAGTACACCGATACCTCACATGTAGGGGTAAACCACTGTTTGGGCGTACGGCAAGGCTCGGACGGGAAGGAGCGCCATTTCACTTTTAGAATGAAAAATTAGCTCCAATCTTTAGCGGACACCATGTCGCGTTTGGAGAGCCCCTGTGTGCCTAAACATTGGAGCTCCCCCACATGTGACCCCATTTTGGAAACTAGACCACCCAAGGAACTTATCTAGATGCATACTGAGCACTTTGATCCCCCAGGTGCTTCACAAATTGATCCATCAAAATGAAAAAGTACTTTTTTTTCACAAAATTTTTATTTTTGCCTCAATTTTTTTCATTTTTACATGGGCATCAGGGTAAAATGGATGCTAAAATTTATTGGGCAATATCTCCTGAGTACACCGATACCTCACATGTGGGGGTAAACCACTGTTTGGGCGCACGGCAAGGCTCGGAAGGGAAGGAGCGCCATTTGACTTTTTGAATGAAAAATTAGCTCCAATCGTTAGCGGACACCATGTTGTGTATGGAAGGTATGTAGTGTATGTCAGGTTGGTGTGTGTGGTGTAGTATTCACCACACACACACACCAACCTGATGTACACTATACCACACTACACACCAACCTGACGTACACTACGCCATACACACCAACCTGACACACTATGTCAGGTTGGTGTGTGTGGTGTAGTGTATGTCAGGTTGGGGTGTGGTGTACGTCAGGTTGGTGTGTGTGGTGTAGTGTACACCACACACACACACACACCAACCTGACGTACACTATACCACACCACACACCAACCTGATGTACACTACGCCGCACACACCAACCTGACACACTACGTCAGGTTGGTGTGTGTGGTGTAGTGTATGTCAGGTTGGGGTGTGGTGTAGTGTACGTCAGGTTGGTGTGTGGTGTAGTGTACACCACACACACACACACCAACCTGACGTACACTATACCACACCACACACCAACCTGATGTACACCACGCCGCACACACCAACCTGACACACTACGTCAGGTTGGTGTGTGTGGTGTAGTGTACACCACACACACACACACACACACCAACCTGATGTACACTATACCACACCACACACCAACCTGATGTACACTACGCCGCACACACCAACCTGACACACTACGTCAGGTTGGTGTGTGTGGTGTAGTGTATGTCAGGTTGGGGTGTTGTGTAGTGTACGTCAGGTTAGGGTGTGTGGTGTAGTGTACACCACACACACACACCAACCTGACGTACACTATACCACACCACACACCAACCTGATGTACACTACGCCGCACACACCAACCTGACACACTACGTCAGGTTGGTGTGTGTGGTGTAGTGTATGTCAGGTTGGGGTGTGGTGTAGTGTACGTCAGGTTGGTGTGTGGTGTAGTGTACACCACACACACACACCAACCTGACGTACACTATACCACACCACACACCAACCTGATGTACACTACGCCGCACACACCAACCTGACACACTACGTCAGGTTGGTGTGTGTGGTGTAGTGTATGTCAGGTTGGTGTGTGTGGTGTAGTGTATGTCAGGTTGGGGTGTGGTGTAGTGTACGTCAGGTTGGGGTGTGTGGTGTAGTGTACACCACACACACACACCAACCTGACGTACACTATACCACACCACACACCAACCTGATGTACACTACGCCGCACACACCAACCTGACACACTACGTCAGGTTGGTGTGTGTGGTGTAGTGTATGTCAGGTTGGGGTGTTGTGTAGTGTACGTCAGGTTAGGGTGTGTGGTGTAGTGTACACCACACACACACACACACCAACCTGACGTACACTATACCACACCACACACCAACCTGATGTACACTACGCCGCACACACCAACCTGACACACTACGTCAGGTTGGTGTGTGTGGTGTAGTGTATGTCAGGTTGGGGTGTGGTGTAGTGTACGTCAGGTTGGTGTGTGGTGTAGTGTACACCACACACACACACCAACCTGACGTACACTATACCACACCACACACCAACCTGATGTACACCACGTCGCACACACCAACCTGACACACTACGTCAGGTTGGTGTGTGTGGTGTAGTGTATGTCAGGTTGGGGTGTGGTGTAGTGTACGTCAGGTTGGTGTGTGTGTGTGGTGTTGTGTATATCAGCCTGGTGTGGGTGAGTTCTGTAGTGGAATATCAGGATGTGGCTAGTCCACGGATGTGTGATGAATTCTGAAGCATTCATTCAAACACAGTGCAGGTTTGTCGGGACACGTTTCACATTGGAAACGAGTTTCCCTTCTTATCCCCCTTTTATAGCACACCCGACACCTTTTTTTTGCTCTCCCCTCACAGGGAAAATGTTGCCCTGGTACCATACGGGATCCTTGAGTTCCAGGGGTGCTGGGGCCCGCTCCTTCCACGCCTCCAATCAGGGCCTTTATCACCGCCTCCTGGAACTGAAGGAAGGTGTTGTTGGTCTGACCTGCACATCGTGATAGCACGTATGCATTATACAGTGCCATTTGTACGATGTGCACAGCCAGTTTTTTATACCACACCTTCGTCTTCCGCATGGCACTATAGGGCTGGAGGACTTGATCAGAAAGATCAACTCCCCCCATGTGTTTGTTGTACCCCAGGGCACAGTCCGGTTTGTGGACCTGTGCTGGGGTACCTCGAACGGTGGTGGCCGTGGTGCCGGGACCATGGATTGTGGTCAAGAAAAAGACGTCCCTTTTGTCTTTGAACTTGACCGCAAGCATGTTGCCGCTACATTGGGCCCGGCTCTCACCCTTTGGGAGAACCTGCTCAATTAGCGACAAAGGGAGACCCCTCTTGTTTCTGCGCACAGTACCGCAAGCGACGGTAGCTCTGGCAGAGAGGGATTGAAAGAGTGGGATGCTTGTATAAAAGTTATCAACGTACAGATGGAAACCTTTATCAAGCAGTGGGTGAACCAAATCCCACACTATTTTCCCACTCACCCCCAGAGCGGGTGGACATTCTGGGGGCTGGATACTGCTGTCCTTTCCTTGATAAACTCTAAAGCTGAGAGTGTACCCTGAGGTACTCTCACAGATCTTGTAGAGCTTTATCCCGTACCTCGCCCTTTTGCTTGGCAGGTACTGACGGAACTGAAGCCGCCCTTTGAAGTGGACGAGGGATTCATCCACACAAATTTCTCTTTGGGGAATGTACACTTCAGCAAACTTGTTGCTGAAGTGTTCGATGACCGGCCGAATTTTGAACAGTCTATCAAAATTCGGGTCACCGCGGGGAAGGATGTCAGTGTTGTCCCTAAAATGAAGAAATTTATGAATCGCCTCAAAACGTTTGCGATTCATAACCATGCCATATATTGGAGTTTGATATAAAATATCAGTACTCCAGTATTGGCGAATTTCTGGTTTCTTCACAATCCCCATGTGAAGGACCAGTCCCCAATATTTCATCATTTCTACGGAGTCAACGGGATTCCAAGTAGTAAATGATGAACTTGGGTTTTGGGCAAAAAATTGCAGGGCATATAAGTTTGTTTGCTCCACCATGAGACTGACAATTGACTCCGAAAAAAAGACTTTGAAAAAGTCTATTTCCCTGAGGTTGGCAGTCTCAAATTGGATTCCTGATTGGGGAATGAAATCAGGAATCCGTGGAGCAAAATTTTCAGGGACGGGGGTCCAGGTGGGGCCACTAGTGCTAGGTTGGGTGTGACTAGCACTAGGTTGGGGGATACTCACCCTTGGCTGTGTGTCTTCTCCCCTGGGCTCCGGCTCTCCTCCGCTGGGCTCCGGGTGATTTCTCATCCTGCGACATCTTGTGGGTGGCGAGTCCGTGTCACTGGAGGAGGAAGAGGGGGAGGAATACAGAAAAGTGGGGTCCTCACCCTCACTATCAGCTTCGGAGGCAAGAAAGGAATATGCCTCCTCAGCTGAGTACAGCCTTTGTGACTGGGATGACTGGGATGAGCGGGACATTGTGTGTGTGGTGTGTTTGCGTGTGTAAAAAAAATCTAAACTTTATTATAGTGTTGCGTGTGCGTGTGTATGTGCGAGTGTTTGGTGAAACTCTTCTGCAGGAGGAGGCTGTCAGGCGTGCGGGGGGGCTGTCAGGCGCGGGGGGGCTGTCAGGCGCGGGGGGGCTGTCAGGCGCGGGGGGGCAGGAGGGGGCTGAGGAGATGCAGCGTCAGATGGAGATGAAGCTGGCAGCAGCAGGTGATCAGGGGGGCAGGGGGTGATCAGGGGGGGCAGGGGGTGATCAGGGGGTGATCAGGGGAGGCAGGGGGTGATTAGCGGTGATCACTGAAGAGGGTGATCACCAGGGGAGGAGGGGCTGACAGACGCAGGGGGCGGTAGGAGAGATGAAAACGCAGCAGCAGGTGATAAAGGGGGGCAGAGGGGTGATCAGGTGGACGGGGGACAAGGGGTGATCAGGGGGGGCAGGGGGTGAACAGGGGGGGGCAGGGGGTGAACAGGGGGCGCAGGGGGTGATTAGCGGTGATCACTGAAGAGGGTGATCACCAGGGGAGGAGGGGCTGACAGACGCAGGGGGCGGTAGGAGAGATGAAAACGCAGCAGCAGCAGCAGGTGATAAAGGGGGGCAGAGGGGTGATCAGGTGGACACGGGGGGCAGGGGGCGATCAGGGGGGTAGGGGGTGATTAGCGGTGATCACTGAAGAGGGTGATCACCAGGCGAGGAGGGGCTGACAGATGCAGGGGGCGGTAGGAAAGAAGAAAATGCAGCAGCAGCAGGTGATAAAGGGGGGTGGACAGGGGGGGCAGGGGGTGATCGGGGGGGGGGGTAGGGGGTGATCAGGGGGGCAGGGGGTGATTAGCGATGATCACTTTAGAGGGTGATCACCAGGGGAGGAGGGGCTGACAGACGCAGGGGGGCGGTAGGAGAAAAGAAAGTAGAGCAGCAGCAGGTGATAAAGGGGGGCAGGGGGGGGTGATCACCGGAGCAGGGGGTGATCAGGGGGGCAGGGGGGAGGGAGCAGAGGTTGGGGGGAGTGGAGGACAGGAGAGTGGAGGTACCTGTCCTCAGCAGCAGCGGTGGTGCTGGCGGTAGCAGTGGGGGAGGCGGCAGTAGCGGCAGCGGCAGCGCTCTGAAGCGGTATGCAGCAGCGGCGGCAGCGATCGCGGTGTCTGGGGGGGCAGGTGAACAGTCGGGCACCTCGCTCCTCAGCTTCCACGGATGGGATGAAGCTGAGGAGCGAGGCAGACACTGTTTTTCTCCGCCCCTCCACATCTGATTGGAGTGCAAGCGTCACATGGACGCTAGCTCCAATCAGAGCAGGAGGGGGTTAAAAAAAGGTCGCCAGGAGCGATCGTAGACCCGGGGGGGCAAAGCCACCCCCCCCCCCGGGGTGAAGTACAGGTCCCCCTGCACCTGCGGGTACGGTGACATTTGAATGACACCGGTCACCGGACCCGCAGGGAAGCATTCCCGCCATGACGCCACATAGGCGTCATGGGTCGGATTGGCACCGACTTTCATGACGCCTACGTGGCGTCATGGGTCGGGAAGGGGTTAATCAGGAGTCGTATACCTTTAGCAATATTGTGGCCTAAAAATGTCACCTTTTGTTTTCAATACTGTAGTTTGTCACGTGAGACTTTGCAACCCTTTCCTGCCAAAAACCACAGCAAGGACATCTGGTCCGGGCAGCAGAGCAGGAGGTCATCCACGTACTGTAGTAGTACAATCTGTGGATGAGGTGAAGAATGCATTTGCCAAATCAGTGACTGTGAAACATTTTGACGTAGCTGGGATCTGTGACAGTACGGTGTGTATTAGGGACAATTGAGGTCACACTCACTGTAACATCATTAATAGCCCGTAAGTCATGAACTATTCTGTAAGTGTCAGGGGAACCCTTGGGTCCTTTTTCTTCTTAATGGAATACAAAGGGGTGTTGCGGGGGAAGATCTCTGCACTAGAACCCCTGCCTTAACATACTCTTTAATATCCCTGCTCAGGGCCATTGATTTGACTAGGCTTAAGGGGTATTGCTTTAACCAAAGAGGAGTGGTTCCTTCTTTTAATTTATCATGACAGGGGGAATGGGCAGCCGACCCACATCAGATTTTCCCCTTGCCCAAACGGTGTCTGGTACCTGACTCATTTTCCTGTCCTCAGACATTCTGGTGTCAGGTGTTACTTTCACGACTCTTGCCATATACACCATTTCTGCAATATTACACAAGTGTTTATATAATCACACATTAATGTCCAAATATTAGTTATACCCATATTTGATTGGGTAGAGCACCCATTAAAGAACTAAATTTGATTCACAAAGTATGTTACCAAAAGAAAATGATATATATTAAAATATATAATTATGAAAGGTGCTGAGTCATAAAATGGGGGAGCACAATGCCATAGGCCACAGCAAAGCACAAGCTTATTCTAAGAATGTAGCAGCCCTATATAAATCCATAACCAACAGTTTCAAATACAAAAAGAAGGGTTTTGAAAAATACCAAATATCAATGCCAGTTGCTTGCAATAAGGTATAAGAAGTGAAAAAGAAAAACAAACAGTGACTGATGGTTTGAGTCAATAGAACGAATGGCTAAAAAAAACAACTATATATCATATGAAGACAACCTAGAAATACACGGTAACTATGCCATCTTGTGTAATGAAAACTTCTAAACTGGCAAATGAATGGAATTAAGTGTAAATATAATAGGGCATGATTTACCTGTGGTATAATGTGCACGTGGAAGACCCTGGCGTCCCTCTGCCCCAAGTGTTTATATGAAAGGGGACTTGTGACTGTAATACCCTCAGGAGAGTACTGTATGGTGGCCTAGACAGCACTCAACTCTGCTCCCAGCAAAATCATAGGGGTATTGTCACTAACAATAAGTTTGTAAGCACCTCTTGTGATTCTAGTCTTATTTGTTGTTTAGTCATAGGGGCTTTAGTCACTTGTCCCTCTACCCTCACGCATTCCACAGTTTGTCAGTAATCATGTCTGGCATTATCAAGTCTTTGTGTACCACAGTCCCGGCTGCCCCAGTGTCAATCAAGAACTCTGCCACCTTTCCTCCCGGCATTGTTATGGTGGTCATCAAGGCAGGACCAGGTCCGGAGGGGACAGGGACAGGGCACACACCTGTCACTGGGTTGTCAGTTTCCTAGTCTGAAGGTGAAGGAGGTGGAAGAGTGGTCTGCTTAGTCTTAGGGTTTTTTGCAGTGGTTGGTATAGTGTCTATTTTCTCCACAGTTCCAACACTTCACTGTTTCTAAGTCCTTAGGTCCCTTACTATGTCTCTACTGTTTTTCTTGTGCTCCAGCATACATGACACGTTGTCTTATGGTCCTAGTTTGTTCAACTCCTTTAGCAACCTTCAGGAGATCTTTTGGATCTACATTTCTCCATTCAGGTCTGGCTGTCTGTACTGCGTCTCGCAAGCCTTCGTTCATACCGTCAATAAATGCATTTACCAATATTTTAACATCAAGTGGGTTTACTGGACTGTACCCCATGTCTGCCCATTTCAGCTGTAACCGTCCAAAGTACATCTTTACAATCTCTCCTTTTGTCACATCTGTAAAAGTCTTAATTTTGCATCCTAGTACTTCACCTGCTTTTGTGCTCACCAAACTCTCTAGGTCTGCCCAGGTGCGCTTATATGTCCGTCATATTGTCTTTATTTGTCTGTAAAATGGGAAAGGTTGGTTCTCAGGGTCAGCCAATTGTTTTAGCGTAGCCAGCTAGTCAGAGGGCCTCCAGGGATAATACTCCTGTACAGTGGCGTATCTGGGGGGGGCAGCTGGGGCATGTGCCCCGGGTGCAGCCGGCAGGGGGGCGCAGTCGGGCCGCCTAAAGCAGCGGTCCGCAGTGTCTCCCCCGGCGGCTGCATTCTACTGCCCCCCGCACTGGGAGTCGGCTGTCAAGCTGACAGCCGGCACAGAGAAGCTGCGGCGCGCCGGCTCCCAGTGTTCAATTGTACTGCATCTGAGATGCGAGTACAATTGAAGCTCTGACTTCCGGGTCAGAGTGACGCCAGCAGCGTGATCAGGTCATGTGATCACGCTGCTGACGTCACTCACCCGCACGGCAGAGCAGAGGCAGAGCAGGAGAGATGCAGATCGGTGGTAAGTGCTCCTGTGGAGCTGAAGACACCGAAGGTGCAGGGGGGGATTTAATGTGAGTGGGAATGGGGGGATATATTGTGGGGGGATTTAATGTGGGTGGGGGGGATTTAATGTGAGTGGGGGTGGGGGGATTTAATGTGAGTTGGGATGGTGGGATATATTATTGGATGGGGGATATTTAATATGAGTGGAGATGGGGGGATTTATTGTGGGGGGGAGATTTAATGTGAGTGGAGATGGGGAGATTTATTGTGGGGGGAGATTTAATGTGAGTAAAGATGGGGGGATTTATTGTGTGTGGGGAGATTTAATGTGAGTAAAGATGGGGTTTTATTGTGTGTGGGGAGAATTGGAGTGGAGATGGGGGGATTTAATGTGTGGGGGAGATCTGAGGACACAAAATGAAGAGCAAAGGGGGAGATGGGGGGCACGTATGAGAAAACAGTATGGGGGAATGGGGGCATGTATGAGGAAACAGTATGGGGGATGGGTGCAGACAGTTTGGGGAGCAAACGGGGGAATGTATGCAGACACAGTATGAGCAGCGATGTGAAAAACGTATGTGGACAGAGTACGGGGAGTGAGGGTGTTGGGATGTGTGCATGCGTAGCATGGAGGGACAGTGTAAGGGCACAGCCAGGAGGGGACAGTATACCAAGGAGGGGGAGTGTGATGAGAGAGTACAGTATAAATACTGGGCCCTATATGGGGGACACAGTATGAGAGGACAGTGTGAAAATGGGGGCCGGTATGGAAAGGGGAGGTCAGAGTAAAGAGCATGTACCATAAGAGGGACAGTGTGGGGGTCATATTTTATGCAGACAATATAGTGAGGGGCAATTTTTTATTCAGGAGCATTTTAATGACACTTGTATCTTTAAGGGCGTCATGTGGAGATTTTCTGCAAAAGAGCGGAGAAGATGGAAGTCTGCAGAGACGGCTGTGGATGAGAAAGCTCATCATGGGGTCTGGACAAGATGAAGAGAAGGAGAACGACTCCAGAGACGACGTCATCTATAAGGTACCTGGATGTAAATGTTATTTGTGATACTAACTAACTCTTGTTTTTATTTATGTTAGGAGCATTAAAGGGGATGTCCAGGTTTGTGATGAGTCTGCAGTCATTCTTTGTGACTGCAGACTTCTGAGTTCTCACAGTGAGAACTGCACGCTGTCAGGATTCTCTCGTGCTGGCGATTTACATACATGCGGTCACGTGCTGACTTGACATGTGTGGCCTCACTCAATGAAAATGAACTGAGCGAGGCCGGGCACGTCTAGTCAGAATGTGGTCAGAAGTATACAAATCACATGCTTGTGCTGACATGACCGTCCACTGGCAAAGGAGAATCCTAAAGTGTGCAGTGCATTAGTTGTGAGAATTCAGAAGCTGCGATGTTAGGATTCAGCCCTGCAGGTTCCAGTAGTCGTCACATGGACACTTCACTCATATGCGACTTTTACACTTATGGTCCTGTGACACCGAGCTTCTCTTCCTGCTTCTCTCAATTTTTCACTGAACATTGAGAGCATTAGGGAGAGGAGCTTGTGGGCACATGACTAAGTGTGAAAATCACATACGTTCTGGGGGGGGGGGGGGGGCGCCAAACTGAATTCTTGCCCCGGGTGCCAGAAACCCCAGATACACCTCTGCTCCTGTATCTGTCTTACCCTACTCACCCTTCTTGGTCCTGATGTGGTTGCTTCTCTGGCAGTGGGTCTGGTGGTGGAGATGACTGGATTATCAGTGGGGGTGACATGCTGTTCTACAGCTTCCTTCCCAAAAGGATTACTGTCAGTTTACTCCCAAAACGTCAATGTCCCCACTACCCACTAACCACAATCCTGTGTCAACTTCTTATGTCACTACATGTGATCTTTTCTGGACAGTATTCAGTGCAATTCACTAAGGTCGGGTTGCAGCACAGGTCATACAAGTATTTCTCCAGTCTGGGTTTGTCTGACCACAGTGTTTACAAGTCCATCTGTCTTGTCTGGGTCTCTGGTTATACAAAGGTATGATGGTAGCAGTAATGTGTCGGTCATAGTCAGACTTTTGAGCATCAAAACATTCATAATACACCTCACTTCCGGACTGCTGCTCTTTCTCAGACAACATTTATTCACTTGCTATTTTCCTCCCTTGTCTGTGCCTTTTTGTACATCCAAACATCCATACTCTGGCATGTTAGCCTTTTACAATATTGGTCCCACATCTTTCACTGCTTCCTTTCCTTCTCTGTCTTTTACAATCTGCATAGCGGTTCTGGATCCCATTGGGGCCCTGACTGCACACAGAACAAGTTGCCCATGGCTTCAACTTATTCTTCAGACAACTCACCTTTATTCTGCAAATGGCCTTTTTAGTGTGCCTTACCTTCTACGGGCGGCCACACGTGACAAGTCAGAGCAAGTGTCGAGATTTAGCGGGAAGGCTAAACCACCTCTCACCCAGTAGACCTAAAGGATGTAACGGGAAGGCTAAACCACCTCTCACCAGTTAGATCAGCTGGATAGAAAAGGAAGGCCCAGATGTGTTAGGCCTCTAACCCACTAGCTCAGCTTCATGGAACGGGAAGACCCGTAACAAAAAAACAGCTGACTGTAGCAAGAAGGCCCAGATGTGTTAGGCCTCTTACCTACTACATCAGCGGTGCAGTTGGCTACCTCCTCCGTTGATCCTCAATTTGCTATATATCAATCACTCAACTTGAAGCAGGTGAATCTTTTTACCAATCTTTCAATCACACTGATAACCAAACAATCTTTCACAAATTTGCTCTAAAATAGGCACCATATTTTATTTTCAACTTCCATACAGTACTATTGTTTTAAACACAAATCTCCCAGCGCATACTACACCAAGGACAGAATATTCAGAGAATCTAGAGAGCAGCTCCATGCCCCCCCCTTCCTCTGGCACTCAGCGGAGATAAGGACAGAGAGGAGAAAATCACAAGCAAATCGCCCAGCGGTTTGACTCACCCCTCCCATCAGGTATTCAGCAGAGATCTTAGAATCTAAAGAACTTAGTGTCTTTCACACAGAAACAGAATGCAGCAGTTCTCAGACTTAATTTATACAAAACCTTCATCCTCTCGGAATTAAAAACTGTTTCTCTATACAGGCAGATCACTGCACAACTTGAATAAGCTGATTCTGACCACGTCCGGCCAAAACACATATAGAAACCTATCCAATGTCAAACCATATACAGGTCCTTCTCAAAAAATTAGCATATAGTGTTAAATTTCATTATTTACCATAATGTAATGATTACAATTAAACTTTCATATACTATAGATTCATTATCCACCAACTGAAATTTGTCAGGTCTTTTATTGTTTTAATACTGATGATTTTGGCATACAACTCCTGATAACCCAAAAAACCTGTCTCAATAAATTAGCATATTTCACCCGACCAATCAAATAAAAGTGTTTTTTAATACCAAACAAAAAAACCATCAAATAATAATGTTCAGTTATGCACTCAATACTTGGTCGGGAATCCTTTGGCAGAAATGACTGCTTCAATGCGGCGTGGCATGGAGGCAATCAGCCTGTGACACTGCTGAGATGTTATGGAGGCCCAGGATGCTTCAATAGCGGCCTTAAGCTCATCCAGAGTGTTGGGTCTTGCGTCTCTCAACTTTCTCTTCACAATATCCCACAGATTCTCTATGGGGTTCAGGTCAGGAGAGTTGGCAGGCCAATTGAGCACAGTAATACCATGGTCAGTAAACCATTTACCAGTGGTTTTGGCACTGTGAGCAGGTGCCAGGTCGTGCTGAAAAATGAAATCTTCATCTCCATAAAGCATTTCAGCCGATGGAAGCATGAAGTGCTCCAAAATCTCCTGATAGCTAGCTGCATTGACCCTGCCCTTGATGAAACACAGTGGACCAACACCAGCAGCTGACAAGGCACCCCACACCATCACTGACTGTGGGTACTTGACACTGGACTTCAGGCATTTTGGCATTTCCTTCTCCCCAGTCTTCCTCCAGACTCTGGCACCTTGATTTCCGAATGACATGCAAAATTTGCTTTCATCAGAAAAAAGTACTTGGGACCACTTAGCAACAGTCCAGTGCTGCTTCTCTGTAGCCCAGGTCAGGCGCTTCTGCCGCTGTTTATGGTTCAAAAGTGGCTTTACCTGGGGAATGCGGCACCTGTAGCCCATTTCCTGCACACGCCTGTGCACGGTGGCTCTGGATGTTTCCACACCAGACTCAGTCCACTGCTTCCTCAGGTTCCGGTCACCTCTTCTCGTTGTACAGCGTTTTCTGCCACATTGTTTCCTTCCAACAGACTTACCATTGAGGTGCCTTGATACAGCACTCTGGGAACAGCCTATTTGTTGAGAAATTTCTTTCTGGGTCTTACCCTCTTGCTTGAGGGTGTCAATGATGGCCTTCTTGACATCTGTCAGGTCGCTAGTCTTACCCATGATGGGGGTTTTGAGTAATGAACCAGGCAGGGAGTTTTTAAAAGCCTCAGGTATCTTTTGCATGTGTTTAGAGTTAATTAGTTGATTCAGAAGATTAGGGTAATAGGTCGTTTAGAGAACCTTTTCTTGATATGCTAATTTATTGAGACAGGTTTTTTGGGTTAACAGGAGTTGTATGCCAAAATCATCAGTATTAAAACAATAAAAGACCTGACAAATTTCAGTTGGTGGATAATGAATCTATAGTATATGAAAGTTTAATTGTAATCATTACATTATGGTAAATAATGAAATTTAACACTATATGCTAATTTTTTGAGAAGGACCTGTATAACACGGGTTTCACTGAATCTCAGATGTAAATTAAATGTACATTAAAAATATCCACAACTCATCCATCCTGGACTCTCAACAACAATTGGATAAGTAATGATACTTATGTGATCATTCATTCATACGTGCTCATTCAGGGATTTTTTTTTTCCTTTCACTTTCAATTGATTTTTACAAGAATAAAATCCCTTATCTCAATCATTCACCCTAATTCAGCTCAAATTGAGTTGAATAATGTCTTCTGTCCCATACAGAGGACCACACCTAACGAAACCCCTCAATCAGGGATTTATTTATTTATCCCTTATCTCAATTACTCACCTCTCATCTCATTCGGAGGTTCTCATAGACATACATGCAAGGTTGACGCAGCCTGCCTATTTTGCACTTTGGAATTAACACAACTCTATATAAAAAATCTGCAGCAGTGTAAACTGACACTCTGAAAGCACTTAAGGCTAAACAACAAAAACCACAGCCCTATACAAAATACAGCTTCATATGATGTACTGCCAATCCAAAATGACCAAAATTACAACACTGCACAGAGTCTATCCCAGCTCTGTACTACACACCACACAACCAGTTAGTATATTGACAGAAAATACAGATAACAATTATCATCTTATTACTCTATTATTCAACTCTCATACGGACATAAACAGACAAAACACAAAACTCACTGGTGATGTAGGTTCTTTGAACCATGTTCACAGCCTTTATCCAGAGATATGGGGAGACCCAGAAGAGATTGCAAGTGCAAAACAGAGAGTAGAATTCTAGCAATTAAAGGCAAAAGGCACTTAATGGCAAACTATTAACCTTTCTATATCAACACCATTGTTCTCAGCAGCAATCTGGGAGTCAGAGATGCTTCCAGGGGTCTCTTCCCAGTGCTGTTCTCCTTTCATTCAGCACTTTTCCCATTCATTTGAACATTTTCACTGCTCCCCAGACCTCTTTGTAGGGTCTCTCAGAAAAAAGCTCGACTTTTCTACTGATTCCCATTATACTTGTTACTCGAAACAAGCAGGCGTGTATTAGGAATTGCTAGGTTCGAGCAATGAGCACCTGAATCACATTTTAGTGCTCACTCATCCCTAATAAACAGACGAACCAACTCCAAGCAGAAATCTCCTGAAAAACTCTCCAACCGTCTACTCCAAACACTGAACTACTCCTTCAACCCCAAACCAGAAAGTAGAACAAATGATACGATTCATTATTAGATTCATGGCAGTTCTGGTTCTGTTATAATTTAAATGTTGCTTTTTCCTTTTGGCCCAGCAAGGGTTAATGTCAGTATCCTTCCTGGCAGCTGCTCTTTGGCTGGTCAGCTATTGTTGGGTGGTGACCACTCCAATCATCCTTTAAATAATCACATGACTCATCAGTTGACTGTTGGTAATAGAGTTATTCTTTATTTACAGATTGTAAATTATTCCGAATTCATAGTGTTCTGCCCATTTATGAGCAGCAGTTATATATTCATAGCGTAGTACCAGTTACAACCCTTAGAGGTCATTAGCTACCCATTTATCCTGTATTTTGTATACATGAGTATTTCTCCTTTAAAAGAGCAGTGTGTTCTAGTTAGAACCGCCACCTTAGCTTCTCGGGCAAAACAAGATTTGCAGACATGTTTCTCAGGCTTTCTTAGTGATGCACACGTGTTCCTGGCTCTCATTCCCTACAATTACTCCTCCTGTCCAGCGGATCCTGGTGAGAGTTATAATGTAGTCATGTGTGTATATTAGAATCTGTATATGTGAGTATGTGAGCCTTATGCAGCCTCCGTATAGCATATTGTGAAGTGAGGCATATTGTGCTCTGTATCTTCCAGTTTAGTGATAATGCTCTTAGCACTGCATATAGATAGATGCATTTCTATATAGAGCAGAACAGTACTAGTAGCATTTCTGTATTATGCACCCTGTATCATTCTTTGCTGTAATGTCCCAGTTGCTGATGTAATTGCATGCTGTATCATGCTGTTGTTGCTGTGAAGTGCCAGTACTGATACGCTGTTTATTCTTTGCAGTTTTTACCAATATCATCCACTATTATTGTTCACAGTTATCGTTCACATCTTCATCTCAATAAATATAGACTTAAGAATCTATACAGTCTGTTTACTGGGAAGTGGAAGAAGGTTTAGCCGCATGCTGAAATCCACACAGCATCATACATGGAGTAAGGCATAACAGTAGTGATGAGCGAGCACTAAAATGCTCGGGTGCTCGTTGCTCTGGTCGAGCAGATTGGAATACTCGGGTACTCGGCCAGAACAACGAGCCCAATATAAGTCTATGGGAGACCCAAGTATTTTTACCGCGATCCCCCCCGGGGTCCTTTTAAGGTCTAAAAACGTCTGAAAATGATGGAAACACTGCTCAAATGACACAGGGACATCATGGGGATCGCCCCTGGAAGCATTCCTGACTCCTAGTTCACAGCTTTAATCAATTTTTTTCCGAGATTCATGCCATTTTTCCCGGTGCCACAAAAAACACATTAAAACGAAACCAAAACGGGTTTTGCCAGGAAATATGTCAAGGTACTTCCTTTGCAGGTTAATGACTTGCCTGTAAGGCCAAATATTTAACCCCAGACCGAAAATTTCCTCCCCCACTTAGGCTTAGCTCAGACGCAGCGTTTAAGCGTTTTTCAACTTTAACATTGCTTTCAACCACTACATATGCATTCACTAGGAAATGTCATTGTAACATTTAACAACCCTAGCTGGCCATGTGGTGTGTGACACATATGCAGACCAATCTTGTTTCATTTATAAAGGAGAGACTCTTAAAGTCACAGAGCCTATTTTTACTGGTGCATCAGGCGGCATTAATCTTCTTAAAGGGTCATTATTAAACTACTAGATGGTGGCCCGATTCAACGCATCGGGTATTCTAGAATGCACAGCCACATATTATATAACACAGCCCATGCAGTATATAACACAGCCACGTAGTATCTAACCCAGCCCACGCAGTATATAGCACAGCCCACGCAGTATATAGCACAGCCCACGCAGTATATAGCACAGCCCACGCAGTATATAACATAGCCCACGCAGTATATAACAGAGATGTAGTATCTAACACAGCCCGCGCAGTATATAGCACAGCCCATGCAGTATATAACACAGCCCACGTATATAACACAGCCACGTAGTATATAACACAGCCCACGTAGTATATAGCACAGCCACATAGTATATAACACGGCCCACATAGTACATAGCACAGCCCATGCAGTATATAACACAGCCCACGTAGTATATAACACAGCCCACGTAGTATATAACAGCCCACGTAGTATATAGCATAGCCACATAGTATATTGCACAGCCACGTAGTATATTGCACAGCCACGTAGTATATTGCACAGCCATGTAGTATGTACCACAGCCCATGCAGTATATAACACAGCCCACGTAGTATATAACAGCCCACGTAGTATATAGCATAGCCACATAGTATATTGCACAGCCACGTAGTATATTGCACAGCCACGTAGTATATTGCACAGCCATGTAGTATGTACCACAGCCCATGCAGTATATAACACAGCCCACGCAGTATATAACACAGGCCATGCAGTATATAACACAGGCCATGCAGTATATAACACAGGCCACGCAGTATATAACACAGGCCACGCAGCATATAACACCAAAACACAGGCAGGGATGCTTACCTGTTCAAGGCCTCCAACAATTGCACTACCCAGGGTGCACCAGGCCCAAATGAAGATAGCGAAAACACAGGTGCAAATAATACCGATGCAGCCAACCTACAATCAGGAATTGGCTGCTTGGAGCACCCGTGCAAAAAAATTGTCTGTATGTGGCATGTTCACACAGGAATGCAAAGTATATGGTGAAAAAGCCTATTAATGACGCCATATATATAGCGGGCTAACCATGATGCATCCTGTGTGAACAGAGGCCACAGTGTACAGAGCCATCTAGGGCCCAGGCGCACCCTGGAAAAATGTACAGTGCACCAAAAACATAACAATGTATGCAAGGTATTGGTTGATATTATGGCCACAATATTGAAGCTGCCAACCCACGTCAAGGGTCCTTGTATCTTGGCAGTCCTAATATAAAAAAACACCATTGGAGGAAACCCTCCACTAAACTAAACAAAAAAACACCAAAACACAGGCAGGGATGCTTACCTGTTCAAGGCCTCCAACAATTGCACTACCCAGGGTGCACCAGGCCCAAATGAAGATAGCGAAAACACAGGTGCAAATAATACCGATGCAGCCAACCTACAATCAGGAATTGGCTGCTTGGAGCACCCGTGCAAAAAAATTGTCTGTATGTGGCATGTTCACACAGGAATGCAAAGTATATGGTGAAAAAGCCTATTAATGATGCCATATATATAGCGGGCTAACCATGATGCATCCTGTGTGAACAGAGGCCACAGTGTACAGAGCCATCTAGGGCCCAGGTGCACCCTGGAAAAATGTACAGTGCACCAAAAACATAACAATGTATGCAAGGTATTGGTTGATATTATGGCCACAATATTGAAGCTGCCAACCCACGTCAAGGGTCCTTGTATCCAGGGTGCGCCTGGGCCCTAGATGGCTCTGTACACTGTGGCCTCTGTTCACACAGGATGCATCATGGTTAGCCCGCTATATATATGGCGTCATTAATAGGCTTTTTCACCATATACTTTGCATTCCTGTGTGAACATGCCACATACAGACAATTTTTTTGCACGGGTGCTCCAAGCAGCCAATTCCTGATTGTAGGTTGGCTGCATCGGTATTATTTGCACCTGTGTTTTCGCAATCTTCATTTGGGCCTGGTGCACCCTGGGTAGTGCAATTGTTGGAGGCCTTGAACAGGTAAGCATCCCTGCCTGTGTTTTGGTGTTTTTTTGTTTAGTTTAGTGGAGGGTTTCCTCCAATGGTGTTTTTTCACGCAGCATATAACACAGGCCATGCAGTATATAACACAGGCCACGCAGTATATAACACAGGCCACGCAGTATATAACACAGGCCGCGCAGTATATAACACAGGCCGCGCAGTATATAACACAGGCCGCGCAGTATATAACACAGGCCGCGCAGTATATAACACAGGCCGCGCAGTATATAACACAGGCCGCGCAGTATATAACACAGCCCACGCAGTATATAACACAGCCCACGCAGTATATAACACAGCCCACGCAGTATATAACACAGCCCACGCAGTATATAACACAGCCACGTAGTATATAGCACAGCCACGTAGTATATAGCACAGCCCATGCAGAATATAACACAGCCCGCGTAGTATATAGCACAGCCACGTAGTATATAGCAATGTGGGCACCATATCCCTGTTAAAAAAAACTAAATAAAAAATAGTTATATACTCACCTGCCGTCAGCCCCCAGATCCAGCCCAGGCCTTTCCCGATGCTCCTCACGACACTCCGTTCCCAGTAATGCCAAGCGGCAATAACCCGTGATCATGTAGCGGTCTCGCATTCTTGGGACCGGAGCATGAGGAGCGGGAAAGGCTGCGGCGGACTTCGGAAGGTGAGAATATAATGTTTTTTGTTTTTTTATTATTTTTAACATTATATCTGTTTACTATTGGCAGCATCAATAGTAAAAAGTTGGTCCGGGCCGGCCGGCCACGACCAATCAGCGACGCGGGATTTCCGTTACAGACAAACAGACAGAAGTACCCCTTAGACAATTATATATATAGACTAGATGTTTCCAGCCAGCTAACGGTCGGCACGCTCATTGCTATCTAATTAACACTGCTGGTGATTAAACTAAAGTAAATAATGACAACATTCAATAGCGCTTAAGCAGGTGGTAAATTAACTTAAAATGAAGTTAATAACAATAGTGTGGTGATGTGTTGGGGGTGGGATTATGTGTGGTAATGGGGTGGGGGGTGGGATTATGTGTGGTAATAGGGTGGGGTGTGGGATTATGTGTGGTGATGTGGTGGGGGGCGGGATTATGTGTGATGGGGTGGGGACGCGGGATTGTGTGGTGATGTGGTGGGGGGGCAGGATTATGTGGGGTGATGTGTGGGGGGGTGGGATTTGTGGGAGCGGGATTGTGTGGTGATGTGGTGGGGGGCAAGATTGTGTGTGGTAATGTGGGGGGGCGGGATTGTGTGTGGTAATGTGGTGGGGACGGGATTGTGTGTGGTAATGGGGTTGAGGGTGGGATTATGTGTGGTGATGTGGTGGGGGGCGGAGCTACTGTGCAGGGGGTGGGATTAGCGAGTAATCACAATGCCTCATATATATAGATGGGTCTCCTAAGCTGTTGTAGCCTATGCTGTGAGTGGATGGGCTGACAAGAATTACGACGCACCACAATACCCCTTTCATAAGATGTCCAGGGGGGACTCCTGAAAAAGTGATGCATTGAATTCAAGGCCTGCCCTGCTACCAATTCATATGCCCCCCATTACGCCTTTGAACCCACATACTGGATGGGCCCAGAAAATTCCACTTCACAATATGCATTTTGTACAACCGTACACCTTTGTTTTACACATTGGCAGCAAGGCCAGCCCTGCTGCATAGTCAGTCATATGCACCCCATTACACCTTTCAACCCACATACTGGATGGGCCCAGGAAAATCCACTTCACAATAAGCATTTTGTACTCCCGTACTCCTTTGTTTTACACATTGGCAGCAAGGCCAGCCCTGCTGCATAGTCAGTCATATGAACCCCATTACGCCTTGGAATCCACATACTGGATGGGCCCATGAAAATCAACTTCACAATATGCATTTTGTACTCCTGTACTCTTTTCTTTTACACATTGGCAGCAAGGCCAGCCCTGCTGCATAGTCATATGCACCCCATTACGCCTTGGAACCCACATACTGGATGGGCCCATGAAAATCAACTTCACAATATGCATTTTGTACTCCCGTACCCTTTTCTTTTACACATTGGCAGCAAGGCCAGCCCTGCTGCATAGTCATATGCAGCCCAGTATGCTTTGGAACCCACATATTGGATGGGCCCAGGAAAATCCACTCGTATTTTTTAATGGTATGATGGTTCCCTCTTTGCAGAATTATTTACAGGAGAATTTGGCAATTTTATTTGCCATGTTTTTAACACTAAGGTTCAGATACAGCTTTAAATAAGGTTAATACTTGCAATACAATGCAATTTGATTGCAAACTACAAAATTCAAGGAATAGTATGATTGAATAGTGTGAGTGTGTACACTTTTGCATATGTTAACATACAAAGGTTAGTAAGTACATACAAGGATTAAATAAATATAGTATAGTGATCACGTATATATGAAGATTAACTGCATACAGTATACTTAGATCATCACCAAGAGGCTTTTAATCATCATCCGTCTGGAATATCAGAGAAGCAACACCAAGACAGGGAACCCTGGGAGATTACCTACACTGCATGGGCGTCCCCAATTATGCAGGTATCAGCACACTGTACATGTACAAGTACCCCAGTTTCGGCATCTGTCTTAGGGTACCGTCTCACATAACGATTTACCAACGATCACGACCAGCGATACGACCTGGCCGTGATCGTTGGTAAGTGGTTGTGTGGTCGCTGGGGAGCTGTCACACAGACCGCTCTCCAGCGACCAACGATGCCGAGGTTCGCTGGTAACCAGGGTAAACATCGGGTTACTAAGCGCAGGGCCGCGCTTAGTAACCCGATGTTTACCGTGGTTACCAGCATAAAAGTAAAAAAAAAACGTACATACTCACCATCTGATGTCCGTCAGGTCCCTTGCCGTCCGCTTCCTGCTCTGACTGAGATCCGGCCGTACAGTGAGAGCACAGCACAGCGGTGACATCACTGCTGTGATCTGCTCTCACTTTCCGGCCGGCAGACAGTCAGAGCAGGAAGCAGACGGCAAGGGACCTGACGGACATCAGATGGTGAGTATGTACGGTTTGTTTTTTTTTTACTTTTACGCTGGTAACCACGGTAAACATCGGGTTACTAAGCGCGGCCCTGCGCGTAGTAACCCGATGTTTACCCTGGTTACAAGCGAACGCATCGCTGGATCGCTGTCACACACAACGATCCAGCGATGACAGCGGGAGATCCAGCGACGAAAGAAAGTTTCAAACGATCTGCTACGACGTACGATTCTCAGCAGGGTCCCTGATCGCTGCTGCGTGTCAGACACTGCGAGATCGTAACTATATCGCTAGAACGTCACGAATCGTGCCGTCGTAGCGATAAAAATGCCACTGTGTGACGGTACCCTAAGTCATGTTTCTCTGGTCTTATATAGTCATTTACACTATGTAGTAACTCTAGTTTCACCCAGACCTTCAAATGGCCACTTTTCAAGGTTGGATGAAACTGAGATATCATGGAGTCATCAGACAAGGGGCCATAAACCCCTAGAAAATATAAGCCACAAGGATTTAGATCAGGTATAGTTTCAGTAAACCTTAATGTTTTACAATGACAAACAGCAAACATATAGAGGCTTAGAACTGTTTGTAAGGTGATTAAACAAATATTTATCAAGATTGTGTACTATGAGCATTGTCTGTCACATCTGTAAATGTTTTACAAGAAATGCAGCTATGTGATTGTCTGAATGCATTTGGTATACAGTATTTTAATCTTGTTTACAAATCGCCATTTGTATATTCGCCATGTATTGTACATTTGAGGCAGCCAAAGTTATGGCTCTCAAGGAGAGAAACTAATATAGTGGACAAAGCTATATTTTTAATGAACTACTGAGCCAAACTAACAGCATTGGTTTATCAAATTTATATTAAGTGTATTGTGTCCAATGTGAGCAACCAGGCAACACAAAAAGGAGCTTTTTAAGTGAGTGTAATAATTATAGGGGATGACTCAGGAGACTCTTTGCGTGGAACAAGACAACTACAGGACACAGTTTAATAAGTGGTAAAGTCTATATTATCACACGGTGATTCAAACAGGTGCAGAGAGAAACTCAAGTCCACAACACTTGGTGCAAATAATAAACGCAGCTCAGCAGTCTATAGGAACCTTCAGAGGAAAAAGCAATCATGCAGAAAGTCTATGAAGCACAATTATTCTTGAGGATACTTGACACGAATAAGTCCTTGCTTAGTCCAAAACACAGATAGATATGCTTATAAGGCAGTTCAAATAATATCTCAGCTCAACCAGGGAGGTCTGGGTAATAGTCTCCTGTTCTTGCAGAGCAGAAACAGCTTACATGTCAAGCAAATGCAGATGGAAGCAAACACGAGCAGCAGATGAAGGAGGATTACTGGAACTGGTGTATGCAGCAGGAACTCAAAGCAGAGTAGCAGGATAACCCCACAGGTTCACAGGAGCAGGTATATAGCCAGGGAGTAATCAGGGTCTGGAGTTGGATGCAAGGCAGAATACTCTAGCACAGACTGAAGGCTGGGGTGGAGTTTTATAGCAGGAAGACACAGTGCACATGAGACCAAAGACGCCATCTTGGAAAAGGGCAGTAATGCACAAAAGGTAATAAAAAATGTTCAGAGTCCTGACAGTGAGTTCTTTAAGGTACACAAATGTTATGAAGTCTTTGCCAACAAGGATGTAGTGTCACCAATGTGGGATACCTTTTTTAAAAATATACTATTGCCATCACAGCCCCCCTTGCCCAAACTTCACCGGCCTATAACAGTACAAAGCACGTTCACCCTGGTGATTTAGTGGCAGTTAAAGAAGAGACACTGCAGGAGACAGAGTTAAGAATTAGGCCCAATGTAGCGGTGTGTGTCTCTGAGACTTGTAATGTAATGCATGATCTGCCAAACAATTCCCCAATGGGGGTACCTTTTTTAAAAAATAGACTAGTGCAGCACCCTTGCTCAAACTTCACCAGCCTATAACAGTACAGAGCATGTTCACCCTGGTGAACTATTTGCAGGTAAAGGACACATTGCAGGAGACAGACTTCAGAAGTAGGCCCAATGTAATGTAATGCCCAATTCCCCAATGTGGGGACCTGTTTTTACTAAATAAAATAGTGCCATCACAGCCCCCGTGACCAAAACTCACCGTACAGAGCACGTTCACCCTGGTGATCTAGTGTCAGTTAACGGACACATTGCAGGAGACAGAGTTAAGAAGTAGAGAACATGGAAAGCTAGCACTCGACCACTGTGGATGTAACGGTGCCAGTGAACGGAGCCAGAGTTCCAATAAACTATAGAGTAAAGTAATCACTGCACTCGTATCATGAAGGTTTTGCCTATCGCTCCACTACAATATTGTTTAAATAAACTTTTCACTTGGAATAAGCAACCATCATGATACGAGTGCAGTGATTACTTTATTCTAGAGTTAAGAAGTAGGCTCAATGTAATGTAATGCCCTATTCCCCAATGTGGGGTCCTGTTTTTTCTAAATAAAATAGAGCCTTCACAGCCCCCGTGCCCAAAATTCACCGTACAGAGCACGTTCACCCTGGTGATCTGTGGCACCCCAGGAGTTGGGGTACCACAGTAGCGCTGCCTTCCTCTCAGGGAGGGTAGTGCTATGCCTGGAGACAAGTGAGATTCCCTTTGGCAGGTTATCACACACACAACACCTTCCAAATCCAGGCCAGGAGGGGAGCGCAAAACCCTGTTTTAGGGCAGCTTCCCTGGATAAAGATCCTGGTTTGGAGGAGTCAGTTCAGTTTGTACAGATAGTCTGTGAGCAAGGACAGACAGAAAGGGAGCAGAGAGGAGATATACAGGACTCAAGGAGGCTATGAGTAGGCCTCCAAGGAGTCAGTGTGCAGTAGCCGGGTACCGAGAACCCGAGGCTTTTGTGGAAACTCTAAGACACAGGGCAGAACCGGAGGGCATCGGATTACATGGACATTGCCCATTTGCAGCTGTGGTACAGCTGGAGCCTGGAGTCACCATGCGGAGACCCCCAGAAGGGACGGCTCAAGCTGCCTACCATACAGGCACCTGTCCCAGGACAGGAGAAGCAACTAGGACCTTGTTGGGAGCACTTAGTGGCAGCAGGGACCTCAGACACAGCAAACGCAGAGTGGAAGGCACCCAACCTGACTTGCCGAGGGGATACCACTAGTCTCTGGACTGCCTGGACTCCTAATGTACCTGTTGCTGGTACCCTGGACTGTGGCCTACCATCTGCAGTAAACCAGGTAAAGACTTATAGCTTGTCTCCTCATTTATTCACCGGCACATACCATCCACGCCTTACACCATAGGACCCATGGGGACCCCGCTTCACCTGTGGGAAATGTACCACCCGTGCTGCCGCAACATCCCTCTTTAATGCAGCGTCAGTCCCACTACTGACCGAACACCACAGGTGGCGTCACGACAGACTTATAACATTTTCCCCTTTAAAGACCGTTCCCCTTTAACTTGAGCCCCAGTACCATGGACCAGGTCGCAGCCACCGTGACATCCCCCCTGTAGACCGGACCCGGTACCGAGTACCCCACTGCCCTGGCTGGGTGACTCAACTTTGGCGTCGCAAACAGGATTTCGTGCCCTGGTATCGCCAGGTACCGTGTGCCAGTGACTGACAGCTTGCCGCCAAAAACAGCCATTGCGGTGCCGCGTGGAGCGCGAGGGGAAGGAGGAGACATACCTTCATGGGCGGAGCCAGGTGAAAAGAGCGCGAAGCAGGAGAAACGGGTGCCGCGCTGCCTGGAACGCCGGAAGTGAAGACACTGCACAGCAAAGCCAGAAGTGAAGACGCTGCAAAGTGCCGAGCGACGCACCGGAGGAACCGTTGCAGACTCCGGAGAGGAGACCCCGGCTGTCACCAGGTTAGCAAGGGGGAGGGCCATGTCTGACATGTAGGGAGGATAGGCGGCGGTCGCAGCCGCAGGCCCCATAGTACCCCCGGGCCCCCAGTGGATGCACCTGCAGGCCAAGAGATGCCCCCAGGCCCTGCGGTGGATGCAGCCGCAGGCCCCATACCGCTACCAGGCCCCGCAGAGTCTGCAGCTCCAGCAAGCCGGCCACACACCGCCGCAGCTACAACGCCCATCAAGCACCTGTCCATGCCGTATATACCTGGAGTGGCTTGGCTTCCACAGTATTCTGGAGACGTTAAATGACTTTAAGGAGAGGCTCTGCAGCCTATTTGAAGTTTATTCCCTGACAGAGCATCAGAAAATTAACATCTTAACTGGCCAACTGATTGGTGCGGCCCTAAGGGAGGTAAAATCCTGGCCAGATGTGGACAAAAGAACTGTGCAGCAGATATTTGCTATACTCAAAGTCACCTTTGACACCTGCACCGCTGCAGAGATAAAAATGAAGTTCTTCGGGTGTAAGCAAAAAGCACAAGACAGCATACGGGACTATGCCCTTAATTTGCAGGAGGCACTCTGGGCTGTTAATCAAGTAGATCCTAACAGCGTACAGTATGGAGGTAAACTCTTAAAAGAGCAGTTCATTGAAGGACTTCTGTCCAGCACCCACAGGACTCAACTATGCATCCTGACCTTGCAAAACCCTGACCTGGACTTTGCATAATTTAAGGACAGAGGCATCCGGGTGCTGCACGAACCTCCACCCAGCCGTGCAGTGCCTCCTAAGCGTCCATCCCTCATGTACCACCAGGAGGTGACATCATATCCACAGGTCCCTGTTGAGGCCGATGCACAGGTCCTAGATTATGATTCTTCCACAGGATTACGCCTCCATGTGCAAGAGCTGACCAAAAGTGTTGCTGCATTAGCCCAAACCATACAGTCTTTACAGGAATCCCCTAAGGAGAAGATCAAGCTGGCTTCCAGACCGGAGGACGTCCCCTGGCGACGACAGAAGAGGATCCCGCCGACCAGAGGGAGAAACGACGACCGCTATCACCAGGATGGATGACCCATCTGCCGCCGCTGCAACCAGGTAGGACACATTGCAAGGTACTGTAATTTAAATGAGCGACCCCTGGGGCAGAGGGCCAACCCCCAGGAATAGGACGACCAGTTCTCCGCATTGTGATCAACGGCATCCCGATGAACGCTTTGTTGGATACCGGCTCTCAGGTTACAACTATGCCTTACATTCTTTATAAGCATTATTGGGCTGACACAGACATTACCCGTGGTCCAGAGAGTGATCTAACAATAGTAGCCAGTAATGGTCAGCCTTTGCCGCAGGTGGGATACAAGGAGGTCACCATTAAAGTGGGGCGGGTGTAATTAAAGGCCCATGGAATGGTGATTGTTGATATTGACCGACAGGAATGTAACCCCATGATGACCATTGGTACTAATGTTATTGAAAATTGTCTTGCCGAGGTTATTCTCTTATTACAACAGGTGGCTGAAACTGCTGGTTCCAGTGAGCAGAGAGTCCTGCAGAAGGAAATCAGAGCCCTGGTACAGAGACAGCAGGTAGAACTATCTGGTGGAGAAATTGGCAGAGTCACAGTGAGTGATCCAATCCCCATTGCGATACCCCCCAGCAGGGCTGCCACTAGGAATTTTGGGGCACCATGCTGGCAACATTTTTGGACCCCCTTGAGACTCCGCCCAGGCTCCACCCCAGCTCTGCCTCCACATCTCAAACCTTCCACAGTCCCAGCACCCGGTCTTGGAAAAACTCATCTTCTGCACCACGTCCTCAACAACCTGATATTAACAGTTCCCAGCAGACACCAGATCACATACATAACTAGCAGTTTTTGCTTTGGCCAAAAGAATTTTTAAGCCACCACCACGACAAGGTAGACTCTTTTGGCCGGGCCCTACTCTACTCTAACCTATTAAACATTTCTTAAAATATCCAATATTCTTTTTAGGTATATTTTTATTTATTTTTCTTTAAGGGAATGAGTCACATATATTTTTTAGAATGACCATTAATACCACATACAAGGGACAAATATCATTACACCGTGACCAGACGACTTATTACCACCACATAGTGACTGAATAATACCACTTACAAGGAATAAATACCTCCATACCATGACCAGATCACATATTACCATCACATAGTGACCAGATAATACCACATACAGGGAGAAATACCGCCACACCATAACCATATCTCATACTACCACCACATAGTGACCGAACATTGCAATACTGATCATTAATAAAAAAAAATACAAAACTAATGCCATTATACACAAGAGCTCTGTTTATAGTGTCAGTGTACAGGTAATACAGTGATCACCAGTGACATTACACACTGGAGCTCTGCATATAGTGTCAGTGTACAGGTAATACAGTGATCACCAGTGACATATAGAGGAGCTCTGTATATAGTGTACAGTGAACAGGTAATAGAGTGTATAGTGTCAGTGTATAGGTAATGGAGCGCCCCCAGACGCAGGGCCGCGGGGTACTCGGTACTGGGCCTCTCTGTCTCAGTCCTGGGGTTGTCACGGTGGCTAGACCCGGTCCGTGACCCTGCTAAGGGGCGTCCAATGAAAGGTGTGATGGTGGTGCGTGGTGTGGGACGCGATGAATAACGAGGACACAGGGTTGCAGTCTCTTTACCTCTTTACTGAAGGCTTCAGGATCCTCAATCCAGAGTACTGTTAACAGGGCTGGCTAAGACCGGCCGGTCCGAATGTGCCTCCAGAGTTCCCTTTGCAGGTGGAAATCTGTGCCTACCTTCTAGCGCCTGTGTGTTGTAGTACTTCCCTGCTGAGCACCACGGGATAGTCCTCACAACTGTTGTGTCTGTTTCTGATGTTCTTTCTCACAACTTATATCTGTTCTGATGTTCTTTCTCCGTCCCCCAGATGATATGGCTAGGACGCACCCATATGACGGGTAGGCCTGGAGTTCTTCCGAGACCCTAGTGACGCCCCTCTCCCACAGTTGCAACCAATGTCTGCTTAGGTGATTTAGATGAGACAGCCAACCTATAATTAACTGTCCTGCTGTTGGTTTGAAGCAATGCTTGGAGCCCAATACTTCCTCGGCGTTCCGGCCACCGGCTACGCGCCTCAGTAGGATGTTGCCTCGATCTTACGGCACGACTCCTACTGGTGTTATCTCCTTCTTGCTGTGATCTCGTTTCTCACTCTCCACAATAAACCTCGCTTCTTGTCCTTTCTTGAGATACCGCCGCAATGTCGTGCAGGCGCGGTTCCTTAACGCTCTGTCTTGTTCGCTAGGCCTCTGTCAGGATCCCACCCCTGACAGGGACCCCCCTGAATATTTCCCCTGCAACACTCCCTGCCACAGGATGTTGCCTGGTTCCAACCCAGTCAGCTTCTCACTAACTTCCTATCCAACCCCCAGTTTTACCAGATTGTGAGGAGTGGCCTAATACATAGTACCCTTTGCTCCCCCTGGAGGCCAGACTGTGAAGTGTATTGGTGTCTGTGATACCTGGTCAGGTGAACTCCTTAAGTGCCATCAGACGTACCATCACTCCCCTTAGCGGCGGAGCATCAGTACTGCAACGACCAGGACTCTGGGGCGCTGCACTCCCCCCCGGTTAAATCCAGTACTCCCGGACTGGGAAGAAAACAACAATATATATCAGCAAAAAGACATACAAATTTTTGAAATGCAATGAACAAGTAATAAGTAATAATAACAGTGCTTCCCTTTATGGGAGGTGAAGACTCTTGAACGTTACAAACAAAACATGGTTAAATATTTTAAATAACATACTATAAATTACTTCTATTACCCGGCCGGGTATTCTACTAAGTGCAAATCCTGAACAATAATTTAACTTTGCCTTTAAGGACGTATAAGCTGGATCCACTAAAGGCCTATTATAAAACTCTAAAGTATAAATTAACTTTTTATTTATTTTTCTCCTTTAAGTGCAACATTTTCTTTTTTCTCTCTGATTTGTCTTATGCAGGACAGCCTGTCTATCTGCCCAGGCCTACTGCCTCTTTTTTTTAGTACAGGATCACTGAGCTATCTCTCTATGGCTCCTAGGAGGACTCACCCACTAACCCCTACGGGTCTACTTCCTGTCCTCAATCTCTAGCAACATCATCAAACATTTTCTATAAATTCTGTCTAGCTAACTACATAATACTCCTATGTAAAACATTATTACTATTCACTTTCTTTTAAGGCAACATTATACATTAAGTGCAACTGGTGAACATCCCCTTTAAGAGGGGACCAAGTCTCTTTGAGGTAGTGCAACTTCTCAAGTTGCAAGTCCGTGTACGGCAGGAACTCCTGTACTGTTTCCAGGAACAGTTTCTTCGAAAAGAGTTCTTTTTCTTGTAAAACCAGTAGGGGGCACCCTTAATAGGGTGCGAACTATTTACATTACAGTTTGTGAACCATTCACCGTCCATGATTCGGTAGTCTTTGCAACAGGGGTGAACAAAGAGCAAAAAGGAAAATAAAAGCAAAAAATAAAAAGCAATAGGGATCCCGGGTAAACAAAGGGATCCCTTTAAGAACAACCCTGGCCGGGTATTAGCAGCAAAAAGCAAGGAAATAAACAGTTAACTATTTACATACTCGTGGTTCCGAGGCTTATCCTCACAGAAGGTTACACTGCATCAATTGATGACGGACACTCGCCGGCCTGGAAGGCTGCGGTCCTCTGTCCTCGGCGGATGCAGAATCAGTATCATTGGTTGGTCTCCCAGACGCGGTCGGGTCACCCGGTGTCTGGATTCGAATGTCAGCTGTGGTTGCGAGTTCAGTAGCGGCGATAATACACACTGTGGTGACAGTAGTGGCGTTGGCCAAATCCGGGTTAGTCGTAGTCGGGACAACAGGTGGTGCTACTGCAGGCTCGCATCGTTGGATGTCTCGAGCGCACCACCCCTGCGCACTCCGGTGGTGAGTGTAGGTCACCTGGTCCCCTTTACATGGTAGCTGCTTGTCATATCTATCGCGGGACGGGGTTTTCACATTATAGCTGGTAAAGAAGATTTCAGTCGGCAGTCCCGGTTCGTGTATGGAGCCCCAACCCCGCTTCGGGTGAAAGGCTAGTACAGTCCCCTGCCTGACCGAGTTCCTCTTATTGTGTTCAGTCTTTGGTCTTTGTACTTTTGGTGGGTCATTTGGTTCTGTCTCTTTTTGGTTCTGCCACTGTAGGATTAAGCATTGCTTATACTGTTCCCAAGTGAGCGCAGCAATGCTGAAGCCCTCCTGGCTGGCCCCATCCGGCCCGATCCGTGGGGTGTCCCACTGAAAGATCACCCCCTCTGAGCTCACATCTAGCGGTTTCCCCATCGTGGTTGGTAACGGAGGCACCAGCTTCTCCATGGTGCCTGGGGTTAGCACTACCAGCTCAGCGGTGAAAACTTGGTTATTGTCGAGCTGGGGAGCGGTCACGGGAGCAGGGTCGGTCGGGGGAGCAGGATCGGTCGGGGGAGCAGGGACGCTTTCCATACCTGCGTCTGATGTGATTCCACCGATGTCGATCTGTTCCGTTGACGAGGACACTGGAATCGGCTGCAGCCCGGACCGCGGTTCCTCCAGGGCGGCCTCCTGGCACAGCTCAGACTTCCATTGCTTCGCATCGGCTGGCTCCATGTTCGGGATAGGCTGGCTCGGCCCCGCCGCCTGTAGCTCCGGGAGGTTCGGATCCTCCAGCTGCGGTGGGTTCGGGTCCGTCTCCGGTGGACGAGGACAGGCCGGGATCACTTTGCCGTCGCTCGGGGACTCGCTGGTCGCCATCCCTGCGCCGGGATCTTCGGTGGCACATGCACCTTGCCCCTCCATTTTCTGAGGGCGTAGCTTCTTCTTCCTCTCGTTCCCGCCGTTGCAAATCAGGGGGCGGTTCTCCTCTGCTTCTTGGCAGGTCGTCATCTCGCAGCAGTAGTCGGAGGGGGCGGTCGCCACTTTTGGCGCCGCTTGGATAGTCTCCTCCCATGGCACGCCCTTCTTCTTCTTCTGCGCTCCCCGTGGCGCTGCAATGGCGGCGGTTTTGGCGGGAACTTTGGCGGCAAGTGGCAATACACAGTCTTTGCGATAAATCACAGTTCAAGCACAATTCAGACACAGTTCCAAGGCACACATGACCTGATTCTTCAGGCTTAAGTAGATCCTGTTCATGACGCCAAGTTTGGAGCGCCCCCAGACGCAGGGCCGCGGGGTACTCGGTACCGGGCCTCTCTGTCTCAGTCCTGGGGTTGTCACGGTGGCTAGTCCCGGTCCGTGACCCTGCTAAGGGGCATCCACTGAAAGGTGTGATGGTGGTGCGTGGTGTGGGGCGCGATGAATAACGAGGACACAGGGTTGCAGTCTCTTTACCTCTTTACTGAAGGCTTCAGGATCCTCAATCCAGAGTACTGTTAACAGGGCTGGCTGAGACCGGCCGGTCCGAAGGCATCTCCAGAGTTCCCTTTGCAGGTGGAAATCTGTGCCTACCTTCTAGCGCCTGTGTGTTGTAGTACTTCCCTGCTGAGCACCACGGGATAGTCCTCACAACTGTTGTGTCTGTTTCTGATGTTCTTTCTCACAACTTATATCTGTTCTGATGTTCTTTCTCCGTCCCCCAGATGATATGGCTAGGACGCACCCATATGACGGGTAGGCCTGGAGTTCTTCCGGGACCCTAGTGACGCCCCTCTCCCACAGTTGCCCCCTATGTCTGCTTAGGTGATTTAGGTGAGACAGCCAACCTATAATTAACTGTCCTGCTGTTGGTTTGAAGCAATGCTTGGAGCCCAATACTTCCTCGGCGTTCCGGCCACCGGCTACGCGCCTCAGTAGGATGTTGCCTCGATCTTACGGCACGACTCCTACTGGTGTTATCTCCTTCTTGCTGTGATCTCGTTTCTCACTCTCCACAATAAACCTCGCTTCTTGTCCTTTCTTGAGATACCGCCGCAATGTTGTGCAGGCGCGGTTCCTTAACGCTCTGTCTTGTTCGCTAGGCCTCTGTCAGGATCCCACCCCTGACAGGGACCCCCCTGAATTTTTCCCCTGCAACACCCCCTGCCACAGGATGTTGCCTGGTTCCAACCCAGTCAGCTTCTCACTAACTTCCTATCCAACCCCCAGTTTTACCAGATTGTGAGGAGTGGCCTAATACATAGTACCCTTTGCTCCCCCTGGAGGCCAGACTGTGAAGTGTATTGGTGTCTGTGATACCTGGTCAGGTGAACTCCTTAAGTGCCATCAGACGTACCATCACTCCCCTTAGCGGCGGAGCGTCAGTACTGCAACGACCAGGACTCTGGGGCGCTGCAGTAACACACTGACTCATCAGTGATGTCTCTAGCTGAAGTCCTTCATCTTTGCTTTTGTTTTTCTTGCAGCGCAGACTGCCAGAATAAAATAACACAGTTACCTAGAGCACGCTTCCATAGCACATTCCTCACTTTTCCCTTTCTTCTACACTACACATCTGAATACAGACGTGCACCCACCATTAATATATAATTAGCTATTATGAATCCACCACTGCACCCCCACCAACTATAAATAGCCATGTTCCCCACTTAATATATACATTAATTAGTCCCTGCACTCTATCCCCCAATTCATTACCAGCACCTGCATTCTCAATGCCTCCACTATGTGCCTCCTGCTCCCCCGATTCATAATATTTACATGCCCCTTCTGCCCCAATTCATTGTCATGTCTTCACTCTCTCCCACCCCACCCTCTATTCATTATCAACTGCTCTCCCCCCAAATTCAATACATCATTTGATCCCACCACCCTCAAAATTAATCATTATTTGCTCTCCCCAGGTCCTCATTTGCTCTACCCATCTCCCACCTTCAATTCAATTGCTGTCCCCCGTCCCTCACTTCATCATTTGCAGTCCCCCTCACTTCATCATTTGCTGTACCCCTCACCCTCACTTCATCATTTGCAGTCCCCCTTCCCCCTCACTTCATCATATGCAGGCCCCTTCCATTCATGTGCAGTCCCCCATCACCTCCCTCACATCATCATTTGCAGCCCCCTCCATCATTTGCAGCCCCCTCCATCATTTTCAGATCCCCCTTTCACCATGTGCAGACCCCCCCTTTCATCATGTGCAAACCCCCTTTCATCATGTGCAGATCCCCCTTTCATCATGTGCAGATCCTCCTTTCATCATGTGCAGAACCCCCCTTTCATCATGTGCAGATCCCCATTTCATCATGTGCAGATCCCCCCCTTTCATCATGTGCAGAACCCCCCTCCCTTTCATCATGTGCAGAACCCCCCTCCCTTTCATCATGTGCAGACCCCCCTCCCTTTCATCATGTGCAGACCCCCATTTCATCATGTGCAGAACCCCCTCCCTTTCATCATATGCAGAACCTCCCTCCCTTTCATCATGTGCAGAACCCCCCTCCCTTTCATCATGTGCAGAACCCACTTTCATCATGTGGAAAAACCACTTTCATCATGTGCAGACCCCCCTTTCATCACGTGCGGATCCCCCTTTCATCATGTGCAGAACCCCCCTTTCATTATGTGCAGATCCCCCTTTCATCATATGCAGAACCCCCCTCCCTTTCATCATATGCAGTCCCCCCATTTCATCATGTGCAGAACCCCCCTCCCTTTCATCATGTGCAGAACCCCCTTTCATCAAGTGGAGACCCCCTTTCATCATTTGGAGACCCCCCTTTCATCACGTGCGGATCCCCCTTTCATCATGTGCAGAACCCCCCTTCCATCATGTGCAGATCCCCCTTTCATCACGTGCAGATCCCACCTTTCATCATATGCAGAACCCCCCTCCCTTTCATCATGTGCAGAACCCCCCCTTTTCATCATGTGCAGACCCCCTCCTCATCCATTTAATTAATTTTAGAAAGAAAAAAAACTTTTTCATACTTACCTCACAATCGATCCCCAGCCGGCACAGCACCTCTTCTGGTCCAAGTGTCCTCATACATGTTGACGGATACGTGCCAACACCTGACCAGAAGTCCAGGGAGGGCAGAGGGTGTCGGAGCTGCACAGCCATTCAGGTCAGACGGCCGTGCATAGCTCCCAGAAAGCTCAGGGTCCCCGACGCCGATGCCTACATTATCAGCGCGCATCTGCATGTTTAGTCTTTTCTGGTTAGTAAAAATAGGGAGACTCCACATCGTTTTTTTTGGTCCCTCCTTTTTAATAATCATTAAAGGCTAAGCAGACAGCTGTGAGCTGTTATTAATAGGTAGGGAACCTTTATGTTTATTTCCCCCTTCCCAGAATAATAACGCCATCCCCCAGCTGTCTTCTTTCCCTCAGCTGGTTAGGAAAAATAAGGGGGACACCACTCCATTTAAAAAAAAATGTATTTATTCAGTATGTGCTATTCACAGACGACGAGTGCTGACTTCAACTCTCACCAGCGTTGCCTGGTTGTGCTGATCGCAAGGAGACCAGGCGACGATGATTAGAGTTGGATTCAGCACCTGGTGCCTGGGAACAGTGCTAACTGTACTGCTTTTACCAGATGACAGTTCATGTCACACTGATGATGCACACGGATGTTACACATGGACAGAAGTGGTACTGTTTTTTCCAGAGCTAGAAATATCAGGACTATGGCTGTTAGGCTAATCCCCGCATGTGTTGCAGTTGTCTAATAAACAGGCTGTCATGGTTCGTTTGGATGTTTTGGCTGGGACCTCAGGGGTTAAGACTTTTCAGCCTCTCTTTGGCTGTGTTAGGGCTTTGTATGGCCTCAGCTAGGCTCAGGTCTTTGTCAGTTATACTTCTGCCCTCGGCTGAGTAGTTTGACCCTTGTGTGCTTGAGCCTTGTGCCTGCTCTTTTGTGTTTGTAGAAAAGCCACGGAGACACCATCACGTGTTTCTCAACGCAAGCAATGAATAGCCAGGTCTTTCACCGGGAAGGAACAACCACGGGAAGGGCAGCATCCAATAAAGGAAAACCACCTATGCCAAAACATGGTATCCATCCACAGACAGCTGTTTCGGGGTATTTGCCCCTCATCAGTGTGGAGTAGGAAACTGGCTATTAGGAGCAGTGCCTAGTGAAAGGACTATAAACATAAGGATGAATGACCTCGGGGAGATCAAAACATCCAACACCGCGGAGACACCATCACGTGTTTTTCAACGCAGTGATCCAGAACACTGCCCCCATCCCTTAACCCCTTCACCCCCGGAGCTTTTTCCGTTTTTCCATTTTCGTTTTTCGCTACCCTCCTTCCCAGAGCCATAACTTTTTTATTTTTCCGTCAATTTGGCCATGTGAGGGCTTATTTTTTGCGGGACGAGTTGTACTTTTGAACGACATCATTGGTTTTAGCATGTCGTGTACTAGAAAACGGGAAAAAAATTCCAAGTGCTGTGAAATTGCAAAAAAAGTGCAATCCCACACTTGTTTTTTGCTTGCCTATTTTGCTAGGTTCACTAAATGCTAAAACTGACCTGCCATTATGATTCTCCAGGTCACTACGAGTTTATAGACACCTAACATGACTAGGTTATTTTTCACCTAAGTGGTGAAAAAAAATTCCAAACTTTGCAAAAAACAAAACAAAACAAAATTGCGCCATTTTCCGATACTCGTAGCGTCTCCATTTTTCGTGATCTGGGGTCAGGTGAGGGCTTATTTTTTGCGTGCCGAGCTGGCGTTTTTAATGATAGCATTTTGGTGTAGATACGTTCTTTTGATCGCCCGTTATTGCATTTTAATGCAATGTCATGGCGACCAAAAAAACGTAAATCTGGCGTTTCGAATTTTTTTCTCATTACGCCATATAGCGATCAGGTTAATGCTTTTTTTTTATTGATAGATCGGGCGATTCTGAACGCGGCGATACCAAATATGTGTAGGTTGGTTTTTTTTTTTATTGATTTATTTTGATTGGGGCGAAAGGGGGGTGATTTAAACTTTTATATTTTTTTTATTTTTTTCACATTTTTAAAAACTTTTTTTTTTTACTTTTGCCATGCTTCTATAGCCTCCATGGGAGGCTAGAAGCAGGCACAGCCCGATCGGCTCTGCTATGCAGCACCGATCATAAGATCGCTGCTACACAGCAGAATTGCAGGTGTGCTGTGAGCGCCGACCACAGGGGGGCGCTCACAGCCACCGGCAATCAGTAACCATAGAGGTCTCAAGGACCTCTATGGTTACCTTCCTGACACATCGCCGACCCCCGATCATGTGACGGGGGTCGGCGATGCGCTCATATCCGGCCGCACGGCCGGATGCGGTAGTTAAATGCCGCTGTCTGAGTTTGACAGCGGCATTTAACTAGTTAATAGCGGCGGGTGATCGCGATTTCACCCGCCGCTATTGCGCGCACATGTCAGCTGTAAAAAACAGCTGACATGTCGCGACTTTGATGTGCGCTCACCGCCGGAGCGCACATCAAAGCGGGGGTCCCGACATGTGACGTACTATACCGTCACATGTCGGGAAGGGGTTAAGGGAAATATGGAAATGCATGTAGAAAAGCCGCGGAGACACATCACGTGTTTCTCAACACAAGCAATGAATAGCCAGGTCTTTCACTGGGAAGGAACAACCACGAGAAGGGCAACATCCAATGAAGGAAAACCACCTATGCCAAAACATGGTATCCATACACAGTAGCCAGTTTCCTACTCCACACTGATGAGGGGCAAATACCCCGAAACAGCTGTCTGTGGATGGATACCATGTTTTGGCATAGGTGCTTTTCCTTTATTGGATGCTGCCCTTCCCGTGGTTGTTCCTTCCCGGTGAAAGACCTGGCTATTCATTGCTTGCATTGAGAAACACGTGATGGTGTCTCCGTGGCTTTTCTACCTTTTCACTTATTATACCGGAGTGTCCGTCTCAACTTCATCTAGCAGCGTGGAAACCATCCACAAATATCCCTTTATTTGATGTCTAATGGTTACTGACTGACCCGTGGATCCGCTGCAGCTGATGCTCACATTCCATGCTTTTTCTATGGATACATCAGGTTAGTCTAATCTAAAGTTATACTTTATTGTGTATATCGGATAAGTCCCTATTTGCGCTGATTCCTCCTACAGTCCCTTGATTGCATCAAGAGCACAGATTTATTTTCCATTTTTGAATATACCCTTATGAATCATTCCTTCTTTCTCCTTCATAATCCTATTACATCACCACCAAAGATGCAGCCAGAGATTGCTGGGCACTAGAAACAGTCTACATTGATTTAATACGTAATGTATATGAAACCCCTTACGGTGATTGAAAGTGCACATATACACCAGAGCACTAGAACTGATTAAAATAAAATCAATACAGGTTTCTATTTCAGGAAGGTTTCATTTTGTTAATGGCTCAGGGTACTAAATATATGGGTAGCCTTCAAATGACACACAATATTTTGATGCAGATAGGAATGAGTAATATAAGTATGCAGTGAAAAAAGCCATACAATTCCTGGGTTTTGTCCCATTACAAGATTATAAAGTCACTGCTGTGGGTTTTTAGGTGTACCACTGAAAGTGTTAACGTTTTCCTGTGACTCAGGATGGTAAATCTATTGTGACAACACAAAGCACATGCAAAATACCAAATGCTCTATTTCTAAAGCAATATAGCATTTAGTAGTTTGGGGTCAACTGATGCTGAGGCACTATATGAGGACATATTTGACTCACACACAAGACACATCTCTGACAGTGAAGGAGAATGAGAGCAAAGTACTGCAGTGTGCAGGCGCTGGGAAAGGTCAGAGAGGCCCGGCGCCTGCGCACTGCAGTATTTTACTCTGCCCTCAACAGGGCAGATAAGTACGCCTGCGCAGAAGCACGATGTCGGGGAGCGATGAAGCAACAGGAGGGTGACGATCATAAAAAGATGGGAGGCGCTGGGCCCAGACCTGTGACACCCATTGGACCGGACCACACCGGACCTCCCCCCGGGTGCGTATACTAAAACTTATTTTTCTTATCTTTTAAGTCGGAAAATGCCGTAAGATAAGCCCTGAAAGGTAGTGGCCGTATCTTATATCGGCCAAAACTGCTGACAGGTTCATTTTAAGGATTCTGTGTTCATCTGAGATTTTATTTCTCAGCTTGGATCGGACTTTCAGATTTCGAAAAAAATTGCAGTGTGCCGTGAGTGGCCATGTATATCGGACGAAACTCACCAATGCAAGTCAATGGTTGTGAGAAAAAAATGCACAGCACATGAACACATGTTCATTTACAGCAGGGGCAGACACAGACAGCTTGGGGCCCCTGTGCAGGAAATGTGTCTGGGTCCCCCTTCTTTTAAGGTGACAAAGCTACATATGTATATACCATTATACATACCGTCCTCTCTTGTTAGCTGTATAATGCAATGATGGCTGATGGAGCATGGGAAAGCTTCTTTTTTAAAGGAGGAGCTGATGGACTGGTAGGCTGGTCACCAGCTCCTCCATCAGTAGTCATTTTATATCTAACAAGAGAGGGGACTATGCAATAAAACAGGGTGCTTTGAATAACAAGAATACACTATGTAAGAGACTGCACTGTACATAACAGCAGAGGAAGCTATATAATAAGGGACGGCACCATATACTGTATAAATAGAGAGGATGGTACATAATAAGGGACGCTGTTATACATACCAAAAGAGGAGACTATGTAACTAAGAATGGTGTTATACATAATAAGTGAGTACACTATACACTAAGGGACTGTGCTATACATACTGTAAGTGAGTACACTATATACTAAGAGATTGTGCTATACATAAGTGAGTACACTTTATACTAAGGGACTGTGTTAGACATAATTGATAATAACGTCTTCCTCCACCTCCCCCTGTTCCTAAATCCATTATAAATGCCCCTTCCTCCAATCCTAATCCCTCACACCCCTCATTGTTTTCCTCCCCCCGCATCCCATTATTGCCCTCTCCCCCATCCCCATGATTGCCCTCTTCACCACCTCCATCATTGCTTTCTCCCCACCACCCCATGATTGCCCTCTTCACCACCTCCATCATTGCTTTCTCCCCACCACCCCATTATTGCCCATTCCACCACCTCCATCATTGCCTCCTCCCCACCACACCCATCATTACCCATTCCACCACCTCCATCATTGCCTCCTTCCCACCACCCCATCATTGTCATTTCCACTGCCATCATCGTTGTCTTCTCCCCCAGCATTACCCATTCCACGACCTCCATCATTTCCTCCTCCCCCACCACCCCCATTATTGCCCCTTTTCACCACCCCATCATTGCTTTCTCCCCCACCACCCCTATTATTGCCCTCTCCACCAACCCAATCATTGCCTTCTGCCCCATCACCCCCATCATTGCCCTCTCCGTCAACCCAATTATTGCCTTCTGCCCCATCACCATCATCATTGCCCTCTCCTCCACCTACACACAGACACACACAGCACCATTCACCTCTCTGCATACACAGACACAGCACCATTCACCTCTCTGCATACACACACAGACATACACAGCACCATTCACCTCTCTGCATACACACACCTCACCTCTGCGCATGTTATCCTGAAGCTGCACCATCACTGGCAGCTTCCTGTCTCGCACAGCCATGGCGCTGAATGATGATGTCATTCAGCCACTGCTGTGTGAGACAGGAAGCGCGGGCAGGAAGCAGGACATATCCCTACAGCTCCTCTCCACTGCCATTTTCTCTTGCAGGCAGCAGAGCTGCAGGGATTGCTCCCTGCCCGCCTCACATGAGGGCAATCTGGCCAGGGGCCCTCGTGGCTGGATAAACTGGCCAGAATGCCCTCATTATTAGCCACTCTGCAGGGGCCCCCCGGAGCCTCGAACTGGTAGTATGTCCGCCCATGCTTTACAGACACATGTCAAAGGAAACCTAACATTTGATCAGCCTACCTAGTGCAGTAAATTCACAGCCCGAACCATCAGAATAGAATAGATATATAAGATGGCCGCCGGACAAGTCCTTGAGGGGAGATATGTGTCATCGTGGCTATTAGCTGCACTGATGTGAAAGTATGCTCCAGCACGTATAGTGCTGAGACAGTTGTTTGGGCCGCTCCAGGGCCGGGTTTTACAAGCGGTCATAAGAGATGGGTGGGAATGACTGCTCACTAGGGTTGAGCGACTTTCATTTTTTTAAGATCGAGTCTGGTTTTGTGAAACCCGATTTAGTCCAGAGTCGAGTCGAGTGAAGTCGGCCGATTATCGCTAAAAGTCGGGGATCGACCGAAACACGAAACCCAATGCAAGTCAATGGGGAAGCATAGCCGGCAGTGAGTGGAGGCCAGGAAAACACCTACAGTGCACATTTTACTGCCAAAAACATCCATTCTTGTTTTCTGAAGCTTGTCAATCTTAATTAACTTTATAATAATAGTTGGGCACTGGAAATTGGGGGTCATTTGGCAAAAGTTGTGGGGGTAGGGCTGGTTCAAGGTTTTAGTGGGCCCAGGAAACATGGACTACGTCATGGCAGTGGAGCAGGGAGAGGTAAGTATTTCAACGTTACAAGTGCTGTGATCCTGAGCAAGCAGGGGGGGCCAACTCGTTCGCATTGGCACTGGCACAGGGCCCCTCAAAGTACGGCGGTGTGTTTGCATGGCGGGGGCGCCTCCCACCAGCAGCGACACTTTTGCGTACTCTGAGTGGCCCTGTGCCAGTGACGTCGCCAACGAGTATGCCCCCCCACCTGATGAAGGAACCTGCACTTTCATCTGCACCTTTCTCTTTGTCCCTGTGTAAGGTGGTATAATATGCGGGAAGGGGAACCTTACTTTCAGCAGGGTCAGATTCTGGCTGTGTAGAGTACAAGGGGAATGTAGTGGTCTAGGTCAATGTACCAGCAGACTCATCTAGCAGTGGCTGGGCAATGGGCAGGATGATGAGGAAACAGATATAGGGCCAAAGAATAAAGTAGGCTAAATGCAGATCAAAATTGGTAACAGGACTAAACAGGCGGCATTGCTTTGTTCAGTGGAGTAGCAAACCCAAGAGCAACAGACACTGTTTCAAGGGCCTAACCACACTAGTAGGCCAAATGCAGTTTAATATCTGATAGTATAGGCCGAAAGCCAGAATGTGGAAGCTCAGCTTTGTTCAGTTGAGGACAACACCAGGGAGGGGCAGACACCGTTAGTAGGCCCTAACCACCATTTTGTTTTTTAAAAAACACTTAATGAGAGCCAGAAGGTTGAAGCTCAGCTTTATTCAGTTGAGGGCAACACCAGGGAGGGGCAGACACCGTTAGTAGGCCCTAAACACCATTTTGTTTTTTAAAAAACACTTAATGAGAGCCAGAAGGTTGAAGCTCAGCTTTATTCAGTTGAGGGCAACACCAGGCAGGGGCAGACACCGTTAGTAGGCCGGAACCACCATTTTGTTTTTTAAAAAACACTTAATGAGAGCCAGAAGGTTGAAGCTCAGCTTTATTCAGTTGAGGGCAACACCAGGCAGGGGCAGACACCGTTAGTAGGCCGGAACCAGCAATGTGTTTAAAAACAGCAGTTAATCAGAGCCGGAAGGTAGAAGCTCAGCTTTATTCAGTTGAGGGCAACACCAGGGAGGGGCAGAAGCCGTTAGTAGGCCGGAACCAGCAATGTGTTTAAAAACAGCAGTTAATCAGAGCCGGAAGGTAGAAGCTCAGCTTTATTCAGTTGAGGGCAACACCAGGGAGGGGCAGAAGCCGTTAGTAGGCCCTAACCACCATTTTGTTTTTTAAAAAACACTTAATGAGAGCCAGAAGGTTGAAGCTCAGCTTTATTCAGTTGAGGGCAACACCAGGCAGGGGCAGACACCGTTAGTAGGCCGGAACCACCATTTTGTTTTTTAAAAAACACTTAATGAGAGCCAGAAGGTTGAAGCTCAGCTTTATTCAGTTGAGGGCAACACCAGGCAGGGGCAGACACCGTTAGTAGGCCGGAACCAGCAATGTGTTTAAAAACAGCAGTTAATCAGAGCCGGAAGGTAGAAGCTCAGCTTTATTCAGTTGAGGGCAACACCAGGGAGGGGCAGAAGCCGTTAGTAGGCCGGAACCAGCAATGTGTTTAAAAACAGCAGTTAATCAGAGCCGGAAGGTAGAAGCTCAGCTTTATTCAGTTGAGGGCAACACCAGGGAGGGGCAGAAGCCGTTAGTAGGCCCTAACCACCATTTTGTTTTTTAAAAAACACTTAATGAGAGCCAGAAGGTTGAAGCTCAGCTTTATTCAGTTGAGGGCAACACCAGGCAGGGGCAGACACCGTTAGTAGGCCGGAACCACCATTTTGTTTTTTAAAAAACACTTAATGAGAGCCAGAAGGTTGAAGCTCAGCTTTATTCAGTTGAGGGCAACACCAGGCAGGGGCAGACACCGTTAGTAGGCCGGAACCAGCAATGTGTTTAAAAACAGCAGTTAATCAGAGCCGGAAGGTAGAAGCTCAGCTTTATTCAGTTGAGGGCAACACCAGGGAGGGGCAGAAGCCGTTAGTAGGCCGGAACCAGCAATGTGTTTAAAAACAGCAGTTAATCAGAGCCGGAAGGTAGAAGCTCAGCTTTATTCAGTTGAGGGCAACACCAGGGAGGGGCAGAAGCCGTTAGTAGGCCCTAACCACCATTTTGTTTTTTAAAAAACACTTAATGAGAGCCAGAAGGTTGAAGCTCAGCTTTATTCAGTTGAGGGCAACACCAGGCAGGGGCAGACACCGTTAGTAGGCCGGAACCACCATTTTGTTTTTTAAAAAACACTTAATGAGAGCCAGAAGGTTGAAGCTCAGCTTTATTCAGTTGAGGGCAACACCAGGCAGGGGCAGACACCGTTAGTAGGCCGGAACCAGCAATGTGTTTAAAAACAGCAGTTAATCAGAGCCGGAAGGTAGAAGCTCAGCTTTATTCAGTTGAGGGCAACACCAGGGAGGGGCAGAAGCCGTTAGTAGGCCCTAACCACCATTTTGTTTTTTAAAAAACACTTAATGAGAGCCAGAAGGTTGAAGCTCAGCTTTATTCAGTTGAGGGCAACACCAGGGAGGGGCAGACACCGTTAGTAGGCCCTAACCACCATTTTGTTTTTTAAAAAACACTTAATGAGAGCCAGAAGGTTGAAGCTCAGCTTTATTCAGTTGAGGGCAACACCAGGCAGGGGCAGACACCGTTAGTAGGCCGGAACCACCATTTTGTTTTTTAAAAAACACTTAATGAGAGCCAGAAGGTTGAAGCTCAGCTTTATTCGGTTGAGGGCAACACCAGGCAGGGGCAGACACCGTTAGTAGGCCGGAACCAGCAATGTGTTTAAAAACAGCAGTTAATCAGAGCCGGAAGGTAGAAGCTCAGCTTTATTCAGTTGAGGGCAACACCAGGGAGGGGCAGAAGCCGTTAGTAGGCCCTAACCACCATTTTGTTTTTTAAAAAACACTTAATGAGAGCCAGAAGGTTGAAGCTCAGCTTTATTCAGTTGAGGGCAACACCAGGGAGGGGCAGACACCGTTAGTAGGCCCTAACCACCATTTTGTTTTTTAAAAAACACTTAATGAGAGCCAGAAGGTTGAAGCTCAGCTTTATTCAGTTGAGGGCAACACCAGGGAGGGGCAGACACCGTTAGTAGGCCCTAAACACCATTTTGTTTTTTAAAAAACACTTAATGAGAGCCAGAAGGTTGAAGCTCAGCTTTATTCAGTTGAGGGCAACACCAGGCAGGGGCAGACACCGTTAGTAGGCCGGAACCACCATTTTGTTTTTTAAAAAACACTTAATGAGAGCCAGAAGGTTGAAGCTCAGCTTTATTCAGTTGAGGGCAACACCAGGCAGGGGCAGACACCGTTAGTAGGCCGGAACCAGCAATGTGTTTAAAAACAGCAGTTAATCAGAGCCGGAAGGTAGAAGCTCAGCTTTATTCAGTTGAGGGCAACACCAGGGAGGGGCAGAAGCCGTTAGTAGGCCCTAACCACCATTTTGTTTTTTAAAAAACACTTAATGAGAGCCAGAAGGTTGAAGCTCAGCTTTATTCAGTTGAGGGCAACACCAGGCAGGGGCAGACACCGTTAGTAGGCCGGAACCACCATTTTGTTTTTTAAAAAACACTTAATGAGAGCCAGAAGGTTGAAGCTCAGCTTTATTCAGTTGAGGGCAACACCAGGCAGGGGCAGACACCGTTAGTAGGCCGGAACCACCATTTTGTTTTTTAAAAAACACTTAATGAGAGCCAGAAGGTTGAAGCTCAGCTTTATTCAGTTGAGGGCAACACCAGGGAGGGGCAGAAGCCGTTAGTAGGCCGGAACCAGCAATGTGTTTAAAAACAGCAGTTAATCAGAGCCGGAAGGTAGAAGCTCAGCTTTATTCAGTTGAGGGCAACACCAGGGAGGGGCAGAAGCCGTTAGTAGGCCCTAACCACCATTTTGTTTTTTAAAAAACACTTAATGAGAGCCAGAAGGTTGAAGCTCAGCTTTATTCAGTTGAGGGCAACACCAGGCAGGGGCAGACACCGTTAGTAGGCCGGAACCACCATTTTGTTTTTTAAAAAACACTTAATGAGAGCCAGAAGGTAGAAGCTCAGCTTTATTCAGTTGAGGACAACTTGAATTAGGGACTGCATACAGACTTAGCAGGCTGTCCCCTGTGTGGACCATGCATCCAATACATTAACCCATTGAGCCACAAAGGACACGTAACCTTCCGTGGCCATGCCTACAGGTCCATGTGTCTGTTGTCAGGTGTACCTTTGTCAGTGTAGGCCTATTGGAAGGAGGGACCGCAGACAGGCTTCGAAGGCCTAACACAATAAAATGGGCTGGCTGTAGGCACTTTAAAATTGGTTCCAGGGGTACACGGGCAGCAGTGGTCTGGTCAGTGGAGGCCTAGTGGAAGGAGGGACCGCAGACAGGCTTCGAAGGCCTAACACAATAAAATGGGCTGGCTGTAGGCACTTTAAAATTGGTTCCAGGGGTACACGGGCAGCAGTGGTCTGGTCAGTGGAGGCCTAGTGGAAGGAGGGACCGCAGACAGGCTTCGAAGGCCTAAAATAACAAACAATAGGCTCATGGCAGTTTTACAGCGGTTACATGGATACACGGGCAGGCAGCTTGGTGGTGAGTGGAGGAGTATTTAAAGTAGGGACCGCAGACAGGCTATCAAAGGCCTAAAATAACAAACAATAGGCTCATGGCAGTTTTACAGCGGTTACATGGATACACAGGCAGCTTGGTGGTGAGTGGAGGAGTATTTAAAGTAGGGACCGCAGACAGGCTATCAAAGGCCTAAAATAACAAACAATAGGCTCATGGCAGTTTTACAGCGGTTACATGGATACACGGGCAGGCAGCTGGTGATGAGTGGAGGAGTATTTAAAGTAGGGACCGCAGACAGGCTATCAAAGGCCTAAAATAACAAACAATAGGCTCATGGCAGTTTTACAGCGGTTACATGGATACACAGGCAGCTTGGTGGTGAGTGGAGGAGTAGTGCAAGGAGTGTCTGTCCCAGTACTCCCAAAATATAAATAGATGTTAATGTCTCGCAAAACAACCAAAACAAAAAAAAAGGTGGCATACTTAGGTACAGGGGTGGGCTCATCTACTGAGTTTCTGACATAGTAATTTGGCAGTAACTATTTAATGGTGCCAATATAGGACACAGACACAGACTACTTTAAGTTGCATCATAGATGTCTACAAATTTGTATTGTCAGTGCCAGACATTGAATGATGTCAGCGAATAGACTAAAGATTGGTGGAGCTGTGCGACATAATTTTGCACGTGGTAGAGCACATTTTGAGCTGGGGTAGGGGGGAACTCTCTTGAGGCCGGCGGGACCGCCCCAGGGCCCCTCATGTTACAACGGTGTGTCTGACGTTGGGTGCGCACCGCCACCGCCAGAGACACTACATTGTACTATGAGGGACCCAGTAGCAATGCCGTCAACCAAAAGCGAGCACACCCACCTCTTCAGACAAACAGCAGTCTCACGGGTGCTTGCGCCAAGTCGCGATACCACGGCCCCGTGTGGGGAGTTTTGCCATTTAGGGAGGTGTAAACATGTCGTATGCTGTACAATCAGCTGCAGCAAATTAGACATTAGAAAAGTAATTCACAGGCAAGAGCTTTTCATAGGAAAGCTAGGTGTCGGCCGGGCAAGGTGGGGCAAAAGATTTCGAAATCCAGTTGTGGTTCATTTTAATGAATGTTAGATCGTCAACATTTTGGGTAGCCAGACGAGTCCTTTTTTCGGTTAATATTGAACCTGCAGCACTGAATACTCTTTCTGATAGGACACTTGCTGCCGGGCAAGCAAGCTCCTGCAATGCATATTCTGCCAATTCTGGCCAGGTGTCTAATTTGGAGGCCCAGTAATCAAATGGGAATGACGGTTGAGGGAGAACATCGATAAGGGATGAAAAATAGTTAGTAACCATACTGGACAAATGTTGTCTCCTGTCACTTTCAATTGATGCAGCAGTACCTGTCCTGTCTGCGGTCATAGCAAAATCACTCCACAACCTGGTCAGAAAACCCCTCTGTCCAACGCCACTTCTGATGTGTGCACCCCTAACACTCCTAGTCTGCTGCCCCCTGGAGCTCGTGTGAGAACGATCACGTGCGCTGTGTGCTGGGAATGCCTGAAGCAAACGGTCAACAAGAGTTGATTGTTTGGTTGCTAATATTAGTTCCAAGTTCTCATGTGGCATAATATTTTGCAATTTGCCTTTATAGCGTGGATCAAGGAGGCAGGCCAACCAGTAATCGTCATCGTTCATCATTTTCGTAATGCGTGTGTCCCTTTTTAGGATACGTAAGGCATAATCCGCCATGTGGGCCAAAGTTCCAGTTGTCAAATCTCCGGTTGTGATTGGTTGAGGGGCAGTTGCAGGCAAATCTACGTCACTTGTGTCCCTCAAAAAACCAGAACCCGGCCGTGACACGCAACCAATTTCCTGTGCCCCCGGGAAAGGTTCGGCATTAAAAATATACTCATCCCCATCATCCTCCTCGTCCTCCACCTCCTCTTCGCCCGCTACCTCGTCCTGTACACTGCCCTGACCAGACAATGGCTGACTGTCATCAAGGCTTTCCTCTTCCTCTGGTGCAGACGCCTGCTCCTTTATGTGCGTCAAACTTTGCATCAGCAGACGCATTAGGGGGATGCTCATGCTTATTACGGCGTTGTCTGCACTAACCAGCCGTGTGCATTCCTCAAAACACTGAAGGACTTGACACATGTCTTGTATCTTAGACCACTGCACACCTGACAACTCCATGTCTGCCATCCTACTGCCTGCCCGTGTATCCTCCCACAAATAAATAACAGCACGCCTCTGTTCGCACAGTCTCTGAAGCATGTGCAGTGTTGAGTTCCACCTTGTTGCAACGTCTATGATGAGGCGATGCTGGGGAAGGTTCAAAGACCGCTGATAGGTCTGCATACGGCTGGCGTGTACAGGCGAACGTCGGATATGTGAGCAAAGTGCACGCACTTTGAGGAGCAGGTCGGAGAACCCAGGATAAGTTTTCAATAAGCACTGCACCACCAGGTTTAAGGTGTGAGCCAGGCAAGGAATGTGTTTCAGTTGGGAAAGGGAGATGGCAGCCATGAAATTCCTTCCGTTATCACTCACTACCTTGCCTGCCTCAAGATCTACTGTGCCCAGCCACGACTGCGTTTCTTGTTGCAAGAACTCGGACAGAACTTCCGCGGTGTGTCTGTTGTCGCCCAAACACTTCATAGCCAATACAGCCTGCTGACGCTTGGCAGTAGCTGGCCCATAATGGGACAACTGGTGTGCAACAGTGTCATCTGCCGATGGAGTGGTTGGCAGACTGCGTTCTGTGGAAGAGCTGTAGCTTCTGCAGGAGGACGAGGAGGAGGAGGAGGAGGGGGTGCGAACGCCTACAGCCAACTGTTTCCTAGACCGTGGGCTAGGCACAACTGTCCCTAAATTGATGTCGCCTGTGGACCCTGCATCCACCACATTCACCCAGTGTGCCGTGATGGACACATAACGTCCCTGGCCATGCCTACTGGTCCATGCATCTGTAGTCAGGTGCACCTTTGTACTCACAGATTGCCTGAGTGCATGGACGATGCGCTGTTTAACATGCTGGTGCAGGGCTGGGATGGCTTTTCTGGAAAAAAAGTGTCGACTGGGTAGCTCGTATCGTGGTTCAGCGTACTCCATCAGGGCTTTGAAAGCTTCGCTTTCAACTAACCGGTAGGGCATCATCTCTAACGAGATTAGTCTAGCTATGTGGGCGTTAAAACCCTGTGTACGCGGATGCGAGGATAAGTACTTCCTTTTTCTAACCAGAGTCTCATGTAGGGTGAGCTGGACTGGAGAGCTGGAGATCGTGGAACTTTCGGGTGTGCCGGTGTACATGGCAGACTGAGAGACGGTTGGAGACGGTATTGTTTCCGCCGGTGCCCTAGATGCAATATTTCCTCCTACAAAACTGGTGGTTCCCTGACCCTGACTGCTTTTGGCTGGCAAAGAAACCTGCACAGATACTGTGCGGTGCGGTGGTGCGGAAAATGGTGGCCTTACAGTGACGGAAGGGATGTTGCGTTGCTGACTAGCTTCATTGGCCGAGGGTGCTACAACCTTAAGGGACGTTTGGTAGTTAGTCCAGGCTTGAAAATGCATGGTGGTTAAGTGTCTATGCATGCAACTAGTATTTAGACTTTTCAGATTCTGACCTCTGCTTAAGCTAGTTGAACATTTTTGACAGATGACTTTGCGCTGATCAGTTGGATGTTGTTTAAAAAAATGCCAGACTGCACTCTTCCTAGACTCGGATCCCTTTTCAGGGATTGCAGACTGAGCTTTAACCGGATGGCCACGCTGTCCTCCAACAGGTTTTGGCTTTGACACGCGTTTTGGGCCAGATACGGGCCCGGCAGATGGAACCTGTTGCGATGTTGATGCCTGCTGCGGCCCCTCCTCCACCTCCGCTTCTGAACTACTGCCGCCTGCACCCTGTTCCCCCAATGGCTGCCAATCGGGGTCAATAACTGGGTCATCTATTACCTCCTCTTCGAGCTCGTGTGCAACTTCGTCTGTGTCACTGTGTCGGTCAGTGGTATAGCGTTCGTGGCGGGGCAACATAGTCTCATCAGGGTCTGATTGTGGATCTGTACCCTGAGAGGGCAATGTGGTGGTCTGAGTCAAAGGAGCAGCATAGTACTCTGGCTGTGGCTGTGCATCAGTGCACTCCATGTCAGAATATACTTGTAATGGGCATGGCCTGTTAAATGTTTCACTTTCTAAGCCAGGGACGGTATGTGTAAAGAGCTCCATGGAGTGACCCGTTGTGTCGCCTGCTGCATCCTTCTCTCTTGTTGTAGTTTTTGCTGAGGAGGACAAGGAAGCGACTTGTCCCTGACCGTGAACATCCACAAGCGACGCGCTGCTTTTACATTTACCAGTTTCAGAAGAGGAGGCAAAAGAGCTAGAGGCTGAGTCTGCAATGTAAGCCAAAACTTGCTGTTGCTGCTCCGCCTTTAAAAGCGGTTTTCCTACTCCCAGAAAAGAGAGCGTTCGAGGCCTTGTGTAGCCTGACGACGAAACTGGCTCCACAGCTCCAGACTTAGGTGGAACATTTTTATCGCCACGACCACCTGATGCTCCACTACCACTACCATCATTACCAGCTGACAATGAACGCCCACGACGACCTCTTGCACCAGACTTCCTCATTGTTTTAAAATCTTAACCAAAGTAACTTTATTTGTTGCTGTCAAACAACTTACACGGTGAGCTATAACTTCAGTATGATTTCAATATCCCTTAACAGGTTGGTGAGACCACAAGGAAAATCAGGCACAATGTTACACACTCTGTTTTCTGTGGCACAAAATCACAGAGATGACACACACGCAGGACTGTCACTCAAGCACTAATGTCAATATTAATCTCCCACCTAATTTATTTTTTTTTTTTTCTCAGGGAGACTTTAGAAACCAAATAATATTAAAAAAAAAAAAAAAAAAAAAAAAAAAAAAGGCTTTCTATGGCCCACAATTAGAGAGAGAGAGGTGGCACACCCAGGAGTCAAGACTGGCACACAAGCTGAAAGGGCAATATTACTCTCCCACTGTTTTTTTATGTATTTTTTGTTTTTTAAGGGAGACTTTAGAAACCAAATAATATTTAAAAAAAAACAACAAAAAAAAGGCTTTCTATGGCCCACAATTAGAGAGAGAGAGGTGGCACACCCAGGAGTCAAGACTGGCGCACAAGCTGAAAGGGCAATATTACTCTCCCACTGTTTTTTTAAGTTTTTTTTTTTTTTTTCAGGGAGACTTTAGAAACCAAATAATATTAAAAAAAACAAAAAAATAAATAGCCTTTCTATGGCCCACAATTAGAGAGAGAGAGGTGGCACACCCAGGAGTCAAGACTGGCGCACAAGCTGAAAGGGCAATATTACTCTCCCACTGTTTTTTTATGTTTTTTTTTTTTTTTCAGGGAGACTTTAGAAACCAAATAATATTAAAAAAAACAAAAAAATAAATAGCCTTTCTATGGCCCACTGAATGAGAGAGAGAGGTGGCACACCCAGGAGTCAAGACTGGCACACAAGCTGAAAGGGCAATATTACTCTCCCACTGTTTTTTTATGTATTTTTTGTTTTTTAAGGGAGACTTTAGAAACCAAATAATATTAAAAAAAAAACAAACAAAAAAAGGCTTTCTATGGCCCACAATTAGAGAGAGAGAGGTGGCACACCCAGGAGTCAAGACTGGCGCACAAGCTGAAAGGGCAATATTACTCTCCCACTGTTTTTTTATGTATTTTTTGTTTTTTAAGGGAGACTTTAGAAACCCAATAATATTTAAAAAAAAAAAAAAAAAAAAAAAGGCTTTCTATGGCCCACTGAATGAGAGAGAGAGGTGGCACACCCAGGAGTCAAGACTGGCACACAAGCTGAAAGGGCAATATTACTCTCCCACTGTTTTTTTATTTATTTATTTTTTTTTCAGGGAGACTTTAGAAACCAAATAATAAGAAAAAGAATAAATAAATAAATAGGCTTTCTATAGCCCACTGAATAAGAGATAGCACACACAGCAGTGGCACACAAGCCCTGACTGAGGCCAATATTTTTCTCCCACTGATTGATGTAGTGTTTTTGTGTTGAGGTAGAATTTAGAACACAAATCACGGAAAAAATAAATAGGCTTTCTATGGCCCACTCAGTGAGAGATGGCACACACAGGGATGGCACTGTAGCAGAAATGCCAATCTTAATCTCCCACAAAAAAAAAAAAAAAAAAAAAAAAAAAAAAAAAAACAGGGACTGTCCTACAATTACTATCTCCCTGCAGTAATCTAAGCCAGGTATGGCAGGCAGCAATAGGAGTGGACTGATGCACAAATTAAATAAAAAGTGTGGACAAACAAAAAAGATAGCTGTGCAGAAAGGAACAAGAGGATATGTGCTTTGAAAAAAGCAGTTGGTTTCCACAGTGGCGTACACACAGCAATACAGCTATCACAGAGCCTTCTAGGGCAGCCCAATGAGCTACAGCGCTGAGGAAAAAAAAAAAAAATAGCTTCCACTGTTCCTGCACACCGAAGGTGGTGTTGGACAGTGGAAATCGCTACAGCACAAGCGGTTTGGTGGTTAGTGGACCCTGCCTAACGCTCTCCCTGCTTCTGACGAAGCGGCAGCAACCTCTCCCTAAGCTCAGATCAGCAGCAGTAAGATGGCGGTCGGCGGGAACGCCCCTTTATAGCCCCTGTAAAGCCGCAGACAGCAAGCCAATTACTGCAATGCCCTTCTCTAAGATGGTGGGGACCAGGATCTATGTCATCACGCTGCCCACACTCTGCGTTCACCTTCATTGGCTGAGAAATGGCGCTTTTCGCGTCATTGAAACGCGACTTTGGCGCGAAAGTCGCGTACCGCATGGCCGACAAGCACAGGGGTCGGATCGGGTTTCATGAGACGCCGACTTAGCCAAAAGTCGGCGACTTTTGAAAATGATCGACCCGTTTCGCTCAACCCTACTGCTCACATAGCCAAACCCCAGGAGCGTGGTTTGGCTTATAAAATGGAGGCCAATTGCCTCATTCGGTGTCTGTGGCTTGAGGTGTGGAGACCTCCATGTGTGTGTTGCTAAACACACTGACCTGAGCGGGCAGACCCGCAGTGCTTTATGGACTGCTTATTTTCTGTTTGTTTCACGTTGTGCCGGAAAAGGCTGTTAATTTGTTTTTCTATCCAGAGTGGTTTATGCAGTTTAATAAACTTGCTTGGACATTCCAGTAATACCGCTTCCTGTGCCTGCCTCAACTGCAGCCGAGTGAGTACAGATCCCTACAATAGATAGAATAAATAGAAATATGTCAGTGAGATATATAATTAGTGCAGTGGGTGTGTAGCTTATTAATTCAAAGAAAAAAAGGAGTGGGGTCCCCTCTATATTTAATAATCAGCAAAGGCTAAGCAGACAGCTGCAGGCTGATAATAATGTAATATTGGCCGCTTCCCAGACTGACAACACCAGCCCTCAGCCATCCCAGAAATGGCTCATCTATTAGATGTGCCAGTTCTGGCGCTTAGACTCGGCTCTTCTAGATTGCCCTGGTGCGTCGGCAATCAGGGTAATAGTTTTGGGGTTGATGTCAGCTGTGTAATGTCCACTGACATTAAGCCCAGTGGTTGGTAATGGAGAGGTGTCTATCAAATGCCCCCATTATTAAATCCGGAAGTAAAAAAAAAAAAAAACACAGAGAAAAGTCCTTTAATTGTAAAAAGCATTCTTGACAATTACCCTCTTTTAATCCCTCTCTGCAGTAGCGTAGCTACCGGGGACACAGAGGGCCATTGCCCCGGGCCCGGTGCTCAGTGGGGGCCCAACTAGACCTACGCTACTGTAACTGTTATATCACCTTATTTTTTGTATTTCCCGTCAAATGTGGGTACAAAAAAATGAATCGAAGTGACTACACAGCAAGAATTTTTTTGATTAAAAACTCCAGTTTTTATTAATTCATATACAAATATTAAAATATCAGGAAATAAGGTACTGAAAACAGAGGTGCTTTTATAGAATATCCAACATTTAGATTATATAGCGGCTGTAGAAAACTCTTATTAATCCCCTAAATACACAAAAATACCCAATGTCACAAAATGACCTCACCAGGTCATTATTCTCCAGTTGCTAGTGTAATAGGGTACTTATTTATGCAATACGCATCAAAAAATATATCAAAATTGTAATCCTTGTAGTTTAATTAATCTACCACCAAATGGGCTATTGCATAGCTCTAAAAAATAGAAGACTATAATAGGCGTATACCAAGTTTTTCCAAACAAGCCATAACATAAAGCAAACACTATTCAGCATAACCACCAAGGATATCCCATTCCATGCCCGAATTCATAATATTCAATTATTTATGCATGTCAAGATGGACCGATCAAGCATTCATTATATATTTAGCTCACAATGAATAAGGGCTTTACCTGGTTATCCACAAAATCAATGTAGTGCCGCGCACGTTTCACGCTGCTTCTTCGGGGGGCGTGTAACTGTATCAGTGCGCGCAGCGTGCCGATACAGTTACATTCTGCGCCAGAGCGAGGAGAATCGATCTCCCTGCTCTGCCGCTATGGGGCCTCTGAGCAGGTGGGGGGGCCTGGTGCCAGCAGTGGGCCCCCCACCCGTCTTCGCAAGGTCAGCTGTATCGGCATTTAGCGCTGCGCTCCTTCTCCCATCATCCTCCTGTCAGCGTCTGGTATCACCGACGCTGACACAGACGAGCGGGAGCTCGGAGAGCTGCGGAAACAAGGAGGAAGAGAGGTGAGTATTTATTGTTTTTTTTTAATGGGGTGCTGCCTTATATTACAGGGTCTGCCTATGGGGGGGTGCATTATACTACAGGGTCTGCTTATGGGGGTGCTGCCTTATACTACATGGTCTGCCTTTGGGATGCTGCCTTATACTACAGGGTCTGCCTATGGGAGTGCTGCCTTATACTACAGGGTCTGCCTATAGGGGTGCTGCCTTGTGCTACAGGGTCTACCTATGGGCGTGCTGCCTTGTGTTGTAGGGTCTGCCTATGGGGGTGCTGCCTTGTGCTATAGGGTCTGCCTATGGGGGTGCTGCCTTGTGCTATAGGGTCTGCCTATGGGGGTGCTGTCCTGTGCTATAGGGTCTGCCTATGGGGGTGCTGTCTTGTGCTATAGGGTCTGCCTATGGGGGTGCTGCCTTGTGCTATAGAGTCTGCCTACGGGGGCTGCCTTATGCTATAGAGTCTGCCTATGGGGCTGCATTATACAATATAGAGTAGGCCTATGGGGAGTGCATTATACTATATTTAGGATGATCTAGTGCATCATGCTATATGGAGGCTATCTACGAGGCCATCATACAGTGTGGAGATTGCAATGAGGGGGCCATCGTACAGTGTGGGGATTACAGTGAAGGGGCCATCATACAGTGTTGGAGCCATTTTGGGGGCTACTAAGGGGTCAGTATACTGTATAGGTGGTACTTTACAGTGAGGGGGAATTATACTGTGTATAAGAGAGAATCATACTGTGTATAGGGGAGCTGTACAGGGGAGACTCTGGACATTATTAAATATAAAGTGGACACTTATAATGTTACAGGAGAACTCAGGTTACTGTGACTGTCAAAGGGGCAAACAGGGCATTATTACTTTCTAGGGAGCAAAATATGGGCACTGTTTTCTAGGGCACTTTCACCCGGCAGTACTATATTATAGAGGGTTGCTTTAGAATTTAGAAAGCACAGAGAACCACACAGCAGGTGCAGTAATAGGGACACATACGGCAGCAGCTGCTCAGTATTGGGGTATCAGGTGCAGTAATAGGGTTACATATCGCAGCAGCGGCTCAGTATTGGGGTATCAGCAGGATGAGGAGTTTGTGCAGGTTGGGAATAGATGGTGATGGCTGGAATGTGAGAAGTGAAATTTGTCTGTTATATTCTCTGCAGCTGAGTCCTGGCTAGAAGAAGTTGTCATGTCGGTCTGGGCCAGATGGAAAAGACGGGAAAAGTGAACGATTCCATCAGAAAGAGTGGTGAGTCATTATCTGTAACTGTGCTGTGATCTCTTATATGTTCTGTAGGACTTGTATCTACCACTGACCATATGGCAGTAATATCTATGTTGGTCTTTATATAGAGATTATCTTCAGTAATAGGGCAGTCATCTGCTGAGGTCCTCCTCCAATATTAGGGCGCATCACCAAGTTGTAATCAAGCATACCTCCCAACTTTTGAAGAAGGAAAAGAGGGATAAAGTTTGCGGTAAACGCAGCGCACCGTGGCAAATTTTAGGCCACGCCTCTGACCACACCCATTTCACAACTAGTCACATCCATATCCATGTCCCAACCACGCCCAATTAGCACTGCTAATCACACTGTTTCATAAACAATTATAAACAAAAAAATATGGCCACACATGATGCTCAATACTGTATAATGGCCCCACATGATGCTCAATACTGTATAATGGCTCCACATGACGCTCCATACTGTATAATAGCCACACATGATACTGCGTACAGTAAAATGGTCACACATGCTCAATACTGTATAATGGCCACACATGATATTGCGTACAGTATAATGGCCAAACATAGTTACTCCTACACACGTGGCTGCGCTCCGTACACCTTGCACACATGGCTCCGCTCCGTACACCTTGTACACACACGGCTCTGCTCCGTACACCTCGTACACACATGGCTCCACTCTGGACACCCGCGGCTCTACTCCGTACACCTTGCACACGCGGCTCCGCTCCATACACCTTGTACACACACGGCTCCGCTCCTTGCGCCTCATACACACACGGCTCTAATACATCCACACTGTAAACCCCTCCTGACCTCACACATAAGCTTACCCTCATCCAGCACCATGACAGCATGGCAGAGTCCTGCAATACATGGAGGCCCTTGATCATGTGACTCCTGACTCCTCTCCTCCTGTGACCTCATCACAGGTCCTGTGTGCACAGAGCAGCAGCAGCCATATATGTGGTGTGCCGCTCTCTGCGGGTGGAGGGATGTGGCTCTGCAGTGCACGACAAGTACAGTCCCGCCCATGATTGCGGGGCAGACTCTCAAAATCGGGACTGCCCCATGGCATACGGGACGGTTGGGAGGTGTGAGCAAGGTTACCTGGTTAGGGACCCACTCAGAAGTTTCGCCCCCCCTGAACCAAAACCCTAGCTACGCCTCTGCCTCTCTGACATCCGACGTACTATCCCATCCATGTGACCTGGGCCTGTCTGACCATGGACGGGATAGTACGTCATCGCGATCGGCCACACACCCAGGGGGCTGATTCTCACAGTTGACACCTGGCAGTAGGTGCCAGGAGCAATCACAGAAGCTCCCAGCACTTTAATCCCCGAAATACTGCGATCGGACACGCGGGATCCCGATCGCTGCCATGGTAACCCGATGTCATCATGACGACATCCGGGTCACCAGAGCTAAGAAGCTTCCTGTCATGCGCAGTGCATGATCAGGAAGTCTCTGTGTCAGTGCACTAAGTGCAGCGCTGACAGCTTCTATAGCATGCAGATGCTGCTTCATTTGCACGCAATAGAAGCGATCACCTTGCAAAATATGATTGTCCCATAGTGGGACAAAGTAAAAAAGTCAGAAAGAAGTAAAAAAAAATGTTTTAAATAATTGTAAAAATATAAAAATATAATAAAAATAAAAAAATCATTATATATTCTATCACTAAATAAATATTTGAATGCAAAAAAAATCTTAACAATAAAAGTACACATATTTCAAATTGCCGCTTCCATAATGACCAGACTTATAAAACTGTCCCACTAGTTAACCCCTTTAGTGAACACCATAAAAAAGAAGGCAAAAAACAATGCTTTATCATCATACCGCCAAATAAAAAGTGGAATAACACGCGATTAAAAAGACAAATATAAATAACCTTGGAACCACTGAAAACATCATCGTGTCCCACAAAAAACAAGCCCCCATACAGCTCTATCAGCAGAAAAATAAAAAAGTTATAGCTCTTAGAATAAAAGGGATGCAAAAATAATTCTTTTCTATTTAAAATAGTTTTTATTGTATAAAAGCGCCAAAATGTAAAAAAAAATAATATAAATGAGGTATTACTGTAATCGTACTAACCCGAAGAATAAAACTGCCTTATCAATTTTACCACACATGTAAAGGTATAAACACCCCCCCAAAAGAAATTCATGAATTGCTGGTTTTAGAAAGCGATCAAAAAATGTCATGTGCCCGAAAACATCAACTCGTCCCGCAAAAACTATTTTTTGCAATAAAAACCGTCTTTTAGAGAATCTTCTGCAGGATCAGACCTGTGTATCAGAAGTGAAACGCTCCATTGAAGGCTTTATGGTGGACCATGTCGACGACCCCACGTCGCCCTCGATTAAATGGGAGGCCTTAAAGTGCACTCTGAGAGGCGTATTTATTTCACATGGTGCTCGTCTTAAACGAGAGCGGACTGAAGAAATCACAGAATTGTCCTCTCGGATTCATAAACTTGAAACAAAACATAAACAGGATCTCTCCCCACTCACTTTGTCGGAACTGTCCTCGACCAGACAAAAACTTCTCACTATCCTAGATCAGAAATCCCGATGCCTGAGAGAAAGAATAAAGAGCCGTTTTTATCATCTAGGTAACAAAAGCGGTAAACTTTTGGCAAGAGCTCTGCACCCCAGGGGTCCCCAAACATTTATCCCATATATTAAAAATTCCAAAGGTAAAAAAGTCTATAGTACGCAGGACATATTATCTAGTTTTCATGATTATTATAGTTCACTTTATAACCTAAAGGGCCATTACAGTGATCTTCCCCCACACTCACTTCGAGATAAAATTAAATCATACATCCAATCAAATCGACTTCCTGCGGTCTCGGAGGAGTGTCTGGCGGAGCTAGAGGATGATTTTTCACTGGAAGAGATCTCCTCTGTGGTCGGGGACTTGAAGCCCGGCAAGAGCCCTGGCCCTGATGGCTTTACAGCCAGCTTCTATAAACGGTTTTCGGACCTGCTGTGCACTCCTCTGTTGACCTCTTGTAATTGCAGCGCCCCAGAGTCCTGGTCGTTGCAGTACTGTGGCTCCGCCACTAAGGGGAGCTATGGTACGTCTGATGGCACTGAAGGAGTTCATCTGACCAGGTATCACAGACACCAATACATTTCACAGCCGGGCCACCAGGGGGAGCTAAGGGTTCTATTCACTAGGCCACTCCCCACCATTGTGGGTAAACTGGGGGTCAGGCAGGAAGTTAGATGAGAAAGCTGACTGGGTTGGAACCAGGCAACACCTTGTGGCAGAGGGTGTTGTGGGAGAAGATTCGGTAGGGTCCCTGTCAGGGGTGGGATCCTGACAGGGGCTTGGCAACTTGAGCGAACGTAACGGGACCGTGCCTGCTCAGTATAGCGGCGGTACCCAAGGAGGGACTGGAAACGAGATAGATTGTGCTGAGTGAGAAACGAGATCAAAGCAAGAAGGAGAATACCAGTAGGAGTCGTGCTGTAAGACCGAGGCAACATCCTACTGAGGCGCACAACCGGCGGCCGGAACGCCGAGGGAGTATTACAATATTCAGCTTCAAGCAATACTCTAAACCAACGGCAGGACAGTCAGTCTAAGGCGGGCTGTCTCACCTAAATCACCTATGCAGTCTTGGGGGGCAACTTGTGGAGAGGGGCGACTCTAGGGTCCCGGAAGAGCTCCGAGCCTACCCGTCATACGGGTGCCGTCCTAACCGTAACATCAGGGAGGGACAGAGGATTAGCAGAACATCATCTAATCGAGTTGTGAGGGAACTTAAGAAACGGACACAACAGTTGTGGGGACTTTCCGTAAGCACAGCAGGGAAGGACCACAACACATAGCGCTAGCAGAAAGGCGCAGATTTCCACCTGTTAAGAGAACTCTGGAGGTGCCATTGGACCGGCCGGACTTGCGCAGCCTGGTTATCCGGATTCCGGACTGAGGACCCAGAGATCTTCAGTAAAGAGGTAAAGAGACTGCAACCTGGTGTCCTCGTTATTTACTGCACCGCACCACTACAACATCACCACCACCATCATCTATTTCTGTACGCCCCTCAGCAGGGTCACGGACCGGGTCTAGCCACCGTGACAACCCCAGAGCAGAGACTTAGAGGCCCGGTACCGGGTACCCCTCGGCCCTGCGGCAGTGGGGGCGCTACATAATTATGTAGCCTCGGGAGGGTCCTTTCCACCACAGGCATTAGCGGCGCATATAACAGTTATTCCTAAACCGGAGAAGGACCTTCTTTTGTGTAGCAGCTATCGCCCCATTTCACTTATCAATGTAGATGTGAAAATCTATGCTAAAATGATAGCCCAAAGATTAAATGGCCTTCTGCCCCGTCTGATCAACCAAGATCAGGTTGGCATCATCCCGGGCAGAGAGGCAAGAGACAATACTATAAGATCGATTTCCCTGATTGATAGGTCAAACAGAGGTGGAGTCCCCATGTGTATACTTTCAATTGATGCTGAGAAGGCATTTGATAGAGTGGGATGGGAATTCATGCGGGGAGCACTGGAGGGTATTGGGCTAAAAGAGAAGATGTTGCAGAGCATCATGGCGCTTTATGAGACTCCCTCGGCACGGATCAAAATAAACGGATCCCTGTCAAACTCCATACAAATCCGTAATGGCACTAGGCAGGGGTGTCCCCTCTTGCCCTTATTATATATCTTAACCATGGAGCATTTAGCTACCGCGATCCGTAATAACCCATCCATAAAGGGCGTGGAGATCCAGTCAGAAGAACACAAACTCGCCCTGTTTGCCAACGATGTGCTCTTGTACATCACTTCCCCCATGGTTACCATTCCCAATATCATCTCAGAACTTCAGAGATTCGGGGTCCTAAGTAACTTCAAGATAAATTCACACAAATCAGAAATACTGAATGTCTCACTCCCGTCTTCCTTGGTCACCTAGCTACGCTCCTCTCTCCCATTCAGATGGCAAACAGATTCCCTCAGATATTTAGGCATTACACTTACTTCAAAAACAACACAGCTATATGAAGCCAATTACAGCCAGACGCTTCGCAGAGTGGAGATAGATCTGGATAAGTGGAATAAACTCCACTTGTCTTGGCTGGGTAGAATAAATTCTGTCAAGATGGATTTGTTACCACGCCTGTTATGATCCCTAGTGGCTGAGGATCACAAATAGATCAGCAAGTGATTAAACTAAGGACGAGCTCTAGGGAGACGGTAACTGGACTGATCGCAAATCTGAACCTATCCAAAACAACTAGAGGTAGCCGGTGAACGTGCCTAAAAAATTCCTAGACGTCTCGAGCCAGCCTGAGGAACTAGCTACCCCTAAAGAGAAAGAAAGACCTCGCTTGCCTCCAGAGAAATAATCCCCAAAGATATAGAAGCCCCCAACAAATATTAACGGTGAAGTAAGAAGAAGGCACATACATAGGGATGAAATCAGATTCAGCAAAAGAGGCCCACTAGTACTAGAAAGCAGAAAATAGAGCAGGGGTCTATGCGATCAATAAAAAACCCTTACAAAATATCCATCCTGAGATTTCAAGAACCCACACACCAACTAACGGTGTGTGGGGAGAAACAGCCCACTAGAGCAACCAGCAAGCGAGGGAATTACATTTTAGCAAGCTGGAACAGAAAACATGATAAACACTGCTGATCAAAAAATGAGCAAACAAAACTTAGCTTATCCTGGATGGACTGGGAGCAAGGTAGTCAGAAGGAATCTGAGTAGCACTGATTACATCGACAGCCGGCAACAAGTGGAAGTAAAACAGAGCTATATAGGAACCTCCCAGAGGATAACGAACCAGCTGATAGCCAGAGACCAGCAGGATAACAGGCAAAGCCACCAGGGGGAGCCCAAAGCAAAAGTCACACCATACCGCCAGTGACCACAAGAGGGAGCCTGAACACAGAGTTCACAACACACGCCTCCTCTATTTTTTCCAAACGATCCCCATGGCCCTCCCGTCCTCTTTCTTTTCCAGGCTCAAAGCTATGATCACACGATATATCTGGTCTGGCAAGCGCCCACGTCTATCATATCAGCTATTAAACAGATCCAAGCAAACAGGGGGACTGGGCCTTCCAAACTTCCAAAATTATAGTTATGCATCCCTGGGTACTTGTGTCTTGGACCTTTTCCACCATGCGCACACTAAAAAATGGGTTAAACTGGAATTTGACCTCTCGACAATCAATCCTATCGCTAATATTTGGCAAAAAGAAAGCACTCAGAAATCGAGGGAGGAATTCCCCCTACTTACAAGAAATTTAGTGTTCTTCATTAAAAAGGGCAGCCAAAATCTCAATATTTCCTCAATCCCGGGACCCATGACACCAGTTATCGATAATTTAGACTTTCCAGCCGGTCGAGATAAAATCTTTTTTCTCCATAAACATAAGGACAACCACCCAATAATTTATGATTATATAAACCAAACTGACATACAGCCCCTACGGCCCCTCTTTGCCGATTCAGACCCGCCTCCTGGATCATGGTTCCCCTATGAGCAAGTAAAAAGTTTTATTAAAGGGATCTCGAAACATACCAATATTTTTAGACCCCTCACACCCTTTGAGTCGGCATGCCTGGGTGCAGGCCCTCCTACGCGCCCGGTATCATTTTTATATAAGATGTTTCATGACCATCGGGTGGCTGCGTTTGGCTCTCCTGCTTTCTTTGGGAAATGGGAGAATGATCTAAACAAAACTTTTTCACCAGAGGATAGATCCAAGAGCCTTCTTCTTACGTCCAGATCTTCGCTGTGTGCTGATTATCAGGAGAGAAGCTACAAACTATTGTCTCGGTGGTATAGATGCCCAGACAATATTCATAAAATGTTCCCATCCACTACAGATGTGTGTTGGAGGTGCTGGACTGAAAAGGGATCATACTCACATATATGGTGTTCTTGCCCCCCCATTCATAAATTTTGGATGGAGGTATTTGATCTTCATAACAAATTATCCTTTTATAGAATACAGCCGACTATAGAGCTGGCTTTATTATTGATTTGTGATATTTCCATTGCCAGATTTAAGAAAGGCCTCCTTAGACATTTCCTCACTGCTGCACGCAATTTGATACCTAGATACTGGAAACAATCCAATTCCCCATCGCGATCTGATCTTGTGGTGGAGTTGAACCACATATTTAGAATGGAACAGTTGATTGGACAGGACACTGGCACCCTGGACAGGGTGTTAAGTATATGGTCTCCATGGATCATGTTCAGGGAGACTCCGGATTTGACATCTTGGATAGAACATGGTAGATTGTAAGCAGGAAACCAGGTCCCAATCCCCACCTTCCCTCACCCCTCTTCTTTTCCCCCTCTCTTCTCCCTTCTATCTACTTTGTTTACTCTCAAATATCATTAGTGTTTATGCTATCTTGAAACTGATATATGATGCCTTTAGTAATCATTCCAGCGTCTACACCGCTGGCGTTTAATCATACATGTACCTGTTGATGATTGGTTTTGTATCGAATTTCTATGCAACTTGTTTCAATAAAATGATTTACACAAAAACCGTCTTTTAGTGTGTTACAGCAGCCAAACATAAAAAACAGCTAGAAGGTCTCTTTCACACGTCCTGATATTTCTAGTACTGGAGATGTCAGTGTCCGTGTGTGAATACTTGCGGCACATGTGTGGCATGCGTGTGCCGCATCAGTATCACAAGGACAGGGGCCAGGGAAGAAGCGTTACAGTAAGCGCTGTTCACCGGCGACGGGTGCTAAAAAAACCACGGCTCTCATCATTCTCCCCTGCTCTGCCAGCGATCAGCGCGAGCAGGGTAGAATGATGAGAGCTACATTTAAGTAATAAAAGAGACAGCAGGTGGTAGCTGATGGGACTATTACTCCCAACAGCCTACCCCTGCTGCTGCTAATAACAGTGACTACAGGAGCGGAGGATGGGAGTATTCATCTGCGGCTCCTGCGCTGTAAGTAAATATGGTACTTAAATAAAAAAGGTGTAGGTTCCCCTTATTTTTGATAACCAACCAGACAAAACTCACAGCTGGGGGCTGCTATTTTTTAGGCTGAGGGGGGTCAATATCCATGGCCCTTTATCAGCCTGAGAATATATTTTTAAATTATTTAAATAAATAATAAAAAAAAAATGGCATGGAGCCCCCCCTTCATTTTTGACAACCAGCCTTGCTAAAGCACACAGCTGGGGGCTGATAGTCTCAGGCTGCTAAGGGGACATGGATATTGACCCATCTCAGCCTAAAAATAGCAGCCCCCAGATGTGAGTTTTGTCTGGCTGGTTATCAAAAATAGGGGGGGACCCACACCGTTTTTTTTAAATTACCATATTTATTTACAGCGCAAGAGCGGCAGATGAATACTCCCATCCGTCTCTCCTGCTGTCACTGTTATTAGCAGCAGTAGGGGTAGGCTGATGGGAGTAATAGTCCTCTCAGCAGCCTGTTGTCTCTTTTATTACTTAAATGTAACTTTCATCATTCTTCCCTACTCACGTTGATCGCCAGCAGAGCAGGGAAGAATGAGGAGAGCCATGTTCAGCACCCGGCGCTGGGAAACAGCACTTACTGTAACGCTTCTTCCCCAGCGCCGATGCGTGTCACATGGATGACATCCATGTGTGTTATCTGTATGCATGTATGCGGGACGTTTTATGGCCCCTGCTGACTTTAAAAAGTGGACATGTCAGTGTGTTTTGTCCACGGACACACGGTCCATGGAAACACACTGACATGTGCACAGACCCATTAACTTGAATAGGCAAATAGCTCTCCGCTCCTCCCGAGTGTTACAAAACTGCAGCACAGAACTAGGAGAGAAGGGGGAAAGCTGACCCTGTACTAAGACTAGGCTGAAACCCTATGATGGAGTTGGCGACCCATTCCTTGCGAATAGACCCACCGACGATCCTATTCTAAACTCAGTGAAGACCTATAGATAAGGGGAAGGAGGTCCCTATAAAAACAGGTAACTTCCTAATAGGAAACACAGAGAAGGCTGCAGGAACAAACTGAAAACAGAAACAAAAGATAGCAGAACCAAAGATCCTAGAACTGCAAAATATCAAACACAGAAAGCTGTCTAAGCACCTAGTCAGAACTCTAGCGGATTAACACTGTTGTCCAGCAAGGAATGGGAGGCAGGTGCTGGGTAATAAAGGGTGTACAGTCACCTGACCAAGACAACCCAGCACCAGGGGAAAAAGACCAGCAGCCAGAAAACTACAACAAGATAGCGGATGGTCAAAACAAAACAGATTCTAACAGTACCTCCCCTTTTACGAGGATCCTCTGGATCCTCTGGATCCTCTTTGCCGAGCCTTATTCAGAAATCTCCTGTGAAAAGCCTTAATCAGCCTTGAGGCCGAGACGTCCTGAGCTTTCACCCAGGAATTATCCTCGGGACCGAAACCCTTCCAGGACATGAGATACTGCAACCTTCCTCTGTGCCACCTGGAATCTAAGGCTACTTTCACACTAGCGTCGTTCGACGTGCGTCGCAATGCGTCGTTTTGGAGAAAAACGCATCCTGCAAAGTTGCCCGCAGGATGCGTTTTTCTCCATACACTTGCATTAGCGACGGATTGCCACACGTCGCATCTATGGTGCGACGGATGCGTCGTGTTTTGGCGGACTGTCGGCACAAAAAAAACGTTACATGTAACTTTTTTTTGTGCGTCATGTCCGCCATTTTCGACCGCGCATGCGCGGCTGAAACTCCGCCCCCTCCTCCCCGGAACTCACAATGGGCAGCGGATGCGTTGTAAAACTGCATCCGATGCCCACGTTGTGCTACATTAACACACTGTACGTCGGGCCGACAGTTTGTGACGGCCCGTACCGACGAACTAGTGTGAAAGTAGCCTTAAATGCATGAAATCTCACACTAAACTTCTATCTCTCACTTTCTCCTTTGGCCTCACTCAATGGTCTTCTACAGCCACCCACAAAGATGGCCACACACTGGACCTCATCTTCACCCGCCTCTGCTCCCTATCTAACCTCTCTAACTCACCTCTTCCTCTCTCTGACCACAACCTTCTCACATTCTCTTCCCTCTCCACTCCATGTCTACAATCCCCACCCCACAAACTTTCACACCCTCGCAGAAATCTTAAACACCTTGACCTACACTCATTCTCTGAATCCCTCCTCCCTCTCACAGATATAAGTTCCTTACACAATGCGGATGACGCTGCCGCTCTATATAACACCACAATAGCTGTAGCTTTGGAATCTGCTGCCCCACTTACACATGCCAAAGCTCGCAAAATCAACAGACAGCCCTGGCACACCAGCCTGACCAAAGAACTGAGGCGAGCTTCCAGGGCTGCTGAGAGCAGATGGAAACGATCCCACTCCAACGAGCACTTCATCACATTCAAACAGTCCCTCACTACTTTCAAGACCACACTCGCCACAGCTAAGCAAACCTACTTCTCATCTCTCATATCCTCCCTGTCTCACAACCCTAAACAGTTATTCAACACCTTCAACTCTCTCCTCAGTCCCCCAGCACCTCCTCCCTCCCCACTCATCTCAGCTGAAGACTTTGCCTCATTTTTCAAGCAGAAGATTGATAACATCAGAGACAGTTTTGGTCAACAACCCCAAGAGCCCTTCCTCCCGACTTCCCAGCCCTCCACCTCCAAAACCAACTTCTCCACCATTACAGAAGATCGACTCTCCACTCTACTCTCAAGGTCACATCTCACCACCTGTGCACTTGACCCGATCCCATCCCACTTCATCCCAAACCTCACCACAGTCTTCATTCCAACCCTAACCCATCTCTTCAACCTATCACTAACAACTGGTGTTTTCCCCTCAAGCTTTAAACATGCCTCCATCACACCTATCCTCAAAAAGCCCTCTCTTGACCCATCCTCTGTATCTAGCTATTGCCCTATATCACTTCTCCCCTATGCCTCAAAACTACTGGAACAACACGTCTACCTTGAACTGTCCTCTCATCTGTCTTCTTGCTCCCTCTTCGACCGCTTACAATCTGGCTTCCGGTCACACCACTCCACTGAAACTGCCCTAAGGTCACCAATGACCTTTTAACCGCCAAGAGCAAGCGACACTACTCTGTCCTCCTCCTCCTCCTGGACCTGTTGGCTGCCTTTGACACAGTGGACCATTCCCTATTATTACAGACCCTCTCATCCCTTGGCATCACAGACTTGGCCCTATCCTGGATCTCATCATACCTAACAGACCGGACATTCAGCGTCTCCCACTCACACACCACCTCCTCACCTCGCCCCCTATCTGTCGGAGTCCCGCAAGGTTCAGTCCTAGGGCCCCTGCTCTTCTCCATTTACACCTTTGGCCTGGGACAGCTCATAGAATCTCATGGCTTTCAGTATCATCTCTATGCTGATGACACACAGATCTACATCTCTGGACCAGATATTACCTCCCTACTAACCAGAATCCCTCAATGTCTGTTCACCATTTCATCCTTCTTCTCCGCTAGATTTCTGAAACTTAACATGGACAAAACAGAATTCATCATCTTTCCCCCATCTCCTGTACCAGTTATGACTTGTATAGATCAAGATTATTGTACTTGTGTTTATTATGTATACCCCTCCTTACATGTAAAGCGCCATGGAATAAATGGCGCTAGAACAATAAATAATAATAATAATAATAATAATAAACTCACCATCCTCATCAACTGAAGGAACAGTCGGCATAGGTTCCTTATCTGGTCTGTCAACTTTCTTCAGTAAAGATACATGAAAAGCTGAATTAATTCTCTAGGACGAGGGGATGTCTAATCTCCCCGCTGCCGAGTTGACTACCTGAACCACTTTGAAGGGTCCTACAAACTTAGGCCCCAGTTTTTTCGAAGGGACCTTCAAACGTAGATTCCTGGAGGACAACCAGACCATGTCCCCAACTGCAAGCAACGCCTCCCGTCTTTTCTTGTCAAAATATTTCTTTGAACTCCTATTTTCCTCTTTCAGATTATGGCGTACATTGGTCCAAACCCTGTCCAAATTTCCAGAAAAACTGTCCTCCTCAGGCACCACTGCCCCAATCTTTGAAATTGGACCGAAAGATGGATGCCTCCCTGTACAGCAAAAAAAAGGAGAACACCCAGCCAAGGAAGACGTATGATTATTAAGAGCAAACTCAGCTAGTGGTAGATATTCCGACCACATCTCCTGATTGTCTGCTACAAAACAACTCAAACTGCTCGACGTCCTGGTTCTTCCTTTCGTTCTGTCCTTTGGACTCCGGATGATAACCTGATGAAAATGACAAATGAACCTTTAATCTGTCACAAAAAGCACGCCAAAAGCGAGCCACAAACAGTGGTCCTTTATATGAGACAATGTCCGTGGGAACCCCAAGGAGCCTGACAATCTCTTTCACAAATGCCTTAGCTAGAGTCTTGGCGCAGGGTAATTTATTGAACGGGACCAGATGACACATCTTACTAAACCAGTCCACAACAACCCAGATGACAGAAAAACCCTCAGAGATCGGTGATAAAATCCATAGCAAGATGTGACCATGGCGAAGTAGGAACCACCAAAGGGCACCGCAACCCTGCAGCCGGGGCATGTGAGGCCTTCGACCTAGTGCACACAGTACACTGATGCACCCACTTGATGATTTCTTTGCCACCGTGGCCACCAGAAACTTCGACCGATTGACTTTCTAGTTTCTGAAATCCCTGGATAACCCGCCAACCGAGACTCATGACATTCAGCAAGCAAAGCTCTCCGCAAGGCTCTAGGCACAAATAATTTACCATACGGAGTGTTAGTTGGTGCAGCATTCTGGGTCTCTAGGATGCTACTCTCCAACTCAGAACCCAATGGTGCCACCAACACCCCTCTCTGCAAAATACATTCCTCCTTCTCAGTGTTAACTGCTGGAGAGAAACTACGAGACAAAGCAGTGCCCACCTAGCTTGACAGGCATTCAAGCGCAGCATCCAGATATATCAGATTCTTATGATCAGTAAAAACCTGTATCGGATGTCTAGCCCCTCCAAAAAATGTTGCCAATGCTCAAACACGAGTTTAATAGCCAGCAACTCTGTTCCCAACATCATAGTTGAGCTCAGTCTCTGAAAATTTTTAGAAAAGAAAGCACAGGGATGCACCCCATCCTCTCCCTCCTGGGACAGAACTGCCCCCACCCCTACTGAAGAGGCATCAACCTCTACCAGAAATGGCTTGGTCTCATCCGTCTGGATCAAAAGAGGAGTAGAGCCAAACCTTTCCTTGAGATGCTCAAAAGCCTTAACAGCCTCAGAGGACCATTGGACTGTAGCGCCCCCACTGCCGCAGGGCCGAGGGGTACCCGGTACCGGGCCTCTGAGTCTCTGCTCTGGGGTTGTCACGGTGGCTAGACCCGGTCCGTGACCCTGCTGAGGGGCGCCCAATGAAAGATGTGGATGGTGGTGGTAGTGCGGTGCAGTGCTGGTCACAGTAAATAACGAGGACACCAGGTTGCAGTCTCTTTACCTCTTTACTGAAGGCTTCAGGATCCTCAGTCCGGAATACGGTTAACCAGGCTGCGCAATTCCGGCCGGTCCGATGGCACCTCCAGAGTTCCCTTTGCAGGTGGAAATCTGTGCCTACCTTCTAGCGCTTGTGTGTTGCGGTCCTCCCCTGCTGTGCTTACGGGATAGTCCCCACAACTGTTGTGTCTGTTTCTCGTGTTCCCTCACAACTCGATTCTGATGTTCTGCTTCGTCCCCCAGATGATATGGCTAGGACGCACCCGTATGACGGGTAGGCTCGGAGCTCTTCCTGGACCCTAGTGTCGCCCTTCTCCTGTTATTGACCCCTATGTCTTCCAAGTTAATTTGTGTGAGACAGCCCGCCTATAGCTGACTGTCCTGCCGTAGGTTTGAAGTATTGCTTGGGGCCTAGTACTTCCTCGGCGTTCCGGCCACCGGTTACGCGCCTCAGTAGGATGTTGCCTCGTCTTACAGCACGACTCCTACTGGTATTTCTCCTTGTTGCGTTGATCTCGTTTCTCACTCAGCACAATATACCTCGCTTCTCGTCCTTTCTTAGGGCACCGCCGCTATCTAGTGCAGGCGCGGTCCCGTAACGTTCTCTCTGTTCGCTAGGCCTCTGTCAGGATCCCACCCCTGACAGGGACCCCCCTGAGTCTCTCCCCGCAACACCCTCTGCCACAGGGTCCTGCCTGTTCGATTCCCAGTCAGCTTCTCTCTAACTTCCTATCCAACCCCCAGTTTTACCAGACTGTGAGGAGTGGCCTAATACATAGCACCCTTAGCTCCCCCTGGAGGCCAGACTGTGAAGTGTATTGGTGTCTGTGATACCTGGTCAGGTGAATTCCTTCAGTGCCATCACACGTACCATAGCCCCCCTTAGCGGCGGAGCATCAGTACTGCAACGACCAGGACTCTGGGGCGCTGCAGGACAGTATTAGAACCCTTCTTGGTGAGATCAGTTATAGGTTTAGTGATCACAGAAAAATTCTTTGTGAATTTTCTGTAATAATTGGCAAACCCCAAAAATCTCTGAACCGACTTCAAACATTCAGGCCTAGGCTACTCCAGCACTGCCTGAACCTTCACAAGGTCCATCTCAAACCCATCACTGGAGACAAGGTACCCCAAAAAACTCATTTTCTGTACCGTAAACTCGCACTTCTCCAATTTAGCAAAGAGTGAGTTTTCACTCAAAATCTGTAGAACTTCGCGGACTCTCTGCCAATGCGACTCCAGATCAGATAAATAGATCAAAATATCATCCAAATAAACAATAACACTCCTACCGATCAACGGCCTCAGAATGTCATTAATGACATTTTGAAAAAACGCAGGCGCATTAGTAAGGCCAAAAGGCATCACCAGACACTCAAAATGACCTTCCGGGGTATTAAAGGCTGTCTTCCATTCATCGCCCTCCTTCACCCGCAGCAAATTATATGCCCCACGAAGGTCAAAATTAGAGAACCACTTTGCTCCGGTTAGTTGGTTAAACAAATCCGGAATCAGCGGCAATGGGTAAGGATTGCGCACAGTGATCTTATTAATCTCCCGAAAATCCAGACACGGCTTAAGGCCCCCATCCTTCTTTTTGACAAAAAAAGAATCCTATAGCCACAGGGGATTTAGAGGGTCTTACATGACCTGCAGCTAAACTAGTCTGTAGGTATTTCTTTAAGGCCTCCCTCTCGAGAATCATCAGATTAAATAAACGACTCTTGGGAAGTGTGGCACCTGGAATGAACTCAATAGCACAGTCGTAATCTCTATGGGGTGGTAGAAGTAGCGACTCTACCTCCAAAAATACCCTCCAGAAATCCTGAATGGCTTCAGGTAGCTCCTTCTTCACAACAGCACAAATGTGAACATTACAACAAAAATTATAACTCCCCTGACCCCAGGACCTTACAGTACTAGACGACCAGTCCAGCAAAGGATTGTGCATTTTTAATCAGGGTAAACCCAGGACGACTGGGCAAGGTAATTTAGCAAGAACAAACAAGTCTATACACTCCTGATGTTCCATATTCACAATAAGTGGGAACCCGGTAACCTTTCGAGAAATACCCCCATGTTCCAGAGGAGTGTTATCAATAGCCACAACAGAAATAGGAGATGACAATGGTTCAGAATCAAACTTATATTTGTCTAGGAATTGTTGATCCATCAAATTAAGTGCAGAACCACAATCCACCATTACCTGAAAATCAATGGAATGACCATGATATGTGGTATTAAAACTGCTGACCGTAAAAACGCAATACGAACTGGAGTGTTACTCCTACTGACCTTTTTTTTTTTTTTTTCTTTCCTTTAGCGAACCTCACATTGCTTAATAAAATGGTTAGCCTTACCACAATACAAGCATAGCCCTTCAGCGAACCTCTTCTCCTTCTCCTGGGAACGAGAGGACATCGCCCCAAGTTGCATCGGTTCCCCGCTGTTGACAGGGCTATCCTGAGAGACTGGGTCCAGCATTATAAGAGTCTTCTCTTCACTCTGCCTGTCTCTTAATCTTCTATCCACATGGATAGCTAACTGTATAGCAGTTTCCAAAGTATTAGGTGCAGGATATGCAATGATCTTTAACTCTTTCACTCAAACCTGCTAAAAACTGACTCTTGAGTGCTGGGTCATTCCACCTGACCTCTGCAGACCATCGTCTGAACAGGGTGCAATACCTCTCAGCATCCACAGAGCTCTGTTTAAGCCATCTGAGCTCTGCCTCAGCTGATGTGACCCGATCAGGATCCTCATATAACAACCCCATAGCAGAAAAAAATGCTTCTACTGATGTCAAACAAGGATCTTCAGGATGTAATGAAAACGCCCAGATTTGGGGTTCACTTCGCAATAAACACATAATAATCACCACATGCTGTAATTCACTCCCTGAGGATCTGGGTCTATGCCAAAAATATAGTAAACATGCATTTTTAAACATAAAAAATTCCTGCCGTTTACCAGAAGAAAACTCAGGTAATCCTACCTTAGGTTCTCCAGAGCAATTACTCACGTGCTGTTGAAGGTTGGTTACTTCCAAAGTTAACCTTTGCAAGCATTGAGCAAGTTTCTGGACGCTGCACATATTGAAAGAATCCGGGTTTTTTTTTTTTATATATATATATATGTGTGGCTGGACAAACTGTTAAGAAACTGCAGCACAGAACTAGGAGAGAAGGGGGAAAGCTGACCCTGCACTAAGATTAGGCTGAAACCCTATGATGGAGTGGGTGACCCATTCCTTGCGAATAGACCCACCGACGATCCTAGTCTAAGCTCAGCGAAGACCTATAGATAAGGGGAAGAAGGTCCCTAAAAGATCTAAGGACTGAGTACAAAAAACAGGTCACCTCCTAATAGGAAACACAGAGATGGCTGCAGGAACAAACTGAAAACAGAAACAAAAGATAGCAGAACCAGAGATCCCAGAACTGCAAAATATCAAACACAGAAAGCTGTCTAAGCACCTAGCCAGAACTCTAGCGGATTAACACTGTTGTCCAGCAATGAATGGGAGGCAGGTGCTGGGTAATAAAGGGTGATACAATCACCTGACCAAGACAACCCAGCACCAGGGGAAAACGACCAGCAGCCAGAAAACCACAACAAGATGGCGGATGGTCAAAACAAAGCAGATTCTAACTCCGAGTCTCTCCACATGGCTAAGTAGCACTGTGCAGCCTCATAGTCAAAAGGCGCTCCTTCCCTTCCGAGCTCTGCCAAGCGCCCAAATAGTACACTGTGTGCAGAATTATTAGGCAAATTGTATTTTTGAGGATTATTTTTTATTATTGATCAACAACTATCTTCTCAATCAACCCAAAAGACTCATAAATATCAAAGCTTATCATTTTTGGAAGTTGGAGTGGTTTTTTTTTTAGATTTGGCTATCTTGCGAGGACATCTGTTTTTGCAGGTAACTTACTGTGCAGAATTATTAGGCAACTTAATAAAAACCAAATATATTTCCATCTCACTTGTTTATTTTCACCAGGTAAATCAATATAACTGCACAAAATTTAGAAATAAACATTTCTGACATGCAAAAACAAAACCCCAAAAAATTAGTGGCCAATATAGCCACCTTTCTTTATGATGATACTCAACAGCCTTCCATCCATAGATTCTGTCAGTTGCCTGATCTGTTTACGATCAACATTGCGTGCAGCAGCCACCACAGCCTCCCAGACACTGTTCCGAGAGGTGTACTGTTTTCCCTCCCTGTAGATCTCACATTTTATGAGGGACCACAGGTTCTCTATGGGGTTCAGGTCAGGTGAACAAGGGGGCCATGTCATGATTTTTTCTTCTTTGAGACCTTTACTGGCCAGCCATGCTGTGGAGTAGTTGGAGGCATGTGATGGAGCATTGTCCTGCATGAAAATCATGTTTTTCTTGAACGATACCGACTTCTTCCTGTAGCACTGCTTGAAAAAGTTGTCTTCCAGAAACTGGCAGTAGGTCTGGGAGTTGAGCTTCACTCCATCCTCAACCCGAAAAGGTCCCACAAGTTTATCTTTGATGATACCAGCCCATACCAGTACCCCACCGCCACCTTGCTGGCGTCTGAGTCGGAGTGGAGCTCTCTGCCCTTTACTGATCCAGCCTCTGGACCATCCATCTGGCCCATCAAGAGTCACTCTCATTTCATCAGTCCATAAAACCTTTGAGGAGTCAGGCTTAAGATATTTCTTGGCCCAGTCTTGACGTTTTATCTTATGTTTCTTGTTCAAAGGTGGTCGTTTTTCAGCCTTCCTTACCTTGGCCATGTCCCTGAGTATCGCACACCTTGTGCTTTTTGTTACTCCAGTAACGTTGCAGCTCTGATATATGGGAAAACTGGTGGCAAATGGCATATTGGCAGCTTCACGCTTGATTTTCCTGAATTCATGGGCAGTTATTTTGCGCCTTTTTTGCCCAACACGCTTTTTGCTGTTGGCTATTTGCCATGAAACGCTTGATTGTTCGGAGATCACGCTTCAAAAGTTTGGCAATTTCAAGACTCCTGCATCCCTCTGCAAGCTCACAATTTTAGACTTTTCAGAGCCCGTCAAATCTCTCTTCTGACCCATTTTTAATAATAATCTTTATTTTTATATAGCGCTAACATATTCTGCAGCGCTTTACAATTTTGCACACATTATCATCGCTGTCCCTGATGGGGTTCACAATCTAAATTCACTATCAGTATGTCTTTTGAATGTGGGAGGAAACCGGAGTACCCGGAGGAAACCCACGCAAACACAGAGAGAACATACAAACTCTTTGCAGGTGTTATCCTGAGTGGGATTAGAACCCAGGACTCCAGCGCTGCAAGGCTGCTGTGCTAACCACTGCGCCACTGTGCTGCCCGGTGCCTTTTGCCAAAGGAAAGGAAGTTGCCTAATAATTAAGCACACCTTATATAGGGTGTTGATGTCATTAGACAACACCCCTCCTCATTACAGAGATGCACATCACCTGATTTACTTAATTGGTAGTTGGCTCTCAAGCCTGAGCAGCTTGGAGTAGGACAACATGTATAAAAAGTATCATGTGATCAAAATACAACTTGCCTAATAATTCTGCACACAGTGTAGTTTACCTGCACATATTGGGTATCAACATACTCAAGACAAATTGCACAACATCTTTTGGGGTCCAATTTCTCCTGGTAACCTTGGTAAAATAAAAAAAATTCGGTCTGAATTAAATTTTTTGTGAAAAAAGTTGTGTTCATTTTTTTTAAAACATTCCAAAAATTCCTGTGAAGCACCTGAAGGGTTAATAAACATTTTAAATGTGGTTTTGAGCAACTTGAGGGGTGCAGTTTTTAGAATGGTGTCACTTTTGGGTATTTTCTATCATATAGACCCCTCAAAGTGACTTCAAATGTGATGTGGTCCCATAAAAAAAATGGTGTTGTAAAAATGAGAAATCGCTGTTTAACTTTTAACCCTTATAACTTCCTAACAAAAAAAAAATGTTGATTCTAAAATTGTGCTGATGTAAAGAAGACATGTGGGAAATGTTAATTATTAAATATTTTGTGTTACATATCTCTGTGATTTAAGGGCATGAAAATTCAAAGTTGGAAAATTGCTAAATTTTTGCCAAATTTCCATTTTTTTTCACAAATGTTCGCAAGTCATATCAAAGAAATTTTACCACTATCATAAAGTACAATATGTCACGAAAAAACATTGTCAGAATCACTGGGATCCATTGAAGCGTTCCAGAGTTATTACCTCATAAAAGGACAGTGGTCAGAATTGTAAAAATTGGCTTGGTCATTAACATGCAAACCACCCTCCGGGGTAAATGGGTTAAAAATGTATTGCCATAAAAAAGTCAAAATAATCCAAAGGAGTCTGCCGTAAATCCATAATAATGAGGTCTCATGGCAATCCCTTCAAGTAAATAAGGCAGCACACTGCAGCGCTGAAACATGCAAACCTGAAACATGAAAACTGAACTGCATAACTGCACTAGAAATATGAAAAATGAGCGCGTTTAGCGCATAAAAATGGCCAATTTTATGTGTACCTGGTAGCCACTTTAGGGCATCTCTCGTATACCAGGTCCTACGCTTTCCTTTCCTCGCTGAGAATAAACGTCTCCATGTGAATGGGTACCTGTGAAACCTCTTCTTAGACTAACATTCTCTCTCTCTGTGGAGGGGTAATGGACCTGTTGCGATTAAAACACCTGTGGCTAGGAGGCGGAGTGCTCAGTCAGAAGGCTAAAGAATACATTTCAAAAAACTGACCATCACATCCAAACATAGGCTAAGTGTGAACAGGTGCTGAACCTAGAGTCACCAGCTCGTATACAGTCAAGTAAATAAGGCAGCACATTGCAGCGCTGAAACATGCAAACATGAAACATGAAAACTGAACTGCATTACTGCACTAGAAATATGAAAAATGAGAGCGTTTAGCGCATAAAAATGGCCAATTTTATGTGTACCTGGATGCCCTAAAGTGGCTACCAGGTCACCGATTATAGCTTGTGTCTTTTGCCTGGGGATCTCGGTCTGGAGTGGTGGTCTAGGAGAAGAAATATCATATCTGGTGGTGTATTATCCTTTGTCATATTTCTCCTTCCTATATTTGTATTTGTTTTGCCCTGTGCACATTATAGTGTTTTCCTGTGTGTCTGCGGCGTTGTGCGTTTTTAGTTTTCCCTGTCTGTGCTTTCTGTAGGGGTTGGTGTGTGGTCTTATCACTGGGGGGCGGGTGGAGGTTTCAGCATAGGACTGAAACAGGAGTCAGGGTCAGGCCTGGCGGCCCAGACAAGCACACCATCAGTGTAAATTCTGGGAGAGGGACAGACAGGGTTTTCCCTAGTCTGAGGGATATCGCAGGGGCCCGGGTAATCAGCTGAAGTCTACCCAGTACCCGCTTGACAAGCAAGCGCAGAGTGGAAGGCTCCTAACCTGACTTGCCAAGTGGATTCTGCTTGCTTTCGGGCTGCCTGGACTCCTATGTACCTGTTGCCAGTGCCCTGGACTGTGGCCTGCCAACTACAGTAAACCAGGTAAAGACTTACAACCTGTGTCCTTTACTCATTTACCGGCAACTGTCATCACCATCATACACCTTAGGACCCCTGGGGACCCCGCTTCACCTGTGGGAAGTGTACCATTATTGCTGCAATAACATCCCTCAGAGGACCCCTTTAATGCAGCGTCGGTCCCACTATTGACAGAACACTACAGGTGGCGTCACGACAGACTTATAAACACTTTTCCCTTAAAAGACTTTTCCCCTTTAATTGGACCCCCAGGGCCACGGACTGGGTCGCAGCCACCGTGACTTCCCCTTTAAGACCGGACCCGGTACCGAGTACCCCACTGCCCTGGTTTGGGGCGCTCCAAATTTGACGTCCTGAACAGGATTTCGTGCCCTGGCATCGCCAGGTACTGTGTGCCAGAGACTTGTGACAGTTTGCCGCCAAAAACCGCCATTGCCACGCCACATGGAGCACGTACCTTCGTGGGCGTAGCTGGCCGAAAAGAGCGCAAAGCAAGAGAAATGGGTGCCGCGCTGCCTGGAACGCCAGACGTGAAGAAGCCGTACAGCGAAGCCAGAAGTGAGGGCGCCGCAAAGTGTTGGACGGAGCACCGGAGGAACCACTGCAGACTCCAGAGTGGAGAAACGCCGGCTTCTACCAGGTTAGCATGGGGGAAGAGCCATGTCTGACCCGGGAGGAGGATTGGCGGCGGTTGCAGCCGCAGGCCCCATAGTACCCCCAGGCCCCGCAGCAGACGCACCTGCAGGCCCATTGATGCCCCCAGGCCCCGCGGTGGATGCAGCCGCAGTGCCACAGCCCACAAGCCGACCGGACACCGCTGCCGCTACTGCGCCCATCATGCCGCTGTCCATGCCATATATTACTTGAGCGGCCTGGCTTCCACAGTATTCCAGAGAGTCCCATACATTGAATGACTTTAAGGAATGGCTCTGCAGCCTATTTGAAGTTCATCCCCTGACAGAGCAACAGAAAATTAACATCTTAATTGGCCAACTGATAGGTGCGGCCCTAAGAGAGGTAAAATCCTGGCCAGATGTGGAAAAAAGGACTGTGCTGCAGATCTTTGCTTAACTTAAAGTCACCTTTGACACCCGCATGGCTGCAGAAATAAAAATGAAGTTCTTCGGGTGTAAGCAGAGAGCACAAGACAGCATACGGGACTATGCCCTTAATTTGCAAGGCCATAAAACAGGTTGATTCCTAACAGCGTGCAGGATGGAGATAGACTCTTAAAAGAGCAGTTAATTGAGAGACTCCTGTCCAGCACTTACAGGACTCAGCTACGCATCCTGGCCTTGCAAAACCCTGACTTGGACTTTGCACAATTTAAGGACAGAGCCATCCGGGTGCTGCATGAACCTCAGCCCAGCCGCACAGTGCCCCCTAAGCGTCCAGCCCTCACGTACCACTAGGAGGTGGCATCATATCTGAAGCGATGGCCGGGGGACCACCACTGTGCAGGAAGACTACTGTACACAAGATGAGGTGCAAACAACAAAGGGTAGATTTATTGGGAGACAGGGAATGGAAGGAACAAGGAAGATGCAAACAGGGGTTTACAATAGCAAAAGATAATGCACATGAGTTATCTTGTCCGTAAAATAGCACGGTGCTTCAATAATTACAAACTCAGAATTTGTCTCACAAGCAACTTTAAACAATAAAACAAATATCGATGCTACTCTATGTATAACCTCCCTGGCCCTTACTAAGCAGGCCACACGACTACTGAAGCCTGCACTAGGCCCTAACTGGTGCACCATGCAGGAACAGACTCACGGTGATGTTGGGGACACAGGTCCAGTCCCAGGGGGTCCCCAGAAGTCCAACACGGTGATGCGCACGGATTCCTGTCAGCTCTGTGAAGCGTGGTCTCCTTGCTTCCGGATACTAGGGATGCTCCTGGAAACTGTAAGGCCCCTTCTCAGTATCTTTGTGGCTTCACAAACTAGCACAGAACAGCCACCTTTGCTGTAACTGGAACAGTCTATTTCAAAAACGCAGTCCGTCTCAAGCTGTGTAACCCTTCTTGCAGCAAAGCAGGACACCGTCTTCTATATCAGCTTCTTCTCACACACACACTGCTTCAGCTCCTCCCCTCCACACAGCACTGACTGGTTCATCAGAACAATTAGAGCGGGGGGGAGCAGACCATTCCATCTCACACCAGACAAGGGGATGCAGCCTCTTAAAGTGACAGCGTGTTTCTTACTGTCCATAACAGCACCACCCTCTTACATATCCACAGGTCCCTGTTGAGGCCGATGCCCAGGTCCTAGATGATGATTCTTCCACAGGACTACGTCTCCAGGTGCAGGAGCTGACCAAAAGTGTTGCTGCATTAGCCCGGACCGTACTGTCTCTACAGGAATCCCCTAAGGAGAAGATCAAGCTGGCTTCCAGATGGGAGGACATCCACTGGCGAAGACAGAGGATCCCGCTGACCAGAGGAAGAGACGACCACCGGTATCATCAGGACGGACGACCCATCTGCCGCCGCTGCAACCAGGCAGGACACATTGCAAGGTACTGTCATTTAAGCGAGCAACCCTTGGGGCAGAGGGCCAACCCCCAGGAATAGGACGACCAGGCCCACACAACTGGTGAGCCAAGTACGTCAGAGGACGACCAGTTCTCCCCATTGTGATCGACAGCATCCCGATGAACGCTTTGTTGGACACCGGTTCTCAGGTTACAACTATGCCTTACATCCTTTATAAACGTTATTGGTCTGACACAGACATTACCCGTGGCCCAGATAGTGACTTAACAATAGTTGCCAGTAATGGTCAGCCTTTGCCACAGGTGGGGTACAAGGAGGCCACCATTAAGGTGTGGCGGGTAGAATTGAAGGCCCAAGGAATGGCGATTGTTGATATTGATCGACGTGAATGTAACCCTATGATGACCATTGGCACTAATGTTATTAAAAATTGTCTTGCCGAGGTTATTGTCTTATTACAACAGGTGGCTGAAACTGCTGGTTCCAGTGAGCAGAGAGTCCTGCAAAATCAAATCAGAGCCCTGGTACAGAGACAGCAGGTAGAACTATCTGGTGGAGAAATTGGCAGAGTTACAGTGAGTGATCCAATCCCCATTGCAATACCCGCCAGGAGTGAAATGTTGATATGGTGTCGGGCAGCAATAGGTATCAGCGGTAAAGACTACCAGGCCCTGGTAGAATCTGTGTATTCAGATAGTAGGTCCACAATCCTGACAGCCAGAGGGGTGGTTGAAGTCCGCAAGGGGAGGGTACCAGTACGTATCATTAACTGTGTAGACGAAGAGGTCCACCTAACCAGATACGCCACACTTGCAAAACTGTTTACCATTGATAATAATGTGATACAGGCAACAGAACGCTTGGTTCCATCCAACTAGGCGGAGGACAATGGCTCTGCAGGACAAATGGAAGATTGGTGTCAGAAATTACACGTGGGCACTGACTCTACCCCATCACACCAGAAACAAGGGCTTACCGGGTGGTCCATGAGTATGAACGGGTATTTAGTAAACACCCACTAGATAAAAGGGGTACAACATCATATCCCCACGGGAAGTCATCCACCCACTAAGGAGAGGTACCAGCATGTACCTCCAGCTCATTACCAGTGTGCCAAAAGTATGTTGCGAGAGATGAAGGAGGCTGGGGTAATCAGAGATAGTTATTATTATTATTATTATTATTATTATTCATTTTTATAGCGCCATTTATTCCATGGCGCTTTACATGTGAAATACGGGGCAAATATAGACAAATACATTAGACATGACCAAAAAAAACAAGGCACACGGGTACATAAGGAGGGAGGACCCTGCCCGCGAGGGCTCACAATCTGCAGGGGAGGGGTGATGATACACTAGGAGAGGAGTTTGTAACCCCTGGGCATCTCCATTAGTCCTCGTCAGGAAAAAGGACGGCACCATGAGAATGTGTGTAGATTATAGGCAGATAAACCGCATTAGGCTATGTGCACACGTCAGGATTCCTTGCAGAAATTTCCTGAACAAAACCGGACATTTTCTGCAAGAAATCTGCATGCGTTTTTTTCGCGTTTTTTTATGTTTTTTTCCGGAGGTTCCCAATGCAATAATATAGTGGGAAATCTGCAAAAACTCCGCAAAATTAATGAACAAGCTGCATTTTTTACCGCGATGCATTTTTTTCGTGGAAAAAACGCAACATATGCACAAAAATTGCGGAATGCATTATAAATTATGGGATGCATATTTATGCGTTTTTTAAGCATTTTTATCATGTTTTTATAGCGAATAAACGTGAAAAACCACGAAAAATCCTGAACGCATGCACACAGCCTTACACACAAGGATGCATACCCGTTGCCTATAATAGAAGAGTGATTAGCTGCCTTAAAATCTGCTAACTACTTTTCCACCTTGGAGCTCACCAGTGGGTTGACGGCCTTCACAACAACAATGGGTCTCGCCGAACTTAATTACATGCCGTTTAGACTGTGCAACACCCCAGGAACATTTCAAAGAATGATGGAGTGCTGTCTCGGGCACAAGAACTTCAATACCATCTTGTTGTATCTGGACCATGTTATTGTCTTCTCCAAGACTTATGAGGACTACCTGAAGCACCTGGCCGAGGTATTTGAAGCCCTGTCCAACTTTGGCTTGAAGGTAAAATCATCTAAATGTCACCTGTTGAAACCCAAAGTGCAGTACCTGGGCCATGTAGTAAGCTCTGAAGGAGTGGCACCAGACCCTGACAAGGTCACTGTGATCAAGAACTGTCTGAAAACCCAGTAACCTCCATGAAGTCCAACAGTTCCTTGGGTTGGTAGGCTACTACAGAAGATTTATTAAAGACTTCACCAAGATAGCTGCACCACTGCAAGACCTGTTAGTGGGCCAATCTAAGAAAACCAAGGGTAAGAATATCCTGTTTGACTAGAATGACAGGCTGGAAGGATCCTTCACTCGGCTGCAGTTGGCTCTCACAGGAGATGAGGTACTGGCCTACCCAAAATATGACCAACCGTTTGTGCTGTACATGGATGCCAGCAACGTGGGATTGGGAGCAGTACTGTCCCAGGTACAGAAAGGCAAAGAAAGGGTAATTGCCTACTCCAGCAGGAAGCTTCGCCCTACAGAAAGGAATCCCGAAAATTATAGTTCCTTTAAGCTGGAGTTCCTCACCATCGTCTGGGCGGTAACAGAGAGGTTCAAGCATTTCCTGGCCTCAGCAAGATTCACAGTTTACATGGACAACAATCCGCTGACTCACCTGGAGACGGCAAAACTAGGTGCCTTGGAGCAGCGTTGGATGGCCCGGTTGTCCAACTATGTCACCATCAAATACCGTGCAGGGCACAAGAATGCCAACCCTGATGCATTATCCAGGATGCCCAACTTATCAGAGGTGGAAGAGGATCCAAAGGTACTGGAAGAGGTTGAGTTACCAGCTTTCCATCGCCCTGGAGCAACTCAGTACTCATTATGTGAGGAACAGGAGCAGTAACAAACAAGAAGCCACGCTGAACCCATTGCCCCACCATGGGTGGGCAGAGACCCAGGACAGTGACCCCATGGTCCGTCTGGTGAAGGAGCTGCTGATGCAGGCAGATTCACACCCTGGTCCAGATGATCCATAAGAGACGCAAAAACTGTGGAAGGAGAAAGGCAAATTATTTATCTATGATGGTAAGCTGTGCCGGAGAAACATCGACCCATGCACTCATGAGTTAGTCTGTCAGATAGCTGTCCCAAGACAAGATGCGCCAATGGTTTTGGAAGCATATCACAATGGAGCAGGACACTTCGGATGGAAGAAGTTGGAGATCCTGCTACGTGGAAGATTTTACTGGATTGGCATGAGAAAAGCCATTGAAAAGTGGTGCCGAGAGTGTGGCCCATGTAACCTGAGCAGAAAGGACCGTGACAGCCAGAGGGCTCCCCTACAGCCCATAGTCACCAAACAGCCACTTGAACTTGTGGCCTTAGACCTTGTGAAGCTAACTCCAAGCTGGTCAGGATATGTCTATGCTTTGACTATTGTGGATCATTACTCCAGATTCCTGGTAGTAGCACCTGTCAAGGACCAGACAGCAAAAGCCTTCCAACAGCACTTCTGTAGACCACATGGATATCCTGAGAAGGTACAGTACTTACTGACCAAGGACCAGCCTTTGAAGCAGAAGTGTTTCAAGAATTCTGCAACCTGTACGGATGCAAAAAGATCAAAACAACACCATACCATCCGCAAACCAACGGAATGTGTGAAAAGATGAACCAAGTAGTGATTGACTTACTGAAGACCTTGCCTTTACATGAAAGAAACTTATGGTCAGAAAAGTTACCAGACTTGGTAGATTTGTACAACCACATTCCAGTGAATTCCACCAACTGCACTCCAGCATACCTGATGAGAGGAAGATCTAGTAAACTACCAGTTGATCTAGACATGGGAGTCCTAACCCCAGAAAATACCTCATCTAATGCAGATTGGGATACCGAGAGACAGCAAAGGTACCGCCAAGTACAAGAGTGCGTCGAAAGAAGTCTATCACAGGCAAGTCAAAAACAAGAGAGAGATTATAACCAACGTGCCCCTGCAATTCCCTTGTTACCAGGTGAACAAGTGCTAAAACGTAAAAGGAGAATGCACAAACTTGATGACCAGTGGGAAGCAGAACTGTATACTATCCTACCCTCAAAGTTCGACAACACGAAAGTATGCCTTATAAGTAAAGATGGAGGAGAAACTTCAACTGCAGTATCCAGAGATCACCTTAAAGTATGCCCTGACAAACTGAGAAACAAAGAAGAAAGTCTAGGAACTTCTCAACCCATGGAAGATGAAAAGAGAATCCACACCGTTCTTGGAGATTTTCCCCAGTTTTGGAATCAAATAAATCAGGCCATAGTGATACCTGTCTTGACTTTTCCCCAGCCGAAAATACCAGAACAAAATGTGATTCCAGACCATCCTGAACCAGAAGAGACTTTACACCAGCAGGTTCAAGCAGAAAACGTCACCCCAGCAGTGGAACCAGAGAATCCACCCTCTGCTATTGGTGAAACTGTCAGACTTATGGTGAATCTGAGAAGTTGCAGACAATTACCCAGTTTACCTACACAATGCAGGCCTACAAAGAGAACATGCTCTAGTGGGTACACAACAGCAAACATGTTAGACCAGGAATTATGTAGGTCTACTCGTAGCACCAATGGTCAAATCCCAGCCCATTACAGAGACTGTCAATAATTGGTGTTACCTGTTTGAAATGTTTGCATGTATTTTGTTACAGGTTTATAATGGACATTGAGGTAATGGACAGTGGATCACCCAAAAATTGTATTTGTAAATAGTTCGGCACCCTCAAGGTGCACCCTGGTTCTCCCACTTTGCCGGCGTGGGTAGAGCCTTCTTTGTTTCTGCAGACCCGAAGACAAAACCAAATGTACTTTTATAAAATGTTTATTGCAACGTTCAAGAACCGTGCCTCCCGTAAGGGATGAAAAGCTATCAATCTGTTTTGATGTATTTCAAATGTTTTGCAAAAATGTCTTTCTAACCTGTTGTTTATGTTTCCTTTCCCAGTCCAGGAGTACTGGATTTAACGGGGGGGGGGGGGGGGGAATGTGGCACCCCAGGAGTTCGGGTACCACAGTAGTGCTGACTTCCTCTCGGGGATGGTAGTGCTATGCCTGGAGACAAGTGAGATTCAGTTTCTCAGGTTATCACACACACACCTTCCGAATCCAGGCCAGGAGGGGGAGCTCAAAACCCTGTTTTAGGGCAGCTTCCCTGACTAAAGATCCTGGTTTGGAGGAGGAGAGCTAGGTAGTTGGTCCCAGGAGATTAGTGAGTTGAGTTAATACAGACAGTCTGGAGGACAGACAGGAAAGGAGCAGAGGAGAGATTCAGGGCTCAAGGAGGCTGAGAATAGGCCTCTGAGGAGTCAGTGCGCAAAGACCGGGTACCAGGAGCCCGAGGCTAGAGTGGAACTACAGGACACTCAGCAGAACCTGAGGGCATAAGATCATACAGACATTGCCCAAACTACGCCTGTGGCACAGCAGCATCCTGGAGCCTGGAGTCACCGTGTAGAGACCCCAGAAAGTACGGCTCAAGCTGCCTGCCATACAGGTACCTGTCCCAGGACAGGAGAAAGAACTGAAAGAATTAGGACCTTGTTTGGAACACTTCAGGCAGCAAGGGACTTTAGCAAGCGCAGAATGGAAGGCCCCTAACCTGACTTGCCAAGGGGATTCTGCTAGCTTCCGGGCTGCCTGGACTCCTATGTACCTGTTGCCAGTGCCCTGGACTGTGGCCTGCCAACTACAGTTAACCAGGTAAAGACTTACAACCTGTGTCCTTTACTCATTTACCGGCAACTGTCATCGCCACCATACACCTTAGGACCCCTGGAGACCCCGCTTCACCTGTTGAAGTAAACCATCAGTGCTGCAATAACATCCCCCAGATGACCCCTTTAACGCAGTGTCGGTCCCACTATTGACCGAACACCACAGTTGGCGTCACGACAGACTTATAAACACTTTTCCCTTAAAAGACCTTTCCCCTTTAATTGGATCCCCAGGGCCACGGACCGGGTCACAGCCACCATGACTTCCCCTTTAAGACCGGACCCGGTACCGAGCACCCCACTGCCCTGGTTTGGGGCGCTCCATGTGCAGTCTCCATGCCCAGAAAACAGACCACATCTGATAAACTGCAGAAGAGGGGTGTTAACCTTGGCAAAGTGCATTAAACTATCATAACTGTATGTGAAAATGGAGAGTCTTTTAATAAGACCAACATTGCAGTGATTATCCCATAAGACTTGCAGTTGGCCAGTACTTTTGCATTGATAACCTATACTTAGGATAGGCCAACAATATCTGATTAGTGGGGGTGCGACACCCAGCACTCATGCCAATCAGATGTTACCAGTAGTGACTGGAAGTTTTCAGATGCTGCTAGAACACAGCAGCTCCATCATTTCTTTAAAGTCCGGGTACTGCAGATCCACTCACTATTCAAACCATAGATTTGACGTAGTTGCTGTGTTGAGGCAGGGGAGATGGGTGTTGCATCCCCACCGATCATATAAGCCGTAAATAAAAAAAGTAGAGGTCAACGAAGCTATAAAAAAAAATAATACAAGAGCCCCTGAACTGGCTACATGTTGTGGCCGGAGTCACACATACCGTAAATAAAATCGGTCCGTTTTTCACGGCCGAAAATCGCACAAATGTTCCCAAACAGTGATCCGTATGGCATCCGTCTGCAATGCGAGGATGCGATTTTCTCTCATCTAAGCATCCGCGTGACATCCATATGGCTGGTATCGCCGCCTTGCAAAATGGACATATAATGGATCCCGGTCCAGAAAATAATCTATGTAATTGTCTAAGGGGTACTTTCATCTGTTTGTCTGTCTGTCTGTCTGTCTGTAAAGGAAATCCCACGTCGCTGATTGGTCGCAGCCGGCACCAATCAGCGACAGGCTTAGTCCGGCCGCGAATTGGCCCCTCCCTACTCTCCTCAAGTCAGTGCCCCTTCCCTACTCCCCTCCAGTCAGTGCCAGTGTGTCGCCCCATCCCGGACCAACTTTTTACTATTGATGCTGCCTATGCAGCATCAATAGTAAAAAGATATAATGTTAAAAATTTAAAAAAAAAATAAAAAATTGTGCTATTCTCACCTTCCGCCGTCCACCGATGCGCGCTAAGTCATCTGGGTAATTTCGCAATCCATCACTGGGAACGGAAGCTGGTGGCAGCATCACGCGCATCGGGACAGCTTCGGTGGATGCCGGAGGGTGAGTATATAACTATCTTTTGTTTTAATTTTTTTCTTCAACAGGGATATGGTGCCCACACTGCTGTTTACTACGTGGGCTGTGTTATATACTGTGTGGGCTGTGTTATATACTACGTGGCTGTGCTATATACTATGTGGGCTGTGTTATATACTGCATGGGCTGTGTTATATACTGCGTGGGCTGTGTTATATACTGCTTGGGCTGTGTTATATACTACGTGGGCTGTGCTATATACTATGAGGGCTCTGTTATATACTGCCTGGCTGCTATATATTACATGTGCTGTGCTATATATTACATTGGCTGTGTTATATATTACGTGGGCTGTGTTATATACTGCCTGGCTGCTAAATACTATGTGGGCAGTGTTATATACTGTGTGGGCTTTGTTATATACTACGTGGCCTGTGTCATATACTACATGGGCGGTGCTATATACTACATGGGCTGTGCTATATATTACGTGGGCTGTGTTATATACTACGTGGCTGCTATATACTGCGTGGCTGTCTGTGTTACGTGGGCTGTGCTATATACTATGTGGCTGCTATATACTATGTGGCTGCTATATACTACGTGGCTGTGCTATATACTACGTGGCTGTGCTATATACTACGTGGCTGTCTGTGTTATATACTACGTGGGCTGTGTTATATACTGCGTGGGCTGTGTTATATACTACGTGGCTGTGTTATATACTACGTGGCTGTGTTATATACTACGTGGCTGTGCTATATACTACGTGGCTGTGCTAAATGCGACGTACATACATACATACATATTCTAGAATACCAGATGCATCAGAATCGGGCCACCATCTAGTGAATAAATAATGTGGAAGCCTATTATTGGCTCCACAAGTTCCATCCTACAAGCGAAAAAAATTGCGATGGCCACAGCTGATATTTTTGGCCTGGGAAGTGGTTAATACCCACGGATCTTCCCAGGCTATGAATATCAGCCCGCAGCTGTATATTTTCCCTTTACTGGCTATTCTAATAGGGGTACCCCCCAAAAAAACTGACGCGGGGTCCCCCTATAATTAATAGCCAGAAAGGCTACGCAGACAGTTGCGGCCTGATATTCATAGCCTGGGAAGGGGCCATGGATATTGACTCCCCTGGCCAAAAGTACCAGCATCCAGCCGCCCCAGAAAAGGCGCTGTCACGCTCACGCCCAGACTGGTTGGCGCAGGTGTGCGGGGGTGTGGCCCCACTGGACCACAGACCAGACTACCCTGGAAGGGGCGTAACTAAGTAGCTTCCTTGGTCTTCGCTGGAGCCTCTGATGGTGATGTCAGACTTGTGCGGCAGGAAGCTACCAGGTACCATTCCAGGGTGGTGTCTGGTTGTGGCTGCTGATCCCACAGGGGAACGGAACATAGACAGGCAAGCGGGCACGGCTGGCACTCTGGCAGACAGGCGGGCACTGCTGGGACACAGGCAGGCGGACGGGTACAACAGAGACACTGGCAGGCGGGCACGGTTGGCTGTCTGGTTGGCAGGCAGGTACGGGTGGCTCTCTGGCAGGACAGGCGGACTAGGCTGGTATACTGGAAGAACCGGTAGGGACCGGTCTGCAGGCAGGTATGTAAAACAGGTAAGAACCTGTTCAGACAGGAGGACTTAAGAATAGGTAGAGAAATACCGCAAGAGCGAATGCAGAGCGAAAGCACAGGAGCTAGAGCCAAGAACAGAGACGCAGGAGGCGGAGCCAGGAGGAGGAGCCAAGTGCAGAAATGCAGGAGGCGGGGCCAAGAGCAGACAGCGGAGCCAAGTGTAGAAACGCAGGAGGCGGAGCCAAGAGCAGGAGGCGGAGCCACGTGCAGAAACACAAGAGGCGGAGCCAAGAGCAGGAGGCGGAGCCACATGTTGAAACACAGGAGGTGGAGCCAAGAACAGGAGGCGGAGCCAAGTGCAGAAGCGCAGCAGGTGGAGCCAAGAGCAAGAGACGTAGAACCACAAGGAGCGGAGCCGCAGAGCAAAGCCACAGAGTGCAGAGCAAGGTCAGAGTGCAGAGTAAAGTTACAGAGAGCAGAACTGATAGCAAAGCCACAGAGGGCAGAGCTGAGAGCAGAGCAAAGTCAGAGTGCAGAGCAAGACACTGAGTGCAGAGCCCAGAGTAAAACCTCAGAGAGCAGAGCATGGTCACAGAATGCAGAGCAAGGAGCAAAGCAAGGTCGCAGAGAGCAGAGCCAAAAGCAGAGCAAAGCAAGACACAGAGTACGCACAGCAGGGAAAGGAAACCAAGGCAGGGATATAAACGGATACAGGAACAGGACTAGGCTAAGACAGTCAGGAACAGGACAAGGCGCAGAGACATGGACACAAGCCAGGGTACGACGCCCCTCTGGGTGGCAAACATAGGCCAGGGTACGAGGCCCCACTGGATGGCAAACACAGGACACAGACCAGGGTACAACGCCCCCCTGGGTGGCGGACATAAGAGTAACAGAGACAGGGCCTGGCACCTCAGCAGCTAAGAACTGACTGAGGGAGTAAGTTGCACAGGCCCCCACCAATGGGTGGGGATCACTTAAATACAGGAAGCCTCATGGTAATTGGCCGGGGACACCTTATCAAGGTGCACACAGACCCAATAAGACACAGGAGTTGCCGGCACTGCCCCCCTATGCACACAGACAGAGCATGCACAGAGCAAGCAGCAGACATGAGGCACACAGCATGGAGCCGGCAGCAAAGAGAAGTCACCACAAGGCCCAGAGAAGTAAGTGAGTTTGAGTGTAATGCAGGTGGGGGATGGGAGTGCAGCGCCCCAGAGTCCTGGTCGTTGCAGTAATGTCGCTCTGCCACTAAGGGGAGTGATGTTACGTCTGATTGCACTAAAGGAGTTTCTCTGACCAGGTAACACTCACACTACACTTCACACTCCGGCCACCAGGGGGGGTGGTTCTATCTAGTAGGCCACTCCTCACACTCTGGTAAAACTGGGGGTTGGACAGGAAGACAGGGAGAGAAGTAACTGGGAAGAGCTAGTGAGAGGACCTGTCAGGGATGGGATCCTGGCAGACTCCTAAGAGCAGAACTAACCAGTGAACAACGGGAATACAGAAAAGAGGCATTAGGACCAGAAGGAGTCGTGCTGTTAGACCGAGGCAACATCCTTCTGAGGCGCAAACAGTCGGTGGCCGGAACGCCGAGCAAGTAAGAGACTCTAAGTACTACTGCAAACCACGGCCGGACAGCCAATTATAGGTTGGCTGTCTCACACAAATCACCTAAGCAGACAACGGAGGCAGCTGTGGGAGAGGGGCGACTCTAGGGTCCCGGAAGAACTCCAGGCCTACCCCGTCATACGGGTGCGTCCTACCATATCACCTGGGGGACGGAGAGAACGAACATCAGAGACAGACAGAATCAGTTGTGAGGACTATCCCGGGAGCTCAGCAGGGAAGGACTACAACACACAGCGCTAGAAGGTAGACACTGATTCCCACCTGTAAAGAGAACTCCTGATGTGCCTTTGGACCGGCCGGTCTCAAACAGCCCTGTTGACAGCGCTCTGGACTGAGGATTCTAAAACCTTCAGTAAAGAGGTAAAGAGACTGCAACCTGGGGTCCCCGCAATATCACCACCATTTACCAACACCTTTCACTGGACGCCCCTCAGCAGGGTCACGGACCGGGTATAGCCACCGTGACAACCCCAGAACAGAGACTCAGAGGCCCGGTACCGGGTACCCCTCGGCCCTGCGGCAGTGGGGGCGCTACATTTTGGTGTCACGAACAGGATTTACTTAAGCCTGAAGAATCAGGTCATGTGTGCCTTGGAACTGTGATTTATTGTGCTTGGACTGTAACTTATTGCAAAGACTGTGCGTTGACAATTGCCGCCAGGAGATCCCGCCACGATTCGCCATCGCAGTGTGCGGAGGGAGGAGCCACAGCTTCGTGGGCGGGACCGGCCAAAAAGAAGCGCGGAACGAGAAAGCGCGGTAACGTGCCGATCCCGGAAGAGGAACTCCGATCTCCAGCAGGTTAGTGGAGGAAGGGCCAGCCATGTCCGAGTCGGGAGGAGCGGAGGAAGAGGCCGCAGCCGGGGACGCAGGGGCACCTCCGGGACCCGCAGCGGGCGAATCCGCGGCCCTAATACAACCACCGGTTGCCGCAGAACCCGCTGTTCCCCTCAGCCAGTCGGACGCTGCTGCTAACACAAAAGCCATAATGCCCTTCTCTATGCCGTACCTGCCCGGAGCGGCCTGGCTCCCACGATACACTGGGGAGTCGCATACATTCACTGACTTTAAGGAAGGGCTCTGCAGCCTGCTCGAGTTCTATCCCCTGATAGAGCCGCAGAAGGTTCATATGATAACCGGCCAACTCTTTGGGGCGGCTCTGAGAGAATTGAAGTCCTGGCCCGCCGAGGATAAGGGAACTGCACAGCAGATTTTTGCAAAGCTTAAAGCTACCTTCGATACTCGCACTGCTACAGAAATTAAACTGACTTTCTATGGATGCAAACAGAGACCGCAGGATAGCTTACGGGACTATGCCCTTAATCTCCAGGAGGCGATGCGGGCCATTAAGCAGAGTGACCCCGGCAGCATGCAGGATGAGGATAAAATCCTGAAGGAGCGGTTCATTGAGGGGCTCCTGTGCAGTCACCAGCGGGGCCAATTGCACTTCCTGGCCATGCAAAATCCAGACTTGACTTTTGCGCAATTCAAAGATAAAGCTATCCAGGCATTGCAGGAGCGACAGCCCAGCCGTGCAGCACCTCCCCGGCGTCCCGCTCTCACATACCACCAGGAGGTGGCGTCGGATGCCCCAGTCGCCGCCGAGGCCGATGCCCAGAGCCTAGAGGACGACTCCCCTGCAGGACTTCGTCTCCAGATGCAGGAGCTAACCAAGAGCGTTGCTGCCCTGGCCCGGACGGTGCAGTCCCTACAGGAGGCCCCCAAGGAGAAGATCCAGTTGGCCTCCAAACCAGAGGATGTCCCTTGGATGCGACAGAGGAGGACTCCGCCGACCAGAGGCCGGAACGACGATCGCTTCCACCAGGACGGACGACCCATCTGCCGCCGCTGTCACCAGGTGGGCCACCTTGCAAGGTACTGTCCTTTAAACGAGCAACCCCTGGGGCAAAGGGCCAACCCCCAGGAGTAGGACGGTCAGGCCCGCAGCATTGGAGAACCAAGTACATTGGAGGACGACCAGTTCTCCCTGTAGTGGTTGATGGAATCCCCTTGAACGCTTTGCTGGACACCGGTTCTCAGGTGACGACTATACCTTACGTGCTTTATAAACGGTATTGGGAGGACACCGATATTACTCGTGGCCCTGACGATGATTTCACCATAATAGCCAGTAATGGTCAGCCGTTGCGACAAGTGGGGTATAAGGAGGTCACCATCAAGGTGGGGCGGGTGGAATTGAAAGCCCAAGGGATTGTGATTGTTGATATTGATCGTCGAGAATGTAATCCCATGATGACTCTTGGTACTAATGTTATAGAAAATTGTCTTGCAGAAGTTATTGTTTTGTTGCAACAGGTGGCAGAAACCGCTGGCCACAGTGAGCAACGTGCCCTGCAGAAGGAAATCAGAGCTCTGATGCAGAGACAGCAGGTAGAGCTGACTGGTGGTGAGATTGGTCGTGTCACTGTGAGTGATTCAAACCCCATCGCGATACCCCCCAGGAGTGAAATGTTAATATGGTGTCGGGCAGCCATAGGCCTCAGGGGAAAGGACTACCAGGCCTTGGTAGAACCCGTATATTCAGACAATAGGCCTACTATTCTGACAGCCCGGGGGGTGGTCGACGTTCGCCAGGGGAGAGTGCCCGTACGTGTCCTCAATTGTGGGGAGGAAGAGGTTCACCTCACCAAGTATGCCACGCTCGCCAAATTATTCACTGTTAATAATAGTGTGATACAGACACCTGAACCCTTGGTCCCATCAAACGTGGCGGAGGACAACGGTTCTGCAGAGCACTCGAAAGATTGGTGTCGGGAATTGCATGTGGGCACTGACTCTACCCCATCCCATCAAAAACAGGGGGCCTACAGGATGGTACACGAGTACGAGCAGGTATTCAGCAAACACCCCTTAGATTTTGGGCAGGTGAAAGGGATCCAACATCATATCCCCACGGGAGATCACCGACCCATAAAAGAGAGATATCGCCCTGTACCCCCAGCTCATTACCAGTGTGCCAAGGACATGTTGCGGGAAATGAAGGAGGCTGGGGTGGTGAGAGACAGCTGTAGCCCCTGGGCAGCTCCATTAGTCCTTGTTAAAAAGAAAGATGGTACAATGAGGATGTGTGTTGATTACAGGCAGTTGAATCGCATTACACATAAGGACGCATACCCACTGCCCAGGATAGAGGAGTCTCTGGCTGCCTTAAAATCTGCTAACTACTTTTCCACCTTAGATCTCACCAGTGGGTACTGGCAGGCAGGGCCGGACTGGGACCAAAAAGCAGCCCTGGCACAAATAAAAACTCACCAGCCCACATACGAGTGTCGTAGAATCAAATCGTAAAGCACTGACAGGATGTCCCGACTTTTTTGCTTTATTTGTTAAACCAATCAAATGTGTTATACCACTTTACATATGTAACCTGCAGTGGCCATAGGGGGAATAGACATGAATTCAACACAGATGGCCTGCAGACTATTATCACACTGACACTGCAGAATATGCTAAAAAATACAGCACTGATCACACACATAACACACACTACAATTACCTCACACACATGTAACACATATACACTACAGATACCTCACACACAAGTAACACACTACAGATACCTCCCACACGTGTAACACACACTACAGATACCGCACACACATGTAACACACACTACAGATACCGCACACACATGTAACACACACTACAGTTACCTCACACACATGTAACACACACTACAGTTACCTCACACACATGTAACACACACTACAGATACCTCACACACATGTAACACACTACAGATACCTCACACACATGTAACACACACTACAGATACCTCACACACATGTAACACACACTACAGATACCTCACACACATGTAACACACTACAGATACCTCACACACATGTAACACACACTACAGATACCTCACACACATGTAACACACACTACAGATACCTCACACACATGTAACACACTACAGATACCTCACACACATGTAACACACACTAGATACCTCACACACATGTAACACACTACAGATACCTCACACACATGTAACACACACTACAGATACCTCACACACATGTAACACACACTACAGATACCTCACACATGTAACACACACTACAGATACCTCACACACATGTAACACACTACAGATACCTCACACACATGTAACACACACTACAGATACCTCACATACAAGTAACACACTACAGATACCTCACACACATGTAACACACACTACAGATACCTCACACACATGTAACACACACACTACAGATACCGCACACACATGTAACACACACTAGTTACCTCACACATGTAACGCACACACACACTACAGATACCTCACGCACATGTAACACACACACACACATGTGACACATACACACTACAGAGAACACACACACATGTAACACATACACTACAGATACCGCACCACACATACACTACAATTACCTCACAAACATACACTACAGATACCTCACGCACATGTAACACATATACACTAGATACCTCACACACATGTAACACACTACAGATACCGCACACACATGTAACACAGTACAGATACCGCACACACATGTAACACAGTACAGATACCGCACACACATGTAACACAGTACAGATACCGCACACACATGTAACACAGTACAGATACCGCACACACATGTAACACAGTACAGATACCGCACACACATGTAACACACTACAGATACCGCACACACATGTAACACATACACTACAGATACCTCACACACATGTAACACACTACAGATACCGCACACACATGTAACACACTACAGATACCGCACACACAAGTAACACACTACAGATACCGCACACACATGTAACAGTACAGATACCGCACACACATGTAACACACTACAGATACCGCACACACATGTAACACACTACAGATACCGCACACACATGTAACACACTACAGATACCGCACACACAAGTAACACACTACAGATACCGCACACACATGTAACACACTACAGATACCGCACACACATGTAACACACTACAGATACCGCACACACATGTAACACACTACAGATACCGCACACACATGTAACACACTACAGATACCGCACACACAAGTAACACACTACAGATACCGCACACACATGTAACACACTACAGATACCGCACACACAAGTAACACACTACAGATACCGCACACACATGTAACACACTACAGATACCGCACACACAAGTAACACACTACAGATACCGCACACACATGTAACACAGTACAGATATCGCACACACATGTAACACAGTACAGATACCGCACACACATGTAACACACACTACAATTACCTCACACACACATACACTAGATACCTCACACACATGTAACACATACACACTACAGATACCTCAGACACATGTAACACACACACACTACAGTTACCCCACACATGTAACGCACACACACTACAGATAACACACACACTCTGTGCTGCAGCAGTGGCTGATATACATGTGCAGCTCCTTCTGCTCACAGCAAGCACTTTCCCAGCACCTCCCCCGCTCTCTCCTTCTCTGTCGGGGCTGTGGACCAGAGCAGGAGAAGATGTTATGGTGGGGAATTGAGCGGCTTCTCTATCGGTCCCTGGGAGCACACACAGGGAGATATTCCTGACCTTGCAGCTTGATTGCAGGCTCTCTCTCTCCCTCAGAGGCGCCCAGTGCAGGGGGACAGGAGCACTGGCCAATCAGCTCTTCTACCAATCTGATGCTCATTGGCCAGTGTTCTTCTCCAGCAGGCACGCCCCTTTTTTGAATGGCTGAACCCGGCGCAGCAAAAAAAATAAAAAATAAATCAGTGCATAGAAAAATGATTGCACCCCCTCATGCCCTGTCACCTCACTAGACAGGGAGAAGTGTGCAGTCTGATGTCCTGATCACAGGCTGCAGCGGGAGGCATGGCCGGAGCAGCACAGCACAGCGTGGCCCCTCATCCTGTTTGTATGTTACCTCCCTGCAGCGCTAGTGATCAGGACGTCAGACCGCCCACTTCCTCCTAATACGGCGCGATCAGTGTGCAAGGGAAGCAAATGCCGCCCGGCGTGCTGGCTGCTGAAGGGAACTCTGGAACGCCCACTGACAACGCGGAGGGGGCGATAGGTCTAGCGGCCCATTACAAGGACCGGCCCTTCTGGCATTTGCCAGAAATGCCCTATGGCCAGTCCGGCCCTGCTGGCAGGTTTCTGTAGCGGAGGCGGACAAAGAGAAGAAGGCCTTCACGACACCAATGGGTCTCTGCGAGTTCAATTACATGCCCTTCGGATTGTGCAATGCTCCCGGGACGTTCCAGAGGATGATGGAGTGCTGCCTGGGACACATGAACTTCGAAACCGTGCTGCTGTATTTGGATGATGTCAATGTCTTCTCTAAGACCTACGAAGACCATCTGAAGCACCTGGCCGAGGTGTTTGAAGCCCTGTCCAACTTTGGCTTAAAGGTGAAACCGTCCAAGTGTCATCTGCTGAAACCTAAAGTGCAGTACCTGGGCCATGTGGTGAGCGCTGAAGGAGTGGCCCCAGACCCCGACAACGTCACGGTGATCAAGGACTGGCCAAGGCCCAGTGACCTTCACGAAGTCCGGCAGTTCCTCAGGCTGGTAGGCTATTACCGGAGGTTCATTAAGGACTTTACCAAGAAGGCCGCACCCTTGCAAAACCTGTTGGTGGGCCAACCAAAGAAGACCAAGGGGAGGAACACCCCCTTTGATTGGAACGAGGAGCTGGAGGGATCCTTCGCTTGTTTGAAGTCGGCACTGACGGGAGAAGAGGTACTGGCTTACCCCCAATACGACCAACCGTTTGTGCTGTACACAGATGCCAGCAATGTGGGATTAGGAGCCGTGCTGTCCCAGGTCCAGAAAGGCAAAGAAAGGGTGATCGCTTACGCCAGCAGGAAACTCCGTCCCACGGAAAGAAACCCTGACAACTACAGTTCCTTTAACCTGGAATTCCTTGCCATCGTCTGGGCAGTGACAGAGAGGTTCAAACACTACCTGGCCTCCGCGAAATTCACCGTCTTCACGGATAACAATCCGCTAATGCATCTGGATACTGCCAAACTCGGGGCCTTGGAACAGCGGTGGATGGCCCGGCTGTCCAACTACGATTTCACCATCAAGTACCGGGCGGGACACAAGAATGCCAATGCCTTGTCCCGAATGCCCAATTTGCCAGAAACGGGAGAAGACCCGGAGGCACTTGAAGAGGTGGAGCTGCCTGCATTCCATCGCCCCAAAGCCACTCAGAACTCTCATCATGTGAAGAACAGGCACAGGAACCAACCGGATTCCACGCTGAATCCCCTGCCCCATCACGGGTGGGCGGAGACCCAGGATGGTGACCCCGCGGTCCATCGGGTGAAAGAGCTCTTGACGCAGGCAGGGTTGCATCCCGGCCCAGATGATCCACAGGAAACCCAACAGCTGTGAAAGGGGGAGAAGCAAACTGTTTATCCATGATGGCAAGCTGTGCAGGAGGAGCATCGACCCACGTACTAATGAATTGGTGTGGCAGATAGTGGTGCCAAGGCGAGATGCGCCCATGGTTCTGGGAGCCTACCACGATGGAGCCGGACACTTCGGATGGAGGAAGCTAGAGAGGCTACTCCGAGGGAGGTTCTATTGGATTGGCATGAAGAGAGCCATTGAGAAGTGGTGTCGGGAGTGCGGTCCACGCAGGAAGGACCGTGGCAGCCAACGGGCTCCCCTGCAGCCTATCATCACCAAACGGCCGCTCGAACTGGTCGCGCTGGACCATGTGAAGTTGACACCTAGCCGGTCAGGCTATATCTACGCTCTTACCATCGTACATCACTACTCCAGATTTTTGGTGGTTGTACCTGTCAAGGATCTAACGGCCAGGACTGCCGCCAAGGCCTTCCAGCAGTACTTTTGTAGGCCCCATGGCTACCCAGAGAAGGTACTGACCGATCAGGGACCAGCATTCGAAGCAGAAGTGTTCCAAGAGTTCTGCCAACTGTACGGGTGTAAGAAGATCCGAACCACGCCGTACCATCCTCAAACCAATGGGATGTGCGAAAAGATGAACCAGGTGGTGATCGACTTATTGAAGACCTTGCCCGTAGAGGAACGGAACCTGTGGCCGACAAAGTTGCCTGACTTGGTGGATATCTACAATCGCATCCTAGTAAATTCCACCAACTGTACTCCAGCTTACCTAATGAGGGGAAGGCCTAACCAGTTACCCGTTGATCTGGACATGGGGGTCCTAGTCCCCGAAGATACCTCGCCGGATGCAGATTGGGATGCAGAAAGGCAGCGAAGGTACCGCAAAGTACAGGAGTGCGTGGAAAGAAGTCTCGCCCAGGCTAGGCAAAAACAAGAAAGGGACTACAACCAGCACGCTCCTGCGATTCCCCTGTCACCTGGTGAGCAAGTACTAAAACGAAAGAGGAGACTACACAAGCTCGATGACCAATGGGAAGCGGAACCGTATACCATCCTGCCATTCGACTTCGACAACATGAAGGTCTGTCTCATCAGCAAGGACAGAGGGGAGACCTCGACAGCGGTATCCAGGGATCACCTTAAGGTCTGCCCCGATAAGTTGAGAGAGAGGGACACGGCCCCAATAATCTCCCCGCCGGTGGAAAAGGAGAAGATGATCCATACCGTCCTTGGTGACTTTCCCCAGTCCTGGACTCAGATAAATCAGGCCATCGTGGTACCTGTTCTAACGTTTCAACAGCCGGACCCACCAGAAGCGATGGTGGTACCAGATCATCCGGCCCCGCAACCTCAACAAGCCCTACCTGAAGATGCCATGCCAACCGTTGAACCGGCAAATCCTCCCTCTGCTATCGGTGAATCTGCTGTACCCACTGTTGATAGCAGCAGCTCTGAGAGCCCCAACCTGCCAGTGCTACCCAGACTCACTAGAAGTGTAGCTAGAAGACAGTGCACTACACCAGCAGTAGCAAGCATAGCGGGCCCTGTTAGGCCAAAAGCAACCCCTGCGCTGCGAAGGTCCACACGCAGCACTCAGAACCAAACTCCCCTCCGCTACAAAATTTGGAGGTATTAGCGAGGGCTGCTATTTAGTTGAAAATGTTTGTGTGCATATCTTTTGTTACAGGTTTTAAAATGGACAATAGAGTAATGGACGGTGAATTGCTCAAAAACTTTCAAAAGGGGGACCCCTTTGTTTACCCGGGGTCCCCGCTGTTTCAACCATTGAACTGAGAGTCATAAACTGTGCATGACCTAACTTTTGCAACGTTCAAGAGTCCTCACCTCCCATAAAGGGAAGCACTGTTATGTTTAATTGTTTATGCTATTTCAAAATTTTGTGTGTTTTCTGTTAACATGTATTGTTGTTCTTGTTTTCCCAGTCCGGGAGTACTGGATTTAACCGGGGGGGAGTGCAGCACCCCAGAGTCCTGGTCGTTGCAGTAATGTCGCTCTGCCACTAAGGGGAGTGATGTTACGTCTGATTGCACTAAAGGAGTTTCTCTGACCAGGTAACACTCACACTACACTTCACACTCCGGCCACCAGGGGGGGGGTTCTATCTAGTAGGCCACTCCTCACACTCTGGTAAAACTGGGGGTTGGACAGGAAGACAGGGAGAGAAGTAACTGGGAAGAGCTAGTGAGAGGACCTGTCAGGGATGGGATCCTGGCAGACTCCTAAGAGCAGAACTAACCAGTGAACAACGGGAATACAGAAAAGAGGCATTAGGACCAGAAGGAGTCGTGCTGTTAGACCGAGGCAACATCCTTCTGAGGCGCAAACAGTCGGTGGCCGGAACGCCGAGCAAGTAAGAGACTCTAAGTACTACTGCAAACCACGGCCGGACAGCCAATTATAGGTTGGCTGTCTCACACAAATCACCTAAGCAGACAACGGAGGCAGCTGTGGGAGAGGGGCGACTCTAGGATCCCGGAAGAACTCCAGGCCTACCCCGTCATACGGGTGCGTCCTACCATATCACCTGGGGGACGGAGAGAACGAACATCAGACAGAATCAGTTGTGAGGACTATCCCGGGAGCTCAGCATGGAAGGACTACAACACACAGCGCTAGAAGGTAGACACTGATTCCCACCTGTAAAGAGAACTCCTGATGTGCCTTTGGACCGGCCGGTCTCAGACAGCCCTGTTGACAGCGCTCTGGACTGAGGATTCTAAAACCTTCAGTAAAGAGGTAAAGAGACTGCAACCTGGTGTCCTCGTTATTTACTACGACCTACACTGCACCGCAATATCACCACCATTTACCACCACCTTTCACTGGACGCCCCTCAGCAGGGTCACGGACCGGGTATAGCCACCGTGACAACCCCAGAACAGAGACTCAGAGGCCCGGTACCGGGTACCCCTCGGCCCTGCAGCAGTGGGGGCGCTACAGGAGGCCATGCAGTGATGCCAGCAGGGTTGTTACAGGCGCATCTGTAAAATGCGCCAATTGTGGCACTTAGCCTCTCTCTTCCCATTGCCCTGTTACTCGAATGGCTATTTTTTGTTTATTCTGACTCCCAAAAGTTGGAATAGAAAGCACTAAAAGAAAAAGAAAAAAGGGCGCAGGCTCCGGGAAAGGTCAGAGAGGCCCGGCGCCTGCGCACTGCAGTACTTTGCTCTGTCCTCAACAGGGCAGACAAAGTACGCCTGCGCAGGAGCCGCAGCAATAAGACAAGAAGAGGACGTGATCGTATGAAGATGGGAGGCGCCGGACCCAGACCGCGATGCCCATTGGACCAGACTGCAGCGGGACCGCCCCTGGGTGAGTATAATATAACCTCTTTTTCTCATCTTTCAGGATACATAGGGGGCTTATCTACAGCATTACAGAATGCTGTAGATAAGCCCCTGATGCCGGTGGCCTTAGTTTATAGGCCATTTTTGGGGTGACAGATTCCCTTTAAAAGTTAGAGGCATAGACAGAGTGTATGGTTGTATAAGGGGTGGTAATCTAAAACAGACACTGGCAAAATCCGAAGTTAGGTGGATTGTTGAGCTGAACACTATGTCCCCATCAGGACTGAACAAAAAACTGAGTTTTGCACCATTCTTATAGTTCTCTGCTTTTTAACTGTGTGTGTTTGTTATTATATTTTTTTAATTAATTTGTGTTATTTTTCTTTACTCTTAGTAATTTGTCCTTATCCATCTTGCTTGCAGTATGTGATTCTGTGATACTTACCTTCTATGATGGGAATCCTTCAATCATTGCAGGGTACCAGCTGGAACAAAAAGGAAGAGGTCGCTTACATCATGATATGATTTATTTAATAATTGTGCCTCTTGAATAACAACTAAATATGGATGTTGATATGATATTTATCCCTGCAATTTCCTTTCATGTGATCATATATATTTTCTATGTACGGTATGTGGGTGATGTGATCATTGTGGAGGCTGAGCACAGGCGCATAACAGATTTGTGCTTCCATATTTGTGGTGCTCTTGCTCCTGGCGTAAAAATATTTTCTGTAAGGCTATAGAGGCATCAAAATCATCACATGGGGATGAGATATGCTGTTTAAAAAAATTTTTTTTGCTTGCTATACTTTTAATATGTCTTATCCTACATCTGTATGGCCGTATACTTTAAGTCCCCCTCTCTTTATCACACACGCACATACCATAGTTCAGCAATATACCTATCTGTCTTTGGTCTTCCAAAAAATGGCGACGCGCACTGGGCCCGGAATCCCTGCGTTGATCAAAGGCCTCTTCTGACTGCCGGTAGGCGGAAGTGACGTCATGGAGGATTTCCTCCTCGCACGCCGGGAGTGAGTGCCAGAAATCAACGCACCTGGGACCCGGGGGTGGCGGTGGCATGCACAACTCATGATTCGCCCTGGATTCATTCAGATGGGAGATAAAAGCTAGATTAGATAGGACAATACACACACACCTCCCCTTGAGAAAGCATCCGCGAAACGCGCGTCGGAGCGTTTGTGGTAAGGTGGACGGGCACTTCATTCTGACATGGGTATGTCTTAGATCTTGTATATGATATTTTGCTCTGCACTGTTGGCACTTTATGACCTGTTATACCTAGTATTAGCAAAATATTATCTTTTCAGGAGAGATCCTTGTTACTTAGTCTTTGTACTAACCCATAACCCGTTACTTTTTCACTCTACCATGTGTGGTTTACTTGAGTACACTCTTTCCCTCTTACTTCTTGTGTGTTATTTAACATTTTTATGAATTTTTGTGTTGTATATTTTTCAATAAAATGTATATATTTTTACATTATACCTCTTTGTGAGTGGTGTGTCTGGATACTTGTTATCCAATTTTTTGGCAATGAATTCTCAATACACCCCTGGTGTAGTTATATTTTGGAAATCACTATTATCGTGATTGCAGTTTCAGTGTAAAGCATAGTATAAACATGATCCAAAATGTTATGTAAAATGTTCCCAATAAAAGCTACAACTCAGTTAACAAAAAAACAAGTCCCCACTCAGTTCTGTCATCTGTTAATGAAAATATAGGGGACTTCCACGTTACTGGTAGAACAAAGGCTCTGGAAAAGCATAATGGCTCCTCATCCCCGAAAAGAAATTAATCAACTTCTGCACTCCCAAATCCAAATGCTGCCCTCGCTTCGGAGCCCCACAATGTGCCTAAACTACATTTAGTGTCCACTTGTTTGGCATTTCTGTAGCGATGAGAGCTTGACTAATTGCAAGTCTCCAGAAACACGAGCTGGGCATAATGTACTGAGCACTACAATGTACGGACACTACAATGTACATGTGCTATAACGTACTGAGCACTACAATGTATGGGCACTACAATAGCAGATTTGCAATTTTCACTCAGCAACATCCACTGCTTTTTGCTTCTGAAAAACACTAATGGAGTCAAATCATCACTTCACCTGTAGATTAATTTCCAAAGGAATATAATTTCGAAACAGGGTCACTTGAGGAGGTATTCTGCTCTTCTAGCACGTAGGACCTCTGTATATGGAGTCAATAAACTATTCTAGGAAAATCTGTGCTCCAGGAGGTAAATAACGCGCCGTCCCTCCCGAGTCGAGCCATGTGGCTATGAAGTACTGTACAGCCACATATGGGGTATTTCTACATTCAGCATAAGTTCTGTGACGAATTTTGGTGCCATTTTTACCCATTTCCCCTTTCGAAAATGTATAATATGGGGCTAAAACTACATTTTGATAGTAAAAATTCAGAAAATTCTGTGACACACCTGTGGTGTTAATATGATCACTGCACCCCGAGATGAATTCATTGAGAGGTGTAGTTTGTAAAATGGGGTACCTTATTGGGGGTTCTACTGTTCTGGCACCTTAGGGGCTCTTCGAGTGGGTCATGGCAACCAATCACAGCTCATTTCTTAAACTACGCTGGTAAGCTGTGCTGTGCTTGGCTGCTATGTGAAACAAGCACCGATATACTGTTGGGCAGTTTTGATAAAGGAGGCCTATACTGTGAACAGGGCTGTCAACAAGGAGTTTCAGGGCCCCATGCTGGCAAAATTTTCGGGCCCCCTTGAGACTCCGCCATGGCTCCACCTCAGTTCTGCCTTCACCCAAGCTCCTCCAACCCTCAAATCTTCCACAGCCCCACTGTCCACTCTTGGAAGAACTCCATTTCTGCACCACATACTCACCAATCATACATTAACAGTTCCCATCGAATACCATATCACATACACATCCGGCAGCTTTTGTTTTGGCCAAAAGATTTTGAGAAAGTTTGGGCTGGCTTCTGTCTGAGTCACTTATCATCGCAGGCTTCCCCCACAAGTCCTAAAACAGGCTGACATCCTGGCCGATTATCATGGGGTTAAGCAAGTCTTTGACAACCCCGACCTCATGGGACTCAGTGCCACAGTGCTGGCTTGCGGACTCCTTTACTCAGGACATGCGGTTTTGACCACGACTGCTACTGGCGTTCCCGGAACGATGCCTGCATTCGAAACACCACTTGTAGTAGTTCACTCATGTGGCGGCACACAGAGGTAGAAAAAATGGGAACATTTTCTCTTTAAAGCCCTCGTTGGTTTATTGTAAGGCAGTATAGACCAACTTGTGAGGAAAGCAAACTCAGCCTTTTCAGTTAAAACAGGAACAAAACAACAAAAGAAAAAGCAAAATGCAGCAACACAGTCCGTATGTTGCGGGTGGCACCCCGCTTTGGAGCAGCACAGGTTCAGTCTGTGTCCGACGAGCCACAAAGCCTCTGGAGACTTCTTTCTCCAGGCTAGCTGGACTCAGACTGCCTGTAGAGCTCGGTTATTTCAACCTAAGCCTGTAACCCATCATGTGATTGATCACATGATCATGACCTCACTGCAGGTCCTGCAGGGAAAAGGGTAAGGTGAGTACCCTCCCACCTGCACTGCGGGAGCTCACAGAAAACTGACCCATTGAACTCTGTACATGGCCTCTCAGCACCTAGTGTGCTGGAAACCCCAAAACATTACGGTTTCACATCACTGACCGCTGCATGTGCAGTGACACGTACCTCCCTTCCTCTACAAAGCCAGTGACTCTGTCACATTGCGTAGAAAACCTTGGACTGCATTTAAATGACATCCACAGACTCACACAATGGAGAAGATACAGAAATTTTGTTCTCCAGCTGCTCCTCACAGTGTGTCCTGATTCTCTCATCTGAGAGAACCAGATTATACTATAGCAAAAGGGAAAAGGGTAGAGAAAACTTCACTCACCAAAATATACCTGAGACCGTCCGTGTCTGGAGATCAGTGGCTGACTACCACGTGTGCAAATAGAAATAGAAGACTTCCGGCACAGGAATCCTTTTTCAGTAAAAAATTATTTCTTTATTTAAACATCTTCAGCAATAAAAAAAAAACATCATCATGGGGACCCCCTCATAGGTCTGACGCGTTTCGGACCCAGTAAAAAACAGTCTTTCCTCAAAGGAAGTCTTCTATTTCTATTTGCAGATCATACTATGCTGACACTCTGAGTAAACTCATATCGTGTCAGAGTTTGATTGTCATTAGCATAATTGGCCTAATTCTCTCATATGAGAGAATCAATGGCCCTGGCCTTGTAGTTTCCTACAGCCAAAGTTGTGTAAATTATCTGAAGACTCCTGGTGTAAAATGGAGTTACTCCTCCCATCAAAGTTTTTATACTTTTTATATATTGCACTCATCATATTATAAGGCATTATGTACTTACAATTGTTAATTTTGCCTTTCTACACAGTTAAATCTTCTCTTTTCTCTGCTCTATGTAGAAACAGGAAGTCTCTTTTTCTAGCATGTATCAATCCCGTTCAACTCCTCCCTCCTGCTAGGGACTTTTGCAGTGAATCATGACTCATACAGGGGGAAATAGACTTCCTGTTTCTACATAGAGCGTAGAAGGATTCAGCTAGTCAATTTTTAATCACGTGATGTCATAGACCTAAGAGGAGAATTAGCTGGGTATTAATTGTAAATACACAGTGCCATACAATATGATATATGAATATATTAAGAGGATAAAAACTTTGATGGGAGTGATTCTTTAAAGGGAACCTGACCCCCCCCCCCCCCGTGCGTTTGTAACTAAAAGAGCCACTTTGTGCAGCACTACTGCTGCATTCTGACAAGGTGGCTCTTTTAGTTCTTGTTCCTGGAACTGCTGATAAATTCGTTTATCAAATTTGTCCCTCATACCTTGAAATTGTCCCGGGGGCAGGTCTTTTCCCATTAATACAGATGCACCACAGCCGTCACTCATGGCCTCTGCGCGCCGGGGCCCACCTCCTCTTCCTTCATTAGCATCCCTGGCGCCTGCGCTATAAGTTCGAAGGGCAGTGCAACTGCGCATGCCTGAAAAAAAAAATAACAGCGCAGGCGCCGGGGACGCTACTGAAGGAAGAGGAGGCGGCGCACAGAGGCCATGAGTGACGGCTGTGGTGCGTCTGGATTAGGGGGGAAAGACATGCCCCGAGACGATTTCAAGGTATGAGGGGCAAGTTTGATAAACGATTTTTTCAGCAGTGCCAGGAGCAAGAACTAAAAGAGCCACCTTGTCAGAATGCAGCATTAGTGCTGCACAAGTTGGCTCTTTTAGTTACAAACACCTGGGGGGGGGTGACAGGTTCCCTTTAAAGGGAACTTGTAAACTGATTAAAAATGCCTAAACTGTGGGCAGCATGAATCAGAGCGTGGCTGCATGATTGCATCCAGGTATATTCTTTTCTGAGACGCTCCAATGTTTCAGAGTAGATATACTTTAAAAATCCAGACATAGACTGAGACAAGACTAGTCTCGCTCTACCCCAACTATCTTTTGCCAATGCCAGTGATTTAAAGGTCTCTTGCTACAGTGGCACCATTCTAGTTTTATCTCCAGCTATGGTCCTAGATCTGATCTTTCAAAGGAATCTGTCTCAAGGTTTTTGTTCCTCATCTGAGAGCGGCATGGATATTGGGGCAGAGACCCCTGATTGCAGCAATGTATCATTTACTTGCTGATTGTTGCAGTTTTGCTAAAATCACTGGTTTGTCTACTACAGGTCTACAAGTTAATAATAATATAATAATAATTTTATTTCTATAGCATCAACATATTCCCCAGCACTTTACATTTTAGAGGAGACTTGTCCAGACTATAGACATTACAGCATAACAATAAACACATAGATCAAAACACATACCAAGAGGAATGAGGGCCTGGCTCGCAAGCTTACAAACTATGAGGAAAAAGGGGAGACATGAGAGGTGGATGGTGACAATTGCTTTCGTTGTTCAGACCAGCCATAGTGTAAAAATCGGGTGTTCATGTAATGCTGCATGAACCAGTTATTGGCCTAAGTATGTAACAGGACAGACACAGAGGGCTATAAATGCATAAATCATGTGAGAACATGATGCAAGGTCCTGGTTATGGTAAAAAATTTGAATGGGCAACACAGGGATAGTTAGGTTAATGCGTTGAGGCGGTAGGTCAGTCTGAACAAATGCGGTTTTAGGGCACGCTAAGAACTGTGGGTATTGGAGATTAATCGTATTAACCTGGGTAGTGCATTCCAAAGAATTGGCGCAGCACGTGAAAAGTCTTGGAGAAGGGAGTGGGAGGTTCTGATTATTGAGGATGGTAACCTCAGGTCATTAGCAGAACAGAGGGCACGGGTAGGGTGAAGTTCTCTGAATGCTGAGCTCTGTATAACTCTGCTCACACCACTGATTGGCAGCTCTCTGTGTACACTGTGCATAGGCAGAAAGCCAATCATCTTTGGGGACAGTGTTATACAACGCCGAAGCTTTTCAGAGGAAGACATCACTGGCTATAATTGTGAAACAAGGCTTTGATTCATGCTGCCCTCGGTTTCAGAACCATGAGAAGGTTCAATCTACTAAAATGCTTGTGCATGCCCTCATCATCTCCCGCCTTGACTACTGCAACATCCTTTTCTGTGGCCTCCCTGCTAACATCCTTGCACCTTTCCAGTCCATCCTTAACTCTGCTGCCCGACTAATTCATCTCTCTCCTAGCTACTCCTCCGCTTCTTCCCTCTGCAAATCTCTTCACTGGCCCCCATTCCCTCAGCGTATCCAGTTCAAATTACTAATACTGACCTACAAAGCCATCCATAACCTGTCTCCTCCATATATCTCTGAACTAATCTCCCGATATCTTCCTTCACATAATCTCCGGTCCTCCCAAGACCTTCTTCTCTCCTCCACACTTAGTCGCTCCTCACCCAACCGCCTCCAAGACTTCTCCCGAATATCCCCCATCCTCTGGAATTCTTTGCCCCAACACGTCCGACTATTAACCACATTCGGATCCTTCAGACGGAACCTGAAAACCCACCTCTTCAGGAAAGCCTACAGCATGCACTGACCCCGCTGCCTCCTCACCACTACCGAAGCTACCGCCTCACCAACACCGGAGCTCCTGCAACCCTCAACCTACTGTCTCCTTCCCCATAATCCTGTAGAATGTAAGCCCGCAAAGGCAGGATCCTCGCCCCTCTGTATCAGTCTGTAATTGTTAGTTTGCTTACTGTAAGTGATATCTGTAATTTGTATGTAACCCCTTCTCATGTACAGCACCATGGAATCAATGGTGCTATATAAATAAATAATAATAATAATAGGTTCCTTTTAATAACAACATGATATTAAACAGCTGATATTATTGCAATATAGTAGTTTATGCTTACAGCTAATAAACCTCCACCTATTTAATTACATAACAAGACCAAACAACCATTCAGTTTTATTATGGCTACATGACTGTAACAGCACGTATCTGGCACAATTTTCCCCAGGATTCTTGAGAAGTCAAAAGTTACTAATTAGAGCAGTAAGGGATTCATTATTATCTTCTCATCTAAGTAAAGACACCTAATCAGGTGAAATATTACATTATGACTGTTTATCTGTTTCACATTTACTTTCTTAGGCTAGTTTCACACTAGCGTTAACTGCAATACGTCGCAAATGCGTCGTTTTTGCGAAACGCCGCATCCAGCAAAAGTTTTTGCTGGATACGTTGTTTCGTCATAGAGTAACATTAGCGACGCATTTGCGACGCATTTGCGACGCATTTCCAAACGGTGAATGCGTTTGGCGGCGTTTGGGCGTATGGTAGCGGTCCGTCGGGAGAAAAAAACGTTACATGTAACGTTTTTTGCTCCCGACGGTCCGCTTTTTCCGACCGCGCATGCGCAGTCGGAACTCCGCCCCCACCTCCCCGCACTTCCCCGCACATCACAATGGGGCAGCGGATGCGTGGGAAATATGCATCCGCTGCCCCCGTTGTGCGGCGGAGACCACACTAGCGTCGGGAACGTCGGCCCGACGCGCAGCGACGGGTTGTTCCCGACGCTAGTGTGAAAGTAGCCTTAGGAATACTGTATGTTCATAGTTTTCTTTAATATTTCCTTCCAACGATCTGTTCATAATCTGAGCCTTTTGCTCTGCATATCATTAATGAATATTTAATATATAGTATGTTTAAGTAAAAAACATAACTTAAAACTCAGCAGCAGCTGTATTACAGATTTTAGGGACTTTTTTGGAGTAACTTATTGATAGCTGGGCTCCTTCCAAGTGATTAAAAGGTATGAACATCCTGGGCACTGCTTGGTGTGTGAGTATCCCTGGATATGTATCACCTAAAATACATGTTTCTGATATATAATAAAATATTGCATTTTCTAAGAAACCTTTCAAATGAATATAACAAGGAAAACCTACTCTATGAGCAAATGGAGGATGCAAGATGACGAATAAAGTGACCAAGCACTGTCACTTCATTCATTGTTGTGAACCTCCTCAGGACTTATGAAAACTAGAATCATGGTTTCTCTAAGACGTAGTGAGGGTTTGAGGAACCTACATTATATGGTTTTGTGTAATAACAAAGGAATGGGTATTTATTACCTTTCATTAAACCCTATAATTGTCCTACAGTTCTATATGTACCTATATATAATATATTGTTTAATCCTGTTTATTATTATCACTAACATTCTCTAGATACACAGGGCCATATACAGACAAACAGGGACAGCTGTCAAGCAGCGAGGTTGCCATATATACGGTAGTTTAATTTAGGGTGCCAACATCCGCGGTCAGGTTGACTTCGATAAGTACCATAGGTCAACATATAGGGTATTATAGTGTTGCCCTTGTCATAAGTATTTTTTATTTTCCATTTATCAATGCATAATTAATAAATAAATTAATTAATTAATTTGACTTTTTAAGGTATTTTATGATACACTTGCCTCCATGATGGTGATCCCCTGGAGGAAAGGGACAGAGTAATGAGAATGTGTTACACATTGCATCCACAACATAGGCACCTTTTCACACATGAAAATCTAAAACTGTGTAACCAGAGAAACACTTCATTTATAACTAGGAAACGCTTATCCTAGAGTTTTGACAGATAATCAATGCTGTAGATTAGCTGGAGCTTTTATGAAAATTGATTTGAAGAGGATCATTTGCTGAAAAGTCTCTATGGGAATCTGGTTGCCGAACATATACACAGACTAGCTGTGGTTATCGAACTGTAAGTGTACATGCAATTCGACTCTAAATATATTTGTAGGATAATGGCCCTCTATTAATAACCTTTAAATAAAGAAGACAATCACAGACCAAATAAATTCTAACAGTTCAATTACTGAACACAAGTGCAGATACAGCTGCACACAAAGCATATTGGTTATCATTACAGCATGAGACAAAATCTTGAACATTGCAGAACAAACCATTCTGAATTTTTTTATAATCTGTCATTTTTCTGTGTTATTTTTGGTTCACATATGCAGTAGTATTCAAATCTTACATTAAACACTATAGCAAAGTATAAAATGCACTACATTCAAAGCATTTTGAGAGTTTTTTTTCCCAAAAATTTCTCCATAGCATTTGAAAAATACCAAACTAAAGCAATAAAGTATGAGGCCAAATTAAAATTACTAAACTTTATTTTAACAATATAAAATCAAGAGGAAGGAAGGAAGGTCGCCCCCACAGTATGGGCAATGGGGTACTCGACATCGGGTCCTTTGGTTCGGTAGGGATGTCACGGTGGCCCGACCCACTCCGTGGCCCTTTGGAGGGGCGTCCAATGAAAGAAAGAGTTTTTATGGTTTTGGGAAAGGTCTTTAAAGGGATAGTTTGTGATGCCACTTGTGGTATTCAGTCAGGGTGACCGACGCTGCTGTGAGGGGTCCGCTGGGGTGATGTGATGGCAGCTAGATGGTATACCTTCCCACAGGTGAAGTGTAATCCCAGGGCTTCCCAGAAGTGTAGGTGGTGATGATAGATGATGTAAGGCGCAGAGAATAACGAGGACACAAGGTTGCAGTCTCTTTACCTTTACTGGAGGCTTCAGCATCCACAGTCCAGGGTACAGACCACAGGGTAAGCAGAGTCCGGCCGGTCTGAAGGCAAATCCAGAGTCCCCTTATCCAGGTGGAAATCAGTAGCCTTCCTTCTAGCGCCTGTGTGTTGTAGTACCTCCCTGCTGAGCTTCTCGGTAAGGTCCTCACAACTCTTGTAGATGTTCTAAATGTTATTTCTTCCTCTCTGTCCCCCAGATGGTGTGGATAGGACAAACCCGTATGACTGATGGCCTGAGGCTTGTTTACAGGGACCCTAGAGACGCCCCGACCCCCACAAGTTGCCACCGTGTCTTCTTAGGTATTAAGGTCGGGCAGCTAACTGGAATTAACTGTCCTGCCAGTCTCTGAAGCAAGGCTTGGAGATGATTGCTTCCTCGGTATCCTGGCTACCGGCCCCTGCGCCTCAGAAAGGAGCAGCTTGTTCCTGGCTGATCTCCCTCTGATATTCCTCTCCTGTGCTCTGCTTTCCTGCGCACTCTCTGCAATAGGCTCACTTTTTAGTGTCTTCTCCCAGGAGTTGCAGCATTTCATGCCAGCAGAGCTCCTCTCCCTCTGTCCTCCTGACAGGAACTGAACTCTGAACCCCTTTTCCCTCCAGATCAGGATGTTAAATAGGGGAGTTCACCCTAAACAGGCTTAGAGCTCCCCCTTCTGGTCTGGAGTGTGAACATGTTGCATGTGTGTAATACCTGAATGTGGTTGTCTTTCATTGCCTTCAGACATGACATCACTTCTCCCCTGAAAGGATAATGACATCACTGCGACGACCAGGACACTGGGGGCCGCATGGACATATTAACCCCTTCGCGCCAGCCGCCGTACTAGTACGGCGCTGCCGGCACTGCATTTGTGCCAGCCGCAGTACTAGTACGGAGGCTCGATCACCACGGTCTCGCGCTGAGTGCCGCGGTGATCGGGTGCGGGTGTCAGCTGTATATGACAGCTGACACCCCGCAGCAATGCCCACGATCGGCGCTATCGCCGATCGCGGGCATTTAACCCCTCTGATGCCGCTGTCAATAGTGACAGCGGCATAGAGGTGGATCGCGCAGGGACGGGGGCTCCCTGCGCTCTCCAACCGGAGCAACGCGATGAGATCTCGCTGCTCCGGTGACCTGGAAGGAGTCCCCGGATCCAAGGTGGCCGCGGGACTCCTTCCGGGTCATGAAATCACCTGACTTGCCGGCGCCTGCTGAGAGTTCCTAATAGCAGGCGCCGGCAAGCCTGTGGAACGTGCCTGTCAGATCGTTGATCTGACAGAGTGCTATGCACACTGTCAGATCAACGATCTGATCTAATACAGTGATGTCCCACCCTGGGACAATGGTAGAAAGCAAAAAAAAATAAAATACAATGTATAAAAATAAAATAAACAAATCCCCAAATAAAGAAAAAAAAAACATTTCCCAATAAATCCATTTATTTATGTAAATAATAAAAAACCAATAAAAGTACACATATTTGGTATCGCCGCGTCAGTAACGACCCGCTCTATAAAACTATCCCACTAGTTAACCCCTTCAGTGAACACCGCAAAAAATATAAATAAAAAACAAGGCAAAAAGCAACGCTTTATTATCATACAGGTGAACAAAAAGTGGAATAACACGCGATCAAAAAGACAGATATAAATAATCATGGTACCGTTGAAAACGTCATCTTGTCCCGCAAAAAAAAAGCCACCATACAGCATCATCAACAGAAAAATAAAAAAGTTATAGCTCTCAGAATAAAGCGATGCAAAAACAATTATTTTTTTATATAAAACAGTTTTTATTGTGTAAAAGCGCCAAAACATAAAAAAATTACATAAATGAGGTATCGCTGTAATCATACTGACCTGAAGAATAAAGCTGCTTTATCAATTTTACCACACGTGGAACGGTATAAACGCCCCCCCCTAAAAGAATTTCAGGAATTGCTGGTTTTTGTTCATTCCGCCTCCCAAAAATCGGAATAAAAAGCGATCAAAAAATGTCATGTGCCCGAAAATGGTACCAATAAAAACGTCAACTCGTCGCGCAAAAAACAAGATCTCACATGACTCTGTGGGCCAAAATATGGATAAATTATAGCTCTCAAAATGTGGTGATGCAAAAACTATTTTTTGTAATAAAAAGCGTCTTTTAGTGTGTGATGGCTGCCAACCATAAAAATCCGCCAAAAAAACGCTATAAAAGTAAATCAAACCCCCCTTCATCACCCCCTTAGTTAGGGAAAAATAATAAAATTTTAAAAAATTTATGTATTTCCATTTTCCCATTAGGGCTACGGTTAGGGCTAGAGTTAGGGCTAGGGTTAGGGTTAGGGTTGGGGTTAGGGCTAGGGTTAGGGCTGGGGTTAAGGTTGGGGATAGGATTTCAGTTAGAATTGGGGGTTTCCACTGTTTAGGCACATCAGGGGCTCTCCAAACGCGACATGGCGTCCGATCTCAATTCCAGCCAATTCTGCTTTGAAAAACTAAAACAGTGCTCCTTCCCTTCCGAGTTCTCCTGTGCGCCCAAACAGTGGTCCCCCCAACATATGGGATATCAGCGTTCTCAGGACAAGTTGGACAACAACTTTTGGGGTCCAATTTGTCCTGTTACCCTTGGGAAAATAAAAACGTGGGGGCTAAAATATAATTTTCGTGGAAAAAAAAGATTTTTTATTTTCACTGCTCTGCGTTATAAACTGTAGTGAAACACTTGTTGGTTCAAAGTTCTCACAACACATCTAGATAAGTTTCTTGGGGGGTCTAGTTTCCAATATGGGGTCACTTTTGGGGGGTTTCTACTGTTTAGGTACATCAGGGGCTCTGCAAATGCAACATGACGCCTGCAGACCAATCCATCTAAGTCTGCATTTCAAACGGCGCTCTTTCCCTTCCGAGCTCTGCCGTGTGCCCAAACGGTGGTTCCCCCCATATATGGGGTATCAGCGTACTCAGGACAAATTGGACCACAACTTTTGTGGTCCAATTTCTCCTGATACCCTTGGGAAAATAAAAACGTGGGGGCTAAAATATCATTTTTGTGGAAAAAAAAATATTTTTTATTTTCATGCTGATGTAAAGCAGACATGTGGGAAATGTTGTTTATTAACTATATTATGTGATATAACTCTCTAATTTAAGGGCATAAATACTAAAAGTTTGAAAATTGCTAAATTTTCACAATTTTCGTCAAGTTTCCGTTTTTTTTCACAAATAAATGCAAGTCATATCGAAGAAGTTTTACCACTATCATGAAGTACAATATGTCACGAGAAAACAATCTCAGAATCACCAGGATCCGTTGAAGCGTTTCAGAGTTATGACCTCATAAAGTGACAGTGGTCAGAATTGTAAAAATTGGCCCTGTCACTTAGGTGAAAACAGGCTTCGGGGTGAAGGGGTTAATGTATGGGTATGATTAATTAACTGAAAAAAGCAGTTTTAAAAGCTGTTGTAGTTGGCTAGTTCCACTAGAAAAATATTAGGAATACAGCATAAAAAGGTATACATATACCATATTTTAGTCATAGTGTAGACAAAACTCAATTAAGCATAACAAAATCTCTGACCTATGTGTACACCCTGACAGGTAACACAGATTGAAGTATGATAGTATGTATAAACAGATATGTCCGCCACTGGTTAAAAACGTAGATAACATAAAGTAATGAGGCACTTGAGGGGGGATGCATAAGATATTAACCCCTTAATGACCAGGGGTATTTCAGTTTTTGAATTTCTGTTTTTTGCTCCCCTTCCCTCAAAGCCATAACCCTTTTTATTTTTGAGTTAATATGGCAATGTGAGGGCTTGTTTTTTGCAGGACAAATTGTACTTTTGAACGACACCATTGGTTTTAATATATTGTGTACTGGAAAACAGGAAAAAAAATCCAAGTGTGGTGAAATTGCAATAAAAAGTGCAATTTCACAGTTGCTTTTTTGTTTTGTTTTTTACCATGTTCACTAAATTCTAAAACTGACCTGCCATTATGATTCTCTAGGTCATTACGTGTTCATAGACACCAAACATGTATAAGTTTTTTATGCTGCTATGAGACAGCAACCTAAACACAAGAGAAGGAATCTGTCCACTTTTATTGCGCGTATGACGTCACCGGAAGACAATACGTCTGATATCGCCAAGAGGCTCCAGACACGTGACCAGAATCGGTCACATGATCGGAATGAATCAAGTGATTCAGTTTGAAAACAACAAAGATAATATACGATTGTGCAGGGGAGAAAGGCGATAGATGCAAAATTGCTGTCAGATAAAGAAAGCTATATCGGGTAAGTATCTATAGCTAAGGAAGAGAAAAAATTAGTATTACTATATATTTGCAATAAAAGTGATACTATAGTTAAAAGTAATTTGTGCCAATGTGTAAAATAAAATAATTTACTGCATAAGAGAAGCCTACATATATTAAGTGAATATAAAGTGGCATATGCATGAGAGATAAAAATAAACAAGGAAAAGATAATAGTGCAATAAATAGATCACAATTAATAATACAATATTGCATATATATTACAGGCCACCAGTATATGTTATATGATATATAAAAACCTTAGCATCTAGTGTAAAACATTCACATGTAATAGAAAAGTGCAAATAAAGGTTGCAAACAAAAAGTGTGCAATGGTGAAAGCACAATCCATAAATGTGATAATAAAATATAATTGTGTGAAGTGTTATTAAAAAATATACAATATATCTAACCAACAAAGATGAAATATTAACCCCTTCACCCCCGGAACTTTTTCCGTTTTTCCGTTTTCGTTTTTCGCTCCCCTCCTTCCCAGAGCCATAACTTTTTTATTTTTCCGTCAATTTGGCCATGTGAGGGCTTATTTTTTGCGGGACGAGTTGTACTTTTGAACGACATCATTGGTTTTAGCATGTCGTGTACTAGAAAACGGGAAAAAAATTCCAAGTGCAGTGAAATTGCAAAAAAAGTGCAATCCCACACTTGTTTTTTGCTTGCCTATTTTGCTAGGTTCAGTAAATGCTAAAACTGACCTTCCATTATGATTCTCCAGGTCCCTACGAGTTCATAGACACCTAACATGACTAGGTTATTTTTCACCTAAGTGGTGAAAAAAAATTCCAAACTTTGCAAAAAACAAAACAAAACAAAATTGCGCCATTTTCCGATACTCGTAGCGTCTCCATTTTTCGTGATCTGGGGTCAGGTGAGGGCTTATTTTTTGCGTGCCGAGCTGGCGTTTTTAATGATAGCATTTTGGTGTAGATACGTTCTTTTGATCGCCCGTTATTGCATTTTAATGCAATGTCGTGGCGACCAAAAAAACGTAAATCTGGTGTTTCAAATTTTTTTCTCATTACGCCATTTAGCGATCAGGTTAATGCTTTTTTTTTATTGATAGATCGGGCGATTCTGAACGCGGCGATACCAAATATGTGTAGGTTGGGGTTTTTTTTTTTTTATTTATTTTGATTGGGGCGAAAGGGGGGTGATTTAAACTTTTATATTTTTTTTATTTTTTTCACATTTTTAAAAACTTTTTTTTTTTACTTTTGCCATGCTTCTATAGCCTCCATGGGAGGCTAGAAGCAGGCACAGCCTGATCGGCTCTGCTATGCAGCAGTGATCATAAGATCGCTGCTATATAGCAGAATTGCAGGTGTGCTGTGAGCGCTGACCACAGGGGGGCGCTCACAGCCACCGGCAATCAGTAACCATAGAGGTCTCCAGGACCTCTATGGTTACAATGGAGGAGCATCGCCGACCCCCGATCATGTGACGGGGGTCGGCGATGCGCTCATATCCGGCCGCACGGCCGGATGCGGTAGTTAAATGCCGCTGTCTGCGTTTGACAGCGGCATTTAACTAGTTAATAGCGGCGGGTGATCGCGATTTCACCCGCCGCTATTGCGCGCACATGTCAGCTGTAAAAAAACAGCTGACATGTCGCGACTTTGATGTGCGCTCACCGCCGGAGCGCACATCAAAGCGGGGGTCCCGACATGTGACGTACTATTCCGTCACATGTCGGGAAGGGGTTAAATCTTAAAGTTCAAAAAGTGTGAAGGCGACACAGTGACCATATCACTGAAGAAAGTGACATGTGACAAATGACAAAAAAGATTGAAAACATAGATAAAGTGCAGCAAATAATTTACTGATTAGTGTAGATGTAAAATAACCATAAGATAGCAAAGGAATATAATAAATAAGAGTGTATATGTGTATACAAATAATATACAATGTATAATTATTTAATATTTCATACACCAGGGAAAAATATATAGTACACATATATTAGTGAAATAAATTAAAAGTAAAAGATATATTTATTAACCCCTTCACCCTGAAGCCTGTTTTCACCTTCCTGACCAGGCCAATTTTGACCACTGTCACTTTACGAGGTCATAACTCTGGAGTAGATCAACGGATCCCGCTGATTCTGAGATGTGACATATTGTACTTTATGATAGTGGTGAAATTTCTTCAATATGACTTGCATTTATTTGTTACAAAAAAATGGAAATTTGGTGAAAATTTTGAAATTTTCGCAATTTTCACATTTTTATTTTTATGCCATTAAATCAGAGAGTCATATTGCACATACTTAATAAGTAACATTTCCCACATGTCTACTTTACCGCACAACAATTTTGGAAACATCATTTTTTTTTGTTAGGAAGTTATAAGGGTTAAAAGATGATCAGCGATTTCTCATTTTTACAAAAAATTTGCAAAACCATTATTTTTAGGGACCACCTCACAGTTGAAGTGACTTTGAGGGGCCTACATGACAGAAAATACCCCAAATGACACCGTTCTAAAAACTGCACCCCTCAAAGGTACTCAAAACCACATTCAAGAAGTTTATTAATAGTGATGAGCGAGTATACTCGTTGCTTGGGTTTTTCGGGTTTTTCCGAGCACGCTCGGGTGGTCTCCCGAGTATTTGTGACTGCTCGGAGATTTAGTTTTCCTTGCCGCAGCTGCATGATTTGCAGCTACTAGACAGCTTGATTACATGTGGGAATTCCCTAGCAACCAGGCAACCCCCACATGTACTCAGGCTGGCTAGCAGCTGTAAGTCATGCAGCTGTGTCAACAAAAACTAAATCTCCGAGCAGTTACAAATACTCGGAGACCACCTAAGTGTGCTCCAGAAAACCTGAACAACGAGTATACTCGCTCATCACTATTTATTAACCCATCAGGTGCTTCACAGGAATTTTTGGAATGTGGAAGAAAAAAATAAACATTTACTTTTCTTTCACAAAAATTTTCTTTTAGACCTAATTCTTTTTACTTTCACAAGGGTAACAGGAGAAAATGGACCATACATTTTGTTGTGCAATTTCTTCTGAGCATGTTGATATCCCATATGTGGTGGAAATCTACTGTTTGGGCACATGGCAGGGCTCGGAAGGGAAGGAGCACCATTTGACTTTTTCAATGTAAAATTTGCTGGCATAATTAGCAGTCACCATGTCGCGTTTGGAGAGCCCCTGATGCCCTGATGTGCCTAACAGTGGAAACTCCCCCAACAGTGACACAATTTTGGAAACTAGACCCCTATTAGAACTTATCTAGATGTGTATTGAGCACCTTGAACCCCCAGGTGCTTCACAGAAGTTTATAACGTTAAGCCGTGAAAAAAAAAAAAAAAAACATTTTTCCCAGATAAATCTTTTTTAGCTCCAAATTTTGCATTTTCATAAGGGTAACAAGAGAAATTGCTCCATACAATTTGTTGTACAATTTCTCCTGAGTGCTCCGATACCCAATATGTGGAGGAAAATAACTTGTTTGGGTGCACGGCAGGGCTTAGAAGGAAAGGAACACCATTTGACTTTTTGAATGTAAAATATGCTGGAATACTTACCTGCATCCAGGATGTCCCACTGTTCCAGATGTCTTTCATCTTCTGACACTGGCTGTTCCATTTGCCTCCTGATGATCTTATACCATGGAAGGAAAACGCGTTGAGGCATTTCTTCGGTCTTCAGATTCCAGATAAGAGATTTGTTTTTCAATATGGTGTTTTAGCGGGCATAGTGCAATAGGTCATTGACCGTTTGAGGTAAAACCCAATCAGGACGAACAGTGTCGCAAAGGTATTGTCATTGCTTCAACCTTTGCTACTGAGTTTTCTGACCTGTTAAACTCTGTGTTATTATTGTTTTGATGATGCCTGTGATTTACCTATAGTATTTTAGCACTTTAATTGCTTGTATAGGCATTGTGCAATTGGAAATAGAATCTGGGAATACAGAGTCATGGGGGCATCATTATCTTGCCTTTGAGTCATTTGGTTTGTTCTGGTTTGTGATACAACAGGTATTACATGTCTCTAACTGTTATTGTCAGCATTACGTGTGGTTTATCTATAGCACTATAGCACCTTATTCGTTGTTTGAAAGCACCAGTGAACTAATCTCTGTGAATCGGGTCTTCTTTTATCTTACTTCATTAATAAGAATGAAGAATGAGCCCCCGATGTGCCTAAACAGTGGAAAACCCCTACAAGTGACACTATTTTGGAAACTAGACCCCTTATGGAAATTATCTAGATGTCTATTGAGCACCTTGAACCCACAGGTGCTTCACAGAAGTTTATAATGTAGAGCCGTGGTAATAGATAAATCATATTTTTCCAAAATAAATCTTTTTTAGCTCCATATTTTGGGTTGTCTTAAGGCTAACAGGTGAAATTGCTCCATACAATTTGTTGTGCAATTTTTCCTGAGTACACCGATACTCCATATGTGGGGGAATACTACTGGTTGGGTGCACGGCAGAGATCGGAAGGGAAGGAGCGCCATTTGACTTTTTGAATGTAAAATTTACTGGAATAAGTAGCGGATGCCATGTTGCGTTTGGAGAGCCCCTGATAGTAACATAGTAACATAGTTAGCAAGGCCGAAAAAAGACATTTGTCCATCCAGTTCAGCCTATATTCCATCAGAATTAATCCCCTCCCAGGAAAAACCCCAGTCTCCAAAATACACCGTTGTTAAGCCCATTTCATATTTTGCAAAATAAGGGCACCTGTTCTACCCTTATCTCTGCTCGCCCATCCATGGAAGTCCTGTAACTGGGATGCCACAATATACAGCCATGGATCAGGAATAGCCAGCCATCCTCATCCTTACCAAGCCATAGCCGTTTAATATTTCAGTCAATTTAACCAAATGAGGGTTTGATTTTTGTTGAAAGAGTTGTATTTGTAATGGTACCATCGTGGCCTACATTTCTTTGAGGGAGGCACATTACCCCTGTACTTTGTCTTTTTTTGATGTTCACCATATGGTACAAGTAACAGGCTAGCTTCAAACTATGGGTCAGTACAATTATGCCGATACTGAATATATATCTATATTATACATAGTTTTAAGTTTTCAAGCTCTTATGTAAGAAAATCCATTAAAAAATTGTTTACATGCAGACATTTTTGGACAACTGTAACTTACCGTATTTTTCGGACTATGGGACGCACCGGACTATAATGCGCACCCAGGTTTTAGAGGTGGAAAATAGGGAAAAAAATATTTGAAGCAAAAAAAATGTGGTAAAATATTTAATAACATAAATAACATACTATTATATGTGGTGTTATTATATATAATAGTACGTTATTATGTTGGAAGCTGCGGGACCAGTGTGGTGTCTGTGAAGTACTATATGAAGACACTAGAGGGTGAGTATAAGAATGGGGGCACAGGGCTTATAGTGAAAGCACCACTCCAGCACTGCAAAATAACACTGGAGTGCTGCTTTAAAATCCCATGGGAGAACTATAACTCCCAGCATGTCCTGCAGATCCTATGACATGCTGGGAGTTATAGTTCACCAAAGGAGTGGCAGAGTGCTTTATTGTGTTTTGTAAAGACTAACCTCTTAATTGTGGGAGCCAGCCTGTGGTGAGGTAAAAGCTGGAGCATCCCATGGCTGCACACACAGAGCCCTCCCTCTTGTTGCCTTTCCACAGCGCACACGCAGGACATAAGAGGAAGCTGCAGATTCTAGGTGGGAGTCTGAAGGACCTGTGATGATGTCAGAAGAGGGAGGGCTCTGAGCTGCCATGTGATGCTCCAGCCCGCCCACTCCTGACATCCACAGGTCCTCCTGCACAGCACTCGTCCAGCACAGGCAGGTATGCAGCGATCTCCTGGCCCCTGCTGCTGCTGCCTCCTCCCCTGGACACACAGCTTCTCCCCAGAATCAGTGCTGGGGAAACTGTGTGTCGCTGCTTAAGTGCAGTATTCATTTGCTGCTCCCCGCTCACCGCTCAGCTGATCGGTGGGCGGGGAGCAGCTAATAAATATTCACTGCACTTAATCAGCGGGGCCATGTGGTTTCCCCAGCAGCTGATTCCGGCAGCGGGGACATCCTGAAGTGGGATAACATTGCGATCCCACTCGCTGCTGCCCCCCTCCCCACATGCTATATCCGTACTATAAGACGCACCCACACTTTCCTCCCAAATTTGGAGGAAAAAAAGTGCGTCTTATAGTCGGAAAAAATACGGTACATAACTTTTTTTTTTTTTATCAACAGAGCAGTACAAGGGCTTGTTTTTTTGCATGAGGAGTGGATGTTTTCATTCATACCATTTTGGACCACGTGTGATTTGTGGATTTTATTCTAAATTTTGAAAGGCCGAGAACAAAAAGTAGTAATTCTGGTATTTATTTCTTAGCGTCATAGTATGGGTTACACTTTTAGAAATATGGTCATAGCACACATAATTGTGGGGTTTTTTGTTATTTGATTTTTTTTTACATAATAAAGACATGACTAAGGTGAAAGAGGGGAATTTTTAAAACTTTTCTTTACTAATTATTTTAGTCCCCCTTGGGAACTTAAGATTTCAATGAGCTTAACCACTCGTAAAATACACTGAAATGCTCCTCTATCACTGACAGTTTTTCCTATAGATGTTACCTCTGGGTAATTCTAGTATGACAGCTGTCACACACTAAAAGACGCTTTTTATTGCGAAAACGAGTTTTTGCATCACCATATTTTGAGAGCTATAATTTTTTCATAGTTCAGTCCACGGAGTCATGTTATGGCTTGTTTTTTGCAGGACGAGCTGTCGTTTTTATTGATACCATTTTCGAGCATATGACATTTTTTGATCGCTTTCTATTCCGATTTTCGGGGGACAGAATGAAGGAAAACCAGCAATTCAGGAATTGCTTTTTGTTTATTTTTTTTATACTGTTCCACGTGTAGTAAAATTGGTAAGACAGCTTTATTCTTCGGGTCAGAATTTTATTTATGTTTTGGTGCTTTTACACAATAAAAACTATTTTAGAGAAAAAATAATTAGTTTTGCATCGCTTTATTCTGAGAGCTATAACTTTTTTATTTTTCTGCTGATGGAGCTGTATGGCAGCTTGCTTTTTGCGGGACAAGATGACGTTTTCAGCGGTACCATTTCGATTTACAGCCGTCTTTTTTATCACGTTTTATTGTACTTTTTATTCGGCGGTATGATGATAAAGCATTGTTTTTTGCCTTTTTTTTACTGTGTTCACTAGTGGTATAGTTTTATAGAGCGGGTCATTAAAGATTCAGTGATACCAAATATGTGTACTTTTATAGTTTTTTTTATTTACATTTAAAAAAATGTATTTATTGGAAAAATAAGTATTTATTCTTTTTTTCTTTATTTAGGAATTTAAAAAAATATATTTTTACACATTATAGTATTTTTTTTAACTTTTTTACAATATCCAAGGATGGGACATCACTATATGATGTCAGATCGCTGATCTGACACTTTGCACTGCTTAGTATCAGATCAACGATCTGGCAGGCAGGGAAGGAGGCATGGCGGCAGCAGGTGCTCACGATCTATCTCCCTGCAGGACCCGGAAGGACTCCGCGGCCATCTTGGTGCCAGGGGTCTCCATGGAGACCACCAGAAAAATGCAATCGCATCGCGTTGTTCTGGTGTGAGCACGCAGGGAGCCCCCTCCCTGCTCCATGCTTCTCTATGCCACTGTCACTACTGATAGAGGCATCAGAGGGGTTAAATGCCAGTGATCGGTGCTAGCACAGGTCGTGGGCATTGCTGCTGGGTGTCAGCTGTCACATACAGCTGACCTGATCGCCGCAGCACTCAGCGTGAGGCCACTCGATCGGTGCCCCTTACTAGTACTTCTGTTTGCGGGAACGCACCTTTCACATAGCAGTACTAGTACGGCACATGTCAGGAAGGGGGTTAAATACATATGTACTCTAGAGAGATATAAATATAGCAGCAAATTCATATAAAGATATATCTTGCAAAGTATTACTGATAAATGTGAAATAGCAATGGGAATCACCAGAATGAGTAAACAAAAATAAAATACAATAAAAAAAGAGAAGATAAAAGATAAAAACAATTAAACCCAGCAAGATCATAAAATCAGTCAGGAAAAACGGGCATATATATCAATTACAACAGTATTTATGAGCAGAACAGAAACCAAATAAGTTATAAGTAAATACATAAAAGCTATCAACTGTATACACACACAATTCTGCTCAAAAGTTTACATACCTTGGCAGAATTTTTGCTTTCTTGTCCTTTTTTCAGACAATATGAATTAAACTTGGTCAAAGTTGAAGGAAAGATGAACACAGCACGTTATCAGCAAATACTGGAGGCACATTTGCACTCATCAGCCCGGAAGCTGCACATGGGACGTACTTGGACGTTCTAACATGACAACGATCCAAAACACAAGGCCAAGTCAACCTGTCATTGGCTACAGCAGAACAAAGTGAAGGTTCTGGAGTGGCCATCTCAGTCTCCTGACCTCAATATCATTGAGCCACTCTGGGAAGATCTCAAGCATGCAGTTCATGCTAGACAGAACAGGAATTTATGGCAACTGGAGGCTTTTTGCCAAAAAGAGTGGGTAGCTTTACCTTCTGAGAAAATAAAGAACCTCATCCACAACTACCGCAAAAGACTTCAAGCTGTCATTGATGTTAGAGGGGGCAATACACGGTATGAAGAAATGGGGTATGTAAACTTATGATCAGGGTCATTTGGATGATTTGGGTTGTCACTATGATTTAAAAACATAAAACATGGTAGTTTGACAATAAATGGCTTCACCCAACCATTAACCATGACTGGAGAAAAAGTTTTAGTGTTATTATTCACATTTTCTGAAAAAAGGAAAAGAACGCAAAAATTCTGCCGGGGTATGTAAACTTTTGAGCACAACTGTACAAGGTCTCACCTAAAATATAGGTGCACGTGTGCGAAAGGGACGAGCATCAGAATGATGGCAAGTAAGGTATATAACTATTGAGGTAATTTAAGCCAAATGGAGAGATGGTATTCAGTTTGCAAATTCCTTTTGTCTCCTTCTATGCAAGGAGTCTTTTCCAATTGCCTCACCGAGGTTCTATGAATTATCTATCCCCTTGAAATGTAATCGCGTAGGGTCACGGTTATGGGTTAATTTAAAATGGCGGGAATAGGTTTCAATAGGGATTTGTCCTCTTCTTGTGCTGCCCCTTCAATATAGATGACTCCCTTTGTAGTGCAGTTAATGTAATACGTGATGGTGTATCTTTAACTGTTGTTAAAGTTCACAAAATCATTAGTCGGGTCCACGATTTTGCAGGTAACACACTTTCCACAAGCGACCACCCTTTGATGTGGCTCCTTTATGATAACTATGGATTAATTGCTCACACAAATATTTTGCGCTCCTATACGTAATAGCTGGGGTGTTGTCAATGAACTTAGATATTGTTCTGTCCAATGACAGAACTGGCCAATGTTTCTGTTATACATCTGATCACTTCTAGAGTTGTAATCTAGTATACATCGTACCTTGGAATTTGATTCCTCTTTTTGAAATTTGTTTTTCAGAAGATCAGTCCATTCACTGTGGCGTGCTCTAACAAAGGCTCGTCAGATGATCTTCCTTCCATATCCTTGATCCCTAAAACGTGTATGTAAATCATCTGTTTGTTTTTCAGAAAGGGAATCACTGGAGCAGATTGTTTTTACCCTCAAGAATTGTCTCACCAGATTTTTGTTAACAAGATGTTTTGAATGTTGGGTGGTTGCATGCAGGAAAGTATGGGTGGAGGTACTCTTCAAAAACAAATCAGTTTGTATGTAGCCACGATCATCCACCTGTATGGAAATATCCAGAAATTCAGTCAGGTGTCTGCTACACTTGTACATGAACTTTATATTCAGGTCATTCACATTCAATTCATTAAAATAAAAATGTAATTCATCTTATGATCCCTGCCAAATCATGAGTATATCATCGATATACCTCCACCATGACACTACTCGACTAATAAGAGCAATAGGATCAGTTTAGAAGATGTTTCTCTTCCACAGCCTCAGGAAGAGATTTGCATATGAGGGTGCACACAAGGCCCCCATAGCGGTCCCCTGAAGCTGCAGGTAGAGCACCTTCCTAAACATAAAGAAGTTATGTGTCAACACAAGTGTAAGGGAGTTTAAAAGGAACTTACATAGATCTTTATCCAAGCCACCAGTACTCAGAAAAAACTGGACAACACCGATACCTTCCTTGAGTCAAATCGAAGTATAAAGTGACTCAATGTCACATGTCACTAAACACATATTTGTCTCCAATTAGACATCGTCCAATTTCCTCAGGACATCAGCGATGTAATTTAAATAAGAGGGGAGAGTTTCAACAATTGGTCTCAAAAAGTGGTCAATTAGAAAACTGGAAATATTGAATCTGTTGATTGATTGAAGTATAGTTTCCTGTAGATCAGCTTCCTAGCAAAAAGTTGCAAATCCTTAACGGCTGAAAATTTGTTAAAACTAGAAGATGGTGAGGAAGAAAGGTCACTGCTTAATATTGAGGTCTGGTCAGATGATTTACCTTTAGAATTGTCTTTGATTGTGTGCCCGCTGTCATCTCAGAGCGGTTTTTTACCAGTGTGTCGAAGTAGTAATCCACTCTTTGTTTGCTGTATCTTATGTGATATACCCATAGATGCTGTTGTGGGTGCCACCAATTGTTGAAATCCCTGTGAAACCTAATGTAGATATATTCATGTTCATTTTCTTATAATTCCAAATAAAGACTTTATTTTGTTTTTTACCTTCTAAGTCCCCTTGAAATTTTTTTTTGTTGTGAAAATCTGATTTTCACATTCGGTACAGTTTTTCTCAATTTCTTTGTTTTTGTTCCTTAGAACATTTAAGTTGCAGCTTTTTCTCTCTTTCGTCTAACACCACCCCCAGTTCCTCCAAGGTTTTGACATTAGTTTCAACTAAAATCTCAATGAATGTGGAAGAGCATGTGTTACATGAAGTTTCCCAATGGAGATGAAAATTTCAATTGTTCACAGTAAAAAAGGGAAAACTTGGACTCGTAACCCATGAGGAATAACACCTTTCGTTAACTAGATTTCTAGTGATACTTTATTCCACCAAACCAGAGTCCTGCAATTTGTTAAATTGTAAGAGCCTTTTTAAGGGCTAACATTTGGACTGAATCTTGCATCTGTGGTATTTCACTGAAGAACACATTTTGAGCGCGAATAATTCAGGATGCATCTCTGCTCTTGTAATCCATATATTAGGTATACAAGAAATTAAAGAAAACTATACTGTAAATGGAAAACATGCTGTAAAAAGAAAAAAAAAACAGAAATCTGATAGAATTAGGCTTTAGGCTGGGGATCTGTGATTTTACAGAATTGTATACATTTTTATGCATTTTAAAGTGTAAAGCACCAAAGAATAAAAAAAGATATAAATGTGTCATCGCTGTAATCGTTCTGACAAGAAGAATAAAGAGGCCTTATCAATTTTACCAGACCGGGGGAAAAAACAAAAACAATTCCTGAATTGCTGGTTTTTGATCATTCTGCCTCCACAACAATTGGAATAGAAAGCGATCAAAAAATATAATGTGCCCGAAAATGGTACCAATAAAAAAAGTCAACTTGTCCTGCAAAAAACAAGCCCTCACATGACTCTGTCAGCCGAAATATGGAAAAATTATAGCTCTCAAAATGTTGTGATGCAAAATCTTTTTCTGTTGTGATACAAAAAAAAGTATTTTAGTGTGTGACAGCAGCCAAACAGGAAAAAAACCTGATATAAATCTGGTATCGCTGTAATCGCACCAACCTGAAGAATAAAGTCACCTAATCACTTATACCGCACGAGAAACAGCGTAAAAAATATATAAAACCAATTCTTCACCTGCTGTTGATTTGTTCTTGCCTCCTCCCAAAGATCGCAATAAGGCCCAGCACACATTTATAAGGCCCTCTGCGCGGAGCGCTTACACTGGGATTCCCATGTAAATCTCTGAAATACATGATTCAGACAGAACTGCCAGCGGAAGATTCCCTACAATGAGGCAGATGGAGGCACTGTGGACGCCATAGGACATGTGATCCGGCGGTGTCCGTTTTTTTAGGGGTACATAAAACGCAGTTCACCATAGTTTTGTGCACCTCTGAAAGGAAGGACAATGCTGAACAGAGGCCAGACAGAGTCCAGAGTAACTTTGATACCTCATTATAGTGATTGGATCCGTCAGGGGTTTCACCTATCACGTCACTTGGAGATTTAGATGGAAAACCCAAAGTAAGTGCTCAGCGTAGAGCGCTGGATAAATGTGATCATAAATATTATGTAAAATGTTCCCAATAAAAGCTTCAACTCAATCCACAAAAGAAGCAAGTCCCCACTCAGGTCCGTCATCTGTTAACATAAATATAGGGGACTTCCAAGTTACTGGTAGCACAAAGGCTCTGGAAAAGAAAAATGGCTCCTTGCCCCCCAATAGAAATTCATCGAATTCTGCTCTCCCAAATCCAAATGCCCCCCTCCCTTCTGAGCCCCAGTGTGCATAAACTACCTTTAGAATTCACATTTGGCAGGGGTATAATTTCCAAAATAGGTTCACTTGGGGAGGGGGGAATTGTGCTCTCTAGCACTTAGTGGCTCTGTTTGTGGAGTCCGCAAACTATTCTAGGAAAATCTGCACTCCAGGAGACAAATAGTGCTCCATCCCTACTGAGACTCTGTATGTACAGCCACATATGGGGTATTACTATATTTTTACCCATTTCTTGTGTGAAAATGTTAAGTCTGGAGCTAAAACAAAATTTTTATGGTAAAAATGTAATTATTTTTTCTTCACTGCCCAATGGTATAAAATTCTGTGACCCACTGATGGTGTAAAAATGATCACTGCACCCCTATATTAGTTCATCAAGAGGCGTGTTTTGTAAAATAGGGTCACTGATGGGGAGTTCTGCTGTTCTGGGACCTCAGGGGCTTTCCTAGTGGGTCATGAGACCCTCAAACCATAATAGTAAAATCGGAACTATAATATAGCCTCCTTCCCTTTTGAGCTTTGCACTGTGCCTCAAAAGTAGTTTTTACCCACACATAGGGTATTAGCACACTCAGGAGAAATTACACAACAAATTTTCTCCTGTTTTCCTTGAGAAAATACAAAATTTGGGGCTATTAGAAAAATTTTGCCAGAAAAATGTGATTGTTTTAAATTTTTTAGCTCTATTATAAACTTCTGTAAAACACCTGGTGGTTCAAGATGCTCATCACACATTTAGATAAGTTCCTTGAGGGGTCTAGTTTCCAAAATGGTATCACTTGTGGGGGGTTTAGACTGTTTAGGCACATCAGGAGCCCTCTCAAAGTGACATGGCATCCGCTCTCGATTCCAGTCAATGTTGTGTTCAAAAAGTCAAACCTTGCTCCTTCCCTTCTGGGTCCCGCCGTGCGCCTAAACAGTGGTCTTCCTCCACACATAGGGTATCGACGTACTCAGGAGAAATTGCATAACAATTTTTGGGGTCCATTTTCTCCTGCTACCTCTGTTAAAATAAAAAATTGGTGCTAAAAGCTTATTTTTGGGGAAAAAAATGTATTTTTAATTTTCACGGCTCTATGTTATAAACTTATGTGAAGCACTTGGGGATTAAAGGCACTCATCAAACATCTAGATAAGTCCCTTGAGGGGTCTAGTTTCCAAAATGGGGTCATTTGTAGATTTCCACTGTTTAGGCACATCAGGGGCTCTCCAAGCGCGACATGGCGTGCGTTCTGGATTCCAGCCAATTTTAGATTCAAAACATGAAACGGTGCTCCTTCCCTTCCGGGTCCTGCTCTGCGCCAAAACAGTAGTCTTCCTCCACACTACTCAGGAGAAATTTCACAACAAATATTGTGGTTCCGATTCTCCTGATACCCTTGAGAAAAAAAAAATTGTGTCAGAATTTAATTTTTTGTGTAAAAAGTAAAATGTTCATTTTTTCCTTCCATGTTGCTTCAGTTCTTGTGAAGCACCTGAAGGGTTAATAAACTTTTTGAATGTGATTTTGAACACCTTGAGGAGTGCAGTTTTTAGAATGGTGTCACTTTGGGGATTTTCTGTCATATAGGCTCCCAAAGTCACTTCAAATGTGAAGTTGTCCCTAAACAAAATGGTTTTGTAAATTTTGATGGAAAAAAAAAAAAAAAAAAATTATGCTTCAAAAATTGTGCTGATATAAAGTAGACATGTGGGAAATGTTATTTATTAACTATTTTGTGTGACTTAACACTCTGATTTAGGGGCATAACAATTAAAAGTTTAAAAATTAAAATGTCAAAAACAAGTCCCTACCCACGTTGGCAATGTGGGTAGAACCAAAAGGTGCACCTTGAAGGTGCCAACTATTTACAGTAAAGTTTTTAGGTAATTCACCGTCCATTAACCTGTTGTCCATATAAAATTTTCATAATCAAACATTTTTAAACCAGGTAATAACAGTTATTGGAATCTTACATCTTAGTTCCCGTAACGGGCTGGTATTTGACCTCTGGTACTACTGGTAGATCTACACAGTACAGGGATAGATAATGACCTGACAGGATTAACTATTCTTGCTACCACTGGTGTAGTGCACTCTCTTATGGCTACACTTCTAGTGATTCTACGTAGCACAGGTATACTTAATCTCCTGGAGCTACTTCTACTCATTGTGGGCATGACAGATTCACCGATAGCAGGGGGTGGATTCTCTGGTTCCACTGCTGGTGTGACGTCTGCTGCTTGAGCCCACTGATGTAGAGTCTCTTCTGTTTCAGGACGGTTTTGAGTCACATCTCCTTCTGGTAGGCACCAATATGGCTTGATGTACTTGAGTCCAAGACTGGGGAAAATCTCCATGAACGGTATAGATTTTCTTTTCCTCTTCTTCCGTGGGTTGAGAAGTACCTGGGTCTTTTTCCTTGTCTCTCAATTGATCAGGGCGTACCTTAAGGTGGTCTCTAGATACTGCAGTCGAGGTTTCTCCTCCATCTTTGCTTATGAGACACAATTTAGTGTTATCAAAGTTTGAGGGTAGATTGGTATATGGTTCTGTTTCCCACTGGTCATCAAGTTTGTGCATTCTTCTTTTCCACTTTAGAACTTGTTCACCTGGTGACAAGGGAATTGCAGGGGCACGCTAATTATAGTTTATTTCTTGTCTTTGTCTTGCATGGGACAAGCTTCTTTCCACACATTCTTGTACTTGACGGTATTTCTGCTGTCGCTCAGAATCCCAATCTGCATCCGGTGAGGTTGTTTCTGGTGTTAGGACTCCCATATCAAGGTCAACAGGTAATTTAATAGGTCTTCCTCTCATTAAGTAGGCTGGAGTGCAGTTGGTGGAATTCACCGGGATATGATTATACAGATCAACCAAGTCCGGCCACTTCTCTGGCCACAGGTTTCTTTCCTCCAAAGGCAAGGTCTTCAACAGGTTGATTACCACCTGGTTCATCTTCTCACACATACCGTTTGTCTGTGGATAGTGCGGTGTTGTCCTGATCTTCTTACATCCGTACAGGTGACAGAACTCCTGGAACACTTCCGCTTCAATGGCTGGGCCTTGGTCGTTGAGTACCTTTTCAGGGTAACCATGTGGTCGACAAAAGTGTTGTTGGAATGCCTTGGTTGCCGTCTTCGCCGTCTGGTCCTTGATAGGCACGACTACCAGGAATCTGGAGTAATGGTCCATGTCACGATATGGTATGAAATATCATATAAGTTTAGTTTCTCTTGTTAGCCCAGGATGTGGGCTAAGAAACCCCCCTTCTCTTTTTCTTCAGAGTTGAGCTGCCTTTCCACTGTGCATGGGGGAAGAGAGTTTTATTGACGAAAGGCATTTACGACCGGTATTTCCTGTAGTAGACAGTGCTCAGCTTTAACTGTTAGAGAAGATTCTAGAATCCTGAAAGTCCTTTGTTCTGTTTTTGAAAGATATTAGGCAAACGATTTAAAATACGAACACAAAAATATATCGTCATAATCACACTCGGAGGATCTACCCATCCCTCGAAACACAGGTTTCTAGCTCCCTCTGGTACAGAGGTAGGGATTTCTCGGTCAGTGTGCGTGACAAATAGGACTTATTTGATCTCATCGGAATGCCCACGATACTACGAGATGAATGATGGGTATGGTGCGATTATTTTATGGTCTGTAGCGAAGTTACGGGCATCAGATATATTTAATGCCCAGTGAGTAATACTGAAGAAGTAGGAGGGGTTGGAAAAGCCAGCCCTTTCTGTGAGGTCACAGCCTGCAGGTTTTAAGTTGCTGGGAGACTTTCAGGAGGCAGATTTGGAGTTTTTCCTGGACAGACCTGAGCACGCCCAATGAGCTGGGACGTGTGGTTGCCTGCAATGCAATGATCTAAGAACATGTGAGTGTTATCTTTTCTTCCTTTAATCCTTTTATTTTCATAATTACCTTGTACATATTTGCAATTGTCTCATTTGTAACATCTTTGTAAAATATTTTATAAACACTGCCTAAAAATCATTTATGGGGTATAATATTTATTACTAGTTCGTTTCCATGCTCTAAAAACGTACCTTGTCTTTGAAGGGAATTTACGCTACTGTTTTGGGTTAGCAGCCGGACCCGTTTAATCGGCGCTGGTGGCAGCTTACCGTGTGCCGGCTTTTGGGGGTCACTGTAGCGACTGCGGCTTGATAATTATTGTTCCTGCCTGAGTGGGAGTAGTTATCGCGTCGCTGCAGTGCACCCAATAGCCAGTACATAGCAGGCAGCGTTTCTGGCGACTAATTACCCTAGGTGCAGTACCTAATCTGACCTGAGAGTAAGGGGGGCGCCAGAGAGCTGCAAGTGTTAAGTGGAACTGTAAGCGGGATAGACACAAATCCCTGCAGTTCCTGGTATACTGAAGAGCAGTGGGATACCTAAAACAAAGCCCCTGCTGTAAACAAGAGGTCAATAGCCTCGTGTGTGTTTTTTTTTTCATCACATTGTGGCAGTGGAGGGATAACTAGGATAAGCCCCCTGCACATGTGACAGCCGTCTGCTGGTCTAAAGTCACCCCGATCCGTGACCTATTGTGGGCAGCGGCTGAGGGATCTTGACAGTCACGGTGTGAATCGTGACAAATTGGTGGCAAGGCGGTGGGATATTAGAGCATTAGTGATTTGGTTTGAGCAATCATTCCTCTCACTAAAAACTTGCAGAAAGTTCTTGCGAGAACTCTGCGCAAATAAGTTTGGAGAACGAACTCAGTGTTTATTAGTCTTGAGACAATTGTGTACTGGTGATTACCCCCTCCCTTTTTCTTCGTTTTTCTATCCTATCTTTTATTTGGCAACCATGGCAACGAAAGGAGAAGCCTGGTACACCCAGCAGAAGAGGGATACTCTTGCTGTGATATGCATGTACCATGGCCTGAAACCCCAGGACAAGTCCAAGGCTCAAATAGTCGCTGAACTGGTGCAATTTGAAGCAGACCAAGCCAGGCCACAGAGCCCAGAGGCCGCAGAAGCCGGCACAAGCGAGCATGGTGCTGCAGCCGAGGTCCAACCACAGAATACGGGCCCTACTGGCAACCAGGGGGGTGCAGACCCCCTCCTGCAGCTGGCTCTGCAACAATGCTCCGCAGATGACCTGGAGAGACGTCTGCAGCTGATCCAGCAATACCAGGAGCGAGCCGAGGCCCGAGCCGAGCGAGAGGCCCAAGCGCAGCGGGAGTACCAGCTGCAGATGGCCCAACTGCAAATGCAGGGGTCGTCCCAGTCCAGCCGTGAGCCCAGCAGCGCTCAGACACCAAAGCCCCGGCCCGACCACTTTCCTGTTATGGAAAAGGATGGGGACTTGGACACTTTTCTGCGGGCCTTTGAGAAAGCCTGCAGACAGTACCAGCTGCCTACACAAGAATGGGCACGGTACCTGACACCAGGGCTGAGAGGAAAAGCTCTGGAGGCGTTTGCTGCACTCCCTCAAGAACAAGATGGTGACTATGAGGCCATCAAGCAGGCTCTCATAGCTAAGTACCAGCTTACACCCGAGGTGTACCGTAAAAAGTTTCGGACCCTCCAACGTGGCCCACACGACAGTTACAGTGATGTGGTGCATGGACTGGGGACCCACTTTGACCAGTGGACCCAAGGACTGTCAGTGACCACCTTTGCACAGCTGCGAGACCTGATGATCAAAGACCAGTTCTTCCGTCTTTGCCCAACTGAGGTGCGACAGTTCGTGATGGACAGAGAACCCAAAGACGTGACAAAAGCAGCGCAGATTGCCGATGCCTATGAGGCCAACCGTAGATCAGAAGTGCGGAAGCCAGTCACCACCAGCTGGAGAGGGGGTAAGCCTGCAGCCAACGCCAGTACCCCTGCCAGCCAACACACCAGAGGTCCTGTCCCCGTGGCCAACAGCACCAGACCTACCACCGAACTTCGCCAGTGTTACCACTGCAGGCAGACTGGACACCTCAGTCACCAATGTCCAGCCAAGCAGAAGAACCCCTCATCCCAGGCCCCAGGGCCTAATGCAGCTGTTCTTTTGGTGGGTGGTGTGGTTGGGAGGGTGTGTGACAACGTACAGCCCGTCACTGTGGGAGGTCGTGTTGCTACAGGCCTCAAGGACACCGGGGCTGAACGAACCCTCATCCGACCCGAACTGGCGGCCCCTGAAGAAATCATTCCGGGGAAAACCCTAACTGTCACTGGGATTGGGGGCATCAGCTGTCCCTTACCGATGGCCCGGGTTTTTATTGATTGGGGTGCCGGGAGCGGGGTGAAGGAAGTGGGGCTGTCTGATAATTTGCCCACTGATGTTTTGTTGGGGACTGATTTGGGGAGGTTGGTTGCATACTTCGTGGATGACCCTCCTCCCCAATCTACTAATGAGGGTAAAGTTAACCCTGGTGAGGATGATGAGGATGATGGGAAATCGCATGTGTTACCTGACCATGCTTTATCTTGTAGTGATGCATCTGCTAACCATTTTTTCCCTAGGATTGATGGTGAAAATGTTGTACCTGTGCCAACTGTATCTGATAATGATGTTTCTGTGAAAGTTGATGTGTCCATAGGTACAGGAGTGCTCAGCCACGTCGCTCTGCGGAGTGAGACGGCTGAGGAACCCCTAGCAGGGGCAAGTGTTGGTGCTACAAGAAATGGGGAGATACATGGGAACCGTGAGCAAGGTGATGCCATGCAATTGACCAGGGCCACCGAGGAAGGTAACTGGCCCATATGTAGCAATGCTCCTGAGGTAATGGGGGTGGATGGGGAGGTAGAGCCCATAGCAGCGACGGCTGTTGGGTCTGTAGAAATCCCCGGGGAGACAGCCTACGTAGCTGCTGTCACCCGCAGTCAGAGTGCCCGGAACGCAGATAACTGTCTGCCTTCCGGACCCTCCTCAGTCATCAGTGTGACTGAACCAGAGGTGGACCCAGAGCAGGTCCAAGAGGGTTCCCGTGGGGAAGGGACCCTGACGTCGCTTTTGGCTTCCCCTAGCCAGGAGTTTCAGGCCGCTCTGCACACAGATGCGAGCCTAGAGAGTTTGAGACAACTCGCCGGGACGCGCTTCTCCGAGACTGATAAGGAGAAGGTGTTCTGGGAAGGAGGAAGGTTGTACCAGGAGACAGTACCCGGAGAATCACAAAAGGAGTGGTTGAGGGAAAGACAGCTGGTCGTCCCACAGCAATTCCGGGGTGAGTTGTTGCGGATTGCCCATGAGATCCCGCTAGCTGGACACTTGGGTATCAGCAAAACTAAGGCCCGGCTGTCTCAACACTTCTATTGGCCTAAGATGGGGACAGATGTGTCAAACTACTGCCGCTCCTGTGTCACCTGTCAAAGAGTGGGGAAGGCGGGGCCTGCTCTTAAGGCTCCCCTGATCCCTTTGCCAGTGATAGAGGAGCCTTTCCAGAGGATTGCGGTGGACATTGTGGGCCCGCTGGCCGTCTCCAGCAGCTCTGGAAAGCGATTTATTCTTACTGTGGTAGACTACGCTACCCGGTACCCAGAGGCAGTAGCTCTGTCGTCAACTAGGGCAGATAAGGTGGCGGATGCCCTGTTGGCCATCTTTTCACGGGTAGGATTTCCCAGGGAAATGCTTACTGATCGAGGGACCCAATTTATGTCTCACCTAATGGAGGCTCTCTGTAAGAAAATGCAGGTGAAGCACCTGGTATCGAGTGCGTATCACCCACAGACCAATGGCTTGTGTGAACGCTTCAATGGTACCCTCAAACAGATGCTACGCATGCTGGTTGAGACACAAGGGCGCGACTGGGAGCGGTACCTCCCACACCTGCTATTCGCTTACCGAGAGGTTCCGCAGGCCTCGACGGGGTTCTCCCCCTTCGAGCTCCTGTACGGCAGGCGAGTCCGGGGACCCCTTGGGTTGGTAAGAGAATCCTGGGAAGAGCAGCCGAACCCTTCTGAAGTGTCCATAGTGGAGTATGTCATGCGCTTCCGTGACAAGATGCAGACCTTGACGCAGTTGGTGCATGACAACATGACGCAGGCTCAGGCTGATCAGAAGCACTGGTACGACCAAAACGCCCGGGAGCGGACCTACCACGTGGGTCAAAAGGTGTGGGTGCTGGTTCCTGTACCAACGGATAAGCTTCAGGCAGCCTGGGAGGGCCCGTACGTCGTCCACCAACAGCTCAACCCGGTCACCTATGTGGTCACGCTTGACCACACTCGGGGTAGGCGAAAGGCCTTTCACGTCAACATGATGAAGGCTCATCACGAACGTGAACCTTTCGTCCTACCGGTCTGCAGCTTACCCGAAGACGGGGAGGAAGACACCCTCCTGGACATGCTGGCCCAAGCCAAGGCCCGTGGGTCCATTGAGGACGTGGAGGTAAGCGCCTCGCTAGATGAACCACAGCGGTTGCAGTTGCAAACCACACTGGAACCCTTCCGGGTCGTGTTCTCCAACCGGCCTGGAAGGACTGAGTTAGCGGTCCACGAGGTGGACACCGGGAATCACGCCCCACTACGGCGAACACCCTCTCGAATCTCTGACCAGGTGCAGCAGATTATGCGCCAGGAGATCGATGAGATGTTACAGCTGGGGGTGATTCGACGGTCAAAGAGCGAGTGGGCCTCACCTGTAGTTCTCGTGCCAAAGAAGGACCGGACCACCCGGTTCTGCGTGGACTACAGGGGGCTCAACGCCATTACAGCCTCTGACGCGCACCCAATGCCGCGCATCGAGGAGCTGCTTGAGAAGTTAGCTGGCGCAGAATACCTGACAATAATGGATCTGAGTCGCGGATACTGGCAGATTCCCCTGAGCCCCGAGGCGCAGGAGAAGTCTGCCTTTATCACACCCTTTGGACTGTACGAGTCCACGGTCATGCCCTTCGGCATGAAGAATGCCCCTGCCACTTTCCAGCGGATGGTCAATCTCCTGCTTCAGGGACTGGAGAAGTACGCCGTGGCGTACTTAGATGACATTGCCATCTTCAGTCCCTCCTGGGATGAACACCTGCAGCATCTCGAGGAGGTGCTCGGGTGAATTCACCGAGCAGGACTGACTATCAAGCCGGGAAAGTGCCAGATGGGCATGAGGGAGGTTCACTACCTGGGGCACCGGGTAGGTGGAAACACCCTAAAGCCAGAGCCTGACAAAGTGGGCGTGATCGTGAACTGGCCCACTCCAAGGAACAAGAAACAGGTGATGTCCTTCCTGGGCACTGCAGGGTACTATAGGCGCTTCGTGCAGCACTATAGTAGCCTGGCAAAACCTTTGACGGACCTCACCAGGAAGAAGCTACCCCACATCGTCAACTGGACAGATGGCTGTGAGGGGGCCTTCCAGGCGTTGAAGACAGCACTGTGCAACGCCCCTGTGTTGAAAGCAGTCGACAGCCGTCGACCGTTCTTGGTACAGACCGACGCCAGCGAGTTTGGCCTTGGCGCTGTGCTCAGCCAGGTTGACTCGGAGGACCAAGAGCACCCCGTGTTGTACCTGAGCCGGAAACTTTTGCCGAGGGAAGTGGCCTACTCCACCATTGAGAAGGAGTGCCTGGCCGTAGTCTGGGCCCTGCAGCGCTTGCAGCCCTACTTGTACGGTCGCACCTTCACGGTGGTGACCGACCACAACCCTCTGCGCTGGCTAAGCACCATGTGTGGAACCAATGGCAGGTTGCTACGCTGGAGCCTTGCCCTTCAGCAATTTGACTTCACCATTAAACACAAAGCGGGCAAAGAGCATGGGAATGCAGATGGACTCTCCCGCCAGGGTGAACCCACGGAGGTGCGCATGGAGGCATACCGAGAGGTTCTGCCGCCGTAGCGCACGCTAAAAGGGGGAGGTGTCACGATATGGTATGAAATATCATATAAGTTTAGTTTCTCTTGTTAGCCCAGGATGTGGGCTAAGAAACCCCCCTTCTCTTTTTCTTCAGAGTTGAGCTGCCTTTCCACTGTGCATGGGGGAAGAGAGTTTTATTGACGAAAGGCATTTACGACCGGTATTTCCTGTAGTAGACAGTGCTCAGCTTTAACTGTTAGAGAAGATTCTAGAATCCTGAAAGTCCTTTGTTCTGTTTTTGAAAGATATTAGGCAAACGATTTAAAATACGAACACAAAAATATATCGTCATAATCACACTCGGAGGATCTACCCATCCCTCGAAACACAGGTTTCTAGCTCCCTCTGGTACAGAGGTAGGGATTTCTCGGTCAGTGTGCGTGACAAATAGGACTTATTTGATCTCATCGGAATGCCCACGATACTACGAGATGAATGATGGGTATGGTGCGATTATTTTATGGTCTGTAGCGAAGTTACGGGCATCAGATATATTTAATGCCCAGTGAGTAATACTGAAGAAGTAGGAGGGGTTGGAAAAGCCAGCCCTTTCTGTGAGGTCACAGCCTGCAGGTTTTAAGTTGCTGGGAGACTTTCAGGAGGCAGATTTGGAGTTTTTCCTGGACAGACCTGAGCACGCCCAATGAGCTGGGACGTGTGGTTGCCTGCAATGCAATGATCTAAGAACATGTGAGTGTTATCTTTTCTTCCTTTAATCCTTTTATTTTCATAATTACCTTGTACATATTTGCAATTGTCTCATTTGTAACATCTTTGTCAAATATTTTATAAACACTGCCTAAAAATCATTTATGGGGTATAATATTTATTACTAGTTCGTTTCCATGCTCTAAAAACGTACCCTGTCTTTGAAGGGAATTTACGCTACTGTTTTGGGTTAGCAGCTGGACCCGTTTAATCGGCGCTGGTGGCAGCTTACCGTGTGCCGGCTTTTGGGGGTCACTGTAGCGACTGCGGCTTGATAATTATTGTTCCTGCCTGAGTGGGAGTAGTTATCGCGTCGCTGCAGTGCACCCAATAGCCAGTACATAGCAGGCAGCGTTTCTGGCGACTAATTACCCTAGGTGCAGTACCTAATCTGACCTGAGAGTAAGGGGGGCGCCAGAGAGCTGCAAGTGTTAAGTGGAACTGTAAGCGGGATAGACACAAATCCCTGCAGTTCCTGGTATACTGAAGAGCAGTGGGATACCTAAAACAAAGCCCCTGCTGTAAACAAGAGGTCAATAGCCTCGTGTGTGGTTTTTTTTTCATCACATTGTGGCAGTGGAGGGATAACTAGGATAAGCCCCCTGCACATGTGACAGCCGTCTGCTGGTCTAAAGTCACCCCGATCCGTGACCTATTGTGGGCAGCGGCTGAGGGATCTTGACAGTCACGGTGTGAATCGTGACAGTCCACTATGGTCAAAGCATAGACATAGCATGACCAGCTTGGGGTTAGCTTCACATGATCCAGAGCGACCAATTCAAGTGGCTGTTTGGTGACTATGGGCTGTAGGGTAGCTCTCTGGCTGTCATGGTCCTTTCTGCGCAGGTTGCATGGGCCACACTCTAAGCACTATTTTTCAATGGTTCTTCTCATGCCAATCCAATAGAACCTCCCACGAAGTAGGACCTCTAACTTCTTCCATCCGAAGTGTCCTGCTCCATCGTGGTACGCTTCCAAAACCATTGGTGCATCTTGTCTTGGGACTACCACCTGCCAGACCAGCCCGTGAGTGCGTGGGTCGATATTCCTCCGACAAAGCTTACTGTCGTATATAAACAATTTGCTCTTCACTTTCCACAACTGCTGAGTCTCTTGTGGAGCATCTGGACCAGGGTGTGAATCGGCTTGTGTTAGCAGCTCTTTTACCATATGGACTGCTGGGTCACTATCCTGCGTCACTGCCCATCCATGGTGGGGCAATGGGTTCAGCGTGGCTTCTCGCCTATCATTGCACTTCTTCACATGATGGGAGTACTGAGTCGCCCCGGGGCGATGGAAAGCTGGTAACTCAATCTCTTCAATTGCTTCCGGATCTTCTCCCACCTCTGGTAAATGGGGCATCCTGGACAGCGCATCGACATTTGCATCTTGTGCCCTGCACGGTACTTAATGGTGAACTCGTAGTTGGACAATCAGGCCATCCATCGCTGCTCCAATGCACCTAGTTTTGCAGTTTCCAGGTGGTTCAGCGGATTGTTGTCCATGAAAACGGTGAACTTTGCTGAAGCCAGGTAGTGCTTGAACCGCTCTGTTACCGCCTAGACTATAGCGAGGAACTCCAGCTTGAAGGAACTGTAGTTTTCAGCGTTCCTTTCACTGGGACAAAGCTTCCTGCTGGAGTAGGCAATTACTCTTTCTTTGCCTTTCTGCACCTGGGACAGCACTGCTCCCAATCCCACATTGCTGGTGTCTATGTAGAGTACAGATGGTTGGTCATAGTCAGGGTAAGCCAATACCTCATCTCCCATGTGAGCCAACTTCAACCGACTGAATGATCCTTCCAGCCTGTCATTCCACTCAAACGGAGGTCCCTTGTTCTTGGACTTCTTGGACTGGCCCACTAACAGGTCTTGCAGGGGTGCGGCTATCTTAGTGAAGTCCTTAATGAACTGACATACTTCATGGCTGTTGCTGGGTTTCGGCCAGTCCCTGATCACGGTGACCTTGTCAGGGTCTGGTGCCACTCCTTCAGCGCTTACCACATGGCCCAGGTACTGTACTTTGGGCTTTAACAGGTGACACTTGGACAGCTTTACCTTCAGGCCAAAGTTAGACAGAGCTGCAAACACCTCAACCAGGTGCTTCAGGTGGTCTTCATATGTCTTGTAGAAAACATTGCAAAACAATGGAGAGACAAAGAGCGCAATAGGGTCTTATCCACGTTACACAGAGGAGAATATACACCAAATTTGCTCACCTGGTTAGGATGAGATTAGAGCATATAGATAGCGGCTGCTGCAGACCAACAGGTCTTCACCGACCAGAGAAAATAATGTCTTCAAAGGGAGATTTGTAGTTAAAATTCTGCGCTGCCGCTAAGATGAATTTCAGGAGAGTATAGTTGATTCACAGTGGTTTTATTCAACGCGTTTCAGGGGTCTCATGCCCCCTTCATCAGGAAATACCACAACGTGTAGAAGACATGACATCATCCAGGTATGACAGGACGGTTTCAAAATTCTTGTGCCCGAGACGAGACAGCTCTCCATCATCCTCAGGAACGTCCCTGGTGCGTTGCAAAGTCCGAAAGGCATGTAGTTGAATTCGGAGAGGCCCATCGGTGTCATGAAGGTGGTCTTTTCTTTATCCGCCTCTGCCACGGGAACCTGCCAGTACCAACTAGTGAGATCTAAGGTGGAGAAATAGTTAGAAGATTTTAAAGCAGCTAATGACTCTTCAATTCTGGGCAATGGGTATGCGTCCTTGTGTGTAATACGGTTTATCTGCCTGTAGTCAACACACATCCTCATTGTACCATCCTTCTTTCTAACAAGGACTATTGGAGCTGCCCAGGGGCTGCAACTGTCTCTGATTACCCCAGCCTCCTTCGTCTCTTGTAACATACTCCTGGCACATTGGTCGTGAGCTGGAGGTACAGGGCGGTACCTTTCTTTAATGGGCGGATGACCTCAAGTGGGGATATGATGTTGAACCTCTTTTACCTGCCCAAAATCTAGTGGGGGTTTGCTGAATACCCACTCACTACCCGGTAAGCCCCCGGTTTTTGGTGTGAAGGGGTAGAGTCAGTGCCCACATGTAATGTCACGGGGCTACCGCGACTGAGAGGTTTCAGAGAACCGCAGCGATCTGGGCCTCATTCACACACAGTGAACAGAAGCTCTTCTCCTGAATTCTGACCTGGCTGCCTTGTGCCAGCCGTGTAGGAGTTAACCTTGTTGCTGAAGTTGCTGAGAGCTTGGTCTCTCAGCTGAATTGGATTTTGTAATCTCATCCTCTATATAGACCCAGCTTTGACAACTGTTGTCAGTGACCAGTTCAGCTGCCTGGCTTGGAGTGTGAGGGAGCGTGGTGTTAGGCGCTTGGAGGTTTATCTACTGTGATTGTTGTCTGCTTATTTGGTTGCATGTTAAACCTGTTTTCTCTCCTTTGTTGTCGCTCTCCTTTTTCCTACTCAGTGTTTCCTCTGTGGTTGTGTGAGCTTTCGGGGTGTTTGCTATTTAAGTTACCTTGTCTGTATTCCCTGTCAATTTGTCGTTTTGCTACTTTAGTGCAGTTCCCCTTTCTGGGGGAGAGGGGGCCACTGATAGGGTCTACACAGGAAACAGGGATACGCTGGTGGCTCAGGTCTCCTAACCATTATAGGTACCCCTGAGATAAGGGCAAGTCAGGGGCCCTTTTATAGTGTCAGGGACAGGTGCGGGTCCCAGTACGCCGTCCTGCCCCTTATCGCCATTTACGGCGTGACATGTAACTTCTGGCACCAATCCTCCAACTGTCCTGCAGAGCCATTGTCCTCCGCCTGGTTGGACGGGACCAAGGGTTCTGTTGCTTGTATTGCATTATCATTAACAGTGAACATCTAGCAAGTGTGGCATATCTGGGTAAGTGGACCTTTTTCTCTCCACAGTTAAGGACATGTACCAGTACCCTCCCCTTGTGGACATAAACCACCCCTCTGGTTGTCATGATGGTGGCCCTACTGTCTGAATACACAGGTTCTACCAGGGCCTGGTAGTCTTTACCTCTGAGACCTATTGCTGCCCGACACCAGGTTAACATTTCACTCCTGGGGGTTATTGCAATGGGGATCGGATCACTCACTGTGACACGGCCAACTTCTCCACCAGACAGTCCTTCTTGTTGTCTCTACATCAGGGCTCTGATTTATTTTTGCAGGACACGTTGCTCACTGGAACCAGCAGTTTCGGCCACCTGTTGCAACAAGACAATAACCTCGGCAAGACAGTTTTCTATGACATTAGTACCTAAGGTCATCATAGGGTTACATTCTCGCTGGTCAATATCAACAATCACCAGTCTGTGCGGTTATACCTGTTAGATGTCTCTGGTTTAGTCCACCTGCTGTAGTACCTTTCTGAAGTCAAGGGAGTCTCTTTAAGCCGGGGCAGATTCTGGATCTTCTGTTCTGCAGAAAGTTTATTGTAGTCAGTCTCATCCCAATGTTTATTTCCTTGCTTGCGGCAGGGAGACTGATAGCTGGCTTTCTGGGGGTCCGAATTATCTGGTTGGCTTGACTTGTTGACAAAATGCTCTGTCTTCAGCTGTGGGTCTGGATCGTCGTTTGATTTAGAATGTTGATGGACGTACTCTGCAGTACACTGCAATGTATCATGAGTAACTTGCTTTAGGCCTAGCACACTGCTGTGTCTGCTGTGTTTGTCGTCAGAATATATGGCAGCTTCTAAGGCTTCTGCTTCCGCTATGGCAGCTGCTGTTTCTTTTGCAATAGCAAGTTTCTTTAATGCCACTTCAAGGCACGCTTTCTCTTCATCCAGGCGTGCTTTTTCCGCATCCAGGGATGCTGCTTTGGTGCTTTTTCTGCATCCATTGACGTTTTTTCCACATCCAAGGTTGCCTGCTGGCGTCCTTTTTCTGCATCTAGTGACGCTTTTTCAGCATCCAAAGTTGCCTGCTGGCATGCTTTTTCTGCATCCAGGAATGCTTGTTGTAGTTTCAATTGTATTTCTTGCTCAGCGAAGATGCTTCGTGCTTTTGCCGCTTCAGCTTTTGCACGGGCAATGGCGGCAGCATTGCTGACAGATGATGTCTTGGAGGAACAAACTCGTGATCGCCTCTTTACAGAGGATGCTCGTCCTTGAGACATGATTCAACGGTTAGAGGACCGCTGACATATCCCTGTGTCGGCTCTGCGTGGATGACAGCGGGCTCCGTATGGTCCGATTATTCGGTGCAACCGTTAGGAGGTTGCTGCAATATCCATATGCTTGGATAATGGCTGGCTCCATATCGTCAGATCTTCTGAGCTTGTTCTCAGCAGTTGTTACCGTATACTGTCCTCATACACGTTAGCAGGGTGTACAGTGAGACATGTAGCTAAACCCCGGTCTTCTTTAAGAAAAAAAGGCTGTAAAGTTGTAACCTTCTTTTATTGATTGTAGATGTCACAGGAAAGGATGAAACTATAATGCAATAACAGGAGCATTTCAGAATATATAATGTACAGTGCATAGAATACAGATAGTCTGCAATACACAGTAACATGAGGTAATATACAAGCTGGTGATTACCTCTTAATACTGCAAACGTACTGGTAAACACAAGGCTGTAACACATAGTGACTTACCAACTATGCTTAGACAGGCTGTTTACAAGGAGCATGACAGAAGAACGAGTGATGTGGTTTCTCCTCAGGAGTATACAATGGCTGCTGTTCCCTTCACAGTGTCATAATAAGACCACAATGCAACAGGAACAATCCCACAATGCCCTAGGAACTTCCAATAATACATTGCAAACTAAACTAAAATGTATACATCAAACCGCCAGGAGATGGTGCTGTTACCTTACAATACAAAAATTTAGGTAGGATTAAAATAAACAGAAAATACAATGTCCATAATAACTGAAACATAAAAAATGACTAAACTTTAGACAGCAATTATATTGCTGGACAGAACATTTATGCTTAAAACATACAATTCTGCCCTTCACCTCTCCAAACAAACCTATTTCAACACCATCATCACCTCACTGTCCAATAATCCTAAACGTCTCTTTGACACTTTTCATTCCCTGCTCAACCCAAGTGTGCAGGCCCCAACCACGGATCGCCGTGCTGACGATCTGGCCAATTATTTCAAAGAAAAAATTGACCATATCCAACAGGAAATGTTCTCCCAATCCCCTTCATACCATGCACTGTCCTCCCCCCCACTGCATCTAGCTCACTCTCTGACTATGTCAGTAGTCACATCTCCAGTCCCATTCCCCTGCTGTCACCACTCACCTAACAACAGGCCAGGCCAGTGTCAGGCAGCTGCTACAAAGGCAAATAAAATAATGGGATGCATTAAAAGAGGTATAGATGCTCATGAGGAGAACATAATTTTACCTCTATACAAGTCACTAGTGCGACCACACTTAGAATACTGTGCACAGTTCTGGTCTCCGGTGTATAAGAAAGACATAGCTGAACTGGAGCGGGTGCAGAGAAGAGCAACCAAGGTTATTAGAGGACTGGGGGGTCTGCCACACCAAGATAGGTTATTACACTTGGGGCTATTTAGTTTGGAAAAACGAAGACTAAGGGGTGATCTTATGTTAATGTATAAATATATGAGGGGACAGTGAAAAGACCTTTCTGCTGATCTTTTTAATCATAGACCGGTGACAGGGACAAGGGGGCATCCTCTACGTCTGGAGGAAAAAAGGTTTAAGCATAATAACAGACGCGGATTCTTTACTGTAAGAGCAGTGAGACTATGGAACTCTCTGCCGTATGATGTTGTAATGAGTGACTCATTGCTTCAATTTAAGAGGGGACTGGATACCTTTCTGGAAAAGTATAATATTACAGGGTATATATATTAGATTCCTTGATAAGGCGTTGATCCAGGGAACTAGTCTGATTGCCGTATGTGGGGTCGGGAAGGAATTTTTTTCCCCATGATGGAGCTTACTCTTACCACATGGGGTTTTTTTGCCTTCCCCTGGATCAACATGTTAGGGCATGCTAGGCTATGGGTTGAACTAGATGGACTTAAAGTCTTCCTTCAACCTTAATAACTATGTAACTATGTAAATATATTCAACCTCTCTCTCGCTCCCGGTATCTTTCCCTCCTCATTTAAACATGCCATCATACATCCATTGCTTAAAAAAAATCCCTCGACCAAAACTGTGTTGCTAACTATAGACCTGTCTCTAACCTTCTCTTCATCTCTAAACTCCTGGAACGCTTGGTCCACTCCCGTCTTACCCGCTATCTCTCAGATAACTCTCTTCTCGACCCTCTTCAATCAGGTTTCCGCTCTTTACACTCTACTGAAACTGCCCTCAGTAAAGTCTCTAATGATCTACTAACATCAAAATCTACTCCATGCTAGTTCTCCTGGATCTCTCTGCAGCATTGAAAACTGTGGATCATCAGCTCCTCCTCACTATGCTCCGTTCCATCAGCCTCAAGGACACCATTCTCTCCTGGTTCTCCTCCTACCTCTCTGCCACTCCTTCACTGTATCTTTTGCTGGCTCCTCCTCCTCACATCTTCCCCTTATTGCTGGGGCAAGCACTATATATACCACTCAATTGGAAAACATAATGATATAAGGTACCAAACACCTACAGTGAAACATGGTGGTGGTAATATTATGGTTTGCGGCTGCGTTTCTGAATCTGCCATTGGCCCTCTGCATAGAATTGATGAAAATATGAATACTACCATGTACAAGGTGTGATGCAGTGACCCATGTTACAGCCAGGGGGCGCTGTATGTGCTCCCCAGGATACGCATGGAGGCGTATGTGTAATAGTGATAATGAAACAGTGTCCGGCATGATTGTAAATGGCTGGTATGTGTCGCAGAGGGAGTCTGCGCTATAAGCCTTTAGTATTGTTGTTCTGGGACCTGTAGTCCCCACAAGTATTTGTATAATTAAAAGGGAGGCTTGTAGAGTTAGTCGGAAAGCTGGGCGGGACTGGCTAGCCACACACACCTCCCACCTATGGGGGTGGTTACAGCTACATAATGTGACCAGGGTTTGGTCACATGGTTCAGAGTGTATGTACCTGAGTGGTCAGAGTGTGAGGTCCTGTGTACTGGAATGTCCTGGAGTGGACTGAATTCCTAGAAGCTCATTATCTAAGAACTGGCCCAACATTTATGGACATAACTGTTTATCACTCATGGTAATTCAGCTTCATGCCACCTGTCTTATCCATGTTTTTTTTTTTTTTTGTTTTTGTTCTGTGCTATGTTGTGCATAAATATGTGATTCTTCAGAATTTGTATTAGTCTATACCTGATGAAGAGACCTGTGTAGTCTCGAAAGCTTGCAATTTGTTACCATCTTTTCAGTTAGCCATTAAAAGGTATCAACCACTGAGGACTCTCAATTCTAAACATTTTTTTAGAAGCACATAGTGAGGCCATTGACTGAATGGTCAGTGTGTTGAAATGTCCTGGAGTGGACTGGATTCCTGGAAGGACATGGTGAGACCATGGACTGATGGCCTGTGTGTTGGAAGTGCCTGGGACTGGACTTCCTGAATAGTGCACAGAGAGGCAGTATCTGCAGAGCCTGGGACGGCTATTGTGTTGGGGAAGCTACAGTTCCGTCTGCGGGTCTGGACTATCTGAAGAGCCCTGGTCACAAAGACGGTGATCCCAGTTCGGCAGCTTCTTTGGGAACCAGGACTGACAGGAGTCAGCGTGTGGAGCAGGAGCTCCTGTAAGGTAACTCCAGATAAAGGGGGTTATGGGCAGAGAAGTATCTGCCTTTGGAACAGACTGTTGGTGCTTGTTGTATTCCGTGGACGTTAATGAACTGTTTGGCGAGTTAATGTGTTATGGTCTATGTGTAGGCCTGTGATGTGCAACATGGCCTACGGTGCAGTTTATGATATTTAAATAAACCAAATAGACTGTTTTTGTGAGAAACCATACCTGAGTGCTTTAATCCCGTTGCCAAGCGAGTGTCCCCAAACCCACTCAGGTAGCGCTATCTCACATATGGTGCTAGAATGAGGGCAATGGTCCAGAAAGCATGTGCTGTAACTCGGCGGGGTTACGAAGTTTGCTGTGGATCGGCGGGTCCATGAAGCTTACAAGCATGTAGCTGTAACTCGGCGGGGCTACGAAGATTTGCAGTGGATCGGCGGGTCCATGAAGTCTGCGGTGCGAAGACGTGCAGAGCAGCAAGAGGTTCTGCAGCAGCAGGTGCTGCAGTGGCAACCGTTTCAGCGGCTTGTCATCAGCACCCGGAAGTGCTGGCAGTTTGTAACTGCAGCAGGAGCTGTCGTAGCGCCAGCAGGAGCTGGTGAGGTGTCGTGAGAGGACATTGGTCCAGATCGTGCAGACTCTTAAAGGGCCAGTGCAGACCTAAAGAGACTTTTTTTGTACTGTGCGAAATGGTGCCTGAGAGTACCGTGGGGAGTCCACGAGGTGTACCCCAGGGAAGGGGTGGTATCCCTAAAAGGGGTAGTGTCCCAAAAAAAGGGGCGGTAACCCAAACAGGGATGGTTGACAAAAAAGGGGTGGAGTCCCAAAAGGGAGTGGTATCCCAAAAGGGAGTAGTTGCCCAAAAGGGGGTGGAGTCCCAAAAGGGGGTGATGACCCTAAAGGGGCAGAGTCCCAAAAGGGGGCTGTAACCCAAATAGGGGTGGTGGCAAAAAAAGAGGCGTGGCGAATGCGCCATTGGACTGTAGCTGGGAACAACGTAGTTCATGCTATGTAGGTCCATGAGGTGCTGTGGATTGCATGGCCAATAAGACTTCATGACAGTGTCCTTTCTGGCTAGGTGGGGAAAGTGTGATGGGACTGATATCCTTCTTGAACGTTCTGTGTCGCCTGGAATGGGGTCGAGAGTGAATGGCTACAGTGGGGAAGTTAAAAGACATTTGACAGCCGGCCTCTACATTGACGTGACTGAGGGGTCCACGTACCACGAAGTGGGGGTAGTCCTGGACTTACTGTACACTATGGTAATAGGGCGGGACCTGGAAGCCCTGTGGGACTGGTGGATAAAAGGAAAAGTGTCTATGGAATTAATATGTATAATAATAATAATAATAATAATTTGTATGAGAATTAATGCAGAGAATGTGCCCCCTAGAGTTGACAGTCCTAAGTTAGGCATGACCAAAGGAAATGGTGGACGGGCCCAACTTATGAACATGATGTCACCTGACGTGTACCACAAGACGACTGATAATGATGTGGTAGTTAAAAAGAGCGGAGACAGATAGAGATAAACCCAGATAGAGATAGACCCAGATAGAGATAGATAGTGATAAAACCCAGATAGAGAGGACTTTGAGGGTTCATCATACTGTGGGGTGTGACACAGACTCCGGGGGTGACTGTGACGTGTCATTGTCAGTAGCAACCACTAGAGCTGAGTACAATGGTGTCCTGACGGAAGCACTGACACAGTGGAACAACAGTGCTCCACAAGGTGAAGTCAGGATGACTGTGGTAGCCATACCAGAAGGTATGACCGGACAGAAGTGTGGGTCTGACCAACTCTGGGACTTGGCAGAGGTGACCAAAGGTGTGACCGCTGAAGACTGGGAAGCTCCAGGATTGGGGTCCAACACCGTTAGAAATGGGGACCACTGGTTCCAGGATGACCGATCGGGTGGTGACTCCCATTCAAACGGTGACGAAAGAGGAAAAGAGTGCAGTAGAGCTAACTCGGTTACAAGTGGCAAGTCTTCCTCCCGCCACCGGAGACGTAAAAGAGGCAAAGGGGCTGAGCAACTTGCACCCTCTGAGAAGATTGATAAAGAGGAGAATTCGATCGCTGTCACCTGACAACTAGAGGAGGTCTGTCAACAGCTGGAGAATGAGAGGTTGAAGGTGTCGACTATGGAAGCCACCAACTCTGCACAGTTGGATCAGGTGCATCACCTGGAGTCTGAGCTCTTGGTAGTCAAGGCTCAGCTCGGAGAGAAGGAAGCATAGGCCGTCCAGGATCTCGCCAAAGGGTTGTCTCATGAGAAGTAAAAGGTGACAGATTTACAGGCCGAGTTAAGGCAACTGAGACAAGCGGCTGAGCACAGGGTGGATGAGCTGGAGAAGGAAGTCTCTGAGCTCAGAGGTCACCTGTCAACATGGCAAAGTGTGAATAAGGCATTAAGGGAAGATGTGGAAGTGCTCAGAGAAGTGTCTTCTGCCAGAGGAGAAGATGGTAGTCACAGACTTACAGCGGCGGTGCCAGAGTGGTAACGAAGCTGCCAATGCCCATCCTGGCCAGGGGTCTGGAAGAGTGTAAAGTGGAGGAAGAGTTGGCTCTAAAAGCAGAACAAGACAGTCACCTGGTCATGGCAGATGTCTTGGTGGAAATTTCCGAGGCAAAACAGGAGCTGTCCGTCCATGAAGAGAATGAGGCTCTGCTCTTCAAGTCCATGATAGATGTACCCGGAACGTACGAGAAGCATGTACCAGTGTTGATGTGCATGAGGCCTTTGAAAAGGCAATAGAAGCATGTAGTGAAAACTGGGCACCAGAGACGAAATAATTGGTGATACTGTCGACTAGGGAAGTCACAGTGGAGAGGGTGGCTATCCTGAAGGATATGCACCTGCAATGTCTCCGCACGAAACAGATGATCCTGTTGAGGAATAAGGAAGCCGCTTGATGTTTGGAGCATGCCAGGAAAGCTCAAAGTCGGCTGGGCTTTGTGGAAGACATCGTTCAAGTACTCAGAAATCTGGTGGAGAAAGTTGTTGGAAGATTTGGAAAAGTGATGGAAGACCTGGTGAATAGATCTGGTATGGTGAGAGTGAGGATTCCAGATGATGGTGAAGTCCAGATAGCTGGTGAAGATGGGATGGTTCCATTTGTGGTAATTGGCTCATTAGAAAGCCTTAAGAACATTTGAATGCTTCTTGAATACCAGGTGACATATCTGAAGGAGATAGAGCAGCTAAGACTGGAGCGTCTGCAGATTAATAAACAGCTGCAGAATATAAGATTGCGACCACTTTCAATCCGGGGATTGGAGATACGAAAAGATACCCTAAAGAATAGAAGAGTTCAAAGTAGTGACTCCTCTGTTAGCTCAGGGCTGAGTGACCCAGGCGGGAGACCCGGTAGCAGACGTAGTAATGAAGAGCCAGACTCAGATCAGTCATTAGGCTCGACTGGACAGTCGACTCATTACCGCAACAACTGTGGGTGGTGGCCATGGAAAGAAATGTCACAAGAAGGGCCACACTTGGAAAGTGGGTTGACAAAAAAGGGTCTGGTGACACAGACAGATGGTGACTCAAGGGTTGAAGCCCAAGGCCGACAAACTGACTGCTGGGGGAGGGGGGCAGGCCTAACAAAGGTGCGATGCTGAATGATGCCCAAAACCGACTGAGACAGTCCTCTCGACTTGTAGGCCAAGGTGACTTGGGTACCCGGTATCGGGACCCCTGGTTTATGTCAAGTGTTCAACCCCGCAAGTTTGAATAGAGGGAGAGGGTATGTGATACAGTGACCCATGATACAGTCAGGGGGCGCTGTATGTGCTCCTCAGGATACGCATGGAGGCGTATCTGTAATAGTGATAATGAAACAGTGTCCGACATGATTGTAAATGGCCGGTATGTGTCGCAGAGGGAGTCTGCGCTGTAAGCCTGTAGTATTGTTGTTCTGGGACCTGTAGTCCCACAAGTATTTTTATAGTTAAAAGGGAGGCTTGCAGGGTTAGTCTGAGAGCTGGGCGGGACTGGCTAGCCACACACCTCCCACCTATGGGGGTGGTTACAGCTACATAATGTGACCAGGGTTTAGTCACATGGTTCAGAGTGTATGGACCGGAATAGTCAGTGTGTAAAGTCCTGGATTGTCTGTGCTGGAATGTCCAGGAGAGGACTGGATTCCTGGAAGCACATGGTGAGGCCATGGACTGAGGGCCTGTGTGTTGGAAGTGCCTGGAACTGGACTTCCTTAATAGCGCACGGAGAGGTCGTATCTGCAGAGCCTGTGTTGGGGAAGCTACTGTTCCATCTGCGGGTCTGGACTTTCTGAAGAGCCCTGGTAACAAGGACGGTGATCCCAGTTCAGCAGCTTCCCTGGGAACCAGGACTGACAGGAGTCAGCGTGTGGAGCAGGAGCTCCTGTAAGGTAACTCCAGATAAAGGGGGTTATGGGCAGAGAAGTATCTGCCTTTGGAACAGACTGTTGGTGCTTGTTGTGTTCAGTGAACATTAATGAACTGTTTGGCGAGTTAATGTGCTATGGTCTATGTGTAGGCCTGTGATGTGCAACATGGCCTACGGTGCGGTTTATGATGTTTAAATAAACCAAATAGACTGTTTTTGTGAGAAACCGTGCCTGAGTGCTTTAATCCCATTGCCAAGCGAGTGTCCCCCAACCCACTCAGGTAGCGCTATCTCACAAAGGATATACTGGAAAATGTAATGCTGCCACATGGTAAATCCAAAGTAGGCAAGGGCTGGAAATTCCAGCAAGACAATGATCCTAAGCACACATCCAATTTAGTAAAAAAACTGGCTAGCAAAGAAAACTTTACGCATGTTACAATGGCCAAGCCAATCACCTGATTTAAACCTTATAGAGCACCTTTGGGATGAGTTGCGGCCTGTACCCATAGCAATAAAGATGAATTGTTTCCAGATTTGCCAATGGAATGGAGAAAGATCCCTTAGGATGTCTTGAATACCCTAGTGAAATTCAAGGGAAAAGAAAGCGGTCACTGGGGAGCGCTGTGAGGGTCACAGTTAAAATTAAAATTAAAAGCAAAGAGTCCACCGCAGCTCCAGCCGTTAGCCTTCTAGGAGGAAACAAAATGCAGTAAAAAATAGTAATAACGGTCCTAGGAGCGCTGGAAATGAGACCAAAACAAGGATTTTAGTGTTGAACCACAACGCGTTTCAACGGTGAAACCGTCTTCATCAGGTGGAAGTTTATTAATGGAGAACAGGAAGGGGTATTTAAACAAATAGCAACCAATAAAATTCAAAGTCAGCAGGTCACATGATAAGAACAAGTCACATGATAAAATAGTAAGGTCACATGGTAAAAACACAATAGGAACAAAATTATGTAAATATAAAAACAGATTAAATAAAGCCCCTAGACCTGATTAAAATATAAAACATGATAAAAAGCAGAAATAAGACAACATATAATAAAATGACACTATAAAAACGACTTAAAAACAGAGAGATCACTTATTAACCCTTTCAATGGTAAGATTTAACCCTTCAGGCGCCAGAGTCCCCAACTTAAAAATCCAGAAACTTTCCCTATTAATCAAGCTCCCATACCGATCAGATACATTGTCTGGTATAAAATCAATAATCGTTAGTTTAAGAGATTCTAGATTTTTTTGGTGTTTGGTTAAAAAATGCTTTGATAGGCTATGCAACATAAAATCTTTCCTAACATTATGGCGATGCTTGTTCAGTCTTGCATGCATGGTCTGTATAGTCCGTCCAACGTATTGGAGCCCACATCCGCACTCTATTAGATATACTACAAATGAAGATTGACAGTCAACATGGTAGTTGATTCTGTAATTAATATTAGTAGTATTGGATGTGAATTCTTTAACACCATTTCTGATGGAGTTACAACATAGACATTTTGCAGATCTGCAAGCAAAACAGCCGGGATTTTTTGTTAGCTGGGTCATGGATATGGCACTGGTGCTAATAACTGTATTGCTGGGTGCAACTAGGTTGCGGAGTGTGCGATTCCTCCTATAAATTATTCTGGGGTGGGTAGGGATGTGACCTGAGAATATAGGGTCACCTTCCAATATGAACCAATATTTTTTCAAAAGTCTTTGGATAGTAGCATGAGATTGATTAAAAGTTGTAACCAAACTCCACTTGGCAAATTCAGAGGTCATGGATTTAGCATCCCTACTAGTTTTACTTTTAATTTTCTGTATGCATTCATATTGGGACAATATTCTTGTTTTAGAAAGGGCGTCTTGAACCAGTTTTTTAGGGTAGCCTTTTTGTAAAAAACGTTGCTCTAAGACTTTGGCTTCTTCAAAAAAATCCTTGTCTCTTGTGCAATTTTTTCTTATGCGCCAATACTGCCCATACGGGATGTTACGGATCCATTTGGGAAGGTGTCCACTATTAAAATTCAAGTAACTATTCACATCCACCTTTTTAAAGTGTGTAGTGGTGGAGAAACAGCCCTCAGTGTCAACATGTACCATTAGATCTAAAAATTGAATTGAGGAGCGTGAGAAATTAGCTGTAAAGGTAAGACCCCAAGAATTAGAATTGAGACTGTGAACAACCAAACACCAAAAAAATCTAGAATCTCTTAAACTAACGATTATTGATTTTATACCAGACAATGTATCTGATCGGTATGGGAGCTTGATTAATAGGGAAAGTTTCTGGATTTTTAAGTTGGGGACTCTGGCGCCTGAAGGGTTAAATCTTACCATTGAAAGGGTTAATAAGTGATCTCTCTGTTTTTAAGTCGTTTTTATAGTGTCATTTTATTATATGTTGTCTTATTTCTGCTTTTTATCATGTTTTATATTTTAATCAGGTCTAGGGGCTTTATTTAATCTGTTTTTATATTTACATAATTTTGTTCCTATTGTGTTTTTACCATGTGACCTTACTATTTTATCATGTGACTTGTTCTTATCATGTGACCTGCTGACTTTGAATTTTATTGGTTGCTATTTGTTTAAATACCCCTTCCTGTTCTCCATTAATAAACTTCCACCTGATGAAGACGGTTTCACCGTTGAAACGCGTTGTGGTTCAACACTAAAATCCTTGTTTTGGTCTCATTTCCAGCGCTCCTAGGACCGTTATTATTATTTTTTATTGAATACCCTAGTGGCTTCAATGCCCCATCAGTGTGGTGCAGTAATTACCCCTTCACCCCGAATCCTATTTTCACCTTCCTGACCAGGCCAATTTTTACAATTCTGACCACTGTCACTTTATGAGGTCATAACTAGGGTTGAGCGACTTTCATTTTTTTAAGATCGAGTAGGGTTTTGGGAAACCCGATTTTGTCCAGAGTCGAGTCGAGTGCAGTCGGCCGATTATCGCTAAAAGTCGGGGATCGACCGAAACACGAAACCCAATGCAAGTCAATGGGGAAGCATAGTCGGCAGTGAGTGGAGGCCAGGAAAACACCTACAGTGCCCATTTTAATGCCAAAAACATCCATTCTTGTTTCTGAAGCTTGCCAATCTTAATTAACTGTATAATAATAGTTGGGCATAGGGAATTGGGGGAAAGTTGTGGGGGGAGTAGGGCTGGCTCAAGTTTTTCGTGGGCCCAGGAAATGCGGACTACGTCACGGCGGTGTTGCAGGGAAAGGTAAGTATTTAAACGTTGCAAGTGCTGTGATCCTGAGCAAGCAGGGGGGGGCCCACTCGTTCGCATTGGCACTGGCACAGGGCCCCTCAAAGTACGGCGGTGTGTTTGCATGGCGGGGGCGCCTCCCACCAGCAGCGACACTTTTGCGTACTCTGAGGGGCCCTGTGCCAGTGACGTCGCCAACGAGTATGCCCCCCCACCTGATGAAGGAACCTGCACTTTCATCTGCACCTTCCTCTTTGTCCCTGTGTAAGGTGGTATAACATGCGGGAAGGGGAACCTTACTTTCAGCAGGGTCAGATTCTGGCTGTGTAGAGTACAAGGGGAATGTAGTGGTCTAGGTCAATGTACCAGCAGACTCATTTAGCAGTGGCTGGGCAATGGGCAGGATGAGGAGGAAACAGATATAGGGCCAAAGAATAAAGTAGGCTAAATGCAGTTCAAAATTGGTAACAGGACTAAACAGGCGGCATTGCTTTGTTCAGTGGAGTAGCAAACCCAAGAGCAGCAGACACTGTTTCAAGGGCCTAACCACACTAGTAGGCCAAATGCAGTTTAATATCTGATAGTATAGGGCGAAAGCCAGAATGTGGAAGCTCAGCTTTGTTCAGTTGAGGACAACACCAGGGAGGGGCAGACACCTTTAGTAGGCCGGAAAAGCCTATTGCATTTTTTAAAATGGTAATTTGGAGCAGAAGGTTGAAGCTCAGCTTTATTTAGTTGAGGACAACACCAGGCAGGGGCACACAGACAGACACCTTTAGTAGGCCGGAAAAGCCTATTGCATTTTTTAAAATGGTAATTTGGAGCAGAAGGTTGAAGCTCAGCTTTATTTAGTTGAGGGCAACACCAGGGAGGGGCAGAAGCCGTTAGTAGGCCCTAAACACCATTTTTTTTTTTAAAACCACTTAATGAGAGCCGGAAGGTTGAAGCTCAGCTTTATTTAGTTGAGGACAACACCAGGCAGGGGCACACAGACAGACACCTTTAGTAGGCCGGAAAAGCCTATTGCATTTTTTAAAATGGTAATTTGGAGCAGAAGGTTGAAGCTCAGCTTTATTTAGTTGAGGGCAACACCAGGCAGGGGCACACAGACAGACACCTTTAGTAGGCCGGAAAAGCCTATTGCATTTTTTAAAATGGTAATTTGGAGCAGAAGGTTGAAGCTCAGCTTTATTTAGTTGAGGACAACACCAGGCAGGGGCACACAGACAGACACCTTTAGTAGGCCGGAAAAGCCTATTGCATTTTTTAAAATGGTAATTTGGAGCAGAAGGTTGAAGCTCAGCTTTATTTAGTTGAGGACAACACCAGGCAGGGGCACACAGACAGACACCTTTAGTAGGCCGGAAAAGCCTATTGCATTTTTTAAAATGGTAATTTGGAGCAGAAGGTTGAAGCTCAGCTTTATTTAGTTGAGGGCAACACCAGGCAGGGGCACACAGACAGACACCTTTAGTAGGCCGGAAAAGCCTATTGCATTTTTTAAAATGGTAATTTGGAGCAGAAGGTTGAAGCTCAGCTTTATTTAGTTGAGGACAACACCAGGCAGGGGCACACAGACAGACACCTTTAGTAGGCCGGAAAAGCCTATTGCATTTTTTAAAATGGTAATTTGGAGCAGAAGGTTGAAGCTCAGCTTTATTTAGTTGAGGACAACACCAGGCAGGGGCACACAGACAGACACCTTTAGTAGGCCGGAAAAGCCTATTGCATTTTTTAAAATGGTAATTTGGAGCAGAAGGTTGAAGCTCAGCTTTATTTAGTTGAGGGCAACACCAGGCAGGGGCACACAGACAGACACCTTTAGTAGGCCGGAAAAGCCTATTGCATTTTTTAAAATGGTAATTTGGAGCAGAAGGTTGAAGCTCAGCTTTATTTAGTTGAGGGCAACACCAGGGAGGGGCAGAAGCCGTTAGTAGGCCCTAACCACCATTTTTTTTTTAAAAAACCACTTAATGAGAGCCGGAAGGTTGAAGCTCAGCTTTATTTAGTTGAGGACAACACCAGGCAGGGGCACACAGACAGACACCTTTAGTAGGCCGGAAAAGCCTATTGCATTTTTTAAAATGGTAATTTGGAGCAGAAGGTTGAAGCTCAGCTTTATTTAGTTGAGGGCAACACCAGGCAGGGGCACACAGACAGACACCTTTAGTAGGCCGGAAAAGCCTATTGCATTTTTTAAAATGGTAATTTGGAGCAGAAGGTTGAAGCTCAGCTTTATTTAGTTGAGGACAACACCAGGCAGGGGAACACAGACAGACACCTTTAGTAGGCCGGAAAAGCCTATTGCATTTTTTAAAATGGTAATTTGGAGTGGAGCAGAAGGTTGAAGCTCACTTTATTTAGTTGAGGACAACACCAGGCAGGGGCACACAGACAGACACCTTTAGTAGGCCGGAAAAGCCTATTGCATTTTTTAAAATGGTAATTTGGAGCAGAAGGTTGAAGCTCAGCTTTATTTAGTTGAGGACAACACCAGGCAGGGGCACACAGACAGACACCTTTAGTAGGCCGGAAAAGCCTATTGCATTTTTTAAAATGGTAATTTGGAGCAGAAGGTTGAAGCTCAGCTTTATTTAGTTGAGGGCAACACCAGGGAGGGGCAGAAGCCGTTAGTAGGCCCTAACCACCATTTTTTTTTTTTAAAACCACTTAATGAGAGCCGGAAGGTTGAAGCTCAGCTTTATTTAGTTGAGGACAACACCAGGCAGGGGCACACAGACAGACACCTTTAGTAGGCCGGAAAAGCCTATTGCATTTTTTAAAATGGTAATTTGGAGCAGAAGGTTGAAGCTCAGCTTTATTTAGTTGAGGGCAACACCAGGCAGGGGCACACAGACAGACACCTTTAGTAGGCCGGAAAAGCCTATTGCATTTTTTAAAATGGTAATTTGGAGCAGAAGGTTGAAGCTCAGCTTTATTTAGTTGAGGACAACACCAGGCAGGGGCACACAGACAGACACCTTTAGTAGGCCGGAAAAGCCTATTGCATTTTTTAAAATGGTAATTTGGAGCAGAAGGTTGAAGCTCAGCTTTATTTAGTTGAGGGCAACACCAGGCAGGGGCACACAGACAGACACCTTTAGTAGGCCAGAAAAGCCTATTGCATTTTTTAAAATGGTAATTTGGAGCAGAAGGTTGAAGCTCAGCTTTATTTAGTTGAGGGCAACACCAGGGAGGGGCAGAAGCCGTTAGTAGGCCCTAACCACCATTTTTTTTTTAAAAAACCACTTAATGAGAGCCGGAAGGTTGAAGCTCAGCTTTATTTAGTTGAGGACAACACCAGGCAGGGGCACACAGACAGACACCTTTAGTAGGCCGGAAAAGCCTATTGCATTTTTTAAAATGGTAATTTGGAGCAGAAGGTTGAAGCTCAGCTTTATTTAGTTGAGGACAACACCAGGCAGGGGCACACAGACAGACACCTTTAGTAGGCCGGAAAAGCCTATTGCATTTTTTAAAATGGTAATTTGGAGCAGAAGGTTGAAGCTCAGCTTTATTTAGTTGAGGGCAACACCAGGCAGGGGCACACAGACAGACACCTTTAGTAGGCCGGAAAAGCCTATTGCATTTTTTAAAATGGTAATTTGGAGCAGAAGGTTGAAGCTCAGCTTTATTTAGTTGAGGGCAACACCAGGGAGGGGCAGAAGCCGTTAGTAGGCCCTAACCACCATTTTTTTTTTTAAAAACCACTTAATGAGAGCCGGAAGGTTGAAGCTCAGCTTTATTTAGTTGAGGACAACACCAGGCAGGGGCACACAGACAGACACCTTTAGTAGGCCGGAAAAGCCTATTGCATTTTTTAAAATGGTAATTTGGAGCAGAAGGTTGAAGCTCAGCTTTATTTAGTTGAGGACAACACCAGGCAGGGGCACACAGACAGACACCTTTAGTAGGCCGGAAAAGCCTATTGCATTTTTTAAAATGGTAATTTGGAGCAGAAGGTTGAAGCTCAGCTTTATTTAGTTGAGGACAACACCAGGCAGGGGCACACAGACAGACACCTTTAGTAGGCCGGAAAAGCCTATTGCATTTTTTAAAATGGTAATTTGGAGCAGAAGGTTGAAGCTCAGCTTTATTTAGTTGAGGGCAACACCAGGCAGGGGCACACAGACAGACACCTTTAGTAGGCCGGAAAAGCCTATTGCATTTTTTAAAATGGTAATTTGGAGCAGAAGGTTGAAGCTCAGCTTTATTTAGTTGAGGACAACACCAGGCAGGGGCACACAGACAGACACCTTTAGTAGGCCGGAAAAGCCTATTGCATTTTTTAAAATGGTAATTTGGAGCAGAAGGTTGAAGCTCAGCTTTATTTAGTTGAGGACAACACCAGGCAGGGGCACACAGACAGACACCTTTAGTAGGCCGGAAAAGCCTATTGCATTTTTTAAAATGGTAATTTGGAGCAGAAGGTTGAAGCTCAGCTTTATTTAGTTGAGGACAACACCAGGCAGGGGCACACAGACAGACACCTTTAGTAGGCCGGAAAAGCCTATTGCATTTTTTAAAATGGTAATTTGGAGCAGAAGGTTGAAGCTCAGCTTTATTTAGTTGAGGGCAACACCAGGCAGGGGCACACAGACAGACACCTTTAGTAGGCCGGAAAAGCCTATTGCATTTTTTAAAATGGTAATTTGGAGCAGAAGGTTGAAGCTCAGCTTTATTTAGTTGAGGACAACACCAGGCAGGGGAACACAGACAGACACCTTTAGTAGGCCGGAAAAGCCTATTGCATTTTTTAAAATGGTAATTTGGAGCAGAAGGTTGAAGCTCAGCTTTATTTAGTTGAGGACAACACCAGGCAGGGGAACACAGACAGACACCTTTAGTAGGCCGGAAAAGCCTATTGCATTTTTTAAAATGGTAATTTGGAGCAGAAGGTTGAAGCTCAGCTTTATTTAGTTGAGGACAACACCAGGCAGGGGCACACAGACAGACACCTTTAGTAGGCCGGAAAAGCCTATTGCATTTTTTAAAATGGTAATTTGGAGCAGAAGGTTGAAGCTCAGCTTTATTTAGTTGAGGGCAACACCAGGGAGGGGCAGAAGCCGTTAGTAGGCCCTAACCACCATTTTTTTTTTTAAAAACCACTTAATGAGAGCCGGAAGGTTGAAGCTCAGCTTTATTTAGTTGAGGGCAACACCAGGGAGGGGCAGAAGCCGTTAGTAGGCCCTAACCAAAGTTGAAGGCCAAATGCAGTTTAATTTCTGATACTATAGGCCGAAACCCAGAAGGTGGAAGCTCCAATTTAGACAGTGGAGGACAATTTGAATTAGGGACTGCAGACAGACTTAGTAGGCTGTCCCCTGTGGACCATGCATCCACCACATTAACTCATTGCGCCGTAATGGACACGTAATCTTCCGTGGCCATGCCTACAGGTCCATGCGTCTGTTGTCAGGTGCACCTTTGTACTCACAGATTGCCAGAGTGCATGGACAATGCGGTCTTCTACATGCTGGTGGAGGGTTGGGATGGCTTTTCTCGCAAAAGAAGTGTCGACTGGTTAGCTTGTAGCGTGGTACAGCGTAGTCCATCATGGCCTTATTAATAGTAAATAAAATATATAACTAGGCTCTATGAACTTTTAAATAGGTTGCAGGGGTACACGGGCAGCATTGGTGTGGTCAGTGGAGGAGTATTGCAAGTAGGGGCTGCAGACAGGCTATCAAAGGCCTAAAATACCAAACAGTAGGCACTCATGGCAGTTTTACATCGGTTACATGGATACACAGGCAGGCACTCCAGGCAGCATTGTGGTCAGTGGAGGAGTATTGCAAGTAGGGGCCGCAGACAGGCTATCAAAGGCCTAAAATAACAAACAGTAGGCAGTCATGGCAGTTTTACATCGGTTACATGGATACACAGGCAGGCACTCCAGGCAGCATTGTGGTCAGTGGAGGAGTATTGCAAGTAGGGGCCGCAGACAGGCTATCAAAGGCCTAAAATAACAAACAGTAGGCAGTCATGGCAGTTTTACATCGGTTACATGGATACACAGGCAGGCACTCCAGGCAGCATTGTGGTCAGTGGAGGAGTATTGCAAGTAGGGGCCGCAGACAGGCTATCAAAGGCCTAAAATAACAAACAGTAGGCAGTCATGGCAGTTTTACATCGGTTACATGGATACACAGGCAGGCACTCCAGGCAGCATTGTGGTCAGTGGAGGAGTATTGCAAGTAGGGGCCGCAGACAGGCTATCAAAGGCCTAAAATAACAAACAGTAGGCAGTCATGGCAGTTTTACATCGGTTACATGGATACACAGGCAGCTAGGTGGTGAGTGGAGGAGTAATTAAAGTAAGGACCGCAGACAGGCTATCAAAGGCCTAACATAACAAACAATAGGCTCATGGCAGTTTTACAGCGGTTACATGGATAGACGGGCAGGCAGCTTGGTGGTGAGTGGAGGAGTATTTAAAGTAGGGACCGCAGACAGGCTATCAAAGGCCTAACATAACAAACAATAGGCTCATGGCAGTTTTACAGCGGTTACATGGATACACGGGCAGGCAGCTTGGTGGTGAGTGGAGGAGTATTTAAAGTAGGGACCGTAGACAGGCTTCAAAGGCCTAACATAAGAAAATGGGCTGGCTGTAGGCACTTTATAATTGGTTCCAGGGGTACACGGGCAGCAGTGGTCTGGCCAGTGGAGGACTAGTGGAAGGAGGGACCGCAGACAGGCTTCAAAGGCCTAACATAAAAAAATGGGCTGGCTGTAGGCACTTTATAATTGGTTCCAGGGGTACACGGGCAGCAGTGGTCTGGTCAGTGGAGGACTAGTGGAAGGAGGGACCGCAGACAGGCTTCAAAGGCCTAACATAAAAAAATGGGCTGGCTGTAGGCACTTTATAATTGGTTCCAGGGGTACACGGGCAGCAGTGGTCTGGCCAGTGGAGGACTAGTGGAAGGAGGGACCGCAGACAGGCTTCAAAGGCCTAACATAAAAAAATGGGCTGGCTGTAGGCACTTTATAATTGGTTCCAGGGGTACACGGGCAGCAGTGGTCTGGTCAGTGGAGGACTAGTGGAAGGAGGGACCGCAGACAGGCTTCAAAGGCCTAAAATAAAAAAATGGGCTGGCTGTAGGCACTTTATAATTGGTTCCAGGGGTACACGGGCAGCAGTGGTCTGGCCAGTGGAGGACTAGTGGAAGGAGGGACCGCAGACAGGCTTCAAAGGCCTAACATAAAAAAATGGGCTGGCTGTAGGCACTTTATAATTGGTTCCAGGGGTACACGGGCAGCAGTGGTCTGGTCAGTGGAGGACTAGTGGAAGGAGGGACCGCAGACAGGCTTCAAAGGCCTAATATAAAAAAATGGGCTGGCTGTAGGCACTTTATAATTGGTTCCAGGGGTACACGGGCAGCAGTGGTCTGGCCAGTGGAGGACTAGTGGAAGGAGGGACCGCAGACAGGCTTCAAAGGCCTAACATAAAAAAATGGGCTGGCTGTAGGCACTTTATAATTGGTTCCAGGGGTACACGGGCAGCAGTGGTCTGGCCAGTGGAGGACTAGTGGAAGGAGGGACCGCAGACAGGCTTCAAAGGCCTAACATAAAAAAATGGGCTGGCTGTAGGCACTTTATAATTGGTTCCAGGGGTACACGGGCAGCAGTGGTCTGGCCAGTGGAGGACTAGTGGAAGGAGGGACCGCAGACAGGCTTCAAAGGCCTAACATAAAAAAATGGGCTGGCTGTAGGCACTTTATAATTGGTTCCAGGGGTACACGGGCAGCAGTGGTCTGGTCAGTGGAGGACTAGTGGAAGGAGGGACCGCAGACAGGCTTCAAAGGCCTAACATAAAAAAATGGGCTGGCTGTAGGCACTTTATAATTGGTTCCAGGGGTACACGGGCAGCAGTGGTCTGGTCAGTGGAGGACTAGTGGAAGGAGGGACCACAGACAGGCTTCAAAGGCCTAAAATAACAAACAATAGGCTCATGGCAGTTTTACAGCGGTTACATGGATACACGGGCAGCTTGGTGGTGAGTGGAGGAGTAGTGCAAGGAGTGTCTGTCCCAGTACTCCCAAAATATAAATAGATGTTAATGTCTCGCAAAACAACCAAAACAAAAAAAAAGGTGGCATACTTAGGTACAGGGGTGGGCTCATCTGCTGAGTTTCTGACATAGTAATTTGGCAGTAACTATTTAATGGTGCCAATATAGGACACAGACACAGACTACTTTAAGTTGCATCATAGATGTCTACAAATTTGTATTGTCAGTGCCAGACATTGAATGATGTCAGCGAATAGACTAAAGATTGGTGGAGCTGTGCGACATAATTTTGCACGTGGTAGAGCACATTTTGAGCTGGGGTAGGGGGGAACTCTCTTGAGGCCGGCGGGACCGCCCCAGGGCCCCTCATGTTACAACGGTGTGTCTGACGTTGGGTGCGCACCACCACCGCCAGAGACACTACATTGTACTATGAGGGACCCAGTAGCAATGCCGTCAACCAAAAGCGAGCACACCCACCTCTTCAGACAAACAGCAGTCTCACGGGTGCTTGCGCCAAGTCGCGATACCACGGCCCCGTGTGGGGAGTTTTGCCATTTAGGGAGGTGTAAACATGTCGTATGCTGTACAATCAGCTGCAGCAAATTAGACATTAGAAAAGTAATTCACAGGCAAGAGCTTTTCATAGGAAAGCTAGGTGTCGGCCGGGCAAGGTGGGGCAAAAGATTTCGAAATCCAGTTGTGGTTCATTTTAATGAATGTTAGATCGTCAACATTTTGGGTAGCCAGACGAGTCCTTTTTTCGGTTAATATTGAACCTGCAGCACTGAATACTCTTTCTGATAGGACACTTGCTGCCGGGCAAGCAAGCTCCTGCAATGCATATTCTGCCAATTCTGGCCAGGTGTCTAATTTGGAGGCCCAGTAATCAAATGGGAATGACGGTTGAGGGAGAACATCGATAAGGGATGAAAAATAGTTAGTAACCATACTGGACAAATGTTGTCTCCTGTCACTTTCAATTGATGCAGCAGTACCTGTCCTGTCTGCGGTCATAGCAAAATCACTCCACAACCTGGTCAGAAAACCCCTCTGTCCAACGCCACTTCTGATGTGTGCACCCCTAACACTCCTAGTCTGCTGCCCCCTGGAGCTCGTGTGAGAACGATCACGTGCGCTGTGTGCTGGGAATGCCTGAAGCAAACGGTCAACAAGAGTTGATTGTTTGGTTGCTAATATTAGTTCCAAGTTCTCATGTGGCATAATATTTTGCAATTTGCCTTTATAGCGTGGATCAAGGAGGCAGGCCAACCAGTAATCGTCATCGTTCATCATTTTCGTAATGCGTGTGTCCCTTTTTAGGATACGTAAGGCATAATCCGCCATGTGGGCCAAAGTTCCAGTTGTCAAATCTCCGGTTGTGATTGGTTGAGGGGCAGTTGCAGGCAAATCTACGTCACTTGTGTCCCTCAAAAAACCAGAACCCGGCCGTGACACGCAACCAATTTCCTGTGCCCCCGGGAAAGGTTCGGCATTAAAAATATACTCATCCCCATCATCCTCCTCGTCCTCCACCTCCTCTTCGCCCGCTACCTCGTCCTGTACACTGCCCTGACCAGACAATGGCTGACTGTCATCAAGGCTTTCCTCTTCCTCTGGTGCAGACGCCTGCTCCTTTATGTGCGTCAAACTTTGCATCAGCAGATGCATTAGGGGGATGCTCATGCTTATTACGGCGTTGTCTGCACTAACCAGCCGTGTGCATTCCTCAAAACACTGAAGGACTTGACACATGTCTTGTATCTTAGACCACTGCACACCTGACAACTCCATGTCTGCCATCCTACTGCCTGCCCGTGTATCCTCCCACAAATAAATAACAGCACGCCTCTGTTCGCACAGTCTCTGAAGCATGTGCAGTGTTGAGTTCCACCTTGTTGCAACGTCTATGATTAGGCGATGCTGGGGAAGGTTCAAAGACCGCTGATAGGTCTGCATACGGCTGGCGTGTACAGGCGAACGTCGGATATGTGAGCAAAGTGCACGCACTTTGAGGAGCAGGTCGGAGAACCCAGGATAAGTTTTCAATAAGCACTGCACCACCAGGTTTAAGGTGTGAGCCAGGCAAGGAATGTGTTTCAGTTGGGAAAGGGAGATGGCAGCCATGAAATTCCTTCCGTTATCACTCACTACCTTGCCTGCCTCAAGATCTACTGTGCCCAGCCACGACTGCGTTTCTTGTTGCAAGAACTCGGACAGAACTTCCGCGGTGTGTCTGTTGTCGCCCAAGCACTTCATAGCCAATACAGCCTGCTGACGCTTGGCAGTAGCTGGCCCATAATGGGACAACTGGTGTGCAACAGTGTCATCTGCCGATGGAGTGGTTGGCAGACTGCGTTCTGTGGAAGAGCTGTAGCTTCTGCAGGAGGACGAGGAGGAGGAGGAGGAGGGGGTGCGAACGCCTACAGCCAACTGTTTCCTAGACCGTGGGCTAGGCACAACTGTCCCTAAATTGATGTCGCCTGTGGACCCTGCATCCACCACATTCACCCAGTGTGCCGTGATGGACACATAACGTCCCTGGCCATGCCTACTGGTCCATGCATCTGTAGTCAGGTGCACCTTTGTACTCACAGATTGCCTGAGTGCATGGACGATGCGCTGTTTAACATGCTGGTGCAGGGCTGGGATGGCTTTTCTGGAAAAAAAGTGTCGACTGGGTAGCTCGTATCGTGGTTCAGCGTACTCCATCAGGGCTTTGAAAGCTTCGCTTTCAACTAACCGGTAGGGCATCATCTCTAACGAGATTAGTCTAGCTATGTGGGCGTTAAAACACTGTGTACGCGGATGCGAGGATAAGTACTTCCTTTTTCTAACCAGAGTCTCATGTAGGGTGAGCTGGACTGGAGAGCTGGAGATCGTGGAACTTTCGGGTGTGCCGGTGTACATGGCAGACTGAGAGACGGTTGGAGACGGTATTGTTTCCGCCGGTGCCCTAGATGCAATATTTCCTCCTACAAAACTGGTGATTCCCTGACCCTGACTGCTTTTGGCTGGCAAAGAAACCTGCACAGATACTGCCGGTGGTGCGGAAAATGGTGGCCTTACAGTGACGGAAGGGATGTTGCGTTGCTGACTAGCTTCATTGGCCGAGGGTGCTACAACCTTGAGGGACGTTTGGTAGTTAGTCCAGGCTTGAAAATGCATGGTGGTTAAGTGTCTATGCATGCAACTAGTATTTAGACTTTTCAGATTCTGACCTCTGCTTAAGCTAGTTGAACATTTTTGACAGATGACTTTGCGCTGATCAGTTGGATGTTGTTTAAAAAAATGCCAGACTGCACTCTTCCTAGACTCGGATCCCTTTTCAGGGATTGCAGACTGAGCTTTAACCGGATGGCAACGCTGTGCTCCAACAGGTTTTGGCTTTGACACGCGTTTTGGGCCAGATACGGGCCCGGCAGATGGAACCTGTTGCGATGTTGATGCCTGCTGCGGCCCCTCCTCCACCTCCGCTTCTGAACTACTGCCGCCTGCACCCTGTTCCCCCAATGGCTGCCAATCGGGGTCAATAACTGGGTCATCTATTACCTCCTCTTCGAGCTCGTGTGCAACTTCGTCTGTGTCACTGTGTCGGTCGGTGGTATAGCGTTCGTGGCGGGGCAACATAGTCTCATCAGGGTCTGATTGTGGATCTGTACCCTGAGAGGGCAATGTGGTGGTCTGAGTCAAAGGAGCAGCATAGTACTCTGGCTGTGGCTGTGCATCAGTGCACTCCATGTCAGAATATACTTGTAATGGGCATGGCCTGTTAAGTGTTTCACTTTGTAAGCCAGGGACGGTATGTGTAAAGAGCTCCATGGAGTAACCCGTTGTGTCGCCTGCTGCATCCTTCTCTCTTGTTGTAGTTTTTGCTGAGGAGGACAAGGAAGCGACTTGTCCCTGACCGTGAACATCCACAAGCGACGCGCTGCTTTTACATTTACCAGTTTCGGAAGAGGAGGCAAAAGAGCTAGAGGCTGAGTCTGCAATGTAAGCCAAAACTTGCTGTTGCTGCTCCGCCTTTAAAAGCGGTTTTCCTACTCCCAGAAAAGAGAGCGTTCGAGGCCTTGTGTAGCCTGACGACGAAACTGGCTCCACAGCTCCAGACTTAGGTGGAATATTTTTATCCCCACGACCACCTGATGCTCCACTACCACTACCATCATTACCAGCTGACAATGAACGCCCACGACGACCTCTTGCACCAGACTTCCTCATTGTTTTAAAATCTTAACCAAAGTAACTTTATTTGTTGCTGTCAAACAACTTACACGGTGAGCTATAACTTCAGTATGATTTCAATATCCCTTAACAGGTTGGTGAGACCACAAGGAAAATCAGGCACAATGGTACACACTCTGTTTTCTGTGGCACAAAATCACAGAGATGACACACACGCAGGACTGTCACTCAAGCACTAATGTCAATATTAATCTCCCACCTAATTTATTTTTTTTTTTTTCTCAGGGAGACTTTAGAAACCAAATAATATTAAAAAAAAAAAAAAAAAAAAGGCTTTCTATGGCCCACAATTAGAGAGAGAGAGGTGGCACACCCAGGAGTCAAGACTGGCGCACAAGCTGAAAGGGCAATATTACTCTCCCACTGTTTTTTTAAGTTTTTTTTTTATTTCAGGGAGACTTTAGAAACCAAATAATATTAAAAAAAACAAAAAAAAAAATAGCCTTTCTATGGCCCACTGAATGAGAGAGAGAGGTGGCACACCCAGGAGTCAAGACTGGCACACAAGCTGAAAGGGCAATATTACTCTCCCACGGGTTTTTTATGTTTTTTTTTTTTTTTTCAGGGAGACTTTAGAAACCAAATAATAAGAAAAAAAATAAATAAATAAATAGGCTTTCTATAGCCCACTGAATGAGAGATAGCACACACAGCAGTGGCACACAAGCCCTGACTGAGGCCAATATTTTTCTCCCACTGATTGATGTAGTGTTTTTGTGTTGAGGTAGATTTTAGAACACAAATCAAGGAAAAAAAAAAAAATGCTTTCTATGGCCCACTGAATGAGAGAGAGGTGGCACACCCAGGAGTCAAGACTGGCACACAAGCTGAAAGGGCAATATTACTCTCCCACTGTTTTTTTATGTATTTTTTTTTTTTTAAGGGAGACTTTAGAAACCCAATAATATTAAAAAAAATAAATAAATAGGCTTTCTATGGCCCACTGAATGAGAGGGAGAGAGGTGGCACACCCAGGAGTCAAGACTGGCACACAAGCTGAAAGGGCAATATTACTCTCCCACTGTTTTTTTATGTTTTTTTTTTTTTTAAGGGAGACTTTAGAAACCCAATAATATTAAAAAAAAAAAATAAATAGGCTTTCTATGGCCCACTGAATGAGAGGGAGAGAGGTGGCACACCCAGGAGTCAAGACTGGCACACAAGCTGAAAGGGCAATATTACTCTCCCACTGTTTTTTTATGTTTTTTTTTTTTTTTTCAGGGAGACTTTAGAAACCAAATAATATTAAAAAAACCAAAAAAAAAAAATAGCCTTTCTATGGCCCACTGAATGAGAGAGAGAGGTGGCACACCCAGGAGTCAAGACTGGCACACAAGCTGAAAGGGCAATATTACTCTCCCACTGTTTTTTTAGGTTTTTTTTTTTTTTTCAGGGAGACTTTAGAAACCAAATAATATTAAAAAAAAAATAAAAATAAATAGGCTTTCTATAGCCCACTGAATGAGAGATAGCACACACAGCAGTGGCACACAAGCCCTGACTGAGGCCAATATTTTTCTCCCACTGATTGATGTAGTGTTTTTGTGTTGAGGTAGAATTTAGAACACAAATCACGGAAAAAATAAATAGGCTTTCTATGGCCCACAATTAGAGAGAGGTGGCACACCCAGGAGTCAAGACTGGCACACAAGCTGAAAGGGCAATATTACTCTCCCACTGTTTTTTTAGGTTTTTTTTTTTTTTCAGGGAGACTTTAGAAACCAAATAATATTAAAAAAAATAAAAAAATAAATAGGCTTTCTATAGCCCACTGAATGAGAGATAGCACACACAGCAGTGGCACACAAGCCCTGACTGAGGCCAATATTTTTCTCCCACTGATTGATGTAGTGTTTTTGTGTTGAGGTAGAATTTAGAACACAAATCACGGAAAAAATAAATAGGCTTTCTATGGCCCACTCAGTGAGAGATGGCACACACAGGGATGGCACTGTAGCAGAAATGCCAATCTTAATCTCCCACAAAAAAAACAAAAAAAAAACAGGGACTGTCCTACAATTACTATCTCCCTGCAGTAATCTAAGCCAGGTATAGCAGGCAGCAATAGGAGTGGACTGATGCACAAATTAAATAAAAAGTGTGGACAAACAAAAAAGATAGCTGTGCAGAAAGGAAGGAACAAGAGGATATGTGCTTTGAAAAAAGCAGTTGGTTTCCACAGTGGCGTACACACAGCAATACAGCTATCACGGAGCCTTCTAGGGCAGCCCAATGAGCTACAGCGCTGAGGGGAAAAAAAAAAAAAAATAGCTTCCACAGTCCCTGCACACCGAAGGTGGTGTTGGACAGTGGAAATCGCTGCAGCACAAGCGGTTTGGTGGTTAGTGGACCCTGCCTAACGCTCTCCCTGCTTCTGACGAAGCGGCAGCAACCTCTCCCTAAGCTCAGATCAGCAGCAGTAAGATGGCGGTCGGCGGGAACGCCCCTTTATAGCCCCTGTGACGCCGCAGACAGCAAGCCAATCACTGCAATGCCCTTCTCTAAGATGGTGGGGACCAGGATCTATGTCATCACGCTGCCCACACTCTGCGTTCACCTTCATTGGCTGAGAAATGGCGCTTTTCGCGTCATTGAAACGCGACTTTGGCGCGAAAGTCGCGTACCGCATGGCCGACAAGCACAGGGGTCGGATCGGGTTTCATGAGACGCCGACTTAGCCAAAAGTCGGCGACTTTTGAAAATGATCGACCCGTTTCGCTCAACCCTAGTAGTAGTCATAACTCTGGAACGCTTTAATAGATCCCACTGATTTTGAGACTGTTTTCTTGTGACATATTATAGTTCGCGAGAGTGGTAAAATTTCATTGATGTGACTTGCATTTATTTGTGAAAAAATCTGAAATTTGGCGAAAACTTTGAAATTTTCACAATTTAAAACTTTTAATTTTTATGCCCTTAAATTAGAGAGTCATGTCACACAAAATAGTTAATAAATAACATTTCCCACATGTCTACTTTACATCAGCACAATTTTTGAAGCATACCGTAGTTTCTTTTGTTAGGAAGTTATAAGGGTGAAAAGTTGACCAGTGATTTCTCATTTTTACAACAAAATTTGCAAAACCATTTTTTTAGGAACCACCTCACATTTGAAGTGACTTTGAGGGGCTTATATGACAGAAAATACCCAAAAGTGACACCATTCTAAAAACTGCACCCCTCAAGGTGCTCAAAACCACATTCAAGAAGTTTATTAACACTTCAGGTGCATCATAGGAATTAATGCAATGTTGTAGGAAAAAATAAACATTTAACTTTCTTTCACAAAAATGTTCCTTTAGACCTAATGGGGGATGTATATACCAAGATGGAGAACATACATACCAGGATGGGGTATATATATACCATGTGATGCAGTGACCCATGTTACAGCCAGGGAGCGCTATATGTGCTCCTCAGGATACGCATGGAGGCGTATCTGTAATGGTGATGGTGAAACAGTGACCGTCAGAATTGTAAATGGCAAGTATGTGTCGCAGAGGGAGTTTGCGCTGTAAGCCTGAAGTAAGGTTGTTCTGGGACCTGTACTCCCACAAGTATTTGTGTTTGTTTACTTAACAGGGAGGCTTGCAGGGTTAGTCGGAGAGCTGGGCGAGTCTGGCTAACCACATACACCTCCCACCTATGGGGTGGTTACAGCTACATAATGTGACCAGGGTTTGGTTCACATGGTTGAGAGTGTTTGGATCTGTATGGTCCGTGTGCAAGGTCCCGGAAAAACCTATGTGTTGGGAGTGCTATCTCCCTGAAGAGCACGTGGTGGGGCTTTGGCACTGAGTGGCCTGTGTGTTGGACGGTCCCAGCTGGGGACGGACGTCCTGAAGAGTGCACGGAGAGGCCATGTACCTACAGAGCCTGGGACGGCTTCTGTGTTGGCGAAGCCAGGACTGACAAGGAGTCAGCGTGAGGAGCGGAGCTCCTGGAAGGTAACCCTAGAAAAGGGGGGTTGTAATACATGGCAGAGAAGTTTATCTGCTACATGAACAGACTGGTGGTCATGACATGTTCGTGGATGTAATGAAATTAACTTTGCGCTATGTGGTTTATGATACCTGAATAAACCAAATAGACTGATTTATGTGAGAAAACCTTTCCTGTGTGCTTTAATCCCGTGCCAAGCGAGTGTCCCCCAACACACTCAGGTAGCGCCATCTCACAACCAGGATAAGGGACATATAAAAGGATGGGGGATATACTGTATATATCACGATGGGGGATAAATATACCAGAATGGGGCACAGGATAAGGGAAATGTATACCAGGATGGGGCACATATATACCAGGATAGAGGACATATATGTATACCAGGAAGGGGGACTTATATATATTAGGATGTGCCCAGGATTGGGGCAGGGCCGGCATTAGGGGCAGCCAGAACAGGCAGCTGCCTTTGGGCCCCCGCTCCTCCAGGGACCCTCAGCCAGTGACCGCTATGCGGCCCCTGAGTAAGAGGGGCCCGATTCCGCCCCCTCCCCGCATTGTGCATTCAACTTATCAGCATCATAGATGCCGATAAAGTTGAAAGCAGTGATGGAGGAGAGAGTGTCACGTGTCTCCCATCACTCCCACTCTGCCTCTGACTCAGCGTGTCAGCAGTGGAGCTGATGAGATACTAAGACGCTCTGCAGAAGTCAGAGCAGCTGAGGAACGAGGAGGAGAGGTAAGTATTGTGTGTGTGTGTATGTGTGTGTCTGTCTGCATTATAGTGTGTGTGTGTTGTCTGCTGCACGATAGTGTGTGGGGGTACTGCACTATACTGTGTGGGGGGGGGCTGCATTATACTGTGTGTGGGGGCTGCACTATACTGTGTATGTTGAGGGCTGCATTGTACTGTGTGTGGGGCTGCACTATACTGTTGTGCGGACTGCACTATACTGTGTGTGGGGGGGACTGCACTATACTGTGTGTGGGGGGCTGCATTATACTGCGTGTGGGGGGCTGCACTATACTGTGTGTGGGGATACTGCACTATACTTTATGTGTGGGAGGCTGCATTATACTGTGTGTTTGTGGGGGGCTGTATTATACTCTGGAGGGGCTGCTTTATACTCTGGGGTGGCTGCATTATGCTCTGGGGATGCATTATAGTGTGTGTGAAGGGGGCTGCATTATACTATGTGTGGGGGCTGCACTATACTGTGTGTTTGTGGGGGGGCTGAATTATACTGTGTGGGGGTGGGGTCTGCATTATACTGCGTGTGGGGCTGCATTATACTCTGAGGGGGTTGCATTATACTCTGGGGGCTGCATTATACTGTGTGCGTGTGGGGGGCTGCATTACACTGTGTGTGAAGAGGGCTGCACTATACTGTGTGTTTGTGGGGGTGGGGCCTGCATTATGCTGTGTGTGTGGCTGCATTGTACTCTGAGGGGGCTGCATTATACTCTGAGGAGGCTGCATTTTACTCTACCAAGGACTATGTGGAGTGCATTTTGCTATATGTACTATATGGGACCTGCATTATACTGTATCGAGGACTATCTGTACCATTCTTCCCCTTCTGAGTAAGGGTAGGTGCACACAGTCAGTAAACGCTGCGGGATTGGATGTTGCGTTCTTGTGCAGCGTCCAGATGTTACAGCATAGTGAATGGGATTTCAAGAAATCCCATGCCCACTATGCGTGCACAGATGCCCGCAGCTCACCTGTGGAGACGGACATGCAGCGCGTCATTCCAGACTGCAGCATGTCAATTTATCTTAAATAAATTTCAACCGGACAATGTATTGGACGTAGTGAATCCGCAAGATTCAATGATCACATACGGAATCACCTGCGTTCAATAGCCGGCAGCGCTTTGGACTCAGCGGACCTGTGCTGCATCCAAAGCGCTGCCAATTACTGAATGTGTGCACTTACCCTAAGGCCGGGATCACACATGTGAGAAATACGTCCGAGTCTCGCATGGTAATAACCGGCATTGCCGCCATCTCTCTGGAGCGGAGCGTGCGGCTCCATGTATTGCTATGCGCCCGCACTCTCCGCTCCTGAGTGACGGCGGCAATGCCGGGTATTAACATTCGAGACTCGGACGTATTTCTCACATGTGTGATCCCGGCCTAAAAAGGCTGGGGCACAAGTGTCAAACAACTTTAATATTGTCGATTGTGCTCGTTTAGCAGCCTGAACTTAGTGCTTGTAAATACAACAGAAATGTTTTTGTGTGATGGTGCGATATGTGAGCATTTGGGGCCCCAATTTAAACTTTTGTCCAGGGCCCCACTTTGTCTAAAACCGGCCCTGGATGGGGGACATATACCCCAGGAAGGAGATGAAGATGAGGGACAGTACTGCATAATGGGGGCAGGGGTGCAACACATCCTTATAGGATTTAGAACGCTATAAGGGCCCATTCATCTGAATAACATGCAAGGGGGGCCAACCTGACTCTAGTTATGTTGCTGTGCAGGAGCCATTTTACAGCTGACGACTCGCTGTATCAGGGATAACGCCTTATTATCTGCATGTAGCCTGTGTGGACCCTAGGGTGGACAGGTGTTGTCCCGGGTGAACAGGGATGGTCCAGTCAGAGCAGACTAGTCATTATGTGGGAGCTGTGAGATGACACAACAGTAGTCACACAGATATAACATCTGACTAGAGTTCTTCTGACAGAACAGGACACGGCAGTAGCATGGCATGAGCTGTGTTTGTGGTGCCTGCTCTCCATTGCTTTCTGCAGCGCACACGACAGTCACACCACTCCTGTTTCTCTACAACCACACCCATGTGTGTGTGACCGAGCAGTGAGCGCCATGTCCGCTGAGGAGAGCGGCTGTGTGCTCCTCCGGACAGCAGGCGTCGCCATAGAGCAGCTCAGCACGCAGGCGTTGCTTCTTTGTGTGTCTTGTAGTCTCCTCCTCTGTAGGGTCAAGCTTGGACATGAGGAAGGACTCCGCACGCCTCCTGTGCACGGTGCAGCCCGCACACTGACACCTTGCTCTTCCTCAGAGGACACGGTCGCCGGCGGCGGCTCCTTCTGCAGCTCTCTCTTCCTCTGCTGCCTCTTCATACATTGCTCTCACCAAGTGTCTGTCACCTTCCTGTGCCTCAGGAGACTGAATGAAACTTCTCTTGTCGCACTCCTTTCCGCGGGCAGTGACTGCCAGGCTTCTCCCTTGAGCTGCACATTGCAAATATTGATATTTTAGGAAGTTTTTAGACTTGTGTGTTTTTAGTGACGGTTGTGCTTCTGGGACCGTCTGCAGCTTGTTGCTCCGCTGCTGTCCCGCACTGCTGTATGTAGAGGACTGTGCATCTTCCTGCTGCCACTGCCTTACACTAGGATTGGAGTTGAGATTTTTATTTTATTTTTTGCATATTATAAACTCTATTTTAGGATATTTAGACTTAAAAGAGCCACTTTTCCCTTTCTGGTCCGATTCCGCAGAGCTCAGCTTGTCTTGTTAGTATTTGCACTATAGCTGTCATGTCTGCTCCAGATGTGTTCCCTCCTGCGCCAGAGGTGACCGCCACCGCACACGTCCCGTCGTTTCAGAAATATCAAGAAATGTATGGGAGATCGGTGCGAGAACCCAGCGGTGAGTGATGTCTAATGTCACTGTACATCGGGGTCTCGGGATTCATGTCAGTCACATTGGTAAGGGTGGCTATTCGGGGGATTCTCGTGTAATATTAAGGCCTCATTTACATGTCCGTGAATCAAGTACGTGTTCTGTTTGATTTTTTTTTTCAGATAGAACACGTACCCATTATAATCTATGATATTCGTTTTGGTTTTTTTTGCGAACTGCACAAAAAATCAGATGTTCGTTTTTGGTTGGAATCACAGATCAAAATTACCCATACTGGTCTATGGGTCCATGAAAATCACTGACATTGCACAGATGGCATCAGCGTGCTGTCAATGATTACCATTGCCACAGATAGGAGAAGCTATGAAATGTATTTCTTCTTTCATGTGTGAAAATCGCTGACAGTAAAACTGATGGAACTTGGGTCACTTTTTGGTACAATGAAAACCACAGGTCTCTGAATGAGGCTTAAAACGGGGAATTCTGCTGGACATATAAGCTAGGATTGCTAAAAACTATCCAGATGTAAATGGCAGCATATTCATAGACTAAAATGGGCAAAATATGGTCAACAAAATGTTTTGGGAAGCTTGTCATATTGCTTTTTTTTTTTTTTTTTTGGACGTACAAAAAAAAATAACTTGACAAGTTGTTTTCTTTGTTTTGCGTCCCAAAAGAATGTATGAAAGACAAGCGGTATATACATTTTTTTTTTTTCCGCATTCTTAAGGGGAGACATTTTTAACCATATGTTTGCTTACATTTAAAACACAAATGTTGTCCTGTCCATGCCATTCAAAGCTAGTTGACAAAAGAACAAAAATGGATACTTTGCCTTTAAAAAAAAAAATTATATATACACAGTACAGACCAAAAGTTTGGACACCTTCTCATTTAAAGATTTTTCTGTTTTTTCATGACTATGAAAATTGTACATTCACACTGAAGGCATCAAAACTATGAATTAACACATGTGGAATTATATGCTTAACAAAAAAGTGTGAAACAACTGAAATTATGTCTTATATTCTAGGTTCTTCAAAGTAGCCACCTTTTGCTTTGTCTGCTTTGCACACTCTTGGCATTCTCTTGATGAGCTTCAAGAGGTAGTCACCGGGAATGGTTTTCACTTCACAGGTGTGTCCTCTCAGGTTTAATAAGTGGGATTTCTTGCCTTATAAATGTGGTTGGGACCATCATTTGTGTTGTGCAGAAGTCTGGTGAATACACAGCTGATGGTCCTACTGAATAGACTGTTAGAATTTGTATTATGGCAAGAAAAAAGCAGCTAAGTAAAGAAAAACGAGTGGCCATCATTACTTTAAGAAATGAAGGTCAGTCAGTCCGAAAAATTGGGAAAACTTTGAAAGTGTCCCCAAGTGCAGTGGCAAACACCATCAAGCGCTACAAAGAAACTGGCTCACATGAGGACCGCCCCAGGAAAGGAAGACCAAGAGTCACCTCTGCTTCTGAGGATAAGTTTATCTGAGTCACCAGCCTCAGAAATTGCAGGTTAATAGCTCAGATTAGAGACCAGGTCAATGCCACACAGAGTTCTAGCAGCAGACACATCTCTACAACAACTGTTAAGAGGAGACTTTGTGCAGTAGGCCTTCATGGTAAAATAGCTGCTAGGAAACCACTGCTAAGGACAGGCAACAAGCAGAAGAGACTTGTTTGGGCTAAAGAACACAAGGAATGGTCATTAGACCAGTGGAAATCTGTGCTTTGGTCTGATGGGTCCAAATTTGAGATCTTTGGTTGCAACCACCGTGTCTTTGTGCGACGCAGAAAAGGTGAACGGATGGACTCTACATGCCTGGTTCCCACCGTGAAGCATGGAGGAGGAGGTTTGATGTTGTGGGGGTGCTTTGCTGGTGACACTTTTGGGGATTTATTCCAAATTGAAGGCATTCTGAACCAGCATGGCTACCACAGCATCTTGCAGCGGCATGCTATTCCATCCGGTTTGCGTTTAGTTGGACCATCATTTATTTTTCAACAGGACAATGACCCCAAACACACCTCCAGGCTGTGTAAGGGCTATTTGACCAAGAAGGAGAGTGATGGGGTGCTATGCCAGATGACCTGGCCTCCACAGTCACCAGACCTGAACCCAATCGAGATGGTTTGGGGTGAGCTGGATCACAGAGTGAAGGCAAAAGGGCCAACAAGTGCTAAGCATCTCTGGGAACGCCTTCAAGATTGTTGGAAGACCATTCCCGATGATTACCTCTTGAAGCTCATCAAGAGAATGCCAAGAATGTGCAAACCAGTCATCAAAGCAAAAGGTGGCTACTTTGAAGAACCTAGAATATAAGACATAATTTCAGTTGTTTCACACTTTTTTGTTAAGTATATAATTCCACATATGTAAATTCATAGTTTTGATGCCTTCAGTGTGAATGTACAATTTTCATAGTCATGAAAATACAGAAAAATCCTTAAATGAGAAGGTGTGTCCAAACTTTAGGTCTGTGTGTATATGTATATGTGTATGTGTGTATATATATATATATATATATATATATATATATATATATATATATATATATATATATATATATATATATATATATATATATATGTAGATGGACATATATTTCAAAATTGAGGCAAACGTATGGTGCACGCTTGCATAGGTCGTTTGCATACATGCGAATGAGAGCCTAACAAAATGTCACTATAGTAATTATTTGTCATAACATAATATGTAGTGTAATGTTACAGTAAAAATAAGTAGAAATATTCACAATTTTTGACATCTGATGCAGTTGGAGGAAAAAAATGTGCAATCTGCACGTGGTGGCATCGTGTGTACCGTAATTGCATATTTTCCAATGTATACAGGTACATTTAACGACTCCTAATATGTGACAAACTCCACTGTACTTACCACACCCATCTGTACACAGTAAAAAGATGACATTCTGAATTCAAAATATTATGTATGTTTGTTTTTTTCAAGCTTTTAGTTGTTATCTTACTCGTATACACACACTTTGTTGATTTCTCCGGTATTATTGATATTGTGAGACCCATTATGGTTTCCAGTCTGCATTTTCTTTCAGTCTATAAAATTGATGCTTCTCAAATTTGATGTTTCCATCTGGGTTTCCTTACACCTGGTCAGAGGTTCCCCCATAAAAGTATCTTTTTCAATAGCATAAACTAATATGTCTGTCCAAGACCTCATTACGATATTTTTCTTGTATGTGGAAAAAAAATAGGCCAGTTATCATATCATTTTCAGTTAGATCAGTGTGTTCACATTTTCCCAACAGTGCTCCATCAATTTTACTTGTATGCATGATTTAAAAGAAAAAAATGAAACTGTGAAAAACATTGATTCCTTAAAGGGAACCTGTCAGCAGGATTGTGCACAGTAACCTACAGGCAGTGACAGGTCGGCGCTGTTAAACTGACTACAATGATACCTTGGTTGATGAAATCCGTCTTGTGGTTGTTGTTTAATCTTTATTTCCAGTTAATGATATTCTCGTGCTCCAGGGCGACCTGTGGGGGGGGTCGTCTTCATGTGGTCTCTGATTAGGTATTCATCAGTATGGCCTCTGACAGGTCACCGATCCCTCAATGACCCGCCCCTTAGTTTACATAATGAATATATGTACATAGTGAAAAAAAAAAAAAGCCCTTCTGCAGGCAGGCGCCAGCCGTGGCACCTGCACTCCAGCATAATCGCATGTGTACTGTGTTTATAATTGTGGTTGAGGTTATCCTGATAGAAAAAATCCATTTGAAAATGGTGCCCGCCGTGCCTGTGCAGTTGCAGCTATCAGTGTATATAGAGGTGATTCGATAGCTGCTTTTGCGCAGGTGCTGGCAGCGCCATCTTGCTAGAAAAAAAAATTTCCTCCTCCAAAATGGTGCTGCCTGCGCATTAGCAGCTATCCGATCACCTCTAGATATACCAATAGCTGTTTCTGCGCAGGCGCTGCGGGTGCCATTTTCAAATGTATTTTTTTTCATCATAATAACCTCAACCACATTAATTATAAACACAGTACACATGCGATTATGCTGCATCGAAAGTGCCATGGACAGCACCTGCCTGCAGAAGGTTTATTTTATTTTTTTTCAGTATGTACATATAATATTCATTATGTAAACTAAGGGGCAGTTCACTGTTGCACCACATGAATCCGCCCCGGAGCACGAGAATATCATTAACTCAAAACTGAAAATAAATATTAAACAACAAGCACAAGACGGATTTCATCAACCAAGGCCTCCTTACCTTGACAAGCCAGAGATGGTATGTCACTCTCCATAAGGAGAAACGTTACCCCTTAGACCCCAGTCCAGAGCCTCTCACCTAGCCAAATCAGTTCTCATGCTTCTCACTGACGAGGGCCAACAGCCCGAAACACCGTGTCTGCGAATTGAGATACTGATTTGGCTTTTATCCTGTCATATTGCACGACTCGTTAAACGGTTGATTGTGACTTGTAGGATCGCTACTTCCAACAGGTGGCGCTATAGAGTTAAGTCCTCTTTTTCTCAGAAGAGGCAATTTGCATATCAACCAAGGTATCATTTTAATCAGTATAAGGCTGCCCTCACACTTTGCAGTATTTGGTCAGTATTTTACATCAGTGTTTTTAAGCCAAAACCAGGAGTGGAACAATTAGAGGAAAAGTATAATAGAAACATATGCATCACTTCTGCATTTATCACCCACTCCTGGTTTTGGCTTACAGATACTGATGTAAAATACTGACCAAATACTGCTAGTGTGACGGCAGCCTTATGGCGACAACCTAACATTGTGTGTAGGTTACTATGCACAACCTTGCCGACAGGTTCCATTTAAGTAGTCCATGAGCCGGGCCAGATATCGGTACCACCCGGAGTGACTAATTTTCTTTGGTATTTTTAGGTAGATGCATGTCTGTAGTTTATTTTTTGATATGATAGCCCTTACATATACGTAGCTTATTAACCCCTTCAGCCCTAGGCCTATTTGTACCCAAGTGCCTAAGCCAATCTGACCTGTGCCACTTCATGGGCTAATAACTTTGGAACGCTTTCACCTATCCAAGCCATTCTGAGATTGTTTTCTCGTGACATATTGTACTTCACGTCAGTGCTAAATGGGAGTCAATATATTTTACCTTTCTATATAAAAAAATGCTAAATATTCGGAAATTTTGGAAAAATCGGCAATTTTTTAACTTTGAAATTCTCTGCTTTTTACAAAAATACTGATACCCCCCATAATAGTTATTAATTTACACTCCCCACATGTTTACTTCATATTGGCATCATTTTGAAAATGAAACCTTATTGTTTTACGACGTAATAGGGCTTATAGTTTTATGCGCAATTTTTCACATTTACAGCAAAACCCACTTTTCAAAGGACCAAGTCACTTCTGAAGTCACTTTAAGGGGCTTACATAACAGAAACCACCCATAAATTACCCCATTTTGCAAACTACACCCCTCAAGCTGTTCAAAACTCATTTTTAAAAACTGTTAACCCTTTAGGTGTTCCACAGGAATTTTAGCAGAATGAAGGCGAAATTTCAAAATTTCATTTTTTTTCCAGATATTACATTGTAATCCAATTTTACCTGCAACCTAGCAAGGGTTAACGGCAAACCCAAACTTGGTTACCCTAATTCTGCAGTTTATAGAAACACCCCACATGTACTCGTAAACTAAAGTATGGGCACACAGCACAGCTCAACACGGAAGGAGCGCTATGTGGTTTTTGGGTGGCGGATTCACTGGAAGAAATCTAGGGGGCCATGTCACATTTGAAGGCTGCCTGAGGTACCCCCACAGTGGAAACCCCAAAAAGTGACCCTATTTTGGAAACTACACCCCCAAGGAATCTTTTAGGGGGTATAGTGACCACTTTGACCCAACCAGTGTTTCACAGTAGTTGGAAACACTTGGTTGAGAAAATGGAAAAAGTGCATTTTTTACATGAAGGTGTCATTTTAGGCTCATTTTTTTATTTTTAAGAGGTGTACCAGCAAAAAATGCACCCCACTATTTGTTCACCAATCTCTCCCGAACACAACAACACCCGATATGTTGTCGTACACTGCAGTATTGGGGAACGGCAGGCCTCGGAAGGGAAGGAGCGCCAAATGACTTTTGGAGTGCAAATTTTACTGGAAGAAATCTAGGGGGCTATGTCACATTTGAAGACACCCTGAGGTGCCCCAACACACGCACACACACTGACACATACACGTTCTGTGCTGAACAGGACTCTCCGGTCTTCTCTGCAGAGCTCCTATCTCCCTCTGTAGAGGCTGACACCTCCCAGGCTTGTGACTGTGACTGTACTGGGTTCAACATAAAAATCCGCAGCGACATTGTAGTGGCCCAGGACACTGTAAGCTACCTGCCCACTATCAATGCTCCTGCAACAGCCATGTCCACTGTGAATGAAGTCTTGGAGCAAACACATGCCATCATGCAGACCCTGAAGCTTAACAGAATTGTGTGTGTGTTTGATCAAGCACTCTATGCCAAAGCTGCCGAGGTTATCTGGAAACAGGAGAAGTTCAAGAACATTATAATTAGAATGGGTGTCTTCCACACAATCTGTAATCTCCTCTCTATCATAGGGAACAGATTTCAGGATGCAGGCCTTAGAGATCTGTGTGTTGAATCCGGTGTAATCGCTGAAGGATCAGTGTCTGGAGTGATGGACGGCCGGAGGTACAACAGAGCAGTGAGACTACACAAGCTGGTCTATGAAGCACTTATGAGGCTTGCATGGAAAAACTTCCTTCCATGGCTAGAAGAAAACCATGCAAGGGACCTTCACCATCTGGATGAAACACTGAAGAACATCACAAACTTTCGCATCAGTGTGTCGCAGGGATCCTTCGAAAAGCTCTTGGATAATGAATCTTGCACACTTACCCTGAAGCTCTTTCAAGTTTATCTTGAGACCCTCAGAAATGAACAACTCTCAGCATTCTGGATGTCATACTTGGACATGGTCGAGACCATGCTGGCCCTGGTTCGAGCTTCAAGAGAAGGCAACTGGATGCTTCACCTAGGAGCAATCCGACAGATGATACCATGGTGTTTTGCCTATGACAAGGTCAACTATGCCCGATACCTAACCTATTACTATGCCACAATGTCTCGGCTGCCCATAGAACACCCAGAGGTCCATGAATACTTCATGCAAGGTGGCTTTTCGGTCCAGATCGGTAGCAAGAATCCTTTTGGACGAATTCCTGTGGACCAGACCATTGAAGAGACAATCAACAAAGACACCCAGACACCAGGGGGCACAAAAGGCTTCAGCCTCAAAGTTGGAGCTGTTTCCAGGTTCTACCTGACATCAGAGTACCGCAGTATGTACTTGAGGCAGCTGAGGGCCCTGGTAGGCCAACAATATACTGACTTCAGCCATTCAGACCTACAGGTGTCTAGGATTAGAAGAGATGAAGCCGATGTCCAATCTTTCGTTCAACTGCTGGAGACAGGTTGGGTGAACCCCTTCAACAAAGAGCATAATGGTGAACTTATCAGTTTGTCAACAGCGACTGTAGCACCACCAGATGTAGCCAAAGACCTTCAAGGGGCATACAGTATAGGAGAGGATGCATATCAAACATTCAAGGATGAGCGTTTGGGTACCGATAAGCCAACTACATTGTTTCATGACAAGATGACGAAGAACAAACTTAAAACGTTCTCTAACATCCAAATGAAGACACGCAGACAAGGTCTTGGCAAGGAGGTAATTTTGAAGGCTGACAGAAACCTATTTGGCCAGATGATACTTGTAGCTGAGAACAGAAAGCTACAAATGAGTGATGTCTTGACTCATCCCCTGGGTCCATTGCCATGGGCACTTGCCAATGGTGATGGGTCTATCCGCAAGACCAACAAGGCTGCCCTCGCAAGGGAGTTGGAGAGGAATGCTCGTCCTGCAGAAGTGATCCCCGAGCCCTCTGCAACCATCATTGATGGGATGAGCCTGGTTCAGAAACTGAAGGGAAACAATGCAACATTTGGCCAGCTAGCAGGCACAGCAATGAGTCGCGCTATCCATGAGGGTGCTAAGAGCAAGCGCATTGATATTGTCTTTGACGTCTACAAGGAGACATCCATCAAAGATACAGAAAGAGTCAACAGATATGAAGGCACAGGGATCCATTTCAAGAACATTCAACATGGGCACAACATCCAGCAGTGGAAAAAGCTTCTAAGTAGTTCCTCCAACAAGGCAAGTCTCATAAAGTTTCTGGTAGAAGAATGGAAGGCGAAACACCACAGGGAGAAGCTTGAGGAGAAGGAGCTGTATGTCACATGTGAGCAGCTCTGCTTTAAGATCACCAAAGAACAGTGGGAAGAGGCTGCTGACCTTAAGTCAAATCAAGAAGAAGCAGACACACGCCTCCTTCTCCATGCTCTTCATGCAGCAGAATCTGGTTACAAGTCGGTCATCATCACTTCGGAGGATACTGATGTCATGGTCCTGTGTCTGGGCATGTGCCACAAAATCCCATCCCACCTGTTCCAGAAATGCGGTACACAGAACCGGACAAGATTCCTGGATATCACCACTCTGAGCCGAACATTGGGAGGCAGCGTATGTGATTCATTGATTGGTATGCATGCATTTACAGGCTGTGACACCGTCAGTGCATTCGCTGGCCGTGGGAAGATGACGACACTCAAGCAGTTGAAGATGAACAAGACATACCAGGATGCCTTTCAGGAAGTTGGTCGTTCATGGGAAGTGTCTACCGAACTTTTTGAGAAGTTACAGGAAATCACCTGCCACATGTACCTGCCAACTACCCAAACAACTGAGGTAAACAGGCTCCGTTATCAGCTGTTCTGTGCCAGACGTGGAGTGGTAGAGTCAAGTCAACTCCCTCCTTGCCAGGACTGCCTTTTCATGCATGCACTGCGTGCAAACTACCAGGCTGCGATCTGGAGGAGAAGTCTGCAGAGCCAGCCATGGGTTGCAAACCCAACAGACTGCGGTTGGATGATAGATAACGACGGAAAGCTTGTTGTCAAGTGGATGCAAGGGGCACCAGCACCAGAAGCTATTATACAGCTACTGTCCTGCAAGTGTGTGCGGTCATGTGAACTTCCTCAGTGTACTTGCCTCAGCAATGGCCTGAAGTGCACAGACATGTGCAGATTACAGACATGCCAGAACAAGGGTACTGAAGACGAGCCAGTAGAACAACAGTCAGATTCAGAGTCCGATGTTGAAGATATTATGGAGTAACATATATATATATATATATATATATATATATATATATATATATATATATATATATATATATATATATATATATATATATATATATATGCACATGACATGTTCAGTGTGTATTTACATAACTTGGATTAAATTTTGTTACAAATACTACATCTAGTCACTCCGGGTGGTACCGATATCGTCATATTTGGTTCTTGGCTCATGCTAAAATTCCTGTGGAACACCTAAAGGGTTAACAGTTTTTAAAAATGAGTTTTGAACAGCTTGAGGGGTGTAGTTTGCAAAATGGGGTAATTTATGGGTGGTTTCTGTTATGTAAGCCCCTTAAAGTGACTTCAGAAGTGACTTGGTCCTTTGAAAAGTGGGTTTTGCTGTAAATGTGAAAAATTGCGCATAAAACTATAAGCCCTATTACGTCGTAAAACAATAAGGTTTCATTTTCAAAATGATGCCAATATGAAGTAAACATGTGGGGAGTGTAAATTAATAACTATTATGGGGGGTATCAGTATTTTTGTAAAAAGCAGAGAATTTCAAAGTTAAAAAATTGCCGATTTTTCCAAAATTTCCGAATATTTAGCATTTTTTTATATAGAAAGGTAAAATATATTGACTCCCATTTAGCACTGACGTGAAGTACAATATGTCACGAGAAAACAATCTCAGAATGGCTTGGATAGGTGAAAGCGTTCCAAAGTTATTAGCCCATGAAGTGGCACAGGTCAGATTGGCTTAGGCACTTGGGTACAAATAGGCCTAGGGCTGAAGGGGTTAATAAGCTACGTATATGTAAGGGCTATCATATCAAAAAATAAACTACAGACATGCATCTACCTAAAAATACCAAAGAGAATTAGTCACTCCGCTTGGTACCGATATCGTCAAATTTGGTTCTTGGCTCATGGACTAAAGTGTGCAGCCAGAGTTTTTCACAGAAGCATAGATTTTATAATGGTGAGTTTAATCCATGACTCGAAAACAGACAGCTTTTTTTTTTTTCCCCATGCTCTGCAATAAAGAAACTAGTCCCATAGACTGAGTGCACTCCCTCTGTGAAAAAGGATATCTGAATGAGGCCCAAGGAAGGATAGATATTGTGCAAGAAATATGGATTAGACTGCTTTACCCACCTTTGTGGCAAGTTTTGTTGTTCAGTCTGTAGTCTCTGTAAATAATTTTTGTTTTCCTCCTCCTTGTGATCTACTTTAATAACTCTAGTAACCACTGCGCTACATGGATGTGGCAAGGCCAACATGTAATCTGTACAATGGTAGCTAGATCATCACATCAGATTTTTCCTTCATTGGCACAGACCCCCCCCCACGAACGAGACACATTTTGCAATCATTGCTAAGATACCATATTTGTCGACATACTGTTATTTTGATTGTAAATATTGGTAGCACCTACAGCTGTTTTTTTTTTTCTAGTTGGGTGTGGTAAGTATTGCAACATTTGTATTCATTCAGTACTCTGGTTATTTATGTCAAAACAATTGTATCGGACAGACCAGACCATTCATAATCATTTCTCTAGCTCAGGTTTACAACAAACGTGTCAGCTTCAAGGGCATGACAATGAAAACACATGTCATACAAATGTGAATCTTTGTGTATGGAACCTCACAATGCCAAAATAAGAGGTTGTATGGAATTGGGTAAAAGGGGTCCGCTTCTATTTCTCTAGGAAACAGTTTTTCTGATATTGTAGGTTAGCTCTGTTGTCTTACTGAAATGGCAAGCACAGCACATGAAAAGGAGTGTTGGTCAGGGCTGTGGAGTTGGCCAAACCTCCCAACTCCCTCATACATGGCTCATGTCTATGTTTAAGTGATAAATTTACTGTAGTAGAATGGTAACATCAGGCTTTTAATCATTATGATACAATAATCAAGCCATTTGGATAGAACATAAAATATATTTATTGGAATACAACTTTAGGACAAAAAAACTTTGCATATTTACAATTTATTATACACTTTGCATTAAGTGGGGGGGGGGGAAAGTTTTCAACAAACATACTGAATAGCATTTGTGCAGTCTATGAATTTGTTCTAAGAAATAGTATCCACTATCCAGCATAGCCAGCTCCTAAATTTGATAACACTTAACATTTAATATATATTACACAAAATATATGGCAGACAAACAAATAAAGTGCTCATGAATGCCAGTGCGCTTAATAAAATGGTACAATCTCACCCAGTTGTTATCTCCTGATTCTCCAAGGTTCCGTGTAGGACCTGGGTAGGTGAGACCAGGATGGAGAGGAGGAGGAGGAGGGGGGGGGGGGTTGGGGGTCTGACTTTCCCTGTCGTGCCCTCTGCAGAAAACTCCCGCCCTGACAAGGGCAGTACCCAAGTATAAACCTACTTCGTGGTGCCCATGATAAATATAGCCTCCCTGGGTAATGTGTCTTCCCTTCCCAATGCGTTTCCTCCCCTGTTCAGAGGGTTCATCAGGGGAAGTTATCTGTGTGGTAAATGCCTCAGTATGAGGATAAAAAGTCTCTCTCCTAGTCAAAGCCTGCTGCCATAATATAAGGTGGTGGGCGGTACTTAGGTGCTTCAGCGTCTGTCATCACTTCCTCCTGTGGGTCAAATATTACCTTTCACTAGGAGTACTCTTTTTTACAAATCGTACATACGATTAGTAGTGCTGAAAGTGACATCTATTATTCGTTTTCCTTATTCAGCTCCCTTTATTTGTATACTGTAGCTAAATGGCGTGCAGCGCATGCGCACTAGACTACCTTGCCTCCTGATCACAGGTCCAGTTCGGCCGTTCTCTGGCCAGCATCCCAGCGCGTGCGCCCTTGTTTCTGGAGCTCCGGTCATGTGACCGCAGGTGATCGGAAGGCAAGGTAGTCTAGTGCGCATGCTCTGCACGCTATTTAGCTACGTATACAAATAAAGGGAGCTGAATAAGGAAAATGAATAATAGATATCACTTTTAGCACTACTAATCTTCTTATGTATGATTTGTAAAAAAGAGTACTCCTAGTGAAAGGTAATATTTGACCCACAGGAGGAAGTGATGACAGACGCTGGAGCACCTAAGTACCGCCCACCACCTTATGTAATGGCAGCAGGCTTTGACTAGGAGAGAGACTTTTTATACTCCTACTGAGGCATTTACCACACAGGGAGGTCAGACTTGCCACTGCAGGAGACCTCGATGAGCCTGGATAACTTCCCCTGATGAACCCCCTGAACAGTGGAGGAAACACGTTGGGAAGGGAAGACACATTACCCAGGGAGGCTATATTTATCATGGGCACCACGAAGTAGGTTTATACTCGGGTACTGCCCTTGTCAGGGCGGGAGTTTTCTGCATAGGGCACGACAGGGAAAGTCAGACCCCAAACCTCCTCCCCCCCCCCCTCCTCTCTTCATCTCGGTCTCACCTGTTGTGAATTTGCTTTTTGCTCCCTCTAGTGGTTACTAGTTTTTTGACTCTGGTTTTTCTGTCATTCCTTTTATCCGCACCTGGGTCGTTAGTTAGGGGTGTTGCTATATAAGCTCCCTGGACCTTCAGTTCTATGCCTGGCAACGTAGTTATCAGAGCTAGTCTGCTGTGCTCTTGTCTACTGATCCTGGTTCCAGTTATATCAGCTAAGTCTGCCTTTTGCTTTTTGCTATTTGTTTTGGTTTTGTATTTTTGTCCAGCTTGTTCCAAATCTATATCCTGACCTTTGCTGGAAGCTCTAGGGGGGCTGGTGTTCTCCCCCCGGACCGTTAGACGGTTCGGGGGTTCTTGAATTTCCAGTGTGGATTTTGATAGGGTTTTTGTTGACCATATAAGTTACCTTTCTTTATTCTGCTATCAGTAAGCGGGCCTCTCTGTGCTAAACCTGATTCATTTCTGTGTTTGTCATTTCCTCTTACCTCACCGTCATTATTTGTGGGGGGCTTCTATCCAGCTTTGGGGTCCCCTTCTCTGGAGGCAAGAAAGGTCTTTGTTTTCCTCTACTAGGGGTAGCTAGATTCTCCGGCTGGCGCGTGTCATCTAGAATCAACGTAGGAATGATCCCCGGCTACTTCTAGTGTTGGCGTTAGGAGTAGATATATGGTCAACCCAGTTACCACTGCCCTATGAGCTGGATTTTTGTATTCTGCAGACTTCCACGTTCCTCTGAGACCCTCGCCATTGGGGTCATAACACTCACCTACCCAGGTCCTACACGGAACCTTGGAGAATCAGGAGATAACAACTGGGTGAGATTGTACCATTTTATTAAGCGCACTGGTATTCATGAGCACTTTATTTGTTTGTCTGCCATATATTTTATGTAATATATATTAAATATTAAGTTTTATCAAATTTAGGAGCTGGCTATGCTGCATAGTATATTTATATATTAGTCAGATTAATCTAGCGCAGATTGCTCAGATTCGGTTTGCTGAGTAAAAATAAGAAATAGTATCGCCTCCATCAGATCCTCGTTTATAGATGACCTCAAAGCTGACCTAATTATTTTAAGGCTAGAGCACAACCTCTCTACATTAACTTGGGTTGGTGGCAAAGCAGTAACCACATGGGCAACATCTCTAGCAATTTCAGGGTATTAAGGAATTGCCTTGTGCACAGTCAGTTTTGATGAACGATTGAACTATTCTACTGCTTTGAGAGCAAGTGAAAAATTTTGCTTAAATATGGCCAATCTGTTTACTATGGGAGTGGAAACGTTTTCCCTACAGCAACACTTTGCCTGCTCTATGTCGTCAAAATACTTGTCGAAATCAAATTCTTCATCTGATGAGGATAAAGGAACGGCGGCAGCAGCACTGGCAGGACTCGTGTCCTCTTGCTCTTGGCCATCCTGTAACCCGCTCATCCTAACTGCTACCTCAATCAAAGCTTCTTTTCTTTTAGTAAGTTGTTGAACATCAAGCAATATACGATGACTCGGGTCCACATAAACAGCTGCCAGAAGAATTTTATTTTCTAATAGCAGTGTATCTCTGTTTCAGTGAAGCAGCAATACCATCTGCGATTAAACCTCCTCTTTGGGACAGACAAAACAGCAAGTTCTTCCACTCCTTTATAAAAATGCCTGGAGTTAAATCCTCAGCTTGTAACTTTTTAGTCACTGTAAATGGGTGAAGCAATTCCTTCAATTCAGCCACCTGTGTCCATTGACCTTCATGTAGTGTTACCTGAGGGTTGGCCATATCTACAAGAAAGGGTTTCAGCCCAAGCAATCGTTCAATCATTAAATATGTGCTGCCCCACCGAGTGACTTAATCCACAATTTCCCCTTTTCCAGCATGTCTCTTCAAGATGGAATCAATTTTACGGGTTCTGGCAGCAATAGCAAACTTCCTCACTTTGCTAATCAGAGTTCCAGCATTCCCTCTTGCAGACTCTTATTGCCAGCTGCAGCGTGTGCACAACCCAGCACATGTGATGAATAGGAAAGAGGTGTGAAGCAGCTTCAACAAGATCTAATTGTAAAGAATCATTTTACTGTTCTGTAGTAATATCTGTGCTTGATCACATTCCAGAACACACACACACACACACACACACACACACACACACACACACACACACATATATGTCCCCATTGATCCTGTTACTGTATTTCTGAATTTGAGATGTTAAAACACAGTTTTCCCCTTATATTCGATGTATAGTGTATATAAGTCATCAGAGCAGCTAATTTCTGCAAACATGAGCAAAGAGGAAAAACACACATCAAGCATACAGAGAGAACATATACTGATTGTTGATTTATGCATAGTTTATTGAAAGTTTAGATATGCTTTAGGAAGTACTTACCGTATTTTTCGGACTATAAGACGCACCGGACCATAAGATGCACCCCAAATTTGGGTTGAAAATTGCAGAAAAAAATATTTTTTTATAAGATGGGGGTCCGTCTTATTGTCCGAATTTACAGTATCTTACCTGAGGGCTGGCAGTGGTGTCGGCAGAGGTGGGGTGATGCGGTACGGCGTGCACCTGAGCAGGGTCCCTTCCTGCTTGGGTGGGCGACGCTACGGCCTGGTGTCCTTGGGGGGTTGCAGTAGTGGTGTGGCGACGGCAGAGGTGCGGTATGGCGTGAGCAGGGTCCCTACCACAGGTGAGGTGACGCAGCGGCCTGGTGTCCGTGGGGGGGTTGCAGCAGTGGTGTGGCGACGGCAGAGGTGCGGTATGGCGTGCGCAGGGTCCCTTTCACAGGTGAGGTGATGCAGCAGCCCGGTAAGCAGCAGAGCCGGGTGAATCATGTTATCGGTGGTGGCGGCCATCTTCCTGAGGCCGCGCGTGCGCAGATGGAGTGCTCTGCTTCCCGGGGCTTCAGGAAAATGGCCGCGCATGCGCAGATGGAGATCGCGGCAGCCATTTTTCTGAAGCCTAGATCTAAATTGCTGCGATCTCCATCTGCGCACACGCGGCCTCCCGCGGCCATTTTCCTGAAGCCCCGGGAAGCAGAGCACTCCATCTGCGCACGCGCGGCCTCAGGAAGATGGCCGCCACCAACGATAACAACATGATTCACCCGACTCTGCTGCTTACCGGGCTGCTGCATCACCTTACCTGTGTTAGGCTACTTTCACACTAGCGTTAACTGCAATACGTCGCAATGCGTCGTTTTGCCGAAAAAAACGCATCCTGCAAAAGTGCTTGCAGGATGCGTTTTTTCTGCATTGACTAACATTAGCCGGAACTCCGCCCCCACCTCCCCGCACTTCCCCGCACCTCACAATGGGGCAGCGGATGCGCTGGAAAAATGCATCCGCTGCCCCCGTTGTGCGGCGGAGACAACGCTAGCGTCGGTGACCTTGGCCCGACGCACTGCGACGGACCGAGCCCGACGCTAGTGTGAAAGTAGCCTAAGGGACCCTGCGCACGCCATACCGCACCTCTGCCGCCGCCACTACACCACTGCGGGTAAGCCTGCATTACGACTATTAAGACGCACCCCCTATTTTCCCCCCTTTTTTTGGGGGGAAAAAGTGCGTCTTGTAGTCCGAAAAATATCCCTGCTTTCCTGTTAACTCCAGAAATTCTGAGATGAATGTAGGCTTTCCTTCCCTGTGTGGATATTTTTTCCCCTTATCTATAGAGGAGGAGGTTCACTACTTATGAACATAAACTGCAGCCCAAATTCATCTCTGCTAAAAGTCTAGACCTTAGATCAGGAATAGGACAGACATTTGTAGGACAATTCATAACTTTCCCAATTTCTTATGAAAAAAATATTCCCCACAAACTGCATTGAACTACTGTGCCCAATTTATTATATATTTTAGGAGTCGGTCCATTTTATACCTACTCCTCCAAAATGGGCTCTGACTCCACAGCCCTAGTTTTAGTGTCAAGTAAAAAGGTCTGCTTTTCTAATCTCATGCAACCCCTGTAAATATTCTCAAGGAAGTCTAAAAAGTCAGTCTATGCTAATAAACAAAGTGCAGATGCTCAGCGCATCGCAGAGGGGCCAAAACATTTAAATACACTTTCCCAAGTACTTTTATTCCCTTTATTTCCACCCTCCTCTTTGATAGCTCTGACTTTATAAACACAGAGAAGGGTTGAGATAAAGGGAAAACTAGTAGGTCATAAAGTGCACTTAAATGTTTACCCACCTCAAGGGTGCACAAAATTCTTGTACTTGAGTTGAATTAATTCTGTGCCGACAAACCCCTTAAAGGGGTTAATCTCCAGGGTAATAACGTACTGGCACTGAGAGCCCCGTTGCCAGAAGGAAATTAACCTTATTCCCTCAGGCAGCGTTCGTCTTCCAATCACAGCTGTGGCCCCGTCACGGTTTTAGTCACACCTCGGTGTGAAGAGAGCGGAGGCTGTAACTGCCACCAATAGCCAGAAGAAAGGACATCTCTATTCCTGGAAGTCAATAGCCAAGAGGAGTTAAAGGGGTGTTCCTTAACTTAGGCTAGTTTCACATTTGCGTTTAAATCTGCAGCGTTTAAAACGCATCCGCAAGTGGTGGAAAAAACGCATGTAAACGCGTACAAATGCAGCGTTTTTTACGCATGCGGTTAAAAAAACGCGTTTGTACACGTTTACATGCGTTTTTTTCCTGCGTTTGCGTTTTTTGCGCGCGCATGATGAGAAATTTCACAAGAGAAAAATCAAGATAACCAGACACCGCCAATGGGACTACAGAGGGCGTGTATTATGGGATCTCTATATATAGACCCTAGGGCTACTGAAATTTTAACAGTTTGCTACTGTATCCTGTGTCAAGATGGATCTTCGCATGGAGAGCTTTTATTTCAACCTGGATTTCAGCTTCAAACTGTTTTTTGCCTGTGCTTTTGCTTGGGAGCAAGACAGAAATCGCCAAAGATGGAGAAGGAGACAACGTAGGCGTTTTTGGAGGCACCCCATTATCGAACTACGTGAGAGCTGTGGAGCCTACCACACGCTCTATGCCGAGCTTAATGCCAACCCGGAGAAATTCCAGGAATACACACGAATGTCTCAAGACTCATTCCTGGATTTGCTGTCTCGTGTCCAAGGAGCCATACGGCGACAGGACACCCAGCTCCGTAAAGCGATTCCACCCGAGGAACGTCTGCTGGTTACATTAAGGTAAGTTCCAAATCTAAACCAATGATAGTCCAAATTTACTGTTTTCTGACATGTATTTTTTGGGTATTTTCCTTTATTTAGCGTAACCACACCACAAAAAGAATAGATTGTAATGGTTTTTGTGTTTGTTTTTCTTACAGATTTCTGGCCACCGGAGAGAGTTTATCATCCCTCCACTTCCAATACCGGCTTGGAATATCCACCCTGTCCGGAATAGTTGCGGACACCTGCCGGGCTTTGTGGAATGTACTCCGGGATGAGTTTATACCCCTACCCACCTTGGACATGTGGCTAGAAATTGCGGAGAAATTCTGGAGTGTGTGTGATTTCCCCAACTGTTTAGGAGCGGTGGATGGAAAGCACATTCGCATTATCAAACCAACCAGAACAGGATCGGAGTACATCAATTACAAAAAATATTTTTCTGTTGTGCTCATGGCAATAGCCGATGTGAACTGTCGCTTCATCGCCGTGGACATTGGAGCTTTTTGCCGTGGCAACGATTCGCAGGCTTTCAAGAACTCTGATATGGGCTGCCGTGTGTATGGCAAAAATTTCAATTTTCCCCCGCCACAACCTCTTCCCAACACTCAAGGACCACCGATGCCATTTGTTATGGTTGGGGATGAGGCCTTTCAGATGTGTGAAGCCCTATTCCAGTCGGGACTTGAACCACACTAGAAGGATCTTTAACTACAGACTGACCAGGGCCGGAAGAACTGTAGAGTGTACCTTTGGCATTCTGGTCGCTAAATGGCGCATTCTTGCATCAGCCATAAATCTAAAAGTGGAAACAGTCGACGAGGTGGTCAAAGCCTGTGTGGTGCTGCATAATTATATAATGGTTAAGGAGCAACCCAACATTGAACTGGATGAACCAGTTGCACACCCACTGCCCGATTTCCAGCATCACCCGCTGCGGTCAACTGCAGCAGTTGGCCACATGCGGGACCAATTTGCCGCCTTTTTTGATTCAGATATTGGACGTGTCTCATGGCAGGACAATTAGTGTAAAAGTCCTGTTGTAATTCGATATGTACCAGTTATTTTCTACAATGATAATAATATTTCTCATTAATAAACTTTAGTTTTGGTTGTGTTGACCGTGTCTCCTATCTTTTTCCTCTCCAAACCCAGGCTGTCCTAAAACTGGCAGTATGTGATCTGTATTTAATATCAGTTTTTGTAATCCAAAACCAGGAGTGGGTGATAAAAGCAGATGTGCTAGTTATTATGTTAATATCATAATTTACCTCTAATTGTTCCACTCCTTGTTTTGGCTTACAAATACTGTTATACAACACTGGCCATATACTGCTAGTAATGGCAGCCATGTTGCTGTATTGGTAAGCTTGTTGACGTCATAGCGTCATGATTCTCTTCTCCTGTATCCATTGGACACAAGCTGAAGAGACAATCACTGTCACACTATCTATAGTCATCAAGTCAGGTGTCAGAAATAATGAATTCATGATAAACATATACAGGCTCATGAATTCACTATTTCTGACACCTGTGCATGTGAGCATAGATATTTAGTGTGTGACCACCATTGTAACTCAAGTTGTGTGTAATATAAGAAGAGAAAATGGTGGTTATACAAGGCAGTTCTCTACTCAACAGGTCAGGTGTCATAACTAATGAGTTTTTTGACACCTGACCTGTTCAGTAGAGGTCTGCACTGCATTTCCACCATTTTCTCTTCAGACTGGCACACTAAGCACAGACCAAAAGAGATTATGGAGATACATGTAATATTTTTTGGGCCACCTCATATCTGTATACTAAAGACACATAAAGCTGCAGTCTTTTTATTTTTAACTAGAGGAGATATGATGTGGCCCAAAAAATTTGTGTGTGGCAAAGTTTCATGGCGCACGGTGTGTGTTGCCGGCGGCAGAAGACACAATAAACCAAACATAACTGTGGCAAATCAAACTTTTTTTATTTTGTTAACAACTGGAAAAAAAATATTTTTTACTGCGCCGGCTTGGGGTAGAGTGATGTAAACGGGGGGTGTGAAGTACTGAGGCCTGGCTAACCGTGGACGACGCAGAGGTGGCAGGAGAAGGGGCAATGACACTAGAAAGGTCTGGAAGTTCGGGGATGGGGCTTGACACATGAGAGGCTTCAGACGCACTGGAAGGGTGAGACAAACCTGACATTACAGACACATTGGGAGGTGAAGGGGGAGGAATGCTAAGAGTCCTCGGTTTTTGTTTTTTTTGTGTTTTCTTTTTTGTTTGCCTGGTTGTGGGAGGTCTTGGTGGGCTCATGTGGCATGGTGGTGGGTGACCTGTCAGGGTCCGGCTGCACTGTGTCAGAGTCCATAGTGCTCGTAGATCGTGCAGCCATGCCAGAGTCCATAGTGCTCGTAGAGCATGCAGCCATGTCAGAGTCCTGCATCGTGGAGGTGGCGGTACGGAAGGCCATGCCAGGGTCCTGCTGCATCGTGGAGGAGGCGGTACGGAAGGCCATGCCAGGGTCCTGCTGCATCGTGGAGGAGGCGGTACGGAAGGCCATGCCAGGGTCCTGCTGCATTGTGGAGGAGGCGGTACGGAAGGCCATGCCAGGATCCTGCTGCATCGTGGAGGTGGTGGTATGGAAGGCCATGCCAGGGTCCTGCTGCATCGTGGAGGAGGCGGTACGGAAGGCCATGCCAGGGTCCTGCTGCATCGTGGAGGAGGCGGTACGGAAGGCCATGCCAGGGTCCTGCTGCATCGTGGAGGAGGCGGTACGGAAGGCCATGCCAGGGTCCTGCTGCATCGTGGAGGTGGCGGTACGGAAGGCCATGCCAGAGTCCTGCTGCATCGTGTCAGTGGAGGAGGTCCAAGCAGGAGCAGCGGATGTCATGGTGGTGGCGGTGGGATGTCCAACTGCACTCGGCATGGTGGTGGTACTGTAGTGGTGTCCGGCTGTGGAAGGAATTGAGGTGGCCGTGCAGTAGGATGCAGCAGAGGTCAACATCAAGCGTGACAGTGAAGGCACAGGTGGATATGCCCCCACTGTCTGCTGAAAATACCGACTGCTGCATAGCCTGCACGTAAGCAGCATTGCAGGCCTGCAGGACACTCAGCTGGAGATCAGGAGTAAGGTGTTCCGATATGCCCTGCTCAATTTAATTAAAAAAATGATGAGCTGGCCTCTGGAGATTGGCTTTCTCTTGATCAAGGCTTTTGCTGACCACCTGGATACGTGCATTTAAGAGGTTATGCGAAGCATCCATTCGGTCACCCAAAGCCTTGATCGCATCGTGTAAAACCGAGCTCAAGTGCAAAAACTCGGGCATGAGTGACCTGTCCGAAGCCCTCTGCCACTGCCGGAATGAGCCCCAAAAAAAGGGGGCAGTGGAAGAGGACTGCAAAAGGGGAAGACCTGATGGACCAGCTCCCTGGTCTCCAGTTAGTGTGGAAGGCCCACTTGCTGCTGCGCTGCTGGATGGCTGGGACGGGTCCGTGGCTGTCGGATGAAGGACCGCTCCAGAACCTGGGCCAACAGTCGTGCTGTATGTGCTGTGAAAAAAGGAAAAAGAAAATTAATATCAAAAATTTACCAGACGCAAAATCCTGTGGAATTTAAAAATACGGATTATGGCAATACAATACAACCTAATGCACGTGATAAATACTTACGTTCTCTGGGCAAGGACCGGTCTTAAGAATGACAGTACTCGATGGTATTTGTAGCGTCTGATCCTTGCTCCTGAACCACTGGGAACACGGCTCTCTTGTCGCAGGTCCTTGTTGAAGCGGTCCTTCATCGAACGCCAACGTGTTTTGACTTTGGATACTGTTAAAATAAAAATTTGGGTCAGAAAAAGGACTTTTGGCCGTGCTCACACAACTGTGTGTGATGAGAGAAACTCCTGAGTTTCTTTCATCACACACAGTCGAGTGAGCACGACCAAGGTCTCTACTGCTTCACACTGCAGTGCAATACTTACCAAATGCAGCTCGGACCCGTGTCGGGGCGTTGTCCCAGCCATCCCACATCGCTTGGGCCACCTCATTCCATAACCGCCGGATCGTGATGATGTTCGAGTGCAGTGGATCCCGGGTGTCCCACAACGGGACTCGCTCCTGGACCAGGGTGATAAGGAGGTCATTTTCGATTAGGTCATCCTCCCGTTGTGAAACCTAAAAATTAAAGAAAGTCATTAAAGTTTGCTTAATTTAATAAGGAAAAGAAAGAAAAAAGATGCTGAGAAATGGCATGAATAGGAAAGTCAACATACAAAAGGATTCCAGAAGAAAAAAGTAAAGAAATACGAGTGTAAAGAAAGGAAGATTCAAGAATAATACACTGAGGACAGTCAGCCTTGTATACGTACCCGCTGCCGCCTTTCCACCGGACCTTGACTCCGCTGCTCCTGCCCTGTCTCAGCCGCAGTAGAAGAGCTCTAAAAAACAGAAAAAATCTAATTGTCACGTGTCGATGTGACAGTGAATACTTACCAATCTGACGAGGCAAGTACCTCACTGACATGCTCCACTTCCGACTGTCCTGGCCGAAACTCCTCACCAGATGAAGAATCCGAAGAAGACATTCTGATGCATGTAGAAAGAAAGAAATGGCAGAAATTAGGACATGTAGAGACAGAAAATAGAAAATAAAGGCATTGGCTAGGATATTCTCACATTGTTCAGGGTCTTGTTTTCCTCCAACATGTAGCCTGTCTGTGTCTCGTCTGCTTCAGAGTCTGGTGAGAAGTGACCTGCAACTGTCCACACCCTCCCTTTTATCACCTTGATGGTGGGGGGTGGCTTATCAGTGTCTAGACATGTTTTTCTCAATTGAAACGCATGCGATCAAAAACGCAACCAAACGCATGTGCAAAAAAAGCATGCGTTTACATAGGCAGCAATGCGTTTTTGTTTGTCGCAATCGACCGCATGTGTTTCCTGGCGGCAAATAGACGCCTCCAGAAATTACTACATGTTGCATTTCCGCGCCAAGCTGCAAACGACGAGACGACGCATGCGTCGTCAAACGCGGCACAGCGCGAACAAAAAAAAAAAGGCATGCGTTTTTAATGTTAAATATAGGAAAACACGACGCATGCGTTTATATGCGGTACAAACGCTGCGGCAACAAACGCAATTGTGAAACCAGCCTTACATTTATTAGTCGGTGCACATTGTAAGGAGATTGCTTGCTGGGTTTTCTCCTACAATGTGCACTCTCCTGTCACAACTCATCAGTGTTCTTAAAAAAAAAAAAAAAAAAAAAAAAAAGGGCGTGGCCTAGCTCTTGCCATGTAAAGAAGCAGGAGCTTGGAGCTCTCTCAGATTTCCCTTCAAAAGCGACTAAAAAGCTTTATATTGGGACTAAAACGCTTTTATTGAAGATATCAAGCAGCCTTTATACATAGGCTTTCATTTAAGACCAGGGACGGACCTCTGGCTGAAGCACAGAGGTGTTTACTCCTACCGGCCCTTCTCTGTCAGCCTGAGGGAGTCTGGAGCCGCCATCTTGACCACGCATCTCCTCCATATTAACACAGTGGCCCAAGCAGCTCATCGTCTGCAGCTCATCGCCTGCAGTGTTGGCTTTACCTGATACCTGATACCGCTGAGGAGCGACCGAAAACCGACAGTGACCCGCAGTTGGAGGGAGGACACAGCTGACAGGTGCCCAACGACTCTGGAGCATCTCACACCTATCGGCCCGGAGGTAAGCAGACCTCAAAGTCCCACATAGTCAACAACGAGCCTATCATACTGCCCGAACTGTAGCGAGAGCTAAGCTGTGGAACAACTGTCACACAAATCATAAACCCTGCTGATACCAGGGGTATAGTCCTAGGACTGCTAGGGGGATTGGGATTAACCCTCATTTTGGGTCTGAACCTCTGATTGTGAGCGGCGCCTGTGGAATGCAAGTTTATCAGACATAGGCACAGCATTGAGCCGGAACCTGCAGCTAATTAACTCATTCTATACCTCTTTAGTCAGCGGGTATCTGTCATAAACCCCCATAAAGGGATAATACATTTAGCATCACTGGATTCATCCAGGTTATTAACCCATTAGGGGTCACCACTTAATTATTAAGCATCAGTGCTCCCCACTAGCAGATCAAGTAGAATCACAGCAGGAGCCAGGGCAGTGGATCTGGGGAATTTCATTCTTTCCTATAACTCCCGGGCAGAAGAACAGCAGTTGAGTAAGGGTTAATTCCCCATATTAAAAGGAGAAGAGAAACGGGAAAAGGGAAGAGCTTTATTACTACAGAGGGATAGGAGCCAAAGCTGTAACATCGTACTGAGACACAGAGACTGAGTCCTAGCTCAAGTTCAATTATTAACCCATTCTGAGACAAGTATCAGGAGTCTGCATAGATACTCCCATAGAATCCTAAATAAAGTGATTATACCAACAAACTGCACCAATGAGCTCATCCAGGAAATTAGCATCTAAATCTTACGTAGATATTTCTAATTTACTAAGTCCTGTCAAATCCACATCACCTCAAAAGGGGAACACAGCTAAAGTTATCAAACCATCAATAATGCTTCCCCAAAGGATTATCCCTGCACAACGTTCTAGTGGAAAAACTAAACCTGACACAATAAACAAAGACCCTCTCTCATTAACTGAAAAAGACTCATCAGAGGAACCAGCAATGGACTCATCCATTTCTGCTAAAAGGGGTGCCCCAGACCATAGGTCATCCGAAGAATTTGATCCTAAACTCAAAAGAGAGCGTTCCGATCTAGAACAAATAAGGGTAAAAAAGACCCCTGAGGAGGAATTTTTTCAGAAGGTTATCACTCTGATAGATACCAAAATGGAGGAAGGATTTACAAAATATAATACCAAAATTGAGGAAGTATGTGCAGGAATAGTACAAAAACTAGAGATAAATGAAAAAAAGATTGAAGAACTAACGCAAAAGACTGACGCTTTAGCTTCTCAGAACACTATCCTTAAGCAGGAAATCAATGAGCTCAGATCCAAAGTGGCGGATATAGAGGACAGAAGCCGCCGTAACAACATCAAGATCAGGGGTATTCCAGAGGAGGTCAAGCAGGAGGATTTGGCGGACTTCGTTAAGACTGTCTTTAAGAAGACTCTTCCAAAGGCTACCAACATGGATCTATGTATTGACAGGATTCACAGGCTCCCTAAGCCAAAGGGAATTCATGTCGATAAGCCTAGGGATACAATTATGAGGCTTCACTTCTTTAGTACCAAAGAAAAAATTCAGAACTACGTCAGAGACAATGGCGCACTACCAGATCCTTACCATCAGCTTAAAATCTACACGGATTTATCTAAGCACACATTGGACCTGCGCAGGTCCTTCAAACCTATCACGGATATCCTAAGGGAGAAACACATCAGATATAAGTGGGGTTTCCCGACCAAGCTCCTGTTTTATCATAAAGAAAAACTCAGTGCTTAATTCTGTTGAGGAGGGAAGATCATTCTTTACATCTAATGTTTGAAAATTTGCGTTCATGTTAGGCAGTGTGATTCTTTTTGTCCTTCTTCCCCGGGACTTTATTTTCTAAAGAAGAAGGCTGTTGAATAAATTTAGTCCCCATACAAGAAATGGGAGAAATGGGAGAGTTGAAACACACACGAACTTTCCCCATAGGTCAAGATCCCTATTCGGATCTAGATCTGAAACTGAACAGTTAGAGTTAATATATTACAGTTGATCGTATTGTATTATTTTGTTCAATTTCTTGTTCACTAACTTCTTTGTTCTAAGTTTAAGTGTTCCAATAGGTTTTACATCTCCACATGGTAATGATCATGTTCGCGTCCTACAACGTCAGGGGGCTTAACAGTCCCTGGAAGAGATATACGCTTTTGAGGGAATTGAAACAGCTTCAGGTTGATGTCGCATGTTTACAGGAGACGAAATTTCAGAATGATAACTATCCACACTTCTCCAGCAGAGACTTTGCACACTCGTTCAAGTCATCAGCCTCAAAGAAAAAGGCAGGGGTGATCACCTTAATAAAAAACACAGTCCCCTTCAAATTCATTGAGGAACACACTGACCCAGGGGGTAGATATCACATTTTGGTTTGCGAGTTAAATTCAACTACGTGCACGATTGTCAATATATACGGCCCTAATAAAAAGCAAATGAACTTCCTTAATAAGATTGCCAAAAAAATTCAAAAAAATAGAAAAGGGAAATTATACATAATGGGAGACTTCAATATGGTGCCTGATAGTAAAATAGACTCTTCATCACTGACTAGACACCTATCTGGAGACCTAGGAAATTGGCTATTAAACAATGAATTATACGACACGTTTAGATGTCTGAATGCATCATCAAAAGAATACACACATTTCTCCTCTGTTCACAAAACCTCATCAAGGATAGACCTTTTTCTCACAGACATCTTCTCCCTCACCAACATAAAAAAATCAGTCATTATAGACAAGACGTTCTCAGATCATTCTCCCATCATAACAGAAGTTGTGGTTGGACCTATTTTCAAAAACAGCGCTCTTTGGAAGTGCAGCAATTATTTGTTGAACACACCAGAGTGCGGAAAAGAGATTGAGTCCTCTCTGAAATTATACTTTAAGGAGAACGAAACTGAGGGAATGAGCCCTCTTACAATATGGTGCGCCCACAAAGCGGTGGTGAGGGGAAAGATGATCCAACTGACAGCACAAAATAATTCAAAGAGGAGGGAAAGGATTAAAACCATTCAGACACAGATTAGGACAAATGAAACCCTTATCAATAACAAAGACCCCAACTCCCAACAGATATACACTGACACTCTTAGATTAAAACAGGATTTGAATGGGGTGATCATGGAAGACTTTGAAAAAATTTCAAATAAATTTAAATTTAAAACATATGCTGAAACGAATAGGCCCACTAAATTCATGATGGCAAAAATGAAGAAAGAAAGAATAAAAAACAGGGTGCTCAAAATCAGAACTCCCAATGGGGACATAAAATACCATCCGCAGGATATTGCAGAGGAATTTGCTAATTTTTATAGGGAATTGTACAATATAAAGTCAGATTTTCCAACAAGAATCCAACAAACAATAGAATTCCTGGACAGATTAAGTCTCCATCAAATTGACAAAACAGACTTGCTCACTCTTAACCAACCCTTTAATGAATCAGAGATTAGGGAAACAATCAAATCATTAAAATCCCAGAAATCCCCAGGCCCGGATGGTCTGATTAATGAGTATTATCAGAAATTTACGGAAGCTCTTGTCCCATGTTTAACTAGAGTCTTTAATCGAGCTTCACAATCCGGACAGTTCCCAGGGGAGATGCTAGAAGCTACTCTTATAATGATCCCGAAGTCTCAGAGTGATGCGGAGGAGGTCGGAAATTTCAGGCCAATATCTCTCATCAACACGGATATCAAGATTTACTCCAAAATCATGGCCACAAGGTTGAGAGTTATACTCCCCAAGTTAATCAACAGTGACCAAACAGGTTTCATAAAAGACAGGCAAACATCCGATGGGACTAGAAGGCTTATAAATATTATTCATAAAATTAACTCCACTCATACCCCGTCAATACTGGTAGCCTTGGATGCTGAGAAGGCTTTCGACCGAATTAATTGGCCTTATCTAAAAAGAGTCCTTCTGAAATTTGGCTTTGATAACTCATGGGTGGATTCGGTCTTTTCCCTCTACTCCAGCCCAAGTGCTAAAGTCTACATTAACAATAGCCTCTCCAGGCCTTTTGAGATAGGAAACGGTACAAGACAGGGATGCCCATTGTCACCCCTGCTCTTTGCACTGGCAATTGAGCCTTTGGCGGAGGCAGTGAGACAAAATATTAATATCTCGGGAATTGAATCCACACTCAGACAGTTCAAGATTAGTCTGTTTGCAGACGACATGTTGTTGACTCTCACAAACCCACTTAACTCTACCAAAGCTTTAATGGAAACTCTCAGAGAATTTTCCCTGATTTCTGACTTTAAAATCAACAATCATAAATCTAAAATTTTGCAGTTCCACATGACTGACGATTTGATAGAGTCTGTTAAGAAGGTATCGGACTTCTGCTGGGAGAGGGAGGAAATCAGCTACTTGGGGGTTGCATTTAGGAGGAATATGGCAGATACTGTCAGCGCGAATTGCAGATCATTATTGTCCACTATTACAAAGGATCTACTGGCATGGGAAAATGTGGGATTATCTTGGTTCGGAAAAGTTTTGGCAATCAAAACAATAATTCTACCTAAGCTGTTATATTTATTCAGAACTTTACCCTTGAACTTTCCAGCAACCTTCTTCAGAGACTGCAATAAAAAAATCTTTGAATACATCTGGAAGGGGAAGAGAGCTAGAGTCTCCAGGGACATAATGCACAAAAGTAAGTCCAGTGGAGGAATGGGAGTCCCAAACATACATGCCTATTACTTAACAAATTTAATCAAACAGAGCCAATTTTGGTTAATGGAGGGTATAACACCTGCATGGATAGATTTGGAGGCACAGATTCATGATACCAAACCAATAAAGAGAATCCTCCTTGAACATATATTTAATCTAAATATTCATAAATCAAAACATCCTATCTTATCGGCAATTGTATGTGCTTGGGGATCCCTGACCAACCAAAAGGACAAAACAGAGGGGAACCCTGGAGACAAACTTCCATTGACTTTAATAGCTACTGCCTTCGGGACCACTTTCCCAGAAAACTGGATAAAGGGGGGTATAGACAAGATGGGTGATCTGGTCTGTGATAATAAGATCAAGACCTTTTCAGAAATAAAGAAAAAATGTAACATCCCATCGGAAGAAATCATGCAGTTCTTCATAATAAAGGATTTAATAAAAAAATTCTTGGGTAGAGCTACTATTAAATCAGAAATTTCCCACCTCCTCCTCAAAAATACTACACATAAGATTTTCTGGAGTACAAGATTCATATACAGGTTTTTTAATAAGGACAGTGAGTTTGGGAAAAATCGGTACATACAAAAATGGGAGAAGGAATTACAGTTTAGGGTGTCTAGGAAAAAGTGGGAGATTGCCATTAACTACACTTATGCGTCAACAATTTCGATTCCTCTGCATGAGTCCTATCTCAAGATTCTAACCAGGTGGTATCTCACACCTTCCAGAGTTGCACATTTCAGGGAGGACGAGTCCCCATTATGTTGGAGAGGTTGTGGAGGAAAAGGTGACATGTTGCATGTCTTTTGGTCGTGCCCGAAACTTGGGGGTTTGTGGAGAGAAATTTCGGAATACATCAGCAAACTGATTAGCAGAGACTTTGTTCTCTCTTCGCTAGGCCTACTGTTCTCATTGAACTTGGAAGACATCCACCCTTCCACAAGACATGTCATCATCCATATCCTGTTGATTGCAAAAAATCTGATTGCTGCATTCTGGAAGAGACTTGAACCCCCAAAGCTCCATGACGTTGTGGACAGGCTACAAACACACAATGCGCTTGATCTTAAATTTGCTATAATGAACGATTGTATACATAAATATAAAAAAAAGTGGAATATTTGGAACACCATATACCAAAGTTAATTGTTAATTGTGGAGTTACGGAATGTTGATGCATTCCTTACGTGTATATAAGTTTACCTTTAATATAGGAAAATCGAAGCTGGTGACAACAAGACAGATTAGGAGACAAATCTTTACAAGCAATAATAGTCTGTCTACACTACGGTTATTTCTTTTACCTTTCCTCCCCCTTTCTCCCCCCTTCCCCCATCTCACCACTTCCCTTCCCCATGTTCCTTCATATGTATCTATAGATGAAGCATATATCAATACAAAATTAATGCATAAAGTTTGTTGTTATGTTTAAAAGTTTAATAAAAACACTTGAACCACTAAAAAAAAAAAAAAAAAATTGCACATAAACAAAATTCTATTAATTGATTGTCAGAATTGACAGCAGGGCCTAGACCAGCCCCTCAAGCGGATGTTGCTGATGACGCTTCGTTTTAGGCTGGGGGCAGAGACTGCAGCCTCAGTCCTCTTATCGGCTTGTTTGAGAATCACAGCATGCAGAGGGAGTTCTCAAACTAAATGTCATCAAAAAGGAAGAAGGTGTAAAAAATAAATAAATAAAAAAATAAATTGCAGGTTGCGAGGGAGTAATAGGGAATTTTTAATCTAATCTTTCCTAATATATGTTATTACATTAAACACAGGCATTTAGTATTTCAATAAATGTTAGTTGCAGACCACCTCTTTAACTCATCTTGTCTATGGTCTTTCAGGCACAGAGAATGGGGGATGCAAGTCCTTTCTTCTGGCTGTTGGTGAATAGGAAATAATTAGTGATGAGACGAATATACTCGTTACTCGAGATTTCCCGAGCACGCTCGGGCGCCCTCCGAGTATTTTTTAGTGCTCGGAGAGTTAGTTTTTCTTGCCGCAGCTGAATAATTTACATCTGTTAGCCAGCATAAGTACATGTGGGGGTTCCCTAGCAACCAGGCAACCCACACATGTACTTTTGCTGGCTAACAGATGTAAAACATTCAGTTGTGGCAATAAAAACTAAATTTCCGAGCACTAAAAAATACTTGGAGGACATTCGAGTAACGAGTATATTCGCTCATCACTAGAAATAATATATTTAGGCTGGAATACCCCAGTAAGTAACAACACATTAGAGCCATCCAATACAGTTTGACAGGACCTTGGAGATCAGTGGTTGTCAGTAGCAGCTGTAGATTTATGATTTATTTTCCATCAAAACAAATTGGTGCCATCTCCAACACAGTAAACGACCCTGTTTTAACCAATTGTGTTATTGGAAAGAATCACTGGTGACTAAATGAAAGTGTTCATTAAAGAGCGAAAGAGAGACTATAAAACTTGAAAATTTTATATATATATATATATATATATATATATATATATATATATATATATATATATATATATATATATACACACAAAAAAGGAAAAGCAGCACAAAAAATAATAGAAAAGTGGACTTTATTGCCTGAACGGCGTGGCGGCAACGTTTCGGATACAGAATCCTTTTTCAAGCAGTGAACACATGAGTGAGACAACTATATATACAAAAGACATGCCAATCTCATTACAAAATTCATTAAATATAATATTCCAAATATAAATAGACTACAGTGAATAACGATCCATTGTAATAGTGAATCCATGTGAAATAGGATACTTCCATAAATTTCTTCATCAGTGAACATTAAAAATAATGTGTCGCGTGATTATAAATAAAATATCCTCAATAATCAATTGTAATCAATAAAAACAACTCACATCAGGTGCTTCATCCTCATAAACTATGACCACATGAAAAAAAATAATTCACTAGACCTGCACGCCTCGGTTCTCGGCGTCCTCCCGCACATACTGCGCATGTCCGTGACATCACAGCCAAAGGACCCATGATGCCACAGCTCGCAGCTGCGCAGAGCCACCCAGGGACCCGAGGCGCCATATTTGTCAAGGGAAATGTGTGCCCAGAGATGGTATTAGTTCTAAATATACAAAAAACATTTAATTAAAAAATCTTATTACAACTCGGTAATTACAGACTAACGCATACAGGCCAACTAGTTAATAGTCATACCGGCCCAATATTCACACCAAAGTTGGTCCGGAGCACCACCACTCAGACCGAGCAGACAAACATCGCTTATTCTGGGAAAGTACTCGGATGTGCCATACACTTACAGGACCTGAGCAAAAGCCCACACTAAAGTCACAAGGTTTGGGAAGCTCTTATAAACAAGAGTACCATCCCATTCCAAAATAGGACATAGAGAAATTTGGGGGCAAGATATCCCCCGCATCTCTTCTATCCATTAATTGTGACATACATGGTCCGTGTGGCTACATCACATAAATCCCCTCACAAATAAAACAGACGCACAGGCATATCGTGGTTGCTCAAGAAGGACATTATTTATTATTATAAGTATATCTTTGTCCAATGCATTTGTTAGTACCGAATTTCCAAATAGTACTTTATTCCAAACAAAATCATTTAATCCCAACATGCCAGTGGGCAAAGAACGCACAGAAATCTCTCTACATCTTCCATGCAGCCACAGTACAGGATGAAGAACCTGAGGCAAGAAAACAAAAGTAAACATTATAAAATTGTACAAAACATATATTATTATTTTTTTTAATTTTTTTTTTTTAAATAAGAGTCAGTGAAAGAATAACCTCATCATTATATCTCACAAACATTTACATAATTTGACTGTATTTAAAGTCTACATTAAGACCATTTGGTTTGAGTGTCTTAAGTCTCATTATCCACTCCATTTCTCTTCTTTTTAACAATTGAACACGGTCACCCCCTCTCCTTTGGACAGGTATCGTATCAATTATACGAAAACGAAGCTCTTTTTCTGTGTGTGATTTCTCCACAAAGTGTTTGGAAACAGGTAAGTCCATGCGCTTCTTCCTTATGGTATGCCGGTGTTGATTAATTCTTGTCTTAAATTCACATGTAGTCTCACCGACATACCATAATGAACAAGGGCATTGTAGTAAATAAGTTACAAAAACTGAGTCGCACGTCAGATAGTGCCGAATTTTAAACTCTTCATTGGTCCTGGGATGAAAAAATTTTTGGCCTTTTAACATCAAACTGCAATTGACACATGATAAGCAAGGATAACATCCCCTCCTATTTATACCTGTCAATGTTGTTTGGCCCTGTTTTTTAAAAGTGCCTATATCCGATTTAATTAAGGTAGAAGCGATAGTCTGATTTCTTTTATAGGAAAAGATTGGAGGTTTAGAAAATTCCCTCACCTGGGGCAAACACTTAAACAGCATTCCCCAGTGTTTGCGTATAACCTCAGTGACCATATTACTCTCTTCCCAATAAGTAGTTACAAACTGAATACGATTAATTTCATTCGAGCGAGATCTTTTTTGGAGTAAATTCTCTCTAGGTAATGCATCTACTTTGTTTTTCTGTCTCTGTAGCAAATTTTTTGAGTAACCTCTTTCCGAGAATTTCTTAAGAGTTCCTTCCATAGACTTTTTTAAAGACTCTTCATTGCTCTCAATTCTTTTAACTCGAATTAACTGACTATATGGAATTGACTCTTTAGTCTTTTTCGCATGTTGGCTACTAAAGAGCAACAAATCATTTTTATCTGTAACCTTAGTATACAGTTGAGTAACCAGCTTACCATTTTCTATCTGGACATTTACATCAAGAAATTGTATGTTAGTACTAGAGTAGACAAGGGTAAATTTGATTGTTTCATCAATTGTATTTAAGAATTCATGAAACTCGAGTAGAGAATCTTTGGTCCCAGTCCAAATGAGGAAGACCTCATCTATGTATCTCCACCACGCAGCTACATAGTCAAAGTGGTGGGACACATAGACGAGGTCTTCCTCAAGGACACTCATAACAATATTTGCATATGCGGGCACCATGTTCGCGCCCATGGCGGTCCCGCGTAATTGCAAATAAAAAGAATCCCCAAATAAAAAATAATTCTTGGTCAGCACCAATTTCAATAGTTCTAGTATAAATTCTCTTGTCTCAGTAGAATATTGTGTAGATAACTTTTTTCTTATTGCATTCAGCCCCCGACCATGATCAATAGACGTGTAAAGTGATGTGACATCAAAAGATGCCAACATCACTTCACCCACTATTTCTATACCGCCCACCTTCTCCAAAAAGTCAGTAGTATCTCTAATAAAAGATTCAGAGCAACTAGCAATTGGATTGAGGACCTTGTCCAAAAGAATTCCAATATTGGATAGAAGAGAGTTACAGCCAGAGACGATCGGCCTACCCGGAGGGTGTATGAAAGACTTATGGATCTTAGGCAATACATATAGCACCGGAGTAACCGGAAATTTAATAGTTAAAAAGTCATATAGATCCTGATCAATAATTTTACTGCCCAGGGCAATATCCAAAATGCCCTTGATTTCCTTGGCAAAAGCAAATTTTGGATCACCTGTTAGTCTCTCATACACCCCCGGGTCCGCCAGCTGGCTCTCAATTTCATCCACATAATCATTTTTATTGAGTATGACCACTGCTCCGCCTTTATCGGCTTTTTTTATTATAATGTCATCATCATCCATCAGCTCATGTAAAGCCTCAATTTCCCCTTTTGTCATATTCGGATGTTTAAACTCCCTTGGACAATCATTTTGTAGTTTCTCAATATCCCTAGTCACAGCTGATATAAAGGCATCAATGACCAAAGAGTCATCAGATGGGGTAAAATTACTTTTTTTCTTTAGGGCTAGTTGTTTTAAATTAAGTTCACACATAAGAATTTTCTCATTACTTGAATTGAAACTGAACCACTCCTTTAGTTTTACCAACCTAAAAAAATATTGTAAATCTAAATTTAACTGAAACCAATTAACATGTGTACTGAGACCAAAGGACAAGCCCTTGTTCAGTAACAATACCTGCTCATTAGAGAGTACTTTATCTGAAATATTAACAATCAAGCCTGATCCTTGCTCCTCGTAGCCATCTGCATTTCCACTGGTGATTTGTTTTTCCCTTTTTTCTCTTTTTTGCTTTCTCCGATGCTTTTTCCCTCCTCTCTTTCTACCGTTCTCAATTTTTCTTTGGTAAGATCCACACCTGGGGAAATCATAATTAGATGGCAGAAATCTATTAGTACAAACATTAAAAAAGTCCTCCTTTTATACCAAAACCTTTTTTCCTCCAATTTCCAGTATTGTCCTTCTGCCAATTATAGATATTCCCTTCTTTGTAATCATCCATGTCACGATTCCACTTCCTTTGTTTTCCATTCTCCAATTCCAAACGCAGTTTATCAGTTTTGATTTTTAGGTTCTCCTTCAGATTATTCCACTCATCTTCCTTCACAAGGCACTTTATCCCAGATTCCAATGTAGGTATTTCCAAATTAATTTTCCTCAGTTCTTGTTGCAAAAATTCAATATTTAACAAAATTATGTCCAAACCATACTTATTTGATATCATACTAAATTTTCCACAGAAAAAAAGAGTCATTCATCATTAAATTAGGGCGAATATTGGAGCGGAGCCCCCTCGGGATTTTTTTTGCCTTATAATACTCACTAAGGCTACGTTCACATTAGCGTTAAGCTAATGTGCGTCGGGTTTGCGTCGGCGACGCATGCGTCATGCGCCCCTATACTTAACATGGGGGACGCATGCGTTTTTTTTTGTTGCGTTGTGCGACACATGCGTCTTTTTTGCCGCAAGCGTCGGACCAAGAAAACGCAACAAGTTGCATTTTTCTTGCGTCCGATTTTCGGCAAAAACCGACGCATGCGTCGCAAAACGCAGCGTTTTTGCGTGCGTTTTGACGCGTTTTTGCGTGCGTTGTGCGTTGCGTCGCCGACGCAACGGCGCACAACGCTATTGTGAACGTAGCCTAAGTGTAGTGAGATGTAGTTGTAAAGTTGTAGACTTTTTCAAAATATTCTCATATTTAAATTTCAGATCATATAATGACGGTGTACTCAGAAAGGAGGCATCAACTTCCACCCCTCCAACAATCCTTTCACCATCCTCACTGGTGTATGCAAAAACGCCCGGTTCAGGCACTTTGTGCTCCATAGTCCACAACACAAAATAACCGTGAAAACCAAGAAAAATGTAAAAGTAAAAAAATTGAAAAGAAAGAAAAAATGATGCAAATTTCCACAGAGTAACTAATATAAACAAAAATTGGAACAGCATAAAAAAAAATACCTTAATGTAGTGCAAAAGCTTTCCCGGCCAGTAGTCCAGTGACCTCTAAATAATATAAACAAAAAAAAGGAAAAGCAGCACAAAAAATAATAGAAAAGTGGACTTTATTGCCTGAACGGCGTGGCGGCAACGTTTCGGATACAGAATCCTTTTTCAAGCAGTGAACACATGAGTGAGACAACTATATATACAAAACACATGCCAATCTCATTACAAAATTCATTAAATATATTTAATGAATTTTGTAATGAGATTGGCATGTGTTTTGTATATATAGTTGTCTCACACTGTCTCACTCATGTGTTCACTGCTTGAAAAAGGATTCTGTATCCGAAACGTTGCCGCCACGCCGTTCAGGCAATAAAGTCCACTTTTCTATTATTTTTTGTGCTGCTTTTCCTTTTATTTGTTTATATTATTTGGAGGTCACTGGACTACTGGCCGGGAAAGCTTTTGCACTACATTAAGGTATTTTTTTGGATGCTGTTCCAATTTTTGTTTATATTCCTTACTCTGTGGAAATTTGCATCATTTTTTCTTTCTTTTCAATTTTTTTACTTTTACATTTTTCTTGGTTTTCACGGTTATTTTGTGTTGTGGACTATGGAGCACAAAGTGCCTGAACCGGGCGTTTTTGCATACACCAGTGAGGATGGTGAAAGGATTGTTGGAGGGGTGGAAGTTGATGCCTCCTTTCTGAGTACACCGTCATTATATGATCTGAAATTTAAATATGAGAATATTTTGAAAAAGTCTACAACTTTACAACTACATCTCACTACACTTAGTGAGTATTATAAGGCTAAAAAAATCCCGAGGGGACTCCGCTCCAATATTCGCCCTAATTTAATGATGACTGACTTTTTTCTGTGGAAAATTTAGTATGATATCAAATAAGTATGGTTTGGACATAATTTTGTTAAATATTGAATTTTTGCAACAAGAACTGAGGAAAATTAATTTGGAAATACCTACATTGGAATCTGGGATAAAGTGCCTTGTGAAGGAAGATGAGTGGAATAATCTGAAGGAGAACTTAAAAATCAAAACTGATAAACTGCGTTTGGAATTGGAGAATGGAAAACAAAGGAAGTGGAATCGTGACATGGATGATTACAAAGAAGGGAATATCTATAATTGGCAGAAGGACAATACGGGAAATTGGAGGAAAAAAGGTTTTGGTATAAAAGGAGGACTTTTTTAATGTTTGTACTAATAGATTTCTGCCATCTAATTATGATTTCCCCAGGTGTGGATCTTACCAAAGAAAAATTAAGAACGGTAGAAAGAGAGGAGGGAAAAAGCATCGGAGAAAGCAAAAAAGAGAAAAAAGGGAAAAACAAATCACCAGTGGAAATGCAGATGGCTACGAGGAGCAAGGATCAGGCTTGATTGTTAATATTTCAGATAAAGTACTCTCTAATGAGCAGGTATTGTTACTGAACAAGGGCTTGTCCTTTGGTCTCAGTACAAATGTTAATTGGTTTCAGTTAAATTTAGATTTACAATATTTTTTTAGGTTGGTAAAACAAAAGGAGTGGTTCAGTTTCAATTCAAGTAGTGAGAAAATTCCTATGTGTGAACTTAATTTAAAACAACTAGCCCTAAAGAAAAAAAGTAATTTTACCCCATCTGATGACTCTTTGGTCATTGATGCCTTTATATCAGCTGTGACTAGGGATATTGAGAAACTACAAAATGATTGTCCAAGGGAGTTTAAACATCCGAATATGACAAAAGGGGAAATTGAGGCTTTACATGAGCTGATGGATGATGATGACATTATAATAAAAAAAGCCGATAAAGGCGGAGCAGTGGTCATACTCAATAAAAATGATTATGTGGATGAAATTGAGAGCCAGCTGGCGGACCCGGGGGTGTATGAGAGACTAACAGGTGATCCAAAATTTGCTTTTGCCAAGGAAATCAAGGGCATTTTGGATATTGCCCTGGGCAGTAAAATTATTGATCAGGATCTATATGACTTTTTAACTATTAAATTTCCGGTTACTCCGGTGCTATATGTATTGCCTAAGATCCATAAGTCTCTCATACACCCTCCGGGTAGGCCGATCGTCTCTGGCTGTAACTCTCTTCTATCCAATATTGGAATTCTTTTGGACAAGGTCCTCAATCCAATTGCTAGTTGCTCTGAATCTTTTATTAGAGATACTACTGACTTTTTGGAGAAGGTGGGCGGTATAGAAATAGTGGGTGAAGTGATGTTGGCATCTTTTGATGTCACATCACTTTACACGTCTATTGATCATGGTCGGGGGCTGAATGCAATAAGAAAAAAGTTATCTACGCAATATTCTACTGAGACAAGAGAATTTATACTAGAACTATTGAAATTGGTGCTGACCAAGAATTATTTTTTATTTGGGGATTCCTTTTATTTGCAATTACGCGGGAACATGGCGCCCGCGTATGCAAATATTGTTATGAGTGTCCTTGAGGAAGACCTCGTCTATGTGTCCCACCACTTTGACTATGTAGCTGCGTGGTGGAGATACATAGACGATGTCTTCCTCATTTGGTCTGGGATCCAAAGATTGGATGCTGTTCCAATTTTTGTATATATATATATTATAATGTTTTTTTGTATATAAAAGTGCACATTGTGAACAAGGTTCAATGCTTAGGTCTTTTTCAAGTGGCCAATTAAGAATCTGAGGTGTTCGTACAGATCGGATGTGGAATATGTTACCCACAGCCTCTTATTCATTATTATACTATACCTGCATGTTTCTCTATTTTTGCATGGAGCCACACAGATTTCTTTTCTCATAAATGCGTATATACAGTAGTGCTTGAAAGTTTTTGAACCCATCATATTTTGGCATACATGATTAAAACTGCATCACATTTTCACACAAGTCCTGAAAGTAAACCAAATAAAGGTACCGTCACACTAAGCGACGCTGCAGCGATATAGACAACGATGCCGATCGCTGCAGCGTCGCTGTTTCGTCGCTGTGTGGTCGCTGGAGAGCTGTCACACAGACAGCTCTCCAGCGACCAACGATGCCGAAGTCCCCTGGTAACCAGGGTAAACATCGGGTTACTAAGCGCAGGGCCGCGCTTAGTAACCCGATGTTTACCCTGGTTACCATTGTAAATGTAAAAAAAAAAAAAAAGTACATATTCACCTTCTGATGTCTGTCCCCCGGCGTCCGCTTCCCTGCACTGTGTAAGCGCCGGCCCTAACAGCAGAGCGGTGACGTCACCGCTGTGCTTTACGGCCGGCCGGCGCTCACAGTCAGTGCGGGAAGCTGACGGCGAGGGGACAGACACCGAAATGTAAGTATGTACTGTTTTTTTTTTTTTACATTTACAATGGTAACCAGGGTAAACATCGGGTTACTAAGCGCGGCCCTGCGCTTAGTAACCCGATGTTTACCTTGGTTACCAGTGAAGACATCGCTGAATCCGTGTCACACACACCGATTTAGCGATGTCTGCGGGAGATCCAGCGACTAAATAAGGTGCTGGCCTTCTAGCTCCGACCAACGATATCACAGCAGGATCCTGATCGCTGCTGCGTGTCAAACAACGATATCGCTATCCAGGACGCTGCAACGTCACAGATCGCTAGCGATATCGTTGTTAAGTCGCTCAGTGTGAAGGTACCTTAAGGCAAATGAGTAAAAAAAAAAAAACAAAAAAAGTTTATTGATGAAAATGAATGCAATGTCACATGTCAGTGAATTACCAAAATATGTGGACCTTTGCCTTCAGTGTCTGGTATCCCCCCCCCCCCCCTCCCCATGTGCAGCGTTAACTGCATGTACGGTAAATGTTTCCAGTAACTTTTCATTAGGACTGCACCTTATTTTAGAGAATTATTATCCTATTCCTCCTGAAATACAGCTTAAACTTTATATTGGTGTGTTTTCTCCCATAAGCTGCTCGCTTCAGGTCCTTTTCCCAGCATTATCATCAGGACTTTGCTTGGCTATTCCAGAATTTTATCCTTATCCTTTTTTTTTTTTTAGCCATTCTTTTTTTAGAACAATTTGTTCTGAGTCGTTGTGGTGTTCCACGGTCTCTTAGGTCCGGCGTGGTGCTGCGGACTTCTTTTCTCAGCTCCGCCTACTTACGCATGCGTCCTGCATAACTATCTTTAACATTGGGTACAAAGGGACATGCGTTGTATGCGGATGCATCCATGTGCGTCGTTTTGACGTCAAAACGACCCACATGGACGTATCCGCATACAACGCATGTCCCTTTGTACCCAATGTTAAAGATAGGTACGCAGGACGCATGCGGAAGTAGGTGGAGCTTAAGGAAAAGTCCGCAGCAGCAAGCTGCAGACTCCAATGCTAATGTGAACTTATGAACTTAATAATAATAATAATTAATAATAATTATTATTATTTTATTTATATAGCGCCAACATATTCCGCACCGCTTTACAAATTATAGAGGGGACTTGTACAGACAATAGACATTACAGCATAACAGGAATCACAGTTCAAAATAGATACCAGGAGGAATGAGGGCCCTGCTCGCAAGCTTACAAACTATGAGGAAAAGGGGAGACACAAAAGGTGGATGGTAACAATTGCTTTAGTTATTCGGACCAGCCATAGTGTAAGGCTCGGGTGTTCATGTAAAGCTGCATGAACCAGTTAACAGCCTAAGTATGTAGCAGTACAGACACAGAGTGCTAGTAACTGCATAAAGTGTATGAGAACATGATGCAAGGAACCTGACTGTTTTTTTAATAGGCCACACAGGGATAGTTAGGTTAATGCGTTGAGGGGGTAGGCCAATCTGAACAAATGCATTTTTAGGGCACGCTTAAAACTGTGGGGATTGGAGATTAATCGTATTAACCTAGGTAGTGCATTCCAAAGAATCGGCGCAGCACGTGTAAAGTCTTGGAGACGGGAGTGGGAGGTTCTGGTTATAGAGGATGCTAACCTGAGGTCATTAGTGGAGCGGAGGGCACGGGTAGGGTGGTAGACTGAGACCAGAGAGGAGATGTAGGGTGGTGCTGAGCCATGGAGTGCTTTGTGGATGAGGGTAGTAGTTTTGTACTGGATTCTGGAGTGGATGGGTAGCCAGTGTAATGACTGGCACAAGGTAGAGGCATCGGTGTAACGGTTGGTGAGGAATATGATACTGGCTGCAGCATTCAGGACAGATTGGAGCGGGGAGAGTTTGGTAAGAGGGAGGCCGATTAGTAGAGAGTTACAATAGTCCAGATGAGAATGAATAAGTGAAACAGTAAGAGTTTTTGCAGAGTCGAAAGTAAGAAAAGGGCGAATTCTAGAAATATTTTTGAGATGCAGATAAGAAGAGCGAGCCAGTGATTGGATGTGGGAGGTGAATGAAAGCTCGAAATCAAGGATGACCCCAAGGCAGCGGGCATGTTGCTTTGGAGCAATGGTGGAACCGCACACGGAGATGGCAATGTCAGGCAAAGGTAGGCTAGTAGAGGGAGAGAACACGAGGAGTTCAGTTTTTGACAGGTTCAGTTTCAGATAGAGGGAGGACATGATGTTAGAGACAGCGGTAAGACAATCACTGGTGTTTTCTAAGAAGGTCAGCGTATAATTGGGTGTCGTCAGCATAGAGATGGTACTGGAAACCAAATCTACTGATTGTTTGTCCAATAGGGGCAGTATATAAAGAGAAGAGGAGGGGGCCTAGGACTGATCCTTGAGGAACCCCAACAGTAAGGGGAAGGTGAAAGGAGGAGGAACCAGCAAAACATACAGTGAAGGATCGGTCAGAGAGATAGGAGGAGAACCAGGAGAGAACGGTGTCCTTGAGGCCGATGGAGCGGAGCATAGTTAGGAGGAGCTGATGATCCACAGTGTCGAATGCTGCGGAGAGATCCAAGAGAATTAGCATGGATTAGTGACCATTAGATTTAGCTGTTAGTAGGTCATTAGAGACTTTAGTGAGGGCAGTTTCAGTAGAGTGTAAAGAGCGGAAGCCAGATTGAAGAGGGTCGAGAAGAGCGTTATCTGAGAGATAGCGGGTAAGACGGGAGTGGACCAGGAGTTCGAGGAGTTTAGAGATGAAGGGAAGATTAGAGACAGGTCTATAATTAGTGGCACAGTTTTGAGCACACAACTTAGCCTTAGTTTAGGGCTTAGCTCATGGACTGATCAACAATTATCTTTAGACTTTTCTAGTAGAAATCAGAATTCACTGTTCCATCAATGATGGCAAGATGTCCTGGCCTAGGTGCAGCAAAACAATCCCAAACCATAATACCACTACTTTGTATCCCAGATTGAGGTTTTCATTCTGTAAAGCAATGGCTTGACTGGAGTAAGATTTGTAGCGAGACGCATGCCACTTTTCAGATGCACCTGATTCATTAAGAGTTGTGTGCCTCTTACTCGAGCATTCCCCACTTGATGATTTGGGACCATGTTTCCAATAGCCTTCAGGCTTTTTCAGGTGATTAGTAGTAAACTGGATATGGTCACCATTGCTCATTTTTGAAGAGCAGTGGCTTTTTCCTTGATGTCTCCTATGGTGCAGTTTTTGATCAATTTTATGCAGAAATATTGAAAATTCTAATATGGTTCACAAACTTTAAAGCACTACACAGTAGTTGTGCAGTTTGAGAAAATTAGAGTTGGACGTAAACTGTCTATATTAAAGCAGTGAGGTGCAAAGGGAATAGGCTGATCCATAACTGATCAGACTACACAATTTGCAGTCTGTAACTATGGAGACTCACAGTTCTGTAGCTGAGCTCTATTAATACATGATGAGGCTGGATTTACAAAATATTTTAAATTGTGAAGGTTCTTAAAGGGGCATTTTCATTCGGGACATTTATGGCATATCTATATATGCCATAAATGTCCGACTGATGCAGGTCCCACTTGGTGTGTGTGCGGCCACCTCTTCACTTCTGACAGTGAGTACCAGGACTTTGTTGTCTAGATGGTGATGGGATGCCCCTACCGTTTGGACATTTATGGCAGATTTTACCAAAATGTCAAAAAATGTCCAGGATAAAGAAGGCCCTTAGATTTCGTATTGCAACAATAGAAAATGCCTAGTTGCTTAAGTGTAAATGCCATATATAGAAATGATTGCGCTCAATTTTGCATCGCAAATATCTGTTGTTCTTTAACTTTTTTTCTTTTTTTTTTCTTTTTGTGCTTTTGCAGAGTTTTGGGGAGATATTGCTAATAATTTCTACTGGCGGGTGCCTCCTGTTCAGCCATTTTTTAAATACAACTTTGACGTTACTAAAGGGAAGATCTACATAGAATGCATGAAGGGAGCTGTCACCAATATATGTTACAACGTCCTTGACAGAAATATCCAAGACAAGAAGTTGGGAGATAAAGTGGCATTTTATTGGTAAGTAATATTCTTTGTGGCAGATGTGATATAAAGGTCTTTTTGCCATTACAAAATATTAATAACTTTTTTTAGATTCCGTTAGTGAATTGGTTTTTCAGTAAGACACCCTCTGTGCATATTACCTTATTTGCGGACTATAAAATGGGGAGGAAAATAGGGAAAAAATGTTTTAACAAAAATGTTGCATCTTAGTCTGTTTTTATGGTAGCTTACGGAGGGGGGGGTAGTGGCTGTGGTGGAGTGGGGTCTCAGGAGGTAGGGTCTCTGCTGCAGGAAGCTGACAGAGGCAGAAGTGGGGTGATGCTGCAGGATCCCTGGTAAGCTACATTCTGATTAGAAGACACACATCTGTTTCCCCCCCAAATTTGGGGGAGAGGAAGCATGTCTTGTAATCCAAAAAATAAGTTATGTCATGGAGGGAGACTATGGAGGAACTGACTGCCCATCTAAAACTTATTTGGCCGTTTTGTGTATGATGAGATTATGTATGAGATGTTTGGTCTGATGACAGAACTGAACCCCCTCTTTATTCATATGTCTTCCCCTGTAGAGTATATCTGTCATTACAAAGATTTACTTTTAATGAAGTCCTTTCACCAATTTGAGCATGTAAAACTAGATGCATCATTGAATGCTGGCTGCAGAGCTGAGATTTTTTTTTAATTTCTTTGCATTGCAGAGCGTTTACATTTAGTTATTTGTTATAGTTCAGTCTGAGCGTTACCAGATATTAATCTATGGTGGTGTGTACTACTCCAGCCTCCTCCCCCACCACCCCTCCATGAGGTTGATCAATCAGAGATTGCAGGGGAGAATAGAACACTACCTCCACTCCTCCATAATCTCTGGAGCTATTGTGTAGAGGTACAGCTGATCTGAGTTGTTGTTTTTTTTATACAGCAGCTTCATTATTACAAACCCTTTCATATCTCACATCAGTGCGGACAGGTTCCACCCTTCCATCACACTGACTGCCATGAAGTGAGATCTGGAAGTGTTTGTAATAATACGTAGGGGCGCACATTCAGCTGAAGTGTACTGCGACTCCGTGGCCCGCCGGGTCACTGCTCTGCCATATATGCCGCTAGCCACACATCGGCAACTGACGTTGGAGAGCCAGTCCCAGGCTGTGCATGGCATTGATGACATGTGCTGCTCATCGCTTGCATACAGAAGTCAGCTACCGGCTTCAGAAGAGGACACTGCACTTTGAGGGAGCGGAGAGAAGGTGAGTAGAATTATTTTATTTTTTTTCAATGCATTAAAGAAGAGCGGAAAACCTAGGGACATGTACACCAGGATGGGCTAAGATGGGGGACATATCTACCAGTATACACCGCAGGGAATTATATCCAGACCATGAAAATAATTACAGGTGTAGCAAAAATGGGAATTTTAAAACTTAACCTTTAATGGATATGTTAAAATTGACAAAAAAACAAACACAAAAGGAACACATGTTGCACACAGGTGCCCTCAACCAATTGACAGTGGGGAGTGTAATTCCAAAAATGTCTCAATTGCTGTTTACAGCACAAAAATAAGTCCAAAATAAGTGTAGGACTTAATACTTGGATACCCTTCTATTCTGAGATTAGTTTGTGAGGTGCTATCTCATGCCACCTTATTTTATAACTTTTCTTAAGGCTAGGTTCACATTGCGTTATGGCTGTACGTTAAACGGACTACGTTAACACCGCGGCATAACAGTCTATTCCAGCCAAAATTGTGCTACAGAATTCAGTTGGAGCACCTTCCCTTTCGAGCCCTGCTGTGTGCCCCAAACAGTAGCTTTCCGCCACATATAGAGTATCTGTATATAAAGTACTTTGCTTTGCCCTCAACATGGCAGACAAAGTACGCCTGCGCCAGAACCACGGCAAGAAGACAAGAAGAGGACGTCATTGTATGAAGATAGGAGGCGCTGGACCCGGATCGAGAAGTCCATCGGACCCGGACCACACCGGGACCGCCCCTGGGTGAGTATAATATAACCTTTATTTCTCATCTTTCAGGTTACATCGGGGGCTTATCTACAGCATTACAGAATGCTGTAGATAAGCCCCTGATGCCGGTGGCCGCAGCTCATATACGATTTTGGGGGTGACAGACTCCCTTTAACACCGTCTTTTTCATTCTGATGCAGCATCTGTCATTGACGCCAAACCCTAGGTTTAGTAATGAAAGTATTAACCGCACACCCTCATTACTAAACCAGTAAACAAAGAGTTATAGACACTCACTGTCACCAGCCTATGTAGGAGCGTTAACAGAATGAACCTACATAGGCTGTAACCAAACAGCAACTGGCAGAAATCGGCAGGCAAGAAAATTGTTGGCTCCCATGTAATTTTCATAACCAGCAGAGGGAAAACCAACATCTTAGGGCTGATGTTAATATACTTGGAAGTAGCCAATAGCCATAAAGGTTCCCTGGCTATTAATATCGACTATCATATATAGAAAACTTGACACACACTAGATGTTGAAGTCAAATTATTTAATGCAGTCCACGTAAAGTACGTAAAGAGTATACATACAGACGTTTTGGTCTTGGTGACCTTCTTCAGAGTGCCAACTGCTGTATTTGAAGGTTGTTGATAATATAAAGTGTTTCTTCTAATAGATAATCCAGTGGGGTTAGAGCTGGTATAACAAGAGGTGGATGCCGTGTCTCACGGAGTACTCACTCAGGACAATGATGGGATTCCTGCAGCAACCCCACCTGGCTATTTGCAGGAAGTCCAGGCTAGGCAACCCATCTCTTAACAACTCTAACCCCCCTCGTGTGTAGCGCTGAGCTGTGGTGAGAAAGTTCATCAGCTGATGAGCCTTGGTGATCGTGCTTATGACACTACTGCTGCGTGAGTTTTTTTATTTTGAATATGTATTTAATTATTTATTTTAAATACTATTTATTTTTAAAGTTTGAGCACAGGCACTGACTGACGAGAGACTAGTTCTCCCATCAGCAGCGCCTGCTATCACTTATCAGTGACAGCAGATGTAGCCTGCTGGGAGTAGTAGTCTCTCATCAGCTGTGACATCTTTGACCTGCGGTAAGCTTTTTACCGTGGGCCAAAGTCACAGCTGCGGGGTCACTCTGACTGCGTGACCCCATAGCACTCTGACTGACGGTAACTTTCCCGCTGATCAGAACTGCCACACCTGTTTCCGACGCTGTCACAAAGATGACAGCGTGGGAAGTGCCATAGGAAGTCTGTAAATAAAGCAGTAAATGCGCAAACATTTTTATACCTGCTTTTTTACTGTGGATTTGACACTCAATTGAAGTCAATGTGTGAAAAACAATAAAAATCCGCACAGTTAATTGACTTGCTTCAGAAAAAACGCACTGCAAATACTCAAAGGAAAATTACTTATCATGTGCACAGCACTTCAGAATTGAATTGAATTAGCGGGCATAAAGATTCCCTAGTATTTTTGGTCCGTTTCCGCTCTGAAAAACTGCAGCAAAAACGCAACGTGTGCACACAGCCTTAAAGTGACATTGGTCAGCATTGTAAAATTTGGACTGGGCAAGAAGGTGAAAACAGGCTGCGGGGTGAAGTCGTTAAACACTTTATAGGTTCCGAACCATAAAGTTGTTAAATGAAGTAACATAAGATGGAATATGTGTACAGCAACGTAATTTTCATATTGCTGTTCGCTATGTCCATTTTTGTGGTGCTGTTTTAGGCAGAATCTGTCAAGATATACATATCCTTACACATGAAAGCTTGTAAGTCCTTGACATTGGTCTCAGTGCCTTCCTTCACTAATGCTATCCTTTGCATTGTCAAAAAAGGCGGATTTAAATCCTGTTATTTACCGCAGTTTTACACAATAAATCATGGAAAATAATCTAAGCAGCAGCATCTTAAAGGCATTTATAGGCCCTGTAGCTCCTGGATGGAATTTGATTATCAGGTCCTGTATATCAGTTATCCTAATAGGATGTCCTGTTTTGTCAATCTATCATTTTATCAAATTCCATTAGACGCTGTGACACTGAGCTGATTTAATCAGTATGGTCTGAAAGCACCTAGATGTAATGGCTCTTTGGAGATACATGTTCTACAGAGCTCTGGAATATATAATTTTAAATTGTATATTAGGAAAGATTGGCGGCATTTTAATGAACTTGGGAAGCCAATATTGGTCTCAAATTCGGTAATAGGCATTGAAAATGACTAATTGGGTTAATTTCTTCTCAACTTTTGTTTCAGATGTTGGAAAGATGTTTTCTCGTATGTAACAGACCAAGCTAATAAGGTACAATCCTTGTGGGTACATCACTGCAAAATGAAGTTTCTGAAGTCACATGGTGTGAAATTCCCTGATTTGGATACTATGGTTTTGTGGACCATTGTGTACATTATGGGATGGTGCTAGAAAAGTACAAAACACTGATTTAGAACGATAGGGAATAGTGATGGGCAAGCACTAAAATGCTCGGGTCGAGCAAATTGGAATGCTCGGGTGCGCGAACCGAGCAACGAGCCCAATGTAAGTCTATGGGAAACGCAAGCATTTTTCCGGTGGACCCCCCCGGCGGTCTGCAGAGAGACTAGAAATTGTGGAAATCGATGGGAACAGTGCTCAAATGACATGGGAAGACCCCTGGAAGCATTTCTGACTCCCTGGTCACTGCTGTGAACAATATTGTCAGTCTTACACCGCTTTTACAGACTCGCAATAAAACATACAAAAACAAAATGGATTTTCCTGGGAAATATGTTAAGGAAAATCCTTTCCAGGGTAATGACTTGTATATAAGGCAAAATAAATAACCAAAAATGCTCCTCCACACCTTGGGCTATGGTCACACATAGTGTTTTTGATGCGTTTTTGAACTTTAGCTTTGCTTTCAACAAAGACAAAAGCATTCACTAGGAAATGTAATTTTAACATTTTACAACCTTATCTGGCCATGTGGTGTGTGACACATCATCAGACACATTCTGTTTCATTTATGAAGGAGGACCTCTGAAAGTCACAAAGCCTATTTTTATAGGTCCAGCAGTTGGCCCTCACTATTCTTAGAGAGCTATCAGCCGGCTATGCTTTGTTTCCATTATTAAACAGTGGGTCTCCTATACTGTTATTGCGTATGCAGTGAGTGGCTGCCAAAAATTTGGACACACCCCAATGCCCCTTTGAAGAGACGTAGAGGAGGGCCTTATAGAAAAAATGTTCCCATTATTAGGAAGTGGGTCTCCCATAGTGTTTGCCTATGCAGTGAAGCAACGGCTGCCAAAAATTTGGAGGCACTCCAATGCCCATTGGAAGAGACATGGAAGAGGGCCTCATAAAAAAAAAAAAATAAATAAAAAATGTTCCCATTAGAAAGGAGTGGGTCTCCTATACGTGTAATGCCCATGCACTAAGTGTATGGGCTGACAAACATTTACCCCTAGGGAATATACATGAACATATTGTCTAACAATTTTTTTAAACGGGCATCATAAACACCCTTTAAAAAAATGATGTGGGTGTTGCTTCATGGGACCACTGTCACCCTAGTGATATGGTGGTGGAGGATGAGGAGAAGGAGGAGGATAATAGCAAATAGCCAAAATCAGGAAGCGTATACCCATGTGTAGGTGTGAAGAGGTGCATGGGAATAGACCTCTCAAAAAAAGACACTGGATTTGAGTTTGTTACACTGCTAACATTTGGTGGTTTTGAGAATTCTGGCCCAATTCAGCCCTTGTTCATTTTAAGAGTCAGCCTGTCAGCATTTTCAGTTGACAGGCGGATGTGCTTATCAGTTTTATAATTCCACTAGCGGCACTAAAAACCCGCTCTGATAAAATGCTGGCCGCAGGCCAGGACCTCCCAAGACGTGGAGAGCCAGTTCATGCCACATGTCCAGCTTGGATACCTAATAATTAAGGCACAAAGGAATCACAGAGGACGTTGGTATGGTCAGCAAGGTACTCCCTGAGCATCTTCCCAAACTTTGCACTCCTTGTGAGAGTACCCTGTGCCTCACGACCTGTGCAATGGGGAGTGTCTGAGAAAACTCTCCCAGAACTTTGCCAGTGTTCCCCTTCCTCTGCTGGATTGGAGTTGTCTTTCTCACCTGTACTCCTTGGTTGTCCAATGAACGGTGACCTCTGCTGCCGCCAAAGTTTTCAGATGGGAATTTTTTTTAATAATTCCGCAACAAGGGCCTTCTGGTACTGCCCCATTTTAGTAGACCTGTCCGCCTCGGGAATAAGAGATAGAAAGTTCTCCTTGTAGCGTGGGTCTAGAAGTGTCACCAACCAGTAATGACTGTCACCTAAAATTTTGCGAACACGAGGGTCACTGGAAAGGCAGCGTAACAGAAACTAAGCCATGCGTGCCAGACTGCTAACAGGCAAGACTTCCGTGTCCTCACCAAAGAGGACAACTGACCATGCTCTCCTCCTCCTTATTCCTCATTGTCACCCAATCCACAATGGGATGAGATGAGGCTGGGCTGTGTGTAATCACCCTGTTTGGTTCCTTGCTCCATCTCCTCATGCTCCGCCTGCAATGCATCCTCTTTGATTGTGAGCAGAGAGCGTTTCAGAACACAGAGAAGCGGGATGGTGATGCTAATTATGGCGTCATTGCCGCACACCATCTTGGTGGAGTCGTCAAAGTTTTGAAGGATGGTACATTTCTCTGACATCCATGTCCACTCCGGAGGTCTTATGTGTAGAGTCTGAACTGAATAACGATGGGCTTGTTGATGCTGGTTGTCAACAACTGTCCTCTTCTGTCACAAATCCTTTCCAAAATCTGCAGTATAGAGTTCCAACGCGGACATCACATACCAGTCAGTGAGGCTGAAGCTGCAAATGCTGCAGAAGCACAGCAAGGGCGGCTGAAGCTGTAGCTGACTTGCTAATATGGGCACACAGGCGGCATACTTTCACAAACAGATCCGGCAGTTCCAGGTAGGTTTTGAGAAACTGCTGAACCACAAGGTTAAGCACATGGGCCAGGCATGGTACATGTGAGCTCGCCTCAGAGCCACCATCAGGTTCCGGCCATTGTCACACACGACCATGCCTGGCTTGTAGGTTCAGCGGTGTCAGATACAGATCTGCTTGCTCTTTCAGAGCTGTCCACAACTCTTCAGCATTATGCGGTTTGTCACCTACGCATATAATAGCTTCAGCACAGCCTGTTGCTGCTTGACTGAGGCAGTGCTACAGTGCTTCCAGCGTGTGACTGATGTGGTCATTTCAGAGATGGAGGCTGAAGAGGAGGAGTAGGATGAGGTGCAGGAGCTGTAGACTGTGGTGGCAACCCTGTTTGACCTAGGGCCCGCAATCCTCGGCATTGGGAGGACGTGTTCCATCCCAAGGTCCGACTAGGTCCCGGCTTCCACTATGTTAACCCAGTGTGCCGTCAGCGAGACGTACCATCCCTGCCCACAAACACTTGTCCACGTATCCATGGTTAGGTGGACTTTATCAGTAACTGCCTTGTTGAGGGCACGGCTAGTGTGGGACATGTGCTTGTATAATGCGGGAACGGCACATTGGGAGAAATAGTGGCGGCTATGGACCGAGTACCGAGGGACGTCCGCCGCCATCAGGTTGAGGAAAGCTTCTGTCTCCACGAGCCTAAAAGGAAACATTTAGAGCCCAAGCAGTCGTGAAATGTGTGAATTTAGTAGTGTGGCCTGTGGGGCATTGGCTGCATATTTGCACTTGCGTTCCAAGGGCTGGGGTATGGACAACTGAACGCTGCGCTGGGGCAAGGACGTGGCGTGCTTGCTGATGGTGCTAGGTTGAATGTGTGCAACGACAGGTGCAGGGCAGGAGGCATCTTCGCATGCACCATGAACAAGGGATTCGCTTGCACACACAACAACGGAAGAAGCAGTGTCGCCCGCAGACACTGTTCCTGAACCCTGTTGTTCGGCTCACAAAGTCGGGTGCTTTGCTGCCTTGTGCATGATCATGCTGGTGGTGGTCAGGCTGGCAATTTTGCTACCCCTGCTGATGCTGGCCTGGCAGGTGGTGCAAATGGCCTTTTTGTGGTTATCGGCAGAGTCTTTAAAAAAACAACCAGACTCGGGAAGACCTAACAGTTGTACTGGCAACTTCCGTCGTGTTGGTGTTGCGGGGAACATTTGACTGCCTTCTGTCTGTGGCCACCACACTGCTTCTTCCTGCCCGTTGGGGTGCTACGCCTCCCTCCCCCTGTGTGCTGCTGTCATCGCTCTACATATTTTCCTGCCAGGTTGGGTCCGTTACTATATTATCCACCACCTCGTCGTCCACATCCACACCCTGGTTGTCCTCCTGACTTTCTGGAAATTGTCTTATCGTCCACCTCTTGTGACACTTTCCCACCGTCCCCTTCGTGTGACTGTGGCTGCTCAGATATTTGGGCATCGCTACATGCAATCTCCTCTTGCCCCTCTTCAAGTGGACCTGGCGAGAGTCCCAAATCTATAAATGCAAAAGTGAACAGCTCTTCGGAGTGTCCAAGTGTGGGATCAGTTGTCTCTGGGCAGTCTGCAGTCCAGACTCACGGCTACTGAGACTTGACCGTGTGGAAGGTGGCAAAGTGACTGGAAGCATTATCCGTTATCCAATCAACAACCTTTTGACCGTGCTTTAGGTTCAATAGTGGTGTGCTGCGGTCCCCTATTAATTCATACAGGAAGGTCGGGCGAGAAGATGTGGGTGTTTGTTGTGGCACAATTTCAGCTTGGCCTCGGCCTTTGCATGCACCATCACCATTACGTCCAGTTCCCTGTGCCTTGCCACGCTCCTTGACCATTTTAAATGGAGGACGGTATTTTCCACGTTCACTACAAATGGCTGAATTTGGAGCGAACTTACATGTGATCCGTGTGACGGACAAACCACAGTTTTAAATATTTGGGCTGTAGGTAACTATTTTTACCAGCAAACTGTTTCAATAACTTTGCTAACACACAGCAACAAAATTTAAAGGGAGGCCAGAAATGGCAGAATTTGGAGTGCACTTTTTATCTTTGAACCGTGTGTGACGGACAAACCACAGTTTTATATAGCTGGCCTGTAAAAAAAAAAAATTATTCCTAGCCCCAGGTATCGGGCCATGTCGAGAAATATCTGTAATAGCAGCAGCAAACGGAACTGGAATGGACCCTCTCGCACTATACAGACTATGCACTGTAGTCTGCCACATACACTGCCTGCCTGCCTAGCACTGATATCTATGCAGTTTTTAGTCCTCAGAAAGACTGTTAGTTGAGATGCATATGTGTATAATATATGGTATACCCACACTATGTAAGAACCAATCAAATCTCTCCCTACACTGCCTGATTCAGGAGTAGACTGTGACGAGCATGGCAGCGCCAGGTCTGATATAGACCAGATGACGCTGTAATGCCACAACCAACATGGCTGCGGCATTACAGTGTGTGGCAGACAATCCCTGCATGTTCATTGGCTCTCTAAAGAGCACCAAACGTGCAGGGTGGAGACCCGAGCTCCCGCCGAGCAACCCCTGATATACTCGGTGAGCTCCAAGCATCTCAAGCAGTGAGATGCTCGGGCAAGTAACGAGTAGTAGCGAATCATTAATAGGGAACTGTTAATAAGGCAGCGTACAGTAAAATAACAAAAAAAAATTTTGTTGTTTTTGCTCATGGTATAGCATGGAGTCTAGCATTCAAACATGTAGCCCAGGGCTGCATTATTTACATTTCAAAACTTGTGACATGTAACAGGCTGGAAGTTGAGTACGATAGACATGAGATAAGACCCCCACCAGTTTTATGTAATGAAAGGGACTTGGTGTCTTTCAGATCTGATCATTTTTTCCTGCTAACTGTGGGAGAAGTGAGGCTACCAATGAAGTGTCTTTTTTGAACATTCACCGCTCTGGTCACCTCTTTGCCTATGAAACTAGTGATCGATGGGGTCCCACTTATCCAAAATTGTCATGTCCAAAATGTTTTTGAACTAATCATGACCCTTTTAAGTATGTGAAGTTTATTGTTCCTGCTGTCTTTGTCTAATATTCAGCAGAGTGCATTGATGTACATCATTTTCGGGCATAAACGCCTACTGGAGGCGGCACCTCAGACACAGTCAAAAATGCTATGTGAAAGCACCCTAGCAGTGTTGTAAATTAAATTTGATGTTTTTCCAAGTTATAGAATTTTATTTTAGCTTGCTATGGCATGATTAGCTTATTTCTGGGGACTTTCTCTTTTCTGTGCACTAAATTTGTTGCCGATTTGTTACTGGATTTCTGCAAACTTTATTCAGGTGAATGATATGAAAAATCCGTTGTGTGAAAATATTTACTGTGGTAGGAATACAGCTTTAAATCTTTTATAGGCTTGTGAATTAATATGTCTGCCATTAAAGCTCCCCCAAGGATTTGCCATTTAGTTTCCCTAAAGGGAAGGTAAGTTCATAACCAATAGGGTTATGAAACAGCATCACCTCAAAAAAAAAAAATGTTTTAATGTTTTTTTAATATATACATATATATATGTGTGTGTATATATACATATATATATGTGTGTGTATATATATATATATATATATATATATATATATATATATATATATATATATATATATATATATATAATTTATTTTTTTTTTTTTTTTATGTACATTGTGTTTTATGTGTTAGTGAATTAGCAGCCATTGTTTAATGTTACTGTGGTATACAGGGGTGCACGGCCGGTTTTAGACAAAGTTGGATCCTGGGCAAAAGTTTAAAATGGGGCCCCAAATGCCAACATTTACTACATCACACAGAAACATTTTGTTGCATTTACATGCACTGAGCTCAGGCCGCTGAACGAGTGCGATCGACTGTACTGAAGTCGTTCGATGCTTCTTTCCTGGCCTCTTTACACCGGAGGAAGAATGATGGGCGCAGAATGGTCACTAGTAGATCAATGTGTCACCATACAGTATGATATCAGCAGTATGTCTGCAGGTTACATCGGATGATGTGCTGCTGAGAACAATTATTTTTGTTCCGGCATAAACAATCCAATCGATTAAATAGGCAGCATTTTGTTTTAGTATAATACACCTCATAGTCCTCCACATAGTATAATGTGCACCACAGTCCCCCGTATTGTATAATCAATATAGTGCTCAATAGAGTATAATGCAGCGCCCCCTCAAAATGCGCGCGCACACACACACACACACACACACACACACACACACACACACACACACACACACACACACACACACACACACACACACACTCCATCAGTATTACACACAATGCTTACCTTTCCTCGTTTCCCTGCTACTCTGGCTAATGCATTGCATCTCATCAGCTCCACTGCTGGCATAGCATGGCGCATGATGAAGTGACGTCATCACACGTCCACTTCATCAGAAGCAGCGGGGGAATAATGAGAGAGAGAGCGTCATCTGACATTTTCTCCTCAGTCATTGCTTCCAACTGTATCGGCTTCCATGACACCGATTAGTTTAATGATGGCGGCACGATGCTGGGCCCCCTAGCGGCCACGTGGTATGCCAATGTTAGCTCACACCACAGCTGGGGACCCTAGGCAGCGGCCTAGTCAGCCTGCCACTAACTCTGGCCCTGCAGGGGTGCTATATGTACATTACAATGTCAACCTATAAAAAGATGATAATATACAGAACAATGGATTGTTAACTTTGTTTGTGACTGTATTTTACGGGATTAAGTCCTGGAATTCCCAGGCCCACGGCAGCATTGCACACCAGAAAGTTCAGTCTAAAGCAGAGATTTATTTAAACTTGGCTCAACCAGCATAATGCCCAATGAGTCAATAACAGTGATCATCACTCCTGCAGACTGATAACATATTCCTCCCATGCCTGTAAGCACTATGTGAGCTGATCACGTCGTTCTGAACTGAAATTGATATATACGTATGTCAGCTGCAGGGTGTACTTGCCATACGCACATGTACGTCATCCTGCTGAAAAGGGCACAGTAACTGATCCCCTGGCACTGTAATGTGAATTCCGATTTCTGCTGTTTATCTGCTTAAATGACATGGTCTATAGTGATTGCTACATGTAAATGATTAAACGTGTAAGATGAGGGGGCTTCTCCTTTGCATAACCCCACCCCCAACACTGAAAGCTGTGTACAGTTTGCATAGTCTGAAAGCTCAATTAGTGTTGTAGGCGAAGTTATAAAAAGTTCAGTATTCGGAGAGTTGGTAGATCTGCAGCACATAAAACTGATTTTTTTTCAAAACTGCAGCAAGCAGCCCATTAACCCCTTCCCGACCCATGACGCCACGTAGGCGTCATGAAAGTCGGTGCCAATCCGACCTGTGACGCCTATGTGGCGTCATGGAATGATCGAGTCCCTGCAGATCGGGTGAAAGGGTTAACTCCAATTTCACCCGATCTGCAGGGACAGGGGGAGTGGTACTTTAGTCCAGGGGGGGTGGCTTTGCCCCCACGTGGCTACGATCGCTCTCATTGGCTGTTGAAAGTGCAACAGCCAATCAGAGCAATTTGCAATATTTCACCTATGAAAATGGTGAAATATTGCAATCCAGCCATGGCCGATGCTGCAATATCATCGGCCATGGCTGGAAATCCTGATCTGCCCCCACCCACCGCCACCGATCTCCTCCCCAGTCCTCCGTTCTGTCCCGTACTCCCCTCCGTCCGCCTGTCCGCTCCCCCGTCCTCCTGTCCGCTCCCCCCGGGCTCCGATCCACCCCCCCTGTGCTCCGATCCACCCCCTCATACTTACCGATCCTCCCGGTGTCCGTCCATCTTCTCCCTGGGCGCCGCCATCTTCCAAAATGGCGGGCGCATGCGCAGTGCGCCCGCCGAATCTGCCGGCCCGCAGATTCGTTCCATGTACATTTTGATCACTGTGATAGGTTTTATCATAGTGATCAAAATAAAAAAAATAGTAAATGAACCCCCCCTTTATCACCCCCATAGGTAGGGACAATAATAAAATAAAGAAAATATATTTTTTTTCCACTAGGGTTAGAACTAGGGGTAGGGGTAGGGTTAGAACTAGGGTTAGCGTTAGAATTAGGCTATGTGCACACGCTGCGGATCCGCAGCAGATTGGCCGCTGCGGATTCGTAGCAGTGTTCCATCAGGTTTACAGTACCATGTAAACCTATGGAAAACCAAATCCGCTGTGCCCATGGTGCGGAAAATACTGCGCGGAAATGCGTTGTATTTTCCGCAGCATGTCAATTCTTTGTGCGGATTTCGCAGCGTTTTACACCTGTTCCTCAATAGGAATCCGCAGGTGAAATCCGCATAAAAAACACTGGAAATCCGCGGTAAATCCGCAGGTAAAACGCAGTGCCTTTTACCTGCGGATTTTTCAAAAATGGTGCAGAAAAATCTCACACGAATCCGCAACGTGGGCACATAGCCTTAGGGTTGGAATTAGAGTTAGGGTTGGAATTAGGGCTAGGGTTGGAAATAGGGTTAAGAATAGGCTTGTCGTTAGGGTTATGGTTAGGGTTAGGGGTGTGTTGGGGTTAAAGTTGGGGTTGGGGTTAGGGTTGGGATTAGGGTTAGGGTTGTGGTTAGGGGTGTGTTGGGGTTAGGGTTGTGATTAGGGTTATGGCTAGAGTTGGGATTAAGGTTAGGGGTGTGTCGGGGTTAGTGTTGGCATTAGAATTGAGGGGTTTCCACTGTTTAGGCACATCAGGGGTCTCCAAACGCAACATGGCGCCACCATTGATTCCAGCCAATCTTGTGTTCAAAAAGTCAAATGGTGCTCCCTCCCTTCCGAGCCCCGACGTGCGCCCAAACAGTGGTTTACCCCCCACATATGGGGTACCAGCATACTCAGGACAAACTGGGCAACAATTATTGGGGTCCAATTTCTCCTGTTACCCTTGTGAAAATAAAAAATTGCTTGCTAAAACATAATTTTAGAGGAATGAAAAATTATTTTTTATTTTCACGGCTCTGCGTTGTAAACTTCTATGAAGCACTTGGGGGTTCTAAGTGCTCACTACACCTCTACGCAAGTTCCTTGGGGGGTCTAGTTTCCAAAATGGGGTCACTTGTGGGGGGTTTCTACTGTTTAGGCACATCAGGGGCTCTGCAAATGGAATGTGATGCCCGCAGACCACTCCATCAAAGCCTGCATTTCAAAACGTCACTACCTCCCTTCCGAGCCCCGACTTGTGCCCAAACAGTGGTTTACCCCCACATATGGGGTATCCGTGTACTCAGGACAAACTGGGCAACAACTATTGGGGTCCAATTTCTTCTGTTACCCTTGTGAAAATAAAAAATTGCTTGCTAAAACATCATTTTTGAGGAAAGAAAAATGATTTTTTATTTTCACGGCTCTGCGTTGTGAACTTCTGTGAAGCACTTGGGGGTTCAAAGTGCTCACCACATATCTAGATAAGTTCTTTGGGGGGTCTAGTTTCCAAAATGGGGTCACTTGTGGGGGGTTTCTACTGTTTAGGCACATCGGGGGCTCTGCAAACGTAACATGATGCCCGCAGACCATTCCATCAAAGTCTGCATTCCAAAACGTCACTACTTCCCTTCCGAGCCCCGGCATGTGCCTAAACAGTGGTTTTCCCCCACATATGGGGTATCAACGTACTCAGGAGAAACTGGACAACAACTTTTGCGGTCCAATTTCTCCTGTTACCCTTGGGAAAATAAAAAATTGTGGGCTAAAAAATCATTTTTGAGAAAAGAGAAATTATTTTTTATTTTCATGGCTCTGCGTTATAAACTTCTGTGAAGCACTTGGGGGTTCAAACTGCTCACCACACATCTAGATTAGTTCCTTTGGAGGTCTAGTTTCCAAAATGGGGTCACTTGTAGGGGAGCTCCAATGTTTAGGCACACAGGGGCTCTCCAAACGCGACATGGTGTCCGCTAACGATGGAGATAATTTTTCATTCAAAAAGTCAAATGGCGCTCCTTCCCTTCCGAGCCTTACCATGTGAGCAAACAGTGGTTTATTCCCACATGTGAGGTATCTGTGTACTCAGGAGAAATTGCCCAACAAATTGTAGGGTCCATTTTATCCTGTTGCCCATGTGAAAATGAAAAAATTGAGGCTAAAATAATTTTTTTGTGAAAAAAAAGTACTTTTTCATTTTTACAGATCAATTTGTGAAGCACCTGGGGGTTTAAAGTGCTTACTATGCTTCTAGATAAGTTCCTTGGGGGGTCTAGTTTCCAAAATGGGGTCACTTGTGGGGGAGCTCCAATGTTTAGGCACACGGGAGCTCTCCAAACGCAACATGGTGTCTGCTAAAGATTGGAGCCAATTTTTCATTCAAAAAGTCAAATGGCGCTCCTTCCCTTCCGAGCCCTGCCGTGCGCCCAAACAGTGGTTTACCCCCACATATGAGGTATCAGCGTACTCAGGACAAATTGGACAACAACGTTCGTTGTCCAGTTTCTCCTTTTACCCTTGGGAAAATAAAAAAATTGTTTCTAAAAGATCATTTTTGTGACTAAAAAGTTAAATGTTCATTTTTTCCTTCCATGTTGCTTCTGCTGCTGTGAAACACCTGAAGGGTTAATAAACTTCTTGAATGTGGTTTTGAGCACCTTGAGGGGTGCAGTTTTTAGAATGGTGTCACTTTTGGGTATTTTCAGCCATATAGAACCCTCAAACTGACTTCAAATGTGAGGTGGTCCCTAAAAAAAATGGTTTTGTAAATTTTGTTGTAAAAATGAGAAATCACTGGTCAAATTTTAACCCTTATAACTTCCTAGCAAAAAAAAATTTTGTTTCCAAAATTGTGCTGATGTAAAGTAGACATGTGGGAAATGTTATTTATTAACTATTTTGTGTCACATAACTCTCTGGTTTAACTGAATAAAAATTCATAATGTGAAAATTGCGAAATTTTCAAAAGTTTTGCCAAATTTCCGTTTTTTTCACAAATAAACTCAGAAATTATCGACCTAAATTTACCACTAACATGAAGCCCAATATGTCGCGAAAAAACAATCTCAGAACCGCTAGGATCTGTTGAAGCGTTCCTGAGTTATTACCTCATAAAGGGACACTGGTCAGAATTGCAAAAAACGGCCAGGTCATTAAGGTCAAAATAGGCTGGGTCATGAAGGGGTTAAATGATACATCCCTGAAATCGTCGGTCTCCGCCTCTGTATCATGCTGTTCTCAGGTGAAAATCTGGTGACCGATTCCTTTAAAGGCCTTCAAGTGTGCCATCTTTTTAGACTCATTAGTGCTTGATAGAATTCCTTTCAGCGTTATACGGTAATTAAAAAGAATCTGTCACCTAATTTTGGGCCTATAAGCTTCGGCCACCGCCATCAGGGGCTTATCTACAGAATTCTCTAATGCTGTAGATAAGCCCCCGATGTAACCTGAAAGATAAGAAAAACAAGTTAGATTATACTCACCCAGGGGTGGTCACGGTCTGGTCCGATATGCGTCGCAGGTCCGGGTCTGGCGCCTCCCATCTTCATATGATGTCGTCCTCTTCTTTGCTTCCTGTCGCGGCTCCTGCACAGGTGTACTTTATCTGACCTGATGAGGGCAGCGTAAAGTACTGCAATGCGCAGGCGCCGGGCCTCTCTGGCCTTTCCCGGCGCCTGAGCACTGCAGTACTTTGCTCTGCCCTCATCAGGTCAGATAAAGTATGCCTGCACAGGAGCCGCGACAGGAAGCAAAGAAGAGGACGACATCGTAGGAAGATGTGAGGCGCCGGACCTGCGACACCCATCGGACCGGACCGCAGCGGGACCACCCCTGGGTGAGTATAATCTAACGTGTTTTTCTTATGTTTCAGGTTACATCGGGAGATTATCTACAGCATTACAGGATGCTGTAGATAAGCCCTTGATGGCGGTGGCCGCAGCTTATAGGCCCAAAATTAGGTGACAGATTCCCTTTAATTTACAGTTATAATAAAGTAATAGTTATTATATGAACAATTAATAAATATCGTGTGACCTGTATCCTAGTGCAAGGGTCCCCAACTTGCAAGATTATGCTGTGTGGCTTCTGGTTTCTGGTAGCTCGAGGCAATAGCGCTGGGTAACGATCATGATGTAGTTGTGGTGGAGAACAAGCTATGAACAGTCTCTGGAGTATCAGCTAGGCAACTGCCCCCTCCATCTCATTGTTAATGTCATCCCTTGTTTAGAACCAAAAGAAAAATAGACCTCTACGAATTGACTTTTATTGATATAGATTTTAAAAATCAATTTTTGCTTAAAAATGGTGCAAAAGTATGGGCCAACAGGGAAAAAGTATTATAACCTACTATGAAAGGCTAATCTCTCCCTAGAAGAGCCCTAAGAAATCGCCCTACCTGTCAGCGAAGGTTGGCACCCTGGTTGTAGACGTGATGGCGCCCTTGCTCATCGTTGGTAGCCCTGAAGACCCTAATGCACCCTTAACATACTAAACACTGAAAAATACACAAAAATCACACACACAGTTTTTCACACAAAGTACCCCTAGTGTAGGGACCCTATGGTCTCATAGGAAGATGAATAAATATTGGAGTCCTATATTGCTTTAGGTCATCTAAATGGGATATAGCCAAGATGAACAGTCATGTAAATAACAAGTGGCTTTTATCATCAGTGATGTGACAAAAATAAATAAAGGAGTGGAGCAAATGTATAAATGGCCTAGATAAATAGTTAAAGGCCCCGTCACACATAGCGATACGACCTGGCCGTGATCGTTGGTAAGTCGCTGTGTGGTTGCTGGGGAGCTGTCACACAGACAGCTCTCTCCAGCGACCAACGATCAGGGGAACGACTTCGGCATCGTTGAAACTGTCTTCAACGATGCCGAAGTCCCCCTGCAGCACCCGGGTAACCAGGGTAAACATCGGGTTACTAAGCGCAGGGCCGCGCTTAGTAACCCGATGTTTACCCTGGTTACCAAAAAAAACAAACCGTACATACTCACCATCTGATGTCCGTCAGGTCCCTTGCCCTCTGCTTCCTGCTCTGACTGAGTGCCGCCGTACAGTGAGAGCAGAGCGCAGCGGTGACGTGAGTATGTACTGTTTGTTTTTTTTAACATTTACGCTGGTAACCAGGGTAAGCATCGGGTTACTAAGCGCGGCCCTGCGCTTAGTAACCCGATGTTTACCCTGGTTACCAGTGAAGACATCGCTGGATCGGTGTCACACACACCGATTCAGCGATGTCAGCGGGACCTCAACGACCAAAAAAAGGTCCAGGCCATTCCGACACGACCAGCGATCTCGCAGCAGGGGCCTGATCGCTGGTACGTGTCACACATAGCGAGATCGCTACTGAGGTTGCTGTTGCGTCACAAAACTTGTGACTCAGCAGCGATCTCGCTAGCGATCTCGCTATGTGTGACGGGGCCTTAAGACTCGCTTGTCTGAAGATTAGGCTACTTGTAACTGTAGTTCAAACAACCGTTAGATCAGACTTTTGGTCTGTACTGTGTATGTATGTATGTATATGTGTATATATGTATGTACTAGCTGTTTCCAGCCAGCTAACGCTCGGCACGCTCATTGCTATCTAATTAACGCTGCTGGTGATTAAACTAAAGTAAATAATGACAACATTCAATAGCACTTACGCAGGTGGTAAATTACCTTAAAATGAAGTTAATAACAATAATTGTGGTAATGTGGTGGGGGGTGGGATTATCTGTGGTGATGTGGTGGGGGCGGGATTTTGTGGGGTAATGTGGGGACGGGATTGTGTGGTGGGGGGTGGGATTATCTGTGGTAATGTGGTGGGGGGCAGGATTATGTGTGGTATTGTGGAGGGATTATCTGTGGTGATGTGGTGGGGGGCGGGATTATGTGTGGTATTGTGATGGAGGGATTATCTGTGGTGATGTGGGGGGCGGGATTATGTGTGGTAATGTGGGGGCGTGATTGTGTGGTAATGTGGTGGGGGGCGGGATTATGTGTGGTAATGTGGCGGGATTATGTGTGGTAATGTGGCGGGGGGCAGGATTATGTGTGGTAATGGGGCGGGATTATGTGTGATAATGTGGTGGGGGCGGGATTATGTGTGGTGATGTGGGGGGCGGGATTATGTGTGGCGATGTGGTGGGGGGCGGGAATATGTGTGGTAATGTAATAAGGGGCAGGATTGTGTGGCGATGTGGTGGGTGTGGTAATGTAATAAGGGGCGGGATTGTGTGGCGATGTGGTGGGGGGGCGGGATTAATAGTGGTAATGTGGTGGGGGGGCGGGATTAATAGTGGTAATATGGTGGGGGGCAGGATTGTGTAGTAATGTGGTGGGGGGCGTGATTATGTGTGGTGATGTGGTGGGGGGCGGGATTATGTGTGGTAATGTGGTGGGGGGCGGGAATATGTGTGGCGATGTAGTGGGGGGCGGGATTATGTGTGGTAATGTGGTGGGGGGCGGGATTAATAGTGGTAATATGGTGGGGGGCGGGATTATCTGTGGTAATGTGGTGGGGGGGCGGGATTATCTGTGGTAATGTGGTGGGGGGGCAGGATTATGTGTAGTAATGTGGGAGGGCGGGATTATGTGTGGTAATGTGGTGGGGGCGGGATTATCTGTGGTAATGTGGTGGGAGGCGGGATTATGTGGTAATGTGGGGGGGGGCGGGATTATGTAGTAATGTGGGGGGCGTCATTATGTGCGGTAATGTGATGGGGGGCGGGATTATGTGGTTATGTTGGGGGGTGGGATTATGTGTGGTGATGTGGTGGGGGGCGGGATTATGTGTGGTGGGGGGTGGGATTATGTGTGGTGATGTGGTGGGGGCGGGATTATGTGTGGTGATGTGGTGGGGGGCGGGATTATGTGTGGTGATGTGGTGGGGGGCGGGATTATGTGTGGTAATTGGGTGGGGGGGCGGGATTATGTATGGTAATGGGTGGGGGGCGGGATTACGTCTGATGTGCTGGGGGATGGGATTGTATGTGGTAATGTGGGGGGGCGGGATTATGTATGGTAATGGGGTGGGAGGGGGATTATGTGTGGTAATGTGGGGGGCGGGATTGTGTGTGGTAATGGGGTGGGGGGCAGGTTTATGTGTGGTAATGTGGGGGGTGGGATTATGTGTGGTGATGTGAGGGGCGGGATTATGTGTAGTAATGCGGTGGGGGGCGGGATTATGTATGGTGATGCGGTGGGGGGCATGATTATGTGTGGTGATGCGGTGGGGGGGCGTGATTGTGTGGTGATGCGGTGGGGGGCGGGATTATGTGTGGTAATGTGGTGGGGGGCGGGATTGTGTGGTAATGTGGTGGGGGGCGGGATTATGTGTGGTAATGTGGTGGGGGGCGGGATTGTGTGGTAATGTGGTGGGGGGCCGGATTATGTGTGGTAATGTGGTGGGGCGGGATTATGTGTAGTAATGTGGTGGGGGTGGGATTATTTGTGGTAATGTGGTGGGGCGGGATTATGTGTAGTAATGTGGTGGGGGTGGGATTATTTGTGGTAATGTGGTGGAGGGCGGGATTGTGTGTGGTAATGGGGTTGGGGGGCGGGATTATGTGTGGTGATGTGGGGGCGGGATTATGTGTGGTGATGTGGGGGGTGGGATTATTTGTGGTGATGTGGTGGGGGGCGGGATTATGTGTGGTGATGTGGGGGCGGGATTATGTGTGGTGATGTGGTGGGGGGCGGGATTATGTCTGGTGATGTGCTGGGGGAAGGGATTGTGTGTGGTAATGTGGTGGGGCGGGATTGTGTGTGGTAATGGGGTTGGGGGGCAGGTTTGTGTGGTAATGGGGTGGGGGGGCAGGTTTGTGTGGTAATGTGGTGGGGGGCGGGATTATGTGTGGTGATGTGAGGGGCGGGATTATGTTTGGTAATGTGGTGGGGGCGGGATCATGTGTAGTGATGTGGTGGGGGTGGGATTATGTGTGGTGGGGGGAGGGATTGTGTGGTAATGTGGTGGAGGGCGGGATTATGTGTGGTAATGTGGTGGGGGGCGGGATTATGTGTGGTGATGTGGTGGAGGGGCGGGATTATGTGTGGTAATGTGGTGGGGGGCGGGATTGTGTGGTAATGTGGTGGGGGGCCGGATTATGTGTGGTAATGTGGTGGGGCGGGATTATGTGTAGTAATGTGGTGGGGGTGGGATTATCTGTGGTAATGTGGTGGGGGCGGCATTATGTGTGGTAATGTGGTGGGGGGACGGGATTATGTGTGGTGATGTGGGGGGCAGGATTGTGTGTGGTGATGTGGGGGGCGGTATTATGTATGGTGATGTGGTGGGGGCGGGATTATGTGTGGTGATGTGGTAAGGGGCGGGATTATGTGTGGTAATGTGGTGGGGGCGGGATCATGTGTAGTGATGTGGGGGCGGGATTATGTGTGGTGATGTGGTGGAGGGGCGGGATTATGTGTGGTAATGTCGTGGGGGCAGGATTATATGTGGTAATGTGGGGGGGCGGGATTGTGTGTGGTAATGTGGTGGGGGCGGGATTATGTGTGGTAATGTGGTGGGGGGCCGGATTATGTGTGGTGATATGGTGAGGGGGCGGGATTATGTGTGGTAATGTCGTGGGGGCAGGATTATATGTGGTAATGTGGGGGGGCGGGATTGTGTGGTAATGTGGTGGGGGTGGGATTGTGTGTGGTAATGTGGTGGGGGGCGGGATTGTGTATGGTAATGTGGGGGCGGGATTATCTGTGGTAATGGGCTGGGAGGGTGGGATTGTGTGTGGTAATGTGGTGGGGGGCGGCATTATGTGTGGTAATGTGGGGGGACGGGATTATGTGTGGTGATGTGGGGGGCGGGATTGTGTGGTGATGTGGGGGGCGGGATTGTGTGTGGTGATGTGGGGGGCGGTATTATGTATGGTGATGTGGGGGCGGGATTATGTGTGGTGATGTGGTGGGGGGCGGGATTGTGTGGTAATGTGGTGGGGGGCGGGATTGTGTATGGTAATGTTGGGGGCGGGATTATATGTGGTAATGTGGTGGGGGTGGGATTATCTGTGGTAATGGGCTGGGAGGGTGGGATTGTGTGTGGTAATGTGGTGGAGGGCGGGATTGTGTGTGGTAATGTGGGGGCGGGATTGTGTGTGGTAATGGGGTGGGGGGTGGGATTGTGTGTGGTAATGTGGTGGGGGCGGGATTGTGTGCGGTAATGTGGTGGGGGCGGGATTGTGTGCGGTAATGGGGTGGGAGGCGGGATTGTGTGCGGTAATGGGGTGGGAGGCGGGATTGTGTGTGGTAATGTGGTGGGGGCGGGATTGTGTGTGGTAATGTGGGGGGCGGGATTGTGTGTGGTAATCTGGTGGGGGTGGGATTGTGTGTGGTAATGTGGTGGGGGGCGGAGCTACTGTGCAGGGGGCGGGATTAGCGAGTAATGCCTCATATATATAGATATACTAGATGGCGTGACTAAGAATTACATTATATATTGTCATGATTGAATTATGTGCGTAATCTACTGTATACCTTTTTTTTTTTTTGGGGGGGGGGGGGGAGTCGGAGGGATTTTTTTTCTTTTGCTGTTAGGCCAGTTACTGTCACTTTAAATTGATCATTTCTGTCTTTCGTCTTTTGATTTTATTTTTTTAAGGGAAGGGAATGAACCAGGAGACTCTACGTCCATCACTTACGCAGAGCTCTTGAAGAAGGTGTGCCAGTTTGCCAATGTTCTACGTAGTCAAGGTATACGGTCATTTAGCCATGCTTGCTTAATGTTACTGTAATAACACATGGACTCTTACCACGGTCGTTTTTTATGTATCCATAACACATTAAAACAAACTAACATTTGTTTCCGCAGGTGTTAAAAAAGGAGACCGTGTGTCCATATATATGCCCATGGTGATAGAGCTTGTTGTCGCAATGCTGGCTTGTGCTCGAATTGGAGCCATTCACTCCATAGTGGTGAGTTTTATGTTTGGAAATATATTTTTATGAAGATCATATCATCTAATCTCATAATTGTCACTAAATATACAGCAGGTTCAAAGTTATACTTTTGTGCACCGAATTTTATAATGGAGTGAATGGATTTATTTTACAATAGTGAACAGATTAGGAGACATGCTGTGATATCGTCACATGGACATTGGCAACCTAAAAACTATATCTAAGCTTGGGCAACCACTTAGGGCTCGCTCACACATATAATACAGCATATAATTCAGGCAAGTGCTCATCTGCAATTTTTCTATAGTCACCTTCCACGACAGCATGGGAGGTTGTCTCCACACCCTAATGGGGGACAGGAAGCACAAGAGGTTAAAAGCCCCTCCCACCTCCTATTCGCCAGTGTCTTTCCTGTCCCCCATGGGGCATGGAGAGGTTGTTGTATGCTGTAGGGCCAGTGACTACAGCGTACCTTCTTTTGCTAAACCGGACAGTGGTGGTCGTGGGTTCGTCCCTCCTCCTCCGATCTGCTCCCGTCACCAGCTGTGGCCTTGGGACCTTCCCGGCCCACCTGCGTCCCCACACGGGGGTAAAGCTGGCCGGTGATCACCGACCAGAGGCCTCCTGAAGCTCTCCGGTCCTTTCCTCCTCACTTGCGCGGTGTTCGGCTTCCCGGAAGTGGAGGCGCAACACTTCCGGGCCTTGTGTTCCACTCTGGAACGCATGCACTTCCGGTGCCGTGCACCCGGACTGCTGAACGGCGTGCGGAGTACTTGAAAGTACGCTGAAGCCTGCTCTTGGACCCGGGGAGGAGGAGGGGAAAAGCCAATCGCTCTGGGGACAGGGTTTATAACTATTTAAACCTGCCTGAAGACACCTTCCAGGTAAGACTGATGCCCTCAGTATGGTTGGTGCTTCCTGCCCTGCTCCTGCAGAACCCAGCGCTGCTCCTCTAAGTTGGATATGGGGTGGGTCCTAGGCTAGGGGCCTTTGCAGTATAGACGTCCCTCTACTTGCACTACTCTCCCTCTTTTTTAGGGAGACAAGTCTGCCCATAATACCCCTGCCAAAAAACCTCTCAAATGTGCTATCTGCAATAGTAAGCTTCCCTCGCTATGGGAGAAGAAGCTTTGTCAAGTGTGCACAGACAAAGTGGTCAGAGCGGAACAGCCCTCTCTCATCGAGGATATACGTACCCTGGTCAAGCAGGAGGTTCATTCCTCCTTTACCGCCTTTACCCCTCCTCCGCCACCACTCTTTCCAGGGCCATCTACCTCTAAAAAATGGAAAATTGAGGGGGTGGACTCTGATTACGAGTCCGAACACTCTTATCCCTCATCCTCTGAAAAATGGAAAGAATCTACATCCCCCAGGATTTCAGAGGCTAGAAAATATTTTTTCACCTCAGAGTATATAGAAGAGTTGGTGAGCGCTATACGTTCTACATTCTGGATCTGATAGCTCAGGAATGGGAGCTCCCAGAGAAATGCCTTTCCACCACCTCAGAGTTGAAACATAGGTTTCCCTTGGATGGTAATTCCCCTGCTTAGGAGATTCCTAAGATGGACCTTCAGGTGGCTAGAATGGCTAAAAAAAACGCACTCCCCTTTAAGGATTCTTCACAATTGAAAGATGCTATGGATAGAAAAATAGCGAGTCTGCTGAAGAAATCCTGGGAAACGTCCACCTCTGCGTTAAAATCTAAAATAACCTCCACCTGTGTAGCCAGAGCTCTCTTCCGATTGCTTGAAGAGTTGGAGCATCATATATCCCAGGGTACCTCAAGGGGGATGCTATTGGATTCTCTTCCTATTCTCCAAAGAGCTACAGGCTTTCTGGCTGATACATCTATGGAATCAATCTGAATTGCCTCCAGGTCCCTAGTTCAAATCTAACTCAGCCAGAAGAGCGCTTTGGCTCAAAATGTGGAGCAGGGATGTCGCCTCAAAAGTTAAATTATGTTCAATCCCCTTTAAAGGCGAATGTGTTTGGCCCTGCTCTTGATGAAATTTTAGAGGAAGCCACTGACTGGAAAAAAGCCCTTCCTGAACAAAAACCCTCCCAAGAAGCATTTTTTTCGTGCCTCCCAGTCCCAGACCCCACAGACAAAGGGAAATGGTAAAACTGGAGGATGGAGTTAGGCAAAAGGAAGGGGGAAAAACATCCTTGTCCCCCAGCAGCAGCCCCGGCAGGATAAGCAATGACTCCAACCCAGTGGTGGGGAGGCTCACAAACTTTTTCCACCATTGGCAGGCCATTTCCAACTTCCAGTGGGTCCTCAATATCATAAAGAGGGGCATGCTGAAAGAGTTCGAGTCCTCCCCTCCTCGGGTTCTGAGGGTCACCTCCCTTCCATCTTCGGGAGCCCAAACCATTCTGATGACAGGTCTCCAGGATCTCCTAAGGTCAAAAGAAATCTCCCCAGTACCTCTGCAGCAATGGGGAACAGGCCACTACTCCCGTCTTTTTTTTTTTTTTTTTTTTTTAGTGAAGAAACCTTCAGGGAGGCACGCATTAGTATAAACCTAAAAAACCTCAATCAGCACATCTTCTATCACAGCTTCAAGATGGAATCTGTGAAGTTGGCCATTCCCCTGATAGGCCCACATTTCTTCATGGCAACTATAGATCTCAAAGATGCCTACTTCCATGTCCCAGTTCATCCTCGACACAGGAAATACCTGAGGTTTGTGGTACAGCAAAATCAGCAGGTGAAGCACTTTCAGTTCAACATGCTCCCCTTTGGCATCTCTTCGGTGCCGAGAGTTTTTTCCAAAATGTGAGAGGCCGTTTCATATATCCGGAAACAAGGAGTCTGCATAGTTCCTTATCTGGACGATTTGCTAATTGTAGGTTCCTCTGCTCCGATTCTCAGAAACCACATATCAAAAACACTCGATATCCTGCGATCGCTGGGGTGGTTGCCAAATCTGAAGAAGTCCCAGCTTCAGCCCTCCAAAACAAGGAAGATTCTGGGGGTTCTGTTAGAGTCTGGGAAGCAGAAGTCGTTTCTTCCAGAAGACCATTGCCTGACTATAATGGCAAAAATCACAAGTTTCAGGAAACAAAGGTCCCCTACTCTTCGGGAAGCCATGTCAGTACTAGGCTCCATGACTGCCTACATTCAGTCCGTGTCCTGGGCACAGGCCCACTCCAGAGTTCTCCAAGGCCACATCCTCAAGACGTGGAACGGGAGTCCCAGTTTCTAAACAAGAGAGTACACACTCCAGGACATGCAAGGGCCTCTCTAGCATGGTGGTTGAGCCCCAGAAACCTTTGCAGAGGTGTGAATTGGTCACAATCCCCCCTGGTTACAATAACATCCGATGCCAGCAAATGAGGCTGGGGTGCCATAATATCTCGCACTCCTTTTCCAGGGTCTCTGAGATCAGAGAATAAGCAGCAAATCCTCCAACTTCAGGGAACTGAAAGCAATGGAGGAGGCTCTCCTGGCTGCAAGCAATCTAGTCTCCGGATGTCATGTCCGAATTTATTCAGACAACATGGCTGCAGTAGCCCACCTCAAACATCCGGGGAGCTCAAGGTTCAATAGCTTAAGGGGCATTTCAGGCCGAATATTCTGTTGGGCCAAAAAACACCTTCTTTCCCGGACGGCGGTCCATCTAAAGGGATCCTCCAGTTTTCAGGCACGTTTCCTGAGCCGGCAGGGCATACAACCAGGGGAATGGAGCCTGAACAAAAGGGTCTTCCAGATGTTGGTAAACAAGTGGGGCCTACCCGAAATCGACTTACTGGCCTCAGGTCAAAACACCCAGGTCGAAGCCCAGGGACCACGCCAGGGCAGTGGATGCCTTTGCTCAGAAATGGAGCTTTTGGTTGGCCTACACCTTTCCGCCAATCCCAATGTTGGCGAGGACTCTTTGGAAGATCCAAGAGGATCGGGTCCCAACCATCCTGTTGGCCCCAGTGTGGCCGAAGAGAAGTTGGTTCAATCTCATTGTCGAGCTGCATATAGACGGCTCAGTTCACCTACAGGTGGAAGCCAAACTTCTTGTTCAAGGACCCCTTCATCCAGTACCTCAAATATTGAATCTAGCTGCCCGGTTACTGAGGCCCAGGTGCTAAGAGCTAGAGGGCTTTCAGGCACAGTAATTTCTACCCTACAGAGATCTAGCAAGCCAGTTACAAATGCTATATATAGTAAGGTATGGAAGAAGTTTTCATCCTTCTGTCTCCCGAATCTGCCTGATCCATTCCATCCAAATATTCCGCAAGTGTTGATTTCTTACAGAAAGGGCTAGATCTTGGCCTTAAACCTAGCACTCTGAAGGTTCAAGTTTCCGCCCTAAGCTCTATGTTCGATCAGGATTTGGCCAACCACCGTTGGAATAAGAGATTCATGTCTTCAGCCCTCAGATCTCATCCCAGAAGGCAGACTGTTGTCCCTCCTTGGGACTTAAATATAATCCTCAAAGGGCTCACACGGCCTCCGTTTGAACCCCTGTCTTCTGCACTCCTCAATTTCTTGGGTAATATTAGTTGTAGTTGATGGCATCTTTAATTGACAATTCACAGCTGTCATCAAGGCCTTGGGTTAGTAATTGAGAGGTGTCTATCAGACACCCCCATTACTAACACAGTAATCAAAACTAAAAGCGCACACACAGAAAAAATACTTTGTTCAAATAAAGACTCCCCCACACTATCCCTCGTTCACCAATTTATTGTAAAAAAGTCGAAAAAAAATCCCAAGATCTGCAGTTACCAACGATTGCGATAAACATAAAACTACATAAATAAAAACAAGAGACTGTCCATCGTTCACCAATTTATTACCAAAAAATGTTCCCATGAAGCTTCGACGTAGTCCACATTCCCCCAATCTGCCTTCGCAACTCTCAATAGAAGTAAAGCTCCAGATAGTGACGACAACACTCATTAGAGCTGCCATATCTATTAGCTATCTAATATCTTTCTATCTATATCTTTTATATGATTGCTTTATTAGTTAGAAAACTAGTTTAACCCCTTCCCGACATGTGACGCCATGTAGGCGTCATGAAAGTCTGTGCCAATCCGACCTGTGATGCCTATGTGGCGTCATGGAGGGATCGCGTCCCTGCAGATCGGGTGAAAGGGTTAACTCCAATTTCAGCCAATCTGCAGGGACAGGGGGAGTGGAACTTCAGCCTGGGGAGGTGGCTTTGCCCTCACGTGGCTACGATTGCTCTGATTGGCTGTTGAAAGTGCAACAGCCAATCAGAGCAATTTGTAATATTTCACCTATGAAACTTGGTGAAATATTCCAATCCAGCCATGGCCGATGCTGTAATATCATCGGCCATGGCTGGAGACCGTGATCTGACCCCTCCACCGACTGACAGCGGCAATCTGCCGCCGCTGTCAGTCTTTCCTCCCCTCCGTTCTGTGCTCCGTTGCCCTCCTCTCCCCTCCGCCTGCCCCCCGCTGTCCGATCCCACCCCCCATACTTACCAAGTCCTGGTGTCCGTCCGTCTTCAGCGATGGCGCCGCCATCTTCCAAAATGGCAGGCGCATGCGCAGTGCGCCCGCAGATTCGGCCGGCAGATTCGTTCCAGGTACATTTTGATCACTGTGATAGATTATATCACAGTGATCAAAATAATAAAAATAGTAAATAAAGCCCCCCCTTATCAACCCCATAGGTAGGGAAAATAATGAAATAAATAAAATATATTTATTTCTATTTTTCAGCTAGGGTTAGGGTTAGAATTGGGATTGGGTTGCAATTAGGGTTAGAATTAGGCTATGTGCACATGGTGCGGATTTGGCTGTGGATCCGCAGCGGATTGGCCGCTGCGGATTCGTGGCCGTTTTCCATCACGTTTACAGTACCATGTAGACCTATGGGAAACTAAATCCGCTGTGCCCATGGTGCGGAAAATACCATGCGGAAATGCTGCGTTGTATTTTCTGCAGCATGTCAATTCTTTGCGTGGAATCCGCAGCGTTTTACACCTGTTCCTCAATAGGAATCTGCACAAAAAACACTGGAAATCCACGGTAAATCCGCAAGTAAAACTGCGGATTTTTCAAAAACTGTGCGGAAAAATCCACACACGAATCCGCAACGTGGGCACATAGCCTTAGGGTTAGGGCTGGAACTAGAGTTAGGGTTGGGGTTAGGGTTGGAATTAGGGTTAAGATTAGGGTTAGGGGTGTGTTGGGGTTAGGGTTAGGCTTGTGTGTTGGGGTTAGGGTTAGGGTTGGGATTAGGGTTAGGGTTGTGGTTAGGGGTGTGTTGGGGTTAGGATTGTGATTAGGGTTATGGCTAGAGTTGGGATTAGGGTTAGGGGTGTGTTGGGGTTAGTGTTGGAGTTAGAATTGAGGGGTTTCCACTGTTTAGGCACATCAGGGGGTCTCCAATCACGACATGGCGCCACCATTGATTCCAGCCAATCTTGCATTCAAAAAGTCAAATGGTGCTCCCTCCCTTCCGAGCCCTGATGTGCATTCAAACAGTGGTTTACCCAAACATATGGGGCATAAACATACTCAGGAAAAATTGTACAACAATTTTGGGGGTCTAATTTCTCCTGTTACCCTTGGAAAAATAAAAAATTGGGGCTAAAAAATTTATTTTTGTGGGGGAAAAAAATTATTTTTTATTTTCACAGCTCTGCCTTATAAAATTGTGTGAAGCACTTAGGGGTTCAAAGTGCTCACCACACATCTAGATATGTTCCTTGGGGGGTCTAGTTTCCAAAATGGGGTCAGTTGTTTCTACTGCTTAGGTACATCAGGTGCTCTGCAAACGCAACGTGATGCCCGCAGACCATTCCATCAGTCTGCATTTCAAAACGTCACTACTTCCCTTCCGAGCTCTGCCATGCGCCCAAATAGTGGTTTACCCCCATATATGGGGTATCAGCGTACTCAGGACAAACTGGACAACAACTTTTGGGGTCCAATTTCTCCTGTTACCCTTGTGAAATTAAAAAATTGCGGGCTAAAAATTAATTTTTGAGGAAAGAAAAATGATTTTTTATTTTCATGGCTCTCCGTTATAAACTTCTGTGAAGCATTTGTGGGTTCAAAGTGCTCATCACACATCTAGATAAGTTCCTTGGGGGGTCTAATTTCCAAAATGGTGTCACTTGTGGGGGAGTTCAAATGTTTAGAGACACAGGGGCTCTCCAACCGCGACATGGTGTCCGCTAAAGATTGGAGCCAATTTTTCATTCAAAAAGTCAAATGGCGCTCCTTCCGAGCTCTGCCATGCGCCCAAACAGCAATTCCCCCCCACATATGGGGTATCGGCGTACTCAGGACAAATTGTACAACAACTTTCGGGGTGCAGTTTCTCCTTTTACCCTTGGGAAAATAAAAAAATTGTTGCTAAAAGTTCATTTTTGTGACTAAAAAAGTTAAATGTTCATTTTTTCCTTCCATGTTGCTTCTGCTGCTGTGAAACACCTGAAGGGTTAATAAACTTCTTGAATGTGGTTTTGAGCACCTTGAGGGGTGCAGTTTTTAAAATGGTGTAAATTTGGGTATTTTCAGCCATATAGACCCCTCAAACTGACTTCAAATGTGAGGTGGTCCCTAAAAAAAATGGTTTTGTAAATTTTGTTGTAAAAATGAGAAATCGCTGGTCAAATTTTAACCCTTATAACTTCCTAGCAAAAAAAAATGTTGTTTCCAAAATTATGCTGATGTAAAGTAGACATATGGGAAATGTTATTTATTAACTGTTTTGTGTCGCATAACTCTCTGGTTTAACAGAATAAAAATTCAAAATTTGAAAATTGCTAAATTTTCAAAATTTTTGCCAAATTTCCGTTTTTTTCACAAATAAACGCAAAAATGATCGACCAAAATTTACCACTAACATGAAGCTCAATATGTCACAAAAAAACAATCTCAGAATCGCTAGGATCCGTTGAAGCGTTCTTGAGTTTGCCTCATAATGGGACACTGGTCAGAATTTCAAAAAATGGCCAGGTCATTAAGGTCAAAATAGGCTGGGTCATGAAGGGGTTAAAGTGTTTGAAGGGGTTAAATTACATAGGGAAATACAGTATGTAAAAGGTGATGTTAATGCATTGCATACGCATGGATGCTAGGGGAGAAAAATGGCATTGTACTCACACACGAAACTCATGTATGTGTGTGTGTATGTGTATATATATATATATATATATATATAATGTAAATATATATAAATATATATAACTTATTATATTGTAGTGCAGTGTGACAGACAGGCAGTGACCACAGGAGAGCTCAAAAAAGGGTCTTTAATGTGCAATGTACTAACGAACGGAAAACAAATGGTATCTTCCGGATCGCAGCCGGGAATCAATACAGTCCGTATCCGAGACCGGTTGCCGTGGGCGACTGCACCATCATTCAATGTGTCATGAAAAATTCATGTAATTTCCCAAACCTGGGGAATCCATCAAGAAATTGATATAGCCCAGTTTTACTCACGTAGATCTGACACAAAAACTCTACAGATTAGGTGTTGGAGAAATGTAAACCATCCATCTATAGGAAACATGCGTACGATATCTGCTCATTGAGACCCTTTGGTTCGAGGGATTCTAACCTAAAAATCCACTCACATTCACGTTGGAGAATCATTTTATCATGATCACCCCCTCTTGGGTTCATCCTGACCACCTCTATTATCATGAATCTCACTTCTGTTGGATCTCCCCTGTGGTGTGTGTGCATGTGTTTGGCCAATGGGGTATCTCTATTATTACGGATATCACCCATGTGTTCCCCCACTCTTCTCCTGAACTCCCTCTTGGTTTTCCCCACATAGTCTCTAGGACAGGAGCAGGAGGCCAAATACACCACACCCACTGTCTTACAGTTGGAGAATTCACGTTGGTAGAAGATTTTACCCGTGGATGAGCTCTGGAAATTTTTGCAGGGTCTCATCCACTTGCAAAGGCTGCAATCGCCACATTTAAAAAAACCGCATGGTCTTCTATCCAACCATGTACTCCCCGGCTTAGGTCTCTGATATTGACTATGCACTAGCAGATCTCTGATAGATTTGCCCTTTCTAAACGTGATATTGGGGCGTTCGCCCACTATGTCCGTAAGATCGGGGTCAAATTTAAGTACATCCCAGTGTCTAATAAGGATCTTTCTGATGTCCTGGTGCTGTGTGTCAAAAGTACCGATGATCCTCAGGATGTCATCCGACTCCTCCCTCCTACGTTTTTGTAGTAGGGCTTGTCTGTCTGCTTTTTTTGCAGCATCATAGGCCCTATTTAGGCACCATCATGTCACGCTGAGGGATGCTAGGCCTTTTGGCTTTGCTTGGCTGGGCTTTATGTTGCTTCACACAGGCTGAACCTTGCAGAACTCCTGTTCTGGAGTGGTGCGTTAAATATAGTTCCCTTATCTTATGCTTACCTGCGGCCGCCTTCATCCTTTCCAATGTTGGTCTCCAGTGAAAAGTAACTTGCTGGCAGATCAGTTGATTCACTTTTAAATACATCTGAGAGCCTCATTCTGGCTTTCATAGACTTGCATAGAACTCTTGTGATGTTACCTCTTACTTCCTGCCAGTCAAACGTTACGGGCACAAGGTGGCGCCGCAGGACCTGAGTGGCATCGGTAAAAAGTGAAGCCGCCAGAAGGTAAGTATAAGAACAGGGGTTCATGGGGCTTACATTTAAAGCACCACTCCAGCGCTGGGAAAAAACAAACCGCTGAAGGCGTGCTTTAAAGTAAACTACTAGAGACTTCCAACATTGCTCATCTGAGATGCAAATATGGAAATCGGTTTAAAAAGAAAAAACATGGCTGGTTCTTAATTTTTCCACAAGAATGAACAGTTGGTACGTTTTGGCAGCACCTGTACATCTCAAATTGTCATCAGATGAGTATGACAAAAAGAAAAACCTCTTGTGCAGAAACTTCTATCTTGCTCTTTAATAGGTAAGGAAAGATATTTGTCAGTAAATGTTTGACCTTTGTTTTGTCTAGTTTGCAGGGTTTTCGGCCGAGTCTTTGTGCGAGCGTATCTTGGACTCTCACTGCTCCCTTCTTATCACTGCAGGTAGACATGGTTCTTAAAGTGCCTTGGGCTTGCATTGGGGTATTATTTTAGAAAAGATTTTTGAATTTCTTCATATATTCTGACTTTTTTTCAGATGGCTTTTTTCGTGGAGATAAGTTGATTAACTTGAAGCAGATTGCAGATGAGGCACTAAAGAAGTGTTCAGAGAAGTAAGTGGAGCAAAATATGATATGGATGACTGCCTGCCTTTCTATTGAAGAGAAATATATCAAATTCTCTTTGCCCTTCATTTATCGTTTAAAGGGGTTGTTTTACAAAAAAATTGCTTTTGTAAATGTTTTTAGGGCATGTGAATGTGTATATGCTGGAATGCTATAATTGACTACATGAGAAGATTCTTTGAACTTTAAACCTTACTGTACAGTTTGGAATAAAATATTTGACATTATTGGCATCTCAAATACCTATGTATAACTAGTGTTTCTTTGCAGGAGCTACCCACTGAGAAAGTGCATCGTACTGAAACACTTAGGGAGAGATGATATCTGTGATGGAACAAGCACATCCTCTCCTCCATGCAAAAGGTCGTGCCAAAATGTACAGGTAAACCCATGGCAACAGATCCAATATCCCAGTATGCATTTTGGTCCGCTCTGTGTGAAGCATATGTGCCTGGTGAGGGTTTTTAAAGGGAATGACTTCAAACCAAGTACGGGCACTCTGTGCATCATTTATTGGCCTTCCCACTTGCTTGGTTACTATTGGAACGCATGAAAAAATGGAGTTCCATACACGCGAAAATATTTTTCCGTTTTTTAAAAATTAGTATATTTTATTATAAATACTGTTGACATAATTAAATCACAGAATAATACAAAGAATATAACAAAGACGAAGGCCCCAGTTTAGAACTGAGTAAATCCCTGGTACAAACAGTATGTTAACCATGGTACTAGTAACAGTCCGCTATATGTAATATTAACTATCTGACCCCCAATCCATATAGTATACACATGACCTCAGTGTGAATTTAAAGTATTGGATGCCCGTAAAGAAGTGGCCAACCCCAGGGCTTGTCAAAATGACTAATGCCCATATAAGGAAAAGGAAACAATAGCGGTAAATCTAGTGATAGAATATCTTACCCATGGTGAGTGTAGTCATGTACCAGGGAACCCGATCAACCCCCTGACGCGCGTTTCGCGTAGGCTTCGTCAAAAAGAGGGTCTTTATCACTAGATTTACCGCTATTGTTTCCTTTTCCTTATATGGGCATTAGTCATTTTGACAAGCCCTGGGGTTGGGCACTTCTTTACGGGCATCCAATACTTTAAATTCACACTGAGGTCATGTGTATACTATATGGATTGGGGGTCAGATTGTTAATATTACATATAGCGGAGTGTTACTAGTACCATGGTTAACATACTGTTTGTACCAGGCATTTACTCAGTTCTAAACTGGGGCCTTCGTCTTTGTTATATTCTTTGTATTATTTTGTGATTTAATTATGTCAACAATATTTATAATAAAATATACTAATTTTTAAAAAACGGAAAAATATTTTCTCGTGTATGGAACTCCATTTTTTTCATGCGTTCCAATGTGTATCAGGAGTATACACCTACTATCCAGTCACTTTATGGGTAAATACATGAAGCTATTGTGGCATTATTTACGATTATATGGGACCCATATTTTTTCTGTTAGTTTGATTGTATTGCCTGGTTACTATGTATATCCGCCCTTCTCTGGCCCTATCAAGCCAGAGTTTTCAGTCGAGGAGGGTGGTGGTGTGGAAATGTTGGGAAGGTGTAGTTAAATGCATGCCATAATGCACCAAGTGCTTGTAGTTAGTTTGAGCAGTCATCCTGTGTTGACAGTGTTCCTTTTAAGATACCTGGCTTATGCAGGAATTAAGCCAAATCCTTTGAGATAATAAGCGTGACCAGCATGAGACCATGATGGAGTAGAATCTTAGAGGAGATCTCTCATGAAGACTAATCATCTTCAAATTTTAGCAGTCCCAGAAGTCTGGACTTTAGAATGCTGATTTGTTTGTAAAATTGAAGGCCTCTCCTACGAGTAGTCTATCAGTATTACATCAGTGGTGTCAGACAAACTGAATGTAGATTAGTAGTGGTTTTGGGGGTGTTGTTTTCCCTTCATAGTTTCCATTGGACCTTACTGCACAGTGCTATACTTTTCCATAGCTGCTATGCTTCATATTGCCGCATCATTTCACAAAAAGCAGAGCATTGGGCAGTAGAATAATGGCACCAGCACTTGCTTGTTAAAACAGCTAATCTACTGGTGTGCAGAAAGTTAAGATTCCTATCAATATGATACTGATTGCCGTTTTAGGATTACTTTTTTTTTTTTTTTTATTTCATTTAACCCGCAGGGAGCGAAATAAATATATATATATATATATATATATATATATATATATATATATATATATATATATATATATATATATCATAACTTTTAATCATAAGATTAAAATGTCTAGGTTAAATTCGTATACATATGGACCACCAGTATAAACTGCAAGTGCTCAAAACAACCAGTGCTCACAAAAAAGGTTAGGTCTCACCAGAATTGCATGACTAACCTGAATCCTAAGTGCAGGAGGGATTGGAGCCAGTCTTCTTGATGATTTAAACTGTTATACCCTTGTCATGCCCCACTTGGGAAAGACACTGTTGGTTTTGGGGTTCTTTTAGACAGTACCATACTTGGGTACTGCCCTTGTCGGGGCAGGAGCAACACATGGGGCATGGAGGGGGTATAACCGTATGATTAATAGTTGTTTCATATATATATTTCTCTCCCTGCTGGTTAAATTGACTGACTAAATTTGGAGAATTTGTACAGGTCTGCCCACTGCAGTAGACCCCTGCTCTATTGGTCTTTTGCGGATGAAACATCACTTTAAAAATTATGGATAACCCTTTTTTAAAATGTAAAATTACACGCAGCCATTCCAGTTAATTGCTTCCAGTAAATACATGATTTTCCATGCCCTCCAGAGCTGGTTCTTTATTAGTGGCTGGCTAGTTCAAGGGGTCACTAAGTGATACTAGCTATACCACAACTAGTTAGGGCAGAGGGATACCTTCTGTTTGCAGCCCTTCCTTATGTAAAGAGAATTAAAAAGTTATGATTTATTCATAGTCGTCACTTAAGACATTAGAAGAATAAATGCAGAGCATTACATTGTTTAGTCCAAAATTCATTCAGAATAACAACCCCCAATTGTGTTAACAATTAGTTATGACATAAAAGTCCCAACTTATTGTGAATGCTCAGACCAGGACACAGTTACAAGGATCAATGCACGTATTGCCCAGAGGAGAAGGCTCCCTGCGGCAAGGCTCTATTCACAATAGTTCTATTGGGCCGCACTTACTGAATGATCTAGTTTGCCTTCTCCAGGGGGTACTAATAGCTTGTGACATTATTATTTTGTTGACCCAATTTTTATTTTGTGGTTAACAGAAGATTCTGCTTTCAGTAACCCACTTCCAACGCTATTGCTTTTGCTTACTGCCTTGGAATTCAATTGACCTTCTCCAATTAAAGATCTTCTCATATATCTTTTGTGTGGTTCTGAGAAGCCTAGATGTTCACTAATGTTGCTGCCATTATAGTTTCTATATGGATTATACAATATGTAATAATGGCTACATTACTTATCACACAGGTTTCCCAGTGGCAGTTTTTAGTAAAAAGAAAAAAAAAAAAGTTGCAAAGGATATGACTGAGGGAAATGTATGAGTGAATGCATGTGTGCTTGTTTGCAGGAAAGCAAGTATAAACCTTATTTTTTTCTCATCCTGTCAGTGTTTGCTGCTTTTTAAGGCTACTGAATATGCTTGTATGTCTGGGTTTTTGACAGGGAAACAAGCAGGACAAAGCAAAGCGAGCTGTACCCCAGGTATTTCACCTGTGTCCACAGGCAGCTGTGTGTTAATCATTTCTAGTGTCACTAACTGCTCCGTGGCTTTCTGTCTTTGCATATGTCTGTTCCAGGGTGTCTCATTAACATGCATGGTCTTAAGGTACCATCACACTCAGCGACACTGCAGCGATATAGACAACGAGCCGGTCGCTGTAGAGACGTTAAACACAGCAGCTCCAGAACGATGCAGGAGCGATCCTGTGACGTAACGGTGACTCGCTTATCGTTCTCACAGGTCGTTAGCTCCATGTAAAACATTGCTGACATCGTTGCTTTTGATGTCAAACATGACGATACACGCCGACCTGACGACGAAATAAAGTTCTGGACTTCTAGCTCCGACCAGCGATATCACAGCGGGATCCAGATCGCTGCTGCGTGTCAAACACAACGAGATCGCTATCCAGGACGCTGCAACGTCACGGATTGTTGTCGTTCTCGTTGCAAAGTTGCTGAGTGTGACGGTACCTTAACTTAGGTATAGTCTTGAACACTATGTGTTTAACTTGGACCAGGGCTACGTTTTATGAACATTGTTTAGTAAAGGATTAAGTATCAACAGGATATACTGATAAGCTGTGTGAAGTTAAATAAACTTGTGCAGAGTAAATTACAAGGGAAAAGTAGCCCTGAGTTTCTCATGAGTTACGCCATGTGCGCACGTTCAGTATTTTTCGCGTTTTTTTCGCGTTTTTTCGCTATAAAAACGCTATAAAAACGCTAACATATGCCTCCCATTATTTTCAGTGTATTCCGCATTTTTTGTGCAAATGTAGCCTTTTTTTCCGCGAAAAAATCGCATCGTGGAAAAAAAAGCAACATGTTCATTAAAATGCGGAATTGCAGGGGATTCCGCACACCTAGGAGTCCATTGATCTGCTTACTTCCCGCACGGGGCTGTGCACACCATGCGGGAAGTAAGCAGATTATGTGCGCTTGGTACCCAGGGTGGAGGAGAGGAGACTCTCCTCTACGGACTGGGCACCAAATAAGTGGTCAAAAAATAAGAATTAAAATAAAAAATAGTCCTATACTCACCTTCGATGTTTTCCCGCCTCTCAGCTGCATGCTGCCGCTTCGGTTCCTGTAGCTTGTGTGCGGTGAAGGACCTGTGATGACGTCACTGTCTTGTGATTGGTCGTGAGCGGCCATGTGACCGCTCACGTGACCGCGACGTCATGGAAGGTCCTGCGCGCACACACCATCTATACGGAATGGACGCCGGTGAGGAGATCAGCTGTCTGCGGGTGAGTATAAGCATTTTTTTTATTTTTTTTATTATTTTTAAACATTCTATCTTTTACTATAGATGCTGCAAAAGCAGCATCTATAGTAAAAAGTTGGTCACACTTGTCAAACAGTATGTTTGACAAGTGTGACCAACCTGTCAGTCAGTTTTCCAAGCGATGCTACAGATCGCTTGGAAAACTTTAGCATTCTGCAAGCTAATTACGCTTGCAGAATGCTAAAAAAAGCAAAAATAACGGAAAAAAACGCAAAAAAAAAAAAATGCGGATTTCTTGCAGAAAATTTCCGGTTTTCTTCAGGAAATCTCTGCAAGAAATCCGGACGTGTGCACATACCCTAAAGGCCCATGTTGATGAGTTGAGAATCTGAAACGAGCTTTCATTTGAACACTTTCGCCAATTATCAGTTTAAGGTTGCGTTCACATGTTGCTTATGCCTCGATCGTCGTGAAACTGCAACATTTTTTAAATAGTTTTTCAAAATTGTGTCAAAAACTATTTTTGCTGCAAAAACCTATTGTAAATGCAGCCTAAATATGCTAGTATACATCCAATGAGCAGTTTTCTAACACACTGTCCACTTGTCTATTTGGTCCTATAAACTGTATACGGGTTGATATTCTCTTTTGAGTTCGTCATCTAAGGCTACTTTCACACACAGCATATTTGCTGCGTATTTTTACGCGCGCGTATTTTGCTGCTGCTTTACCTGCGTTTTTTTACGCAGGCAAAAAACGCAGCTGCTTTCACACACAGCGTTTTTTGCAGCTGCGTTTTTTTCAGCATTGTGTACTGAAAATAAAGTTTGTTTGAAAAAAAAAAAAAGGGGAAAAAAAAAAAGAGTCATTGAGGTCATTTCCTGTCTTTATGACTCAGAATACAATACACACTGGAGTTAACATCATGTCGATTCTGCCAGCTGCAATGGCCTTGAGCCAAAGACGCCTCAGCAAGCGGAACAGACATCAGCTGGGGTTTACTAACCCCACTGTCACTAACCCCAGGTTACTAGGGCAGGCGTCAGTCAGACGCCCCCCCCCTCGTAACCCTGTACGGTAAGGGTATGTTCACACGATCCTGATTTCAATCCTTTTTTTTCAGGACAAAAACCGCAGCTCTTGGCAGAAAACGCAGGTGCGGTTTTGGTGCGGTTTTTGATGCGGTTTTTAGTGCGGTTTTTTATGCAGTTTTCTCTGCAGATTGTCTGTGTTTGACACAAATAAAGCTTTAACTGCAGTGGGGGAAAAAAAAAAGAAATGATGTCATTTCCTTGTCCAACCCTTTTCTTCTTCCATCCTCCATTTTGGGACTAAACACCAAAATGAGTGGACGTGTTTTGAATGACAGCGCTCCGCAGAGTGCTGAGCGTAGGCCAGATCACAGCCCGCGGATCCAGCTCTATCCAGCTATTTAAGTCTACGTTCACATTTGCGGTCTGCGCCGCAGCGTCGGGCGCCGCATGCGTCATGCGCCCCTATATTTAACATGGGGGCGCATGGACATGCGTCGCACTTGCGTTTTGCGCCGCATGCGTCACTGCAGCGCACTCATCCGGCCGCAGAGGACGCAGCAAGTTGCATTTTTGCTGCGGCCAAAATCAATCAAAAAAAGGACGCATGCGGCGCACAACGCAAATGTGAACATAGCCTAAGTGCCACGTATTTAAGTGCCACGTATTTCAGTGCCACGTATTTCAGTGCCACGTGCCACGTATTTCAGTGCCACGTATTTCAGTGCCACGTATTTCAGTGCCACGTATTTCAGTGCCACGTGCCACGTATTTAAGTGCCACGTGCCACGTATTTAAGTGCCACGTATCATGTATTTCAGTGCCACGTATTTCAGTGCCACGTATCAAAGTGCCACGTATCAAAGTGCCACGTGCCACGTATTTCAGTGCCACGTATTTCAGTGCCACGTGCCACGTATTTAAGTGCCACGTGCCACGTATTTAAGTGCCACGTATCACGTATTTCAGTGCCACGTATTTCAGTGCCACGTATCAAAGTGCCACGTGCCACGTATCAAAGTGCCACGTGCCACATATTTCAGTGCCACGTATCAAAGTGCCACGTGCCACGTATCAAAGTGCCACGTATCAAAGTGCCACGTATCAAAGTGCCACGTGCCACGTATTTCAGTGCCACGTATTTCAGTGCCACGTGCCACGTATTTAAGTGCCACGTATTTCAGTGCCACGTATCAAAGTGCCACGTATCAAAGTGCCACGTGCCACGTATTTCAGTGCCACGTATTTCAGTGCCACGTGCCACGTATTTAAGTGCCACGTGCCACGTATTTAAGTGCCACGTATCACGTATTTCAGTGCCACGTATTTCAGTGCCACGTATCAAAGTGCCACGTGCCACGTATCAAAGTGCCACGTGCCACATATTTCAGTGCCACGTATCAAAGTGCCACGTGCCACGTATCAAAGTGCCACGTATCAAAGTGCCACGTATCAAAGTGCCACGTGCCACGTATTTCAGTGCCACATATTTCAGTGCCACGTATCAAAGTGCCACGTATCAAAGTGACTGAGCGCCGGCCCTAAAGTGAAAGTGAAAGCAGAGCGGTGACGTCACCGCTGTGCTGTTAAGGCCGGAGCTCAGTCAGTGTCAGGAAGCAGAGGCTGGGGGGACGCGCAGGTGAGCATGTACTGTTTGTTTTTTTTACTTTTACGCTGGTAACCAGGGTAAACATCGGGTTACTAAGCGCGGCCCTGCGCTTAGTTACCCGATGTTTACCCTGGTTACCCGGGGACCTCGGCATCGTTGGTCGCTGGAGAGCGGTCTGTGTGACAGCTCTCCAGCGATCAAACAGCGACGCTGCAGCGATCGGCATCGTTGTCGCTATCGCTGCAGCGTCGCTACACACACACACACTCACTCCATGCTGCTTCACTGGGGGGCGGGGGCTTCCCTCTTCCTGTCCGACGTCACGTCCGGTCCTGGGTGTCAACCCCTCCGTACAAAGACGCCGACACCCAGGACAAAGGCGCTGTGTGTGCACGTTAATATGGGGCCCTAGGGGGATACGCAGACACGCCGCTGCGTAAAGAATTGACATGTCAATTCTTTTTACGCCGGCGTGTTTGCAGACAAAAGCGCCGCGTTTTTTTGCGGTGTGTCTGAACGGCAAAGTGAATTTCTCATTCACTTTGCCGGCAGACGAAAATGACATTGCGCATTTTTGAAAAGCGCCCGCAAAATAGCGCTCAAAAATGCGCTATGTCTGAAAGTAGCCTAAAAGTGCCAAATTCACACACTTCCTACCCTTGGCTGGATTTCTGCCTGCTAGCCCTCCACGAAGACTTTCAAGTGAATAAAGGAGAGACACACCATGTTATTTCTTTAATCCTCTATAATTAGGTAATAAGGCCTTCCTATGCATTAATTTTCTCCTGCCATTGCTAAATGCAGGTACTCCTTTTATCAGGTGACTATGCCAAATGTCTTTTTGGAGACACTTGCTTAGTCACCTGCTAGAGATATAGATAATTGATGCACCCCAAAAGATTTTCTATGGGAAGTTGGTCGAGGGATAAATATAAAGAGGACCTTTCACTAGTTTTGCCATGTTAAACTGGCCACATCATGGAGTAGTGTCTCTGCAGAGCTAAATAAAACAATGTTTTTATTTTTTAATGTCTCATCTTAGTTGCTGAGATATTGCCGAAAATTAGAATCAATATAAGCAAAGACCAAATGGGAGTTGCAGACATTACCTTCTTAGGGAATTGACTTTCCTAGGCAGGAGGCCTCATGCCGGGGGAAAAAAAATGAATACACCCCAAGAGAATTTCAGATCCAGCGTTTTTCATGAGACATGCTAATTATGCAAATTGTCTCTTCAGAGAGGAAGAGAACTGGAAATCTAGTGCCACCTATTGGAAGTAGCAATCCTACAAGTCAATGTCAACCCTTTAAAGAGCCTTGTCACATGACTTAGGATAATAGCCAAACCAGAATCTCAATTTGTATACACTGTGTTTCAGGGTACTGCCCGTCGTCAGTGCAAGTGGAGATCTGGTTAGGCTGTGTGAGAGGCGTCCGACTGATATCCAAGAAGTATCTTTCTCCTTGCGGAGATTGACATGCTGAGCATGCCGGTATGAGGAGACTTACAGTCGCAATGCTCCTCTGGGAAATATGCTAATTATGTAATGACACACAGCGCTGCTCTCCTGACTGATCTCACTGCTGACAGATATCTACTGTGATTACAAGTGAGGGAGAGAAGTAGGAACGAGATGTGTGTCATAACGAACACATATGCAGCTCTCCTCTCACAGTGCTGTCATCTCTGCTCTGCTTTCCCTCCCCCCACACTAATCGTGCCATAGGATGAGAGCATCAGATGTCATTCCGTTAATGCACAGGTTTATAGATTGCATTCAAGTGGCATTCGCTTGTCAGTCAGGAGCGCATGGAGTGCTGAAAAATGCAAATTGGGGGCTAAATAGTGCCCTTGAACAAAAATACTTTAAAAGAATTACGCCAGCAATATACATTTTAGGGTCCAAGACTCCTATATAACCGTTTGAGTAGTTTATTTTTGCATATTGTAGCACTAAACTCCATTTAAAAATGGTATTCGGAGACCGATAAATAGCTTCTGGGTTAAATTTTGATGTCGGGCTTCCTCTAATCTCATTCAAATGTTAATAAACCAGCTAGAAATCGTGCAGAAACTTACTTGCTGAATGGATTTTCATTCTGTACAAAAATACGCAATGAAATGGACTCAATTTGATACAGATTGAGTTTGTCGCTGAGGAAAGGCCACAGATAGGCTCCATGTGCACGTATCTTTAATGGTTGGTTTGTTGTTACAAAAAATGCTGAAGTTATCGGGTCTGGCTCAGCAGTGGCGCTTTTCTGGTCAGATTCATACTCTGACTAGACTGATGGTCTGTGCAAATGTATATTCCTGCACTCTCTGTAAAGTTCACATGGACTGCTGGTGAAGCACACTTATTTATAACAAACAGACCTACTGATCTGAATGAAGGCCGCTTCTACTCACATATTGGAGTTTAACAGAATGTAGGAATATATTGTTTGCGCTTTCCCTGAAATATTCACTGTAATGTTGACAACAGAGCATTTTATTTATTCTTTCTAAATGGCCTTCGACTCGATCCCAAGCCATCAACAATCTCTAGGAAGATCCCTCTTGTGCAAGTGTAAATAGGTCCGCAAGTGTCTTCTCCATAGTATTTATTATATTAAGCCTTTGAGTTTGTTGGTCTTTTTGTCTTGTTCTTTCTATTCTTCCGACCACAAAGTCCTTCTCCAGCGATTGCTCTCTTCGTATGATGTGTCCAAACCGAGCAATAGGTATATTTCAAAGTTTTCCTATATCATCCCCTCTGCAACACAGATCATTTTCATTATTGCTCTTTTGTATTCTCATCCTTTCCTTTTTCACGAGCCATACCTCGTTTATTTTTCTGTCAGCATAAACATATGAAGTTTCTTTTTTTTTTCTTGTAGGACAAGTTGTTTTGAATTAATTTTTACTATGCAATCTAAAAAAAATTTACTGTATTTTGTGGAATATAAGATGTCGGTTTATAAGCCACACCCCAAATTTTGGGGCGGAAAATAGGAAAACATCATTTTTTTTAAATAAAATGTTGTGTTATAATCCGCTTTTGCTGTAGATTACCTGGGGAGCAGCGGTGGTGGAGCAGGTGGCAGCTTTAGTTGCTGGCGGAGGCAGGAGATGCTGAGTGCTCCAGGCTGGTAGGAGTGTTCATCAGTGGCATGAGTTGGCCATGACTGCATTCCGCAGGCTGGTACGACAAGGTGTGTGTGTATATATATATATATATATATATATATATATATATATATATATATATATATATATATACACTCACTGGCCACTTTATTAGGTACACCTGTCCAACTTCTTGTTAACACTTAATTTCTAATCAGCCAATCACATGGCGGCAACTCAGTGCATTTAGGCATGTAGACATGGTCAAGACAATCTCCTGCAGTTCAAACCGAGCATCAGTATGGGGAAGAAAGGTGATTTGAGTGCCTTTGAACGTGGCATGGTTGTTGGTGCCAGAAGGGCTGGTCTGAGTATTTCAGAAACTGCTGATCTACTGGGATTTTCACGCACAACCATCTCTAGGGTTTACAGAGAATGGTCCGAAAAAGGAAAAAAAATCCAGTGAGCGGCAGTTCTGTGGGCGGAAATGCCTTGTTGATGCCAGAGGTCAGAGGAGAATGGGCAGACTGGTTCGAGCTGATAAAAAGGCAACAGTGACTCAAATCGCCACCCGTTACAACCAAGGTAGGCCTAAGAGCATCTCTGAACGCACAGTGCGTCGAACTTTGAGGCAGATGGGCTACAGCAGCAGAAGACCACACCGGGTACCACTCCTTTCAGCTAAGAACAGGAAACTGAGGCTACAATTTGTACAAGCTCATCGAAATTGGACAGTAGAAGATTGGAAAAACGTTGCTTGGTCTGATGAGTCTCGATTTCTGCTGCGACATTCGGATGGTAGGGTCAGAATTTGGCGTAAACAACATGAAAGCATGGATCCATCCTGCCTTGTATGGAGCATCTTTGGGATGTGCAGCCGACAAATCTGCGGCAACTGTGTGATGCCATCATGTCAATATGGACCAAAATCTCTGAGGAATGCTGCACCTTGTTGAATCTATGCCACGAAGAATTGAGGCAGTTCTGAAGGCAAAAGGGGGTCCAACCCGTTACTAGCATGGTGTACCTAATAAAGTGGCCGGTGAGTGTGTGTGTATATATATATATATATATATATATATATATATATATATATATATATATATATATATATATATACTAGATGGCAGCCCGATTCTAAAGAATCGGGAGTCTAGAATCCATATATACTTTATTTATTCAAATGTAAGAATAATTTGGTGGGCGGGGACCCTCGGCCTCCGATTTGGTTGGCGGGGCCCCACGGCCTCCGATTTGGTGGGCGGGTCCCTCTGCCTCCGCTTTGGTGGGCGGGGCCGCTCGGCCTTCGATTTGGTGGGCGGGGCCCCTCGGCCTCCGATTTGGTGGGCGTGGACCCTCGGCCTCCGATTTGGTGGGCGGGGACCCTCGGCCTCCGATTTGGTGGGCGGGGACCCTCGGCCTCCGATTTGGTGGGCGGGGACCCTCGGCCTCCGATTTGGTGGGCGGGGACCCTCGGCCTCCGATTTGGTGGACGGGGCCCATCGGCCTCCGATGTGGTGGGCGGGGCATCTCGGCCTCCGATTTGGTGGGCGGGGACCCCCGGCCTCTGATTTGGTGGGCGGGGCCCCTCGGCCTCCGATTTGGTGGGTGGGGACCCTCGGCCTCCGATTTGGTGGGCGGGGCCCCTCGGCCTCCGATGTGGTGGGCGGGGCCCCTTGGCCTCCGCTTTGGTGAGCGGGGCCGGGCCCCTCGGCCTCCGCTTTGGTGGGCGGGGCCGCTCGGCCTTCGATTTGGTGGGCGGGGACCCTCGGCCTCCGATTTGGTGGGCGGGGCCCCTCGGCCTCCGATGTGGTGGGCGGGGCCCCTTGGCCTCCGATTTGGTGGGCGGGGCCCCTCGGCCTCCGATGTGGTGGGCGGGGCCCCTTGGCCTCCGCTTTGGTGGGCGGGGCCGCTCGGCCTTCGATTTGGTGGGCGGGGCTCCTCGGCCTCCGATTTGGTTGGCGGGGCCCCTCGGCCTCCGATTTGGTGGGCGGGGACCCTCGGCCTCCGATTTGGTGGGCGGGGCCCCTCGGCCTCCGATTTGGTGGGCGGGGACCCTCGGCCTCCGATTTGGTGGGCGGGGACCCTCGGCCTCCGATTTGGTGGGCGGGGACCCTCGGCCTCCGATTTGGTGGGCGGGGACCCTCGGCCTCCGATTTGGTGGGCGGGGACCCTCGGCCTCCGATGTGGTGGTCGGGGCCCCTCGGCCTCCGCTTTGGTGGGCAGGGCCGGGCCCCTCAGCCTCCGCTTTGGTGGGCGGGGCCGCTCGGCGTTCGATTTGTTGGGCGGGGCTCCTCGGCCTCCGATTTGGTTGGCGGGGCCCCTCGGCCTCCGATTTGGTTGGCGGGGCCCCTTATCCTCCGATTTGGTGGGCGGGGACTCTCGGCCTCCGATTTGGTGGGCGGGGACCCTCGGCCTCCGATTTGGTGGGCGGGGACCCTCGGCCTCCGATTTGGTGGGCGGGGACCCTCGGCCTCCGATTTGGTTGGCGGGGCCCCTCGGCCTCCGATTTGGTGTGTGCTCTGCCTGGGGCCACTGTGCTCTGCCTGGGGCCCCATATGCTGCCTGGGGCTCCATATGCTGCCTGGGGCCCCTGTGCTCTGCCTGGGGCCCCATATGCTGCCTGGGGCCCCTGTGCTCTGCCTGGGGCCCCTGTGCTCTGCCTGGGGCCCCATGTTCTGCCTGGGGCCCCTGTGCTCTGCCTGGGGCCACTGTGCTCTGCCTGGGGCCCCATATGCTGCCTGGGGCCCCTGTGCTCTGCCTGGGGCCCCATATGCTGCCTGGGGCCCCTGTGCTCTGCCTGGGGCCCCTGTGCTCTGCCTGGGGCCCCATATGCTGCCTGGGGCCCCTGTGCTCTGCCTGGGGCCACTGTGCTCTGCCTGGGGCCCCATATGCTGCCTGGGGCCACTGTGCTCTGCCTGGGGCCCCATATGCTGCCTGGGGCCCCTGTGCTCTGCCTGGGGCCCCTGTGCTCTGCCTGGGGCCCCATGTTCTGCCTGGGGCCCCTGTGCTCTGCCTGGGGCCACTGTGCTCTGCCTGGGGCCCCATATGCTGCCTGGGGCCCCTGTGCTCTGCCTGGGGCCCCATATGCTGCCTGGGGCCCCTGTGCTCTGCCTGGGGCCCCTGTGCTCTGCCTGGGGCCCCATATGCTGCCTGGGGCCCCTGTGCTCTGCCTGGGGCCACTGTGCTCTGCCTGGGGCCCCATATGCTGCCTGGGGCCCCTGTGCTCTGCCTGGGGCCACTGTGCTCTGCCTGGGGCCCCATATGCTGCCTGGGGCCCCTGTGCTCTGCCTGGGTGTAGGACACTGGTGACGTCACTTATCTCCGGACATTAGCTCCGGACATTAGCTCCGGACAGTAGCTCCGGACATTAGCTCCGGACATTAGCTCCGGACATTAGCTCCGGACAAAGCCACGGAAGTTGGCACAAATTGCAGGAAGTAGTATTCTAGGCAATTATATATTAGATGGCAGCCCGATTCTAAAGAATCGGGAGTCTAGAATCCATATATACTTTATTTATTCAAATGTAAGAATAATTTGGTGGGCGGGGACCCTCGGCCTCCGATTTGGTTGGCGGGGCCCCACGGCCTCCGATTTGGTGGGCAGGTCCCTCTGCCTCCGCTTTGGTGGGCAGGGCTCCTCGGCCTCCGATTTGGTTGGCGGGGCCCCTCGGCCTCCGATTTGGTTGGCGGGGCCCCTCGGCCTCCGATTTGGTGTGTGCTCTGCCTGGGGCCACTGTGCTCTGCCTGGGGCCCCATATGCTGCCTGGGGCCCCTGTGCTCTGCCTGGGGCCCCATATGCTGCCTGGGGCCCCTGTGCTCTGCCCGGGGCCCCTGTGCTCTTCCTGGGGCCCCATGTTCTGCCTGGGGCCCCTGTGCTCTGCCTGGGGCCACTGTGCTCTGCCTGGGGCCCCATGTTCTGCCTGGGGCCACTGTGCTCTGCCTGGGGCCCCATAAGCTGCCTGGGGCCCCTGTGCTCTGCCTGGGACCACTGTGCTCTGCCTGGGGCCCCATATGCTGCCTGGGGCCCCTGTGCTCTGCCTGGGGCCACTGTGCTCTGCCTGGGGCCCCATATGCTGCCTGGGGCCACTGTGCTCTGCCTGGGGCCCCATATGCTGCCTGGGGCCCCTGTGCTCTGCCTGGGGCCCCTGTGCTCTGCCTGGGGCCCCATGTTCTGCCTGGGGCCCCTGTGCTCTGCCTGGGGCCACTGTGCTCTGCCTGGGGCCCCATATGCTGCCTGGGGCCCCTGTGCTCTGCCTGGGGCCCCATATGCTGCCTGGGGCCCCTGTGCTCTGCCTGGGGCCCCATATGCTGCCTGGGGCCCCTGTGCTCTGCCTGGGGCCCCATATGCTGCCTGGGGCCCCTGTGCTCTTCCTGGGGCCCCTGTGCTCTGCCTGGGGCCCGATGTTCTGCCTGGGGCCCCTGTGCTCTGCCTGGGGCCCCTGTGCTCTGCCTGGGGCCACTGTGCTATGCCTGGGGCCACTGTGCTATGCCTGGGGCCACTGTGCTATGCCTGGGGCCCCTGTGCTCTGCCTGGGGCCCCTGTGCTCTGCCTGGGGCCCCATATGCTGCCTGGGGCCCCTATGCTCTGCCTGGGGCCACTGTGCTCTGCCTGGGGCCCCATAGGCTGCCTGGGGCCCCTGTGCTCTGCCTGGGACTACTGTGCTCTGCCTGGGGCCCCATATGCTCCCTGGGGCCCCTGTGCTCTGCCTGGGGCCACTGTGCTCTGCCTGGGGCCCCATATGCTGCCTGGGGCCCCTGTGCTCTGCCTGGGTGTAGGACACTGGTGACGTCACTTAGCTCCGGACATTAGCTCCGGACATTAGCTCCGGACATTAGCTCCGGACATTAGCTCCAGACAAAGCCACGGAAGTTGGCACAAATTGCAGGAAGTAGTATTCTAGGCAATTATATATTAGATAGTAAGAAAGAACAAAAAATGGCTGCACTCACCAGCTCTTGACAATTCTTGTTATTTAAGGTACAGTTACACAGGATCCATGAACATGCTTATGAGGAGAGGGATGAAAGACATCAGACGACAACTTTGCGTGTTGTGGCAAATGCCACAACAACGGTTCTTTGCTTAAGAACAATAATGTAAATAATAAATAATATGTATCAATAACTATGTATATTGGTATGTTCTATGACATTTTTAAATATTTCATTATTATGTGGAAGGGCTCTTAGTACCCATACTGGCGCATACTTGTGTGCCCATGAGGTATTTTCACAGTAATTTTACATCTGATAGGTTGGTATGAAACGTTTTTAATCATCTCTTGGGCTTAGCTAAGCCTTCATTTTAAATAATTCTAATAGGTACAACAGAAATAAAAGCCTTTTTGTGTACCCAAATTTTTTGTGTTTATTTTTACAGAAGTGTAAAATTTAAGAAATCAACGTTCATAGTACACCGATGGGCTAATATAAACATGCCCATCAACCACGTCACGGTAGCCTTTGAACTGATGGGTCCTAACTAACTGATTCCTATTTCTTAATACTCAGACCTCTTTCACATCTGCATGTTTCTGATATTTGCAGAAGTAATAATAAAAACAATACAACTTCCACACTTGGCACCAAAGAACTGACCTACAACACACTTTCAGCAAGTGCCATGCAATGTAGATGAAGCTTGGAGTTAACTTGCAGTAAATGCGGCAAACGCGGCTTCGGCAATTGCATTAAATGCAGCCACAACAAAAATACTGGTAAGTGGAGATTTTGTGGCGAAAACTGCAGAAACCACGTGCCGCACCTGCCGCAAGTGAAGTACAAATTCCGTATACATTGCATGCAACTTACAGCAAGAGTGGCGTGGGTAAGCCCTTAGGCAGGAAGTGCAGAAATAGCCTTTTTTTCCACCATAAATTCTCCAAATAGCAGAAAAATGTTGATGTGAAAGCAAAATCTCTATTTTCCCTATCTATCTAAATATGTACCTATCTATATATCTATTTCTATGTACAGAACACACCTGGAGATAGAGATGTGTGTGAACAGCCATCCCACACCCGTCTCTTACCTGTTCACAAAAACCTCACCCTTTTTAAAAACAAAATGAAATCTCTCAGCAGCTATACTGCTGGAGCTTCAAATACAGGTTCCTATCACCAAATACAGGCATTTGGATGATACACATCTTACATCTTGTACTTAATATGTGTTCTACTTACCTATAAAAATATGTATTGATATATCATATTTCTAAATTTATGTAGATATGATATAGAGTTATTAACCCTATATGCTAATGAGTACGTATGTTATATACGTATTTCCTACATAAGTACTTAAAATCTATATGTCTATGGCTACACTAATTTTTTTTTTGTTTTTGTTTTTTTTCCTTATCTCTATACATAGAATTTACCTATTGCTGTCTATGTTATTAGAAAAACTGAATAATGAAAAAAAAGAAAAGTAACTTTAAACTTAAATATTTTTGTACACAATATTACGTGTGAAGACTTTAATACTATCAGCCAATAATTGTCCTTGAAGTGGTGTATTAACCACTTTAACCCTCACATTGCAACATTGCTTCACCCTGGAAAAAGCAACATACAATTGACCATGGGCAAAAGCAGGTTCTGGTAGATAAATGCCAACTCGATGGAGGGTCTGGCCTTCAGATTTATTTATGGTCATTGCAAATGCGGGCTTGATGGGAAATTGTCTCCGTCTTAATTTAAAAGGTAATCCAGTCTCTGATGGACACAAATCAATTCGTGGAATGAATACCACATTTCCTGCTGCTGACCCACTAATTACTTTAGCCAGTATGATATTGGCATGTAAGGCAGTGACAATGAGCCGCGTACCATTGCAGAGACCTTTGTTCGTGTTCAGATTACGTAATAACATGACAATGGTGCCAATTTTAAGTTTCAGCCGATGTGAAGGCATTCCAGTTGGTGTTAGTGAATTCAAAAACTCAAGTGGGTATTGATCGAGGTCATCAGCTTCATCAGGATCGATGGAATCATCACTGATATATTCAGTATAGTCACCTATCAATAAATCCATGACTTGGGAATTGACTTTCTCAACGTCCTCATTTTTTGGACATAAAATTGCATGAGATGCAGCTGTATTTATGCTTTCGGTGTCATTCACATCAATACAAAGATTATCTCCAAAAATTTCAATTATTAAACAGCCAGTGCATACCATGTCTGGAGGAATTTCAATTACATCATCTCCAAGATTATGTTCATTAGATAGTTCACCATTTCCCAGTTGAAGCAACCAACTGCTGTAGTGAGGATCAATGGAGCGCATGTTGTTAATAAGTGGCAGGCGAGTAAAATGTTGCCAGTGTTGTGAATATTTTATACAGCTCTCTACAACATCAGTTCTTGTCCCATGAGGGATGACAGGAAGACATTGTCTAAAGTCGCCTCCAAAAACAATCACTTTACCTCCAAACGGTGTTTTTTCTTTGTGAGCTACATTTGTTGTCATGACATCACGTAAAACTCTATCAATGACATGCAATGCATATTTGGATAGCATTGTGCACTCATCAATAATAAAAAGTTTAGTGCTGTGCAAATCTTTTGCTGCATCGGTATCATTCTTAATCCTGGAAACAGATGTTTCATTCACAGGAATTGGAATCCCATAAAGAGAATGAATGGTTCGTCCACCTTGTAGCAAGTTGGCGGCAATTCCAGTAGTGGCAGCAGGTGACACAATGTCTCCTTGTCCTCTTAGCTGATGTAGGAGTAGATGATATAGGTACGTTTTTCCGCTGCCACCAGGACCATCAAGGAAAAAACACTTTGCTGTAGAATTAGTGTCTTCTAAAGCTTGAGTGATAGCATCAAAAGCAAAAAGTTGGTCCTCATTTAGAGTAGCTTTCATTTCAGCAGCTGCTGATAACTCATAATCTTTATCATACTGTGGGAGGAGGTGTTGTTTCTTGACTGGACGTGGCAAATTAAAATCAGTATAAGTTTTGCCATGAGCTTTAAGAACATGTTGGACATCTGTCATAGCATAGCCTTCACAATTGACACACTCCAGAGTGTCGGAGTGGTATGCATGGCAGTAGTCTTCTACAAAGTGTTCCTTAAATTCATCCCATAAGTCCCGAGGTTTAGCTGGAGGACCAAAAATACAAATGTAGGCAAACATGTCACGTAGCTGTGCTGGCATGTTGAGAATACTGGCATCAAGTAATGTATTTCTCCACAGCCTATCATCAAATAGTAAGCCAAGAGCTAATGCCGCATCTTTAAAGGTTTCATGTGTGACTCCGTGTACAGTTTTTATGCTGTCAAAACTGGTTGCACCTTTCACGTGTAACAATAACAATCTTAAATAGTAGCGTTCTTGGTCTTTCACACTGACAGTATACATTCGTCCAATCACAGAACCACCTGCTCGCTTTCTAACTTCCCAAGAACCTTCTTTCCAAACATAGTTTTCGGGAATTTCACGGTATAAATAAATATGAGCATGATGGTCGTTCTGATTAAGCTTGAAGTAGGCCATAAGTGTAGAATTTTGATGGAGCTTTTGTTTGATGTTTCCAATAGAGTCATCCTCATGAAAATAGAGTGGCTGAGAATGCGGTAGATGTACAGCAAGGCGAATGATGCTATGAGATTGTTTATGCATTGGATATGAGATTATTCGCCAAGCTGCCTCTGGTGCACTGACATATCTTGAATCCATGAATTGGTGTGTTTCATCATGTTGGATGTTAGTCTGGCAGATTTCAAGATTGGCTTTATCATGTCCTTTGTAGACGTATTTAAATAAATATTTCACAGCCTGAATGGAACCACAAACTTCGACATTTATATGACACTTGTATTTTAATAGCAGGAACGGATTATATGGAACCACCCACGAATTGTCAATCATGTTAGAATGGTGTTGAAAAGATGGGCCAAAGTGTCTGCGATAAGTAGGATAGGCGTCCTTAGCTATGATGGTTCTTGGTTGCAAATCTTTAGGGAAACCTTTTGTACACTTCCCCAGATCCATACAGGGAGAATTTGGGTTGTGTTCTCCACACGGACCATGAATCATATGTTGGAGAACAATTTTATGGAGGTGAGGGTAGTGGGTAGGATTGGGAATTTCAGCCCACACTGTATTGTCTATGTCCTCCTCAATCCTTAATTTGGAGTTGCTGTCCATAATAATCAAAATGTGAGCGTGTGGAAGGCCACGTTTTTGAAATTCAATTACATGAACCATAGCGCAAACTTTCCCAAATAATCCGTTGTTAATGTCTTTTAAGAGTGCTTCCAGTTTTATTTTGAAAACACGTGCCACCAAATCAGGTCTATGTTCCACACGCTGCCAAGGTTCCAAATTCTCAGTAATCTCATTCCATTTCGGATTACAGGTCATGGTGATGAATAGATCAGGACGACCATATTTAGTCACAATAGCCATGGCATCCTGGTACCGCTGCTGCATATTCCTGTGACTGCCTTCAAACGAAGATGGTAAAATGACCGTTTTTCCAATGGGGATGCCCTTCTCAATGGATTTTTTCTGGAGATGTTCCTGGAGTACACAATAATCCTCTACTTTCAAATCCTTTTGGTGTTGACGGATATAATTTAGGCGATTTGCCTCGATTTTCACATAAGCATCCACTAAGCACTGCTGAGTGAGTTTGCCACCATTCAGGAGTGGATTAAACTGATTACGGACAGACAGCACATAGCAGTAATATTGCAGTTGTGTAACTCTGCGTGGACTTTGCCCTTGTTGCTTGAGGCCATCATGCCAGCCCTGGTCTCCGTAAGGGAAAAATAAAGGATAGAGTAAAGCATCTAAATTACTGTGTAGAATGCTGACCTGTTGTGTTCTTGGCGCCAAAGGATTTTTGGGGTCCGGTTGTAAATGTATTAAAATATCACGATTAAATGGTGGCTCTCCATTGTCATTTTCAAATACGACAGCAACTTCATTGACAGTTGGATTATTATATCGGCGAGGGTCTTGATTCCGATCTTGTTTAAGGGCCATGATGATATTTGGCATAAGAGTGCCATTAGCTTCAGCTTTAAGATGTTCTTCATGTTCCACATCTCGTAACATTTTGTAGGCAGCAACAAAGGGATTCACATTGTCTAACTGAAGAGCAATTATACTCATCAAAGTGGGATTACATTTTTGATTTAGTTCACAGTTTAAACGTTGTTCATTCGCGGTAGCGGTATCCAAAATATACAGTTGGGCATAAGCTGGAACTTGATCATCACTGGGATGTAGGGTTCCAGTACGATGATATATTTGTCCATGTATACGGAAACAGTAAGGGCCATGTCCAGGTGGAGGGGATATATTGGCACCCATGGAGGCGAAAGCAAATGAGCTGTTAATACTACGAATATTTTCCATGAGATTCTTACTGAACTCACTCTCCCCTGTCAGCAATCGTTTAAAGACCTCGGGATATTGGGGTATAGGTATATGCACTTTACTCTTGTGACAACACAGAGTAAAATTTTTATCTGCTGGTATCTCAGCATTAAAATGTAATGCTTGACAATGTTCACATAAATAGTTCATAGGACCACAGGAGTGTTCTACTATGGTACTGTCATCATTAGTAAAACCTGTAGGATGTTGAGGTACAGGTTGTGGTAACGGAGCATTGGAATGTTTCTGTAAGCCAACATATATAAAACGTGGACCTGGTAGAGGATCTTCACTGTCCACAGATTCAATCACTGAGGAGTTGGAAGGTGTATCGTGGTCAGGGTTTATTAATATGGAGGTGCAAGCGGTTTTTTTGCGCCGTTCACGGCGTGCACCAGCTGCATTTGGTAATGGTTTGTTTGTTGCCTTAGAAGAGTCAGGTGTGAAGCATGTCTTATAAGCAGACTTAACGGTGTGCAGGCAACGGCATTTATCATTTGGAGTGTAAGTAGGACAGTGTTTACGCTTACGTGCAGATTTACCAACGGTTAAAGGAGCTTCAGGCTGCACACATTCTATGAATGGAGACAAAGAAGCTGTATTGTGGACAGAATCTATAACTGAGGACGTGGAAATATTATGTTTGCAACGTTGAGAGCGTGCAGCAGCAGCTTTATTACTTAATCGATTAGTTTTGTCCTCAAAAGACTCATTAGTAATGCGTTTATTGCAAGCAGCATTAACAGTGTCCAGGCGCTTGTGTCTGTCCTCTGTAGTCTCGTTAGCACGCTGTTTGCGCTTACGTGCGGCATCGGCGTCTTTTTGCTCTGCATTATTAGTATACTTTATATCAGACCTAATCTTACGTGTGCCATCAGCAGCTTTGGGCTGTGTGTCATTAGTATCCTTACTATTAGAGCTCATGTTGGCTAAGCTAAACCGCTTTAAACGTGGTGGCAAACAACAGGTTAATAAGAGGCAGTGTCAGGTAGTAGGAAAATAGCCAGTTAATGATAGGCAATAGTTCTTTGCAGGAATGCAGATATTAATAAATAGGCAGTTTATATTGCAGAGAAATTGCTGGGCAATAATGGACAATGTCCTTATGTGGCAAATAATAGAACAATATACCCAGTGTGGCAAAGAAGAGGTTAATAAACGGCAGTCTCTCAGTATAACAGTCAGTGAATAATAGGCAGTATATGGAGAAAACCCCAAACAAAAGTTAAAAATTGGTGTGAAAATGTCACTGAACCACTTCACAACTAAATATATATAGTTTTGGTAAATGGTATTATCATTTTTTTGACGAAATTCGGCAGGAGCTTGAAGAGCGACGTCACTGGGACCGCCTCCACGCAGTACAAACTTGCTGTGAGGTAAAAATAAAAAAATCACACCAAAATGGCGGGCGGAGTGTGTCACAGTACGGCACGTTTCTGATTGGTCGCTCGCGGCAGGCGGCAACCAATCAGAAAAGTGCGGCGCACCACGAAGGCATATATCTTTGTCCACCCTGAGCAGGTGTAGGACGCTGGTGACGTCACTTATCTCCGGACATTATCTCCGGACAAAGCCACGGAAGTTGGCACAAATTGCCGGAAGTAGTATTCTAGGCAATTATATATTAGATTTTAATGTTATCAGTGTTTACCTTTGAACGTTTATATTGTATTGTCCTGTCACCAGCCATGTGTACAATTATCGGCCGAAAGCCTCTCTGGAACCAATAATCACCCCATGTAAAGGTATCTTTATAAGTTAACCCCTTCCCGACCCATGACGCCACATAGGCGTCATGAAAACCCGTGCCAATCCGACCCATGACGCCTATGTGGCGTCATGGAATGATCGCGTCCCTGCAGATCGGGTGAAGGGGTTAACTCCTATTTTACCCGATCTGCAGGGAGAGGGGGAGTGGTACTTCAGCCCAGGGGGGGTGGCTTCACCCCCCCGTGGCTACGATCGCTCTGATTGGCTGTTGAAAGTGAAACTGCCAATCAGAGCGATTTGTAATATTTCACCTAAAAAACTGGTGAAATATTACAATCCAGCCATGGCCGATGCTGCAATATCATCGGCCATGGCTGGAAACACTAATGTGACCCCCCCCCACCCCACCGATCGCCCCCCCAGTCCTCCGTTAGTCCTCCGGTCCCCTCCGTCCGCCTGCCGGCTCCCCCGTCCTGCTGTCCGCTCCCCCGTCCTCCTGCCCGCTCCCCCCCTGCTCCTATGTCACCCCCCCGTGCTCCGACGCCCCCCCCGTGCCCCGATCTCCCCCCCCTTATACTTACCGAGGCTCCCGGTCCCCGTCCGCCTCCATCATGGGCGCCGCCATCTTCCAAAATGGCGGGCGCATGCTCAGTGCGCCCGCCGGCCGGCAGATTCATTAGAGGTACATTTTGATCGCTGTGGTAGGTTCTATCACAGCGATCAAAATAAAAAAATAATAAATAAACCCCCCCCTTTATCACCCCCATAGATAGGGACAATAATAAAATAAAGAAAATATTTTTTTTTCTTTTTCCACTAGGGTTAGGGTTAGAACTAGGGTTAGAACTAGGGGTAGGGTTAGGGTTACGGGTAGGGTTAGGGTTAGCGGTAGGGTTATGGCATGTGCACACAGAGCGGATCGGCCGCGGATCCGCAGCGGATCGGCCGCGGATCGGCAGCGGATCGGCAGCGGATCGGCCGCGGATCCGCCGCGGATCGGCCGCGGATCCGCAGCGGATCGGCCGCGGATCCGCAGCGGATCGGCAGCGGATCCGCAGCGGATCTGCAGCGGATTGGCAGCGGATCCGCAGCGGATCGGCAGCGGATCGGCCGCGGATCCGCAGCGGATCGGCAGCGGATCCGCAGCGGATCGGCAGCGGATCGGCTGCGGATTGGCAGCGGATCCGCAGCGGATTGGCAGCGGATCCGCAGCGGATCCGCAGCGGATCCGCAGCGGATCGGCAGCGGATCCGCAGCGGATCCGCAGCGGATCGGCCGCGGATCCGCAGCGGATTGGCCGCGGATCCGCAGCGGATTGGCAGCGGATTGGCCGCGGATCCGCAGCGGATTGGCCGCTGCGAATTCGAAGCAGTTTTCCATCAGGTTTACAGTACCATGTACACCTAAGGAAAACCAAATCCGCTGTGCCCATGGTGCGGAAAATTCCGTGCAGAAACGCTGCGTTGTATTTTCCGCAGCATGTCAATTCTTTGTGCGGATTCCGCAGCGTTTTACACCTGTTCCTCAATAGGAATCCGCAGGTGAAATCTGCACAAAAAAACACTGGAAATCTGCTGTAAATCCGCAGGTAAAACGCAGTGCCTTTTACCTGCAGATTTTTCAAAAATCATGAGGAAAAATCTCACACGAATCCGCAACGTGGGCACATAGCCTTAGGGTTAGGGTTGGAATTAGAGTTAGGGTTGGAATTAGGGCTAGGGTTTGAAATAGGGTTAAGATTAGGCTTGTGGTTAGGGTTACGGATAGGGTTAGGGGTGTGTTGGGGTTACAGTTGTGGTTAGGGTTGGGATTAGGGTTACGGTTGGGATTAGGGTTAGGATTAGGGTTGGAATTAGGGTTACGGGTGTGTTGCGGTTAGGGTTGTGGTTAGGGGTGTGTTGGGGTTAAGGTTGTGATTAGGGTTATGGCTACAGTTGGGATTAGGATTAGGGGTGTGTTGGGGTTAGTGTTGAAGTTAGAATTGAGGGGTTTCCACTGTTTAGGCACATCAGGGGTCTCCAAACGCAACATGGCGCCACCATTGATTCCAGCCAATCTTGCGTTCAAAAAGTCAAATGGTGCTCCCGCCCTTCCAAGCCCCGACGTGCGCCCAAACAGTGGTTTACCCCCACATTTGGGGTACCAGCGTACTCAGGACAAACTGGGCAACAACTGCTGGGGTCTAATTTCTCCTGTTACCCTTGCAAAAATAAAAAATTACTTGCTAAAACATAATTTTTGAGGAAAGAACAATTATTTTTTATTTTCACGGCTCTGCGTTATAAACTTCTGTGAAGCACTTGGGGGTTGAAAGTGCTCACCACACATCTAGATAAGTTCCTTCGGGGGTCTAGTTTCCAAAATGGGGTCACTTGTGGGGTGTTTCTACTGTTTAGGTACATCAGGGGCTCTGCAAATGCAATGTGACGCCCGCAGACCATTCCATCAAGTCTGCATTTCAAATGTCACTACTTCCCTTCCGAGCCCTGACGTGTGCCCAAACAGTGGTTTACCCCCACATATGGGGTATCAGCGTACTCACAACAAACTGGGCAACAAATATTGGGGTCCAAATTCTCCTGTTACCCTTGTGAAAATAAAAAATTGCTTGCTAAAACATCTTTTTTGAGGAAAGAAAAATGATTTTTTATTTTCACGGCTCTGCGTTGTAAACTTCTGTGAAGCACTTGGGGGTTGAACGTGCTCACCACACATCTAGATAAGTTCCTTGGGGGGTCTAGTTTCCAAAATGGGGTCACTTGTGGGGGGTTTCTACTGTTTAGGCATATCAGGGGCTCTGCAAACGCAACCTGACGCCCGCAGAGCATTCCATCAAAGTCTGCATTTCAAAACGTCACTACTTCCCTTCCGAACCCCGACGTGTGCCAAAACAGTGGTTTACCCCCACATATGGGGTATCAGCGTACTCACAACAAACTGGGCAACAAATATTGGGGTCCAAATTCTCCTGTTACCCTTGTGAAAATAAAAAATTGCTTGCTAAAACATCTTTTTTGAGGAAAGAAAAATGATTTTTTATTTTCACGGCTCTGCGTTGTAAACTTCTGTGAAGCACTTGGGGGTTGAACGTGCTCACCACACATCTAGATAAGTTCCTTGGGGGGTCTAGTTTCCAAAATGGGGTCACTTGTGGGGGGTTTCTACTGTTTAGGCATATCAGGGGCTCTGCAAACGCAACCTGACGCCCGCAGAGCATTCCATCAAAGTCTGCATTTCAAAACGTCACTACTTCCCTTCCGAACCCCGACGTGTGCCAAAACAGTAGTTTACCCCCACATATGGGGTATCAGCGTACTCAGGAGAAACTGGACAACAACTTTTGGGGTCCAATTTCTCCTGTTACTCTTGCAAAAATAAAAAAATTCTGGGCTAAAAAAATATTTTTGAGGAAAGGAAACACATTTTTTATTTTCACGGCTCTGCGTTATAAACTTCTGTGAAGCACTTGGGGGCTCAAAGTGCTCACTACACATCTAGATAAGTTCCCTTGGGGGTCTAGTTTCCAAAATGGAGTCAATTGTGGGGAGTTCCTACTGTTTAGGCACATCAGGGGCTCTGCAAACGCAACCTGACGCCCGCAGAGCATTCCATCAAAGTCTGCATTTCAAAACGTCACTACTTCCCTTCCGAACCCTGACGTGTGCCAAAACAGTGGTTTACCCCCACATATGGGGTATCAGCGTACTCAGGAGAAACTGGACAACAACTTTTGGGGTCCAATTTCTCCTGTTACCCTTGGGAAAATAAAAAATTGTGGGCTAAAAAATCATTTTTGAGAAAAGAAAAATTATTTTTTATTTTCATGGCTCTGCGTTATAAACTTCTGTGAAGCACTTGGGGGTTCAAAGTGCTCACCACACATCTAGATTAGTTCCTTGGGAGGTCTAGTTTCCAAAATGGGGTCACTTGTGCGGGAGCTCCAATGTTTAGGCACACAGGGGCTCTCCAAACGCGACATGGTGTCCGCTAATGATTGGAGCTAATTTTCCATTCAAAAAGCCAAATGGCGTGCCTTCCCTTCCGAGCCCTGCCGTGCGCCCAAACAGTGGTTTACCCCCACATATGGGGTATCATCGTACTCAGAACAAACTGGACAAAAACATTTGGGGTCCAATTTCTCCTATTACCCTTGGGAAAATAAAAAATTCTGGGCTAAAAATCATTTTTGAGGAAAGAAAAATTATTTTTTTATTTTCACGGCTCTGCGTTATAAACTTCTGTGAAGCACCTGGGGGTTATAAGTGCTCACTATGCATCTAGATAAGTTTCTTGGGGGGTCTAGTTTCCAAAATGGGGTCACTTGTAGGGGAGCTCCAATGTTTAGGCACACAGGGGCTCTCCAAACGCGACATGGTGTCCGCTAACGATTGGAGCTAATTTTCCATTCAAAAAGTCAAATGGCACGCCTCCCCTTCCGAGCCTTGCCGTGCACCCAAACAGTGGTTTACCCCCACATATGAGGTATCGGCATACTCAGGAGAAATTGCCCAACAAATTTTAGGATCCATTTTATCCTGTTGCCCATGTGAAAATGAAAGAATTGAGGCTAAAAGAAATTTTGTGTGAAAAAAAAGTACTTTTTCATTTTTGCGGATCAATTTGTGAAGCACCTGGGGGTTTAAAGTGCTCACTATGCCTCTGGATGAGTTCCTTGGGGGGTCTAGTTTCCAAAATGGGGTCACTTGTGGAGGAGCTCCAATGTTTAGGCACACAGGAGCTTTCCAAACGCGACATGGTGTCCGCTAACGATGGAGATAATTTTCCATTCAAAAAGTCAAATGGCGCTCCTTCCCTTCCGAGCCTTACCATGTGCCCAAACAGTGGTTTACCCCCACATGTGAGGTATTGGTGTACTCAGGAGAAATTGCCCAACAAAATTTAGGATCCATTTTATCCTGTTGCCCATGTGAAAATGAAAAAATTGAGGCTAAAATAATTTTTTTGTGAAAAAAAAGTACTTTTTCATTTTTACGGATCAATTTGTGAAGCACCTGGGGGTTTAAAGTGCTCACTATGCTTCTAGATAAGCTCCTTGGGGGGTCTAGTTTCCAAAATGTGGTCACTTGTGGGGGAGCTCCAATGTTTAGGCACACGGGGGCTCTCCAAACGCGACATGGTGTCCGCTAAAGATTGGAGCCAATTTTTCATTAAAAAAGTCAAATGGCGCTCCTTCCCTTCCGAGCCCTGCCGTGCGCCCAAACAGTGGTTTACCCCCACATATGAGGTATCAGCGTACTCAGGACAAATTGGACAACAACGTCCCTGGTCCAGTTTCTCCTTTTACCCTTGGGAAAATAAAAAAATTGTTGCTAAAAGATCATTTTTGTGACTAAAAAGTTAAATGTTCATTTTTTACTTCCATGTTGCTTCTGCTGCTGTGAAACACCTGAAGGGTTAATAAACTTCTTGAATGTGGTTTTGAGCACCTTGAGGGGTGCAGTTTTTAGAATGGTGTCACTTTTGGGTATTTTCAGCCATATAGAACCCTCAAAATGACTTCAAATGTGAGGTGGTCCCTAAAAAAAATGGTTTTGTAAATTTTGTTGTAAAAATGAGAAATCACTGGTCAAATTTTAACCCTTATAACTTCCTAGCAAAAAAAAAAATTGTTTCCAAAATTGTGCTGATGTAAAGTAGACATGTGGGAAACGTTATTTATTAACTATTTTGTGTCACATAACTCTCTGGTTTAACAGAATAAAAATTCAAAATGTGAAAATTGCGAAATTTTCAAATTTTTTGCCACATTTCCGTTTTTTTCACAAATAAACTCAAAAATTATCGACCTAAATTTACCACTAACATGAAGCCCAATATGTCACGAAAAAACAATCTCAGAATCGCTAGGATCCGTTGAAGCGTTCCTGAGTTATTACCTCATAAAGGGACACTGGTCAGAATTGCAAAAAACGGCAAGGTCATTAAGGCCAAAATAGGCTGGGTCATGAAGGGGTTAAAGATTCAGAATACTATGACTTTTATCATATCCTGAACAGTCAAGTTTTTTATGAACCGTTAAGGTTTTCTGGTTGAAGTAAAAAAAACTCTGAGTGTTTACAGTTTGAAACCATAAAATGTTGAAAAATTGTCATTCTTGAGTATATCACTCAATGGTGCTCATAAACGTGTCAAATTTGATCTATAATATACTTTAATATACGTTACTTTAATCTTTAATATACTTAAGAACGGGGCCCCAGACATCACACAGGGGGTCTGAAACACCGCACAGTGGTCCAAAATATCGCTGTGCTCTGCCTGGGGCCCCATATGCTGCCTGGGGCCCCTGTGCTCTGCCTGGGGCCCCATATGCTGCCTGGGGCCACTGTGCTCTGCCTGGGGCCACTGTGCTCTGCCTGGGGCCCCATATGCTGCCTGGGGCCACTGTGCTCTGACTGGGGCCACTGTGCTCTGCCTGGGGCCCCATATGCTGCCTGGGGCCCCATATGCTGCCTGGGGCCCCTGTGCTCTGCCTGGGGCCCCATGTTCTGCCTGGGCCACTGTGCTCTAACTGGGGCCCCATATGCTGCCTGGGGCCCCTGTGCTCTGCCTGGGGCCACTGTGCTCTGCCTGGGGCCCCATATGCTGCCTGGGGCCCCTGTGCTCTGCCTGGGGCCCCATATGCTGCCTGGGGCCCCTGTGTTCTGCCTGGGGCCCCATGTTCTGTTGGTTGGCGGGGCCCCTCGGCCTCCGATTTGGTTGGCGGGGCCCCTCGGCCTCCGATTTGGTGGGCGGGGACTCTCGGCCTCCGATTTGGTGGGCGGGGACCCTCGGACTCCGATTTGGTGGGCGGGGACCCTCGGCCTCCGATTTGGTGGGCAGGGACCCTCGGCCTCCGATTTGGTGGTCGGGGACCCTCGGCCTCCGCTTTGGTGGACGGGGCCCCTCGGCCTCCGATTTGGTGGGCGGGGTCCCTCTGCCTCCGATTTGGTGTGCGGGGACCCTCGGCCTCCGCTTTGGTGGGCGGGGCCCCTCGGCCTTCGATTTGGTGGGCGGGGCCCCTCGGCCTCCGATTTGGTTGGTGTGGACCCTCGGCCTCCGATTTGGTGGGCGGGGACCCTCGGCCTCCGATTTGATTGGCGGGGCCCCTCGGCCTCCGATTTGGTTGGCGGGGCCCCTTATCCTCCGATTTGGTGGGCGGGGACTCTCGGCCTCCGATTTGGTGGGCGGGGACCCTCGGCCTCCGATTTGGTGGGCGGGGCCCCTCGGCCTCCGATTTGGTTGGCGGGGCCCCTCGGCCTCCGATTTGGTGGGCGGGGACCCTCGGCCTCCGATTTGGTGGGCGGGGCCCCTCGGCCTCCGATTTAGTTGGTGGGGCCCCTCGGCCTCCGATTTGGTGGGCGGGGACCCTCGGCCTCCGATTTGGTGGGCGGGGACCCTCGGCCTCCGATTTGGTGGGCGGTGACCCTCGGCCTCCGATTTGGTGGGCGGGGACCCTCGGCCTCCGCTTTGGTGGGCGGGGCCCCTCGGCCTCCGATGTGGTGGGCGGGGCCCCTCGGCCTCCGATGTGGTGGGCGGGGCCGGGCCCCTCAGCCTCTGCTTTGGTGGGCGAGGCCTGGGCCCTCGGCCTCCGCTTTGGTGGGCGGGGCCGCTCGGCCTCCGATGTGGTGGGCGGGGCCCCTCGGCCTCCGATTTGGTGGGCGGGGACCCTCGGCCTCCGATTTGGTGGGCGGGGACCCTCGGCCTCCGATTTGGTGTGTGCTCTGCCTGGGGCACCTGTGCTCTGCCTGGGGCCCCATATGCTGCCTGGGGCCCCTGTGCTCTGCCTGGGGCTCCATGTTCTGCCTGGGGCCCCTATGCTCTGCCTTGGGCCCCATGTTCTGCCTGGGGCCCCTGTGCTCTGCCTGGGGCCCCTGTGCTCTGCCTGGGGCCCCATATGCTGCCTGGGGCCCCTGTGCTCTGCCTGGGGCCCCATATGCTGCCTGGGGCCCCTGTGCTCTGCCTGGGGCCCCATATGCTGCCTGGGGCCCCTGTGCTCTGCCTGGGGCCCCTGTGCTCTGCCTGGGGCCCCATGTTCTGCCTGGGGCCCCTGTGCTCTGCCTGGGGCCACTGTGCTCTGCCTGGGGCCCCATATGCTGCCTGGGGCCCCTGTGCTCTGCCTGGGGCCCCTGTGCTCTGCCTGGGGCCACTGTGCTCTGCCTGGGGCCCCATAGGCTGCCTGGGGCCCCTGTGCTCTGCCTGGGACCACTGTGCTCTGCCTGGGACCATTGTGCTCTGCCTGGGGCCCCATATGCTGCCTGGGGCCCCTGTGCTCTGCCTGGGGCCACTGTGCTCTGCCTGGGGCCCCATATGCTGCCTGGGGCCCCTGTGCTCTGCCTGGGTGTAGGACACTGGTGACGTCACTTATCTCCGGACATTATCTCCGGACATTAGCTCCGGACAAAGTCACGGAAGTTGGCACAAATTGCAGGAAGTAGTATTCTAGGCAATTATATATTAGATATAGTGGGGTCTCAAAACAATATGTAATCATAAAAAAGAAAACTGCTTTAAAAATAACTTTATCAATATTTAAAATTGTCCATATTAGGACCACTCTCATTAAAAGAGCCATTAAAGTTAATATACAGGAGATGAAGCTAACTGACATTCATAGGCCCTATAGAGCTGTTAGCCTGTCTGACCACAGAGGTTGGCACCCTAATTTGTCGATATGGCGCCCCCGCTTACTGATGACTGTCCCCTGAAGACCCTAGTATCCACCGCTCCTAAAACACACAAAGCATATGCAAGTGCTTCTCACTAATTTAGAATATCATGAAAAAGTTAATTTATTTCAGTTCGTCAATACACAAAGTGATATTCGCATAGTCATTCCAAACTGCCAAAAGTACCAATACCTGGTTTAAAAACAACAGTAGCACTGTACTTGATTGGCCAGAAAACTCGCCTGACCTTAACCCCTTATGAGGTATTGTCAAGAGGAAGATGAGACACCAGACCCAACAATGCAGACAAGCTGAAGGCGGCTATCAAAGCAACCTGGGCCTCCATAACACCTCAGCAGTGCCAATGGCTGATCGCCTCCATGCCACACTGTATTGATGCAAAAGGAGCTCTGACCAAGTATTGAGTGCATGTACTCAGCATACATTTCATTAGGCCAACATTTTGTATTTTAAAATAATTTTTCAAGCTGGTGTTATAAAGTATTCTAATTTACTGAGATAATGACCTTTGGGTTTTCATTGGCTCTAAGCCATAATCAGCAACATTAACAGAAATAAACACTTGAAATACATCACTCTGATTGTAATGACTCTATATAATATGCGGTTCACTTTTTGTATTGAAGAACTGAAATAAATTAACTTTTTGATGATATTCTAATTGAGTGAGAAGCAATATACCAATAAACACATCCAGGTATATTAGATTTGATTAAAAAAATAATTATATGAAGGCACCTTAGATGTGTAAATACCTTGCAAGATTGTATGTATGTGTGGATGTATGTATGGAGATAGAGAGATGCAGATACAGATATTGTATGTATGTGTATGTATGTAGATAGATATATAGATAGATAGATAGATATATATATATATATATATATATATCTATCTATCTATCTATATATCTATGTATATATCTATATCTACATACACACACACACACACACACTCTGCTCAAACAAATAAAGGGAACACAAACAACAGAATATAACTCCAAGTAAGTTAAACTTCTGTGAAATCAAACTGTCCGCTTATAAAGCAACACTGTTTGACAATAAATTTCACGTGCTGTTGCGCAACTGGAATAGACAACAGATGGAAACTATTGGCAATTATCAAGACACATTTAATAAAGGAGTGGTACTGTAGGGACCACAGACCACATCTCAGTACCAATGCTTTCTGGCTGATATTTTGGTCACATTTGAATGTTGGTTGTGCTTTCACACTCGTGGTAGCATGAGTCGGACTCTACAACCCACACAAGTGGCTCAGGTAGTGCAGCTCATCCAGGATGGCACATCAATGCAAGCTGTGGCAAGAAGGTTTGCTGTGTCTGTCAGCGTAGTGTCCAGAGGCTGGAGGCGCTACTAGGAGACGTGGAGGGGATGTAGGAGGGCAACAACCTAGCAGCGGGACTGCTACCCCAGCCTTTGTGCAAGCAGCAACAGGAGGAGCACTGCCAGAGCCCTGCAAAATGAACTCCAGCAGGCCACAAATGTGCATGTGTCTGCACAAACGGTTAGAAACCGAGTCTATGAGGATGGTCTGAGTGCCCGATGTCCACAGATGGGGGTTGTGCTCACAGCCCAACACCGTGCAGGACGATTGCATTTGCCACATAACACCAGAATTAGAAAATTCGCCACTGGCGCCCTGTGCTCTTCACAGAAGGAAATAGATTCATACTGAGCACATGTGACAGATGTGATAGTCTGGAGATGCTGTGGAGAGCGATCTGCTGCCTGCAACATCCTTCAGCATGAATGGTTTGGCAGTGGGTCAGTAATGGTGTACGGTGGCATTTCTTTGAAGGGCCGTACAGCCCTCAATGTGCTTGCCAGAGGTAGCCTGACTGCCATTAGGTACCGAGATGAGATCCTCAGACCCCTTGTGAGACCATATGCTGGTGCGGTTGGCCCTGGGTTTCTCCTAATGCAGGACAATGCCAGACCTCGTGGCTGGAGTGTGTCAGCAGTTCCTGCAAGATGAAGGAAATGAAGCTATGGACTGGCCCGCCCATTCCCCAGACCTGAATCTGATTGAACACATCTGGGACATCATGTCTCGCACCATCCACCAACGTCACGTTGCACCACAGACTGTCCAGGAGTTGGCAAATGCTTTAGTCCAGGTCTGGGAGGAGATCCCTCAGACCATCCGCCGCCTCATCAGGAGCATAAACAGGCATTGTAGGGAGGTCATACAGGCACATGGAGGCAACACACACACAACTGAACATCATTTCCATGTCTTGAGGCATTTCCACTGAAGTTGGATCAGCCTGTAATTTGATTTTCTACTTTGATTTTGAGTATCATTCCAAATCCAGACCTCCATGGGATATTCATTTTCATTTACATTGATCATGTTTGTTTTATTGTTCTCAACACATTCCACTATGTAATAAATAAAGATTTGTAACTGAAATATTTCATTCAGTGATATCTAGGATGTGGGATTTAGGTTCCCTTTATTTTTATATATAATTATACTACCGTGTAAAAGTTTAGGGTCACTTAAAAATTTCTTGATTTTTGGAAGAAAAGCACAGTTTTTTCCAATGAAGCGAACATTAAATGATTCAGAAATATACTGTACACATTGTTAATGTGGTAAATGATCATTCTAGCTCCAAATGTCTGGTTTGTAATGCAATATCTTCATAGGTGTATAGAGGCCCATTTCCATTTGCGTTTGCTAACTGTGTAAGAAGGCTAATGGATGGTTAGAATACCCTTGAAAACACTTGTGCAAGTATGTTAGCACAGCTGAAAACAGTTTGGCTGATTAGAGAACCTATAAACCTGACCTTCCTGTGAGCTAGTTGAGAATCTGGAGCATTACATTTGTAAATACTCTCAAAATGACCAGAAAAAAAGAACTTTCATGTGAAACTCGATAGTTTATTCTTGTTCTTAGAAATGAAGGCTATTCGATGCGAGAAATTGCCAAGAAACTGAAGATTTCCTACAACGGTGTGTACTACTCCCTCACTTCAGAGAGGAGATCACAAACAGGCTCTAACCAGAGTAGAAAGAGAAGTGGGAGGCCTCGCTGCACAACTGTACAAGACAAGTACATTAGAGTCTGTCATTTGAGAAATCGATGCCTCACAGGTCCTCAACTGGCAGCTTCATTAAATAGTACATGCAAAACGCTAGTGTCAACGTCTACAGTGAACAGGCGACTCCGGGATCCTGGCCTTCAAGGCAGAGTGGCAAAGAAAAAGCCATATCTGAGACTGGCTAATAAAAGGAAAATATTAATATGGGCAAAAGAACACAGACATTGAACAGAGGAAGATTGGAAAAAAATGTTATGGACAGACGAATCCAAGTTTGACGTGTTTGGATCACACAGAAGAACATTTGTGAGACGCAGAACAGCTGAAAAGATGCTGGAAGAGTGCCTGACGCCATCTGTCAAGGTCATGGTGGAGGTAATGTGCTGGTAAAATGGGAGATTTGTACAAGGTAAAAGGGATTTTGAATAAGGAAGGCTATCACTCCATTTTGAAAGACCATGCCATACCCTGTGGACAGCGCTTGATTAGAGCTAATTTCTTCCTACAACAGGACAATGACCCAAAGCACACACCTCCAAATTATGCAAGAACTATTTAGGAAGAAGCAGGCAGCTGGTATTCTATCTGTAATGGAGTGGCCAGCGCAGTCACCAGATCTCAACCCCATTGAGCTGTTGTGGGAACAACTTGACAGTATGGTGCGCAAAAAGTGCCCATCAAGCCAAACCATCTTGTGGGAGGGGCTTCTGGAAGCATGGTGTGAAATATCTCCAGATTACCTCAGCATATTAAGGGCTAGAATGCCAAAAGGTCTGCAATGCTGTAATTGCTGCAAAGGGAGCATTCTTTGACGAAAGCAAAGTTTGAAGGAGAAAATTATGATTTCAAATAATCCTTTTTTTTAACCTTTTCAATGTCTGGACTAGATTTTAAATTCATTTGGCAACTCATTTGATTAATAAAAGTAGAGTTTTCATGGAAAACACAAAATTGACTGGGTGACCCCTTGCTGATTTTGTAAGTTTGCCCACTGACGGACATGAACAGTCTATAGTTTTAAGGGTAGGTTAATTTTAACATTGAGAGAGAGAATTTCAAAAATAGAATACAGAAAATTACAATGTATACATTTTATAAATTTATTTACATTTTGCAGTGAGAAATAAGTATTTGATGCCCTACCAACCATAAGAGTCGACGCTCCTAATCAACTTGTTATCTGCATTAAAGACAGCTGTCTTACATAGTCACCTTTATAAAAAAAACTCCTTTCCACAGACTCAATCAGTAGATCAGTATCTGTATGTACAAAAAATTTGAATCAATAAGAACAAACGTTCACCATGAAAAATACAAGTTTTCATTAAACCCCTTCAACAAAAAGATAAAGTTCACAGGTCTCGGAAAATGTTGACAATGCAAAAACATTTAACAATATTGATTTTATTTTTCATCTCTTCAGTAGAAAAGAAAACAAAGTATAATTGGTATCTCCATAATCTGACTGACCTGGAGAATCATGTTTCCACATAATTTGTACCACACTCTGAACGGTGTAAAAACAAAACCCTGTGTCAAAAAGTTTGATGGGAAAATAAAGTTGTGGCTAATGAAATAAGATGAGGAAAAAACAAAAGTGCAAACTTGAAAAATTCCCTGGTCCTTAAAGGATTGAATAGAGATTTTTGAGAAAATACAAGAGACTTTATATAAACACTGGGGTGAGGATAAGACACTTGCAGTGCTGTTATTATAGGGGTAAATCCTGTTGACATTCGCTTTAACCCCTTTCTGCCATTGGACGTACTATTCCATCCATGTGGGGTGGGCCCTACTTCCCAAGAACGGAATAGTACGTCCAGCGCGATCAGCCGCGCTCACGGGGGTGGGCGCAGCTGATCGCGGCCGGGTGTCAGCTGACTATCGCAGCTGACATCCGGCACTATGTGCCAGGAGCAGTCACGGACCGCTCCCGGCACATTAACCCCCGGCACACTGCGTGTTCCGGCGGTATAGGGAAGCATCGCGCAGGGAGGAGGCTCCCTGCGTGCTTCCCTGAGACAACAGGTACAAGGGGATGTGCTCACCTTGTACCGAGCGTCTCCTCCCTGCAAGCCCCGGATCCAAAATGGCCGCGGGGCTGCATCCGGGTCCTGCAGGGAGGTGGCTTCACAGCGCTTGCTCAGAGCAGGCGCCGGGAAGCCTCCAGCAGTGCATGTCGGATCGCTGATCTGACATCGTGCACAGCAAAGTGTCAGATCAGTGATCTGTCACTTTACTGTGATGCCCCCCTGGGGCAAAGTAAAAAAGTAAAAAAAAAAATTTTTACATGTGTTAAAAAAAAAAAAAAAAATCCTAAATAAATAAAAAAATAAAAAAAACAATAAAAGTACACATATTTAGTATCGCCGCGTCTGTAACGACCCGACCTAGAAAACTGTCCCACTAGTTAACCCCTTCCGTGAACACTGTAAAAAAAAAAAAAAGGCAAAAAACAACTCTTTTATTATCATACCGCCGAACAAAAAGTGGAATAGCACGCGATCAAAAAGACGGAAATAAATAACCATGGTACCGCTGAAAACGTCTTGTCCCGCAAAAAACGAGCCGCCATACAGCATCATCAGCTAAAAAAAAAAGTTATAGTCCTCAGAATAAAGCGATGCAAAAATAATTGTTTTTTCTATAAAATAGTTTTTATCGTATAAAAGCGCCAAAACATAAAAAAATTATATAAATGAGGTATCGCTGTAATCGTACTGACCCGAAGAATAAAACTGCTTTATCCACTTTACCAAACGCGGAATGGTATAAACGCCCCCCCCCCCCCAAAAGAAATTCATGAATAGCTGTTTTTTTTTGTCATTCTGCCTCACAAAAATCGTAATAAAAAGCGATCAAAAAATGTCACGTGCCCGAAAATGTTACCAATGAAAACGTCAACTCGTCCCGCAAAAAACAAGACCTCACATGACTCTGTGGACCAAAATATGGAAAAATTATAGCTCTCAAAATGTGGTAAAGCAAAAAACATTTTTTGCAATAAAAAGCATCTTTTAGTGTGTGACGGCTGCCAATCAAAAATCCGCTAAAAGCCCGCTATAAATAGTAAATCAAACCCCCCTTCATCACCCCCCTAGTTAGAGAAAAATAAAAAAATTAAAAAAAATGTATTTATTTCCATTTTCCCGTTAGGGTTAGGGTTGAGGCTAGGGTTAGGGCTACAGTTAGGGTTGGGGCTAAAGTTAGGGTTAGGGTTGGGGCTAAAGTTAGGGTTTGGATTACATTTACGGTTGGGATTAGGGTTAGAGGTGTGTCAGGGTTTGGGGTGTGGTTAGGGTTACCGTTGAGATTAGGGTTAAAGGGTGTTTGGATTAGGGTTTCAGTTATAATTTGGGGGTTTCCACTGTTAAGGCACATCAGGGGCTCTCCAAACGCGACATGTCGTCCGATCTCAATTCCAGCCAATTCTGCGTTGAAAAAGTAAAACAGTGCTCCTTCCCTTCCGAGCTCTCCCGTGCGCCCAAACGGGTTTACCTCAACATATGGGGTATCAGCGTACTCAGGACACATTGGACAACAACTTTTGGGGTCCAATTTCTCCTGTTACCCATGGGAAAATACAAAACTGGGGGCTAAAAAATAATTTTTGTGGGAAAAAAAATATTTATTTTCAAGGCTCTGCGTTATAAACTGTAGTGAAACACTTGGGGGTTCAAAGTTCTCACAACACATCTAGATAAGTTCCTTGGGGGGTCTAGTTTCCAATATGGGGTCACTTATGGGGGGTTTCTACTGTTGAGTTACATCAGGGGCTCTGCAAATGCAACATGACGCCTGCAGACCAATCCATCTAAGTCTGCATTCCAAATGGCGCTCCTTCCCTTCCGAGCTGCCATGCGCCCAAACGGTGGTTCCCCCCCCCCCCACACACATATTGGGTATCAGCGTACTCGGGACAAATTGGACAACAACTTTTGGGGTCCAATTTCTCCTGTTACCCTTGAGAAAATACAAAACTGGGGGCTAAAAAAGAATTTTTGTGGGAAAAAAAAGAATTTTTATTTTCACGGCTCTGCGTTATAAACTGTAGTGAAACATTTGGGGGTTCAAAGCTCTCACAACACATCTAGATGAGTTCCTTAGGGGGTCTACTTTCCAAAATGGTGTCACTTGTGGGGAGTTTCAATGTTTAGGCATATCAGGGGCTCTCCAAACACAACATGGCGTCCCATCTCAATTCCAGTCAATTTTGCATTGAAAAGTCAAACGGCGCTCCTTCCCTTCCGAGCTCTCCCTTGCACCCAAAGAGTGGTTTACCCCCACATATGGGGTATCGGTGTACTCAGGACAAATTGTACAACAACTTTTGGAGTCCAATTTCTTCTCTTACCCTTGGGAAAATAAAAAATTGGGGGCGAAAAGATCATTTTTGTGAAAAAATATGATTTTTTATTTTTACGGCTCTGCATTATAAACTTCTGTGAAGCACTTTGTGGGTCAAAGTGCTCACCACACATCTTGATAAGTTCCTTAGGGGTCTACTTTCCAAAATGGTGTCACTTGTGGGGAGTTTCAATGTTTAGGCACATCAGGGGCTCTCCAAACGCAACATGGCGTCCCATCTCAATTCCAGTCAATTTTGCATTGAAAAGTCAAATGGCGCTCCTTCGCTTCCGAGCTCTGCCATGCGCCCAAACAGTGGTTTACCCCCACATATGGGGTATCGGCGTGCTCAGGAGAAATTGTACAACAGCTTTTGGGTCCATTTTCTTCTGTTACCCTTGGTAAAATAAAACAAATTGGAGCTGAAGTAATTTTTTTGTGTTTAAATAAAAATGAACATTTAACTTTTTAACATTCCAAAAATTCCTGTGAAACACCTGAAGGGTTAATAAACTTGAATTTGGTTTTGTGCACCTTGAGCGGTGCAGTTTTTAGAATGGTGTCACACTTGGGTATTTTCTATCATATAGACCATTCAAAATGACTTCAAATGAGATGTGGTCCCTAAAAAAAAATGGTGTTGAAAAAATGAGAAATTGCTGGTCAACTTTTAACCCTCATAACTCCCTAACAAAAAAAAATTTTGGCTCCAAAATTGTGCTGATGTAAAGTAGACATGTGGGAAATGTTACTTATTAAGTATTTTGTGTGACATATCTCTGTGATTTAATTGTATAAAAATTCAAAGTTGGAAAATTGCGAAATTTTCAAAATTTTTGCCGAATTTCCGTTTTTTTTCCCACAAATAAACGCAGGTAATATCAACGAAATTTTACCACTATCATGAAGTACAATATGTCACGAGAAAATCCTGTCAGAATCACCGGGATCCGTTGAAGCGTTCCAGAGTTATAACCTCATAAAGGGACAGTGGTCAGAATTGTAAAAATTGGCCCGGTCATTAACGCGCAAACCACCCTTAGGGGTAAAGGGGTTAAACTTTAATGTTGTGTTTTGTTTTCATAGTATTTTGTTACCATAAGTTGAGTCGTGGTTAAATAAAATTTTAATCTACTTGACTTACTTGTAGAATAATACATGCTTCTGTTAGGTTGTCAATTGCTGATCTGTTTTTCTAGCTGAGCAGTCGAGCACTGACTTCTGCTGTCACATATCTGGTTTGCATGGCTGATTTTTGACTTAGTGCTGTCATAGCCCAGTCTTTGTATGTGATGTGATCTAAGGTAATAAACAGTTTGATGCATGGACCAATTTGCTTAGAGCATGGGAACAGAATATGAGCTCACAGCTTTGTATTAAATTCTGAACTTGTACTTGTGTAATGGTCATATTTGTACTGTTTGCCCCTAATTCTCATTTTACACTTTATTACTTCCACTTTGATCTCATTATTCCCACGTGTCTCTTTTTAAAGTGAAGCTCTGCTACTTTGGCCTTATTCAGACCTGCATGAGTGCCATTAGTCTATAGAACTGTTCGCACCTCCGTGTATTTTTTGCAGACCAAGAAGTCTGAAAAAAATCACTGGGACATGTCTGTTTTTCATCCGAGTCATGGATCAGATTGTCCATACATGTTTATGGGTCCATGAAAATCCCAAATGGCACGCTGTTGGCGTCCATATGAAGTCCGTGGATAATGTAAGGAGAAGCTTACAGATTTTTTTTCATCAGTGAAAATCGCTGATGAAATGCTGATAAGAACTGAAGTACTGACCAAATGCTCATGAAAATCTGATCCTATACACTGATGAAAGCAGTTAGTGATGAGCGAGTGTACTCGTTGCTTGGGTGGTCTCCAAGTATTTTTTAGTTTTTGTTGACGAGCTGCATGATTTCGGCTGCTAGCCAGCCTGAGTACATGTGGGGGTTGCCTGGTTGCTAAGGAATCCCCACATGTAATCAAGCTGTCTAATCTGCTGTAAATCATGCAGATAAGGCAACGATAAGCAGTTACAAATACTCAGAGACCACCAGAGCAACGAGTACACCCGCTCATCACTAATAACAGTCTGTTTTTATGTGTGGGGAAAAATCATGGATGTCTGAATGAGGCATTAAAGATATTAGTCTCATAATAGATGTTTATTATATACTGTATTTGCTCCCTTGAAAAAACTGTTAGCACGTTGCCATTAACCAGCTCGCTTCTGCTGTCTAATCTTATTAGGGCTTTATTTTTCATTTTTATTGACATGTCATGGTTGTCCCAGTTTTTGTTCCTCAACCACCAGTGAGGGACACTGACCTTTTAGCCTTCCACAACATTTAGGCAAAAGGGGGCTGCAACTTATTTACATGCCCCTTTAATTATTTTGGGATACTGCTGACCTTTCCTGACCTCTTTAAAAACACGTTAAAAGGAAGGGGAACACGGAATGTAGTACAAAGCCCCTTATGAACACCTTACCTTGCAACCACTTCATAGTCTCCAACACATTAATTGCAGCCTTCATTGCATTAGAATTTTCCACACCCCATGACCACTGTCTATAATTTCAGAATTGAACTGTTGTAGTCTCAATGGTCATTCAAGCTGTTTAGTCAGATTCTTTACAATAAAGATAGTATTTTATTTACAGACCACATGGAATCCATCTATCGACTTGTGGTGGCATGAACTTGTGAAGAATGCCAGCACAGAGTGTGAGCCGGAGTGGTGTGATGCTGAAGATGAGCTGTTTATTCTTTACACCAGTGGGTCTACCGGCAAGCCCAAGGTAAATGCATACACTCGTGGTCAAAAATGGTCCGTAGTAAAAGGATCAAATATTTAATGATTTTTCTAATCTTCAGGGAGTTGTTCATACTGTAGGAGGTTACATGATCTTCACTGCCACCACATTCAAGTATGTGTTTGATTACCATCATGATGATATATACTGGTGCACTGCTGACATCGGCTGGATTACTGGGCACTCCTACCTTGCATACGGGCCTTTAGCGAATGGGGCAAGCAGTGTGTTGGTAAGTAAATTCTTCAGACAAGATGTAGCCCCTTTTGAAAATTACAAACTTATTCAAGCCTTTTAATGTCTGTTAATTTCCTCTTACAATTATTCATTTAGTACAATTTTCTATTTTGTCTCCAGTTTGAAGGACTACCCATATACCCAGATATTAGCCGCATGTGGCAGATCATTGATAAGTACAGTGTAAGCAAATTCTACACAGCGCCAACAGCAATTCGCCTGCTGATGAAGTATGGAGAGGAGCCAGTGAAAAGGTACCACATCAGCCTTTCCTAAATTGTAATTTTTGCCTTTAGATAACCACAGTAGTTAATATTATGCACAGATTAGTGTGTGCTCATTTAAGGTCAACTAGTAAAATAATAGCACTGCGGAGCCAGATAACTACAAATACTTTTTTGCTAATAGTATAATAGTATCACACGTCCGTTAACCCCTTCCCGACATTTGACGTACTATCCCGTCGAGGTGGGGTGGGCCCGTATGACCGCCGACGGGATAGTACGTCATCACCGATCAGCGGCGCTCACGGGGGGAGCGCGGCCGATCGCGGCCGGGTGTCAGCTGCATATCGCAGCTGACATCCGGCACTATGTGCCAGGAGCGGTCACGGACCGCCCCCGGCACATTAACCCGCGGCACACCGCGATCAAACATGATCGCAGTGTACCGGCGGTATAGGGAAGCATCGCGCAGGGAGGGGGCTCCCTGCGGGCTTCCCTGAGACCCCCGGAGCAACGCGATGTGATCGCGTTGCTCAGAGGGTCTCTTACCTCCTTCCTGGCTGCAGGTCCCGGATCCAAGATGGCCGCGGCATCCGGGTCCTGCAGGGAAGGAGGTGGCTTACCGAATGTCTGCTCAGAGCAGACACTTGGTAAGCCTGCAGCCCTGCACAGCAGATCGTCGATCTGGCAGAGTGCTGTGCACACTGCCAGATCAATGATCTGTGATGTCCCCCCCTGGGACAAAGTAAAAAAGTAAAAAAAAAAATTTTCCACATGTGTAAAAAAAAAAAAAAAAAAAAAAATCCTAAATAAATAATAAAAAAAAAATATATTTATTATTCCCATAAATACATTTCTTTATCTAAATAAAAAAAACAAAACAATAAAAGTACACATATTTAGTATCGCCGCGTCCGTAACGACCCAACCTATAAAACTGCCCCACTAGTTAACCCCTTCAGTAAACACCGTAAGAAAAAAAAAAAAAAAACGAGGCAAAAAACAACGCTTTATTACCATACCGCCGAACAAAAAGTGGAATAACACACGATCAAAAAGACTGATATAAATATCCATGGTACCGCTGAAAACGTCATCTTGTCCCGCAAAAAAAAAGCCGCCATACAGCATCATCAGCAAAAAAATAAAAAAGTTATAGTCCTGAGAATAAAGCGATACCAAAATAATTATTTTTTCTATATTTTAGTTTTTATCGTATAAAAGCGCCAAAACATAAAAAAATGATATAAATGAGATATCGCTGTAATCGTACTGACCCGACGAATAAAACTGCTTTATCAATTTTACCAAACGCGGAACGGTATAAACGCCTCTCCCAAAAGAAATTCATGAATAGCTGGTTTTTGGTCATTCTGCCTCACAAAAATCGGAATAAAAAGCGATCAAAAACGGTCACGTGTCCGAAAATGTTACCAATAAAAACGTCAACTCGTCCCGCAAAAAACAAGACCTCACATGACTCTGTGGAGCAAAATGTGGAAAAATTATAGGTCTCAAAATGTGGAGACGCAAAAACTTTTTTGCTATAAAAAGCGTCGCTGGTTTCACACTTGCGTTTTTGTCTGCAGCGTTTTTTGCACAAAAAAACGCATGCGTTTTTTCCCTATATTTAACATTGAAAACGCATGCGGTTTTTTTGTACGCGTTTTTGCATGCGTTTTTTTTCTGCATGCGTTCATTTTCAGAAATACAACCTGCAGTATTTTCTTGCGTTTTTAAGCACATGCGTTTGTTTGCGTTAAAAACACATGCATTTTTTCGAAAAAAAAACAGAAAACACACTGAAAAGCCACCCACCACCATCAAGGTGATAAAGGGATCCAAACCCTAACCCTACCCCTAACCTCACCCCTAACCGTTTAATGAACATTTTCTGACAGTCATAGTGCCATGTATTTCAGTGCCACGTATTTCAGTGCCACGTATTTCAGTGCCACGTATTTCAGTGCCACGTGTTTCAGTGCCACGTGTTTCAGTGCCACGTATTTCAGTGCCACGTATCACGTATTTCAGTGCCACGTATCACGTATTTCAGTGCCACGTATCACGTATTTCAGTGCCACATATTTTAGTACCACGTATTTCAGTGCCACGTATTTCAGTGCCACGTATTTCAGTGCCACGTATTTCAGTGCCACGTATTTCAGTGCCACGTATTTCAGTGCCACGTATCACGTATTTCAGTGCCACGTGTTTCAGTGCCACGTATCACATATTTCAGTGCCACGTATTTCAGTGCCACGTATTTCAGTGCCACGTATTTCAGTGCCACGTATTTCAGTGCCACGTATTTCAGTGCCACGTATCACATATTTCAGTGCCACGTATTTAAGTGCCACGTATTTCAGTGCCACGTATTTCAGTGCCACGTATCACGTATTTCAGTGCCACGTGTTTCAGTGCCACGTATTTAAGTGCCACGTATCACGTATTTCAGTGCCACGTATCACGTATTTCAGTGCCACGTATTTCAGTGCCACGTATTTCAGTGCCACGTATTTCAGTGCCACGTATTTCAGTCACGTTTAGGGTTAGGGGTAGGGTTAGGGTTAGGGCTAGGGTTGGAGGTAAAGTTAGGGTTGGGGCTAAAGTTAGGGTTGGGGCTAAAGTTAGGGTTAGGGTTTGGATTACATTTACGTTTGGATTAGGGTTGGGATTAGAATTATGGGTGTGTCAGGGCTAGGGGTGTGGTTAGGGTTACCGTTGGGATTAGGGTTAGGGGTGTGTTTGGGTTAGGGTTTCAGGTAGAATTGGGGAGTTTCCACTGTCCAGGCACATCAAGGGCTCTCCAAGCGCGACATGGCGTCCAATCTCAATTCCAGCCAATTCTGCGTTGAAAAAGTAAAACAGTGCTCCTTCCCTTCCGAGCTCTCCCGTGCGCCCAAAAAGGGGTTTACCCCAACATATGTGTTATCAGCGTACTCGGGACAAATTGAACAACAACTTCTGGGGTCCAAGTTCTCTTGTTATCCTTAGGAAAATAAAAATTTGGGGGGCTAAAAATCATTTTTGTGGGAAAAAAAAGATGTTTTATTTTCACGGCTCTGCGTTATAAACTGTAGTGAAACACTTGGGGGTTCAAAGTTCTCACAACACATCTAGATAAGTTCCTTGGGAGGTCTAGTTTCCAATATGGGGTCACTTGTGGGGGGTTTGTACTGTTTGGGTACATCAGGGGCTCTGCAAATGCAACGTGACGCCTGCAGACCAATCCATTTAAGGCTGCATTCCAAATGGCGCTCCTTCCCTTCCGAGCTCTGTCATGCACCCAAACAGTGGTTCCCCCCCACATATGGGGTATCAGCGTACTCAGGACAAATTGGACAACAACTTTTGGGGTCTAATTTATCCTGTTACCCTTGTGAAAATACAAAACTGGGGGCTAAAAAATCATTTTTGTGAAAAAAAAAAAAGAATTTTTATTTTCACGGCTTTGCGCTATAAACTTTAGTGAAACACTTGGGGGTTCAAAGTTCTCAAAACACATCTAGATAAGTTCCTTGGGAGGCCTAGTTTCCAATATGGGGTCACTTGTGGGGGGTTTGTACTGTTTGGGTACATCAGGGGCTCTGCAAATGCAACGTGACGGCTGCTGACCAATCCATTTAAGTCTGCATTCCAAATGGCGCTCCTTCCCTTCCGAGCTCTGTCATGCGCCCAAACAGTGGTTCCCCCCCACATATGGGGTATCAGCGTACTCAGGACAAATTGGAAAACAAATTTTGGGGTCCAATTTATTCTGTTACCCTTGTAAAAATACAAAGCTGGGTGCTAAAAAATCATTTTTGAGAAAAAAAATAAAAATTATTTTCACGGCTCTGCGTTATAATCAGTAGTGAAACACTTGGGGGTTCAAAGCTCTCAAAACACATCTAGATAAGTTCCTTAGGGGGTCTACTTTCCAAAATGGTGTCACTTGTAGGGAGTTTCAATGTTTAGGCACATCAGGGGCTCTCCAAACGCAACATGGCGTCCCATCTCAATTCCAGTCAATTTTGCATTGAAAAGTCAAATGGCGCTCCTTCCCTTCCAAGCTCTGCCATGCGCCCAAACAATGGTTTACACCCACATATGGGGTATCAGCGTACTCAGGACAAATTGCACAACATTTTTTGGGGTCCAATTTCTTCTCTTACCCTTGGGAAAATAAAAAATTGGGGGCAAAAATCATTTTTGTGAAAAAATATGATTTTTTATTTTTACGGCTCTGCATTATAAACTTCTGTGAAGCACTTGGTGGGTCAAAGTGCTCACCACACATCTAGATAAGTTCCTTAGGGGGTCTACTTTCCAAAATGGTGTCACTTGTAGGGAGTTTCAATGTTTAGGCACATCAGGGGCTCTCCAAACGCAACATGGCGTCCCATCTCAATTCCAGTCAATTTTGCATTGAAAAGTCAAATGGCGCTCCTTCCCTTCCAAGCTCTGCCATGCGCCCAAACAATGGTTTACACCCACATATGGGGTATCAGCGTACTCAGGACAAATTGCACAACATTTTTTGCGGTCCAATTTCTTCTCTTACCCTTGGGAAAATAAAAAATTGGGGGCAAAAAGATCATTTTTGTGAAAAAATATGATTTTTTATTTTTACGGCTCTGCATTATAAACTTCTGTGAAGCACTTGGTGGGTCAAAGTGCTCACCACACATCAAGATAAGTTCCTTAGGGGGTCTACTTTCCAAAATGGTGTCACTTGTAGGGGGTTTCAGTGTTTAGGCACATCAGGGGCTCTCCAAACGCAACATGGCGTCCCATCTCAATTCCAGTCAATTTTGCATTGAAAAGTCAAATGGCGCTCCTTTTCTTCCGAGCTCTGCCATACGCCCAAACAGTGGTTTACCCTCACATATGGGGTATCAGCGTACTCAGGACAAATTGTACAACAACTTTGGGGGTCCATTTTCTCCTGTTACCCTTGGTAAAATAAAACAAATTGGAGCTGAAATAAATTGTGTGTGAAAAAAAGTTAAATGCTCATTTTTATTTAAACATTCCAAAAATTCCTGTGAAACACCTGAAGGGTTAATAAACTTCTTGAATGTGGTTTTGAGCACCTTGAGGGGTGCAGTTTTTAGAATGGTGTCACACTTGAGTATTTTCTATCATATAGACCCCTCAAAATGACTTCAAATGAGATGTGGTCCCTAAAAAAAAATGGTGTTGTAAAAATGAGAAATTGCTGGTCAACTTTTAACCCTTATAACTCCGTCACAAAAAAAAATTTTGGTTCCAAAATTGTACTGATGTCAAGTAGACATGTGGGAAATGTTACTTATTAAGTATTTTGCGTGACATATGTCTGTGATTTAAGGGCATAAAAATTCAAAGTTGGAAAATTGCAAAATTTTCAAAATTTTCGCCAAATTTCCATTTTTTTCACAAATAAACGCAAGTTATATCGAATAAATTTTACCACTAACATGAAGTACAATATGTCACGAGAAAACAATGTCAGAATCGCCAAGATCCGTCAAAGCGTTCCAGAGTTATAGCCTCATAAAGGGACAGTGGTCAGAATTGTAAAAATTGGCCCGGTCATTAACGTGCAAACCACCCTTGGGGGTGAAGGGGTTAAAACCTTCGTTGGTTTCAACAAGTTGTGTCTGTTTAACCAGAAAAAACACCACAATCTCTATTTTTTTCAATCAAAATTATGTCCAACCTCATGGAAGTTAAACAAACTCTATTATAGTTAACCCTTTCCTAACCTTCGGGTTTTCCATTTTGCGTTTCCTTTTTTTTTTTTGCTCCCTTTCTTCCCAGAGCCTTAACTTTTTTTTTTTTTTTTTTGTGCTAATATGGCCGTGTGAGGGCTTTTTTTTTTGCGGGACGAGTTGTACTTTTGATCGATACCATTGGTTTTACCTCATCTTGTACTGGAAAACGGGGAAAAAATATTCAACGTGCAGTGAAATTGCAAAAAAAGTGCAATTCCACAATTTTTTGTTTTTACCATGTTCACTAAATGCTAAAATTGACCTGCCATTGTGATTTTCTGGGTCGTTATAAGTACACAGACACCAAACATGTATAGATTTCAAAGTTTGCAAAAAATACCTGTAGCTTCTCCATTTTATTTTTTTGTAATATCAGCTTATTTCTTTGCGCGCTGAGCTGACATTTTTATTGATACAATTTTGTGGTATTTATGATCTTTTGATCGCCTGTTATTGTATTTTGATGCAGTGTTGTGGAATGTAATTATGGTGTTTTTGATTTTTTTTTATTATAGCATTTACTGATCAGATTATTGTATTTTAATTGGGCATTTTCTGAACGCCGCAATACCAAATATGTAGGTTTAAAAAAAATAAAAAATAAAAGTTTATGGGGTTAAAGGTGATTTGAACCTTTATAATTTCATTTAAAAAAAAATATATATATATATATATATATATATATATATATATATATATATATATATATATATATATATATAATATAATTTTTTTTTTTTTTTCTTTTTTACTTTTTAGAAGCTTCAATAGTCTCCATACTAGAAGCTGCAATACTCTGATTGCCTGAGCTACACTTAGCAGGGCTTCAGCTCTGGGGAGGACGCTGCCTGGAAGATAACTCTGCCTCCAGAGTTTATTTTATACAAAGGGGGAGTTACCAGTGTGATGTGTAATGGCTGCCGTCTGCTCTCCTGATCTCACTGCTGTGTGTGATTTTACCTGACACATCTGCAGGTTCCTCTCAGCTTCCAGCTCACAGGTGGACAGGACTGTAGTAATGTTGCAATACAGCAAAGATCAGAGAGAAGCAAAAAAATGTGTTTGCAAGAAGAGAAAGTTCAGTTCTCCTGTTCTGTTAGTTACCAGTGTGAGACAAGTAAACTCCCCCTTCATGTAAAATAATCTCTGGAGGCAGAGTTATCTTCCAGGCACCATCCTCCCAGAGCCTGGAAGAGGTCCTTTACATATAAGAAAAATGTGGATGTCTCTGGAATAAGACATTGAATCGCAGATATCATTTTATTCAGCTTCCGGTGACCTACATGCCCATAGGTATTACGCAAGGTTGTCCCTACTGAAAGATTCCCTTTAATGGAGTCCCTATGGTGTGTTTTTTATCCATCATAGTATGGATCTATTTCTTGCTGGAGTTTTTCTCTTGCTATAACACATGAAATGGACAAAGGAAACAGTAGACGAGACATGTTCCTTGACTCCTAAGCATGCCTTGTAATCTGTGAAGGAAAGGGGAAATGGTGAGCTTTGATCATCAAACATTGTCAGTAGTGTGATCGGTGTTATTAATTCATATGGATAAATGTGGGCATTTAACATGTATACATCTTTCCTGACAGGTACAGTAGGAAATCCCTGAAGATTTTGGGAACAGTTGGAGAACCAATTAATCCTGAAGCTTGGCTTTGGTATTACAATGTGGTAGGAGAGAAGAGATGTCCAATTGTCGATACTTTTTGGCAGACTGAAACGGTGAGAAATAGAACTTGAGTGTCTTACAAAGGAGTCTTAATAGTCCGTTTTGAACCGTGGCAATAGAGGGTAAAGTGCTTATTTATTTGCAGGGGGGTCATGTCTTAACTCCACTTCCAGGGGCAACTGCCACCAAGCCTGGCTCAGCAGTAAGTGACAGCAAAATATAGATTTTTTTCTTTTTGTTTTTTTTTTAGCATTCTTTTGAATATTTTCATGTAGAATCCTATTTTTGTGATTATTTTGTGGAAAATAATTTATCACTAATAAAAGGAAACACTACAATCTTGCATATATCCTTGAAAACTGTAGCTACCATGTACTAATTGAGAGACTGGAGCTTTAGTAAATAAGGAGTTATCTAGTTGTATACTCTTTAAATTAATTGTCATTTTCTCCCATCTTTATTAAGACTTTTCCATTTTTTGGAGTAGTTCCTGCCATCTTAAATGAGTCTGGGGAGGAACTTGAAGGAGAAGCTGAAGGTTATCTGGTACGATTTTCACAAATCTAATGTCTAAAGCCTATTTTACAATTCCCCAAGTTTTCTTTCAGCTAGCCATCTGTAGACAAATACTTTAGAAATACACACCACAGTGACGTACTTTCCTATTAGACCACCTTTATTGGCTTGGCACACAACTTTTTTGCTTGCCAACTTGGTGAAACCATTTTCCTGCAACCACCACTAGGGGGAGCTCACTGCATAGAGACTTGTACAGGTGTGAAAAGGTTTGCTATGCTGTATATAAATCCATGTACTATGTGCTCCCCCTAGTGGTGGATTCAGAATATAAAATTGTAATTCCGTATGAAAAGCTAGATTTAGAACGGTTTCTGAAAAACAAAGTTCCAACACCTATATAGATGTAATTCTAGGGTATGTGCACATGTTAAGAATTTAATGTGTGTTTCTCATTTTTTTCAGCTCGGTTATGTCACAAAAACTGAAGCATTTCCTAGTACCAGTAAAGTGAATGAGCTTTCTGAAATCTCACGCACATCTTGCTTATTTTTTCTTACAGATTTAAAGCCATTTCAAATCTGCATGGCAATTCTTTCAGACGTTTTCACCCATTCTAATAACTGGGAAAAGCGCACCCGAAAACACATGTTTTTATGCAACATATTTCCTGCTGAGCATGTTTTTTGATACCGAAATGTCTGCTGCAATCACTTAATGTGTGCACATACCCCTAAAGTGATTAAAAAGATTACTAACTAGAGCATTATATTTTAGTCCTGAAGTGGGGGGCGATTCTAGGTTTTGTTATGGGAAGCAATGATTTCTGTGTACTCTGCACAATTAGCTGTATTCTGATAGCTTCTCATTCTACTGGATAACACATAGCAAAATATTAAATTATTACAAGCAGTACATTATTTTGTTCTAGCAAAAGCACAAGTATTGGAGTGTCCAAAATTCTGGACCACCCAAAAGTTAACACTATCATGCCAACATTAAATTTGTACGTATGGCGCTCTTTAGCTTCACTTTTCTTGCAGCTAGTTACACCAGTATGGCTATGGTTGATTGCATACTTTCTGACTTGCAAATTAATATAGCCAAGCCATTCCAAAAGGGACAAAACTGAAAAAATGTTTTGCACGTTCACATTTGAAGAATTTTTCGGCCTTAGGGTACAAGTTTTAAGTCACTCTAAATAACTGCAGACTTGTGAATCCTCACTGTGCGCACTGTGAGGATTCTCTGACGGTGGACGTGGGGCCATAAGTGTTGGATTTGTATACATGCAGTCACATGCCATCTAGACGTGCAGAGGAGGGACACAACTAGTCAGAATGTGGCTGGAAATATGCAAATTGCATAATTGCGGTCACATCACTGCACGCTTCCCGGCAGCGACACACGCTGTGAGGATTCACAAGGCTGCAATCACAATGTACCCCAAGGCTGGACAACCCCCTTACGTAGTGTACTGACAATACTACACGTAAAATCACATTTAAAGGGGATTATGTGGAAGTTAAAATGTTTTCTTCTGTTGAAACTACTTTAGCCTAAAACTAGAGAATGGTATAATCTACAAAATTACTTTATACAAAGGAAATTCACAGTAAATCCACTTTTGTTTCTATAGAACATGATTAATGAATGATTTTTCACCTTCCATATGATGACTCTTTTATTCATAAGGTATTTAAACAACCCTGGCCTGCGCTCATGCGCACAGTCTATGGAAACCATGAACGGTTTGAGACAACCTATTTTAAGAAGTTTCCTGGATATTATGTGACAGGAGATGGTATGTTATCTTCTTACCCACACAATTTTTGAGTTTACTTTCTGTATACTCGTCGTTATCTAGAAGATGTCTGTTTGCAGTCACTTTGTTTCCTAAAACTCTGCCCTATATGTGAAGGACACACAGGTAATCTGTTCTATACATTATGGGTAACTAAGTTGGTACAAATTGTTTATTTGGAACATTGTTTAAAATTTTATGCAAAGAATAACTGGAGTATCTTTGGAAAGAGGATCTTTCACTGGATTTTTTTTCTTGTACTTGGAGTGTGCCTCCTCCAATTGGCACTGATTCTGGAACTGGTTTTCTTTTTTTTCCTCTGTTCCTCCGTTCCAGTGTTATGATCCTGGTAATAAAGATGCACATTTTTTCTTCAACCAACTGTGCGTATAACACAGAACTTCTCTGAGAGTGTTTGCTTATTCTCCTCTGATGCTGGGCAATACAAATGTGGCAGAGCTCACAAATAAGTTCTGTGGTATATGTCCAGTTGGTTGAAGGAAAAATTAGCATCTTTATTACCATTAGACATAACTGTAGAACTCGGGGGCAAAGAAGAAAAAGGTAAACTGTTCCATAATCAGTTGAGCAGTGCCATTTGGAGGTGATACTTATGTAACCCCTTTACTCATGTACATCACCATGGAATTAATGGTGCTATATAAATAATAATAATACTCAAATTAAATTATACTGTGAAAGCTCCTCTTTATCTGATAGCTATACTTTCAAGTAGCTTTTCAGAATAAACTGTCTTGTGTGTGTGAGGAATCATGCTATTTTTTGCCCTTAAATAACTTGTATACTGCAATTAAATTAGTTTTCCCCTGTATGTAATCTCTCTTAATTTGCATTTAAGTCTGAGCTGGTGAGAGGAGAGTAGTTATGTCTCCCTTATCCCCACACAGTGGGATTCTTGCTCTACATGCCTTAGTAGCAAACAAACAGAAGTATGGAGGAGATGGTACATCAGCACTGACCAGTGTAAATGTGAATCCAGATCTGGGTGAGGTTAAAGACTTGACAGAATGCCTGGCACAATCTTTCTGTGTTTGCCTGTGCTTCTAAAACTTACTCCCCGTACTCTCCCTATACAGTATAATTTGAGGTGTAACCTGATCCCTCACTACATTGGCAGTTAGCCTGGTCTTGAGCAAGATGATTGAGCTATTTGTTTTCCCACAGTGGATGGTGACGTCAAAAGGCAGGGTGGAGGGGAAGAAGCAGAAATCTCTGATAAGATATGTTACAAAGTTTCTTGTCTACTGTACTATTGTTGAAAGTACAGTTCCTACATAAATGTCTAGAGAAACATAAGGACCAGGAAATGACAGGAAACCTGTTTTTCTAGCTTTAACATTTTGAAACTTGGTTTGAGTCCAGAATAAAGATCCATGTTTGTAATATTTACTGTCGCCACAAATCATACTACTTCTATTTTATAAAGGAATTGAGGATGTTCATCAAATGTTTCCTTTATATAACAAGGATATTGTCCATCTGCTTGTTTGAAAACCTGAAAACATTGGCTTGGCAAAAATGATTGCTCATTAAAATAACTTCTCCTTTTTTTAGGCTGTAGAAGAGACAAAGATGGTTATTACTGGATTACTGGCAGGATTGATGACATGCTTAATGTATCTGGTGAGTCATTTCATCTGCTCTACAGTCAGAGTATGGAGTGCCATGCCCGTTTGAGAAGATCCTCAACAGTGTGGCATCACAGTGTGGTCGGTACTTTGACCATGAATGCCTGATGTGTAAAACCGGCCTAAATGAAATCCTTATAAATTCGCTAGCTTCTGTCATCATGGCTCTCTGTACTAGTCACTGAATCTGTTTGGATGCTCTGCTTTCACTCTACCCTCAGGTCACTTGCTTAGCACAGCAGAGGTGGAGTCCGCACTAGTCGAACACTCTTCTGTAGCTGAGGCTGCTGCCGTAAGCCATCCACACCCAGTGAAGGGTGAATGTCTGTATTGCTTTGTCACACTGCGCGATGGACATGAGTTTACTAGCTCGCTAAGTGATCAACTCAAAAAACTAGGTAATGGCTATTTTTATATTATGGGCATATTTGGTAGCTTATTGTATCAGTGTTTATACCATTTACACAATCAAATATTGATTTGTGGTCTGTAAGCTCAATGATAACATTTAGTTAATAATTTATTCCACCAAGAAGTGATTTACTTATTGTTCTTTTATAGTAAGAGAAAAGATTGGACCAATTGCAACTCCAGATTATATCCAGAATGCCCCTGGACTGCCTAAAACACGCTCAGGTAACCAATACTGCATTAGGTTTCTAACATATCATAGTTACTGTGTCTTTACCTTTTCTAACCCAACCATTTTTCCTCTTTGTGCTTTTGAGGGTTTTTTTGTCCTCCCCTTCAAAGACTGATAACTAATTTTATGTTTGCATCAACATAACTGTATGAGGGCTTGTTCTGTTACCAGACTAGTTGTAGTTTTGAATGACGCAGTTTACTTTATATAATGTACTGAAAAACTGGGAAAATTTAAAATCCAAGTAAGAAGAAAAAATATATATTCCCTCTCAGCCATCATGTTATATTTGACAGAGTAATGACGCTTTTAAAAAACCTCCTTAATGTTGTTATAACCACAAATCAGTAAATTTGATTGGGAATTGGGATGCTACTCTTGAGACCTCCACTGATTTTTTTTTTTTTTTTTTTCCCCCTTTACTTTTTTTTTTTTCTCAAGGGACTCTGTCAACCCCCCCGATGTATCTAACTTATTATGGGCGTACAGGTTATGGAATGCTTAAAATAGTCACCCCTGTATGCCTCATCAATAATCTTTAATTCCTTTATTTCCAGGCTACGAGGCGTTTGGTTTCTGAAAGGTGCATCTGGTCTTCATTAGTTTGCCAGCCCCCTCCCATCAGTGTCACGGTGCCCTGTGATGTCTAGTGGTTGTTCCGCACCTGGCAGGGGGCACTGTGACTCTGATTGGAGTTTGCTGGTATGCTAATGAAGATCGGAGGCAGGTTTCTTCCAGGCGCCGCATGCCCAGAGCCTGGGAATAAAGGAAATATGATTTCTACACAACAAGACCGCAGATATGAGGCATACATGTATGACTATTTTAAGCATTCTATAACCTGTATGCCCATATTAATAGGTTGATTGCGAAGAGGTAGAAGGAAGTGCAGAGGTAATCTTTGGAGCACAAGCAGAGCAGGGTGCCAACCCATACCATTTTGGTGATGGACATCTCAGTATCCAGACCCCCACTATTGAAGATACTGAACTGTGGTTATAAAGTTTATTAAGTTTAGTTATCCTTCGCATTGATGACGGTACAGAAGAGTTGGTGCAGTGTATCAGTAAATCTGCGCTTGCACTGCTATAAACCTATATTAGGAAATTGGTCAGCAAAAAATGCTTATCTGGGCAAACATTCATTATATGGTTTTGTTCACTGATGCAGTTTAGTTTCACATTATTCCATTATATTAAGAGCATTAACCCCTTAGCAACATCCGGTAGACATTTTCGGTGAATGTTGGGTGCATGTTTCTAGCGTTGGCTCAGAAACTTTGCCTGCTTCATACCAGTACTTAGTGTGTGACGGCCATGCTGTATAGTTGATACTTGCCTCTGAACAGCAGCTATTGGGGCTAGGTCTGATCGCTGCTGTTTAACACTTGGATGCTGCTGTCAAGTTGCTGACAGTGGTATTTAAGAGTCGCAATCCAGGTGAGAGTTACCATGGCAGCGGGGAACTTACTGAAGGCCTCTTTTGATGCCATCTTAGTACTCCTTCACTCCCAAACAATGTTTCTTTTTTGCGCTTTTGTTTATCCTTTCTCTTCTTCCAAAATCTATTACTTTTTTGTTTCTATTGACACACTTGTATAAGGGGTTTGTTTTTTGAAGATTAGTTGTAGTTTTTAATGACAAAATGTTCCTGTATATTGTACTGAATAACTTGAATAATTCCTTGTGTGGTTAAATGGTGAAAAATATGCAATTCCTCAATAGTTTTTAAGGTTTTATTTTTAGAGTGATCATAATATGGTAAAAATGTTTGCAGCGCCACTAATGTAGGTTTCCTCACCCTAGTATAATATTCACTAGCCACCATTTTCAGCTGTTACTGGCACTGCTCAGGTCCTGCACAGCCATCTTGTGACCGGACTTTCGGTCAGTCCGAAGTTGCACAGTAACAGTCACAACCTCTCTATGCGAGTCTGAAAACCTCATTCTAGCTCTCATAGACTTGCATTGAGTTGTGACATCCAAATCGAGCTAGTAAACAACTAGAGCTATCCTGCAGATCATAATCTGCAGAAGACCGATTGGAGCAGCATAGACAAAAGACGACGACGGCTGCTGGTGGGTATAATGCTAGGGGTAGGGAACTTGCATTAGTGGACCACTCCAGTGGTAAAATTAAAAAAAATGCTGGAGTGGTACTTTAATTTTATATTTTGATAAATTAGACACTTACAGGCGTAACACCAAATATGATTTTTGTTTTTTTGTGTTCATTTTGTTGTCATTGATATGTTTCAATATTTTAGATTTAAAAAATATATTGTAATTTGTTGTTATAATATACTTTATACAGTATGTCTTAGCCCCCCTAGGGAACTTTAAGCTGTGATTGTGTGATACTATACACTATAATACCACAGTAAGGCAGTATATAGGGTAAATTGCAGTCTCATAGTCCCAGTTCATAGCTAAGACTAGGAGGAGAACCAAGTTGGCAGCAACCAGGAGTCTGTAGCAGGCTTTCAGCTATCATAGTATCCCATTAATGATCCACAATCTCTTCATGGGGGTTTGATAGAAGCTGGCTGTGAAAATATTTAAAGTGATGCAGTCTGAGATTGACCGCAGCATCTAAATGGTAAACTACGGTAGCTTAGCTGCAGCGCACTCCGCACAAGATCAACCCAGCGCAGAACCATACGGGGTATTACCATGTCTGTAAGGCCACAGTGCCACAATGAGCTTTTGGTGTGTTTTTGACACTGCATGTTATTGCACAGCTTTTTACAGTACCAGCAAAGTGGATGGGATTTATAGAAATCTCATACACACTGTGCTTCTTTTTAATATTGCATTAACTCTCCTGCGCTGCACTTTTTAAATCCACAACACATCAATTTGTCTTGTGGGTAAGCTGATTTTTCTGTGTGGAGTCTCCCCATAGGTTTTCATTAGATGCGAAAAATCTGCAGGAAAAAAACGCACATGGGTTTTTATTGTGTTTCTGCCATGGAAACCCATCAAAAACGCATGTAATCCACACCTACAGTAAGTATATCAATAAAGTTTTGTCAAAGCAAAAAAACGGGAAGTATCAAAACCGCTTTATTTACAGCATGACATACCAAACACAGCCAAAAAACGCAGAGACAAAAACGTGATTAAAAACGTACCGTATATACTCGAGTATAAGCCGACCCCCCCCCCCCCCCCTAATTTTGCCACAAAAAAACTGTGAAAACTTAATGACACGAGTATAAGCCTAGGGTGGAAAATGCAGCAGCTACTGGTAAATTCAAAAATAAAAATAGATACCAATAAAAGTAAAATTAATTGAGACATCAGTAGTTTAAGTGTTTTTGAATATCCATATTGAATCAGTTTATGATGGGCTCCATAAGATGCTCCATATTAATATATGCCCCATGTAATGCTGCACAAATGCTGATTATGACCCCATAAGATGCTCCATACAGACATTTGCCCCGTATAATGCTCCGCAAATGTGGATTATGGCCCCATAAGATGCTCCATACAGATATTTGTCCCCATATCATGCTGCACATGGCCACATAAGATGCTCCATACAGATATTTGCCCCTATGTCATGCTGCACATGGCCACATAAGATGCCCCATACAGATATTTGCCCCCATATCATGCTGCACATGGCCACATAAGATGCTCCATACAGATAGTTGCCCCCATATGCTGTTGCTGCGATTAAAAAAATAAAAAAATTACATACCTCTCCGGCCCCCGACACTTGCTATAGTCACCTGCTCCCCGTTCCACCGCTGACCGCCGCTGTGTCTTCCCATCCTCTGCACCCACGTTCAGGAAGAGGGCGGCGCGCACTAATCGTGTCACCGCGCCCTCTGACCTGAGCGTCACTGCGGAAGACACAGCGGCGCCGACGGTGGAACGAGGACCAGGTGAATATCGCGCACTGCCCCCTTCATACTCGCCTGCTCCCGGCGAGGTCCCTTCACGTCTGTTCCCCGGCGCCGCATTTTCTCCGTGTAGTGAGCGGTCACCGTTACCGCTCATTACAGTAATGAATATGCGGCACCACCCCTATGGGAGGTAGAGCCGTATATTCATTACTGTAATGAGCGGTACCATGTGACCGCTCGCTACAGGAAGAAACTGCAGCGCCGGGAAGCAGGGACCTGCAGGGACCGCGCTAGGAGCAGGTGAGTATAATTAGACAGCCCCCGCTCCCCCTCCCCTGCCGACCCCTGAGTATGACTCGAATATAAGCAGAGAGGGGGACTTTCAGCCCAAAAAAGTGGGCCGAAAATCTCGGCTTATACTCGAGTATATACGGTATGTTAAAAAAGAAAGCAACGATAAACTGCACATAACCCAATTTAAATAGGTGCAGAAATGCTACATCATCAAACACGCACCGAAAGCTCATCGTGGAAACGTAGCCTAAAAGGCCTATGTCTGAAAATTATTTAATTCATATAGTAAAGGTCACTAAATAAATAATGAAACTGCCAGAATCAGTTTTTTTTGTTGTTTTAAATATATCATGTCACATTGCCTTTCCCAAAAAAGACCTAAAATACAACCAAAAAGGTAGGTGTATCAACAAAAAATAGCTCATCCTAGGAACATGGTTATGTGTCTTAGAAAATTGTAAAAATAAAGAATCATGTGCTCCAAGGTTCTGAATTAGTAGAAAAGTAATAAAGTTTAAAAAAAACTAAATAAATAAAAATTAAATTTAGCATCTCCGTAATCATATTGACCTAGGTCCTAGAGAATCAAGTTACCAAGAAATTTTTGCTGCATAATAAATACCATAAAAGCAAAATCAGTGGCAGAATTATTTTTTTTATTTACCATTTCGCTCACACTGAAATTTGTTTCCCTTGTTTGAGTACATTATAGGGTAAGGGCTCATTTCCACATGCGAGGCACACGTCCGTATCTCGCATGTGGAAACCAAGCTCTGGCGCCGGCACTTTGGAGCGGAGCTGTGCAGCTCCATGTGTTCCTATGCGGCCGCACGCTCCGCTCTGGAGTGCCGGCTCCACAGCTTGGTTTCCACATGCGAGATACGGACTTGTGCCTCGCATGTGGAAATGAGCCCTAAAGTGAAGGGTTTCAGTCAAAAATACAACTCGTCCTGCAAAAAATATGCCCTGATATGGCGTTGTTGACAGAAAAAATGAAAACGCAAAAACTAAAGCTGGCACAGTAAGGAGGAGGGTTTTACATCTAGTACAGTAATGGCAAATCTAGTAAATCTGATTTACAGGGAGGCCCCCCTATATAATCGGCTAAGTGAAGAGGCACTTTAACTATCCGCTGGTGAATCAATAGTGAGGAAACGCGTTGGGAGACTGCAATTATCCCTCTGATAAAAGGGAATTTTGGGTTGGGATTGCATACACCACCTCCCCTTTCCAGATTTACATGAGGGATTCCAAGTGAACAACCCAGAATGAACCCTGGTGAGATTGTTCCTTTACGTACACTCATTAATAAGATGACATTATTATGAGGTATCCTCTTCAACAAAGTGTATCCCCTGTTTTGTCAGCATAGAGGAATAACACCAATGGGGGGTCCTATGATTTTTGGGGGTGCTGAAAAACATGGGCTGTTTTGGGGGGGGGGGGGGGTTTGTATATAAACACATGTTCTGATTTAGTGTCTCTGACCAGGATGTTATATTTTTATATTTACTAAAAGTTATATTTTAATTCTAGAAATCTGCTAATGCACATGTAATACAGTGATGGCTACATTGAAGGCCTATTGATAGAATATGTCTTCACTTTAGATTAACTCTATAGAAACTTTTAAAAAGGTATTACAATCATATAAAGTTTCTATGACATGGTGGTAATTAACTGGAGGTGTCCCAATGAAGTTTCCTATCAAATAACATCGATAGAACCAATGAAGAACTCCCATCCAATATAACTGGAGGTCAAAGTAAAGATTCTCATTTAATAAGGTCAAGCACCTGTCTTGAAAACCTTTTAGAAAGGGATACACAGCATATGTTAGAAAACTGTCCCACAAAAGAGTTTTATTTGCTAAAGCCTGTAAACCCATTGTCAGGTTCTGCACTTTGTTGCTAAATAGTGATAATGTATCTTTGCATTGTTTACTTTTTTTTTACAGGTAAAATAATGAGACGGGTGTTAAGGAAAATTGCCAAAAATGATCGAGAACTGGGAGACACTTCAACTCTTGCAGACACAAGTGTCATAAATCAACTGTTTGAGAACCGATGTAAAACTATTAATTAGGACATAAGGGGCATAACCATGAATCCTTTGAAGGGGAATGTAATGTTTTCTGTGAATCCCAGGGATGAGCGAACACCTTCTGTATATGGCAGCGATACAGGGTTGGGAAAAAAATATATATATATAGGATCGCCACACTTATAGGATTTTCACACAGCCTTTTTACTTGCACACGCACCCTTCAAACGAATAACTTGCATAATTTAGATAATGGAATTTGATTCTCCAGACGGAGTAGAGAATAAACTTATAGAATTGTAATAAAAAAGACAAATGTATAAAAAACACGTTTCTCCTCTTTTGGTGTTTAGGATGGCCTGACTTCTTTGAGACAGAGCTCACTAATGATAAACAATATTCTACATCAAGCTGCTTTGAATCTCTCAAATGCTGGTTGACCAATCAACTTAGCAGGATGGAGCTTTGTTATTAATTTTGTATTTTATGTATTTTTATTTTTTGTTAATCCTCTCCTCAATTTGTATTCGATAATCCATCCTAGTTGAGTATGTAATGGTGTGTAAGTGTATTAAAATACTTACCGATTGTCATCTTCCCCGTTTCCAGCAGCACTTCAGTTCTCTTCTGGCCTACGTGACCTGAAATCTGACTAGCCGGCTCACAAAGGGGTTTATGTTTAGACAGATAGAAATTTCTCATTATGACTAAGAAGGCAACTCAGTCATTTATAGGAAAACAGCTACTGCTCCGGACAGTAGACGCTGCATGAGCTGGCAAAACTGAAGGACTGTCACGTGGTTTAAAAGAGGACTGGAGCGGCACTGGACAACGGAGAAGATGGCAATCTGTATGTATTTTAATACTTACACACCCCTGCATACATAATAAGGCCGGCGTCACACTGGCGAGTTTTACGGACGTATGAGCGCAGAAAATACACCCGTAAAATACGCATAACACACGGCCCAATGATTCCCTATGTCCCAGCTTCTATCTGCCGTATTTTACTGATCCGTATTATACGGTCTTCTACGGCCGTACAAAATTGCAGCATGCTGCGTTTGTCACCGTATTGTGCAAAAAAAATCGCCAATGAAAGTCTATGGGGGCGAGAAAAATACGGATTACACACGGACCAGCAGTGTGACTTGCGAGAAATACGCAGCAGTGTTCTATAAAAAAAGCCGGTAATTCAATTGCCGGCTTTTCATTTCTCCTTCCCAAACCCGACATGATATGAGACATGGTTTACATACAGTAAACCATCTCATATCCCCCTTTTTTTTTTTTTTTTTTTGCATATTCCACACTACTAATGTTAGTAGTGTGTATGTGCAAAATTTGGGCACTGTAGCTTGTAAAATAAAGGGTTAAATCGCGGAAAAATTTGGCGTGGGCTCCCGCGCAATTTTCTCCGCCAGAGTGGTAAAGCCAGTGACTGAGGGCAGATATTAATAGCCTAGAGAGGGTCCATGGTTATTGGCCCCCCCTGGCTACAAACATCTGCCCCCAGCCACCCCTGAAAAGGCACATCTGGAAGATGCGCCTATTCTGGCACTTGGCCTCTCTCTTCCCATTCCCGTGTAGCGGTGGAATATGGGGTAATGAAGGGTTAATGTCACCTTGCTATTGTAAGGTGACATTAAGACAGATTAATAATGGAGAGGCGTCAATTATGACACGTATCCATTATTAATCCAATAGTACGAAATGGTTGATAATACACACACACATTTTTTACAAGTATTTTAATGAAATAAAGACACAGGTTGTTTTAATATTTTATTATACTGGTAATCCACCTGATGACCCTCGTTCTGTAACAAAGGAAAAATAAAAAAACAACAATATCTCATACCGTCCGACGCTCAGGTCAAGTCCCACGAAGTAAATCTATCTGAAGGGGTTAAATCATTTTACAGCCAGGAGCTGTGCTAAAGCAGTGCTCGTGCCTGTAAAACCCCCAGGAATGAATGGATTGCAGGGGAATGACCTGTAGTTACCTTGAGTTGCGGTGAGGCGCCCTCTGCTGGATGTCCTCATATGAACTCGAGCGTGGGAACTTTTACCAGGCTCCAGTTCATGAGGACATCCAGCAGAGGGCGCCTCACCGCAACTCAAGGTAACTACAGGTCATTCCCCTGCAATCCATTCATTCCCGGGGGTTTTACAGCCACGAGCACTGCTTTAGCACAGCTCCTGGCTATAAAATGATTTAACCCCTTCAGATGGATTTACTTCGTGGGACTTGACCTGAGCGTCGGAAGGTATGAGATATTGTTGAGTTTTTATTTTTCCTTTGTTACAGAACGAGGGTCATCAGGTGGATTACCAGTATAATAAAATATTACAACAACCTGTGTCTTTATTTCATTAAAATACTTGTAAAAAATGTGTGTTTTATTAACCATTTCGTACTATTGGATTAATAATGGATAGGTGTCATAATTGACGCGCCTCCATTATTAATCTGGCTTAATGTCACCTTACAATAGCAAGGTGACATTAACCCTTCATTACCCCATATCCCACCGCTACACGGGAATGGGAAGAGAGTGGCCAAGTGCCAGAATAGGCGCATCTTCCAGATGTGCCTTTTCTGGGGTGGCTGGGGGCAGATGTTTGTAGCCAGGGGGGGGCCAATAACCATGGACCCTCTCTAGGCTATTAATATCTGCCCTCAGTCACTGGCTTTACCACTCTGGTGGAGAAAATTGAGCGGGAGCCCATGCCAATTTTTTCCACCATTTAACCCTTTATTTTACAAGCTAGAGTGCCCACATTTTGCACATACACACTACTAACATTAGTAGTGTGGAATATGCAAAAAAAAAAAAAAAAGGGATATGAGATGGCTTACTGTATGTAAACCATGTCTCATATCATGTCAGGTTTGGGAAGGAGAAATGAAAAGCCGGCAATTGAATTACCGCCTTTTCACATATATACACATACTGTGTGTGTATATATATATATATATATACATATACACATACTGTATATATGTTTTAACGGACATTTTAGCCCATAAATCCATTAGATGTCGGTTTTGCAAGCCTGCGAGAAAATATCGCAGTACAGATTACATACGGAGGATGCCATGCGCAAAATACGCTGCCACACCCTGCCTACGGATGACATACGGATCACTATTTTGGGGACTTTTCTGCGTATTACGGCCGTAAAAAACGGACCGTATTGTCTTACGCCTAGTGTGACGCCGGCCTAAGACTGATTACAGACTAAAAATTTTGATGAGACTTATTTAGTTTCTACCATAAATTTTTAATTTTAATTGAGATCTAGGGTATTTGATGGATACGTCATTAACTTAATGTCTTTCCTGAATTAAAGTTTTAACACGAGATGAGTAAATTAGTTTGGAGTGCACTGAGAGAACCCTGTGAATTGCCTTGTACCTCCTGGACTCCACTGCACGTTTTCTGGTTTGTAAGCCCAGTGTAATGTCACAGCTACGGCACTATGCTCTAGTTAATCAGAAGAGGCTCTGGGGATGCCGGCAGATAAAAGGTGGTTTGCCCAGTCATGGATTACCACCAGGCTCCTGTACATCGATTCACTCCTCTCTACTACTTTAACATTATGCATTTTACACACAACTGATTTGGAGCAACCAGCATCAATTTGCCACATTCAGCATTGAATTTCCATCATGGAGGATTTTAGGGGTATACTGGAAAACCTGCAGTAACAAGATGTGCTAAAAGTGTAACCTTCGGGGTGATATTGTTGTTGCAGCACAGGTCACTTTATGCAGCAAGTTTTTTGTTTTAGCATAGGAATGAGATTTCATGAAATAACAATGCTGGTACAGTACTACAACTCCACTGTGTATATCCTATGGAAACCTATTCTTATAATCTTTCCCATTGCTTAAATTGACAACTCTGTGGTACAGGCCATGTTTTCTTTTAATTGGCCAAGTTGAAAATTTTATTAATGATTGTCCGGCCATAAGGTGAAAGTCTGCAGTCACTCTACTGTGCACTGTGAGGGTCCTCCGGTGTCGGGCATGTGACACAAAGATCCTTTAAGTGTGATGATTCTATATATTTTTTGCTATGGGTTATATAATTTTTATGTTGATAAGGGATAGTGTGTATATTTTATGAGGATTGAGTCTCATGTGTTTTGTGACAGTCTTTTTTTTATTTTTTTTTTAATCTATTCTGTGAATTCTGTCATACTAAACTACTTGTCCATAATGCATCAAAATTATTGTGTGTACTCTGAAATAAGCTAATTCCATGATGAAAATATCCTAGAAATGTGTTTAAAAAAGAAAAAAGGACCTGTCCGCTCCCCTGGTATGTCTATAGTAATACTTGCATCTATCATCTATTGTAAAATAACCATTCTGGAGAATCTTTTGTTGGATCTTTGTGTTGTCTGTCTTCTGTTATTGCCTAGAGAGATATGGATACATTTACCATTGGGCGTTACCATTCTCCCCAGTCCATAGGATGTGTCCTCACAATCTGAAACTGTTGGAATTGATTGGACATTCCATGTGTGAGGCTAGCGCATAAAAAAAAAAAAATGTCGGATTGCAATGCACGGGCTGGCCGCACATCTCCTGATCCAAGCGTGACCACTTCATAGAAATATATGAAGCTATCCCGCCTTGGTCAGGAGATGTGCGGCCAGCCCGTGCATTGTGATCTGACATTGGACCGGTTATCACAAACATCTGCGTCAGCCCTAACACAGACTTCCAGTAAAGGATATGAGGGGGATATGGGAAATGTCAGACATATCAGAAGTATGCTTGTCCTCTTTAAAGGGGCTGGTTGCAGTCACATGTGTGCAAATGTTACGATCTGAGAAAAATGGACCAATTTGTGCTTTTTTTTTTTTCACTGAATCAGGTACAGGTAGACTGTCTAAACATTTTTTTATCAATTAAAAACCGATCAAACGCAAATAGAACTGTCTTAGTCTGTTTTCAGTGTTTTATACAGATCAAACGCAAATAGAACTGTCTTAGTCTGTTTTCAGTGTTGTATACAGATCTCCAAACACTTTAATGGCCAAGTCTAATCCAAAAAAACAGATGTGAATAGGACATGCTCGGAGTCTCTTAAACTAGAGACACTGATTTGTATTTAGAACTGATGTGTCTATAGATCAGTGAAAGGCTGCCGTCACACTAGCAGTATTTGTTCAGTATTTTGCATCAGTATTTGTAAGCCAAAACCAGGAGTGGGTGATAAATGCAGAAGTGGTGCAGATGTTTCTGTTAAACTTTTCCTCTATTTGTTCCACTCCTGGTTTTGGCTTACAAATACTGATGTAAAATACTGACCAAATACTGCTAGTGTGACGGCAGCCAAACACTATGGGTTTGTGTGCTGTAGCAGAAAAAAAAGCTAGTACTAGGACTTGTCACACGGATGTGTGAATGCAGCCTTATGTAAAGCCAGGATAGGCAATAAATGTCTGACAGGATAGTGAAGCAAACTCCTGTGGATTTAGCCACTTTCATACGATTATTTTGATACACCCATTAAGAAATTTTTTTTTTCTTCCAAACTGGACCCAGCATAATTTAGAAATAATAAAAAAAAATCTCTATACTCTTCAACCAGTTTCCCTGCTTTTCCTCCATACTGCTTCATATGTCCCCTGCTGGTCTCTTCTCTCCTCTTCTGGAAAGTTGCCACATGTGACTGCAATGGGAATGTGATAGGCAAGAAAAGACATGGTTGTCTGGGATTCAGTATAACTAAAATTCCGTATTTTTTGGATTATAAGACACACTTTTCCCCAAAAAAAGTCTTATAATGAGGACATACCTTACCGGCCACAGTGGAACAGGGTCCCAGGGTCGCTGCTGGAGGAGGGGGTGTTCAGATATGCGGCGTGCCACTGCGGGTGTTCGGTGCTGTGGGGGGCTCTACCAACATTTTGTGAAAGCCCAGAGCCCCCGCACGGACATGGTTTCCTATGCGGTGGACTACGAGAAAGTGGCTGCCGGGGGCGGCGCAGATGGAGATCTCAGCGCCAAGATCTTCATCTGTGCATGTGCCGCCCCCGGCAGCCGTTTTCTCGGAGTTCACCGCGGCCTGCAGTAACGCTCCACTTTTGCCTCCTCCAGCAGGGACCCCGCTTCACCGCAGTCACCACCCCCAGTAAGCAATAAGATGCATGGATTATGAGAAGCACCACCATATTATTAAAAAAATATTCCTATTTTTCTCCTCAAAATTTGGGGTGTCTCTTATAATCCGCAAAATACGGTAAATGGCCATAATATACAGTACTATATATTTTATTTGTATCATAGGGGACACAAGAACAATCTAAACGTACCCAACTTTTAACTGACATTCAAATTTTTGAAATTGGATAAAGCCTGTGTCGTTCCAAAAACGCGATTGAAATATAAAGTCCTACAGAGAACATTGCATAATTGTAGTAAAATGTATACTGCAGGTATGAGATTTATTCTTTAGATGGACAAAAAATGTTTTTCATATGTAAGTGAGGGGTCCCATAGCTTGGCCACTGTTCTACTCCCTCTATTAACAGGCTACACACCTCCTCTTTTCTTGATTGACAGAGCTCACTGAGCGCTGTTTAAATTTAATCTCCAGGCCTGCACTGATACTACAGGAGCTGAGTGTACGCAAATAGTGTCAGTACGGGAGCGCTTCCATCCCTGTTTGATGCACAAAGAATCACACAGTAGCAAGCGAATACAGAGTGGGATGAGGGTGCTCTCGCACGGATGCTGTGTAAGCGTACTCTGCTCTTGTATGCTGTGTGGATGGGGATCCAATTCAGACAGTGAGCTCTGTCAATCAAGGTAAGATCTGCAGAATGTTTATTGTGGGGGTGGAATGGTGCACTGAGCCCTTGGCCAGATTACGAGTGCGCCGAGGATCACTTGCTTTCCTATGTGTGCTTTAGGGGCGATAGACTCCCTTAATTTCATTTAGTAGACTATAGGTTGGCAAGTATCTGGGAACAACCGAGGACTGTGTTCATTTCGGGCACTTGCCAGAAAACTGATGAGACACATTTCATCCTGTTATTTAATGATAATGACAAAAAGGTTCTCTAACCATGTAATTGATGTCACTAAGTTGTAGACCCAACTTGTGCTTCATCTTTAATAAATAAAAAATTTCAAAATAATTATTGCACCCCTAGTACTTTGTGGAAAATGGTAGAGATATGAACTTACAGGCCTTTTAACATGTTTTAGAACCAACAATTTGTTTAAAATGGGCAGAACATGGATTTTCTGATAGATCTTTATTACATTTAGGCTGCATTCACACACCCGTGTGACACATCTGAATGCCATCCAAATGTTATATATATATATATATATATATATATATATATATATATATATATTTGGACATCACTCGGACCCAATAGGTTAGAATGGTATTCACACATCTGTAAATCTGAGAGTGAGATCTGTATGGCTCAGAGCATATCTTGTTCTCATTCAATTTTGTATATCAGACTTGGCTATTAAGGCGTATGAGGATCCATGATGCAAATGAGAAGCCTAAATGTAGATAGAATCTAATGGTACAGGCAATAAATTGGGATTGTACTTTTCGTTACACAATTCCTAGTAGTGTCATTACCTGACAATGATGGCAAGGTATTTGTATAGGACTTAAAAAGATGCCCGAAGTGACAGCTCAGTTGTATTTTGTTGGTTACAAATTGAGAAGTTTTGTATTACACTAATATTATACTGGAGGGCCAAAATACAGCTGCCTGCTACATTAATAGGAAATCGGCACAAGATAACCTGGAGATTTTTAGTGTTAATGCGAGACAATTTAAATACTGGGCATTTAAATGTGTGATTGTTAAACAGTCATTCTTGTTTATTCCAACAGCCATTTTCATCCTTCTATGCAAGTATACTAGGCAAACCAATGTAGCTTTCACTTGATACGCATAGATTTAGATTTTGTTGTTTTAATAACTGCAGTAATTTTAATAGTATCTTATATTTCCCCTATCAATCAAGTACAATAGAATCTAGTCACCATAATTAATGAATGTTTTAGCCACTTATCAGTCTTTTTGCTTTCCTGGACTGATCATTCACTGTCAAAAAAAACTATTCAAACCATCTACAGAAAGGAATGCAAATGACACCTAGAGATCTAAGAATCAGGGGGATAACAAAAGCAATAAACCCCAAGAAGCTGCGGCTGCAGATACATCTGTTGCCGAAGTAAACTGCTAAAATGCAGCTTCCAAGTTGTAATGGGCAGAACTAGCGATATCCCTCATATATACACACACAACAGCTTATTCTGAAATGTTTTTATTTGGGACGTGCATTTACTCTTTAAAGCCTTTGCACCATAATGAAATGGCCATCAAAATGCATAGAATACGCCTTTTTATAATTTGACATTGGAAACCTGAATTCACACAGTGAAGTGAATACACCAAAGAGATTTGTGTGATTTAATAGAGGTACGCTTTAAGGAAAACTTTCTTTTGTAAAAGAACAGGGTAGTGGTAGAACAACATCTATGTCCACATTGATGTGAAGATCAATACTGGTGTGGATTTTTTTTTGAGTAATGAATGCAGTGTATGTACAAAAGTTCTGGATGTACAGCATGAAATTCCAAATTTAACACACTTTAAATTTTTCTCTTGGATTTTGTTACAGGTATTTATTGTAAAACCTTTAAAGGTACATTTTCACCTTGATAAAAGGGTAAGGGGAGGAAACCAAATATATCAGATATGTATGTTATGTCAAATGTCTAAGGTGGTGGTATCTCTGGTACATGTGACCAAGCAAAAATATTTTGCATAGATTGTTTTGCACAGATTTCACACTTAACCATAAGCAAAAGCCATTTGGTTCATTAAAGAGGAAGGAAAGGGTAGACCTTATGATTGTACAATGTTTAGAACCAGCCTTAGGCTGGTCATACACAGTAGATGGCTGTCTGATGCTTTAGCCAACAGCCATCTTGTCCTACAGTTCTGTGTTCTCTATGAAAAACGCCAACTAAACACATCAACCAGCGGCTTGTCTCAGGGAGAACGATGCAATCGGCAGCCCAAATACGGACATGCGCAACTACATCTCTGATCATTAGTACTTTGTGTATGAGGGCCTTTAGGTTGGATTGGTTAAACTTACTTACAATTGTTCTGGTCTTCACATTACCATTAACAGCAAGATGTTACCAGTGTGTGGTGCTATTTTTCTGTTTAAATGGCAAAAACGCAAGTAACCTCCTTTATAGATTGACTGGGATTCATCATATATTGAAACCGGTATAACGTGACTTCTATGAACAACTGAAATAAAGAACATAGGCTGGAAATGAAGAACCTGCATTGTAAAAAAAAAAAAAAAAAAAGGCATTATTGAAGAGCCCTAGGCTTTAGTCTTTAGACTATTTTATCCCATCCACAAAGTGATGTATATACTTTAACGTGACTATGTACCTACAATTAGCTATTTACTGGTATTGATGAGATGGATTACACTGTGCACAAATTACTGCCATCCATTCAGCTCTTCAGTGTGAAGTTGGTCATAGATCAACTATCTAGATTACAAATATATCTGCCAACGGCTACCTCTATCAAGCACCCATAATCATTTTCAAACAGTTTGTGCAGATCAAACAGATATAGAAGATGGGTTATAATCAAAGTAGAAATTCTTCTGTAGACTGGAATGTTCAACTAATTATTGGTGTGTATGTAAGTGTTACCTTTTAAAGTACCGTAATTTCTGAACTTCAGTAAATAGTAAGCCTCATTGGATTCATACAGTATCTGCCATGTCATATGGAATCCAACAGCATTACTCAGTGATCCCAATGATAGGAGCCTATAGTAAAGAATAACTTTTTATTGCTTTTACACTTTAAAGACATTCTAATCATTTTGTAATACATATATCATTGCAGCTACCAATGTGTCTTAGTTGGAGAAAGCACAGTGTATTCCCAGTGAATGACTTGTCTTGAGTGATTTGTGCTTTGATCCCTGCCATAGTTGCTGGATAAAGGGAAATATTAACTGTGCAATGTCTATTGTATGTCTAATATTGCATTTTTCTCATGACACTTATGTACTGCTTGGTACATATATATTTTCCTATTGTCACATTCTGCTGAATAGAGTAAAATTCATCTTTCTTACTTTTGTCTCTTTCCTTATTTATTTCTTAAAGTTTTTAAAGTAGGAAATAATTACTTATCTCATCTAGACACAAGGGGGCCCAACTAATTATTGAATTTGGGTTTGTTTTTTCTGTGTTTAGTTCATTAGTGACTTAAAAGAATCACAACTTATGAAGCTGGGCCAAGGCCTTTAGATTTAATGCATTTCAGTTTATATTTTAGGCACAGACTACTGTCTTACTGTTTTCAGTAGAACAACTTTTAACTTTCTCTGTTGCATGGGTGGGGTTTTCTGTGTTGCACAAAAGGTCCCACTGTATTCATGAACCCCCTTTAGTAATCTGCAAAACAGCCTGAAAAGGGTGTATTTGCCCTGCAATGCCACATTGGACATAAAGCATGACATGCTTTCCAACTGCTTTACTCTGAATTAAATATGGCTACATAAAAGAACCTACTGAATTAGTTTACCCACAAAATAGATCTAATTTAGTGACTGATGAATAGGGATTAAAAGTCCCTGGTTCTCTGCATCTCACCACCAAAGCAGCAGTTGCCATGCTTCTCTGAAACTACTTTTTCTCCACTTCACACACTTTCAGTAGAGCACAGCCCCCATAGCTAACATAATGCACTCCTCCATATTGCATTGCAACACCAAGAAGGAAATGACATTATGCTTATCAAAGGATTAATAGACTTGTTAGTGATATTCCAATGCTGACAAAAAAAAATACTGAATAAATAAATGTTTTGAAAATGGTGCTTAGTGTAGAGTATGATGCCATGTGCAGAAATTCTAGCAGTTACAGTCCTGGCTGCTATCAGGTAAGTTATTAATGGTTGTTCTGCCAAGCCGAATGCACTTGAGCATCATGATCTTCTGCTGGCAGCTCAATTTGCAATTGTCAACTAATGATGTCCCAGATATGAGACAACCCTGGACATGCTGCAGGCCAAGGTAGCACGTTTTAGACCTTGCGCTGCTCACGGGAGCCAGAGCAACACTTTTTTTTTAATATAAAAGCCACAAAGATTTGTACAACACGTTGAGCAAAAAAAATGTATATTTTTTTTTTATTGGGGGAAGGTCAGCTCCAAAACTTCTGAAATCAAAAGGACATAGTATTTCAGGCTGTGCTAAGCGAACTATAATTTACATTAGAAAATAGAATACTTTGTAAGGTCACCTTCACACGTAAGTATTCTGCATCAGTGTTTGTATGCCAAAATCAGGAGTGGAACTGGCAGAGAAAAACTATAAATGAAAGCTTGAGACCTGTGTTTTGGAGACACTAGTGGTTTGGCATACAAATACTGATGTGTGAATAAAGCCTAAAAAAAAAAATAAATGCTTGCCCTTCACTAGAGTACTTTTTCTGACACTGGCACACAGCCACCTCAAAAGATGTACAAAATGTATTAAAGGGAACATGTCATCTGATCTCGAAGTTGGGCAAAAATGTAGCAACTTTGGGGGATATGCCTGAATCCATCATGAAAACAAATTGGACAGGGCATGGTGAAGCCCGCCTCACAAGTTTTTCAAAAGGTATGCCATTTTAGCAGCATAATTTACCCCAGAAATGTATTCAATTTCCAGACCGATTAACATTTCTGGTGGGGTGCATGATAATAAATTAAGCGGATCTCATCACTAGGAGTGCAGGAGTAAGATGCGCTTAATTCTCACACTATTACTACTGATTAGTGATGAGCAAATATACTCGCTACTCGAGATTTCTTGAGCATGCTCGGGTGTCCTCCGAGTATTTTTTAGTGCTTGGAGATTGTTTTCATCATCGCCACAGCTGAATGATTTACATCTGATAGCCAGCATAAGTACATGTGGGGGTTGCCTGGTTGCTAGGGAATCCCCACATGTACTTATGCTGGCTAACAGATGTAAATCATTCAGCTGCTGCAAGAAAAACAATCTCCGAGCACTTACAAATACTCGGAGGACACCCGAGCGTGAGTAATGAGTATATTCGCTCATCACTGCAACTGATATATAAAATGTCACTTTTAGTGAATCCTGCCCTAAGTGGCTCGGATGACTAGTCTGAGACAGGTGCCTGGCAGCTTCTCTCTGCCCCAATCCCCCTGACTGACAGGTCTCCTGAGGTCAGTGTATAGGAGAGAACTGTCAGTTAAGGGAATAGAGGTAGGAAGAAGCTGCGGTGAACCTGCCTCAGACAAGTCGGAGATGCATTTCCAAAGTATGTTTTCTCTGAAACGTTGGCAGAGTTTCAAGGTAAAAAGATACACCTCTGCAATAATGCACCTATTGTGTAATTCATGCTGCTTGTGGTTCAGGCATCATGAACAAGAGGATGGGTTCACTTTAAGAGGCATGGGGACTTTTGTATAGAAGTGTTTTCCATGCCATTCATGATTAAATCATGAAATACTGTTAAAAGCAGAATTAAACTGTTGGCCACCCACTGAAAATAAAAACTGGATTATAGCTTTACTCTGAATGCTACACTTGCTTATAGATGTTTTGTTAGTAGTGATGAGCGAGTATACTTGTTGCTCGGGTGGTCTCCGAGTGTTTGTGACTGCTTGGAGATTTGGTTTTCCTTGCCACAGCCGCATAATTTGCAGCTACTAGACAGCTTGATTACACGTGGGGATTCCCTAGCAACCAGGCAACCCCCACATCTACTCAGGCTGGCTAGCAGCTGTAAATCATGCAGCTGCGTCAACAAAAACTAAATCCCTGAGCAGTCACAAATACTCGGAGTCCACCTGAGCAACGAGTATACTCGCTCATCACTATTTGTTAGGACAAGTTATGTGTGAAGGAGCTTGTAATCAGTCCAGACTCTTGACAAAGTACTGTATGTTGTATTATATAAAATGTAAACCATCAAAACTAATTAATTACACAACCAGGAAGCCACCGTGAGACAGCCCACCCCATGTTGCTTTTCTTACCAGAGCAGAAATGTAAAGTATGGTGGCAGTACAGAACAGCAGCTTGATTCAGGAGGTGGATTTACCGTAGCTTCCATTGGAATATACAGCTTGGCTGCAGTCACTGATCAAATCTGTGCTGTAACAGAACAAAGTTAATATGTAGGCATTTGTTTTATCTCTTGTATATTGATGATCAGTCCATGGGGGACTGAAGAACAAGAATCTAAACATTAAATAAGTGTGGTAATAAGTCATTTTTAGAATTAAAGTTAAATGAGGTTTTATTAATTTCAGTGCAATGTAACATCTAATTAAAATGGTAGAATTGGTAATAACGTCGCATACGGTTCCTGGGTTTCATTACTTGACAGTAGCAAAGCAATGGATCATTTGCGGCAATCAGTAATGTGTCACAAGACCATTAAAAAAACACCAGATTACTTAATACTCTTTTATAGAGCCATGACAGCACCCACTTGAGAGAGGGGATCCACCCCTTTGGAACAGGAAACCCTATGGAGAGAATAAAAGGGGCGGTCCCCCTCGCTCCCACAGTTGGGTTACAGAGAATGAGAGGAACAGCCCACCAGTATTAGTAGGCAATCCAATATCATTGCATACAAAAATAATCCAGCACTTCATATTCATTAGGGCCAAAGGTATATGATTCGAAACCTTTCCCATGCATTAAATTGGCATATCACCAGGTGAAATACTCCAAGCAACAGTTTTAACACAAGGAAAACAGAGTACATATATCACCAACACATCAACTTAAAAAAATAATTTTTATTAAACATTTAGTATAATAACATAACAAAAGAATACAAAGAGGAACAACAATTGAGCACTCAAGGAGAGGAGCACTGCTCCATTAGTAAGACTTGGCATAGCATGTGTCCATATATAGAAAACAGTTCCATTACTGCTGGTGCTTTAACATAGAAAAGGTCAAGCTTGCATCAAAAGGTACACATGTATTGAAAGCACCACCCAGTTCTCAATAACATATATGTCACTGACATCAATGCTTACCCATTGTAAGTCCAAGAAGGTGCAGTGGTCCGCCCTATGACCCCTGACACGCATTTCGCGTTTGATGGCTTTCTCAAAGGGGATATAAACTAATCCTGCAACTACCCGTCCTTTTATACCGGTATGATCCACTGATTGGGAGGTGGCGTATGCGCCCGCGTTTCCCCACACGCATAACCAGTCTTAATATATTGGTTACTATTGGTACTGATAGAGAGTTCCTCTTTCTTAGGGTTTTATGCACTAGTCACTTTAGTAGTATTTATCTAATTATCCGGTTGGGGTATATTAATAATAATTTTCATGTATAAATTGCACTTTAATGTCCTCTTTTGGACTATTTTTTCAATATATGCTTGTTTTATCAAGTATCTTCTGCATAACACTGTTTTTTCTAGCGGCTTGTATGCGGCTATTTAATTCAATATATGTTATATATAGGGTCACTTTGTTTTTCCCTTTTTTTCCTTTTCACTAATTAAGTATTTGATCGGTGATTATCCCCTGACACATTTATGAGGGGGATCGCTGACACTGTCCTTTATTTTACTTACCATCACTTATATATTCCGGGACTCTTTTCTATCCATCTAATGGCTGCTGATAGTGCGCGTGCGCACTGCGTCCCATCCCACACAGCGTACCTCTACAAGGCGACAGGGATGCACAGTGCGCATGCTTCTGACGTCACCGAGTGTATTTTCACCTGCATGTGCACTGTGCAATGACGCCGATGGGAGGCGGCTGGTTATGCGTGTGGGGGAACGCGGGCGCATGCGCCACCTCCCAATCAGTGGATCATACCGGTATAAAAGGACGGGTAGTTGCAGGATTAGTTTATATCCCCTTTGAGAAAGCCATCAAACGCGAAACGCGTGTCAGGGGTCATAGGGCAGACCACTGCACCTTCTTGGACTTACAATGGGTAAGTGCAGCGCCCCAGAGTCCTGGTCGTTGCAGTACTGTGGCTCCGCCGCTAAGGGGGGCTATGGTACGTCTGATGGCACTGAAGGAGTTCGTCTGACCAGGTATCACAGACACCAATACATTTCACAGTCTGGCCTCCAGGGGGAGCTAAGGGTACTATTCATTAGGCCACTCCTCATAGTCTGGTAAAACTGGGGGTTAGACAGGAAGTTAGAAAGAACGCTGACTGGGTTGGAACCAGGCAACACCTGGTGGCAGAGGGTGTTGTAGGGGAAGATTCGGTAGGGTCCCTGTCAGGGGTGGGATCCTGACAGAGGCCTGGCAAACAGAGAGAACGCTACGGGACCGCGCCTGCACTTCATAGCGGCGGTGCCCTAAGAAAGGACAAGAAGCGAGATTTATTGTGCTGAGTGAGAAACGAGATCAAAGCAAGAAGGAGAATACCAGTAGGAGTCGTGCTGTAAGATCGAGGCAACATCCTACTGAGGTGCAAACAACCAGCGTCCGGAACGCCGAGGAGGTACAGAGCTCTAAGCCATACTTCAAACCAACGGCAGGACAGTCAGTCACAGGCGGGCTGTCTCACCTAAATCACCTACGCAGACATAGGGGGCAACCTTTGGAGAGGGGCGACTCTAGGGTCCCGGAAGAGCTCCGAGCCTACCCGTCATACGGGTGCGTCCCAACCATAACACCAGGGAGGGACGGAGGATTAGCAGATCATCTAATCGAGTTGTGAGGGAACACGAGAAACAGACACAGCAGTTGTGGGGACTATCCCGTAAGCTCAGCAGGGGAGGACCACAACACATAGCACTAGTAGGAAGGCACAGATTTCCACCTGGAAAGGGAACTCTGGAGGTGCCATCGGACCGGCCGGACTTGCGCAGCCTGGTTAACCGTATTCCGGATTGAGGACTTTGAGACCTTCAGTAAAGAGGTAAAGAGACTGCAAACTGGTGTCCTCGTTATTAACTGCGACCGTCACTACACCGCACTACCAACACCATCCACACCTATTCTCTATTATTTGGGAGCCCCTCAGCAGGGTCACGGACCGGGCCTAGCCACCGTGACAACCCCAGAGCAGAGACTCAGAGGCCCGGTACCGGGTACCCCTCGGCCCTGTGGCAGTGGGGGCGCTGCAAAACTTGGCGTCACGAACAGGATCTACTTAAGCCTGAGGAATCGGGTCATGTGTGCCTTGGAACTGTGATTTACTGTGCTTGGACTGTACTTTATTGCAAAGACTGTGCTGTGCCACTTGCCGCCAAAATCCGCCACCATTACAGCGCTGAGGAGAGCGCAGGAGAAGAAGAGGGGCGTGGAGTGGGCGTAGACAAGCTGGAGAGCGCGAAGGACAATGGCCGCCCAGTCTAAATATTTCTGTGTCCTGAGGACGTGTCCGTCAGCAGCCGAGGTCCGCCTCCTCATTCTCTTTGGAGGATGGAGACCATGGAGACGGGGCCGCCCACGAAAGAGACCGCGGGAAGAGGACACCAGAGAAGCGAAAATGGCGACGCCGGAAGCACCGCGTGCGAATGACCCAACTCGGCACGAGGTTGCACAACCCGACACAGCCCCGGACACGCCATCGTTGCGGGAACTGACCCTTGCGGAGCTACCGATAGGCCAACCCCGATGTCCGATGTCCGAGGAGTGTGTGGCTGCAGCCGAGGCCCGGCAGGTAGCCTACCGCCTGGAAGCCGATGCCCGTGTAATCACTCGGCTGGGCCAACCCACGGAGGTCCGCCTGTCTCCGGTGTCCCCCGCTTCTTTTATCCCGGCCGCGGCGGAGTGTGAGCTGCAGGCACAGGGCCTGAGGATCCTGCCGGAGGCGGAGCACCTGCAGCGCCTGATGACAGCGTGGCGGAACAGGCCCCAACCGGCAGCCCAGGTCGATCTGAGGAGCGTTGAGGAGGTTCCACCGTCACACTGGGGTGTAGTAATATCCTTTAACTCCCGGAAAGGAAGGGGAGTTATACAGGAGATCGGGGAGCCACTGCAGGTCCGTGTGGATCGGGAAGAAGTGGAGCCCTGCAGGGGAAGGTATGATTCCGATCTGGAGCCTGGCGATGCAGTGACCTACACCCGGTGGAGGAGGGAAGCTGGCGAAGCTGGCTGGATAGCTCGAGGCGTCCAGCGGTGCGTCGCCCTCCAGGCTGCTGCCGGAGCGCCGGAGGACGAGCCTTCTGCAGGGAAGGTGCCGGAGTCCGTCCCCGTGGAACCTCAGGAGGTCCGGGTCCACCGCGTGCCTCTGGGTCGCGCTCGCCCACAAGCAAGGAGGGCATCCCGGCGAGGGATCCTGTCGCTGCTGGAGCCAGGACCAGCCCTTGCTACACCAAGGCGACCCGTTGGCCGGGTGAGGCCTGGAAGAAGACCACCCCCTGCTCAGCCACCATCAGAGTAAGCAAAAATGCTTTAATGATTGTAAATAGTTCATTGTTTTCCTCCACTGTTTTGCTGCTAAAACCCGTCTAGGGTTAACTCTTAAAGGGATCCCTTTGTTGACCCGGGATCCCTATTGTTTCTTATTTTTGTTTGTTTTCTACGTTTGCACAAGTTATCAAAGAACTGCCGAATCATGAACAATGCATGATACAAACTCCTTGTATATTGTTTGCACCTTCTTAAAGGTGCTCTCTACTGGTTTTATATAAAAAAAACGGACTCTTTGCGAAGATACGGTTCTTGGAACTTGCACTGGAGTCCTTGCTGCATACGGACTTGCAGCTTGAGAAGTTGCACTACCTCATAGAGACTTGGTCCCCTCTTAAAGGGGATGTTCACATCTTGCACTTATGTACAGTGTTGCCTTAAGATGGTTGAATGGCAATAATGTCCTGAAAAGAAAGTATTGATGATGTTGATATGTGAAAGTTAAATGTAACCAACTAGTTGATTGTAAGAAATGTTCAATAATGTTAATAGAAGAATGAGGACAGGAAGTGAACCCGTAGGGGTTAGTAGTGAGTCCTCCTAGGAGCCATATAGAGATGGCTCAGTGATCCTAAACTGAAAGAAAAATGATATGTTCTATACTGTGTATAGTAGTGGAAGGACAGTAGGCTCGGGCGGAGAGGAGCGGTCCTGTAACAGAAAGGAGAGGCAGTAGGTCTGGAGCAGTTAGGACAGGTGGTCCTGCAGATTTAAAGAAGGAGAATGCATAAAAGTTAATTAGCCTTATATGTGATATAAGAAGGTCTTTAGTGGATTTAGCGAGTACGTCCTTAAAGGCAATGTTAAATTATTGTTCAAAATTTTGCACTTAGTAGAATACCCGGTTGGGTAAGAAAAGTTATTTATAGTAAAGTTATTTAAAAGTATTTAACCATGTTTGTAACGTTCAAGTGTCCTCACCTCCCATAAAGGGAAGCTCTGTTAAAAAAAAGTTGACTTGTACTTGCATTTTCAAAATTGTATGTCTTTTTGCTGACATGCATTGTTGTTTTCTTCCCAGTCCAGGAGTACTGGATTTAACCGGGGGGGAATGCAGCGCCCCAGAGTCCTGGTCGTTGCAGTACTGTGGCTCCGCCGCTAAGGGGGGCTATGGTACGTCTGATGGCACTGAAGGAGTTCGTCTGACCAGGTATCACAGACACCAATACATTTCACAGTCTGGCCTCCAGGGGGAGCTAAGGGTACTATTCATTAGGCCACTCCTCACAGTCTGGTAAAACTGGGGGTTAGACAGGAAGTTAGAAAGAACGCTGACTGGGTTGGAACCAGGCAACACCTGGTGGCAGAGGGTGTTGTAGGGGAAGATTCGGTAGGGTCCCTGTCAGGGGTGGGATCCTGACAGAGGCCTGGCAAACAGAGAGAACGCTACGGGACCGCGCCTGCACTTCATAGCGGCGGTGCCCTAAGAAAGGACAAGAAGCGAGATTTATTGTGCTGAGTGAGAAACGAGATCAAAGCAAGAAGGAGAATACCAGTAGGAGTCGTGCTGTAAGATCGAGGCAACATCCTACTGAGGTGCAAACAACCAGCGTCCGGAACGCCGAGGAGGTACAGAGCTCTAAGCCATACTTCAAACCAACGGCAGGACAGTCAGTCACAGGCGGGCTGTCTCACCTAAATCACCTACGCAGACATAGGGGGCAACCTTTGGAGAGGGGCAACTCTAGGGTCCCGGAAGAGCTCCGAGCCTACCCGTCATACGGGTGCGTCCCAACCATAACACCAGGGAGGGACGGAGGATTAGCAGATGATCATCTAATCGAGTTGTGAGGGAACACGAGAAACAGACACAACAGTTGTGGGGACTATCCCGTAAGCTCAGCAGGGGAGGACCACAACACATAGCACTAGTAGGAAGGCACAGATTTCCACCTGGAAAGGGAACTCTGGAGGTGCCATCGGACCGGCCGGACTTGCGCAGCCTGGTTAACCGTATTCCGGATTGAGGACTTTGAGACCTTCAGTAAAGAGGTAAAGAGACTGCAAACTGGTGTCCTCGTTATTAACTGCGACCGGCACTACACCGCACTACCAACACCATCCACACCTATTCTCTATTATTTGGGAGCCCCTCAGCAGGGTCACGGACCGGGCCTAGCCACCATGACAACCCCAGAGCAGACTCAGAGGCCCGGTACCGGGTACCCCTCGGCCCTGTGGCAGTGGGGGCGCTGCATAAGCATTGATGTCAGTGACATATATGTTATTGAGAACTGGGTGGTGCTTTCAATACATGTGTACCTTTTGATGCAAGCTTGACCTTTTCTATGTTAAAGCACCAGCAGTAATGGAACGGTTTTCTATATATGGACACATGATATGCCAAGTCTTACTAATGGAGCAGTGCTCCTCTCCTTGAGTGCTCAATTGTTGTTCCTCTTTGTATTCTTTTGTTATATGTTATTATACTAAATGTTTAATAAAAAATATTTTTTTAAGTTGATGTGTTGGTGATATATGTACTCTGTTTTCCTTGTGTTAAATCCAATATCATTGTTTATCTTTAGTTAACATAAGTATAGCTAACTACAAGAACCATTCACCCTTATCAGTGCTCTAATGCAAAATAACTTATTAGGGAGGGAAGTGAAGGGGTGCTGTCGTGGCTCTATAAAAGAGTATTACCGGTAAGTAATCCGGTGTTTTCTCTTCGCCACGACAGCACCCACTTGAGAGACAGAGATAGTCATTTGGGAGGGATCACCGTGTTAAGAACTGATCTACCGAAAGACAAATCAGATGAGGAAGACAAGTCCAATCTATAGTGAGTATAGAAAGTAGTAGGAGAAGACCAGGTTGCGGCCTTACATATCAGTTCTATTGGAGCCTCCGCTCTCTCAGCCCAGGATGAAGACATCGCCCGGGTAGAGTGTGCCTTTACAGTCTCAGGCGGGTTCTCCCATTTTGCTGAATAGGCCAGGCAAATTGCGTCCCGAATCCATCGAGAAAGCGTATTCTTCATGACACTAGAACCTTTCTTATGGCCCTGGAAGGAAACAAAAAGAGCCCTGCTCTTCCTCCAGGGGCTAGTTCTGTCTAGGTAAGCTATTACGGCCCTTCTTACATCTAATGTATGGTATCTTTCCTCTTCCTGATTTGTGGGGTTACTATAGAAGGAAGGAAGGAAGGAAGATTTCTTGGGATCCGTGGAATTTGGTCCCTACTTTAGGTAAGTAAGAAGGGTCTGTTTTTAAAACAATCCTACCCTGGAATATTGACAGAAAAGGAGGATCTACCGATAATGCCTGAGTATCGCCTACTCTCCTGGCTGATAGTAAAGCAACAAGGAAAGCTGTTTTAAGAGTAACATATTTTATATGGGCCGAGTGTATTGGCTCGAATGGTTCCCTTGTTAGGGCCTCTAGAACTAGATTAAGATCCCATGGTGGTTTGTGGGGAATCTGGATTGGTTCTGCTCTTTGGCATGCTGAGATGAACCGTGCTACCCATCTGTCTCCTGCAATATTGTGACTATACAGAGCTCCTAGAGCAGAAACCTGCACTTTTAGTGTACTGACCGATAAGCCTAAGTCACATCCTTTCTGGAGAAATTCTAAAATAGCAGAAATAGGAATTTCTCTTGATAGAGCTGTTGGGTAGAAAGTTAGAATTTTTTTCCATATTCTTACATATATGGTTGTTGTAGACCTCTTTCTACTGAGTAGAAGGGTATCAATCAATCTCTCTGAAAACCCCCTTAGTTTTAATAGTTGCCTTTCAAACACCAGGCTGTCAACCGTAGGCCCTTCACATGAGGGTGGTTGAAGGGACCCTGAGAGAGAAGGTCCTGAGTCTCTGGAAGGATCCATGGATCCGAGACAGACATGGCTCTGAGGCAGGAAAACCATGGTCTCTTGGGCCAGAATGGCGCTATTATAATTATGTTTGCTTTGTCTTCTCTTATCTTCCTGATTACAGTCGGAAGGAGTATTAATGGAGGAAAGGCGTAAGCTTGCCGTTATGTCCATGGAACTTGGAGAGCATCTAGGATATTGGGGTTGTCGGACAGGAACAATGAAGCAAACTTTTTGACCTGTTTCTTGTTGCAGAAAGGTCTATGTCGGGAGTGCCCCACTTCTTGGCTATCATCATGAAGATACGCCGACTGAGTACCCACTCTCCTTGATGGAGAGTGTGACGGCTGAGGAAATCTGCCTTCGAGTTGTCCACTCCTGACATGCAGTGCTGACAAAGACAGGAGATGTATCTCGGCCATAGATAGGATCTCGTCTGTTATAGACATGAGAGCTCCTAATCTTGTTCCTCCCTGATGGTTTATATACGCAACAGATGTCATGTTGTCTGAAAGTATCCTTGTGTGGGTTCCGTGTAACTGCGGAAGGAATTTACATATGGCATGATAAACTGCTTTTAGTTCCCTTTCATTAGATGAATCGTTCGACTCAATAATAGACCATTGGCCTTGAACTATCTGGTCTTCCAGATGTGCACGCCAACCAGTAGGACTGGCATCAGTAAAAATTATTCTTGAAGGTCTAATCACCCAAGGGACTCCACCGACCAGATGGTCCGGCTCTAACCACCTGTAGAGGGACTCTATTACATTTAATGGGAGGTATAAACGACTACTTAAATGGCCTTGAAATTTTCCTTCCTCCTGTAAAATTGTGTACTGTAACTGCCTAGTGTGGAATTGAGCCCATGGAACCGCCGGAATACATGATGTAAAGGAACCTAAAAGGGACATACCTTCTCTAAGGGAGATTACAGGGTTATTAATCACCAACTGTACTTTCTTTTTTATTATTGACTGTTTGAATGTCAGAGATGTTTCCTTCCAGAATCCAGAGTCTAGGATAAGACCCAGGAATGTTTGACGGGTTGTTGGAGATAATCTGGATTTTTCCCAGTTAATCAACCATCCCATTTCCTGTAGGGATGAGATCGCGTTAAATAGGCGCTGTTCACATTGTGAAGGGGAGTTTCCTACCACCAGAAGGTCATCTAAATATGGAACTATGAGGGTATCTCTTAATCTTAAAAATGACATCACTTCCCACATTAATTTAGTAAAGACTCTGGGAGCTATTGACAGTCCGAAGGGCATTGCTGTGTATTGAAAATGACATATTTGCCCATTGATCATGATTGCTACATGCAGATACTGCTAGTGTTCAATATAAATTGGTAGATGGTAATATGCATCTTTTAGGTCAAGGACTGCCATAAAGCACCCAGGAAACAGAAGTTTTACTGTGGACCTGATCGACTCCATCTTGAAGGTTTGGTTTTCCAGAAAGATATTCAGTTTTTTAAGATTTATTATAGTCCTATATGATCCGTCAGGCTTTGGGATCAAAAATAAAGGGGAGTAAAACCCTTTTCCCCTTCTGATGAAACGGGACTTCTATTAATACATTTTTGGATAGATTAATTATTTCCTGTTCCAAAAATTGTTGTTGAGATTGCGACTTTAAAGAAGTCAATAGGAATGAGTCCGGAGGGACTCGGGCAAATTTAAATTTTAAGCCTGAAGTTATGAGGCTAGTTGCCCAAGAGTTGGATGTTACTGCACGCCATTGTGTGGCGAAAAAAGACAATCTGCCACCTACTGGCAGATCTGTACTAACGCGGTTTATCTTCCATTTTAAATGGACGTCTTCCGAAAAAAGAGCCTCTTTGTTTATCATCTTTATTGGCCCAGCGGTCTTCGTTTTTAAAATCCCTTCTCTTATTAAAGATGGGCTTCCTGAATGCTCTCCTATAGGATGGAAAATAGTTATTAGGGAATCCCTTTTTCCTTTCACCCGCCTTGGTTAGGATCTCATCTAACTTTGTACCAAAAAGGTACTCACCCTGGCATGGAAGGCCACATAATTTAGTTTTTGTTTAGGGCCCGACGAGCCACGTTAGTTAGTCCTGCTGATTTGGCCGCCAACCTGATAGAGTCAGCTGATGAGTCCGCTAAAAATGCCGTAGCGCCTCTGATTAGGGGTAAAGAAGAGATCAATTTTTCTCTGGGTAGGCCCCCTTTTAGACCCTCCTCCAGGTCATTAAGCCAGACTAACATGGACCTTGCCGTACATGTAGCCGATATAGCCGGTCTGAATGCCCCAGTACATGATTCCCATGCTCGTTTTAACAGAGAGTCGGCCTTACGATCTAATGGGTCTTGTAAGGAATCAGAATCTTCCACAGGAAGTAAGGATTTCTTGGACGTGGATGCCACTGCTGCATCTACCTTCGGGGCTTTGGCCCACGTAGACATGTCCTCATCTTTAAAGGGATAACACCTTTTTGATGAAGATGGTAACCCCTTCTGCCTCTGACTCTCCCATTCTTTTTTAACTAAATCTTTGGTGTTATTACGGGAAAGGTAGGTCTTTTCTTTTCTGACAATCCAGCGAACATTATATCCTGTGGTGTTTTAGGGTCTTTACTGTCTTTAGTACCCATGGTGTTACAAACATCTGGCAAGATTATCTATACTCTCTGTTGGAAAGCATGTATCTTGCTCCCCTTCTGAGGAAATATATTCTAGGGAGACATCCGTATCTTCCTTATCAGTAGAAGGATCTGACCTTAGAGAATTATACTTCCTGCTTTTAGTTTCAGGAATACTTTCTGAACTACGGAAGGCTCGTAACTTGTCCCTGATCATCTGTCTGATGTCATCAGATCTTACAGAAGCTTCCTCACGTAAGGTGTTTTCTATGCAAACATAACACATTTTCTTTGCATAATTATCCGGGAGGGGCTGGGTACATAAGGCACATTGTTTGTGCTTCGTTTTTTCGGATCTCTTTGCCCCCTCTTTTTCTCTATACACCATAGGCAATCAGCTTAATAGGGTGGGATGCACACTCACTCCAGTGAAGCAGATGAATCCGGTACCGGCCGAAGAGGAGGAGATGAAGGCACAGGCTGGGATAAGGATCGGTCGGATCTCTTCTCCTTAGCGCTCTTTGTGGAGGATCTGCGCCCGCTGCTTGTACTGCTGCGAGGTATATTGGCTGTGTCTTCTATTGAAGGCACCGCTGAGTCCTGAGGTGAAGCTGCCATGCTTGGACGCCGGGGGATCAGCGCTGGCGTCCTTTAATGCTGGGGGCCGCCATCTTCTTCCTGTTGAACCCGGAAGTCATCACCACTTCTGGGTCGCGGCCATCTTGGATTACTTGCGCATTGCCCGGCATCATCTCTCCCCTTCTCTCACCCCGGAGGCTTTCACTTCACCTCCGGGGAAGTAAATTGCAGGCTGCACGCTCGCGCGTACCGCCGACAGTGGCATCGCGCCCCCAGAGCGTTCTTACCCGCCGCAGGCCCGCTGATGCATCCTCCTCTCCCATGAGCCAGGCGACTCCCCGACCCTGGCCTCACGGTGCCTGCCAGCAGAGGGGGGAAGATGATCCCAGGACCCCCGACCCTTCTTCCAGCACTGGAGCCCCTGCCGTCCTCTCAGGTAAACCGCGCAGGCGGCGTCCAGGCTAGGTATTTTCTTCTCCATGGGTTCCCTTAGGAACAGGAAACCAACTGTGGGAGAGAGGGGGACCGCCCCTTTTATTCTCTCCATAGGGTTTCCTGTTCCTAAGGGGCGGATCCCCTCTCTCAAGTGGGTGCGGTCGTGGCGAAGAGAAAAATGTATTTTTCCAATCACATTTCTCAACATATACAAAACATAGAATATCAGAACTAAAATTTCTAAATAGAGGTGCAAGGTAAAAGTGAAACCCAGTGTAAATAATTCCTCAACATGTCATAGATCACACAAGAATACTGTGAAGTGATTAAAAGGTAACCTGGCAGCTTATTTATGCTGACCAAACAATAGGCAGCATGAATCTGAGACGGGCTCTGTTATTGCAGCCATGTATTTTCACTTTGAAGGAGTATTTCAGAAAAAAACAAAAACATACTTTAAAATGCTGGCTGGGGACAATGCACCTTGGATGACTAGTTAGAGACCGGTCCACAGCTACTTCTCTTTGCTCCATTCATAAAATAATTTTAATATCAGATAGTAAAACTTTCAAAAAGTATACAGCCATTCTGACATGAATTTTCACATTAAAGGGGTTGTTCACTAGTAGGACAACCCCTTCTTGCTCTAAATGTGTGACGTCAATAAAATAAAACTTTTACGCCCCTCCTGTGTCGTGTCGGCAGTCACGTTCCTGGGGCTTTTGTGCGGTTGTTATGACATGTGAGCCTGGCACCCAATCAGTGCTGGCATCACTTGCCCCGTCTTCAGACAAATTGAACAGAAAGAGGAAGTGAGCGAGGCGGGGACAGTGATGCCAACGCTGATTGTTTTGGCATGAGCCTGGTGTCCAACCACACGAGCGCACCGGGAATGTGAGGGCCGACACTGCTGGAACGGTGCCTGCATAGTAGGCAAGTACAAGCTTTTTTTTTTTATTTTATCAGGGCCAGACATTGGGGTATGAGAAGGGGTTGTCCTAGTAGTGGACAACTTAATAATGAACACATTAATAATGAACACTAGATACAGTATATCATATAAAGAGAAAACGAAGTTATACGCCATAAAAGATCAAGAGTTTATTGAAGTGTATTAAAAATAATCATTTACCGTATATACTCGAGTATAAGCCGACCCGAGTATAAGCCAAGACCTCTAATTTTGCCACAAAAAACTGGGAAAACTTAATGACTCGAGTATAAGCCTAGGGTGGGAAATGCAGCAGCTACTGGTAAATTTCAAAAGTAAAAATAGATACCAATAAAAGTAAAATTGAGACATCAGTAGGTTAAGTGTTTTTGTATATCCATATTGAATCAGGAGCCCTATATAATGCTCCATACCGTTCATGATGGGCCCCATAAGATGCTCCATACACAAAATATGCCCCATATAATGCTGCACAAAGGTTAATGATGGCCCCAAAGATGCTCCATCCATATAATGCTGCATAAAAGTTTAATGATGGCCCCATAAGATGCTCCATAGAATAATATGCCACATATGCTGCTCCATAAAGGTTGATGGCCTCATAAGATGCTACATAGAATAATATGCCCCACATGCTGCTGCGATTAAAAAAAAAAAAAATGACACTCACCTCTCGTCGCGGGACACCAGGTGCGGGAGTCGCCACTGGCTCAGGCCCTCGCGATATTCACCTGTCCCCCATTTCACCGCCGCGCGCCGCTGTGTCTTCTGGGTCTCTGCAGTGACTGTTCAGGCAGAGGGCGCGCACTAACCATGTCATCGCGCCCTCTGACCTGAACGTCACACCCAGAGGACGCGGACGACAGCGCAGCGGTGGAATGGGGACAGGTGAATATCGCATGGCGCACCAGTCATACCACCTCCTGGCGTGGTCTGCATGTCCCTGCTTCTCCTATGCACGCTCGGCAGCTTGTTCCTGTGTTCAGCAGTCACATGGTACTGCTCTTTAAAGTAATGAATATGCGCTCCATGCTTATGGGAGTGGAGTTGCATCCATACTCATTACTTTAATGAGTGGTACCACGTGACCACTGCACACAGAAAGCGTTGCGTGCGCCGGAGACCATCTGAGAAGCAGGGACTGCAGAGACACGCCGGGAGGCGAGTATGATGTGACAGCTGCCGCTCCCCCGCCGACCCCCTGGGACAATGACTCGAGTATAAGTCTAGAGGGGCAATTTCAGCCTAGAAAAATGGGCTGAAAGTCTCGGCTTATACTCGAGTATATACGGTAATTAAATTAAATTGGGACAAAAGTACAAATAGGTACGCCACAAAAAGGAAACGGTGCCAAAAGAGTATATATTTGCTTATTGCACAGAGGATCCCAAGATGTATTGGTACAATTCAAAGATGAAAAGAGGTCTAAGGGGTATCGTTTCTCCTTATGGAGAGTGACATACCATCTCTGGCTTATCAAGGTAAGGAGGCTTATTTGCCTTACAATGCTCCTCTGGGAATTTAAATATGCAAATTGCCTCTTCTGAGAAAAAGAGGACTTAACTCTATAGCGCCACCTGTTGGAAGTAGCGATCCTACAAGTCACAATCAACCCTTTAACGAGTCGTGCAATATGACTTAGGATAAAAGCCAAATCAGTATCTCAATTCGCTGTCAGCTTTAGCAAGGCTGGTTGTCAAAAATGGGTGGACCCCACGCAGTTTTTTTAATTATTTAAAAATTTTAAAAAGAGTGGGGACCCCTCTATTCTTGGTAACCAGCCTTGCTGAAGCTGGGAGCTGAGGGTTGCAGCCCCCAGCTGTGAGTTTTGAATGGCTGGTTATCGAAAATAGAGAAGCCAAGCTGTTTTTTTTGTTGTTTTTTATTATTATTTACAGCACAGGAGCCGGCAGATGAATATTCCCATCAGCCGCTCCTGCTGCCACTCTTAGCGGCAGCAGGTGTAGGCTGATGGGAGTAATAGTCCCATCAGCTGTCTCCTGCGGTTATTGTTCTGACTTGAATATAACTCTCCTCATTCTCCTCTGCTTGCGCTGATTGCCGGCAGAGCAGGGGAGAATTATTATTTTTTATTATTATTATTTATTGTTATAGCACCATTTATTCCATGGTGCTTTACATGTGAGGAGGGGTATGCATAATAAAAACAAGTACAATATTCTTAAACAATACAAGTCATAACTGGTACAGGAGGAGAGAGGACCCTGCCCGCGAAGGCTCACAATCTACAAAGGATGGGTAAGAATACAGTAGGTGAGGATAGAGCTGGTCATGCAGCGGTTTGGTTGATTGGTGGTTACTGCAGGTTGTAGGCTTGTCGGAAGAGGTGGGTCTTCAGGCTCTTTTTGAAAGTTTTGATGGTAGGCGAGAGTCTGATGTGTTGTGGTAGAGGGTTCCAGAGTAGGGGTGATACGCGAGAGAAATCTTGTATACGATTGTGGCAAGAGGAGATAAGAGGGGAGAAGGAGATCTTGTGAGGATCGGAGGTTGCGTGTAGGTAAGTACCAGGAGACGAGGTCACAGATGTATGGCGGAGACAGGTTGTGGATGGCTTTGTACGTCATGGTTAGGGTTTTGTACTGGAGTCTCTGGGCAATGGGGAGCCAGTGAAGGGATTGACAGAGGGGAGAGGCCGGCGAATAGCGGGGTGACAGGTGGATTAGTCGGGCAGCAGAGTTTAGAATAGATTGGAGGGGTGCGAGCGTGTTAGGCTACGTTCACATTTGCGGCCAGCGCCGCAGCGTCGGGCGCCGCAGCGGCGCCGCATGCGTCATGCGCCCCTATATTTAACATGGGGGCGCATGGACATGCGGCGCACTTGCGTTTTGCGCCGCATGCGTCGCTGCGGCGCCCGCGTCGGGGCGCAGAGGACGCAGCAAGTTGCATTTTTGCTGCGTCCAAATTCAATGAAAAAAACGACGCATGCGGCGCAAAACGCAGCGTTGTGCATGCGTTTTTGTTTGCGTTGTGCGCTGCGGCGCCGACGCTGCGGCGCACAACGCAAATGTGAACGTAGCCTTAGAGGGGAGGCCACAGAGCAGGAGGTTGCAGTAGTCAAGGCGAGAGATGATGAGGGCATGGACTAGGGTTTTTGCAGATTTTTGGTTGAGGAATGTACGGATTCGTGAAATATTTCTGAGTTGAAGTCGGCAGGAAGTGGAAAGGGCTTGGATATGTGGTTTGAAGGAGAGATCAGCGTCAAGGATTACCCCGAGGCCAGGGCCGTATTTGCCACTAGGCACTTGAGGGCACGTGCCTAGGGCGGGGACAGGCGGGGGGACGGCACCTAAGCAAGTTTTTGGTTTTTTTTTTAATACCAGTCCTGTGCGACGCGTCCCTTCCTGAAGACAGGGGGCGGCAGAGCGGCAGCCAGAACACGTGGTGCTGGTGCCGACTCTCCCTACTCCCCCTGCTGAGACACAGTGACCCCCTGCTCACAGCCTAACTGGTGCCTGGCCGGAATGTGACTGACTGCTGAGGTGGAGGGGCGGCGCCCTGTGTCCCGACCCTGGGTCCTGTCCTGGACTCACATTGCCTGCCTGGAGGAATCGCAGTAGAGCAGTACATACACAGTGAGTAGTGTACTGTCTCTGCAGTGATCAGCCTCCTTGCTCCTGCCCGCGCGCTGCCTGCTGCACGGCTCTGTCTGTGACTCACCTCACGGTCCTCACCCCTTCCCTCACATTCCTCAGCCTCATCTCTGCCTGTAGTGCCTGAGGCTGGAGGAGCCGTGCAAACACAGCAGCCCTTGAATGTTTAATGTCTTTGCTCCCGGCAGACGGACCCAGAGAGTGAGTGGTGGGGGTGGGGTATAATACACCCCCACACACTCTAACTGGGTCCTGGGAGCAAACCTTGCCACTGCTGGTGTGCAGAGCTGTGTGTGTGTGTGTGTGTGTGTGTGTGTGTGTGTGTGTGTGTGTGTGTGTCTGAGCGTGCAAAGCTGTATGTGTGTGGGGCTGTATGTGCGTGTGTGCTGGCAGCGGAGCTGTATGTGTGTGCGCGGAGTTGTAGGTATGTGTCTGTGTGCGGACCTCTGTGTGTGCGGAGCGGAGCTGTATGTGTGTGTCTGTGTGGTGCTGTATGTGCGGGTGTGCGGGCAGCGGAGCTGTATGGGCATGTGTGCACGGGCAGCGGAGCTGTATGTGTGTGTGCGCGCGCTGAGTTGTATGTATGTGTGTGTGCGTCTGTGTGTGTGCGGACTTCTGTGTGTGCGGAGCGGAGCTGTATGTGTGTGTCTGTGTGGTGCTGTATGTGTGTGTGTGCGGCGCTCTGTGTGTGCGGAGCTGAATGTATGTGTGTGTCTGTGTGGTGCTGTATGTGTTTGTGTGTGTGTGGCTGTGTGTGTGTGTGGCTGTGTGTGTGTGTGTGTGTGTGTGTGTGTGTGTGTGTGTGTGTGTGTGTGTGTGTGTGTGTGTGTGTGTGTGTGTGTGTAGCTCTGTGTGCGCAGAGCTGTATGTATGTGTGTGTCTGTGCGGTGCTGTATGTGTGTATGTGCGGAGCTGTATGTGTGTGGGTCTGTATGTGTGTGTGTGCGGGCAGCGGAGCTGTATGTATGTGTCTGTGCGGTGCTGTGTGTGCGGGCAGCGGAGCTGTATGTGTGTTTGTGTGCGGAGCTGTGTGTGTGTGCGGAGCTGTCAGTGCCAGTGTGTCGCCCCTTCCCGGACCAACTTTTTACTATTGATGCTGCCTATGCAGCATCAATAGTAAAAAGATATAATGTTAAAAATAATTAAAAAAATTAAAAATTGTGCTATTCTCACCTTCCGCCGTCCACTGATACAGGCGATGCTGCCGCCAGCTTCCGTTCCCAGTGATGCACGGAAGCTGGCGGCAGCATCACGCGCATCGGGACAGCTTCGGTGGACGCCGGAGGGTGAGTATATAACTATTTTTTATTTTAATTCTTTTTTTTTAACAGGGATATGGTGCCCATACTGCTATATATTACGTGGGCTGTGTTATATTCTACGTGGGCTGTGTTAAATACTGCCTGGCTGTGTTATATACTACGTGGGCTGTGTTATATACTACGTGGGCTGTGTTAAATACTGCGTGGGCTGTGTTAAATACTGCGTGGGCTGTGTTAAATACTGCGTGGGCTGTGTTAAATACTGCGTGGGCTGTGTTATATACTGCCTGGCTGTGTTATATACTACGTGGGCTGTGTTATATACTACGTGGGCTGTGTTATATAATGCGTGGGCTGTGCTATATACTACGTGGCTGCTATATACTACGTGGCACCTATATACTACGTGGCTGTGTTATATACTACATAATACAGCACTGAGGGGGTATAGAGCTGGAGTAACAGATCTACTCCCTCATTTGCATATGTATGCAAACCGATTTCAGATGAGTGGACTGAGCATGTAAAAATATTGCTGGAATGGTCTTTGAAAGAGCTACATGGGCATATACATAGATTTGGACCCCTTACTGATTCCCTATGGGACTTGCAAACATGTGCAGAACTTGCGGTTTTACACTTACGATGAGACAAAAAAACACTGCTAGCAGCGTTTTTTTTCTGTTGCTGCAAGTACCGCATTTACCGGATCACGGCAAAACTGCAAGTGCAGCACATGTCCGCAAGTCCCACAGGGAATGAGAGACCGAACGCAGTGTTGCAGTAAGTGATGCGTTACGTGGCAGATGCAGAAAAACTGCCGGATCTGCCACGAATGGTAAAAATCGCTGATGTGAAAGTAGCCCAAGTCACTGCCAATAGTGTCTGCATTAGGCTACGTTCACATTTGCGTCGTGCGGCACAGCGTCGGCGACGCAACGCACAATGCATGCGTAACACATGCACAACGCAGCGTTTTGTGACGCATGCGTTCATTTTTTGCATGATTTTTGGCGCAGAAAAAACTGCATCATGCAGCGTCCTCTGCGCCCTGACAGTTGCACCAAAATGACGCATGCGTCACAAAACGCAAGACAACGCATGTCCATGCGCCCCCCATGTTAAATATAGGGGCGCATGACGCATATGTCGCCGTGGCTGCGCCCGATGCTGCGCCGCACAACGCTAATGTGAACGTAGCCTGAGTCATACTCACCAGTGGGGGAGGCAGCACGAAACGTGCCTAGGGCAGCAGAAACTCTAAATACGGCCCTGCCAGAGGCAGCGAGCTTGTGGAACTGGGGAGAGTGGGCAGCCATTTACTGTAATGGATAGGTTCGTTGGGGAGGTCGCGTAAGATGGGGGAAAGATGATATTCTGTTTTGTCCATGTTAAGTTTCAGAAATCTAGCGGAGAATAAGGATGAAATAGTGGACAGACATTGAGGGATTCTGGTTAGTAGGGAGGTGATATCTGGTCCAGAGATGTAGATCTGTGTGTCATCAGCATAGAGGTGATACTGGAAGCCATGAGATTCTATGAGCTGTCCCAGGCCAAAGGTGTAAATGGAGAAGAGCAGGGGCCCAAGGACTGAACCTTGTGGGACTCCGACAGATAGGGGGCGAGGTGAGGAGATGGTGTGTGAGTGGGAGACGCTGAATGTCCGGTCTGTTAGGTATAATGAGATCCAGGATAGGGCCAAGTCTGTGATGCCAAGGGATGAGAGGGTCTGTAATAATAGGGAATGGTCCACTGTGTCAAAGGCAGCCGACAGGTCGAGGAGGAGGAGGACAGAGTAGTGTCGCTTGCTCTTGGCGGTTAAGAGGTCATTGGTGACCTTAGTTAGGGCAGTTTCAGTGGAGTGGTGTGACCGAAAGCCAGATTGTAAGCGGTCAAAGAGGGAGCAAGAAGAGAGATGGGAGGATAGTTCAAGGTAGACGTGTTGTTCCAGTAGTTTGGATGCATAAGGGATAAGTGATATAGGGCGATAGCTAGATACAGAGGATGGGTCAAGAGAAAGCTTTTTGAGGATAGGTGTGATTGAGGCATGTTTAAAGCTTGAGGGGAAAACACCAGTTGTTAGTGATAGGTTGAAGAGATGGGTTAGGGTTGGGATGAAGACTTTGGTGAGGTTTGGGATGAAGTGGGATGGGAGCGGGTCAAGTGCACAGGTGGTGAGATGCAATCTTGAGAGTAGAGTGGAGAGTTGATCTTCTGTAATGGTGGAGAAGTTGGTTTTGGAGGTGGAGGGCTGGGAAGTCGGGAGGAAGGGCTCTGGGGGTTGTTGACCAAAACGGTCTCTGATGTTATCAATCTTCTGCTTGAAAAATGAGGCAAAGTCTTCTGCTGAGATAAGTGGGGAGGGAGGAGGTGCTGGGGGACGGAGGAGAGAATTGAAAGTGTTGAATAACTGTTTAGGGTTGTGAGACAGGGAGGATATGAGAGATGAGAAGTAGGTTTGTTTAGCTGTGGCGAGTGTGGTCTTGAAAGAAGTGAGGGACTGTTTGAATGCGATGAAGTGCTCGTTGGAGTGGGATCTTTTCCATCTGCGCTCAGCAGCCCTGGAAGCTCGCCTCAGTTCTTTGGTCAGGCTGGTGTGCCAGGGCTGTCTGTTGATTTTGCGAGCTTTGGTATGTGTAAGTGGGGCAGCAGATTCCAGAGCTACAGCTATTGTGGTGTTATATAGAGCGGCAGCGTCATCCGCATTCTGTAAAGAACTTATGTCTGTGAGAGGGAGGAGGGATTCAGAGAATAAATGTAGAATGATGAGAGCTGTCTTCATAACCCGGCGCCGGGGAACAGCACTCACCTCTTGCGGTGTGTCATCCGAGTGCATGTGTGCGGGACAATTTGCGGCCCGTGCTGACGGTAAAAAAACAAAAAAAACAAAACCGGACATGTCATTGAGTTTTGCCCATGGACACATGGTCTGTGGAAACACGCGGACATGTGCACAGACCCATTCACCTGAATAGGTCTACAAGTGTCAGTGTCTCTGGTACGTGTGAAAACTGTCACCACACATACCAGAGACCTGGAACATGTGAAAGGGCACTAATGGGTAGAACCTTTTCATAAATGATTTTCTCTTATGGAAAAAAAAAATTGCAAACAGACCAATTTTCATCAGTGTTTCCGTTGGGACATTACAAAGATATCTGGATGAAAAGTAGTTCTACCTGCAAAGGAAATAAAAAAAAAAAAGTGCCACAGAACTGCCCCAAAAATGAACATAATACACAGTAAAGCAAAAACAACCTTACTTTTTACATGTTCACAGTTGTTTCTTTTAGCTGCTTTAGGGTATGTGCACATGTTCAGTATTTGCAGCAGATTTTTCAGCTGCAAATGCTGAAGTATTGATAGGAAAAATGTGTTTGCATGCGATTTTGATGCGCTTTCCCCATTCATTTGCATGGATAAAACATTCTTAAAAACGCTGAGAAAAAATTGACATCCTGCAGACCTGAAACTGCGGTCGAATCTGCAATGTAAAAATAGGGATTTTTGTGTACTTACCGTAAAATCCTTTTCTCCGAGCCATTCATTGGGGGACACAGACCATGGGTGTATGCTGCTGCCACCAGGAGGCTGACACTAAGTATTACAAAGAAAGTTAGCTCCTCCCCTGCAGTATACACCCCTCTGCTGGCTCCCAGCTAACCAGTTCGGTGCAAAAGCAGTAGGAGATCAATAACATATAAGCGTATAGCATGTCACATTATGAGAGTATAACATATCAAATGATAAAAACAAATACAACTAATACAACTAATAATAGGGAGGGAGCTGTGTCCCCCAATGAATGGCTCGGAGAAAAGGATTTTACGGTAAGTACACAAAAATCCCTATTTCTCCTTCGCCTCATTGGGGGACACAGACCATGGGACGTCCCAAAGCAGTCCCTGGGTGGGGACAACATCAGATCAGGCCGTGTAACCGCTACTTACAAGTGCGCCAAGGCGGCCTGCAAAGTCCGCCTGCCCAGACTCACATCTGAGGAAGTGTGTGAATTATAGTGCTTCAAGAATGCATGCGGACCTGAGACAGGGAGATAGGCTGACATCTAGCACGGAAGGACTCCTGGATGGTGAAAAGAATCCACCAGGCTAACGAGGCCGATGAACCCGGCTAAACCCTTCCTGTGACCATCGGGAAGCCTACTTACCATCGAGAAGCCCAAGCAAAGTGTCCAACCTTTGGAAGGACGCCGTCCTCGATACGTACCCACTTGGAGCACTCACTTCTTCCAGATTATGGAGAACCCATTCCGTTGTGTGGACTGGAGCCGAAAGATGAGAGGACGATGCCCCTGCAACAGTGGGAATACAAAACCACCTTGGCAACGAGGGAATGGGATGGCTTGAGGGTAACGATGCATAGATGGTAATAAGGAAAAAAGACTGAAAGGAACAGAGTGGGAAGCTCTGAAGACTCATCAGGATGACAAGAACGCATAGAAGAAAGGGGAGTGACGTTCCCTTATCGTAAAGTCTTTCTGGATCGAAAAAGGAGTGTACTGTAAGATCCCCAGGACCATTAAGGTCCCCCAGATCTAACGGTACGCGGTAGGGAAGAACTACAGGTGGAGACTCCCTGCGAGAAGGTCCATATTTCCAATTTTGATGAAATAAGACGGAGAAATACTAGTACCGCAAGCGAGAAAACCTGACATGGTCAGTGCGGGTCTCCCAGGATCACTGGGGGCCTTTTCCGCTTCCAAAAAGGTCTCAGACGTAGTGGAAGAGGAGTTATGGAAATTGGTACCGTGGAAGAAACGGAGTATGCACTGCGATGGACTTGGATCTTGCAGCCAAACCATGAACTGGAGTACATAGGCGTTCAGCTTGGACGCCATCCGACCTACATCTGGAGTACTCCAGTGAAGGCAGATGTGAAGGAAGACTTCCGAGTGAAGTTCCCACTCACTTGAGGAGAAAACCCCGACGGCTGAATATGTCAGCCGCCCAGTGTTCTACTCCAGGGACATGTACTGTTGAGATCACCGAATGATAGATCTCGGCCCATCAGAGAGTGCGAGGTACCTCGGCCATGGCGCTTGACTGTGGGTACCTGCGAGATGATTGACGTATGGCACAGCCGTGGCATTATCCAAATTGAAGACGGATGGTTGACCCGCCTAAGGGCAGTGGACCTGCTGTGGGATTGGCCGTACTGTTCAGATCCCCAGAGAAATGATCGGGAGAAGAAGACGGGCATTGGTATCCCTAATAACCATTGGACCAGAAGAAGGCTCTGGATGAGGAAGGAGCTTAGAAACTACTTTTTGAAAGCCTGATTGACTTGCTGAAAACGAGCGGAGCAAAAGAAAACTACTTCCGTTTTCATCTTATTGCTCGGAACCCTCCTAGCTAATTGAATGAACCGAGGGAATGAGTGATCAAGTGCACAAGCTCCGTGTTGAAGGGCCACGACCTTGACTCGAGAGAGAGAATTACCATCCTTCTTGTGCAGGATCATCGTCAAAGAGGATCTGCTGGGCTGGGAATGAGGAAAAAACTTGTCTAAGTTTAGCTGCTAGCCCAAGAGAGAGGGTATTGCAAGTGATATAGACGACTTAGCGTAGTCCTTGTAGAGCGGCTAGAGAGTCGACCGAGTAGGGCAGGACGACCATGTTTCTAAGGTGCAGGAAGCGCATGACAACCGTCATGACCCTTGCGACCACTCTGGTGTGGTAGCCAGGCAGAAGGGCCAGGTCGTGAAAATACTGTTCGCGAATGGAAAGGCGAAGAGATTATAGTAGAGAGGAGAAATAGGTATGTGAGGGAAGAATCCCGGATGACGATGGATGCCAGAAAACAACCACGTTTCTCTGTTGAAGTAGTGGCTGAGCGGAGGAACTCCATCCGAAAAAAGAGAGGGCCCTGTCAAAGGTTGTTAGAAGTTTGGGGTCCAGAAATGGAGATACTTTTCATTCCCTCCATTTTGGAACCAAGATCCCTTAGATCTAGACTGTCCTGGCCAATGCTTCCACTGCTGGTTGAGCTTGAAGAAGAGATACGATCCCTTGCTAGTCTCCCGCTCAGAAGATTTGATTGGCCAGCTATACTGTGGAACGAAGTAGATAAGGTCTGGGACCCGGAGACTTTCATTCTCTCCCTTTGGTCAAGCAACCCATGTGGCGGCTAAGGAAGGGTAGAGCGCTAAACCCGAAACCACAGGACGGAACTAACTAGACCTGCTATCCGACCGTCTGTGGAATCTTAATTGATGATACACCGGCCAGGATACTGGTAGGAATACCGCAAGAAATTCTGCCCGGCGAGTCTGTCAAGTGACAGAATGCGGGACTGTAACCAGCAGGTCTCTGCCATCGTGCAGAGAAGAAAATAAGGAAAAAAATAAAAATAAATAAAAAATAAAAAACCTCGATCCACCATCTCTTAACAGGGAAGTGGAGAGGAATCGTCCACTTTCTTGCATCTGATACAAAGGGGGGAAAAACCTCCTTGTTGGGATGCCACAAATGTGTGCCTCAGTACATCCCCAGAATTGAGGTTTCCGAGTGGACAGGGCAGGTTGTGGCGATAGACCTGGATGCAGAAGAAGATACATGGAGGCGACACTCCGTGTGCTCGTCTGTTGAAGGTGTGGGGGGAAATCGGAGCCCTTAAAAGGGACCCGTCGCCCATAAAATTCCGACCAGGTATGGTAGCCTACTTAGAGGTCTTCCAGTGCATCACCGTCAAATGTTGATGGAGATTTTCTAGAACCTGTACGTTATTCTAGAATACTTGCGGCCCCTGCTAGCCGACGGCTCCCATTGTAGGAGAGTGAGCATGTGAGTGCTCCAGAGCTCAGTTAGGGTGACCAGCTTAGGATAGATGATGTGCCCTTAAGACCAGTAAATACTGGTCATGCGCTTTTAAGGCTAGGGGTTACTGGCCATGAGCCTTTAAGACCAGGGAATACTGGTCTTGTGCCTTTTGTAAGATGAAATACTGTTCATGTGCCTTTAAAAGCAGGGCATGCTGAAATCCAGGAGATAATGGTCATGTGCCCTTAAAACCAGGGTATGCTGGTCATTTGCGTTTAAGACCAGGGCGTACTGGTCCTGAGCCTTTAAGTCCAGGGCATAATGGTCACGTGCCTTAAAGACCTGGGCATACTGGTCGTGTGCCTTTAAAAGCCAGGGCGTACTGGACATGAGCCTTTAAGACCAGGGCATACTGGTCATGTGCCTAGAAAACCAGGACGTACTAGTTATGTGCCTTTAAGACCAGGGCATACTGGTTATTGCGTTTAAGACCAGGGGATACTGGTCACGTGCCCTTAAGACCAGGGCATACGTGTCATGGCCTTGAAAAACCAGGACGTACTAGTCATGTGCCTATAAGACCGGGGCATACTGATTATAGCGTTTAAGACCAGGGGATACTGGTTACGTGCCTTTAAGACCAGGGCATACTGGTCATGTGCTTTTAAGACCAGGGTATACTGGACACGTGTCTTTAAGACCAGGGAATACTGGTCACGAGTCTATAAGACCAGGGCATGCTGGTCACGTGCCTTTAAGACCAGGAATACTGGTCATGAGAGGAATGTAGGAACAAGTGCCTTAAAGACCAGCAAAGCTGGTAATGTGCCTTTAAGAACAAAAAAAGCTGGTCATGCTCCTTTAAGACCAGGGATGCTGGTCATGTGTCTTTAAGACGAGGGCACACTTGCCATGTGCCTTCAAGACCAGTGCCTACTGGCCCTGTGCCTTTAAGACCAGGGCATACTGGCCTGATTAAGTACTAAGGAAAAAGAGACCGGCTTCTGGCAGAGCAGAGAATGCTGGGGATGTGACCCTTTTAAAACTAGGGGACCCTTAAGACCAGGGAATGCTGGTCCTGGGTTTAATAAAAAGGCATGGAAAGCTGGGGATGCACCTATGGGCCCAGCGACTACCGAGGCAGAGTAGCAAATACCAGGGAATGAGTCACCAGGGAATGAGTCACCAGGGAATGAGTCACCAGGGAATGAGTCAGGAATGAGTCACCAGGGAATGAGTCACCAGGGAATGAGTCATGAGAGCTTCGTTGCTGGGCACTCACAGCTCTCCGTTTGCAAGCCTGCATACTGTACTATACATTCTGTAGTGAGCAGGAGCACCAGAAAATTGCAGCCTTAAGTATATAAAAAAAAAAACAGGGAAAGCTAGTCCCTTAATGCTGCCGGGATGCGTGCCGGGGGGGGGGGGGGGGGGGGCCGATTCACCTTACTCAGGTTCTGAGTCCCCCGACGGGATAGCGCTGACTTCAGCGCTGAAAAAACCGCCGGCCGCAGCCCCCTCCAGAAGAAATAGTGACCGCAATGGAGGAGGAGGAAGATGGCCGCCGAGATCTCGTCTGGAACGAGAAGCGCCTGAATAGGGGGGCGGAGCCGCTAGAAGGGAGCAAGCGGTGGGCGGGGCCTCCCGGGCTGCGGCCTAAACAGGGCCGAAGCCGGGGACTAAAGTTATGGCTTCGGCCGGCGCGCACCCGCAGACTGAGGGGAAAAGTGCCGCGAAGCTCTGTGGGGACCCAGTCGCTATGGAGCCCTCCTCTGACCGTCGGAACACCCAAATCTCACGGAGCACTTACCCCAATATGGAGGGGGACCATGGCAGATGCTGCAGGTAGGAGCTGTGCCCGGGTAGATAGGCCGATGCAGGGTTGGGGAGCCTCCATCCACCATCCCTGCAGAAGAGGGGTGGAGAGGAACCGTCTGCCTCCTTCCATCATCCGCTTTTTCAGTGGTGATGCAGCGGGGGCTGCTCGGACGCCACGCTGGAAGGTGCCTCTGTACAGCCGAGGGTAAAACCTGGTGGACAGGGCTGAATGTCCGGCAATAGGCCTGGCTGCAGAAGAGGATACTGAAGGAAAAACTCCAGTGCTCGTCTGATAAGGGAGGGGGGAGATCGGTGCCCTTGAAGGGGCCCGTCGCCCCTAGAATCAGCTCAGGCAGTGGCTTCCCACGTCGCAGGAGAGGATACGGAGAGGTAAAACTCCCGTGCTCGCCTGTTGATGGTTCGAGGAGATCGGAACATGAAAGAATCCGTCGCCCCATTCGACCGTAGTAAAAAGTAAAAAAAAACGGAAAAAAAGAGTTCTTTGGGTCTGAATAGCAGACCCGTCCGTGTGCCTCCTACGGACACTAAGCAAGAACTGGTTAGCTGGGAGCCAGCAGAGGGGTGTATACTGCAGGGGAGGAGCTAACTTTCTTTGTAATACTTAGTGTCAGCCTCCTGGTGGCAGCAGCATACACCCATGGTCTGTGTCCCCCAATGAGGCGAAGGAGAAATAGCATGTGCATTAGACTTCCAAAATGTTAATTTTGCTGGAACTGTAATATGCTGTATTTTATCACGCAGTGTGTAAACAATGCAACCTGGGGGGAGACAAAAACATTTTTTTATTTATTTTTTTTTAATTTTTTTAACAAATAGTAATATAGTATGGGTTGATGCGATTAGAGTAATGCTACTTCTAAACCATAAAATCACTTTTTGTGGTCAACATACACAGTCAATTTCATTTTTCTGCTTACAGAGCTGAAGGAGGGCTTAATTTTTGCCTAATGAGCTGTAGTTTTTGTCGGTATCATTTTGGCATTCATATGACTTATCCATCCAACCATCTCACAATAATAAGTAATCAAAAACAGATATTTTGGCATTGCTTTTCACTGTGATACGTGATATAGTTTTGTAGTACAGGTTGTCTAGGACTTGACAATACCACATATGTGTGACTTTTTATTTTGTATAGGGCATTTGTGTTATTAAAAAACAACAACTGGGATTTGAGGAATTGCAATTTTTATTTTAAAAACTTTTATACAATATTTTAGTCCCACAAGGAGATTTGAACAGGTGTTCACACAGAAAATTGTACTACATATATTGTGCAGTGTATTATCTAAGTAAATCTATTTTTAAAAAGGTGCTATTGATATGAAATTCTCACCAGATGTCAGTAACAAGCTATCCAATCCACATAGGCAACAAATCAAACCATAGATGTCCATTTCATTCACCTGCACATATGACAAGGCGTTAAGCTGCACTTACATGTGTAAATCTTCAATCCAACATATCACAGGTAGGAAATATAACAGAGCAATATTTTTAGAAAGAGTAAAGAATTTCTCTTTCCAGGTCAGCAGCAGTATATCTGGTCCCCAAATAATCAAAATACTGGATGACATGGTCATAACCAAATCAGAACATACTATGGAGTGTTGGATTTGGAAAAAAAAAAAAAAAAAAAAAAAAAAGGTAAATGACTTATACCATGATCTTAAAAGTGGGCATTTTCTAACTGTAGAATTGGGGTGCTAGCAAAACTAAGGGTTTATTTCACCTTATCACTTGATATATTAATCTCGGAATAAATTTGTTCCCCTTCTATCAGTCATTTATTTGTATACAATAAAAATGTCCTACTTTAAATTACGATTTTTGTAAAATCTCAGTCTTTCAAAACCCTTATTACCAAGTATATATGTCCAATTGGTAGATGGTAAAATAGAAGAATAATATACCACAAGTGGACCTTCCTGAAGGAGTTCTTCCAGTGTCCAGCACGGATAGTTAGGGCACATTAAGTGTTATAAGTCACAAAAAAGTCCTTGGTTAAACAAGGAAAGGATTGTCCAAGACTGCGACTCCAGCGGCCACCCCACCATCAGCATGTTCAGTGGCTTTTGTCCTAAGAAGATGACCCACATGTTCATTGAGAACCATTTTTTCACCTTCCCTACAGAAAGAACAAACAAAATAATATTCCGACATTATTAACCACATCAGGATGCAGCACCTTGAGGATACAGTGATTTTTGCTTTAATTGCACCATACAAGGTTGAAATGCCAAGTTTCTTTGATCTTGAAGAGCTGGAACCTAGCTGCAGTATACAAGGGCAGTGCTTACGCGATCAGCGCACACTGATATTATAGCGAGGACTCCGATCTCTGTTATACTATTAAGGCAAATTTAATGAAAGGGAGAAACCTCTTATGACATATCACTGTCACAAGAAGCCATGAAATACAAGGGTGCTGCGGTGCTATTACAAGCACCCTACATTTTCATATTTGGGGATCTGAAACTTTGTAGTTTAAATTCTCAAAAACTAAATTACTGTAAGTTCTGCAGGGATGTGCATCTGAGTAACAATCGTACAAGTGGGAAACCATTCCAACACCAAGGAAAAAGAATTAAAAAATAAACTTCTGGCACTTAACCTTTTCACCCCCAGCCTCTTTTCACCTTCCTGACCAGACCAATTTTTTCAATTCTGAAAAGTGTCATTTTATGGGGTAAAAACTCTGGAACGCTTCAAAGTATCACAGTGATTATGAGACTTGTCGGGACATATTGTATTGTGTTATTGATAAACTAACGCTAATTATATTGACCAAAGTTTATGAAAGCATCAAAAATTTGACACATTTTTGGGAAATTTAGCAATTTTCAAACTTTTAATTTGTATGCCCTTAAACCAAATCGCTTATAAATAAGATTTACCGCATGTCTACTTTACATTGGCATCATTTCTTTGTTAGAAAGTTCAAAGTTTAAATCAGCAATTTCTCATTTTTCCAACAAAATTTACAAACTCAATTTTTTTTTTTTTTTTTTTTTTTTTTAGGATCCACATCACATTTGAAGTGACTTTGGGGAACCTATGTGACAACAAAATGGACACCATTTAAAAAAACTCCACCCCTCAAAGTGCTTAAAACCACATTAAAGAAGTTTATTAACTCTTTAGAGAAGTTACCTGAATTAGAGATATGTGGAAGAAAAAAATGAAAATGTTGCTTTTTTCCCCACCAAAATATTGCTTTAGCTTGATAGCCCATAGGTAGTGCAAAACTACTGTTTGGGAGCACTGCAGGGCTCAGAAGTAAGGCACACCATTCAACTTTTGGAGCTCAAAATTGGATGGGATAGCTAGAGGACACCATGTCACCTTTGCAGAGCCTCTGATGTGTCCAAACAATTGAACACACAGCACCCCCCCCCCCCCAAAGTGACTCCATATTGGAAACTACACTCATCAATTCATTTATCTAGATGTTTGGTGAGCACCTTGAACCCGAAAGTCCTTCGCTGAATTTTATAATGTTTAGCTGTGAAAATTCAAGCGAATAACAGAATTGAATAACATTGGGTTGAATCATTGGAAAATTACCATTTTTTTCACTAGGATCCAAGAGATAATGTTTCTCCTTGTTTAGAGTGACATGCCAAGACTTGCATGCCAATGTTAGGAGGTTAGGAGACTTAAGCCTTGCAATGGCAAATTAAATATGTAAATTACCTCTTCAGAAAGGAAGAGGACAAGAACTCTAGAACTTCCTATTCAAAGTAGCAATCCTAAAAGTAGAAATTGACCCTTTAAGGAGCCTGGTCACATGACTTGGGATAAAAGTCAAACCTGAATCTCAATTTGTGTTTTGGGGTGCTGCCCTTTATCAGTGTAAAGTGTGAGATCTGGTTGGACTGGGTGAGAGGCATCTGACCGGGATCCAAGGGGTAACATTTTTCCTTGTGGAGAGAGTGACATGGCAAGCCTGGCATGTCAGTGTGAGGAGAAATAATTTAAAATTTCCCAGAGGAGCATTGCAAGGCTCAAAAGTCTTGAATATTACCATGCCAGTCTTTGCATGTCACTCTCCACAAAAAGACACTTTACCTCCTCGGATCCCAGGCAGAGGCCTCTCACCCAGCCACACCAGATCTTACACTTTGCATTGATGAGGGGCAGCACCCTGAAACATAGTGTCTGCCAATTGGAATTTCTGGTTTGTCTTTTATCCTAAGTAATGAGGAAAGGCTCATTAATGGATCGATATTTACTTTTAGGATTACTACCTCCAATAGGTGGCACCAGAGTTCTTGTCCTCTTCCTCTCTGAAGAGGTAATTTGCAAATTCATTTTTTTCCACTAAAATGTTGCAATGGCCCCAAGTTTTAAATTTTCAAAAGAGATAATAAGAGAAAGTGAAAGGTACAATTCGTTACCCAATTTCTCCTGAGTACGCCAATACCCCACATGTGGTCAAAATCTACTTTTGAGGCACAGAGTAAAGCTCAGAAGGGAGTAAGCGCCATATTTGTATTGAGATTTTGCTGAAATCCTTTGAGAGTGCCATGTCATATTGGTAGAGCCCCTGAAGTGCTAGAACAGCAGAACTACTCCCCCCTTCCTGTAAGTGACCCCATTTTACAAACTACATCTGTCAATGAATTCATCTAGGGGTGCAGTGATCATATTGACACTACAGTTGTGCCACAGGATTTGATACCATTCGACAGTGAAGAAAAAAAAAAAAATTACCATAAAAACTGTGTTTTAGTCCCAGATTTTACAGTTTTACATGGAGAAATGCGTAAAAAAAATGGCACCAAAATTTGTTGCACAATTTGGCAATACACCATATGAGTCTGTACTATACTGCCTGGCCACACTGCGAGACACGGACAGCAGCGCTCTTTGACTTTCTGAGAACAAATTATTGTAAAATAGTTTGCAGACTACATATACAGTGCCCCCAAGTGCCAGAAGAGCAGAATCCCCCCTTAAGTGAGCCCATTTTGGAAATGAGACCCCTCTGGGAATTTATCTACAGGTACAGTGATAATTTTGACTCCATGTGTGTTTTTCAGAAACAAGCAGCAGTGGATGTTGCTGAGTGAAAATTGCATATCTGCTGTTGTAGTGACCATGCATTATGCAAAGCTCTTGCTTCAGGAAACATGGACCCCATAAATTAAAAGGTGTTCCTGTGTTATAATCTTATAAATGTGCCCCTGCTGTTCCATGCAGGAACATGATCTGATCATACCACATCTAAGCAGGGGAGAATGCAAAAGAGTATACAGTACGAGATCGCAGCTGATTCTTATTGTCAGTAAAACATTTCACTGCCTGTTTTTAACCAGTATTGTAACTCAAAGAAACAATCAGTTCTGATTTCCTGCTGTAATGACTAAAGTCTTTTGCTTTCTCCCCAGGGCAGTAGCTATGGTATATCTATCCATGTTCCTGCACAGTCAGACACAGCCATTACACAGTACATAACAGTGCCACATTTATAAGATTCTCTCAACACAGGACTTTTTTTTTTTTATATAAAAACACATCCAATTGTGGAGTTTATTTTTATTCCAAGATCTGTTGATTAAGATACACTTTTCTTTGTGGCACAACCCCTTTAAGATGGTTCTCATTGTTACAGAAATGCCAAACATGTGGACACTAAATTTGGTGTAGGCACACTGTGGGGCTCAGAAGGGAGGGGTGTATTTAGATTTGGGAGCGTAGAATTTGCTGGGATTTGTTTTGGGGGGAGCCACAGCGTTTTCCAGGGCCTTTGTACTACCAGTAGCGTGGAAGCCCCCTATATTTCCGATAACAGACTTTTTTTTTGTGGATTCAGTTGAAGCTTTTATTGGGAACATTTTACATAACATTTACGATCACATTTATCCTACTCTCTACACTGAGAGCTTACATCAGGGTTTCCATCTAAATCGCTGAGTGATGTAATTTAGATAAAACCTCCGAGGGATCCGTTCACTATAATGCGACAGCAGAGTTACCCTAGACTCCACCTGGCCTCTGTTCAGCGTTGTCCTTTTCAGAGATGCACAAAACTGTGACCGACGGCACTTTTGTAAATGCCTAAAAAGACACTGCCGTATCATAAGCAGCCAGACGCCGTCCACAGTGTCTCCATCTGCCTCATTAAAGGGAATCTTCTGCCAGAGGTTCTGTCTGAATCACATATTTCAGAGATTTACATGGAAACCCCAGTGTAAGCGCTCAGCATAGGGCGCAGGATAAATGTGCGCCAAGCCTTACTGCACTCTTTGGAAGGCAGAACGAAAAAAAATAAAGCAGTAGGTGAAGAATTGGTTTTATTTATTTTTCACACTGTTCCTCATGTGGTATCAGTGATTAAACGACTATTCTGCGGGTGGGTGCAGTTACAGCGATACTAGATTTACGAGTTATAGCTCAGTTTTTTATGTTTGGCTGCTGTCACACACTAAAAGTCTTTTTTGTAACACAAAAATCATTGCCATATTTTGAGAGCTATAATTTTTCCATATTTCTACCAATAGAGTCATGTGAGGACTTGTTTTTTGCGTGACGAGTTGAATGGACACCATTTTCAGGCACATGACTTTTTTGATCGCTTTCTATTCAGATTTTTGTGAGGCGGAATAAACAAAAACAAGCAAATCAGAAATTTGGGGTGTATTTTATGCTGTTCACCATATGGTAAAAGTGATAAGACAACGTTATTCTTTGGGTCAGTATGACTACAGCGATACCACATTTATATATATTTTAATATTTTGCCTCTTTTACACACAGACTATTTTAAAGGAAAAATAATTGGTTTTGCATCGCTATATTCCGAGTGCTATAGTTTTTTTTCCGCTGATGGAGGATGACGTTTTCAGTTATTTATTTCCATTCGACTTTTTGTTTGACAGTATGATGAAAAAGCATAGTTTGTCACGTTTATTTTTTTTTTGGGTGTTCACTGAAGAGGTCAACTAGTGTGACGGTTTTATAAGTCGGGTCATTCCAAAATGTGTACTTTTGAGATATATATATATATTTTATTTTATTTTTTTTACACAAATTACGTATTTATGGGTATAATATTTTCATTTTTTGTGAATTTTTTAAAAATATTTTTACAATTTTTTTTACCTAGTTTGTTTATGGGAGTTTAACTTTCATGCCTCTGATCACTGGTATAATGCATTGCAATGCATTATACCTGTCAGTGCAGCACTGACCGAAGCCTCTTAGATCATGATCTCAACGTGATCTTAACAGACTTGCCACAGCTAGCTGACCCGGAGGTAGTCACAACGACCTCGGGTTGCCATGGCAATGAACGGGCCCTTGCGATAACATCACGGGCATGTGTTTGGATGGGAAAAGGCGCTCCCTCCCTCTCATATCTATCACAGCATTTGGAAAGCTATCGATTGCAGCATTTAGGAGGTTAAACAGCTGAGGGCGGTGCGGGCACTGCATCTGGCTGGGAGTCAGGTCTTGGCTGGCATGTAAGCTGGCCGAGTTCCTGTCGGAGATCGCACTGGCACAGTTCCTGTGCCCCGCACAATCGCCATGACATATGTCAAAAATTGGGAACCCCTATCCGGCCATAATGTAACGGTACGTCAAAGCTGGTGAAAGGGTTAGCGGGAATCAGTCAGAAAATTCATACCGCCACAGCTGTGGAAATTTCAGAGAAAACATAATTTGAAGATCCGGCCAGAAAACAAGAAGAGACATGACAAGTTGGCTTCTCCCTGCCCTGCTCCAGATGATTGACAGGTCTCTCCCTTATGTGTATATAGGGAGAGACCTATCCATCAACAAGAGCGGCAGGGGGAAACGACAGACTAGTCTTGTCTATTGCTATAGTCCCTATGGTATGGCTGGATCTTCAGAGTACGTGTCTGGCTGCAGTCATGCATCCCGGCTCTTATTCATGCTGCCTGTGGTTCGGAGAGAATGAATCAGCTGACAGGTTCCCATTATTGTACCAGTAAGCGCACAAATCCAAAAGCTCCCCAGATAAAATGCAATACATTCTCTGTGCATTAGGTGCACAACACAGGAATAATGAGCACTTACCTCACATACACGCCAAACATTCCCAGCTCGCTGATACATTCTGACACTTGTACTCTGCCATTGGCTCGGAGAAGACAGCTCTTTACTGGCTGAGGCTTAATCTTGTCCATAAGTATATAAGAAGTGCGCTCCGTGCTGTCCTTAACCCTTTCTAGCACTTCTCTGATTTCATTACCATAGAGATTATTTCCTGATAAAAGAAATAACAATTTGAATAAATGTGGCCTCTTAATCTGAAACCTGCAAGAAATACTACATAAAAAACACTTTGGCCCATTCATCAAGCGATTTATGGCAGGAATCTAGAGTAAAACTGCTTGAAATGTAAATGTAACAACATTTTTATACAACTAAGTTGAGCAAAAATGTTGCAACTTGTTTTTGGCGGAGATTGTGCGGGACATGGTGTGGCCAAGCACGCCCAACAAATTCATCATAATTTGTGCCATAAGTAAATTACGAGGAAACCATATGCCAGCTGCTGCCTGATGCTCATTTCTGGGATGTGCACTACACCAAATTCATTGAGAGGTGCAAGCCACTTAATGAAGGGAGTACATTAGTAAGATCCGCCAAATTCACTAAAACTGGCATGAAAAAACTCCACTTTTATTGAATAAAGTTTCAGAAAGAAATACAGCCAAGAGCTAAATGGTCTTCTTCCTACGCTGGAGACCCTGGTCCTGACATAGTAATGATATTTCACTGATTGCGCAGTGAAGTCAGGTGCAAGCTCCCCAGCTTCTCCAGCAAGCTGCTCATGGTTAGTTAGATATGGGTGGTATATGGCGGCTGTTAAATGGTCCTTATGTTCTTTTGCTGGTGACTGGATCTGCATCACTGCTGCCTCCCTGGGCATGTGCGATGTGCCGGAGAAGCCAAGGAGCATTCATCAGGCTTCACTGTGTATTCCCAGGGAGGCAGCATGTCACGCATACGCTCCAGACTTGCAAAGAGGAGGCAGTGAAATTGCTCAAAGTAGATATAGGGTGAATAAAGACTGGTTCCCTTTAATAACCTTTTACCAAGCTTTACATTATAAACTGTATACTCCGGCACATAGTACAAGGAATGTACGTACAAACTTTTTTTTTTTTTTTTTTATTCACTCTGTTCTGAGATATAGGACATCAAATAACTGGCGCCTAATGTGTTAATTTTCTTATAGAACTGGGTTTTTCAATTTGTTCAGATCTGTACTCTGTACCTTCATCCCACTACGACTCTGGCCAATCATGATAAGGCAGCGTCCATAGGTAGCAAAAATGACACTACTGAACTAAAAGAATGGCCCACTGAGGTCAGGAACTGCAACAATGTGGTCACACAAGACATAGCCCATCTCATATGACCATGCTGACACCGTCAGGGTATGTGCACACGTGCGTTTTTTTCGCAATAAAAAAAGCATAAAAAAACACATACATATGCATCCTATAATTTAGAATGCGTACTGCAATTTTTGTGCACATGATCGCGGTAAAAAAAGCAGCATGTTCATTAATTTTGCGGATTTTTCGCCTTTTTCCCGCTATTTAATGCATTGGGAAAAAACGCAGAAAAAACGCACAAAAAACACGCAGAAAAACGCGAAAAAAAAGGAATGCGGATGTCTGGCAGAAATGTCCATTTTTTGTCAGGAAATTTCTGCAAGAAATCCTGAACGTGTGCATATACCCTCACCCTCGGCGGCTGCCCCAATGCGCCTCACTCTGATGCTGCTGCCCACCTGTCAGGTGAGACAGAAACTCAGTTCCTGACCTCAGTGGGCCATTCATTTAGTTCAGACAGATGGGCGTCTACATTTTCCGACTTATAGATGCTGCCTTTTTATGGCTGGACAGCTTCATAGTGGGATGAAAGTAAACAGCTGCGCTAACTGAAATGCCCAGTTGAATAAATAAGTTAACACAATATGCGCCAGTAATTTTGGCACCCTGTTAGATCCATGGTGGAGTGTCGAAAAAAATACATGAATAAAAAAAAAAAATGCTACTATGTGCAGGAATGAACAGTCAGTCTATAAGGTAAGAATTGGTAATAGGTCCTCTTTAAGGGAACGATAATGAAGGCGTTAAACATCTTATACCATTGTCACTGTCACAGAAGCAAACAAAATTGCTAGTACAAGAGGGCTGAAGCACTACTACAAGCACTGTGCCCTCTACATTTCAGATTTGGAGATCTGAAATTTTGCAGTTTAAATTCTCAAAGATTGGGAATTAAAGGGAACCGGTCACCATGAAAAAGCAGCCCAATCTGTAGAGTTCATGTTATAGAGCAGGGGGAGTTGAGCAGATTGATATAAAAGTTTTATAAGAAAAGATTGTGTACCGGTTGATTTAATTACAATCTTCTTTTTCTGGGATTTTTTAGTCCAGTGGGTGGTCCTATCGGTGACTGACAGCTACATCTGTATGCACACTGTATGATAGTCCCTGATAGGACCGCCCATTGGACCGAAAATTCCAGAAAGGGCAGAGGTTTATGTGATTAAAGCATAGGATATACAGAGTCTTTTCTTACAAATCTATATAGGAATCTACTCTGCTCCCCCTGCTCTATAACATAGTGCCTGCAGATTGGACTGCTTTTTCATGGTGACCCGTTCCCTTTAATTTGACTCTATTTTCATGGTGACAGTTTTCCGTTAAGTTCTGTAGAGATGTGCAGTTGAACAACAATAGTTTAACACCAAAACACTTATATGATTAACCAGTAAAAGCACCAATTCTAAAGAACACTATTAAAATGTTATACAGTCTCTGCAATAGGTGAACAAAAATAAAAAAAAATAGCATCCATAAGCTGGTTGTGTACTTTACAGTAATCCTAGTGTGTAATCCTTGCTATTTACCTCCACCTTCTCTTTGTGGTTTTAAAACATACTGATCTGGGTTTTCCAGTGCAATTTTCACAGTCTGATCTCCTTCTTCACCCTGATTAATAAAAAATAAAATATTACTATGTACACTATATAACAAAGTTAAAAGATTGCAGAATTCATGCTGTACTTAGTTAGGCTTTAACGTTCAGTTTCCAGGTAGTTGCTGATGGAATCTGTTAACGTGAAACAGACATATCCAGAAAAGTGTAACAGAGCGCATTTAATGCAATCCTCTCCACTGTGCTGCACTCTGGGACGAGGTTACTATCCAAAATAACACATTTACCTCAAGATCAGCACATACAGAGTAACGGAACGTAATTGCAATGTTACACAACATTTTATGTATAGCGTTTTCGCCATCAGAATGGTGGTATTTAAAGAGCTCACAATCTCTTCCACTGACGGAGCAAGTCTTGCTAACCAGTGTTTAGCTACGGTCTCTCTGGTTGGATACAGTATTTTGGCTATAGCCAGTTGAAGTGGGCATGAATTTCCTATGTCTCCCACATAGCCCAACACACACACTTCAGGGCGAGCAGATATTTAAATTTTGAGACTACATAGACCATGAAAGAACGACTTCATCTTGAAATGTAATTATCGCTCAAGAGAACCAGCGCAGACTGTAACCAATTTATAGTCAATCCTGAGAAGGCCAAACTCTCTCTAGAGATATCATTCTAACTTTAAGAAAAATAATTATATTATTGACAAATAGTTAATCTGCATATAGCTGATCTTGAATATAACCCCATTCAACACTATCAAATTCTTTGGTGGCATCTAAGGATAAGACCCCTACCGAAAAGTATCCACCTGTGCCACTTGCAAATTTAAAAAACAACTAAAAACACACCTACATAGGTTTATGCCAGTTGACTTAGAGGGCATAAAGCCAGCCTGTTCTGGATGAATCACAGATTGAATAACCGTATTAAGTTGGGAGGCCAGAATGTTTGCTAATATATTACCATCTATCTGTTCCATCCTTGAGCAGAACTACTATTACCGCCTCATAACGACTTGAGCAAAACCCCTGATAAAAATGCATTATGAACTATTTCCAGCCAGTTCAGTAATATTTCCTTAATGTTTATAGATTTCTTTCGGAAGGCCTTATTAGCTATTTTCCCAACAGTCTTTGCTAACGTCTTCCAAGAAATTGGCTGATCTAAAAACTCTATCTTTATGCTCCAGGCAAGGGACAGTTATCCCCCAGAGGTAATTCACCAAATCATCTTGCGAGTAATTGACCTTAGACCAATATAGATTAGAAAAGAAGCCATGTAAGATCTTTACTATATCCAGGATCCGAACGGCCATTTTGCCCTCTACATCCCTTAATTGATATTCAAGAGAATTTTCGTTTTGGGCTTGGGCCATCTTTGCAAGTAACCGACCCGTGATCTCTCTCTCTCCTCATAGAATTGCTGTTTTAAAAACCTACGTTTACTATCGACATTCTAGTGGGAATGCCCAAAGCTGTTTTTATAATTCCTTACAGTGTGCTATTGTTTTGAATAAAACATAATGCAGTATTCCGAACTCTGTTTTCCATGTCTACCCCCTCTTTTGGGAGAGTTATCCTTAATAAACTTAATTTCTCTTATTAACACGCCCCCCCCAAGAAGGCATTCATTGCATCCCATACCACGCTTATGTGGAAAAAAATTTATGTTACAAAACACATTGCATTTCTCCAAACGTCTTCTGCATTTAAAGAGTAACGGAGTACTGTGAGGACGACCAGAATTTATTATATAGGATTTAGATAAAACAGAAGGTTTATGTTCCCACCACTGAATAATTTACTAATGCAAGCCTCCACTTACAATATCCAAGGAGTACAGGCCTGCGAAAGTCTCTCTGATTCGGGCAACAGCTTCTGGTTGGTCAGGCAAGAACTTTTCCAGTACAAGAGGACGGCTCAGTTCCTGTTGAACCTTTTTGGTACCGACTAGTTGAGTTGCTATATCTGGGCATTTCACCGCTTTGGATCTCTCCATTTTAAGGCGAGCTTCCCAAGACTAAGAAAAAAACAAAAAAAACAAAACATTTTATACCACATTTACTTGGCACTATTACGATTTACTAATGTTTCAAACCCTAGAGAATGGAAGACTAATTACATTTACTGTGATTTACACCTGTGGGAACCAATGAAAGTGAATTATAATGCCATTTTCCCAGTGATCCAATTAGATTTATGATCTACTTTTAGTTATTTTATTTTTTATTTTAAATAAACTAAATAAATAGAAATGGTTTTGAAATGTTTCCTTGATGCCAAACAGATATTGTGATATGATTTTATTTTTTTTTACACTTGTGTGAACTTAGCCTTAACATTTCTGTGGTACATGTGGCTGCTGTAAAGCATATCGCTGTATGCTCTGGCAACATGGCGGACCTCAAAATTACATACAGAAAATAAAATATTTGGTAATAAAATTTGGTATTGAAAATAGATAGGAAACATAGCATTATCTGATAGAGTTGAGTAAAATGGTTCACAGGACCCTGGTCCAGCAGTCGCATTGGTAGTCAGTGGCCACTGCATAAGAGCCCTGCTAACCTCCTATCTGCCAGCTTACCAGACGCATCTTCTAGGACGTCGCGCTGGGCCTTCAAATCAGCAGGAGTGCTATAGATGCTGCATAGAAGTTTGAAGGGCCCTGGTCCAGTAGCCAAGGACAACTAAAATAGTTGGTTTAAGTTTGTAAAACATGCCGATACAATCTCTTTGATGTCTTTTCTAGTACATTTTCAAGCGAACCAACCATGTCCACTGTACAACAAATGTTATCTGGTCCTTCATGTATCTGAAAAAAGCATTATTAGCAGACTATACAGACCTGCTGATTGTAATCCTGAGGCATGTATCCGGTTCTGAAATAGGCTACGGCAACCTCATAACCATCCCTAGAAGAAACTAATGTTAGCATAGCTCAAGTCTGATTATTAAATGAAGAATAGAAAAAATCCAATTAAGAATTAGACCCAGATTAATCAAAACTGGCATTTTTTTAAGATCAGTATCATAGAAGGTGATGGGATGGAGTGCGAGGCATCTAATTCATCAATGAATCAGGCAATGCATGAAGTGGCATTTGTCTCCGTGTGCGCATAGTCACAAATCTTACTTTAATCTTGGACTGCAGTAAGATTTGCGGTATAAAAAGCGCAGCCGCTCATCATCGTTTTGGTAACCGGAGGGGGGGACCAGTCTACCGCCCTGCCCCAGCAATGATCACTTTGTTGGAGTTGGGCAAAAATGTAGTAACCAATTTTTTGTGGAGCCTTAGGTTGTGCAAAATGTTTCAACTCTAAACTTTTTATGGCATTTATTCCTATAGGCAGGTGATAAATTAATAATGTCTCGGGTTACGACTGCCAGGACCACCTCTAATCATGTGAACAGGGGTCCTGTGCCTACCATGTGAATGGAGCTGTAGCGTGCATGTGTGACTACTGTTCCATTCATCCATTCACTGCCAATGGGAGCACTTGCCATGTGCACTATTGCTTCCTGTTGACCTGCAAAATTAATGTTGATGGTGTGGGGAGTGTTATGATCCGGTGACTTTGGAGCCGCATGAACTTTCTCTGGAGTAGGTGGAAACTGTACTGACCGCAAAACCTAAACTAACACCGCAACTAGAAGTAGCCGTGGGGTGTGCCTAACAAACCCTAGACACCTCGACACAGCCGGAGGACTAAATACCCCTATAAATGGAAAGAGGAATACTACCTTGCCTCAGAGCAGAACCCCAAAGGATAGGCAGCCCCCCACGAATATTGACTGTGAGTAGGAGAGGAAAGACACACGCAGGCAGAAAACAGGATTCAGCAAAGAGGCCACTCTAGCTAAATAGGGAAAGATAGGACAGAACACTAAGCGGTCAGTATTAAAACCCTTCCAAAAATATCCACAGCAGATAATACAAAAAGTTCCACAATCTAACTAAAGACATGGAATGTATATCTGCCACTCCAGAGAAAGACTGAGAAAATACTGATAATCTAAGCTGGACAAAAAAACACTGAATAGCACAGAATTATTAAGCACACAGCATGTGTGCCACAGAAACAAAACCAGACACTTATCTTTGCTGATTTGGCAGAAGGCAGATGGAACCAAACCAGGACCAAAACCTCCCAACAACCATGGACAACTGGCAAGGACTAATGAATCCTGCACGCCTAAATACCCCAGTCAGAACTGCAATCAGCAGATACACCTGACCAGGACTGCAACTCAGGGACAACTGCATTACCATCTACAACCACCGGAGGGAGCCCAAAAGCAGAATTCACAACAGTACCGCCCCCTTGAGGAGGGGTCACCGAACCCTCACCAGAGCCCCCAGGCCGATCAGGACGAGCCAGATGAAAAGCATGAACCAAATCAGCAGCATGGACATCAGAGGCAAAAACCCAAGAATTATCCTCCTGGCCATAACCCTTCCATTTGACAAGATACTGAAGCCTCCGCCTCGAAAAATGAGAATCCAAAATCTTCTCAACCACATACTCCAACTCCCCATCAACCAACACAGGGGCTGGAGGATCAACAGAGGGAACAACGGGTACCACATATTTCCGCAATAAAGATCTATGGAAGACATTATGGATAGCAAAAGAGGCCGGAAGCGCCAATCGAAAAGACACCGGATTAATAATCCCAGAAATCCTATAAGGACCAATAAACCGAGGCTTAAATTTAGGAGAAGAAACCTTCATAGGAACATGACGGGAAGACAACCAGACCAGATCCCCAACCTGAAGCCGGGAACCAACACACCGATGACGGTTAGCAAAACGTTGAGCCTCCTCCTGAGACAACACCAAAATGAGCCCAAATCTGCTGCAACCTGTCGACCACCGAATCCACACCAGGACAGTCAGAAGGCTCAACCTGCCCAGAAGAAAAACGAGGATGAAAACCAAAATTACAAAAAAAAGGCGAAACTAAAGTAGCCGAACTAGCTCGATTATTAAGGGCAAACTCGGCCAATGGCAAAAAGGCCACCCAATCATCCTGATCAGCAGACACAAAGCATCTCAAATAAGTCTCCAAGGTCTGATTAGTTCGCTCGGTTTGGCCATTTGTCTGAGGATGAAATGCCGAGGAAAAAGATAAATCAATGCCCAGCCTAGCACAAAAGGCCCGCCAAAACCTAGAAACAAACTGGGAACCTCTGTCAGACACAATATTCTCCGGAATACCATGCAAACGAACCACATGCTGAAAAAACAACGAAACTAAATCTGAAGAGGAAGGCAATTTAGGCAAAGGCACCAAATGAACCATCTTAGAAAACCGGTCACAAACAACCCAGATAACCGACATCCTCTGGGAAACCGGAAGATCAGAAATAAAATCCATAGAAATATGCGTCCAAGGCCTCTCAGGGACCGGCAAAGGCAAAAGCAGCCCACTAGCACGGGAACAACAAGGCTTGGCCCGCGCACAAGTCCCACAGGACTGCACAAAAGAACGCACATCACGTGATAAAGAAGGCCACCAAAAGGACCTACCAACCAAGTCTCTGGTACCAAAAATACCAGGATGACCAGCCAACACAGAACAGTGAACCTCAGAAACCACTCTACTAGTCCATCTGTCAGGAACAAACAGTTTCCCCACTGGACAACGATCAGGTCTGTCAGCCTGAAATTCCTGAAGAACCCGTCGTAAATCAGGGGAAATAGCAGAAAGAACCACCCCTTCTTTCAGAATGCCGACCGGTTCAAGGACCTCAGGAGAATCAGGCAAAAAACTCCTAGAAAGGGCATCAGCCTTAATATTCTTGGAACCCGGAAGATACGAGACCACAAAATCAAAACGGGAAAAAAACAAGGACCATCGAGCCTGTCTAGGATTCAGCCGCTTGGCAGACTCGAGGTAAATCAAATTCTTATGATCGGTCAAGACCACAATACGGTGCTTAGCTCCCTCAAGCCAATGTCGCCACTCCTCAAATGCCCACTTCATAGCCAACAACTCCCGATTGCCGACATCATAATTGCGTTCAGCAGGCGAAAATTTACGGGAAAAGAATGCACACGGTTTCATCAAGGAACCAACATGATCCCTCTTGCGCAGGGGCCGTTTTGTCCCAATCTCAGAAGCGTCAATCTCAACCTGAAACGGAAGGGAAACATCCGGTTGGCGCAACGCCGGAGCAGAAGTAAATCGACGTTTAAGCTCCAGAAAGGCAGAAACAGCCGCAGAGGACCAATTCGCCACATCAGCGCCTTTCTTCGTCAAATCGGTCAAGGGTTTAACCACGCTGGAAAAGTTAGCAATGAAACGGCGATAAAAATTTGCAAAACCCAAAAATTTCTGAAGGCGCTTTACGGATGTGGGTTGAATCCAATCATGAATGGCCTGAACCTTAACCGGATCCATTTCAATAGATGAAGGAGAAAAAATAAAACCCAAAAAAGAAACCTTCTGCACCCCAAAGAGACACTTAGACCCCTTCACAAACAAAGATTGTCATGAAGGATCTGAAATACCATCCTGACCTGTTCCACGTGAGACTCCCAATCATCAGAAAAAATCAAAATATCGTCCAAATATGCAATCAAGAATTTATCAATATAAGTCCGGAAGATATCATGCATGAAAGATTGAAAAACAGATGGAGCATTAGTGAGCCCGAACGGCATCACAAGGTATTCAAAATGGCCTTCGGGCGTATTGAACGCAGTTTTCCATTCATCACCCTGCTTAATACGAACAAGATTATACGCCCCCCGAAGGTCAATCTTCGTAAACCAACTAGCCCCCTTAATCCTAGCAAACAAATCGGAAAGCAAAGGTAAAGGGTATTGAAACTTGACCGTGATCTTATTCAAGAGGCGATAATCAATACAGGGTCTCAAGGAGCCATCCTTCTTAGCAACAAAAAAAAATCCCGCTCCCATGGGTGAAGAAGATGGCCGAATATGCCCTTTCTCCAAAGACGCCTTAACATAACTCCGCATAGCGGTATGTTCAGGCACAGACAGGTTGAAGAGTCGGCCCTTAGGAAACTTACAGCCTGGAATCAAATCAATAGCACAATCACAGTCCCTGTGCGGTGGAAGAGAACTGGACTTGGGCTCATCGAATACATCCTGAAAATCAGACAAAAACTCTGGAATTTCAGAAGAGGAAGAAGAGGAGATTGACATCAAAGGAACATCATTATGAACCCCCTGACAACCCCAACTAGTCACAGACATAGACTTCCAATCCAACACAGGATTATGTACCTGTAACCACGGAAAACCCAACATGATAGCATCATGTAAATTATGAAATACCAGAAATGGACAATCTTCCTGATGGGCTGGCGCCATGCGCATGGTCACCTGTGTCCAAAACTGGGGCTTATTTTTAGCCAAAGGTGTAGCATCAATGCCCCTTAAGGGAATAAGGTTCTGCAAAGGCTGCAAGGGGAAACCACAACGCCTGGCAAATTCAAAGTCCATTAAGTTCAAAGCGGCGCCTGAATCCACAAACGCCAAGACAGAAAATGATGACAATGAGCAGATCAAGGACACCGATAACAGAAATTTAGGTTGTACAGTACTGATGGTAAATGAACTAGCGATCCTCTTTGTCCGTTTAGGGCAGACTGAAATGACATGAGAAGCGTCACCACAATAATAACACAACCTATTCTGACGTCTGAGTCCTTGTCGTTCTGTCCTAGACAGAATCCTATCACACTGCATTGGCTCAGGACTCTGCTCTGAGGACAACGCCACAGCGCGCACAGTTCTGCGCTCCCGCAAGCGCCGATCAATCTGAATGGCCAAAGACATAGAATCACTCAGACCGACAGGCGTGGGAAACCCCACCATAACATCTTTAACGGATTCAGAAAGACCCTTTCTGAAAATTGCAGCCAAAGCATCATCATTCCATTCAGTCAACACAGACCATTTTCTAAATTTCTGACAATACAATTCTGCCGCCTCTTGACCCTGAGATAGGGCCAACAAGGTCTTCTCCGCTTGATCCACAGAATTAGGTTCATCATATAATAGTCCTAAAGCCTGAAAAAAGGAATCTACATTAAGCAAAGCCGGGTTCCCAGATTCCAGGGAAAATGCCCAATCCTGTGGATCACCACGCAGCAGGGAAATGATGATTTTAACCTGCTGAATAGAATCCCCAGAGGATCGAGGTCTCAAAGCAAAAAACAGTTTACAGTGGTTTTTAAAACTCAAAAATTTGGACCTGTCACCAAAAAACAAATCAGGAGTAGGAATCTTCGGCTCTAAAACAGGAGTCTGAACAATATAATCAGAAATTCCCTGTACCCTAGCAGCAAGCTGGTCTACACGAGAAGCTAATTCCTGAACATCCATGCTAACACAAGACTCAGCCACCCAGAGAAAAAGAGGGAAGAAAAGGCAAAGCAAACTACAGAGAAAAAAAAAATGACTCAACACCTTTCTTCCCTTCTTCTGAGATGCATTTAACTCATAGTGGGCCAGTTGTACTGTTATGATGTACTGACCGCAAAACCTAAACTAACACCGCAACTAGAAGTAGCCGTGGGCTGTGCCTAACAAACCCTAGACACCTCGACACAGCCAGAGGACTAAATACCCCTATAAATGGAAATAGGAATACTACCTTGCCTCAGAGCAGAACCCCAAAGGATAGGCAGCCCCCCACGAATATTGACTGTGAGTAGGAGAGGAAAGACACATGCAGGCAGAAAACAGGATTCAGCAAAGAGGCCACTCTAGCTAAATAGGGAAAGATAGGACAGAATACTAAGCGGTCAGTATTAAAAACCTTCCAAAAATATCCACAGCAGCTAAAACAAAAAGTTCCACAATCTAACTAAAGACATGGAATGTATATCTGCCACTCCAGAGAAAGACTGAGAAAATACTGATAATCTAAGCTGGACAAAAAACCACTGAATAGCACAGAATTATTAAGCACACAGCATGTGTGCCACAGAAACAAAACCAGACACTTATCTTTGCAGATTTGGCAGAAGGCAGATGGAACCAAACCAGGACCAAAACCTCCCAACAACCATGGACAACTGGCAAGGACTAATGAATCCTGCACGCCTAAATACCCCAGTCAGAACTGCAATCAGCAGATACACCTGACCAGGACTGCAACTCAGGGACAACTGCATTACCACCTACAACCACCGGAGGGAGCCCAAAAGCAGAATTCACAACAGGGGAGATCGGTGCCCTTTAACCCCCTTAATCCCATATGACGTACTATCCCGTCAAGGTGACCTGGGACTTAATTCCCAGTGACGGGATAGTAAGTCATATGCGATCAGCCGCGCTCACGGGGGGAGCGCGGCCGATCGCGGCCGGGTGTCAGCTGACTATCGCAGCTGAAATCCGGCACTATGTGCCAGGAGCGGTCACGGACCGCCCCCGGCACTTTAAACCCCCGGCACAATGTGATCAAACATGATCGCAGTGTACCGGCGGTACAGGGAAGCATCGCGCAGGGAGGGGGCTCCCTGCGTGCTTCCCTGAGACGATCGGTACAAGGCGATGTACTCACCTTGTACCGAGCGTCTCCTCCCTGCAGTCCCCGGATCCAAAATGGCCGCGGGGCTGCATCCGGGTAAGGCAGGGAGTACTTCCGGGTCCACAGCAGGCGCTGGTAAGCCTGCAGCGCTGTCAGTCAGATCGCTGATCTGACAGAGTGCTGTGCAAACTGTCAGATCAGCGATCTGTGATGTCCCCCCCTGGGACAAAGTAAAAAAGTTTAAAAAAAAAAAAAAAATTCCTAAATAAAGAAAAAAAATATATATATTATTCCCATAAATACATTTCTTTAAATAAAAAAAAATTTTTAAAAAAATCAATAAAATTACACATATTTAGTATCACCGCGTCCGTAACGACCCAACCAATAAAACTGTCCCACTAGTTAACCCCTTCAGTGAACACCGTAAGAAAAAAAAAAAAAAATGAGCCAAAAAACAACGCTTTGTTATCATACCGCTGAACAAAAAGTGGAATAACACGCGATCAAAAAGACGGATATAAATAACCATGGTACCGCTGAAAAAGTCATCTTGTCCCGCAAAAAACAAGCCACTATACAGCATCATAAGCAAAAAAATAAAAAAAGTTATAGTCCTCAGAATAAAGCGATGCCAAAATAATTATTTTTCTATAAAATAGCTTTTATCGTATAAAAGCGCCAAAACATTAAAAAATGATATAAATGAGATATCGCTGTAATTGTACTGACCCGACGAATAAAACTGCTTTATCAATTTTACCAAACGTGGAACGGTATAAACGCCTCCCCCAAAAGAAATTCATGAATAGCTGGTTTGTGGTCATTCTGCCTCACAAAAATCGGAATAAAAAGCGATAAAAAAATGTCATGTGCCCGAAAATGTTACCAGTAAAAACGTCCCGCAAAAAACAAGACCTCACATGATTCTGTGGACCAAAATATGGAAAAATTATAGGTCTCAAAATGTGGAGACGCAAAACCTTTTTTGCTATAAAAAGCGTCTTTTAGTGTGTGACAGCTGCCAATCATAAAAATCCAATATAAAAAAAACGCTATAAAAGTAAATCAAACCCCCCTTCATCACCCCCTTAGTTAGGGAAAAATAATAAAATTAAAAAAATGTATTGATTTCCATTTTCCCATTAGGATTAGGGCTAGGGCTAGGGTTGGAGCTAAAGTTAGGGTTAGGGTTGGGGCTAAAGTTAGGGTTTGGATTACATTTACGGTTGGGATTAGGGGTGTGTCAGGGTTAGGGCTGTGGTTAGGGTTAGGGGTGTGTTTGGATTAGGGTTTCAGGTACAATTGGGGGGTTTCCACTGTTCAGGCACATCAGGGGCTCTCCAAACGCGACATGGCTTCCGATCTCAATTCCAGCCAATTCTGCGTTGAAAAAATAAAACAGTGCTCCTTCCCTTCCGAGCTCTCCCGTGCGCCCAAACAGGGGTTTACCCCAACATATAGGGTATCCGCGTACTTGGGACAAATTGGACAACAACTTTTGGGGTCCAAGTTCTCTTGTTATCCTTGGGAAAATAAAAATTTGGGGGGGCTAAAAATCATTTTTGTGGGAAAAAAAAAGGATTTTTTATTTTCACGGCTCTGCGTTGTAAACTGTAGTGAAACACTTGGGGGTTCAAAGTTCTCACAACATATCTAGATAAGTTCCTTGGGAGGTCTAGTTTCCAATATGGGGTCACTTGTGGGGGGTTTGTATTGTTTGGGTACATCAGGGGCTCTGCAAATGCAACGTGACGCCTGCAGACCAATCCATCTAAGTCTGCATTCCAAATGGCGCTCCTTCCCTTCCGAGCTCTGCCAATGCGCCCAAACAGTGGTTCCCCCCCCCCCCCCCCCACATACGGGGTATCAGCGTACTCAGGACAAATTGGACAACAACTTTTGGGGTCCCATTTCTCCTGTTACCCTTGGGAAAATACAAAACTGGGGGCTAATAAATCATTTTTGTGAAAAAAAAAAAAGAATTTTTATTTTCACGGCTCTGCGCTATAAACTTCTGTGAAGCACTTGGGGGGTCTAAGTGCTCACCACACATCTAGATAAGTTCCTTAGGGGGTCTACTTTCCAAAATGGTGTCACTTGGGGGGGGGTTTCAATGTTTACGCACATCAGGGGCTGTCCAAATGCAACATGGCGTCCCATCTCAATTCCAGTCAATTTTGCATTGAAAAGTAAAATGGCGCTCCTTTCCTTCCGAGCTCTGCCATGCGCCCAAACAGTGGTTTACCCCCACATATGGGGTATCAGCGTACTCGGGGCAAATTGTACAACAACTTTTGGGGTCCATTTTCTCCTGTTACCCTTGGTAAAATAAGACAAATTGGAGCGGAAATAAATTTTGTGTGTAAAAAAGTTAAATGTTCATTTTTATTTAATTTAAACATTCCAAAAATTCCTGTGAAACACCTGAAGCGATAATAAACTTCTTGAATGTGGTTTTGAGCACCTTGAGGGGTGCAGTTTTTAGAATGGTGTCACACTTGGTTATTTTCTATCACATAGACCCCTCAAAATGACTTCAAATGAGATGTGGTCCCTTAAAAAAAAAAATGGTGTTGTAAAAATGAGAAATTGCTGGTCAACTTTTAACCCTTCTAACTCCCTAACAAAAAAAAAATTTTGGTTCCAAAATTGTGCTGATGTAAAGTAGACATGTGGAAAATGTTACTTAAGTATTTTGCGTGACATATCTCTGAAATTTTATGCCCTTAAATCACAAAGTTGGAAAAATGCGAAATTTTCAAAATTTTTGCCAAATTTCCATTTTTTTTACAAATAAACGCAAGTTATATCAAATAAAGTTTACCACTATCATGAAGTACAATATGTCACGAGAAAACAATGTCAGAATCGCCAAGATCCGTTGAAGCGTTCCAGAGTTATAACCTCAAAGGGACAGTGGTCAGAATTGTAAAAATTGGCCCGGTCATTAACGTGCAAACCACCCTCGGGGCTTAAGGGGTTAAGGGACCCACTCAGCCCAAAAAATCAGCCCAGACATCGCATCCCTCGTCGAAGGAGAGGATACGTGGAGGCGACACTCCACGTGCTCGCCTGTTGTTGGTTTTGGGAGATCGGAACCTTGAAAGGATCCGTCGCCCTTGTAATCCGATGAAAAATAAAAAGGATTTTTTTGTCTGAAAACCAGACCCATCATGGCATCCCACGTCGCAGGGGAGGATACGTGGAGGCGACACTCCGCGTGCTCGTCTGTTGGCTGAAAAAGAATACTGCGCTTCAAGAGGCTTCTGCCCAGTGAATCGCTTATTCGGATGCTCCATGTCCAGGTGAATGGCAAATGTTCTATGAGGGAGGTTAGTCCTTTTTAAGGACACTGCGTGATTCGGAGCAGAACCTGTTAGGCGTTTATCTGATCGTTCACTGTGCCGGTAACTGTAACCCGGACCTCTGGAGGGCATCTAGTCCTCTTGAAGGACATTGAGTGATCCAGGACAGAACCGGAATTCTTATCAACCTTCAGAGTCTGGTTGATGGTCTCAATAAGCGAATTCACCATTTCCTGGAACTCTGTTATTCCAGATCCAAGAAAACATCCGATTCAGGCTCAGAGTCTTGTTTCCTGCAAAACTCTGGTGAGAGAGCGAGAAAAAGATAGGACACGGATGCCAAGTCACGTGATTGCTCGGGTAACGTACTATGGATCCATTTTCTAGACGCCTGTACGTTTCTAGAATACTTGCGGCCCCTGCTAGCCGATGACTCCCGTGTAGGAGAGGATCCATTTACATCAGTCCTGCTAATGCTCCGATCCACAGGGGAATCACGGAGGGATTCAATCTCTTTGGCCAGAGAAGCCATGGATTGCTACAGTGACGAAGCCCACTCAGGTGAATTAGGTACACTGGGATTGGTGGTGGCGGAGGGCTCCAGAGTGCATTTGGGGTCACGGGCTTTGCAACATAAAGAAGGCTGCAATAGTCTTATTAGATCCTTTGGGAGCTTTGACCATATATATTTATATTTGTCCATAACAGTGGGAAGGCAGCGTGACAGGTGGTTCATGAGGGGGAGAAAAAAAAAAAAAACACAGCATGTGCCTTGCTCCCTGATCCGTGCTCTGTAGTGAGCGAAAACAAGCAATGCAGGGATTAATCGCCTGTCAAAAATGTGGCCAAGCAATCCGTGGGACAAACGGTTCATTATCCAATGCAGATCATCACGTACTCCCTTACAGAGGTGATTGTGACTCTCAACCCCGGGGGGGGGGGGCGAAATAGACTGCAGAAATAGTCTTACCCAGGTTCTATGCCTCACGATCGTCTGTGCTTCTGAGAGGATGCAGCTCCAGACTGGGGAAGATACCTGGACCCGGAGGCGAGGTGGGAGGAGGAAGGCAGCCGGAAACTCAGCAATGGAAACTCTGTGCCCTGTACTGGCCGCCGAGACTTCCTGTGGGAGGAGGTCTCGAACTGCAAGAAGCACCAAAAGAAGAGGCGTAGCCATTGGGAACGCGCGCAATGGGGATGAGTTTCCGGCCTAGCAGAGGCCGAAGCCGGGGGCTACATTTTTAGCGCCAGCTGGACGGATACCGGAAGGAATGCGACAGGTGCTCAGGAGCCCCTTCCCCCGCTGTATCTGGCCCAGGTACTCACTGCTGGGAACCGGTAGGGCCGTGGAGTAAAATGCAGAGCTCAACTGCTCTGCCTGAAGGTTAGCTGCCGGAGCCACCTTAGCGCGATCTAGTGTGGGCGGCAGTTGCCGGATGGCAGAGTACACAGCTCTATTCAGCAGGTCAGAGTGCTGTCGCTGTTTGGACGGTGCAGGGATAAAGAAGAAGGAACCCTCGATCCGCCATCCCTTTAATAGGGAGGTGGAGAGGGACTGTCTGCCTCCTTGTATCATCGGCTTTAACAGTGGTGATGCAGTCGGGGCTGCACGGACGCCAAGGAAGTGCCTCTGTACATCCAAGGGGTTCAATCCCCTAGGATGGGGGGGGACATGGCTGGTTGTCCAGCATTAGGCCTGGCTGAAGAAGAGGGTACATGGAGGTGATACTCCATGTGCTCGTCTGTTGATGGTGTGGGGAGATCGGTGCCCTTCAAGGGACTTGTCGCCCCTAAAAATCAGCTCAGGTATGGCGTCCCTCCTCGCAGGAGAGGAAACGTGGAGGCGACACTCCACGTGCTCGCCTGTTCTTGTTTCGAGGAGATCGGAGCCTTGAAAGGATCTGTCGCCCCTTCGTCTGAGGAAAAAGTAAACAAAAGTGTAAAAATGAAAAAAATTTAAAATTTAAAATAAAAAAATAATTTTTGGTCTGAAGACCAGACCCTTGTGCCTCCTACGGACACTAAGCAAGAACTGGTTAGCTGAGAGCCAGCAGGAGGGTGTATACTGCAGAGGAGGAGCTAACTTTTTTGTATCACTTAGTATCAGTTCCTGGTGGCAGCAGCATACACCACGGTCTGTGTCCCCCAATGTGGTGAAGGAGAAATAATTATGTTTGCATCGGTTTATTTTGAGAGCTATAACTTATTTTTTGGCTGATGGAGCTGTATGGCGGATTGTTTTTTTGCTGGACAAGATGATGTTTTTAGCAATACCATTTTTATTTACATTAGTTTTTTTTATCATGCTTTATTCCACTTTTTGTTCAGTCGTATGATAAAGCATTGTTTTTTTGCCTCATTTTTTACGGTGTTCACTAAAGGGGTTAACTAGTGACAGTTTTATACACTGTTCAAAATTATTATGCAAATAATATTTCCTCATATTTTCTCTAAATTACCTATCTGAATTGCAGTCATTGTTATTTTCCAGTCATCTACTTTTCTAGTATAATTGCAATGCTTTGGAACAAACTGCCTATGAAAACAATATCTTTTAAACAAAAATAAAACACTCAAAATGCATGTTCCAAATTATTATGCACAGCAGAGTTTAACCTTTTTTTTTTATTATTTTGAACAAAAAAAATGGTCAATTGTGAAGTTATAAGCATTATCAGCTTATTACAAAATGAAATCAAACAGTTTTCAAGTGAAAACTTTATTCTAGGTGATGTTACATTTGCACATAGGACCTTTTGTTCGAAAGAAGCTTCTGAACTCTCTCGTCCATTGAATTTGTCAGTTTTTGGATGGTTTCTGCTTCAATTGTTTTGCATGTGGACAGAATACCCTCCCAGAGCTGTTGCTTACATGTGAACTGCCTCCCGCCATCATAGACACTCCTTTTGATGATGCTCCAGAGGTTCTCAATGGGGTTGAGGTCAGGGGAAGATGGTGGCCACACCATAAGCTTGTCCTCTTTTATGCCCATAGCAGCCAGAGATGCAGATGTGTTTTTTGCAGCATGAGACGGTGCATTATCATGCATGAAAATGATCTTGCTGCGGAAAGCACGGTTCTTCCTCTTGAACCATGGCAGGAAGTGTTGTTTTAGAAACTCCACATAGACTATGGAGTTCATCTTCACCCCTTCAGGGATCATAAAGGGGCCGACAATCTCTCTCCCCATGATTCCAGCCCAAAACATTACTCCACCTCCTCCTTGTTGGCGCCTTAGCCGTGTTTTCATGGGGTGTCCATCAACCAGCCATCCTCCACTCCATCCATCTGGACCATCGAGCGTTGCACGGCACTCATCGGTGAACAAAACAGTTTGGAAGTCAGTCTTCATGTATCGTTTGGCCCACTGGAGCCGTTTCTGCTTGTGTGCAGTGGATACAGGTGGTCGACAGGATAGCTCAGACACCGCAATATGAAATATGTGTGCTTTTATTGCATTGTTTTTTTTTCATGTTAATATCTTAAAAATTACAAAACGACAAAAAGTATGTGCATGTGTAAAATTATATATATATATATATATATATATATATATATATATATATATATATATATATATATACACACACACACATACATACATATATATACATATATACATACACACACACACACACACACACACACACATACACATACACACTTTTTATTGTTCTTATAAGGTATAGTATGCAGTAGCATTGATATGCCTTATAGCCTGTCAGCCCTGCAGACACAAGTTAGTTGGGTCATGTGCTGCACATGATCTAACCAAATTGCTAGTGCCTTGTGACCCAGATGGCAACGATTGGAGCCACGCAATGATGTTGCAGGGCAGAGGGGCTTTATTCCCTCTACCTGTTCGCTAAATGCAGTGACCACAGCATTTAGGGGGTTACAGTGTCGGGAGCAGTGCAGGCGATGCTCATGGCACCGAGAGCCAGCTGTCAGAATCAGCTGACACACGGTGGCGATCACGTACGCACAGGCTCTGCGCACTCAAAATCGCTAGGACGTTCCATACATCCTAGGTGGGAAGCACCAGGCGACCTGGTTGTATAGATTCATTTTAGATTGTGAAGGGGTTAAAGGGAACTTTGAAATAGAAAAATGTAGCATAAAAATACTTACACATATAGACAATTCTTTTCATCCAAAGACCCTCTCTCATAGACATCTGTAAGACGTCTCCTAATCACTTTGATGCTTCTAGAAAAGGAAATTAAGGTAAAGCGGTTATAACGTTATATATGAGATACAATGGCATGTAAAGTTTGGGCACCTCTGGTCAAAATTATTGTTAAATGTGAACAATTAAGCAAGTTGAAGATGAATGATCCCTAAAAGGCCTAAAGTTAAAAATTACACATTTCCTTGGTATCTTAGGCAAAAAAAAGTTTACATTTTAAAAATTACAATGGAAAATGAGCCAATGCAAAAGTTTGGGCACCCTTGGAGATTTGTGTGCTCAAATAACTTAGCCTTAAGGTCTGAAACCTTGGTCAAAGTGCACTCGTTGAGTTAATGGATGCAGAAATTTCTGCACCATTTCTGCATCTCTTGGCAGGAAAACCGCTGGCAAAAACACACAGAGAATTGACATGCTACAGATTATTTTCTGCACCAAATCTGCAAGTCACAAATACTCAACGTGTGCATGACACTTTAGGTTTCTCATTCACTTTGTTGGTATTAGGATTGCTTCAGGTTTTGCTAGCAAATCTGCATGGCAAAAAACGCACCAAATGTGCAACGTGTGCATAAGCCCCAATTAGCCTGTTAGGCTATGTTCACACGTTCAGGATTTCCATCCTTTTTTTTTCCTGACTGAAACTGCAGGTCTCTGCAGAAAACGCAGGTGCGTTTTTTGGTGCGTTTTTGGTGCGTTTTTTGGTGCGTTTTTTAGTGCGTTTTTTAGTGCGTTTTTTAGTGCGTTTTTTTATGCAGTTTTGTCTGCAGATTGTCTGTGTTTGACAGAAATAAAGTTTACTGCAGTGGGGGGGGGGGGGAAAAAAAAAAAGAAATGATGTCATTTCCTTGTCCAACCCTTTTCTTCTTCCATCCTCCATTTTGGGACTAAACACCAAAATGAGTGGACGTGTTTTGAATGACAGCGCTCCGCGTTTTGCGCCGCATGCGTCACTGCAGCGCACGCATCCGGGCGCAGAGGACGCAGCAAGTTGCATTTTTGCTGCGTCCAAAATCAATCAAAAAAAGGACGCATGCGGTGCAAAACGCAGCGTTGTGCATGCGTTTTGCTGCGTTTTACTTTGCGTTGTGTGTTGCGGCGCCGACGCTGCGGCGCACAACGCAAATGTGAACATAGCCTAAGTGCCACGTGCCACGTATTTCAGTGCCACGTGCCACGTATTTCAGTGCCACGTGCCACGTATTTAAGTGCCACGTGCCACGTATTTAAGTGCCACGTATTTAAGTGCCACGTGCCACGTATTTAAGTGCCACGTATTTCAGTGCCACGTATTTCAGTGCCACGTGCCACGTATTTTAGTGCCACGTGCCACGTATTTCAGTGCCACGTGCCACGTATTTCAGTGCCACGTGCCACGTATTTCAGTGCCACGTGCCACAATTTAAGTGCCACGTGCCACGTATTTCAGTGCCACGTATTTCAGTGCCACGTGCCACGTATTTCAGTGACACGTATCACGTATTTAAGTGACACGTATCACGTATTTAAGTGACACGTATCACGTATTTAAGTGACACGTATCACGTATAAGTGACACGTGTCACGTATTTAAGTGACACGTATCACGTATAAGTGACACGTGTCACGTATTTAAGTGACACGTATCACGTATAAGTGACACGTGTCACGTATTTAAGTGCCACGTATCCCACGAAGATTTTCCATGGAGAACAGACACATCCAGAGATATGTCTGCTCTCCACGGCTGCAGCAACACACTGACAGGAGCCATAGTTCCTGTCGGTGTGTCACTGCGCATGCGCGAGCGAGTTAACCAGCGGTCATTGACCCCGGCTCTCTCGCTTAACGGCAGTGCTGCGTGGGAAAGTTCAACGCAGCTGTACTGCCGTTAACCGAGACGCCGGAGTCATTGAACTCCGGAACAGTACGCGATACACTGCTAGGAGCTTAGCTCCTGGCAGTGTATCGCCGGAGAGCAGCCGATCGGCGTGGGACACTCGTTTTATGGATTCTGCGGACAGGGAGTATGGATTTGATTTTTTATTTTGTGATTTTTTCCTGGAGGATCGAGGGCTTCGCCTACAAGTGTGCTGTTGGTGAGTATATACTCTGTGTTATGTGTTGTATGTACTGTGTGTCATGTATGTGTATTGTGTGTGTTTTGTGTAACTTTACCATTGTGCTAAGTCGCTGGACACAGGGACAACTCTCCCATCCTAATACCGGATGGGAGTAGTAGTCCCATACGGCGACTTGGCACAATGGAGGCACTATCGTCGCATGGGGACACACAGACATACCAGATCAATCAGACGCCCGACATCGATCCCCATGCGACGGTATGCCTCCATGATGACAGTCTTCAGGAACGACACTCCGCCCACGCACTTCCGGCCCCGCACTTCCGCCGGCTTCCCCGCACTTCCTGCAGCTGCGGTTCTGCACATCAAACCGCAGTAAAACCCGCAGATATATTTTTGATCTGCGTGTTTTACTGCGATTTTGACCTCACAATGGAGGTCTATGGGTGCAGAACCGCTGCGGTTCAGGAAGAAGAATTGACATGCTCCTTCTTTTTTCCGGGAGCTATTCAGCGCGGCTTTTTTTTTAAATTTCCGGACCATGTGCACAGTGTGTCCTGTTTTCCATAGGGTACAGTGTACTGTACCCTGCATGGAAAACAGCTGCGGAACCGCAGCGGCAAAACCGCCGCGGTTCCGCGGTAAAAAACGCACTGTGTGAACATGGCCTTAGGGTTATGGCTTGTTCACCATCATCGTTAGGAAAGGCCAGGTGATGCAAATTTCCCAACTTTAAAAAATCCAGCCTCCTCTAACCTTGCGCCAAAAAACAGCAGCCATGGGTTCTTCTAAGCAGCTGCCTAGTAAAGATGAGTGAATTTGCTCGGGTTCCCTCTTATTCGGCAAGCTATAGCGCTTGCCAAATAGGCTGCAGAGGAAACCCGGCTTCCTGGATCGCGCCGGCCAATCAGCTGATCGGCGCCGCAGCTGCATGGAGCACCCAAAAAAAACCAAAAAAAAAAACAACAATATAATTTTTTTTTGCCTAAAATACAAAGGAAATGTGACATCTTTAACTTCAGGCCTTTTAGAGATCATTTAATCTTCAACTTGCTTTACTGTTCACAATAACGGTAATTTTAACAAGCGGATTATATGGGAAGCAATAAGGTGGACATGTCTGCAAGAAAATGCAATCTCTCACAGTAATACATACATGTGAACTACTAGACAAAGACAGTTGTGAGAAAATGTGGATATTTATTATTTTGTAACCTGTCAGGAATATGATATTTGATTGTCTATGATCACGCACACTGAGCTCTGCTACGTCCAAGAGCTGAGTACCGATACACGCTGCAGACTCGACCCCCCTTTTCTCTGCCTGCTAGCAAAGCGAAATTCTAAGCCACTCTTTCGCCCCATTTCGACAGGAATGTCTTTGTTTGCAACTGTGAAGCCGAAAGTAAAGAGTAGCAAAGCATGGCAATTCCTTTGTGTAGCTACAGTGGTCCTTTAAGACCAAATATATCAAAACAGGATAGTCACAGAAATAGGCTGTTCATATTTCCGGAAACCGCAGGGACAAGGCTCCTAACTGGTGGGGTTGGGGAGCCCAGCGCTTAGCCGAAAGTGAGAAATGCATTACTGTTTAACTAGGGCTCCTAGCCAAAACGTGTTTCCAATTAAATTAACTTTCAGGACGTGCTGAGCATAGTGATAACTTTGCCTTTCTGATACGAGAGTCATACGCCAAAATGTGTAAAAATCGCTTTTCATAATGTTAAGAAAGGGGAGTATTCAGCCTCTGAGTGAGGTCACCACAGGGGGAGTGCTTTGGTATTAGGGCACGGAGATAAGCGAGTGAGACATCAGTCTTTACCAGTCTTGTCCAAGGAATGAGCTGAGAGTCCTATCTGTCATGCACTGGGATATATGCCCTTCCCCCACAGCACATGGTCAGCCATGATATGAAAGAACCGTAAGTCGATTTTCTTCTGTTAATCCCTTTTTATTTGTAATTGTACTGTACATATGATACTTGTCTTTTATAATATCCTTTTACCCTTTTGTAAACACTGCCTACCTTTTTGGAATAAAATATAGAATTACTAGCTTCGTTTCTCCTTGCTCTATCACATACTGTCACGTCCTCTGAAGTGAATTACGCTACTATTTTGGGTTGGCTCCGGACCAGTTATTAATTAAGGAATCGGAGCTAGTGGCAGCGGATTTGTCTTGTGCGTGTTGTTTTTCTAAATGTGCAGCACTAGTGTTTGAGAAATCTAGTACACATCTGGCTGGACACTTTTTTGTATTGCAAAAGGGCCCACAATCTTCTTGACAAAAAGGTTTTGCAGCAGCTCAAAAACTATAAAGAATAGTAAAAACTCTACTATAAACTATTATAAGGGCTGGTCGCATTAACTAAAAAGCTCCACACAGGCAGCAATACATCTAAAATATGCAACGTTTAGTCATTTATAAAAATACTACGATCCGCAGTCCGTTCATAGAACAGACTACGATCAACCTACTAGTCAAAACCCACCATGGGGGACATCCACAATCGCATTACTGGGGTAGGCTCCTTGCTAATATTGCCCAGCTACAATGACCCTGGAATCTACCAAAAATGGGACAGTCATAAATCAACACAAGTGGACATTTAGAATTTCCCTACGTGACGTTTCCAGGGCTTGCTAATGGTACTCAACTCAGAGAAACCATAAGGATTATAATTTCACTGGCTGGTTTGGCCATTAGACCCAGTACACAAATAACTGTTAGAAAATCCCTTGTAAGTTGGGTGTGATCAGCCAACAAAGTTCACAAATGGTGGACTGTTAAAGGGAACCCGTCGGCATATTCATGTTGAGTGAACTGTGGGCAGCATGAATCAGAGCCTGGCTGTGCTACTGCAGTTGTGGATGTTTTTCTCTGGGAAACGGCAAACAGGAACAGCATTTGTCACATAGCTAGTTCAAGACAAGTCCCCTGTGACTTCTCCCTGCCCCAATCCCCAAGATTGACAGGCCTTGCTCTATATGTGTATAACAAATCACCTGTCAGTCCAGGGGAGAAGGATGGGGGAGGGATAGAGGATGCTAGTAGTCATCTGAGACACAGTTCCCGGGCTTTATAAAGAATCTTTTCTCTGGAAGGTCACAGCTTTCAGATTTTCAATGTCTGATCCTTGCTGCCCACAGTTTAGGGAGTATGTTCAGCTGTCAGGTTCTCCTTCAGCAAACAGACAGTTCAAGTCTTCAATATAATTGTGCTGATTAATAAGAGTGACGGGTCACCAACCCACAGTGTGTAAGAAAATTAGACCACAGATGGAAAGATTTTTCTCCAGTGACCAGAACATTGTTTTTCATAGAATGAGAAATGGTGCATTTCCTAATTTATACTTCTATGCCGATTTTTACCATTCACAACTAGTGATGGGCGAACCCTTGGATGTTTGGGTCCGGTGGGTTCGGTCGAACAGTTAAAAAGAGTTTTGTTTGGGTACAAGAACAGTACCCGAACCCGGAACCCATTCACTTAAATGGGGCGCCCAAACATCCAGTCTTTGCCATGCTGTCATGTGCATGACAACACGGTAAACACTGCCTCTGCTTGGCAGTAAAATCATTACCAGCCAGTAAGGGGCCATGGATATTAGCCCCCCCAGCCACCCAGAAAAGGCCTGTCTATTAGATGCGTCAATTATGGCACTTTGAATTACATGAATTACAGCACTGGACAGAACATTGTGAGGGATATGGTTGTTTTTTTTTTTTTTGTTTTTTTGTTTGTTTTTTTAACAGGAGACCATGGCTTCAATGGAATTGGCATTAGGCAAGGATAACCGTCTGTTATTTTTAAATGGAAAAAGTAAAAGTGTGTGGTTTTTTTTATTTCCAAAGAATTACTTAACCCCTTCACCCCAAAGCCTGTTTTCACCTAAGTGACACGGCCAATTTTTACAATTCTGACCACTGTCACTTTATGAGGTCATAACTCTGAAACGCTTCAACGGATCCTGGTGATTCTGACATTGTTTTCTCGTGACATATTGTACTTTATGATAGTGGTAAAATTTCTTCGATATGACTTGCATTTATTTGTGAAAAAAACAGAAATTTGTCGAAAATTATGAAAATTTAGCAATTTTCAAATTTTTCGTTTTTATGCCCTTAAATTAGAGAGTTATATCACATAATATAGTTAATAAACAACATTTCCCACATGTCTGCTTTACATCAGCACAATTTTGGAAACATAATTTTTTTTTGTTAGGGAGTTATAAGGGTTAAAAGTTGACCAGCGATTTCTCATTTTTGCAACAAAATTTGCAAAACCATTTTTTTTACGGACCACCTCACACTTGAAGTGACTTTGAGGGGTCTATATGACAGAAAATGTCCAAAAGTGACACCATTCTAAAAACTGCACCCCTCAAGGTACTCTAAACCACATTCAAAAAGTTTATTAACCCTTCAGGTGCTTCACAAGAATTTTTGGAATGTTTAAAAAAAATTGAACATTTAACTTTTTTTTCACAAAATTTTTACTTCAGATCCAATTTGTTTTATTTTACCAAGGGTAACAGGAGAAATTGGACCAAAAAAGTTGTTGTACAATTTGTCCTGAGTACGCCGATACCCCACATGTTGGGGTAAACCATTGATTGGGCACATGGCAGAGCTCGGAAGGGAAGGAGCGCCATTTGACTTTTCAATGCAAAATTGGCTGGAATTGAGATCGGAACCCATGTCGTGTTTGGAGAGCCCCTGACGTGCCTAAACAGTGGAAACCCCCACAAGTGACACCATTTTGGAAAGTAGACCCTCTAAGGAACTAATCTAGATGTGTGGTGAGCACTTTGAACCTCCAAGTGCTTCACAGAAGTTTATAATGTGGAGCCGTAAAAAAAATTAATATTAATTTTCACAAAAAATGATCTTTTTGCCCCAAATTTTTTATTTTCCCAAGGGTAGCAGGATAAATTGGACCCCAAAAGTTGTTGTGCAATTTGTCCTGAGTACGCTGATACTTCATATATGGGGATAAACCACTGTTTGGGCGCATGGCAGAGCTCGGAAGGGAAGGAGCGCCATTTGACTTTTCAATGCAAAAGTGGCTGGAATTGAGATCGGAACCCATGTCGTGTTTGGAGAGCCCCTGACGTGCCTAAACAGTGGAAACCCCCACAAGTGACACCATTTTGGAAAGTAGACCCTCTAAGGAACTAATCTAGATGTGTGGTGAGCACTTTGAACCTCCAAGTGCTTCACAGAAGTTTATAATGTGGAGCCGTAAAAAAAATTAATATTAATTTTCACAAAAAATGATCTTTTTGCCCCAAATTTTTTATTTTCCCAAGGGTAGCAGGATAAATTGGACCCCAAAAGTTGTTGTGCAATTTGTCCTGAGTACGCTGATACTTCATATATGGGGATAAACCACTGTTTGGGCGCATGGCAGAGCTCGGAAGGGAAGGAGCGCCATTTGACTTTTCAATGCAAAAGTGGCTGGAATTGAGATCGGAACCCATGTCGTGTTTGGAGAGCCCCTGACGTGCCTAAACAGTGGAAACCCCCACAAGTGACACCATTTTGGAAAGTAGACCCTCTAAGGAACTAATCTAGATGTGTGGTGAGCACTTTGAACCTCCAAGTGCTTCACAGAAGTTTATAATGTGGAGCCGTAAAAAAAATTAATATTTTCACAAAAAATGATCTTTTTGCCCCAAATTTTTTATTTTCCCAAGGGTAGCAGGATAAATTGGACCCCAAAAGTTGTTGTGCAATTTGTCCTGAGTACGCTGATACTTCATATATGGGGATAAACCACTGTTTGGGCGCATGGCAGAGCTCGGAAGGGAAGGAGCGCCATTTGACTTTTCAATGCAAAAGTGGCTGGAATTGAGATCGGAACCCATGTCGTGTTTGGAGAGCCCCTGACGTGCCTAAACAGTGGAAACCCCCACAAGTGACACCATTTTGGAAAGAAGACCCCCTAAGGAACTTATTTAGATGTGTGGTGAGCACTTTTAACCCCCAGTTGTTTCACTAAAGTTTAGAATGTAGCGCTGTGAAAATCAAAAAATCATTTTTTCTTTCCACAAAATGATGTTTTAGCCCGCAATTTTTTTTCCCCCAAGGGTAACAGGAGAAATTGGACCACAAAAGTTATTGTCCAATTTGTCCTGAGTACGCTGATACCCCATACATTGGGGGGAACCACTGTTTGGGCGCACGGCAGAGCTCGGAAGGGAAGGAGCGCCGTTTGAAATGCAGACTTAGATGGATTGGTCTGCAGGTGTCATGTTGCATTTGCAGAGCCCCTGATGTACCTAAACAGTAGAAACCCCCCACAAGTGACCCCATATTGGAAACTAGACCCCCCACGGAACTTATCTAGATGTGTTGTGAGAACTTTGAACCAACAAGTGTTTCACTACAGTTTATCACGCAGAGCCATGAAAATAAAAAATATTTTTTTTTCCACGAAAATTATATTTTAGCCCCCACATTTTTATTTTCCCAAGGGTAACAGGAGAAATTGGACAACAAAAGTTGTTGTCCAATTTGTCCTGAGTACGCTGATACTTCATATATGGGGATAAACCACTGTTTGGGCGCACGGCAGAGCTCGGAAGGGAAGGAGCGCCGTTTGAAATGCAGACTTAGATGGATTGGTCTGCAGGTGTCATGTTGCATTTGCAGAGCCCCTGCTGTACCTAAACAGTAGAAACCCCCCACAAGTGACCCCATATTGGAAACTAGACCCCCCACGGAACTTATCTAGATGTGTTGTGAAAACTTTGAACCCCCAAGTGCTTCACTACAGTTTATAACGCAGAGCCGCGAAAATAAAAAATATATTTTTTTCCACGAAAATTATATTTTAGCCCCCATGTTTTTATTTTCCCAAGGGTAAGGCTGGTTTCACACTTGCGTTTTTTTTTAAAAACGCATGTGTGAAAAAACGCATGTAATCGCGGTAAAACGCATGCGTTTTTTTAGACGCATGCGTTTTTATAGAAAAACACAAGAAAACAAGAAAAAACCAAAAAACCCTAACCCTACCCCTAACCCTACCCCTACCCCTAACCTGAAATACGTGGCACTGAAATACGTGGCACTGAAATACGTGGCACTGAAATACGTTTATATACGTATATACGTATATAAGTGCCACGATATTTCAGTGGCCACGTATATAAGTGCCACGTATTTAAGTGCCACGTATTTCACGTAAATGCCACGATATTTCAGTGCCACGTATTTCACTGAAATACCGTGGCACTTAAATACGTGGCACTGAAATACGTGGCACTGAAATACGTGGCACTGAAATACGTGGCACTGAAATACGTGGCACTGAAATACGTGGCACTATGACTGTCAGAAAATGTTCATTAAACGGTTAGGGATGAGTTTAGGGGTAGGGTTAGGGTTAGGGTTTGGATCCCTTTATCACCTTGATGGTGGTGGGTGACTTTTCAGTGTGTGTTCTGTTTTTTTTCTATAAAAACGCATGCGTTTTTAACGCAAACAAACGCGTTGAGATCGGACGCCATGTCGCGTTTGGAGAGCCCCTGATGTGCCTAAACAGTGAAAACTCCCCAATTCTAACTGAAACCCTAACCCCAACCCTAACCCTAGTCCTAACCCTAGCGCTACTTTCACACTAGCGTTTTTTTGCATACGTCGCAATGCGTCGTTTTGGCGAAAAAACGCATCCTGCAAAGTCATCTGCAGGATGCGTTTTTTCCCCATAGACTAACATTAGCGACGTATTGACACACGTCGCAAGCGTCGTGCGACGGTTGCGTCGTGTTGTGGCGGACCGCCGGCAGCAAAAAACGTTACATGTAACTTTTTTTGTGCTGACGGTCCACCATTTCCGACCGCGCATGCGCGGCTGGAACTCCGCCCCCACCTCCCCGCACCTCACAATGGGGCAGCGGATGCGTGGAAAAACAGCATCCGCTGCCCCCGTTGTGCGGCGCTTGCACAGTATGCGTCGGTACGTCGGGCCGACGCAGCGCGACGGCCCCGTACCGACGCTAGTGTGAAAGTAGCCTAACGGGAAAATGGAAATAAATATATTTTTTTAAATTTTATTATTTTTCCTAACTAAGGGGGTGATGAAGGGGGATTTGATTTACTTATATAGCGTTTTTTGGGCGGATTTTTATGGTTGGCAGCCATCACACACTAAAAGACGCTTTTTATTGCAAACAATAGTTTTTGCATCACCACATTTTGAGAGCTATAATTTTTCCATATTTTGGTCCACAGAGTCATGTGAGATCTTGTTTTTTGCGGGACGAGTTGACGTTTTTGCTGGTACCATTTTTGGGTACATGACATTTTTTGATCGCTTTTTATTCCGATTTTTGGGAGGCGGAATGAACAAAAACCAGCAATTCCTGAAATTCTTTTAGGGGGTGCGTTTATACCGTTCCGCGTTTGGTAAAAAGGATAAAGCAGTTTTATTCTTCGGGTCAGTACGATTACAGCGATACCTCATTTATATAATTTTTTTATGTTTTGGCGCTTTTACACAATAAAAACTATTTTATATAAAAAATAATTGTTTTTGCATCGCTTTATTCTGAGAGCTATAACTTTTTTATTTTTCTGCTGATGATGCTGTATGGCGGCTTTTTTTTTGCGGGACAAGATGACGTTTTCAGCAGTACCATGGTTATTTATATCCGTCTTTTTGATCGCGTGTTATTCCACTTTTTGTTTGGCGGTATGAGAATAAAGCGTTGTTTTTTGCCTCGGTTTTTTTTTTTTTTTTTTTACGGTGTTCACTGAAGGGGTTAACTAGTGATATAGTTTTATAGGTGGGGTTGTTACGGACGCGGCGATACTAAATATGTGTACTTTTATTGTGTGGTTTTTTTTTATTTAGATAAAGAAATGTATTTATGGGAATATATTTATTTATTTTTTTCTTTATTTAGGAATTTTTTTTTTTTTTTTTTTACACATGTGGAAAAATTTTTTTTTTACTTTTTTACTTTGTCCCAGGAGGGGACATCACAGATCGGTGATCAGACCGTGTGCATAGCACTCGGTCTGATCACCGATGTGCCAGGCACATTGCAGGGGCTTGCCGGCGCCTGCTATGAGGATTCTCAGCAGACGCCGGCAAGCAGGGTCATCTTATGACCCGGAAGGAGTCCTGCGGCCATCTTGGATCCGGGGACTCCTTCCAGGTCACCGGAGCAGCGCGATCTCATCGCGTTGCTCCGGTGGGAGAGCGCAGGGAGCCCCCGTCCCTGCGCGATCCCCCTCTATGCCGCTGTCACTATTGACAGCGGCATCAGAGGGGTTAAATGCCCGCGATCGGCGACAGCGCCGATCGTGGGCATTGCTGCGGGGTGTCAGCTGTCATATACAGCTGACACCCGCACCCGATCACCGCGGCGCTCAGCGTGAGACCGCGGTGATCGGGGCGCCGTACTAGTACTGCGGCTGTCAGTAATGCAGTGCCGGCAGCGCAGTACTAGTACGGCGCATGTCGGGAAGGGGTTAATACTGCCTGTGTGTTTATTTACAATACTATAGGATTAGTAATGGATAGGCATCTTATAGACGCCTCTCCATTACTAAGCTGTGGGTTTGATGTCATCGGACAATACAAAGGCGATATCCACCCCACAAATATGAAGCCCACTTGCCACCGCCATAAGGCAAGTGGGAGGAGTCTGGCAAAGCACCAGAATTGGCACATCTAACAGATGCACCTTTTCTGGGCAGCTGCGGGCTGCTATTTTTAGACTGGGGGTGGCACTATCCATGGCCCCTTACCAGTCTGAGAATACCAGCCCCCAGCAGTCTGCTTTAGCTTGTCTGCTTGTCAAAAATAAAGGGGGAACCCACGCAGTTTTTTGGTTGTTTTTTTTTAACAATTGTTTTAAATCATTTAAAAAAAACGGATTAATGACCCCTTCTTGATAGTCAGCCTTGCTAAAGCTGACAGCTAAGGGTAGCAGCCAGTAGCTGTCAGTTTTGCCTGAATGGTTAGCAAAAATACAGAACGCATGCAGTTTTGTTTTTTTTATTTATTTAGAGAGCAGGCATCGGCTGATGAACACTCCCATCATCCGCCGCCTGCTCTCGCTGTTACTAGCAGCAGCAAGCGCTGGCTGATGGGAGTAGTAGTCCCATCCACTGATACCAGTGACCGGACATGAGCTTATTACCTCCATTCTCAGTTGCGGAATCATGCAGTCACCTGACAGCGATGGGGCTGTGGCTCTCTGACCGGCAGTATTAATCCTACTGCCAATCAGAGCCGCCGTTGTTTATCGAGAAACACCCAGTGTTCAAAGTGCCGAACCAGAACAGTAAAAAGGATGTCCAGACGAAGTCCGTGCCCGAACAGTAGGTGTTCGATACGGACCCCGAACTTTACTGTTCGGGTCGGGTTCGTCCATCTCTATTCACAACAGATCATTTTTGCTGTCAGAGAACATGCATATTGTTAAATCTATAATCTGTGTTATTTAATCGGAGGCAATGTGCTTTTTAATATAAAATAATTATTACCTATTCCACAACTCATTCTCGATGTAACGGTGATCAAAGATGTTTCTCTGCAAGTTCTCAACCAAAAACATGACCACAGCCCTGAAAAGAAAGAAAATGCTCAAATAGAAGAGTGGAGCCTACAGATAGCCAACATATTACCCACATTATGGATGTAACAGAACAGAAGTACGGTAACTTAAAAAAAATGCTGCAGCATCAAAGTAATTTTTTTCTCTCACTTATGTTTTTTCATAGCTGCTTTCAAAGAACCACAACATTCTAATTTTATCATCGACGTAGCAGAATAAGGGTTTGTTGATTGCAAGACAAATTTATTTTCTCAATGGCACCATTTGATCTACCATATAATGTATTGAAAAAGAAAAGGCACTGGGGTGTCCAAGCGCTCAGATGCCACGAACACAATTAAGGGTGGCATCTAAGAAGATAAACTATTGGGATCAGAGTTGTCTATTATTGTAGTTGTTGCCAGCATTTGGTGTGTATAGAAGAGGACATGGCTTCATATACTCTTTCCCAACATGTAACATGGGGTTAAGGTGTACCTCTAATTTTATACATAGCCGACAAATACACAGCTGCAAAAGAGTAAGGTATGTCTAAGCAACCATACGATAGTGAAGCTGTCCATGCAAATGAGATTCTGGTGTCATATTGTTCGTTAAGCAGACTTTCGGCTCGGTCTTCCAGTCACTTTTCCAGATATAATCTCTTAGAAGTTGCTATTCAAGACATTTTTAGATACACATTGCCCCATTCACCTTCCTCGACATGATCACAAAGTGTAATATGTTGTCATTGCAGCCTGGGCTTCATAGAAGAGAAGTAATTGTACAACAGACTGCAATACTATAGTATGTTAGTGTATTGTATAAGAGATTAAAGTCCCTATGGAGGATAAAAAAAAATGCAGAAGACAAATTATCCTCCATTATAAGAATAATAAAAGATAACTTGCTGATTGCTAGGAGTCAGACAAATGGGAACCTCAGCAATCCTGCTGAAAATGAGGGTCTCTAGTGCCACCTTCAAATTAGCAGATGTGCACCTGCTTGGCTTCTGCTTCACCTATAGGGATGTTGTAGAAAGCCAAACTCTTTAATCCACTTTCTCCGGTAGTCTCATTGACAATGAATGGAGCGGAGGTTGAGAATGCAAAGACTGACGCAGCAGAGCTCCAATCATGGGATCACTAAGGGGCCCACTCCTTTAGTCTCCAGGGATTAGCAAGTTACTCCCTTATTTCTTTTGTCATTACTCTATAACATATTTTTAGATTATATACACTCTACAGTATAATATATATATATATATATATATATATATATATATATATATACACACACTCACCGGCCACTTTATTAGGTACACCTGTCCAACTTCTTGTTAACACTTAATTTCTAATCAGCCAATCACATGGCGGCAACTCAGTGCATTTAGGCATGTAGACATGGTCAAGACAATCTCTTGCAGTTCAAACCGAGCATCAGTATGGGGAAGAAAGGTGATTTGAGTGCCTTTGAACGTGGCATGGTTGTTGGTGCCAGAAGGGCTGGTCTGAGTATTTCAGAAACTGCTGATCTACTGGGATTTTCACGCACAACCATCTCTAGGGTTTACAGAGAATGGTCCGAAAAAGAAAAAAAATCCAGTGAGCGGCAGTTCTGTGGGCGGAAATGCCTTGTTGATGCCAGAGGTCAGAGGAGAATGGGCAGACTGGTTCGAGCTGATAGAAAGGCAACAGTGACTCAAATCGCCACCCGTTACAACCAAGGTAGGCCTAAGAGCATCTCTGAACGCACAGTGCATCGAACTTTGAGGCAGATGGGCTACAGCAGCAGAAGACCACACCGGGTACCACTCCTTTCAGCTAAGAACAGGAAACTGAGGCTACAATTTGTACAAGCTCATCGAAATTGGACAGTACTAGATTGGAAAAACGTTGCTTGGTCTGATGAGTCTCGATTTCTGCTGCGACATCCGGATGGTAGGGTCAGAATTTGGCGTAAACAACATGAAAGCATGGATCCATCCTGCCTTGTATGGAGCATCTTTGGGATGTGCAGCCGACAAATCTGCGGCAACTGTGTGATGCCATCATGTCAATATGGACCAAAATCTCTGAGGAATGCTTCCAGCACCTTGTTGAATCTATGCCACGAAGAATTGAGGCAGTTCTGAAGGCAAAAGGGGGTCCAACCCGTTACTAGCATGGTGTACCTAATAAAGTGGCCGGTGAGTGTATATATATATTTGAAATCATCCCTCTTTTTCCAAAGTTGCAAAATCTAAAATAAAAAAAAAATTAAAAAAATCTGGTAGTGTACCATACATGATGAAAAACCTTTCCCCTCTAGAAGCAACCTTTCAAATTCCAGGCTGTTAAATGCAGTCCGGATATTTGAGGATGCAGGAAAGGTCCCCGTGTCAGAAGGTCTTGATCCTCTGCGAGGACCCATGGATCCGTCACAGACATTATCCTTAGCCAGTGGAACCATGGCCTTTTTGGCCAAAATGGGGCTATTACAATTATTCTGGCTCTGTCTTCCCTGATTTTTCTCAAGACCACCGGTATTAGGCATATTGAAGGGAAGGCATATAGGAGCCCTGATGTCCACTCTACCCTGAAGGCATCTACTGCATATGGGTTGTCCACTGGGCTTAAAGGGAACCTGTCACCCCGTTTTTTCCGTATGAGATAAAAATGCGGTTAAATAGGGCCTGAGCTGTGCTGGACAATAGTGTATTTTGTGGACCCCGATTCCCCACCTATGCTGCCGAAATACGTTACCAAAGTAGCCGTTTTCGCCTGTCAATCAGGCTGGTCTGGTCAAAAGGGCGTGGTGTCTTCCCCCAGATCTTGCTTAGTTTTCCGTTGGTGGCGTAGTGGTGTGCGCATGCCTAAGGTCCCAAATCCACGTCACAGGGGAGTGAAAAGATCGCGATGTGCTGTATTTCATTGGTGATCGGTGGGCGCGGCCATCTTCCTTTGGCCGCGCGTGCGCAGATAGGGATGTGGTAGTATGCGTCCTTGAGGTCTAAGACCACCATGTAACACTGTGGGAAGAGAAGTTTTACGCAGATCTTACCGTCTCCATCTTGAACGAAGGAACGATCAGATAGCTGCTGAGACATTTTAGGTTTATGAGGGTTCTCCAGGAGTCGTCCGCTTTTTTTTTTTTTTTTTTTTAAATCAGAAATAGGTAGGAATAAAACCCCCTTCTTTCTCTCCTCTACCGCCACCTTCTCCAGTACATGTTTTTCTAACAGTGATATTACTTTCTCTTCCAGTCCTCATTATTTCTCTTGAGAGGGCTGTACCGGGGTTTGTATGTATCTTTGAGGCGGCAGACTGTGGAAATTCAATTTTAGGCCTGACCTCACAATCTGCTGAATCCAGACGCTGGATGAAATTTCTTCCCAGGCGGGTAGGAAGGGAGAGAAGAAGTCACTGAGGTGGCTTCTTGATGTCTCTGGAGGGTTTGCCGAAATAAAAGACTCTCCCTCCTCTGGACCGCTTGTTAGCGCTGTCTCCGTCTGTGTATGGCTGGCCCCTGGATCTGCGATCCCTCCGAAAGGAGCGCCGAAAGGACGGAAATGGCTGCTTTAGAAAACCTCTTATCTCCTGCCTTCTCGAGCACTTCATCTAGCGCTGGCCCAAATAAGAAGTTACCTTCACAAGGCAGGGAGCAAAGTTTTACTTTTGCCTGTATATCTCCCAGCCAGCATTTAAACCATACTGCGCAACATCCTGCATTGGCCAGCACTGCTGACTTGGCCGCCAACCTTGCCGAATCTGCCGAGGCATCCGCCAAAAACACTGCTGCCACTTTGATGGTAGGAACTGCCTCTAAGATGGTCTCTCTGGAGACTTGCTGTTCCAGCTGATTTTCTAGGTTGTCTATCTAAACCTTCAAAGATCTAGCCACACAAGTGGCTGCAATGGCTGGCCTTAATGCCCCAGCCGGGGACTCACAAGCTGTTTTAAGGAAACTGTCCATCTTCCTATCCAATGGCTCCTTCAGGGACCCCAAGTCCTCAAACAGAAGGGAAGACTTCCTAGAGATCTTTGAGATTGCCACATCGAGTCTCGGTGCCTTATCCCAGGATGAAGACGCTTCTTCATCAAACGGATACTTCTTCTTTAATGAACTAATTGTTTGCGTCTTTCTTTCAGATTTCTCCCACTCTCTTTTAATGAGACTTTGTAACTGCTCATTAATGGGGAAGGCTCTACGCTTTCTCTGTAAGGCTACTTTCACACATCAGGTTTTCGCAATCAGGCTCAATCTGGTGAATTTCGAAAAAAACTGATCTGGTGAAATTTGCAACCGGATCCGTTTTTTCCTCATAGACTTGTACTAGCACCGGATTGCCTCACGTTTTGTCTGTTTTCGGCAGCAAAAATTGGTTTTCTGGCCTCTGGAAAAAACGTAAAAAGTAAAGTTTTGTGTCTGTGGCGAAAAACCAGACAGCACCGGTTCCGGTGCCCTCCGGCTTTTGCTAGAATGGAAGCCTATGGGCACCGGTTCCGTTAAATGACGGAAACCAGCGACGGATTCTGTTTTTTTTTAACTGAGCATGCTCCAATTTTTTGGGGATTCAATTTGCTGGATAAGCTAGTCGGACCCGTCGAAAAAACGGATCCGTCGCATCAGTTTTTCACAATCTGCGACGGATCCGTTTTTTTTTTTTTGTTTTTTTTCAGAATTCGCCGGATTGAGCCTGACAGCAAAAAAACTGATGTGTGAAAGTAGGCTAAGCCACCGTACATGAGCTCCTGGGCAGATCTTTTGGCTTTCTCATCTACCAATCCCATAGTGGACCAGACCGCTTTTATTAGATTGTCCGTGACTTCCACCGGGAAACTAACATCTTCCTCTGAACTACTCTCAGAGTACTGTGACTGATCTGAGTCCTCCGGCTCTGAACATGTAGAGTCCTCTTGCGATACAAAAGAGGGGCTGGATCCATCTCTCCCCTTACTGTCAGTGTCCATTGGGGTCTGTAACGCAGTAACTGACCTACGAACCTCCGACTGTATCAGGGTTCTCAAATTTGCTGAAAATGTGAGGGTTTCTTCCGCACTGGTTTTGTCAATATAGTCCCGACATAACTTTTTATTCCAGGAAGCCCCTAATAGGCGTTTGCATAGGGGACACTACTTATTCTTAAGCTTAGCCTTGCGTTTTTATTTTTAGGGACCCCCTACACTCCACCCGTCAATGTATAGAAAACAGGGAGAGGGTAGGAGATAGGAGAGAGAGAAAGAAAACAGATATTAGTGACGCTTCAAGCGGGTACCGGATCCGGAAGTTGAATTGTGTTCTCAATGTCTCCTCCAGAGACTATGGACCCCTCCTTCCTAGAGCCACGGAGATATGCTCGTGTGCTGCCCGAGTGGCCCCCACTGCTGCTAATGGCGTGGTTGCTTTTTCTCCTGTGAGTGCAACCAGTGCCCCTCTGGCTCCTGCTGCTGATGAGGCTGCAAGTGCTCAGGTGAAAAGGCTTCCTTGGTTGTCACTGCCTGCCTGTTGCCCTTTTATATACCTTATGCTTCATTAACCGAAGAAGGGTACCACCCCTTCCTCAGACACACCTGACTCATCATTCCCGGTGTGCTCGTTCTTAGGGGTATGCGCACGCACACACAGCCCCCATGCAGACCTCTTCCAGTGCGCACTGGTTCACTCCTGATGCGCGCTCCCCAGCAGCTTCCTACCGTGTGCACACCCGGCGTTACCCTTCCGGTGCACGCTCCATGCTGCTTCAGACTCTGCGCACACCCAGCGTTCTCCTTCCGGCGCGTGTTGGGGTTACAGATCCGATGCGCGCTGCCATGTGCTTTCAGACCCCACGCGCACCCGGCGTTTTCCGACCGATGCACGCTGGGGACAGTTCCGGCACTCTTCCTCACACTATGCTGACATGCCACCCGCGGAGGCCTCCACATGGACTTAATTGTGGGTAAGGGAGCCAACTCCTGTCTTCTCAGCCTGCCCTGTTCTCCAAGGCACCACTGGACCACTATAGCAGGTACTCCCCAGATTTGCTCAGACACCGATGTGTCTCACGGGCCACGTGGCCTGACATAATGTCTACCCACGCTTCGCTCAGGGAGGGCACGGCGAGACATGGCCTCCGGGGTACTACCAGTAACTGGTGAAGGATGCAGCAGCCAGGCTACCAAAACACCATTTGACCCAGGCCCAGGTATCCTCTTCTGTCTTAAGATTTCATCTTGAGGATTCCCCGTCAAGTAAAGTAAAACCAACTGATGCGGAGAGAGGAGCCTCCTTTTTAACTTGAAGGTTTCCGGTCCTTGAAGGGCAGATTCCCTCTCTCGTTGTGCAGTCATGGGTGACTGAAAAATATAACTAATCCCACAAAAAAAAAAAAAAACAAGCCTTCAAATGGTTGTCGATGGAAAAGAATCTCCAAGGGGTTAAAACATCTAGAAGGAGATTTGCCCTTATGGACATTGACAGTCCAATTGACGTTTAGTCAATCCCCTGAAAATAACACATGTTCACGGAAAAAATTCTAATATTTTCATTGAAAAGTAACAACATAGAATACAATGCAAACTCCTAATGACTTACTAGATCTGGAAAATCAAAAAGAAATAGATTAACAACTATAGTAAATGTTAAAAAAGTCCAGGCAAGACTTACTTTGGTGACCCATACAGTTCCCAGGCCTTAGCAATCCCTCGGGCTATCCCAAGGGATGGGTTGTTTGGTAGAATTTTACAAGCTTCCTCAGGTCTTCCAAGTGTCTTCAGAACATGTCTACAGAAATATAGAGCTTCACTTAAGTGAAAAAGTTTACTGTCCAAAAAATGTATTTGATTATTTAATTTTTTGCACTTATCTGTTTGTTTTAATAATAAAACTGAAACATTTTGTAAAGAAAGGTATAAATGTGCATAAAATTAGTGCAAATCTCAGACCCTCTGGTCACGACAGCACCCATCCAAAGCTGCCTCCTTTTCTAAAACACATTCTAAACAACCCATATATGACAATGAGCCTCCCAACTAAATATGCTGACAACAAATTTGGTTATCGACTGCAAAAAAAGGGATCACAAGTATTGGTACCAAACAAATGGCAAATAGCATCTTAAAAAGGGGGTTGTCCACTTTGTTTAATCCACATTTCTTAAAAGGATCTCTTGGCAGTAAACCGATAATAAAGTGTTCTCCTGCTGGAACTCCCTGCAATCATATGTGGAATCCTAGCAGTAAGTGTTCAGGTTCTCTGCAGCGCCTCCATAGAAGTAATAAAGCATTATACAGAGATATGTGAAACAATGATCTACGTGATTGGTGCAGAACAGGAGAGGAAGCTTACTGGCATCTGAATGGAGGCTGCACGAGTTAGCAGCTAAAGGACCCTCTACATCAGTGTTTCCCAAACTCCAGTCCTCACGGACCCCACGGGTCATGTTTTCAGGATTTCCATAGAGTTGCACAGGTGAGACAATTCCTGATGCCTTGATGATACTTCCACTACTTAAGCAATACTAAGGAAATCCTGAAAACATGACCAGTGGGGTCCGTGAGGACTGAAGTTTGGGAAACACTGCTCTACATGATTAATTCAAGGACATTTCAGGTCACTGATCACATGACTTGAAAGGTCCTTGAGTTAGTTGTGTGGAAGATCCTTCAGCTGCTCAGCTCCTGCATACATACCAGAATAGGTATGTAATTAAAATATGGCTATTATTTATTGCATATAAAGTGTTTAATTCATTTTTTGTGCTTACAATTATTAAAATTAACAATAAGGCATCATAGTCTCAGTACTTGGATTGACTGTATATTGGATCACTATTCCATGCTAATTTTCTTATTTGCTATGCAACTGTGAGCCTCTAAAATCCCAGTATGCAGGTAACAGTGTACTATGTAGCTAAAGTAAACGTTAGCCAAGGTCCCTTATATCATATAATTGGCCAGAGGCAGGGGGATCTTATTGTCAGCTATAATAAAAAGCGAGGCAGCAGTAACTGCAGTGAACTTCATTATTAGACAGCGCAGCATATCATGATTATACACTACAGCCCGCTCATTGTATAATGCACACTGCAGAGAAAACAACAATAGATTTAATACCTCCCTATTCTACACTGGGGCATTTTAAAATTAGTGATAATGAGCCCTCAACTTTACACTGCTGAGGAAATTTTAATTAGAAGGAAAATGTTTTTCCTATTTTTGCTCTCTAATCCTTAAGTGCATCTTATAGTCCGAAAAATACGTTATTTTACAACATAAATCTGAAAAATGTGACGTGGATTTGTGTTCAGCCCCCTGTAGTCTGATACTCCTAAATAAAATCCTGAGTGACCAATTGCCTCCACATAATAAGTAAATTGAGTCAACCTGTGAGTAATTTATTCGCATAATGCCTACAGATGTTCTGTGAAGGCCTCAGAGGTTTGTGTGAGAGCATTAGTGATCAAACAGCATCATGAAAATCAAGGAACACAGCAGACAGATCAGGGATAAAGTTGTGGAGAATAGTAAAGCAGGATTAGGTTATAAAAAAATAAAATAAAAACAGTCAAAGCTCTAAACATCTCACGATGCTCACAATATCACAGATCACTGTTCAATCCACCAACCAAAAATGGAAGGAGTATGGCACAACAGCAAACCTACCAAGACATGGTCGTCCACCTAAATTGACATCCAAAGCAAGAAGAGCGCTAGTTAGATAAGCAGCCAAAAGGCCCATGATCACTCTGGAGGAGCTGCAGAGATCTACACCTCAGGTGGGAGAATCTGTACACAGGACTTTTAGTTGCATACTTCACAAATCTAGACTTTATGGAAGAGTGTTAAGAGGAAAGCCATTTTTGATAATAAACCATAAGAAGTCTCATTTGCAGTTTACAAAAAGCAATGAAGGGGACACAGGAGGCAAGTGGAAGAAGGTGCTCTGGCCAGATGAGACCAATGTAGTAATTTTTGGGCAAAAATGCAAAGTGCTATACGTGATGGAAAACTAACACTGCAGATCACCCTGAAAACAGCATCCTTGCCATCACACATGGTGGCAGCATCATGCTATGGGGAGGCTTTTCTTCAGCAAAGAGAGGGAAGCTGGTCGGAGATGATGGGTAGATGGAAGGAGCTAAATACAGAGCAATCCTGGAGGAAAACCTATTAGAGACTGCAAGATACTGGGGTGTAGGTTCAAGTTTCAGTAGGACAACAACCCTAACCATACTGCCAGAGCTACAATAAATGGATTAGATCAAACCATACTAATGAGTGGGATTGGCTCAGTCACAGTCCTAGAACCCACTGAGAATCTGTGCTAGGATATGAAAATTGGATGGAGGCCTCTAGATGTGCAGCTGGTAGAGACATACTCCAAAAGGCTTGCCACAGTAATTGCAGAGAAAAATAGTCTTTATTGACTCAGGGGGCTGAATACAAATGCATGTCACAATTTAAAAAAAAAACAAAAACAATAATACTTGCTATTTTGTGTTGGTATACCAAATAAAATCCACATAAAATATATTTAAGTTTGTGAGTGTAACATAAACTGTGGAAAAGTTCACAAGGTATGAATACTTTTTCAAGGCACTGTAAAGCACCTCCTTATTTACGCTGGAGTTCTCAACTAAAAAAAAACAACAACAAACAAATAGATCTTAAATAATAACGTAATAATAATGTAATAAAGTTAAATCTGATTTGTCTTGTATTCTTACTGGTGCACTGCAGGAGTCCGAGATGAGAGTCCACCAAAACTAGCAGCAATAGTATTAATCTCAATCTGTTTCAGAGCCGTGGTGCCATCCACTCTGCAGTCAAACATGTAATCCGATCGATTAATGCCTAAAAACACAGTCTGAAAAATAGGGACAGCAAGGTTACTTCTCAAAATAACATGTAGGAAACAGACAGCTTCATAGATTTCTATAAAGAAAGGTGATTGACCTGAGCCAAGCCTTCATTCAGCACGTGTCTATAAATTTTGAAAAGCTGCTCTATGAAGTCGTCCACTTTTATGGTGCTAGAAAAAAAAATACAAAACACGATTATTTTGAGAAAAGACACATGTTAATGTAGAAGAAAATGTACAAAAGAAATCTTTCAGCAGAAAATTTCTGTTCATACCAAGTACAGGCGCTTGGTGCACCCCTGGTGTGGTGAAACATTTAAGTGTACCTCCCCACCTACTTGCATCTCACCCCCCCACTACTTTGATTGACAGCTCTGGTCTCATAGGACCAGAGATGGGTGAAGATAGAGGAAAAACTAGTAGGTGAGAAGGCGCATGCAGCCACCCACTCCGGTCCCGGCGGCAGTGCCCGGTATTGATGTGAGAGACTCACCTGGGTTTCTTGCACTGCACTCGCAAGTGTGACCCCGGCCTTAAAATAAGAGTTAACTACAGCATTTTTCATACCTTGAAAGTGTGTTTTCCAGGAACGAGGGGTTCTGGCTGAGACGATCCACCAGCAGATTAAAATCTTCTTGGACGGACTTTGCTTGTTCAAAAAGGGCTCTCGGTACAGGAGAAGGAAGCAAAGAGAAAGGAGCAAAATTGACCACCTAACAAAAAGGGAAAATATGAATAATTAATAATTATATACCGGTCAGTTACTTTGCCTTGCTTAGCTATTTACGATCGCACCTTGATATGTGTTGATAACTTACTGTTATGCACTGTAAACCCGTTTTTCACAACACCCTGGAAATGAAATTAGAGGGGCAAGAGATAGACTACAAACTAAAATGTGTCTACACAAATATAGAAATGCACAGAGCATGGGAAACAAACAATGATAATTAGAACTGCTAACACAGGAAGAGAGATGTCATAGGCATCACTGAAACGTAGGATGATACACAATTGGAATACAAACCTTGAAGGCTACAACTTATTAGATACAGGATTAACGAGAGGGGAGGAGGTGTTGCATTGTAAGTTAGGAAAACATATCTCCACAGAGATCCAAGCTTCAGGGACTGGTAGCTCTGTAGAAACTGTTTGGGCAAGAATTTAAGGAGAGTAGAACAGAAAGGACACTACTGTATATCTTTACTATACGTCACTATTGTATGTCTTTACATTAGATGTCCCTGTTCTCAAAAAAGTACAACAGTGATCATGGGAGATTTTAACTATACAGATATTTGCTGGGAATCTCTCTCAGGCAAAAGTAACGGGTACAGAAAATTCTTATCTTCTCTTGCTGACTACTTCATCTTTCAAAAGGTATAAGAGAGAACAAGTGGATCTACAATCTTGGACCTAATTCATACCAACAGGGTGGAAATGGTTGAGGAAGTAAAAGTGGCTGGGAATTTATGAGGCAGTCATCATGCCATCCTCGAATTTTGGATTACAAGAGACGGAAGACCAGCGAGGGCTCAGACTTTAAAGTTGGACTTCAGAAAGCTTAGTAGCAAAGCCACAAAAGGGGACTGAAAATCCTCCAAAAATTCAAAAATACAGCTAAAAAAGGGGCAGTAACACTTACCTGCCCAGGTCTCTGAACAAATGCACTAAAGGATGCAACCAACCCATGTAGCAAAGTTGTCGGCAACACAGGTGCAAAATACTAAATAGACAGCCACTCACAGCCTTCCAATTAATGGGGGGGGGTGACTGCTTAGTATATGTTTGTACAATAGAGGCCCGTATAGGGCACTGTTCACATGCAAGTAATGCATAGTGTCTGGTTCATATCCTATTAGTCACGCCCATACTATTCGATCAGGTGGGGCTGGCCAGCACTCTCTAAATGCATCCCATGTGAATACCCCTGTATGCAAGACCCAAAGTGTTGGGCTTGGTTGCACCCTGAAAAATAAAGTGCACAAAATAAATATAAATAGGTTCAAGCGGCACAAGCGGGCTAGAGATTGTATATGGGAAGTGAAGGAGAGATTGGTGTCAAACATAACACCCAGATAGGGTGCCTGCTGCCGGGGTGTTATTATGGTGCCACCCACGGAGAGGGAAATATGTCAGGTTTAGGGAGGTTAGTAGACGCTGGGAGCAGAAGAAGTTAAGTTTTGGAGAGGTTGAGTTTCAGATAGAGGGCGAATATGATGTCGGAGACTGCGGACAGACAGTCACTGGCGTTCTGTAGTACAGCGGGAGGGTAGGAAAGGTCCAATTGCTGGATGTTCTAAAGGACAGAAATGTCCAAGAAGGATGGGAGATTTTGGTAAATGAAATTCTCACTGCATAATTGGTAATCCAGAAAAGGAGGAAGAATTGGAAGCATTTAAAAAGACCAGGATGGATGAACACAGAACTTAAAGCGAACCTGCCACCAGGTTTGGCAGATATAAGATACGGTCACCGCCTTTCAGGGCTTACGGTATTTACGCTACCGGTATTGAAAAATTGCACAATTTTTTAAAAAAAAAATTTTAAGCAAACTTTGGATTTTTTTTTTACCGCTTACATAAAAAAAACTAGACATATTTGGTGTCTATGAGCTCGTAATGACCTGGAGAATCATAATGGCATGTCAGTTTTAGCATTTAGTGAACATAGCAAAAAAGAACAATACAAACAACAAGTGTGGGATTGCACTTTTTTTGCAATTTCATCACACTTGGAATTTTTTTTTTCCCGTTTTCTATTACATAGCAAAACCAATGGTATCGTTCAAAAGTACAACTCGTCCCGCAAAAAAACAAACCCTCACATGGCCATATTGACGGAAAAATAAAAAAAGTTATGGCTCTGGAAAGAAGGGGAGCGAAAAACAAAAAAGAAAAAGCAAAAAAAGCTCCGGGGGTTAAGTGATTTATGTCCCTCCCAACTCTAACATTCCATGATTTAAAGCTGTTTTTCTGACCCCCCCGCCCACAATAAAAATCCCAGTGGCCTGGATAGTAAAACATAAATTAAAAGATACCCATTGGCCACCCACATGGATGCACCGCAGACTGCTTCATGGTCTGCACTGAGGTGGAAAGAGTAGGCGCCACTGTTCCAACAGCTGACTGCAGCGGTCATGTGAATGGACCAGCATATCATCAGAAGTATGTCAGAGTACAGTACAGACCAAAAGTTTGGACACACCTTCTCATTTAAAGATTTTTCTGCATTTTCATGACTATGAACATTTTACATACACACTGAAGGCATCAAAACTATGAATTAACACATGTGGAATTATATACTTAACTAAAAAGTGTGAAACAACTGAAATTATGTCTTATATTCTAGGTTCTTCAAAGTAGCCACCTTTTGCTTTGATGACTGCTTTGCACACTCTTGGCATTCTATTGATGAGCTTCAAGAGGTAGTCACCGGGAATGGTTTTCACTTCACATGTGTGCCCTGTCAGGTTTAATAAGTGGGATTTCTTGCCTTATAAATGGGGTTGGGACCATCAGTTGTGTTGTGCAGAAGTCTGGTGGATACACAGCTGATAGTCCTACTGAATTGACTGTTAGAATTTGTACTATGGCAAGAAAAAAGCAGCTAAGTAAAGAAAAACTAGTGGCCATCATTACTTTAAGAAATCAAGGTCAGTCAGTCCGAAAAATTGGGAAAATTTTGAAAGTGTCCCCAAGTGCAGTGGCAAAAACCATCAAGCGCAACAAAGAAACCGGCTTACAGGAGGACAAGTTTATCCGAGTCACCAGCCTCAGAAATCGCAGGTTAACAGCAGCTCAGATTAGAGACCAGGTCAATGCCACACAGAGTTCTAGCAGCAGACACATCTCTACAACAACTGTTAAGAGGAGACTTTGTGCAGCAGGCCTTCATGGTAAAATAGCTGCTAGGAAACCACTGCTAAGGACAGGCAACAAGCAGAAGAGACTTGTGGGCTAAAGAATACAAGGAATGGACATTAGCCCAGTGGAAATCTGTGCTTTGGTCTGATGAGTCCAAATTTGAGATCTTTGGTTCCAACCACCGTGTCTTTGTGCGACGCAGAAATGGTGATCGGATGGACTCTACATGCCTGGTTCCCACCGTGAAGCATGGAGGAGGAGGTGTGATGGTGTAGGGGTGCTTTGCTGGTGACACTGTTGGGGACTTATTAAAAATTGAAGGCATACTGAACCAGCATGGCTACCACAGCATCTTGCAGCGGCATGCTATTCCATCCGGTTTGTGTTTAGTTGGACCATCATTTATTTTTCAACAGGACAATGACCCCAAACACACCTCCAGGCTATGTAAGGGCTATTTGACCAAGGAGAGTGATGGGGTGCTACGCCAGATGACCTGGCCTCCACAGTCACTAGACCTGAACCCAATCGAGATGGTTTGGGGTGAGCTGGACCGCAGAGTGAAGGTAAAAGGGCCAACAAGTGCTAAGCATCTCTGGGAACTCCTTCAAGATTGTTGGAAGACCATTTCCGGTGACTACCTCTTGAAGCTCATCAAGAGAATGCCAAGAGTGTGCAAAGCAGTCATCAAAGCAAAAGGTGGCTACTTTGAAGAACCTAGAATATAAGACACAATTTCAGTTTATATAATTCCACATGTGTTAATTCATAGTTTTGATGCCTTCAGTGTGAATGTACAATTTTCAGAGTCATGAAAATACAGAAAAATCTTTAAATGAGAGGGTGTGTCCAAACTTTTGGTCTGTACTGTATATCCAAGTATATATATCCAAGCATATCCAACTGTGGCAAAACGTGCATTTTTCCTAAGCCTTTTTCCTGCCAAGAGATGCAGAAACCTTGCAGAAATTTCTGCAAGCAAATATTCAACGTGCGCACATAGCCTAAGGCTATGTTTCCGCTGTCTGGATTCCATCAGTATTTGCTGCAGATTGGACACTGCGTACATCCACAGCGTCCAGATGTTACAGCATAGTGGGGGAGATTTTATGAAATCCCGTCTCCACTATGTGCGCATTGGTCGCATCCGGCAACGTTGCGTAACCGGACATGCGGCGCGTCTTTTCAGACCGCAACATGTCTATTGCGTCTCCGCAAGATAAATAACAGTCTATGAATACGATGCGGTGATTCCGCATGTTTTCAATGAACACATCCGGAATCATTGCACGTAAAACAGGGGGCGGCGCTTTTTCCAAAGGGTACCTGCTGTGTCCAAAGAGCAGGGATTCCTGAAGGTGGAAACATACCCTTAGGGTGTTTTTGGGGATATAACATATATGACCTAGTCTTAAGATCATCAAGAACGGATAAGCGATGGTCAGCAACTGATCACAAAAGGATGCAACTCCACTGCAGTCCCAGAGATGACAATGTCCATACGAATGCAGCTGCGTCTGGTACTGCAGCTCTGCTCTGACACAACCACATGCACATAGATACTACTATGTCTCGATACAGCAAAGAAGGGTCTGAAAAAAAAAAACACAGCAAGCATCTGTGTACCTTCTGACTGTTGATTCTTCTGGGACCACACATTGAGGACTTACCCTAGGGATTAATTTGGTTATAAAAGTGATGACCATATCAGACATTTACATTGATGCACTGCAGAGCCGGCTGTCAGTTAGCGCCGCAGCAGCAGGTTATAGCAGCCACTGCTCACTATGTACTGAGCGGTGACTGAAGCCGCGCTCATTTCCTCCCACCATATCTACAGGTTAATAGCGTTTTTTTCACATGACCGGTTCCCTCAAACCAACGAGACCAATAAACAGCAGCATTTATGACCAACATTACTTACATCTGATGAATTTGGACTCTCCTTCGTTCTCATAACTATTCCTTGCAGGAGGGCTGTATCAATAGCAATGGAGGCGGTTTCTTCAAGCAGCTTTGCATTGTTATATACGTCTACCCATAAGTCGGACATTTTGAAGCTGTGTAGAGAAAAATATCAATATATTCAGAAAATAGTGTTGTAGCTGGAGGACCCCTGTGAGTGTAACTGGGAGGGAAGGTGAAAATAGGGCTTCATCTAGCGAAAAAACAACTTTCAGGATTTGGCTTTAGACAAATTGTGGGGGGTTTTTTTTTCCACATTTCAATACTTTATTTCTAAAAGTAATTTTACACATTAAAAATGGTGGCATATTAGGATGTTCAGGAGAAAACATACCATGCCTTCTTATCATGCCAGTAATAAAGGTTTTGATGTAATATTTTGAGTCTAGAACTGGACATTCACATAGCATTAAGCATCTCAAAACTGTTTCCATAAGCTTTCTACAGAGTACATGAACTCTTAAAAGGTGTCATTCACATTAATCCCATCGCACGTAACAAACCTCTGTAATAGATTTAAGAGATCACAAAGAGAACAGATGTATGTCAGCTATGTATGTGGTGTATCACATCCTGGTAAATCAATGTTTTTCCTAGAGGATAACTTTAATATTTGCAGGCTCCAGAATGAGTAAACTGAGAATCCATCAGAGTTGCTCTCACTGGAAAGTTTACAGTCGTTTCCTTCCCTCTTCTGAGCTATTCTCTACTTATTTCTTACCACAAAGTTCAGCTCAACTTTCATGTGCTCTATAAATCTGCTGAGAGGAGCTCAGAAGAACAATAGATAACGGCTACACTTTCTCCAGTCAGAACAAGCTCACTGAAGGATTCTCAGGGAACTCACTCTGCAGACAGTAATATAAGTGCATTTATTTATAGGAAAAAAAAATAATAATAATGAAATTATGTAAATTAAAAAAGAAAAAAAAATGACAGGAGTCAAAATCATGCAATCTCCTTCTTGTGTTTGACCTTATTTTGTCTCATAGAACAATTGAGACTGAGAAAAAAAGATTTATTATCTTCTTCCTCGCTTCTCTGTGCGAAGCCTCTCTGCTGGTTATAAAAAATAGGGAAGAAAAACAAAAAAGCCTTTGAGGGGTGAGATTTGAGCAATTATATAATGAATCCAAAGAATGTATGAGCGGTGCAATAAGAAGCGCAGGCGGCACTCCGGCCATTGTGACGGTGGCCACTGATTGGAGGTTGTCAGGCTTGCTGGGAGTAATGCCAGGAATTACATGGCCTGAGGAGTTAAGAGAAGCCAATAAAGAGGAAGTATGTGAAGATTAACATCATGTTTTCGGATTCACTAGGGTTAGGTGTATGCAAAAATCATGTTTTCTCAAGAAGTCAATACGGCTACTTTCACACTAGCGTCGGACGACGCACGACGAATTGCGTCGTTGCGACGTACAGACGCTAGCAGTGAATGCGCCACACAACGGGGGCGGCGGATGCTGTTTTTCAATGCATCCGCTGCCCCATCGTGAGGTGCGGGGAGGCGGGGGCGGAGTTCTGGCCGCGCATGCACGGTCGGAAAAGACGGGAACGACGCACCAAAAAACGTTACAAGCAACGTTTTTTGGTGGCCACGGTCCCACGCAACACGACGCAACCGTCACACGACGGTTGCGACGTGTGGCAATGCGTCGCCAACGCAAGTCAATGGAGAAAAAACGCATCCTGCAAGCACTATTGCAGAATGCGTTTTTTCTACAAAACGACGCATAGCGATATGCAGTGCACGACGCTAGTGTGAAAGTAGCCTAAGCTGCTTTACCAGTCAGAATAAGGCAATAATCCAACAATACGCTCTTTACTTCTCCTACTATACGTTATAGAAAAATACAGTACTGTATATAGCTATTCCACTGAGGTCATGCTCTACCTAGCCACTGAGCCTTCCACTGCCAATTCTTTGGTAAAACGCTCCATGACTTAGGCTATGTGCACACAGTGTGTTTTTTCCGTGCGGAAATGGGCCAAAAATGCTGTGGAATCCTTATGCAAGCTAATTCAATGACAATTCTGAAGTGCTGTGCACAGGATCAGTAGTTTTCCTTAAAGGGAACGGGCTCTGACCTTTTCCTGGCGCCTGCGCACTGCAGTACTTTGCTCTACCCTCAACAGGGCAGAGAAGTACACCTGCACCGGAGCGCGATGCTGGGGAACCTGTGTGGATGATGCCGGGTTACGTCATCCACAAGAAGCAAGTAGGAGGCAGTTACACAAGAAGATGGGAGGCGCCAGACCAGGACCTGTGACACCCATCGAACCACCCCGCAGGTGAGTATAATAAAACTTATTTTTTCGTTCTTCCAGGTTGGTTTGGGGGCAGATATACACCATTATAGCATGCTGTATATCAGCCCTGAAAGGTGGTGGCCTTGTCTTACATCGGTCAAAACTGCTGACAGGTTGCCTTTAAGTATTTGCAGTGCATTTTTATCTGCAGCATGTGAATTCTTTGTGCGTTTCCAGTGTTTTTCACCCATTGCCTGCTTTCAATTGGGTCAGTCAAATTCGCAGCAAAAACGCAGGTAGAAAAATCTTACCGCAGGTCAGCAGGCGTGGGCTGATGAGACTACATACAATTACATACATTACATACAATAAAAAATAAAACCCATTATACTCACTTAACACCAAATCTCCAATGCCCTTGTGCCCTAGAAATAATGTAAAATAATAAACCAACATACACTCACCTGTCCGCCATAGTCCACGTAATCCTGAGTGTCCCACGGCGATCTCACGTGTAGAACAGTCACATCGGGAGATGTGACTGCTCTACCCAGCGATACACTGACAGGAGGTAATCACTCCCGCAGTGTATCACTGATCTGCCGTGAGAGAGTACACCGGGTTCATCAGCTGATCAGATCCAGTGCTTTCACTTATGGCAGAAAGTTCTCACGCAGCAGTGGTGCCATAAGGGAGATCATTTGGAACATGTACTAATTATTATACTTAAAAAGTCTCGCTATTTTGCCACAAAAATGTATCACTGACAAGTTAAATTTGGGATACTATCAGTCCATTCATGAGTGGAAGTAGCTGCCTGCAGATTCCCCTGTGACATCAAGCCTACCACAATGGCATAAAAGTTATTACTCCAGTGCAAACATAGTAAAAGTGAAGCAAATTTGTAGTCTTAATTTAAAGGGAACCTGACAGCTGAAATATGATTCCATCCATGTATGTTTTGACTCTGGAACGCTGCAACATTTCAGAGAAAAACAATACTTTAAAGGTTGCTGAGGACGGAGCCACACAGAAGACTAATGTCTGATACATGCTGCCCGTGGCTCAGGCAGCACATTTCAGTTGTCAGGTTCCCTTTAAAAAGGCGCTCTGCTTTAATTTGCACCAAATCAAATTTATTTTAGCATGGGGCAACGTTTGATCATTTTGGACAGACGAGGTTGAAGAGAATACACTAAACATTTAGAACGAGCAACATCATTTTTTTTTTTTATAAACGTGGACTAATGTATAATGATTTTGGGAAGTCTGCTCATCAGTGAAATAAGACAATACCAGATGCTTTATTGAAAGCATCCGGTCTCCATCTGTGGAATGAGGAAGGATTTGTTAACCTGAAGTCTTTTCAGGAGGATTCTGGAGGGGAATCAACCTGAAAGAGAGCAGCAAAAGCTCCCCATAAAAGCAACATAATGCACAGCAATGTCAGCACGGTATTGCTGTGCACATGCTCCATTTTGGGTTGCTTCTGTACGCTGCTTTAGGGCACAGAAACTCGATAGGTAAAAAGTGACATATTCATATTTGTGGCTTTTGTGCTCTATACCTCACAGTATATTGTAGAAGTCATTGGCAAGAAAAACCTAACTGCCTATGATGCCGCATCGGGGAAACGACCACCAGGGTTCTAAGAGGCTTCGCCTTGGCAAAATCGGTGGCCGTGCTGGTGCTAAAAGATGCCAGGATTCACAGCTGAGAATTCTGGGATTTGTAGTAGATAACCGCACAGGAGGAGGTCCAGCGCTGAAGATTACAGTAAACTATTGGACTGTGGCGGCGAAAACCATCAGTGTTGCTTTTTTGTTTATATAAACTCGTATGGGGATTGTTGAAAATAAATGACACCACCAGACTATCCCTTTAAGGCTTGGGCTCCACAGATGCTGTAGAATAAGGGGTTACTGTGACAACTGCGCTTTGTGCACTAATTTTACATTAACCATGGAGAATAATACTGACGCATGGGGCATGCCGTACATAATGCTACCATATACTAGCAGTGAGAGGGCACAGGCAGCAGCACTGACACTAAGGAGCTCGCCCATTACTTACACTGGAGCCTGAGACACTCGGCAGCCTGCACCAGAACCGGCCACTTCAATGACTGAGAGGAATCATACACTTCACCTCAATCCAACCACAAGCGGGAGGAGCGTCCCGAGACACCTCTATCTGATTGGTTAGCTGATCGAGGCTTGGAACGCAGCGAGATACCTGACGTAAAGCAGCTGATTGGCTGCAACAAAAAGCTTCAATTCACCATGACGGTGCAGTAAAGCAGACCTGGTCTGGACGGGGTGTGGCCTCTGGACGGGGTGTGGCCTCTGAGGCAGTGTGAACTGTGGGTTCGGCTCTGGGCGGGAGCGGAGGTAGTGTGTGAGGAGGTGCTTGTGGTGTGAGGAGGTGCCAATGCTGAGGCTCGTAATGTTACTGTATGGATGTTGAATACGTACATTATACTTTTTCCACAAGGCCTCACAGTGCTTATTGTGCCCCAAACAAGTGCTTTCAGTGTCCTTCATTTGAAAAGGTAGCAGAAAAAAGTGCAAATTACTGTGGAAACCCTGAACTGTGTCCTGTGGCTGCTTAGTCTGCGCTTGACTATGTATTTTGATTTGCTCTGGCAGAAGACTTGGGTGGGAGAGGGAAACTTTGAAGCCAAAGACCCCCTTGTCACATTTATTCTGTCCGTGAACCAGAAAATGACATTTATGACGGGGTTGGTTTTTTTTTTTAGCATTTATTACAGAACATTTGTCATGTAGCGGGTTTCCCCTCTTCCCCACTTTGGAAACAAATGAGACACAACCAAAGGGTAAAATTCCCCCTTTTATCATAACCCCCCTTTATATTCCTTGTAAGAATTATTATCCTGTTAGTGTCTGTACATATACCTTTTTAGGGCAGTTATTAATAAAGGATTTTTTTCTAAACTTCATTTTTTTCTTAGTAACTGAAGGTTTGAGCCAAGTGCCTAGCAGATTGTTGTTTCCTGATTGCAGCTAGATCAGCAGCAAAAATAAAATGTTACTGCAATGTAACTAGCTGGCTACTTTCACACATCAGGTTTTGGGCGTTAGGCAGGATCGGCAAATTCGTAAAAAAAAACGGATCCGTTGCAAATTTTGAAAAACTGATGCAACAGATCAGTTTTTTGCTGTATCCGTTTTGTTTTTTTATATGAACCCAGGGATAGAATTTGGACTTCCTGTTCCGAGGAGAAGAGAAGAGAGAGAGACCAGGAAATGTTGCATTATTGTATGGAGAATGCATGGAAAACTGGATTCGGAGGCCGGATTCATCATTTCACATGTCAGTTTCATCCGCTGGAGCCGTCGCTTGGCGTTTTTTCTCCGGGACAGAAAAAACGTTGCTATGAACGTTTCAAAACTTTCCAGATTGTGCCTGACGGCAAAAACCTGATGTGTGAAAGTAGCCTAAGGCTGGAATCTTATGTCCGCAATTCACAGCCTGTGCATGGTCCACCATTTCCAGACAATACGTGGGTCTCCTGACAAAAATGAACAGCCTCATAGGTCTATGAACGGTTGTTGGTTGAGGTCAGGAATTGCGTATGTGTGAAGTGTACATCTACATTAGGCCAAGTGTCTCTGCTTGATCTTTGGTTTTATGACTCTGACACCATCATGGGTCCTTTAAATCAGCATCTGGGCCGAGATATTATGCAGAAAGCAATTTGAGGAAACAAAAACATTAGCGTGTGACACTTTTCTACCACTAGAGAGCACTACAAACTTTTGTGTCTTGTACCTTTACATCTATGTCTCCAGTTTTTCAGTCTAAAGGTACCGTCACACTAGGCGATATCGCCAGCGATCCGTGACGTTGCAGCGACCTGGATAGCGATATCGCTGTATTTGACACGCAGCAGCGATCTGGATCCCGCTGTGAAATTGCTGGTCGCTGCTAGAAGGTCTGCACTTTATTTGGTCGCTAGGTCGCCGTGTATCGCCGTGTTTGACAGCAAAAGCAAGGATACCAGCGATATTTTACACTGGTAACCAGGGTAAACATCGGGTTACTAAGCGCAGGGCCGCGCTTAGTAACCCGATGTTTACCCTGGTTACCAGCGTAAAAGTTAAAAAAACAAACAGCACATACTCACCAGCGCGTCCCCCAGCCTCTGCTTCCTGACACTGACTGAGCGCCGGCCCTAAACTGAAAGTGAAAGCACAGCGGTGACGTCACCGCTGTGCTGTTAGGGCCGGAGCTCAGTCAGTGTCAGGAAGCAGAGGCTGGGGGACGCGCTGGTGAGTATGTGCTGTTTGTTTTTTTAACTTTTACGCTGGTAACCAGGGTAAACATCGGGTTACTAAGCGCGGCCCTGCGCTTAGCAACCCGATGCTTACCCTGGTTACCCGGGGACCTCGGCATCGTTGGTCGCTGGAGAGCGGTCTGTGTGACAGCTCTCCAGCGACCAAACAGCGACGCTGCAGCGATCGGCATCGCTGTCGCTATCGCTGCAGCGTCGCTTAATGTGACGGTACCTTAAGGCTGGAGACACACTAGCAATTTAAAAATCGGTCAGATTTTGATGCAGGAGAGTCGGACGAGTGCAGTGCAATTGTCATGCGAGTGTCATGCGAATTTTGTGCCAGTACAATCCGATTTTTCACACCTAGCAGTGCGATTTCCATCAGACTGCAATGCAATTTTAGCATGAGCATTTAGATAGAGAAATTCTGTAAGTAATTTTCACATCATTTTAAAACTAAATATTCATCTATCTATCTATCTATCTATCTATATATATATATTGTGATGTAGTGACCCCTGTAACAGGTAGGGGGCGCTGCATGGTCTCCCTGGTATGTGCACGGAGTCGTATTGAGGCCGTGAGGATCGACCTGCAGTGATGTCAGGATCGCGTGACCAGCCCAGGTGATCCATTACTGTGGGTGTGGTTACAGGTACATAACCTGACCAGGGTGTGGGTCACATGGTCTTCTGTGTGGTTCCTGTGTTTGGACCTGATAGGTCCAAGTGCAAGGTCCTGGAAGCGTGTGCATGGGCTGTGTATGCTCCTGTGTTGGAAGCCCTGGGAGGAGGCTTCCTGCGTATGCACACGGTTTGGACCTGGTGGCCTGGGTGTTGGACTAAGTCCTGAATAGCACCCAGACAGGCCACATGCCTCTGTGTTGAACGGTCCCAGGTGGGATGGACGTTCTGAAGACCACAGTGTGATCATGGTCCTAGACAGTCTGTGGTAGAAGCTCCTGTGAGTGGAGTCTTCTTGGAGCACCTGAGAGACTGTGGACCTGGATCAGGGCCGGACTGGGACCAAAAAGCAGCCCTGGCACAAATAAAAACTCACCAGCCCACATACGAGTGTCGTAGAATCAAATCGTAAAGCACTGACAGGATGTCCCGACTTTTTTGCTTTATTTGTTAAACCAATCAAATGTGTTATACCACTTTACATATGTAACCTGCAGTGGCCATAGGGGGAATAGACATGAATTCAACACAGATGGCCTGCAGACTATTATCACACTGACACTGCAGAATATGCTAAAAAATACAGCACTGATCACACACATAACACACACTACAATTACCTCACACACATGTAACACATATACACTACAGATACCTCACACACAAGTAACACACTACAGATACCTCCCACACGTGTAACACACACTACAGATACCGCACACACATGTAACACACACTACAGATACCGCACACACATGTAACACACACTACAGTTACCTCACACACATGTAACACACACTACAGTTACCTCACACACATGTAACACACACTACAGATACCTCACACACATGTAACACACTACAGATACCTCACACACATGTAACACACACTACAGATACCTCACACACATGTAACACACACTACAGATACCTCACACACATGTAACACACTACAGATACCTCACACACATGTAACACACACTACAGATACCTCACACACATGTAACACACACTACAGATACCTCACACACATGTAACACACTACAGATACCGCACACACATGTAACACACTACAGATACCGCACACACATGTAACACAGTACAGATACCGCACACACATGTAACACAGTACAGATACCTCACACACATGTAACACACACTACAGATACCTCACACACATGTAACACACACTACAGATACCTCACACACATGTAACACACTACAGATACCGCACACACATGTAACACACACTACAGTTACCTCACACACATGTAACACACACTACAGTTACCTCACACACATGTAACACACACTACAGATACCTCACACACATGTAACACACTACAGATACCTCACACACATGTAACACACACTACAGATACCTCACACACATGTAACACACACTACAGATACCTCACACACATGTAACACACTACAGATACCTCACACACATGTAACACACACTACAGATACCTCACACACATGTAACACACACTACAGATACCTCACACACATGTAACACACTACAGATACCGCACACACATGTAACACACTACAGATACCGCACACACATGTAACACAGTACAGATACCGCACACACATGTAACACAGTACAGATACCTCACACACATGTAACACACACTACAGATACCTCACACACATGTAACACACACTACAGATACCTCACACACATGTAACACACTACAGATACCGCACACACATGTAACACACTACAGATACCGCACACACATGTAACACAGTACAGATACCGCACACACATGTAACACAGTACAGATACCGCACACACATGTAACACAGTACAGATACCGCACACACATGTAACACACTACAGATACCGCACACACATGTAACACATACACTACAGATACCTCACACACATGTAACACACTACAGATACCGCACACACATGTAACACACTACAGATACCGCACACACATGTAACACAGTACAGATACCGCACACACATGTAACACACTACAGATACCGCACACACATGTAACACATACACTACAGATACCGCACACACATGTAACACACTACAGATACCGCACACACAAGTAACACACTACAGATACCGCACACACATGTAACACACTACAGATACCGCACACACATGTAACACATACACTACAGATACCTCACACACATGTAACACACTACAGATACCGCACACACATGTAACACACTACAGATACCGCACACACAAGTAACACACTACAGATACCGCACACACATGTAACAGTACAGATACCGCACACACATGTAACACAGTACAGATACCGCACACACATGTAACACACTACAGATACCGCACACACATGTAACACACTACAGATACCGCACACACATGTAACACACTACAGATACCGCACACACAAGTAACACACTACAGATACCGCACACACATGTAACACACTACAGATACCGCACACACAAGTAACACACTACAGATACCGCACACACATGTAACACACTACAGATACCGCACACACAAGTAACACACTACAGATACCGCACACACATGTAACACAGTACAGATATCGCACACACATGTAACACAGTACAGATACCGCACACACATGTAACACACTACAATTACCTCACACACACATACACTAGATACCTCACACACATGTAACACATACACACTACAGATACCTCAGACACATGTAACACACACACACTACAGTTACCCCACACATGTAACGCACACACACTACAGATAACACACACACTCTGTGCTGCAGCAGTGGCTGATATACATGTGCAGCTCCTTCTGCTCACAGCAAGCACTTTCCCAGCACCTCCCCCGCTCTCTCCTTCTCTGTCGGGGCTGTGGACCAGAGCAGGAGAAGATGTTATGGTGGGGAATTGAGCGGCTTCTCTATCGGTCCCTGGGAGCACACACAGGGAGATATTCCTGACCTTGCAGCTTGATTGCAGGCTCTCTCTCTCCCTCAGAGGCGCCCAGTGCAGGGGGACAGGAGCACTGGCCAATCAGCTCTTCTAACAATCTGATGCTCATTGGCCAGTGTTCTTCTCCAGCAGGCACGCCCCTTTTTTGAATGGCTGAACCCGGCGCAGCAAAAAAATAAAAAATAAATCAGTGCATAGAAAAATGATTGCACCCCCTCATGCCCTGTCACCTCACTAGACAGGGAGAAGTGTGCAGTCTGATGTCCTGATCACAGGCTGCAGCGGGAGGCATGGCCGGAGCAGCACAGCACAGCGTGGCCCCTCATCCTGTTTGTATGTTACCTCCCTGCAGCGCTAGTGATCAGGACGTCAGACCGCCCACTTCCTCCTAATACGGCGCGATCAGTGTGCAAGGGAAGCAAATGCCGCCCGGCGTGCTGGCTGCTGAAGGGAACTCTGGAACGCCCACTGACAACGCGGAGGGGGCGATAGGTCTAGCGGCCCATTACAAGGACCGGCCCTTCTGGCATTTGCCAGAAATGCCCTATGGCCAGTCCGGCCCTGACCTGGATGATCGGTGCTGGGGAAGCTACCGGCCTTCGGTGGCTCTGGACTGACTGATGTGTGCAGGCCAGGCAAGTTGGTGAACCCCGTAAGGCAGTTTCCCCAGGAGAGAGGACTGACACGGAGTCAGCAGATGGAGCAGGAGCTCCTATAAGGTACCTCCATAAGCTGTTGGTGCTTGTAACAGGAACTGTGTGGTAACCCACGGCAACTGAACGGAGTGAGAGATCCAGCATGTTCAGTGTCCGTGAGTCAAAGCTGTAAATGAAGTGTTTAAAGCTGCAAGTTAATATCACCAGTTGGTGCCTGTTGTGTTTCATGAGATGTACATAAGGAACTGTGCATAACCCGGTTTATGACACTATAATAAACCGTATGGACTGTTTTGTTTCTAAAACCCGTGCCCGTGTGCTGAATATCGCAGCCAAGCGAGTGTCCCCCAATACACTCAGTAGGAATAGTCTTACATTTGGTGCTCGAAGCGGGCAACGATCCAGCACGCACACGTGGAGTTGATTGCTGTGGCTCGGCGGGGCCACGAAGATTGCGTCTGGCTGTAACTCGGCGGGGTTACGAAGCTGACAAGCATCTGGCTGTAACTCGGCGGGGTTACGAAGCTGACAAGCGTCTGGCTGTAACTCGGCGGGGTTACGAAGGGGACAAGCGGCGTCCTGTGGATTGGCGGGTCCACGAAGCCGGCGGTAGAGCCTTGAGGAGCGTAGCTGCAGTGGCAGCAAGAGGTTCCACAGCAGGTGGAGCTGCAGTGGTAGCAAGAGGTTCCACAGGCGGAGCTGCAGTGGCTTGTGGTTGGCAGCCGAGGTGCCGGTTGTATTTGTCTGCAGCGGGAGCTGTGGCAGTACCAGCAGGAGCTGGTGAAGTGACATATAAAAGAAAAAAATATATATATATATTTTTTTTTTTCTCTCCCTTTTCTGCCAAGTTGTGCTGACTCTTAAAGGGCCAGTACAAGCCCAGAGACAAAGGGGTGTACTGTGCGAACTGGGGCCTGAGTGCCGTGGGGAAGTCCACGGGGTGTATCCCAGGGAGGGGAGTATCCCTAATAGTGAGCGGTGACCCAAATGGAGATGGTTGCCCAAAAGGGGGTGGAGACCCAAAAAGGGGCGGTAACCCGAATAGGGGTAATGGCCCAAAAAGGGGTGGAATCCCGAAGGGGGGCTGAATCCCGAACCGGGGTGGTGTCAAAAAGTGGAGCACTTGCCCAAAAAGGGGGCGGAGCCAAAAAAGGGGCGGAAATCAGTGAGGTGTCACGACTGTGTCCTTTTTGGCTGGATGGAAAGTGTGTGCGGGGGTTGATAGACCCGGGGAGAGAAGCGTCTTTACTGAGAACCCTTCCAGGAAATTCTGTGTCACCTGGGGACACTAAATGTCTTCAGGTAGCCACTATCTACATTGTTGCAGCGGAGGTTTCCACATACCATGAGGTGGCTGTAGTCCCGATCTTGCCGTATCCTATGGTAATAGTACAAGATTTGGTAGCACTGTGGGAAAAGGCTGAAGTGTTTGTGGATATAATGTGGATGTCAGTAATGTTGAGAAGGCGCCCCTTAGAGTTGACAGTCCTAAGGTAGGCCTGACCAGAGGTAAAGGTTCGACTGCCCAACTAACTGACCTGACGTCACCTGAAGTGTGCCACAATACGACTGGTAGTGGTCTGCTGGATAAAACAAGTGGAGCTGACACCCAGACAGAGAGTGACTCGTGGCGTCATCATACTGTGGGGTGTGACACAGACTCTGGGGGTGACTGTGACAAGTCATGGCCAGTAACAAGCGCATGTGCCACGGTGACAGGTGGAGGACGGGGTCCAGGACCTGTAGTGACGGGTGGAGGACGGGGTCCAGGACCTGTAGTGACGGGTGGAGGACGGGGTCCAGGACCTGTGGTGACGGGTGGAGGACGGGGTCCAGGACCTGTGGTGACGGGTGGAGGACGGGGTCCAGGACCTGTGGTGACGGGTGGAGGACGGGGTCCAGGACCTGTGGTGACGGGTGGAGGACGGGGTCCAGGACCTGTGGTGACAGGTGGAGGACGGGGTCCAGGACCTGTGGTGACAGGTGGAGGACGGGGTCCAGGACCTGTGGTGACAGGTGGAGGACGGGGTCCAGGACCTGTGGTGACAGGTGGAGGACGGGGTCCAGGACCTGTGGTGACGGGTGGCGGTGACTCCCATTCAGACGGTGATGCCAGTGAGAAAGAGTGCAATAAGGTTGACTCAGGCAAGTCTTCCTCCCGACGCCGGAGACGTAAAAGAGCCAAAGGGGCTGAACCAGTTGCTCCGTGTGAGGAATTGACGGAAGGTGCTGAGGACCTGGGGAGTATGAAGTACTCTGAAGTCCCAGGGAAAAAGGACGAACCTAATGATGTCACCGCTGAGACCCAAGAGAGGGCCGACCCTGACAGTGCAGAGTCTGGGGGTGCAGAAGTGGAGGAGGCCACCAAAGAAGTGGTGCCTGAAGTAAATACCTCCTCAAGTGATGGATGTCCCACCATTCCAGAGGATGGGAGAAGCGTGATAGAATTGATTAAAGAGATGGTGAAAGACCATGTTGAGCGAGAAAGGGTCCTGAGACAAGCGGCTGAGCACAGGGTGGATGAGCTGGAGAAGGAAGTCTGAGCTCAGAGGTCACCTGTTCACGTGGCAAAGTGTGTATCAGACCCTAAAGGAAGACATTGTAGTGCTTAGAGAAGCACTAAAAGGCCCTCTACAAGAGAAAGAGGTGGTGGTCGCAGACTTCTCGTGCCAGTACCAGAGTGGTAATGAGGTGAAGCTGCTAATGCCCATCTTGACCCGGGGTCTGGAAGAGGGTAAAGCTGAAGAGGAGTTGGCGCTAAAAGACGAACAAGATAGTCACCCGGTTGTGACAGGTGTCTTGATGGAAAGGTCCATGGCAAAGCAGGAGCCGTCCGTTCCTGAAGAAAGTGAGACTCCGCTCTTCAAGTGCGTGATAGATGTACCTGAAGAGGCGCAAGATGCATGTACCAGTGAGGGTGTGCATGAGGCCTTTCAAAAGGCAGTAGAAGCGTGTAGAGTGCACTGGGCACTGGAGACGAAACAGTTGGTGATACTGTCTACTAAAGAAGTCACAGTGAAGAGGGTGGCTGTCCTGAGGGAGATGCACCTACAGCGCCTCCGCACGAAACAGATGATCCTGTTGAGGAATAATGAAGCCACTCGGTGTTTGGAGCAAGCCAGGGAAGCTCAAAGTCGTTTGGGCCTGGTAGAGGACACAGTCCAAGTGCCCAAAGCTCTGGTAGCGAAGCTCATTGGCAGGTTTGGGAAAGTGATGCAGGAGATGGTGGATATATCCGGTGTGAAGAGACTGAGGATTCCGGCTGAAGACGAGGCCCAGGTGGGTGAAGATGGAATGGTGTCATTCCTGGTTGTCGGGTCCAAGGAGAGTCTAGGGAATATCCAGATGCTCCTGAGGTATCGCGTGGCCTACCTAAGAGAAATAGAGCAGTTAAGACTGTACAGACGGCAGGTCAATAAACAGCTGCAGAACATAAGGTGGCGGCCGCCTTCTTCCCAAGGAAAAGGAAACAAAAGGGACATGTACAGTAGAAGACGTAGTGATGGAGGGTCAGACTCTGATCAGTTGCTAGTCTCGACTGTATGTGGGACTAATGACCGCACCAACCGTGGGTGGCGACCCTGGAGAGAAAGGTCAAGTAGAGAGACAAACTTGACTAAAGGTTTGGTGACACAGACAGACTGTGACTTAAAGGCCAAAGCTCAAGGCCTACATGTTGACCGCTGGGGGCAGGGTAAACTCAACAACTGGATGGTTGTGTGTGATGCTCAAAACCGACTGAGACGGTTCTCTCGACAGGTAGGGCAAGGCAACGTGCGTGACATATCCCGTGACCCCACGTGTATGACAGGTGTTCAACCCCACAAGCTTGAACAGAGGGGGGGGATATGTGATGTAGTGACCCCTGTAACAGGTAGGGGGCGCTGCATGGTCTCCCCGGTATGTGCACGGAGTCGTATTGAGGCCGTGAGGATCGACCTGCAGTGATGTCAGGATCACGTGACCAGCCCAGGTGATCCATTACTGTGGGTGTGGTTACAGGTACATAACCTGACCAGGGTGTGGGTCACATGGTCTTCTGTGTGGTTCCTGTGTGGTTCCAGTGTTTGGACCTGATAGGTCCAAGTGCAAGGTCCTGGAAGCGTGCGCATGGGCTGTGTATGCTCCTGTGTTGGAAGCCCTGGGAGGAGGCTTCCTGCGTATGCACACGGTTTGGACCTGGTGGCCTGGGTGTTGGACTAAGTCCTGAATAGCACCCAGACAGGCCACATGCCTCTGTGTTGAACAGTCCCAGGTGGGATGGACGTTCTGAAGACCACAGTGTGATCATGGTCCTAGACAGTCTGTGGTAGAAGCTCCTGTGAGTGGAGTCTTCTTGGAGCACCTGAGAGACTGTGGACCTGGATGATCGGTGCTGGGGAAGCTACCGGCCTTCGGTGGCTCTGGATTGACTGATGTGTGCCGGCCAGGCAAGTTGGTGAACCCTGTAAGGCAGTTTCCCCAGGAGAGAGGACTGACACGGAGTCAGCAGATGGAGCAGGAGCTCCTATAAGGTACCTCCATAAGCTGTTGGTGCTTGTAACAGGAACTGTGTGGTAACCCACGGCAACTGGGTCCGTGTCCGTGAGTCAAAGCTGTAAATGAAGTGTTTAAAGCTGCAAGTTAATATCACCAGTTGGTGCCTGTTGTGTTTCATGAGATGTACATAAGGAACTGTGCATAACCCGGTTTATGACACTATAATAAACCGTATGGACTGTTTTGTTTCTAAAACCCGTGCCCGTGTGCTGAATATCGCGGCCAAGCGAGTGTCCCCCAATACACTCAGTAGGAATAGTCTTACAAAATATATATATATATATATATATATATATATATATATATATATATATATATATATATATATATATATATATATGTGTGTGTGTGTGTATGTGTATATATATATATATATATTAGATTAAAAGCCGGCAAATGATCTGCCGCGTACAGTATAGAATAGAATAGGTTAGAAGAGAATAGCTAAAATAGATTTATACACATAGAATAGGTGTGTGTGTGTGTATATATATATATATATATATATATATATATATATATATATATATACACACTTCATAGATAGAAGAATAGCCGTTAATTCATTTTGCCGGCTCCGGTAAAATCAATGCAGAAGCCGACAGGATATAAGATATAGATTACAAACAGTAAATCCATGCAGAATAGTTAGATATATAAATGTCAGTGACCAATACAATTATACTCTATATTAGTGAAGTGTGTGTGCAAATTAGGGGACATGTATGTATTTAATAAAATAATCTTTTCGGGGAAAAAAATTTGCGTGGGCTTCCTCTCAATTTTCTGCGCCAGAGAGGGAGAGCCAGAGTCTGGGGCCAATGTTTATAACTTAGGAAGGGGATAATACCCATGGTTATCCCCAGGCAATGAATATCAGCCCGCAGCTGTATATTTAGCCTTTACTGGCTATTAAAATAGCGGGTCCCCCAAAAAAATGACGTGTGGTCCCCCTATAATTAATAGCCATAAAAGGCTATGCAGACAGCTGCGAGCTGATATTCATTACCTAGGAAGGGACCATGGCCATTTCCCCCCCCCCCCCCCCACGGCTACAAGCACCAGCACTCAGCTACCCCAGGAATGGCACATTATTATTATTATTTATTTATATAGCACCATTGAATCCATGGTGCTGTACATAAGAAGGGGTTACATACAAATTACAGATATCCCAAGCAGACAAACTAACAATGGCAGACTGATACAGAGGGGCGAGGATCCTGCCCTTGCGGGCTTACATTCTACAGGATTATGGGGAAGGAGACAATAGGTTGAGGGTTGCAGGAGCTCCGATGTTGTTGAGGCAGTATCTTCGGTAGTGATGAGGAGGCAGCTGGGTCAGTGCAGGTTGTAGGCTTTCCTGAAGAGGTGGGTTTTCAGGTTCCGTCTGAAGGATCCGAATGTGGTTGATAGTCGGACATGTTGGGGCAGAGCATTCCAGAGGATGGGGGATATTCAGGAGAAGTCGTGGAGGCGGTTGGATGAGGATTGAATAAGTGTGGAGGAGAGAAGGAGGTCTTGGGAGAACCGGAGATTACGTGAGGGAAGATATCAGGAGATTAGTTCAGAGATATAAGGAGGAGACAGGTTATGGATGGCTTTGTAGGTCAGTATTAGTAATTTGAACTGGATACCCTGAGGGAATGAGAGCCAGTGAAGAGATTTGCAGAGGGGGGGAAGCGGAGGAGTAGCGAGGAGAGAGACGAATTAGTCAGGGCGCAGAGTTAAGGATGGACTGGAGAGGTGCAAGGGTGTTACTAGGGAGGCCATAGAAAAGGATGTTGCAGTAGTCAAGGCGGGAGATGATGAGGGCATGCACAAGCATTTTAGTAAATTGACGGTTGAGGAAAGGAGGGATTCTGGAGATATTTTTGAGCTGGAGGCGACAGGAGGTGGAGAGTGCTTGGATGTGCGGTTTGAAGGACAGGGCAGAGTCAAAGGTTACTCCGAGGCAGCGGACTTCCGGTACGGGGGAAAGCGTGATGTCGTTAATTGCGATAGATAGGTCACATAAGGAAGATCTATGGGATGGAGGAAAGATGATGAGTTCAGATTTGTCCATGTTGAGTTTGAGGAAGCGTGAGGAGAAGAAGGAGGATATGGCTGATAGACACTCCAGGATTCTGGACAGCAGAGTGGTGACGTCTGGGCCAGAAAGGTAGATCTGAGTGTCATCAGCGTAAAGGTGGTATTTGAAACCATGAGACTTTATGAGTTGCCCCAGGCCAAGTGGATAGATTAAGAAGAGTGGGGGTCCTAGAACGGAGCCTTGGGGGACTCCAACAGAGAGAGGGTGGGATGAGGAGGTAGTGTGGGAGGCATTGAATGTGCTGTTGGAAAGGTACGAGGAGATCCAGGATAGAGCGAGGTCTTTGATGCCAAAGGAGGAGAGGATCTGTAGTAGGAGGCAGTGGTCAACTGTGTCGAAAGCAGAGGACAGGTCTAGAAGGAGGAGTACAGAGTATTGTCCGTTAGCTTTGGCTGTAAGTAGGTCGTTAGTGATTTTGGTCAGGGCTGTCTCAGTTGAGTGATGGGGCTGAAACCAGATTGTAGATTGTCAAAGAGCAAGTTAGATGAGAGGTGGGAGGAAAGTTCAGCGTGGATGTGCTGCTCTAGGAGTTTGGAAGCGAATGGGAGCAACGATATTGGGCAATACCTGGACATAGCAGTTGGATCGAGGGTTGGCATTTTAAGGATAGTCGTGATTGTGGCATGTTTGAAAGCAGAAGGGAAGGTGCCAGAAGTTAGTGATAGGTAGAAGAGGTGGGTTAGGGATGGGATAAGTGTGGTGGTGAAGTTGGGGAGGAGGTGGGATGGGGTCGAGCGCACAGGTGGTGAGGTGCAATTTGGAGAGGAGACAATTAAGCCCCACTTCAGTGATGTTGGATAGGGAGGTTATGGGGTTTGGGCATTGGTCTGGTATACAAAGGGGTTGTGGTGGTTGAACAATGAACACTTGCCTTGTTTGGTCGATCTTATTTTTAAAGTGTGTGACAAAGTCCTCAGCAGAGATGAGGGAGGTTGGAGGGGGCAGTGGTGGGCGGAGGAGGGAGTTAAAGGTTTTGAATAACTGTTTGGGGTTGTAGAATAGGGAAGTTATGAGGGTTGTGAAGTAGGCCTGTTTAGCAGAGGTGAGAGCAGATTTAAAAGCGAGTGTTGCCTGTTTGAATGCAGTGAAGTCATCTTGCGAGTGTGTTTTCTTCCAACGCCGCTCTGCAACCCTGGACACTTGCCGGAGCTTTTTAGTGGTGTTATTGTGCCAAGGTTGTCTATTGATACGTCGCACTCTGCCATGAACAAGAGGGGCAACCGTGGCAATAGCTGATGCGAGAATGGCATTGTAGAAAGCGGCACTGTCTGTGTCGTGGAGTGAGGATATGGATGTCAGTGCTAGGATAGAGTCAGAGAGTGTGTGGGTGTCTAGGTGTGCAAGGTTTCTGCGGGGGTGCGCATGTTGCTGGACATGGGTGACTGGTGAGGAGGACAGGGATGAGAAGGGGAGCAGATGGTGGTTGGATAGAGGGAGAGGAGAGGTGGTGAAGTTAGCTAGAAAGCAGAGATGGGTAAAGACCAGGTCTAGTGTATGTCCGTCTGTGTGGGTGGCTGTGGAGGACTACTGAGTAAGTCCAAAAGATGAAGTAAGGGACAGAAGTTTGGAGGCTGACTGAAGGGTATCAGCGGGGATGTTGAAGTCACCCATGATGATGGTGGGAATGTCAGCAGAGAGAAAGTGAAGAAGCCAGGTGGAGAATTGGTCAATAAAGGCAGTGGCCGGGCCTGGAGGTCTGTATATGACGGCCACATGGAGGTTGGAGGGAGAGTAGATGCGGACAGAGTGGACTTCAAAAGAGGGGAGGATAAGGGAGGGAAGAGGTGGGATTGGGTTAAAGGTGCACTTTGAAGAAAGGAGAAGACCCACTCCTCCACCATGTCTGTTGCCAGGGCAAGGGGTGTGTGTGAACTGGAGGCCGCCATAACACAGCGCAGCAGGGGAGGCAGTGTCAGAGGGTATTAGCCATGTTTCTGTGAGGCCGAGGAAGGCAAGATTGTAAGAGAGAAAAAGGTCATGAATCACATGAAGCTTATTGCAGATTGAGTGGGCATTCCAGAGTGCTCCAGAGAGAGGGAGCAGGGGCATGGGTTTTATGTTGGAAGGATTGCGATAGTTCATATTAGATAGGGAGCGGTAGGAGGGGGTAGTAATGGGAGGTATGAGCTGTGGGGGTCCAGGGTTGGGAGATATGTCTCCAGCAATGAGAAGCAGAGAAAGGGAGAGCATATGGGAGAAGGACAGTGTCCGGCATCTGTAAAATGCACCAGTTCCGACACTTAGCCTCTCTCTTCCCACTACCCTGTAGCAGTAGCATATGGGGTAATAGGGGGTTAATGTCACCTTTGTATTGTAAGGTGACATTAAGACGGCTTAGTAATGGAGAGGTGTCAATAAGACACCTATCCATTACTAATCCTATAGTAGTCAAAGGGTTAAATAAAGACACAAACAGAAAAAAGTATTTTAATGTAATCAAACACAACACAGTTTTCCCATGTTTATTGTTTCTGCTAATCCATGCAACGCTCTCGATCTCGTGTAAAAAAGAAAAAAAAAACAATATACCCATACCTGTCCGGCGTTCAGTCAGTCCCACGCAGTAATCCATATCTGGGGTATATAAAGTTTACAACCGGGAGCAGTGCTAATGCAACCATCCCGGCTGTAAACTACTGGGGAATTAATGAAATGCTGGGAGCGGAGATTCAGACTAGCGCTGACGTCACTGAAGCTGCGCTCCCTCACAGCCTGAACTCAGAAACTTTTGAGCATGGGTAAATGCCAGCTGATTTTCTCACGCTGAAGAGTTCAGTGCGGGTCAGGCTGTGAGGGAGCGCAGCATCAGTGAAGTCACCTATATTCACTGAAGCTGTTATCGCAGCTGGCCTAAACTGCTGTGACTTCAGGACCCTGGGAAAATGCCAGGGATGAGGTCACAGCAGTTCATGCCAGCTGCAAGAACCGCGTCAGTGAATAGAGGTGATGTCACTGATGCTGCCCTCCCTCACAGCCTGACCCGCTCTGAACTCTTCAGCGTGGGAAAATCAGCTGGCATTTTCCCACGCTCAAGGCTGTGAGGGAGCGCAGCTTCAGTGATGTCACTGAAGCTCCGCTCCCAGCATTTCATTAATTCCCCAGTAGTTTACAGCCTGGTTGGTCGCATTAGCACCACTCCCGATTGTAAACTTTATATACCGTAAGTCACTTGCGGGGAATTTCTACTGTTTAGGCACATCAGGGGCTCCCCAAACGTAACATGGCGTCCGCCAATCATTCTAGCAAATTTTACATTTAAAAGGTCAATTCACACTCGTACCCTTCCGAGCCCTGCTGTGCACCCAAACAGTGGTTTTCCCCCACATATGAGGTATCGTGATGCTCAGGAGAAATTGTACAACAAATTTGGGGTTCGATTTTTTTTTTTTTTTTTTTTTTTTTTTCTTTTTCCCCTGGTGCCCCTGTGGAAAAAAAAAAAAAAAAAAAAAAATTGGTCTAAATTATTTTTTTTTGTAAAAAGTTAAATTTTCTTTTTTTTTTTTCCTCATTCCAAAAATTCCTGTGGAGTACCTGAAGGGTTAATAAACTTCTTGAATGTGGTTTTGAGCCCCTTGATGAGTGCAGTATTTGGAATGGTGTCACTTTTCGATATTTTCTGTCATATAGACCCCTCAAAGTGACTTCAAATGTGGTGTGGTCCCTAGAAAAATGGTTTTGTAAATTTTGTTGGAAAAATGAGTAATCAGTGGTCAACTTTTAACCCTTATAACTTCCTAACAATAAAAAATTTGTATCAAGTGACATGTGAGAAATGTTATTTATTAACTATTTGATGTGACTTATCTTTCTCATTTAAGGGCATAAGAATTTATAGTTTGAAAATTGCAAAATTTTTCAAATTTTCACCAAGTTTCCATTTTCTCCATCGCCTCATTGGGGGACACAGACCGTGGGTGTATGCTGCTGCCACTAGGAGGCTGACACTAAGTGATACAAAAAAGTTAGCTCCTCCCCTGCAGTATACACCCTCCTACTGGCTCTCAGCTAACCAGTTCTTGCTTAGTGTCCGTAGGAGGCACACGGACTGGTCTGCCATTCAGACCCAAAAACTCTTTTTACCTTTACGACGGACGAATGGGGCAACCGATCCTTTCAAGGTTCCGATCTCCCCGAACCAACAACAGGCGAGCACAGAGAGTGTCCCTCTCCGTATCCTCACCGGCGACGTGGGAAGCCACTGCCTGAGCTGATTCTAGGGGCGACGGGCCCCTTCAAGGGCACCGATCTCCCCCCTCCCTTATCAGACGAGCACTGGAGTGTCATCTCCACGTATCCTCTTCTGCAGCCAGGCCTATTGCCGGACATTCAGCCCTGGCCACCATGTTTTACCCTCGGCTGTTCAGAGGCACTTTCCAGCATGGCGTCCGAGAAGCCCCCACTGCACCACCACTATTAAAAGCGGATGGTACAAGAAGGTGGACGGTTCCTCTCCACCTCCCTGCTAAAGGGACGATGGATTGAGGGTTTTTCTTTATCCCTGCACTGTCCAAACAGCAGCAACAGCACAGAACAAAGCTGCATACTGGGGTAAGTGCAGGGACTCGAGTGGTTGGAGGGCTCTGCGCAACCGGCGTTTTTATCCCTCGTTTTTCCTCGTTCGGCGCCGGCTGGCTCCAAAAATTTAGCCCCCGGCTTCGGGTTTGTGTAGGCCGCAACCCGGAACTCTAGCCATGCTAGGCCGCGCTTCATGGCTCCGCCCCCCTATTCAGGCGCCTCTCATTCAGGACAAGAACTCTATTCTCGGCGGCCATCTTCATTCTCTTGCCATTTCCGGACACAAGCTCATCCGGAAGTGGCTGCTGCATCGCACCGGTGGTATTCAGCGCTGAAGACAGCGCTATTCTAGACGGGGACTCAGGATCCGGGTAAGGAGACAGCACCATCCCTCCCTCTGCACCCCTCCCCCGCACGCACACTGGCAGCATAAAGGGACTAGCGTTCCCAGTTTTTAATGCATGCGACCAGCAATCTCTGGTCTTAAAGGCACATGACTAGCAATCCCTGGTCTATAAGACACTTGTCCAGCATTCCCTGGTCTTAAGGGTACATGACCGCATTCCCTGGTCTTAAAGGTGCATGTCCAGTAGTCGCTGGGCTTATAGGTACATGTCCAGCATTCCCTGGCCTTTAAAGACACATGACCAGCATTCCCTGGTCTTAAAGTCATGACCAGCCGGAAGACTGTCACCTTTCCCAGAGTACTTAGTTCAAATGAGCTCAGGAGCCCTTCGCTGCCGCCGATCCCAGCTCTTCCCAGAGTACCTAGTTCCCCCCAAGGGGCTTCGCCTCTGGCGTAATCCATGGCTTCTCTGACCACAAGATTGAACCCTCTGGTTTGAAGTGCTTGCAAGACCAATATACATGGATCCTCCCCTACATGGGAGCTTTAGGCTAGCAGGGGCCACATGTATTCTAGAAACAGAACAAGACTCCGCATATAAATCAGATGTTGCCTTGGATCTGGACTTGCCAGAGCCTCAGAACAAGATCGATTCGCCCATTTAGGCCATCAACCAATCTCTAAATTGACAAGGACCACGGCTCTCCTCTAGATCACACAGGGTCCCTCAAAAAAGGAAACCCTTAGTAGTGCATTTGCAATTTTCCTGGACAGCGAGCGTCCAGATAAGCGACTCACTGGCGAGCACCATGGTAGCGCAGTGGTAAACACCATGAATAATCGCAAATGGGCTTAATCTAGAAACAGACTCTTCTTCAGCGACACGAGATGCCATGCCTGGTTTAACTGTTTGTTTTTTGTTTTTTTTTAAGGGCGACGGGTCCTTCAAAGGACACCGATCTCCTCACACCAGCATCAAATGAGCACAGGGAGTGTCACCTCCACGTATACTCTGGGCGACGGGTCCTTCAAAGGACACCGATCTCCTCACACCAGCATTAAATGAGCACATGGAGTATCGCCTCCACGTATACTCTGGGCGACAGGTCCTTCAAAGGATTCCGATCTCTGGGCGATGGGTCCTCCAAAGGACACCGATCTCACGCCATCATCAAAAGAGCACATGGAGTGTCACCTCCACGTATACTCTGCTACCACCGGGCCTGATGTCAACCCGGTCCTCCAGGGGACTTGATCCCCATAGATGTACAGATGCCTTCCTTTTGACGTCCGAGCAGTTCCCCTCTCCATCGCCACTATTTAATGGATGATGCGAGGAGGCGGACGATTCCTCTCCACCTCCCTATTAAGAGGATGGTTAATTGAGAGTTCATCCTTTTATCTCTGCACGTTCAATGACGGCAGCAACTCAAGAGATGGAGGTTTTTTTTCCTCACCTGGCGGATGCAACCACGCACTTTGCTACCTGGCACCTACCAGTATCCCTGCCCGATGGATCATCTTTTAAAAATACCATGGACTGTCAGACAATGACTCGTTCCGTCTTGCGGCATCGAGTTCAGCGCTTTACCCTTCCTTAGCCCACACGGATTACCAAACCAATGGTCTACTGGTCGGAGACCTTAGCTACTTTAATTCACAATATTAGAAAAAATTGGAGTAGTGTCCGCAACACATAGGAGTGTCCTATGTAAATATGCTATACACCTCACCACAAGGTGCTTGGTCTATGTAGTTTTTTGTTACTGATGGTTCCAGTGTTGGTCTATATTTGTTTGTTTCAGATCAATTATGTCTCCTTCTGGAGACAGTACAGCTGGCCATTCAAATCTCTTGAGCGGGAGGCTTTGTGGTGTACGCCTCTTTGAATGCGGCTAGTTGCGCGGCGCTGTCTGCAGCGAATCCCATTTCATTCAGAAGGGCTTTATGGATCAGAGAACGGAAGCATACTCTGCGTTCAAAGGAAAAAAAAACCTCTGACATCACTCCCTTACAGAGTGGTCGCTTATTCGGTGAGTAGTTGGGGGTGTTCCCCACGTAGGAACAAAGGATAGCAGGTGTCCTACAGATCCAACCAACAGTGGAAGGGTTGTCCAGGACAGTCTAAATCTAAGGGATTTGGGTTCCAAAAAGAGGATCGAAAGGTAAGACCAATCCTTGAACTCTAACTTCTAACAAGCTTCAAAAAGGTCATCCTCCTTTGGATGGAGTTCCTCCACTCGGCCATCACTTCAATAGGAAAAGGTGGAGTTTTTTTCTGGCATCCATCGACATTCGGGATGCTTACCTTCACAAGTCACGACCTTGCCCTTCGGCTTTGCTACTGCTCCCAAAGTGTTCACCATCAAAATGGCGACTGTCATGTCCCTCTGGCACTCTGGGTGCGTGGCCGTCCTCCCCTATCTGGTCGACTTCCATCCGTCCTTCCAGGATTACGCTGAGTTATATATATATATATATATATATATATATATATATATATATATATATATATACACTCACCGGCCACTTTATTAGGTACACCATGCTAGTAACGGGTTGGACCCCCTTTTGCCTTCAGAACTGCCTCAATTCTTCGTGGCATAGATTCAACAAGGTGCTGGAAGCATTCCTCAGAGATTTTGGTCCATATTGACATGATGGCATCACACAGTTGCCGCAGATTTGTCGGCTGCACATCCCAAAGATGCTCCATACAAGGCAGGATGGATCCATGCTTTCATGTTGTTTACGCCAAATTCTGACCCTACCATCCGAATGTCGCAGCAGAAATCGAGACTCATCAGACCAAGCAACGTTTTTCCAATCTTCTACTGTCCAATTTCGATGAGCTTGTACAAATTGTAGCCTCAGTTTCCTGTTCTTAGCTGAAAGGAGTGGTACCCGGTGTGGTCTTCTGCTGCTGTAGCCCATCTGCCTCAAAGTTCGACGCACTGTGCGTACAGAGATGCTCTTAGGCCTACCTTGGTTGTAACGGGTGGCGATTTGAGTCACTGTTGCCTTTCTATCAGCTCGAACCAGTCTGCCCATTCTCCTCTGACCTCTGGCATCAACAAGGCATTTCCGCCCACAGAACTGCCGCTCACTGGATTTTTTTTCTTTTTCGGACCATTCTCTGTAAACCCTAGAGATGGTTGTGCGTGAAAATCCCAGTAGATCAGCAGTTTCTGAAATACTCAGACCAGCCCTTCTGGCACCAACAACCATGCCACGTTCAAAGGCACTCAAATCACCTTTCTTCCCCATACTGATGCTCGGTTTGAACTGCAGGAGATTGTCTTGACCATGTCTACATGCCTAAATGCACTGAGTTGCCGCCATGTGATTGGCTGATTAGAAATTAAGTGTTAACAAGAAGTTGGACAGGTGTACCTAATAAAGTGGCCAGTGAATGTGTGTGTGTGTATGTGTATGTGTGTGCATATATATATATATATACATACACACACACACACACACACACACACACACACACACACACACACACACACACACACACACACACACACACCTTACGATACCCTTCCTCATCTGGGCTGGCGGATAGACTTAGACAGGTCTTCCTCATTTCCAGCCCAGCGGATATCCTTTTTAAGGACGATCCTGGACACCTCCAGAGGGTTGGAATCCTCCCTTGAAACAAGGTCGTGGTCCTTCAACAGGGAGCCCCCGCACTTGGTCACTTATCCCTTCATTCCGGGCCGGAATGGCCATCCGGCAATTCTGGCAAATGCCAGAACAGCCTGTCTGGTCGTGAGCTATCTCTTCTGCTACGTCGTTAAAAGAAGCGGGTCCTCAAGACAGGGCTGAATTTCAGCCCCGGTCCGTACCTGCCCTCATTCCATCAGATTTGCTATGAGTATCCTTGGGTAGAATAATAGCAATGGAGGCAGTTCCCTTCGCTCCGCTTGTTTTTTTTTGTTGTTTTTTTTTCTACAGGTCAAGCAGGTTTCCAAAAGGTAATCTCTGAGCTTCTTTCTCATCCGGGGAGATCCTTTCTTCTGGTTCAATGGTTGCTAGCTCAAGGCCTCTGATTATCTCGGGAATCCAGTCTCCTGATCAGGTTTTTTCTGGGGATCCCAACGGTACCTCTGCTCCTACAGCAGGCCCAATGCCCTCTGGCAGGTCTCCCCATCCAAATTCAGCTGGATATTATCACGGCTGTGCAATACACCTTGACCTACGTACCTCACCCCCTCTGATGGGCCGAGATCTATCATCCGGTGATCTCGGCAGTACTCATTCCAGGAGTACAACTCTGGGCGGCAGTTTCTCCTTAGCCGTCAGGGTCTCGCCTCAAGTGAGTGGGAGCTTCATCCGGAAGTCTTCCAACATATCTGCCTTCACTGGAGCACTCCAGATGTAGATCGGATGGCGTCCAGCCTGAACGCCAATGTACTTGAGTTCATGATTCAGCCTCGAGACCCAATACCCATCGCAGTGCATGCTCTGGTTCTTCTGTGATACCAGCTCCATCACGCCTCTTCCACGAGTTCCGAGGGTCTGTAGGAAACAGGAAGGCCCCAGTGATCCTGGGACATCCGTGTTGTCTAGGTCAATTCAGATGAGTCTTCAGAGCTGGCCGCTCTGTTGCTTCAGATCTTTTTTCCTTATCACCATCAACGCAAGGTTGTCCTCAGCCCCTCCCCGTCCCTTGTTACCAAGGGGGTATCGTACTTCCACTGTTACGAGGGCATCGTTCCTCCCTCTTCTTTCGGCTCCATTCCACAAAACGGAATGGGTGACCCATTCCCTGGACAATGTGAGTGCCCTGAGTAAGTATGTGTCGAGGACGGCGTCCTTCGAGACGATGGACATCTCATTTGCACTTCCTGGCGTTTTTTCAGAAAGGGCTTAGCCGTGTCTTCGGCCATGTTAGTCTGGTGGATTCTTTACACATCCAGAAGTCCTTTCGTGTTAGACATCAGCCTATTTTCACTCCACTCGATCAATCGAGGTTTCTTGGGTTCTAGACACCAGGCGTCAGCAAAGCACGTCTGTCAACTTTACGGGTTCATCCAGTCCGCATGCACACTTGAAGCACCATAATTTCCAGACTTCCGCAGACGTGAGTCTGGGCAGGTGGACTCTGCAGGCCGCGGTGGCGCACTTGTAAGTAGCGTTACACAGGGTCTGATCTGATGTTGTTCCCACCCAGGGACTGCTTTGGGACATCCCACGGTCTGTGTCCCCCAATGAGGCGAAGGAGAAATAGGGATTTTTGTGTACTCACCGTAAAATCCATTTCTCCGAGCCATTCATTGGGGGACACAGCTCCCACCCTGTTATTAGTTTGTGCTTGTTTTTATAATTGACATGCTATTCTCTCATATATAATTTCACATGCTATACTCATATATATATATATATATATATATATAATTTGACATGCTATACCCTCATATATAATTTGATATACTATACTCTCATATGTTGTTATTGATCTCCTACTGCTTTTGCACCGAACTGGTTAGCTGAGAGCCAGCAGGAGGGTGTATACTGCAGGGGAGGAGCTAACTTTTTTGTATCACTTAGTGTCAGCCTCCTAGTGGCAGCAGCATACACCCACGGTCTGTGTTCCCCAATGAATGCCTCAGAGAAAAGGATTTTACGGTGAGTAAACAAAAATCCGTATTTTTTCACAAATAAATGCAAATAACATAGAAGAAATTTTACTATTATCATGAAATACAATATGTCACGAAAAAAGTCTCAAAATCAGTGGGATACGTTGAAACGTTCCAACCTCATAAAGTGACACTGGTCAGAATTGTAAAATTTGGCTTGGTCATTAAAGGGAACCTGTCAGCAGGACTGTGCTGAATAAACTACTGGCAGTGTCATGTCGGCACTGCAGTGGCTGGGCTATCAGTTGTGTCCGCTATTAGAAAAAAAATTAACGCCTTATCCTGGGCGTGGAGAGAAGTGAATATTCCAGCAGCTGACATCAGCGTGGGGGGGTACATGGCAGTAACGTCACATGCTTCTTACACACTGAAGACAGCTGCTGGCATCAGAAAGGACGCTGCACTGCGAGGAAGCAGAAGGAACATGAGTACAGTAGTGCTGCTATCATGAGGCGAGTTGAATACTTTGCCTCAAGCGGCGGAGTATTCCTAAAGACGGGGCGGCAGAACGGCAGTCAGAAGATAGAACACGTGGTGCCGACTCTCCCTGCAATCCCTGCTGACACTTGCTGACAGTGTCTGCACTGTCGCAAACAAGGTAACGTGCGGCGTGCCCAGCGGCAGGTGAGGTGACTCACTGTTACCACCCGGCCAGGGCTGAGGTGCGGAGGCGGTGCCCTGTCTCCTGATGACCTGCTGGCTGCTGTGCTGGGAGTCGGACACACACATTGCTGGCCGACTTGGAGCAGTAACCGGCAGCAGTAAGTAACTATAAAAAACATAATTCGCCACCCCACCCCCCCATATGCTAGCGAGTGTCGTTCGTGAACGAGCCGATACAAAGAGCCGGCTCCCTGCTGCTATGAGTCCAGTTGGTTTTTTTTTGCTTTCTTGGCTGATGCCTGCAGCTTATCAGACTGTGACTCATGTGGCTATGGGAGGTGGATCCGCATATTCATTACTGTAATGAGCGGTACCATGTGACCGCTCAGTACAGGAAGAAGATGCGGCGCCGGGGAAGCAGGGACCTGCAGGGACCGCGCCAGGAGTAGGTGAGTATAATTAGACAGCCCCCGCTCCCCCTCCCCTGCCGATCCCTGGGTATGACTCGAGTATAAGCCCAGAGGGGGTCTTTCAGCCCAAAAAAATGGGCTGAAAATCTCGGCTTATACTCGAGTATATACGGTAATTAATTTGCATTTTATTGCATGAAATAAGTATTTGATTCAATAGAAAAACAACTTAGCATTTGGTACAGAAACTTTTGTTTGCAATTACAGAGGTCAGACATTTCCTGTAGTTCTTGACCAAGTTTGCATACACTCGAGCAAGGAATTTTGGCCCAGTCCTCAATACAAATCTTCTCCAGATCTTTCTGGTTTCGGGGCTGTCGCTGGGCATCATTGAGTTTCAACTCCCTCCAAGATTTTCTATTGGGTTCATGCCTGGAGGCTGGCTAGGCCACTCCAGGAGCTTGTAATGCTTCTCACGGAGCCACTACTTAGTTGCCCTGCTGCTGTGTTTTTGGTCATTATCAGGCTGGAGACCCAGCCATGACCCATCTTCAATTCTCCTGCTGAGGAAAGTGTGCTGTTGGACAGAATTTCACAATACATGATCCCATCCATCTTCCCTTCAATACTGTGCCGTTGTCCTGTCCCCTTTGCAGAAAAGCACCCCAAGATATCATGTTTTTCCCACCATGCTTCATGGTTGGGTTGGGACAGTGTTCTTGGGGTTCTAGTCATCCTTCTTCTTCCTCCAAACATGGGCTAGCGGAGGTGATACCAAAAAGTTCTATTTTGGTCTCATCTGATCACATGACGTTCTCCCATGCCTCCTCTGGATCATCCAGATGGTCATTGGTGAACTTCAAACAGGTCTGGATATGTGTTGGCGTGAGCAGGGGGACATTGCGTGTCCTGCAGGATTTTAATTCCATGACGGTGTTGTTTTTTTTTTACTAATGGTAGTGTTTGATACTGTGGTCTCAGCTCTTTTCAGGTCATTGACTATTTCCTCTCATGTAGTTCTGGGCTGATTCCTGACCTTTCTCAGAATCTTACCCAACAGCTATTTGGTTTTGGCCATGGTGGAGAGGTTGGAGTGTGATTGATTGATTATTTGGACAGGTGTCTTTTATACAGATGAGTTCAAACAAGTGCCATTAATACATCTAATGAGTGCAGAGTATGAGGGGTTCTCAAAGAACAACTAACAGGTCTGTGAGACCAGAATTATTGCTGGTTAGTAGGTGATCAAATACTTATTTCATGCAATGAAGTGCAATTTAATTATGTAAAAAAAAATCATACAATGTGATTTTGTTTTTGTTTTTTTTTTATTTTATTTTTAGATTGTCTCTCACAGTTGAAGTGTACCTGCAATAAAAATTACAGACTTCTCCATTCTTTGTAGGTAGTAAAATTAGTAAAATCGGCAGAGTATCAAATACTTATTTTCCTCTCTGTATACAAGGATGGGGGGTGGGACATAGATACCAGGATGGGGGGAGGGTATTTATACTAGGATAGGGGGCCATATATGCCAGGATGGGATGGGGGACATTTATGCCAGGATGAGGTGGGCATATATACCAGCATGTGGATCATATATACCAGGATAAGGGACACATATGCATGGAAGGGGCTCAGGATGGGGGACAATAGTACAGAATTGAGGGGCACTACCCCTATAACAGTGTCAGCAGCATACCCCCCCCCCCCCCCCCATGCTATAGACAGTGTCTCATGCGGGCGGATGGTGTAGAGGTTATAGCTGATAGTGGCAGGTGTAGATTATTAACAGGGTTGTCCGCTACTAGGGCAACCCCTTCTTGTATTAAAGGGCACCGTGTCAGAATGTGCTGCAGAAGACCAGAGAAGTGGGATGTCTGCAGGAAAGAGGTGTATATGTGAAAAGTAATCATGGTGTCTGGACAAGATAGAAACGAAAGAAAGAAAAGACTCAATCAGAGAAGAGGTCACCCAGAAGGTACCTGGATGTAAATTTGTATTATGTGATACTGACTACATCTCATCAGTATTGTGGTTCGTGTATGGTCCATAGTCTTTATCAGACTGATTACAACTCCAAGCATCTTACCATTATTAAGGACATACTGGGAGTTATAGGCTCATGAGATATGGGCCTGACTTAGAAGGATTCAGCTATTCAATTATTAATCACGTGATATTATAGACCTAATAGAAGAGGGAAGAATTAGCTGGTTAGAAAGGCAAAATGAGCATTTACAAGTACACAGTGCTATATAATGTGATTATTGCAATATATAAAATGGTGTATCAGGGACTTTCTGAAAAACAAAAAATGTATTTAAGCACTAACATGCAGGTAATTGCTATGTACCTTCCTGTTGTGCACAAAGCCATTCTTCTCCAGCCTAGAGCAGTTACAGACCGCTCCTTCCGGAAATTCAACTAGGACTGTGTTAGAAGGAACTTTGTGGAGATCTTCCGCGCTGCTGAGTTATTGAAGAAGTCGTCCGCGTTTCGAAGTGATAAGCACTTCTTCAGGAAACAATCACATGTGAACATTACAACTAAAAGTACATACTACTAATAGATCAGGTTAGCACAATCTGATAGTAATACCTCTGTTAACAGGATGGGACATTCAACGACATTCTGAATGACAGCCGGATTGCCGCTGCCAAACTTTCCCGCCCCATTAACAGAGCAGAGTGGAAAAGAATCCAGTGCACTGTCAACATGACATTCGCTCAGGCAGCTGAATCTCCGGCAGGAGCGGTCTGTGATCGCTCTGGCCGGGGAAGAAGGACTTTGGGAACAACAGGCAGGTAAGTTGCAACTACTGTATCTGCCTGTTTGTGCTTAGGCACATTTTTAGTTTTTGCGAAAGTCTCGGGTATACCTTTAGGCTATGCGCACACGTTGCGGATTTTGTTGCGGATCCGCAGTGTTTTTGGACTTGCAGAATTGCACCAAATCTGCATTGTAGTGCACAACCAATGTTAATGGGAACTACAGAATTGGTGTGCACATGCTGCGGACAAATCCGCCCGGATTTGCAGCGTTTTATTTTCCACAGCATGTCAATTGTTTTTGCAGATCTGCGGCGTATCTGCCCCCATTGACTACCATTGAGTCAGTCAAATCCGCAGCACAACCACAGGTGTAAAAAGATTTGCAGTTTTGCCGCGGAGTTGCGTGCCAAAAACACTGCAGATAAGGAGGAGGAAGAGTGTGTGGGTGGAGACTGAGTGGGAATATGTGCGTGTCTGTCTGCGGGTGTGTGTGTTCGGCTGTGTGTCTGTGTGCGGGTGTCTCTGTGTGTGTGCGGGTCTGTGTAGGCAGGGTATCGTCTGATGGGACTACTGCTCCCATACGGCTATGTCTGCTGTCACATAGAACAGTGACAGCATTAGCCGATGATGAGGCAGGAGTCCCATCAGACGATGCCTGTGTTCAATTTAAAAAAACAAACAAACATACAACATACAGTACATACTCAAACACCTAGTCCTCGACGCACTCATTCTCCTGTAACAAAAATAAAATAATAAGCCAACCTATACTTACCTTTCCACCGTAGTCCAATTAATAACGAGTGTCCCACGACGATCTCCCGTGTAGAACAGTGACATCGGGAGATGTACTGACAGGAGGTAATCCTCCGCATTGTATCCATCCATGAAACATGGGTCAACCATACAAAGCTTTGTAACTTCTGGCATTAAACACAGATCATAATTGGCATTGGCTTTTTATTAGCTCCTAAGTTACACCAACACACATCCCCTTAATAACCTCATTTGTGGTGGATTTGTGAGATGTTCTCAGGCCTTGAGGATTTTATGAAATCCCTAACTCACAAGATATCTCACAAGATATCTTCATCTCTGAAGCTCCTTGGCATTAGACATTGCCATCATATTTTTTATCATGAGTTTACCTTTGCATAGACCCCAGATATGACAGGTATAGCTCCATCTATCAGACCTGTTATTCAATTGGAGGGATCCTATTAACCCTACACTTATGTGAGTGAATGTGTCACGTCCGTCCCTTTTCTACAATACCAAAAATATCTCATACATATTGGATGGGTGCAAACCCCAATATTCCTATCTGAACTCCAGAGCCAGACTGGCTATCATCTGTGCTCTGTGAATGGTAGCTTTGTGCCTAGAATGCATACATCTCCTTTTAATATCTTTTTCCCAGAAAGAAAGGGGGCTTTAATTGTTCTCTCTTCCTATCTTAATTAGTTTTAATTACTTTTTGTCTCCTAGCTATAACTGGCTTTCTCTTCCCCTTATGTCCAAAGAGTCAGGTCTTTGTCCATAATGTTCTGTTGTTTGTCCGAGGGGGATGAATGCCCCTCCCTGTAGATGTCTTAAGGTACCGTCACATTAAGCGACGCTGCAGCGATAGCGACAGCGATGCCGATCGCTGCAGCGTCGCTGTTTGGTCGCTGGAGAGCTGTCACACAGACCGCTCTCCAGCGACCAACGATGCCGAGGTCCCCGGGTAACCAGGGTAAGCATCGGGTTGCTAAGTGCAGGGCCGCGCTTAGTAACCCGATGTTTACCCTGGTTACCAGCGTAAAAGTTAAAAAAACAAACAGCACATACTCACCAGCGCGTCCCCCAGCCTCTGCTTCCTGACACTGACTGAGCTCCGGCCCTAACAGCACAGCGGTGACGTCACCGCTGTGCTTTCACTTTCAGTTTAGGGCCGGCGCTCAGTCAGTGTCAGGAAGCAGAGGCTGGGGGACGCGCTGGTGAGTATGTGCTGTTTGTTTTTTTAACTTTTACGCTGGTAACCAGGGTAAACATCGGGTTACTAAGCGCGGCCCTGCGCTTAGTAACCCGATGTTTACCCTGGTTACCAGTGTAAAATATCGCTGGTATCCTTGCTTTTGCTGTCAAACACGGCGATACACGGCGACCTAGCGACCAAATAAAGTGCAGACCTTCTAGCAGCGACCAGCAATTTCACAGCGGGATCCAGATCGCTGCTGCGTGTCAAATACAGCGATATCGCTATCCAGGTCGCTGCAACGTCACGGATCGCTGGCGATATCGCCTAGTGTGACGGTACCTTTAGGGTATGTGTCCACGTTCAGGATTTGGTCAGGATTTTATACAGGTAAAATCCTGACCAAATCACCTGAGGTCACTGGCAGGTCACCTGCGTTGTCCTTGAGTTTTTTCTGCTATGTAAGGACATGCTGTGTTCTTAAAAGACGCGCCGCATGTGAGTTTTTTTCAGGTGTGCCGCATGCGTCTTTTACTGCATGGTGGAGACAGGATTTCATGAAATCCCCTCCACTATGCTGTAACATCTGGACGCTGCGTTTTTTATGCATGCTGCTCAACGCTGCGTCAAAAACTCAGGGTTTCCTGAACGTGGACACATACCCTAAGGGTATGTGTCCATGGGGCGTAATTTCTGCTTTTTGGACATAGCGGATACCCCGCTCCACCCAAATCGCAGCACCCTGTTGTACGCACTGTGATTCCGCATGTGTTCATTGAACACATGCGGAATCACCGCATCGTATTCATAGACTGGGTTATTTATCTAGATAAATAGATATGCTGCAGTCTATAAAGACGTAAAATCAAAAAGGAGCAAGTGTATGCAAACAAATTGGGATCACCACAAAATAAGAATTTATACAAAATCCAGCTTTATTCAAGAAACTCCACACAAAGACATAAAAACATATTAAAACAACCCCCTAAAAGTATGACCTGGGGTAATGGGTCCATATAGATCATTGATAGAAATTGTAACATAGCAAATAGCCACTATACAGCCGATATATACATGGAACACAGAACCAAAAATATGCAACACACGGGCATTAAATGGTGCGATGTAATAACACAGATGAAGTAATACACCCTTTACTATTCTATGTCCCACAACAAAAAATCTACAGATAGAAAAACCTAAAATACACTTAGGGGCATAGTGAGCACCGTGTGGCTGCCTAGACCCTAGTATTCAGGTCCCATATTAACTCACCCTACCTAACACCTAGGCGGTAATAGGGCTCCTAGCAGCGTTGGTTCAGTGGATATCTGGCAGGCTGTAGCGTAGCTGTGACCCACGCGTATCGACGCCCGTAGCGTCTTCCTCAAGGTCGATATAACAAGTGCGGTACATTTCTTAACTTAAATAGCTACATGATTTCTTTTTACACCTACCAGGTGTGAGCAGCAGTACAGGCAGTATCACTTCATTCCTGGCGTCCCCCAAGACCTACTGCGCAGATGCTAAACGTTCCCTGTGATTGCACAGTGAACGTAGCTGGTGCATGTGCATTGCAAGATGGTGAGTCACCCATCTCCATGGGAACAAAGCCCCAGCTCCAAGCAACAGTGCTAATAGCTGTAAGAGTGGCAATGTGAATACAGCCACACAGAGCGGCATCGCACAATTACCCTGCACATTTAGGTTAGGGATACTGCATGCATGTATCGTTTATCACCAGAAAAAATGTGTGAATGTGCACAACCTAACACAATGTCCCGGTCGTGCAGGGGTATGATAGCCCCAGAACAGGAGAAAAATATCTTCGGCTGTCGGAGGCATAAAGCACAAGGTACAAAATATATGGTATCTTTAACCATGACTTTGACATACAGAAGTACACTCACATCAAAGTCTCCATCCCTATATTCGGTAGTCCAAGTGGTGGTGCCGGACACTGGAGCACCTGTGTACAACACCAGCATTAACTGCACACGGACCAAAGTGGCCACGATCGTGTTCGATCCTACCCAGCAATAAACTATATACAAAAGGAGGGAGAGAACCAGTAAAGTGCCAATACATTTTGGGCAAATGCCACTATATCAGTAAGTATATGTGTCAATATATTTTGGGCAAATGCCACTATATATTAACATCCCATAGAGATTACCGTATATATACAGTGAATATATAAGGCAAAACAGAACATGTATGCGCATACATTTGTAATTTTTTGTTGGGTGGAGTAAATTTACTCCAACCAGATGGAAAGGGGGCTAGAGGCCCAAGAACAACCCAGTAAAGAATGTTTCCCTAATATATTGCTGGCAGACATAATGAGATAGCATAGCTATGAGTGAGGTATCCAAGCAAGAATTGTAGATATTGGATAATTGGTAGACAGATAGTTATTGCAACCCACGAGGGGTCCCAAAAAAAAAACAAAAAAAAAAACAAAAAAAATTAATAAAAAAAAAAAAAATAAAAATAAAAATAGAATATATACATATATATATATAATCATGTTATATTGTGTATGTATATGTATATATATATATGTATATATATATATATATATATGTATATATATATATATGTATATATTCTATTTTTATTTTTATTTTTTATTTTTTATTAATTTTTTTTGTTTTTTTTTGTTTTTTTTTTTGGGACCCCTCGTGGGTTGCAATAACTATCTGTCTACCAATTATCCAATATCTACAATTCTTGCTTGGATACCTCACTCATAGCTATGCTATCTCATTATGTCTGCCAGCAATATATTAGGGAAACATTCTTTACTGGGTTGTTCTTGGGCCTCTAGCCCCCTTTCCATCTGGTTGGAGTAAATTTACTCCACCCAACAAAAAATTACAAATGTATGCGCATACATGTTCTGTTTTGCCTTATATATTCACTGTATATATACGGTAATCTCTATGGGATGTTAATATATAGTGGCATTTGCCCAAAATATATTGACACATATACTTACTGATATAGTGGCATTTGCCCAAAATGTATTGGCACTTTACTGGTTCTCTCCCTCCTTTTGTATATAGTTTATTGCTGGGTAGGATCGAACACGATCGTGGCCACTTTGGTCCGTGTGCAGTTAATGCTGGTGTTGTACACAGGTGCTCCAGTGTCCGGCACCACCACTTGGACTACCGAATATAGGGATGGAGACTTTGATGTGAGTGTACTTCTGTATGTCAAAGTCATGGTTAAAGATACCATATATTTTGTACCTTGTGCTTTATGCCTCCGACAGCCGAAGATATTTTTCTCCTGTTCTGGGGCTATCATACCCCTGCACGACCGGGACATTGTGTTAGGTTGTGCACATTCACACATTTTTTCTGGTGATAAACGATACATGCATGCAGTATCCCTAACCTAAATGTGCAGGGTAATTGTGCGATGCCGCTCTGTGTGGCTGTATTCACATTGCCACTCTTACAGCTATTAGCACTGTTGCTTGGAGCTGGGGCTTTGTTCCCATGGAGATGGGTGACTCACCATCTTGCAATGCACATGCACCAGCTACGTTCACTGTGCAATCACAGGGAACGTTTAGCATCTGCGCAGTAGGTCTTGGGGGACGCCAGGAATGAAGTGATACTGCCTGTACTGCTGCTCACACCTGGTAGGTGTAAAAAGAAATCATGTAGCTATTTAAGTTAAGAAATGTACCGCACTTGTTATATCGACCTTGAGGAAGACGCTACGGGCGTCGATACGCGTGGGTCACAGCTACGCTACAGCCTGCCAGATATCCACTGAACCAACGCTGCTAGGAGCCCTATTACCGCCTAGGTGTTAGGTAGGGTGAGTTAATATGGGACCTGAATACTAGGGTCTAGGCAGCCACACGGTGCTCACTATGCCCCTAAGTGTATTTTAGGTTTTTCTATCTGTAGATTTTTTGTTGTGGGACATAGAATAGTAAAGGGTGTATTACTTCATCTGTGTTATTACATCGCACCATTTAATGCCCGTGTGTTGCATATTTTTGGTTCTGTGTTCCATGTATATATCGGCTGTATAGTGGCTATTTGCTATGTTACAATTTCTATCAATGATCTATATGGACCCATTACCCCAGGTCATACTTTTAGGGGGTTGTTTTAATATGTTTTTATGTCTTTGTGTGGAGTTTCTTGAATAAAGCTGGATTTTGTATAAATTCTTATTTTGTGGTGATCCCAATTTGTTTGCATACACTTGCTCCTTTTTGATTTTACTATGTTTGGTATGCAAGTGGTGATCCCCTAGTATTTATTCTATATGCAGGTGGTGCCCACTCACTAAGTGCTAGTCTATAAAGACGTGCCGCATGTCCGGTTACACAGGGCCGCTGGATACGGCCCTGCACGCATAGTGGAGATGGGATTTCATAAAATCCCCTTCACTATGCTGTAACATCTGGATGCTGCGGATTGGACACTGCGGCTGTATGCAGAGTCCAATCCGCAGCAAATCCTGAAGGTTTCCTGACCGTGGAAACATAGCCTTATCGATTTGGATTCTCCTCTGTGACACCTCCTCCTTTTTGAGGTGGAATGGGACACTGAATTACAAATAGTTCAACAAACCCACCTTCTACCCAACCTCCCTGGATCCCACAGCACCCTCTCCTTCTGGGACTTGGAGATGGGCTTCTCCATGAGGTCACTCGGCGCTTTCAGACAAGTTAGAGGTAACTAGAGGTGACAAGCTAGAGGTAGCCAAAAGTGACACTAAGGCCCCAAACGTACAGGAACCCAATTGAACTTGCTTGGGGTCAGTAACTGGTCCTGTTATCCTACTGGATGATGAGGGTCCAGAAGGCAGCACGTTATCTGCATTCTGGGCTGTCATGAATCCCCAATGGCTAGGGATAGCACAGGACAAGCAAAGTACAAATAGATAACGGACGAGCTCTAGGGTGATGGAACCTGGGCTGACCGCTGCCCTACGCCTGACAAACGCAACTAGAGATAGCCAGGGAGCGTGCCTACGTTGGTTCTAGACGCCACGCACCAGCCTAAGAGCTAACTAGTACTGCAGAGAAAATAAAGACCTCACTTGCCTCCAGAGGAATGAACCCCAAAAGATATAGTTGCCCCCTCACATGTATTGACGGTGAAATGAGAGGAAGGCACACACATAGAGATGATATATATAGTTTTAGCAAATTGAGGCCCGCTGTAAACTAGAAAGCAGAACGATACAAAAGGGGACTGAGCGGTCAGCAAAAAACCCTAATCAAAAAAAAAACCATCCTGAGATTACAAGAACCCATGTGCCAACTCATGGCACATGGGGAGAACCTCAGTCCACTAGAGCTACCAGCTAGCATAGAGACATAATAAGCAAGCTGGACAAAAAACCAAACAACTGAAAATCAGCACTTAGCTTATCCTGAAAGATCTGGGAGCAGGTAGGCAGGAACCAAACAGAGCACATCTGAATACATTGATAGCCGGCAAGGGAATGACAGAAAGGCCAGGTAAAATAGGAAACACCCAGCCTCTGATGGACAGGTGGAAACCAAAGGCCGCAACCCACCAAAGTCACCCAGTACCAGCAGTAACCACCAGAGGGAGCCCACAAACAGAATCCACAACAGTACCCCCCCCTTGAGGAGGGGTCACCGAACCCTCACGAGAACCCCCAGGGCGATCAGGGTGAGCTCTATGGAAGGCGCGGACCAAATCAGTCGCATGAACATCGGAGGCGACCACCCAGGAATTATCCTCCTGACCATAACCCTTCCACTTAACCAAATACTGGAGTTTGCGTCTGGAAACACGAGAATCCAAGATCTTCTCAACAACATACTCCAATTCTCCCTCCACCAGCACCGGAGCAGGAGGCTCAACCGAAGGAACAACGGGCACCTCATACCTCCGCAACAATGACCGATGGAACACATTATGAATAGCAAACGATGCTGGGAGATCCAAACGAAAAGATACAGGGTTAAGAATCTCCGAGATCCTATAAGGACCGATGAACCGAGGCTTGAACTTAGGAGAAGAGACCTTCATAGGGACAAAACGAGAAGACAACCACACCAAATCCCCAACAAGAAGTCGGGGACCCACGCGGCGACGGCGATTAGCAAACTGCTGAGTCTTCTCCTGAGATAACTTCAAATTGTCCACTACCTGATTCCAAATCTGATGTAGCCTGTCCACCACCACATCCACTCCAGGACAATCCGAAGACTCCACCTGACCAGAGGAAAAACGAGGATGAAACCCCGAATTACAAAAAAAAGGAGAGACCAACGTGGCAGAACTAGCCCGATTATTAAGAGCAAATTCGGCCAGTGGCAAAAAAGCAACCCAGTCATCTTGATCAGCAGAAACAAAACACCTCAAATAAGTTTCCAAGGTCTGATTAGTTCGCTCCGTCTGGCCATTCGTCTGAGGATGGAATGCAGACGAGAAAGACAAATCAATGCCCATCTTGGCACAAAACGTCCGCCAAAATCTAGACACAAACTGGGATCCCCTGTCAGAAACGATATTCTCCGGAATCCCATGCAAACGGACCACGTTCTGAAAAAATAAAGGGACCAACTCAGAGGAGGAGGGCAACTTAGGCAAGGGCACCAAATGAACCATCTTAGAAAAGCGGTCACACACAACCCAGATAACGGACATTTTCTGTGAAACCGGAAGATCAGAAATAAAATCCATGGAAATGTGCGTCCAAGGCCTCTTCGGGATGGGCAAGGACAACAACAACCCACTGGCCCGAGAACAGCAAGGCTTAGCTCGAGCACACACTTCACAAGACTGCACAAAGGTACGCACATCCCTAGACAAGGAAGGCCACCAAAAAGACCTGGCCACCAAGTCTCTAGTACCAAATATTCCAGGATGACCAGCCAACACAGAAGAATGGACCTCGGAGATGACTCTACTGGTCCAATCATCCGGAACAAACAGTCTTTCTGGTGGACAACGATCCGGTTTATCCACCTGAAACTCCTGCAATGCACGTCGCAAGTCTGGGGATACGGCGGACAATATTACCCCATCCCTAAGGATACCAGTAGGCCCAGAGTCTCCAGGAGAGTCAGGCACAAAACTCCTGGAAAGAGCATCTGCCTTCACATTCTTTGAACCTGGCAGGTATGAAACCACGAAATTGAAACGAGAAAAAAACAACGACCAACGAGCCTGTCTAGGATTCAAACGCCTGGCAGACTCAAGGTAAATGAGATTCTTGTGATCAGTCAAGACCACCACACGATGTTTAGCACCCTCAAGCCAATGACGCCTGTTGTGTATTTGCTTTTTGCTCCCTCTAGTGGTTACTAGTTTTTTGACTCTGGTTTTTCTGTCATTCCTTTTATCCGCACCTGGGTCGTTAGTTAGGGGCGTTGCTATATAAGCTCCCTGGACCTTCAGTTCTATGCCTGGCAACGTAGTTATCAGAGCTAGTCTGCTGTGCTCTTGTCTACTGATCCTGGTTCCAGTTATATCAGCTAAGTCTGCCTTTTGCTTTTTGCTATTTGTTTTGGTTTTGTATTTTTGTCCAGCTTGTTCCAAATCTATATCCTGACCTTTGCTGGAAGCTCTAGGGGGCTGGTGTTCTCCCCCCGGACCGTTAGACGGTTCGGGGGTTCTTGAATTTCCAGTGTGGATTTTGATAGGGTTTTTGTTGACCATATAAGTTACCTTTCTTTATTCTGCTATCAGTAAGCGGGCCTCTCTGTGCTAAACCTGGTTCATTTCTGTGTTTGTCATTTCCTCTTACCTCACCGTTATTATTTGTGGGGGGCTTCTATCCAGCTTTGGGGTCCCCTTCTCTGGAGGCAAGAAAGGTCTTTGTTTTTCCTCTACTAGGGGTAGCTAGATTCTCCGGCTGGCGCGTGTCATCTAGAATCAACGTAGGAATGATCCCCGGCTACTGCTAGTGTTGGCGTTAGGAGTAGATATATGGTCAACCCAGTTACCACTGCCCTATGAGCTGGATTTTTGTATTCTGCAGACTTCCACGTTCCTCTGAGACCCTCGCCATTGGGGTCATAACAGACGCCACTCCTCAAATGCCCACTTCATGGCCAAAAGCTCCCGATTACCCACATCATAATTGCGCTCGGCGGGCGAGAATTTTCTAGAGAAGAATGCACATGGCTTCATCACCGAGCCATTAGAACTTCTCTGTGACAAAACCGCCCCCGCTCCAATCTCGGAAGCATCAACCTCAACCTGAAAAGGAAGTGAAACATCTGGTTGACACAACACAGGAGCAGAAGAAAACCGGCGCTTAAGTTCCTGAAAGGCCTCCACGGCCGCAGGAGACCAATCAGCAACATCAGCACCCTTTTTAGTCAAATCAGTCAATGGTTTGACAATACTGGAAAAATTAGCAATGAACCGACGATAAAAATTAGCAAACCCCAAGAACTTCTGAAGGCTCTTAACAGATGTAGGTTGTGTCCAGTCACAAATAGCCTGAACCTTGACGGGATCCATCTCAATAGTAGAAGGAGAAAAAATGTACCCCAAAAAAGAAATCTTCTGGACTCCGAAGAGACACTTTGAACCCTTCACAAACAGAGAATTGGCCCGCAGAACCTGAAACACCTTCCTGACCTGTAGAACATGAGACTCCCAGTCATCAGAAAACACCAAAATATCATCCAAATACACAATCATAAACTTATCCAGATATTCACGGAAAATATTGTGCATAAAGGACTGAAAGACTGACGGAGCACTGGAGAGTCCAAAAGGCATTACCAAATACTCAAAATGGCCCTCAGGCGTATTAAATGCGGTTTTCCACTCATCACCCTGTTTTATCCGCACCAGATTATACGCACCGCGAAGATCTATCTTAGTGAACCACCTAGCCCCCTTAATGCGAGCAAACAAATCAGTTAATAATGGCAATGGATACTGATATTTGACCGTAATCTTATTCAGAAGGCGATAATCTATACAAGGCCTCAGGGAACCATCTTTTTTAGCCACGAAAAAGAAACCTGCTCCCAGAGGGGACGAAGATGGACGAATATGTCCCTTTTCCAAGGACTCCTTAATATAATTCCGCATAGCAGTATGCTCTGGCAGTGACAGATTAAATAAACGACCCTTAGGGAACTTACTGCCAGGAATCAATTCTATAGCACAGTCACACTCTCTATGAGGAGGGAGCGAATTGAGCTTAGGCTCCTCAAAAACATCCCTAAAGTCAGACAAAAACGCAGGGATCTCAGAAGGAGTAGATGAAGCGATTGAAATCGGAGGTGCATAATCATGAACCCCCTGACATCCCCAGCTTAACACAGACATTGTTTTCCAGTCCAGGACAGGATTAGGATTATGAGTTTGTAACCATGGCAGACCAAGCACTAGTACATCATGTAAATTATACAGTACAAGGAAGCGAATCACCTCCTGATGAACGGGAGTCATGCGCATGGTCACTTGTGTCCAATACTGCGGTTTATTCATAGCCAATGGTGTAGAGTCAATTCCCTTCAGAGGAATAGGAACTTCCAGAGGCTCCAGACTAAAACCGCAGCGTTTAGCAAATGACCAATCCATAAGACTCAGGGCAGCGCCCGAATCCACATAGGCATCGACGGAAATGGAAGACAGTGAAAAAATCAGAGTCACAGACAAAATGAACTTAGGCTGCAGAGTACCAATGGCAAAAGATTTATCAACCCTTTTTGTGCGTTTAGAGCATGCTGATATAACATGAGCTGAATCACCACAATAAAAACACAATCCATTTTTCCGCCTATAATTTTGCCGTTCACCTCTGGACTGAATTCTATCACATTGCATAGTCTCAGGTGCCTGTTCAGAAGACACCGCCAACTGGTGCACGGGTTTGCGCTCCCGTAAACGCCGATCAATCTGAATGGCCATAGCCATAGACTCATTCAGACCTGTAGGCGTAGGGAACCCCACCATAATATCCTTAATGGCCTCAGAAAGACCATTTCTGAAGTTTGCAGCCAGGGCGCACTCATTCCACTGAGTAAGCACCGACCATTTCTGAAATTTTTGACAATATATTTCCGCTTCATCATGCCCCTGAGAGAGGGCTAATAAAGCCTTTTCAGCCTGAATCTCTAGGTTAGGTTCCTCATAGAGCAATCCCAATGCCAGAAAAAACGCATCCACACTGAGCAATGCAGGATCCCCTGGTGCCAATGCAAATGCCCAATTCTGAGGGTCGCCCCGCAGGAAAGATATTACAATCTTGACCTGTTGAGCAGGGTCTCCAGAGGAGCGAGATTTTAAAGAAAGAAACAATTTACAATTGTTCCTGAAATTCAGGAAGGTAGATCTATCTCCAGAAAAGAACTCTGGAATAGGAATTCTAGGTTCAGACATGGGAGTGTGAACAACAAAATCCTGTATGTTTTGAACTTTTGCCGCGAGATTACTCAGGCTGGAAGCCAAACTCTGGACATCCATGTTAAACAGCTAAGATCAGAGCCATTCAAGGGTTAAGAGGAGGTAAGAAGCAGCTAGACAGCAATTAAGGGCTAGGCAGCAAAACTCTGAAGGGGAAAAAAAAAAAAAAATTTCCCTTAAACACTTCTTTTTCTCCTGCTTCAGCCCAAACAATTAACACTTTGCTGGCCGGCTATACTGTCATGAATCCCCAATGGCTAGGGATAGCACAGGACAAGCAAAGTACAAATAGATAACGGACGAGCTCTAGGGTGATGGAACCTGGGCTGACCGCTGCCCTACGCCTGACAAACGCAACTAGAGATAGCCAGGGAGCGTGCATACGTTGGTTCTAGACGCCACGCACCAGCCTAAGAGCTAACTAGTACTGCAGAGAAAATAAAGACCTCACTTGCCTCCAGAGGAATGAACCCCAAAAGATATAGTTGCCCCCTCACATGTATTGACGGTGAAATGAGAGGAAGGCACACACATAGAGATGATATATATAGTTTTAGCAAATTGAGGCCCGCTGTAAACTAGAAAGCAGAACGATACAAAAGGGGACTGAGCGGTCAGCAAAAAACCCTAATCAAAAAAAAAACATCCTGAGATTACAAGAACCCATGTGCCAACTCATGGCACATGGGGAGAACCTCAGTCCACTAGAGCTACCAGCTAGCATAGAGACATAATAAGCAAGCTGGACAAAAAACCAAACAACTGAAAATCAGCACTTAGCTTATCCTGAAAGATCTGGGAGCAGGTAGGCAGGAACCAAACAGAGCACATCTGAATACATTGATAGCCGGCAAGGGAATGACAGAAAGGCCAGGTAAAATAGGAAACACCCAGCCTCTGATGGACAGGTGGAAACCAAAGGCCGCAACCCACCAAAGTCACCCAGTACCAGCAGTAACCACCAGAGGGAGCCCACAAACAGAATCCACAACACTGGGCACTCTGACTGATGGTGACAGCAGCTATGCAGATTATCTTCCTGGGGAATAACAATGCTTTCTCATCAGTCCAACAGGGTATGAGTAACCCTTTCCCCTCACCCTCACTGACTGAAGATTATACTTTACTACCATCCTAATATGCTGTGAGAAACACCACCCTGAGAGTCTTGTGACCCTACTTAGAGGTGTATCTAGGGGGTGCAGCAGGAGCATGGGCCTCGGGCGCAGTCGGGCCGCCTAATGCGGTGATCCGAAGTGTCTCCCCCAGCAGCTGCATTTAGCCAATGCCCTGACTGGGAGTCGGCAGTTTTCTGAGCCAGCTGTCAAGCTAACAGCCGGCTCAGAGAAACTGCAGCGCGCCAGCTCACAGTGATCAATTGACAACAGGCTCGAGTACAAGTGAAGCTCTGAAAGCCGGGTCAGAGCGACGTCAGGAGCGTGATATGGTCATGTGATTAAACTGCTGACATCACTCGGCGGCACTGCAGAGGCTCTCATTGGTGGTAAGTGCTCCAGATGAGCTGAAGACACCAAAGATTGAATGTAAAGGGGGCAAATCTAGTGTGGGGGGTATTTATTTAATTGTTTAGGAGTACTTCATGGGGGATATTTAGTATAATGGGGCTGGGGGAGGATTACTGTGTGGGGGGGGTATTCTGTGCATGGGGAGACTTACTGTGTGTGGAGGTATTTACTGTGGGAGAGATTTAGTGTAATGGGGCTGGGGGTGATTCACTGTGTGTGGGAGTATTTACTGTGTGTGGAGGGAGATTTAATGTAACTGGGCTAGGAAGATTTACTGTGTATCGGGGCATTTACTGTGTGTGAGGGTATTTGCTGTGTGTGAAGGGAACTTTACTGTGTGTGAGGGTATTTACTGTGAGGAGGCTTGCGGGAAATAGTGCAAGGAGACGGTGTGGGGGGAGAAAAGTGTGAGTGGGCACAGAATAAAGGTTGAGTAGTGTAAGGGGGTAGATTTGGGGAACAGCGTAAGGTCACAGCCAGAAAGGGATAGTAAGCCAAGGAGGGCGAGTATGGTGAGGGGGCATAGTATAGAGTGGGCAGTATAGGGGGGACACAGTGTGAGAGGACAGTGTGAAGAGGGTACACAGTATGGAAAGAGAGGGCAGTGTGGAGGGCATGTACCATAAGAGGGGCAGTGTGGGGGCCATATTTTGTGCAGAGAATATAGCGAGGGGCAATTATTTATTCAGGGGCTCGGCATATGCCATATATTTTTATTCAGGAGCATTGTAATGACACTGATACCTTTAAGGGCACCATGTCGGGATGTGCTGCAGAAGACAGGAGAAGATGTAAGTCTAAAGAGACGAACTGTTTATGTGAAAAGTCATCATGGCGTCTGGACAAGATGAAGAAGAAAAGAAAGAGAATGACTCCAGAGAAAACCTCATCTATCAGGTACCTGAATGTAAATTTTTTTTGTGATATTGACTAATTCTCATATTTTTGTTAGGATAATTAAAGGGGTTGTCCAATTTTTGATGAGTTTGCAGTCATTCTATGTGACTGCAGTCTTCTGAATTCTCACAGTTCCCACTGCACGCTGTCAGGATACTCTTGTGCCGTCGATTTGCATACGTGCGGTCACGTGCTGACTAGACATGCGTGGCCTTACTCACTGAAAATTAATTGATAGAGGCTGAACAGATCTAGTCGGAATGAGGCCAGAAGTATTCAAATCACATACTTGTGCAAGAGAGAATCCATAGGGTGCGTGTCCATGTTCAGGATGGCCGGCGGTATCGCCGGAGCGGCGAAGCCGCTCTGCGCTAAGCCCCACCCCCTTTCTGGGTCGCAATGGTGCTGGATGTGTTAACTGTACACATCCGGGATCATCGCACCCTCGCATAGCGCCCTGTGATATTACTTGCGGTGAAGCAGCGTCACCGCAGGTAGCACGGACATGCTGCGATCTGAAAAGACGCGCAGCATGTCCGGAGTCGCAGGGAAGTCGGATGCGTGTTTCCACGCATAGTGGACACGGGATTTCATAAAATCCCCTCCACTATGCTGGAACATCTGGACGCTGCGTGTTTAACGCTGCAGCTCTGCGCAGCGTCAAACAAGCAGCGTTTACTGACCGTGGACACATACCCTAAAAGTGTGCAATGCTTACGCTATGAGAATTCAGATGGCTCCAGCCACCTATGGTGACTGTATACTTTAATCTCAAACCTGGATGCACGCTTTACCTTTAATTATAAAAAGAATTCCTGTGGCATGCCAATCCTAACAGCATGCAATATACTCACTGGCAGGATTCAGCTCTGCTTGCAGGTTCCACCAGTTATCACATGACCACTTCACTCATATGCGATTTTCAATCTTAAAGGGGATATCCTGGGCTTTACAAAAAAATTACCTTAGCACTAACAGGCAGGTAATTAGAATTTATCTGCCTATTGTGCTTAGTGCCCTTCTCCCCCAACACAGAGCGGTTACAGAGCGCTCCTGCCATGTATTCAACTTCTGACACGACGGAGCGTGACTTCCGAGGTCATTCTGACCCACAGCCAGCTCCCCCAGATAGGCAGCGGTGATCCGGCTGTTTATCAGAATGACCTTGGAAGTCCCGCCCCATCTACAGAGCGGACCAGAAAAGAAGCCTCCACTCTGTAGACGTGACATCAGCAGATTTTTTGTAAAGTCCCAGATATCGTAGGTAGATAGGTTGGACCCGTAGAAGCGCAGATCGGGTGAAACGGCCGTCGTCCGCTCCACACTCCCCGCACCCTCACCGCTACCTGCTGCACCTGATGAAATGTCTGTAACCGGATTGATGGTACATTAGAGACATCAATTTCATGCAAAGTGGGTGAGTGCCGCATATTTTCCTTTTTTCCTCTCAAAATGAAAGTCCCAGATACCCCCTTTAAGGTCACGTACCAACTAGCTTCTCTTCCTGCTTCTCTCAGTATTGTCACTGAGCATTCAGAGAATTAGTAAAAGCAGCTCGTCGACACAAGACTAATTGTGCAAATCGCATATGTGCTTGAGGAGGTGTGCGCCAAACTGAATTCTTGCCCATGGTGCCAGAAAACGTAGATACACTTCTGGCCCTACTATTTTTTACCTCTGACCGACTATTGGACCCATTTTCCCACCACTCGGACAGCCTGGGGATAAAATTCCCTGTTTCCTCAGGAACAGTGCTATTCATGGGGCAGCTACCACCGGCCCTGTCACAGTTCGTCATGACACTGGTCAGCTGCTCGCAACCGTCTTCCTTATGATCCCCATGTTTCTCCCTATCCTCCCCTAATACCCCAGGAGCAGTGCTAATCATGGGGCAGCTACCACTGGCCATGTCACAGTCCGTCATGACACCGATCTGCTGCACAAGACTACCTGCTTCATGATCCTCATGTTTGTGCCCATTGCTTTTAGCACTGATGCTTGCTCCTTTTAGGGAATCCTCAGCAACATCATCCCGCATATCATTGCTTAGTTCTCTTTTACCACAAAACAAATTATCATTATGCATGACACTGACATTCACAGTATTGACAGTTGAACCACATGATGTACCAGATCAAAGAGGGTTGTCAGGAATGTATTGGGCAATCAACCATCCCAGACCAGCTTCCAATGACACATTTGTGGGGAGGTCCTCGGACACCACCACTTCTCTTAACTCCTTCCTCACACCCCAATCCTGAAAATCCCAGGCCATCGGTAAGGGACGGTGACAGCGTCGGACTGGGGTGTCTGGGGCCCACCAGAGGAATGGACTCTAGGGGCCCACCCTACAGCTATATGCAAATATCTGTCATTATAGTGGAGCATCGGCTGTAAAACACCGGCGGCTGCTGCACATCTACCGTGTACCCCAATAACTGGGATGTATAATTACGGTAGTTTACATTAATGGGGTTCTTGGTTAAAACAAGTTATCACTGATCCATGGGCTCCACAGGATAGGTGATCGCTTAGATCCGACCATTAGAAATTGCACCGATCGGAAGAATGGGGAAGTTTTATCCCTGACAGGACACTTTTATCACTATTTTAAAATGGAGTGGCAGGTGGGATTTCTGACCGCAGCTCCATTCATTCTTTGGGGCTTCCAGAAAAAAACAAGTGCAGCCTCTAAGGGAATGAATGGATCAGTGATCTAGTCGGACATGCCACTCCAGTCTAATGGGGATAAAAAGTTCCACATTTTGCGGAGTGGGTCCAAGCAGTCAGACCCCCACCAATCAATACGTTATCACTTATCCTGTGGAGAGGTGATTACTTTTTTCCACAGGAAACCCCCTGTAAGTGTATCTCCGCCGCTGTGTACAAAGCATTAAAACTCTAATGGAAATAAAGAATCTTCTCCTAATTAATATCAGAGAGAACAAATGACCACAATACACAACACAATCCACTATACCAAGACCGATAATACCACATACAGGAAGAAATACCACCACACCATGACCAGACCACATAGTGACCGAATAATACTACATACAAGGGACAAATACCACCGCACCATGTCAAGACCACATATTATCACCACTTGGTGACCAAATAGCACATACAAGGGACAAATACCACAACACCATTTCCAGACCACATATTACCACCACATAGTGACTGAATACTACAATACTGATCAGTAATAAAAACAAAAACAAAAAAAAAACACAATACTATCATCATAAGGCTGCCGTCACACTAGCAGTATTTGGTCAGTATTTTACATCAGTATTTGTAAGCCAAAACCAGGAGTGGAACAATCAGAGGCAAAGTATAATAGAAACATATGCACCACTTCTGTATTTATCACCCACTCCTGGTTTTGGCTTACAAATACTGATGTAAATTACAGACCAAATACTGAATGTGTGACGGCAGCCTAAGTGCCATTATACACAGGAGATCTGTACTTAGAATGCAGTGTCTGTGTACAGGTAATACAGTGATCACCAGTGACATTATACACAGGAGCTCTGTATATAGTCTATAGGTAATCCAGTGATCACTGGTGATATTATACGCAGGACCTCTGTATATAGTATACAGTGTATAGTGTCAGTGTATAGGTAACACTGACTCACCAGTGACGTCTCTAGGTGAAGTCCTTCATCTTTCATCCAGCACAGACCGCCGTCACTTCATCCAGCCAGGACTCGTTTCTGCAGGAAATAACACAGTTATCTCGAGCTCCGCTTGCAGAACACATTACTTAATTTTTCACAACTTCTAAATTACACCACATGAAGAAAAAAAGGCGATATAGTGTCACTCTGCACACTAACAGGACCGCCCCCCCATTTAAAACAGTGTCCTCAAAAAATAAAATAAATACATCACTGCAGTAATAATATCCCTTAATTAGCCCCTATGGTAATAATATTCCCCACCCTGGCCCCGTTTATCTCATTCCTGGCTCCAGCCATATGTTCTTGCATCCTGCCCTCATGAGTATCCATTCTACCCCATATGATCTCCCCATCCTGCCCCATTCTGTCTCCTTCGTATCCATCCTGCCCCATGATCCAATCCTGCCCCATGTCTTTCATTCTGCCCCGTGTCTCCAATCATGCCCCGTGTCTACATTCTGCCCATGCCTCCAGTCCTGCCCCCAGTGTGTCCAGCAATCTGCCCCAGTGTGTCCAGCATTGCCCCCAGTGTGTCCAGCAATCTGCCCCAGTGTCCAGCATTGCCCCCAGTGTGTCCAGCAATCTGCCCCAGTGTCCAGCACTGCCCCCAGTGTGACCAGCAATCTGCCCCAGTGTCCAGCAATCTGCCCCAGTGTCCAGCATTGCCCCAGTGTCCAGCATTGCCCCAGTGTACAGCACTGCCCCCAGTGTGACCAGCAATCTGCCCCAGTGTGTCCAGCACTGCCCCCAGTGTGTCCAGCAATCTGCCCCAGTGTCCAGCACTGCCCCCAGTGTGTCCAGCATTGCCCCCAGTGTGTCCAGCAATCTGCCCTAGTGTCCAGCACTGCCCCCAGTATGACCAGCAATCTGCCCCAGTGTCCACAGCATTGCCCCCAGTGTGTCCAGCAATCTATCAGCTCCATTGTCCAGCAATCTGCCCCATTGTCCAGCAATCTGCCCCAGTGTCCAGCATTGCCCCAGTGTACAGCACTGCCCCCAGTGTGTCCAGCAATCTGCCCCAGTGTCCAGCAATCTGCCCCAGTGTCCAGCAATCTGCCCCAGTGTCCAGCATTGCCCCAGTGTCCAGCACTGCCCCCAGTGTGACCAGCAATCTGCCCCCAGTGTCCAGCAATCTGCCCCAGTGTCCAGCATTGCCCCCAGTGTGTCCAGAAATCTATCTGCCCCATTGTCCAGCAATCTGCCCCAGTGTCCAGCATTGCCCCAGTGTACAGCACTGCCCCCAGTGTGACCAGCAATCTGCCCCAGTGTCCAGCAATCTGCCCCAGTGTCCAGCAATCTGCCCCAGTGTCCAGCAATCTGCCCCAGTGTCCAGCAATCTGCCCCAGTGTCCAGCATTGCCCCAGTGTACAGCACTGCCCCCAGTGTGACCAGCAATCTGCCCCAGTGTCCAGCAATCTGCCCCAGTGTCCAGCATTGCCCCAGTGTACAGCACTGCCCCCAGTGTGACCAGCAATCTGCCCCCAGTGTCCAGCATTGTCCCAGTGTACAGCACTGCCCCCAGTGTGAAAAGCAATCTGCCCCCAGTGTCCAGCATTGCCCCAGTGTACAGCACTGCCCCCAGTGTGAAAAGCAATCTGCCCCAGTGTCCAGCATTGCCCCCAGTGTGTCCAGAAATCTATCTGCCCCATTGTCCAGCAATCTGCGCCAGTGTCCAGCATTGCCCCAGTGTACAGCACTGCCCCAGTGTGAAAAGCAATCTGCCCCAGTGTCCAGCATTGCCCCCAGTGTGTCCAGAAATTTATCTGCCCCATTGTCCAGCAATCTGCCCCAGTGTCCAGCATTGCCCCAGTGTACAGCACTGCCCCCAGTGTGACCAGCAATCTGCCCCAGTGTCCAGCAATCTGCCCCAGTGTCCAGCATTGCCCCAGTGTACAGCACTGCCCCCAGTGTGACCAGCAATCTGTCCCAGTGTCCAGCAATCTGCCCCAGTGTCCAGCATTGCCCCAGTGTACAGCACTGCCCCCAGTGTGACCAGCAATCTGCCCCCAGTGTCCAGCATTGCCCCAGTGTACAGCACTGCCCCCAGTGTGAAAAGCAATCTGCCCCCAGTGTCCAGCATTGCCCCAGTGTACAGCACTGCCCCCAGTGTGAAAAGCAATCTGCCCCCAGTGTCCAGCATTGCCCCAGTGTACAGCACTGCCCCCAGTGTGACCAGCAATCTGCCCCCAGTGTCCAGCATTGCCCCAGTGTACAGCACTGCCCCCAGTGTGACCAGCAATCTGCCCCCAGTGTCCAGCATTGCCCCAGTGTACAGCACTGCCCCCAGTGTGAAAAGCAATCTGCCCCCAGTGTCCAGCATTGCCCCAGTGTACAGCACTGCCCCCAGTGTGACCAGCAATCTTCCCCAGACTTACAAACCACCGCCGCTGCCACTGCCGCCGCACCCACACCGTGCGCCGGCTTATGTCCTCCTTCAGCCCCCAGTACCCCCGTCCTCATACTCACCTGTCTGTCCCACACACTGCAGGGCCGTGCCTACATCCCTCGCGCTCTGTCCCGACTCCCGGCGGCGGCGCAGCATCGCATCTGCTTCCTGCTTGTGCGGTCATGTGATACTGTAATTAAGGTCATGAATATGCGCATATTCATGGCCTTAATGAGCGGTACCACGTGACCGCACGAGCAGGACGAGCTGCAGTGCAGACGCCGAGACCATCGCTGGAGCAGGGTCCTGGTGAGTATCGTCTTCAAGGAGGGGCGGGCGGGGGGGCCCTGGAGCAGTGGGGGCCCTGGAGCAGTGGGGGCCCTACCAGCAGGTGTCTGTGCCTGGGCCCACCGGAGGATCCTCCGGTTCTCCGGTGGGCCAGTCCGAGCCTGGACGGTGAACATCCCACAAACAAGATAACAGTCAGGGTCTTCCAAGGGATAAGTTCTTCAGGTAACACAAACTCAGGGCGGATGAGGATTCGGTCTGCGCTAGTGTCCTTGAAGGTGCCGCCCACAGTAACCAGTTGCAAATTTTCATGAGCCCTCCCAACCGCCTCATCCACAAAAAGGACAACTGCAGTTGTCGAGCAGATGAGGCTGATGTGACCAGATTGGTCGAAGTTATAGCCGGGTGCTGGAAGATGGAGTGAGACTCTCCTCGAGGGCTGGCTGACAAGGGCATTGTTGGTGGTTGGTGGATTACCCCCTTTACAGCTGGCGACAGTTGTCTTCCACACCTCAGCTGTACAGTTGGCCTCATAGGTGTCTACAATCTATGCAGCCTCCTTTGTCTCCCATTCCAGCACGAACTGTCACACCTTCACAGAGCAAAGATGAACAAACTAGTCCTTCACCATCAGCTCCTTCAGTTCCTCGAAGTGGTGACCAATAGCCCTTGGACCCACTGCTCAAAGTTGTTAATGAGTCTGTCCACCACATCACTGTAGCTGTCGTGTGGTCCATGCTGGATGGTTTGGAACTTTTTTTTTGGTACACCTCAGAAGTCAGCTGGTACTTATTCATAAAAGCCTATTTGATGGCCTCATAGTCTCTGTAATGATCTTGAGGGAGAGATGCGATCACCTCCAGAGCTTTGCCTCGTTGCCCTGGGGTTAAATATTGGGCCCACTGGTCCTCAGGAAGTTGCTACTGTCTGCAGGCCTTTTCAAACCCCACAAAAATATGTCCATCTCCCCGTCCTTTTTGATAACAGGAAAATGCTCAGGTTGGGTTTAAATCAGATGGCATTGCTGGACTCAATGTTCAGGGGGGTAAATAGCTCCTTCATGGAGTTGGATTAATTTCAGCTGGTACTCCCGCTTGTCTTGATGCTTGACTCTCTCAGCCTTGGTCTGCCGCTCTGCAAACTCATGCTCTGCATTCTTGTAGGACCATTTGCAGGTGCATTTGAGGGTCACAGTCTCCCATTTGCTGCAGAAGGAGTGACACACAAGAGTTCAATCCGTTCTGGGAGCTGTGATTTCTGCAGACCCCCTCAGAGTCTGACCGTTCTTGAGCTGGAGCCATACAGGTGCTTCTCTCAAAATTAGAATATCATCAAAAAGTTAATTTATTTCAGTTCTTCAATACAAAAAGTTAAACTCATATATTATACTAGATGGCAGCCCGATTCTAAAGAATCGGGAGTCTAGAATCCATATATACTTTATTTATTCAAATGTAAGAATAATACAATTAATAAATAATAGTAAGAAAGAACAAAAAATGGCTGCACTCACCAGCTCTTGACAATTCTTGTTATTTAAGGTACAGTTACACAGGATCCATGAACATGCTTATGAGGGGAGTGATGAAAGACATCAGACAACAACTTTGCGTGTTGTGGCAAATGCCACAACAACGGTTCTTTGCTTAAGAACAATAATGTAAATAATAAATAATATGTATCAATAACTATGTATATTGGTATGTTCTTTCTTGGCACAAATTGCAGGAAGTAGTATTCTAGGCAATTATATATTAGATGGGCATTTCCTGAAGGAAATACATGGTGCTTGAACAGCGCTACCAGCTTTACAGCAGCACTTTTCACACACGGGACTGGGGGGCGCGCTTACTTTTGCACCCGGGGCCGGGGGCGCGCTTACTTTTGCACCCGGGGGCGCACTTACTTTTGCACCCGGAGGCGCACTTACTTTTGCACCCGGGGGCGCACTTACTTTTGCACCCGGGGGCGCACTTACTTTTGCACCCGGGGGCGCACTTACTTTTGCACCCGGGGGCGCACTTACTTTTGCACCCGGGGGCGCACTTACTTTTGCACCCGGGGGCGCACTTACTTTTGCACCCGGGGGCGCACTTACTTTTGGGGCCGCACTTACTTTTGGGGCCGCACTTACTTTTGGTGGGCGGGGCTCCTCGGCCTCCGATTTGGTTGGTGGGGCCCCTCGTCCTCCGATTTGGTGGGTGGGGACCCTCGGCCTCCGATTTGGTGGGCGGGGACCCTCGGCCTCCGATTTGGTTGGCGGGGCCCCTCGGCCTCCGATTTGGTTGGCGGGGCCCCTTATCCTCCAATTTGGTGGGCGGGGCCCCTCGGCCTCCGATTTGGTGGTCGGGGACCCTCGGCCTCCGCTTTGGTGGGCGGGGCCCCTCGGCCTCCGATTTGGTGGGCGGGGTCCCTCTGCCTCCGATTTGGTGGGCGGGGACCCTCGGCCTCCGCTTTCGTGGGCGGGGCCCCTCGACCTTCGTTTTGGTGGGCGGGGCTCCTCGGCCTCCGATTTGGTTGGCGGGGCCCCTCTGCCTCCAATTTGGTGGGCGGGGACCCTCAGCCTCCGATTTGGTGGGCGGGGACCCTCGGCCTCCGATTTGGTGGGCGGGGACCCTCGGCCTCCGCTTTGGTGGGTGGGGCCCGTCGGCCTCCGATTTGTTGGGCGGGGCCCCTCGGCCTCCGATTTGGATGGTGTGGACCCTCGGCCTCCGATTTGGTGGGCGGGGCCCCTCGGCCTCCGATTTGGTTGGCGGGGCCCCTCGGCCTCCGATTTGGTTGGCGGGGCCCCTCGGCCTCCGATTTGGTGGGCGGGGACTCTCGGCCTCCGATTTGGTGGGCGGGGACCTTCGGCCTCCGATTTGGTGGGCGGGGCCCCTCGGCCTCCGATGTGGTGGTCGGGGCCCCTCGGCCTCCGCTTTGGTGGGTGGGGCCGGGCCCCTTGGCCTCCGCTTTGGTGGGCGGGGCCGCTCGGCCTTCGATTTGGTGGGCGGGGCTCCTCGGCCTCCGATTTGGTTGGCGGGGCCCCTCGGCCTCCGATTTGGTTGGCGGGGCCCCTCGGCCTCCGATTTGGTGTGTGCTCTGCCTGGGGCCACTGTGCTCTGCCTGGGGCCCCATATGCTGCCTGGGGCCCCTGTGCTCTGCCTGGGACCCCATATGCTGCCTGGGGCCCCTGTGCTCTGCCTGGGGCCCCTGTGCTCTGCCTGGGGCCCCATGTTCTGCCTGGGGCCCCATGTTCTGCCTGGGGCCCCATGTTCTGCCTGGGGCCCCTGTGCTCTGCCTGGGGCCACTGTGCTCTGCCTGGGGCCCCATGTTCTGCCTGGGGCCACTGTGCTCTGCCTGGGGCCCCATAAGCTGCCTGGGGCCCCTGTGCTCTGCCTGGGGCCCCATATGCTGCCTGGGGCCCCTGTGCTCTGCCTGGGGCCCCATATGCTGCCTGAGGCCCCTGTGCTCTGCCTGGGGCCACTGTGCTCTGCCTGGGGCCCCATAGGCTGCCTGGGGCCCCTGTGCTCTGCCTGGGACCACTGTGCTCTGCCTGGGGCCCCATATGCTGCCTGGGGCCCCTGTGCTCTGCCTGGTGCCACTGCTCTGCCTGGGGCCCCATATGCTGCCTGGGGCCCCTGTGCTCTGCCTGGGTGTAGGACACTGGTGACGTCACTTATCTCCGGACATTAGCTCCGGACATTAGCTCCGGACATTAGCTCCGGACAAAGCCACGGAAGTTGGCACAAATTGCAGGAAGTAGTATTCTAGGCAATTATATATTAGATAGAGTCATTACAAATAGAGTGATCTATTTCAAGTGTTTATTTCTGTTAATATTGATGACTATGGCTTACAGCCAATAAAAACCCAAAAGTCATTAGGTCAGTAGATTAGAATAATTAACAAAAAACACCTGCAAAGGCTTCCTAAACATTTAAAAAGATCCTATAGTCTGTTTCAGTAGGCTCCACAATCATGGGAAAGACTGCTGACTTGATAGATGACCAGAAGGCAGTCATTGATACACTCCACAAGGAGGGTAAGCCACAAAAGGTAATTGCAAAAGACGCTGGATGTTCACAGAGTGCTGTATCCAAGCATATTAATAGAAGGTTGAGTGGAAGTAAAAAATGTGGTAGAAAAAGGTGCATGCTTCTTTTCTTGTGCTTCTTCTTTCTCACTTGCCAAATAAAAGGTAGAAGGTAGATGCACGGAAATTACAACCTTTACTACAAAAAAGATGCCCGTTTACAGTCCATTTTCCCAGACCCCCCACTACTGTGTTTTAGGCAGCCCCCAAATCTAAGAAGCATCATTGTCAAAAGCTCCCTGTCCTCTCCAACAGCTGCAGGTACCTTTCCTTGCAATCAGAAAAAATGTAAAACCTGTCCATTTACAATGACCACGGACAAGATAAAGATCCCCAATTCACATCAGGACTACAAGATACCAGGTACTTTCAGCTGCATCACATCTAATGTGGTGTACCTAATTATTTGTACTAAATGTCCAACTGGGGGTCTGTATGTGGGGAGACAGGGCAAAAGCTTAGAACAAGAATGAATTCTCACCGCCACACAATAAGAGAAAAAAGAATGGATCTACCTGTGGCAATACATTTTTGTCTCCCGGATCGTAACATTATGGACATTAAATTACTTGTTTTAAAAGGTAACTTCAAATCTCAAAGCGACAGAAGAATATGGGAATATAAACTGATGATGACCTTTGACAGTCTTAGTGCAGGAATGAATGTGTCGCATTGAATTTATGTCTTTTTACATCAACTAATGAACTAAGGAATTTGCCCTCCAGACCATGTGGGGTCATCACAACAGAACCAGACCCCAATCAGAGGACAATAAAACATTCCCTATCTAAGAACTGGTCCAATATTTATGGTCATAACTGTTTATCACCTATGGTAATTCTGCTTCATGTCACCTGTCTTATCCATGGGTTTTTTTTTTCCTGTGATGTTTTGTGCATAAATATGTGATTCTCCAGAATTTCTTTTAGTCTATGCCTGATGAAGAGGCCTGAGTAGTCTCGAAAGCTTGCAATTTGTTACCATCTTTTCAGTTAGCCATTTAAAGGTATCAACCACTGAGGACTCTCAATTCTAAATATTTTTCTAATCTACTGGCTAACACGGTACCAAGATATATATCTTTCCTGTATCACGTGGAGACAGAAATTTGGTGTTATAAATGAAACATGGATGGTATTGTGGATGAATATATCTTTATAATTGATTATAGCATGTCACAAGCATCTGTGTTTGATGTTATTTGGTGGGGTGATGAACACAATGACCGAAATGGAATGTCAGATTGACATAGTCCACTGATAATATTGGTATTACACTGTAGGGTATGAGAGAGGAAAAAAAGGTCATGTTCAAAAGACAGCTGTAAAGTGTGTGAAATGACTGTGCCCATACCATACCATATGTGCCCGAAAGGATGGTGAATTGGTGAGTATTTAAAGATTCTGTGGAGAACAGAAAATAGAGTTAGTGACCAAGGAGCAATACAGCATATACAATTACATAAAATAAAAAGGATTAACTAAAGAAACTTACTAAACACTGGTCACAGAAATGGCCCAGAGCTTAGCGAAGAGAAACACTTTGATTTAGAAACATCCAGTGAAACATGGGTCAAGCCTACACAGCTATGTAACTTCCGGTATTGAACACAGATCATAATTGGCATTAGCTTTTTATTAGCTTTTAAGTTACAACCACACACATCCCCTTGATGACCTCATGTGGGGAGGATTGGTGAGATTTTCTTAGCCCTTCAGGATTTTATGAAATCCCTAACTCACAGATATCTTTGCCTCTGAAGCTCCCCAGTGCTAGACGTTGTCGTCCTTTTTTTTTTTTATCATGATTTTACCATTATATAGAACCCAAATAGGCAAACATAGCTTCATCTATCAGACCATTATTCAATTGGAGGGATCCTAGTGGCCGTACACTGATGTGAGTGAATGCGTCGAGTCCGTCGCTTCAGTACGACGGCGAAAATCTGTATCTCAAAAAAAAAAATTGCATGGATATAAACCACAATATTCCTATCTGGATCCCGGGCCGGACTGGTTATAATTTGTGCTGATTGAATGGAAGTTTCTTGCCTAGAAAGCAGCATCTCCTTTTGATATCCGTTTTCCCAGAAAGACCTTTTATCTTTAATTACCCGTACTCTGGATGGGGGGGGTGTGACCTGCTTCATAAGGTACTTTAGTAGTTATCTCTTCCTATCTTAATTAGCTTTAATTACTTTTCCTCTCTAAGGGTATCGTCACACAGTGCAATTTTCATCGCTACGACGGCACGATCCGTGACGTCGCAGCGTCGTATGATTATCGCTCCAGCGTCGTAGACTGCGGTCACACTTTGCAATCACGGCGCTGGAGCGATGCCGAGGTCCCCGGGTAACCAGGGTAAACATCGGGTTACTAAGCGCAGGGCCGCGCTTAGTAACCCGATGTTTACCCTGGTTACCAGCGTAAACGTAAAAAAAACAAACAGTACATACTTACATTCCGGTGTCTGTCCTCCGGCGTTCTGCTTCTCTGCACTGTGTAAGCACCATAGCCGGAAAGCAGAGCGGTGACGTCACCGCTGTGCTCGCTTTCCGACCGGCAGGCGCTCACACAGTGCAGAGAAGCTGAGACGCCGGAGGACAGACACCGGAATGTAAGTATGTACTGTTTGTTTTTTTTACGTTTACGCTGGTAACCAGGGTAAACATCGGGTTACTAAGCGCGGCCCTGCGCTTAGTTACCCGATGTTTACCCTGGTTACAAGCGAACACACCGCTGGATCGCTGTCACACACAACGATCCAGCGATGTCAGCGGGTGATCAAGCGACGAAAGAAAGTTCCAAACGATCTGCTACGACGTACGATTCTCAGCGTGATGTCTGATCGCAGTAGCGTGTCAGACACAGCGATATCGTAATGATATCGCTAGAACGTCACGAATCGTGCCGTCGTAGCAATGAAAATGGCACTGTGTGACAGTACCCCTAGCCATAACTGGTTTCCTCTTCCCCATATGTCCAAAGCGTCAGCTCTTTGTCCCTGATGTTCTGTGTGAGGGGAGGGGGGTGAATATCTCCTCCCCGGAAATATCTTATGGATTTTAGAGATGTCTTATGGATTTAATTTTTCTCTACGACATAAATGATTTGCAACTGTTGTACAAGAGAGTTCACTATAATGATATAAAAACTCCTCTCTATAAATACAGTGTTGCAATTCTACTGTCTAGGAAGCTTGTAGGAGGGAGACTATACTATCTCTATTTCCCCCAAACCCACTTGCTACCACTAGGTTTATGCTTCAGGCTGCACCTGCTTAGTACCAGAATCATGTATTAATTCATATAATTTATATCGAACTCATGATTGTAGAGATAATTAGAACATTATATTTCTTTGTCTCATCAAAGTGTATCTCTTGTCTTAAAGCGTTTATCCCACTCACTTTTTTTTTAGGGGCACCAGAGTATATGATTAAACCTTCTAGTCATGATATGAGTTGTGCACAGCGGTGGCACAAACGCCGAACATCTATAACTAATGGCCTACCCCCATATAGATATGATGAGAGAGGGTGTAAAGATCCCAAAACAAAGCAAAATAAAAAAAAAAAGATTTCTTAAGTGGATTGTTGTATAAACCCGAGATCAAATGTTGCACTCTTTGTGCAACAGAATGAGTTGAAGAGCGTACCTTTATGAATCTTTTGTAATTTTTAATATATGTTCACAGTAATATGATATGAGAACTCCTGATTTTTTTTTTTAATCTACATGCTTTTCTAAGGAGCATACACACAAAATCAATATTACCTATCTAAGGCAACAAGTGATCTTGAACTGCATGGTAGATTGCAGTCAGTGATATTAATTAATATTGTTAAAAATTTGCTGCTTCGACCACAGCTTTTTTGTTTAGAATGTCCAGATCAAAGCATTTTAATTTGGGGTTGTGAACCCAGAGCATTCTAATAAGCATTCAGTAAGTCGAACAGTCTTTCGTATTGAGAAGAAAAAAAGTTTTTCAAATTCTTAATTTCCCATTGGTGTCTTTGCCCTATTTAATTTGGTCATGTGTATGTGTGGAAGAAGTAATAAAAAAAAGTTGTTTTTTTTATTATTATTTATGCAGTATGATAAATGGAACTTATATATGCCTTTTTACGTGGCACTTTTGGTTTCTTCTCTTTCAATTCGGATCAAACACCTGCACACTTTGTAACAAAGTGTGGCATGTGCATATGTCAAACTAACATCCTAATGTCACTGCAGCAATGTCTGGCATGTGTTCTTTAGTTCTCAGTTGTTCTATAGTTTTGATTCGCTCCCAAAGCTTTTCTACGAGATAAGGTCAGCTTTTATAGACCCATCGAGTAATGGAAAAAGAAGAGCTTGATAAGACACCAGCACTTTGTCCCAAGCCAGATTTTATACAGTGTAATCCCTAGAGATCAGAGTCGCCTAGGTTGTCTATTACTAGGATGGAAATACCATCAAGTGAGATTTAGGGATTGGTAGATAGAGTTTGACAGGTGAAGTACGACAGCTGAATGGGTGACGTAAACTGATTGTCTTTCTAGTTAGAGCAAGCCCACAATGGACATGGTGGTACCCCACCATGAATATGAAACCTGTGCAGTCAGCATCCATATATAAATACAGAAAGAAAGGTGGTATTAAACTGGGGAGGACTTTTCTCTTGGTTTCTTAATCAACCACACAGAGCCTGAAATTGTATTTATACGTCCACATGGGTACTGCAAGCCAGATCAAATACAAGCCCTCAATTTGTTAGCCCCACAAATAAATATAGCTTCTACTAGGACTACCTGCCTAAGTTTCCTAACCTGACAGTCTGCCTGTACAAGACTGTGGAGACCCGTGTGGCGTAAACAGTGCCTTTCCACCAATCGTGCAATGAAATCACGGCCAGGCCTAGATGGGTTGAACAGGTCGGTCACAGTTTATTATTTACATATGCAGAGAAACGCAATTACATTTCATAACAGGCTCCTGTCTGCGTCCGACAGGCGAGCAGGCCAATGAGCGGTTACGAACCTTTGCCCCTCTCTACACTTCCGCTGTGACTTAAAACAGAATAATTCCTTTATTTTAGTTTATATAATTTTTTTTCTAGCAGTGCAAAACATCGATGAATATATAAGGGAGGGAGGGAGGGTGGGACAGCAGCTTCAAGGGGTCAGCCGGGAAGAAAGACAAAGGCACTGACCCCTGGCGCCTGAGTTTAACCCATGTGGGTGTGGCCAGACGCCCCTTCCCCTTTGCCCCATTGGTCAGTTGGGCATCCCAATTACTGCATCACCTGTGGGAGTAGCGGGAGGGGGGAATTAGGCACCGCACTGTATTTCCTCTAGCTTTGGTTATAGGGGCTCCACAGTCAGAGGCACTTTTCTTAGTACAGTGCCTGCCATAATGTATAACTAAGCACATTTGCCTGAATAACCAGGTGAAATGTAGTGATGGCTTTACATGCAGGTTCAGATACTACTATCCATGTGAATGGAATTTTGATACAATTTTGACTGTATGAAGAGTTGCACAAAAGATCTAAATAACATTTTTATTGCTATTATTATCATCATGTCAGACAAATCTACATAGGGAAATATATGATGTTAGGCATTCTTTTGTTTCGCTTCTACTGTCATTGGAAGAAGATAAAAGAGTGAAATGTGATATGCCTCATTGTCAGCAATATCCATGTGTTGGTATAATAGGGAGCTCTCTGGTAAGGGTAAGCCACAATGCCATGTTCTAGATGTTCTACATAGCATTCTCAATTAGTACCTCTGCAAACATGTCTGCTGTTCAATGCTCCTATTGTTGTACTATTAAGACCCTGTCTACACTTAGATCCCAGAGTGACCCTTGCAAAAGGCGATAATTCATTATTTTCTCTACTTTTCTATCAAAATGTAAGATTCTTTTAGATTTACAGTTAGACGTACAAGGTATGATTCTTGTATGGACATGACAATATTCAGTTAACACTGGCTATTAAGAATAGAAATGGCTATTCTCAGAACAGGGCTGTGTTACTTTAAGGGGACCTGTTACATCTTCTTACCCTATTAAAGTGCCCCGATGCTGTACAGGTCATGTAATGACTGAGCATCTCTGTGTCTATAAAGCTAATTGTCCCAGTACATACGGTAAGTAAACAAAAACACTCTGAAAGTACGTTCACACTAGGCGTTTTTTCAGCGTTTTTAATGCAAATTTTCAGCTGCGATTTTCAGTACCAGAGAAGTCTATGAGATTTCAGAAATCTCATGCATGCAGCTTGTTTTTTTGTCATCAGTATTTGGTGCTTTGCATGTTTTTTTGCACAATAAAGCATGTCACTTTTTCAGCATGTTTCACCCATTGACATGAATGGGTGGTGAAAAAAAATGCTGAAAATCCCCAGAAAAAAAATTGCAGGTATCAGGTTTTTCTGCGTTTTTTTTGTATCAAAACCTGATTCTATAGAATAGGACTCAGCAAAAAAACAAGCAAAACCTGTTTTTTTTTTTCCTGCTGCTTCTTTACTGCCAAGAGATCAGGTTTTCCTGCAGAAAAAAAAAGCACTGAAAAAAACGACTAGTGTGAACTTACCCTTAAACTTTATTCACATTTTAGGTAAATCCTTGGCTTCCTGTCATGTGGGTGGTTCGGTCCCCGTCCAGCCAGTAGTCATGCCCACTGCACTGTGAATGATGTTCTGAACTGTCCTACTGTCACGGTCCTTTGTGAAGAAATCTCACAGCTTTAGGCCGGTTTCACACGTCAGTGGCTCTGGTACGTGAGGTGTCAGTTTCCTCACGTACCGGAGACACTGACACACGTAGACCCATTAAAATCAATGCATCTGTGCAGATGTCATTGATTTTTTGCGGACCGTGTCTCCGTGTGCCAAACACGGAGACATGTCAGTGTTCATGGGAGCGCACGGATTACACGGACCCATTAAAGTCAATGGGTCCGTGTAAAACACGTACCGCACACGGAAGTTCTCCGTGTGCAGTCCCTGTGCCGTGCAGGAGACAGCGCTACAGTAAGCGCTGTCCCCCCCACATGGTGCTGAAGCCGCCATTCATATCTTCCCTGCAGCAGCGTTTGCTGCATAGAAGATATGAATAATAGTGTTTAACCCCTTCACCCCAAAGCCTGTTTTCACCCAAGTGACACGGCCAATTTTTAGAATTCTGACCACTGTCATTTTATGAGGTCATAACTCAAAAACGCTTCAACGGATCTGATGACATTGTTTTCTCGTGACATATTGTACTTCATGATAGTGGTAAAACTTCTTCGAAATGACTTGCATTTATTTGTGAAAAAAAAAAAAAAATTGTCGAAAATTATGAAAATTTAGCAATTTTCAAACTTTTAGTTTTTATGCCCTTAAATTAGAGAGTTATATCTCATAATATAGTTAATAAACAACATTTCCCACATGTCTGCTTTACATCAGCACAATTTTGGAAACATAATTTTTTTTTGTTAGGGAGTTATAAGGGTTAAAAGTTGACCAGCGATTTATCATTTTTGCAACAAAATTTGCAAAACCATTTTTTTTACGGACCACCTCACACTTGAAGTGACTTTGAGGGGTCTATATGACAGAAAATGCCCAAAAGTGACACCATTCTAAAAACTGCACCCCTCAAGGTACTCAAAACCACATTGAAAATGTTTATTAACCCTTCAGGTGCTTCACAGGAATTTTTGGAATGTTTAAAAAAAATTGAACATTTAACTTTTTTTTCACAAAATGTTTACTTCAGATCCAATTTGTTTTATTTTACCAAGGGTAACAGGAGAAATTGGACCAAAAAAGTCGTTGTACAATTTCTCCTGAGTACACCGATACCTCACATGTTGGGGTAAACCAATGTTTGGGCACATGGCAGAGCTCGGAAGGGAAGGAGTGCCATTTGACTTTTCAATGCAAGATTTGCTGGAATTGAGATCGGAACCCATGTCGCGATTGGAGTGCCCCTGACGTGCCTAAACAGTGGAAACCCCCACAAGTGACACCATTTTGGAAAGTAGACCCTCTAAGGAACTAATCTAGATGTGTGGTGAGCACTTTGAACCTCCAAGTGCTTCACAGAAGTTTATAATGTAGAGCCGTAAAAAAAATTAATATTAATTTTCACAAAAAATGATCTTTTTGACCCACATTTTTTATTTTCCCAAGGGTAGCAGGATAAATTGGACCCCAAAAGTTGTTGTGCAATTTGTCCTGAGTACGCTGATACTTCATATATGGGGATAAACCACTGTTTGGGCGCATGGCAGAGCTCGGAAGGGAAGGAGCGCCATTTGACTTTTCAATGCAAAATTGGCTGGAATTGAGATCGGAACCCATGCCGTGTTTGGAGAGCCCCTGATGTGCCTAAACAGTGGAAACCCCCACAAGTGACACCATTTTGGAAAGTAGACCCTCTAAGGAACTAATCTAGATGTGTGGTGAGCACTTTGAACCTCCAAGTGCTTCACAGAAGTTTATAATGTAGACCCGTAAAAAAAATTAATATTAATTTTCACAAAAAATGATTTTTTTGCCCCAATTTTTTTATTTTCCCAAGGGTAGCAGGATAAATTCGACCCCAAAAGTTGTTGTGCAATTTGTCCTGAGTACGCTGATACTTCATATATGGGGATAAACCACTGTTTGGGCGCATGGCAGAGCTCGGAAGGGAAGGAGCGCCATTTGACTTTTCAATGCAAAATTGGCTGGAATTGAGATCGGAACCCATGTCGTGTTTGGAGAGCCCCTGACGTGCCTAAACAGTGGAAACCCCCACAAGTGACACCATTTTGGAAAGAAGACCCCCTAAGGAACTTATCTAGATGTGTGGTGAGCACTTTTAACCCCCAATTGTTTCACTAAAGTTTAGAATGTAGCGCTGTGAAAATTAAAAAATCATTTTTTCTTTCCACAAAATGATGTTTTAGCCCAAATTTTTTTTTCCCCAAGGGTAACAGGAGAAATTGGACCACAAAAGTTATTGTCCAATTTGTCCTGAGTACACTGATACCCCATACATTGGGGGAACCACTGTTTGGGCGCACGGCAGAGCTCGGAAGGGAAGGAGCGCCGTTTGAAATGCAGACTTAGATGGATTGGTCTGCAGGTGTCATGTTGCATTTGCAGAGCCCCTGATGTACCTAAACAGTAGAAACCCCCCACAAGTGACCCCATATTGGAAACTAGACCCCCCACGGAACTTATCTAGATGTGTTGTGAGAACTTTGAACCAACAAGTGTTTCACTACAGTTTATAACGCAGAGCCGTGAAAATAAAAAATATTTTTTTTTTTCCACGAAAATTACACTTTAGCCCCCACGTTTTTATTTTCCCAAGGGTAAGGCTGGTTTCACACTTGCGTTTTTATCTGCATGCGTTTTTTTAAAAAACGCATGTGTGAAAAAACGCATGTAAATGCGGTAAAACGCATGCGTTTTTTAGACGCATGCGTTTTTATAGAAAAACACAAGAAAACAAGAAAAAAACAAAAAACCCTACCCCTAACCCTAACCCTAACCTGAAATACGTGGCACTGAAATATGTGGCACTGAAATACGTGGCACTGAAATACGTTTATATACGTATATAAGTGCCACGTATATAAGTGCCACGTATTTCACGTAAATGCCACGATATTTCAGTGCCACGTATTTCACTGAAATATCGTGGCACTTAAATACGTGGCACTGAAATACGTGGCACTGAAATATCGTGGCACTGAAATATCGTGGCACTGAAATATCGTGGCACTGAAAGACGTGGCACTGAAATATCGTGGCACTGAAATACGTGGCACTATGACTGTCAGAAAATGTTCATTAAACGGTTAGGGGTGAGTTTAGGGGTAGGGTTAGGGTTAGGGTTTGGATCCCTTTATCACCTTGATGGTGGTGGGTGACTTTTCAGTGTGTGTTCTGGTTTTTTTCTATAAAAACGCATGCGTTTTTAACGCAAACAAACACGTTGAGATCGGACACCATGTCGCGTTTGGAGAGCCCCTGATGTGCCTAAACAGTGAAAACTCCCCAATTCTAACTGAAACCCTAACCCCAACCCTAACCCCAGCCCTAACCCTAGCCCTAACCCTAGTCCTAACCCTAGCGCTACTTTCACAATAACGTTTTTTTGCATACGTCGCAATGCGTCGTTTTGGCGAAAAAACACATCCTGCAAAGTCATCTGCAGGATGCGTTTTTTCCCCATAGACTAACATTAGCGACGTATTGACACACGTCGCAAGCGTCGTGCGACGGTTGCGTCGTGTTGTGGCGGACTGCCGGCAGCAAAAAACGTTACATGTAACTTTTTCTGTGCCGACGGTCCACCATTTCCGACCGCGCATGCGCGGCTGGAACTCCGCCCCCACCTCCCCGCACCTCACAATGGGGCAGCGGATGCATGGAAAAACAGCATCCGCTGCCCCCGTTGTGCGGCGCTTGCACAGTATGCGTCGGTACGTCGGGCCGACGCAGCGCGACGGCCCCGTACCGATGCTAGTGTGAAAGTAGCCTAACGGGAAAATGGAAATAAATATATTTTTTTAAATTTTAATTATTTTTCTCTAACTAAGGGGGTGATGAAGGGGGATTTGATTTACTTTTATAGCGTTTTTTGGGCGGATTTTTATGGTTGGCAGCCATCGCACACTAAAAGACGATTTTTATTGCAAAAAATAGTTTTTGCATCACCACATTTTGAGAGCTATAATTTTTCCATATTTTGGTCCACAGAGTCATGTGAGATCTTGTTTTTTGCAGGACGAGTTAACGTTTTTATTGGTACCATTTTCGGGTACATGACATTTTTTGATCGCTTTTTATTCCGATTTTTGGGAGGCGGAATGAACAAAAACCAGCAATTCCTGAAATTCTTTTAGGGGGGGCGTTTATACCGTTCCGCGTTTGGTAAAAAGGATAAAGCAGTTTTATTCTTCGGGTCAGTACGATTACAGCGATGCCTCATTTATGTAATTTTTTCATGTTTTGGCGCTTTTACACAATAAAAACTATTTTATATAAAAAAATAATTGTTTTTGCATCGCTTTATTCTGAGGACTATAACTTTTTTATTTTTCTGCTGATGATGCTGTATGGTGGCTTTTTTTTGCGGGACAAGATGACGTTTTCAGCGGTACCATGGTTATTTATATCCGTCTTTTTGATCGCGTGTTATTCCACTTTTTGTTTGGTGGTATGAGCATAAAGCGTTGTTTTTTGCCTCGTTTTTTTTTTTTGTTTTTTTTACGGTGTTCACTGATGGGGTTAACTAGTGATATAGTTTTATAGGTGGGGTCGTTACGGACGCGGCGATACTAAATATGTGTACTTTTATTGTGTGATTTTTTTTATTTTATTTAGATAAATGTATTTATGGGAATATTTTTTTTTTTTTCTTTATTTAGGAATTTTTTTTTATTTTTTTTTTACACATGTGGAAATTTTTTTTTTTTACTTTGTCCCGGGGGGGACATCACAGATCGGTGATCTGACAGTGTGCACAGCACTCTGTCAGATCACCGATGTGACAGGCACATTGCAGAGGCTTGCCGGCGCCTGCTATGAGGAATTCTCAGCAGACGCCGGCAAGCAGGGTCATCTCATGACCCGGAAGGAGTCCCGCGGCCATCTTGGATCCGGGGACTCCTTCCAGGTCACCGGAGCAGCGCGATCTCATCGCGTTGCTCCGGTGGGAGAGCGCAGGGAGCCCCCGTCCCTGCGCGATCCCCCTCTATGCCGCTGTCACTATTGACAGCGGCATCAGAGGGGTTAAATGCCTGCGATCGGTGATAGCGCCGATCGTGGGCATTGCTGCCGGGTGTCAGCTGTCATATACAGCTGACACCCGCACCCGATCACCGCGGCGCTCAGCTTGAGACCGCGGTGATTGGGGCGCCGTACTAGTACTGCGGCTGGCACTAATGCAGTGCTGGCAGCGCAGTACTAGTACGGCGCATGTCGGGAAGGGGTTAAAAGAAAGATCTATCTGTCCCCCGCCCTCCCACTCCCTGTGCGCCCCCCACCCCCTGTGCGCCCGCCCGCTGTTATTATAATACTCACCCACCTCCCTCACAGTGTCCTGTCCTGGCTGCACCTTCTACTGTACGCGGTCACGTGGGGCCGCCGATTAGAGTCATGAATATGCAGCTCCACCTCCCATAGGGGTGGAGCCGCCTATTAATGACTGTAAATGAGCGGCCCCACGTGACCGCATACAGTAGAAGGTGCGGCCAGGACAGGAAGCAGCGACAGCCAATGAGGGAGCCTGGTGAGTATTTTCAGAACAGCGGCGCACAGGGGGTGGGGGGGCGCACAGGGGGTGGGAGGGCGGGGGACAGATAGATCTTTCTTTTAAACACTATTATTCATATCTTCTATGCAGCAAACGCTGCTGCAGGGAAGATATGAATCGCGGATTCAGCACCAGATGCTGGTACATGTGGTACCCAGCACGGTGCGTGTGGTACCCAGTGGCGCACGTGTGCCACACTGATGTACACCAGAAACGTAGGGGCACACGGACACGGATAATTCCGGAACCGATTGTTTCCGGTACCGGAATTATCTGGACGTGTGAGACTGCCCTTACACTGACAGCCATCTTTCTCGGGCATGAGAATCAGCAGCTTCTGAGATGGCTGTCACAGAGAAGCCGTGGAAGTTTCTCAGAGAGGACCACGACTACGGAGCAGTTCAGCTGGTCACTCAGAATTGCAATAGGTGTGAATACTGGCTGTGAGAGTGTGACTGAATCAACATGAATGGAAGCCAGGAATTTACATATAAAGTAAATACAGATTAAAAGTGATTTTCTAGTTATATACTGAGGTGTTTAGCTATATAAACATGTTAGGGAATGCACATTACATGACTTATATGGCAGTTTAGTAGAGAAAAATCAGCATACATATTACTTTTAGGTTTTCTAGCCCAGGGCCACCATCAGAGCATTACTGCCCTTACAGGCATATGGGGCTCGGTGAGCAGAGGGGGCCAGCAGCGGGTCCCCTCTCTTCTGCTCACCGGACCCCAGTGGCATGATCCTGCCAGCTCAGTAACTGAACATGCATCCACAGATGCAGGTGCAGTGAAAATCTATTGCCGTGCAGGAGGATATCCTCCAGCACAGCAACAGTTAACAGCCAATCACAGGCTGGCAGCTGACGTCAGCGCATATGACATCACTGTCATATGCCAGAACGAGGGTCCGCGCCTCAGATGAATCTAGCAGAGGACACAGCTGGACCTCGGCCAGGTAACTTTTTATGTAAAGGCACACTATAGGGTTGCATTATACTACTCTGGGGCTGCATTATACTACTCTTGGGCTGCATTATACTACTCTGGGGCTGCATTATAATGCTATGGGGGTGTATTATATTACTATGGGTGTGCATTACACTGCTATGGGGTGCATTATACTGTTACGGGGGTGCATTAGACTGCAGTGGGATGCATTATAAAACTATGGGATGCAATATACAACTATGGGGATGTATTATACTGCAATGGGGGTGCGTTATACTACTAAAGGGGTGCATTATACTGCTATGAGGTGCATTATACTACTATGGGATTCAATATACTACTATGGGGGTGCATTATACTGTAATGGGGTGCATTATACTGAAATGGGGTGCATTATAATACTATGGGATGCATTTTACTACTATGGGGGTGCATTATACTACAATGAGTGTTGTGAATTCTGCTCTTGGGCTCCCTCCAGTGGTTGTAAGTGGTAGCGCTGCTGTCTCTGAATCACAGCAGTTATCAGGTGTGTTCACTTTTTGCAATTTGAACTGGGCTATTTAGTCTTGCTTGACCCTTTAGTCAGTGCCACCTGTCCATTGTTCCTGGAGGATTCACATCCTTGCCTGATCTCCATATACCCTCCATATCTTTAGTTAGCTGTGGAGATTTTGCATTTTCTGTCGTGGATTTTCTAGTGTTTTTATACTGACCGCATAGTACTTTGTCCTATCCTTTCTATTTAGACTAGAAGTGGCCTCCTTTTCTAAAATCTGATTTCAGTCTGCGTATGTTATTTCCCTCTCCTCTCACAGTCAATATTTGTGGGGGGCTGCCTATCCCTTGGGAATTTTCTCTGAGGCAAGATAGTTTTCCCTTTTCTATCTCTAGGGGTAATTAGTCCTCTGGCTGCGTCGAGATGTCTAGGGAGCACTAGGTACATTCCACGGCTACTTCTTATTGCGGTGTTAAGTTCAGGGTCTGCGGTCAGTACAGGTACCACCTTCTCCAGAGTACGTCCCATGCTGCTCCTAGGCCACCAGATCATAACAAATGAGATGCATTACACTACTATTGGGGTGCATTATACAACTATGGGATGCAATATACTACTATGGGGATGTATTATACTGCTATGGGGGTGCATTATATTACTCTGGGGCTGCATTATACTGCTATGGGGGTGTGTTACACTGCTATGGGGTGCATTATACAACTATGGGATGCAATATACTACTATGGGGATGTACCCTACTGCAATGGGGGTGCGTTATACTACTATAGGGGTGCATTATACTACTATGGGGGTGTATTATACTATATATGACAATGGGGTGTATTATACCATTATATAGGACTATGGGGGTGCATTATACTACATGGGGTGCATTATACTGCTATAGGGTGCATTATACTATGGGGTGCATTATACTATATATGACTATGGAGTGCATTATACTACTATGGGGTGCATTACATTATGGGGGTGCATTAAACTGCTGTGTGGGTGCATTATACTACTATGGGGATGCATTATACTGTATATGACTATGGAGTGCATTATACTATTATATATGACTATGGGGTGCATTGCACTACTATATATGACTATGGGATGCATTATACTACTGTTGATGACTACGGAGGCAATATGGAGGTACGTGGGGTCTAGAATGGGACAACACGTGGAGTCCAGAATGTGGGATATTATTACTGTAGGGGCTAATTGAAGGATGTTATTTTTGAGGATACTGTTTTCAGTGTGGGGGAGGAGAGGTCCTGTTACTGTGCAGGGCTACACAGTCATTTTTTTCTTCATCTGACGTAGTATAGAGGTTGGGAAAAAATTGGGGAATGTGCTCTAGATAACTGTTAATTTCTGCAGAGGCGAGTCCTGGCTGGAAGAAGTGATGGTGGTGTGCGCTGGATGAAGATGAAGGACTTCAGCCAGAGACATTACCGGTGAGTCGGTGTGTTACCTGTACACTAACACTATTTACTGTATACTATATGCAGAGATCCTGTGTATAATCTCACCAGTGATCACTGTATTATCTGTGCCGTAACACTATATACAGAGCTGCTGTGTATAATGTCACTGATGATCACTGTATATTATCTGTACACCGACAATATATACAGAGCTCCTATGTATAATGCCACTGGTGATCACTGTATTACCTGTACTGTATATACGGAGCCCATATGTATAATGTCACTGATAATCACTGTATTTTTTTGTGCAGTGAAGGTATATAAAGATCTCCTGTGTATAATGTTATTGGTGAACATTGTATTACTTGTACACTATATGCTATATACAGAGCTCATATGTATGTCACTGGTGATCACTGTATTACCTGTGCACTATATACAGAGCTCTTGTGTATAATGTCCCTGTTGATCACTGTATTACCTGTACACTATACACTATATAAACAGAAGAAATCCCAGTTGCAGTTGGAACGCCCCACCAGGGCAGCGGGGTACTCGGTACCGGGTCCGGTCTTAAAGGGGGTGTCATGGTGGCTGCGACCCGGTCCATGGCCCTGGGCGCCCAAATAAAGGGGATGGTCTTTAAGGGAATTTGTAATGTCTATGTTTGTGACGCCACCTGTGGTTTTCGGTCAGTGAGGACCGACGCTGCTTGAAGGGGTCCTCTGGGGTAATGGTATGCAGCAAGATGGTGACGCTTCCCACAGGTGAAGCGGGGTCCCCAGGGCTTCCCAAGTGTAGGGCACCGATGGTGTGGTGGATTGTATGGCAAAGAACGAGGACACAAGTTTACAGTCTTTACCTGGTTTATTGATGGTAGTAGTAGTCCTCAGTCCAGGGTACCAAGTGCAGGGTATCTGTGGTCCGGCCGGCTTGGAGGCAATAGGAGATCCCTCTCCCAGGTGAGGTCCGTAAGCCTTTCCTACTAGTGCTGTTTAGTTGGTTAGGTCCTTGTCACTTGATGCTCAGTGCAAGTTCCCTCTCTCCTGTCCTAAGACAGATGTCTGTACGATAGGCAGTTCGAGCCTATGTATAGGGACTCTATCATGCCCTGGGCTCTAAAGTTACTGCTTCACCTCAGACTTGATGCAGGCAATTGACATACAGTCCTTTGTGTTGTGAATTTTGCTCTTGGGTTCCCTCCGGTGGTTATTGGTGGTATTGCAGTTGTCCCTGGGTTGCAATCCTGGTCAGTTGTCTCTGCTGATTGCAGGTCTGACTGGGGTATTTAGGCGTGCAGGATTCATTAGTCCTTGCCAGTTGTCCATTGTTCTTGGAGGTTTTGGATCTCTGTCTGTTCCTCCTGCCCTGCTGCCAAATCAGCAAAAATAAGTGTCTGGTTTTTGTTTCTGCAGCACACATGCTGTGTGCTTACTATTCAGTGCTATTCATTTGTCTTTTCTTGTCCAGCTTAGACTGTGTCAGGATTTTTACAGTCAAGTTGGATTCTCAGGAGATGCAGATATAGGCTCCATGTCTTTAGTTAGATGGTGGAATTTTTGTATTATCTGCTGTGGATATTTTTAGGGTTTTATACTGACCGCTTAGTATTCTGTCCTATCCTTTCCTATTTAGCTAGAGTGGCCTCTTTTGCTAAATCCTGTTTCCTGCCTGCGTTGTTATGATCTGGTGGCCTAGGAGCAGCATGAGATGTACTCTGGAGAAGGTGGTACCTGTACTGACCGCAGACCCTGAACTTAACACTGCAACTAGAAGTAGCCGTGGGATGTACCTAACACTCCCTAGACACCTCGACACAGCCGGAGGACTAAATACCCCTAGAGATAGAAAAGGGAAAACTATCTTGCCTCAGAGAAAATCCCCAAAGGATAGACAGCCCCCCACAAATATTGACTGTGAGAGGAGAGGGAAATAACATACGCAGACTGAAATCAGGATTTAGCAAAGGAGGCCACTCTAGCTAAATAGAAAGGATAGGACAGAGTACTATGCAGTCAGTATTAAAACACTAGAAAATATCCACCACAGAAAATACAAAATCTCCACATCTAACTAAAGATATGGAGGGTATATCTGCATCTCCAGAGATACCAGCTTGGCTGAACAAATCTTTAAACAGACCAAGCTGGACAAGACAAAACATGGAAATGAACTGAACTATAAGGCCCACAGCATGTGGACTGCAAAAAACAAAGCCAGAACTTATTTTTGTTGAAAAGAACAGCAAAGCAGGAGAGACCAGGCTGGGATGTGAATCCTCCAGGAACAATGGACAACTGGCACTGACTAAAGGGTCAAGCAAGACTAAATAGCCCAGTCAGAATTGCAATAAGAGGACACACCTGATGAATGCTGCGATCCAAAGACAGCAGCGCTACCACTTATAACCACCGGAGGGAGCCCAAGAGCAGAATTCACAACAGTACCCCCCCTTGAGGAGGGGTCACCGAACCCTCACCAGAGCCCCCAGGCCGATCAGGACGAGCCAAATGGAAGGCACGAACCAAATCGTCAGCATGAACATCGGAGGCAACAACCCAAGAATTATCCTCCTGGCCATAACCCTTCCACTTGACAAGATACTGAAGCTTCCGCCTTGAAAAACGAGAATCCAAGATCTTCTCAACCACATACTCCAACTCCCCATCAATCAACACCGGGGCAGGAGGATCAACAGAGGGAACAACGGGCACCACATATTTCCGCAACAAAGATCTATGAAAAACATTATGGATGGAAAAAGAGGCTGGAAGGGCCAAACGAAAAGACACTGGATTGATAATCTCAGAAATCCTATAAGGACCAATAAACCGAGGCTTGAACTTAGGGGAAGAAACCTTCATAGGAACATGACGGGAAGACAACCAGACCAGATCCCCAACCTGAAGCCGGGAACCAACACACCGACGACGGTTAGCAAAACGCTGAGCCTCCTCCTGAGACAACACCAAATTGTCCACCACATGAGCCCAAATTTGCTGCAACCTGTCAACCACAGAATCCACCCCAGGACAATCGGAAGGCTCAACCTGCCCTGAAGAAAAACGGGGATGAAAACCAAAATTACAAAAGAAGGGTGAAACCAAGGTAGCAGAACTAGCCCGATTATTAAGGGCAAACTCGGCCAAAGGCAAGAAAGCCACCCAGTCATCCTGATCAGCAGACACAAAGCATCTCAAATAAGTTTCCAAAGTCTGATTAGTTCGCTCGGTTTGGCCATTTGTCTGGGGATGAAATGCGGAAGAAAAAGACAAATTAATGCCCAGCCTAGCACAAAAGGCCCGCCAAAACCTAGAAACAAACTGGGAACCTCTATCGGACACAATATTCTCCGGAATGCCATGCAAACGAACCGCATGCTGAAAAAACAACGGAACCAGCTCAGAAGAGGAAGGCAATTTAGGCAAAGGTACCAAATGAACCATCTTAGAAAACCGGTCACAAACCACCCAGATAACCGACATCCTCTGGGAAACCAGAAGATCTGAAATAAAATCCATAGAAATATGCGTCCAAGGCCTCTCAGGGACCGGCACAGGCAAAAGCAACCCACTAGCGCGGGAGCAGCAAGGCTTGGCCCGCGCACAAGTCCCACAGGACTGCACAAAAGAACGCACATCCCGTGACAAAGAAGGCCACCAAAAGGACCTACCAACCAAATCTCTGGTACCAAAAATCCCAGGATGGCCAGCCAACACAGAACAATGAACCTCAGAAATCACTTTACTAGTCCATCTGTCAGGAACAAACAGTTTCCCCATTGGACAGCGGTCAGGTTTATCAGCCTGAAATTCCTGAAGAACCCGTCGTAAATCAGGGGAGATGGCAGAAAGAATCACCCCTTCCTTCAGAATAACGACCGGCTCAAGGACCCCAGGAGAATCAGGCAAAAAGCTCCTAGAGAGGGCATCAGCCTTAACATTCTTAGAACCCGGAAGATACGAGACCACAAAATCAAAACGGGAGAAAAACAGGGACCATCAGGCCTGTCTAGGATTCAGCCGTTTGGCAGACTCGAGGTAAATCAAATTATTATGATCGGTCAAGACCACAATATGGTGCTTGGCCCCCTCAAGCCAATGTCGCCACTCCTCAAATGCCCACTTCATAGCCAACAACTCACGATTACCGACATCATAATTGCGTTCCGCAGGCGAAAACTTTCGAGAAAAGAAGGCACACGGTTTCATCAAGGAACCATCAGAATTCCTCTGAGACAAAACGGCCCCTGCCCCAATCTCAGAAGCGTTAACCTCCAACCTGAAATGGAAGAGAAACAACCGGCTGACGCAACACAGGGGCAGAAGTAAATCGGCGTTTAAGCTCCTGAAAGGCAGAAACAGCCGCAGGGGACCAATTCGTCACATCAGCGCCTTTCTTCGTCAAATCGGTCAAGGGTTTAACCACACTGGAGAAGTTGGCAATGAAACGGCGATAAAAATTAGCAAAGCCCAAAAATTTCTGAAGGCTCTTCACGGATGTGGGCTGGATCCAATCGTGAATGGCCTGAACCTTAACCGGATCCATTTCTATAGGTGAGGGAGAGAAAATGAAGCCCAAAAAAGAAACCTTCTGTACTCCAAAGAGGCACTTAGACCCCTTCACAAACAAAGCATTATCACGAAGGATCTGAAATACTATCCTGACTTGTTTCACATGAGACTCCCAATCATCGGAAAAAAATCAAAATATCATCTAAATATACAGTGCCTACAAGTAGTATTCAACCCCCTGCAGATTTAGCAGGTTTAATAAGATGCAAATAAGTTAGAGCCTTCAAACTTCAAACAAGAGCAGGATTTATTAACAGATGCATAAATCTTACAAACCAAAAAGTTTTGTTGCTCAGTTAAATTTTTATAAATTTTAAACATAAAAGTGTGGGTCAATTATTATTCAACCCCTAGGTTTAATATTTTGTGGAATAACCTTTGTTTGCAATTACAGCTAATAATCGTCTTTTATAAGACCTGATCAGGCCGGCACAGGTCTCTGGAGTTATCTTGGCCCACTCCTCCATGCAGATCTTCTCCAAGTTATCTAGGTTCTTTGGGTGTCTCATGTGGACTTTAATCTTGAGCTCCTTCCACAAGTTTTCAATTGTGTTAAGGTCAGGAGACTGACTAGGCCACTGCAACACCTTGATTTTTTGCCTCTTGAACCAGGCCTTGGTTTTCTTGGCTGTGTGCTTTGGGTCGTTGTCTTGTTGGAAGATGAAATGACGACCCATCTTAAGATCCTTGATGGAGGAGCGGAGGTTCTTGGCCAAAATCTCCAGGTAGCCCGTGCTATCCATCTTCCCATGGATGCGGACCAGATGGCCAGGCCCCTTGGCTGAGAAACAGCCCCACAGCATGATGCTGCCACCACCATGCTTGACTGTAGGGATGGTATTCTTGGGGTTGTATGCAGTGCCATCCAGTCTCCAAACGTCACGTGTGTGGTTGGCAGCAAAGATCTCGATCTTGGTCTCATCAGACCAGAGAACCTTGAACCAGTCAGTCTCAGAGTCCTCCAAGTGATCATGAGCAAACTGTAGATGAGCCTTGACATGACGCTTTGAAAATAAAAGTATCTTACGGGCTCGTCTGGAACGGAGACCATTGCGGTAGAGTACGTTACTTATGGTATTGACTGAAACCAATGTCCCCACTGCCATGAGATCTTCACGGAGCTCCTTCCTTGTTGTCCTTGGGTTAGCCTTGACTCTTCGGACAAGCCTGGCCTTGGTACGGGAGGAAACTTTCAAAGGCTGTCCAGGCCGTGGAAGGCTAACAGTAGTTCCATAAGCCTTTCACTTCCGGATGATGCTCCCAACAGTGGAGACAGGTAGGCCCAACTCCTTGGAAAGGGTTTTGTACCCCTTGCCAGCCTTGTGACCCTCCACGATCTTGTCTCTGATGGCCTTGGAATGCTCCTTTGTCTTTCCCATGTTGACCATGTTTGAGTGCTGTTCACAAGTTTGGGGAGGGTCTTAAATAGTCAGAAAAGGCTGGAAAAAGAGATAATTAATCCAAACATGTGAAGCTCATTGTTCTTTGTGCCTGAACTACTTCTTAATACTTTAGGGGAACCAAACAGAATTCTGGTGGGTTGAGGGGTTGAATAATAAATGACCCTCTGAAAAGACTTTTCACAATTTAAAAAAAAAATAAACAAAGAAATAACATTATTTTTTGCTGCAGTGCATTTCACACTTCCAGGCTGATCTACAGTCCAAATGTCACAATGCCAAGTTAATTCCAAATGTGTAAACCTGCTAAATCTGCAGGGGGTTGAATACTACTTGTAGGCACTGTACAATCATGAATTTATCAAGATAACTCCGAAAGATATCATGCATGAAGGATTGAAACACAGATGGAGCATTAGAAAGCCCGAATGGCATCACAAGGTATTCAAAATGGCCTTCGGGCGTATTAAACGCAGTTTTCCATTTGTCACCCTGCTTAATACGAACAAGATTATATGCCCCTCGAAGGTCAATCTTAGTAAACCAACTAGCCCCCTTAATCCTAGCAAACAAATCAGAAAGCAGAGGCAAAGGGTATTGGAATTTGACCGTGATTTTATTCAAGAGGCGATAATCAATACAGGGTCTCAAGGAGCCATCCTTCTGGGCAACGAAAAAAAACCTGCTCCCAATGGTGAAGAAGATGGCCGAATATGCCCCTTCTCCAAGGACTCCTTAACATAACTCCGCATGGTGGCATGTTCTGGCACAGACAGGTTAAAAAGTCGGCCCTTAGGGAACTTACAGCCTGGAATCAAGTCAATAGCACAATCACAGTCCCTATGCAGTGGAAGGGAACTGGACTTGGGCTCATCGAATACATCCTAGAAATCTGACAAAAACTAAGGAATTTCAGAAGAGGGGAAGAGGAAATTGACATCAAAGGAACGTCACCATGAACCCCCTGACAACCCCAACTAGTCACAGACATAGATTTCCAATCTAATACCGGATTATGCACCTGTAACCATGGGAAACCCAGCACAATAGCATCATGCAAATTATGCAACACCAGAAAACGACAATCTTCCTGATGGGTTGGCGCCATGCACATGGTCAGCTGTGTCCAAAACTGAGGTTTATTTTTAGCCAACGGTGTAGCATCAATGCCCCTCAAAGGAATAGGATTCTGCAAAGGCTGCAAGGGAAAACCACAACGTATGGCAAATTCTAAGTCCATTAAGTTCAAAGCGGCGCCTGAATCCACAAATGCCATGACAGAAAATGACGATAATGAGCAGATCAGGGTCACAGATAACAGAAATTTAGGTTGTACAGTACTGATGGTAACGGAACTAGCGATTCTCTTAGTACGCCTAGGGCAATCAGAAAAAACATGAGCAGAATCGCCGCAGTAAAAGCACAACCCATTCTGACGTCTGAATCCTTGTCGTTCAGCTCTAGACAAAATCCTATCACACTGCATAGGCTCAGGACTCCGCTCGGAAGACAACGCCACAGTGTGCTCAACTCTGCGCTCGCGCAAGCGCCGATCAATCTGAATGGCCAAAGACATAGAATCACTCAGACCAGCAGGCATGGGGAACCCCACCATAACATCTTTAACGGATTCAGAAAGACCCTTTCTGAAAATTGCAGCCAAGGCATCCTCATTCCATTTAGTCAGCACAGACCATTGTCTAAATTTCTGGCAATACGATTCTGCCACTTCTCGACCCTGACACAGGGCCAACAAGGTCTTCTCAGCATGATCCACTGAATTAGGTTCATCATACAATAACCCTAGCGCTTGAAAAAAGGTGTCTACATTAAGCAAAGCCAGATTCCAGGGAGAATGCCCAATCCTGGGGGTCACCACGCAGCAGAGAGATGACAATTTTAACCTGCTGGATGGGATCACCCGAGGAACGGGGTTTCAGAGCAAAAAACAGTTTACAGTTATTTTTAAAGCTCAATAATTTGGACCTATCCCCAAAAAACAAATCAGGAGTTGGTATTCTAGGCTCTAAAACCGGAGTCTGAACGATATAATCGGAAATACCCTGTACTCTAGCAGCAAGCTGATCCACACGAGAAGCCAATCCCTGAACATCCATGCCAGCGCCAAACTCCTGAGCCACCCAGTGGTAAAGAGGGAAGAAAAGGCACAACAGACTACAGAAAAAAAATGGCTCAGCACTTTTCTTCCCTTCTTCTGAGATACGATTAACTCATTGTTGGCCAGTTGTACTGTTATGATCTGGTGGCCTAGGAGCAGCATGAGACGTACTCTGGAGAAGGTGGTACCTGTACTGACCGCAGACCCTGAACTTAACACCGCAACTAGAAGTAGCCGTGGGATGTACCTAACACTCCCTAAACACCTCGACACAGCCGGAGGACTAAATACCCCTAGAGATAGAAAAGGGAAAACTATCTTGCCTCAGAGAAAATCCCCAAAGGATAGACAGCCCCCCACAAATATTGACTGTGAGAGGAGAGGGAAATAACATACGCAGACTGAAATCAGGATTTAGCAAAGGAGGCCGCTCTAGCTGAATAGAAAGGATAGGACAGAGTACTATGCGGTCAGTATTAAAACACTAGAAAATATCCACCACAGAAAATACAAAATCTCCACATCTAACTAAAGATATGGAGGGTATATCTGCATCTCCAGAGATACCAGCTTGGCTGAACAAATCTTTAAACAGACCAAGCTGGACAAGACAAAACATGGAAATGAACTGAACTATAAGGCCCACAGCATGTGGACTGCAAAAAACAAAGCCAGAACTTATCTTTGTTGAAAAGAACAGCAAAGCAGGAGAGACCAGGCTGGGATGTGAATCCTCCAGGAACAATGGACAACTGGCACTGACTAAAGGGTCAAGCAAGACTAAATAGCCCAGTCAGAATTCCAATAAGAGGACACACCTGATGAATGCTGCGATCCAAAGACAGCAGCGCTACCACTTATAACCACCGGAGGGAGCCCAAGAGCAGAATTCACAACACTGCGTATGTCTTTCCTCTAATCCTCACAGTCAATATTTGTGGGGGGCTGCCTATCCTTTGGGGTTCTGCTCTGAGGCAAGATAGTATTCCCATTTCCATCTATAGGGGTATTTAGTCCTCCGGCTGTGTCGAGGTGTCTAGGATTTGTTAGGTACACCCCACGGCTACTTCTAGTTGCGGTGTCAGTTTAGGGATTGCGGTCAGTACAGGTTCCACCACTCCTGAGAAAGTCTCATGCGGCTCCAAGGTCACCGGATCATAACACCTTTGCCCTCCAGTTTTGCTAAGTGTCCTAGAGTCCCACTATAGCCTCGGACTCCCAGTACCCAGTTCTGCGCTCTGGCTCCCAGGGTGTCCTTCCGCTGTTCCCCTGCTGAGCCTCTTCCTCCTCTGTGTTTCTTCCGTCTAAGCTCCTCCACAATTCAACTCTCCTTCTCCTTCTTACTCTTTCCAGGGGTAGCAGGTCCCTCGTGGCTGCTCGGCCTTCACGTCTGCTTCAGACATCCTACTCTCCTCTCCTCTCTCAGACTCACTCTGAATGGCTCCTCCTCCAGACCAGGATACATAAAGTCTACGGAAGCTCCCCTGAATCCTTGTCCTGAGCTCCCCCTCCTGGCCTAGATTCAGATGTGTTGAATGTGAGTGCTTTACCTGATAGAAAGAATCCCCCTTGCCTCCAAGCGTGACATCACCCTCCCTGAAGGGAAGGCAACATCATTGCAGCAACCGGCTACCTGGGGTGCTGCACATTCTCGATGCAAAAAGTGGTATTACAAATGGTATACCACCATTAAAGAAGTATTTTAATCTCCAAAATCATTATAATATAAATAAGAGAAGAAATGAAGTATCAAATCATTATAGTAAAAATGTACAAATTTTATTATAGTATAGACATGTAAATGAATATATTAGTAAAAGTACATAGAACAAGACAGACACATAGAACAAGGTCACGTGCGAACATGTAACATATAGTAGCACAGTCCATATGTTTAAGTGGTAAAATACTGGGAATAAAAAGTGTAGTATATACTGGCAGACATTGTCCCAAAAGTAGAAGTAAGCTCTCAAGCAGTGAAAAGCATTATAAATCAGATGTCAAATAAACGTACAGGGGCAAAGCTTACCAGTTGACACAAGCATGGACCCTGAGCCGGATGGCAGGAACCCATCTGGCTCAGGGTTCGTGATTTGTGCTTGCCCCTGTACGTTTATTTGACATCTCATTTATAACTCACTTATATAGCGCCATTAATTCCACAGTGCTTTACAAACATTATTATTGGCACTGTCCGCATTGGGGCTCACAATCTAGAATCCCTATCTGTATGTCTTTGGAATGTGGGAGGAAACAGACCCTGGAGGATATTCACATAAACATAGGGAGAACATACAAACTCCTTACAGGTGTTGTTCCTGGTGGGATTTGAACTCAGGACCCAGCGTTGCAAAGCTGCAGTGCTAACCATTGAGCCACTGTGCCACCATCACCCCAATGTACAGCTCCCCTATGCACAGGATGATGGGCCCACAGCTCCTCTAAACATGGTATGGCGGGTTAAATCTCCTTTATACAAAGTAAAATGTCCCCATAGCGCCCGTACACACAGTATCGTGGGCCCACAGCTCCACTATACACAATATGGTGGGCCCATAGCTCCACTGTACACAGTATGATGTCCCCGCTGCTCCACCAAAGCACAGTATAATGACCTCCACGGAAGCTCTCACACTGTATAATGGCCTCCACAGTAGTCCCCACACTAGCCCTCAAACTTTATAATTTCACCCACATTACCTCCCACACTGTATAAAGGCCCTCAAAGTAAGCCCCAAACTGTATAATTGCCTCACATTAGGCCACAAACTGTACAACTGCACTGCATTAGCTACTAAACTGTGTAATGGCAACAACATTAGCTTCCACACTGTATAATGACCCCAAACTGTATAATGGCCCTCATATTCGCTCTCAAACTGTATAATTGCCCGATTTAGACCCAAAACTGTATAATGGCCACTTCCATCCTAGCCACGTGGGGTGGGGGGGTTATGCAGATTGATCTCTTGATGGACTTCAATAAAATGGCACAGGTGCAGATTGATCATCTGGCAGTCTTCTGGAAAATGGAGTCAGTGGCAGCACATATGCAGGTTCAAATCTCAGCTCAACGATGAGCCAAGATCTCAATCTGCACAAGTGTTGACCGCGGCTAGGACGGCGCCAATGCACACTGATACAGGTAAGGGTAGCGAAGCTTCAGGTGGGCCCCTCTGAGTACAGAGCTGGGGCAACTGCACCATCTTCCTCCCTTCCGGTAGCTACGATCCTGCCATGTTAGGCTAGTTTCACACTAGAGTTTAGCCTTGCTGCGGAGGGATGCGGACATCCTCCGTGAAGCTCCGCCCACTTCCACGCCTCTTCATTCAGCTCAGCCTATGGCACCCTATCTTTAACCCCTTTCTGACATATGACGTACTATCCCGTCGAGGTGGGGTGGGCCCGTATGACCACCGACGGGATAGTACGTCATACGCGATCGGGCCGGGTGTCAGCTGCGGACCGCCCCCGGCACATTAACCCCCGGCACACCGCGATCAAACATGATCGCGGTGTGCCGGCGGTATAGGGAAGCATCGCGCAGGGAGGGGGCTCCCTGCGGGCTTCCCTGAGACCCCCGGAGCAACGCGATGTGATCGCGTTGCTCCGAGGGTCTCCTTCCTCGCTGCAGGTCCCGGATGCAAGATGGCCGTGGCATCCGGGTCCTGCAGGGAGGGAGGTGGCTTACCGAGTGCCTGCTCAGAGCAGGCGCTGGTAAGCCTGCAGTGCTGTGAGGCAGATTGGTGATCTGACAGAGTGCTCTGCACACTGTCAGATCACCGATCTGTGATGTCCCCCCCTGGGACAAAGTAAAAAAGTTAAAAAAAAAAATTTCCACTTGTGTAAAAAAAAAAAAAAAATCCTAAATAAAGAAAAATAAAATATATATTATTCCCATAAATACATTTCTTTAAATAAATAAATAAAAAAAAAAAATAAAAGTACACGTTTAGTATCACCACGTCCGTAACGACTCGCCCTATAAAACGGTCCCACTAGTTAACCCCTTCAGTAAACACCGTAAGAAAAAAAAAAACGAGGCAAAAAACAACACTTTATTACCATACCGCGGAACAAAAAGTGGAATAACACGCGATCAAAAAGACAGATATAAATAAACATTGTACCGCTGAAAATGTCATCTCGTCCCGCAAAAAACAAGCCGCCATACAGCGTCATCAGCGAAAAAATTAAAAAGTTATAGTCCTGAGAATAAAGCGATACCAAAATAATTATATTTTCTATAAAATAGTTTTTATCGTATAAAAGCGCCAAAACATAAAAAATGATATAAATGAGTTATCGCTGTAATCATACTGACCCAATGAATAAAACTGCTTTATCAATTTTACCAAAGGCGGAACAGTATAAACGCCTCCCCCAAAAGAAATTCATGAATAGCTGGTTTTTGATCATTCTGCCTCACAAAAATCAGAATAAAAAGCGATCAAAAAATGTCACGTGCCCGAAAATGTTACCAATAAAAACGTCAACTCGTCCCGCAAAAAACAAGACCTCACATGACTCTGTGGACTCAAATATGGAAGAATTATAGCTCTCAAAATGTGGTAACGCAAAAAATATTTTTTGCAATAAAAAGCGTCTTTCAGTGTGTGACGGCTGCCAATCATAAAAATCCGCTAAATAACCCACTATAAAAGTAAATCAAACCCCCCTTCATCACCCCCTTAGTTAGGGAAAAATAAAAAAATAAAAAAAATGTATTTATTTCCATTTTCGGGCTAGGGTTAGGGCTAGGGTTAGGGCTAGGGTTAGGGTTAGTGCTAGGGTTAGGGCTAGGGTTAGGGCTAGGGTTAGGGCTAGGGTTATGGTTAGGGCTAGGGTTGGGGCTAGGGTTAAGGCTACAGTTAGGGTTGGGGCTAAAGTTAGGGTTAGGGTTTGGATTACATTTACGGTTGGGAATAGGGTTGGGTGTGTCTGGGTTAGAGGTGTGGTTAGGGTTACTGTTGGGATTAGGGTAAGGGGTGTGTTTGGATTAGGGTATCAGTTATAATCGGGGAGTTTCCACTGTTTAGGCACATCAGGGGCTCTCCAAACGGGACATGGCATCCGATCTCAATTCCAGCCAATTCTGCGTTGAAAAAGTAAAACAGTGCTCCTTCCCTTCAGAGCTCTCCCATGTGCCCAAACAGGGGTTTACCCCAACATATGGGGTATCGGCGTACTCAGGACAAATTGGACAACATCTTTTGGGGTCCAATTTCTCCTGTTGCCCTTGGGAAAATACAAAACTGGGGGCTAAAAAATAAGTTTTGTGGGAAAAAAAAGGATTTTTTATTTTCATGGCTCTGCGTTGTAAACTGTAGTGAAACACTTGGGGGTTCAAAGTTCTCACAACACATCTAGATAAGTTCCTTGGGGGGTCTAGTTTCCAATATGGGGTCACTTGTGGGGGGTTTGTACTGTTTGGGTACATCAGGGGCTCTGCAAATGCAACGTGACGCCTGCAGACCAATCCATTTAAGTCTGCATTCCAAATGGCGCTCCTTCCCTTCAGAGCTCTGTCATGCGCCCAAACAGTGGTTCCCCCCACATATGGGGTATCAGCATACTCAAGACAAATTGGACAACAACTTTTGGGGTCCAATTTATCCTGATACCCTTGTGAAAATACAAAACTGGGGGCTAAAAAATCATTTTTGTGAAAAAAAAAAAAAGAATTTTTATTTTCACGGCTCTGCGTTATAAACTGTAGTGAAACACTTGGGGGTTCAAAGCTCTCAAAACACATCTAGATAAGTTCCTTAGGGGGTCTACTTTCCAAAATGGTGTCACTTGTGGGGGTTTTTAATGTTTAGGCACATCAGGGGCTCTCCAAACGCAACATGGCGTCCCATCTTAATTCCAGTCAATTTTGCATTGAAAAGTAAAATAGCGCTCCTTCCCTTCCGAGCTCTGCTATGCGCCCAAACAGTGGTTTACCCCCACATATGGGGTATCGTCGTACTCAGGACAAATTGCACAACAACTTTTGTGGTCTAATTTCTTCTCTTACCCTTGGGGAAATAAAAAAAATGGGGGCGAAAAGATCATTTTTGTGAAAAAATATGAATTTTTATTTTTACGGCTCTGCATTATAAACTTCTGTGAAGCACTTGTTGAGTCAAAGTGCTCAACACACATCTAGATAAGTTCCTTAAGGGGTCTACTTTCCAAAATGGTGTCACTTGTGGGGGTTTCAATGTTTAGGCACATCAGGGGCTCTCCAAATGCAACATGGCGTCCCATCTCAATTCCAGTCAATTTTGCATTGAAAAGTCAAATGGCGCTCCTTTCCTTCCGAGCTCTGCCATGCGCCCAAACAGTGGTTTACCCCCACATATGGGGTATCAGCGTACTCAGGATAAATTGTACAACAACTTTTGGGGTCCATTTTCTCCTGTTACCCTTGGTAAAATAAAACAAATTGGAGCGGAAATAAATTTTGTGTGAAAAAAAGTTAAATGTTCATTTTTATTTAAACATTCCAAAAATTCCTGTGAAACACCTGAAGGGTTAATAAACTTCTTGAAAGTGGTTTTGAGTACCTTGAGGGGTGCAGTTTTTAGAATGGTGTCACACTTGGGTAATTTCTATCATATAGACCCCTCAAAATGACTTCAAATGAGATGTGGTCCGTAAAAAAAAATGGTGTTGTAAAAATGAGAAATTTCTGGTCAACTTTTAACCCTTATAACTCCCTAACAAAACAAAATTTTGGTTCCAAAATTGTGCTGATGTAAAGTAGACATGTGGGAAATGTTACTTATTTTGCGTGACATATGTCTGTGATTTAAGGGCATAAAAATTCAAAGTTGGAAAATTGCGAAATTTTCAAATTTTTTTGCCAAATTTCCGTTTTTTTCACAAATAAACGCAAGTTATATCGAAGAAATTTTACCACTATCATGAAGTACAATATGTCAAGAGAAAACAGTGTCAGAATCGCCAAGATCCGTTGAAGCGTTCCAGAGTTATAACCTCATAAAGGGACAGTGGTCAGAATTGTAAAAATTGGCCTGGTCATTAATGTGCAAACCACCCTTGGGGGTGAAGGGGTTAACATTGGGTACGCAGGCCATGCCGCTGTATGGGGATGCCACCGCATGCGTCGTTTTGATGGTGCGACGACCTGCGCCGAACGCAACAAGTTGCAATTTTGTGCAGATGCCGCACCGTCAAAACGACGCATACGCGGCATACGCATACAGCGGCATGGTCTGCGTACCCAATGATAAAGATAGGGTGCGCACGCCACATGCAGCCATAGGCTGAGCTGAATGAAGAGGCGCGGCAGTGGGCTGAGCTTCATGGAGGAAGTCCGCATCCCTCCGCAGCCCAAATAAACGCTAGTGTGAAATTAGCCTTAGTTGGCTCTGTACAAATGTACTGTACAGAAGATGAACACAACTTTCTCAAAATGCTAATCTGCTAATTATTTTTGCAAAGACAACTGATTACATACATGTCACTGACTTCATATATTTAAAGGGACTCTGTCACCTGAATTTGGAGGGAACAATTTTCAGTCATATGGGCGGGGTTTTCGGGTGTTTGATTCACCCTTTCCTTACCCGCTGGCTGCATGCTGGCTGCAATATTGGATTGAAGTTCATTCTCTGTCCTCCGTAGTACATGCCTGCACAAGGCAATCTTGCCTTACGCAGGAGTGTTCTATGGAGGACAGAGAATTAACTTCAATCCAATATTGCAGCCAGCATGCAGCCAGCGGGTAAGGAAAGGGTGAATCAAACACCCGAAAACCCCGCCCATATGACTGAAAATTGTTCCCTCCAAATTCAGGTGACAGAGTCCCTTTAAAAAATATTATATAAAAATGCAGTTACTGTATTTAAATAAAAACGTTTGATCGATCAGCTATATAGAAGCCTATTGCTGGTAGTTTAATGGCAGGCAAGCCGGTCAGAATAATATGTGCACAGAATGGTTGTTAATCTGATCATTCCTTGCACATAGAATATAATTATCGGTAGCACATGACCTGGTAGCACATGACCTGTTAGCACAGGACAATGGGAAGCTGATAACTATGATTTTAGTATCACAGCGAACGATCACAACAAATTAGCATTTTGCTCTTTGACGGGAGATTGCCTGCATGTTTGCACAAACCATAATTGGTGAATGCTCATTTCTCGAAAACAGCAATATAATAGTTTAAATGTATCACATGATCCTACCAAAATCTTAAGAACATAGCATAAGCAGGAATTAAAACATAACTTTTAATGTTTAACCAAATAAAGGAATATATTAAATAAACTGTCACCCAAAAAAAAGTGTATCAATAAAAAAAGTACTACTGGGTATACCATGTCAGGGGATGTGCCATACAAAATTTAGTACTTATTAAAGATTTTTGTGCAGACGCTGGCAGTGGTCCAGTGTCCTATCACTCAACCCAAGGTACCTGATTAAATGGAGATAATGCCCATAGAGGAAGCATTTAACAAATGCCAATACAGATACTAATGCAACCAAGGTTATCTGTTTATTAGCAGTTATCACAAAATAAAGGGAGGGGTAAGATCAATTGGATTGGATCAAAAGATTGAGATTTATTGATAGTCCCCCAGGGACTGACAGGGAATTGTCTCCTGATGTTGTGTGTTATGATCCGGTGACCTTGGAGCCGCATGAGACTTTCTCAGGAGTAGGTGGAACCTGTACTGACCGCAATCCCTAAACTGACACCGCAACTAGAAGTAGCCGTGGGGTGTACCTAACACATCCTAGACACCTCGAGACAGCCGGAGGACTAAATACCCCTATAGATGGAAATGGGAATCCTATCTTGCCTCAGAGCAGAACCCCAAAGGATAGGCAGCCCCCCACGAATATTGACTGTGAGTATTAGAGGAAAGACATACGCAGGCAGGAAACAGGATTTAGCAAAAGAGGCCACTCTAGCTAAATAGGAAAGGATAGGACAGAATACTAAGCGGTCAGTATAAAACCCTAAAAATATCCACAGCAGATAATACAAAAATTCCACCATCTAACTAAAGACATGGAACGTATATCTGCATCTCCTGAGAATCCAATTTGACTGAAAAAATCCTGACACAGTCTAAGCTGGACAAGAAAAGACAAATGAATAGCACTGAATAGTAAGCACACAGCATGTGTGCTGCAGAAACAAAAACCAGACACTTATCTTTGCTGATTTGGCAGCATAGCAGGAGGAACAGACAGAGATCCAAAACCTCCAAGAACAATGGACAACTGGCAGGACTAATGAATCCTGCACACCTAAATACCCCAATCAGAACTGCAATCAGCAGGGACACCTGACCAGGATTGCAACCCAGGGACAACTGCAATACCACCAACAACCACCGGAGGGAACCCAAGAGCAGAATTCACAACAGTTGTGGCTTGAAGGATTTCTCCACCTAAGCGAATTGGGGCTCCGCCTTACCTATCCTCAGCAACTGGTGAGATTGTTCCAATATTACAATTGTGTACATACCTTTTCCAATTGATCTTACCACTCCCTTCATTTTGTGATAACTGCTAATACTAAGGGTACCGTCTCACAGTGGCACTTTGGTCGCTACGACGGCACGATCCGTGACGTTCCAGCGATATTCATACGATCTCGCTGTGTCTGACACACTACTGCGATCAGGGACCCCGCTGAGAATCGTACGTCGTAGCAGATCGTTTGAAACTTTATTTCGTCGCTGGATCACCCGCTGTCATGTGTTCGCTTGTAACCAGGGTAAACATCGGGTTACTAAGCGCAGGGCCGCGCTTAGTAACCCGATGTTTACCCTGGTTACCATTGTAAATGTAAAAAAAAAACACTAAATACTCACCTTCTGATGTCTGTCACGTCCCTCGCCGTCAGCTTCCCGCACTGACTGTGAGCGCCGGCCGGCCGTAAAGCACCCCACAGCGGTGACGTCACCGCTGTGCTCTGCTTTTACTTTACGCTGTGGGGTGCTTTACGGCCGGCCGGCGCTCACAGTCAGTGCGGGAAGCTGACGGCGAGGGATGTGACAGTCCCCGGAATGTGAGTATGTATTGTTTTTTTTTTTACATTTACAATGGTAACCAGGGTAAACATCGGGTTACTAAGCGCGGCCCTGCGCTTAGTAACCCGATGTTTACCCTGGTTACCCGGGGACTTCGGCATCGTTGGTCGCTGGAGAGCTGTCTGTGTGACAGCTCCCCAGCGACCACACAACGACTTACCAACGATCACGGCCAGGTCGTATCGCTGGTCGTGATTGTTGGTAAATCGTTTAGTGTAACGGTACCCTAATGCAACCAAGGTTATCTGTTTATCTGTATTGGCATTTCTTAAATGCTTCCTCTATGGGCATTATCTCCATTTAATCAGGTACCTTGGGTTAAGTGATAGGACACTGGACCACTGCCAGCGTCTGCACAAAAATCTTTAATAAGTACTACATTTTGTATGGCACATCCCGTGACAGGGTATACCCAGTAGTACTTTTTTTATTGATACACTTTTTTTGGGGTGACAGTTTATTTAATATATTCCTTTATTTGGTTATACATTAAAAGTTATGTTTTAATTCCTGCTTATGCTGAATGCTCATTTCTGCAAGTTGCAAATGGGCTGTGAGAGGACTATCATTTTCCTAGTAGGACACCCACTTAATAGACATTTATGGCATGTGCAGTGGTGACATAGTGCATCAACAAATGACTGCTGCTACCAATCACTTGCAGAAAGCACAAGACTGTTGCTTCTGGAGAGATGGGGGATTTAAAAGAGTTAGAAAAACTTCCACACCTGTCCATGGATTGTGTCAGATGTTGCAGCTTAGTTTAGTTGAAATGAATGGAGCTGAGGAGCAACACCATTCACAACCTGTGTGGTAATGTTTATCAAATCAAATCCTGTACAACCCCTTTAACCCCTTAGTGACAGAGCCAATTTTGTATTTAATGACTAAGACAATTTATACAATTCTGACCACTGTCACTTTATGAGGTTATAGCTCTGGAACGCTTCAGCGGATCCCATTGATTCTGAGAATGTTTTTTCAAGACATATTGTACTTCATGTTAGTGCTAAAATTTCTTCAATATTACTTGCGTTTATTTATGGAAAAAAAATGGAAATTTGGCAAAAATTTTGAAAATGTTGCAATTTTCAAACTTTTAATTTTTGTGCCCTTAAATCAGAGAGTTATATCGCACAAAATAGTTAATAAGTAACATTTCCCACATGTCTACTTTACATCAGCACAATTTTGGAAACATATTTTGTTTTGTTAGGAAGTTATAAGGGTTAAAAGTTGACCAGCGATTTCTCATTCTTCCAACAAAATTTACTAAACCATTTTTTTTAGGGACCACCTCACATTTAAAGTGAATTTTGGGGGTCAATATGACAGAAAATACCCAAAAGTTACACCATTCTAAAAACTGCACCCCTCAAGGTGCGCGCAAAACCACATTTAAGAAGTTTATTAACCCTTCAGATGCTTCACAAGAACTAAATCAATCTGGAAGGAAATAATGAACATTTTACTTTTTTCACAAAAAAATTACTTTGGAACCAAACTTTTTTATTTTCACAAAAGTATCAGGAGAGAAGCAGGAGATGTCTGCTATGCTGATGTACACAAGGATGAAATGAGAATTGTGAAATTTATTTGCAAGTAAGACATGGAATATGCTTTGTGAAAACTTGATGATAAAAAGTTTCATTCTCATAAAGGTGAAACCTTACATTCATGTCTGTGCTGAAAGAAATGCTGATAGACTATACCTGACAAGTGGAGAAGGATGATCGGAAGCCCATCATGTCTGGCTAATTAAGAAAGGGGAGGAATGTGACAACACTACATTTAATCTTAACCATGCCAGATGTATATTTAATAGGCCCAGGGATATGAGCTATTGTTCATATGATTATCATATAATGAACCACTGGCCTATATACATGACACTTCCAAAACAACAGAAAAATCCAAAAAATAGAACGGAAGCCAAAGTCATGAGTAACAAATTACACACAATTTTATTAAACCATTGTTTTAAAAGAACATCTCTCTTTCTTATATCCATAGTGGAGACAATACATGCAAATAAACTGCCAAGAACAGGCTAAGTATCACAAACCATTCATATATTCAATGATACTAAAGTGCATTGGGGAAAAGTGACCATTCATAGGAATAATAATACACTTGCTATTAAAAAAGAGTATATATATATAGTATATAATTAGAGTTCTAGTACCTAAGAATCCAATATAAAGGGCTAATCCTACAGTGGAAACAAAAAGTGCTATGTGCTATATTTTTGCAAAGTGCATAGTACTCTATGTCCACCACTAGATGAGTACCAGAGCAAATAAAAAATCACATAGACAAATCCTATGCATTGGCCACAGAACAAGTAAAGATCAGTCAGAATATGCTAGTGCAAAAACAGCTCATAAAAACAGCTCACAGATAAGTAAGCCATGCCCCATATTATATGCATAAATTCATAACAGGAATGGAGTAATACATAACCTGTGCGTGCAGTCCTGAGTCCCAACGCGCGTTTCGCGTTAGCTTCGTCCGGGCGTTCGGTGGGATGAGCCCTTGTCCATGCTGTCTTTCTAAAGACAGTCAGACCCTCGAAAGAGAGGACCCACTGACCCTCGTGTCTTCACAAGAGGTATCACAGCAAATCCCTTATTTCTCCCCTCCACCCCACTCATCTGTCACCTGTTTGTCAGTGGGACTACAATGTGAAGCTAGCTGTCGAACATACTCTTGACTTCACAGAGCATGCTTGAGAAGAAGACAGATCATACACATGCATAAGATTTTGTACATGGAGGGCAAGGGGTCCATGCTTTGTTGAGATGTAGATTATGCTGCTTTTTTTGGTGTAATTACTGTGATTAATTAATTATTGACTGTTCTGTTAAGATGAAGTGCTGCCTCTGTGACTAGTGAAGGTACTTTTCATATGATGAGCGGATATGTTAGACTACAATTTTTGCAAAATAATTGAGGCACTTTGCTATAATTAGGGCATGAAAGGAATACAACATACTGTAGGAGACTGATATTGCACAGGGGATATATTACAGGGGGAAATCTTGACAGGTTTCCTTTAATGATGTGACATGCCAATCAGTGCCCTTTAACTTTATCTGGAGTGGTTCAGAGACTAGGGACAAAAATCCAACGCAAATTTATAAGCTGGATGAGTATATTAAACCATATTTTTAGTATTATTTTCAGCCCTTGCACACCCATTTTGCAGATTTATTTCTATAAAGCTGAATAATCTCTTGAATGAAAGGCTGCATTTCACAAAACTGTAGAGATAGAAATGCCCCAGACAAAATATAGGAGTCTGTGAAAGCCATCTAATATCTTATTACAAGCATCCATTTTTATTTACAATGGATTAGTCTTTAAATTACCATACTGTGTATATTTGGAAAAGACCCAGAAGCGGCACAAAATGACATCACAGTCATATTGTTAATATAGCTCATAGCTCATGAAACATTCAATGCAAACTCAGGTTTGAAGATTTGTACATAGTCTATTTGTAGCAAGAGACAATTGAAGATTATGTGTGAATTTATAAATAGTCAACCAGCTGGTCCTGTCGGTAGACAATACTATTGTCAGTTTTCTTATTTCATTTGAGGTCATGCTGTAAGTTGGAACAACTATTTTAAAATATTAGCAAAGCCATATTTTCATTCTCTGCATCTGTGGTGGGGATCTTCAGGCCCACAGGCCGTTATCATTGTCATTTCATCTAGCTATCAGACAGAGTCCTGGGTGTCACAGTGTTTTGGCAACTGACCCCACTTTTCCGCCACCGGCCTTTTGACTCTTCCATAGACTGCGCCCGCAGCGTTCACTACTGAATATGGTGGCACATGCAACACTAGATTACGTCCTCATGCTGGCCAGTGCAGCATTCGTGATGTATGCAGCAGTGTCACAGTGTCATCTACATAATGTATACAGTCGAGTCACAGTGTTGCCTATGTAATGTATGTAGGAGAGACGCCATGTCGCCTTTGTAATGTATGCAACAGAGTCATAGTGTGATGTGATGTGTATACAGCAGTCTCTGTGTTAATGTGATGTATACAGCAGTCTCAGTTTATCCTATGTGATGTGTACACAGCAGAGTTTGAGTGTATCTTATGTAATGTACAGTCATGGACAAAAAGTGTTGGCACCTTTGAAATTGTTCCAGAAAATGAAATAATTCTCCCAACAAATTATTGCAATTACACATGTTTTGTTATATACATGTTTATTTCAGGACAAAATTGTTAGCACCTTTCCAAAATTGTGGGTAAACAACTTTATTTCAAGCATGCGATGCTTGTTTAAACTAACTTGTGGCAAGTAACAGGTGTGGGCAATATGAAAATCACACCTGAGACCAGATAAAAAGGGGAGAAGTTGACTTAGTCTTTGCATTGTGTGCCTGTGTGTGCCACACTGAGCATGGAGAACAGGAAGAGGAGAAGAGAAGTGTCAGAGGACTTGAGAACCAAAACTGTTGAACAATATCAACAATCTCAAGGTTACAAGTCCATCTCCAGATATCTTGATGTTCCTTTGTCCACGGTGCGCAACACAATTAAGAAGTTTACAACCCATGGCACTGTAGCTAATCTCCCTGGACGTGGACAGCATAGAAAAATTCCTGAAAGGATGCAATGCAGGATAGTCTGAATGATGGATTAGCAGCCCCCATCAAGTTACAAAGAAATTCAAGCTATCCTGCAGGCTCAGTGTGCTTCAGTGTCAGCACGAACTATCTATCAACACTTGAGTGAAATGAAACGCTGTGGCTGGAGATCCAAGAGGACCCCACTGCTCACACAGACATACAAAATCTAGACTGCAGTTAGCCAAAATGCATGTGAGTAAGCCTCTGGGACAGTGTCTTGTGGACAGATGAGACCAAGATAGAGCTTTTTGATAAAGCACATCATTCTATTCTGTACCGAAAACAGAATCAGGCCTACAAACAAAAGAACGCAGTACCAACAGTCAAATATGGTGGACGTTCAAAGATGTTTTGTGGTTGTTTTGCTGTCTCTGGCACTGGCTGTTTTGACTGTGTGCAAGGCATCATCACATCTTAAGACTACCAAAGGATTTTGGGTCACAATGGTCATGGTTCTTCCAGCAGGACAATAAACCCAAATATTTCAAGAAGCACCCAGAAATCGTTGGAAACAAAGTGCTGCGGTGTTCTAAAATGGACAACAATTAGTTTGGATCTAAATTCCATTTAACACCTGTGGTGAGTTCTTAAATTACTGTTGGGAGAAGGCAGCCTTCAAATATGAGAGATCTGGAGTAGTTTGCAAAAGAAGAGTGGTTCAAAATCCCAGTTCAGAGGTGTAAGAAGCTTGCTGATGGTTATAGGAAGCAAGTGTAGTTTTCTATTCCAAAGGGTGTGCAACCAAATATTAAGCTGAGAGTGCCAACAATTTTGCCCACTTTGGGGGTTTTATGTCATTTTTTGTGTTGTTCCAATCCACACAAAGAAAATAAACATGTGTATAGGACCATGGTGCACTCATTATCGGTAGAAGAAAGGCGATTCTGGCAGCTAAACAGGAAAGAGTTCTTTACAGTTATAGCAGTCAGTTTGTGGAATGCCCTACCGCAAGACGTCGTAATGGCAGACTCTATAACAGGCTTTAAAAGAGAACTGGATGATTTCCTTGATACACATAGCATTGTAGGTTATAGAAAAATTAGTGATGAAATGTACAGTTGGTGGAGGAAGGTTAAACTTGATGGACCTAGGTCATTTTTATTCAGTCGCCATGACAGCACTAACGAGAGAGGGGATCCGCCCTTCAGGGACAGGAAACCTACAGAGATAAAAGGGCGGCACCTCTCTCCCGCATCAGTTGGTTTCCTGTCCCTGACAGGGGACCCTACAGACTTGCCTTAAGAAGAAGGTGAAGACTGAAGACGGTACCCAGGCTCGGCAGGCCGGTTCTGGAAGCGGGGGTTCCCCTTCCACGGTCGGGTTCGATGTGCTGGAGGTGCCACACCACAGAGGGCTGTGGGGGTAGGCAGCAGCAGATAGAAGCAGCCTTCAGGGGGAGTGCTGACTTTGGAGTGTCCCATCGCCATGGGTACAGGTATGTATGCTGTAGGAGGCCGTGTCTCTGAAGCTCTGCGGCAGAGCTGGCGGCGGTGGCGGATGGCGGCGCGATCGGCGGGCATAGCAGGAGCCTGGAGAGTGTCGGCGCTATGTGTGCGCTGTAGGGCGATGGCGGCGCACGCATGATAGGGCGTGATGATGGCGGGGTCCTGTGTTGATGACGCGCGGCGCATGCGTGATTTGGTGTCCTGTGGTGATGACGCGCAGCACATGCGCAGTAGGGCCACGGCGGTGATAATGGCGGCGTCTGATGATTGGGACCGGCGACGGCTAATGACGCGTGACACAGGCGCGGTTGAACATGGCGGCGCCCTGCAGCACATAACGGAGGTATGCGGGGTTAAAGGCATGCGGCACAGCTGTGAAGGCTCCGATAAGCAGGCGGGCTTCTGGGGGAGGGGCCTCCCATATGCAATGTACCAGGCAGTTCACCTGGATTAATCTGCTGACCCCATCCGAGGGAGGTAGCTAGATGGACCGGCTATTTAAGGATTTCATTTGGGCTGCCACATGCTTCCTATCCGTTTTACAATGGAGTCTCAGGAGCAGGAACCGTTGCAATCTGGGCAACAGTGTCAATCCCTGGAGAAGCCCCAAACAGTAAGCACCCAGCGGCGCTCTAGTGGCAGTAGTCGTCCTGGAGGTGATAGAGCCAGAAAATCCTCAGGCCGTAAGGATGTTACAACGGTTGAGAGGATCCCCCCGCAATCTACGGTACCACTTGGTCACTATAGGGGTAAGTGATCGCCGAGAAAGTTCACTTAGTGATGTATATCTCCCCTTATATTCCCTTTTTCCATATCTATCAGGGAAAAAAGCGATCCTCTAAATCTAAACACAAGGATGTGGAATTCCTCTTCCGGATGACTACATAAGAAAATTATGTGGACCGTGTATTCAACGGTTAATAGCAGAGGAAACGCCAGATTTCATTACCAGCCTAAGGCTAATGGTCAGGCAGGAGATTAGAGTTCACCAAAATCCCTATCTCAAAGTAGAGGGTCTAGAGAATTAGAACCTAGATCCCCAAGTTCGTTTGAGGTCAGTGACTCAGGGGAACTGAAGTCAGAGTGTTCTCATACATCATCATCCTCCTCAGAGACTGAGTACGGTCATTCATGTTTTTCCTTTGACTGGATAGACCGCCTCGTCAAGGCAGTAAATAACACAATAGGAATCGAACAAACTCCGCCAGAGAAATCTATGCAGGACGTGATGTTTAAAGGATTAGACCGTAAATCCCACAGATGCTTTCCGGTAGTTGATAAAGTAAGCTCCCTCATTACTCGAGAGTGGAAAAAAACGGAAAGGAAAGGTTCTCTTCCTCCATCATTTAAGAGAAAGTATCCGTTCGAGGAGACAGCATCGGCGACATGGGATAAAGCCCCGAAACTTGATGCAGCCGTGGCCAAGACTTCCAAGAAATCCTCACTGCCGTTTGAGGATCTGGGGACTTTAAAGGACCCGCTAGACAGGAGAGAGGATGTGTTTCTTAAGGGAGCTTGGGAAACTTCAGCAGGGGCTCTCAGACAGTCAATTGCAGCCACCTGTACAGCATTCTCTATGATGGTGTGGCTAGACAGCCTGGAAGATCAGCTTAAAAATAAGACCCCGAGGAACAAAATCTTATCCTCCCTCCCTATGATTCAGGGGGCTGCTGCTTATCTGGCTGATGCATCAGCAAATTCGGTAAAATTGGCAGCCAGATCGGCAGCACTTTCTATTTCGGCCCGTAGAGCCATCTGGCTGAAATGTTGGCAGGGGGACATGCACGCCAGATCAAAGTTATGCAGCAGTAGTTACGTACTAGTAGTAGAATGATGGAAGAAAATTACAGCAGTGTCAAAAAAGGCACAGAATCCCCGCGTCTGGACACCAGCACAGCCTATACCAGCGTTATAAGTCCTCTCAGTGTGCCTAATTACTAAACAGCGCAATACCAGACGCAGACCATGCTGTGCCTTTTTTGACACTGCTGTCATTTTCTTCTATCATTCTACTACTAGTACGTAACTGATGAAGGTCCGGATGATAGGACCGAAACGTTTTTGGCTACTACAATTAAAACTTCACAAGCATTAAGTTGAGTGCCGGGTTCTTTTCTTTAGTGTCACATGGTGTGGGATCCTACCCGGGCACCATCAGTAGTAGTGCACACGCCTTTGTCTCTCAACGTTATGCAGCATTCCGTGTGAAGGGGTGCACTTATTCGGTCCAGTTCTGGATGAGTTATTAGAGAAAGCGGGAGATAGTAAAAAACGATTCCCCTACCTGGGTAGACCCACTTACAGACGGGGCACTAACAGTAGATGGTTTGACCGAACAAGGTCGAATAAAGAAAAATCCAGATATGATGCCAACAGGAAGAAAGGTAGAGGCTACATGTTTAACTGCTTTCGGGACAACAGAAAGCCACAATGACTGCCGGACAGGGTAGGAGGCAGGCTTTTGGCCTTCTATCCGGCTTGGCATAATATTTCCAATAGCCCATGGGTCCTGAACACTATTGAAGCTGTATTAAAGTTTGATTTTCAGAACACTCCTAATGACAAATTCCTAGTAACACCTGTACGTTCTTCACCTGCAGAACAATTGGCATTAGAGTCTGTGGTCCAGGAACTCCAGCAAAATGGCGTATTGGTGGAGGTTCCTGAAGCGCAAAGGAGTAAAGGATTTTATTCCCCTCTCTTTTTGATTAAAAAGCCAGACAATTCGTTTCGCACCATCATCAACCTTAAAGGCCTGAATAAGTTTTTATGGGTACAATCATTTAAAATGGAGTCGGTCAAAACAGCAATAAAGCTATTGTTTGACAAGTGTTTTATGGTCATCTTAGATCTTAAAGACGCTGTGGAGAAATGGGGTCAGTGGGTGCTCTCGTCCGCTGGCCCGGCTGTCTTTAGCAAGACTGCATGGACCACGGCTCATACCACTGAACACCCACTCTATCTCCCCGTGGGCAATACACTACACAGACAACACAGTGTTAAGGTAAAACAGTGTGGCAATGCTTTATTGAACCACAACACACAATAGCAAACAGAACAATCCCAACATGCCTGGAATTGTATGGGTACATGGGCGCATATAAAATATCACTGCGTCTCCATGTATTTCCAGTATGACATGATGTCAGAGCTCCCAGGGTCGCTACTCCATCTGTGGATGAACGCACAGAGAAGGGGTAACGACAAGCATAGGGAGATGACCAAGAACTGTCTATAGAGTCCATACAAGGTCCAAAGCCAGTTGACATGATGTCAGAGCTCCCAGGGTCGCTACTCCATCTGTGGATGAATGCACAGAGAAGGGGTAACAACAAGCATAGGGAGATGACCAAGAACTGTCCATAGAGTCCATACAAGGTCCAAAGCCAGTTGACACGAGAGCCACCACCTGGCTTATCTGACCATCTCCATGGAACCAGGCGACCAGCGGGTCCCAACCCTGTCTTTCTTCAAACATATCCATGGTGCAGAGATGGTCACTGGATCAGATCTGTGTCCTTCCAACCAGAGCCGAAAACCCCTAGGTTGTATCCTATAGAATCCTAGATCAGTGTCCCTCGTGATGGTGCCATGATGAATTGGCTGCAGTCCTTTCTCTCGTCTGTTGGTGGTTTGCAGAATGTCTGGCTCGTAGCTCTGTATTACTTCAGACTCCCGAATGTGATCTCTGAGTCTTTCTATGCCCAAGGCATGTAAGCCACTCCCAGAATCACCCAGGGTCTCCCAGTCCAACATCAAGATAAGGCAAACAATGGTGATGGGATTAAGTAGCACTATTAGCATATAAGCACACATCGATAAACAAAGCCCAACACACTCAATGTACAGTCACCATTACAGACCTACACACCATGTTAGATAGTATATCAGTTGGCAAGTCTGTATTCCTGACCCACCAGACACAAACACTCAAATGCACAAGCCAATATACAGATGAAAAGCCAGTTCTTATTGGTCTGCAAAAACGTAGCCGTCTGGGTAATTAAGATACAATCTGGTTTCTTCACAGACGCCTATTATCATGTCCCTATACACGCAGACCACCAGCGGTATTTAAGGGTAGCAGTCTTACTAGGCGGGACGGTTAAACACTTCCAATACAGGGCACTCCCCTTTGGTGTTGCAGTTGCTCCTCGTGTGTTCACAAAAATAATGGTGGAGGTCATGGCACATCTTCACGAACAGGATATTCTAGTAGTTCCATATCTGGATGACCTGTTGATAATAGGGAACTCAAAATCACACTGCTCGGCCCAACTAGATAAAGTAATTGCAGCCTTACAGAGGTTGGGTTGGATAATTAACTTTAAAAAATCATGATTACAGCCTCTAAAGGTTCAAGAATTTCTGGGTCTCATATTGGACTCAAGGTTGCAGGAATGCTATCTAACAGATATAAAGGTAGAAAAAATTCAACAACAAATACTCAGGGTTGTTAATAATCCATTGGTAACGTTAAGAGGAGCGATGTCACTGTTAGGCTCACTCACATCGTGTATCCCGGTGGTTCTTTGGGCCCAGTACCACACCAGAGTCCTACAGTGGGATGTATTGTACAATACTCGTCTGTTAGAGGGCCACCTGGATAGTACCTTTTCCTTGTCCGTTGCCTCTATTCAGTCCTTACGTTGGTGGTTACACACTCCAAATCTGCATACAGGTGTTCCCTGGATAAACCATATATCTCGAGTGGTGACCACAGATGCTAGCCCCAGGGGATGGGGAACACATATGGGTGATATGTGGGTCCAGGGGGTTTGGTCACGTTCCGAACAAAGTTTGTCCTCTAACCTTAAAGAGTTATTGGCAGTAGAATGGGCTCTGAGCCATTTCCTTATGTCCTTACAGGGCCATCACATCAGGCTATTCTCAGACAATCAGGTAACTGTAGCTTACATTAACCATTAGGGGGGAACCCGGTCCAGATCTTTAATGGAAGTGGCGGGTCGTAGTTTACAGATAGCCGAAACTCATCTATGGTCACTCACGTCGCTTCATATAAAAGGAAAGCACAACATCATGGCCGACTACCTAAGTCACAGAAAACTCGGGCAAGGAGATTGGGTTCTCAATCAGACCTTCTTCGACCAGATCACCCTTCTTTGGGGGTACCCAGAGATAGACCTCTTCGCCAGCAAAGAGAACAAAAAGTGTCACCGGTTTTGCATCCTAAATCACAGAGACAATCCGTACACGGTGTATGCCCTCCTAATTCCATGGCATTTCAATATGGCCTATGCCTTTCCCCCATTGAACTTGACCCCGATTGTTCTGAGGAAGATTCGGGAGGACAGAGCTCGAGTAATCCTGATAGCGCCGTTCTGGCCCAGGAGGCCGTGGTTTCCATGGCTGAGGAAAATGTCCATTTCTCAGCCTTAGATTCTCCCAGAACTCCCAGACCTCCTCTCACAGGGTCCAATTCTCCATCCACGAGTGTCCAATTTACATCTGACAGCGTGGGATTTGAAGGGTCATTACTAAGGAAAAGGGGTTTTTCACAAGGTCTTATTAATACTCTATTAAAAAGCAGGAAGGTTTCCACAACAAATATTTATGTTAGAGTCTGGAAAAAAATCATGACTGTTTCAGGATCAGAGATGGGTCAAAAAGTCAGTATTACTAAGATTCTGGAGTTCTTGCAGAGAGGTCTAGAGATGGGTCTAGCTACAAGCACCCTTAGAGTTCATGTATCGGCTTTAGGGGCTTTGTATAATTGTAATTTAGCTAACAATTATTAGATTGCTAGATTTATCAAAGCAGCGGCTAGATCAAGACCAATTTTTAAGAAAATACTGGCCTCATGGGACTTAAACTTGGTACTTACAGCTTTGACTGAAGCCCCCTTCGAACCTTTAGAATCGGCTCCTATAAAAGTCCTGTCCTTAAAAACAGCTCTTTTGGTTGCTCTCATATCTGCGAGGAGAGTTAGTGACTTGCAGGCCCTCTCTAGGCAGCCTCCAAACATCCAGTTTAGAGAAGATAGGGTAGTATTAAGAACTGATCCACTCTATCTTCCGAAGGTATTTCAATCTATGTAACTAACAAAACATGTGTGATTGCAATAATTTTCTAGGATAAATGCTTCATTTTCTGGAACGATTTCAAGAGTGCCAACCCTTTTTGCCATGACTGTATATGCAACCATCTCTGTGTCTCCTTTGTCATGTATTCAGCAGTTTCGGTGTCTCCTTTGTGATGTATGCAGCAGACTTCCCACTGAGTTCTATAATGTCACGTGAGCAGTGATGAATTTCCCACTTTGAGGAGTATATTTTGACCCATCAACTATTACATGCTTTGAGGTTCTTTTTGTGTTATATAACACACCCAAAAATCGTTTAAACATTTTCTTTGGCTACGTTTCTCAGTCATACACTATTCCATAGTGTGGAGTAAATTTCTGTGATCTCTAAATGTGAACAAAAGGTTCTACAAATTTTGTAGACTTCCATTTCTCTGACACACTGAGTTACATGGTCTGTGAATACAGGTGCTGCTCACAAAATTAGAATATCATCAAAAAGTTAATTTATTTCAGTTGTTCAATACAAAAAGTGAGGATCATATATGATATAGAGTCATTACAAACAGAGTGATCTATTTCAAGTGTTTATTTCTGTTGATGTTGATGATTATGGCTTACAGCCAATGAAAACCCAAAAGTCATTATCTCAGTAAATTAGAATAATTAACAAAAAACACCTGCAAATGCTTCCTAAGCATTTAAAAAGGTCAATTAGTCTGTTTCAGTAGGCTCCACAATCATGGGGAAGACTGCTGATTTGACAGATGTCCAGAAGGCTAGAATGGAAGCCTATGGGAGCAAGAAGGTGCCGTATCTGGAAAATGACGGATTGCGGCGCCAGATTCCGGTTTTTTTAGACTGAGCATGCTCCAATTTTTTTTTATCCAATTATCTGGATATGCTAGTCGGATCCGTCGAAAAAACGGATCCGTCACATCAGTTTTTCACAATCTGCGCCGGATCCGTTTTTTCCAACATTCGCAGGATTGTGACTGATGCAAAAAACCTGATGTGTGAAAGTAGCCTTAGGGTCTGTGCACACGTTCAGTAAATGCTGCGAGTTGGATGCTGCGTACTTGCACAGCGTCCAACCCGCAGCATACAGATGTTATAACATAGTGGATGGGATTTCAAGAAATCCCATGCCCACTATGCATGCACAAACGCCCGCGGATCACCTGCGGAGGCGGACATGCGGCATGTCTTTCTATATAGGGGAAGTGGCACCATTATCTGGGTATTGGTAAGGCATCTTTGTTATTATTATGTAGTATCCTTGATATTTATTGGCAGTATGTGGCGGTCTTGTCATCATTAGTCTCTTTATACTGTGACCCTTTCTCTAATATATAGATGCAGCTATGGTGAAAAAAAATTTCTTTGTTAAATGTATTATTTCAGACTGTCTTTTTTGGATATATGGGTGTTTTTACCTAGTATAACATTGTTACCTTCTGCCATTTACTCGTTTTTGTAATTTTGGATTTTTGCCCCCTACCCATTGTGGTGCCACTCAGATCTAGTCTGATTTTTTCCAGACACTAGTGGCTATTTTTATCTTGGTGTATTGTGTGTTTTCTGCACAATTTTAATTTATATTTTGTTCTATATACGTCTTATTGTGTATATGTTCTCATGTCTATTTATCTTGCAGAGATTCGAGTCTCCACAAGATATATTTCACCCGTACAATGTATTGGACGTGGTGAATCCGCATGGTTCAATGAACATATGAGGATTTACTTGTGTTGAATAGCTGACAGTGGTTTGGACACAGCTGGCCTGTGCTGTGTCCAAAGTGCTGCCAATTCCTGAACGTGTGCACATACCCTTAATTCGCTCTTTACTTCCATTTTTTTGGGGTATATTATTTGATTGGAAGTGTGATTTACTTGTGACTGATTTTTTCTTTGGGCATTTGTGGTGAACCCACTGGACACTTGGTTAGCAAGGTTCTAAGGCACTCGGCCCGTCCATGAGCCAGAGGCTGAACTGTGGTGTAAGCCTCAACCTCCAATTCAGAGTCGAAGGATCGGGTGAATTTCTCCACCAAGCCACCTGGCCATGTCTCTTTTACCACAAAGGCCATAATTCTCCTTGATTGGGTACAATCCAAGATTGGATCCAAGATCTTTGGTGTGGCATATTCTCTCACTCTTTGTTCTCCAACTTACAACCCACAAATGGTGGTATCTCTTCAGCCTTCTGAGGCCCATCATGGCCCCACTTTTTGCTGGGTGGAGCACTCTCTGACTCACCATCTCATTTCTCGATTTCCCTGCCCATTTCCTAAGGCCACACCATGCTGGGCAGATCTTCTCCTTCCATTTCACTCTGCGGCAACAGTCACTCTCCACTGTGGGCTGACGTTCTCATATATTCTTATATATATATATATATATATATATATATATATATATATATGTTAATAATTTTATATGGCCCCCAAACGCTATTATAAAATTCCAAATGGCCCTTGGCAGAAAAAGGATTCCCCACCCCTGCTGTAAAGGAAATGTTCACAAAGCGTTGTACCTGCTATATCCCTTGTATATAACCCTTGCCAAGTTACCGTTCGGTAAAGATAAAATTTATATTTTGTTCTATATACATCTTATTGTGTATATGTTCTCATGTCTATTTATCTTGCAGAGATTCGAGTCTCCACAAGATATATTTCACCCGTACAATGTATTGGACGTGGTGAATCTGCATGGTTCAATGTTATGATCCGGTGGTAGGATCTCAAAACTGACCTGATACATATAACCAGAATGTTAGGACAAGTTCTGGGGATGTGGAAGCTATACTGACCGCAATCCTGATCCTATCCACACACACTAAAGGCAGCCGTGGAGCGTTACCTAAAAACCTAGACGCCTCTTCACAGCCTGAGAAACTGACTGCCCCTAGAGAGAAAGCAAAGACCTCACTTGCCTCAGAGAAATAACCCCAAAGTTTTAGACAGCCCCCCACAAATAATAACGGTGAGTTAAGGGGAAAATACAAACGTAGAAATGAAACAGGTTTAGCAAATGAGGCCCGCTAACACTAGATAGACAGAAAATAGATAGGAATCTGTGCGGTCAGTACAAAAACTATCAAAAATAAACCACGCAGAGAATACAAGAACCCCCACACCGACTCACGATGTGAGAGGCGCACTCTGCACCCCAGAACTAACCAGCAAGCGAAAAATCACATAAAAGCAAGCTGGACTGAACTCATCATATACTGAGAAACGTTTTCAAGGAAATAATGAGCAAAATGAACAAGCAAACTTAGCTTCTCCAGCAGGAGACTGGTCACAAGGAATATTCAGGAGAGCTCAGAATCAGGACTGAATACACCGACAGCAGGCAACAAATGAAGGTCCAGGTGAGTTAAATAGGCCCAGCATAGCAGGAAATGAAGCAGCTGAGCCCAGCCAAGACCAGCCATATCGCTAAAAGCCACAAGAGGGAGCCCAGGAACAAACTCACACAGTACCACTCATGACCACAGGAGGGAGCCCGAGAACGGAATTCACAACAGTACCCCCCCCTTGAGGAGGGGTCACCGAACCCTCACCAGAGCTCCCAGGCCGATCAGGACGAGCCGAATGAAAGGCACGAACCAAATCGGTCGCATGGACATCGGAGGCGACAACCCAGGAATTATCCTCCTGACCATAGGCCTTCCATTTAACTAAGTACTGCAGCTTCCGTCGAAGCTACGAGAATCCAAGATCTTCTCCACCACATACTCCAACTCCCCCTCGACCAAGACAGGAGCAGGAGGATCAACAGAAGGGATCACAGGCACCACATACCTCCGCAACAATGACCTATGGAACACATTATGAATGGCAAACGATGTTGGGAGGTCCCAAACGAAATGACACAGGGTTGAGGATTTCCAAAATCTTATAAGGACCGATGAAACGAGGCTTGAACTTAGGAGAGGAAACCTTCATCGGGACATAACGAGAAGACAACCATACCAAAGCCCCCACACGAAGTCGGGGACCCACACAGCGACGGCGGTTAGCAAAGCGCTGAGCCTTCTCTTGGGACAACGTCAAATTGTCCACCACATGGTTCCAAATCTGCTGCAACCTATCCACCACAGAATCCACCCCAGGACAGTCAGAGGGTTCAACCTGACCCGATGAAAAACGAGGATGAAAACCAGAATTGCAAAAGAAAGGTGAAACCAAAGTAGCAGAACTAGCCCGATTATTGAGGGCGAATTCAGCCAATGGCAAAAAAAGTCACCCAATCATCCTGATCAGCAGAAACAAAACATCTCAAATAAGTTTCCAAGGTCTGATTAGTTCGTTCGGTTTGGCCATTCGTCTGAGGATGGAAGGCCGACGAAAAAGACAATTCAATGCCCATCTTAGCACAAAAGGACCGCCAAAATCTGGACACAAACTGGGATCCTCTGTCAGACACAATGTTCTCCGGAATACCATGTAAACGAACCACATTCTGAAAAAACAGTGGCACCAAATCGGAGGAGGAAGGCAGCTTAGGCAAGGGCACCAAATGGACCATTTTAGAAAAACGATCACAAACCACCCAGATGACAGACATCCTCTGAGAGACAGGAAGATCCGAAATAAAATCCATGGAAATATGCGTCCAAGGCCTCTTCGGGACAGGCAAAGGCAAAAGCAATCCACTGGCACGAGAACAGCAAGGCTTGGCCCGAGCACAAATCCCACAGGACTGCACAAAGGAACGCACATCCCGCGACAAGGAAGGCCACCAAAAGGACCTCGCCACCAAATCCCTGGTACCAAAAATCCCAAGATGACCCGCCAACACCGAAGAATGAACCTCGGAAATAACTCTACTGGTCCATCTGTCCGGGACAAACAGTCTCTCCGATGGACAACGGTCAGGTCTATTGGCCTGAAACTCCTGCAACACTCGTCGCAGATCAGGAGAGATGGCAGACAAAATCACCCCCTCTTTGAGGACACCAGTCGGTTCAGAAACTTTCGGGGAGTCAGGTACAAAACTCCTAGAAAGGGCATCAGCCTTCACGTTTTTCGAACCCGGAAGATATGAAACCACGAAATCGAAACGAGAGAAAAACAGCGACCATCGAGCCTGTCTCGGATTCAACCGTTTGGCAGACTCGAAAAGTCAAATTCTTGTGATCCGTCAAGACCACCACACGATGCTTGGCTCCTTCAAGCCAATGTCGCCACTCCTCAAATGCCCACTTCATTGCCAACAACTCACGATTACCAACATCATAATTCCGCTCGGCAGGCGAAAACGTTCTTGAAAAGAAAGCACATGGTCTCATCACAGAGCCATCAGAGCTTCTCTGCGACAAGACAGCCCCTGCTCCAATCTCAGAAGCATCAACCTCGACCTGAAAGGGAAGAGAGACATCGGGCTGGCGCAAGACAAGAGCTGAAGAAAACCGACGTTTCAGCTCCTGAAAGGCCTCCACGGCCGCAGGAGACCAATTCGTCACATCAGAACCCTTCTTGGTCAAATCCGTCAAAGGCTTAACCACACTAGAAAAATTAGTGATGAAGCGACGGTAAAAATTAGCAAAACCCAAGAACTTCTGAAGACTCTTCACAGATGTAGGTTGAGTCCAGTCATGAATAGCCTGGACCTTGACTGGATCCATCTCAATAGTAGAAGGAGAAAAAATAAAGCCCAAAAAGGAAACCTTCTGGACTCCGAAGAGACATTTAGAGCCCTTCACAAACAAGGCATTGGCACGCAGGATCTGAAATACCATCCTGACCTGCTTCACATGAGACTCCCAATCATCAGAAAAGACCAAAATATCATCCAGGTACACAATCATAAATCTATCCAGATACTCTCGGAAGATGTCGTGCATGAAGGACTGAAACACAGAGGGGGCATTAGAAAGCCCAAAAGGCATCACCAAGTACTCAAAATGGCCTTCGGGCGTATTAAATGCTGTTTTCCATTCATCGCCCTGCTTTATGCGCACAAGATTATACGCTCCTCGAAGATCTATCTTGGTGAACCAACTGGCCCCCCTAATCCGGGCAAACAGATCGGACAACAGTGGCAAGGGGTACTGAAATTTGACCTTGATGTTATTTAGAAGGCGATAATCTATACAGGGTCTCAGAGAACCATCCTTCTTGGCCACAAAAAAGAACCCCGCACCCAAAGGGGACGAGGACGGGCGAATATGCCCCTTCTCCAAGGACTCCTTTATATAACTCCGCATAGCGGCATGTTCTGGTACAGATAAATTAAAAAGTCGTCCCTTAGGGAACTTACTACCAGGAATCAGATTTATAGCACAATCACAATCCCTATGAGGAGGTAGGGCACTGGATTTGGGCTCATCAAATACATCCTGGTAGTCCGACAAAAATTCAGGGACTTCAGAAGGAGTAGAAGAAGCAATTGACACCAAAGGAGCATCGCCATGAATTCCCTGGCAACCCCAACTTGACACAGACATTGCTTTCCAATCCAGGACTGGATTATGAGCCTGCAGCCATGGCAGACCCAACACAACAACATCATGCAAATTATGTAGCACAAGAAAGCGAATCACCTCCTGATGTGCAGGAGCCATGCACATGGTCACTTGGGTCCAGTACTGAGGTTTATTCTTGGCCAATGGCGTAGCATCAATTCCCTTTAGTGGGATAGGGAATTGTAAAGGCTCCAAGATAAAACCACAGCGCCTGGCAAATGACAAATCCATCAAATTCAGGGCGGCACCTGAATCCACAAAAGCCATAACTGAGTAGGATGACAGAGAGCAAATCAAGGTAACAGACAAAATGAATTTAGGTTGTACAGTACCAATGGTGACAGACTTGGCGAACCTTTTTGTGCGCTTAGAACACTCTGAGATAACATGAGCAGAATCACCACAGTAAAAGCACAACCCATTCTGACGTCTGTGGTTTTGCCGTTCAACTCTGGTCAGAATCCTGTCGCATTGCATAGGCTCAAGTTTCTGCTCAGAAAATACCGCCAGATGGTGCACAGGTTTGCGCTCCCGCAAACGCCGATCAATCTGAATGGCCAAAGACATTGACTCATTCAGACCCGCAGGCGTGGGGAACCCCACCATAACAACATCTTTAAGGGCTTCAGAAAGACCCTTTCTGAAAATCGCCGCCAGGGCGCACTCATTCCATTGAGTGAGCACAGACCTCTTCCTAAACTTCTGACAGTAAACCTCTGCTTCATCTTGACCCTGAAAGAGAGCCAGCAAAACCTTCTCTGCTTGGTCTACCAGATTTGGTTCCTCATAAAGCAATCCAAGCGCCAGAAAAAACGCATCCACATTTAGCAATGCAGGATCTCCTGGCGCCAGAGAGAATGCCCAATCTTGAGGGTCACCACGTAACAAAGAAATAACAATTTTAACTTGCTGAACAGAGTCACCAGAGGAGCGAGGTCTCAGAGAAAGGAATAACTTACAATTATTCTTAAAGTTCAAAAACCTAGATCTATCTCCGGAGAACAGCTCAGGAATTGGTATTTTAGGCTCTGACATAGGACTGCGGACTACATAATCCTGAATGCCCTGTACCCTTGCAGTGAGATGATCCACACTTGAAGACAGACTCTGAATGTCCATATCTGCAACTGAATTCAGAACCACCCAGAGATTAAGGGGAGGAGAGAAGCTAAACACAGTGCAGAAAAAAAAAAAATGACCTCAGGATTTCTCTTCTCCCTCTTCTGCTGCATTAACACTTTGTGGCCTGCTGTACTGTTATGATCCGGTGGTAGGATCTCAAAACTGACCTGATACATATAACCAGAATGTTAGGACAAGTTCTGGGGATGTGGAAGCTATACTGACCGCAATCCTGATCCTATCCACACACACTAAAGGCAGCCGTGGAGCGTTACCTAAAAACCTAGACGCCTCTTCACAGCCTGAGAAACTGACTGCCCCTAGAGAGAAAGCAAAGACCTCACTTGCCTCAGAGAAATAACCCCAAAGTTTTAGACAGCCCCCCACAAATAATAACGGTGAGTTAAGGGGAAAATACAAATGTAGAAATGAAACAGGTTTAGCAAATGAGGCCTGCTAACACTAGATAGACAGAAAATAGATAGGAATCTGTGCGGTCAGTACAAAAACTATCAAAAATAAACCACGCAGAGAATACAAGAACCCCCACACTGACTCACGATGTGAGGGGCGCACTCTGCACCCCAGAACTAACCAGCAAGCGAAAAATCACATAAAAGCAAGCTGGACTGAACTCATCATATACTGAGAAACGTTTTCAAGGAAATAATGAGCAAAATGAACAAGCAAACTTAGCTTCTCCAGCAGGAGACTGGTCACAAGGAATATTCAGGAGAGCTCAGAATCAGGACTGAATACACCGACAGCAGGCAACAAATGAAGGTCCAGGTGAGTTAGGCCCAGCATAGCAGGAAATGAAGCAGCTGAGCCCAGCCAAGACCAGCCATATCGCTAAAGGCCACCAGAGGGAGCCCAAGAACAAACTCACACAGTACCACTCATGGCCACAGGAGGGAGCCCGAGAACGGAATTCACAACAGTTCAATGAACATATGCGGATTTACTTGTGTTGAATAGCTGACAGTGGTTTGGACACAGCTGGCCTGTGCTGCGTCCAAAGTGCTGCCAATTCCTGAACGTGTGCACATACCCTTAATTCGCTCTTTACTTCCTATAGGCGTACCTTCTAAAGGGCTAGATATTGTTTTTCACCCTTTTGGTCTTTCTACCCTCATGATGGGATGGTCCTTCTCGCTCCACTCGCTGCCATTTTGCAGTCCTTGTTTGCCGCCATCTTAGACCAAGTAATGGTTGCCATCTTTCCTGTAACTTGAGTCTTCCCTGCACTGCATTGTTAATTCAGCTGCAAGATTTGATCCTGCTGTCTACGCCAAGTGTAACGTAGTAAGGGACTGTAGCAGCAGGAGTGGCGCTCATCTTCAACGCTCCAGCCCATTACATGAAAGTGAGGGTCCTGGCTCTGTGTATGCACTTGTGCTGTGTGGGTCTTACGCCTGTGTAGGCCACATGTAACTGATTTTGTGGGTTTGCCAGGACCTGATGTTTTCACAGTTCAATGAGGGAGATCACCATTCAAAAATAAACTCTTTACCGAACGGTAACTTGGCAAGGGTTATATACAAGGGATATAGCAGGTACAACGCTTTGTGAACATTTCCTTTACAGCAGGGGTGGGGAATCTTTTTTCTGCGAAGGGCCATTTGGAATTTTATAATAGCGTTTGGGGGCCATATAAAATTATTAACTTAAACATTAGCCAACTATATTTATTCAAACATTTAAATAACTCCCACCTAATGTGATGGCTGGAATGACTTCTCTTTGGTGAGGCGTGCGGTGTTGGGAGGTATTGATGATGTTGCTACTCACAACTGTTTTTTTCAGTTTGCATCAGTCAGTCTTGAGTGAAGTCGACAGTTTGCAATAGAAAGTCTTAAAAAGAACTGCTCACGGCAATAAGCATATATGTGCCCCCCACAATGCCCTTTATCTAATATGTGTGTGCCACCCCTCAATGACCATCTCATGTAACATCACATAAGACCTGAATATGGCCGGTTACATGAGATGGTCATAGAGGGCGGCACACACAAACACTACTCACCATGAAAAATGTATGTGCCATACAGTGCCCTTCTTATGTTGCATCTCACTACATCCTCATTATATGATATGCTGTGAGATGGGCACTGAGGGTGGCACATACAATTTTACCACATCCATCAGTCACTATACATTAGATGGGCACTGAGGGTGGCACAAACATATTACATGGTAAAAGGTGTTTGCCACTCTGTGCAAATTCACTGTAGGATTTCAGCAGTCCACCCCCTCTTTATGTAACATTACACGAGGCAGGCATTTAGAGTGGCACATACATTGTGAGAGATGGCTGCAGGTGCCACCCTCTAGTGTCCATCTCATTGCAGTATAAACCTATCATTATGTAACCACTGGCATGGTTTGCCAACCTCAGTGCCCATCTGACATCTCATGACCCCACCCCCTCATTATGCAGTATGTCGCACGAGGTGGTCACTGAGGGTGGCACACACACGTGGCATGGTCGGGGGTAGATGCTTGTGCCCCCCTAAATAGCCACCTCTCATTATGTAAGAAGCATGTGCCATTTTCAGTGCCCACCACACGTAACATGCCACCAATCATATCCAGCCATTATGCCACCTGCATGTGCCACCCTGGATGCCCCCCACTGACAAGAGCTGCATAGCGGATAGTCTCCCTCATCTTACCAGCTAATGCTGAGCGTTAATCCCCAGGCAGTGCTCCGCTTCCCTTGGATAGCCGGTCCTTCCCGCAGCCCCCAGGCCTCCTCCTCTTCTGCACCACAGTGCAGACAATGGTGCGGACCATGCCCCACTCTGCAGCGTGCCCTCTGCTGGCCAGAGGTTGGACGTGCACACCTCACACTTGTATATTTCGCCAGTCTATGGCATTACTGTGTTTTGTCCTAGCACCCGCTATTCTATATTGTAAAAAGTGGCAAAGTAGCTGGGGGCCGCACCAGATGATGTCGCGGGCTGTATACGGCCCACAGGCCGGACATTCCCCACCCCTACTTTACAATATGGAGCCGTTTCCACACAGTATCCTTCCTCTGTAGTATACTCAAGGGCTTCTAGGCACATTTTTTCTACCTATTTTGGCACCACTCATCTTTAATGCTACAGTTATGATTATCAAGTCTCCTTTACTTGCTCAGCAATTCCACATCCTATTTCTTCCACTACTGGCACCCTGGACCCTTTACTCGTCCCAGTCTTTCAGTGCTGTTGACGCTTGTTACCTTCTGCGTTACAAACTCAAGGTCTTGTGGCTAGACATCTTTTCTCTAGGACCCAACTCAGGAAGGCCACTTTGTCTCTTTGTCGCTTTTCCTCAGGATCTCGCTATCCCCCTTTCTTCAGTCTCCACTCTATTAGGGTCACACTGTGATGCAACACTGCTCACTTCACACTCCAAACCCTATCTGCTTTCCTATCAGGGAGTCGTCACTTTCCTTTAGACTAGCTCCATCCCACTATGGTCTAGTCCCAAACATTAACTCTCAACTTTCCCTACAGTCAACAATCTATACATACTACATTACACAATATTTATGCAAGGCATTCACATTACAATACAACAACGCAATTGGTGTTTTCAAGGGTAGGCACACAAAAGCAGCGGTCCACCACCCTTACACATACATTTTTCTTCTTCCACTCCAGATTATAACAGAGAGAAAGGCAATTAGTCTCCTTTGAAAAAGAAAGAAGAGTTTGTAGTCATAGAGGTGTAGATAGGTAGACTTGTACAATCAAAGCAAAACAACTTCTGCATCAGTATTAAACCTTCTTTCCCAATACCTGAGAATTCACCGAGTGTTCTGATCTCATGACACAAAATAGATGAATGTCAACTTAAAAATGATCCAAAAGATATTACCCATGTTCCTCAAGAGCAAAGTGTTACCCAGTAAGAAAGGCTTTCAATGAATTATATTTGAGTTATGTTTGAACATCTTGTTTCTTAAGGTTAAATGTCAATTTTTTTCAATAATTCAACTATACCTTTACAAAAAAAAATGTAGAATAGACAACCAGTGTTTTAATGGAAATTGTTTTAATATTTTGGAAACCCAAATGGAAGATTTGGAGGTATTATTCTGGAAATCTATTCCTTCCTGCTTCCATTTTATTTAGCAGATGGAATTTTCAAAAGATTAAGGAATTTCTTTTTGGACTGATAAGTATTTCTGAAAAAAATATATAACAGTCACATTTTCTTATTTCCAGCAATTTATCTGGCTTGGAAATACAAGCAAGAACACATTGAGAACCAAATTGATAGTTGGTAAGGGTAATAAACAAAGGATTGTTAGAAATGTGTATGACAAATTGTCTGTGGATTACTTGAAAGACATAAATGTGATGTCTTAAAAAAATAGTGAAAATGATATCACAGATGGGAAGCTAGGGCACCATCCTTTTCACCTAATTTGGCCAATATTTCCAACAAAAAGGAAATCAATAACATGAGAATTCAGAGATTTCGACTCAACACTTAAAGGAAATTTTAGAGTCAATTGAAAATTCTATCTCTGATTTCAGATTAAGCATTTTTATGTTCAATGTGTATAAATGTATTTTGCAAGAAACAGAGACCCCTTTGCCATACAATAGAGATTTTAGACAAGTGTAACTCTGGTTTTAGACCATTTTCTGCTAAAAATCCATTTTTTCACACATAATAAAATGAAAGACACTGACTAAATCAAATATTTCTGCATAAGTTGATCTGATGTGTGTGGTGGAGCAAGTGAGGATATGCCTGAGTCGAAGTTGCACAAATTGGTCTCCTGAAGTTGAGACTGGGACATAGAGGTCCAGAAGTGGTAGAGAGGTAATGAGCAGCAAGATGATGTGGTATGTGTTAGCCCAATGACCATTTTAAAAAAAGTCCAAGAGTTCAGAGACTAATACTCCACTTGCCCATGAGGACCGCTGGATTTGAGGACAGATGTTGTGCAACCCTATAAAAAAACTTAGGCAGTACTTTTTGAAGTAGCAGATAGTTTCCCAGAGATCCACAATGGCGAAAACCAGCAGTGATCCTAGTCTCAGTGAACCTTTGGATCATCTTTATGGTTCTCATCCCATGTAAATGTTTTTCTTTATCTCCTTTAAACTGTCAGAGATCCATTTCAAGTGCTTTGTACCACCAAGTGTGACCTGCAGTCACCAAACATTGTGCCACATTGTGTTTGTATCCATCAAGCATTTGTGCTACTGTTGTAACTGTTATGGTTTGTGATAATTTTTAAAGGGGAACACTGAAAGCATTTCCAACAATACATAAAGGAAGATTGCCAGCAATCGATGTTGTTTTTATCCAGAGTGACAAGTTGCTCAGAAATTGTATACGGTAAGTCTATAAAGTTGTGGAATAGTATTTATCTAATTTATATAGAAAAATTAAAAGCTATGTCAGAAGGAGCAACTATTTTTTATTCTCCAGATGCATTTAAAATTGACAAAACTTAACAAGGTCTTACACATGCTTACTAATTTTTTCAGTTTCTACAGCTGTTATACAAACCATATACAGTATATGTCCATTGTAGAAGGCAAAAAAATGAGTCTGATCTCGCAGTCATATTCTCATTTATCTGTCCCATGCTCCCTGCTAACCATATTCAAAATTCCCTTGTTTTTCATTAGACGCATTGAAACAATAAAAATTGGCTGTGAAGACTATCTTTTTTCCACTTTTATTTAATAGTATAAGTTATCTGACCTGTGATTTCAAGGTTAAAGTAGAAATGAAAAGAATTTCAGCTTCCAATTCGGAGATGCTATAGAAATCACAACTCCTAGAGGAAGAATGGAGGATGGAGGTTCTGGAGGAGAAACAGAATTAAGGCTGCGTGACAAAGCATTAGCCCTAACATTCTTAGACCTCAGTATGAAGGTGATGTAAAAATTGAATCTAGAAAAAAGAAAAGGACCATCTGGCCTGTCCAGGGATTAAACGTTTAGCAGATTCAGTATGAGCTAAATTTTTATGATCTGTCAACACATTAAGTGGATGAATAGTTCCCTCCAAAAAATGTCTACATGTCACGATCCATTTTTGGATTTGTGGCAACTCTGGTTCCACTCAGTTTAAAACTTCTTTCCTTTTGGACCATCGGGGGTTAATGTCAGTTTCTTTCCACCGCTGGCAATCCGATGTTACTGCAGTGCTGCTGCGTCAGCTGATGCAGGTGGTGACCACTCCCACCATCCTTTAAAAGGTCACCTGATGCATCAGCTGACTGTTGGTGATAGGGTAATCTTCAGCGACCAAGCCTGAGTGAGGAGCTCTCTGGGTGCAGTGGTGCTTCTGCTGGGTTCATTATCCTGGTGCCTTTATTGTGCTGTGTGGTGCTTTGCAGCAGAGAAAGCTAAGTCTTTATTTCCTCATCCTTTTCGTGTTTGTCACTATCCCCCGTGTGTTAATATCTGCAGTGGTGTGGGTAGTGCCCGTCGCCAGCCAGTGCTCTAGCTAGGGCAATGTTAGGTGATAGTTAGGGACGAGGTATCCTGACGGCAGCAGGGGGAAGGACCTGCATAGGGCATTAGGGGAGTGCAGGGACAGGCTAAGGTTTGAGCTCAGGTGGTGACCATTCCCTCATTCCCTACTGGTAGGGACTTCCTCTCCCCTATACCATCCCCGTTGTATGTGTATTGCGCTGATAGCTGACCAACCACCCATTGGATCGGGTCACATGTTGACACCTCATTTTTCAAAAGACAACTTGACAGATAGCAGCTCGCGATTTCCAACATCATGGTTATTCTCAGCAGATGAACATTTCCTAGAAGAAAATGCACATGGTCACAAGTTGGTCAGTTTTGAAACCTTGAGATAAAATAGCCTCTACCTCAACCTCTGAGGCATTCACCTCTACGATGAATGGCTTTTGGAGATGGGGATGAATCAAAATTGGAGCGGATATGAAGCACTCCTTTAATTTATCAATGGTGTCTATAGCATCCAGCGACCAAACCTTAAGATGCGCCCATTTATGTGTGAGGTCAGTAAGAGGTTTAACGATCTGAGAAAAAACCCTAAAATTTTCTATAGTAATTGGCGAATCCTAAAAATTGCTGCAATGCTTTCAGGTCACGAGGTTCAACCCAACCAATTATAGCCGGCACCTTCCCAGGGTCCATCTTAAACCCTTCAGCTGATACAATGAACCCCAGGAATTAAATTTCTTGAACAGAAAAAGCACATTTTCCCAATTTAGCAAACAATGAATTTTCCTAGAGTTTCTGCAAAACAAAATCTAAATGTGCTTGTAGTGTGAATCCAGATAAGGCGAAAAAAATAGAATATCATCAAGGTATACTACAATAAATCATTCAATCATATCAGAAAAAATGTCATTCATGAACTTCTGAAAGACAGCAGGTGCATTGGTTAGCCGAAAGGCATGACAAGATTTTCAAATAAACCCTTCAACGTTAAAAATGATGATTACTTACCAGTAATCAGATTTTTCTGAACCCACGACAGCAACATGGAGAGAGAAGATCTGCCACAAGCACAGGAAACCCTACAGCTTTAAAAAGGCTGAGCCCTCTTGTATGATTCAGTGGTTTACAGAGCATGAGAGGAACTCCGTTTGGTAGACATAAATATATACAAGTTTGGTAATGAGTGTCATTTCTGTGATATAGGACTGAACCCTATACACAATTATATCACTTTTATCCCCTCTTTTTTTTTTCTTTTGCGACACTCTGAGTCAACTGTGCTCCATCCACCAGAGAAAAGTGAAAGGGGAGGGAATAAGTAAGGGGGCTGTCGTGGGTTCTGGAAAATCCAATTACCGATAAGTAGGGTTGAGCGACTTTCATTTTTTTAAGATCGAGTCGGGTTTCGCGAAACCCGACTTCCTCAAAAGTCGAGTCGAGTGAAATCGGCCGATTATCGCGAAGAGTGGGGGATCGACCGAAACACGAAACCCAATGCAAGTCAATGGGAATAAAAATTATTCCTCCTCCTCCTCCTCCCAGCACAAGCGATAATATGGCGATAGGCGTGCACGCCCCTGACACCTATGTTATCACGCTGCCCACACTCCTTCATTGGCTGAAAAATGGCGCTGAATGTGTCATACGAAATGCGACTTTGGCGCGAAGATCGCCGACCACATGGCCGATCCCACACTAGGATCAGGTCGGGTTTCATGAAACTCGACTTTGCCAAAAGTCGGCGATTTTTGAATTTGTCCGATCTGTTTCGCTCAACCCTACCGATAAGTAATCATCATTTTTCCCATTCTCCATGACTGCACCATCGAGAGAGATTACGGAAGGAATCTTCTAGGAAGGGACCACTGCTTGTAAGACTTATCCCTTTTATCCCCTCTTTTTTTTTTCTTTTTTTTCTTTTGCGACACTCTGAGTCAACTGTGCTCCATCCACCAGAGAAAAGTGAAAGGGGAGGGAATAAGGAAGGGGGCAGTCGTGGGTTCTGGAAAATCCCATTACCGGTAAGTAATCATTATTTTTCCCCATTCTCCATGACTGCACCATGGAGAGAGATTACGGAAGGAATCCCCTAGGAAGGGACCACTGCTTGTAAGACTTTTCTCCTGAAAGATCCCCAGAACCAAAATTCAACCTATAGTGCTTGAAACAAGTGGAGGGTGAAGACCACATGGCTGCCCTACAGATTTGTTCTAGAAAAGCGTTAGCCCTCTCTGTCCGGGATGTAGAAACAGCCCTTGTGGAGTGTGCTTTAATATTATCAGGGGAGTGGAGCCTCCTGATGTGTAAGCCATAGAAATCCCTGTGCTGACCAATCTGGCTATGGACTCTTTGGACAGTGCCTGGCCTCTCCTGGGACCCTGAAAGAGAACAAACAGGGAGGTAGACTTTCTGAATACCATGGTTAACTCTAGATATTGTAAGAGGCATCTCCTAACATCTAGGGTGTGGAATTCTCTTTCCCCCTCATTTTTAGGGTTATTGCAGAAAGATGGCAAAACTATTTCCTGGGACCTGTGAAAGGGTATTACTACCTTGGGAAGGAAGGCTGGGTTAGGACTGAGTATGACCCTATCCAGCAAGAATTGTGTAAAGGGCTGGTTTACCGACACGGTTGTGCAGCTCCCTTACCCTCCTCGCTGATGTAAGAGCCACCAAAAGGGCCGTTTTCAGTAACAAGACCTTGATCGGGTAGTCTGATAGGGGTTTGAATGGTGCTCTGGTTAGGGCTTTTAAGACCAGGTTTAGGTCACAAGGGGGGCTCAGGGCTACAGAGGTATACTGGTATACTGGAGCACCCGACCACTTTAAAGAATCTAATTATTAGATGGTGGTCAGCAATTTTCCATTCCTAAAGGTCACGTAGCGCCTCAGCATGAACTTTAAGGGTACTCTTTCTCAGCCCTTTCTCCCACCCTCTTTGTAAGAACTCCAGAATAAACACTCAGGTGACCTGGCTGTTTCTCAGTAGGTCTAACCTTGAAAAGTTTAAGAACTTTCCCCATACTCTGGAATAAATATCTGCTGTGATTTTTTTTCCCCCTAGATTATATAAGGGTGGAGATTAAGTTTTCTGAGCATCCTCTAGCTGCTAGAAGCTTCCACTGAAAGACCATGCCATCAAATGGAAACCCCTCCTTTTGGGATGTACTATGGGTCCCTGGGATAGGAGTTCTGGGATTTCCAGAAGTACCCAGGTGTCTACCACAGCCAGTCAGCGTAGCCAGGTGAGCCAAGCACTTCTGGGCCAGAAGGGGGCTATTAATATCATTTCTGCTTGGTCTGTCTGAATTTTCCTGAGGACTATCAGAATTAAGGATATTGGAGGGAAAGCATAAGCTAGCTTTTTTGGCCATGTGTGGATTGTGTGGAGAAGGGCGTTTGCACTGTTGGGAAGGTCTTTTGGATTTAAGGTGAAAAATGTGTCTTTTTTTGCTCTGCTTGTGAACAAGTCTATTTGGGGTCTCCCCCAGTGATTGTCGATTCAGTGGAACACCGACAGGTTTAAATACCACTTGCCTTGGTCTATTTGGTGCGGCTGAGGTAAATCTGCCTCGGAGTTCTCCTCCCCCTTTAGATAATGTGCCGATATTGACCCTAAGGTTGCTTCTGTTAAAGTCATTAACTTGCTTGTTTCTGCCATGATGTCATGGGGTTACCGCGAAAGAGAGGAGTCAGAAGACTGCAGCATCTGATTGCTCCTACTACTGCACTGAAAAGAAACATTTAACCTTTTTAAACAGTGTAAATTTCTTTTGGCTGTACAGGGGTTAATTGAGTGCTCTGGAAGCTAGGGCTCTCAGCTGAGCATGGTTAGCCACTCCTATCCCTATATAATCTGGATCCTGACTGACATACATCTTCAGAGCTAGCTTTTGCTGCATGGCAGGGAGGATAATGGTGGTTATAGGAGAAGGTATTTAGTGGGTTTATTTGTGACTGTTGCTTGGTTTAGTAAGTGTAATAATCTCTTTCCTTCTTCTACTTTGGTTTTACCCCATCCTCCACTCCCTGGTGCATTCCTGTTATATGCGAGTACTGGTCACTGTACTACGGTGCACAACTACTCCAGTTTTCCCTGGGTGGGGGAAGGTTACAGATGAAGGGGGGCTTCAGGAGATAAGGTAAGGTACCTAGCCCCGGCGTCTTCACCTTCAGAAGTAACCAGGGGAACAGGGTGAGCTAGGGCATCCCCTAGTGTTAGGAACAGGGAGGGAGTCTCTGGTTCCGAGTCACCCGACAACAGAGTCGTGACACATGAGCTCTCTTGATCTCGTGCCTACCTGTTTGTTTATGTACACCACTGCTGTTTTGTTGTCTGACAGAATTTTTACATGGTGGCCTCTCACGAACGGTAGGATTTGTAGTAAAACCAGCCTGATAGCGCCTAGCTCCTTCCTTTTGGAGGATGAATCTACCAGATTTTGAGGCCATTCCCCTTGAAGAATTTTTCCTCCCTGTGTGTGCTGCCCAGCCAAAAGGACTTGCGTCTGTGGTGACTACTTGGGGACTCCCGATTTCCCATGGGACTCTTTTGGAATAATAATCCTTTTGTCTAGGTTTTCTTCTGCTTCAATGAAGGATTGAAATAGCCCTTCTTAGGGTGGTCACCAGGTTTTTTATTAAATCGCACATCAAACGGCACACCTTTATTTTTTCTCTTGGAGGAAAGAAGTTTGACTCCTGGAATTTTACAAAATTCCCAAGAATATTTGCACCTGTCCTGGCTTCACTTGAGATTTTTTTACACTTATTATTCATCCCAGAGAACATAGTATCTTGCTGACTTGTTTTACTGCTTACACACACTCTGCTTCTGATTTTCCTACAATCAGGAAGTCGTCTAAATAAGAAATGAGTAAAATGTCTTTCGCTCTTTGTGAGATGATATTTCTGCCGCTATCTCTATTTTAAAGAGCTTGGGAAGTAAGAACTGATTTAGACCTTTTAGATTTAAATTTGTCCCGAAAGACTGTTCTGTTTTTTCTTTAGAAATAGGAGGCTGTAGAACCCTTTTCCTTCTTTTCCTTTTGGTACACGAGTAAACACTCCTTTTCCTATCAGAGACACTGTCTCCCTCTCAGGGCCCTTTGATTTGCCCCTGAGCTCTGTTCTTTCGTGACCACATACAGTTGTGTGAAAAAGTGTTTGCCCCTTTCCTGATTTCCTATTTTGTTTTGCATGTTTGTCACACTTAAATGTTTCAGATCACCAAGTAAATGTAAGTATTAGACAAAGATAATAAAAGTAAACACAAAATGCAGTTTTTAAATGAATGTTATTATTATTATTATTATTAATAACAAAATCCAAACCTACAGGGCACTGTGTGAAAAAGTGATTGCCCCCTAAACCGAATAACTGTTTGGGCCACATTTAGCAGCAACAACTGCAATCAAGCATTTGTGATAACTGGCAATGAGCCTTTTACAATGCTCTGAAGGAATTTTGGCCGCTCATCTTTGCAGAATTGTTGTAATACAGCCACATTGGAGGGTTTAGAAGCATGAGCCACCTTTTAAGGTCATGCTGCATGCATCTCAATCGGATTAAGGTCAGGACTTTGACTAGGCCACTCAAAAGTCCTAATTTTGTCTTTATTGAGCCATTCAGACGGTAACTTGCTGGTGTGTTTTGGATCATTGTCCTGCTGCATAACCCAAGTGCACTTCAGCTTGAGGTCACAAACAGATGGCCAGACATTCTCCTTCAGGATTGCTTGATATACAGCAGAATTCATGGTTCCATTTACCACAGCAATTCATCCAGGTCCTGAAGCAGCAAAACAGCCCCAGATCACTATACTACCTCTGCCATGTTATACTGATGGTATGATGTTCCTTTTCTGAAATGTTGCGTTACTTCTACGCCAGATGTAATGGGACATGCACCTTCCAAAAAGTTAAACTTTTGTCTCGTCAGTCCACAGAGCATTCTCCCAAAAATCTTGGCGATCACCAAGATGTTTTCTGGCAAAACTAAGACAAGCCTTTATGTTCTTATTGTTCAGCAGTGGTTTTCATCTTAGAACTATGCCATGCAGGCCATTTTTGCCCAGTCTCTTTCTTATGGTGGAGTAATGAACACTGAGCTTAACTGAGGCAAATGAGCCTTTGCAGTTCTTTGGATGTTGTTGTGGGGTCTTTTGTGACCGCTTAGATGACTCGCTGCTCTGCTTTTGGGGTATTTTGGTCGGCCAGCCACTCCAGGGAAGGTTCACCACTGTTCCATGTTTTTGCCATTTGTGGAGAATGGCTCTCACTGTGTTCGTTCGCTGGAGTCCCAAAGCTTAGAAATGACTTTATAACCTTTTGCAGACTGATGGATCTCAATTACTTTGTTTATTATTTGTTCCAGAATGTCTTTGGATTGCATCATGATGTCTTACTTTTGAGGATCTTTTGGTCTACTTGACTTTATCAGGTAGGTCCTAGTTAACTGATTTCTTAATTGAGAACAGGTAATCAGGCCTGGGTGTGGTTAGGGGATTTGAACAACGCTTCCCAGAGATGTAATAAACCAAAGTTAATTTATGTTTTAAGGGGGAGGGGGCAATCATTTTTTTCACACAGGGCCCTGTAGGTTTGGAATTACTTTTCAGCAAAATGGTTCCTATAAATAAAATATTGGAAGCAGCAAGGATAGATATTGTTAGGGTGTTTCATAATGGATTTCTTTTTCTCTTAATAATAAAGACCTTAATTTAAAAACTGCATTTTGTGTTTACTTGTGTTATCTTTGTCTAATATTTTAATTTGTTTGGTGATCATGTGGACTTTCCTTTATTCCTGGACCCTTTCCATTTTATGTCCCTTTGCCTCAGAACCCCCTGAAAATTATTTTTTTGATGTACGAAAAGGTCTTTTGAATTTTGGGACATTAGTTTGAGGGAACCCTTTCTTTGAGTCAGCAACTTTTTCCAAGATCTCATTTAGGGATGACCCGAAATAGATATTCACCCTCAAAGGGTATGCTGCAGAGTCTCGACTTAAAGTGGAAGGCTCCAGTCCAATTTTTTAGCCAGAGGGCCCTTCTAGCTGAATTTGAGATGGCATAGAGCAGTTGATCCCTTGGGCATTTATTTCTAATCTGTTCTTGTAATTGGCTAATTCACACACTAAGATCTTGGAGTACATGTGGCTGCTATATTCGATTTAAAAACTGCAGCTCCAGATTACCAGACTTTCTTTCTTTCCAATCATAAGGATCCTTTAGAAGCACTGCATCATCAAAAGGGAGTAAAGTATTTTGGGACGCCTTGCACATTGCTACGTCTATTTTGGGTATTTTGTCCCAGACTTTCAAAGGTGTACTTCCGTTTGATCTCCTTAAGAGCTTTTCTATCTGGCTTCTTCCTCTCTTTTCTAGTTAGTGAGGCTATGTTTTTATGGACAGGAAAAGCATTAAGCTACTTACGGGTAGCGGCATTTCTTGGAGGCCCATGACAGCACGACAAGAGAGGGGATCCGCCCATTAGGAACAGGAAACCTACAGATACAAAAGGGCGGCACCTCTCCCCTGCATCAGTTGTATTTCAGAGCCTTGAGAGGACTACCGCGGTTAGTGGCACACAAAAATATACATTATATACAGTTTATATACAAAATTTTAGCCAATATATTGGAACTGGGTATCATACGTGAGATATATACATTATAGGTGGTGCAACCCCCACGTGAATAGGGAGGGAACTAAGGGTGCTGTCATGGGCCTCCGAGAAATGCCGCTACCCGTAAGTAGCTTAATGCTTTACTCGGACTCCCATGACAGCACGACGAGAGATTTACAGAGATGTAACACTACCTTAGGGAGGGACTATAGCTTGCAGCACCCTTAACCCGAAGGTGAGATCAGAGGAGGCCCCTAAATCCAACCTATAGTGTTTAAAGAAGGTGGACGGGGATGACCATGTGGCCGCCTTACATATCTGGTCGATTGATACTCCAGATTTTTCCACCCAGGATGTAGCCATGGCTCTGGTGGAATGCGCCCTCAGATTCTGCGGAGTCGGACCCCCACCTGCAGTATAAGCCGAAGAGATAGCCTCCCTAATCCACTTCGCTAGTGTGTACTTTGATACCCTGAGTCCCTTTCTAGGATTTTGGAAAGATAAAAATAACGTATTATCTTTCTTCCATGTATCAGTAACAGAGATGTATTCTAACAGGCATCTCCTAACATCCAGTGTATGGAGTAGCTCTTCTTTAGGGTTGGAGGGGTTAGGAAGGAAAGATGGTAACACTATCTCCTGTGACCTGTGAAACCGAGATGATACTTTTGGTAAATAGGCCGGGTCCGGTCTGAGGACTACCCTATCTGGCAGAAACTCTGTATAAGGGGAAATTCTGGAGAGAGCTTGTATGTCTCCTACCCTACGGGCAGATGTTATCGCTACCAGAAATGCTGTTTTAAGGGATAAGGCCTTAATTGAAGCTGATTGTAATGGTTCAAACGGCTCTCTAGTCAATGCTGACAGGACTAGATTAAGATCCCAAGGCATAGATCTATCCTTATGTATGGGTCTAGCCCTACTAGAAGCTTTAATGAACCTTGAGATCCAATAATTATTGGCGATGTTACAGGAAAACAAGGCCCCTAGGGCCGAGACTTGTACCTTTAGGGTACTAGTGGATAGATCTAGCTCTAAGCCCCTTTGCAGGAATTCTAAGATCTGTTTTATAGGTATTCCCTCTTCTAAATTAACCCCTTAATCCCATATGACGTACTATACCGTCGAGGTGGGGTGGGCCTTAATTCCCGGTGACGGGATAGTACGTCATACGCGATCGGCCGCGCTCACGGGGGGAACGCGGCCGATCGCGGCCGGGTGTCGGCTGCATATCGCAGCTGACATCCGGCACTATGTGCCAGGAGCGGTCACGGACCGCCCCCGGCACATTAACCCCCGGCACACCGCGATCAAACATGATCGCGGTGTACCGGCGGTACAGGGAAGCATCGCGCAGGGAGGGGGCTCCCTGCGGGCTTCCCTGAGACGATCGGTACAAGGTGATGTACTCACCTCGTACCGAACGTCTTCTCCCTGCAGGCCCCGGATCCAAAATGGCGGAGGGGCTGTATCCGGGTCCTGCAGGGAGCACTTCCGGGTCGGAGCAGGCTGCAGATGAAAGCTGCAGCCTGCTCCGATGAAAGTATGATCGCAGATCTGATAGAGTGCTGTGCACACTATCAGATCTGCGATCTGTGATGTCCCCCCCTGGGACAAAGTAAAAAAGTAAAAAAAAAAATTTCCACATGTGTAAAAAAAATAAATAATAATTCCTAAATAAATAATAATAAAAAAAAAAAATATTATTCCCATAAATACATTTCTTTATCTAAAAAAAACAAACAAAAACAATAAAAGTACACATATTTAGTATCGCCGCGTCCGTAACGACCCAACCTATAAAACTGGCCCACTAGTTTACCCCTTCAGTAAACACCGTAAGAAAAAAAAAAAAAAACGAGGCAAAAAACAACGCTTTATTACCATACCGCCGAACAAAAAGTGGAATAACACGCGATCAAAAAGACGGATATAAATAACCATGTTACCGCTGAAAACGTCATCTTGTCCCGCAAAAAACGAGCCGCCATACAGCATCATCAGCAAAAAAATAAAAAAGTTATAGTCCTCAGAATAAAGCGATGCCAAAATAATTATTTTTTCTATAAAATAGTTTTTATCGTATAAAAGCGTCAAAACATAAAAAAATGATATAAATGAGGTATCGCTGTAATCGTACTGACCCGACGAATAAAACTGCTTTATCAATTTTACCAAGCGCAGAACGGTATAAACGCCTCTCCCAAAAGAAATTCATGAATAGCTGGTTTTTGGTTATTCTGCCTCACAAAAATCGGAATAAAAAGTGATAAAAAATGGTCACGTGTCCGAAAATGTTACCAATAAAAACGTCAACTCGTCCCGCAAAAAACAAGACCTCACATGACTCTGTGGACCAAAATGTGGAAAAATTATAGGTCTCAAAATGTGGAGACGCAAAAACTTTTTTGCTATAAAAAGCGTCTTTTAGTCTGGTTTCACACTTGCGTTTTTATCTGCATGCGTTTTTTTAAAAAACCGCATGTGTGAAAAAATGCATGTAAACGCAGTAAAACGCATGCGTTTTTATAGAAAAACATAAGAAAACAAGAAAAAAACAAAAAACCCTAACCCTACCCCTAACCCTACCCCTAACCTGAAATACGTGGCACTGAAATACGTGGCACTGAAATATACGTTTATATACGTATATACGTATATAAGTGCCACGATATTTCAGTGGCCACGTATATAAGTGCCACGTATTTAAGTGCCACGTATTTAAGTGCCACGTATTTAAGTGCCACGTATTTAAGTGCCACGTATTTACGTGCCACGTATTTACGTGCCACGTATTTTCAGTGCCTGAAATACGTGGCACTGAAATATGTGGCACTGAAATACGTGGCACTGAAATACGTGGCACTGAAATATTGTGGCACTGAAATATCGTGGCACTTAAATACGTGGCACTTAAATACGTGGCACTTAAATACGTGGCACTTAAATACGTGGCACTTAAATACGTGGCACTTATATACGTGGCACTTATATACGTGGCACTTATATACGTGGCACTTATATACGTGGCACTTATATACGTGGCACTTATGACTGTCAGAAAATGTTCAGTAAACGGTTAGGGGTAGGGTTTCAGGTAGAATTGGGGCGTTTCCACTGTTCAGGCACATCAGGGGCTCTCCAAACGCGACATGGCGTCCAATCTCAATTCCAGCCAATTCTGCGTTGAAAAAGTAAAACAGTGCTCCTTCCCTTCCGAGCTCTCCCGTGCGTCCAAAAAGGGGTTTACCCCAACATATGGGGTATCAGCGTACTAGGGACAAATTGAACAACAACTTCTGGGGTCCAAGTTCTCTTGTTATCCTTGGGAAAATAAAAATTTGGGGGGCTAAAAATCATTTTTGTGGGAAAAAAAATATGTTTATTTTCACGGCTCTGCGTTATAAACTGTAGTGAAACACTTGGGGGTTCAAAGTTCTCACAACACATCTAGATAAGTTCCTTGGGGGGTCTAGTTTCCAATATGGGGTCACTTGTGGGGGGTTTGTACTGTTTGGGTACATCAGGGGCTCTGCAAATGCAACGTGACGCCTGCAGACCAATCCATTTAAGTCTGAATTCCAAATGGCGCTCCTTCCCTTCCGAGCTCTGTCATGCGCCCAAACAGTGGTTCCCCCCCACATAGGGGGTATCAGCGTACTCAGGACAAATTGGACAACAACTTTTAGGGTCCAATTTATCCTGATACCCTTGTGAAAATACAAAACTGGGGGCTAAATTTCATTTTTGTGAAAAAAAAAAGAAAAATTATTTTCACGGCTCTGCGTTATAAACTGTAGTGAAACACTTGGGGGTTCAAAGTTCTCACAACACATCTAGATAAGTTCCTTGGGGGGTCTAGTTTCCAATATGGGGTCACTTGTGGGGGGTTTGTACTGTTTGGGTACATCAGGGGCTCTGCAAATGCAACGTGACGCCTGCAGACCAATCCATTTAAGTCTGCATTCCAAATGGCGCTCCTTCCCTTCCGAGCTCTGTCATGCGCCCAAACAGTGGTCCCTCCCCACAAATGGGGTATCAGCGTACTCCAGACAAATTGGACAACAACTTTTGGGGTCCAATTTATCCTGATACCCTTGTGAAAATACAAAACTGGGGGCTAAAAAATCATTTTTGTGAAAAAAAAAAATAATTTTTATTTTCACGGCTCTGCGTTATAAACTGTAGTGAAACACTTGGGGGTTCAAAGCTCTCAAAACACATCTAGATAAGTTCCTTAGGGGGTCTACTTTCCAAAATGGTGTCACTTGTGGGGGGGGTTTAATGTTTAGGCACATCAGGGGCTCTCCAAACGCAACATGGCATCCCATCTTAATTCCAGTCAATTTTGCATTGAAAAGTAAAATAGCGCTTCTTCCCTTCTGAGCTCTGCTATGCGCCCAAACAATGGTTTACACCCACATATGGGGTATTGTCGTACTCAGGACAAATTGCACAACAACTTTTGTGGTCTAATTTCTTCTCTTACCCTTGGGGAAATAAAAAAATGGGGGTGAAAAGATCATTTTTGTGAAAAAATATGATTTTTTATTTTTACGGCTCTGCATTATAAACTTCTGTGAAGCACTTGTTGGGTCAAAGTGCTCAACACACATCTAGATAAGTTCCTTAAGGGGTCTACTTTCCAAAATGGTGTCACTCGTGGGGGGTTTCAATGTTTAGGCACATTAGGGGCTCTCCAAACGCAACATGGCGTCCCATCTCAATTCCAGTCAATTTTGCATTGAAAAGTCAAATGGCGCTCCTTCCCTTCTGAGCTCTGCCCTGCGCCCAAACAATGGTTTACACCCACATATGGGGTATCAGTGTACTCAGGACAAATTGCACAACAATTTTTGGGGTCCAATTTCTTCTCTTACCCTTGGGAAAATAAAAAATTGGGGGTGAAAAGATCATTTTTGTGAAAAAATATGATTTTTTATTTTTACGGCTCTGCATTATAAACTTCTGTAAAGTACTTGTTGGGTCAAAGTGCTCACCACACATCTAGATAAGTTCCTTAGGGGGTCTACTTTCCAAAATGGTGTCACTTGTGGGGGGTTTCAATGTTTAGGCACATCAGGGGCTCTCCAAATGCAACATGGCGTCCCATCTCAATTCCAGTCAATTTTGCATTGAAAAGTCAAATGGCGCTCCTTTGCTTCCAAGCTCTGCCATGCGCCCAAACTGTGGTTTACCCCCACATATGGGGTATCAGCGTACTCAGGACAAATTGTACAACAACTTTTGGGGTCTATTTTCTCCTGTTACCCTTGGTAAAATAAAACAAATTGGAGCTGAAATAAATTTTGTGTGAAAAAAAGTTAAATGTTCATTTTTATTTAAACATTCCAAAAATTCCTGTGAAACACCTGAAGGGTTAATAAACTTCTTGAAAGTGGTTTTGAGTACCTTGAGGGGTGCAGTTTTTAGAATGGTGTCACACTTGGGTATTTTCTATCATATAGACCCGTCAAAATGACTTCAAATGAGATGTGGTCCCTAAAAAAAAATGGTGTTGTAAAAATGAGAAATTGCTGGTCAACTTTTAACCCTTATAACTCCGTCACAAAAAAAAATTTTGGTTCCAAAATTGTGCTGATGTAAAGTAGACATGTGGGAAATGTTATTTATTAAGTATTTTGTGTGACATATGTCTGTGATTTAAGGGCATAAAAATTCAAAGTTGGAAAATTGCGAAATTTTCAAAATTTTCGCCAAATATTCGTTTTTTTCACAAATAAACGCAAGTTATATCGAAGAAATTTTACCACTAACATGAAGTACAATATGTCACGAGAAAACAATGTCAGAATCGCCAAGATCCGTTGAAGCGTTCCAGAGTTATAACCTCATAAAGAGACAGTGGTCAGAATTGTAAAAATTGGCCCGGTCATTAACGTGCAAACCACCCTCGGGGCTTAAGGGGTTAAAGTCAGAAGAGGCCAGGAATTTCCGCCAAGTTCTAGCGTAGATTGTTGTCGTAATCTGCTTTCTACTCTTCATAAGGGTTTCAATCAATTTTGGGGAGAACCCTTTGTCCTTCAGTAACGCCCTCTCAAACTCCATGCCGTTAAATGGAGATTCTTTACTTGAGGATGGCTGATCGGACCCTGGTAGAGTAAATCTGGAATGTCCGGAAGCACCCAGGGGTCCTCCACTGACATGATCCTGAGCCAGGTGAACCAGGCCCTCCTGGGCCAGAATGGGGCAATCAAAATAACTCTTGCCCGATCCTCTTATCTTCCTGATTACCAGAGGAATCAGGGCTAGCAGGGGGAACGCATAAGCCAGCCGAAAGTCCCAACTGATCAGAAAGGCGTCTACCGCCAGAGGATTCTCCCTGGGATTTAGGGAACAGAATTTTAGTGTCTTTCGATTGTCCCTGGTAGCAAATAAATCCACCTCTGGATGTCCCCATTTGTGGACAATCTGGTTGAATACGAGACCGTTTAGAGACCAATCCCCTTGTCTCAGGGTGTTGCGGCTTAGAAAGTCCTCTTTCACATTTTCTTTTCCTCTTATATGCAGTGCGGTTAAAGATAGAAAATGGTTTTCCGCAGTCTGGAATAGACGATCTGTCACTCTCATCAGTGATTCGGAATGAGTTCCACCCTGGTGATTTATGTACGCGACCGCCACCTGGTTGTCTGAGAGGATCTTGACGTGGTAACCCTGCAGATATATGAGTAATTTTTTAACTGAAAGTTCAACAGCCATTAACTCTTTTTGGTTGGAGGAGGCTGATGTTAGGGGGTTCCATAGACCCTGACCTATCATGTCACCCATGTGTGCTCCCCAACCTGAAGGGCTAGCGTCTGTCGTTACAATACGTGTCGCCTGTGTCACCCAGGGAACTCCTGCCGATAAATTGTCATTGATTAGCCACCATCTAAGAGATGTTAGTGCTTCTGGACCTAAAGTAATCTGACTTTGCAAGGACCCTTGTAAGATTCTATCATTATCCAGTACCTCGGACTGTAAAGGTCTGGTGTGAAATTGGGCCCAACGGACAGCGGGAATGCACGAGGTTAGAGATCCTAACAGTGACATAACCTGTCTAAGTGTCATGGATGGATTATCAGTTGCTCTAGACACCTGTTGTTGGATGTGTAACAACTTGTCGGGCGGAAGACAACACTGTTGGGTCTCTGAATTTAACAACAGCCCTAAGAATCTCTGTATTTTCTGGGGCTGTAATCGGGATTTTTCATAATTCACGATCCACCCCAGATGCTCCAGTTTGGTTGTGGTTACCTTTAGCTGAGAGAGGCAATGGTCTACCGAACTCCCAACTATAAGGAAATCATCCAAATAGGGGACAATCAAGATGTCAGACTCTCGTAAGTGCGCCATGACTTCGGCCACTAACTTGGTAAACACCCTAGGAGCCGCTGATAAGCCAAAGGGAAGAGCTCTAAACTGGAAATGACGAATCTGTCCCCCCATTGACACAGCTACCCTCAGGAATTTTTGGAAGTCTTCATGTATTGGGACATGATAGTATGCGTCCTTTAAATCCACAACTACCATGAAGCAGTTTTTAAACAACATCTTTATTGCTGAACCAATTGATTCCATTTTGAACGATTCATTGGTCAGAAATTTATTAAGGCCTTTGAGATTTATGATCGTTCTGAACGATCCATCTGGCTTCTTGATCAGAAAAAGAGGAGAGTAAAATCCCCTCCCTTTTTCTGATACTGGGATTTCAATCAGAACATTCTTGGAGCATAAGTTCGTGACTTCTGCTTCCAAGGCTGCTTGCTCAAGGGGGGAGGAACGTAAAGGGGTTAATTTAAATTTATCTCGAGGCCAGTGATCAAAGTCAAGTTTTAGACCTTTTGCTATAATGCCTCGGACCCATTTACTGTTCGTAATGTCAAACCAAGCTGAGGAGAATGCTGACAGTCTACCCCCCACAGGGATTGCTAGTCATTGGTCCGGTTTTTTCTGTTCTTTCGAGAAACGGCGAAACATATAGCCCGTACCTCTTCCGCGTCTATGCTCCCATCTAAAACTCTCTCTAGAGGGTGAGGATCTGCGTTTTTTCCCGCGACCAAATCTCCTCTTATTGAAGGGCTGGTGGTAGGATGCTGAAGACGGATTAGGAAATTTCTTCTTATCATCCCCCGCCTTTTCCAGCAACTCATCCAGAGTTGGTCCAAAGAGAAATTCTCCTTTACACGGGATGGCGCAGAGCTTAGTTCTGGATTGAATGTCGCCTGACCAGCACTTCAACCATAAAGCCCTACGAGCCGTGTTGGAGAGTCCTGCTGCTCTAGCCGCCATCCTGACTGAGTCCACAGATGCGTCTGACAGAAAGGCCGCAGCATTCTGCATTGTTGGTAAAGCCTTCAGAATGGAATCTCTGGAAGTGCCGTCCTTGAGCTGGGACTCTAACTGATCCAGCCAGACCATTAAAGACCTGGCTGTACACGTCGCGGCCACTGCTGGTCTTAGAGATCCCGCCGCCGTCTCCCAGGTTCCTTTAAGGAAAGTATCTGCTTTTCTGTCAAGGGGGTCCTTGAGGGTCCCCATATCCTCAAATGGCAATGAGGCTTTCTTTGACGCTTTTGCCACCGCCGCATCCAGCTTAGGGGCTTTATCCCATGTTTCCACAACCGGATCATCAAAAGGGTACCTGCGTTTCAATGCTGGCGGTAAGGAACCCTTTTTCTCGGGTTTCTTCCATTCTCGGAGAATCAAGTCTTGGATCTTTTCGTTCACCGGAAAAGATCTATGTTTTTTACGATCCAGTCCGCTGAACATCAGATCCTGTTTTGAGGGCTGCGGCTTGGGCTCTTCTATACCGATTGTGCCTCTAACAGACTTGACGACTTTGTCAATTCTATCCAGGGGTAGACAGAATCGTCCAGACTCCTCATCTGAAGAAGAGGAGGAAGGACTTGAGTGATAGGCACCCTCTTCTCTTTCTTCCTCCGAAGAATTAGAGTCCAGGGGGGTCCTATGTTTTGAACCTCCCGCTTGGGATAGGGACCGTAGGGATTCCCTTACTTCCAAACGGATCATTTCCTTCAGGTTAGCCGCACTCACAGATTCTTCCGCTACCTAGGGGAGGACAATATAGGTGATACTACTATCTGACCTAATGTCACTTCCACCCAACCACTCCTGTAGACCTCACCGTCTGTTGTATACAGGGGGCACATAATTTTTTGGGACAAGAATCAGGTAAGGGGACCCCACAGAGGGCACTTTCCTTATGCTTTGACTTGTCCGTGCTTTTCTTCCCCTAGAATGATAAAGTATAGGGGGCCTGCGTCACAGAGTGAACTTTCACGTAGATCACTTACCCGTGCGCCAAAGTAAATACCGGAATACGAGGGGGTTCTTTCCTAGCCGAAGCTCTGGATCCTTTTGCGGATGAGCTTCTTCGACTGGACTGGTCGCTCCTGTCCTTGTCCTGGGGCTTCTGACGCACCTCATCCAGCAGCTGCTGCTGCTGCTCACCACTCTCCATGATGACTTGCGATCAAAAGCAGGGCTCTGTAGTCGTCACCTGCTTAAATCCCCCTTGGATCCGGTCAGCAGATAGGCCAGCGCCACCCTATTGGCTCAGGATACAGCAGGGAGGCAGGAAACCATGTGGGAAAAAAACGGCATTCAGGATGCGATGGGTGCCGCCATCTTGGATCGACTGCGCATGCGCAGACACCCGGCGACCCGGAAGCGGCTACTAATTCCGCCCCCTCACGTCACCGCACCCGGAAATGCTCCAGCACATGCTGAGAGCGGTGCAGGATGCCGGGGACGGACCGCAGCGCTCCGGGTGATCACCCACACAGTCCTGGCGCCGGCACCCCATATTCGCCGCACCGCTGCACCACCAATGGGATATACTTACCGGCGCTGACGCTGATGGAGCCAGGAAAATCCTCCGGACTCCGCTCCCTGCTGCGAATGCCACCGCGTGCAGTCCAACCAGGACCACCGTGGCGTCTCCAGGATTCTCCGCACCGGCCGAGGTAGGAGACCCCCCCGCTACCAGATTCGGTCCGGCCGGCCTGGGCTCCTTTCGATTAATCTGTAGGCACCCGTCCCTTTAGGAACAGGAAACCAACTGATGCAGGGGAGAGGTGCCGCCCTTTTGTATCTGTAGGTTTCCTGTTCCTAATGGGCGGATCCCCTCTCTCGTCGTGCTGTCATGGGAGTCCGAGTAAATATTTGTTTCCTGACCTCTAGTCCCCCAAACATAAGGTCCTGCATGGATATGCAGCGCCCCAGAGTCCTGGTTGTTGCAGTAATGTCGCTCTGCCACTAAGGGGAGTGATGTTACGTCTGATTGTACTAAAGGAGTTCACCTGACCAGGTATCACAGTCACACACTACACCTCACGCTCTGGTAAAACTGGGAGTCGGATAGGAAGTTAGGGGAGAAGCTGACTGGGCTCTGCCCAGGTAACATCTAGACAGAGAGTTGACTGGGAAGACCCAGGGAGGTCCCTGTCAGGGGTGGGATCCTGACAGTGGCCTAGCACGAGACAGATCGTTACGGAGCCGCGCCTGCACCTCATTGCGGCGGCATCCTAAGAAAGGACAAGAAGCAAAGTATATTGTGGAGAAGTGAGAAACGAGATCACGGCACTAGGAGATAATACCAGGAGGAGTCCTGCCTTAAGATCGTGGCAACATCCTTCTGAGGCACGTAGCCGGTGGCCAGAACACCGAGGGAGTACTGACTCTACGCATTACTCCAGATAATGGCAGGGTAGTTAACTCTAGGTTGGCTGTCCACAGTTTACACCTATGAAGACAATGGAGGCAATTGTGGGAGAGGGGCGTCTCTAGGGTCCCTATAAATTAACTCCAGGCCTACCCCATCACACGGGTGCGTCCTATCCTTACCATCTGGGGGACGGAGAGAGAGAACATCAGAAAGATACAGAACAGTTGTGAGGACTATCCCGGGTTGCTCAGCAGGGAAGTACTACAACACACAGGCGCTAGTAGGAAGGCTACTGATTTCCACCTGCAAAGGGAACTCTGGATGTGCCTCTGGACCGGCCGGATTCAGCCAGCCCTGTTAGCAGTACTCTGGACTGCGGACGCTGAAGTCTTCAGTAAAAGGTAAAGAGACTGCACCCTTTGTGTCCTCGTTATTCATTGCGCCTTACAACACCCACCACCATCACCTTCTCATCAAGGGAAGCCCTGGGGACATACTTCACCTGTGGGAAGGTATACCATCTGGCTGCCATTCCATCACCCCAGCGGACCCCTAGCAGCATCGGTCACCCTGACCGAATACCACAGGTGGCGTCACGAACACTTCACAAACTTTCAACATCTACACCTTTAATTGGACGCCCCTTAGCAGGGCCACGGACCGGGTCGAGCCACTGTGACATCCCCAGAACCGAGACAGAGGCGACCCGGTGCCGGGTACCCCATTGCCCTGTGCCTGGGGGCGGTCCAGATATGGGCTCTTAACCCCTTTCTGCCATCAGACGGAATAGTACATCCAATGGCAGAACCCCCGCTTTGATGCAGTCTCTGGCGGTGAGCCCACATCAAAGCTGGGACATGTCAGCTGTTTTGAACAGCTGACATGTGACCGCAATATGCGCGGGTGGAATTGCGATTTGCCCGTGCCTATTAACTAGTTAAATGCCGCTGTCAAACATTTAACAAGCTCTTCCGGCCATCGGCCGGAAATGCGCGCACCGCTGACCCCCGTCACGTGATTGGGGGTAATTGGTGCATTCGCATAACAACCATAGGTCTCCAGCAGACCTCTATATGGCTGTTGATGCCAGATTGCTATGAGCGCAACCCAGTGGTCGGCGCTCTAATTTTTGCACTAATTTTGCTACATAGGGGCGATCTGAGCATCGCCCCTATGTAGCAGAGCCGATCAGGCTGTGCCAGCCTCTAGCCTCCCATGAAGGCTTTTGTAGCATGGCAAAAGTAAAAAAAAAAAAAAAAAAATATGAAAAAAAAAAAAATATATAAAAGTTCAAATCACCCCCCCCTTTCGCCCCATTCAAAATAAAACAATTAAAAAAAGAATAAACATACACATTTGGTATCGCCACATTCAGAATCGCTCGATCAACAGAAAAAAGGATTAACCTGATCACTGAACGGCGTAGCGAGAAAAAATTAAAAATGCAAGAATTACGTTTTTTGGTCACCGTGACATTGCATTAAAATGCAATAACGGGGGATCATATCTGCACCAAAATGGTATAATTAAAAATGTCAGCTCGGCATGCAAAAAATAAGCTCTCAGCCAACCTGAGATCACGAAAAACGGAGATGCTACGGGTATCAGAAAATTGCGGAATTGTTTTGTTTTTGTTTTTTTTTAGCAAAGTTTGGAATTTGTTTTTCACCACTTAGATAAAAAATGCCCTAGATATGTTTGGTGTCTATGAACTCATAATGACCTGGAGAATCATAATCACAGGTCATTTTTAGCATTTAGTGTACCTAGCAAAAAAGCCAAACAAAAAACAAGTTTGAGATTGCACTTTTTTTTGCAATTTCACCGCACTTGGCATTTTTTTCCCGTTTTCTAGTACAAGATATGGGAAAACCAATGGGGTCACTGAAAAGTACAACTCGTCCCGCAAAAAATAAGCCCTCACATAGCCATATTGATGGAAAAATTAAAAAGTTATGGCTCTGGGAAGGAGGGGAGCGAAAAACTAAAACGCAAAACCGAAAAAAGCTCCAGTCATTAAGGGGTTAAACTTCCTCTACCTCTAACCACCTTCACTAGTTTACTTGTATTTTCTGCCGAGAAACAAGATGGATTTCTGCTGTCAGAAGAGAATGAGGATGATGAGGCATCTATATAGTAACCCTCTAACTCACCATCTTCTATCTCTTCCTCTGAGCTAGAGTTTACGCTAGTCCTTCTTGTTGAGGAGCCGACTTTAATCTCTTCTGTCAGGGTTTTCTCAATGCATTCTTTACACATCTTCTTAGTGTAGACGGCCGCTAATCTACCCTTGCATAGAGCACAATCCCTGTGCTTAGTCTTAGGGTGCGTGTCCACGTTCAGGATGGCCGGCGGTATCGCCGGAGCGGCGAAGCTGCTCGGCGCTAAGCCCCGCCCCCTTTCTGGGACGCGATGATGCCGGATGTGTTAACTGTACACATCCGGGATCATTGCACCCTCGCATAGCGCCCTGTGATATTACTTGCGGCGACGCAGCGTCGCCGCAGGTAACACGGACATGCTGTGATCTGAAAAGACGCGCAGCATGTCCGGAGTCGCAGGGCCGACGCATGCGTGTTTCCACGCATAGTGGACACGGGATTTCAAAAAATCCCCTCCACTATGCTGGAACATCTGGACGCTGTGTGTTTGACGCTGCAGCTCTGCGCAGCGTCAAACAAGCAGCGTTTACTGACCGTGGACACATACCCTTAGATTGCACTTTCCTAGGCCTGTCCAATAAAGCATATAAAAAAAATACAGGTATTTAGGAAAATTTTCCTCTAGAGATCAACCCTAACTCACCACACCTGATGCCGGACTACCGAAGTTGGAGGGGCTGCTTCCATAGGTTTTCCAGGCTGACTGTTGTCTTCCATCTGGGATACCTTCCTGCAGCATGGCCTTGAGGTAGAGGCAGGTTTTTATCCTCTGCCACCTTCCGGGTCCACCCCTTTCCATGCTGCCGCACGGGAACACACTAACCATGCCATGTTGTGCCCCAGAAGATGCCCAGCCTCATTCCGGGGTTCGCACCACACCTGGCCTTTCCCCCGGAACACTAAAATCCAGACATGCTAGCTCCCAGAGATGCACCTTGCCATCGGAAATTACATAAGACGCGCTGCTGGATTCTGGGAAAGCACCGCGCTATGCCAAGCCATAACCCCAGAACTGATGTCACTACTTCTCTGCCGGTTCCCTGGCCATGCTCTTGGAGAAATGTCCCTGCACACCGCGCTCTGCTTGCAAGGGACCTCTGGGTGTTAATTTGCGCAATGCTGAGACCTTAGCCCCAGCTAAGGCTACGTTCACATTTGCATTGTGCGCCGCAGCGTCGGCGACGCAACGCACAACGCAAACAAAAACGCAGCAAAACGCATGCACAACGCTGCGTTTTGCGATGCATGCGTCCTTTTTTTGGTTGATTTTGGATGCAGCAAAAATGCAACTTGCTGCGTCCTCTGCACCCGGACGCGTGCGCCGCAGTGACGCATGCGTTGCAAAACGCAAGTGCAACGCATGTCCATGCGCCCCCATGTTAAATATAGGGGCGCATGACGCATGCGGCGACGCTGCGGCGCCCGACGCTGCGGCGCCGAACGCTAATGTGAACGTAGACTAAGATCATCCCTCCCCAGCAGCATTGGGGACCTGTATAGTAGTCCTCAAGGACAGGAAATCACTGAAGCATACAAGAGGGCTCCGCCTTTTTCAAACTGTAGGGTTTCCTGTCCTTGGGGCGGATCCTCTCTCCATGGTCCTGTCTTGTGGAATGGGAAAAATGCTGTTTTTCATTCATCACCTGTCTGGATATGTATCAAATTATAAGCCCCTCTAAGGTCAAGTTTAGAAAACCATTTAGCCCCCGCAAGCTGATTATATAGGTGAGGGATGAGTGGAAGCGTGTTAGTTTTCTTAACCTTAATTTTGTTTAGTTCACTGAAATTAAGGCAAGGACAGAGACCACCATCTTTTTTTTCACAAAAAATAACCTGGCAGCTACAGGTGAGGAGGAAGGACGGATCTGACCCTTCCGTAAATTTTCACTTATATATTCTTTCAAAGCGGACCATTCAGGTCCCAACAAATTATACAGGTGAGCTCTAGGCAATTTGGCTGTAGGAAACAGATATATAGCACAATCTTAAGGACGTTGGGGAGTTAGTATCTCTGCCTCTGTCTCCAAGAAGACATCTCCGAAGTCTTTCAGGTACGCCGGCAGACCCTCCAGACTAGTGGAGCAAATTTGAACAGAACTAAGACATTTTTATGACAGTGGGAGCTCCAATTAATAATATCCTTACGACCCTAATCAATAAAAGGATTATGGATGCACTGCCATGGAAATACCAACACCATCCTAGCAGGTAAATTATCCAACACAGCACAAGATGGACTCAGAGTGAAGAATTCCCACTCTAAGTGAGAATTCTACGGTTAACAGCTGGACAAAGTTCTGAGGTAACAGTATACTGTCAATGGCTACAATTTGAATGGGTCTGTCCAGTCTTACTGTCCCTAATCCTAATTTAAGAACCATTCCAGAATCTATGACATTGGCAGCAGACCCACAGTCAATGAAAGCAAGAGCATATAACTACAGGGTCTGTAAACAAAGTTCTAGCAGTACTTTATCTGAGGAGTAAAAGGGTACCTGGAAGTATTGGTGACCTCTTCGAATATCACCCAGACTTAGTCGTTTCCCAATGGCTTGCTGGCTTGAGGGCGTATCGAGCAGTCTTTGAGAAAATGTGCAGCATGACCACAATAAAGGCAGAGTCTGAGACCACACCGATGCCTCCTCTCCATGACTCTCTGGTAAGTAAGATGACTCAGGCAGGATGTCCAAAAACCCCTATCGTTCATCACGTCTCTCCCAAATTCTGCAATCTATTCAAATGGCCCGAGTAATATCCTCCCCCAGGGAACAGGGTGGAGTATTCAGACCCAGAGTGTCCAAAAGGCCACGATTAAACCGACACTTAAAAGCTGCATCATTCCACAGAACCTCAGAGGACCATTGTCGGAACACAGAATTATAGTCCTCTGCTCTGTAGCCCCTCTACGTCAGGTTCATGTTCTTTGCCTCTGGACCCTGTCAGGTTCATCATAGATCATCTCTAAGGCATCAAAAAAGGTGTCAACCGAAGACCAATCTAGGGCTAGTGGGGACAAAAGGAATGCCCAAGTCTGAGGACCCCCTCATAATAGGGAGTTGATTATTCCCACCCACTCAGACTCATTCCCTGAAGACTGGAGTCAGAAGGTAAAAAATAGTCTGCAGATCTCTCTGAATACACTACACTGATGCATCTCCCCCAAACATCTGTCAGGAAGTGCCACTACTGGTTTGGGGAAGACCAGCTGCACATCAGAAAGTACAAGAGTCAGTGCTACACTGTATAGTGGAGAGCTTTAGGAAGCATCCATAGTACTAGAAAAATGACCTGCAGCTGGGACTATGAAGATTCTAGTCTTTGATGTTCGCTGGCCAGATCATGAACCATTTGAGTCAGATTCGCCACCTGATCACTGAGTGTACCAACTGGATCCATTGGTGAGGAAAAAAAAAGTATAAGGCCAGTAAAAATGTGACGCTAGGCCGTGAGGCAGAAAAGTCAGACATTCCAGGGTCAGTACCAAGAGAGCACTTAGTGAACTAAGAGAACAAATGAAGTCTTAAGTCAGGTCACTTTCCAGGGTCAGAATACCAGAGAAATAGCAGATAAGCAAAGGGGAAAGAACAAATGGGTAGTCAGAACACGGTCCAATGGTCAGGCAACAGTAGACCAGAACTCACAGCACAGGAATCAGGCAAATGCACACCAGAGAGCAGAAGCTTTTGACAAACAAATATCTTGGCCAGACAGCTTACCTAAATAGCAGGGCAATTACTGAGAACAGGGAGCACCTAGAGAAATCCGTGCACCTCCCAGTGGCAGATAGGTCAACTGAGTTGTCATTCAAAGCACCGACAGCTCAGCATGCCCAGCACAGGAAAGGAAGACAGCGGTCCATCACCGAGTCCCAGACACAAAGAACGGGAGAACCGTGATAGTCATAGTCAGGATAAACCAAACAGTTTCTATCTTACAATTATGAAGGTGCTTTGAATCTGTGCACCAACTATTGCAACCACATGCAAAAATGCAAAAAATAAAACATTCAAATATGTATGGCTTGAGGTTTGGTCAAGAAAAATTATTTCAAAAAAGGTTATTGAAGTATGTTATATCAGTCTGCAGAATTTTTTTCCAGAAATTAAATTGTTATTATGATTTTTCACTCATTTACTGTATGTCTTCTATGTGCTTTGATAGGGAATGGCTGAATAACAAGACAGCATCACCTAATAATATGTTTAAACTTGTCTGAGTCTATTTTAAGATAATCTGAAGAAAAACAAACCTAAATCATCGGGATTAGACGAGCATTTTTCAGAAAAGCATCGGCTGCACAATTAGCAGCACCTCTCTATGTGGCTCCCTGCTGGTATCCCATGCATGCTAATCTACAACAACTGAACCTTTTGTACTGATATGGCCAGTGGTCTATGGAATCTGGGCATGTGCTAACGCTTGTCAAAATAACTCCTGGGAGATGGCAAGGGATTTGACTCTTCTTAAACTGCCTCTGAAGATTCAATGCCGACCCTGTGTAAAACTTACTGTAGTTTAAACCAAGGAGAGAGGGGGATTAGCTAAGCTGTTATGCTCATGTCTAAAGTATAAAGAGACTGGAGGTCTTGTCTGCATTGTTGAGACTGCACCATAGCCTTTACATCTGCGATAGTCTATCAGCCAAAAGGCTGACTGCTCCTGCCGAAGGGAATCAAATGGAAATATCATTTCCACCAGTGGCCATGCTTTTGCTATAAAAATGCTTCAACAAATCTGTGTGCATAAGTCTTCCTCAAAGAATCGCTGTTGGACTTGTTTTCTGGTGGAGCAATTGATGTCATAGGATTACTGGAGTTAGCATACTAGGGTCATTGTGTTCTTCTATGAAAGTGTCACATCTTTAGGTTGGAGGCCTCTGGTGTAAGCTAGGACTACAGCCATCAGCAGCTACAATCCAACTAGACGGTTTCTGGCCTCACGCAATACAATTGAGTGAGTCCACGCTAATCTAGTTGGTTTGTGGCCGGGAGAATGCATATTGCATACTTGCAGTCATATGACTGCCATTCCCAGCACTGACACCGGAGAATCCTCACAGCATGCAGAGAGCCCAATGTAAGGAATCACAAGTCTGCAGTCACATAGACTTTTAGATAAGACAAACTATTTAATTCTTGAGTACAGGTGAGATCTAAATGGCAGCTCTATACGCTTCTAAAATAAAGCAATTAGACATTTTTGAAGCAGTTAAAATGTTAAGGAGCAGCATGGAGCTAGGCTTGCTAAAAGTCTTGGGTGGAATATTCAAAAGATAATTAAGTGGTTTAAGGGGTATTTGGGTGCCAAAACTCCTTTCAGTAGCTCTCTCTTAATGTCCTCCAATATGGCACGATCAGGGGAAGCGTCCAATAGATATGGTAGAGTAATGCTCCAAAAGAATCACAACACCAGCAGATTGTGACACCGGTAAATCGAATGGCTTGTAAGCACCACCTTACTCACTGCCTGCACTGCTCTGCTCCTCCCAGGGTCTAACCTTCTTGCTGGGCTGCAACTTACGGTACTTACAGATAATAATACTACTGCTGCTACTACTACTACTACTTCCTGTTGCTGAGAGTCTCCATCCAGCTATAGGAAGGAGCGGTTATAATCACTGTATCTTGCAGCGTTCTGCTTACCTGGCCTATCCCCTATCAGTAGGTGGTATATTAGGCAACTCTTTCCTCCATACCGTGCCTGACGTTAGCTCCTAGTTGCCATCTCTCCATGAGAGATCCAGAATATAATTCAGACTAGATGGCAGCCCGATTCTAAAGAATCGGGAGTCTAGAATCCATATATACTTTATTTATTCAAATGTAAGAATAATTTGGTGGGCGGGGACCCTCGGCCTCCGATTTGGTTGGCGGGGCCCCACGGCCTCCGATTTGGTGGGCGGGGTCCCTCTGCCTCCACTTTGGTGGGCGGGGCCGCTCGGCCTTCGATTTGGTGGGCGGGGCTCCTCGGCCTCCGATTTGGTTGGTGGGGCCCCTCGGCCTCCGATTTGGTAGGCGGGGCCCCTTATCCTCCGATTTGGTGGGCGGGGACCCTCGGCCTCCGATTTGGTGGGCGGGGCCCCTCGGCCTCCGATTTGTTTGGCGAGGCCCCTCGGCCTCCGATTTGGTGGGCAGGGACCCTTGGTCTCCGATTTGGTGGGCGGGGCCCATCGGCCTCCGATTTTATTGGTGGGGCCCCTCGGCCTCCGATTTGGTGGGCGGGGACCCTCGGCCTCCGATTTGGTGGGCGGGGACCCTCGGCCTCCAATTTGGTGGGCGGGGACCCTCGGCCTCTGATTTGGTGGGCGGGGACCCTCGGCCTCTGATTTGGTGGGCGGGGACCCTCGGCCTCCGATTTGGTGGGCGGGGACCCTCGGCCTCCGATTTGGTGGGTGGGGACCCTCGGCCTCCGATTTGGTGGGCGGGGCCCCTCGGCCTCCGCTTTGGTGGGCGGGGCCGGGCCCCTCGGCCTCCGCTTTGGTGGGCGGGGCCGCTCGGCCTTTGATTTGGTGGGCGGGGCCGCTCGGCCTTCGATTTGGTGGGCGGGGCTCCTCGGCCTCCGATTTGGTGGGCGGGGCCCCTCGGCCTCCGATTTGGTTGGCGGGGCCCCTCGGCCTCCGATTTGGTGGGCGGGGACCCTCGGCCTCCGATTTGGTGGGCGGGGACCCTCGGCCTCCGATTTGGTGGGTGGGGACCCTCGGCCTCCGATTTGGTGGGCGGGGACCCTCGGCCTCCGATTTGGTGGGCGGGGCCCCTCGACCTCCGATGTGGTGGTCGGGGCCCCTCGGCCTCCGCTTTGGTGGGCGGGGCCGGGCCCCTCGGCCTCCGCTTTGGTGGGCGGGGCCGCTCGGCCTTCGATTTGGTGGGCGGGGCTCCTCGGCCTCCGATTTGGTTGGCGGGGCCCCTCGGCCTCCGATTTGGTGGGCGGGGCCCCTCGGCCTCCGATGTGGTGGTCGGGGCCCCTCGGCCTCTGCTTTGGTGGGCGGGGCCGGGCCCCTCGGCCTCCGCTTTGGTGGGCGGGGCTGCTCGGCCTTCGATTTGGTGGGCGGGGCTCCTCGGCCTCCGATTTGGTTGGCGGGGCCCCTCGGCCTCCGATTTGGTTGGCGGGGCCCCTCGGCCTCCGATTTGGTTGGCGGGGCCCCTCGGCCTCCGATTTGGTTGGCGGGGCCCCTCGGCCTCCGATTTGGTTGGCGGGGCCCCTCGGCCTCCGATTTGGTTGGCGGGGCCCCTCGGCCTCCGATTTGGTGGGCGGGGACTCTCGGCCTCCGATTTGGTGGGCGGGGACCCTCGGCCTCCGATTTGGTGGGCGGGGCCCCTCGGCCTCCGATGTGGTGGGCGGGGCCCCTCGGCCTTCACTTTGGTGGGAGGGGCCAGGCCCCTCGGCCTCCGCTTTGGTGGGCGGGGCCGCTCGGCCTTCGATTTGGTGGGCGGGGCTCCTCGGCCTCCGATTTGGTTGGCGAAGCCCCTCGGCCTCCGATTTGGTGGGCGGGGACCCTCGGCCTCAGATTTGGTGGGCGGGGACCCTCGGCCTCAGATTTGGTGGGCGGGGACCCTTGGCCTCCGATTTGGTGGGCGGGGACCCTCGGCCTCCGATTTGGTGGGCGGGGCCCCTCGGCCTCCGATGTGGTGGGCGGGGCCCCTCGGCCTCCGATTTGGAGGGCGGGGACCCCCGGCCTCCGATTTGGTAGGCGGGGCCCCTCGGCCTCCGATTTGGTGGGCGGGGACCCTCGGCCTCCAATTTGGTGGGCGGGGACCCTCGGCCTCCGATTTGGTGGGCGGGGACCCTCGGCCTCCGATTTGGTGGGCGGGGACCCTCGTCCTCCGATTTGGTGGGCGGGGCTCCTCGGCCTCCGATTTGGTTGGCGAAGCCCCTCGGCCTCCGATTTGGTGGGCGGGGACCCTCGGCCTCCGATTTGGTGGGCGGGGACCCTCGGCCTCCGCTTTGGTGGGCGGGGCCCCTCGGCCTCCGATTTGGTGGGCGGGGTCCCTCTGCCTCCGATTTGGTGGGCGGGGACCCTCGGCCTCCGCTTTGGTTGGCGGTGCCGCTCGGCCTTCGATTTGGTGGGCGGGGCCCCTCGGCCTCCGATTTGGTGGGCGGGGTCCCTCTGCCTCCGATTTGGTGGGCGGGGTCCCTCTGCCTCCGCTTTGGTGGGCGGGGCCGCTCGGCCTTCGATTTGGTGGGCGGGGCTCCTCAGCCTCCGATTTGGTTGGTGGGGCCCCTCGGCCTCCGATTTGGTGGGCGGGGCCCCTTATCCTCCGATTTGGTGGGCGGGGCCCCTTGGCCTCCGATTTGGTGGGCGGGGACCCTCGTCCTCCGATTTGGTGGGCGGGGACCCTCGTCCTCCGATTTGGTGGGCGGGGCTCCTCGGCCTCCGATTTGGTTGGCGAAGCCCCTCGGCCTCCGATTTGGTGGGCGGGGACCCTCGGCCTCCGATTTGGTGGGCGGGGACCCTCGGCCTCCGCTTTGGTGGGCGGGGCCCCTCGGCCTCCGATTTGGTGGGCGGGGTCCCTCTGCCTCCGATTTGGTGGGCGGGGACCCTCGGCCTCCGCTTTGGTTGGCGGGGCCCCACGGCCTCCGATTTGGTGGGCGGGGTCCCTCTGCTTCCGCTTTGGTGGGCGGGGCCGCTCGGCCTTCGATTTGGTGGGCGGGGCTCCTCGGCCTCCGATTTGGTTGGTGGGGCCCCTCGGCCTTCGATTTGGTGGGCGGGGCCCCTTATCCTCCGATTTGGTGGGCGGGGACCCTCGGCCTCCGATTTGGTGGACGGGGCCCCTCGGCCTCCGATTTGGTAGGCGGGGCCCCTCGGCCTCCGATTTGGTGGGCGGGGCCCATCGGCCTCCGATGTGGTGGGCGGGGCCCCTCGGCCTCCGATTTGGATGGTGTGGACCCTCGGCCTCCGATTTGGTGGGCGGGGACCCTCGGCCTCCGATTTGGTGGGCGTGGACCCTCGGCCTCCGATTTGGTGGGCGGGGACCCTCGGCCTCCGATTTGGTGGGCGGGGACCCTCGGCCTCCGATTTGGTGGGCGGGGACCCTCGGCCTCCGATGTGGTGGGCGGGGCCCCTCGGCCTCCAATTTGGAGGGCGGGGACCCCCGGCCTCCGATTTGGTGGGCGGGGACCCTCGGCCTCCGATTTGGTGGGCGGGGACCCTCGGCCTCCAATTTGGTGGGCGGGGACCCTCGGCCTCCGATTTGGTGGGCGGGGACCCTCGGCCTCCGATTTGGTGGGCGGGGACCCTCGGCCTCCGATTTGGTGGGCGGGGACCCTCGGCCTCCGCTTTGGTGGGCGGGGCCGGGCCCCTTAGCCTCCGCTTTGGTGGGCGGGGCCGCTCGGCCTTCGATTTGGTGGGCAGGGCTCCTCGGCCTCCGATTTGGTTGGCGGGGCCCCTCGGCCTCCGATTTGGTTGGCGGGGCCCCTCGGCCTCCGATTTGGTGTGTGCTCTGCCTGGGGCCACTGTGCTCTGCCTGTGGCCCCATATGCTGCCTGGGGCCCCTGTGCTCTGCCTGGGGCCCCATATGCTGCCTGGGGCCCCTGTGCTCTGCCTGGGGCCCCATATGCTGCCTGGGGCCCCTGTGCTCTGCCTGGGGCCCCTGTGCCCTGCCTGGGGCCCCATGTTCTGCCTGGGGCCACTGTGCTCTGCCTGGGGCCACTGTGCTCTGCCTGGGGCCCCATGTTCTGCCTGGGGCCACTGTGCTCTGCCTGGGGCCCCATAAGCTGCCTGGGGCCCCTGTGCTCTGCCTGGGACCACTGTGCTCTGCCTGGGGCCCCATATGCTGCCTGGGGCCCCTGTGCTCTGCCTGGGGCCACTGTGCTCTGCCTGGGGCCCCATATGCTGCCTGGGGCCACTGTGCTCTGCCTGGGGCCCCATATGCTGCCTGGGGCCCCTGTGCTCTGCCTGGGGCCCCATATGCTGCCTGGGGCCCCTGTGCTCTGCCTGGGGCCCCATATGCTGCCTGGGGCCCCTGTGCTCTGCCTGGGGCCCCTGTGCTCTGCCTGGGGCCCCATGTTCTGCCTGGGGACCCTGTGCTCTGCCTGGGGCCACTGTGCTCTGCCTGGGGCCCCATATGCTGCCTGGGGCCCCTGTGCTCTGCCTGGGGCCCCATATGCTGCCTGGGGCCCCTGTGCTCTGCCTGGGGCCCCTGTGCTCTGCCTGGGGCCCCATATGCTGCCTGGGGCCCCTGTGCTCTGCCTGGGGCCCCATATGCTGCCTGGGGCCCCTGTGCTCTGCCTGGGGCCCCATATGCTGCCTGGGGCCCCTGTGCTCTGCCTGGGGCCCCTGTGCTCTGCCTGGGGTTCCATGTTCTGCCTGGGGCCCCTGTGCTCTGCCTGGGGCCACTGTGCTCTGCCTGGGGCCCCATATGCTGCCTGGGGCCCCTGTGCTCTGCCTGGGGCCCCATATGCTGCCTGGGGCCCTGTGCTCTGCCTGGGGCCACTGTGCTCTGCCTGGGGCCCCATAGGCTGCCTGGGGCCCCTGTGCTCTGCCTGGGTGTAGGACACTGGTGACGTCACTTATCTCCGGACATTAGCTTCGGACATTAGCTCCGGACATTAGCTCCGGACATTAGCTCCGGACATTATCTCCGGACATTAGCTCCGGACAAAGCCACGGAAGTTGGCACAAATTGCAGGAAGTAGTATTCTAGGCAATTATATATTAGATAAGGGAAACAATAATTGGGCTTCCAGGAGCACTGCCAAGGATCCAAAGAAACTATTCTAATGTTTAAAACTTTAAAATTTATTGAGGCATGCGTTATGGAGCCGCTCCTCTCCTACCCCTGCCAAGTACTAGAATTGTAGTTCTAATGCTGACTCATGTAGGAAAAGAGACTTCCTGATTCTACATAGAGCTTAGAATGATTCAACTAGTCTGTTTTTAGTCACATCATGCCATAGTTAACAACGGGTCGACTTCAATGGTTACGGTCTGGGAGGCCATGAGGGCCTTCCGTAATCAAGGAAGTTAATGACATCACGACATCCTCTAAAACATTCGAGAGATTATTATTGGAGGAGAAACAGTTAACAGAGATACAAACATGTACAAAACCCTTCAAATTCTACAAATAAGACACTACAAGATTCCCAAAACAAATTAAAACAACACTTACAGTGGCGGACAACAAGCTCTTCTTTTCGAAGTAGACTTATTACCAGGAGGGTGAGAGTGCCGGTCATATTTTGGATATGAAAGGCACAACAAAAAATTCTTATATATTGATACCATAAGAGGCCCCGCTAGGGAAGTATTATGCTCACCTCTGGATATTTTTAGCGTATTTATGGATTTTTATGCATCCATATACTTGTTTAAAGACACGACATACGATTGAAGAGTTGGATGGTTTTCTCTATCTCCTTTCTCTCCCTACAATGTCTAAAACAGATTTTTAGATGGCCCACCACTTGCTGGAGGAGTTGAAGGATTGCTTGAGCTCCCCATCAAATAACAAATCCAAGGGGAGGATGGAATGCCAGTGGAAATTTATAAGAAATACAATGAGATCCTCCTCCCACAAATACTAGAGGTTTTTAATAATGCATTACTTGAGGGTAAACTGCCACCGTCAATGAATGAGGACACTATTATTGTAATAATCCCTATCTCATTGCTCACAGTCAACATAAAAATCCTAGCGAAACTACTAGCTAATAGACTTAACAAAGAGTGCCAAACATGTCAATAGTGGTTAATATTCATAGAATATTCCTTAAATTACAACTCCTTCTCAAAAATCAATGCAGTGCCCCAGGGTCCTGGTCGTTGCAGTAATATCATTCTCTTCTAGGGGGGAGTGATGTTACGTTTGGAGGCAAAGAAGGACAACTGCATCCAGGTATCACAAACATGCAACACATTTCATACTCCAGGCCACCAGAGGGAGCTATGCTCCTATTTATTAGGGCACTTCTCACACTTAGGTAAAACTGGTTGCCTGGGGAAGAAGTTAGTTAGTTGCTGGCTGAGCTTCGCTCAGGTAATTGGTCCCTGACAGGGGTGGGATCCTGTCAGAGATCGAGGAGAAGGACATGGAGCTGTGCCTGCCCTAAGTGCTGCAGTGCCTAGAAAGAGACACTGAAGGAGAACTGTATTGCAGAGAGGGTGAGAATAAGTCGTAGCAAAGGAATGGATACCAGGAGGAGTTCTGCCCTGCACAGGCTGCCTCCTTCTGAGGCGCAGGATCCCGGTAGCCGGAACACCAAGGGAGCAACAGTCCTTTATGCCTTGCTCCAGAGACAGGCAGGACAGCTAATTTCACGTTACCTGCCCGCCCTATACCCAGGAGGCAAGGTGGCACCCACTAGAGGGTGGGGCATGATAGAGTCCCCGTAAAACGCCTCAAGCCACCGGTCATACGGGTTTGTCTTATCCATCTGGGGGACAGAGAGAGACATAACATCTACAACATCTGTGAGGACCTTATGAGACGCTTAGCAGTAAGGTACTACAACACCACGGCGCTAGAGGAAGGCTACTGATTTCCACCTGGATAAGGGGACTCTGGACTTGCCTCCAAACCAGCCGGACTCTGCCTACCCTGTGGTCTGGTGCTTTGGACTGTGGATGCTGAAGCCTACAGTAAAAAGGTAAAGAGACTGCAACCTTGTGTCCTCGTTCTTCACTGCGCCTCTCACCATACCACCATCTACACACTGGGAAGCCCTGGGGATACACTTCACCTGTCAGAAGGTATACCATCTAGCTGCAATAACATCACCCCAGCGGACCCCTCAAAGCAGCGTCAGTCACCCTGACCGAATACCACAGGTGGCGTCACAAACACTACCCCTTTAAAGACCTTTCCCTTTAACACGGACGTCCCTAGGGCCACAGACCGGGTCAGTCACCGTGACATCCCCCCCCCTGCGAACCGAAGGACCTGATACAGAGTGCCCCACTGCCCTAGACAGGGCAATCCATCAATATTACAAGGCAATAACATTCCTCGATGCAACTAAGGCCTTCAATAGCGTAGAATGGGCCTTTTTATGGAGCATGCTGCCCCACATGGGATTTGGGGAGAATTTTATCTCCTGGATTAAACTTCTCTACTCCCCCCCAGGCCATTATCCAGGTTAACTACCTCATGTCGGACTCTTTTTCTCTGCAGATAGGCGCAAGGCAGGGGTTCTCCTTATCCACATTGCTATCGAGCCATTGGCTGCAGTGAGCCACCTTTTTGCGAGGATCCATGTTTTTGCACAGGGAGAACATCAGGAAAAATTGCATTCAATGTCTTTCTTTTTCTAGACAAGTGGCCAGCTTCGCTGGCAACAGCTATGGGAATTATATAACATTCGCCCAGTGAACATGGATGTCTGACATTTGTGAGGTTCTAAAAAACTTTGAGGAATCAACTAAGATGGTGAGTGGCGATGACGCCATAATCAACATAACCATCCTGCATCTGGTCAAATACTCGCTGCTCACAATTTAAGATTAAACTTTGCATGTGGAGATGGAGGAAAATAGTACACTGTGTGATACTACCTAGCCCAGCCTAATCTCATCTTCTCAATGTGGATTGGGTGATAATAAGGAGAAAGAAGAACAGGAGATGGTTGCCTGCAGTACAGTGGGTACTACCCACACCAGCTTCATCACGTCTGTTCAGCGTGGATGGGCTGAAGAGGAGGAGGAGATGGAGAGTCGTCCTCTTAGTGGGGACAGGGAAGTCTTGCCTGTTGGGAGTCTTGCACACATGACTGACTTTATGCCCTGCTGCCTTTCCTGTGACCCTCTCGTTATTTGCATTTTGGCCAACACTGATTACTGGTTGTTCACCCTTCTCTACCCATGCAAGAAGGAGAACTTTTCATCTCTCCTTCCTGTGGCGGAGACTGCTAGTAAAATTATGCAATGCCAGAAAGCCATAGTTGAACAATAGTAAACAAAAATCCCATCTGACCATGCTTGCGGCATAAGGGTACCGTCACACCGTGCAATTACGATTGCTACGACGGCACGATCCGTGACGTCGCAGCGTCGTATGACTATCGCTCCAGCGTCGTAGACTGCGGTCACACGTTGCAATCACGGCGCTGGAGCAATGCCGAGGTTCGCTGGTAACCAGGGTAAACATCGGGTTACTAAGCGCAGGGCCGCGCTTAGTAACCCGATGTTTACCGTGGTTACCAGCGTAAAAGTAAAAAAAAAAAAACCGTACATACTCACCATCTGATGTCTGTCAGGTCCCTTGCAGTCTGCTTCCTGCTCTGACAGTGCCGGCCGTACACTAAGAGCAGAGCGCAGCGGTGACGCCACTGCTGTGATCTGCTCTCACTTTCCGGCCGGCGCTCACAGTCAGAGCGGGAAGCAGACTGCAAGGGACCTGACAGACATCAGATGGTGAGTATGTACGGTTTTTTTTTTTTTACTTTTACGCTGGTAACCACGGTAAACATCGGGTTACTAAGCGCGGCCCTGCGCTTAGTTACCCGATGTTTACCCTGGTTACCAGCGAACTCATCGCTGGATCGCTGTCACACACAACGATCCAGCGATGACAGCGGGAGATCCAGCGACGAAAGAAAGTTTCAAACGATCTGCTCCGACGTACGATTCTCAGCAGGGTCCCTGATCGCTGCTGCGTGTCAGACACTGCGATATCGTAACGATATCGCTAGAACGTCACGAATCGTACCGTCGTAGCGTTCAAAATTGCACTGTGTGACGGTACCCTAAGTCATAGATCCTTGGGCAACCAAGTAGGAGAGACGAGGGAGACAAACACCAGGTTCAACAGAGGCAGGGCAACACTATCATAGGACGCGAGACCCTCCCAGTCTATCAAAAAAACATTAAACCCTCCCAGCGCCCAAGCCCTAATGTGCGGGGTAGTCTGACAAGGAGGGAAACATTTTTTAAAATGGTGAAGGAGTACCTAACCAATCTTACCAGCATCCTTCGTGATTCGTCTGTGCCGTACAACTATTGGGTATCCAAGCTGGACATGTGGCATGAACTGTTCCTCTACGCCTTGGAGGTGCTGGCCTGCCCTGCTGCTAGTGTTTTGTCACAGCGGTTTTTAGTGTTGCCGAGGGCATAATAACTGGCATCCGCCTGTCGACTGAAAATGCTGACAGGCTGACTCTTTTCAAAATGAACAAGGCCTGGATTGGCCCAGACTTCTCAACCCCACCGGATGACAGCAACAGAACATAAAGCCAATTCAAATGTAGCATCATCAGGCATCTCTCACACAAAATCTTTATAGGGTCATCAGGTGGCCCTCTCTCAAAATCTTTATAGGGTCAGCAGGTGGCCCTCACTGAAAATATTTAAAGGGTCATCATGTAACCCTCGCTCTTAATTTTTCCAGAATGTGTATGATGCCCTCCTTCATAATTTTTAGAGGATGTGTATGAGGCCTACCTCTACAATTCTCTGGCATATACTGTATATATGTACTGTATACCCCAAAGGGAAAAAAATTTCAGCCCTTGCATGTGCATAGGATTTACCAGTCTAGGAGTCCTATTCCTTAAAAATGGGAAAAAATGTTTTCTGAGGCCCTCCTCTACCTATCTTCCAGGGTGTATTGCAGTCACTCCTTCTAATGGGAAGCACTGGGCTATGTTGGACCTGCGTGGAACCTTATTTTTTATAATAAATTGAACAAGGGACAGTGTCTTGTTTGTATTTCTTTTAATGTTTTTCAGTTTTCCACTTGTGGACCACATAGGAGTTCCATGATTTCGTCGGACCTATATGGCTTTTAAGTAGTGTAGTGCTTTTTAAAATAAACTATTTTTTATGTGTGTGTCTTTTACTTTTTAGTACTGAGATAGTAATTGAGATGTCTGATAGACGCCTCTCCATTATCATGTCTTCTATGCACCATTACATCTGGCCTGTTCTAGCATCTCTATAATCTTTTTTGGCCTCCTGATGAACCGTAACAGCGGGGAAACGCATCAGGGCGTACTCCATACACGATAAGTACACCCTGTTATATTTGGTTACCTCTGTTATTATATCGATTTATCTATATAGTCCCAGACTCAACAGGTGTATGTTTTTTACTCTGGGTGGTTATCTAAATGCTTATCGTTGTACGGGATGTTTTATTGTGAAGAATAGCATTTTTGCTACTATCTTGTGTCTAAAAAACACCTGCAGGGATCTTTAGGAGTTATTAGTGGCCTTTCTTCATTTCTTTTCTGTTTTCTCACCTGCATGATAGAGTTTAATAGGGGAGATAGGGATAGCCTACGTTGAGTGGGGGGTTCCAAAAAATTGTACTATTAGGGTGCCAACCTCCACAGTAAGGCCGGCGTCACACTAGGCGTATGAAAATATGGTCAGTTTTTTACGGCCGTAATACGCAGTAATTGTCCCAAAACACTGCTCCGTATTCAATGCGAGGATGCGATTTTTACGCACAAATTTATCCGTGTGTCATCCGTATGGCGTTTTTTTGCGCAGGCTTGCAAAATGGACATATGGATCCATCGGCTCAAATATTTTTAAAAACATACAGTTATATGAAAAAGTTTGGGCACCCCTATTAATCTTTAGCTTAATGTTTTATAAAAATTGTTTTTTTTGCAACAGCTATTTCAGTTTCATATATCTAATAACTGTTGGACACAGTAATGTTTCTGCCTTGAAATGAGGTTTATTGTACTAACAGAAAATGTGCAATCTGCTTTCAAACAAAATTTGACAGGTGCATAAGTATGGGCACCTCACCAGAAAAATGACATTAATATCACTGGTCAACAGCATTTTTGGTGCCAAAGATATTTCATCGAATTTAGGGTATTTTTGGGGTGCTGATTCTGAATATGTCATCAGTTTTGCCAGATTGGCTCAAGTTTTTGAGATTTTTGGTATCTTATTTATAGCACTTGTTGGTAAATGCGACGCATCATCTCATTAATTTCTTTGGATTAGTACTTGAACTGAGCAGTTCTCAATATAGTTTTGTGTTAATTAGTGTTCTAAAAGTTTGTTCATAGCTTGATTTTTGCACTAACTTTATGTTGTTGTCTGTTTTCCAGTGAAAAGCATGAACTCATCAAGAAGTTGTCTTAACGATCCAGACTCATTCTGTTACATTTGTGGTGAATACACACTGCCAAAACATAGAAGAAACATAACAGACTTCGTAAAAAAAAGTGTATTTTGCCTATTTTGGGGTTATGCTTGGGGACCAAGACAAGTTTTGGGCACCACACATAGTGTGCAAAGCATGTATCGAATTATTACGAAAATGGAGCAAAGGACAAAGAAAAAGCTTCAAATTTGGTGTTCCAATGGTGTGGAGAGAGCCAAAAAATCATCATGATGACTGTTATTTCTGTGCAGTGCAAGTGCAAGGATTCAATAAGCATAAGAAACAAAATGGGAGTAACATGGAATCTGCAAGAAGGCCTGTCCCTCATTGTGAAGATGTGCCTGTACCTGTGTTTACCATAAATAACAGTCATCATGATGATTTTTTGGCTCTCTCCACACCATTGGAACACCAAATTTGAAGCTTTTTCTTTGTCCTTTGCTCCATTTTCGTAATAATTCGATACATGCTTTGCACACTATGTGTGGTGCCCAAAACTTGTCTTGGTCCCCAAGCATAACCCCAAAATAGGCAAAATACACTTTTTTTACGAAGTCTGTTATGTTTCTTCTATGTTTTGGCAGTGTGTATTCACCACAAATGTAACAGAATGAGTCTGGATCGTTAAGACAACTTCTTCTTGATGAGTTCATGCTTTTCACTGGAAAACAGACAACAACATAAAGTTAGTGCAAAAATCAAGCTATGAACAAACTTTTAGAACACTAATTAACACAAAACTATATTGAGAACTGCTCAGTTCAAGTACTAATCCAAAGAAATTAATGAGATGATGCGTCGCATTTACCAACAAGTGCTATAAATAAGATACCAAAAATCTCAAAAACTTGAGCCAATCTGGCAAAACTGATGACATATTCAGAATCAGCACCCCAAAAATACCCCAAATTCATTCAAATATTTTGGACACCAGAACATTTTTTTTTTTTTGTTGACCTGTGTATTTAGTAGATCCTCCTTTTGCAAAAATAACAGCCTCTAGTCGCTTCCTGTAGCTTTTAATGAGTTCCCAAGCTTTTTCATATAACTGTATGTGTACACATTTATTCTACCTATTCTATTCTCTCAGTGTGATTTTACTGTACACCGCACTAAATTGCCGGCTTTTCTCTATAACACCGGTGCGTATTTCTCGCAAGTCACACGCATGGTCCGTGTGTAATCCGTAATTTTCTCGCCCCCATAGACTTTCATTGGCGGATTTTTTGCGCAATACTCTGACAAACGCAGCATGCTGTGATTTTCTACGGCCGTAACATACCGTATATTATGGATGCGTAATATACGGCAGATAGGAGCTGCCCCATAGAGAATCATTGGGCCGTGTGTAATGCGTATTTTCTGGACGTATTTTCTGCGCTCATACGTCCGTAAAACTCGCTAGTGTGACGCCGGCCTAAGGCAGGTATTCAGTAAAGCCTATTGCAGGGTTTTTTAGGTAATTTGTTAGGTCATTCTTTATTTTGGTATCTAACCAATATTCACTGGGTAGGTGTTTTTCAAATATCTAATTATTGAAGATCGTCTTTTAAGGGAATATATGTTCACTTTTTCTGCCTCTCCATTACTAACACCAGGGCTTGATGTCAGCTGTATTTTTTGACAATTCACAGCTAACATCAAGCCCATTACCCCAATTGCCAATGCACCAGGAAGAGCCAGGCAAAATGCCAGAATTGGAGCATCTCATGTCATAACCATGGACCTTCACAGCCTGATAATATCAGCTGTCGGCTTTGCCTTTTTTGGTTTCATAAAATAGGGACGGACGCCACGTTGGTTTTTTAATTAATTAATTAATTTATTTATTTATTAGGTTAAAGAAGCTTGAAAGAAGGTTTGGTTACCTTTGTTAGGACCCAATGTATGGGCTAAAAAAAAAAAAAAAAAGAAGCCTTGTTGCAATTAAAACAAGAGTTTAAAGCTTCTCTACTGAGTTTAAAGCTTCTCTACTGAAAATAAACGCACACACTGATCTGGAATAGAAAGTTGCGTCCATTTATCACTAGCAGTTAAGCACTTTTTTTATTAGGTTATTTAGTAACCTTTTTATTGCTTAATTAAATAAAAGTTATTTTTTACCTTTATGCTATTTCCTATTTACTTTTGGGTTATATGTCCCTGGTATATAAACTAGGTAAAAGACAAAAAAGCTGTAGAATAAGCTCCACATGAAAGACACAATTTTAAAATATGTAGGGGGAATTGTGAAATTGTATATCTGCAGGATATCTATCTATCTATCTATCTATCTATCTATCTATCTATCTATCTATCCTATATCTATCCCATATCTATTATTATTATTATTATTTATATAGCACCATTAATTCCATGGTGCTGTACATGAGAAGGGGTTACAGCAAAATATAAATATCACTTACAGTAAACAAAACTAACAATAACATACTGATACAGAGGGAAGAGAACCCTGCTCTGGCGGGCTTACATTCTACAGGATTATGGGGAAGGAGACAGTAGGTTGAGGGTCGCAGTAGCTCCGATGAGGTGGCCGTGTGGTCATTACAGGTTGCAAGCTTCTTTGAAGAGGTGGGTTTTCAGGTTTCTTTTGAAGGATGTAAATGTGGTGGATATCCGGACGTGTTGGGGCACAGAATTCCAGATGATGGGGGATATTCGGGAGAAGTCTTGGAGGCGATTGGGAGAGGAGCGAATAAGCGTGGAGGAGAGAAGGAGGTCTTGGGAGGACCGGAGATTACATGAGGGAAGATATTAAGAGATTAGTTTGGAAATATATGGAGGAGAAAGGTTATGGATGGCTTTGTAGGTCAGTGTTAGTAGTTTAAACTGGATACGCTGGGAAATTGGGAGCCAGTGAAGGGATTTGCAAAGAGGGGAAGCAGGAGTAGTGTAGCGAGGAGAGAGATTAATTAGTCGGGCATCAGAGTTAAGGACGGACTGGAGGGGTGCGAGAGTGTTAGAAGGTAGGCCACAGAGGAGGATGTTGCAGTAGTCGAGGCGGGAGATGATTAGGGCATGCACAAGCATTTTGGTAGAGTGAGGGTTGAGGAAAGGATGGATTCTGGAAATATTTTTGAGCTGGAGGCGACAGGAGGTGGCGAGAGCTTGGATGTGCGGTTTGAAGGACGGCAGAATCCAGGGTTACTCCGAGGCAGCGGATTTTGGGGAGAGGGGAAAGTGTGATTTCATTTATTTTGATAGATAGATCAGGTAGGGAAGAAATGCGAGATGGAGGAAAGATAATTAGTTCAGATTTCTCCACAATGAGCTTGAGGAAGCGAGAGGAGAAGAAGGAGGATATGGCTGATAGACACTCTGGGATTTTGGAGAGCAGAGAGGTGACATCTGGGCCAGAGAGGTAGATCTGAGTGTCATCAGCATATAGATTATACTGGAAGCCATAGGACCTTATGAGTTGTCCCAGGCTGAGTATCTATCTATGTATCTATCTATCTCATATATATCTATCTATCCCATATCTATCTATCTATCTATCTATCTATCTATCTAATATCTATCTATCTATCTATCTATCCCATACCTATCTATCTATCTATCCCATATCTATCTATCCATCTATCTACAGTTATATGAAAAAGTTTGGGCACCCCTATTAATAGATACAGGTGAGAAAAAAATAACAGATCTACACTGCCTCATTTGAATAATATTGGTCCAAATGCAATACAATTTTTTATTGGATTGCACTTCTCCGATTTATACACAAGTGCGAGTGAGCCCTAACAGCCGGCTTCTGCTGCGGATGGCAACACTTGAGCTAGTGCCATTATTCAAACATAATTGTTCGCCTGATTGCAGGAACTCCCCTGCAATATAGAATCACTGTTACGTCTATATGAGGGAAGGGGTTAAAAATCATCAACTTGGCAGCACATCATCCTATCTAAACAGGACTCGTGACCCTGGCCAGTTTTGAAATCGATGTGGGCCAATTTTCCCAACCATTACAGGTCTCATGCACTGCATGACTTTTGGATATGGGATGGACCCCCACTCCATCTTAAAGCAACCTAAACCATTGTGCTCGCCCCTGAATGACGTTAACATTACAACGTCCTTGAGGCTGGCCACCAAAGCCGAGCCTGTTCACCACCATGAGGTTTTACATCCTCTATTAGTTAAAATGAGTCCTCCTTAACTTGTCTGCAACTTCCACTTGACTCCTAAACCACCACCAAAGAAGCCATTTGACACCTTAAATGGACTCGACCACCATCAACCATGCCTAAGAAAGCGATCAACCATTTCTACATGCTATGGAAAGACATACAAGTAACAAAATTCCAGAACAATGACAGAATAATTTTATCAAAGCAAATCAACCAAATTATGATCAATCATATGGTAACTAAAGCAAAATAACAGTCATTAAACATCCTGAAATGAGGATCCCATAATGGGGAATGTGGAAAGTAAACCATAATAAAGGGGGTAGCCACAGTCTGAATACCTGTATAATGTCATCTGTCTATGCCTCAAAAACTATTATACTGCCTGTATTGTAGCCAGCTCTAATAATTCACCAATTAACAGTTTTTGGTTCTAGAAACCACCATTATGTACAGTATTACATACTACTTCTAGCAGAAAAGTGATGAGTTTGTGGTTGTGGACAGGTGTATTTTATACTGATAACAAGTTCAAACCGGTGCCATTACTACAGGTAATGAGTGGAGGACAGAGGAGCCGCTTAAAGAAGAAATTATAGGTCTGTAAGAGCCTGAAATCTTGCATGTTTTTAGGTGAACAAATGCTTATTTTCCACCATAATTTGCAAAATAAATCTTGCCAAATCAGACAAGGTGATTTTCTGGATTTTTTTTTCTCATTTTGACTCTCATAGTTTGTGGTCTACCTATGATGTAAGTTACTGGCCTCTCTCATTTTTAAGTGGGAGAACTTGCACAATTGGTGGCTGACTAAATACTTTTTTTCCCACTGTATATACAAGAACAATATACAAGTATACAGTCAGGAGTATAGTATAAGGGGTAGGATACAGATAGATTACAATTACCGTGTTATGTAGCATGTGACCACAGGGAGGCGCTGAAGAATCACAAATGTGCAAATCTTTTTTACGTAATTCTCTGGCCACGTCAGCTAACGGGCCTCCTGTTAGTAGAAAAACTAAGTCCAAAATGAGGAGCTGCCTATTATCCCCTAGGCTGCTCCCTCCCACATGCTGCGCCAACCCCTGGGCTGTGCATTCTTTCTCCTCCCATATCTGAGAGCATGGTTTTCTGGCCAGAACCGTGGAGGCTCATAACTTTCTGCCTGAAGCTCTAAATGGGACAAGCTGCATGGTATGGGCTTGTGGGGAAAGGAATGCAGATTCCGATTATGTGCTCGACTAGGTTCAGAGATATTGCATTCTTTTATTATAGGTCATTTTCTAGATTCAACATCTCGGAGCCTTGTGCTGGGATCTGCGGTGCCAATATGTCTGCGTGTCAGCCTCAGTCCAACAAAGAAAACCAGTTGGCTGGTAACTGCACAAGAGTTCACACCCCTGGACTTGCTGGACTTGGTGCTGGGGGGCACAGGGTCTATGCCTCCCCCTCCCCCGGAGAGAGTTTCATAGGCCTATTTGCTTGAGCTAATTTTAAAAAAAGCCATTGGTTTGTCCTGTCCAAGGAAGTACCTTCACTGGATAATTAGTTCCCATTGTTGAGGTGTATTTGACTTCTCTTTTGGCCTGGGAGGGAATGCAAAGGTGGGGGCTTAGTTTGGAGCAAGTATTTTTGGCCCAAACTGTATCTGATAGGGAACTCCATCAGATATCAAAATGACATCAATTAGATATCATTTTCGCATATCTCGCAGACATAGGCCGGCCTCACACTAGCGAGTTTTACGGACGTATGAGCGCATAAACTACGTCCGTAAAATACGCATTACACACGGCCCAATGATTCTCTATGGCCCAGCTCCTATCTGCCGTATATTACGCATCCGTAATATATGGTCTTGTACGGCCGTAGAAAATCGCAGCATGCTGCATTTGTCACCGTATTGCGCAAAAAAAATCGCCAATGAAAGTCTATGGGGGCGAGAAAAATACGGATTCCACACGGACCAGCAGTGTGACTTGCGAGAAATACGCAGCGGTGTTAGTGAAAAGCCGGTAATTCAATTGCCGGCTTTTCATTTCTCCTTCACAAACCCGACATGATATGAGACATGGTTTACATACAGTAAACCATCTCATATCCCTTTTTTTTTGCATATTCCACACTACTAATGTTAGTAGTGTGTATGTGCAAAATTTGGGCGCTGTAGCTGCTAAAATAAAGGGTTAAATGGCGGAAAAAATTGGCGTGGGCTCCCGTGCAATTTTCTCCGCCAGAGTGGTAAAGCCAGTGACTGAGGGCAGATATTAATAGCCTAGAGAGGGTCCATGGTTATTGGCCCCCCCTGGCTACAAACATCTGCCCCCAGCCACCCCAGAAAAGGCACATCTGGAGGATGTGCCTATTCTGGCACTTGGCCACTCTCTTCCCATTCCCGTGTAGCGGTGGGATATGGGGTAATGAAGAGTTAATGTCACCTTGCTATTGTAAGGTGACATTAAGCCAGATTAATAATGGAGAGGCGTCAATTATGACACCTATCCATTATTAATCCAATTGTATGAAAGGGTTAAAAAAAACACACACACACACACATTATTAAAAAGTATTTTAATGAAATAAACACACAGGTTGTTTTAATATTTTATTGCTCTCTCAATCCACCTGAAGACCCACGCTCTGAAAAATAATAAACCAACAATATACATACCTTCAGATGATCTGTCACGTCCCACGAAGTAAATCCATCTGAAGGGGTTAAATCATTTTACAGCCAGGAGCTGCGCTAATGCACTCGCTCGTGCCTGTAAACCCTGGGTACTGAAAGGAAAGCAGGATGATCTGTACTTACCTTGAGTTGCAGTGATGCGCCCTCTGCTGGATGTCCTCATGAACTGGAGCCTTGGAAAAGTTCCCACGCATGTACACATAATTGGTAATGCGACCCGAACTGTCAAACTGTCACTTTATTTATTCTGTACAGCAAACACCGTGAAAAAAATGAATACACAGCACACCAAAAATGTTGCTTTTTCATCATACGGAAACACACACAAAAAAAATATGAATAAAAATTGATCAAAAAGTCAGGTAGAAAAAAATGAAACCGCCAAACTGTCCCGCAAGAAACAAGCTCTAATATGGCTCATTTGGCAAAAAAAAAATTAAAAAATGACAGCTCTCGGAATATGACGATGTAAAACAAATTCTGGTTTTAGTCTGTAAAAGTAGCAAAGCATAAAAAAAAAAATATAAAAATGGTATCGCTGTAATCACCGACCCAAAGAGCAAATCTGTTTTGTTTATTATGTGTTTCAAAAATGTGATTAGAAAAAAAAAATGTATGTACCCCAAAACGATGCCAAAATAATCTCCAACTTGTCACACAAAGAATAAGCCCTCATATAACTCTGTTCACCCTAAAAAATAAAAAGTTACAGATTTCAGAATATTTCAACGAAGAAACTCATTTTTTATGAAAAAGTATTTTTACTGTGTGATAGGAGAAAAACAAAACAAAAATTTTTTGGTATCACTGTAATTGCACTGACCTGAAGAATAAATATCACTTATACTGTATGGTAAACCGCACAAAAATAAGAATGAAAACTGCTTTTGTACTGCTGTCTTTCTGTTCATTTTACCTTCCAAAAATTAGAACAAGGCTTGGCTCCCATTCATTCTGCGCTCTCCACTGAGCGCTTACACTGGGGTTTCCGTGTAAATCTCCAAAACCACGATCAGACAAACCCTGTTCTGATGGTGTCACTTTTTTAGGTGACTTTTTAGTGCACAAGTGTGGCTAATCACAGTTCTGTATGCATCTGAAAAGATGGATACCACCAGAGCAGACCCGAAACGCGGTCCAGAGTGTGTCTCTATCTGCCTCATTAGAGTGTGTGGTTCCGCCTGGGGTTTAGTCTGAATTGTATTTTTGTTGGACTTAAATGGAAACCCCGGCATAAGTGCCGTGACAGATCATCTGAGTAGAACATAAGAATGTGATCCTGCCTTATACTGAAAGCAATCAAAAAATGTTATGTACACCAAAATGTTACCAACAAAAACCCTAACTTATCGTGTGCAAAACAAGCCCCCACTCAGGTCCGTCATATGTCACTGGAAATAGGTGTGCCTAAACCACAGTAAGCAGCCATATGTTTGGCATTATTATAGCATACGGAGCCCAATTAACAATTTACAGGGTGCAAATCTCCATAAGCACAAGCTGGGCACACTGTTCCAGGGCTCTACCATATATATATGGGGGCTCTACACTCTATGGGGGCATAATGTGTGGCAACTAAACTGGCAGATTTGCATTTCTACAGAAAAAAAGCAAAGTGTGGATGTTTCAAAATAGCCACTGTAATTATAGATGAATTAATTGAGAGATGCAATTTATTTCTACAATGGGGGCACTTTGGCGTTTTTTCTGCTGTTCTGGCACCTTAGGGGCTCTGTTAAGGTCGTCCGCAAACTATTCTGGCAAAATCTGTTTTCTAAAAGCCAAACAGCAATCCTGCCTTCTCAGCCCTGACGTGTGGCCTAACAGTAGTATCCAACAAGATGTTTGGGAGACACTGCACAATAAATTGTGGGTTCCAGTTTCACTGATTAACCCTTGTATAATTGAAAAATCTGCATTTAAAAAAAAAATATATACCATTAAAAGGTTTTATTTCCATGTCCCAGTGGTATAAATTTCTGTGAGGCACATGTGTGTTGAAAATGCTCACTACACCACAAAATAAAATCCTTAAGCAGTCAAGTTTCCAATATGGGTCAGTTGTGGGGGTTTCTGCTGTTCTGGCACCTCAGGGGCTTGACTAATCGAGCCCACAATCTATTCAAACGAAATCTGCGTTGTAAAAGCCAAGTAGCACTCCTTCCCATTGGACCCCTGCTGTGTCAATAGTCTACAACCACATATGGGGTACTGCCATGTTCCGCAAAAATTGCATAACAAATTATGGGGTCCACTTTCTCCTATTAATCATGATAGAAATGATAAATTTGGTGCTAAAACAGTATTTTAGTTGAAAAAATTAAATTTTTTGTTTTCACATCTAAATTTGTACAGATCTGTAAATTCATGTTGCCAAGTAATTTTTACCACGCAATGAACGCGGGGGAAAAAAATGTCAAAATTGCGGGTTTTTCTTTCACCACTCTTGGATTTTTCTTCCTGTTTTTTAGTAGATTGTATGGTAACATGAATTCTAAACCATAGGCTCTCATATTGACTATGTTGACTGCAAAATAGAAAAAAATATCACTCTTAAAAGAAGGAGAATAAAAAAACAAATGTACAAAAATGAAAATTAGCTACTGTGTAAGGGTTGAAATAGAATGTTTCATTTTTTTACCACTGGATACCAAGCCTATAATTAGATTAAAAATTCCTGGTCTGTACAGAATACTTTTCAGCAGTCTCATTATGACAGACAAAATTACAAGGAGAGTATGCAGTACTATATACTGTGTAGAGTTGATAACATTGGAAACGGTGTCCACCATTCACACTAGGTGATGTGTCATCCTTTCTGATGACACATTCTCTTTATTAGTAGTCTATACTGTACTATACTTGCAAGAAAACCCTGAAGTGCCTAATGATAAAGCAAAATACATTATATATATATATATATATATATATATATATATATATATATATATATATATATATATATATATATATATAACATTTAACTTTAACATGTTTGTCTATAATTTTCTTTCTAATCTCCTGAGACACCTCTTTCCTTCGCTTCCTCTGGTCCATGTTGAGTGTGATACACACCATGTCACCAAACAGCACAGTGAGTATCTGTAGCCCTATATACAGGCCCACTGACTGATTGCAAGATTGTAGAAACCTGTGTGTTAGTTAGTGGACACACCTTGATTTAACATGTCCCTTTTGTCACATTATTTTCAGGGGTACCATCATTTCTGTCCAGGCCTATTTCATGAGTTGTTTTTTTTTTTTGTTTTTAAATTCTGTGGAAGCATGGGTGAAAAGCAATGTCAGACTTTCATATGTTCATGTTCATAGATTTTTTATTTATTATTACTTTTGTCAGATTCAAGTTATTTCTGTGACCATTGTGGGTTTTTCTGTCACTAAACGAGGGGTACCAACAATTTTGACCACGTGTGTATTTCTAACATATTAGCAATACTACAGAGCATGCATTTCACAGTTTCAGCATGGCAGTGTTTCCAGATACAGCACGTAAATACACAGAGCTTTTTACATTTCTATGCACAGAGATTTTTACATGTCTATATGCTTTCAGCCATGAAATGGTCATTGCCACCTTGTTTCCTCCATACTAGTTCTGATGTTACTAGCTACACCAGATTCTCAGTGTCTGGTACCCCAAAAATAGGTCCACTGCATGTTTAAAATGTGTATTAATGGGAATATTATGGAGATGTTGTAAACTGCTCTGATTTATGTCTCTCGGCCGGGGTGATTTAGAAAGTGAAAATAGACTTAAGTTGAGTTTATGTTTTAATAGTATGTTTCCAAGATGTTTGTGTTGGTGCTTTTGTCTGTGTGTCGTGCAGTGCAGTAATTCAGGAGAAAGGATTTCAGTCTGCTACATGAGACGGTGCCGATACAGTGAAGGGATGAATGGTTGGTGTCACATTTAGGAATGCTTCTCAGTTGCAGTAACAGAGACATTATTCAATAAAGTGAGTTACAAGGACTTGGATGTGCTTGAATGACGTTTGCCTTCTTACAAAAACACAAAGCTGCACTTCATTTATCTTCACAAGCAGACAAGGACACAGCACCTGTCAAAGCACGACAGCTACATAAACATGATCTCACAGGGCACATAAATGTATTCCCTGCAGACGAGCATGAATTCTGAGGTAAAATGTGCTCGCTTTACAGCTTTCAGTCTAAAAGAAACATCTGCAACTTACAATATTAAGCCAGTCAGCTGTTTTTCAACTACATTATTCAGCATGTCTGCAAGTTCAGTGAGACTTATGCTGTATTTACACATCCGTGTGTTGTGGTGTGAATACGGACTGTGATGCATGGACTGGTCGCAGGTCTCGTGACCTGAATGTGCTTCCTATGAGGCTGTTGTGTTCAGGTCAGGAGACCCGTGGCTGATGCGAGAATTACACAAATGGCTATGTGAATGCAACTTTAGGCCTCATTCATTTAGGTCTCATTCAAACATCAGTTTTTCTCGTACAAGTGCTATGTTGTTCAGGGATAGCACTTGTACCTATGACAGTCAATGGGGTGGATCACATGTCTGATTTTTTTTCACTCTGATCTAGTGGTGGTACAAAGTTGTGAAGATATGTCCGATATTGACCAGAGTGTCCGATCAAAATCAGCGATGCAAGTCTACAGCCCTAAGAAAAATTTGGACAGGACTGGGATGCCATTTGCGTGCTGTCTGTTTTTCTCAGACTGATATATGGGAAAGGCTAGAGAATTTTTTTTGCCATCAGAGGACTGAGTAAGGGAATCTGTCACCTCATTTTTCGCATATAAGCTGCAGCCACTGCCATTAGGGGCTTATCTACAGCATTCTGTAATGCTGTAGATAAGCCCCCTATGTAACCTAAAAGATAAGAAAAACAGCTTAGATTATACTCACCAAGGGGCGGTCCTGTGCAGTCTGGGTCCGATGGGCGTTGCAGGTGTGGGTCCGGCGCCTCCCATCTTCATGCAATGACGTCCTCTTCCTTGCTTCTGTCGCAGCTCCTGGGCAGGCGTAATTCTCTGCCCTGCACACTGCAGTACTTTACTCTGCCCTCAACGGGGCAAATCAGTACGCCTGCGCAGGAGCTGCGACACGAAACAAGGATGACGACATCGTATGAAGATGAGAGGCGCCGGACCCGTCCCTGCGACACCCATCGGACGGGACCGCACTGGACCACCCCTGGGTGAATATCTAACTTGTTTTTCTTATTTTTCAGGTTACATCGGGGGCTTATCTACAGCATTACAGAATTCTGTAGATAAGCTCCTAATGGCGGTGGCTGCAGATTATATGCGAAAAATGAGGTGACAGATTCCCTTCAAACTCTAACCAAACTATGATGAAACTTGGATGACACGCTGATGAAAATCACTGTTGAAATTTGGTCCATTTTTCTTGACTTAGACTTTAGCCATAGCTAAATTGTCCCTTTTTAACCCCTTTCTGCCAGCTGACGGAATAGTACGTCAGCTAGCAGTATCCCCCGCTTTGAGGTAGGCTTCGGCGGTGAGCCCACCTCAAAGCCGCGACATGTCAGCTGTTTTGAACAGCTGACATGTGCCCACAATGGGCAAGAGTGGAATCGCGATCCGCCCCCTCCCATTAACTAGTTAAATGCCGCTGTGAAATTCTAACAGGGGTATGTATTAAACAAGTGCTGCCGGCCGAGCGGCTGGAAGTGCGTGCACCGCTGACCCCGTCACATGATCGGGGGTCATCGGTGCATTGCCATCACAACCAGAGGTCTCCTGAAGACCTCTATGGTTGTTGATGACGGATTGCTATGAGCGCCACCCTGTGGTCGGCGCTCATAGCAATGTGTTATGACCCCAATGGCGAGGGTCTCAGAGGAACGTGGAAGTCTGCAGAATACAAAAATCCAGCTCATAGGGCAGTGGTAACTGGGTTGACCATATATCTACTCCTAACGCCAACACTAGAAGTAGCCGGGGATCATTCCTACGTTGATTCTAGATGACACGCGCCAGCCGGAGAATCTAGCTACCCCTAGTAGAGGAAAACAAAGACCTTTCTTGCCTCCAGAGAAGGGGACCCCAAAGCTGGATAGAAGCCCCCCACAAATAATGACGGTGAGGTAAGAGGAAATGACAAACACAGAAATGAACCAGGTTTAGCACAGAGAGGCCCGCTTACTGATAGCAGAATAAAGAAAGGTAACTTATATGGTCAACAAAAACCCTATCAAAATCCACACTGGAAATTCAAGAACCCCCGAACCGTCTAACGGTCCGGGGGGAGAACACCAGCCCCCCTAGAGCTTCCAGCAAAGGTCAGGATATAGATTAGGAACAAGCTGGACAAAAATACAAAACCAAAACAAATAGCAAAAAGCAAAAGGCAGACTTAGCTGATATAACTGGAACCAGGATCAGTAGACAAGAGCACAGCAGACTAGCTCTGATAACTACGTTGCCAGGCATAGAACTGAAGGTCCAGGGAGCTTATATAGCAACACCCCTAACTAACGACCCAGGTGCGGATAAAAGGAATGACAGAAAAACCAGAGTCAAAAAACTAGTAACCACTAGAGGGAGCAAAAAGCAAATTCACAACAGTACCCCCCCCTTAGTGAGGGGTCACCGAACCCTCACCACGACCACCAGGGCGATCAGGATGAGCGGCATGAAAGGCACGAACTAAATCGGCCGCATGAACATCAGAGGCGACCACCCAGGAATTATCCTCCTGACCATAGCCCTTCCACTTGACCAGGTACTGAAGCCTCCGCCTGGAGAGGCGAGAATCCAAGATCTTCTCCACCACGTACTCCAACTCGCCCTCAACCAACACCGGAGCAGGAGGCTCAGCAGAAGGAACTACAGGCACAATGTACCGCCGCAACAAGGACCTATGAAATACATTGTGAATAGCAAACGACACAGGAAGATCCAGACGAAAAGATACAGGATTAAGGATTTCCAATATCTTGTAAGGCCCAATAAAACGAGGTTTAAATTTGGGAGAGGAGACCTTCATAGGAACAAAGCGGGAAGAAAGCCATACCAAATCCCCAACGCGTAGTCGGGGACCCACACCGCGACGGCGGTTGGCAAAGCGCTGAGCCTTCTCCTGTGACAACTTCAAGTTGTCCACCACATGATTCCAGATCTGCTGCAACCTATCCACCACAGAATCCACCCCAGGACAGTCAGAAGGCTCCACATGACCCGAAGAAAAGCGAGGATGGAAACCAGAGTTGCAGAAAAAAGGCGAAACCAAGGTGGCGGAACTAGCCCGATTATTAAGGGCAAACTCAGCCAATGGCAAGAATGTCACCCAATCGTCCTGATCAGCAGAGACAAAACACCTCAAATAAGCCTCCAAAGTCTGATTGGTTCGCTCCGTCTGTCCATTAGTCTGAGGATGGAAAGCAGACGAAAACGACAAATCAATGCCCATCCTACTACAAAAGGATCGCCAGAACCTGGAAACGAACTGGGATCCTCTGTCTGACACAATATTCTCAGGGATGCCGTGCAAACGAACCACGTTCTGGAAAAACACAGGAACCAGATCGGAAGAGGAAGGCAGCTTAGGCAAAGGAACCAAATGGACCATCTTGGAGAAGCGATCACATATCACCCAGATAACGGACATGCCCTGAGATAGCGGAAGATCAGAAATGAAATCCATGGAGATATGTGTCCAAGGTCTCTTCGGGACAGGCAAGGGCAAGAGCAAACCGCTGGCACGAGAACAGCAAGGCTTAGCTCGAGCACAAGTCCCACAGGACTGCACAAATGACCGCACATCCCTTGACAAGGAAGGCCACCAAAAGGACCTGGCCACCAGATCTCTGGTGCCAAAAATTCCCGGGTGACCTGCCAACACCGAGGAATGAACCTCGGAAATGACTCTGCTGGTCCACTTATCCGGGACAAACAGTCTGTCTGGTGGACAAGACTCAGGCCTATCAGCCTGAAATCTCTGCAACACACGTCGCAGATCCGGAGAAATAGCTGACAAGATAACTCCATCTTTAAGAATACCAACAGGATCAGTGACTCCAGGAGCATCAGGCACAAAGCTCCTGGAAAGAGCATCGGCCTTCACATTCTTTGAACCTGGTAAATACGAGACAACAAAATCAAAGCGGGAGAAAAACAATGACCAGCGGGCCTGTCTCGGATTAAGGCGTTTAGCAGACTCGAGATACATCAGATTTTTGTGATCAGTCAAGACCACCACACGATGCTTAGCACCCTCGAGCCAATGACGCCACTCCTCAAATGCCCATTTCATGGCCAACAACTCCCGATTGCCCACATCATAATTTCGCTCGGCAGGCGAAAACTTCCTAGAGAAAAAGGCACAAGGTTTCATAACAGAGCAACCAGGGCCTCTCTGCGACAAAACGGCCCCTGCCCCAATTTCCGAAGCATCCACCTCAACCTGAAAGGGAAGTGAGACGTCAGGCTGGCACAAAACAGGCGCCGAAGTAAACCGGCGTTTCAACTCCTGGAAAGCCTCCACGGCAGCAGGAGCCCAGTTAGCTACATCGGAGCCCTTCTTGGTCATATCCGTCAAAGGTTTCACAATGCTAGAAAAATTAGCGATAAAACGACGGTAGAAGTTAGCGAAGCCCAAGAACTTCTGAAGACTCTTAACTGACGAGGGCTGAGTCCAATCAAGAATAGCTCGGACCTTGACTGGGTCCATCTCCACAGCAGAAGGGGAAAAAATGAACCCCAAAAAGGGAACCTTCTGTACACCAAAGAGACACTTTGAGCCCTTGACAAACAAAGAATTTTCACGCAAAATTTTAAAGACCAACCTGACCTGCTCCACATGCGAATCCCAATTATCAGAAAAAACCAAAATATCATCCAGATAAACAATCAAAAATTTATCCAGATACTTCCGGAAAATGTCATGCATAAAGGACTGAAAAACTGAAGGCGCATTGGAGAGCCCAAAAGGCATCACTAAGTACTCAAAATGACCTTCGGGCGTATTGAATGCGGTTTTCCATTCATCACCTTGCTTAATGCGCACAAGGTTGTACGCACCACGAAGGTCTATCTTGGTGAACCACTTGGCACCCTTAATCCGGGCAAACAAGTCAGACAACAGCGGCAAAGGATACTGAAATTTGACAGTGATCTTATTCAAAAGCCGATAATCAATACAAGGTCTCAAAGATCCGTCCTTTTTTGCCACAAAAAAGAATCCCGCACCAAGAGGGGAAGAAGATGGACGAATATGTCCCTTCTCCAGAGACTCCTTGATATATGAACGCATAGCGGTATGTTCAGGTACCGACAGATTAAACAGTCTTCCCTTAGGAAACTTACTGCCCGGGATCAAATCTATAGCACAGTCACAGTCCCTATGAGGAGGCAGTGCACTGGACTCAGACTCACTGAAGACATCCTGATAATCAGACAAATACTCCGGAACTTCCGAAGGCGTAGAAGAAGCAATAGACACAGGCAGGGAATCCCCATGAATACCACGACAGCCCCAACTTGAGACTGACATAGCCTTCCAGTCCAGGACTGGATTATGGGTCTGTAACCATGGCAGCCCTAAAACAACCAAATCATGCATTTTATGTAAAACCAGGAAACGTATCACCTCGCGGTGTTCAGGAGTCATGCACATGGTAACCTGTGTCCAATACTGCGGTTTATTTGCTGCCAATGGTGTAGCATCAATACCCCTAAGAGGAATAGGATTTTCTAATGGTTCAAGAGTAAAACCACAGCGCTTAGCAAATGAGAGATCCATGAGACTCAGGGCAGCACCTGAATCTACAAACGCCATGACAGGATAAGATGACAGTGAGCAAATCAAAGTTACAGACAGAATAAATTTAGGTTGCAAATTACCAACGGTGACAGGACTAACAACCTTAGCTATACGTTTAGAGCATGCTGAGATAACATGTGTAGAATCACCACAGTAGTAGCACAAGCCATTCTGGCGTCTATGAATTTTCCGCTCATTTCTAGTCAGGATTCTATCACATTGCATTAAATCAGGTGTCTGTTCAGACAACACCATGAGGGAATTTGCGGTTTTTCTATCACATTGCACCGAATTAGGTGTCTGTTCAGACAACACCATGAGGGAATTTGCGGTTTTGCGCTCCCGCAACCGCCGGTCAATTTGAATAGCCAGTGCCATAGTATCATTCAGACCTGTGGGAATGGGAAAACCCACCATAACATTCTTAATGGCTTCAGAAAGGCCATTTCTAAAATTAGCGGCCAGTGCACACTCGTTCCAATGTGTCAGCACGGACCATTTCCGAAATTTTTGGCAATACACTTCAGCCTCGTCCTGCCCCTGAGACATAGCCAGCAAGGCCTTTTCTGCCTGAATCTCAAGATTGGGTTCCTCATAAAGTAAACCGAGCGCCAGAAAAAACGCATCAAGATCAGCCAATGCCGGATCTCCTGGCGCCAGCGAAAAAGCCCAATCCTGAGGGTCGCCCCGTAAGAACGAAATAACAATTTTTACTTGCTGAGCAGAATCTCCAGATGAACAGGGTCTCAGGGACAAAAACAATTTACAATTATTCACGAAATTCCTAAACTTAAACCTGTCTCCGGAAAACAGTTCAGGAATCGGTATTTTAGGTTCTGACCTAGGATTTCTGATAACATAGTCTTGTATGCCCTGCACACGAGTAGCCAGCTGGTCCACACTTGTAATCAAGGTCTGGACATTCATGTCTGCAGCAAGCATAGCCACTCTGAGGTAAAGGGGAAGAAGAAAAAAAAAAAAAAAAAACTCAGAATCTTCTTTCTTATAATCCCTCTTCTGCAATGCATTAAACATTTAATACTGGCCTGGCAAACTGTTATGACCCCAATGGCGAGGGTCTCAGAGGAACGTGGAAGTCTGCAGAATACAAAAATCCAGCTCATAGGGCAGTGGTAACTGGGTTGACCATATATCTACTCCTAACGCCAACACTAGAAGTAGCCGGGGATCATTCCTACGTTGATTCTAGATGACACGCGCCAGCCGGAGAATCTAGCTACCCCTAGTAGAGGAAAACAAAGACCTTTCTTGCCTCCAGAGAAGGGGACCCCAAAGCTGGATAGAAGCCCCCCACAAATAATGACGGTGAGGTAAGAGGAAATGACAAACACAGAAATGAACCAGGTTTAGCACAGAGAGGCCCGCTTACTGATAGCAGAATAAAGAAAGGTAACTTATATGGTCAACAAAAACCCTATCAAAATCCACACTGGAAATTCAAGAACCCCCGAACCGTCTAACGGTCCGGGGGGAGAACACCAGCCCCCCTAGAGCTTCCAGCAAAGGTCAGGATATAGATTAGGAACAAGCTGGACAAAAATACAAAACCAAAACAAATAGCAAAAAGCAAAAGGCAGACTTAGCTGATATAACTGGAACCAGGATCAGTAGACAAGAGCACAGCAGACTAGCTCTGAAAACTACGTTGCCAGGCATAGAACTGAAGGTCCAGGGAGCTTATATAGCAACACCCCTAACTAACGACCCAGGTGCGGATAAAAGGAATGACAGAAAAACCAGAGTCAAAAAACTAGTAACCACTAGAGGGAGCAAAAAGCAAATTCACAACAGCAATGCTGTAATTCAGCTACATAGAGGTGATCTGTACAACACCTCTATGTATATAGAACCAAACGAAAAGATGATCATAAGGCTAATATTTATAGATCACAAAATATAATTTTATTGAAAAAGACACCATTTAAATCCATACTGCCAAAACTGAGAAAGTAGGAAAAAGACAGACAAACTTGTTTCTCATAATCACCCATTAACGACACACAGGTCCAGGTAAAGGTGGCTGCCACAAACACATAGAAGAGGAGCTGCCAATAATATATTACATCTCAGGGAATAAAATAGACAGACAATGTCCATAGAACATTATCATTATTTAACCACAGATATAATCATCATTGTGTCACACAGATGTATAAGTAACACAAATGTATAAATAATGCATTAGTTAATCCTGTGTACCTCCATCTACCCACGGCGCCACCCAGCTTCCAATAATCAGCATACCCGTACAGGGACAATGCTTAATGAAAATACTCGGGTACAATTACCTTAGGGTAACCTTAATAGGGCTAGTTTCACACTAGCGTTCAGCAGGGCTGCGGACTTCCTCCATGAAGCTCCATCCACTGCCGCGCTTCTTCATTCAGCTCCACCTACGTCTGCATGCGGCGTGCATACCCTATCTTTAACATTGGATACACAGGCCATGCGGATGTATGCGGATGCCACCGCATGCATCGTTTTGATGGTGCGACGACGCACGAAATTGCAACTTGTCACATTGATATGCCATCCTGGATGAGCTGCACTACCTGAGCCACTTGTGTGGGTTGTAGAGTCCGTCTCATGCTACCACGAATATGAAAGCACAACCAACATTCAAAAGTGACCAAAACATCAGCCAGAAAGCATTGGTACTGAGATGTGGTCTCTGGTCCCCACCTGCAGAACCACTCCTTTATTGAGTGTGTCTTGATAATTGCCAATAATTTCCATCTGTTGTCTATTCCATTTGCACAACAGCACGTGAAATTGTCAAGCAGTGTTGCTTCCTAAGTGGACAGTTTGATTTCACAGAAGTTTGATTTACTTGGAGTTATATTCTGTTGTTTAAGTGTTCCCTTTATGTTTTTGTACATTTACACAGGTCTAGCCATGAAAAAAATTTAAGAGTGGTTCTTCTTTAATTAACCCCTACATGTTGCGGCCAATTTCAGAATTTCAGTTTTTGCTTTTCTGTTTTTTCCTCACTTCCCAGAGCCTTAAGGCCATGTGCACACGTTGCGGATTCTGCTGCGGATTTTTCCGCAGCGGATTTGGAAAATCCTCAGTGCAAAACCACTGCGGTTTTCACTGCGGATTTTATCGAGGTTTCTTCTGCGGATTCCTCTGCGGGTTTTCAACTGCACTTTCCTATTGGTGCATGTTGAAAACCGCTGCGGAATCCGCAGAAAGAAGTGACATGCTGCGGAAAATAATCCGCTGCGTTTCCGCGCGGAATTTTCCGCAGCATGTGCACAGCGGTTTTTTTTTCCCATAGGTTTTCATGGTACTGTAAACTTTGGGAAAACTGCTGCGGATCCACAGCGTCAAATCCGCTGCGGATCCGCAGCAAAATCCGCAGCGTGTGCACATACCCTCACTCTTTCATTTTTCGTCTACATTGATATATGTGGGCTTGTTATTTGCGGGACAAGTTGTACCATTCATTTTACCACATAGTGTACTGAAAAATGGGAAAAAAAATTCCAAGTGTGGTGAAATTGTGAAAAGACACAAATCTAAAATTGTTTGGGGGAATTGTTTTTACTGTGTAAATTTTGTGCTAAAAATTACCTTGCAATATGATATTCCTCATCAATATGTTTAAGGCGAAACCCAGCATGTCCATTTTTTTATTATTTTAGTGGTAAAAAAATAGAAGTTTGCAAAATAAAGTTTGAGGGTTGAGTCGCCAATTTCCGAGACCCATAACATTTTTATTTTTCGGCCGATGGAGCTTTGTTATGGCTTCTTTTTTTGCATGGCTAGACAAGGTTTTTATTAGTACCATTTTATAGAATAGATGTGACTTTTTGATCATTTATTACAGCCTTATGTGTGGAATTGTGTCTGCCAAAAGAACGTAATTTTGGCGTTTTTGAATTTTTTTTGTTTTCAGTGTTTGTGATCAGGTTAATTATTTTTTATATTTTGGTACATTTTCTGAACTTGGCAATACCACAAATATGCATTCTTTTGGGCGGTTTTTTTACATCTTTATTTTCAGTGGGTGATTTGAACTGTTAGTTTTTTTAGGGTTTTTTTTCATATTTTTTAAAACCTTTTTTTTTTAATGTTATTGTTAGCCCCCTTAGGGAACTTGAATATGTGATCATCCAATCATTTGTGCTATATACAGCAATGCCACAGCATCACTGCATATAGCAGAAATCACAGTCTGCTTTGAAGTCCGGCCACAGGCAGGGTTTCAAAGGAGCTCCGTAATTAAAAGCACAAGGATCATCAGCTGACCCCCGGCTGTCATGACAACCCATCGGCAACCCACGGTCACGTCATGGGCACACCCATTGGTGGAGAAAATGACAAAATGACAAGTGACGGTGTCAGAGATTGACAGTGGCATTTAAAAAGTTGCCAACGCTCCATCTGAGATTGTTAGGGGCAGGTATGGCTATAATACACAGCTGACTGGTATGGTGCGGGCTCGCTGCGTGAGCCTGATCCATACACTTGCTACCAACATGCGCCGTACATATTAATATCCGCTGATGGTAATTCTTAATGTAATTTGTCAAAGTGGCCATTTTTTGCTACTATTGTATTCCTGTTGCTCTCTTGAATTTGATTTTTTTTGTTTTCTTTTTAAAAATCCACCAAATAGTTCCAGAATTATTGCTCGTTTTATTTACTGCTGCTTCTTATGGTACTTACCATGGGGTTTGTTCTTAAAGGATAATAAAGCAGAGCAGTCTAAAGTCTCCTGTGAGCCACACCACTTTGGTAAAGACCATCAAAATTAAATAAAAAGGCCCATATCCGTTGAGCTGTATGTAAGAAAATAAAGAAAACAAAAAAACGGAATACTTGGAAACCAGAGGAACAAAAGACATTGACCAATTTTGACCTGGTAGCAGGTCCTATTTTTAAGCAAAGTGCATGTGAAACAACAATTTAATTCAGATATAATTTGTCCCTCAAAAAAAATAAGCATATATAAATATTTGTAAATATACAGTACAGACCAAAAGTTTGGACACACCTCATTTAAAGATTTTTCTTTATTTTCATGACTATGACAATTGTAAATTCACACTGAAGGCATCAAAACTATGAATTTACATATGTGGAATTATATACTTAACAAAAAAGTGTAAAACTAGTGAAATTATGTCTTATATTCTAGGTTCTTCAAGGTAGCCACCTTTTGCTTTGATGACTGCTTTGCACACTCTTGGCATTCTCTTGATGAACTTCAAGAGGTAGTCACCAGGAATGGTGTTCACTAGGGTTGAGCGACTTTCATTTTTTTAAGGTCGAGTCGGGTTTTGTGAAACCCGATTTTGTCCAGAGTCGAGTCGAGTGCAGTCGGCCGATTATCGCTGAAAGTCGGGGATCGACCGAAACACGAAACCCAATGCAAGTCAATGGGGAAGCATAGTCGGCAGTGAGTGGAGGCCAGGAAAACACCTACAGTGCCCATTTTAATGCCAAAAACATCCATTCTTGTTTCTGAAGCTTGTCAATCTTAATTAACTTTATAATAATAGTTGGGCATTGGAAATTGGGGGTCATTTGGCAAAAGTTGTGGGGGGTAGGGCTGGTTCAAGGTTTTAGTGGGCACAGGAAACGTGGACTACGTCACGGCGGTGGAGCAGTGAGAGGTAAGTATGTCAAGTTTGCAAGTGCTGTGATCCTAAGCAAGCAGGGGGGCCCACTCGTTGGCATTGGCACTGGCACAGGGCCCCTCAAAGTACAGCGGTGTGTTTGCACGGCGGGGGCGCCTCCCACCAGCAGCGACACTTTTGCGTACTCTGAGGGGCCCTGTGCCAGTGACATCGCCAACGAGTATGCCCCCCCCCCACCTGATGAAGGAACCTGCACTTTCATCTGCACCTTCCTCTTTGTCCCTGTGTAAGGTGGTATAACATGCGGGAAGGGGAACCTTACTTTCAGCAGGGTCAGATTCTGGCTGTGTAGAGTGCAAGGGGAATGTAGTGGTCTGGGTCAATGTACCAGCAGACTCATCTAGCAGTGGCTGGGCAATGGGCAGGATGAGGAGGAAACAGATATAGGGCCAAAGAATAAAGTAGGCTAAATGCAGTTCAAAATTGGTAACAGGACTAAACAGGCGGCACTGCTTTGTTCAGTGGAGTAGCAAACCCAAGAGCAGCAGACACTGTTTTAAGGGCCCAACCACACTAGTAGGCCAAATGCAGTTTAATATCTGATACTATAGGCCGAAAGCCAGAAGGTAGAAGCTCAGCTGTATTCAGTTGAGGGCAACACCAGGGAGGGGCAGACACCGTTAGTAGGCCCTAACCACCAATTTTTTAAAACACAGCACTTAAAGAGAGCCAGAAGGTAGAAGCTCAGCTTTATTCATTTGAGGACAACACCAGGCAGGGGCAGACACCGTTAGTAGGCCGGAACCACCAATCTTTTAAAAACACAGCACTTAAAGAGAGCCAGAAGGTAGAAGCTCAGCTTTATTCATTTGAGGACAACACCAGGCAGGGGCAGACACCGTTAGTAGGCCGGAACCACCAATCTTTTAAAAACACAGCACTTAAAGAGAGCCAGAAGGTAGAAGCTCAGCTTTATTCAGTTGAGGACAAACACCAGGGAGCAGCAAACAGAGGTATTAGGCCCCATCCAGCAATTAAAAAAAAAAAAAAAAAAAGCTTAATCAGAGCCAGAAGGTAGAAGCTCAGCTTTATTCATTTGAGGACAACACCAGGCAGGGGCAGACACCGTTAGTAGGCCGGAACCACCAATCTTTTAAAAACCCAGCACTTAAAGAGAGCCAGAAGGTTGAAGCTCAGATTTATTCATTTGAGGACAACTTGAATTAGGGACTGCAGACAGACTTACCAGGCTGTCCCCTGTGTGGACCATGCATCCAATACATTAACCCATTGCGCCACAAAGGACACGTAACCTTCCGTGGCCATGCCTACCGCTCCATGTGTCTGTTGTCAGGTGTACCTTTGGACTCACAGATTGACAGAATGAAAGGACAATGTGGTCTTTAACATGCTGGTGGAGGGGTGGGATGGCTTTTCTCGCAAAAGAATTGTCAACTGGGTAGCTCATAGCGTGGTACAGCGTAGTACATCATGGCTTTATTAATATTAAATAAAATAAAAAAATAGGCTCTATGCACTTTAGAATTGGTTCCAGGGGTACACGGGCAGCAGTGGTCAGGTCAGTGGAGGCCTAGTGGAAGGAGGGACCGCAGACAGGCTTCGAAGGCCTAACATACTAAAATGGGCTGGCTGTAGGCACTTTAGAATTGGTTCCAGGGGTACACGGGCAGCAGTGGTCAGGTCAGTGGAGGCCTAGTGGAAGGAGGGACCGCAGACAGGCTTCGAAGGCCTAACATACTAAAATGGGCTGGCTGTAGGCACTTTAGAATTGGTTCCAGGGGTACACGGGCAGCAGTGGTCAGGTCAGTGGAGGCCTAGTGGAAGGAGGGACCGCAGACAGGCTTCGAAGGCCTAACATACTAAAATGGGCTGGCTGTAGGCACTTTAGAATTGGTTCCAGGGGTACACGGGCAGCAGTGGTCAGGTCAGTGGAGGCCTAGTGGAAGGAGGGACCGCAGACAGGCTTCGAAGGCCTAACATACTAAAATGGGCTGGCTGTAGGCACTTTAGAATTGGTTCCAGGGGTACACGGGCAGCAGTGGTCAGGTCAGTGGAGGCCTAGTGGAAGGAGGGACCGCAGACAGGCTTCGAAGGCCTAACATACTAAAATGGGCTGGCTGTAGGCACTTTAGAATTGGTTCCAGGGGTACACGGGCAGCAGTGGTCAGGTCAGTGGAGGCCTAGTGGAAGGAGGGACCGCAGACAGGCTTCGAAGGCCTAACATACTAAAATGGGCTGGCTGTAGGCACTTTAGAATTGGTTCCAGGGGTACATGGGCAGCAGTGGTCTGGTCAACGGAGGCCGATTGTAATGAGTGTCTGCCAGTTAGTAGTCCAAAACAACAAATAAATGTGAATGTCTCGCATTAAAACAAAACAAAAACACTAAAGGGTGCAATCATTAGGTTCAGGGGTGGGATCCTCTGCGTTGTTTCAGACCTACTAATTTAGCGCAAAGTATTTACTGTGGTAAATAGAGGACACTGCCCCTGACTATGTTAAGTACCATCATACATGTCAACACAATGGTATTGTCAGTGGCAGGTATGGAAGGATGTCAGCGCATAGACTAAACATTGGTGGAAGTGTGAGAGATAACTGTGGAAGTGGTAGACCAATGTTTGACCTGGGGGTGGGTGAACTCTCTTGTGGCTGGCGGTACAGGCCCAGGGCCCCTCATGTTACAACAGTGTGTCTGACGTTGGGTGCGCACCACCACCGCCAGAGACACTTTATTGTACTATGAGGGACCCAGTAGCAATGCCGTCGACCAAAAGCGAGCACACCCACCTCTTCAGACAAACAGCAGTCTCACGGGTGCTTGCGCCAAGTCGCAATACCACGGCCCCGTGTGTGGAGTTTGGCCATTTAGGCAGGTGTAAACATGTCGTATGCTGGACAATCAGCTGCAGCAAATTAGACATTAGAAAAGTAATTCACAGTAGTCCACAGGCAAGAACTTTTCATAGGAAAGCTAGGTGTCGGCCGGGCAAGGTGGGGCAAAAGATTTCGAAATCCAGTTGTGGTTCATTTTAATGAATGTTAGATCATCAACATTTTTGGTAGCCAGACGAGTCCTTTTTTCGGTTAATATTGAACCTGCAGCACTGAATACTCTTTCTGATAGGACACTTGCTGCCGGGCAAGCAAGCTCCTGCAATGCATATTCTGCCAATTCTGGCCAGGTGTCTAATTTTGATGCCCAGTAATCAAATGGGAATGACGGTTGAGGGAGAACATTGATAAGGGATGAAAAATAGTTAGTAACCATACTGGACAAATGTTGTCTCCTGTCACTTTCAATTGATGCAGCAGTACCTGTCCTGTCTGCGGTCATAGCAAAATCACTCCACAACCTGGTCAGAAAACCCCTCTGTCCAACGCCACTTCTGATGTGTGCACCCCTAACACTCCTAGTCTGCTGCCCCCTGGAGCTCGTGTGAGAACGATCACGTGCGCTGTGTGCTGGGAATGCCTGAAGCAAACGGTCAACAAGAGTTGATTGTTTGGTTGCTAATATTAGTTCCAAGTTCTCATGTGGCATAATATTTTGCAATTTGCCTTTATAGCGTGGATCAAGGAGGCAGGCCAACCAGTAATCGTCATCGTTCATCATTTTCGTAATGCGTGTGTCCCTTTTTAGGATACGTAAGGCATAATCCGCCATGTGGGCCAAAGTTCCAGTTGTCAAATCTCCGGTTGTGATTGGTTGAGGGGCAGTTTCAGGCAAATCTACGTCACTTGTGTCCCTCAAAAAAACAGAACCCGGCCTTGCCACGCAACCAATTTGCAGTGCTCCCGGGAAAGCTTCCGCATTAAAAATATACTCCTCCCCATCATCCTCCTCGTCCTCCACCTCCTCTTCGCCCGCTACCTCGTCCTGTACACTGCCCTGACCAGACAATGGCTGACTGTCATCAAGGCTTTCCTCTTCCTCTGGTGCAGACGCCTGATCCTTTATGTGCGTCAAACTTTGCATCAGCAGACACATTAGGGGGATGCTCATGCTTATTATGGCGTTGTCTGCACTAACCAGCCGTGTGCATTCCTCAAAACACTGAAGGACTTGACACATGTCTTGTATCTTCGACCACTGCACACCTGACAACTCCATGTCTGCCATCCTACTGCCTGCCCGTGTATGTGTATCCTCCCACAAAAACATAACAGCCCGCCTCTGTTGGCACAGTCTCTGAAGCATGTGCAGTGTTGAGTTCCACCTTGTTGCAACGTCTATGATTAGGCGATGCTGGGGAAGGTTCAAAGACCGCTGATAGGTCTGCATACGGCTGGAGTGTACAGGCGAACGTCGGATATGTGAGAAAAGTCCACGCACTTTGGGGAGCAGGTCGGAGAACCCAGGATAAGTTTTCAATAAGCACTGCACCACCAGGTTTAAGGTGTGAGCCAGGCAAGGAATGTGTTTCAGTTGGGAAAGGGAGATGGCAGCCATGAAATTCCTTCCGTTATCACTCACTACCTTGCCTGCCTCAAGATCTACTGTGCCCAGCCACGACTGCGTTTCTTGTTGCAAGAACTCGGACAGAACTTCCGCGGTGTGTCTGTTGTCGCCCAAACACTTCATAGCCAATACAGCCTGCTGACGCTTGCCAGTAGCTGGCCCATAATGGGACAACTGGTGTGCAACAGTGTCATCTGCCGATGGAGTGGTTGGCCGACTGCGGTCTGTGGAAGAGCTGTAGCTTCTGCAGGAGGACGAGGAGGAGGAGGAGGAGGGGGTGCGAACGCCTACAGCCAACTGTTTCCTACACCGTGGGCTAGGCACAACTGTCCCGAAATTGATGTCCCCTGTGGACCCTGCATCCACCACATTCACCCAGTGTGCCGTGATGGACACATAACGTCCCTGGCCATGCCTACTGGTCCATGCATCTGTAGTCAGGTGCACCTTTGTACTCACAGATTGCCTGAGTGCATGGACGATGCGCTGTTTAACATGCTGGTGCAGGGCTGGGATGGCTTTTCTGGAAAAAAAGTGTCGACTGGGTAGCTCGTATCGTGGTTCAGCATACTCTATCAGGGCTTTGAAAGCTTCGCTTTCAACTAACCGGTAGGGCATCATCTCTAACGAGATTAGTCTAGCTATGTGGGCGTTAAAACACTGTGTACGCGGATGCGAGGATAAGTACTTCCTTTTTCTAACCAGAGTCTCATGTAGTGTGAGCTGGACTGGAGAGCTGGAGATCGTGGAACTTTCGGGTGTGCCGGTGGACATGGCAGACTGAGAGACGGTTGGAGACGGTATTGTTTCCGCCGGTGCCCTAGATGCAATATTTCCTCCTACAAAACTGGTGATTCCCTGACCCTGACTGCTTTTGGCTGGCAAAGAAACCTGCACAGATACTGCCGGTGGTGCGGAAAATGGTGGCCTTACAGTGACGGAAGGGATGTTGCGTTGCTGACTAGCTTCATTGGCCGAGGGTGCTACAACCTTAAGGGACATTTGGTAGTTAGTCCAGGCTTGAAAATGCATGGTGGTTAAGTGTCTATGCATGCAACTAGTATTGAGACTTTTCAGATTCTGACCTCTGCTTAAGCTAGTTGAACATTTTTGACAGATGACTTTGCGCTGATCAATTGGATGTTGTTTAAAAAAATGCCAGACTGCACTCTTCCTAGCATCGGATCCCTTTTCAGGGATTGCAGACTGAGCTTTAATCGGATGGCCACGCTGTCCTCCAACAGGTTTTGGCTTTGACACGCGTTTTGGGCCAGATACGGGCCCGGCAGATGGAACCTGTTGCGATGTTGATGCCTGCTGCGGCCCCTCCTCCACCTCCGCTTCTGAACTACTGCCGCCTGCACCCTGTTCCCCCAATGGATGCCAATCGGGGTCAACAACTGGGTCATCTATTACCTCCTCTTCGAGCTCGTGTGCAACTTCGTCTGTCACTGTGTCGGTCGGTGGTATAGCGTTCGTGGCGGGGCAACATAGTCTCATCAGGGTCTGATTGTGGATCAGTACCCTGAGAGGGCAATGTTGTGGTCTGAGTCAAAGGAGCAGCATAGTACTCTGGCTGTGGCTGTGCATCAGTGCACTCCATGTCAGAATCTACTTGTAATGGGCATGGCCTGTTAAGTGTTTCACTTTCTAAGCCAGGGACGGTATGTGTAAAGAGCTCCATGGAGTAACCCGTTGTGTCGCCTGCTGCATCCTTCTCTCTTGTTGTAGTTTTTGCTGAAGAGGACAAGGAAGCGACTTGTCCCTGACTGTGAACATCCACAAGCGACGCGCTGCTTTTACATTTACCAGTTTCAGAAGAGGAGGCAAAAGAGCTAGAAGCTGAGTCTGCAATGTAAGCCAAAACTTGCTGTTGCTGCTCCGGCTTTAAAATCGGTTTTCCTACTCCCAGAAAAGAGAGCGTTCGAGGCCTTGTGTAGCCAGACGACGAAACTGGCTCCAGACTTAGGTGGAATATTTTTATCCCCACGACCACCTGATGCTCCACTACCACTACCATCATTACCAGCTGACAATGAACGCCCACGGCCACGACCTCTTGCACCAGACTTCCTCATTGTTTTAAAAACTTAACCAAAGTAACTTTATTTGTTGCTGTCAAACAACTTACACGGTGAGCTATAACTTCAGAATGATTTCAATATCCCTTAACAGGTTGGTGAGACCCCAAGGAAAATCAGGCACAATGTTACACACTCTGTTTTCTGTGGCACAAAATCACAGAGATGCCACACACGCAGGACTGTCACTCAAGCACAAATGTCAATATTAATCTCCCACCTATTTTTTTTCTCAGGGAGACTTTAGAAACCAAATAAGATAAAATGATTTTTTCAGGGACAATTTAGAAACCAAATAATAAAAAAAAGGCTTTCTATGGCCCACTGAGTGAGAGATGGCACACACAGGAGTCAGGAGTGGCACACAAGCCCTGACTGAGGCCAATATTTTTCTCCCACTGATTGATGTAGTGATTTTTTTTCAGGTAGATTTTAGAACCCAAATCAAGCAAAAAAATAAATAGGCTTTCTATGGCCCACTGAGTGAGAGATGGCACACACAGGAGTCAGGAGTGGCACACAAGCCCTGACTGAGGCCAATATTTTTCTCCCACTGATTGATGTAGTGATTTTTTTTCAGGTAGATTTTAGAACCCAAATCAAGCAAAAAAATTAATAGGCTTTCTATGGCCCACTGAGTGAGAGATGGCACACACAGGAGTCAGGAGTGGCACACAAGCCCTGACTGAGGCCAATATTTTTCTCCCACTGATTGATGTAGTGATTTTTTTTCAGGTAGATTTTAGAACCCAAATCAAGCAAAAAAATTAATAGGCTTTCTATGGCCCACAATTTGAGAGAGAGAGATGGCACACCCAGGAGTCAAGACTGGCACACAAGCAGAAAGGGCAATATTAATCTCCCACTGTTTGAATTTGTTGTTTTGTTTTTCAGGGAGACTTTAGAAACCAAATAATAAAAATTAATAGGCTTTCTATGGCCCACTGAGTGAGAGATGGCACACACAGGAGTCAGGAGTGGCGCACAAGCCCTGAGGCCAATATTTTTCTCCCACTGATTGATGTAGTGATTTTTTTTCAGGTAGATGTTAGAACCCAAATCAAGCAAAAAAATAAATAGGCTTTCTATGGCCCACTGAGTGAGAGATGGCACACACAGGAGTCAGGAGTGGCACACAAGCCCTGACTGAGGCCAATATTTTTCTCCCACTGATTGATGTAGTGATTTTTTTTCAGGTAGATTTTAGAACCCAAATCAAGCAAAAAAATTAATAGGCTTTCTATGGCCCACTGAGTGAGAGATGGCACACACAGGGATGGCACTCTAGCAGAAATGCCAATCTTAATCTCCCACAAAAAAAAAAAAAAAAAAAACAGGGACTGTCCTACAATTACTATCTCCCTGCAGTAATCTCAGCCAGGTATGGCAGGCAGCAATAAGGAGTGGACTGATGCACAAATTAAATAAAAAGTGTGGACAAACAAAAAAGATAGCTGTGCAGAAAGGAAGGAACAAGAGGATTTGTGCTTTGAAAAAAGCAGTTGGTTTGCACAGCGTCGTACACACACAGGCACAGCAACGCAGCTATCAGGGTCAGGGAGCCTTCTAGGGCAGCCCAATGAGCGACAGCGCTGAGGAAAAAAAAATGTAGCTTCCACTGTCCCTGCAAACAAAAGGTGGTGTTGGACAGTGGAAATCGCTACAGCACAAGCGGTTTGCAGCTTTATGTACCCTGCCTATCACTATCCCTGCTTCTGAAGAAGCGGCAGCAACCTCTCCTTACACTCAGATCAGCAGCAGTAAGATGGCGGTTGGCGGGAACGCCCCTTTATAGCCCCTGTGACGCTGCAGAAAGCAAGCCAATCACTGCAATGCCCTTCTCTAAGATGGTGGGGACCAGGACCTATGTCATCACGCTGCCCACACTCTGCGTTCACCTTCATTGGCTGAGAAATGGCGCTTTTCGCGTCATTGAAACGCGACTTTGGCGCGAAAGTCGCGTACCGCATGGCCGACCCCGCATAGGGGTCGGATCGGGTTTCATGAAACCCGACTTTGCCAAAAGTCGGCGACTTTTGAAAATGAACGACCCGTTTCGCTCAACCCTAGTGTTCACTTCACAGGTGTGCCCTGTCAGGTTTAATAAGTGGAATTTCTTGCCTTATAAATGGGGTTGGGCTTATCAGTTGTGTTGAGCAGAAGTCTGGAGGATACACAGCTGATAGTCCTACTGAATAGACTGTAAGAATTTGTATTATGGCAAGAAAAAAGCAGCTAAGTAAAGAAAAACGTGTGGCCATCATTACTTTAAGAAATGAAGGTCAGTCAGTCCGAAAAATTGGGAAAACTTTGAAAGTCTCCCCAAGTGCAGTTGCAAAAAACATCAAGCACTACAAAGCAACTGGTTCACATGAGGACTGCCCCAGGAAAGGAAGACCAAGAGTCACCTCTGCTTCTGAGGATAAGTTTATCTGAGTCACCAGCCTCAGAAATCGCAGGTTAACAGCAGCTCTGATTAGCGACCAGGTCAATGCCGCACAGAGTTCTAGCAGCAGACACATCTCTACAACAACTGTTAAGAGGAGACTTTGTGCAGCAGGCCTTCATGGTAAAATAGCTGCTAGGAAACCACTGCTAAGGACAGGCAACAAGCAGAAGAGACTTGTTTGGGCTAAAGAACACAAGGAATGGACATTAGACCAGTGGAAATCTGTGCTTTGGTCTGATGAGTCCAAATTTGAGATCTTTGGTTCCAACCACCGTGTCTTTGTGCGAAGCAGAAAAGGTGAACGGATGGACTCTACATGCCTGGTTCCCACCGTGAAGCATGGAGGAGGAGGTGTGATGATGTGGGGGTGCTTTGCTGGTGAGACTGTTGGGGATTTATTCAAAATTGAAGGCATACTGAACCAGCCTGGCTACCACAACATCTTGCAGCGGCATGCTATTCCATCTGGTTTGCATTTAGCTGGACCATCATTTATTTTTCAACAGGACAATGACCCCAAAACACCTCCAGGCTGTGTAAGGGCTATTTGACCAAGAAGGAGAATGATGGGGTGCTACGCCAGATGACCTGGCCTCCACAGTCACCAGACCTGAACCCAATCGAGATGGTTTGGGGTGAGCTGGACCGCAGAGTGAAGGCACAAGGGCCAACAAGTGGTAAGCATCTTTGGAAACTCCTTCAAGTTTGTTGGAAGACCATTCCCGGTGACTACCTGTTGAAGCTCATCAAGAAAATGCCAAGAGTGTGCAAAGCAGTCATCAAAGCAAAAGGTGGCTACTTTGGAGAACCTAGAATATAAGACATATTTTCAGTTGTTTCACACTTTTTTTGTTAAGTATATAATTCCACATGTGTTAATTCATAGTTTTTATGCCTTCAGTGTGAATTTACAATTTTCATAGTCATGAAAATACAGAAAAATCTTTAAATGAGAAGGTGTGTCCAAACTTTTGGTCTGTACTGTATAAATCGTCCGAGTTTCATGCAGAAAAATCATATAATTATTTCTCTCATTTATCAGCCATATGCAATACATATCCAATCCGTGTTCAATCTGTTTTTTTTTTTTGCAGGAGCAGTTATTAAAAAGTTAAAGACTAAATACAGCTTCATATTTCAAACAACTGCAATGTATCCGAAAGAATCATCTGCTATATTGTGGCCCAGTAAGAAGTCCAATTTTAGGGGGCACCCATAGGCTTGAATGGGTAAGTCACATCCAACACAAGGAAGAAACTAGTGCATGCTGTGATTTGTTTCTCACACAGATCTGTAAAGAAAACCCTCCTTTAAATAATATTAGTCTGAGCATTATAATTTTTTCCGCAGACAGCATTCGGAAAGAAAATACGCTGATATGACCCTACTTACATATAATTTTCTCCTTGTTCCTCTTCTCAGATAAATCAATCTGCAATTGATCTCAACTTTCATTCATCAGTAAGGGTGCAGGTAGATGGCCATATAAGACGGACGTCAATCGCATTGTAATGATCGGACTGGCCACTGGCTTTCCTGACAGGAGGGTGACATCTACATAAAAATACATGCTGTCACACTTGGGTAAGGAGACCTGACAGCCAGTCCGAGCATTGTGATGCAGTCATTGTCCATGCTATACTGCCAGGTAAATACATACGTATCAGATTTTACACAGCAAATGTAGATCACAGGTTTCCTTTGGATTTCAACCTATGCATTTCAGAGGGTGAACACTTTAATTACACATTAGTGCTTAGTATTGCAATTCATTATGTGAATGCTGCAAATAATAAGCTACAAATGTGAACAAGTTAATGTGATTCTCCACATGAGTGATGGGAGTGAATGGTAATGCCAGATATTAAATATGGGAGATACATCAGTTCAATAAATGCCAGTCGCAGCCACTGGGTAGCTGAAGTAAAGGCTGAGCTGCCACTCATTAGGAGCAATGATATTTGACTGTATGCCTTAAAAAATGAGCCCTAAATTAATGGTGACATGGCTGGGTCCGAGGGAGCCCCAATAAGCACTTCTTTACCCCCCTGAGATCCAGATTCCTGTGGTCTCTCCGGTAGAGGTCAGACACTTGGATGTGGTGCAAGAAGCAGAAGGAAGAGAGCTTTATTTCAAGTCGTTTTCGGCTGCGATCACAATTTGTAGCCTCACTGTGGCTGAAAATTACACCCCGAAGCTGAGCGGCACAATTTGCAAATGACAGCAGCTGAAAACAGTTTATGATCTCTGTCATCTGTCATAACATTATTGCATGCATAGGCCTAGCAAGATACATCTGCTCCGAAAGACTCTTTCATGACTTGCACCATATTCAGGGGCAGATTAAGGGTAGCCAGGCCACCTGGCAGTTCAGACTGTGAGGGCCCCCTGGTCACCTGATGGAGGAAGGGTCACATGCCAGGTTACATGTCACATGACAAACTGCATGACGAAAAGACAGTTGCTCAGGTGCATGTTTGAGAAACCATAAAAAGCTGGAGAGAAAGTGACGTGTGACGCGCCACACAATTCGTTTGCCTTATGCACTGCCTTACTGAGAATGTCCTAGACTAATAAAAAGGCACATATAAGGGCATCAGTTTGTTTTTATACTAAGGGACTACATTATGCAATAATGGCTGGTGCCTGAGCTAATAAAGTGTGTGTAATAAGGGACAGTGTTATAAGAGAAGAAACTATGTAATATAGGATGGTGTTAAACATGAGAAGACAGACACTATGTAATAATGGAAGGCACTATACACAATAAGAGAAGAAACTATACAACAATGGATTTAGCTATATGTAATAAGATATCATGTGATAAAAGACGGTGCTACACATAATAATGGACAGAACCATATAAAACAAGTGAGGACACTATTAAATAAGGGACAACAGTTTACATAGTATTCCAATTTTGGAGGGCTCCTTTAAATCTGGCATACAGTTCCAGAGATATGGGACTTTAATTTAGTGCCAATCTTCATGGTCTTTACAAAGGGGTTGTGCTCATAGGATAATAATGCAGAGCAACCTAAAGACACACCCTGAACCCTGTGAGCAACGCCTATTTGGTAAGGTCCATAAAAGTCACCATTAAATTAAAAGGCCTAGTCTTTCTAGAAACATATGGTAGATAAAAAAAAATACTCAGAGGAGCAGTGGGAATAGAATAAGAGAAAAAATCCAACCATTTTCGACCAGGTGACAGGTCCTCTTTAAGTGAAGTGTATATACATTTTGAGGTTGTGTATAATCTACATATTTCACACTATGCACACTGGGGTTTCAACATCACCATTCACATGTTGTATACTAAAGATACAATATATTCATAGCTGAAAAGGCCTTTATCATTAGATGTATTTATACACCTGCTACATTAGATAAAAAACCATAGGACAAGCCCAACAGTCCTGTAGGGTATTACATTGATGTGTGGGTGTACATCATGGTCAATATACAAACACTATGCAACAGCCCTCTCCATTTACTGAATACATGAATGGCACAATTGTTATATACAGTCTTGAACTGGCCCAAATTGGAACACGTGAATCCCCCAGTAGGCCCCTGTGGAGGAGTAGTCCACTCCCTCCCTCCTAAATGTGAGGTATTTAGTTAATATTTTTGATTAAAAGTTTGTAAGCCAGTATTTGTACATACGGTATGTTTGGCAGCTTAGCTAAATATTTGATTTTTGTTTTTCATTTTTGCTGTTATTTGGGATATGTTTAGGAAATAAATATTTGATAGACTGCCGATTTTGCAAGTTTTCCCACCTACAAAGAATGGAGAGGTCTGTAATTTTGATTGTAGGTACACTTCAATTGTGAGGGACTCATTGTTCTATTTTCCGCTGAAGATAGTTTTAAATGACCTTTGCTGTATGTTTGGAGTCATTAGTGACCTGTCACATATGGAACCAATCAGATGCTTCCCTGATGGAATTGCATGAATGATTAGTATCTGCCTGTATTTTTCAATATTGAAGACATCAATAAATGGGTAACGTTGGAAACTTAGTGCAGCAGACGAAAAACACATCATGCTTACTTCCCTTCAAAAGCAGAAGATGTCCAGCAGTGCCATAAGCTCAGAAGTAGCAGCAACCAGTGAAATCCAGCACCACCCATCTACTTTTCAGGGAAGGCTGTCCAGAAGTAGTCTTCAAAGAAGAACTTCAGCCAAAAAGCATACTTTTGACATGTACATAAGACCAAGAGACTTAAATAGGGACAAAACATAAGAACTAGGGAGAAGAAAAATAGCAGCAGGTGCGCTGCACAGATGAGTGACAATGTGAAATATTTGGCTGTAACAGAAGGCAGTTTGTAATCTAAAGAGCTTGAGAGTGGTAGACTAATAAATGTCTGCAAGCAACAGTCAATCACAATGGAGGGTCCCCGTAAGTCTAGGGCTGCATTTTAGGATTTGCACACGATTAATGAGGTCCTCAGTCCTGAGAAATACAGGCATAAACTCATCCATCACACAGTAGCATCAGGGAGGCGTCTGACTGACTCCAAAGTTATTCTGCAGCAAGGCAGCGAACCCAAACATACATCCAATGTCATAAAAAACGAGCTCCAGTGTAAAGAACAACAAGGACTTCTAGAAGTGAAGAAGTGATGATATCGTTACCACCGAGACCTGATCTCAATATCATTGAGTCAGTTCAGGATTACACGAAGAGACAGAAGGATTTGTGCAAACTTACATCCACAGTCGATCAAGATGTTTGGAACAACCTCATTGCAGAGTTCTTTCTAAAACTGTATACCTAGAAATACTGACGGTTTGATGCTGTCTTGAAGGCAAAAGGGTGGTCTCGCCAAATATTGATTAGCTTTAGTTTTCTCTTTTGTTCATTCACTTTGCATTTTGGTAATTGATAAAAATAAACTATTAACATTTCTACCTTTGATTGCTTTCTTACTTTCAACATTTTTTACACAACTGCCTAAAATTTCTGCTTAGCAATATATATATATATATATATATATATATATATATATATATATATATATATATGTATATATATATATATATATATATATATAACAGAGCTTCAACAGCTGAGCTGATGAGCTGAAGCATATGTGCTCATTTGCACAGTTGCAATGAGATTACAAGAAGCCATGATGGGGTTAAACATGTGCTGCTTGCTGTTCTTCAAAGACACTTAAAGGCAGCATAGAGGAGTACTGTAAGGAATGTAGACATTACACTTCTAATTAAGAACTGCTGGGGCCCCCATAGGCTCCTGTATGGAGCTCTTTTTTGGGACAGCCTGAGTCAGTTATCTGCAGTTTGTTATTGTGAATGTTTGTGAATGCATAAGTAAAATGAACTCAAAATGGAAAGAAAAACCTATTACCTATTTTCCTAGAAGCAACATATGTACTATACGTCCCGGTATGCAAAATAAAGTCAGGCGGCTCACTTCAAACTGCTTGTCAAGATGACATTCACCAGAATAAATTCAAAATATTCAATATGGCATTTTATCTCCTTGATCTTCTGAAGCGTTGATATACTGCACACTCCCAGTGTTAGATTGTTAAAGGTCTCTTCCTTACATATTACTCAGGACATTGAGTAGGAAGTAGCAATAAAATATTCAGAAGAATTAAAAATAGAAAATAGTTGTGTTTCCTATCGAATGAAAGATGGTGCTGATGTGATTCTTCTATCTATTATGGTATCTTTTCTTTAACAGTCTGAATACTTGTCCACTGATAATGACAGATAGATTTCCTCTAAATAATTTTAGATTTTTTTAGTACACATGGGACTTTACTTTTATGACAAGGTTGTTCTACTTGAACATCACAGCATGAATGATGGAAAATAGGCCTTACAGCCACAAAGGTGATATCAGTGGGTAGCAACTTTCGGGGCATAGCACAGAATGATTGTCTCACAGTACAGTCTCATGTCTATTAGGCATTCCCGGAATTTTGACACTCTGGCCAGCTACTTGCCTGGTTTCAGCCTCAGAAGTCTCCTGCTATGGTAAGTGCTTCTAGCACTGGCCAAAGCTCCTTAAACCACTAAAGCACTTGAGACCCCACACAAGATGTGTCCCAATTCAGAACTTCCTAAAATAGCAATTCCCTCAATGACTGACCCTATGACTATGCCTACAGATTGTTCTTTAGTGAACTTTAGAACACCTTAGAGCCCAGGTGACTCTTTAGTTGTCCAGGTGATCATATATGATATTTCCACTCAACAAACATCAAGGTTCTTAGCTATGTTTTGCATTAATCCTGGCTTGCTACTTTCTGCACAATTTGCGTTTTAGCTCCTGCAGACATTTCTATCATCAATCCAGGGAAATTGAAACAAGTCTGGTCTGTGACTTGGTATAGCTTGGACCTTGTTTGCTTAATCAAGGTGCATTTACATGAGGTAGACTCCTCTTCCCTGCCTCGCCACTACAGCATCACACATGTTTCATGCATGTTCTCTGCAGCCATTATAGATCATCTGCCCATTGTAGCAGATGAGGGAGACACCTTCTCCCATGAGCATGGTCTCCTAAAACATCCATGCCATTGGTCTTCCAGAGCTAATTTTTCTCTGGGCATATTCTTCCTTCATGCAGAAAATGGGCATATTCACTTACAATCTAGAGAGGTGCTACCAAGTTTACCTATTCATCAAATGGCATAGTTATTGGCTATCAAATAGGTGATAATTTACTGATTTCTGGGGGTCCCATCACTGGAACACCCACTGGTCCAGAAAATGTAGTTCCAAAGTTAAGATTGTGCTTCATTAATTGTTCATAGGACTTCCAGAGACAGCTCAATTTGTTTTGGCAGTCTAATAGACGCAGGTCATTGATGCAGGTGTATAGGTTATTTTACTTGTAATAAAATTGGTATAGCTCCATTATATTAAGACATGTTAATCGACTCATTAGAATTAGACTCAAGTCTATTGGCAAGTGTGGGAGCCTGTGCAGAACATCTGATACTTTAGCTTGACTCAGCATGGGGCTCTCCAGAAATCTCCTCTTTAGGCTAACATCATATGACCGTATAAAAAAATTATCCTATTTGCATACAGAAAAAAAGGACGTTTTTCTGTCTATACTGTCATACTTATTCAATCCATATATCATCCATTTTTATTTATCGGCAGTTATTAAAATTTATAAGAGAACAATTTCCTATGCTAAAAAATTGCAGTGTAGAAATAGGTTGCAATATTGTTGATTCGTATGGGATCCAATTTTTTGGCGCACCTATTGAATAGGCTAGTCTCATCTGAAAGACGTAAAGGGCTAGTGCATGCTGGGATTTTTTTTAAGTGAACATTTGGTCTGTGAAAATAAAAACCAGTCATCTGAGCAAGCCAATTAAATAACATCATCGTAGTGCTGTCAGTTCTTCATGGGCAGCCATCAGACCGAAAATACAGCTTTTAGGTGAGATAAGGCCAATAACTTATAGAGTACATACACCTCCACTGACTTTTTATGCTAGAAAAAGACAGATGAATCATTATCCATCGTCTGTTTTCATCAATAAAATGTTTCTCAGACAATATACCCCAAAATGACTCATATATGAGAGCATGTACAGTATGTACATTGAATTCTGAGCCATGAAGCACTCAGTGCAGTAGCTGCTGTAAAGTCACCCCCCCCACTGACAATTTGTGAGGTAAAAATAACCTCCCTAAGCAGTGATAAGGTTGGGAGTTTGCCTTTTGTGTCCGTCTGAGCTGAGGGGCCAATGGAGCTGTATGTATCTGACACATGGGAATTTCTCACATATCTGCCCTCTACTGTGACCTTCAGCCACACAATAAAAAGAGGCTTCAGTGTATCTTTTCCGCAGCCTCTCGGTCCTGTAGCCAAGGTTGGTAGCAATATGCTTGTCTGTGTAAACTATACTAACTCCAAAGTCTTTCTAGTCTTATGATCAACCTTGAGTCCATTCACATCCATTAACCAGTACTGGTCAGCTTTCCATTACATTGCATGCACAGAATAATGGCTAACGCCCAACCACCACACACATGGCAATTTATATTGTTCAATTTATTTTACTGGTTTTATATTCCTGCTATAGGGTTAGGATTTTTTCATACATTGTATAAAAATGCAAGTAATGTTATGGATTTTTTTTTACACTTGTTTTTCCCATTTTGGACTCTAATTCCATTTATATACTTTTAATTGCTTCTGTACCATATTTCACTTTATCTACAATAGTGATAAATACAACACTGTTTACCATTTTTAATATACAGTACTTCTTGATGGAACCGAGAATTATATTGATTCATGTTTTGTTCTGATACTTCTGACAAAATAATTTTGTAGTAACTATGCATCATACATCGTGAAACATAACATTAATAATTATCTGACATAGGTGGGTTGGGATCCATTTTATAATACATCCATAAAATAATTCTTTGCTCCATTAGCTGCGAAAGCCATGACAGTTATGTGAACCGGTCCTAAAAATAATTACATACATTCAGTTTGTGCTATTTCTTAGCACTTTCTATAACTGTCTATATTTCTTTCTTAGCACTTTCTTTATTATTCCCTTTAGAAAATGCTTGTATCATGTATTTTATTACTTACAGGGGTTCTCCGGCACAACATAATAATGAGGTTTATTGCTGACACTTCATGTAATCAAATTATAACTTTTGTTCTAACTGCATAGATTTTTCTTTATGGGACATACAGTTTTAGTTCGTGCCTCTTAGCTAGTACTTAACTCCAATTTATTCAGAATATTTTATTCATACAGTCATTATTTTATTTTTACTACGTTCCTTTATTATTTTAGATAAGAAATAATATAATGTATATTACCTTTTTAAGTATATACATTTTTATTTGTAATTACTGAGATTTTAGGGAAGATTACTACAAGAGGAGCTCATGTAGCTTGCAGTGCCCTATGTCTAAATGTCATATACTATATATACAATATACTAAATATAATCGCAGGGGCGGATTTGCATTCAGCCTTACATAAACAACCACATTAGTAAATCAACAACATTGATCATGCAAAACTCATGAAAACCTTTTTTATTTATTTTTTTTAAATGATCACCAAAATGATATGAAAACATTTTTATTATTAAAACATACCGTATCTATATTATCATTTATATTTCACCTGTTATACCTTGACTAATATACAGTTTTGAGTTTTATGTCCACGGCAGAATATTTGGTGCCTTATGCGACACCATCTTACTGGTTATTTTTTTCTGAAAGCAATGCTTTCATAGGAGAATACCTCAATAAAATGAACAAGTTTTCTTGTTTTAGTTTTGTGTGCTTATTAATTCAGAGAAATGGTGCAGCAGGGCCCTGTAGATGTAAATGAGTGCCCTACTACAGTTTTGTAGGTGGCTATGTTCATGATCCTATGATTCTTGATCACGCTAACTAATATTATACCAAATCATCAGAGAAAAAAATCAATGACACACAAAGAATATTTCCCAGAAATATGTTTTCTTTTCGTTTTCATTGTGTCTGATGTTGGTAGGTAATGCTTGGCAGCAAATAACAGGGGGTCCAATCCAATACAGCACCCAGTAGGGTCATCACACAACTTTCCCAAGACAATGAGAATAAATCTACCCAGTTTTGCATTTATATTGGAGTTGTCTGCAATGTGAAGGCTGTTTTCATGTACTCTGAAATAATGTATGACTAAGTAAATTAGGCTGTAACTAAAAACTCCAGTTGAAGACAACTGACTGAAAATGTTTTGGCTGTGCTATACCATAATGTCCATAATTATGATGGGGGTTCATCGGCACCTGTTGTGTAAAGGCACAGGGGACATTGTACATTTTTTACACACAGAGATCAAGGTCAGGGCACATGCTGTAGTGGACATAAACAATGAGTTTAACCTTAGGCCAATTCTTGGTTTGCCTGGTGAGTATAGGATAATGTTACACAGCTAGGACCATGTCAAGAGGCTGAGGTCATCGATGTGCCTCAAGTGGCTTACTGTTTAAAAAAATGTTTTTGTTGTGCTGGATTACCATGACACAATGTTGCCTTTAACCTCTGTGCCAACAGCTGCTGACTTTTAGATGTTTCATCAGGGAACTTTAGCATGGTTACCCAATATTGTGCAGCCTGTTAGATGGCCATAAATATTAGTTAACTACTAGCCAGAAGTTCTTTAGATGGACATTAATTCCTCATTATTTCCCCTCATGTGGGAATTATTAGCTTGGTCATCTTTTAGAAGGAGCAAAGAGCAGTTTAGAGTAGACACCTCTACCACCACATTTTTGGAGATAAAGTAATAAACAATCATTATACCACAAGGCCAAAAGTATATAAACACTCCTAATTAGCTGGTTCAGTCATTGGCCATTCAATCTTCATGGTCAGTGTCCATATTAAAAGCTCGGGGACTTTTAATGCTATTTTCCCATCATCCAACAAGTCAATGCATGAAAAAATGTTTCCTGGTGGTGCTGGTCTGATCACCTGCTGGCTACGAGAAGTGGCTACTAAATTTTGCGCTATTTGATGCTTAACATTTTTCTGTTCTCACTTGCAACATTCACTTTAACCAAAATCTGCCTTTAGGGAAAAAAAGTCAGCAGAAAAATGGTTGAATTTATATGGTTCTATGACACTTAGCACAGAAATTGCCCTGAGCAGTGTAAAGTGTCAGCCAGAGTAGTGAAAACATAACATTTTTGGCTTTGGCATTCCGGACACTCTGGCAGTCTGGTGAACAAATCTGGGTTTGACAAAATGTGTATTGCTAAGTGCTAAATTTTGTTTTTGTTTTCTAGCTTTTTTTTCATGGTTTGGGCTACTTAGGTCCAGCAGGGATAAATACTTTATTGTACAATGACATTCTAAGGTCAAATGCTTTCAACTACGTGGCAAAAAGCTCTAGCGTATCAGTACCAACTTAAAACAAGGTCCAGAAACACTTGGTTTTCTTAAATGTGATATAGAACAACTTGACTGGCCTTGCACTGCATTGAACCACATAATGCACCATTTGGGTGAATTGAAAATCTTACAAGCCTGACTTTCTTTTTCAGCACTACTGTCTGTCCTCACTAATGCTCTTGTGGCTGAACGGATCTAAAACCACATAGCCATCTTGCAACTGGAAAGTTGTCATAACACTGGAAAGTTGGGACATTCAAAAGGCCATAATTCAATGTCCAGCACTGCTTTCTTTTGAATGCACTATTAATTAAAATGGTACCGTGTTATGCATGTGTGGTGAGGCCAAATTTCATTAAAGTTTGCTTCCTTGGTTCATTTGTGTTAATAAAGAGGGTTTTTTTCATTATTATTATTATTATTATTCAGTTTGTAAAGGTGAAATAAATGTGAAGGTAGAGAAAGATTTACACTAAGAATCTTGACTATGGAGACGTTTCTCTGGTATGACTTATTGCTTTATTCTTTTTTTTCTAGGGGTGAGGAGCATCCCTGATATTCCAGTTTCTGCTGCATTCCGTCTCAGTCTTTGTACATCATGTCTTCGCTCTTGGATATGTCCGAGTTTGGGGAGGCCGCTGACTATTTGCGGAAAAGTGATGACGAACTGATGAAGCTACACACTATCCCATTTGATGGTAAATGTTCATAATAGTTATATGCCTTCTTAGTAAACTTCTTTGGTAATATCATCTTGCGTGCCTATGGCCAATCTAGTAATATACAGCATTAAAAGTGTTATCTAGGTTTTGAATGCCTATGATCGGTAAGGGTCCAACACAAGGCATACCGCACTTTCAGTTGAAGGAGCTTTTGCATATTATGCACAACACCATACTTTTATAGGGTCTGGACTGGGAATTCCTCCACATGTTTCATTCAAGACAGTTATTATAAATCGATAATTACGAATCAATTTACTGGACAGCGCTGTTGCCTGCTACAGGTAAATGTATCTGCATTGATGTGCATACACATAAAAAGGCAAAAGCATTGTATACCTCTAGTTTATGACAAGTGTCAAATGGGTCTTACAGATAACATCATTTGTATTTTTGTAATTTTAAACTGATATCACTCTATATATTTCCTTTTCATGGTATAGGTAAGAAGAAGGCATGGATTCCAGATGAAAAGGAAGCCTACATTGAAGTTGAAATCAAGGAATCCACTGGTGGCAAAGTCACAGTGGAAACAAAAGACAAACGGGTGAGTTTACCTAATAGGTTATATTTGTTTCATCCCTGCTCTTTCCATCTCATTTGAGCCATCAGAAATATACTTCTGGAGCCTGACATGTTCTCCCAGCAGAAGGCTTTCACGTATGCTATTGTTGCCATGTGCTGGGTGCTTGGGGGCACATAGACACACCAGAGGTATATCTCCAGCATATATCATCAACTCATATAACACATTTCCTTTTTTATTCCAATTTGTCTACAAAGTGTTTAATTTAAGATTTGTGGAAGTTGACTGAAGGGGCCACACCACTCCACCAGGTGCTTCATTATTTACCAGATATGACATTATATCACTAGTAGTGGCTTGTATTGCAGTTTAGTTCCATTCCCTTAAATAAACTGAGCAGTTCATAATTGTAATACTGAATATATCCATTACTTAATGTGCAGAGCTTTGCCGTGTAAACAGTCTAGGAGATGCAGGTCAGCTGACTGGTGGAGGTGATGAGAATTGAAACCCTACAAATCTTAACCTAAAGATAATCAATTGTATAGTTCTGAAAAAAAACAAACTAAAGTGAGTTAAAGTACCATAAACAGAGTGCTAGTCGCGTCATAGCAAGACAGGAAGCCATGGTAATTTTAGAGATTCTTCTACTTGCAGTACAACAGTACAATGGTGACTTTTATATTATTAAAATTCACCTACTTCTATTTGAAAAGTTTTGCTAATGCATTAGAATATGTTTGACAACGGTGCTCACGCGTGAGGAATAGGAGGAGAACACAAGCATTACATTGAGAATAATAATGTAACAGTATCAAGAGGCCCCATTGCATTTCCTATTGGACACTGACTTTATTGTAAGTCTCTTGTACACTTGTCTCCTTTCAGTCCCTCGTTGTGAAGGAAGATGACATTCAGCAGATGAACCCTCCAAAATTTGACATGATTGAAGACATGGCTATGCTAACTCACCTCAATGAGGCTTCTGTCCTTTCCAATCTGAGACGTCGTTATGCCAACTGGATGATCTATGTAAGAGGGCCTTAACATTTTCAACTGTGAAGCTTCTTACAGGTGTATTCAGTGCAGTGAATGAGCCAAAGTTGGTCAACTACTACTTGAGATTTTACTTGGCTGAAAGTCCAGATTTAGTCAATTTTTTTGCAACATTCAGCATCTTTTTGCTACATTATGTCAAACAACGGCAAATACTTGTCAAAAAGTTGATCTGCCATGTTGGATTTTAAGTCATTGTCATATGCTATACTTAAAGATGCACTCCCATCAACGTTTTTATCCTCTTAGTATATTTCAATAATTACATTGCATAGCACTGTGTACTTACAATTGCTCATTTTGCCTTTCTACCCAGTTCATTCTTCACTTTTCCAATAGGTCTATGATTAAATACAGACATTATTAAAAACAGACTACCTAAGCGCTATGTAGATATAGGAAGTCTATTTTTCCTCCATGAGTCATCATTGCAAAAGTCCCTGGAAGAGAGAGGCACGGAGCAACTGGGTCAGGATTTGAAGAGGAGGATGTCTTATGCAGGGAAAAGAGACTTCTTGTTTCTACATAGAGCACAGAGAAAAGAAGAATTAGCTGGGTAGAAAGTCAAAATGAGCAATTGTAAGTACACAATGCTATATAATATTATGCTTGCAAAATATTAAAAGGATAAAAACTTTGATGGGAGTGATTCTATAAAAAAGTTGCTTGTGTGAATGAAAGATCTGCATCCCATGAACATAAAAGTTCAGACTAGGCCGCAGATCATGGAAGAGATTAAACTATGATTTCTTGTTTTAATATAAAGCATTGCCATTGTCAACAATAACTTTCATAGTCTGATCTTGAATAAGAAGACATCAGAAAAAAAAAAGCCATCTGAGATTCCTAATGTCTGGATAGCTATTATGGATACAAATTATTAATATGTTCCTATAGTTGCCCTCAGTTGTGGATTTACTATAAGGTTAATTTTACCCATACTTTACATGTTCTAAAACACTAAACAAGTATTTAAAACACACTGTTAGACATAGCAAAAGGGAGTGGTAGTATAAAAAAGTTGACAGTATATAAAAACAAAATAATAATAATAGCATAACTAAAAATATCAATTCCAGGTCGCAAGGATAAGTCATTTCATTTACTGTAATGGTATTCCAGAATCTTTAGCAATGTGTAAAAAAGTAATCAGTCAGGGACTACTGAAGCCTCCCATGCAAAATTTGTTCACAGCTAAATTAATTGAGCTTGCACCTCGTGTACACCACTGTTAACATGAACTATACCAATTAGAAAAAAGAAAAATTCAGAGGTACAAGGTAATGGATAGAGGAGGTTCAAGATTAAAATATATAATTTATTTTTAAATATTAAATTTGCCACATGAAGAATTTGTTAGAAAAAAAAGAAGAAAAAAAAACTAAAGTAAATGAATATTCCAAATTCCGACCAACAGAGTGTAAAAAAGAATGCCTGCTTCAACCTGTTTTCTGACAGATGATATCCTAACATGGTAGATATTTCATTTAATTAACCATGGAAAGGACTATTGAGGTTCTTGGAAGTGATCTATGGCCACTTTGTAGTTCATGAGCACAGCTGTTGCACAGTTCAAGCTTTTTTTTTCTTCTTTCTCTTTTCAGACCTACTCCGGGCTCTTCTGCGTAACTGTGAATCCATACAAATGGCTTCCTGTCTACACATCTCCGGTTGTGGCCGCTTACAGAGGCAAGCGACGAACAGAGGCTCCACCACATATTTACTCCATTGCTGATAATGCGTACAACGACATGGTGCGAAGTGAGTATGCAGTAAATCATTTTTACCCTATGGATGTCTATAGGAAATATTTACAAATTAAAGATGAAAAAGGAATGGCAGAGGGGCAGTATTACTACTTTTGATCTCCTTTTCGTATCTTTAGGACACATGACCTTGATTATGCTTAGTGCGGGCAGCCATTTTTAGAATCAAGGATATTAATTTCTCGAAGGGAGCTTTATCCTCAAGCTGCTTCAAAATGTATATTAAGAAAGTATATAATCTGCATTAGTTTGACATATTTCTATTACCCAAATCACTTTCCTTTCCAGCTGGAGCAATTTGGGTAACAATACTGAGTAGTAATGGTGAACTGCATCACCAGAAAATCAAAAATATATATTAAACATAGCAAGGATATTATATTACAATTACTGTAAAAATGTTATGTAAAAGATCATAGTAATATTTCACATCATATCATGATGCACCAAATAGTAATACAAATAGTAGTAAAGAATGCTCTACTACAATGTAAGAAGTCAAGTATTACAGAAGTCAAACTTTAAAATCTCCTGTTCTTTACTTATATTTTTAGATCGTGAGAACCAATCTATGCTAATCACGTAAGTACCTTACATGAATTATTATACATGTGCATTTCATGAATATCAGGCACTAAGTAGTTTGTTTTCTTTGCATAACCATGAAAAGTTTTCAATGAGGTTTATATAATATCACACAAAGCGAATGCGTGCTTGGGATTCGCTTGAGATTACCGTAATTTGAATGGGATTCGCTCGAGATTACCGTAATTTGAACAAAATGACATTTTAAATGAGAAAATCCCTCATAGATATAACTTATGCCTATTTCAGCCAGTCAATGCATCATTAATGGGCACCGATAAACTATATGACAAGTTTTTCATTGACTATCAGTTTCCACAGGTTGACTAACAATGACAGGGACAGAATGATCACTATTATGATCACTCTGTCTTTATATAGTATCATGTTATCTGCGGCACACGTCCTGTTTACACTGATGTGCTGCCGATAACAATTTTATTCTGGCATAAACCAGCCGTTCATCCACAGAGTGAGCATTTTGCTCTTTGTTCGAGTAACTGCCAGCATCTTTACATGGACCCATAATTGAGAACACAAGATGCCAAAAGTGTCTAAAAGATGAAATAAATCTGTTGCAGCCATGTCAGACAGTTTGGGGCAAACTGAGCCAGGATTCTAGTGTCTCGATGTGTTATTATGAAACGAGGCATCACAACTGCTTATTTTGCTGGTTTAGGAATTTCTTTGCGTCTCAAACACCCAGATAGTTAGTAGTTTTTATGTATCGGAGTAGATTGCATTGTAAAATGGAATCTACTAAATAGTCACAAAAGTGTGATACCAATTGCATAATTTGTAAGAACCAAGTTTACGTTAACATTCAAACAATAGAAGGCCATCTGAATAGACTCGCACATATATTACAGGCATAGAACAGCTAAATTAAGAATTGTATGAGACACATCACATCTCTGTACTGCGCCATTGCCTAATTAGGTAAACCAGAGATCTGGCATTAAAATGCCTGGCTGTTCTCCTTCTGCGGCAATCCTGCTATCATTGTCCATAGCCTTTGTTATCTGGGACTATAATGCCAGGAGGTCTATTCATAGCAATGAATCACTCCAGAACAATTGGTTACTGCAGATATAGAGCATTAGTTTATCTTTATCGTCAGCTCCAGTAACACTACGCTATACAGACAGGGCTGTCGTCCTTCTCTCTTTAGATAAAAGTAACATTACTTTTATTTTTACAAAACCGTGTGAAAAGGCAATGCGATATGCCTAAGAATAGCAGGTTATACTGCAGTCATGGACCTTAAATAGCTGAGAACAAAAGCAACACACTATAGAAGTATACTTTTTTGTGACTATTTTGGGCTATCCTCCTCATGGTTCTCTATCCTCACAAGAAGTTTTTATATACTCGTTTATGTCACTCTAATACAGAATATTTTATTATTCTACACTTACTAGGTTATTTTAATATCAGAATAAGGTAATTATACTATATGTAAAGAATGGTCAACCCAGTCTTTAGTCATATTAAACAAACTGTCTTATTGTCTGTATGACTTTCCTATAAGGAGTCCTACAAAAACCTATAAACAAATAGAATATAAAATCATTGGGCCTCATTCAGACGTACAATTTTCACGCACGAGTGCTATCCGTATTTTTCATGGTTAGCACTCGTACCTGTGATAGTCTATGGGCCCATTGACATGTCCGAATTTTTCACCGGACCGAGCTGTCCTTGAAAAATATCAGAGACATGTTCAGTTTTGATCTGAGGGTCAGATCGAAATCAGCAATGCAAGTGATCGAGTTCGTGAAAAAATCAGACTGCTCTTGGATGACATCCGAGTGTGGTCTGATTTTCACGGATATTCAGAATGGAGAAGGTGGAAAATGTTTTTAGTTCTCCACGTAACAGAAAATTGGATGACACTCGGACCACACTATGATCAAATTTTGAGAAACTCGGATCAGGGTCTGATCAGAGTAATTGGATCTAGTTTCTCGCACACAAAAATATCAAACATCTGAATGAAGCCTTAGTCTGATCATAGTTTGTCAAATAACAAAATTTCAATACTAATAATATAGCTATGTCATATTGATGTAGTGTTAATTTGTCTATTTTTATTATATAATTATTTTATGTTGTTTTTAATGTTTTGTAGTTATCACATTGTGTCATGATTTTGCACATTTTTGCATACATAACTCATTGATTATATTTTTCCTTGGTAAGATCAGAGAGTTCTTGAACATAGAACTCCTCTTACTAATGACAACAATATATTATCCGCTGATTTTTGTTGATTGACCAAATTGTAATGTTATATCCTTTTACCTTAAATCATTTTGCCTTCACTCAACATTTCACATCTTTCTGTTACCCTAAGCGGAGAATCCGGTGCAGGCAAAACTGTTAACACGAAACGTGTAATTCAGTACTTTGCTATTGTGGCAGCCCTTGGGGATACAATCGGGAAAAAAGGCGTAAGATTGAGCTTTTTGGCAGTGCTTCCCTTGCCATTTTCCTCCCTTTTTTTTCTTGCTTTTTCATTTTCTTCTTCCATCTTGCTATCCATGTACCTTTTTCTTGTGGAAATAATAAATTTGGACACGTGAGAGTAAATGTTTTCATGAAACATATTTAGCTAAAGTGTTTAGTAGGCCTGTTTAGGACAAGATTAGGTAATGTAGTAGATCCTCTGATCATCCACTAATTGATACAGCTCAGAGTTAAAAGGGGTTGTTTGGTCTTAGGCAACATTCAAACACTCAGTACTTGGTGAATTTTGGCTTACAAATACTGAGGTACAAAACAAAAATATTCAACATGTGCACGTGGCCTTAGGGTACAAGTCTGCAGTCACTCTATGTGACTGCAGATTTAGGAATCCCCACAGGTCGCGCTCTGCATGCTGTGAGAATTCTCAGTTGCCAGCGCCGGAACCAGGAGGTCATGTGACCGCAAGTATGCGATTTTCATACTTCTGGCCACATTCCAACTAGATGTGTATGGCCTTGGTCAATGCCCTTCCATTAAGCGAGGACGCACATGTCTAGTTGGCACATGACCACATGTATTCAAATTGCATACTTGCGGTCACGCGCTCACCATTCTCGGCACTCTCGCAGAGCGTGCACTGTGACTATTCACAAGTTGGCAGTCTAATAGATTGACTGCAGACTTGCACCCTAAAGCTGGACAACGCATTTATTTCAAGTACTGAGTAGTCCTGAAAGATCCGTTTAATAGATAATATTTTATTTTTCTTCCTGTGTTGCTTTAGTGAAAATATAGAGTGCATTTGCATTGCATGTACATTGTAAAAGTAGCTGTCAGGGTAGTTTCCAAACAGTAGGAAATCCACAGGTTGCACACTGCTTTTATGCCCCGATTCATGATTTGTGTTTTTAATGCTTGAAACATAGCTATTATAAATTAGGCAGAATAAACATTTTTCTATTTTTAATCTAGTACCTGCATGGATACAGTCTACTTGTTTGCATTTGCGTTTTTAGGTGACCTTTCACTTATTTTGTCTTGTTAATCGTTGCTGATTTTTGAAGCAATTTCTGTCAGAATGGCACACGTGGGTTCATGAAATTTGGTTAACAACAAAAATGTTCTTTCTTTTTGTCTTTTACCTTTTTTTTGTCCATTTCTAAATGAAAAAGTCATCCAATCCTTTGAAATGTTGCACATTTGACTTCACTTGCGCAAAAATAAATTTGAAAATATTTTGTACAGTACAGTGCTGGAGTACAATCTTGAAAACATTTTACAAAATTTAGAAAAGTTGCAAATGATGAATCAAGCTAAAAAATCTGAATAAAGAGAATAACGCCTACATTGTCAACAAGATAAACAAAAAAAAACAAAACAAAAACAGATAAAACCAAGTAAAGTTAACTTGTAAAGAAGAGCTAAAATCATTCAAGTTTCATCCAGGAAAGTGGGACAATTTTTTTCTCACTTGTCATCTGTATGCAATCCGTTTTTTTTCCAGCAGCTATTAATAATTGTGTAGGAACAATTACAGTTTTCCATGTTACAGAACTGCAATGTATCCGTAAAAATCAGATGCTATATTGTGTCTTTTTGTGCTATCAGATTTTTTTTTGTGCAACCATAAACTTGAATGGGTGAATCTTATCCAATTTACAGAAGAAACTAGGGCATGCTGCAATTTTACTGAACTTATGAGCCATTAAAAACATTTTTACTCCAGAAAAAAAGGCACAAAGACAATGAATCGGGGCATTGGAGTTTACTGCTAGAGACTACCCTTAGTCCAAGACGTGAGGATTCCTTGTTTGTGACTGCTAGTTACATACCCCATTTCAAGGACTAGCAGTGCTGGTATCTATACTTGGACAGTATTTTAGGGAGAATAATGGCACCTAGTTCTGGAAGTGACATCCAGGATAATAAGATTCTTTTCACATTGCAGATTTTGCTGGTTACAACAAAAGCACGTAGATTTTGTCTCAATATTTGCAATTGCAGTAAAACATCCTTTTTTGCTGGAATATGATCGAAATCTCAGTAAAATTGCTGGAGAAACCTAGCAGTATTTCTTTGATTCTAGAACAGTGTTCCCCAACTCCGGTCCTCAAGAGTCACCAACAGGTCATGTTTTGAGGATTTCCTTAGTATTGCACAGGTCATTGAATGCTTTCCTGTCCAGGTGATGCAATTATCACCTGTGCAATACTAAGGAAATCCTGAAAACATGACCTGTTGGTGGCTCTTGAGGACCGGACTTGGGGAACACTGTTCTAGAATACTCTGGCAAAAAAAATATACATTTTTAGAAAACAGTAGCAAAAAAGTGAACTGTGTTCACAATTTGTGAATGCAGGCTAACACAGGAGCGGGTTTTGCAATCATAAGTGGTATTTACAAGATACAGGTTAAGAAGGACCATGTACCTACAGTGCCTACAAGTAGTATTCAACCCCCTGCAGATTTAGCAGGTTTAATAAGATGCAAATAAGTTAGAGCCTTCAAACTTCAAACAAGAGCAGGATTTATTAACAGATGCTTAAATCTTACAAACCAAAAAGTTTTGTTGCTCAGTTAAATTTTTATAAATTTTAAACATAAAAGTGTGGGTCAATTATTATTCAACCCCTAGGTTTAATATTTTGTGGAATAACCTTTGTTTGCAATTACAGCTAATAATCGCCTTTTATAAGACCTGATCAGGCCGGCACAGGTCTCTGGAGTTATCTTGGCCCACTCCTTCATGCAGATCTTCTCCAAGTTATCTAGGTTCTTTGGGTGTCTCATGTGGACTTTAATCTTGAGCTCCTTCCACAAGTTTTCAATTGGGTTAAGGTCAGGAGACTGACTAGGCCACTGCAACACCTTAATTTTTTGCCTCTTGAACCAGGCCTTGGTTTTCTTGGCTGTGTGCTTTGGGTTGTTGTCTTGTTGGAAGATGAAATGACGACCCATCTTAAGATCCTTGATGGAGCAGCGGAGGTTCTTGGCCAAAATCTCCAGGTAGACCGTGCTATCCATCTTCCCATGGATGCGGACCAGATGGCCAGGCCCCTTGGCTGAGAAACAGCCCCACAGCATGATGCTGCCACCACCATGCTTGACTGTAGGGATGGTATTCTTGGGCTCGTATGCAGTGCCATCCAGTCTCCAAACGTCACGTGTGTGGTTGGCACCAAAGATCTCGATCTTGGTCTCATCAGACCAGAGAACCTTGAACCAGTCAGTCTCAGAGTCCTCCAAGTGATCATGAGCAAACTGTAGACGAGCCTTGACATGACGCTTTGAAAGTAAAGGTACCTTACGGGCTCGTCTGGAACGGAGACCATTGCGGTGGAGTACGTTACTTATGGTATTGACTGAAACCAATGTCCCCACTGCCATGAGATCTTCCCGGAGCTCCTTCCTTGTTGTCCTTGGGTTAGCCTTGACTCTTCGGACAAGCCTGGCCTCGGCACGGGAGGAAACTTTCAAAGGCTGTCCAGGCCGTGGAAGGCTAACAGTAGTTCCATAAGCCTTCCACTTCCGGATGATGCTCCCAACAGTGGAGACAGGTAGGCCCAACTCCTTGGAAAGGGTTTTGTATCCCTTGCCAGCCTTGTGACCCTCCACGATCTTGTCTCTGATGGCCTTGGAATGCTCCTTTGTCTTCCCCATGTTGACCATGTATGAGTGCTGTTCACAAGTTTGGGGAGGGTCTTAAATAGTCAGAAAAGGCTGGAAAAAGAGATAATTAATCCAAACATGTGAAGCTCATTGTTCTTTGTGCCTGAACTACTTCTTAATACTTTAGGGGAACCAAACAGAATTCTGGTGGGTTGAGGGGTTGAATAATAAATGACCCTCTGAAAAGACTTTTCATAATTTAAAAAAAAAATAAACAAAGAAATAACATTTTTTTTTGCTGCAGTGCATTTCACACTTCCAGGCTGATCTACAGTCCAAATGTCACAATGCCAAGTTAATTCCAAATGTGTAAACCTGCTAAATCTGCAGGGGGTTGAATACTACTTGTAGGCACTGTAACTCACGGACGTTTGAATGAGCCTAAGGGTTCGCTCACATGGTCGTCAATTCTCTCATGTGAGAAAATCGGGCCGATTATAGATATGTAGGGGTGCGTGTGATCCGATTCTCAGATGCACTAGCAGCATGCTGCGTTGGTTTTCTCACGCTGAATCGGCATCAGAAAATAATCGCAGATCTGCTCTGCCCCGTAGCATAACACTGGTCCGCGTGCTATCCGATAAAACATCAGATAACACTCATTGTTACACGGCAGTGTGAACGAGCGCTTAGGCTAGGTTCACATTGCGTTAATGGGTGTCCGCTAGCGGACTCCGTTACATGGCGCAACTGTCGCAATTAACGCTATGCAACAGGTCCGTTAGCGCACCCATTGACCGCAATGTGCTAATGGGTCGCCAATGCATCGCTGACGCATGCCATTTTTGGCATGCGCTAGCGATGTCCCGTTATTTTCGGACAGACCTCGAACGCTGCTTGCAGTGTTAAAGGTCCGTTCCTCGCTAGCGCAGATCGGGCATCTGCGCTAGCGGGATTGCCAAACGCGATCCCTTTTGGGACATTGCGTTAGCGCAATCCGCTAGCATATGCGCTAAACGGACTGCCCTAACGCAATGTGAACCTAGCTTTACCGACATACCAGCAGTCCAGATACTACTAATAGCTGAATAAAAAAACAACATATAAAGTCTGCGGCCATTCATCTCTTTCTTTATTTCCCTCCAACCCTTGACATTTTTATTTCTTAAAGCCACTAAAATGATTCTTTCATCGTACTATCTGTAACTGCATTTCTTTTATTTTCCTTCTTTGCTACTTTTTGCAAGTCCCACTTCCATTTTTTTTTTTTTCATTTTTGTTTTCACCCGCTTTTTTCCCTCTCAGTCTTTTTGGATTAACTGTTTTTAATCATATTTTGTCTAATCTTAATTCAAATATTGAACTTTACGCTTCACATTTTTGGGGCAGAGTGAACTTTTTAGCTTTATCTTATACTTTTTTTTTTTGGCTTATTCTTTAATCCCTCGAGTTTCTTTTTTGCTTTTTAGGAATGTTTCTGCTTTTTTTTTTAGCAATGTGTCAATTATTGATTTTATTACTTCCTATTTGTGGCAGCTTTATGAATTGCCTTACTATAACGTTGTGGTGTCTTATTACTTTATTAAATTACAGCTTTATTGCAGTTTGGTGTTACTTTTAATAATTAACCATTGCTATTATGTTTCCTTTATATTCATTATATTTGATCACATTCTTTTCAGCTTGCTCTTGCCACCAAAACCGGGGTAAGTGTATAAATGCATTGTGGGTAGAGACTACACCTAAGGCCGGAGTCACATTAGCATTTTACATCCGATGCAAGAGCATGGGATGTGATATGTTACTGACACTCGGCTCCTGCTGCAAGTGTGACCGAGTGTCAGTGCGCTGTGCTCCGATCCTCTTGCATGCCATCATTGGAGCACAGGTACGAAGGAGATGGAGAAAGTAATTTCTCCATCTCCTCTGCTGCTGGCATCCATGGGAATTTCACTGCACTCAGGTGATATCCGAGTGCAGTGCGATGTGTCACACGCACCCATAGACTTATATGGGTGCGTTCCATCCAATTCTCGGATGCAATCACAGCATGCTACGATTGTTTTCTTATACCGAATCGTCACGAGAAAATAATTGCAGTTGTGAGCTGCCATAGTTTAACATTGGGCCGAGTGCTATCTGATTTTTTATCGGATTACACTCGTCCGATTACATGGCAAGTGTGAGCGAGCCATAACACCCTTTCTAGAGGGTTTTGCAGACAAAGATTTATGGAAGAAAGCAGCCACTAGTTTATATTCTCACATAGCCCCATTGAACAAAAGAAAACTTACTGTAAGTCTTGGAGGCAGGATTAAAGGGGTTATTTAGAATTAGAAACAAAGGATGTTTTCTTCCAGAAACTAGTTTGGTCCATTAGATAAATAGAAAAATGGACTTACCCATAGATAGATATGTATTTTTTTTATCAGCATTCTGTTCTTCTTTAGGGCACTCTTGAAGACCAAATCATAGAAGCTAACCCAGCGATGGAGTCATTTGGCAACGCCAAGACGCTAAGAAATGACAATTCCTCCCGCTTTGTAAGTTATAGGTATTTCAGGCTGTACAGAGTCTCACCCACTCCCCCTCTTTGTTTTTGCTCACCGGAACCCATACACCAGTAATGGCAGAAATGCCCTGATGGCGGCCCTGGGTGGGGTGCAGCTTACAGCACCCCTGTCTATCTGCTTTTCCCCATGTTGGTCAGATGTGATCAGTTGCGGAGCAGAAGAGCACAACTCCATCAACTGTATAGTAGACGTAGCGGGGTACTGCAGTGTCACCTCTATTCATTTACATAGGGGCCGATGTGCAGGGTAACTGATGGCTGTACTGTCAGATTATATAACTCAGTTATCTTTGTTTCCTTAGGGGAAGTTTATTCGAATCCATTTTGGACCTACAGGAAAGCTAGCTTCTGCTGACATTGATATTTGTAAGTACGACTGTAGGAATCCATTGGGTATTCATACACACGTGTGTTAAATAGATTTAGGTAGCCAACAAAGTGGACTTAATTTCTATCTTTGTGATAGTAGATATTAGATAAAATAGATAGTGATTGGTATTTCCTGGCAATGCCCCTCTAGTCATCTATGTTAGTAACAGCATTCTTATGGGGCAACTAATATAGATAGGATGCAATACAATAGAATAGAACAGAACAGAATAGAATAGAGAGAACTCATATTAATCAGAGTGTTTTTGAGAGTCTCAATATTTTGTATTATTTATTCTATTTTATTCATTTCATTTTTTCGAAAGACCTTTTGGAAAAGTCTAGAGTGATTTTCCAGCAGCCTGGGGAGAGAAGTTACCATGTTTACTATCAGATTTTGTCTGGGAAGAAGCCAGAGCTTCAAGGTAAAACAACTATTTATAAAATGTCTGAAAGTCTCCACATTTACGAACATAAGTATTAATCCTCTGCATATGTTCTAATCTTAATATTTGTCTTTTTTAATAGACATGCTACTGCTTTCCACCAACCCCTACGATTACCATTTTTGCTCGCAAGGTGTAACAACTGTCGACAACTTGGATGATGGAGAGGAACTTATGGCTACTGATGTATGCAAAATGAATCATTTATATGTATAGACTGAGAATACGATAGCCGATTGAAATATAAATGTATTCTTGTATTAACTTGAAGAAATGAAAATGACTGCATTCACAAAATAAAGTCCATATTGTGATTTATTGGTTCAGTAAAATGATCTATATTGTACACATACATGTCACACCAATTGTGATTGCTCCAGAAAAACACATTTTGGACCTTTATTTAATGGGCACTAAAGCAAATGGGTAACATTACTGATACGTTATTGCATCTAAAAGTGTGTCATGGTTTTCATTTGTAAAGAAATATAAAACAATTAAGGATATTTGATTGAATGAACATGTGAACGTGAAGGGGTTGTCCAGTGATAGTAATGGGACAGGATATGTAACAAATGAGAAAACTCAGGTCTACTCACCTACTGGCACTCACCTTGATCCAGTGCAGTTCGCTGTGTGCTCTGCACAGAGACAGGAAGCAATGATGTCACCGTTCCACCAGCCACTGGACCGATATCATCTGTGATTGACTGTAGCGGTCAGACAACTTTCAACAGAACATCATCATAAAACATCTGGTGACATGCTACTCGAGTCATCAGACCATTGCAGCCAGTCGCAGGCAGCTGATAGAATGGGGCCACCACCACTTCCTTTCTCTAGGCTGACCACAGTGGGTGCCAATAGGTGTGTATGTCTGAGTATGATATTTTTCACATATTATCTACCTTGGGAAAGTTTTATTTTGTCCAGGCAACTCCTTTAAAGGAGCATTTTGTGACTATACTTGGCATTGATTGTATTTTTAGTTATTTTGCTATAAACAAGGTCTAAGAAATTGCGACAGGGAAGGATAATAGACATTAATATATGAATATAACAGGTGTTTTTTTAAATATGCACACAGAATTTGATGTGCTTTGCTTGTCCTTCTTCTTACAGCATGCCATGGATATTTTAGGCTTCAGTCAGGAGGAGAAGACAGGCAGCTATAAAATAGTCGGTGCTGTCATGCATTTTGGGAACATGAAGTTCAAGCAGAAGCAGCGGGAGGAGCAAGCAGAGGCCGATGGCACTGAAAGTGGGTGCACTCTCTGCTTGTATCAGTAAAGCCTCAGTGCAGCTGAATAATGATCAATGTAACACCATAGTTTAGAGATATGCCCCACTAGATGTAAAGGTGAAAGGTGTTTTTTATGTTATATATGTAGTTTAGAATAAGTGTGAGACCTCAAAGGTGGTTTTCTGAAATAAAGTCATCGGCCATAGGTCACCACAGGTGGGTGCAGTGGTCTTACCCTAAATCAGCTGTAATAACAGAGTAACAAAATAATTTTATTCTTAAAGGAATTATTTGGGACTTTTTTATTTTTGCACATGTGGCTAAGAATTACAGGCAGGTAACTAACTAACTAACTAACTACCTGCCTGTTCTTCCCAGAGCCGATCTCTGCCAGACCACTCATGTCGACAATTCTACAGTTTCTGCTGACGTCCTGTCGGCAGAGCAGCATCTTCTCTTCTGGAGATGGTTTCAGACAAAATTCCACTGCTTCACTTCAGCTCTCAACAAAGTAGCTTCTTTTCTTTTACGTCAGCTGAAGCTGTAGAAGAACAGACATGTAGTTAGAAACTACCTGCCTACTAGTTTTTAGCCCCGTACACGAAAATAATAAAAGTCCGGGATAATTCCTTTAATTACTTGGCTTAAATCATCAACTGTTTATTCCTGAAGTCATAGATTGCTTATGGTATCATTTTCTGGCTAAACCTCTGATATGTCTGCCTCCTTTAACTTGTACAGGTGCTGACAAGGCTGCCTACCTTATGGGGATCAGTTCAGCTGATCTTATTAAAGGTTTGCTCCATCCCAGAGTGAAAGTTGGCAATGAATATGTGACCAAAGGTCAGAATGTGGAACAAGTAAGTATTAATAAATAGTTACATGTAAAGCTCTGGATTCTTTTTTTTGCAATAATTGTGATAAAGCCACAATGATTTTCTCTGCAATTGCAGCAAAAAAAAAGCAATGTGTTAAAGCAGCCTAAATGTGCAAAGGCAATTTATTTCGGTACTTAGGTCATCTTCATATTCATTTTATCACATTAAGGGTATGAATAAATATAATCCCATGTCCTTGTAACATCCGAGTGCTGTCCCGTTTTTTCACAGACCCATAAATATGCATTGCCGATTTTGATCCGACTCTTGGGCCAAAATTGTCTCCATATTTTGAAAGTGCAAGTGTTATTTGTGAAAAATATGGATAGCACTCATACGTTAAAAACTGACGCCTGAATGAGCCCTTACTTGCGGAGGAAGAAGTGAAACCATAAATATTACACCTTGGTCAAATGTCATGTGTTCATATATCCCCAACTATGCTTAGATCTGAAATTAGGTATCATTAGAGTATGACTGTCTCTGATAATGTTGCTTATTGTTTACTATACTGTTTAAAGAGTATTAATATTTATTTTTACATTTATTTTCAGGTTATATTTGCAGTTGGTGCTTTGGCAAAAGCTACCTATGATCGCATGTTCAAGTGGCTTGTTAGTCGAATTAACAGGACACTGGACACCAAGCTAGCCAGACAGTTCTTCATAGGTGTGCTGGACATTGCTGGCTTTGAAATATTTGAGGTAATGTGTTACAGACAAATCTAAATATCGGCATTGAACTGTCCAACTAGTATTAAAAGAAGGCAAGTCTCTGGGATTTATTGTAAAATGTCAAGTGGGATGGAGAATGAATGCAGTAGTAGACATGGAGACACACTGGTCTGCTTGGGGATTGAGATACAACATTCTACGCAATCTACTACATCTCAGTGTCCACCTGGAAATAATGAACGTCAGAGAGCATGTTCGCTCTACCAGCAACTTTATTGTTTATGGTCCTGTCGCCACATATGCCCCAGTGCCCTTTTGTGGGGGAGGGTGGGGAATTCAGACATATGCCCCAACAAGGCGACCGAGCATGTACTAAATGCAATGTGAAAGCACCCTATTTCTGTTTGCAGAGTTGCTTCATTTTGTAATTTAGACATACTGTAATAATAAAATGGTTGCAAAGGTGGATTACCCTTTTAAGTAAGTTTATCTAGAACTGTAAGATTTTTAATGCAACACCATAAAAAAAATAATGTTTTGCCTCTTTTAGAAGAAAAAGTTAAACTACTGTGCAAGGTGAAAAAAAATCACATTGTTACTAACAGGATTCTGTATTTTTCCCGTCCAGTATAACAGCTTTGAGCAGCTCTGCATCAACTTTACCAATGAGAAACTGCAACAGTTTTTCAACCATCACATGTTTGTCCTTGAACAAGAAGAGTACAAGAAAGAAGGAATCGAATGGGTCTTCATTGATTTTGGACTTGACTTACAGGCTTGCATTGACCTTATAGAGAAGGTATAAAATTTATATGATGTACTATTAGTCTTGACATAATGTAGATTTCAGACCCCTATGCACTATAAGGGGCATGGTTCTCATAATCCAACTGACTGATGCTTTTATTCTTGAGGCAGCAGCTTACTCTGCTCTCCCGATAGAGAACGCATAGACATTCAGCCTAGTTGAGTGTTCCTATGTATGGGGTGTAAGGAAGAGCTAGCTGTCAGTATAAACACCTTGTGGTAAACTGGATGAGAGCTTATAAGGAGGTTCAGATGTTTTCAAATCCTCTGCAAAATCACATGTACGCATTGAGATTTTGCAGTGGTGGAATCACCCTATAGGTACTACAGTATGCACAACTGCAAACAGTGGAGTATTTAGCCATTGCAATATCCCATGTCATGAACCCTGTTGAATAGAATTCTGTTTTTTGGTCACCATTTATAGGGTATATTAAACTACCAAACACTTAATATGACTTCATCAGTCACCCACCCACATCATCCTAAATCAGAAGGACCATCTGTTGCTTCTAGGGCAGCAATTTTATTATAAATATTAAGCTGGTCAATGAACTACGGATGAAAGTTTTGTCAATGAATCTGAGCTAAAACGAATACAAAGAGTAAAATATCAAAATGCTCAGAAGCCAGCAACAATTGTGAAATGTTTTATATATACAAGCATAGCTGGCATATTAATGTGTGATTTTTCATTTTTAGCCTCTAGGTATCCTTTCCATCCTGGAAGAAGAATGTATGTTTCCTAAAGCATCAGACACGTCCTTCAAAGCAAAGCTGTACGACAACCATTTGGGGAAATCTCCCAACTTCCAGAGGCCAAAAGTAGATAAGAAGCGCAGATATGAGCCTCATTTCGAGCTTGTTCATTATGCCGGAGTGGTCAGTGCCAAACTTTAATATTAAATATATTCCTGCAAAAAAATTTTGATCAGTCGTATTGTACTGACGATAAGTTGTTGCTTGGGCAGGTACCATACAACATTATGGGATGGTTGGAAAAAAATAAGGATCCTCTGAACGAAACTGTAGTAGGCGTATTTCAGAAATCCTCCAACAAACTACTGGCCAGTCTGTACGAAAAATATGTCAGCTCCTCTGGAGGTAAAAGTCCAAAACATAAGAGGGAGATTGGATGGATGGATGGATGTATGGAATGAGTAACATCTTGTGCTGACTAAAATGAAGCTCCATTGTTCAAGTGCAGAGTAATTGTATCAGTATGTGATCATACGGAATTGGGTTAATAGTGATATTTCATATATCTGAATAGGATTGTTTCTGCAGCATGTCCATGAGTTTATACAAACCTCATACCGACATATAAAACAGTTGCATTAATATGTACAAGTCTTCTTGGGGTTGAAAAAATAGTCTTATTATTACTGTTATTATGTGAACTTATGCTAACTATGTTAAGAGGTCTTTCTCCAATGCTCCATAAGCAGGTCTTACTTGTATTTGGAATGATGCTTTCAAATTACTGTTGCTATACATAACACATATAGAGGTCACAGATATATATTGATTCCACAGATGAACCTCAAAAGGCAGGAGTAAAAGAAAAACGCAAAAAAGCCGCTTCATTCCAGACAGTATCCCAACTTCACAAGGTAATTTCTGCTGTATTATGGACATCTGTCACAATGTTCACGAACATTATCTAATATATAAAGCTGAATGTGTGTGTGTGTGTATGTATGTATGTATGTATGTATGTCCGGGATTGGCATCTGAACCGTCGCAGCTACAGCCACAAAATTTTGCACAGTCACACGTCTGGACCCCGAGAGCGTCATAGGCTATGTTGTGAGGTGAAATTTTAACCCCGCGCTTTCCAATTCACCAAACAATTTTGCCCCTATCTACATAATGGGGAAAAAGTGAAAGGAAAAGTGTTGGAGGCGTCGCAGCTACAGGCACAAAATTTTGCACAGTCACACGTCTGGGCCCCGAGAGCGTCAAAGCTATGTTGTGAGGTGAAATTTTAACCCCGCGCTTTCCAATTCACCAAACAATTTTGCCCCTATCTACATAATGGGGAAAAAATGAAAGGAAAAGTGTTGGAGGCAAATTAACAGCTGCCAGATGTGAACAAGGGGGACTTAAAGAATGACAGCGATGGCGCCAAAGAGTATATACTGTACAGTTGCTAAGGTGGTGCCCCAACATGGGATAATCGCCACACCACCACGGGGATATGAACACACACACAAAATGCGCCACAGACTACCACGTGCTCAAACACATATACCACCCTCAGCGCACATTTCACCACACATACACCAACCTCGCCACATAAAAGTAGAAACACAAAAGTCGCCGCTCAAAACTCACCACGCGCAAAACTCTCCACATGCAAAACTCGCCACACGTGCAAAACTCGCCACACGCAAAACTTGCACACGCAGAAAAATTGCCACATGCACAAAAGTTGCAACACATGCAAAAGTTGCCTCACACAAAACTTGCACATACTCAAAAGGCACCACACATAAAACTCGCCACGCGCAAAACTCGCCATGCGCAAAACTTGCTGCACACAACTTGCTACACTAACCTGTCACATGCAACTCGACACACAAAAAGTTGCTACACGCATGTCGCCACACAAAACTCATCTCACAAAAGTCCCTACATGCATGTCGCCACACGCAACTCAACACACACAACTTGACACACGAAACTCGCCCTAAAACACACACAAGTCTGGTATTATCCTTCAAAAATAAAAATCTGATTAATAAGCAGACAAACTACAAGAGCAACAAATGTACCATATAGGAATCCGGCAGCTGTCAGTCACATGACCAGTCTATTATGTGTATGTGTGAGCTAATATATACTGCCAGGGGGTGGGCTTACTGTTGGCTGGGGATTTATCAGGCTGCCATTTTAGCTTAAAAATACTGAGGTAAAAATACTGACCAAATAACGTGTGAACGAGGGCTAATACAGGAGGAGATGACATACAGCTATATACTATATACAGGAGGAGATGACACACAGCTATATACTATTTACAGGGGAGATGACACACAGGTATATACTATATACAGGAGAGATGACACACAGGTATATACTATATAGAGGAGGAGATGACATGCAGGTACATACTACATACAGGAGGAGATGACACACAGGTATATACTATATACAGGAGCAGATTACCTACAGGTATATAGTATATACAGGAGGAGATGACATACAGGTATATGCTATGTATAGGAGGAGATGACATACAGGTATATACTATATACAGGAGGAGATGACACACAGATATATACTATATACAGGAGATTACATACAGGTATATCTAATATATAAAGCTGAATGTGTGTATGTATGTATGTGTGTATGTCCGGGATTGGCATCTGCACCGTCGCAGCTACAGCCACAAAATTTTGCACAGTCACACGTCTGGACCCCGGGAGCGTCATAGGCTATGTTGTGAGGTGAAATTTTAACCCCGCGCGTTCCAATTCACCAAACAATTTTGCCCCTATCTACATAATGGGGAAAAAGTGAAGGGAAAAGTGTTGGAGGAAAATTGACAGCTGCCAGATGTGAACAATGAGGACTTAAAGAATGAGAGCGATGGCGACAAAGAGTATATACCGTACAGTTGCTAAGGTGGGGCCCTGACATGGGATACTCACCACACACGGGGATATGAACACAAACACAAAATGCACCACACACTACCACGTGCTTGAACACATATACGACCCTCAGCACACAATTCACCACACACACACCAACCTCGCCACATAAAAGTCGAAACACAAAAGTCACCACTCAAAACTCGCAACGCGCAAAACTCACCTCATGGAAAACTCACCTCATGCAAAACTTGCACACACAGAAAAATTGCCACATGTACAAAAGTTGCACCACATGCAAAAGTTGCCTCACACAAAACTTGCACATACTCAAAACGCACCACACATAAAACTCGCCACGCGCAAAACTCGCCATGCACAAATCTTGCTGCACACAACTTGCTACACTAACCTGTCACATGCAACTCGACACACAAAATGTTGCTACACGCATGTCGCCACACAAAACTCATCTCACAAAAGTCGCTACATGCATGTCGCCACACGCAACTCAACACACACAACTTGACACATGAAACTCGCCCTAAAACACACACAAGTCTGGTATTGTCCTTCAAAAATAAAAATCTGATTAATAAGCAGACAAACTACAAGAGCAACAAATGTACCATATAGGAAATACGGCAGCTGTCAGTCACATGACCTGTCTATTATGTGTATGTGTGAGCTAATATATACTGCCAGGGGGGAGGGCTTCCTGTTGGCTGGGGATTTATCAGGCTGCCAATAGCAACCAATCACAGCTCAGCTTCTATTTTGCTACAGTTAATTAACCTGAGCTCTGATTGGTTAATATAGGCAACAAAGACATTCTCAGTATCACAAAGCTAATATATGTTGTGAAATTCTTCTATTAGCTTGGTTTTTGCCTTTTAATAATTACATTTCTATCTATTTGTTTTGTGGTTTTTGTGTGCAGAATAAATTTTTGTTAACACATTCTATTTTGCTAACAGCAGTCATTAACCCGGGCGAAGCCGGGTAGTACAGCTAGTATACTATAAAAATTAAATGCATATTGTTCTTTTAACTTTAATGCACCCATTTAACAGATATTGCTACACATAGTAGCCTAAAACAACCAACTTTGTCATATTCAATCTACAGTGATACAGTGGCATGTAAAAGTTTGGGCACCTATGGTCAAAATTACTGTTAGTGTGAACAGTTAAGCAAGTTGAAGATTAAATTATCTCTAAAAGGCCTAAAGGTAAAGATGACACATTTCCTTTGTATTTTAGGCAAAAAATAAAATATATTGTCATTTTTTACATTTTAAAAATTACAAAAAGGAAAATGGGCCTATGCAAAGGTTTGGGCACCCTTGGATTTTTCTGTGCTAAAATAACTTTGACCAAGGTTTCAGACCTTAATTAGCCTGTTAGAGTTATGGCTTGTTTACTATCATCGTTAGGAAAGGGCAGTTGATGCAAATTTCCCAGCTTTATAAAAACCTAGCCACCTCTAACCTTGTGCCAAAATACAACAGTCATGGGTTATTCTAAGCCGCTGCCTTGCACTCTGAAAATGAAAATAGTGGTGGTCCACAAAGCAGGAGAAGGCTATAAGAAGATAGTAAAGATTTTTCAAATTTCTCTTTTCTCAGTTTGAAATGAAATTAAGAAATGGCAGTTATCAGGAACAGTGGAGGTCCAGATAAGGTCTGGAAAAGCAAGCAAAATTTCAGTGAGAGCTGCTCGTAGGATTGCTAGAGAGGCAAATCAGAACCCCTTCTTGACTGCAAAAGACCCTCAGAAAGATTTACCAGACTCTGGAGTTGTGGTACATTGTTCTACTTTTCAGAGACACCTGTACTAATATGGCCTTCAGAAGAAAACCTCTCCTGCATCCTCACTATAAAATTCAGCATCAGAAGTATGCAAAAGAACATCTAAACAAACCTGATGCATTTTGAAAACAAATACTGTGGACCGATGAGGTTAAAACAGTACTCTTTGGCCACAATGATCAAAGGTTTGTGTGGAGTAAAAAAAGCACTGAATTTCCGGAAAATATATCTCTAGCCATTAAACTTGAGGGTGGCTCAATCATGCTTTAGGGTTGTTCTGTAGCCAATGGCATGGAGAACATTTCACTGGTAGAGGGAAGAATGGATTCAATGAAATTTCAATAAATTCTTGATGCAAACATAACACAATCTATAAAAAAGCTGAAGTTGAAAAGAGGATGGCTTCTACAAATGTCAAAATCCACAACAGACTACCTCAAATGGTGCAAGGTGAAGGTTTTACAATAACCCTCACAGTCCCCTGACCTGAACATCATTGAAAATTTGTGGCTAGACCTCAAAATAGCAGTGCATGTAAGATGACCCAAGAATATCACAGAACTGGAAGAATTTTCCAAGGAAGAATGGATGAAAATCCCTCAAACAAGAATTGAAAGATACTTGGCTGGCTACAAGAAGAATTTACAAGCTGTGATAATTTCAAAAGCGGGAGCTACTAGGTACTAACCATGCAGGGTGCCCAAACTTCTGCATCGGCCCATTTTCCTTTTTGTAGTTTTTAAAATGTAAAAAAATTACAATATATATATAAATTTTCCTAAACTACAAAGGAAATGTGTCATCTTTAACTTTGGCCCTTTTAGAAATCTGTTATGGACCTGGTGGTTAGGTGCACCCGGAATGACCTGATGGTTAAACTAGTAAACGGGACAAGCTCTGGGGAAGTGGGAACTCTGCTGACCACAAACCCTACTCCTATCACACACACTAGAAATAGCCGTGGAGCGTACCTAACTCTCCCTAGACGCCTCTTCACAGCCTAAGAGCTAACTACCCCTAAAGATAGAAATAGAAGCCTTACCTTGCCTCAGAGAAATTCCCCAAAGGAAAAGGCAGCCCCCCACATATATTGACTGTGAGTTTAGAGGAAAGTCACAAACACAGGAATGAAACAGGTTTTAGCAAAGGAGGCCAGTCTTCACTAAATAGTCAGAGGATAGAAAAGGGAACTATGCGGTCAGCACAAAAAACTACAAAAACCACGCAGAGTATGCAAAAAGACCTCCACACCGACTCACGGTGTGGAGGTGCAACTCTGCACCCCCAGAGCTTCCAGCTAGCAAGGAAATATCATGATAGCAAGCTGGACTAGAAATAGCAATACTAAGAAATATATTCAGGAAGCAGTAACAACAAATGAACTAGCAGGAACTTAGCTTCTGCTGGAGTAGACAGGTCATCTGAGAAGTCCAAAAGAGATCTGAACCAATACTGAGACATTGACAGCTGGCATGAAGTAACGATCTGAGTGGAGTTAAATAGGAAAGCCAGCATAGCAATAAACGAGGGCAGCTGAGAAAGCCAACCTCAAGGACCAGCAGTTCCACTCAAAGCCACTAGAGGGAGTCCAAGGACAGAACTCACCAAAGTACCATTCATGGCCACAGGAGGGAGTCCGAGAACGGAATTCACAACAGTACCCCCTCCTTGAGGAGGGGTCACCGAACCCTCACCAGGGCCCCCAGGCCGATCAGGACGAGCCAAATGAAAGGCACAAACTAAATCGGCAGCATGGACATCGGAGGTAGCAACCCAGGAATTATCCTCCTGACCATAGCCCTTCCATTTAACCAAGTACTGAAGCTTCCGTCTTGAAATACGAGAATCCAAAATCTTCTCTACCACATACTCCAACTCCCCCTCGACCAACACCGGAGCAGGAGGATCAACGGAGGGAACCATAGGTGCCACATATCTCCGCAACAAAGACCTATGGAACACATTGTGGATGGCAAAAGAAGCTGGAAGGACCAAACGAAATGACACAGGGTTGAGAATTTCAGAAATCTTATAAGGACCAATGAAACGAGGCTTAAACTTAGGAGAAGAAACCTTCATAGGAACATAACGAGAAGACAACCAAACCAAATCCCCCACACGAAGTCGGGGACCAACACAGCGACGGCGGTTAGCGAAACGTTGAGCCTTCTCCTGGGACAACGTCAAATTGTCCACTACGTGAGTCCAAATTTGCTGCAACCTGTCCACCACGGAATCCACACCAGGACAGTCAGAAGGCTCAACCTGCCCTGAAGAAAAATGAGGATGAAAACCAGAATTGCAATAAAAAGGCGAAACCAAAGTAGCCGAACTAGCCCGATTATTAAGGGCGAACTCAGCCAAAGGCAAGAAGGTCACCCAATCATCCTGATCAGCAGAAACAAAGCATCTCAGATAGGTTTCCAAAGTCTGATTGGTTCGTTCGGTTTGGCCATTTGTCTGAGGATGGAAAGCCGAAGAAAAAGACAAATCAATGCCCATCTTCGCACAAAAAGACCGCCAAAACCTAGAGACAAACTGGGAACCTCTGTCCGACACAATGTTCTCCGGAATGCCATGCAAATGAACCACATGCTGAAAAAATAATGGGACCAAATCAGAGGAGGAAGGTAATTTAGGCAGGGGTACCAAATGGACCATCTTAGAAAAGCGATCACAGACCACCCAGATGACAGACATCCTTTGAGAGACAGGAAGATCAGAAATAAAATCCATGGAAATATGCGTCCAGGGCCTTTTCGGGACCGGCAAGGGCAAAAGTAACCCACTGGCACGAGAACAGCAGGGCTTGGCCCGAGCACAAGTCTCACAGGACTGCACAAAAGAACGCACATCCCGTGACAAGGAAGGCCACCAGAAGGACCTAGCCACCAAATCTCTGGTACCAAAAATCCCAGGATGACCAACCAACACTGAACAATGAACCTCCGAAATAACTCTACTAGTTCATCTATCCGGGACAAACAGTTTCTCCGCTGGACAACGGTCAGGTCTATCAGTATGAAACTCCTGCAGCACCCGCCGCAAATTAGGGGAGATGGCAGACAGAATTACCCCCTCTTTGAGAACACCAGCCAGCTCAGGGACTCCCAGAGAATCAGGCACAAAACTCCTAGAAAGGGCATCAGCCTTCACATTCTTAGTACCTGGAAGGTAGGAGACCACAAAATCGAAACGGGAGAAAAACAGCGACCATCGAGCCTGTCTAGGATTCAACCGCTTGGCAGACTCGAGATAAGTCAGATTCTTGTGATCCGTCAAGACCACCACGCGGTGCTTGGCTCCCTCAAGCCAATGTCGCCACTCCTCGAATGCCCACTTCATAGCCAGCAACTCCCGATTGCCAACATCATAATTACGCTCAGCAGGTGAAAACTTTCTAGAAAAGAAGGCCCATGGCTTCATCACAGAGCAATCAGAACTTCTTTGAGACAAAACAGCCCCTGCTCCAATCTCAGAAGCATCAACCTCGACCTGAAAAGAGAGCGAAACATCTGGCTGACACAACACAGGGGCCGACGAAAAGCGACGTTTCAACTCCTGAAAAGCCTCAATGGCCGCAGAGGACCAATTCACCACATCAGCACCTTTCTTGGTCAAATCAGTCAAAGGTTTAACCACGCTAGAAAAGTTAGCGATGAAGCTACGGTAAAAATTAGCAAAGCCCAGGAATTTCTGAAGGCTCTTCACCGATGTAGGTTGAGTCCAATCATAAATGGCTTGAACTTTAACAGGATCCATCTCGATAGTAGAAGGGGAAAAAATGAAGCCCAAAAAGGAAACCTTCTGAACTCCGAAGAGACATTTAGACCCCTTCACAAACAGGGAACTAGCACGAAGGACCTGGAATACCATTCTGACCTGCTTAACATGAGACTCCCAATCATCCGAAAAGACCAGAATATCATCCAAATATACAATCAAGAATCTATCCAGATACTTTCGGAAGATGTCATGCATAAAGGACTGAAACACAGATGGAGCATTAGAAAGCCCAAAAGGCATCACCAGGTACTCAAAATGGCCCTCGGGCGTATTAAATGCTGTCTTCCATTCATCGCCCTGTTTAATACGCACAAGGTTATACGCCCCTCGAAGATCTATCTTGGTGAACCAACTAGCCCCCTTAATCCGAGCAAACAAATCTGACAGCAGAGGCAAAGGGTACTGAAATTTGACCGTGATTTTATTGAGGAGGCGGTAATCTATACAAGGTCTCAGAGAACCATCCTTCTTGGCCACAAAAAAGAACCCTGCTCCCAACGGTGACGAAGACGGGCGAATATGCCCTTTCTCCAAGGACTCCTTTATATAACTCCGCATAGCGGCATGTTCTGGCACAGATAAATTGAAAAGTCGGCCCTTAGGGAACTTACTACCAGGAATCAAATTAATAGCACAATCACAATCCCTATGAGGAGGTAGAGCACTAGATTTAGTTTCATCAAATACATCCCGGTAATCCGACAAGAACTCAGGGACTTCAGAAGGAGTGGAAGAAGAAATTGACATCAACGGAAGATCGCCATGTACCCCTTGACAACCCCAACTAGACACAGACATTGATTTCCAATCCAATACTGGATTATGAACCTGTAGCCATGGCAAACCCAACACGACCACATCATGCAAATTATGCAACACCAAAAAGCGAATATCTTCCTGATGTGCAGGAGCCATGCACATGGTCAACTGAGTCCAGTACTGAGGTTTATTCTTGGCCAAAGGCGTAGCATCAATTCCCCTTAATGGAATAGGATATTGCAAAGGCTCCAAGGAAAAACCACAGTGCCTGGCAAACTCCAAGTCCATCAAATTCAGGGCAGCGCCCGAATCCACAAATGCCATAACAGAGTAGGACGACAAAGAGCAAATCAGAGTAACAGGCAAAAGAAATTTAGGCTGTACAGTACCAATGGTGACAGACCTAGCAAACCGCTTAGTGCGCTTAGGACAATCAGAGATAGCATGAGTGGAGTCACCACAGTAAAAACACAGCCCATTCGGACGTCTGTGTTCTTGCCGTTCAGCTCTGGTCAAAGTCCTATCAATTTGCATAGGCTCAGGCCTCTGCTCAAAGGACACCGCCAAATGGTGCACAACTTTGCGCTCGCGCAAACGCCGATCAATTTGAATGGCCAAGGACATTGATTCATTCAAACCAGCAGGCGTGGGAAACCCCACCATAACATCCTTAAGGGCTTCAGAAAGACCCTTTCTAAAAATTGCTGCCAGGGCACACTCATTCCATTGAGTAAGGACAGACCATTTTCTAAACTTCTGGCAATATACCTCCGCTTCATCCTGACCCTGACACAAAGCCAGCAAGATTCTCTCTGCCTGATCCACTGAATTCGGTTCGTCATAAAGCAATCCAAGCGCCAGAAAAAACGCATCTACATTAAGCAATGCAGGATCTCCTCGCGCAAGGGAGAATGCCCAGTCTTGAGGGTCGCCACGTAACAAAGAAATAACAATTTTGACTTGCTGAATGGGGTCACCAGAGGAGCGGGGTTTCAAAGCAAGAAAGTCTACAATTATTTTTGAAATTCAGAAACTTAGATCTATCCCCAGAAAACAAATCAGGAATTGGAATTCTAGGCTCTAACATCGGATTCTGAACTACATAATCTTGAATGCTTTGCACCCTTGCAGTGAGTTGCTCTACACAAGAGGACAGACCTTGAATATCCATATCTATACCTGAGTCCTGAACCACCCAGAGGTTAAGGGGAAAAGAGAGACAAAACACACTGCAAAGAAAAAAAAATGGGTTCAGAACTTCTCTTATCCCTCTTTTGAGATGCATTAACACTTTGATGGCCAGCTGTACTGTTATGGACCTGGTGGTTAGGTGCACCCGGAATGACCTGATGGTTAAACTTGTAAACGGGACAAGCTCTGGCGAAGTGGAAACTCTGCTGACCGCAAACCCTACTCCTATCACACACACTAGAAATAGCCGTGGAGCATACCTAACTCTCCCTAGACGCCTCTTCACAGCCTAAGAGCTAACTACCCCTAAAGATAGAAATAGAAGCCTTACCTTGCCTCAGATAAATTCCCCAAAGGAAAAGGCAGCCCCCCACATATATTGACTGTGAGTTTAGAGGAAAGTCACAAACACAGGAATGAAACAGGTTTTAGCAAAGGAGGCCAGTCTTCACTAAATAGTCAGAGGATAGAAAAGGGAACTATGCGGTCAGCACAAAAAACTACAAAAACCACGCAGAGTATGCAAAAAGACCTCCACACCGACTCACGGTGTGGAGGTGCAACTCTGCACCCCCAGAGCTTCCAGCTAGCAAGGAAATATCATGATAGCAAGCTGGACTAGAAATAGCAATACTAAGAAATATATTCAGGAAGCAGTAACAACAAATGAACTAGCAGGAACTTAGCTTCTGCTGGAGTAGACAGGTCATCTGAGAAGTCCAAAAGAGATCTGAACCAATACTGAGACATTGACAGCTGGCATGAAGTAACGATCTGAGTGGAGTTAAATAGGAAAGCCAGCATAGCAATAAACGAGGGCAGCTGAGAAAGCCAACCTCAAGGACCAGCAGTTCCACTCAAAGCCACTAGAGGGAGTCCAAGGACAGAACTCACCAAAGTACCATTCATGGCCACAGGAGGGAGTCCGAGAACGGAATTCACAACACAGATCATTTTATCTTCAACTTGTTAAATTGTTCACAATAAAAGTTATTTTGACAAGGGGTGCCCAAACTTTTACATGCCACTGTATGTGTCTATTGAGAGATTTAACATGGCATACATGCATACTTCTATGTAGAAAAATATTACAATTTGAGAGTCCTCGGTGGTTGATACCTTTTAATGGCTAACTGAAAAAGATGGTAACAAATTCCAAGCTTTCGAGACTAATCAGGTCTCTTCATCAGACATAGAACATTGTATGCCTGATGAAGAGACCTGAGTAGTCTCGAAGATTGTATGCCTGATGAAGAGACCTGAGTAGTCTCGAAAGCTTACAATTTGTTACCATCTTTTTAGTTAGCCATTAAAAGGTATCAACCATCGAGGATTCTCAAATTGTAATATTTTTCTATCTACTGGCTAAGATTTATATTTTTCCTGTATTTTAATGTCAAAATTAAAACTGCATTTAGATTTGTGATGATCACATTAGGAAAATCACCATTATGAGAGTGAGGAAGTTAAGACTTGCAGTGATGTTTAGTTAAATCCATATCTTGAACATCACTTTAAGTCTGTGCTGCCTCCCACTCCAGAGCACACAGAAACAAACAGGAAAATAAGGTAGGAAACTTAAAATCTGGAATGAATGCACTTTGGGAAGCCTTAAAGGGTTAGTCTCATTATCCAAAAATGGTTAAAACTGCAAAGTGCTTGTACAAACAAGCAACTTTGCAATATACCGTATTTTTCGGCATACAAGACGCACTTTTTCCCCCAAAAAATTGTGAGGAAAATGGGGGGTGCGTCTTATATTCGGAACGCAGGCTTACCGGCATTGTGGCGGCGACAGAGGTGCGGGGATGATGTGGTGCGGTGAGCTGTATGGCGTGAGCAGGGTCTTGTGCACATATGAGGTGAATCCGCGGCCCGGTATTGATGGAGAGCAGCAGCGCGGGTGAGTTACGGTATTTTCCGGTGGCGGCGGCCATCTTGCTGAGGCCGAGCGTGCGCAGATTCACTACTCTGCGTCCCAGGGCTCCAGGAAAATGGCCGCGGGAGGCCGCGCATGCGCAGATGGAGATCGTGGCGGCCATTTTCCTGAAGCCCTGGGACGCAGAGTAGTGAATCTGCGCACGCGCGGCCTCAGCAAGATGGCCGCCGCCACCGGAAAATACCGTAACTCACCAGCGCTGCTGCTCTCCATCAATACCAGGCCGTGGATTCACCTCAAATATGGATGGGACCTGCTCACGCCATACAGCTCACCGTGCCACATCATGCCCGCACCTCTGTCACCGCCACAATGCCGGTAAGTGTTGTGAATTAGACTTTTTGGCTCCCTCTTGTGGTTACTAGTGATATTACTCTGGGAGTTTCTTCCCTCAGTTTGCACCCACCTGGGCCGTTAGTCCAGGGGTGTTGCTTTATAAACTTCCTGGATCCTTAGTCCAGTGCCTGGCATCGTTGTAATCAGTTCCTTTCTGTTTGCTCCTATCTGCTGGTCCCGGTTCGTGCTAAATTAAGCTAAGTCCTGCTTCTTTGTTTTTTGGGTTATTTGCTTGCTCTCATTTTTGTCCAGCTTGTACTAAATGTGATTCCTGACCTTGGTGGAAGCTCTAGGGGGCTGGTGTTCTCCCCCCGGGCCGTTAGACGGTTCGGGGGTTCTTGAATTTCAGCGTGGATAATTTTGATAGGGTTTTTGCTGACCATATAAGTTATCTTACTATATTCTGCTATTAGCTAGTGGGCCTCTCTTTGCTAAATACCTAGCTCATTCTTACGTTTGTCTTTTCCTCTTACCTCACCGTTATTATTTGTTGGGGGCTTGTATCCAACTTTTGGGGTCTTTTCTCTGGAGGCAAGAAAGGTCTTTCTTTTCCCTTCTAGGGTTAGTTAGTTCTCCGGCTGGCACGAGACGTCTAGAATCAACGTAGGCACGTTCCCCGGCTGCTGGTATTTGTGGTGCTAGGATTAGATATATGGTCAGCCCAGTTACCACTGCCCTATGAGCTGGTTTTTGTGTTTGCAGACTTAGTAATTATTTCTGAGACCCTCTGCCATTGGGGTCATAACAGTATGCCAGGCTAACATTGAATGTTTATGCATTGCAGAAGTGGGATAATAAGAAAGGAAATTCTGAGTTTTTTTTTTTTTTTTCCTCTCTTTCTCCCCTTTACCTTTGAGTGGCTTGTGCTTGCTGCAGACATGAATGTCCAGACCTTGATTACAAGTGTAGACCAGCTTGCTGCTCGTGTGCAGGGCATACAAGATTTTGTTACCAGTAGTCCTATGTCTGAACCTAAAATACCTATTCCTGAACTGTTTTCTGGAGACCGATTTAGGTTTAGGAATTTCAAGAATAATTGTAAATTGTTTCTTTCTCTGAGACCCCGTTCATCTGGAGATTCAGCTCAGCAAGTTAAAATTGTTATTTATTTTTTACGGGGCGACCCTCAGGATTGGGCTTTCTCGCTAGCTCCAGGAGATCCGGCATTGGCAAATATTGATGCGTTTTTTCTGGCGCTCGGATTGCTTTATGAGGAACCCAATCTTGAAGTTCAGGCAGAAAAAGCCTTGCTGGCTATTTCTCAGGGCCAGGATGAAGCTGAAGTGTATTGCCAAAAATTTCGGAAATGGTCCGTGCTTACTCAGTGGAATGAGTGTGCTCTGGCCGCAAATTTCAGAAATGGCCTTTCTGAAGCTATTAAGAATGTGATGGTGGGTTTCCCCATTCCTACAAGTCTGAATGATTCCATGGCGCTGGCTATTCAAATTGACCGGCGTTTGCGGGAGCGCAAAACCGCTAATCCTCTGGTGGTGTTGTCTGAACAAACACCTGATTTAATGCAATGTGATAGAATTCAGACTAGAAATGAGCGGAAAAATCATAGACGTCAGAATGGGTTGTGTTTTTACTGTGGTGATTCTACACATGTTATATCAGCATGCTCTAAACGCCTAACAAGGGTTGTTAGTCCTGTCGCCATTGGTAATTTGCAACCTAAATTTATTTTGTCTGTGACTTTAATTTGCTCATTGTCTTCTTACCCTGTTATGGCGTTTGTGGATTCAGGTGCTGCCCTGAGTCTTATGGATCTGTCATTTGCCAAGCGCTGTGGTTTTGTTCTTGAACCGTTGGTAAATCCTATTCCTCTTAGAGGTATTGATGCTACGCCATTGGCGGAAAATAAACCGCAGTTTTGGACGCAGGTAACCATGTGCATGACTCCTGAACATCGGGAGGTGATTCGTTTTCTTGTTCTGCATAAAATGCATAATTTGGTCGTTTTGGGGCTGCCATGGTTACAGACCCACAATCCAGTCTTGGATTGGAAGGCAATGTCTGTGTCAAGTTGGGGCTGTCAGGGAATTCATGCTGATTCCCCGCCGGTGTCTGTTGCTTCCTCTACTCCTTCGGAAGTTCCTGAGTATTTGTCTGATTATCAGGATGTGTTCAGCGAGTCCAGATCCGGTGCTCTGCCTCCTCATAGGGACTGTGACTGCGCCATAGATTTGATTCCAGGTAGTAAATTTCCTAAGGGAAGATTATTTAATCTGTCTGTACCTGAGCATGCCGCAATGCGTTCGTATATCAAGGAGTCTCTGGAGAAGGGGCATATCCGTCCATCCTCTTCCCCTCTTGGTGCGGGATTCTTTTTTGTGGCCAAGAAGGACGGATCTTTGAGACCTTGTATAGACTATCGGCTTCTGAATAAAATCACTGTTAAATTTCAGTATCCTTTGCCTCTGTTGTCGGACTTGTTTGCCCGGATTAAAGGTGCCAAGTGGTTCACCAAGATAGATCTTCGTGGTGCGTACAACCTTGTGCGCATTAAGCAAGGAGATGAATGGAAGACTGCATTTAATACGCCCGAAGGTCATTTTGAGTACTTGGTGATGCCTTTTGGGCTCTCTAATGCTCCCTCAGTGTTTCAGTCCTTGATGCATGATATTTTCCGGAAGTATCTGGATAAATTTATGATTGTTTATCTGGATGATATTCTGGTTTTCTCTGAAGATTGGGACTCACATGTGGAGCAGGTCAGGATGGTGTTTCAGGTTTTGCGTGAGAATGCTTTGTTTGTTAAGGGCTCAAAGTGTCTCTTTGGAGTACAGAAGGTTCCCTTTTTGGGGTTTATTTTTTCCCCTTCTGCTGTGGAGATGGACCCAGTCAAGGTCCGAGCTATTCATGAGTGGACTCAACCCACGTCAGTTAAGAGTCTTCAGAAGTTCTTGGGTTTTGATAACTTCTACCGTCGTTTTATCGCTAATTTTTCTAGCGTTGTTAAACCTTTGACGGATATGACCAAGAAAGGTTCTGATGTTGCTAACTGGGCTCCTGCAGCCGTGGAGGCGTTCCAGGAGTTGAAACGCCGGTTTACTTCGGCGCCTGTTTTGTGCCAGCCTGATGTCTCACTTCCCTTTCAGGTCGAAGTGGATGCTTCTGAGATTGGGGCAGGGGCCGTTTTGTCACAGAGAGGCCCTGGTTGCTCGGTAATGAGACCATGTGCTTTCTTCTCTAGGAAGTTTTCGCCTGCTGAGCGGAATTATGATGTTGGCAATCGGGAGTTGCTGGCCATGAAGTGGGCATTTGAGGAGTGGCGTCATTGGCTCGAGGGTGCTAAGCATCGTGTGGTGGTCTTGACTGATCACAAAAATTTGATGTATCTCGAGTCTGCTAAACGCCTGAATCCTAGACAGGCCCGCTGGTCATTGTTTTTCTCCCGTTTTGACTTTGTGGTCTCGTATTTACCAGGTTCAAAGAATGTGAAGGCTGATGCTCTTTCAAGGAGCTTTGTGCCTGACTCTCCTGGAGTCGCAGAACCAGTTGGTATTCTTAAAGAGGGAGTTATTTTGTCAGCCATTTCTCCTGATTTGCGACGCGTGTTGCAGTGATTTCAGGCTGGTAGACCTGACTCTTGTCCACCTGACAGACTGTTTGTTCCTGATAAGTGGACCAGCAGAGTCATTTCCGAGGTTCATTCCTCGGTGTTGGCAGGTCATCCGGGAATTTTTGGCACCAGAGATCTGGTGGCTAGGTCCTTTTGGTGGCCTTCCTTGTCACGGGATGTGCGGTCATTTGTGCAGTCCTGTGGGACTTGTGCTCGAGCTAAGCCTTGCTGTTCTCGTGCCAGCGGGTTGCTCTTGCCCTTGCCTGTCCCGAAGAGGCCTTGGACACACATTTCCATGGATTTCATTTCTGATCTCCCGGTGTCTCAGGGTATGTCTGTCATCTGGGTGGTATGTGATCTGTTATGACCCCAGTGGACAGGGTCTCAGAGGAACGTGTAAGTCTGCAAGATACAAAAATCCAGCTCATAGGGCTGTGGTAACTGGGTTGACCAAATAGCTACTCCTAACGCCAACACTAGAAGTAGCCGGGGATCATGCCTACGGTGATCGCTAGATGACTCGCGCCAGCCGGAGAATCTAACTACCCCTAGGAGAAGAAAACAAAGACCTCTCTTGCCTCCAGAGAAAGGGACCCCAAAGCAAGATACAAGCCCCCCACAAATAATAACGGTGAGGTAAGAGGAAATGACAAACACAGAAATGAACCAGGTTCAGCAAAGAGAGGCCAGCTTACTAATAGCAGAATATAGCAAGATAACTTATCTGGTCAACAAAAACCCTATAAAAATCCACGCTGGAGATTCAAGAACCCCCGAACCGTCTAACGGTCCGGGGGGAGAACACCAGCCCCCTAGAGCTTCCAGCAAAGGTCAGGATACAGATAGGAACAAGCTGGACAAAAATACCAAACAAAACAAAAGCAAAAAGCAAAGAAGCAGACTTAGCTAGAAAAACAGGAACCAGGATCAGAGGACAAGAGCACAACAGATTAGCTCTGATTTCAACGATGCCAGGCATTGAACTGAAGGTCCAGGGAGCTTATATAGCAACGCCCCTGAACTAACGGCCCAGGTGAGGATATAGAAAAAGACAGACGCTCCAGAGTCAAATCACTAATGACCACTAGAGGGAGCAAAAAGCAAAATCACAACAGTACCCCCCCCTTAGTGAGGGGTCACCGAACCCTCACCACGACCACCAGGGCGATCAGGATGAGCGGCGTGAAAGGCACGAACTAAATCGGCCGCATGAACATCAGAGGCGACCACCCAGGAATTATCTTCCTGACCATAGCCCTTCCACTTGACCAGGTACTGAAGCCTCCGCCTGGAGAGACGAGAATCCAAGATCTTCTCCACCACGTACTCCAACTCGCCTTCAACCAACACCGGAGCAGGAGGCTCAGCAGAAGGAACCACAGGCACAACGTACCGCCGCAACAAGGACCTATGAAACACGTTGTGGATAGCAAACGACACAGGAAGATCCAGGCGAAAGGATACAGGATTAAGAATTTCCAATATCTTGTAAGGACCAATAAAACGAGGTTTAAATTTGGGAGAGGAAACCTTCATAGGAACAAAGCGGGAAGAAAGCCACACCAAATCCCCAACACGTAGTCGGGGACCCACACCGCGGCGGCGGTTGGCAAAGCGCTGAGCCCTCTCCTGTGACAACTTCAAGTTGTCCACCACAAGATTCCAGATCCGCTGCAACCTATCCACCACAGAATCCACCCCAGGGCAGTCAGAAGGTTCCACATGACCCGAAGAAAAACGAGGGTGGAAACCAGAGTTGCAGAAAAACGGCGAAACCAAGGTGGCGGAACTAGCCCGATTATTAAGGGCAAACTCAGCTAACGGCAAGAAGGTCACCCAATCGTCCTGATCAGCAGAGACAAAACACCTCAAATAAGCCTCCAAAGTCTGATTAGTTCGCTCCGTCTGTCCATTAGTCTGAGGATGGAAAGCAGACGAAAACGACAAGTCAATGCCCATCCTACTACAAAAGGATCGCCAGAATCTGGAAACGAACTGGGATCCTCTGTCTGACACAATATTCTCAGAGATGCCGTGCAAACGAACCACGTTCTGGAAAAACACAGGAACCAGATCGGAAGAGGAAGGCAGCTTAGGCAAAGGAACCAAATGGATCATCTTGGAGAAGCGATCACATATCACCCAGATAACAGACATGCCCTGAGACACCGGAAGATCAGAAATGAAATCCATGGAGATATGTGTCCAAGGTCTCTTAGGGACAGGCAAGGGCAAGAGCAACCCACTGGCACGAGAACAGCAAGGCTTAGCTCGAGCACAAGTCCCACAGGACTGTACAAATGACCGCACATCCCTAGACAAGGAAGGCCACCAAAAGGATCTGGCCACCAGATCTCTGGTGCCAAAAATTCCTGGGTGACCTGCCAACACCGAGGAATGAACCTCGGAAATGACTCTGCTGGTCCACTTATCAGGCACAAACAGTCTGTCAGGTGGACAAGAATCAGGCCTATCAGCCTGAAATCTCTGCAACACACGTCGCAGATCTGGAGAAATAGCTGACAAGATAATACCATCCTTAAGAATACCAACAGGTTCAGCGACTCCAGGAGCATCAGGCACAAAGCTCCTGGAAAGAGCATTGGCCTTCACATTTTTTGAACCTGGTAAATACGAGACAACAAAGTCAAAACGGGAGAAAAACAATGACCAGCGGGCCTGTCTAGGATTCAGGCGTTTAGCAGACTCGAGATACATCAGATTTTTGTGATCAGTCAAGACCACCACACGATGCTTAGCACCCTCGAGCCAATGACGCCACTCCTCAAATGCCCATTTCATGGCCAACAACTCCCGATTGCCCACATCATAATTTCGCTCCGCAGGCGAAAACTTCCTAGAGAAAAAGGCGCAAGGTCTCATAACAGAGCAACCAGGGCCTCTCTGCGACAAAACGGCCCCTGCTCCAATCTCTGAAGCATCCACCTCAACTTGAAAGGGAAGCGAGACATCAGGCTGGCACAAAACAGGCGCCGAAGTAAACCGACGTTTCAACTCCTGGAAAGCCTCCACGGCAGCAGGAGCCCAATTAACCACATCGGAGCCCTTCTTGGTCATATCCGTCAAAGGTTTCACAATGCTAGAAAAGTTAGCGATAAAACGACGGTAGAAGTTAGCGAAACCCAAGAACTTCTGAAGACTCTTAACTGACGAGGGCTGAGTCCAATCAAGAATAGCTCGGACCTTGACTGGGTCCATCTCCACAGCAGAAGGGGAAAAAATGAACCCCAAAAAGGGAACCTTCTGTACACCAAAAAGACACTTTGAGCCCTTGACAAACAAAGAATTTTCACGCAAAATTTTAAAGACCATCCTGACCTGCTCCACATGCGAGTCCCAATTATCAGAAAAAACCAGAATATCATCCAGATAAACGATCAGAAATTTATCCAGATAGTTCCGGAAAATGTCATGCATAAAGGACTGAAAAACTGAAGGGGCATTAGAGAGCCCAAAAGGCATCACCAAGTACTCAAAATGACCTTCGGGCGTATTGAATGCGGTTTTCCATTCATCCCCTTGCTTAATGCGCACAAGGTTGTACGCACCACGAAGGTCTATCTTGGTAAACCACTTGGCACCTTTAATCCGGGCAAACAAGTCAGACAACAGCGGCAAAGGATACTGAAATTTGACAGTGATCTTATTTAAAAGCCGATAGTCAATACAAGGCCTCAAAGATCCGTCCTTTTTAGCCACAAAAAAGAATCCCGCACCAAGAGGGGAAGAAGACGGACGGATGTGTCCTTTCTCCAGAGACTCCTTGATATATGAACGCATAGCGGTATGTTCAGGTATCGACAGATTAAACAGTCTTCCCTTAGGAAATTTACTGCCTGGAATCAAATCTATTGCACAGTCACATTCACTATGAGGAGGCAATGCACTGGACCTGGACTCGCTAAAGACATCCTGATAATCAGACAAGTACTCCGGAACTTCCGAAGGCGTAGAAGAAGCAATAGACACAGGCAGGGAATCCTCATGAATACCACGACAGCCCCAACTAGACACTGACATAGCCTTCCAGTCAAGGACTGGATTATGGGTCTGTAACCATGGCAGCCCCAAAACAACCAAATCATGCATTTTATGTAGAACGAGAAAACGTATCACCTCGCGGTGTTCAGGAGTCATGCACATGGTAACCTGTGTCCAATACTGCGGCTTATTTTCTGCCAATGGCGTAGCATCAATACCCCTAAGAGGAATAGGATTTTCTAATGGTTCAAGAATAAAACCACAGCGCTTAGCAAATGAGAGATCCATAAGACTCAGGGCAGCACCTGAATCTACAAACGCCATGACAGGATAAGATGACAGTGAGCAAATCAAAGTTACAGACAGAATAAACTTAGGATGCAAATTACCAACGGTGACAGGACTAACAACCTTAGATATACGTTTAGAGCATGCTGAGATAACATGTGTAGAATCACCACAGTAGTAGCACAAGCCATTCTGGCGTCTATGAATTTTCCTCTCATTTCTAGTCAGGATTCTATCACATTGCATCAAATCAGGTGTCCGTTCAGACAACACCATGAGGGAATTTGCGGTTTTTCTATCACATTGCATCACATCAGGTGTCTGTTCAGACAACAACATGAGGGAATTTGCGGTTTTGCGCTCCCGCAACCGCCGGTCAATTTGAATAGCCAGGGACATGGTATCATTCAGACCTGTGGGAATGGGAAAACCCACCATAACATTCTTAATGGCCTCAGAAAGGCCATTTCTAAAATTAGCGGCCAGTGCACACTCGTTCCAATGTGTCAGCACGGACCATTTCCGAAATTTTTGGCAATACACCTCAGCCTCGTCCTGGCCCTGAGACATAGCCAGCAAGGCTTTCTCTGCCTGAATCTCAAGATTGGGTTCCTCATAAAGTAAACCGAGCGCCAGAAAAAACGCATCAATATCAGCCAATGCCGGATCTCCTGGCGCCAACGAAAAAGCCCAATCCTGAGGGTCACCCCGTAAGAATGAAATAACAATTTTTACTTGTTGAGCAGAGTCTCCAGACGAACAAGGTTTCAGGGACAAAAATAATTTACAATTATTCCTGAAATTCCTAAACTTAAATCGGTCTCCTGAAAACAGTTCAGGAATCGGAATCTTGGGTTCAGACCTAGGATTTCTGGTAACATAATCTTGTATGCACTGGACCACCCTATGGTCAGGAAGATAATTCCTGGGTGGTCGCCTCTGATGTTCATGCGGCCGATTTAGTTCGTGCCTTTCACGCCGCTCATCCTGATCGCCCTGGTGGTCGTGGTGAGGGTTCGGTGACCCCTCACTAAGGCCTGGCATACTGTTATGACCCCAGTGGACAGGGTCTCAGAGGAACGTGTAAGTCTGCAAGATACAAAAATCCAGCTCATAGGGCTGTGGTAACTGGGTTGACCAAATAGCTACTCCTAACGCCAACACTAGAAGTAGCCGGGGATCATGCCTACGGTGATCGCTAGATGACTCGCGCCAGCCGGAGAATCTAACTACCCCTAGGAGAAGAAAACAAAGACCTCTCTTGCCTCCAGAGAAAGGGACCCCAAAGCAAGATACAAGCCCCCCACAAATAATAACGGTGAGGTAAGAGGAAATGACAAACACAGAAATGAACCAGGTTCAGCAAAGAGAGGCCAGCTTACTAATAGCAGAATATAGCAAGATAACTTATCTGGTCAACAAAAACCCTATAAAAATCCACGCTGGAGATTCAAGAACCCCCGAACCGTCTAACGGTCCGGGGGGAGAACACCAGCCCCCTAGAGCTTCCAGCAAAGGTTAGGATACAGATAGGAACAAGCTGGACAAAAATACCAAACAAAACAAAAGCAAAAAGCAAAGAAGCAGACTTAGCTAGAAAAACAGGAACCAGGATCAGAGGACAAGAGCACAACAGATTAGCTCTGATTTCAACGATGCCAGGCATTGAACTGAAGGTCCAGGGAGCTTATATAGCAACGCCCCTGAACTAACGGCCCAGGTGAGGATATAGAAAAAGACAGACGCTCCAGAGTCAAATCATTAATGACCACTAGAGGGAGCAAAAAGCAAAATCACAACAGTGATCGCTTTTCGAAAATGGTCCATTTGGTGCCTTTGCCTAAGCTGCCTTCCTCTTCCGATCTGGTTCCTGTGTTCTTTCAGAATGTGGTTCGCTTACACGGCATTCCTGAGAATATTGTGTCTGACAGAGGATCCCAGTTTGTTTCCAGGTTCTGGCGATCCTTTTGTGCTAGGATGGGCATTGATTTGTCGTTCTCGTCTGCCTTTCATCCTCAGACTAATGGACAAACGGAGCGAACTAATCAGACTCTGGAGGCTTATTTGAGGTGTTTTGTTTCGGCAGATCAGGATGATTGGGTGACCTTCTTGCCGTTGGCTGCGTTTGCCCTTAATAATCGGGCTAGTTCCGCTACTTTGGTTTCGCCATTTTTCTGCAACTCTGGTTTCCATCCTCGTTTTTCCTCGGGACATGTGGAGCCTTCTGACTGTCCTGGGGTAGATTCTGTGGTGGATAGGTTGCAGCAGATCTGGAATCATGTGGTGGACAACTTAAAATTGTCACAGGAGAAGGCTCAGCGTTTTGCCAACCGCCGCCGCGGTGTGGGTCCCCGACTTCGTGTTGGGGATTTGGTGTGGCTGTCTTCTCGATTTGTTCCTATGAAGGTCTCCTCTCCTAAATTTAAGCCTCGCTTCATCGGTCCTTACAAGATATTGGAAATCCTTAATCCAGTGTCCTTTCGCTTGGATCTTCCGGTGTCGTTTGCCATTCACAACGTGTTCCATAGGTCCTTGTTGCGACGCTACGTTGTGCCTGTGGTTCCTTCTGCTGAGCCTCCTGCTCCGGTGTTGGTTGAGGGCGAGTTGGAGTACGTGGTGGAGAAGATCTTGGATTCTCGTCTCTCCAGACGGAGACTTCAGTATCTGGTCAAGTGGAAGGGCTATGGTCAGGAGGATAATTCCTGGGTGGTTGCCTCTGATGTGCATGCGGCCGATTTAGTTCGTGCCTTTCACGCTGCTCATCCTGATCGCCCTGGTGGTCTTGGTGAGGGTTCGGTGACCCCTCCTTAAGGGGGGGGGTACTGTTGTGAATTAGACTTTTTGGCTCCCTCTTGTGGTTACTAGTGATATTACTCTGGCAGTTTCTTCCCTCAGTTTGCACCCACCTGGGCCGTTAGTCCAGGGGTGTTGCTATATAAACTTCCTGGATCCTTAGTCCAGTGCCTGGCATCGTTGTAATCAGTTCCTTTCTGTTTGCTCCTATCTGCTGGTCCCGGTTCGTGCTAAATTAAGCTAAGTCCTGCTTCTTTGTTTTTTGGGTTATTTGCTTGCTCTCATTTTTGTCCAGCTTGTACTAAATGTGATTCCTGACCTTGCTGGAAGCTCTAGGGGGCTGGTGTTCTCCCCCCGGGCCGTTAGACGGTTCGGGGGTTCTTGAATTTCAGCGTGGATAATTTTGATAGGGTTTTTGCTGACCATATAAGTTATCTTACTATATTCTGCTATTAGCTAGTGGGCCTCTCTTTGCTAAATACCTAGCTCATTCTTACGTTTGTCTTTTCCTCTTACCTCACCGTTATTATTTGTTGGGGGCTTGTATCCAACTTTTGGGGTCTTTTCTCTGGAGGCAAGAAAGGTCTTTCTTTTCCCTTCTAGGGTTAGTTAGTTCTCCGGCTGGCGCGAGACGTCTAGAATCAACGTAGGCACGTTCCCCGGCTGCTGGTATTTGTGGTGCTAGGATTAGATATATGGTCAGCCCAGTTACCACTGCCCTATGAGCTGGTTTTTGTGTTTGCAGACTTAGTAATTATTTCTGAGACCCTCTGCCATTGGGGTCATAACAGGTAAGCCCGCCGCCACCAGGAAAACCACCCAGCTCTGCTGCTCTCCTTCACTACTGCTGTGGTGTCACCTCAAATGTGGAAGGGACCCTGGCCGCTGCCACCTGAGGAAGTGACCGCACATCTGCCGCCGCCACAGCAACCTCCCCATGGACACCAGGCCATGGCGTCGCCCACCTAAGCAGGATGGGACCCTGCTCAGGTGCACGCCGTTCCACCGCACCTCAGCATCACCTCACCTCTGCCACCACCATGCCTCCTGTGACCCTGCTCTGCCACTGCCTGCCCTCAGGTAAGAGATCTTAAATTGGGACAATAAGACGGACCCCCATCTTATAAAAAATCTTTTTTTCTGCAATTTTCACCCCAAATTTGGGGTGCGTCTTATAGTCCGGTGCGTCTTATAGTCCGAAAAATACGGTAAATAAGAAACAGAGACGCTCACCATGCCAATATTATTTGGGATACGCTGGAAAGTTGATAAATGGGTGCAAATTCTTGCTGATGAAGCTCATCTATTGTGGAACCAAAGGAAAAAAAAAGGGTTTTCTGGCACTTCCATCCAGAAAATTAATCTTTTTATTGAAAATTAATTTAAAAACACAAAGATCCATCTTGAGGCTAAAACCCTACGTGTTTCTGGCGTACACTATGCCTTTAGTCATTTCAAATAAAAAGATTAATTTTATGGTTTTCAGTTCCGGAAAATCTTTTTTTTCTTCGTCAGTTCAACTTTGCAATACACTTGTTAATAAAATTCCTCTTCACGCTCAACAATGGAGGGATTTTTAACTTTACTTTTTACAGAAGCAGGTTGTTTGGTACTCCAGGGCAAGGAGTAAAGAACTTTCAAACTTTCAAAAGAGCTTGTAAATGCTGCTCTGAAACTAGCTGGATCTGGTTGCAGCATCGGAAAGGACACAGTTCAGGACAGTGGTTCAACATTGCCTCTGGTCGGTCCACATTGCCAATCAATCAAGAGCACTCCACCTCCTGGCAAGAAGGAAGCCTCAAGGCAGGAGAGTGGTGTGCTCCATATGTTTTCTTTAAAACCACTTTAAAATGAATGATATTTCTTTTTTAATAGTTCAAAATTTATATACGGTATATATATATATTTTTTATTTTCATTACATTTTTATGGTTGGAAGCGAATTGTTCCTTTATTATCGTTATTTAACTACACACAGTTTTGTAATCTGATGCACTCTTGTGTGAGTGTGTTTGTTTAAATGGTAAAAAAGAAAATGAAAAAAAAATAATTTATTAAATAGGTCTATTTCTCACTGAGCTTTGTACCTTTCCATTCAGGAAAATCTGAATAAACTGATGACTAATCTCAGATCAACACAGCCTCACTTTGTTAGATGTCTTATCCCTAATGAGACTAAAACCCCAGGTAAGAAAACTGCGAAACTCACACAAATGAGTTAGTGAATTACTAGAAGTTAAAAGTGTCATCGGGTTCATATGCTAATTTCTGCCAATTTTTCTAAACAAGTTATATCAAACTTTTCTTGCCTGCCCCATTCTTATATATCGGCTGTGCCTGTTTTCATGTTAATGTGGATGATTTGGAATGTGGAAAAGACCTGACCCGTTTATAGAATTCTGGTGAATCCTATAGATTCCAGCATGTAATATGAATTCCACCTAGTTATTACAAACACTACTAAAAATCTGAGCTGCAGAAAAAAAACTGTTTTCTATCATCTGTCAAAAGATACGAAAATCAGGCAACTCAGGATGTGACCACACTTATGAAAAAGTGCTGAACAAAAGGCTGTAAGTTACATAAAAAAGCATAAATGTTTAAAAGAAGATGTATAAGCCTTTCAGGGGCTGATTCGTTAAGAATAGCATTTCCTATGCCAGTCTTGAAGAATACCCACTGGTGTAAGATGCACCAAACTTATTAGGAGTTGTTTTTGCACAGCTATTTATTGCATCAAAATTTGTAATTTTTATGTGCAAGTATTCTGGCATAAAAGCCTTTAAACAAAACCACCTTTAGCCTGTTCAATATCCATTCCTGGTGTTGACATAAAAGTGTGTGATCAAGGCTTTACCTTGATAATACAAATAGAGCAATTGAAATTAATAATCTTATATAGAGGGACATGGGTAAAAGTAAGTGTCTGTGATGTGCCTTCAAAATTTGTTTTATCCTATAGGTGCAATGGATCCATTTATGGTCCTTCATCAACTAAGGTGCAATGGCGTCTTGGAGGGCATTAGAATTTGCCGAAAAGGCTACCCAAACAGACTTCTATATGCTGAATTTAAGCAGAGGTGTGTAACTTATTTAATCTTAGTATCAGCAGCAAATAGGCTGAACATAGTGTTGAGACACAAATATAGAAACTGTATTTGGGTGGAGGGGGGAACAGCCTCAAGTTAGGGTATACAAAAATACTCTCAGATAGGGCTTTCAATAATATTAGTATTAATCAATTGAACGAGCGTGGACTTGTCGGAAAAATTTGCAGCTAATGTGGTGGAAAAAATAAAATACACATTACATAGCTGTCAGACAAATGATTATTCGACCACAATGACTTCTATGCTAGTGGGTTATCTACAGACAGAACTCAAGGATCAGCCGCTGAAATATAGCAGGTTGGATCCTCCCCTCATATCATGTCATGATGCCCCCATACACATCAAACTGTCACCCGATAATGCTGATGTCAATGGGTTCTGAGGACTTTATTCTAATTTTGTTTGCAAATGCGACCATATTTTATGGTCCAGGTTACAGCCACAATGTCTGGCCAAACCACAGGTCTCCTGACTTGAGACAATATGTCTATGAAGCTGTTAGTTCAGGTCAGGAGACCTGTGGATGGGCCAAACATTGCAACTGTAACCTGGACTGTAAATACGGTGTCATGAATATAACAGTGAATTTATACTTTCTACAGACACATCCATCCTGAAATGTGGAGTTATAGCTCTAGAAACACAATACAAAAAATAATGGTTATCAAGAAATAATTAAATTGGTTTTTGACATCGGTATAAAAATGTTTGTCATTGTAAATCCACAGGTATCGGATCCTCAATCCTAATGCAATCCCGGATGACAAATTTGTTGACAGCAGAAAAGCCACAGAAAAACTATTGGGTTCATTGGACATTGATCACTCACAGTACAAGTTCGGGCACACTAAGGTACCAGCCAAGCCAAAGTGACATCGCGAGTAATACACATCTCTGACAAATGACTAAATTCTTCATACAAACATATTTGATAAACCAGTAATAGACTAGACTAGTGAATTACATAAGAATGTCCACATTTTTGGTAATAATCAAATGTATTGCTCAGCAATATAACCTCAAAGCTTCATATTATAGCCCTCATTATTGTCATACTTCATCTTTTGGCTGATTTAATAATTGTATAAATCATTAGCTTTGTTAGCTGCCTTTCCAGTAAGTATATTTAATAAAAGGTAATATTGAAAAACCTATAAAACAACTGACCATGCAGATATTTTCTTTAATTATTAACATCAGTTTTCTTGCTCAGGATATAAGACTACAAACATTTCCTTACAAAGTGAATAAGCTTGGAGCTACACTTGACCTCTCTACTGTACTTTGTGATATTAATGCACATTTTGAATTATATTAAGGGATATAATAATTTAAAGTTTCTTTAATATCATGTTCATTCACTAAGGAGTTGGGTACCATTTCTATTTTTACAAATAAGTAACTTACAGAGAGACATTTTTTTTCTTTAGGTTTTCTTTAAGGCGGGTTTGCTTGGTCAACTAGAAGAGATGAGAGATGAACGTTTGGCCAAGATTATCACCATGCTGCAGGCTAGAAGCCGGGGAAGACTCATGAGGATTGAGTACCAGAAAATCATTGCAAGAAGGTACATGTCAAGTCTTTATCTAAAAGTTGTTTTGTAATCAATCAAATCTGTTAAAATGATTTATTTTCTAGTTCCATTGATGATAGCTTAAAGTCGTGAAAAAATACGGTATGTTTCTAATTGTTTTAAATAATGTTACTGCAGGGATGCCTTGTTAGTAATCCAATGGAACATAAGAGCCTTCAATGCCGTTAAGCACTGGTCATGGATGAAGTTATTCTTTAAGATTAAGCCTCTACTGAAATCAGCTCAAACTGAAAAAGAGATGGCCAACATGAAGGAGGAATTCCTGAAGTTGAAGGAAGCTTTAGAGAAATCTGAAGCCAAGAGGAAAGAGTTGGAAGAGAGACAGGTTACTCTGATCCAAGAGAAGAATGACCTGGGTCTTCAGCTCCAAGCAGTAAGTTACTAATAATTTGTGTTCAAAAACACAATTTTTCCGGCATAAATCTACATTTTTGCTGTGCCTCTATCACACTGCAGATTGCCAGCTTCTGACAGTGTGCAATATATCCACTGTCAAAATTCCCCTTTGTTGTCATCTGCACCTCTCAATTAAACATTGAAAGAAGCAAAAAAATGTGCCAGTGGGAACATGACTGTCCATATGCAAATGGAATAATTGCATTCATGTGACGACCATTCAAGTAGGCAAACAAGAGAAATCATGATGGTGTGCATAGTACACACTCTGTCATGATTTGGGAATCTGCAGTGCAGTACAAGCAGTGTAGAAATTTGTGTTTAGTCTAAAGAACCCTTTAATTATCAAAACTTTGGTCCACTCATTTTTTTTTCATATTTGTTGTCCATGTCAGTAAGGTGCAATGATTTCCATATTTCGACAAATAACTATATGTGATTTTAATGATAGGAATATATTTATGGGTTAAATGACCTCTGTTTTTTACAGGAGCAAGACAATCTAGCAGATGCAGAAGAGCGTTGTGACCTCCTCATAAAAACCAAGATTCAGTTAGAGGCAAAAGTGAAAGAGTTAAATGAGAGACTGGAGGATGAGGAGGAAATGAATTCTGATATGACTTCCAAGAAGAGGAAGCTTGAAGATGAGTGTGCCGAGCTCAAAAAGGACATTGATGACCTAGAAATTACACTAGCCAAAGTAGAGAAGGAAAAACATGCAACAGAAAACAAGGCAAGATTATGATGAACCTCTTAAGACATACATAAAAGAAAAACTTCATTAGGTAACTGGTTTCTATTCACATCTGATCAGGTGAAGAACCTCGTTGAGGAGATGGCGGCTCTGGATGAAATTATTGCTAAGCTTACCAAAGAGAAGAAGGCTCTCCAGGAAGCTCATCAGCAAGCTCTAGATGACTTGCAAGGAGAAGAAGATAAAGTCAACACACTCACCAAGGCCAAAGCCAAGCTAGAACAACAAGTGGATGATGTAAGTGGCTTTAAGTAATAGGTCAGCTGACACAGCAAACGTTGCTCAGAAATGTCATGTGCAATAATAAAACATCAATTTTTTTACCCATTTGTAGCTTGAAGGGTCTTTGGAGCAAGAGAAAAAACTGAGAATGGATCTAGAGCGTGCAAAGCGAAAGCTGGAGGGAGATCTAAAACTTACTCAGGAGTCCGTAATGGATCTAGAGAATGATAAACAACAGTTGGAAGAGAAACTGAAAAAGTGAGCGGTACATTAAATGTTCAAAGATATAGAGTGCTCTCAGTGGGAGAATCAAAATAGGAATCTTGTGGGTGTGTAAATTTGGGTATTAAGTGCTCCTTCTTGCATCTGGTTAAAAAGAAGATGTCACTATTCCTATTTGGCTTCTCCCACTGAGAGCACTCTATATCTTTTTTCTACTGGCTAACACGGTACAAAATCACTTTTTTTTCGTTTAATTAAATGTTCAGGGACGTCACAAATGGTATAACCAGTGTACAAGAATTACAGCTTAGCTGACTAAATCTTTTATTCGTTGAGAATACCCATTAAACTTTAACTATTATGTACTGTAGATGGATAAAATAAGGCTATGTTTACACCATGTTCACTCCCAAGACCTTAAATTGTTTCCAGCAAATATGCCTATGTTATCTACAGCCTACAATAGGACCTATTGGTGGTATGCCTCAATATACATTTATTGGGCTGTTGAAAAGTGTTGTCAACTAGAATTTAAAATACAGAATGTTAGTAAAAAATCCATAGTCATGATAGATGAAGGGTTGTCCGAGACTTTTACACTGATGGCCTATCCTTCAGAAATATGATCGATATCTGATCACCTTGTGCCATCACTGATCAGCTGTTCGAGGTACTGGCCAGAAGTGCAAAGCTGCACAGCACAGATCTATCAATTGTATAGTGGCCACTGCCAGGTACTGTAGATCTATCCCCATTTAGAATCATTGGCACTTCCATCCAACACCAGCATGGGAACAACTGATCAGCGGGGTGCTGGGTGTCACACCCCTACCGATCAGATATTAATGATCTATCATATGGCTGTGTCATAAATAGAAAAGTCCTGGCCAACCCCTTTATTGAACTATACCATCACTGCTCTTCCCATACGATCCACTGTAATACACTGGCATATCAATCTAAAATGTGTCTTGCTTTTGTTAATTGATATATTGAATACTTTGAAGCTTTTGTTGGAAGTAAATCTGTAGTTGACTTACTGGTTTTGTTCTATAGGAAAGATTTTGAGATAAGTCAGCTAAATTCCAGGATTGAAGATGAGCAAATGATGTGTGCGCAGTTACAAAAGAAAATCAAAGAGCTTCAGGTAATTTCTTTTTACTTTTCTGATTTTATCTATTGTTAAAGGTGTGCTTACCACTTATAATGAAATTTTGCTACAGGGCATTATCAACAGAAATTGGGGACACATTTGATTCTCTTTTTAGATGCATGCAATCACATCAGTTATTATTTTCAAAGGCACGAATTGAAGAACTTGAAGAAGAATTGGAAGCAGAGAGAGCTACCCGAGCAAAGGTAGAGAAACAGCGATCTGAGGTAGCCAAGGAGCTCGAGGAATTAAGTGAGCGTCTTGAAGAAGCTGGTGGAGCCACGTCTGTTCAAATTGAGATGAACAAGAAGAGGGAAGCTGAATTTTTAAAGTTACGCAGGGATCTGGAAGAAGCTACGCTTCACCATGAAGCCACTGCTGCTGGTCTGAGGAAGAAGCATGCAGATACTGTGGCTGAACTTGGGGAACAGATTGACAGCCTGCAAAGAGTTAAGCAGAAATTGGAGAAGGAGAAAAGTGAGATGAAGATGGAACTAGATGACTTGTCTTCAAACATTGAACAACTTATGAAAAACAAGGTTAGAGATCTTTTGGGGTTTATACCGATCCAATGTAAAACTTAGAAATGATTTTCCAAATTTGATGAAGACATTTACACATTTTAGAACATTGTTTTCAAATTATAGGGGAATGCAGAAAAGTTGTGCCGGACATTTGAGGACCAACTAAGTGAAGCAAAATGCAAAGTAGATGAACTTCAACGACAATTAGCCGATATGTCCTTGCACAGAGCAAGGCTACAGACAGAGAATGGTAGGAAAATAATTAGTAAATCCATTGTATTATTGTTTAACAAATTATTGTACATTATAGTATATATACATGTATAATATATATGGTATGATACATTTTAAATGATTACTTTCCACCCAAAAAGGTGTTATTTTATTTGTAATAAAGAAAAAACAGTATTGACGTATGTTAACAAGTAAAATAATCCAAAAATATTGAAAAAATAGAATAAAATGCTTTTTAAAAAATAAATATAACACTGATACCGTTTTCACATATTTCAAAAGAATTGTCCGTGACTATGGAGTTGAAGTTGATATTTCTTGAAAAAAAGAAACCCTGCTTTTTTGTTTTATTCCTGATCTTATGAGAACTCAAAAATTATTTCATACATATCTGAAAGCTAACAGTTCTTCTGTCCATCTTGCTTGTTAGGAGAATTAACTCGCCTTCTGGAGGAAAAGGAGTCTCTTGTCAACCAGCTGAGCAGAGGCAAGGCTTCCTTCACCCAGAGCATTGAAGAGCTGAAAAGGCAACTAGAAGAGGAGACAAAGGTAAGGATATAATGTGGACCTTACTGGTCCATACTAATGAAACATACATTGTTAGTTTTCAGAAAAAACATTTCTATAACAAAAGCTTGCTTCTCTTTTTAGTCAAAAAATGCATTAGCACATGCGCTGCAAGCATCCCGCCATGACTGTGATCTTATGCGCGAGCAATATGAAGAGGAACAGGAGGCCAAAGCAGAGTTGCAAAGGTCTCTATCAAAGGCAAATGCGGAGGTAGCTCAGTGGAGAAACAAGTATGAAACTGATGCCATTCAGAGGACAGAAGAGCTGGAAGATGCCAAGTATGTTTTAATTAATTCTCATTTGTGTTAACTTTATTCAAAAGTTTATGTACATAAATATTTTAATGCCTCAACTTCAGGAAGAAGCTGGCAGCACGGCTTCAGGATGCTGAGGAAGCCATAGAAGCTGCAAATGCCAAGTGTTCATCATTGGAAAAAACAAAGCATCGTCTCCAGACTGAGATTGAAGACTTAGTTATTGACTTGGAACGAGCAAACTCTGCTGCTGCAGCACTAGACAAGAAGCAAAGAAACTTCGACCGGATCCTGACAGAATGGAAGCAGAAATATGAGGAAACCCAAGCTGAGCTTGAGGCATCACAAAAGGAGTCCCGCAGCCTAAGCACTGAACTGTTCAAGCTGAAGAACGCTTATGAAGAATCTCTAGACAATCTTGAGACAATGAAACGAGAGAACAAAAATCTGCAAGGCAAGTGAACAAAAAATAAGGACATTTTTAAAGATGTAAACATATCACAGATAGAGCTGAGAGACCTATGGCACACAGCTGAGAAAAGTTACTACTAGCTACTTATCGTTCTTAGAGCGGCCACAACATTGGAAATGTAGTATTGCCATTCACGCCAGGTCTGTACTCTGGCTCATAGATGCCCTAAACTAACCCGTCTATGCCTTGTTTAGTAGGTAATGACAGGGCACGAGACAACCACTTAAACAGATCTGTCCTTCGCAGTTCCCCGAAAATGTTGTGATGTATAGAGTTTACCATATTCACTGATATTAAACTCTTGTAATAAATATTTCTTTCTCTGTTCCAGAGGAAATTGCTGATCTCACCGATCAAATCAGTTCCAGTAGCAAAACAATTCATGAACTTGAAAAGGTGAAGAAAGCTTTAGAAAGTGAGAAAGGCGATATTCAAGCAGCTCTTGAAGAGGCTGAGGTGAGTGTGAATACAAGAATAAACTTCGATCTTGGTTGGCACAATTACTTTATTATGTGTTAGAATATGCTTTTATTTTGGTTTCTGATAATATAACTCTACAGGGAGCTCTGGAACACGAAGAGAGTAAGACTTTGCGCATTCAACTTGAGTTGTCTCAGATTAAAGCTGATGTGGATAGGAAACTGGCAGAAAAAGATGAAGAAATTGAAAATCTCAGGTGAGACGCTCTTCTGTAGGCAGCTTGTACCACTGATTTCACTATGAATTAAGACTATTTACCTATTGAAAACAATATACACTGCTCAAAAAAATAAAGGGAACACTTAAACAACAGAATATAACTCCAAGTAAATCAAACTTCTGTGAAATCAAACTGCCCACTTAGGAAGCAACACTGTTTGACAATCAATAATAAATAATAATAATAATCTTTATTTATATAGCGCCAACATATTCCGCAGCGCTTTACAGTTTAACAGCTTCAAACACATCAGTCAGTCATAAGTAACAATGTTAATGATACAATAATTAAAGCAACACAAGACCACCCTGCTCGTGAGAGCTTACAATCTACAATGAGGTGGGGAGATACAAAGTACAGGTTTATTTACAATGATGGTCCAGCCATCTTCAGGGAGTGGGGGATAGATGGAAGTAGTGAATGGGCTACACACAAACAAAATAACTGATTAGGGAACGTGATAGGCCGCTCTGAACAAATGTGATTTGAGGGAGCACCTAAAACTATGCAAATTGTGGATGGTCCTAATTTCTTGGGGTAGAGCATTCCAGAGGATTGGCGCAGCACGGGAGAAGTCTTGGAGTCGGGAGTGGGAGGTACGGGTTAGTGCAGAGGTTAGTCGAAAGTAATTTGCAGAGCGCAGAGGTCGGTTAGGCCGATAGACAGAAAGGAGGGAGGAGATGTAAGGGGGTGCCGCATTGTGAAGAGCTTTGTGGGTGAAAACAAGTACTTTGAATTGTATCCTGTAATGAATGGGCAGCCAGTGTAATGACTGGCGAAGAGTGGACGCGTTTGAGTAACGGTTAGCTAGATAGACAACCCTGGCTGCTGCATTAAGGATAGACTGGAGAGGGGAAAGTCGAGTGAGGGGGAGGCCAATTAATAGAGTGTTGCAGTAGTCCAGGCTGGAGTGGATCAGGGCGACAGTGAGGGTTTTTGTTGTTTCTATAGTGAGAAAAGGGCGGATTCTTGAGATGTTCTTTAGGTGTAAGCGGCATGTGCGGGCAAGAGATTGTATATGGGATGTGAAGGAGAGATCGGAGTCAAACATAACACCCAGACAGCGCGCCTGCTGCCGGGGTGTTATTATGGTGCCACCCACGGAGAGGGAAATGTCAGGTTTAGGGAGGTTAGTAGATGGTGGGAGCAGAAGAAGTTCAGTTTTGGAGAGGTTGAGTTTCAGACAGAGAGCGGACATGATGTCGGAGACTGCGGACAGACAGTCAGTGGCGTGCTGTAGTACAGCAGGAGTAAGGCCAGGGGATGACATGTATAGTTGTGTGTTGTCGGCATAAAGATGGTACTGAAAGCCAAATCTGCTGATGGTCTGTCCAATTGGGGCCGTGTAGAGGGAGAAGAGAAGGGGGCCAAGGACTGAGCCCTGGGGTTCCCCGACAGCGAGAGGAAGAAGCGATGAAGTGGAGCCAGAGAACGGAACACTGAAGGAGCGGTCAGAAAGATAGGAGAACCAGGAGAGAGCAGTGCCCTTAATGCCAAGTGACTGGAGCCTAGAGAGTAAGAGAGGGTGGTCAACAGTGTCAAAAGCTGCAGAAAGATCGAGAGGAATGAGCAGAGAGTGGTCACCGTTACATTTTGCTGTCAGAAGGTCGTTGGTCACCTTGATGAGTGCAGTTTCTGTCGAGTGTAGGGGGCGGAAGCTGGACTGTGAAGGGTCTAGGGGGGAGTGTATGGAGAGATAACGGGTAAGGTGGGAGTAGACTAGGTGCTCCAAGAGTTTAGAGATGAAGGGGAGGTTGGAGACTGGTCTGTAGTTATTTGTGCAGGATGGGTCGATTGCGGGTTTCTTTAGTAAAGGAGTAATGAAAGAGTGTTTGAAGGAGGATGGGAAAATGCCTGAGGAGAGTGAGAGATTAAAGATTGTAGTTAGGTGAGCAGTGACGACTGGAGAGAGAGACTGGAGGAGATGAGAGGGAATGGGGTCGGTAGTGCATGTAGTCAGACGAGAAGAAGAGAGGAGCCTGGAGACTTCTTCTGTGATAGGATCAAATGCGGAGTGAGCCAGGGGAGATGCAGGGAGGGATGGGAGTCACTGAACTTGGTGATTGGGAGCGGATTTCCTGACGGATATTGTCTATTTTCTCTATAAAGTGCGAGGCCAGGTCATCAGCACAAATGTCTGTGATAGGGGCTTGAGCTTTCGGCTTGAGGAGGGAGTGAAAGGTGTCAAAAAGTTTCTTGGGGTTGTTGGATAGTGAGGAGATCAGAGTGGTGAAGTAGGTCTGTTTGACGACATGAAGGGCAGAGTTATAGGTTTTTAACATAAATTTGAAGTGTATGAAGTCTTCTGGTGTGCGAGTTTTCCTCCATAAGCATTCAGCACTCCTAGAGCATCGCTGGAGAAATCGGGTTTGCGATGTGAGCTAGGGCTGTTTTACTCTGTGTTTGGAGATTCTGAGGGTGAGGGGAGCTACTTGGTGTAGGGTGCTTCTAAGAGTGTAATTGTAGTGATGTACCGCCAGATCAGGACAGGAAAAAAAGGAGATTGGGGACAGTGATGAGTGTAAGGAGTCTGAAAGTGTATGAGGGTTAATGGCTTGTAGATTTCTGACTGAATGGTAGGTAGGAGGGTGCTGGGGTGAGCGAGGATTTGAATGAAGGATGTGGTCAGAGAGGGGAAACGGTGAGTTATTTAGGTAGGAGATTGAACACAGCCGGACAAAGACTAGGTCAAGGGTGTTACTGTCCTTGTGTGTCTCAGAGGTTGAGAGCTGTGAGAGGCCGAGCGAAGTGGTTAGTGATAGAAGCTGGGATGCAGATGTAGAAGTGGGGCTGTTTATGGGGATGTTGAAGTCTCCCAGGATAAGGGTTGGTAGTTCTGAGGACATGAAGTGCGGCAGCCAGGCAGAGAAATGGTCCAGGAAGTGGGTGGGTGAGCCTGGGGGCCGGTATATGACCGCCACTCTGAGGAAGAGGGGACGGAAGAGCCTGATGGTGTGGACTGTCATGATCTCTGCAGGCAGAGATCATAGCAAGCCTATAGAGGGACAAGCTCTCGGAAGATGGAACTATACTGACCATGAACTAAGCCTGCCGCGCAACTAGAAATAGCCAGGTAGCATTTCCTATTTATCGCTAGATGCCCAGCTCTGGCCTAAGACCTAAATAGCTAGCAGAGGGAAATATAAGACCTGGCTCACCTCTAGAGAAATATTCCAAAGAAGACAGTAGCCCCCCACATATAATGACGGTGAGTTCAGATGAAACAACAAACGCAGCAGGAAAATAGTCTTAGCAAATTTGAGGTCCGCTTACTAGATAGCAGAAGACAGATAGTATACTTTCATGGTCAGCAGAAAAACACTAACAAAACACCATCCAGAGATTACCTTAAACTCTGGCATTAACTCATAACGCCAGAGTAGCAATCCCTGATCAACGAGAGCTTTCCAGACACAGTAACAAAACTTCAGCTGTGAACTGGAACAAATAGGCAAAACAAACATGGACAAAAGTCCAACTTATCTAGTAGTTGTCTAGAAGCAGGAACAAGCACTGAGAGGCATCAGATAACATTGTTGACCGGCAAGAAACAACCAGAGAAATGAGCTTAAATAGCGACACCCACTACTGATGGAACCAGGTGAAACAGGAAAGAGGATGACAAGTCCAATTCCACAAGCGGCCACCGGGGGAGCCCAGAATCCAAATTCACAACAGTACCCCCCCCTCAAGGAGGGGGCACCGAACCCTCACCAGATCCACCAGGGCGACCAGGATGAGCCCTATGGAAGGCACGAACAAGATCAGAAGCATGAACATCAGATGCATTGACCCAAGAATTATCCTCCTGGCCGTAACCCTTCCAGTTGACCAGATACTGGAGTCTCCGTCTGGAAACACGAGAGTCCAAAATTTTCTCCACAACGTACTCCAACTCACCCTCAACCAACACCGGAGCAGGAGGCTCAACTGAAGGTACAACAGGTACCTCATACCTGCGCAACAACGACCGATGAAAAACGTTATGAATGGAAAAGGACGCAGGGAGGTCCAAACGGAAAGAAACAGGATTAAGAATCTCCAATATTCTATAAGGGCCGATGAACCGAGGTTTAAACTTAGGAGAAGAGACCCTCATAGGGACAAAACGAGAAGACAACCACACCAAATCTCCAACACAAAGCCGAGAACCAACACGACGATGACGGTTGGCAAAACGCTGAGTCTTCTCCTGGGACAACTTCAAATTGTCCATAACCTGCCCCCAGATGTGATGCAATCTCTCCACCACCGCATCCACTCCAGGACAATCCGAGGATTCCACCTGACCGGAGGAAAATCGAGGGTGAAACCCCGAATTACAGAAAAACGGGGACACCAAGGTGGAAGAGCTGGCCCGATTATTGAGGGCGAACTCTGCCAATGGCAAAAAAGCAACCCAATCATCCTGGTCAGCAGAGACAAAACACCTCAGATATGTCTCCAGGGTCTGATTAGTCCGCTCGGTCTGGCCATTAGTCTGAGGGTGAAAAGCAGATGAAAAAGACAAATCTATGCCCATCCTAGCACAGAATGCCCGCCAAAATCTAGACACGAATTGGGTCCCTCTGTCAGAAACAATATTCTCAGGAATACCGTGCAATCGGACAACATTCTGAAAAAACAGAGGAACCAACTCAGAAGAAGAAGGCAACTTGGGCAGAGGAACCAAATGGACCATTTTAGAGAAACGGTCACAGACCACCCAGATGACAGACATCTTCTGGGAAACAGGCAGATCTGAAATAAAATCCATCGAGATGTGTGTCCAAGGCCTCTTAGGAATAGGCAAGGGCAACAGCAGTCCGCTAGCCCGAGAACTACAAGACTTGGCCCGAGCACAAACGTCACATGACTGCACAAAGACTCGCACATCTCGTGACAGGGAAGGCCACCAGAAGGATCTTGCCACCAAATCCCTGGTACCAAAAATTCCGGGATGACCTGCCAATGCAGAAGAATGTACCTCAGAGATGACTCTGCTGATCCAATCATCCGGAACAAACAGTCTATCAGGCGGACAACGATCCGGTCTATCCGCCTGAAACTCTTGCAAGGACCGCCGCAGATCAGGAGAAACGGCCGACAAAATTACTCCCTCCCTAAGGATACCTGTGGGTTCAGAATTACCAGGAGAGTCCGGGTCAAAACTCCTAGAAAGGGCATCTGCCTTAACATTCTTAGAACCCGGTAGGTATGACACCACAAAATTAAAGCGAGAAAAAAATAAAGACCAGCGCGCCTGTCTAGGATTCAGGCGTCTGGCAGTCTCAAGATAAATCAAATTTTTGTGGTCAGTCAATACCACCACCTGATGCCTAGCCCCCTCGAGCCAATGGCGCCACTCCTCAAACGCCCACTTCATGGCCAAAAGCTCCCGATTCCCAACATCATAATTCCGCTCTGCGGGCGAAAATTTGCGAGAAAAGAAGGCACAAGGCCTAATGACGGAGCAGTCGGAACCTTTCTGCGACAACACTGCCCCAGCTCCGATCTCCGAAGCGTCAACCTCAACCTGAAAAGGCAGATTCACATCAGGCTGACGCAACACAGGGGCAGAGGCAAAACGGCGCTTAAGCTCCTGAAAGGCCTCTACAGCATGAGGGGACCAATTAGCAACATCAGCGCCTTGTCTGGTCAAATCAGTCAGTGGTTTAACGACATCCGAAAAACCAGCAATAAATCGGCGGTAAAAGTTGGCAAAGCCCAAAAATCTCTGAAGACCCTTAAGAGAGGAGGGCTGAGTCCAGTCACAAATAGCTTGCACCTTGACGGGATCCATCTCAATGGAAGAGGGAGAAAAAATATACCCCAAAAAGGAAATTTTCTGGACCCCAAAAACGCACTTAGACCCCTTCACACATAAAGAATTAGACCGCAGAACCTGAAAAACTCTCCTGACCTGCTGGACATGAGAGTCCCAGTCATCAGAAAAAATCAGAATATCATCCAGATATATTATCATTAATTTATCCAGAAAATCGCGGAAAATATCATGCATAAAAGACTGGAAAACTGAAGGGGCATTAGAAAGACCAAAAGGCATGACCAAATACTCAAAGTGGCCCTCGGGCGTATTAAATGCGGTCTTCCACTCATCCCCCTGCCTGATCCGCACCAAATTATACGCCCCACGAAGATCAATTTTAGAGAACCACTTAGCACCCTCTATACGAGCAAACAAATCAGTAAGCAATGGCAATGGGTATTGATACTTAACAGTGATCTTATTCAGAAGCCGATAATCAATACATGGTCTCAAAGAGCCGTCTTTTTTTGAGACAAAGAAAAACCCAGCTCCCAAGGGAGAAGAAGATGGACGAATATGTCCCTTTTCCAAAGACTCCTTTATATATTCCCGCATAGCAGCATGTTCCGGCACAGACAGATTAAACAAACGACCCTTTGGATATTTACAACCCGGTATCAAATCTATGGCACAATCGCACTCACGGTGCGGAGGTAACGACCCAAGCTTGGGTTCGTCAAAGACGTCTTGATAATCAGAGAGGAACTCAGGGACTTCAGAGGGAATGGACGACGAAATAGAAACCAAAGGTAAGTCCCCATGAATACCCTTACATCCCCAGCTCAACACAGACATTGCTCTCCAGTCCAAGACTGGGTTGTGAGACTGCAACCATGGCAATCCCAGTACCAAATCGTCATGTAAATTATACAGCACCAGGAAACGAATAATCTCCTGGTGATCCGGATTGATACGCATGGTTACTTGTGTCCAGTATTGTGGTTTATTATTAGCCAATGGGGTGGAGTCAATCCCCTTCAGAGGAATAAGAGTCTCCAAAGGCTCTAAATCAAAACCACAACGATTGGCAAAGGACCAATCCATAAGACTCAGAGCGGCGCCAGAGTCAACATAGGCGTCCGTGGCAATGGATGACAAAGAGCAAATCAGGGTTACAGACAAAATAAACTTAGACTGAATGGTGCCAATGGAAACAGACTTATCAAGCTTCTTTGTACGCCTAGAGCATGCTGATATAACATGAGTAGAATCCCCACAATAGAAACACAATCCATTCTTCCGTCTAAAATTCTGTCGCTCGCTCCTGGACAGAATTCTATCACACTGCATACTTTCTGGCGTCTTTTCCATAGACACCGCCAGATGGTGCACCGGTTTGCGCTCCCGCAGACGCCTATCAATCTGAATAGCCATTGTCATGGACTCATTCAGACCTGCAGGCACAGGGAACCCCACCATAACATCCTTAACGGCATCAGAGAGACCTTCTCTGAAAGTTGCCGCCAAGGCGCACTCATTCCACTGAGTAAGCACAGACCATTTACGGAATTTTTGGCAGTAAACCTCAGCTTCGTCTTGCCCCTGAGATAGTGCCATCAAAGTTTTTTCTGCCTGAATTTCCAAATGAGGTTCCTCATAAAGCAAGCCCAAGGCCAGAAAAAACGCATCCACATCGCGTAACGCAGGATCCCCTGCTGGCAATGAGAAGGCCCAATCTTGAGGGTCACCCCTGAGCAAGGAAATCACAATCCTAACCTGCTGAGCAGGGTCTCCAGCTGAACGAGACTTCAGGGACAAATAAAGCTTACAATTATTTCGGAAATTCTGGAAGCTAGCTCTATTCCCTGTGAAGAACTCCGGCAAAGGAATTCTCGGCTCAGATACCGGAGCATGTACCACAAAATCTTGTAAATTTTGTACTTTCGTGATGAGATTATTCAAACCCGCAGTTACACTCTGGAGATCCATTATTGTCAGGTGCACACAGAGCCATACAGAGATTAGGAGGAGAGAGAGAAAAAAGACTGCAGCAAGGCAGACTGGAGGAAAAAAAAAAAAAAAAAAAAAAATTCCAGCAGACTTCTTATAACTCTCCTTTCTCAACCTGGGTCTTTAACACTTTACTGGCCGGTCAAACTGTCATGATCTCTGCAGGCAGAGATCATAGCAAGCCTATAGAGGGACAAGCTCTCGGAAGATGGAACTATACTGACCATGAACTAAGCCTGCCGCGCAACTAGAAATAGCCAGGTAGCATTTCCTATTTATCGCTAGATGCCCAGCTCTGGCCTAAGACCTAAATAGCTAGCAGAGGGAAATATAAGACCTGGCTCACCTCTAGAGAAATATTCCAAAGAAGACAGTAGCCCCCCACATATAATGACGGTGAGTTCAGATGAAACAACAAACGCAGCAGGAAAATAGTCTTAGCAAATTTGAGGTCCGCTTACTAGATAGCAGAAGACAGATAGTATACTTTCATGGTCAGCAGAAAAACACTAACAAAACACCATCCAGAGATTACCTTAAACTCTGGCATTAACTCATAACGCCAGAGTAGCAATCCCTGATCAACGAGAGCTTTCCAGACACAGTAACAAAACTTCAGCTGTGAACTGGAACAAATAGGCAAAACAAACATGGACAAAAGTCCAACTTATCTAGTAGTTGTCTAGAAGCAGGAACAAGCACTGAGAGGCATCAGATAACATTGTTGACCGGCAAGAAACAACCAGAGAAATGAGCTTAAATAGCGACACCCACTACTGATGGAACCAGGTGAAACAGGAAAGAGGATGACAAGTCCAATTCCACAAGCGGCCACCGGGGGAGCCCAGAATCCAAATTCACAACAGTGGACCTCAAAAGAAGGGAATGAGAGTGATGGAGTTGGTGGGATGACCTGGAAGGTGCATTGTGGGGAGAGGAGTATGCCGACTCCACCACCAGGTCTGTTTGTGGGTCTTGGGGAATGGGAGAATTGTAGGCTACCATGGGAAATGGCAGCAGGTGAGACCGTGTCAGAATCCTGGATCCAGGTTTCAGTGAGGGCCAATAGATTTAGAGAGTTGTTCAATTTCACATGCTGTTGTGCAAATGGAATAGACATCAGATGGAAATTATTAGCAATTATCAAGACACACTCAATAAAGGAGCGGTTCTGCAGGTGGGGACCACAGACAACATCTCAGTACCAATGCTTTCTGGCTGATGTTTTGGTCACTTTTGAATGTTGGTTGTGCCTTCACACTCGAGATAGCATGAGACAGACTCTACAACCCACACAAGTGGCTCAGGTTGTGCAGCTCATCCAGGATGGCACATCAATGCGAGCTGTGGCAAGGTTTGCTTTGTCTGGCAGTGTAGTGTCCAGAGGCTAGAGGCGCTACCAGGAGACAGGCCAGTACACCAGGAGACGTGGAGGGGGTTGTAGGAGGGCAACAACCCAGCAGTAGGACCGCTTCCTCAGCCTTTGTGCAAGGAGGAACAGGAAGAGCACTGCCAGAGCCCTGCAAAATGACCTCCAGCAGGCCACAAATGTGCATGTGTCTGCACAAACAGTTAGAAACCGACTCATGAGGATGGTCTGAGTGCCCAACGTCCACAGATGGGGTTGTGCTCACAGTCTAACACCGTGCAGGATGCTTGGAATTTGCCACAGAACACCAGGATTGGCAAATTTGCCACTGGCGCCCCGTGTTCTTCACAGATGAAAGCAGGTTCACACTGAGCACATGTGACAGATTCTGGAGACGCCATGGAGAGCGATGTGCTGCCTGCAACATCCTTCAGCATGACTGGTTTGGCAGTGGGTCAGTAATGGTGTGGAGTGGCATTTCTTTGGAGGGCCACACAGCCCTCCATGTGCTCGCCAGAGGTAGCCTGACTGCCATTAGGCACCGAGATGAGATCCTCAGACCCCTTGTGAGACCATATGCTGGTGCGGTTGGCCATGGGTTCTTCCTAATGCAGGACAATGCCAGACCTCATGTGGCTGGAGTGTGTCAGCAGTTCCTGCAAGATGAAGGCATTGAAGCTATGGACTGGCCCGCCCGTTCCCCAGACCTGAATCGTATTGAACGCATCTGGGACATCATGTCTCACACCATCCACCAATATCATGTTGCACCACAGACTGTCCAGGAGTTAGCGGATGCATTAGTCCAGGTCTGGGAGGAGATCCCTCAGGAGACCATCTGCCGCCTCATCAGGAGCATGCCCAGGTGTTGTAGGGAGCTCATACAGGCACATGGAGGCAACACACACACAACTGAACATCATTTCCTTGTCTTGAAGCATTTCCACTAAAGTTGGGTCAGCCTGTAATTTGATTTTCCACTTTAATTTCGAGTATCATTCCAAATCCAGACCTCCATGGGACATTCATTTTGATTTACATTGATCATTTTTATGTTTTATTGTTCTCAACACATTCCACTGTGTAATGAATAAAGATTTGCAACTGAAATGTTTAATTCAGTGATATCTAGGATGTAGTACTTTAGTGTTCCCTTTATTTTTTTGAGCAGTGTATTATTCAATTTTGGGTAATGGGGGACAGCAACAAAATTTAAAGAGAACAAAAAAGCAAACACACCATATGTCTTTTCCTGAAATTAGTCCCCAGACTCCCATTACCTTTATTTTTCTTTTTTAGCTCAACTTCAGGCACCCTTGTGGTTTCTTATTTACATAATGAATTTACTTGTTGCTTATAGACTACATTTCTCAATAGGTAGAGCTGTATGTGTTTAACACCTCAAACAATCCCATCCTCAATGCCCACCTACTCCACCTACAAAGAACCATCTAGAGACTCCTATACAATCTCAAGACAGATAAATCACTGCAGACAGCTTCTCCTTCCCAGCATTCCTCCCACTTACTAGTATGTGCTGTTTGGACAATCTCCAACCCTCGGTAATGCTACAGATTAAGACACCGACACCACATGGGCTCAGTGTACTACAGGGGAGCAATGAGTCATATAATATAGTAATTTATTGTACTGTTATCTGGCACTCCCAACACAATGCCATCTGGCTAGTCACACAAGATGATACGATTACTTGTTCTGTGTGGAGCCTGTAATATACTATCCCTCCTTCCCTCTGAAAATGAAAGAAATTCACCGGCCATGCCCATCATGACATGACATCACCATTCAGAGAACACTGCAGAGCTGCTGGCTAAGCCTTTGAAAGTGCAGATTGGAAATCTTTCTACCATGTGCTTTGAAAGGACTGTAGAATTATATGTAAGGAGCTGGAGGTAACATCACCAAGTATGACCGCTAAGGAACATCACATAGATTATGAAGTTTCTTTATTTCTGATAACCTTTACAATGCTTTACTAATCTTTGTGTCTGGAAAAGTAAAGTAGGCAATTTATAAGGTCGAGATGTTGTTGATAAAAGTGCATCCTTAGGTAGAGTCAGGGGATCAAGCCAGCGGATAACGCAGATATCCCCCCATTCTTACCAAATTGTCCTGAAAAGCACTCCTTTGCCTCCAATCATCAGGACAATTACGGAATTGACTGGCACTTGATAGACAATGCTTCGGCAGCTTTCCCTAGTAGGCCGGTCATTGGAAATATGAACGTATTGTATATAATATACAGTGAATGTATAGTATATATACCTCCGATTCAAAAGCATGAATATATACATATATATAAAAAACTAGCTGCCACCATCAATCATTTATACAGGCCGATTGGACACCCGCTACAGGTATACAGTACAGTATATACAATTACATAAAATATAAAAGGGATAACAAAAGAAAAGTACTAAACCTGTGTCACTGAAATGGTGCAGATCTTAACGAAGGGATGCATTCCTTAGGAAATTGGTATAGAACCATAGTTGTGTTTCTGGGACTGACAATGATTATAATTCTAAATCTGTGTTTATCAAACAAAAGTCACTCCCACATACCTCCCCTGGAAGACCTCAGATTTTGGGCTGGTCAGTGGAATGCGGCAAGTCCCAAAAAATTATGGGATCCCTGATTTATAGGATATCTCCCACCTGGAGGTCCCAGGCAGGAGATATTAATGCAACATTTCCGATCATGATATTAGCTTTACATAGATAGGAAAGATGGCATATATATCGTTATATTTATTACTCACAAGTTTAGAAAACATTAAATGCACTTTAACAAACTATTTGCTTGTTTCCATGTAGACGTAATCACCAGCGTGCTATGGAATCCATGCAGGCAAGTCTAGATGCAGAGGCAAAAGCCAGGAATGAGGCCATTCGACTGAAAAAGAAAATGGAAGGGGATCTGAATGAAATGGAGATCCAGCTCAATCATGCCAATCGCCAGGCTGCAGAGTCCCTGAAAATGGTCAGACATTTGCAGTCACAGATAAAGGTCAGTCATTTATAATGTACTATATTAATTAACTGCTTTTCAATTATTGACTACAGCCTTGTTAGCTGCTATTTACATATCAGAAGTCTGAAAACCAATCCAATATATAATTGTCTAATATTTATATTTTTCTTCCCAGGATCTGCAAATTGAGCTGGATGACACCCTACGGCATAACGATGACTTAAAAGAACAATCTGCAGCTCTTGAGAGACGTAATAATCTACTGCTGGCTGAAGTAGAGGAATTGCGGGCAGCACTGGAGCAGGCGGAGAGGGGAAGGAAACTGGCAGAGCAAGAGCTACTGGAGGCCACCGAGAGGGTCAACCTTCTGCATTCACAGGTGGGATAAATAATGGAGAGGAGGTAACACGCGGCTGACATTTGGAAACCTGAAAATTGCTGTTACAACATTGGTTCTTTTTACCGAATTTGTGACTTAATTTTTGCATTTTGACACGGCAGTATTTGTATCAGTATTTGTAAACCAAGACAAGAAGTGGTTTCAAAACACAGAATAGTTCTTCAATTGTATTTTCATTATACTTTTTCCCGTAATGTTCACATCCTGTATTTACAGTCAACAAAAACTATCACAACATTTTTTTTTTACAGTTGTTGTAGATATAGGCTACAAATGGTTACGTGCTTACAGCACAATCATTGATCAAGAAGAAACACACAAGAATTGTCATAAATCCAAGTTTTTATGCTAAAAATAAACAAAAAAATATGAAAGTAACAATGTAATTTCCAACTAGAATACTGGCCTAATTAATCAGAAGAAGAAGTTGGATGCAGATATCTCACAGTTGACCACTGAAGTTGAAGAAGCTGTCCAGGAATGCCGGAATGCTGAAGAGAAAGCCAAGAAAGCCATCACTGATGTAAGAATCATCCCTCTCTTAGTAATAGTATCTTATATTATGGAAACATATTTTGGATAAGCAATGACCAGTCTGTCCTGTCTCAGGTTGTTAAAGATCAGGACCACTGTTTTTCTCGACATTTGGTCTGGCAAGGGATAGCAAGTGTAGATGTACGTAAACATGAATGTTCTCACTCTCTATATGCCACTCACAGGCAGCTATGATGGCAGAAGAGCTGAAGAAAGAGCAAGACACCAGTGCACACCTTGAGAGGATGAAGAAAAATATGGAGCAAACCATCAAAGATCTTCAAATGCGCCTAGATGAAGCTGAACAAATTGCTTTGAAAGGAGGGAAGAAACAGGTTCAAAAACTTGAAGCAAAGGTGAGTGTCTTGTTAATAGACATGTTGTGACTTAATTTTTACATAGCGGTCTTAGGGTTCACATGTTGCAACTGTCTGCAGGAAACATCTGCCAGACATGTAAGTTTTATGTATAGCAAATCCAAAAATGTTTTATTTAACCAATTATATATATTTTTTTTACATCGAGATGGACCAAGTCTACAATTTACGGGCGTGGTGTATTAAAATAATCCTTCACACCTTCTAAAACCTTGCATAGTATAATTTGCAAAAAAATGTACTGCATTTGTACCAAACCTTAAAAGGAAATGTGTCATCAGAAAATTATCGTACCCATTGTTTAATTCAAAATTTCTGTTTTAAAAATATTTAAAAAAGATACTTTAGGATTTGTTTTTACAAAATCACAATTGAATTACAATTGAAAGTTAGAAACTTTGCAATGTGCACACTGGCCACTGGGGTTATTTTAGACTAACTTCCTGTTTTAGGAAATCAAAATTTTCTTTGGCAACAATTTTTGGGTGAAATAATGTTTGTGGTTTGTTTTTTAATTAAAAACAATCTGCAGTATTCAGCAGCGGCCACCAAGCAATATCCGGGTCTGTCGTGTTCTGCCTCAAACATCGCTTATATGTGGCTGCTGCCAGAGCACATTTCAGTTAATCCCGTATTCTATGGATGGGTTAGCAATCCTTAAATTTCACAAAATCCAGTTAAAGTTCAGTAAAAAAAAAACAATAAATGGAAAACTGGCTTTGTTGGTGTTCTGTATCTAATTTTCTATTACAGAGTTTATATTACACAAAAGACAAGAATGAAATATGAAACCTTATGTGGAGGAAATACAGCTGTTGTGAGATTTGTAATTCCCCACAATTGATACATGCTATATACCTGGATCTTAAAAAGATGACATGGGGAGCCTTCTTGCTTATAAAAAAACACCCAAAAAGTGTTTACCTACCAAGGAAGATGCCTCTACATTCCCCATTCTTGAAGAGGGGTCCTCAAAGACTGATTTAGTACATATTCACTCTTGCGGCCTTGAATACTCCATTGTATGCAACTCTACGCCTACAAATTGTTTATCTTTTCTTTTTACGTCTCTCTACAATATGCAAAGTTCACATTCATAGAAAATAACCTGGACATAAAGTAACAATATGTTTTACTTATGTTGGTGCCAACAGGTGAGAGAGCTGGAAGGAGAACTTGAGATTGAGCAAAAGAAGAATGCGGAAACTCAAAAAGGAATAAGAAAATATGAGAGGAGAATTAAAGAACTCACCTACCAGGTAAATCCTCCACGTTCTAGCATTGGTAAAATATGTTGTCCTGAATAATAATCTATTTAAATATTATGCTTATGTGAAATAACAAGACTGGTTCAGTGCATGAAAACACACAATCACCAGCACTGTAAGTGCCTAGATACAATGTACAATAAAATAAATGCAATAGCAGAATACGCATTTATATATTTCTTCAGTGACATTGTGTTTTATTTCTAACAGACTGAAGAGGATCGGAAAAACCTGGCCAGAATGCAGGACCTGATAGATAAACTGCAAATGAAAGTCAAGAGCTATAAACGACAATCTGAGGAGGCTGTAAGTATCCATAATGTGCATAGAAATATTAAGCAAATGGCACAAAACAATACTAGCATTTTTAAGTTGTGTAATAATTTATCAATCCCCGTCATTCTAAGTAATGTACAATCTTCTCTCGACTTGCTACAGGAGACACAAGCCAACTCCAACCTACAAAAGTACAGGAAGGTCCAACATGAACTGGATGATGCTGAAGAACGTGCAGATGTAGCTGAGGGACAAGTCAACAAGCTGCGAGCTCGAACAAGAGAAGCAGCTTCCTCCAAGGTAATCAATTTTTTTGGTGCATGTTTGTCTCATAATTGTGCATCCCACTTCTGTAATACGTACTGCACTTCCAGAAATTGCAATTGATGTTTGAGATGTCAACTAGAAGGAAAATTACTACACCTTTGTTGCCTCTGTAGGGCTTGTGGACCTTGCTGCTGACGGTGATTAGGGACCTAAGGCCGGTATCCCACTTGCGACTGCAATATGACAAACTCGCGCAAGTCTCTCGCCTCAATACCCGGCACTGCCACCGGCACTCGGGACCGGAGTGTGCGGCTACATGTATTTCCATGCAGCTTAACACTCCGTTCCGAACCACAGGCGGCAGTGCCGGGTATTGAGGCGAGAATTTCTCGCATTGCAGACACAGGTCGCAAGTGGGACACCCTCCTAAGTCTGTGCTCAGTTGATATCTTTATACATTTAATTAATTCTAAGCTTTTTCTTGTAGCTGGTTTTTACCGGGAGTCAAACCCAGGACCTCTAGTATGGAAGGCAGAAACACTAACAGTGAGCCACAGGCTGCATGTTAGGTATAAGAATTTTCTCTGCCTAAAAAGTGAAATCGTATTTTCCTTCAGAGCTATACAGTGTCTTGCAAAAGTAGTCCTCACCATTGACATTATTCGTGTTTTGCTACCTCACAAGCTGGAATTTCACTTTTTTTTTTTTGAGGGTTTGCATCAGTTCATGTTAAGAACATGTCTACAACTGTGCATAACTAGTTTTATTTTCGTGACATAAACAACAAATTGGAGAAAATAACTGAGAACTTCAGTGTGCATAACTATTCACCCCCCTAAAGTCAGTACTTTGTAGAGCCTCCTTTTGCAGCAATTTCAGCTGCAAATCGCTTTGGATAAGTCTCTATGAGCTTTCCACTTCTGGACACTGGGATTTTAATCCATTCCTCAAGGCAAAACTGCTCCAGATCCTTCAAATTAATGGTTTCCTCTGGTGAACAGCAATCTTCAAGTCTGACAACAGATTCTCAATTGGATTAAGGTCTGGGCTTTGACTAGGCCACGCCAAAACATTTGCATATTTTCCCTTAATCCACTTGAGTGTTGCTTTAGAAGAGTGTTCCCAAACTCCAGTCCTCAAGAGCCACCAACAGGTCATGTTTTCAGCATTTCCTTAGTATTGCACAGGTGATAATTGCATCACCTGCAAAGGCAATATTTCCATCACCTGTGCAATACTAAGGAAATACTGAAAACATGACCTGTTGGTGGCTCTTGAGGACCGGAGTTGGGGAACACTGCTCTAGGAGTATGCTATGGGTCATTGTCTTGTTGGAAGGTGAAAGTCTGTCCCAGACTCAAATCACTGACAGACCGAAACAGGTTGTGCTTAAGAATATCCCTGTATTTTGCACCATCCATCTTCCTCTTGACTGGGATTATTTTCGCTGCCCACCCTTTCATAAGGCCACCTCTATGGAGTATACGGCTTATTGTGGTCATATGGACAGATATTCTAGTCTCTGCTTGGGAACTCTGCAGCTCCTACAGGGTTACCTTTGGTCTTTGTGCTGCCTCTCTGTTTAATGCTCTCCTTGCCCTTTCTGAGAGTTTCCTTGGGCGGCCATCTCTTGACAGGTTTGGTGTGGTACCAATGTTCTTTCCATTTGATGGTGCTTCGGGGGATCATTAGGGATTGAGATTTTTTTTTTTATATATATATATAACACAACCCTCACTTGTACTTCTCAACAACTTTGTCCCCGACTTGTTTGGAGATTTCCCTGGTCTTCATGGTGTTGTTTGGTTAATGATGCCTCTTTAATGCCATGTGGCCTTTCAGAAAAGGTTTGTATATACTGACAGGCCATGTGACACGTAGATTGCACACAGGTGGTCTTCCTGTCACTAAGCATGTGACTTAAGAAGGTAAATACTTGAACCAGAAAGTGTTAAGAGCTTCATAGCAAAAAGGGGTGAATACATATGCACGGGTAATTTTCAGTTATTTGACCCCATAAATTCAATGTATGCCTTTATTTTTCTCACTTCACCAACAGCCTATTTAGCACTGATGAATCACACACAAATATGATTACAACTTGTTTAAATAATTTTGCTAAGTAACAAAATAAGTAAAACGCCAAAGGGGTGAATACTTTCACAAGTCACTGTACATCTCTGTAGACCAGTTGATAATAGTTAAAGAAAATAAAAAACTGAAAATTAAAAGCCTTTTTTTCAGGTGGATTCCTGGTGGAATCCTCCTGAAGATGTTGCTGTGTGCATATGCCCCAATATGAAAACACTGAATCCAGGATCTAGTACTGTGCATGCCTTAATCACGACTGCACCAATCATAAAAGTAATCAAATAATCAAATTGATAAAGACTAAGCACTCACTTCATCAAGCAGATTTCACCAGAAATGTGGCACAATAATGTGCTGCTTGAGATGTCTCAAAATTTTGGATTTTGGATGTTTTTATGCCAGCCCTGGCTAGCGCCAACAACTTTTTGAAAATTGGATGGGGTATGACCAAGAAATTCACCATAACGTACAACAGAAATGTACAGCAGTCACTGGCTGGCATACATATCTGGAAGAGGCACATGATCGTTCAAAGAGGCGAATGCTTCTTAATGAATTAGACTTAATGAATTACTCAGTGCTCCCCTTCATTAAGGCTGGCATGCAAAATATCAGTCAATGAATTGGGCCAAAAGTTTTGGTTAAACCTTGACTGAACACTCTGGGCAAAACTGACATACCGTGGCTGATTTATTAAATCTTAGATTGTGCAAACAGACTACACAGTCTTAAAATGCTTCAGATTTATCAAAGTGGCTCATGCTGGATGATAAATATGCCACACCTTTAGATAGTCAAATAATAAATGGTATCAACCTAGATTACACATATAAATTACACCAAGTTGTGATTTTGATCACCACTGTTTCCGATGACCCACACCCCCTTGTAGGAGTATGTGAAAAACATGTCTATCGTGTTAGCCAGTTGAAAAAAAGATTGCACTCAGTGGGAAAAACAAAATAATCTTGTAGTTATGATACCTTATAATGATGAACAAAAAATAAAATAAATGATGTTACAAAGCAAGCTTTCAAGACTTTTTATAGGTTTCTTCCTTTAGGCACGGTTTAATAAAGTTTCTGAAGAAACACAAATACCGTATTTTCCGGCGTATAAGACGACTGGGCGTATAAGACGACCCCCAACTTTACCAGTTAAAAAATAAAATCTTCTTAAAAGTCGGGGGTCTTCTTATACACCGTATGTCGTCTTATAGGGCCGGTGAATATGTGCCTTCTAGGGGGGGGGGGGGGGGGGGAGTGATCCTGATGACGACGAGGGGGCGTCTCACAGGAAAGTGAGTATCCCCCATTACCTTATAGCGCTGCAGCGTGGGGTCTCTGTGCTGGGAGCGGCGGCTGCTGTGCTGTGGTGCGGCGGCTCCTCTTCTGCAGTGTGGGGCCTCTGTGCTGTGGGGCGGCGGCGTATCTTTATGCAGTCGGGGCTCCTCCGGCATCTCATTAAAGCCTGGAGGCCCTGCCGGCAACTCCATCGGTACAATGCGGTGGCCTCCGGGAAAATGGCCGCTGCTCAGATTCAGATCTCGTCCCGAGATCTCGGGAGACGAGATCTGAATCTGAGCAGCGGCCATTTTCCCGGAGGCAGCTCAATAGGTGCGATGCGGTGGCCTCCGGGAAAATGGCCGCTGGGGGCTGCGCATGCTCAGATTCAGATCTCGTCCCGAAATCTCGGGACACGAGATCTAAATCTAAGAAGCGGCCATTTTCCCGGAGGCCACCGCATTACAACGATGGAGTTGCCGGCGGGGCTTCCAGGCTTTGAGATGCCGGAGGAGCCCCGACTGCATGAAGATACGCCGCCGCCACCGCCCCACAGCACCAGAGGCCCCACACTGCAGAAGAGGAGCCGCCGCACCACAGTACAGCAGCCGCCGCTCCCAGCACAGAGACCCCACGCTGCAGCGCTACGATAAGGTAATGGGGGATACTCACTTTCCTGTGAGACGCCCCCTCGTCGTCATCAGGACCACTCCCCCCCCCACCCACCCACCATATACACCCGGCGTACAAGGCGAATCCCGGCGTACAAGACGACCCCCGACTTTTAAGAAGATTTTCAGGGGTTAAAAAGTCGTCTTATACGCCGGAAAATACGGTATATGCACAAAAAAACAACAGAGGCATGGAATAATAAATGGATATTTAAATAAACAAACTGAGCTCATAGAATAATTCCTTAATTGGATTAGATTAGTAATGTGAAGGTTTTGTATTCCCCATATCCAAGTAAGGCTACGTTCACATTTGCGGTCCTCGCCGCAACGTCGGGCGCCGCATGCGTCATGCGCCCCTATATTTAACATGGGGGCGCATGGACATGCGGCGCACTTGCGTTTTGCGCCGCATGCGTCGCTGCGGCGCCCGCGTCCGGGCGCAGAGGACGCAGCAAGTTGCATTTTTGCTGCGTCCAAATTCAATGAAAAAAACGACGCATGCGGCGCAAAACGCAGCGTTGTGCATGCGTTTTGCTGCGTTTTTATTTGCGTTGTGCGTTGCGGCGCCGACGCTGCGGCGCACAACGCAAATGTGAACGTAGCCTAAGATCAGAGGCCTGATGTCCTCATTGTCTCTGGTGCAGATTCCTCAGATTCTGCATTACCGTACAGTACAGACCAAAAGTTTGGACGCCCCTTCTCATTTAAAGATTTTTCTGTATTTTCATGACCATGAAAATTGTACATTCACACTGAAGGCATCAAAACTATGCATTAACACATGTGGAATTATATACTTAACAAAAAAGTGTGAAACAACTGAAAATATGTCTTATATTATATCAAGAGAATGCCAAGAGTGTGCAAAGCAGTCATCATAGCAAAAGCTGACTACTTTGAAGAACCTAGAATATAAGACATATTTTCAGTTGTTTCACACTTTTTTGTCAAGTATATAATTCCACATGTGTTAATTGATAGTTTTTGATGCCTTCAGTGTGAATGTACAATTTTCATAGTTATGAAAATACAGAAAAATCTTTAAATAAGAAGGTGTGTCCAAACTTTTGGTCTGTACTGTATATACTCGAGTATAGGCCGACCCGAGTATAAGCCGACCCTCTAATTTTGCCACAAAAAACTGGGAAAACTTAATGACTCGAGTATAAGCCTAGGGTGGGAAATGCAGCAGCTACTGGTAAATTTCAAAAATAAAAATAGATACCAACAAAAGTAAAAATTAATTCAGACATCGGTAGGTTACGCGGTTTTGAATATCCATATTGAATCAGGAGCCCCATATAATGCTCCATACAGTTCATGATGGGCCCCATAAGATGCTCCATATACAAATATGCCCCATATAATGTCCCATGCAGTTCATTATGGCCCCATAGATGCTCCATATACAAATATGCCCCATATAATGCTCCATACGGTTCAGTATGGCCCCATAGACGCTCCATGTAACAATGTGCCACATATAATGCTGCTGCTGCAATAAAAAAAAAAAAAAAATGACATACTCACCTCTCGTCGCTGCTCCTCAGAGTGCCGTCTCTCCGCACTGACTGTTCAGGCAGAGAGCGGCAGGCGCACACTACTACGTCATCGCGCTCTCTGACCTGAACAGTCACTGCAGTGGACACGGAAGACGGAGCGGCGCCGACGCTGGAACGAGGGACAGGTGAATATTTAATACTCACCTGCTCCCAGTGTGGTCCCTGGCAGCTTCTCCCGGACAGATGGTCTCCGGCGCCCGCAGCTTCTTCCTGTAATGAGCGGTCACTGGTACCGCTCATTACAGTAATGAATATGCGGCTCCACCCCTATGGGAGTGGAGTCCATATTCATTACTTTAATGAGCGGTACCATGTGACCGCTGAACAGAGAAAGAATGTGCCGGCGCCGGAGACCATGGGACATGCAGGGAGTGCGTCAGGAGCAGGTGAGTATGTGACAGTCGTCGCTCCCCCTCATTTTTTATTTGTGTGTATCCTGGACCACAGAAATGTTGACCATGGGTAATTTTTTTTATCTGTAATTGTGTGGCGATGAGACCTCATCCTTGCTCTGTTTCTGGCACAGAATTAAGTAAACCACATTGGAAGAGGAAAATGTGAATGTCCCGAGAAACTTAATATTCTTGCTGTGTGTTTCTGTATCCTTGTCTTTGGTCTCTACATGAGTGCAGATTTTGCAACTGTTCACATTGCAAGGATAAGTTCCTCTCAGTGTATCCGAGGGCACTGAACTTCGGATCATGATGTTACTCAAATTTGGAGCTTGCCTGTAGCACAACAAAGGAATGTTTTAAATATTTTGTTTGGGCCGGTCATCCTTGTGTAGGATGTGGTGCAGTTTAGCAGTTTTTCTCAGTACCTCAAGCTGTGGTTTGTAGGCCACCACTAGAGGTACACAATTATTTTCCTCTTTTTCTCCGTATTGAAGTAATTGACTTCTAGGGATCCTTCTGGCTCTAATAATCTGACTATCAATGGAGGTGAGGTGGAGCCTTGATTTAAAAAAAAAAAAAAAAAAAAAAAGATTTTTAAGTGTTCATCCCTGTTCGTTGGGCTGGAACAGATACGATTATATCTAAGGGACTGGCTGTAGACAAGGAACTTTTTCATGCGTTTCGGGTGGAAACTGTCCCATCTGAAGTATGTAGGATGGTCAAGTGGTTTCCGATACACTGATGACTGGATTAAACCATTTTTAATTTTTATGGTGGTATCCAGAAAGCTGATTTCCGTTTTTGAGTGGCCCAATGTTAAATTTATGGTGGGATGAAATTTATTGAATTCATCACGGAATTCACCTGCCAAATGTTCTTGAAGCTAATGGAATCCCTTCCAAGTCTAACACTCCTAACACTCACCAGAATTATCTTCATACAACTTTATTTTTTGGCGAGGAGCTATATCTACAACACACCAGAACGGCCATGGGCAACATTTTCATGGCTAAACTGGAAAATTACTTTTAATCACCCTGCTCCATCAAACCCTTGGTCTATTTCCATTACATCAATGACATCCTAATAATCTAGACTGAATCTGAACAAAACTCCATAACAAATTAAATACATTTCATCCCACCATAAATTTAACATTGGCACATTCAAAAACAGAAATAAACTTTCTGGATACCACCATAAAAATTCAAAATGGTTCAATCCAGACATCGGTGTACTGGAAAACAATTGATCGTCCTACATACCTCAGATGCGACAGCTTCCACCCGAAACATTAAAAAGTCCATCGTCTACAGCCATGCCTTAGATAAAATTGTACCTGTTTCAGTCCGATGGATAGTGATGAACACCTAACTAATGTTAAAAAGACATTTTTAAACCAAGGCTACCACCCACCACCTCCATTGATGATCAGACCATTAGAGCCACAAGGATCCCAAGAAGTCACTTCAATACGGAGAAAAAGAGGAAAATAGATAATGTACCTCTTGTGGTGACCTACAACCCACAGCTTGAGGTGCTGAGAAAAACTGCAGAAAAAACTTCAACACATCCCACATAAGGATAAGGATGACCGTATTAAGACCCACCCTTGTTGTGCTACAGGCAACCTCCAAATTTAAGAAACATCAAGACCTGAAGTTCAGTGCCCTCAGATACACAAAGAGGAACTTATCCTTGCAATGTGATGAGCTTTAAAACCTACACTCATGTAGAGACCAAAGACAGGACACAGATTCCCAACACACAGCAGGACTAGAAGATTCCCGGGACATTCACATGTTCCTCTTCCAATGTGGTGTACTTAATTCTGTGCACTATATGTCCTATTGGGGGTGTCTGTTCAGAGAACAGCGACCAGAATGATGACCGGTCTGCAAACCATGTCCTATGAGGAAAGGTTACAGGATTTGGGAATGCTTAGCTTGCAAAAAAAGAAGACTGAGAGGAGACAATAGCTGTCTACAAATATCTCAAGGGTTGTCACATTGTAGAAGGATCATCTTTATTCTCATTTGCACAAGGAAAGACTAGACGTAATGGGATGAAACTGAATGGGAGGAGACAGATTAGATATTAGAAAAAACTTTTTGTCAGTACGGGTGATCAATGAGTGAAAGAGGCTGCCACGAGAGGTGGCGAGTTCCTCTTAAATGGAAGTCTTCAAACAGAAGCTGGATAGACATCTGTCTGGGATGATTTATTGAATCCTGCTTTGAGCAGGGGGTTGGACCAGATGACCCAGGAGGTCCCTTCCAACTCTACCATTCTATGATTCTATGTGGGAGAAACAGGACAGAAACGGAGAGCAAGAATGAGGTCTCATCGCCACACGATTACACATAAAAAAAAGTCCATTTACCGGTGACCAAACATTTCTGTGGTTCAGGACACAACAAACAATATGAAAGTTGTCATATTAAAAAGCAACTTTAAAACACAAAAGAATCGAAAGGTTTGGGAATACAAACTTATTAGTCTTTTATTCTTTCCACACAGGACTAAAGCTGTCAGGAGAATTTATGACTTACTAGAGAATCTGAGGAATCTGCTCCAGAGACAGTGAGGACACCAGGCCTCTGATCTTACTTGGATATTGGGAATATAAAACTTTTACATCTCATCTAATCCAATTAAGGATTTATTCTATGAGCTCAGTTTGCTTATTTAAATATCCATGTATTATGCCATGCCTGTTTTTGTGCATATATTGTGTTTCTTCAGAAACATGTGTAAACATGCATAAATGTGGTGCAAGGTATGAAATTATGCCAGATTTCTGATGTGAGGAGCTCAGTAAATTTGCTTAGGAAAGGGCTTGAGGGAGCAGATCAAGGCTTTAAAGAACAAAGAGAATCCCTCAGGACTACATTAGGATAACACATCATCTCAGTTATGCCCAGAGTGTTGAAATGCACATTATGGTCTCCAGTCTAAGTCAATGGCAGCTAAACGTTTTATTTATGTAAGATTTTACTGTTAATATTGGGAAAATGATGAACAGTGTAACTTAAGGCATCTAAGCATAATCAGAGCGACAAAACTGTATATCCACTGTGCTAAGTGAAACATTTTTCTCTTCCCACGGCAGCATGAAGAATGAACAGATAAGACTCTACAATGGCTTCCCGGACAGCTGCAACAGCTGTGCCTGATCCTCAAAGTCTCTGATCACACCCCACACCCCTTGTCAACCAATAAAATCTACTGAGGCAAAAAAGACCGGCATCTGTTATTGTATGGAATATGCTCACCAAATTACTCCCGAAACAAGTGAGATAGATGACGAGTATCCCTGTATATCGTAGCAGTTTTACCATTAAAGGGAACCTGTCACCACGTTTTTGGAAGATGGGATAAAAATAGCGTTAAATAGGGGCAGAGGTGGGCGTTACATTAGTGTGTGTGTTCTGCGTTTATTACCCACCTAAGTTGCCGAAATAACTTTGCAAAGTCTCCGTTTTCGCCTGTCAATCAGGCTGGTCAGGTCACATGGGCGTGGTGTCTTCCCCCAGATTTGGCGTAGTTTTCCGTTGGTGGCGTAGTGGTGTGCGCATGCCCAAAGTCCGGAATCCTCTTCCAGGGGATTTAAAATAGCGCGGTGTTCGTTATTGCATTGGTGATCGGTGGGCGCGGCCATCTTCCTTTGGCCGCGCGTGCGCAGAAGCGGCGCTCTGCTGGCCGCGGCTTCAGGAAAATGGCCGCGGGATGCCGCGCGTGCGCAGATGGATATCGCGGCGGCCATTTTCCTGAAGCCGCGGCCAGCAGAGCGCCGCTTCTGCGCACGCGCGGCCAAAGGAAGATGGCCGCGCCCACCGATCACCAATGCAATAACGAACACCGCGCTATTTTAAATCCCCTGGAAGAGGATTCCGGACTTTGGGCATGCGCACACCACTACGCCACCAACGGAAAACTACGCCAAATCTGGGGGAAGACAACGCCCATGCGACCTGACCAGCCTGATTGACAGGCGAAAACGGAGACTTTGCAAAGTTATTTCGGCAACTTAGGTGGGTAATAAACGCATAACACACACACTAATGTAACGCCCACCTCTGCCCCTATTTAACGCTATTTTTATCCCATCTTCCAAAAACGTGGTGACAGGTTCCCTTTAAAGGCGTTAAGAAAATCTTACTTATTTTCCCTATGATGTTCATATCGATTTTAACTTATGGTGCTGGTTTGTCTTTGTGACTAGGTGCCATAGTATTTGGATCTATAAGACATTGAACACATTTGCATTAACGTATAAAATGACAACAACAAAAATGACGATATAGCCAGATAAACATTTAAATTAGAAGCATCTCTTTATTTACACCGGTTCTAAGTCACAATTAATCTCTCTATATATATTTATATATCAAACAAATATACCTGGGGTCTGGAAATGAAACGTAAACTTAAAGGGGTTGACCACTACTAGGACAACCCCTTCTTAAACCAAATGTTTGGCCCAGATAAAATAATGCCTATACTCACCTCCCATGCTGGCGCCGTTCCCGCAGTGTCGGCACTTGCTCTCCCCAGAGCTGTGGAGCCGTGTTGTGACATGTGACGCCGGCGCCCAATCAGCACTAGCATCACTGTTTGCCTTCGTACGAACTGAACATGAAGAGGAAGCCGGGGATCAGCTGCAGCCCGGACTTCCTCTTCAGTTTGTCAAGTGCTGACACTGCGGGATCGTCGCCAGCACGGGAGGTGAGTGTAGGCGTTCTTGTTGCATCAAGGCGGAACATTTAGTTTAAGAAGGGGTTGTCCTAGTAGTGGACAGCTTCTTTAAGGACGAATTGGTGAAATGGAAATGTGCGGACCCTTGGCAGATAGACAGAATGTTTATAAAACATTAATATAAGTCATCCTAAGGGCGTCACACACACACACAGCTCAATAGAAAACTGCAAGGTTCACCAATTATTACACAGTAACTGACAGCCAATGTTTGCCATTGTAGGAACGTAAAACAACATCAATATCAATTGCCATTGTGCAGTACCTGGGATGATCTCAGGTTTGTTGCCAATTACTAAGAATTTGTAAAACTGATTAGATTGACGGATGGGAACATTGTTTCTGGGCGTATAATGACATAATACTTTACGGGAGGTTAAGCTCTGTTCACATCTGTTTTGGAAGCTTTGTTCACATCCGTGTTAGAGGCTTTGTTGGGAGCCGGCGTAAATTTCACCAAACACACCAGAAAAAAAACAGGATAGCAAAATGATGCTCTCCCATGATGAAAATTCACCTTATATTCAATAGGACGCCTTGAGTGCCTGGCTCTACTGTTAATTTTCATTATTCTGCTAGTACAACAAAAGCAAGACAATGGAATAAACAGACGCAGAGGTGAACCCAGCCTTACTAAGTATGTGGACATAAATTAGGGGAACTAAAAATGAAATTGAAGGGTTTCAAGATTTTCAACACACTGGAGATTAAAAATGTGTAATAAAGGATTCCTTTAAACAGTCATAGTTATATGTCTCCACGGCTATTTTTCAACACTAGGACTTTCAATAGTAGGAGAAAATTACTGGAGGAAGAGGACTGGAATTAGAGTAACTGACTTCAGATATAACTATCAAGCAATCCTTAGGTGACAGTATAAAAAACAAAAAAAATAACCCTGTGTGATAAATAGCGGACCTCAGGAATACATTACAGTGTACAATCAGTTCACGTAATGACTGGTTATAAATAACTTATAGCAGGAAAACGTAGAGATCCCCAGCTCTACACTTTGCACTGCAATATACCAAGTGATAAAAACCCACTCTGTGTTAAAATCAAGATCTTTTAGCAAGTCATAGAATGTGTCACATAAGCTTTTTGATAAAAAGAAAAAAAAAAGTAGTTAAAAATGATAGTCACAAAACAATTATGTTAATAAAAAAATCTGAGCGTCAATATCACCGGTCCCGAATGTTTACACAGTAGGATATTTCTTGCATCTTTGCAAAGCGTCACCATAAATGAAAGGCAAAGAAATGTGGTGGTCGTGGGGAAATAGATGGAAATTTAAGGGAAACCACTGCAATTTCATTAAAGACCTGACAAGCAGAACTTCCAAATAAGTTAAAAAATGTTGCAGTAATCAGAGTCATGGTCGCCCTATATTACTTACGTTTTTGCTGTATAGAGAGTGAAATATGATGTAACAACCAGCGCTGTCAGCTAGATATTTAATCGGAGTATAAATAAGGTTATGGAGGCAATGACTGGAAGGTTTTGCTGTTTATCTAAATTATTGCTGAGTTCCCACAGTATGCTTCTTGATAGACTAGTGGGAATGGGAAGACAAGTCGCCAGAAAGGGGGGGGGGAAGTGTCCTTGATGGCTAGTGTCAAAATGTTTAAAAATGAAAAAAGTAAATTGATGACATTTATCATTATGTAAGAACAGAAGTAGTAAGAGGAAGATTTAACCTTTAGTCCAAAAGAAATAAAACCAAACCAAATGGTAAATTAATTGATGATGTCCCTGAATGTATTGCACAGACTTAATATATCCTGGAGAGTGGCATCAATGATTACCGCTGGGCACATGGTCTCCGGGCTGTAATAAACCCAGAATTGCTGAACGCACAAAGTTGCAGGATTCCTGAAGTATCTGTCCATACAGTAAGTTCCCAGCTTTGGTTAGTCCTCCAGAAATTCTTTGTCCACATCCATATATGCCTCGTCTATGTAGCTTACTATGGCACATGGCAATGTCCTGTCTGGAGTTAACAATACAGATACAGTCTCTTTCCAGTAGCTGAAGTTGATACAGGAACTCTGAAAGATAAAATAGAAATTAGATATCCATATATAATCGTCTAAGGGGCACTTCAGTCTGTTTGTCTGTCTGTCACTGCAAATCCCAAGTCGCTGATTGGTCGCGATCAACTACACCCCTGCAGTCAGTGCCCCCTCCATACTCCCCTCCCAGTCAGCGCCCGCCGCCCACATAGCGTTTTAGCAGTCCGTTAAACCGACTGCGTCACACCGCGGCATAACGCAGTCTGTTAACGATGCTAATAACATTGTGTGACAAACTTTTTACTATTGATGCTGCCTATGCAGCATCAATAATAAAAAGATATGTTAAAAATAATAATAAAAAAAAATGCTGCTATTCTCAACTTCCGCTGTCCACCGAAGCGCGCGAGCGGCGAGGCTGCCGCCAGCTTCCGTTCCCAGAGATGCATTGCGAAATTACCCAGATGACCAAGTCGACCAACCAGAAGCGGTTGGTCGCAGTTATTGTGGCTAAAGGTTGTGCAACCAAGTATTAGGCTGAGGGTGCCAATACTTTTGTCTGGCCCATTTTTGGAGTTGTGTGTGAAATGATCAATGTTTTGCTTTTTGCTTCATTCTCTTTTGTGTTTTTTCATTTAAGACAAATTAAATGAAGATAATACCAAAGACTTTGTGATTGCAATCATTTTCAGGAAGAAACTGAGTATATGACAGAATTGCAGGGGTGTCAATACTTTTGGCCACAACTGTACTACGTGGCTGTGCTATATACTACATACTACGTGGCTGTGCTATATACTACGTGGGTGTACTATATCCTGCACCCCGTACCCCCGACATCCAGCGACCAATCAGCGACAGACGCAGTCCAGCAGCAAATTGACGCGGGATTTAAACCACGCTTTGCTGATTGGTCGCGGCCAGCCAGGCGCGACCAATCAGCGATATTGGCGCGGTATTTAAACACCGCTTCGGTCATTGGTCGTGCCCAGCTGGCAGCGACAGGAGCAGTCCGGCCGCGAATTGGCGCCAGATTTGAACCACGCTCCGCTGATCGGCCAGCCGGGCGCGACCAATCAGCGATTTTGGCGCGGAATTTAACCCCCACTCACAGTGCAACATACATACATACATACATATTCTAGAATACCCGATGAGTTAGAAACGGGCCACCATCTAGTATCACATAAAATAGCAGATGCATCATATATGTCCCTTAGAATAAAGAAGAGGCGGTGCTCACATTTTCTAAACAAGTGCTATCTTTATCCTTGTCGAGGTAATGCTGCTGCCAAAATCGCAGGAGACAGTGAAAGTTGTTGAGGATGAACCCTGGGTATTTCTCCATACACTCCATGTCTCGGATCGTCTGCAGGTAGCACGGTAATCGGCCTTTTCTCCGGGCCAGCATTAAAATAACTAGGCTTGTATTCAGACAGCTGACATTCTCCTGCTCAAAGGAAATAAATCAAGTATATTAAAATAACGTCTTTTAAAAGCACAGTTATCTACACTATATGGATAAAAAGGACTGGGACATGCATCTTAATCAATGAATTCAGGATTTTTATTCACAGCCATTGCTCGAGGTGTATAAAATCCAGCCCGTCGCCATGCAGTCTGCCATTACAAATGTTTGGGAAAGAACGGCTCGTTCCAAAGAGCTCCCCGAATTGTAGTGTGCTCCTGTAATAGGATAAGACTTCAACAAGCCAGTTCGCAAAATTTTTTCTTTCCAAAATATTCCACCATCAACTGTGAGAGTATTACTGAAAAGTGGAAGCGCTTCGAGACCACAGCAACTCAGGCACAAACTGGAGACCCTGTAAAGTTACAGAGTATGGTCACCAAGTGCTGAAATACAGTGCATAAAAGTCAACAGCGCTCTGCCGTCTCACTAGCTGCAGAGTCCAAAACTTATCTGGCCTTTTCAGACTGAAAAGTGTCACCGTAAGCTTCATGGATGTGTTTCCAAGACCGATCTGCATGCAAGCCTTACATCAAGCACAATGCATGGGATAGAGTGGTGGAAAGCATGCTGGAACTGGAATTGAGTGGAAACTGACTGCATGGAGTGACGAATGACACTTCTCCATATGGAAGCGTGATGGACAAGTCTGGATTTAACGAATGCCAGGAGATCATTACTTGCCTAGTTGCATTTTGCTACCTGTTACGTTTGGAGGAGCAGGGATTGTCCTATGCCTCTGGATTCAGAATTGGATAGCATAAAAGCACCTGTAGGTGTCCCAGTACAATTTGTCCAAAATCTGTGGATCTATCGAAACAGTCTAGGCCACTGTAGACTTACCTGTGTCAATGTCTGCACATGTATTATGTTAATAAGCCGGAAAAGGAAAGACATGCGAATAGACCCCTGTGTCATATAGGAAAGCAGCCGACATTCAGACAGAACTTCAGCAACTGTGTAAGGAAAGAGAGACATTTCGAAAATACGTGTTTATTGTTCTAATATGAATACACTAACATTCAAATTGAAAAACCAAGAAGGAAAAGTTGTTTAATTATGGAAATCATAGGTACAATAGATATGCTAATAATATGATATGCAAATAATTTTCAAAACACGTCGATTTATACAGTATAGAGTATGCTAAATGCTGTTAGGCAAGCAAATCATCAAGATTTGCTGCTGGCATCTCCCTTTGCAACTGCTGAACAATGACCACAGACACTGCAGGCTATGGTAGCACGTTTAGGCCATGCAAGCTCCTCATAGTAGCACGAGCAACATGTGGCCTGCCATTGTCATTGTTTAAAAACCACTCCTGGGCACTTTGGAGAAATATATGTACCACTGGTTGCATCACCAAGTCAATGTAATGCAAGGCTGTTAGTGTACCTGGAATGAAGATTAGAGGGGTCCATTTAGCTAACGTACATTACACCACCCCACCACATAATCCCAGGATAGGACCAGTTGGATGTTCCTTTGTGAATGCCTCTTCATGGTGTTACACACCTGGTCTTGTCAAATTTGAAGAATAGCATGTAGAGATTCTTTCTGTACTGCAAGTGAAAGTGGATGTCACAAACCAAGCCTAAGGCATCAAAGAGTGTTTACACAAACCATCAGAAAGCGTGTGCACAATATTGGGCTACAAGCCACATCAAATGCCATCATAGTGCAGAGCAGGACGGCAATGGAGGTCTACACTCTTCAGCGAGGAGTCCTGCTTTTCAACATTACACCAGGCTGTATGTTGCTTATGCTACTGTGAGCAGCCTCCATAGCCTAAACATGCTACCATGGCCTGCAGTGTCTACACTTGTCTCTCATCGAGCCCAGCTGGGACATGACTGGTTAACAATTGTAAAAGGATATGCCAGAAGCAACTCTTTAAGGTTTGCGTGTTCAATAGCATTCAGTGTGGCAGAACATTCTTCAGCCAATCATTAATAACCTCATTGATTGTATAGCAAGAATTGTAAGTGCATGTATTTCTGATAGTATAATAAGTCGAGAGGTTTTGAAAATTTTATTTCCATTTTTCCATAATTTGCAATTCAACAACATATCTATTGATCCTGTGATTTTCAAAATTCTTCAATTTTGCCCCTTCTTGGTATATACAGGTGCTTCTCACACAATTAGAATATCAACTAAAAGTTAATTTATTTCAGTTCTTCAATACAAAAAGTGAAACTCATATTAGATAGTCATTACAAACAGAGTAATCTATTTCAAGTGTTTATTTCTGTTTATGTTGATGATTAGGCCCCAAGAACACCATCCCAACCGTGAAGCATGGTGGGGGAAACATTATACTTTGGGGGTGCTTTTCTGCAAAGGGGACAGGATGGCTGCACCGTATTGAAGGCAGGATGGATGGGTTCATGTATCGCAAGATTTTGGCCACCAACCTCCTTCACTCAGTAAAAGAATTGAAGATGGGTCGTAGCTGGGTCTTCCAGTACAAAATAAACAACACACAGAGCAACTAAGGAGCAGCTCCGTAAGAAGCATTTTAAAGTCTTGGAGTGGCCTAACCAGTCTCCAGACTTGTATCCAACAGAAAATCTTTGGAGGTAGCCGAAACTCAATGGTGAACAGCGACAGCCCTGAAACCAGAAAGATCTGGATCTGTATGAAGGAGTGGGCCAAAATCCCTGCAGCAGTGTGTGCAAACTTGGTCAAGAACTACAGGCAATGTCTGACCTTTGTACTTGTAAACAAAGGTTTCTGTATCAAATGTTAAAGGGGTTTTGCCATGAACAAAAGTGAAAACCTTACAAATGTGCCCCTGCTGTTTACTGTGTAATGGCTGTGTCTGACCATACAGGGACATGGTCTGATCATACCACATCTAGGGGAGGAAGGAAGAGAGGATACAGAACACACCTGACTCTTTTTGTGAAGTAAAAGATTGTGTAAAAAAGGCAGGGAAAGGTTTTGCCTCCAAAAAAAAACAAAAAACAAAACTGTGATCCCCTGCTGTAATGTCAGTATATCACTTTGCTTCCCTCCGCCTAGGAGCTGTGGTATGATCACACCATGTTCCTGTAGGGTCAGACACAGCCATTACTCAGTACACAGCAGGGGCACATTTATAAGATCATCTGAACAAGGGACATTTTTTTTTTTTTTTAAACACGTCCAAATGTGGAAATTATTATTCCAAGATCTATTAATTAAAATATATAAAAATATTTTTCCCAAAATTTTTGGTGGTATATTTATGTTGCCCATATATAGTCTTCAATATAGAAATTTCAACACCAGGAAGTAGAGAAATCGTACTTACAATATATACACACATATAATATATATAGTTGAAACCAGAAGTTTACATACACTACATACAATCTGACATAAAATAAGAATAAACCTTTCCCATTTTAGGTAGACAGAGAGAGGGAGAGAGTGAGAGAAAGAGAGGGAGAAAGAGAGAGAGAGAGAGAAAGTTTTAAGGCATTTTTACCTACTGCAAAGTCAAAAGTTTACATACATTTCATTAGTATTTCAATTTTAGTTTCATCAGACCACATGACAAGTCTCCAAAAATTACGGTCTTTGTTCCGGTGTGCATTTGCAAACATTAATCTGGCTTTATGTTTCTTTTGGAGTAATGGCTTCTTCCTGGCAGAGTGGTCTTTCAGCCCATGTTGATCCAGTGCTCGTTTCATTGCGAATATTGACACAATCTTACCAGCTTCCGACATCGTTTTCACAAGGGCTGTTTGGATCCCAGAAACTCACTCAGCTTTTATGCACACTCAGGTCACAGATGAGGATGTTACCTTTAGTAGCCATTCATACCCATTTGTGTCAACTTCTGTGCATGTTATCAGGCCAAAATCACCAGGGTATGTGAACTTTTGATCAGGGTCATTTGGATGTTTTGAGCTGTCATTATGATTTTAAAAGAGAAAACAAAGTAGTTTGACAATAAATGGCTTCACCCAACCACTAACCATGAGTGGAGAAAGTTTTGGTGTTATCATTCATATTCTCTGAAAAAAGGCCAAGAAAGCAAAAATTCTGCCAGGGTATGTAAACTTTTGAGCACAACTGTATGTATCTTTTTATATAGTGTATGTAAACCTCTGGTTTAAACTGTACATTACATACATACACACACCCTGTATGTACTCGTGTATAAGCCGACCAGAGTATAAACCGAGGCACCTAATTCTGCCACAAAAAAACTGGGAAAATATAAGTATAAGTTGAGCATGCATTGTCCCCTCATCCCCATCCTTGTCTGCATGGCCTCATCTCCATCCTTGTCTGCATGGCTCTTCATCCTCATCCTTGTCTGCATGGCTCCTCAACCCCATCCTTGTCTGCATGGCTCCTCATCCCCATCCTTGTCTGCATGGCTCTTCATCCCCATCCTTGTCTGCATGGCTCTTCATCCCCATCCTTGTCTGCATGGCTCCTCATCCCCATCCTTGTCTGCATGGCTCTTCATCCCCATCCTTGTCTGCATGGCTCCTCAACCCCATCCTTGTCTGCATGGCTCCTCATCCCCATCCTTGTCTGCATGGCTCTTCGTCCCCACCCTTGTCTGCATGGCCTCATCCCCATCCTTGTCTGCATGGCTCCTCATCCCCATCCTTGTCTGCATGGCTCCTCATCCCCATCCTTGTCTGCATGGCTCTTCATCCCCATCCTTGTCTGCATGGCTCTTCATCCCCATCCTTGTCTGCATGGCTCCTCATCCCCATCCTTGTCTGCATGGCTCCTCATCCCCATCCTTGTCTGCATGGCTCCTCAACCCCATCCTTGTCTGCATGGCCACCATGAGAAAAGCATTAAAAAAAAACAACCCAAAAAACATTCTACTTAGCTTCCCTGCGCGCCCTCACAGCATCTTGTTCCGGTGCCAGCAGCTCAAGCGGCCGAGTGATCACGTGTCCCTGCTCAGTAAGGGAATGAATATTCACCTCTCCACACCTATCGGAGTGGAGAGAGGTGAATATTCATAACTTAAGTAGTGCTCACCTGTGATCGCCCAGCTGCTGCGGCTGTAACCTCGCACTATAAGAGAATTGAATATTCATTGCCAGTGCAGTGAATATTTGTCTTTAGCAGCGGGCACAGGCTTTAGCCGCAGCAGAAGGCTCCTGCCTCCTGTGACCCAGTGTTCCCCCTCCCCCTCCTTCTGGGACAATGACTCGTGTATAAGCCCAGGAGGGCTTTTCAGCACAAAAAAAGTGCTGGAAAACTCGGCTTATATGCGAGTATATACGGTGTACAAATATATATATATATATATATATACACATATACATATACATATATACACACACATATACATACATACATACACACACACAAACATACTTGTACATATTAGACGCACACAGATATACATGCACATATTAATATCAAGAATACCTAGGTGGAGAGGGGACAGATACTGGTCCTTACCTTTGATATCATCAGACTGGCTTTCAAACCGGTCCAGAGATAGCGCAATGCATCTCACTAGCATATTTGAGTCTACTAAAGAGCTGTTAATTTGGTTAAGGAAAACCTGGAACTGAAGAAGAAAAAGAAGTAGCTGTGTGGAGGAAAATAGGTAAAGATGGACAGCACTATTCTGTCAAAGACCTTGCGCATACCTGTTAGGCTGCAGTTTTTCATTATGGAGCAATATACACTTTATATACAACCATACAGTGTGTCTGTGCAATAACATATAATGGAGCAGAAATATTTATAGTAGAGATTCTCTGAGATGCCACATCCAATATTATGTTGTGATTTTTAAGAAAAAAGCATTTGAAAAAATACAGAGTGGACATATGAATCTGTATTAGAGCTCTATATAACCTGGTAAGGAGCCATAGTACGGTCATTTGAATGAGGTCCAGCATTATGGTTAACAAGATTAATTTATGACAGCTGTCATTATTCAGATTCAGAAAAGTGCCCAACCAAGGAATGAAGCGGAAAAACATGAAATGGTAATTTTCCAAACCTTCTCATCAGTATTAATATATTTGTTAAATCTCTTGAACGCATCTATGTTAAACTTCATCAGCTCCCCGAGGAGGTCAAAGTAACTCTGAAGGACGTCTCGAGATTTACATTCACTATCCACGATGCAGTACAAGATGTGCTAAAAAAGAAAAGACAAACTACTACATTACACTGGAAAGTAATGACGTCCGTACTCTTTACCATTCCATTAGTTTCAGGAATGAGCTCAGTGGTGTTTTAGGATCTGGGTCTTGATGATGCTCACCTCCAACAGGCCTCTCTTTAAAAGAAACATCTGGTCAGCATACGACGTCACACCGCGAAGGAAGCTTTCAACTGCTCGGGCTTGCCAAAATCTATGTGTAGTAATGAGATCGCAAATTAATGCACTAGTGGACATAGGCTTAATATGAAATGTATTGGACTTTACTGGTAAAATATTGCTTACAGCAGTCTTGAGCAAAAAATGAAAATAACAGAACAAAAATAAAACGAAACACAAAACCAGTACATGGTAGTTTTCCCTGAGGCAATTCTTACAGAGCTCCAGTTCCAATAGTTTATGTAAAGATAACCAGTCACCAGGTTTTTGCTACCTCATCTGAGAGCAGCATAATGTAGGAAGAAAGACCCCGAACCCAATGTATCACTTAGTTTACTGAGCGCAGCAGTTGTGACATAATCAAGACTTTTTAGAAGTAGCAGAGCTCAGAAAGCTAACTCCACCCACACTACAGCTGTTTTTGTACATTGTCTATTGACAGTGAGCAGCTTATCACAGAAGGGAGTGGTCGGACAAGTGCCAGTGTGGCAGCTAATCCTAGCAAGGATAAGGTCCTAGTGATAAAACCAATAGATTTCTAGGGAAGAGTGGGGAAAAGGGTGTTTGTTTTTAATTACACAGACAGAAAAGTCACTGTCAGAGGGCAGCCCTACAGTGCATGAATATGGGGGAAGTCAGGAGGAATAGATGTCGGGTGAGAAAGAAAACCAAAAGTATGCAGTCCCATAAACCAGAGTAGTCAAAATTCTTTTGTGAAAAAAGTATTCTCAACATACGCAGACCCAATAACTAGAGAAAGGTAAAGTTATGCCCAGAAGACGGTGAAAATTATTATTACTTTTCATTTATTTATTGGGGGTGAGATAATAAAAATGATAAATTTTGATTTCACATCATCAATATTCCTAAAGTACCTGAATGAAGACTCTGCCGGCTCCTTCTTCATGACCTGCAGCAATCTGGTTAATAAACCTTTTTTTCCGTCACACACCAAGCTCCTGATAAAAGAAAAATGCTGATCACACTGCAGATTCTCTTCTACCCTTGCATATCCTCACATTGAGAAATCTGAAGATCTAATGTTATGAGAGGAGAACGTGATCTTGTATGTCAGAGTAGCAACTGTGTCATGTAAAATATCCAGCATGGCTTGCTGACTAGGGCATATGCCAAACAGCTTGCTTTACTTTTTCATTGGCCATATATTTTTTTTTAATTTGTATCTGTTTGTGATTACACAACAACCAGGATCACAACTCTTACCTATCTGTATTCATCACAGCCTCCACCTCTGGGATATTTGCTTTTAAGGATATGGCACTCAGTTCATTTAATTCTTGGCTGTTCAGAAGCAAATATTTGTTCCTACAATTGGTAACACACAAGATTGGAAATTATTTTATACAATCATAATATAAACAAGATTGTATGGATTAAACTCTAAGAGAATGCAACTAATAATAGACACACTAGCACCAGAAAGTTAGATGGATAACTAAAACAAATTATGCATAAGATTATATTCCAATATTCTTTGTGAAACTACCATATAAAATACATACCATGAGATACAGCCTTCCCAAAACCCTGTCTGATGCCAAATGCACACTTAGCAGGATGCAGCAGGCCTCCACTGATAAAGGCTAGGGGCGGCACAGGTGCAAACTACTTGATAAAAACAGCCACCCCCACACCAACCAAACATTGCAGGGGTTGGCTGCCTAGTAGAATAAATGCACATTGATATAACTCACATAGGACGCCAGTCACACTGATAAGTGTGGTACACAGTGTCTGGTATGCAACCTATTAATGACGACCCTTGTATTAACAGGCGGGCTGCCCAGCACTATAATATGCAGCACACAGTGACAGGCGCCCCAGAAAAACCTAACCAACAAAAAGAGGCCTGGCCACATCCTGCAAAAAAAAACCTACCATATAAAACAGTTACATTAAGGTTATGTGCACACGTCAGGTTTTTCTGTAGAATTTTCCTGAACAAAACCGGACTTTTTCTGCAGGAAATCAGCAAGCGTTTTTTTTGCGTTTTTACCGCGTTTTTTTCTGGAGCTTCCCAATGCAATTAAATAGCGGTAAAAACACGAAAAATCCGCAAAATGAATGAACATGCTGCGTTTTTTACCGCGATGCGTTATTTTTTGCGGAAGAAACGCAACATATGCACAAAAATTGCGGAATGCATTATAAATGACGGGATGCATATGTATGCATTTTTAAAGCGTTTTTGTCGTGTTTTATAGCGAAAAAACGCGAAAAAAAAAGCAAAAAATCCTGAACGTGTGCACACAGCCTAAAGAGGCTGTCCAATATAAAGTAAAATGTTTTTCCCATGCAGTGATACACATAGAATAAGGGCGACAAATTTACCTTCCAGCGCCCTTATGGCTCTAGTGCTGGCCTCTTAAGAGGTCTGCGTTGGCTCCAGAAGAGATGCCTGCTCTGTTTGGAAGTCAGAGGACCGCTGCAGCCTGTGATTGTGTGAAAATACCTTATGAATCTTCTAGTCACCTGACTGCTGCAGCCAGTCAAAGGCTGTAGTGGAACTCTTGACTTCCACATTTAGCAAGCATTGCTTCCAGAGCAGCTTGCACTGGATCCATGGGGGCTTTGGAAGGTGAGTATGTCACCAATTTTTAATTTTAGGCGCATCCGTGCCTAAAAAAAAGTTCTCTGTCTATATTGGACAAAGTCATTAAGTGGCATATGGGATAACTCCATGTAACTTACTCAAGTATTTCTATCACCAAAGCTCCATCAATGAGCCCCTACTACTCTTGGTCCTAGCAGTCCCAAAGCTCCATCAATGAGCCCCTACTACTCTTGGTCCTAGCAGTCCCAAAGCTCCATCAATGAGCCCCTACTACTCTTGGTCCCAGAGGTCCCAAAGCTCCATCAATGAGCACCTACTACTCTTGGTCCCAGAGGTCCCAAAGTTCCATCAATGAGCACCAACTACTCTTGGCCCCAACAGTCCCAAAGCTCCATCAAATATTCTTTAACTACATAAATAGTAAGAAACTAAAAAATGAAAGTGTTGGCCCCTTAAAAATAGTCTGGGTGAAATGGTGGATGAGGATGAGGAAAAAGCCAATATGCTAAATGACTTTTTTTCATCAGTATTTACACAAGAAAATTCCATGGCAGACAATATGATCAGTGATAACAAAAATTCCCCATTAAGTGTCACCTGCTTAACCCAGCAGGAAGTACGGCGGCGTCTAAAAATCACTAAAATTGACAAATCTCCGGGCCCGGATGGGATACACCCCCGAGTACTGCAGGAACTAAGTACAGTCATTGATAAGCCATTATTTTTAATCTTTAAAGACTCCATAATAACAGGGTCTGTACCACAGGACTGGCGTATAGCAATTGTGGTGCCAATATTCGAAAAGGGGACAAAAACTGAACTCGGAAATTATAGGCCAGTAAGCTTAACCTCTACTGTGGGTAAAATCCTGGAGGGCATTCTAAGGGATGCTATACTGGAGTATCTGAAGAGGAATAACCTCATGACCCAGTATCAGCACGGGTTTACTAGGGACCGTTCATGTCAGACTAATTTGATCAGCTTCTATGAAGAGGTAAGTTCCAGACTGGACCAAGGGAACCCAGTAGATGTAGTGTATATGGACTTTTCAAAAGCTTTTGATACGGTGCCACAAAAAAAGGTTGATACATAAAATGAGAATAATGGGGATAGGGGAAAATATGTGTAAGTGGGCTGAGAGCTGGCTCAGGGATAGGAAACAAAGAGTGGTTATTAATGGAGCACACTCGGACTGGGTCGGGCTAGCAGTGGGGGTACCACAGGGGTCAGTATTGGGCCCTCTTCTTTTTAACATATTTATTAATGACCTTGTAGGGGGCATTCAGAGTAGAATTTCAATATTTGCAGATGACACTAAACTCTGCAGGGTAATCAATACAGGGGAGGACAATTTTATATTTCAGGATGATTTATGTAAACTAGAAGCTTGGGCTGATAAATGGCAAATGAGCTTTAATGGGGATAAATGTAAGGTCATGCACTTGGGTAGAAGTAATAAGATGTATAACTATGTGCTTAATTCTAAAACTCTGGGCAAAAGCGTCAATGAACAAGACCTGGGTGTATGGGTGGATGACAAACTCATTCAGTGGCCAGTGTCAGGCAGCTGCTACAAAGGCAAATAAAATAATGGGATGTATTAAAAGAGGCATAGATGCTCATGAGGAGAACATAATTTTACCTCTATACAAGTCACTAGTGCGACCACACTTAAAATACTGTGCACAGTTCTGGTTTCCGGTGTATAAGAAAGACATTGCTGAACTAGAGAGGGTGCAGAGAAGAGCGACCAAGGTTATTAGAGGACTGGGGGGTCTGCAATACCAAGATAGGTTATTACACTTGGGGCTATTTAGTTTGGAAAAACGAAGACTAAGGGGTGATCTTATTTTAATGTATAAATATATGAGGGGACAGTACAAAGACCTTTCTGATGATCTTTTTAATCACAGACCTGAGGCAGGGACAAGGGGGCATCCTCTACGTCTGGAGGAAAGAAGGTTTAAGCATAATAACAGACGCGGATTCTTTACTGTAAGAGCAGTGAGACTATGGAACTCTCTGCCGTATGATGTTGTAATGAGTGATTAATTACTTAAATTTAAGAGGGGACTGGATGCCTTTCTTGAAAAGTATAATGTTACAGGGTATATACTCTAGATTCCTTGATAGGGCGTTGATCCAGGGAACTAGTCTGATTGCCGTATGTGGAGTTGGGAAGGAATTTTTTTCCCCAATGTGGAGCTTACTCTTTGCCACATGGTTTTTTTTTTTGCCTTCCTCTGGATCAACATGTTAGGGCATGTTAGGTTAGGCTATGGGTTGAACTAGATGGACTTAAAGTCTTCCTTCAACCTTAACCCCTTAAGCCCCGAGGGTGGTTTGCACGTTAATGACCGGGCCAATTTTTACAATTCTGACCACTGTCCCTTTATGAGGTTATAACTCTGGAACGCTTCAACGGATCTTGGCGATTCTGACATTGTTTTCTCGTGACATATTGTACTTCATGTTAGTGGTAAAATTTCTTCGATATAACTTGCGTTTATTTGTGAAAAAAACGAATATTTGGCGAAAATTTTGAAAATTTCGCAATTTTCCAACTTTGAATTTTTATGCCCTTAAATCACAGACATATGTCACACAAAATACTTAATAAATAACATTTCCCACATGTCTACTTTACATCAGCACAATTTTGGAACCAAAATTTTTTTTTGTGACGGAGTTATAAGGGTTAAAAGTTGACCAGCAATTTCTCATTTTTACAACACCATTTTTTTTTAGGGACCACATCTCATTTGAAGTCATTTTGACGGGTCTATATGATAGAAAATACCCAAGTGTGACACCATTCTAAAAACTGCACCCCTCAAGGTACTCAAAACCACTTTCAAGAAGTTTATTAACCCTTCAGGTGTTTCACAGGAATTTTTGGAATGTTTAAATAAAAATGAACATTTAACTTTTTTTCACACAAAATTTATTTCAGCTCCAATTTGTTTTATTTTACCAAGGGTAACAGGAGAAAATAGACCCCAAAAGTTGTTGTACAATTTGTCCTGAGTACGCTGATACCCCATATGTGGGAGTAAACCACAGTTTGGGCGCATGGCAGAGCTTGGAAGCAAAGGAGCGCCATTTGACTTTTCAATGCAAAATTGACTGGAATTGAGATGGGACGCCATGTTGCATTTGGAGAGCCCCTGATGTGCCTAAACATTGAAACCCCCCACAAGTGACACCATTTTGGAAAGTAGACCCCCTAAGGAACTTATCTAGATGTGTGGTGAGCACTTTGACCCAACAAGTGCTTTACAGAAGTTTATAATGCAGAGCCGTAAAAATAAAAAATCATATTTTTTCACAAAAATTATCTTTTCACCCCCAATTTTTTATTTTCCCAAGGGTGAGAGAAGAAATTGGACCCCAAAAATTGTTGTGCAATTTGTCCTGAGTACGCTGATACCCCATATGTGGGTGTAAACCATTGTTTGGGCGCAGGGCAGAGCTCGGAAGGGAAGGAGCGCCATTTGACTTTTCAATGCAAAATTGACTGGAATTGAGATGGAACGCCATGTTGCATTTAGAGAGCCCTTGATGTGCCTAAACATTGAAACCCCTAACAAGTGACACCATTTTGGAAAGTAGACCCCCTAAGGAACTTATCTAGATGTGTGGTGAGCACTTTGACCCAACAAGTGCTTTACAGAAGTTTATAATGCAGAGCCGTAAAAATAAAAAATCATATTTTTTCACAAAAATGATCTTTTCACCCCCAATTTTTTATTTTCCCAAGGGTAAGAGAAGAAATTGGACCCCAAAAATTGTTGTGCAATTTGTCCTGAGTACACTGATACCCCATATGTGGGTGTAAACCATTGTTTGGGCGCAGGGCAGAGCTCAGAAGGGAAGGAGCGCCATTTGACTTTTCAATGCAAAATTGACTGGAATTGAGATGGGACGCCATGTTGCGTTTGGAGAGCCCCTAATGTGCCTAAACATTGAAACCCCCCACGAGTGACACCATTTTGGAAAGTAGACCCCTTAAGGAACTTATCTAGATGTGTGTTGAGCACTTTGACCCAACAAGTGCTTCACAGAAGTTTATAATGCAGAGCCGTAAAAATAAAAAATCATATTTTTTCACAAAAATGATCTTTTCACCCCCATTTTTTTATTTCCCCAAGGGTAAGAGAAGAAATTAGACCACAAAAGTTGTTGTGCAATTTGTCCTGAGTACGATGATACCCCATATGTGGGTGTAAACCATTGTTTGGGCGCAGGGCAGAGCTCGGAAGGGAAGGAGCGCTATTTTACTTTTCAATGCAAAATTGACTGGAATTAAGATGGGATGCCATGTTGCGTTTGGAGAGCCCCTGATGTGCCTAAACATTAAACCCCCCCACAAGTGACACCATTTTGGAAAGTAGACCCCCTAAGGAACTTATCTAGATGTGTTTTTAGAGCTTTGAACCCCCAAGTGTTTCACTACAGTTTATAACGCAGAGCCGTGAAAATAAAAATTATTTTTCTTTTTCACAAAAATGATTTTTTAGCCCCCAGTTTTGTATTTTCACAAGGGTATCAGGATAAATTGGACCCTAAAAGTTGTTGTCCAATTTGTCCTGAGTACGCTGATACCCCCTATGTGGGGGGGAACCACTGTTTGGGCGCATGACAGAGCTCGGAAGGGAAGGAGCGCCATTTGGAATGCAGACTTAAATGGATTGGTCTGCAGGCGTCACGTTGCATTTGCAGAGCCCCTGATGTACCCAAATAGTACAAACCCCCCACAAGTGACCCCATATTGGAAACTAGACCTCCCAAGGAACTTATCTAGATGTGTTGTGAGAACTTTGAACCCCCAAGTGTTTCACTACAGTTTACAACGCAGAGCCGTGAAAATAAAACATTTTTTTTCCCACAAAAATGATTTTTAGCCCCCCAAATTTTTATTTTCCCAAGGATAACAAGAGAACTTGGACCCCAGAAGTTGTTGTTCAATTTGTCCCTAGTACGCTGATACCCCATATGTTGGGGTAAACCCCTTTTTGGACGCACGGGAGAGCTCGGAAGGGAAGGAGCACTGTTTTACTTTTTCAACGCAGAATTGGCTGGAATTGAGATTGGACGCCATGTCCCGTTTGGAGAGCCCCTGATGTGCCTGAACAGTGGAAACTCCCCAATTCTACCTGAAACCCTACCCCTAACCGTTTACTGAACATTTTCTGACAGTCATAAGTGCCACGTATATAAGTGCCACGTATATAAGTGCCACGTATATAAGTGCCACGTATATAAGTGCCACGTATATAAGTGCCACGTATATAAGTGCCACGTATATAAGTGCCACGTATATAAGTGCCACGTATATAAGTGCCACGTATATAAGTGCCACGTATTTCAGTGCCACAATATTTCAGTGCCACAATATTTCAGTGCCACAATATTTCAGTGCCACGTATTTCAGTGCCATGTATTTCAGTGCCACGTATTTCAGTGCCACGTATTTCAGTGCCACGTATTTCAGTGCCACGTATTTCAGTGCCACGTATTTCAGGCACTGAAAAATACGTGGCACGTAAATACTTCAGTGCCACGATATTTCAGTGCCACGATATTTCAGTGCCACGATATTTCAGTGCCACGTATTTCAGTGCCACGTATTTCAGTGCCACGTATTTCAGTGCCACGTATTTCAGGCACTGAAAAATACGTGGCACGTAAATACTTCAGTGCCACGATATTTCAGTGCCACGTATTTCAGGCACTGAAAAATACGTGGCACGTAAATACGTGGCACGTAAATACGTGGCACGTAAATACGTGGCACGTAAATACGTGGCACGTAAATACGTGGCACGTAAATACGTGGCACTTAAATACGTGGCACTTAAATACGTGGCACTTAAATACGTGGCACTTAAATACGTGGCACTTAAATACGTGGCACTTAAATACGTGGCACTTAAATACGTGGCACTTAAATACGTGGCACTTAAATACGTGGCCACTGAAATATCGTGGCACTTATATACATATATACGTATATAAACGTATATTTCAGTGCCACGTATTTCAGTGCCACGTATTTCAGGTTAGGGGTAGGGTTAGGGTTTTTTGTTTTTTTCTTGTTTTCTTGTGTTTTTCTATAAAAACGCATGCGTTTTACCGCGTTTACATGCATTTTTTCACACATGCAGTTTTTTTAAAAAACGCATGCAGATAAAAACGCAAGTGTGAAACCTGACTAAGGCTACGTTCACATTTGCGTTGTGCGCCGCAGCGTCGGCGCCGCAGCGCACAACGCAAAAAAAAGGCGGCAAAACGCACGCTAAAACGCTGCGTTTTGCGCCGCATGCGTCCTTTTTGGCCGAAAGTTGGACGCAAAAAAAATGCAACTTGAAGCGTTTCTTGCGTCCAACGCTTGCGGCCATGCGGCGCAAAACGCAGCACAACGCATGTCCATGCGCCCCCATGTTAAATATAGGGGCGCATGACGCATGCGGCGCCGCTGCGGCACCCGACGCTGCGGCGCTGACCGCAAATGTGAACGTAGCCTAAAAGACGCTTTTTATAGCAAAAAAGTTTTTGCGTCTCCACATTTTGAGACCTATAATTTTTCCACATTTTGGTCCACAGAGTCATGTGAGGTCTTGTTTTTTGCGGGACGAGTTGACGTTTTTATTGGTAACATTTTCGGACACGTGACCATTTTTTATCACTTTTTATTCCGATTTTTGTGAGGCAGAATAACCAAAAACCAGCTATTCATGAATTTCTTTTGGGAGAGGCGTTTATACCGTTCTGCGCTTGGTAAAATTGATAAAGCAGTTTTATTCGTCGGGTCAGTACGATTACAGCGATACCTCATTTATATCATTTTTTTATGTTTTGACGCTTTTATACGATAAAAACTATTTTATAGAAAAAATAATTATTTTGGCATCGCTTTATTCTGAGGACTATAACTTTTTTATTTTTTTGCTGATGATGCTGTATGGCGGCTCGTTTTTTGCGGGACAAGATGACGTTTTCAGCGGTAACATGGTTATTTATATCCGTCTTTTTGATCGCGTGTTATTCCACTTTTTGTTCGGCGGTATGGTAATAAAGCGTTGTTTTTTGCCTCGTTTTTTTTTTTTTTTCTTACGGTGTTTACTGAAGGGGTTAACTAGTGGGCCACTTTTATAGGTTGGGTCGTTACGGACGCGGCGATACTAAATATGTGTACTTTTATTGTTTTTGTTTGTTTTTTTTAGATAAAGAAATGTATTTATGGGAATAATATTTTTTTTTTTATTATTTATTTAGGAATTTTTTTTATTTTTTTTTTTACACATGTGGAAATTTTTTTTTTTACTTTTTTACTTTGTCCCAGGGGGGGACATCACAGATCGCAGATCTGATAGTGTGCACAGCACTCTATCAGATCTGCGATCATACTTTCATCGGAGCAGGCTGCAGCTTTCATCTGCAGCCTGCTCCGACCCGGAAGTGCTCCCTGCAGGACCCGGATACAGCCCCTCGGCCATTTTGGATCCGGGGCCTGCAGGGAGAAGACGTTCGGTACGAGGTGAGTACATCACCTTGTACCGATCGTCTCAGGGAAGCCCGCAGGGAGCCCCCTCCCTGCGCGATGCTTCCCTGTACCGCCGGTACACCGCGATCATGTTTGATCGCGGTGTGCCGGGGGTTAATGTGCCGGGGGCGGTCCGTGACCGCTCCTGGCACATAGTGCCGGATGTCAGCTGCGATATGCAGCCGACACCCGGCCGCGATCGGCCGCGCTCCCCCCGTGAGCGCGGCCGATCGCGTATGACGTACTATACCGTCACCGGGAATTAAGGCCCACCCCACCTCGACGGTATAGTACGTCATATGGGATTAAGGGGTTAATAACTATGTAACTATCATTGAGCCCCTAATACTCTTGGTCCCAGCAGTCCCAAAGCTCCATCAATGAGCCCCTACTACTCTTGGTCCTAGCAGTCCCAAAGCTCCATCATTGAGCCCCTACTACTCTTGGTTCCAGCAGTCCCAAAGCTCCATCAATGAGCACCTACTACTCTTGGTCCCAGCAGTCCCAAAGCTCCATCATTGAGCCCCTACTACTCTTGGTCCCAGAGGTCCCAAAGCTCCATCAATGAGCCCCTACTACTCTTGGCCCCAGCAGTCCCACTACTGGCCCTGTGTTGTTTCCATCACCAGGGTACAGAGCTAGGCATGAGAAGCAAGCCCACAGTCATAAGAGGAGCTGATGGGGTGTTGGTGCAGCTTTAGTAACAGAAGGACATTAATTTCAAATGCCTATGAGTGAAGGTCTACTGGAATCTCTAGTGCATTATATAATTTATTATTATAGCGCCATTTATTCCATGGAGCTTTACACTTTACATGTGAGGAGGGGTATACGTAATAAAAATAAGTACAATAATCTTGAACAATACAAGTCACAACTGGTACAGGAGGAGAGAGGACACTGCCCGCGAGGGCTCACAATATCTATCTATATATATATATATATATATATATATATATATATATATATATATATATATATATATATATATATATATATATATATATATATATATATATATATATCTATCTATATATATATATATATATATATATATATATATATATATATATATATATATATATATATTAGAAAAAATGGAACAGCACACTCCACTACTTATCTTCGGGTGCAAAGCCCAGACAGCCCGTCCTCGGTTGTTTCCAATTCATATACTTCGCAAAAACAGGCAGCACTCCATAGTCTTTAGGTCAATATGCAGGTGTTTATTGTGCCCACATCTCCATGCATGGAGATGTGGGCACAATAAACACCTGCATATTGACCTAAAGACTATGGAGTGCTGCCTGTTTTTGCGAAGTATATATGTGTATATATATATATATATATATATATATATATATATATATATATATATATATATATATATATATATACACATACATATATATATATATATATATATATATATATATATATATATATATATATATATACACATACACACACACACACATATACACACACATATATATATATATATATATATATATATATATATATATATATATATATACACATACATACATACATACATACACACACACAAATTAAAGTCACGATTTTCACTTCACTTACTCGTGATGGTCACTGAAACTCTGGAGCAATCTCAAAAACTGAATCTTAAGAGATATATCCTAAAAGATAAAAATGTATACATATACATTAGTGGGGTGCAATTAATGTAAGATCGTATTGCCAGTAAAATTACTACACAGCTACTAGAACATAATAAAAGACTGTTTGCAGCCATGATCCTTTGTAAATTACCAGACGGTGCTGGTGTACATTGCTTACTATACGAAGTGTAAATGGAAAGGCTTATGATAATCTGAGGAAATATTAGTACTTACAGGACTGCAGTCACAGTTCTGATTGTGGCCATGGAGAACAAGGGAGGAGGCCGAATGTTTTCTCCAAATTAGCTTGTCAAAGAGATTATTAAGTCCTGGGATTAATTTAAACTCTGCTATCATCTTATGGACCTTTTTCACCAAAAAAAAAGTAAAATAAGCAAATCGGTATAGAGAACAACCCAAGAAATAATCATATGCAACCTAAATGGTTACGAGTTTTACTCTGTACCTCTTGAACAAGTTTGAAAATAAAATAATCTTTAATTTGCACCATTGTCTTGAGTCTTTATGGCACCATCTCTGCCCATAAACTTGTAACTGTGTATTCTAGGACATAAAGGGGATTCCAACTTTGAGGAAAGTGGACCCAAATTCTCATATATATATAGAATATGAAATAGGGCAGGTAATTCGCTGGCTCCCCATCTCTGGTTGGGTCTCAGGTGTTTTGGTTGTAGTGCTGGACATGCGCATAACTGCTGCAGCCAATCACTGAGCTTGGTTGAGGTAGACCGTGCGAGCTACTGAGATCAGTAGTTTGCTGTGTACTGTACTACTAAGGTGACAATGCCTCTGTAGCCAAATTCTGAGACTTGAGCAGTGATCGGGAGCTCTTATTGGAAATGTGAGGACGAGTACCTGCTCCGTTGATAAATTTAGGTCTCGAAGAGCGTTTGGGGTCCACTTTCTCAGAAGTGAACAACCCTTTTAAATACTTACAGCCAATTATTAGGATAGGCCATAAATGTTTGATTGGTCGGGGTGCAGCTCAGGTCTGGGTCCTACACTGTAAGAGGTGTAGGGTCCTACAGTGTAGCCGCCCTTTGCTCTGGCTAATAGAGTTTGTTCCTGAGGAATCCCCATTCTATTATTTCACATTTCTACATCGATTATTTAGAGACTGTTTTTCATAACCGAACCATCCCTGTAAGGACATCAAGAATACGTCTGCGGTCCACACTGAGCCTGATGTACTGAAGATGCTATATACACAAAGAAAGAGGTCTGAAGACACAAGTAAAGCACAGACCTGATTTCTCTGTCTTCCCATCAGCAGGACACAGAGGACGTACAGAACCTCCACTTTGTACATGATTTCATGCATGATCTTCATAGACTGTGGCAGCTGCGTCCTGGAGGAAGGATTAGCCAGGCCGCTTTCATCAGGAGATTCTAGAAGGCAGTAACACAACTAAGCATAGTCTCCCAGCCAATATATGGAATAGCCTCTGATTTAGTATTTTTTAAAATAAAATTATTTTATTAATTTTGGACAATTTTTCAAATTCTAGTATAAAATCCATGTAATGTTCCTTGGTTCTGCACAATGAGAAAGTTTTCTTTGGGTAAACAGATACAGTGGGGCAAAAAAGTATTTAGTCAGTCAGCAATAGTGCAAGTTTCACCACTTAAAAAGATGAGAGGCGTCTGTAATTTACATCATAGGTAGACCTCAACTATGGGAGACAAACTGAGAAAAAAAAATCCAGAAAATCACATTGTCTGTTTTTTTATCATTTTATTTGCATTTTATGGTGGAAAATAAGTATTTGGTCAGAAACAAAATTTCATCTCAATACTTTGTAATATATCCTTTGTTGGCAATGACAGAGGTCAAACGTTTTCTGTAAGTCTTCACAAGGTTGCCACACACTGTTGTTGGTATGTTGGCCCATTCCTCCATGCAGATCTCCTCTAGAGCAGTGATGTTTTTGGCTTTTCGCTTGGCAACACGGACTTTCAACTCCCTCCAAAGGTTTTCTATAGGGTTGAGATCTGGAGACTGGCTAGGCCACTCCAGGACCCTGAAATGCTTCTTACGAAGCCACTCCTTCGTTGCCCTGGCGGTGTGCTTTGGATCATTGTCATGTTTAAAGACCCAGCCACGTTTCATCTTTAATGCCCTTGCTGATGGAAGGAGGTTTGCACTCAAAATCTCACGATACATGGCCCCATTCATTCTTTCATGTACCTGGATCAGTCGTCCTGGCCCCTTTGCAGAGAAACAGCCCCAAAGCATGATGTTTCCACCACCATGCTTTACAGTAGGTATGGTGTTGGATGGATGCAACTCAGTATTCTTTTTCCTCCAAACACGACAAGTTGTGTTTCTACCAAACAGTTCCAGTTTGGTTTCATCAGACCATAGGACATTCTCCCAAAACTCCTCTGGATCATCCAAATGCTCTCTAGCAAACTTCAGACGGACCCGGACATGTACTGGCTTAAGCAGTGGGACACGTCTGGCACTGCAGGATCTGAGTCCATGGTGGCGTAGTGTGTTACTTATGGTAGGCCTTGTTACATTGGTCCCACCTCTCTGCAGTTCATTCACTAGGTCCCCCCGCGTGGTTCTGGGATTTTTGCTCACCGTTCTTGTGATCATTCTGACCCCACGGGGTGGGATTTTGCGTGGAGCCCCAGATCAAGGGAGATTATCAGTGGTCTTGAATGTCTTCCATTTTCTAATTATTGCTCCCACTGTTGATTTCTTCACTCCAAGCTGGTTGGCTATTGCAGATTCAGTCTTCCCAGCCTGGTGCAGGGCTACAATTTTGTTTCTGATGTCCTTTGACAGCTCTTTGGTCTTCACTATAGTGGAGTTTGGAGTCAGACTGTTTGAGGGTGTGCACAGGTGTCTTTTTATACTGATAACAAGTTTAAACAGGTGCCATTACTACAGGTAATGAGTGGAGGAAAGAGGAGACTCTTAAAGAAGAAGTTACAGGTCTGTGAGAGCCAGAAATCTTGATTGTTTGTTTCTGACCAAATACTTATTTTCCACCAGAATATGCAAATAAAATGATAAAAAAACAGACAATGTGATTTTCTGGATTTTTTTTTCTCAGTTTGTCTCCCATAGTTGAGGTCTACCTATGATGTAAATTACAGACGCCTCTCATCTTTTTAAGTGGTGGAACTTGCACTATTGCTGACTGACTAAATACTTTTTTGCCCCACTGTATATACTAAATCCAATTAACAACAGACATCTTAAGGTACCTTCACACGAAACGACATCGCTAGCGATCCGTGACGTTGCAGCGTCCTCGCTAGCGATATCGTTTCGTTTCGAACTTTATTTGGTCGTCCGATCGCTGTGTATCGTTGTGTTTGAAAGCAAAAGCAACGATACCAGCGATGTTTTACACTGGTAACCAGGGTAAACATCGGGTTACCAAGCGCAGGGCCGCGCTTAGTAACCCGATGTTTACCCTGGTTACCAGCGTAAAAGTAAAAAAAACAAACAGTACATGCTCACCTGCGCGTCCCCCAGCGTCTGCTTCCTGACACTGACTGAGCGCCGGCCCTAAAGTGAAAGTGAAAGCACAGCGGTGACGTCACCGCTGTGCTGTTAGGGCCGGAGCTCAGTCAGTGTCAGGAAGCGGACGGCAGGGGACGCGCAGGTGAGCATGTACTGTTTGTTTTTTTTACTTTTACGCTGGTAACCAGGGTAAACATCGGGTTACTAAGCGCGGCCCTGCGCTTAGCAACCCGATGTTTACCCTGGTTACCCGGGGACCTCGGCATCGTTGGTCGCTGGAGAGCGGTCTGTGTGACAGCTCTCCAGCGATCAAACAGCGACGCTGCAGCGATCGGCATCGTTGTCGCTATCGCTGCAGCGTCGCTTCGTGTTAAGGTACCTTTAGGCTTTTGCATTGCAGGATAATGGTAGAGAAAGCGCAATAACTAGAACAGAGCTAAACGGAATCTTGGAAATTCTCTACACACTAATCCAGGACTATCGATCCACGGATCCCACAGTCTATCAAATTTAGAGATCGCGCCTCTTTTTAGATACATATCCTTCTGCATTATCTTTCATATGGGGGAGGTCTAGGCCCAAACTCAAGTTATCTACAGAGACCAAAACAGGGGGGTGGCGCGGCGCTGCCGGATTTTTATCTATATTACCTGGCTGGTCAGGCTAGAGCCATTAACCCCTTCATGACCCAGCCTATTTTGACCTTAATGACCTGGCCGTTTTTTGCAATTCTGACCAGTGTCCCTTTATGAGGTAATAACTCAGGAACGCTTCAACGGATCCTAGCGGTTCTGAGACTGTTTTTTCGTGACATATTGGGCTTCATGTTAGCGGTAAATTTAGGTCGATAATTTCTGAGTTTATTTGTGAAAAAAACGGAAATTTGGCGAAAATTTTGAAAATTTAGCAATTTTCACATTTTTAATTTTTATTCTGTTAAACCAGAGAGTTATGTGACACAAAATAGTTAATAAATAACATTTCCCACATGTCTACTTTAATTCAGCACAATTTTGGAAAGAAAATTTTTTTTTTGCTAGGAAGTTATAAGGGTTAAAATTTGACCAGTGATTTCTCATTTTTACAACAAAATTTACAAAACCATTTTTTTAGGGACCACCTCACATTTGAAGTCAGTTTGAGGGTTCTATATGGCTGAAAATACCCCAAAGTGACACCATTCTAAAAACTGCACCCCTCAAGGTGCTCAAAACCACATTCAAGAAGTTTATTAACCCTTCAGGTGTTTCACAGCAGCAGAAGCAACATGGAAGGAAAAAATGAACATTTAACTTTTTAGTCACAAAAATGATCTTTTAGCAACAATTTTTTTATTTTCCCAAGGGTAAAAGGAGAAACTGGACCACGAACGTTGTTGTCCAATTTGTCCTGAGTACGCTGATACCTCATATGTGGGGGTAAACCACTGTTTGGGCGCACGGCAGGGCTCGGAAGGGAAGGAGCGCCATTTGACTTTTTGAATGAAAAATTGGCTCCAATCTTTAGCGGACACCATGTGGCGTTTGGAGAGCCCCCGTGTGCCTAAACATTGGAGCTCCCCCATAAGTGACCCCATTTTGGAAACTAGACCCCCCAAGGAATTTATCTAGAAGCATAGTGAGCACTTTAAACCCCCAGGTGCTTCATAAATTGATCCGGAAAAATGAAAAAGTACTTTTTTTTCACACAAAATTTCTTTTAGCCTCAATTTTTTCATTTTCACATGGGCAACAGGATAAAATGGATCCTAAAATTTGTTGGGCAATTTCTCATGAGTACGCAGATACCTCATATGTGGGGGTAAACCACTGTTTGGGTGCACGGTAAGGCTACTTTCACACTAGCGTTCCGTCACAATGCGTCGTTTTGCCGAAAAAACGCATCCTGCAAAAGTGTTTGCAGGATGCGTTTTTTCGCCATTGATTAACATGAAGCGACGCATTGTGACGGATTGCCACACGTCGCACCCGTCGTGCGACGAATGCGTCGTGCAGTGGCGGACCGTCGGGAGCAAAAAACGCTACATGTAACGTTTTTTGCTCACGACGGTCCGCTTTTTCCAACCGCGCATGCGCGGCCGGAACTCCGCCGGAACTCCGCCCCCACCTCCCCGAACTTCCCCGCACCTCACAATGGGGCAGCGGATGCGTTGGAAAAATGCATCCGCTGCCCCCGTTGTGCGGCGGAGACCACGCTAGCGTCGGGAACGTCGGCCCGACACACAGCGACGGGTTGTTCCCGACGCTAGTGTGAAAGTAGCCTAAGGCTCGGAAGGGAAGGCGCGCCATTTGACTTTTTGAATGGAAAATTAGCTCCAATCGTTAGCGGACACCATGTCGCGTTTGGAGAGCCCCTGTGTGCCTAAACATTGGAGCTCCCCTACAAGTTACCCCATTTTGGAAACTAGACCCCCCAAGGAACTAGTCTAGATGTGTGTTGAGCACTTTGAACCCCCAAGTGCTTCACAGAAGTTTATAACGCAGAGCCATGAAAATAAAAAATAATTTCTCTTTTCTCAAAAATGATTTTTTAGCCCACAATTTTTTATTTTCCCAAGGGTAACAGGAGAAATTGGACCCCAAACGTTGTTGTCCAGTTTCTCCTGAGTACGCGGATACCCCATTTGTGGGGGTAAACCACTGTTTGGGCACACGTCGGGGTTCGGAAGGGAAGTAGTGACGTTTTGAAATGCAGACTTTGATAGAATGCTCTGCGGGCGTCACGTTGCGTTTGCAGAGCCCCTGATGTGCCTAAACAGTAGAAACTCCCCACAAGTGACCCCATTTTTGAAACTAGACCCCCAAGGGAACTTATCTAGATGTGTGGTGAGCACTTTGAACCCCCAAGTGCTTCACAGAAGTTTACAATGCAGAGCCGTGAAAATAAAAAATCATTTTTCTTTCCTCAAAAATGATGTTTAGCAAGCAATTTTTTATTTTCACAAGGGTAACAGGAGAAATTGGACCCCAATAGTTGCTGCCCAGATTGTCCTGAGTACACTGATACCCCATATGTGGGGGTAAACCACTGTTTGGGCACAAGTCGGGGCTCGGAAGGGAAGTAGTGACGTTTTGAAATGCAGACTTTGATGGAGTGGTCTGCGGACATCACATTCCATTTGCAGAGCCCCTGATGTGCCTAAACAGTAGAAACCCCCCACAAGTGACCCCATTTTGGAAACTAGACCCCCAAGGGAACTTATCTAGATGTGTGGTGAGCACTTAGAACCCCCAAATGCTTCATAGAAGTTTACAACGCAGAGCCGTGAAAATAAAAAATAATTTTTCATTCCTCTAAAATTATGTTTTAGCAAGCAATTTTTTATTTTCACAAGGGTAACAGGAGAAATTGGACCCCAATAATTGTTGCCCAGTTTGTCCTGAGTATGCTGGTACCCCATATGTGGGGGTAAACCACTGTTTGGGCGCACGGCGGGGCTCGGAAGGGAGGGAGCACCATTTGACTTTTTGAACGCAAGATTGGCTGGAATTAATGGTGGCGCCATGTTGCGTTTGGAGACCTCTGATGTGCCTAAACAGTGGAAACCCCTCAATTATAACTCCAACACTAACCCCAACACACCCCAAACCCTAATCCCAACTCTAGATATAACCCTAACCCCAACCCTAACCCAACACACCCCTAACCCCAACCCTAACCCAACACACCCCTAACCCCAACCCTAACCCCAACACACCCCTAACCCCAACACACCCCTAACCCCAACACACCCCTAACCCCAACACACCCCTAACCCCAACACACCCCCTAACCCCAACACACCCCCTAACCCCAACACACCCCTAACCCCAACACACCCCTAACCCCAACACACCCCTAACCCTAACCACAAGCCTAATCTTAACCCTATTTCCAACCCTAGCCCTAAGGCTATGTGCCCACATTGCGGATTCGTGTGAGATTTTTCCGCACCATTTTAAAAAATCCGCAGGTAAAAGGCATTGCGTTTTACCTGCGCATTTACCCCGGCTTTCCAGTGTTTTTTGTGCGGATTTCACCTGCGGATTCCTATTGAGGAGCAGGTGTAAAACGGAATCCGCACAAAGAATTGACATGCTGCGGAAAATACAACAGCGTTTCCGCGCTGTATTTTCCGCACCATGGGCACAGCGGATTCGGTTTTCAGTAGGTTTACATGGTACTGTAAACCTGATGGAAAACTGCTACGAATCCGCAGTGGCCAATCCGCTGCGGATCCACAGCCAAATCCGCACCATGTGTGCACATAGTCTAATCTAACCCTAACTCTAGTTCTAACCCTAATTCTAACCTTAATCCTAACCCTAGCCCCAACCCTAACCCTAGTGGGGAAAAAAAAAAAAAATATTTTCTTTATTTGTATTATTGTCCCTACCTATGGGGGTGATAAAGGGGGGGTTCATTTACTATTTTTTTTATTTTGATCACTGTGATAGGTTTTATCACAGTGATCAAAATGTACCTGGAACGAATCTGGAGGACGGAGGGGAGCAGACCACAGTACGGGGCAGAAAGGAGGACTGGGGAGGCGATCATTGGTGGTGGTGGGGGCAGATTAGGTATTCCAGCCATGGCCGATGATATTGCGGCATCGGCCATGGCTGGATTGTAATATTTCACCATTTTCATACGTGAAATATTACAAATCGCTCAGATTGGCTGTTTCACTTTCAACAGCCAATCAGAGCGATCGTAGCCACGGCGAGGGGGGGGGCTGAAGTACCACTCCCCCTGTCCCTGCAGATCGGGTGAAATTGGAGTTAACCCTTTCACCCGATCTACAGGGACGCGATCATTCCATGACGCCACATAGGTGTCACAGGTCGGATTGGCACCGACTTTCATGACGCCTACGTGGCGTCAAAGGTCGGGAAGGGGTTAATAAATGGATGCCCAATAACTATCTCCCTAATTCTGAAAGCCACCTGCTTCATTCGGCCCAAATTGACTGTCCACTAAACTTCCTGGAACTGGAGAAAATTAGTGTCCCCCGTTTAATACCCTTACTTCGTCTGGCACGATCAGTTTGGAGGCAAATTTTAAAAAACTATTAGATTTATGGATATTATAGCGGAAATGCCCTTGTGGAAAAATGGCTATTTTCCAGCTCTGTTGAATCACCCATCCTCTGACTTTTGGATTATGCATGGTGTCTCCTCAATAGGTGATCTATATGGCGGGGGGATCTTTGCGCCTTTTGAGTAATTGCAAACTAAACATGGTATACAGAGATCCCAATTTTTTTGATATCTACAACTAAGGTCAGCCGTTCAATCGCATATGAGACATACAGCTGCAGGCCGAGCTATATCCTCTCTACCCTTGATAGGTATTCTTAACTCGCAGGATCCCCAAGGCCTTATCTCCTCTCTATATACCTATAGGTTATCATCGGGAGCTGTATCCACCGTAAGATCTATTAAGGGGAAATGGGGGGGGGACTCCTTTCCGATATACAAGAGGAGGAATGGGAAGATATTCTAGAATCTCCAATTAAAGTATCCCCATCAGTCAATAATAGGATGACCCAGCTATATATAATACATCAATCGTACTTAACTCCGACACAACTTTTTAAAATGGGTCGATTACAAACACCAGAGTGTCTGCGATGTCACTCAATGGATGCAGACTTTATCCACATGATATGGAGGTGCCCTATCATTCTTCATTACTGGAAAGAGGTGACGTCACTATTGACATCTTTGCTATTAATTCCTGTTCCCTTTGATCCATTAATTTGCATATTTGGAGTATGGGAAGAGGAGACTTGGGATCATTATATTGATATTTTCCTATGAGAGACGCTTTTTATGGCATGGAAGGTGTTAGCACTGCGGTGGATGGGGGGCTCATGTCCATCTCTTAGAACTTGGATTGATCTGGTAAACTCTGTTATTCCATATGAACGTACGCTGTACCAGAACAGAGGGTGTCCGGGCAAGTTTGAAAAAATCTGGGGTAGATGGAATTCTTCCCATCTTACTCTATAGATACGTCATAGTCAGCTTTGGTGCTGGTTTTGGGGGCATCGCATAAGAGACAGAGATAATGCAAAGTTTCCTTTCTTTTCCATTTCTTCTAAGGCGGCGAATTAGTAGTTATTGTAGTTATAACTCAGGATTTATGATTTTATGTTTCTATTTACACAACACATATGGTGCAGATGACCTGACATACACAATTTATTGTTAAAAGATAACACTTGTTATAAATAAAAATACGCATTTTATTGTATGTTTAACAATGCATAAAATTATATGTAGAATGTAAGTCCGCAAGGACAGGGTTCTCTCCCCTCTGTACCAGTGTGTCACTGTAAACCTGTTTACTGTAAATGATAGCTATAACCCTGTATGTAACCCCTTTCTCATGTACAGCACCATAGAATTAGTGGTGCTATATAAATAAATAAATAAATAAATAAATAATAATAATAATATGTACTTTATATTATTCTCAATACTAATGGATACAAATGTGTATGTAATATAGTTTATTTTGTTGTTAATAAACAAATTTAGAAAAAAATATATCCTTCTCCATACTCAGCCAATTCATTTTGTTTATAAATTCTGATACCGAAGGTGATGATCAGAAACCCAGCTCTGGTCTACTAATTCCCTTGCCATATATACCATGCGTGACACTGCTATCTTGCCATATAGCCCCATATGCAGCATTACCTGTTCCACTCTGCTCAGTTTCCTCGTGAGCCACACGCATCAGAGCATCTAACACCAAGGCATTGTCCAGCCACGTGTACCATTCCTCCAGCTCCTGCAAGAAGGTGGTGGTGCCTGTAGATTCAGAGACTTTACGTGTAGCCAGCTTACATAGCCTTTCAATGAACCCTGTTATGTTCAGGAGGGTGGCTGGAAATAAACATATAATAAAGTTAGGAAATATACCGCATTTTTCGGATTATAAGAAGTACTTTTTTTACTCCAAATTTGGGAGGAAAATGGGGGTGCGTCTATAATTCAAAGTGAGCTTACAGGGGGCTGGCAGAGTGGGGTCACAATGTCCAAAGTGGGAATATTTGTTTATCTAGTTCTCAATTGGATTACATTAGAATAATTTATCTTTTCACAAGTAGCTCATACCCTCTATCTATACATGTGTATACAGTATTTTGCAGATTATAAGACGCACCGGACCATAAGATGCATCCCAAATTTTGGGGTGCAAATTAGGAAAACTTTTTTTTTTGTAAACTAAAACGATGGTGCGTCTTATTTTCCCTTTTAACAGTAGCTTACCTGGGTGGTTGGCTGTGGTGGCACAGGGTCACAGGAGGCAGGGTTGCTGCTTTAGGAGGCAGGAGCGGGGCTATGCCTGGGATATCAGAAGGTGAGTGGAGTCCATTTTCCCTATGATATCCCTGTGGTGGGCTTCAGGAAAATGGCTGCCGGAGGCGGCACATGAGCAGATTGAGATCTCAGGGATAACATTGGGAAAATGGACTCCACACACCAGCGCCGACACCTTCTGAGATGCCAGGCACCGCAGCATCTCCTCACTCCTGCCAATGGCCTCCTGGAGAAGCGACCCTACCTCCTTTGACCCCGCTCCACCACAGCCACCCCCCAGGTAAGATAAAATAAGACGCACCAGTATTTTATTCCAGTTTCCTAATGTGCACCCTAAAATTTGGGAAGCATCTTATGGTCTGGTGCATCTTATAATCTGCAAAATACTGTATACACACGTAAAGATAGAGGGTATGAGCTACTTGTGAAAAGCTAAATTATCCTAATGTAATCCAAATTAGAACAAGATAAACAAATATTCCCACTTTGGATATCTCTGGCACATCCAAAGCATTTTCTACAAACCGCCATACAACATACTGGAAAAGTGGGCTGTGCACATGCTTGCCTCTTCAATGGATGGTTATTGGAGCTACCAGTTACTCTACCTTTAGTCTAATGCTATATGCACTCATATCAGTTTACAGAACCAGTCTAACGACGGAGTCACACTAACAATTATAAAATCGGTCTGATTTTGTTCCTGCAAAGTCGGACAAGTGTAATGCGAGTGTCATGCGAGTACAATCCGATTTCTCACACCTAGCATCCGATTTACATCCGACTGCAATGCCATTTTAACATGAGGTTTTACATAGAGAAATTCTCTATGTCATTTACGCATCGTTTTCTAAGGAAATATTTTTCAAAATACACACACACATATATATCTGCCTCGTACAATAAAATCACAGCAGGAGCCGACAGGATAGAAGAGATGGATTACATACAGTGAACACAAATAGAATAGATAGTAATACAGATGTCAGGGACATATACAATTAGTACAGTGTGTGTGCAGCTTACTGTACATGTATTTAATTATTAAAAGATTATTTTTCAGAGAAAAATGGGGTGGGCTCCTGCACAAATTTTGTAACCAGCAGAGGGAAAGCTGACGGCTGGGGGCCGATGTTTATAGCCTGGGAAGGGGGGTAATACCCATGGAACTTCCCAGGCTATTAATATCAGCTCACAGCTGTATATGTAGACTTTAATGGCTATTACAATGGGGAACCCTAAAAAAAAAAAAATGACGTAGGCCCCCCTATAATAACCAGCAAATGCTACGCAGACAGCTGTGGGCTGATATTAATAGCCTAGGAAGGGGCAATGGATACTGCCCTCCCACAAGCTAAAAATATCCGCTCAAGCACCCCAGAAAAAGTGCATCTGTAAGATTATCATCTTGTCTGCGGAAAGGTGAGGAATATTGTTGTTTTTTATTTTAACTTTTGCAGAAGACAATGGCGTCCGTGCAACGGACGATGTCGTAAGTAAGGTTTAATGAAGATTTATTAAAGGAGTCTGTCATTCTTAAAACTAAAGGACTTATTATCTGTCACTGACAGCTTCATATCTACCTATTCCATCTGTATATACTGTATGTAATCCACCTATTCTATGCTGTTGGCTCCTGCTGTGATTTTACAATATGCGGCTGCTGAATTGCCAGCTTTTCTTCTATCTACGTAGTGTATACAGGTCCTTCTCAAAAAATTAGCATATAGTGTTAAATTTCATTATTTACCATAATGTAATGATTACAATTAAACTTTCATATATTATAGATTCATTATCCACCAACTGAAATTTGTCAGGTCTTTTATTGTTTTAATACTGATGATTTTGGCCTACAACTCCTGATAACCCAAAAAACCTGTCTCAATAAATTAGCATATTTCAACCGTCCAATCAAATAAAAGTGTTTTTTAATAACAAACAAAAAAACCATCAAATAATAATGTTCATTTATGCACTCAATACTTGGTCGGGAATCCTTTGGCAGAAATGACTGCTTCAATGCGGCGTGGCATGGAGGCAATCAGCCTGTGACACTGCTGAGATGTTATGGAGGCCCAGGATGCTTCAATAGCGGCCTTAAGCTCATCCAGAGTGTTGGGTCTTGCATCTCTCAACTTTCTCTTCACAATATCCCACAGATTCTCTATGGGGTTCAGGTCAGGAGAGTTGGCAGGCCAATTGAGCACAGTAATACCATGGTCAGTAAACCATTTACCAGTGGTTTTGGCACTGTGAGCAGGTGCCAGGAAGCATGAAGTGCTCCAAAATCTCCTGATAGCTAGCTGCATTGACCCTGCCCTTGATGAAACACAGTGGACCAACACCAGCAGCTGACATGGCACCCCACACCATCACTGACTGGGTACTTGACACTGGACTTCAGACATTTTGGCATTTCCTTCTCCCCAGTCTTCCTCCAGACTCTGGCACCTTGATTTCCGAATGACATGCAAAATTTGCTTTCATCAGAAAAAAGTACTTGGGACCACTTAGCAACAGTCCAGTGCTGCTTCTCTGTAGCCCAGGTCAGGCGCTTCTGCCGCTGTTTATGGTTCAAAAGTGGCTTTACCTGGGGAATGCGGCACCTGTAGCCCATTTCCTGCACACGCCTGTGCACGGTGGCTCTGGATGTTTCCACACCAGACTCAGTCCACTGCTTCCTCAGGTTCCCCAAGGTCTGGAATCGGTCCTTCTCCACAATCTTCCTCAGGGTCCGGTCACCTCTTCTCGTTGTACAGCCTTTTCTGCCACATTGTTTCCTTCCAACAGACTTACCATTGAGGTGCCTTGATACAGCACTCTGGGAACAGCCTATTTGTTGAGAAATTTCTTTCTGGGTCTTACCCTCTTGCTTGAGGGTGTCAATGATGGCCTTCTTGACATCTGTCAGGTCGCTAGTCTTACCCATGATGGGGGTTTTGAGTAATGAACCAGGCAGGGAGTTTTTAAAAGCCTCAGGTATCTTTTGCATGTGTTTAGAGTTAATTAGTTGATTCAGAAGATTAGGGTAATAGGTCGTTTAGAGAACCTTTTCTTGATATGCTAATTTATTGAGACAGGTTTTTTGGGTTATCAGGAGTTGTAGGCCAAAATCATCAGTATTAAAACAATAAAAGACCTGACAAATTTCAGTTGGTGGATAATGAATCTATAATATATGAAAGTTTAATTGTAATCATTACATTATGGTAAATAATGAAATTTAACACTATATGCTAATTTTTTGAGAAGGACCTGTATATATATGTGTATATATATATATATATATATATATATATATATATATATATATATATGTATATATATATATGTATATATATATATATATATATATATATATATATATATATATATATATATATATATATATAGATATAGATATAGATATAGATATATAGAGAGAGAGAGAGAGAGAGAGAGAGAGAGAGAGAGATACACACAGCTCTGAAAAAAAATTAAGAGACTACTGCAAACTGTCCAGTTTGTCTGATTTTTCTCTTAATAGGTATATTTTTGAGTAAAATGTAAATTGTTCATTTATTCTATAAACTTCTGACAACATGTCTCCGAAATTCCAAGAAATAAATTTAGCATTTTATTTTCTGAAAAGGAGAATTGGTCCAAATGAAAAAAAACACAGTGCTTTCAGACGTCAAATAATGCAAAGAAAACAAGTTCATAATCATTTAGAAACAGCAATACTAATGTTTTAACTCAGGAAGAGTTCAGAAATCAATATTTTGTGGAATAACCATGATTTTTAATCACAGCTCATGCGTCTTGGCATGCTTTCCACCAGTGTTTCACACTGCTCCTGGTGCAAAAATGTAAGCAGTTCTTCTTTGTTTGAGGACTTGTGACTAGCCATCATCCCCCTGATTACATTCCAGAGGTTTTAAATGGGGTTCAGGTCTGGTAAAAGGGCCGACGGTCATGACAGGGTTTTGATGTGGTGGTCTCTTAATTTTTGCCAGAGCTGTAGATGTAAAGATGTATATATGTCACTGACGTCTACATATCTATGATGTATCCTGTGTGTATATATCTATTCTATTCTAACCTGTCACTGTGATTTTACAGTACGCGGCACATGAATTGCCGGTTTTTCGAATGCGATTGGTGTGTAAAAATCGTAAAGCATGGCCCGAGTGCTATGTGATTTTTTTTGTACTACTACTACTACTAGGACAACCCCTTCTGATCAAAATGTTTGGCCCCCATAAAATATTAAAACCTATACTCACCTCCTGTGCTGGCGCCGCTCCAGCGGTGTCAGCACTCGCTGTCCCCCGGGCTCTTGTAAGGTTCTTCTGACACATGACGCCGCTGCCCAGTCAGCGCTGGTGTCACTGTCCCTGCCTTTGGACACATCGAACATAAAGAGGAAGTCCAGGCTGCAGCCATCTCAGACTTCCTCTACCTGCTCAATTGGATGGGAGGCAGGGACAGTGACACCAGGGATGACTGGGCGCCGACATCATGTGTCACAACAGCACTGCAGGACCTTAGGTATCCATGGTTATGACCACCGATATAGTGACAGATAGTTGCTAGTGGTTGTAACCATGGATGCAATGCCTGCTCATAAGGAAAGACTTAGTGAATCAGGAAAACTATTCATTTATAATTGGTGGCATTTGCTAATATTATTATTACACCTACTACATACTGGGATAGGATCTTGGAGATGGGAATACGGTTTTAAATAAAAAAAGGGCCATAAAAACAAGTCACACTTCTGTCTAGAATGGACAACAACTGCCCAGGTAAGATTTACAGCATAATGAATCGATAGGTAAATTCTCTGTTTATACCTCTAAAACGACAGCTCAATCCCAGCACTCGGCTCACCTTGATTGACCTCTGCCCTGGAGGGACTCTGCGTCTTCTTCTGCTGAGCGTCTTTAGCGAGCAGGGTGTATTTATCATCATTGCCTGTGTCCAGCTCAGATATGGTAACAGAGAGGATCCTACAGAAGTTTGCCAGCTGCTGCTGATCGAAGCTCGACACCAGACTTCCAAGATTAGGTATATCTTCCAGCTGGATCATCTCCTGAGAAACAAATGGAAGATGCAGCTGAAAGCTACTGCTGATGTCCCATCACTACTCTGCCGACACAGAAACACACAGCAGGAAGTGACTGGTCTCTCCATACACCCCCCTCCCTGGCCATGTGATAGAATAATCAGAATAAGATTAACTGGTGTCATCCATTTGTGACCCTCAGCCACGGATCTGGCATTTTTGGGTTGCCTTGGTGGTGTCATAAAACGGTGGAGGAGCATCTAAAGGAGAAGTCGAGAACTGAAGTATTTTGGACTGACCAAGCACAGTGAGCATAAAATGGTTTTCCACAGCACACTGCCTCAATGCATTAAGGGGGTTCTGGATTATCTTGGGGCAATTTTCTTTTATTTCTCTCTTTACTTCCTTGCATATAATTAGGGCTAAAAAAAAATAATTTTTTTGCAATTTGGTTTCATTAAAATAAATTTGCACAGTTTACCTTTTATAGCCTCAATATTCCAATGGATTGGTTGCTGCAGAATGAGTTAACTGAGAATCTGTCAGTGAGCACATTCTGAGGTCTAACAGGACTGTAACTCATCTCTTTTTCTGAGCTCCTCTCAGCTGATTTATGATCACAGACCACAATAAAGTTGAAAGTGCAGGGAAACAAAAAGCCAGGGGAAAAAAGCTTTAAGGAAATCTAATTGCAAAAACGATTTTTGTCCCGCAATACATGATTCTAAGTAAACAGAGGTGGACAACCCCTTGGATTAAAAAAGAGGGATTTTTGTGTACTCACCGTAAAATCCTTTTCTCCGAGCCAATCATTGGGGGACACAGACCGTGGGTGTTATGCTGCTTGCCACTAGGAGGACACTAAGTGATACAAAGAAAGTTAGCTCCTCCCCTGCAGTATACACCCTCCTGCTGGCCCTCAGCTAACCAGTTCGGTGTAAAAAGCAGTAGGAGATCAGTAACAACATATTAGCTTACAGCATGTCATATCATATATGAGAGTATAGCATACCGGATTATAAAAAAAAACAAGCATAAGCCAATACCAGGGTGGGAGCTGTGTCCCCCAATGATTGGCTCGGAGAAAAGGATTTTACGGTGAGTACACAAAAATCCCTCTTTCTCCTACGCCTCATTGGGGGACAGACCGTGGGACGTACCAAAGCAGTCCCTGGGTGGGGACAACGTCAGATCAGGCCCTGTGTAACTGCTACTTACAAGTGCGCCACCGCGGCCTGCAGAGTCCGCCTGCTTCAAGAATGCATGCGGACTGGACGAATCCGCAAGCTTGCAGGCGTGTCTTGTCGACGCCTGGTGCCTAGAACCCACGATAGACAGGGAGATAGGCTGTCATCTAACACGGAAGGACTCCTGGATGGAGAAAAGAATACACCAGGCTAAATGGCCGATGAAGACGGCCAAACCCTTCCTGTAAACGTCAGGAAGCCTTCCTCTTACCGTTAGGAAACCCAAGATACAGTGTCCAACCTTGGGAGGGACGCCGTTCTCAAGACGTACCTACTCAAAGCACTCGCTTCGTTCGGAATATAGGGAACCCATTCCATTTTGTGGACTGGTGCCAAAAGAGATGAGGGAAGAACTATGCCCTCATGACAGTAGTGATACAATACCACCTTGCCTTGAAGGAAATAAGGGAAAAAGGTCTGAAAAGACCCGTTAGCCCCGAAGACTCGTCAGGATGAGGATATCGCCGAGAAAAAAAGGGGGGCGACCTTCCCTAATAGAATAGATCCCAATGATCTAACGGTATGCAATAGGGAAGAACTACATGTGAAAACATCCTGCGAGGTGGTCCCTACTTGCAGTTTTGTTGCAGAAAGACAGAAAGCTATCAGCTCCGCAAGCGAACTGACGTGGTCAGTGCGGATTTTCGAGGATCACTGGGGCCCTTTCTGCTTCTGAAAAAACTCTCGGAAGTGGAAACTGGTACCACGGAAGAACCAGAGCATGCAGTGCGATGGCTCTTGGATCTCGAGGCCGAACAACAAACTCGAGTACACAGGCGATCAGTCAGGACGCCATCCGAACTACAACTGTAGAGCTCCAGTGAAGGCGGGTCTGATGGAAGAACTTCCAGGTGAAGTTCACACTCACTTGAGGTGAAACCCTGACAGCTAAATATGTTCGCAGCCCAGAGTTCTACTCCTGGGACATGTACTGCCAAGATCCCCGAGTGATGGATCTCGGCCCATGTGAGGTACCTTGGCCAAGGCGATTGAACGTGGGTACTCGCTAGATGATTGACTTATGACACAGCCGTGGCGCTGTCCAATTGAAATCGGCTGGGTTGACCCGCCATAAGGTAGTGGATCGACTATAGGACTACCTTTGAGATCTCCAGAGCAATGATCGGGAGAAGAGGCCTGGCAGTGGAAGTTACTAGTAACCATGGAACCGGGAGAAAAAACCCCGGATGAAGAAAGAGCTCAGAGACTATCGTCTGAAAGGCTGCTTGACTTGCTGAAAAAACTAACGGAGCGAAGGAAACTGCTTCCATTGTCGTCTCCGTTGTTTTTTTTTTGTTTTTTTTTAAGAAACCTCCCAGCAAATCGAATGAAATGAGGGGATGAGTGAGCAAGAGCGCGAGCTCCCTGTTGAAAAACCATGACCTTGTCTGGAGGGAAATTCACCACCCTTCTGGAAGAATACCGGATCATCCTCAAAAAGGATATCTGCTGGGCTGGAAATGAGAAGTTGTCTAAGTCTAGCTTCCAGTCCAGGTGAGAGGATATCACAAGTGATATAGACGACTCAGCGTAGTCCTGCAAGGGCGTGTAAACAGTCGGCCAAACAGGGCAGAACGGCCACGCCTCTAGGTGCAAGATGACAGCCGCCATGACCCTTGCGAACACTCTGGGTGCGGTAGCAAGGCCGAAGGACAAGGTCGTGACTTAAATGCTGTTCACGAATGGAAAAGCAAAGGAATTTTGAAGAGGTTAGGCATCCCGAATGTCGATGGATGCCAGAGACTGCACCTTTTTTGTTGAAGTAATAGCTGAGCGGAGGAACTCCATTCGAAGAAGAAGAACCTTGTGAAAAAGTTGTTAGAAGTTTGAGGTCCGGGATCGGACCTACTTCTCGATCCCTTTTTAGGAACCAAGATCCCTTAGATCTAGACTGTCCTGGACAACCCTTTCACTGTTGGTCGGGGCTGTAGGAACGTACGATCCTTGGTTAGTCTCCCGCTGAAAAATTTGATTGACCAGCTAAACTGTCTTCAGGAAAGGGGTACTGGTGTGATCAAGGTAGTTAAGGTCTCCAGGCAGGAGACCGTTGCTCTAGCAATCCATGCGGCGGCTAGGGAGGGTAGAGGACTGGACCCGTAGCCGCAAAACGGAACAAACCAGATTTGCTATTCGACAGAGCGTGGCATTTTTAATTGAGGACATATCGGGCAGGGATACTGGTAGGTAAACCACAGGAGATTGCACCCGGTTAATCTGCCGAGTGGCAGAATGCGCCGCTGCTCCAGCAGGTCATAGAGTTAAAAAATTAGGACCCTCGATCCACCATCCTCCTAACAGGGAAGTGGAGAGGGAACATTGGCCTTCTTGCATCTTCTGTTAAATAGTGGTGATGCAGAGGGGGGTGCTCAGACGCCCGAAAAAAGGGTGCCTCTGTACATCCACAGAGTTCAGGTCTCCGGGTGGACAGGACAGGTTGTCTGGCGTTAGACCTGGATGCAGAAAAAGGATACCTGGAAGCGACCTTCATGTGCCCGTCTGTTGATGGTGTGGGGAGACCGGCGCCCTTTAAAGTGCCTGTCGCCCTTAAAAATCAGACCAGGCATAGCGTCCCACGTAGAGGCTTCTATCCAGTGACTCGCATATCCGGACTGGATGGCAAAAGCTCTACGAGGGAGTTTAGACTGAGGGAACTAGTTACACTGGGATAAACTGGGATCAGCGGCAGAGGGCTCCTCATTTATGAACAGTTTCGGATTGGTCATGTGCCTTTAAGACCAGGGAATACTGGTCGTGTGCCTTTAAGACCAGGGAATACTGGTCGTGTGTCTTTAAGACCAGGGAATACTGGTCGTGTGCCTTTAAGACCAGGGAATACTGGTCGTGTGCCTTTAAGACCAGGGAATCCTGGTCGTGTGCCTTTAAGACCAGGGAATACTGGTCGTGTGCCTTTAAGACCAGGGAATCCTGGTCGTGTGCCTTTAAGACCAGGGAATACTGGTCGTGTGCCTTTAAGACCAGGGGATACTTACTGGTCACGTGTCTTTAAGACCCTGAAATTCTGGTCACGCGTCTTTAAGACCAGGGAATACTGGTCACGCGCCTTTAAGACCAGGGAATACTGGTCACGTGCCTTTAAGACCAGGGAATACTGGTCATGTCCCTTAAGACCAGGGAATACTGGTCATGTCCCTTAAGACCAGGGAATACTGGTCATGTCCCTTAAGACCAGGGAATACTGGTCATGTCCCTTAAGACCAGGGAATACTGGTCATGTCCCTTAAGACCAGGGAATACTGGTCATGTCCTTTAAGACCAGGGAATACTGGTCACGTGCCTTTAAGACCAGAGAATACTGGTCGTGTGACTTTATACTGGTCGTGCGGGTTTAGGTAAAATCTCGCAGCGAGCGAGAAGCGCCAATTCCGGGGGCGGAGCCACAGACACGACGTGGGCGGAGCCTCGAGACTTCCATGAATAGGCCCAAGCCGGGGCGTAAATTTCTGCAGCCGGCGCCAGCGTAGAAGTTAGGGGTGGTCACCCGTTGCTCGAGAAAATCGAGCGCTTCCGTGCCAGGCGAAAAACGCCAGGAAAAAAAATTCAGAGCCGCCTTAAGGCGCCACAGTCTGTGGTGCGGCCTACACATCGGCCGAAGCCAGGAGCTAAATTTTGTAGCCAGCTGGAGCGTTACCTCAGGGAGGTGGGCCACAGGGAAGCCTGAGACTGCCTGTGAATATGCCGCTGCAGAAGCCCATCGCTGGCAGGATCCACTTACCAACGGTGCGCGTCCCGGCATGGAGCCGCCGCGGATGTCGGGTATTGCAGCGTGGACGGTGCAGGGATAGAGGGATAAACCTCAATCCATCATCCCTTTGTTAGGGAGGTGGGGAGGAACCATCCGCCTCCTTGTGCCATCCGCTTTCACAGTGGTGGGACAGTGGGGGCTGCCCGGACCATGGAGAGGGGCTTCTGTACATCCACGAAGTTCAGCCCATCGGGACCGTGAAGGCACCTTCGCCCCTGAAGGGGATTTCAACTGCAGCCTAGTCCGGCTGGAAAAGCCAGGGGACTAAATTTATGGAGCCTGCCGGTGGAGCGCGTCGGCGGGCCGCGCGCCGAATGATTGCCGCTGGCATACCGGCCAGTGGCACCCCCAGGACCGCATCTTCCACGCAGGCAGCGTGAGGAAGAATGGCCCCCGAGATCTGCAGGGCGCCTCTCGTCCCAGACGAGAAGCGCCGATATAGGGGGCGGGGTTACGGCCGTGGGAGGGATCTGCCCACTGCGGCCTACTCCAGCTGAAAAGCCGGGGACTAAATTTCCAGCCTGCCTGGGGATGCACGGCGGCCGCAACGGAGCGACGCTAACCGCCGCAGATCCCGACCGCCGGCGCCTCTCCCCAGGGGCTCTGCCGCAAGTACCGCCGGCGCCTACCCCATAGAGGCCACTGCGGCCTACTCCGGCTGAAAAGCCGGGGACTAAATTTCCGGCCTGCCCGGCGGTGCGGTGGCGCGGCCGCAAAGCGATCCGGAGCGCAGGAGGGGAAACTCCTGATGTACTCACAGTCCGGTAATGCAGGTCCCCTTGTCCCTGCGCGCTCCATCCTCATCCTTCTGTAATCCCTTTGGGCTCTGCCGCAAGTATGCAACGCCATGTGATGTGGGCCTTGTATGTCGGGCCACCGGAGAGGAACATTAGAGCAGGCTCTATGTGCTCGCCGTCTTGCAGGGGGAAGGGAGATCGGGACCAAAGATGGAAACCCGTCGCCCCAGTAAAAATTGGCGTGCTCCCGCGTCGCAGGAGAGGGACGGGGAGGTATACTCGCCGTGCTCGCCTGTTGCTGGTTCGGGGGAGAGCGGGTCCTATAAAAAAGGATCCGTCGCCCCCTTCACTCCGTTGAATAAAAAATAAAAATTTACGGAAAAATAAAAATTAAAATAAGAAAGTTGGGGTCTGAAAACAGACCCAAGTGCCTCCTACAGACACTAAGCAAGAACTGGTTAGCTGAGGGCCAGCAGGAGGGTGTATACTGCAGGGGAGGAGATCACTTTCTTTGTATCACTTAGTGTCCTCCTAGTGGCAAGCAGCATAACACCCACGGTCTGTGTCCCCCAATGAGGCGTAGGAGAAAATTCACAGGGCTCATGAATCCATATGGGTTACTCATATATAGACATGGAATCTATAGGGGCAAAGAGTGTGACCCGGGAAATAGAACTACATATTGCTCTGCGTAGATCAAATATGGTTGCTGAGCTGAAGGGTTGCTGTAAATATAGGAAGGCATATTCATCACATAAAGGTACCTTTTTCACACCCAAGATGTCTTCTATGAGAGTGGCGGTTTGCAGGAAGGTCTTCTTGTTGGTCATGAGTGTGAACAGGAAAAGCACAAAGTCGTTCCGTTCTGCCAGACGCTTGGTGACGCCTTCTGTCTATGGAAGTCCCAACACCAGCAAGAGTTAGGAAGAAAAGGCACACAACCTTTAACTTCACAAACAATACATAATCAATAGCGGACTTTAGCTTGGCGCTACAAACGTATCAGTACCACACAGAGCGCCAAGAAAAATCTAAAAAGGGAACCTGACCGCTTCCCCAGGCCCCCAAACCACTGTTGCGCAACTCCCACCCAAAGGTGCATGACAACTAGAGGCTCAATAGTAAGCAACACCCCCACGACCAGTCAGCCGTTAGGCTATGTTCACATTAGGCGCTTTTTTTAATGCAAATTTTCAGCTGCTTTACAGTACCAGCAAAGTCTATGAGATCTCAGAAATCTCATGCACACACATTGGTTTTTTGACATCAGTATTTTGGGCTTTGCTTATTTTTTTTGCACAATAGAGCAAGTCACTTCTTTCAGCGTTTTCCACCCATTGAAAGCAATAGGTGATGAAAAACCGCTGAAAATCCACAGCAAAAAAATGCAGGTATCAGGTTTTGCGGCATTTTTTGTGCCAAAACCAATTAAATAAAATTAGATATTTTTTTTTGCACTAAACTTTATGAGCATGCGCAGGAAACAAATGTAACATGACAAAAAAAAAAAAATTTGTCGTAAAAAAAAAATAAAAAAAATAAAAAGCACCAAAAACGCAGTTTTTTCTTGACAAGAGATTAGATTTTGCTGCATAAAAACAAACAAACCCCCCCCAAAAAAAAACTGCTTTGTGTTACATAGTTACATAGTTATTAAGGTTGAAGGAAGACTGTAAGTCCATCTAGTTCAACCCATAGCCTAACCTAACATGCCCTAACATTGTTGTGTGTTAACAGCCTTAATTAGCATATCAACACCACAATATAAAATTGTGTTTTGTTTTTTTTGTACCGTATGCGGTAATCTATGAGAAGATGAAATGGCTAGGCAGAGAGAGTATAATGATAGATATATTGTGGCGGTTTAGGGGCCCGGGGAAGCGGCTGCCATATATACTATTGTAAAACAGTAAGGTGCTACATTTTAATTATGTCTAAACCTGAGGCATCTCTGGTTACACCGGAAGAAGAGTTGTCTCGGCCACATATAAAATACACAAACCCTAACGAAAGCTGATGAGCAAAAGATAAAAAAAAGGTCTGTATAATTTTTGTGATATCCACCACCACAGAAAATCCAAGACGTCCTCACATAATAATCCTAACTAAGCCCATTTGCAGACTCTTTTAAAAGGGAGCGTGTCACAATTTCTCTCTTTTTTTTTTTATATTTTAAATTCACTCTCACTTTGACTCCATTTTTATTTGCTGGTGTGTAAGTTTCAGAGCACGACACCTACACATAGCTAATACAGCAGCCCCAGGTCATAGAAGACCGTGGTCGATGTCTGCCAACCTCCATCTCCTGTACTGTGGCTGCCTCAGTTGTGAGCTTGGATGCCCACTGGCACGCTCAGATCACAGCTGTAGCCTGGCACCATTTTACTGTAGCCCAGCACTCAGCGGACTGTATATCACATGATAGGATTAGAGCAGTCACGATAACACATGATACACAGCTCAGAGGACCATTACTGCTGTGTTCGTGCCCAGACCTGGTGAGGGCTTACTGGTAATTAATTACTGTGATCCGAGTGCCGCAACGATAGGATTGCTCAGCTCACATCACAGTAAAGTGTCCTTTGAACAGTCTGTCTAATCCTAACATTTGAGAGATACTGTCCGTTCAGCTCAGATCTCTGTAAAGACCAAAGACTAGCAAAGTGCTGACTAACTTTGAATCTAGTATCTGTACATCGAGCCTACTGTATACACATCATTATCCCCTGAGGAAGCAAGACCATCACACATGAAAAGTGCATTTGGGCTCTTTGTATCTCCGGTAACCTGGCTAGCTGCATTATATGATGGGTATGAGTGTTTTCTCAGCTATACATATATATGAATTGGGACACTATGGGAATGTAACCATCACTGTGCCTTTTATTTTGAACTTGCATATTCCCTAAGTGCTGCTTTTTTGATAAAAAGTGTGCTACTGATTGGCCAATTTGGTTAATACTTCATGATCACATGTATTTGTTTGCCATTTACAAGCCACTAATTATATTTCTTTGACCACTGTGTATTACTAGATATTTGATACCTCTCTATATACCTCTCTCACCCTGTACATATTGCTTTGTTGCCAGTGTGCTGGTTCTTTGTCACCTTACATATATCCTTAATTATTGCATGTAATTTTATGTATTTTTCAACAAAATTCAAGTGTTTTTAGCCAAAAAAATTCCATTCTTTTTATGATAATCAACTTATTTGGAATGGCTGACTGGCCTTTAGTGCTACTGTTCGGATTTTATTGCCTATTTCTGTAACTGAATATGTACCCAGTGAAATTAATACCGTTTTGTATACAGATCACATAGGAGACAGAGACTGCTGTATACACTTGACATGGGGGACTCCACCACCTCCTCACCTCGCCCCCTGTCTGTCAGTGTTCCCCAAGGATCAGTCCTAGGGCCCCTGCTCTTCACCATCTACACCTTCGGCCTGGGACAGCTCACAGAATCCCATGGTATGCAGTATCATCTCTATGCCAATGACACGCAGATCTACCTATCTGGACCCAACCTCACCACCTCCTTACTGACCAAAATCCCACAATGTCTGTCTGCTATTTGAGCTTTCTTTTCTGCTCGCTTTCGAAAACTGAACATGGACAAAACAGAATGCATCATCTTTCCCCCATCTCACTCTACCCCTTCACCAAACCTATACATCAATGTCAATGGCTGCTCACTTTCCCCAGTCCCACACGCCCGGTGCCTCAGGGTGATCCTCGACTCTGCCCTCTCTTTCAAGCCACATATCCAAGCCCTTGCCTTCTCCTGCCGACTCAAACTCAAAAATATTTCCCGATCCGTGCATTCCTTGTATGAAACCACAAAAACGCTAGTGCACGCCCTTATCTCCTGCCTCGATTACTGCAGCCTCCTACTTTCTGGCACCACTCCAATCCATCCTACACTCTGCTGCCCGACTAATCCACCCGTCTCCCCGTTATTCCACAGCCTCTCCTCTCTGCCAAGCCCTTCACTGGCTTCCTATTGTCCAGAGGCTCCAGTTCAAAACCCTTACCATGACATACAAAGCCATCCACAACCTGTCTCCTCCATACACCTGTGACTGTCTCCCAGGACTTACGTGCACGCAACGTCTGATCCTCACAAGATCTCCTTCTCTACTCCCCTCTTATCTCTTCTTCCCCCAACCGCATACAAGACTTCTCCCGTGCTTCCTCCAGACTCTGGAACGCTCTATCCCAACACATCAGACTCTTGCCTACCACAGAAACCTTCAAACCTGAAGACCCACCTCTTCCGACAAGTCTACAAAATGCAGTGATCCTTAGTCTGCTGAACCGCTGCACGACCAGCTCTACCCTCTCCTAGTGTATCCTCACCCATCCCCTGTAGACTGAGCCCTCACGGGCAGGGTCCTCTCTCCTTCTGTACTTGTGTGTGCCTTGTATTGCTCATGTTTATTGTGCTTGTCTATATTTGCCCCTTCTCACATGTAAAGCACCATGGAATAAATGGCGCTATATGAATGTATAATATAATATTATTATTAATAATAAAAGGGACACAGACTGCTGTATACACATTGCATAAGATACACAGAGACTGTTGTATACATCACATAAGCTTAGTGATCATCAACTCCAGCAAGTTGATCCCTTTATGACTCCAAGGCGACGCTCTAGCAGTGAGAAATCGTATTTTGAAGTCCTGTATGTGTGTGTCAGGAAGTGAAATGGGGAAGGACAATGCCCTTCTGGCTCATCAGCCTCATGCTGTATTCCCAGTCATGAATCTAAGCAAAAGATCTCTCAACCAGTGGGAAATGGTGGTAGGCGGGGAATACAGTGTGAGGCTGAGAAGCTAGGAGGTACATCGATTTGCCCCAATGCTCTTCCAGACACGATTATACAGAACACAACAAGGCAATTTTTCCCTGCTAAAGGAGCAGCGCCCTGGGGATCATAAAAAAAATCATCTTGCTTAAGTTTTAAACCCTACACAGAAATATAAATGGTTTGAGTGTGTAGAAGTTACTGACAGGTTCCCTTTAAAAATAAGCATATAATAGCATATAAGCATATATGCCTAGCATCCAGTAAATGTCAGAAAGGGTTCTTACACATATGCAGGTGTTGTACAGGATGCTCAAGCAGTCCTTTATCAACTCATCGCCAACTGGAATACAAGATGTACATTATACAGGCTGCAGATTATTGGTCAGACTATTATATAAGAAAACACGGCTAAGTGGTTCGTAAAAGGAAGCAAGATAGTATAAGTGAGATACAATAAGATGGAAGTAATATAAGAGTCTAATATTGGAGGGAAACAACTAATAAAGCAGCAGTAACAATTATATAGAAAACAGATAAGAGTTCTTTAACACAGTTTTTACATAACGCTTTCATTGTTGCAAATATTCTCCATTTAAGCTAGGCCTTCATGGTGGCACATCTCTACCAATGAAACCATGTAACCCAAGTCTTAAAGCAATACTACGGGGGGGGGGGGAAATAAAATTACTTATACCTGGTGCGTAGGTCCTTATATATATTAAAAAAAAAAAAAAAAAAAAAAAAAGAGATCATGTTGACAGTACTGCAGCTAATCCCTGGTGATGTAGATGACAAGACCTGCTCAGCTCAGTGACTGACTGCAGTGATTTTGACGTGATGTCAATGCTGCAACCATACAAAAAACACTGGGGTAGGAGTGGAGACACAGTATAGGCGAATTGATGAGCAAGTAAAGAATAATTTGAGGTTTTTTGTTTGTTTTTTTTACAGCGAATTTTACATTTAAAAGGAACCTGTCACCCCCAAAATCGATGATGAGGTAAGCTCACCGTCATCAGGGGCTTATCTACAGCATTCTGTAATACTGTAGATAAGCCCCCGATGTTACCTGAAAGAGGAGAAAAAGAGGTTAGAGAATACTCACCCAGGGGCAGTCCGCTGCGGTCCGGTCCGATGGGTGTCTCAGGTCCGCTCCGGCACCTCCTATCTTCATTCCATGACGTCCTCTTCTTGTCTTCACGCTGCGGCTCCGGCGCAGGCGTACTTTGTCTGCCCTGTTGAGGGGAGAGCTAAGTACTGCAGTGCGCAGGTGCCGGGCCTCTCTGACCTTTCCGGCGCCAGCGCATTGCAGTACTTTGCTCTGCCCTCAACAGGGCAGACAAAGTACGCCTGCGCCGGAGCCGCGGCGTGAAGACCAGACGAGGACGTCATGGAATGAAGATAGGAGGCGCTGTACCGGACCTGAGACGCCCATCGGAGCGGGACCGCCCCTGGGTGAGTATAATCTAATGTCTTTTTCTCATCTTTCAGGATACATCGGGGGCTTATCTACAGTATTCCAGAATGCTGTAGATAAGCCCCTGATAACGGTGAGCTTACCTCACCATCGATTTTGGGGGTGACAGGTTCCCTTTAAGAAAAGTGTATTTTTTATAGGGGCCAATTCCTTTAAAATGCTTATCCAGGACTAACATACTGATGTCCAATACTTAGGAGAGGTCGTTAATATCAAGATCCAATCCTCAGATCCGCTCAACTCCTATTGAGATGAATGTGATTCCAGCTGCAGCAGCCGGGATGAGGCACTACACAGCATATGGACCTGTGGTGTCTTGGCTCCGTATATTGTGTACTTCTGGGCGGCCATGGGACCTAATCCAACAGATCAGATGTCACACCCTTAATGTAATAATCCTAAGGATAGGTCATCGATATTTTAGCCTGGGAAGACCTCATGAACAGGGATTTCTCCTGAAGACAATCTAGCTTCTTTATCAAATAAAAAAAACATGTAAATCTTTATCACCAGGGAAAGCCATGGGCAGCCACACATTTTCCCTATATAGCTTCTTGTACGTAGTGGGGGACCCTAATGGAGCATATGGACAAGTCAGTTACAGCCCTTGGGAATCTACCATCTAAAATTCAGACAGTTTGTTTTAGGGTGGACTAGATCTAGAATTCACAAACTATAAAAAATATTGTTTTTTTACAAGCCATAAAACAGGGCAGCCCCATAACACAAACCAAATATAATGGGGCCGTCATGCTTCAACAGATGTGTGAGAAGTCACGACATTGTAGACAATGAGTAACTCACTTTTATGTTTCTTCTTCTGAGGAAATAAGCTCGGCCGCATGAGTATCTCCACTAGAAGCTGCGGGAAAACACAGGATTGATGAGTGCACGTGTGGAAGGAACACGGCATCTTCCCATACACTGGTGATTTACTATATCCATACCATGTAACAATGAGGCGTCCTGCCCATAAAGCAGCCCCAGAGTCTTTATTGCCCCAGGGTCTGAATTGTTCTACTCTTGGCAATTGCGTTACATCCATATTTGCCACAATTTCATTTTTCAGCCAGACATGACCACTGGTAAACAGAAGACCCCCTTATTTATATGGAGCTGTACTATCTGTTAGGCCATGTTCACACGTTCAGTATTTCATATCAGTATTTTACCTCAGTATTTGTAAGCCAGAACCAGGAGTGGGTGATAATAGAGAAGTGGTGACGTGTTTCTATTAGGCGACATTCACATGTTCAGTATTTGGTCAGTTTTTTACCTCAGTATTTGTTAACTAAACCAGGAGTGGGTGATAATACAGAAGTGGTGACGTGTTTCTTTTATACTTTTCCTCTGATTGTTCCTCTCCTGGTTTTGGCTTACAAATACTGAGGTAAAATACTGACCAAATACTGAATGTGTGACCATGGCCTTACTACTCGACTGACTGCAGCTTTGCTTCCAGGAACCCAATGTAGACATTACATAGGGGAACATATGTCCAATATTAAACAGAGACTGCAGCTGGTAATGGGCAGTAGAGAAAAAGCCCAAGTGGTCAGCTGCTACTGCCAGGCAGGCAATGTAAGGGCTCAAATTCACTTCTGCAGGGAAAAGAAGAAATTAAGGGGAGATGCTCATAATCCATAGGTGAGAGGTGAGAATCGTACTGAGGAATTCTCATCTATTAACAAGATGCATTACAGACCATTTATTCAATATTGTTATTTATAGTGAATGTGAGAAACATATGGATGGCAATAAGCAGGGCTAGCACATATATTATTATTATTATTGTTATAGCGTCATTTATTCCATGGCGCTTTACATGTGAGGAGGGGTACACATAATAAAAAACAAGTACAATAATCTTAAACAATACAAGTCACAACTGGTACAGGAGGAGAGAGGACCCTGCCCGCGAAGGCTCACAATCTACAAGATATACTAATACATAAACAGTGTGCACAATTAATAGGCAAGTGAGGATTTTGAGCATAGTCATTTTTATGCAGATTTTCCAACCCCTCGCTGTATAACCTTGAATGCTTATTGGATGAAGCAGATCAGGTGATATGTATTTGTGCAATGAGGCCTAAGGACATAACACCCTTTATCAAGGTGTGCAGAATTATTAGGCCGCTTGTTTTCCTTAGGCAAGAAGGGGCCAAAAAAGAGATTTAACTGATTCTTAAAAGTCAGTAATTGTTATAAATCTTTAACTCTTGAAATTGCTAAGATATTGGGGTGAACACAGAACGACAAAAGTTTTGTTGCAAATAGTCAACAGTTGAAAAAACTGTTTTAAGAAAAATAGACACATTAACTGCCAAAGATTTCAGAAGAATCAAGGTGAAGTGACCAGGGAGCCATTATCCTCCGATGCTGTCACATTCCAGAACTGCAACCTCCCTGGAGCCCAAAAGTACAAGGTGTTCGGTGCTCAGAGACATGGCCGAGGTAAGGGAGGATGAAACCTGGCCACCACTGAACAAGACACAGAAAACTGGGCCAAGGAATAAGTGAGATAGCTATGATTCATACGAAAGACAGTGCTCCATCACATGCATCAGAGTCTACAGTGCTTGTTCATCCAGGAAAGTCTTTAAAGATGAAAGAATAATAACAAGGTCCTATTCTCAGCGGACCAAAACATTACTAGGAACTTCTGGGCCCTTCTAAAATGGGAAATTTACAATGAAGGAAAACCGTTCACCTCTCTGAACAGTGTCTGGGAGGCTGTGGTTGGTGTGGCCCTACCACTCCATGGATGGAAGGCTTATGGCCGTTATAGAAAAGATAGGTTGCTACATGGCTCACTGATATTTTTTTGGAAATGCCAGAAATTTATTTTTGTTCATTTTGAGTTGTTTAGCTATTATTCTCACTTTAAAAGATGGAGAAAAAAAACAACTGATATGGGAAAAGTTATATTTTTCAGTTAGTTGCCCAATAATTCTTTACATATAGATATTCTCGTAAAAAAGATGAAACCCCCACTTTAGTTTCTTAAATATTCAGAGTTACTAAACTTTTGGACTGACTGTCAGCACTGTAGCTGTTCAATAATAAAATGAATTATCCAAAATACAAATGTCCTAATAATTGTGCACACAGTGTATGATATGAAAGGTAACGTATCTTAGAAATGTAGTCCGGGTGTTTTCTCTATGTTGATCTTTACGTTATTTCCTCTGAACATACCATGAATGTTTTTATCAAGCATTGCATAACAGAATTCCTTGTTCAGCAACTGGGTACTTAGGGGAATTTGGAAATAAGATTACATAATGCTCCAGCCCTCTCCATTCATAGGAACAGAGTAGTGATGAGCGAGCGTGCTGGGATGAGGTGTTATCCGACCATACTTGGGCGCTAACCTAGTGACTTCGGCGTGCTCGAAAAATATGTTTGAGTCCCCGCGTCTCTCGGTTGTTCTACAGCTGCAATGCATGCAGGGATTACCTGTTTGTTAGGCAATCCCTGCATGAGTTGGGGCTGTCGAACAGCGGGGACTTGAACATATTTTTTGAGCACACAGAGGACACGGTTAGCGCCCAATGATGCTTGGGTAACACCCTATCTGAGCATGTTCGCTCATCACCAGAAAAATACATAACACACTATCTCACTGAAATCCAGAGAATTAGTATGAACTTAAATATAAGAGGGTATATTGCGTAAAAGTTTACCTATTGGCGGACATATTGGGTCACCAGTCAGTCTATGTAAATGTACGCTAGTATTCTTGGTAATTTGCACACTTCACACCCCAACTATAAGATGATAGGTGATAAGATATCACTTGTTTATGGGAAATCACAAGGAGGCCAACTAATTACTAGAATGGGGGTCTGAGGCATGCACCAGGCTACTCAAGTTTATGTCAATGGGGCTGATGGAAAACAGACCAGCACTTGACCGCCACTCCATTTACACTCTGATAGCATAGCTGCAGTGAAGAGGGGGCTCAGGGCTCTACTTCTAGTAATAAGGTGAGCCGCACATGTTCAGACATCTATCCCCTATCCTGTAGATAAGCCACTAATGTCCATTTTGTGAAAATCCTTTTTATGACAATGACATTTTGCATTGTACCCCAGCTAGTTAAAACACAACACGTGTGCAATATGCACAACAGGACATCACCCTTTACATGGCACATATGTAACCTACAACGCTATCAAATCTAATTACATCAATTAAACAATAAGGTGAACTTACATCAACTCCACCAAACAAATCAAAGGTGTAAGTATTGGGAAAGGGAAACTCCGGACCAGACACCTTTTCATCAGTCACAATTGCCATCGCTTCCTTGGAAAGTAAAGGAGAAATTTCCTGTGGGTTGGAAGAACAGGTGCGTCTTACAGAGTAGTTCTGTCATTCAACTTACAATGAAACAGATCTGGACTTATCAAAGGACATCATATTCTATATACAGATGTGACACGAATAAAAATGGCTGTGCCACACCAAAATTTGTCTTTTTTCTTTACTGCTCACTTATTCCACCATTACTGGAGAAGAAACAGGTGAAAAAACAGCCCTCCGCTTTGCCATGCTTACCTGCCAGAGCTGATGTGGGTCTGCTGGGACCCTCAAGCTATACTATACTGGCAGAGACTGGTGATAACTGTCCCCTATAGAAGCACGGCTGATGCTTCTGTTCGCTGCATAGCACTATGTAACCAGCAATAAACCATTTCAGTCTTTATCCCAGGGTCCCTGGCTGTGTCTAACAAAGACCTGCTCCTTCTGGATTACAAGAGCTTTAACCCAGCTCCATACATGTATAATGGCATGGGGTTAAAACCTGAAACCAAGCATTGTGCCGTGATTAATCATTATTGGGTTAAACAAGATTCCATATTATAATGGTCATATCAGAGTAGATGATAAATCTAAGTAATCTGCAAAGTAAGTATATATAAATTCATTAGTAAGAGAAGGATCATGTTTTGTAGTGTACAGTAATCATTAGACATCGGCTTTCATGATGGTGACTATACAGCTCTTTATTAGATGTGATACATAGTAAATTCTGTTCTCTAAGCTTCAGCACACTGCGTTCACAGAGACGTCTGTACCTTTAGAATGGCCTGGCACTGGGAGAGGTCACTGTTGGGGTGGCTGCCTTCATATAACTTGTGCAGAAATAGAGGAATACTGTTCCATTTGGCCTGTTTGTCTCTTTCTTTTAGTAGCTCCTCCGTAATCTACAAAGAATACAGAGTACATAAGATTGGGAGGTTACTTCACTCAGTACTGACTATTACAACTAAAACAACCCACTAAACACAATGATATATAGCACACAAAAAGAAACATCACATTTCAAGATCATCTGTCACCAGATTTTCACTGCATCTGAGCACAACAAAGTAGGGACAGAGACCCTGATTCCAGCACTGTGTCATTTACTAGCCTGTGATAAAATAATAATAATAATAATCTTTATTTTTATATAGCGCTAACATATTCCGCAGCGCTTTACAGTTTGCACACATTATCATCGCTGTCCCCGATGGGGCTCACAATCTACATTCCTTATCAGTATATCTTTGGAATGTGGGAGGAAACCGGAGAACCCGCAGGAAACCCATGCAAACACGGGGAGAACATACAAACTCCTTGCAGATGTTGTCCTTGGTTGGGGATTTGAACCCAGGACTCCAGCGCTGCAAGGCTGCGGTGCTAACCACTGAGCCACCGTGCCGCCCTAATCACTATTATCAACTACAGCTATTTTAGGCCTCTCAAAGAGGAGGTCAAGTTATGTAGACTTTGACACTCAAGATCTCTGTCTATCCCCACCACTGATAGGCAGCTTTCTGCCCTAATTTTAAGCTGCCTTCATACTTTAAAGCACCAATCCAGCATTTTTTTTTCTACTGCTGAAGCGGTGCTTTAAACATGAGCCCCTGCCTCCCGGTCATATACTTACTCACACTGTGGCATCTTCGCCGTTTTTCGGAGCCGGTCTGCTTCTGTGGCGCCATCTTGTGAGTGCAGCTTCTGACTGTCCAGATGTCAGAAGCTATGTCACAAGAGCTCAATGCAAGTCTATGAGAGCCAGAACGAGGCCCTCATAGACTTACGACCTCTGGCTCGTTCCATGAAACACTGGAGCAATCCGGCAGATCACATTCACAAAACTGCAGATGGACCGGAGTGGCAGCAAAAACAGGTGAAAACAGAGGAAGGTGAGTATCAGATGGGGCTGGGGACTTGGATTTTAACAACAAGCAATGAGAACAAATCAGACAAATTCACATAGATGGACACCACAAGAACATAACGATAGACAAGAAAGGGGGGCGGGGCGTGGGAATTGTGAATTAAAATCTAACTTTTATCGGTATAATCTAATCATTCTAATTTTTTTTTTTTAATAATAACCACACATCCAAATAGGATGTGTATTGGATCTTAGTGTGTGGACTATTATAACATAAGCACCACTAGATCCCGATCAGGTTTTTGGACTCCGAGATAATTGATTAAACAAAAGGTCTCAACCATTGTACCCAAAATTAAAGGATTTACTCACGTCTCACCAATAAAATTGAATTATATAACAGGACATGATTTAGACACACTGCCTCGTTATTGCATAATCCCTGTGTAACCTATAAATCAATATTCCATGAGTAAATACTCATTAAGCATGGGGCTGGTTATATTTCATACCCCTGTGGTATTTCAGAAAATAGAGACAGTATATCGCACCTTAACAGTGATATACACAGTCCAAGGACACCATAGTGCTGTATTCGAAATCCGTGCGTCCTCATGGTGCGGTTCAAAACCTGATCAGGATCGAGTAAATCTTAGTGGTGCTAATAATATAGTTCACGCATCAAGAGCCAATATACATCCTATTTGGATGGATGGTTAATGTTATTTTTTATAATTAGAATTATTAAAGTTATACCGCTAAAAGTTACATTTTAATTCACAACCCCCCTCCCCCCCTTTGGACTTGGATTTTAAGCACCACTCCAGAGGTGAAATAAGAAGAAAGCTGGAGTGGTGATTTAAGACACCAGACACTGAAATAACCAGAGCTGGATCAGCGCTTTCTCCCCACTGCTGCTCCCATCTCCGTGTTTTGGCTGCAGCGGTAAAGTCACAACGACAGCACATATCACCGCTGAAGCTAATCACGAATTCAGCGCTGGGGGTAGACGGCGCTAAACCCAGTGAGCCTGAGTATCTGCTTCATATAGTCTTAGAGCATTTGGGGGTACACTTTCCTGAAAGTGGAAAACTCCTTTAAGGGCATTTATGACTACTATGATATAGTGAACGCCGTGAGGTTATTTCTTTCCTTCTGGGATACGGACGATCAACGTTTTAATACTACACAAAATGCTGTGCCATTTGTCTAATGTTCTCATTCTTACCTTAATATATAGTTGTTTTTTTATTGGAATCACTCACTATACAGGGGAGTCTTTGCACATCTAACACCTAAACACCTGTCATTACTATTCTGGCACGTGCCACACGGATGACACACTGACATCGGTGTGCACGTGTGAGGGGAATATTGACGTCCGTGCTGCCGGAAAACAACATTATGTCTATTTGTGGGAGACAAAGAAGAACATGTGTGCAGCTCCATAGACTATAATAGAATTATAGAATGATAGAGTTGGAAGGGACCTCCCTGGTCGTGTCCATACCCCCTGCTCAATGCAGGATTCACTAAACCATCTCAGTCAGATGTCTGTCCAGTCTCTATTATTGAAGACTTCCATTGAAGGAGAACTCACCACCTCTCGTGGCAGCCTGTTCCACTCATTGATCAACCTCACTGTCTAAGTATTTTTCTACTATCTAATCTGTATCTTCCCCTTTGAGTTTCATTTTTTCTCGTGTTTCCATGTACTAATGAGAATAATGATGATGCCTTTACACGATGACATCCCTTGAGATATTTGTAGACAGCTATTAAGTCTCCTCTTAGCCTTCTTTTTTGGCAAGCTAAACATTCCCAGATCCTTTAACTGATTATAATGGGTATGCGTGTGTCAGCGTCGCCAGTACATGTGAAAACTGTCACCACACGTACTGCAAACATGGCCATATGAAGGTTACACCAAGTGGCTAGTACACCACTATAGAGCAATATTGCACATACTGATGAAACCACTGGCTAGATTTCCCTTACCAAGAACATAACATGGAGAGGGCTGCAGAATGTAGTATTTTGACGCATACCAACAATCCTGGGATATAAGTGAGTAAAATAAATATAAAATCTCCCGGGAGCTGATCACACTGCGAATAGCTTTAAAGCATCAAATCTGGAAGCAGCAGCCAGGATCATCTTTCCATCCAACCAACAGCAATGCCTCCACCGGAGAGCTCACCATTTCTGGTCTGCCACCCTACCTAGATTTTACAAGTCTCCCACACGCCATCATAAGGTATGTGCGCACAGGGTTCTTTGAAGCAGGTTCGCTCTGAAAAACACCTGAAGAAAGCAAAAACGCTTGAAAGACTTTTCCTGAGGTAAAACCATCTTGCTACTTATCTGTTCAGTCTTTCCAGCGTTTTTCTTGGGCTCTAAATTTAAGGCCGGGTGCATACAATCCGGACGTGGCAACACTTTGGACACAGCGCATATTCGCTGCGTCCAAAGAGCTGTCGTCTATTGAACACAAGTGAATCTGCATGTCACGGACCTTGAGAAAGACACTCTTATGTGTCGATACGCACGGGTCTAGCACCTACCTTGCCTGACTGCTTGCTTGCTTCATGGGGGGCGACTGCCATTTTAGGTTAGGGTGAAGTATTTGTCTCACCAGCATCATGGCCCCTCTGAGGTAATTCTTCCAGTGCCTCCCTTTAGCCTGATGGTTCATTTTCAGGTTATTGTGATTATGTCTTGTGATAAACTCTTTTCTATTGGATTGACGGTATTGATATTATGCTATTTTTGTGATAACAGCATGTATACATTCTATAACTCATATTAGGTTATATATATTTTTTCATTTGCATTTATCCAACATATATTAAGGGTTTAAAAAGGCGCTGAGTGCATTTGTTGCATGAAGCACTGTGGCATGGAGGTTTTTGAGTATTATACTCACCATTGTATGACCCATACCTCTTTGATTGCTGTCCAAAATGGGACTTTTCAATGTTTTTAATTTATTTGTATGTGGCTGCTTCCAATAAAAATATTTTTGTATTGTACTCTATTTGGTGATCCCTTCTTTGATGCATTTGCTTTTTTTCTTCTCCTTTGGTGACTACATGCCTTCAGGTACGGACTGGGGCTGAAATTCAGTCCTGGCATTTGGAATCACACAGGCCCACGCTGTCCCCGTCCCCATGAACAAGATGGGATATATTACTAATATTACCCTGGATGGAGGAAAGCAAGATTTCCCACAACACCAATATTTCTAATGATACCCGTGGCCTGTTCGGGTAAGTGACGGAGTCAGCAACTTTGTGCTCCATCACAACTCTTAACAGTATGGGGATCTTGTTAACAAAGTAGCAGACAAGGCAGCCCATGACCAGACAGGCTCTTCTGGCATTTGCCAGAATTGCCAGATGGGCAGTCCGGCCCTGCATGCCTTATATGCATTAGGTGATCCCAGTGAAATGACATTAGTTGATGGTGCCCGTTTACATATATTGTTCATTTGCGTTAAGCTCACAGTCAGAGCAGGATACTGAATTGCTATTTAAAAAAAAGGAGAATAAGAAATGTAACCCTTCCCCCACCTCCCCCCCAAAAAAACACACTAGAAATCTAATTTAGGAAACATTTATCACATTCTCAGTTTCAATTCTCCTATTCACAATACATAAAATGCCGCCTATCTTCTTAATAACCCTGAAGGAACAGACAGAAATCTTGTCCAGGAGCAGTAAGTTCTAACCAGACATCTTTAGTTTCGGGCTTGTGTATGCACATCTCATAATACAAGACGCTGACATGGCCGTGTGTCTGCACGCAGCGCTGTGTTTCCTGACACAACCAAGTCATTGGGAGGAAGCGTGTTGTCTGCCAGCTTTTGCACCCTACCACGAATAGTTATCAGCTATTGTCGGCTTTTGCACCCTACCACGAATAGTTATCAGCTATTGTCGGCTTTTGCACCCTACCACGGATAGTTATCAGCTATTGTCCACTTTTGCAGCTTACCACGGGTAGTTATCAGCTATTGTCCGCTTTTGCACCCTACCACGGGTAGTAATCAGCTATTGTCCACCTTTGCACCCTACCACGGATAGTTATCAGCTATTGTCCGCTTTTGCACCCTACCACGGATAGTTATCAGCTATTGTCCGCTTTTGCACCCTACCACGGATAGTTATCAGCTATTGTCCACTTTTGCAGCTTACCACGGGTAGTAATCAGCTATTGTCCGCTTTTCCACCCTACCACGGGTAGTAATCAGCTATTGTCGGCTGCTGCACCCTACCACGGGTAGTTATCAGCTATTGTCCACTTTTGCACCCTACTACGGGTAGTTATCAGCTATTGTCTGCTTTTGCATCCTACCACGGGCAGTTATTATTGATGAGCGAGTATACTCGTTGCTCGGGTGGTCTCTAGTATTTGTTAGCGCTCGGAGATTTAGTTTTCCTGGCCTCAGCTGCATGATTTGCGGCTGCTAGACAGCCTGAGTACATGTGGGGATTCCCTAACAAACAGGCATTCCTCACATGTACTCTGGCTGTCTAGCAGGTGTAAATCATGCAGCTGTGGCAACAAAAACTATATCCCCGAGCAATAACAAATACTCGGAGACCACCCGTGCATGCTCGGGAAAACCCGGGCAACGAGTATACTCGCTCATCACTAGTAGTTATCAGCTATTGTCAGCTTTTGCACACTACCCCGGGTAGTTATCAGCTATTGTTGGCTTTTACGCTCTACCATGGGTAGTTATCAGCTATTGTGGGGTGAATTCTTTACCATAGATTTACCTATTATTAGAACTTGCTCAAATAATTAATCTTGGGGTAGGGCTCAAAAGCTGCTAAATGGAGTAACACAAAGGCACCGAATGAGGTCCGACATTCATCAAATCGTTGTTACTTCCATTATAACCAAAAGCCACAAAGCAGACAAAAACAAAGCAGTACAGAACCTTTTCAGCTGCTCAAAGTGTGACAATGCTTCTTAAAGGGAATCTCTCAGGTTTCTGACACCAGCATGATGTAGAGGCAGAGACCCTGATTCCACCGAGAGATCAATTATTTTACTGGGCGATGGAATTACTACTCTGCTGCAGATCTAGCAGTGCTCTTGAACACTGAACTGTGTATAATCTCGCTGACACCACTGATTGCCAGCTTTAATGTGTACACTGTGCATTTAGAGAAAGCTGCCAATCATTGGTGGGGGTTACACAGAGCAGTGGAGGAGGCATGTGACACCTAGTCCTGTAGTGATAAAATCCATGTCTTATCAGCAGGAAGTTAAACAGCAACATAGCCTAGTAAGTGATACATCATGAGAATCAAGGTCTCTGCCCCTACACCATGCTGCTCTCAGATTACATAACAAAAACCTGCTAACAGATTCCCTTTACAAAATTAAATAAAACACGTGATGGGCCCTTAAGAATGGTGGGGATCCGAGTCCTGAGCCACACAGAATAGTATTGATTTCTAGACTTTCACTCCTTTTTACACCCCTCACATAGTTTAAGAAAAATAACTTAAACATAGGTACTCACGTTCGTGATCTTTTTTTTTTTCACAGATCAAACATACCTATGGGTCGTGAGTCCACAAAAAAAAACCAAAAAATAAATTAAAAAAAAAATCACAGAGACAGGTCTGTTTCTGATCATACATCAACATGACCAGTCTATGGGTCCATGAAAAATCAGACAACACACATTGCCATCCATGCGCTGTCAGTTTTTAGCTTTCCAGTGAATAGTAGAAACTTTACAACTGATGAAACACTGCTACTAAACACTGAAATAGTGATGAAAATCTGATCCAAAATAGTGAGAAAAGTGGCTGACATCTTAACGAGGCCTAAATGATGGCGAGGATCACACGGATTGCGATATTTATTACAGATGGTGAAATAGAAATTGAGCAGTTTCCCATAGCAACCAACCAGGTCACTGCGCTCATACCCAGAAATAAATGAGTAATCTGATTGGCTGCCGGGGGAGCTGCGTACCTCTTTGGCTACGTTCACATTTGCGTTCGGCGACGCAACGCACAACGCATGCAAAACGCAGCATTTTGTCACGCATGCATTCATTTTTTGCATGATTTTTGGTGCAGAAAAAACTGCATCATGCAGCGTCCTCTGCGCCCTGACAGTTGCCCCAAAATGATGCATGCGTTACAAAACGCAAGACAACGCATGTCCATGCACCCCCCATGTTAAATATAGGGGTGCATGACGCATGCGTCAACGCGGCTGCGCCCGACGCTGTGCCGCACAACGCTAATGTGAACGTAGCCTTTGTACTAGTTTGGAGCGACCTGCCCAGCCCTGCCCCAATACAATCGGTGTTGCGGTCATTGTGCAGGACGCGGCGTCGCTCAAACACCTGTGGGATGATCGGTGACGGCTGACAATCACAGGAACGTGTGACCCCACACGGGGCGATCCCTGGGCAGGACGTCGCATCCTAAAGGATTATCTGTCAGTGAGCGCTAACGGGCCGGTGCTGCAGACCTGGAGGCCTCCGCTAGGTCCATGGCAGCCAGGGTGGCACCACGGGATGGGGGTCCTCCTCCTCTACCCGCCGGGGTTAGCCTGCAGGCAGCGACCTGGAGATGCACTAAAGCCCCCATCATTGCGCCAGATGAGGGTCCGGACCGACATGTGCCTCTGTCATTCATCGCTAACCCCTGCCACTCAGGCACCAGTGTTTGCTTACTGACATGTATAACATACATCAGTGACCGCTGCAGACAATCACAGGCCTCGTCTGTAATGCCTGTAGGTACAGAACAAGAGTGGTGAGGCCAGCAATTGCCTGCAGCGGTCACATGGGTGTATGGCAACCAGAAGCCGGCGGGGAGCACTGGGAAGGAGGCAATCACACCGAGAGGTAACGTGTTGTGTGTCCTGCACAGTCCCCTATGTGCTCCACTGTGCCCAGCTGACAGCACCAGACAGCCGCCTACCTGGCATCCTCGGGTCAGCCCGCACCCGGTCAGCTGTCCCCGCCGGACCCGATGTAGTATATTCTCCACCCGGCAGTTCCCCGGGCCCAGGCGAGGAAACGCAGCCCCCGCAGCGGCCATGGATTCGTCCACTGCCGAACAACGGGAAGTGTGGATTGTAAACCGGATACAGCGCCCCCCACCGGCCAGCACAGCGGAATCCAGCGCAAAGCACATTGGGAAACGCATTCCTGGAAGGGACTGGATGTGAAAGACACGCCATACCGGAAGTGAGCAGCAGTGGCTTGTGGGAGTTGGAGTCTAATATGTCAAAGTGCATGCACGTATATGTCATACGCGTGTGTAAATATAGTGTGTACATGTATATACGTGTACATTGTGTGTGTATATATATATATGTATATATATATATATATATATATATATATATATATATATATATATGTGTGTCTGTGTGTGCATATAGGTGTATGTATGTATGTATATGCACACACCTACATAGCATATATACATACTTAGCAAAGTTTAGAATATCATCAAAAAGTTAATTTATTTCAGTTCTACAATACAAAAAGTGAAACTCATAGAGTCATTACAGAGGTATCTATTTCAAGTTTTTAGTTCTGTTAACCCTTTCATGACCCAGCCTATTTTGACCTTAATGACCTGGCCGTTTTTTGCAATTCTGACCAGTGTCCCTTTATGAGGTAATAACTCAGGAACGCTTCAACGGATCCTAGCGATTCTGAGACTGTTTTTTCCTGACATATTGGGCTTCATGTTAGTGGTAAATTTAGGTAAATAATGTTTGAGTTTATTTGTGAAAACATGGAAATTTGGCTAAAATTTTGAAAATTTTGCAATTTTCAAATTTTGAATTTTTATTCTGTTAAACGAGAGTTATGTGACACAAAATAGTTAATGAATAACATTTCCCACATGTCTACTTTACATCAGAACAATTTTTTTAAACAGAATTTTTTTTTGCTAGGAAATTATAAGGGTTAAAATTTGACCAGTGATTTCTCATTTTTACAACAAAATCTACAAAACCATTTTTTAGGGACCACCTCACATTTGAAGTCAGTTTGAGGGGCCTATATAGCTGAAAATACCCAAAAGTGACACCATTCTAAAAACTGCACCCCTCAAGGTGCTCAAAACCACATTCAAGAAGTTTATTAACCCTTCAGGTGCTTCACAGTAGCAGAAGCAACATGGAAGGAAAAAATGAACATTTAACTTTTTAGTCACAAAAATTATCTTTTAGCAACAATTTTATTTTCCCAATGGTAAAAAGAGAAACTGGACCAATTGGGCAATTTCTCCTGAGTACATTGATACCTCACATGTGGGGTAAACTACTGTTCGTGCACACGGCAGGGCTCGGAAGGGAAGGAGCCCCATTTGACTTTTGAATGAAAAATTAGCTACAATTGTTAACGGACACCATGTCGCGTTTGGAGAGCCCCTGTGTGCCTAAACATTAGAGCTCCCCCACATGTGACCCCATTTTGGAAACTAGACCCCCCAAGGAACTTATATAGATGCATAGTGAGCACTTTGGACCCCCAGGTGCTTCACAAATTGATCTGTAAAAATGAAAAAGTACTTTTTTTTCACGAAAAAATTATTTTTGCCTCAATTTGTTCATTTCCACATGAGCAACAGGATAAAATGGATCCTAAAATTTATTGGGCAATTTCTCCTGAGTACACTGATACCTAACATGTGGGGGTAAACCACTGTTTGGGCACACGGCAGGGCTCGGAAGGGAAGGAGCACCATTTGACTTTTTCAATGAAAAATTCGCTCCAATCGATAGCAGACACCATGTCGCGTTTGGAGAGCCCCTGTGTGCCTATACATTGGAACTCCCCCACATGTGACCCCATTTTGGAAACTAGACCTCCCGTGGAACTAATCTAGATGTGCAGTGACCACTTTAAACCCCCAAGTGCTTCACAGAAGTTTATAACGCAGAGCCGTGAAAATAAAAAATCATTTTTCTTTCCTCAAAAATTATTTTTTAGCCCGCAATTATTTTTTTTCACAAGAGTAACAGGAGAAATTGGACCCCAAAAGTAGTTGTACAGTTTGTCCTGAGTACGCTGATACCCCATATGTGGGGGGAAACCACCGTTTGGGCACACGTTGGGGCTCAGAAGGGAAGTAGTGACATTTTGGAATGCAGACTTTGATGGAATGGTCTGCGGGCATCATGTTACGTTTGCAGAGCCGCTAATGTGCCTAAACAGTAGAAATCCCCCACAAGTGACCCCATTTTGGAAACTAAACCCCCCAAGGAACTTATCTAGATATGTGGTGAGCACTTTGAACCCCCAAGTGCTTCACAGAAGTTTACAACGCAGAGCTGTGAAAATAAAAAATAATTTTTCTTTCCTCAAAAATGATGTTTTAGCAAGCAATTTTTTATTTTTGCAAGGGTAACAGGAGAAATTGGACCCCAAAAGTTGTTGCCCAGTTCTGAGTATGCTGGTATCATACATGTGGGGGTAAACCACTGTTTGGGCACACGTCGGGGCTCGGAAGGGAAGTAGTGACATTTTGGAATGCAGACTTTGATGGAATGGTCTGCGGGCATCATGTTACGTTTGCAGAGCCGCTAATGTGCCTAAACAGTAGAAATCCCCCACAAGTGACCCCATTTTGGAAACTAAACCCCCCAAGGAACTTATCTAGATATGTGGTGAGCACTTTGAACCCCCAAGTGCTTCACAGAAGTTTACAACGCAGAGCTGTGAAAATAAAAAATAATTTTTCTTTCCTCAAAAATGATGTTTTAGCAAGCAATTTTTTATTTTTGCAAGGGTAACAGGAGAAATTGGACCCCAAAAGTTGTTGCCCAGTTCTGAGTATGCTGGTATCACACATGTGGGGGTAAACCACTGTTTGGGCACACGTCGGGGCTCGGAAGGGAAGTAGTGATGTTTTGAAATGTAGACTTTGATGGAATAGTCTGCGGGCGTCACGTTGCATTTGCAGAGCCCCTGATGTGCCTAAACAGTAGAAACCCCCCACAAGTAACCACATTTTGGAAACTAGACCCCCCAAGGAACTTATCTAGATATGTGGTGAGCACTTTGAACCCCCAAGTGCTTCACAGAAGTTTACAACGCAGAGCCGTGAAAATAAAAAATAATTTTTCTTTCCTCAAAAATGATGTTTTAGCAAGCAATTTTTTATTTTCGCAAGGGTAGCAGGAGAAATTGGACCCCAATAGTTGTTGCCCAGTTTGTCCTGAGTATACTGGTACCCCATATGTGGGGGTAAACCACTGTTTGGGCGCAGGTCGTGGCTTGGAAGCGAGAGAGCACCATTTGACTTTTTGAACGCAAGATTGGCTGGAATCAATGGTGGCGCCATGTTGCGTTTGGAGACCCCTGATGTGCCTAACCCTAATCCCATTCTAGCCATAACCCTAATCACAACCCTAACCCCAACACACCCCTAACCACAACCCTAACCCCAACACACCCCTAATCCCAACCCTTACCCAAACCTAACCACAACCCTAAGCCCAACACACCCCTAATCCCAACCCTAACCCCTTACCCTAACCATAACCCTAACCACAAGCCTAATCTTAACCCTATTTCCAACCCTAACTCTAATTCCAACCCTAACTCTAATTCCAACCATAACCCTAAGGCTATGTGCCCACGTTGCGGATTCGGGTGAGATTTTTCCGCACCATTTTTGAAAAATCCGCAGGGAAAAGGCACTGCGTTTTACCTGCGGATTTCCAGTGTTTTTTGTGCGGATTTCACCTGCGGATTCCTTTTGAGGAACAGGTGTAAAACGCTGCGGAATCCGCACAAAGAATTGACATGCTGCGGAAAATACAACTCAGCGTTTCTGCGCGGTATTTTCCGCACCATGGGCACAGCGGATTTGGTTTTCCATAGTTTTACATGGTACTGTAAACCTGATGGAAAACTGCTACGAATCCGCAGCCAAATCCGCACCATGTGCACATAGCCTAATTCTAAGGGTATGTGCACATGCTGCGAAAAACGCTGCGGATCCGCAGCGTTTCCGCAGCTGCGGGTCCGCAGCAGTTTCCCATGAGTTTACAGTTCAATGTAAACCTATGGGAAACAAAAAACGCTGTGCACATGCTGCGGAAAAAACTGCGCGGAAACGCAGCGGTTTACATTTCACAGCACGTCACTTCTTTCTGCGGATTCTGCAGCAGTTTTATAGCTGCTCCTATAGAAAACCACAGTTGTAAAACCGCAGCGAAATCCGCAGAAAAACCGCGGTAAATCCGCAGCGGTTTTGCACTGCGGAAAAATCCGCAGAGGACCAGAATACGTGTGCACATAGCCTTTCCCTAACCCTAATTCTAACCCTAACCCTAGCCCTAACCCTAGCCCTAACCCTAGCCCTAACCCTAACCCTAGTGGAAAAATAAAAGTAAATATATTTTCTTTATTTTATTATTGTCCCTACCTATGGGGATGATAAAGGGGGGGTTCATTTACTATTTTTTTTTATTTTGATCACTGTGATAGGTTTTATCACAGTGATCGAAATGTACATGGAATGAACCTGCCGGCCGGCAGATTCGGAGGGCGCACTGCGCATGCGCCCGCCATTTTGGAAGATGGCGGCGCCCATGCAACAGACGGACGGACACCGGGAGGCTTGGTACGTATGAGGGGGGGATCGGAGCACAGGGGGGGGGATCGGAGCACGGGGGGATGGGATCGGAGCACGGGGGGAGCGGACAGGAGGACGGGGGAGCAGACAGGAGGACGGAGGGGAGCGGACCACAGAACGGAGGACTGGGGAGGCGATCGGTGGCTGTGGGGGGGGGGCAAATCAGGATTTCCAGCCATGGCCGATGATATTGCAGCATCGGCCATGGCTGGATTGTAATATTTCACCATTTTCATAGGTGAAATATTACAAATCACTCTGATTGGCTGTTTCACTTTCAACAGCCAATCAGAGCGATAGTAGCCACGGAGGGGGGGGGGGTGAAGCCACCCGCCCTGGGCTGAAGTACCACTCCCCCTGTCCCTGCAGATCGGGTGAAATTGGAGTTAACCCTTTCACCCGATCTGCAGGGACGCGATCCCTCCATGACGCCACATAGGCGTCACAGGTCGGATTGGCACTGACTTTCATGACGCCTACGTGGCGTCACAGGTCGGGAAGGGGTTAATGTTGATTAATGGTTTACAGCCAATGAAAACCCATTACAGCCGCCACTCATTATGTACTGAGCAGTGACTGAAGCTGCATCAGCTGCTTCTCTTTGACTGAAAGCCTGAGGTACAAAGCTAATTTCCTGCTATTAACCTGCAGATTAACGTCATATCTGCATGTTAATAGTTTTTTGCAGAGGTGACAGGTTCACTTTAAGGGCTCATACTCATTTGCGAGAAAAACGGATAAGTGCAATCTGCTGAAATCGGACTGAGAAAAAAAATCGCAGCATGCTGAGATTTGCTGTGTATTTCGGATGAGACTCGCCAGTGCAAGTCAAAGGATGTGAGAAAAAAAACCACTCAGCACTCGCACCATGCGAGTGCTGTCCGCTTTTTGCGCATCAGTGTCCTTTGAAAAGCCGGTAATTCATATGTGGCTACAGTAAAATCACACTGACAGGTTAGAATAGAATAGATAGAATAGAAATATACACGTAGAATATATACAGTACAGACTAAAAGTTTGGACACACCTCATTTAAAGATTTTTCTGTATTTTCATGACTATGAAAATTGTACATTCACACTGAAGGCATCAAAACTATTAACACATGTGGAATTATATACTTAACAAAAAAGTGAAACAACTGAAATTATGTCTTATATTCTAGGTTCTTCAAAGTAGCCACCTTTTGCTACTACATCTACATCTCCTCCTGTATATAGCATATACCTGTAAGTCATCTCCTCCTGTATATAATATATACCTGTGTGTCATCTGCTCCTGTATATAGTATATACCTGTGTGTCATCTCCCCTGTATATAGTATGTACCTGTATGTCATGTCCTCCTGTATATAGTATATACCTGTATGTCATCTCCTCCTGTATTAGGCCTCGTTCACACGTTATTTGGTCAGTATTTTTACCTCAGTATTTGTAAGCTAAATTGGCAGCCTGCTAAATCCCCAGCCAACAGGAAGCCCTCCCCCCTGGCAGTATATATTAGCTCACACATACACATAATAGACAGGTCATGTGACTGACAGCTGCCGTATTTCCTATATTGTACATTTGTTGCTCTTGTAGTTTGTCTGCTTATTAATCAGATTTTTATTTTTGAAGGATAATACCAGACTTGTGTGTGTTTTAGGGCGAGTTTCATGTGTCAAGTTGTGTGTGTTGAGTTGCGTGTGGTGACATGCATGTAGCAACTTTTGTGAGATTGGCTGGCTGTAGAATGCTGATTCTTCTAGAATGTTACAGTTGGAAGAGAGGTTAAAGGTCATGGTGTCTAAGCCCCTGCTCAATGCGCAGCACACGCCAGTCTCCTCATAACCACCGGTGAAGCCACTGCCACAGAGCCGACATCGTGGAAATAGCCCCGATCACATCAGACAGCGCTGCCCCTTACTCTCCAATAAAATGGCATTGCACGAGATAGAAAGCTACGGAGCTGCGTCTGCCCCTATGTGCGACAGCATCCTAAGAAAGGACAAGAAAGGAATTGTATTGAGGAGAGTGAGAAACGAAGTCACAGCACAAGGAGATAATACGGGGAGGAGTTCTGCCCCAAGATCGGCAGCCTCCTTCTGAGGCGCGTAGCCGGTGGCCGAACACCGAGGGAGTAATTGACTCTACGCATTACTTCAGAGACCGGCAGGACAGTCAATTCCAAGTTGGCTGCCCGACCTTAATACCTAAGAAAACACGGTGGCAAATTGTGGGGTCGGGGGGTCTCTAGGGTCCCTACAAACAAGCCCCAGGCTATCCCAGTCATATGGGTTGTCCTATCCATACCATCTGGGGGACAGAGAGAGAGAGAGAACATCAGAAACATCTACGAAAGTTGTAGCAACTTTTTGTGTGTGGAGTTGCATGTGACAGGTTAGTGTAGCAAGTTGTGTGCAGCAAGTTTTGCGCATGGCGAGTTTTGCGCGTGGTGAGTTTTATGTGTGGTGCGTTTTGAGTATGTGCAAGTTTTGTGTGAGGCAACTTTTGCATGTGTTGCAACTTTTGTGCATGTGGCAATTTTTCTGCGTGTGCAAGTTTTGCGTGTGCAAGTTTTGCGTGTGGCAAGTTTTGAATATGTGCAAGTATTGTGTGAGGCAACTTTTGCATGTGTTGCAACTTTTGTGCATGTGGCAATTTTTCCGCGTGTAGAAGTTTTGCGTGTGGCAAGTTTTCCATGAGGTGAGTTTTGCACGTGTGGCTAGTTTTGCGTGAGCCTAGTTTTGCATGTGGCGAGTTTTCCATGTGGCGAATTTTGCGCGCGGCGAGTTTTGAGCGGTAACTTTTGTGTTTTGACTTTTATGTAGCGAGGTTGGTGTATGTGTGGTGAAATGTGTTCAAACACGTGGTAGTGTGTGGCGCATTTTGTGTGTGTGTTCATATCCCCATGTGTGGTGAGTATCCCATGTCGGGGCCCCACCTTAGCAACTATATGGTATATACTCTTTGGCGCCATCGCTCTCTTTCTTTAAGTCCCCCTTGTTCACATCTGGCAGCTGTCAATTTACCTCCAACACTTTTCCTTTCACTTTTTCCCCATTATGTAGATAGGGGCAAAATTGTTTGGTGAATTGGAAAGCACGGGGTTAAAATTTCGCCTCACAACATAGCCTATGACGCTCTCGGGGTCCAGACGTGTGACTGTGCAAAATTTTGTGGCTGTAGCTGCGACGGAGCAGATGCCAATCCCGGACAAACACACGGACACACACGGACACACACGGACACACACACACACCTTTATATATATTAGATGTAATGACAGCCATCTCCCCAGTGCCCTTACCTGACATGCAGCCCCATATCATCCATGACTGTAGAAATTTGCATGTTCAGGCAGTCATCTTTATAAATCACATTGGAACGGCACCAAACAAAAGTTCCAGCATCATCACCTTGCCCAATGCAGATTCGCGATTCATCATGGAATATGACTTTCATCCAGTCATTCACAGTCCACGATTGCTTTTCCTTAGCCCATTGTAACCTTGTTTTTTTCTGTTTAGGTGTTAATGATGGCTTTCGGTTAGCTTTTCTTTATGTAAATCCCATTTTCTTTAGGAGGTTTCTTACAGTTCGGTCACAGACGTTGACTCCAGTTTCCACCCATTCGTTCCTCATTTATTTTGTTGTGTATTTCCTGTTTTGGAGACATATTGCTTTAAGTGTCCAGTCTTGACGCTTTGATGTCTACCTTGGTCTACCAGTATGTTTGCCTTTAAAACCTTCCCATGTTGTTTGTATTTAGTCCAGATTTTAGACACAGCTGACTGTGAACAACCAACATCTTTTGCAACATTGCGCTTGATAATCCTCTCCTTTGTTTCAATTGACATCTCTCGTGTTGGAGCCATGATTCATGGCAGTCCACTTGGTGCAACAGCTCTCCAAGGTGTGATCACTCCTTTTTAGATGCAGACTAACGAGCAGATCTAATTTGATGCAGGTGTTTGTCACGGGGTCCTTCTCCGGTATCACACAATCAACAGAGCTAGAGTATACTAAACAATTCCAAGACCTTTATTTAGGAAAAATAAGAACAGAAGGACAGAGGATAGCATAGTACATATACTCTTCTTTCTCTCTGAGATGCTTTGAACACATCATCATTCCACACAGGACTGATCTGTATCTCACCTCCCTGATATTTTAAAAGTCTCCCTCCTCATTCACAGGTCAGGAGGGGGAAGGTCTCAGGGGCTCATTGTTTCAACAAGCTAGGTCAACATGTCATTAGCATATTAGCAAACAATACAGTACTGTGGGGGCTGATATCAGATGGCAGCAACAGCCATTCATCAATTAGCAAATAACTGCTTCTACAAGAGAACACCATAAAAATAAGTAAAATAGAAATATACACAAAAATGATACCCACATAGCATATCACACCATCACAACCTCCCCCCCCTCATAATAAGTGAGCATGCTATGAGGTCTACACAGACCTCTGGCCTGCTCACTTTAGTCCACATTGCTCAATAGTTTATAGTTCCTTGTACAGCGGCAGGGGTTGCAATAATCATGAGCACTTGTCCATAAATTCCCGGGTCCTGGCTTTATGGTCATACCAGGCTTTATGACTGGACTGGGCCGTTTGCTGATGTTCATTAGCCAAGATAGCTAGCTGGGCGAGACAGCCTCTGAACTATAGAACGTAGGGAATGATGGGCGTTCCGGTATCTGCGATATCTCCCTCCAATTGTTCTTTCAGAAGAGTGAGAGGCCCACGGACCTTCTGCTCCCACAAAATGACTTTGTAACTCCCCAATATCATTTCCAAGGAGGATATCTGCAGGAAGTCCTCGCATAACTCCAATCCAACACAGTTTCTCTCCAAAACCATAATCCAAATGTACCAAAGCTCACTGTATATACTTGCAGACACACCCCACCAGGACAATGGGAAGTACCGGGCCCTGGTGAATTGCCTCAGCTCGAACCACACGGGGGTCAGCGATAGGAATGTCACCGTGTCTCTAAATCCTGACACTTTGTATCCATCAAATAAGACATCCTGCAGGTGTCAATGCCATTGCTCTGTATTTCTGATGGACAAAGGCCGGAGCCCGTACACTCCAGGAGGGGTATCTATGGTGCCGTGGCCGGTGGTCCACTCTGGTAGGGGTGGTGGTAGCTCTTCCTCAGGTGGGATGGAGTGCACAAGATGTACTGGACAAGGTGGGGCTGCGTGTAGCTCCCTCCGAATCCTTGAGGGACAGCCAGACTGCAAATGTCCAGGTTACCCACACCCATAACATCTCCTCTCTGTGATACCCCCAGGTCGTGGTCGGAACTGTTGTGGCCCAGGATTGTGAGGCGTGATTGTCATCGGCTTGCAACTAGGTGGAAGGGCAGATATAATCGGAGGGGGACGGGGTGCGGGAGAAGGCCGTGGTTCATTGTCCAGAAGCCTCCTCCATTGCGGTCGGATAGTAAGGGCTTCATCGGCCAGGGCTGCAGCTCTATCCACAGTGCATGGCGTGCGATCCCGGACCCATTCCCGTACCTCTGCAGGGCACTTGGCAAGAAATTGTTCTATAAGGAATGCCTGTATAACATCTTCCACAGTAAAGGCGTTTTCTGCTTCCAGCCATCTCCGACATGCCTGAGACATCTTATATGCATACATCCTAAACGATCCCCCCGTAGTGCATGGGAGGTCTCGGAACTTGGTCCTATACGAGTCTGGGGTGATAGCATGGTAATCCAGGATAGTCTGCTTTACAATGTTATAATCTCGATTCCGCTGTGAGTCAATGATTCGGTAAGCCTCCACCAGGCTACCGTTCAGGAGTCCCACTAACAAACGCATACAGCCAGAGTGGGGCACCTCCATCACAGCACACTGCTGCTCAAAGTCCTTGAAGAACCCCTCCACATCTCCGGAAGCCTCATCAAATGGCTTAAACTCTGTCCGGGTGATCCGTACAGGCTCCCGGATCTTTGGGTTTACATTCCACATTGCGTTACTCCCTCTTTCAAGCTCCATTGCTTCTTGACTTACAGTGTTATTTTTCGGTATGAAAATTTACAGGGTGATTCCATAATTTTTTCCTCAGAATTTAGTGATTCCATAATTTTTCCCCGATGCTTGGTTAAAAAAAGTAACCATTACTGACTACCGCATTTTTGTTCCTGATTTCTTTTAGTGTTTCTTAAAGCCAGAAAGTTGTTATTTGAAATGACTAGTTTTGTGCCATGTCTGTGATCTGCTTTTTTTCTACAAAATTAAGCAACTGAATGAACATCCGCCAAGGCCGGTGATTCCATAATTTTTGCCAGGGGTTGTATATATGTATTGATGTTGCACAGAAAGATAGAAGAAAAGCGGTGTACAGTAAAATCACACTGACAGGTTAGAATATAATAGAATGGAAACATACACATAGAATACATATATATAATATGTCATTAACACACACACATATACACACACTACCATTCAAAAGTTTAGGGTCACCCAGACAATTTTGTGTTTTCCATGAAAACTCATACTTTTATTAATCAAATGAGTTCCCAAATGAATTGAAAATCTAGTCCAGACATTGACAGGGTTAAAAAAAAGATTTTTTATTTGAAATAATTTTCTCCTTCAAACTTTGCTTTAGTCAAAGAATGCTCCCTTTACAGCAATTACAGCATTGCAGACCTTTGGCATTCTAGCAGTTATTTTGCTGAGGTAATCTGGAGAAATTTCACACCATGCTTCCAGAAGGTCCTTCCCACAAGTTGGTCTGGCTTGATGGGCACTTTTTGCGCACCATACGGTCAAGCTGCTCCCACAACAGCTCAATGGGGTTGAGATCTGGTAACTGCACTGGCCACTCCATTACAGATAGAATACCAGCTGGCTGCTTCTTCCCTAAATAGTTCTTGCATAATTTGGAGGTGTGCTGTGGGTCATTGTCCTGTTGTAGGATGAAATTGGCTCCAATCAAGCACTGTTCACAGGGTATGGCATGGCGTTGCAAAATGGAGTGATAGCCTTCCTTATTCAATACCCCTTTTACCTTGTACAAATCTCCCACTTTACCAGCACCAAAGCAACGACCATCACAGACCATCACATCACCTCCACCATGCTTGACAGTTGGCATCAGACACTCTTCCAGCATCTTTTCAGTTGTTCTGCGTCTCACAAATGTTCTTCTGTGTGATCCAAACACCTCATTCTTGGATTAGTCTGTTCATAATACTTTTTTCCAATCTTCCTCTGTCCAATGTCTGTGTTCTTTTGCCCATATAAATCTTTTCCTTTTATTAGCCAGTCTCAGATATGGCTTTTTCTTTGCCACTCTGCCCTGAAAACCAGCATCTCGGAGTTGCCTCTTCACTGTAGACGTTGACACAGGTGTTTTGCATGTACTATTAAATGAAGCTGTCAGTTGAGGACCTGTGAGGCGTCGATTTCTCAAACTACAGACTCTAATGTACTTGTCTTGTTGCTCAGTTGTGCAACGGGGCCTCCCACTTCTCTTTCTACTCTGGTTAGAGCCTGTTTGTGCTCTCCTCTGAAGGGAATAGTACTCACTGTTGTAGGAAATCTTCAGTTTCTTGGCAATTTCTTGCATGGAATAGCCTTCATTTCTAAGAACAAGAATAGACTGTCGAGTTTCACATGAAAGTTCTTTATTTCTGACTATCTTGAGAGTTTAATGGAACCAACAAATGTAATGCTCCAGATTCTCAAGTAGCTCAAAGGAAGGTCAGGTTTATAGGTTCTCTAATCAGCCAAACTGTTTTCAGCTGTGCTAACATACTTGCACAAGGGTTTTCATGGGTATTCTAACCATCCATTAGCCTTCTAACACAGATAGCAAACACAAAGTACCGTAAGAACACTCGAGTGATGGTTGTTGGAAATGGGCCTCTATACACCTATGAAGATATTGCATTACAAACTAGATGTTTGCAGCTAGAATAGTTATTTACCACATTAACAATGTATAGAGTGTATTTCTAAATCATTTAATGTTAGCTTCATTGGAAAAAAGCTGTGCTTTTCTTTAAAAAATAAGGAAATTTCTAAGTGACTCTAAACTTTTGAATGGTAGTGTATATATATATATATATATATATATATATATACACATATATATATATACATATATACATACATATATATACATATATACATACATATATATACATATATACATACATATATATATACATACATATATACATACAGTGGGGCAAAAAAGTATTTAGTCAGTCAGCAATAGTGCAAGTTCCACCACTTAAAAAGATGAGAGGCGTCTGTAATTTACATCATAGGTAGACCTCAACTATGGGAGACAAACTGAGAAAAAAAAATCCAGAAAATCACATTGTCTGTTTTTTTAGCATTTTATTTGCATATTATGGTGGAAAATAAGTATTTGGTCAGAAACAAACAATCAAGATTTCTGGCTCTCACAGACCTGTAACTTCTTCTTTAAGAGTCTCCTCTTTCCTCCACTCATTACCTGTAGTAATGGCACCTGTTTAAACTTGTTATCAGTATAAAAAGACACCTGTGCATATCCTCAAACAGTCTGACTCCAAACTCCACTATGGTGAAGACCAAAGAGCTGTCAAAGGACACCAGAAACAAAATTGTAGCCCTGCACCAGGCTGGGAAGACTGAATCTGCAATAGCCAACCAGCTTGGAGTGAAGAAATCAACAGTGGGAGCAATAATTAGAAAATGGAAGACATTCAAGACCACTGATAATCTCCCTCGATCTGGGGCTCCACGCAAAATCCCACCCCGTGGGGTCAGAATGATCACAAGAACGGTGAGCAAAAATCCCAGAACCACGCGGGGGGACCTAGTGAATGAACTGCAGAGAGCTGGGACCAATGTAACAAGGCCTACCATAAGTAACACACTACGCCACCATGGACTCAGATCCTGCAGTGCCAGACGTGTCCCACTGCTTAAGCCAGTACATGTCCGGGCCCGTCTGAAGTTTGCTAGAGAGCATTTGGATGATCCAGAGGAGTTTTGGGAGAATGTCCTATGGTCTTATGAAACCAAACTGGAACTGTTTGGTAGAAACACAACTTGTCGTGTTTGGAGGAAAAAGAATACTGAGTTGCATCCATCAAACACCATACCTACTGTAAAGCATGGTGGTGGAAACATCATGCTTTGGGGCTGTTTCTCTGCAAAGGGGCCCGGACGACTGATCCGGGTACATGAAAGAATGAATGGGGCCATGTATCGTGAGATTTTGAGTGCAAACCTCCTTCCATCAGCAAGGGCATTGAAGATGAAACGTGGCTGGGTCTTTCAACATGACAATGATCCAAAGCACACCGCCAGGGCAACGAAGGAGTGGCTTCGTAAGAAGCATTTCAAGGTCCTGGAGTGGCCTAGCCAGTCTCCAGATCTCAACCCTATAGAAAACCTTTGGAGGGAGTTGAAAGTCCGTGTTGCCAAGTGAAAAGCCAAAAACATCACTGCTCTAGAGGAGATCTGCATGGAGGAATGGGCCAACATACCAACAACAGTGTGTGGCAACCTTGTGAAGACTTACAGAAAATGTTTGACCACTGTCATTGCCAACAAAGGATATATTACAAAGTATTGAGATGAAATTTTGTTTCTGACCAAATACTTATTTTCCACCATAATATGCAAATAAAATGATAAAAAAACAGACAATGTGATTTTCTGGATTTTTTTTTCTCAGTTTGTCTCCCATAGTTGAGGTCTACCTATGATGTAAATTAAAGACGCCTCTCATCTTTTTAAGTGGTGGAACTTGCACTATTGCTGACTGACTAAATACTTTTTTGCCCCACTGTATATACATACATATATATATATATATATATATACACACATATATATATATATATATACATATATATATATATATACATATATATATATATATATATATACATATATATATATATATATATATATATACATATATATATATATATATATATATACATATATGTTGTGAATTTGGATTCTGGGCTCCCCCGGTGGCCGCTTGTGGAATTGGACTTGTCATCCTCTTTCCTGTTTCACCTGGTTCCATCAGTAGTGGGTGTCGCTATTTAAGCTCATTTCTCTGGTGGTTTCTTGCCGGTCAACAATGTTATCTGATGCCTCTCAGTGCTTGTTCCTGCTTCTAGACTACTACTAGATAAGTTGGACTTTTGTCCATGTTTTGTTTTGCCTATTTGTTCCAGTTCACAGCTGAAGTTTTGTTACTGTGTCTGGAAAGCTCTCGTTGATCAGGGATTGCTACTCTGGCGTTATGAGTTAATGCCAGAGTTTAAGGTAATCTCTGGATGGTGTTTTGTTAGTGTTTTTCTGCTGACCATGAAAGTATACTATCTGTCTTCTGCTATCTAGTAAGCGGACCTCAAGTTTGCTAAGACTATTTTCCTGCTGCGTTTGTTGTTTCATCTGAACTCACCGTCATTATATGTGGGGGGCTACTGTCTTCTTTGGAATATTTCTCTAGAGGTGAGCCAGGTCTTATATTTCCCTCTGCTAGCTATTTAGGTCTTAGGCCAGAGCTGGGCATCTAGCGATAAATAGGAAATGCTACCTGGCTATTTCTAGTTGCGCGGCAGGCTTAGTTCATGGTCAGTATAGTTCCATCTTCCGAGAGCTTGTCCCTCTATAGGCTTGCTATGATCTCTGCCTGCAGAGATCATGACAGTTTGACCGGCCAATAAAGTGTTAAAGACCCAGGTTGAGAAAGGAGAGTTATAAGAAGTCTGCTGGAATTTTTTTTTTTTTTTTTCCTCCAGTCTGCCTTGCTGCAGTCTTTTTTCTCTCTCTCCTCCTAATCTCTGTATGGCTCTGTGTGCACCTGACAATAATGGATCTCCAGAGTGTAACTGTGGGTTTGAATAATCTCATCACGAAAGTACAAAATTTACAAGATTTTGTGGTACATGCTCCGGTATCTGAGCCGAGAATTCCTTTGCCGGAGTTCTTCACAGGGAATAGAGCTAGCTTCCAGAATTTCCGAAATAATTGTAAGCTTTATTTGTCCCTGAAGTCTCGTTCAGCTGGAGACCCTGCTCAGCAGGTTAGGATTGTGATTTCCTTGCTCAGGGGTGACCCTCAAGATTGGGCCTTCTCATTGCCAGCAGGGGATCCTGCGTTACGCGATGTGGATGCGTTTTTTCTGGCCTTGGGCTTGCTTTATGAGGAACCTCATTTGGAACTTCAGGCAGAAAAAACTTTGATGGCACTATCTCAGGGGCAAGACGAAGCTGAAGTTTTCTGCCAAAAATTCCGTAAATGGTCTGTGCTTACTCAGTGGAATGAGTGCGCCTTGGCGGCAACTTTCAGAGAAGGTCTCTCTGATGCCGTTAAGGATGTTATGGTGGGGTTCCCTGTGCCTGCAGGTCTGAATGAGTCCATGACAATGGCTATTCAGATTGATAGGCGTCTGCGGGAGCTTTTGGCCATGAAGTGGGCGTTTGAGGAGTGGCGCCATTGGCTCGAGGGGGCTAGGCATCAGGTGGTGGTATTGACTGACCACAAAAATTTGATTTATCTTGAGACTGCCAGACGCCTGAATCCTAGACAGGCGCGCTGGTCTTTATTTTTTTCTCGCTTTAATTTTGTGGTGTCATACCTACCGGGTTCTAAGAATGTTAAGGCAGATGCCCTTTCTAGGAGTTTTGACCCGGACTCTCCTGCTAATTCTGAACCCACAGGTATCCTTAGGGAGGGAGTAATTTTGTCGGCCGTTTCTCCTGATCTGCGGCGGTCCTTGCAAGAGTTTCAGGCGGATAGACCGGATCGTTGTCCGCCTGATAGACTGTTTGTTCCGGATGATTGGACCAGCAGAGTCATCTCTGAGGTACATTCTTCTGCATTGGCAGGTCATCCCGGAATTTTTGGTACCAGGGATTTGGTGGCAAGATCCTTCTGGTGGCCTTCCCTGTCACGAGATGTGCGAGTCTTTGTGCAGTCATGTGACGTTTGTGCTCGGGCCAAGTCTTGTAGTTCTCGGGCTAGCGGACTGCTGTTGCCCTTGCCTATTCCTAAGAGGCCTTGGACACACATCTCGATGGATTTTATTTCAGATCTGCCTGTTTCCCAGAAGATGTCTGTCATCTGGGTGGTCTGTGACCGTTTCTCTAAAATGGTCCATTTGGTTCCTCTGCCCAAGTTGCCTTCTTCTTCTGAGTTGGTTCCTCTGTTTTTTCAGAATGTTGTCCGATTGCACGGTATTCCTGAGAATATTGTTTCTGACAGAGGTACCCAATTTGTGTCTAGATTTTGGCGGGCATTCTGTGCTAGGATGGGCATAGATTTGTCTTTTTCATCTGCTTTTCACCCTCAGACTAATGGCCAGACCGAGCGGACTAATCAGACCCTGGAGACATATCTGAGGTGTTTTGTCTCTGCTGACCAGGATGATTGGGTTGCTTTTTTGCCATTGGCAGAGTTCGCCCTCAATAATCGGGCCAGCTCTTCCACCTTGGTGTCCCCGTTTTTCTGTAATTCGGGGTTTCACCCTCGATTTTCCTCCGGTCAGGTGGAATCCTCGGATTGTCCTGGAGTGGATGCGGTGGTGGAGAGATTGCATCACATCTGGGGGCAGGTTATGGACAATTTGAAGTTGTCCCAGGAGAAGACTCAGCGTTTTGCCAACCGTCATCGTCGTGTTGGTTCTCGGCTTTGTGTTGGAGATTTGGTGTGGTTGTCTTCTCGTTTTGTCCCTATGAGGGTCTCTTCTCCTAAGTTTAAACCTCGGTTCATCGGCCCTTATAGAATATTGGAGATTCTTAATCCTGTTTCTTTCCGTTTGGACCTCCCTGCGTCCTTTTCCATTCATAACGTTTTTCATCGGTCGTTATTGCGCAGGTATGAGGTACCTGTGGTACCTTCAGTTGAGCCTCCTGCTCCGGTGTTGGTTGAGGGTGAGTTGGAGTACGTTGTGGAGAAAATTTTGGACTCTCGTGTTTCCAGACGGAGACTCCAGTATCTGGTCAACTGGAAGGGTTACGGCCAGGAGGATAATTCTTGGGTCAATGCATCTGATGTTCATGCTTCTGATCTTGTTCGTGCCTTCCATAGGGCTCATCCTGGTCGCCCTGGTGGATCTGGTGAGGGTTCGGTGCCCCCTCCTTGAGGGGGGGGTACTGTTGTGAATTTGGATTCTGGGCTCCCCCGGTGGCCGCTTGTGGAATTGGACTTGTCATCCTCTTTCCTGTTTCACCTGGTTCCATCAGTAGTGGGTGTCGCTATTTAAGCTCATTTCTCTGGTGGTTTCTTGCCGGTCAACAATGTTATCTGATGCCTCTCAGTGCTTGTTCCTGCTTCTAGACTACTACTAGATAAGTTGGACTTTTGTCCATGTTTTGTTTTGCCTATTTGTTCCAGTTCACAGCTGAAGTTTTGTTACTGTGTCTGGAAAGCTCTCGTTGATCAGGGATTGCTACTCTGGCGTTATGAGTTAATGCCAGAGTTTAAGGTAATCTCTGGATGGTGTTTTGTTAGTGTTTTTCTGCTGACCATGAAAGTATACTATCTGTCTTCTGCTATCTAGTAAGCGGACCTCAAGTTTGCTAAGACTATTTTCCTGCTGCGTTTGTTGTTTCATCTGAACTCACCGTCATTATATGTGGGGGGCTACTGTCTTCTTTGGAATATTTCTCTAGAGGTGAGCCAGGTCTTATATTTCCCTCTGCTAGCTATTTAGGTCTTAGGCCAGAGCTGGGCATCTAGCGATAAATAGGAAATGCTACCTGGCTATTTCTAGTTGCGCGGCAGGCTTAGTTCATGGTCAGTATAGTTCCATCTTCCGAGAGCTTGTCCCTCTATAGGCTTGCTATGATCTCTGCCTGCAGAGATCATGACACATATATATATATATATACATATATATATATATATACATATATATATATATACACATATATATATATATATACATATATATATATATATATATATATACATATATATATATATACATATATATATATATATATATATACATATATATATATATATACATATATATATATATACATATATATATACATATATATATACATATATATATATATATATATATATATATATATACATATACAGTACAGACCAAAAGTTTGGACACACCTCATTTAAAGATTTTTCTGTATTTTCATGACTATGAAAATTGTACATTCACGCTGAAGGCATCAAAACTATGAATTAACACATGTGGAATTATATACTCAACAAAAAATCGTGAAACAACTGAAATTATATATATATATTATATTCTAGGTTCTTCAAAGTAGCCACCTTTTGCTTTGATGACTGCTTTGCACACTCTTGGCATTCTCTTGATGAGCCTCAAGAGGTAGTCACCGGGAATGGTTTTCACTTCACAGGTGTGCCCTGTCAGGTTTAATAAGTGGGATTTCTTGCCTTATAAATGGGGTTGGGACCATCAGTTGTGTTGTGCAGAAGTCTAGTGGATACACAGCTGATAGTCCTACTGAATAGACTGTTAGAATTTGTATTATGGCAAGAAAAAAGCAGCTAAGTAAAGAAAAACGAGTGGCCATCATTACTTTAAGAAATGAAGGTCAGTCATTCCAAAAAATTGGGAAAACTTTGAAAGTGTCCCCAAGTGCAGTGGCAAACACCATCAAGTGCTACAAAGAAACTGGCTCACATGAGGACCGCCCCAGGAAAGGAAGACCAAGAGTCACCTCTGCTTCTGAGGATAAGTTTATCCGAGTCACCAGCCTCAGAAATCGCAGGTTAACAGCAGCTCAGATTAGAGACCAGGTCAATGCCACACAGAGTTCTAGCAGCAGACACATCTCTACAACAACTGTTAAGAGGAGACTTTGTGCAGCAGGCCTTCATGGTAAAATAGCTGCTAGGAAACCACTGCTAAGGACAGGCAACAAGCAGAAGAGACTTGTGTGGGCTAAAGAACACAAGGAATGGACATTAGACCAGTGGAAATCTGTGCTTTGGTCTGATGAGTCCAAATTTGAGATCTTTGGTTCCAACCACCATGTCTTTGTGCGACGCAGAAAAGGTGAACGGATGGACTCTACATGCCTGGCTCCCACCGTGAAGCATGGAGGAAGAGGTGTGATGGTGTGGGGGTGCTTTGCTGGTGACACTGTTGGGGATTTATTCAAAATTGAAGGCATACTGAACCAGCATGGCTACCACAGCATCTTGCAGCAGCATGCTATTCCATCCGGTTTGCGTTTAGTTTGCACCATCATTTATTTTTCAACAGGACAATGACCCCAAACACACCTCCAGGCTGTGTAAGGGCTATTTGACCAAGAAGGAGAGTGATGGGGTGCTACGCCAGATGACCTGGCCTCCACAGTCACCAGAGCTGAACCCAGTCGAGATGGTTTGGGGTGAGCTGGACCGCAGAGTGAAGGCAAAAGGGCCAAGAAGTGCTAAGCATCTCTGGGAACTCCTTCAAGATTGTTGGAAGACCATTCCCAGTGACTACCTCTTGAAGCTCATCAAGAGAACTCCAAGAGAGTTCAAAGCAGTCATCAATGCAAAAGGTGGCTACTTTGAAGAACCCAGAATATAAGACATAATTTCAGTTGTTTCACACTTTTTTGTTAAGTATATAATTCCACATGTGTTAATTCATAGTTTTGATGCCTTCAGTGTGAATGTACAATTTTCATAGTCATGAAAATACAGAAAAATCTTTAAATGAGAAGGTGTGTCCAAACTTTTGATCTGTACTGTATATATTTGGCAAGGGGGACCTGCAAAGGGCACACTACTTATGTCTCAACTTCCCGCACACTTCTTTTCCCTGGCTGGATCAGGAGAAAATAAGGGGAAGACTACATCACTTTCAGGCAGATCACTTACCAGTGTGCCAAAGGAGTGGGTACCTGATTACGAGGGGGGCGCATTTCAGCAGATGGATCCTCCCTGCAGGCTGCTGACTCATCCACTCTGCTGGAGCTCCTGTGGCTGGACTTCTCTGCAGAATCCAGACTTTAACTTGCATGGCTACTTCCCACACTCTCACGGGGTCATCATCGGGATGCACAGGGCTTCTGACCGAGTTGCTGCTGCAGATGTTACGGCTGTTGCTGTGCAGGGTGTACCTGTTCCTGCTGCTCGCGTGACTCCATCCTCTTGAATAAGTATTAGCCCAGAAGTCCAGCCAAGGAGGTCTGTGCTGGTGCCATTTTTAAACTCTGGGCGCGCCCCCATCCAGTACCCCCGGATATCCGGGTCAGCAGGTTCCTGGTCCTCGGCGCTATCTTCCTCCCCCAGAGATCACATGTCACGCCCCCGGACATGGCGCAACCCCCCTGAGTGCCCCGCCTCCTCCGCAGGCCCTCGACCGTGCTACCAGCCACCAGGCCCACCAATGGACCCGGATGCTCCCCAGACTATGCCGCAGACCAGATTGCCCTGGACGCGTCACCGTGGCACACATCAGTCGCAACATCCGACTCACCTAGGACGCGCCTCCAGGCCCCAATGCGTAACCATAGCGTCCCCGGCCACATCAGGGCCAGCCCAGGACGCCTCACCAGACCGGTCCCCACAGCCAGCATCCGGGACTGTCCCGGGCATGTTGTGCGGCCCCCGGACCGGAGCCCCAGGATGCACCCACAGCCCTCAGGGCTGAACGCTCCAGGCCAGACACCGCGCCGCTCAGCTCCAGGGGAATACTTGCCTGTCTTTCGGCTCTGACGTTCCGGAGCTGATCTTTCCCGGACACAGCTCCCCCCGTTCCGCTCACTATCATGCGGTCCACCCTCGACCCACTGTGGCGCTTCCAGGGACCCTGCACCAGCCGAGGCAGTGGACCCCCGCTGCCTGAACTGACCGTCCAGGCCTGGAAATTCGACGATTCTTCTTTACAGGTATGTCTAACGAGGTTCCCTGTCAGGGACAGGAAACCAACTGATGCGTGGGAGAGATGCCGCCCTTTTATGTCTGTAGGTTTCCTGTCCCTGAAAGGCAGATCCCCTCTTGTGGTGCTGTCATGGGAGACCGAATAAAAGACTTCTGTCTTGCTACCATCTCCAGACCAGACATATGAAAATACACGAGAGTGATGTCACATGTAGTACAAACAGCACTTGCCAGAAAGTCCTGCAGCACTTTAATGTTGTTGTAGTGTTGAGGAGAGCCATAAGATCAAATACTTAATTAACCTCAACACATAAGGTAATTGAGGGAAGCAACCTATAACATGTATTGTTTAACCTTACATAAGTTTTCCTCAGACAAAGTAAGACACTTAAGATGGCTGCCATCTCCTATACCAGAGCCATGTGCTCTGGTATCCAAGATGAACAATGAAGACACTGAAGATGGCCGCCATTTCCTGTTTCAGCATGCCGCATGGTCTGGTATCCAAGATGACGCCCATCCTGATGACCTCATGGATCCACCCACAGTGACGCCCACCTTGATGACCTCACGGACCAACCCACCTTGATGACCTCATGGATCCGCCCATGGACTTGCTCATGCCCAACCCACTAACCAATGGAATACATCCGATCACTCCCATTTTAGAGTTAACCGAGCCCCCTTACAGGAGATATATAACATTGTGTTTGACTAATAAACTTCCCTTCTTGGAGCTGAGCCACACATTGATCAAGGAGAGTTACAGCTGACTGTGTCTGGTGTATTTCTTTAGTGCACATGATCAATATCCATTAGGCCAGGAGTAGGCAACTAGAGAATTGAACATTTATATTAATTGTTCAACCCTAATATTTGGCCGCCCAACCTGGGGCCAGCAGAGGAGAGCCCTGAACCCTGAAAACCGGCGACTGGAACGGCTGGATGCACTGAGTACCCCGAACCTGGAGACTGATCAACTCCTTAACAGAACACGGTAAGTCTGCTGATTTTTTTTTTATAATCTGTAGTCTTTACCTGTGTCCTTCGGGGTATCCTGTGCAGATTGCCTGACCGTGTCCGGTTTCCTTGGTATCTGTAAGACGGCAGAAGGGTCTCTCCGCTGCTGGTCATTTAATTGCAAGAACCGTCACATGTTTTAGTTGCCTACTGCCTGTTACATGTTGTGAAGAGGGGAGATGACTAGTAGGTTAAAAGATGCAAGTTTTTTTTTTCTCTACAGAGGGCTAGAGGCAAGTGATAAAACAGGAAAAACAGGTTTTTACAGAGGGAGATGACTGGTAGTTAGGAAAAGCATTGTGTTTGGAGCAGGAAAAACAGGTTTCTAGGAAAGAAAGAATAAGCAAGTGTTTACAGAAGGAGAAGCATTGTGTTTGGAACAGGATGAGCAAGAAAAGCATGTGGAGAACGGGATAAGCAGGTTTTTTTTATAGAGAAGGAAAGCAAGCAAGTGTAGAAAAAAATAAAAAATAAAATAATTTTTGTCTGTGGTATACGGTTGTCGCCTGTGATAAGATTTTCAGTTCTGTACAAGAGAGACTAGGACCTGGAGTGAATTGACTCGGCCTAGGGGGGCCCGGTAAATCTTGGAGCGAATTGGCTCAGTTCGGGCATAATAAATTGTGTAGCGGCTCATTGAAACTTGGAGCGAATTGGCTCAGTTCAAGCCAAGTAAATTTATAGTTTTTCTTCTTTTTTGCCCCGTGACATCGAGTGAGTTGACTCTGCACGGGGACCGGTAAGTTAGGGAGCAATTTGACAAAGTAGGGAAGAATTGGTTTGTAAAGTACGGAGCACGGAAGTCAGACAGGGACCACGTGACAAGAAGCAATAGGAACTGGGTACTGCAGACTCAGTTCCCTTTAGAATCTCAGGTTTGAGTCATCTCCCCCGTCTTATTGTTTGTTTGGTGTTCGTTTGGTGTTTGTTATCTTGATAGATAGATATATATATACTGTATATCTATAGAAAGATGGAGAAATTAATGCAGTTCTGCCGTATGGGCACTAAGCCAAATTCAGATGGCAAGTTAGACTCATGCACACTAGTGGAAATTGTGTGGAATGCCAGAAGGGGGGATGGTTACAGCCCCTGGAGTGTAAGCTTGTCTTGAAAGAAAGAAAAGGTATCCTAGAAGATAATGGATTGTTGTCTATTGCTAGGGCAGAAGAAAGAGTCTCTGAAAGTCTTAGAAAAAAAAAAAAAATGGAAATTGGGTAGAAGAGAAAAGGAATAGAAAGAATAGAGTTTTGACCTATGTGTATTACAAAAATATATCCTGTGAGCGGCCACCACCGTATAATGGTGGCCCAGAGCCATGTGGTAAATGTAATGGTGGCCATTTTGTTAATGGCGAATGTGTTAAATGTAATAGCAGCCAAAATGGTGGCCCAGAGCCAGGTGCTAAATGTAGTGGCGGCCATCTTGTTGGTGGTAAATATAATTCTGATGGCGGCCATCTTGTTGGTGGTAAATATAATTCTGATGGCGGCCATCTTGTTGGTGGTAAATACAATTCTGATGGCGGCCATCTTGTTGGTGGTAAATATAATTCTGATGGCGGCCATCTTGTTGGTGGTAAATATAATTCTGATGGCGGCCATCTTGTTGGTGGTAAATACAATTCTGACGGCGGCCATTTTGTTGGTGGTAAATATAATTCTGATGGCGGCCATCTTGTTGGTGGTAAATATAATTCTGATGGCGGCCATCTTGTTGGTGGTAAATATAATTCTGATGGCGGCCATCTTGTTGGTGGTAAATACAATTCTGACAGCAGCCATCTTGTTGGTGGTAAATACAATTCTGACGGCAGCCATCTTGGTGGTAAATATAATTCTGACGGCGGCCATGTTGTGGATGGCGAATGTGCTGGTTCTGGTGGTGAACATCTCAGACTAAGGCTACACACCACTTGGCTAAATCCTTGTTACCCAGTAATGACCACTGATGGCCAATACTATATTCCTTCAGGAAATAAAAAGGCTTTACCCACGTTTCCTATCTCAGTGTTTCCAATGGGGCACCAACCCTTTCCCCTATCACTCCTGTTGTGAATCCAGCAGTCCTCCCACCTGGATCGTCCCCAGCACCTACCCTTTCTACTGTCACTTCCACTGCCAATTTAGCCGCACACCCACATGAGATGCTCCAAGCAGCGGCCTCTCCTCCCAATGCTTCCACAACAGCACTCTCACGCAGCCTACATAACCCTATGCCCAGTACCTCACAGGCTGTCTCGCAGCCAAGCGCACACCTGTATGGGATGGTGGCGACTGTATCAAGGGGGGGGCTCAATCTGGGAGGGTGATACTAATAGCAGAGGAAGCACAAAGGGGAGGGAATATTGGCAACCTATTTTTGAAAAAGAACTTCCTGAGGGACCCTTGTTAGTGGTGGGAAAGGGTGACATAACAACAATGGAGACAGACGCTATTGTTAATGCTGCCAATTCTCGGTTAGAGCACAATGGAGGTGTAGCTAGAGCTATAGTGGAAGCAGGAGGGGCGACTATTCAAGCTGACAGTCAAATCATTGTTGAGTCTCGTGGTCAGATAGCTGTTGGGGACATAGCGGTGACTAAAGCTGGCAATCTCCTGTGTAGAATGATCATACACACTGTGACCCCTACTTATGACCCTATTCATCCAGATGTTAGTGCTCAACAACTTCATGCAGCAATAACTCGCATTAATGAGGACAGGACTGTTAAAGCTTTTAAGACTGCCTGCGTCACCTGGAGCCCACACCATGATACTGGAGCTGCCCAAATAGAGCTCCTCATTCCAGGACTGTTACCTCCTCCGGCTCCTCATACACAAGTGACTACATCTGTACTCGCGGTGCCATCTCTACTCCCGCCTCAGGTGCCACCACCATCAGTGCCAATGCTCATGTCTGAGGAGCCCACCATCTATGTCAAGTTTACACCCCAGCAAGCTGCTACTCTGTTGAACCAAGTTCTAGATCCAGAAAAACAGCCGATGCCTTTCTACAGGAGCATGACGAGACATGGGACTCTGGTGTTGAGTTCTGCCAAGAACCTAAGACAAGAGCCTCGGATGAGCTGGCTGACCTATTACCTACTGTCGCCAATCTATTCCAGATGCCTCAAAGCTGATGCAGCCATTGTACGATGACCTCAAGACGTCAGCGTTTCCACTATGAACAAAATCAGTGGAAGCTTTCTACGCTGTTAAACAGGCCATACAGTCTGCACCAGCTCTTGGAATCACAAATCCTGATATCATCTGAGGACATCCAGTTCTCTTAATGGCTCCACACGACATAAAAGCTATTCTAGGCCAGACTCAACCTAAACACCTGTCGCTACAGCATCATATGAGACTCCAATGTTCCCTCTTGATTCCGGATAATGTCACTCTTGTCCGCTGCACCATCCTCAACCCGTCCACGCTGCTTCCTCTTTCCAGGGGGGATGTGGATGATGATACTGATGCTCTCGGAGAAGATGCCTCTACACACTCAGAGGATCATGACTGTCTCGAACAAATGCAGGAAGAAAGCAGCCTCAAAGAAAAACGTGTCTGAAGACCCATTCCCACATGCTGACCTGACGTTCTTCACTGATGGTTCCAGATTTGCAGATGAAACAGGAAGGTTCCATACAGGATATGCCATGGTTACACATGACCAGGTCATCTCAGCCGGATCCCTACCACCGCACGTCTGCACAAGAAGCGGAACTTAAAGCTTTGACGCTGGCTTGTCAGGAAGCGACGGAGAAGGTGGTCAACATCTACACGGATTCAAGATACGCTTTTGGAGTGGCTCATGACTTCGGCAGTATCTGGGCAGCCAGAGGATACCTAACGTCCAGTGGAACTCATGTAAAACATGCTGCTACCATGCAAGAACTTGTGGTCACTCTGGATCTACCTTCAAAGGTTGCAGTGATCAAGATCAAAGCTCACCGGAGACTGGATTCTCCAGAAGCAAGGGGGAACTTCTTTGCTGACAAAACAGAAAAAACCTATGTTGTGCATCCATTCGGGAAAGAAAAAGCAGCGGTGTACGTGTCACAAGACACTGAAGAAGGGACTAAAGGCTCTCTTATGAGGCTCATCCATCTACATCAAGACAAGACATCAGATGATGAAAAGAACTCATGCCAGAAAGGAGGAGCTAAAAAAGGATGAAGATGGAGTCTGGAGGATGAACAAAAAGGTCTGTCTATCCCGTAATCTGTACCCTTCAGTGACAGAATGGGCACACGGTATCACCCACAGAGGCAAGAATCGGATGAATGACCTGATTGGAAGACTTATATGGCACCTGGAATTTCTACTGTCACCCACAATTATTTCAAGTCCTGCCTTGTGTGTGCAGCATGCAATCCAGCACCACCTCAGAAAGTTACTCAGAAACATTTGGCTAAACCACTTTATCCCTTTCAGAAAATTCAGATTGATCACATTCAAATGCCAAAAGTAGGGAAGTACGAGTATGTACTGGTAGTGACTGACATGTTCTCAGGATGGCCCGAAGCCTATCCAGTAACAAACATGACTGCCAGAGTGACTGTTAAGAGACTGGTGACTGAAGTAGTATGCAGATATGGGGTCCCAGAGGTAATTGAGAGTGACCAAGTACCTGTGTTCACTGCAGCACTGTCTAAGGAACTATGGACATTGGTGGGAGCGGATTTGGGTTTACATACGCCATATCACCCCCAGAGCAGTGGGAAAGTAGAAACACTGAATGACGCCTTCAAAATTAAAATACTGAAAGCCAGTTAGGAGGTCAGACTTGGACAGACATTTTGCACGTTGCCTTATACTCAGTCAGAAACACTCCAAGGGGTTCCACTAAACTCACACCATACGAGATTCTTTTTGGGGGGCCTCCAAGATTGGGTCAATATTTTCCACAACAGCTAGCCTTAGGAAGTGATACTCTTGTAAATTGTGCAATTGTTGTTACTAAAGAACTGTCAATAACACATGTACAAGTTTTATCATCCATTCCAGGTCCAGATTTCAGTGACAATACCCATACTTTCTAACCTGGTGACTACATGCTGGTAAAGACGTTCATCAGAAAGACATTCCTGGAGTCGAGATTTGAGGGTCCCTACCAAGTGCTCCTGACTACTCCTACTTCGGTCAGGGTTGCTGAGCGCCTCCTGGATCCATCTCTCACATTATAAATTTGTTAGACAGTTAGGGACAGAGTAGGATCTGACCTGCTTGTCAAAGTCCAGCTACAAAGGGAGGTTTTCCATAAGGGAAAACTTGTCTCAAACTGGTGAAAACTCCAATTCCCCCTCCCGGGCAAGACGGTCAGATCTAGGATGTGTACAACAGGGTTAGTCGCATGTGTATTTTACTCTAAGTAACCATGGAGATGGGAGATTGGAGAGTAATAGATCCAGCAGGTTGGGAAGTCCCGAGGACACTGGTAACACGCTCCGATATACCTCCTCAGTATACCCATAATTGGTCACACATTCTCTGGTGTCTATAGCATCCATATTGTCATGAAGCCTCTGATGTCATAATAACACTTAACATCGATGGGTTAGGGAACCACGGTGGGATCAAGATAAAAGAAAAGGTTAATAAAGTATTTAGGGGGGACTGTTGAGGAGAGCCATAAGATCAAATACTTAATTAACCTCAACACATAAGGTAATTGAGGGAAGCAACCTATAACATGTATTGTTTAACCTTACATAAGTTTTCCTCAGACAAAGTAAGACACTTAAGATGGCTGCCATCTCCTATACCAGAGCCATGTGGTCTGGTATCCAAGATGAACAATGAAGACACTGAAGATGGCCGCCATTTCCTGTTTCAGCATGCCGCATGGTCTGGTATCCAAGATGACGCCCATCCTGATGACCTCATGGATCCACCCACAGTGACGCCCACCTTGATGACCTCATGGATCCGCCCATGGACTTGCTCATGCCCAACCCACTAACCAATGGAATACATCCGATCACTCCCATTTTAGAGTTAACCAAGCCCCCTTACAGGAGATATATCACATTGTGTTTGAGTAATAAACTTCCCTTCTTGGAGCTGAGCCACACATTGATCAAGGAGAGTAAGGGTACCGTCACACATTGAAATTTTCATCGCTGCGACGGCACGATCCGTGACGTCGCAGCGATCGTATGAATATCGCTCCAGCGTCGTAGACTGCGGTCACACGTTGCAATCACGGCGCTGGAGCGATGCCGAAGTCCCCGGGTAACCAGGGTAAACATCGGGTAACTAAGCGCAGGGCCGCGCTTAGTAACCCGATGTTTACCCTGGTTACCAGCGTAAACGTAAAAAAACAAACAGTACATACTCACCCGTCGGTGTCCTTCAGGTCCCTTGCCGTCTGCTTCCTGCTCTGAGTGCAGCCGTACAGTGAGAGCAGATCGCAGCACCGCTGTGATCTGCTCTCTCACTTTCCGGCCGGCACTCAGAGCAGGAAGCAGACGGCAAGGGACCTGAAGGACACCGACGGGTGAGCATGTACGGTTTGTTTTTTTACGTTTACGCTTGTAACCAGGGTAAACATCGGGTTACTAAGCGCGGCCCTGCGCTTAGTTACCCGATGTTTACCCTGGTTACAAGCGAAGACATCGCTGGATCGCTGTCACACACAACGATCCAGCGATGTCAGCGGGTGATCAAGCGACGAAAGAAAGTTCCATACGATCTGCTACGACGTACGATTCTCAGCAGGATCCCTGATCGCTGCTGCGTGTCAGACACTGCGATATCGTAACGATATCGCTAGAACGTCACTAATCGTAACGTCGTAGCGATGGAAATTTCAATGTGTGACGGTACCCTTACAGCTGACTGTGTCTGGTGTATTTCTTTAGTGCACATGATCAATATCCATTAGGCCAGGAGTAGGCAACTAGAGAATTGAACATTTATATTAATTGTTCAACCCTAATAGTAGACCTCTGGGCAGCCTCGTGGGACAATTTTTCTCTTGCCTTTTCATCAATTTTTGAGGTACGTCCAGTTCCAGGTAATGACTCTGTTGTGCCAAATTTAAACCACTTGATGGCACTTGATGTTACATGGTATTTATCCTGAATGATAATTTTCAACAATGAGATCCCTTTGCTGTATTGTAAGCTATTTACAGACAATGAATGTTTCTATAAAAAGCCAGAAATACCTTAGAGCAGCTAAACTTTTTATAGGGTTAACCAGAATCACACATTTTAAGTGTCCAAACCTAAAATAATGTGGATGCATATTTTTATTCCCCTCTCAAAATGATATCAGTTTGTTTCTGAATGGCTTTGTATAGATTATAGGTGATATTTAAAGGCGTAATATGATCTGAAAATATTCTACTTGGTATGATTTTAGTTTTACACAACAAACATCTGGAAACGGGAGTGTAGGCAGACACATACACATATATTCATTTATATGTATACGATTTAAATAATTGTTTAGTTTTGTTGAATTGTGGCATTCACCACAATTCACACTCACAGCCTTAGGATGAGAAGCAGCATCTTTAACTGTGAGCCACATGCTGCACTGGCAAGTACAGAAGAATTTTCTTTGCCGGAATGTGTAAATTGTATTATTCTTTACAGGTTATTATACTGATATATTAGATACACAGTGGCGTAACTACAAAGTTATGGGCCCCGGTGCGAACTTCCAAATGGGGCCCTCCCGCCATAAAATTCAATGTAACCCCCATAGAATACAATGCAGCCCCCCTCATAGTATAATGCAGCCCCTCCATACAGGGGCAGTGAGAAAGACACGAGCAAATGGTGACGAGGGGGCAGGGGAGAGGGCACAAGGGGGCAAGGAAGACAGACACAAGGGGACACATGGGGGCTAGGAGGCAGGGGAGAAGGTTACAAGGGGACTAGTGGGCAAGGGAGACTGACACAAGGGGCACACGGGGACAAGTGGGCAAGGGAGACTGACACAAAGGGCACACGGGGACAAGGGAGACTGGCACACGGGGACACAGGGACTAGTGGGCAAGGGAGACTGACACACGGGGAATAGTGGGCAAGGGAGACTGACACACGGGGACTAGTGGGCAATGGAGACTGACACAAGGGGGCACAAGGGGACAAGGGAGACAGGCACAAGGGGACACACAGGGACTAGTGGGCAATAGACTGACAAGGGGACAAGGGATACAAGCACAAGGGGACACACAGGGACAAGTGGGAAAGGGAGACTGACACACAGGGACTAGTGGGCGAAGGAGACTGACACAAGCACAAGGGGACATAGGAGACAGGCACATGGGGACACACAGGGACTAATGGGCAAGGGAGACAGGCTCAAGGGGACACACGGCCCCCTGACCTGCCAGAGCCGCTTGCAGCTGCGACCGTGGTAGTTACGCCGCTGCCTCACACACACACACACTACAGATATCACACACACATTAGATATCTCTCACACACACACACACACACACACACATCATATTACAGATATCACACACACATACTACAGATATCACACACACACACACAGACACACTAGATATCACACACACATACTACAGATATCACACACACACAGACACACTAGATATCACACACACATACTACAGATATCACACACACACTAGATATCTCACACACATACTACAGTTATCACACACACTACAGATATCTCACACACATACTACAGTTATCACACACACTACAGATATCACACACACAGACATACTACAGATATCACACACACTACAGATATCACACACACACACACACACACACATCATACTACAGATATCACACACACACTACAGATGTCACACACACACACACCAGATACCAGCTCATATACACAACTCACAATCTCCTCTCTGGTACAGGGGTGGCTGATGTAAACCGGCTGCAGCTCCTCAGCTTCTCCTGACTAAAGCGGCTCTATCCCGCACCTCCCCCCTGCTCTCACCTTCTGTCCCGGGGTTATTTTGGCTCTCTCTTAAATACGATCTCATTCAGACGTACATGAGATGTATGAGGGGGGGAAAAATACAGACTGAGAAGCTGTCTCATCGTGATGACTGGAGCTGCTTCCTGTCTCTCACGTGCCCCGGCTGCCCCCTTCCCCTAGATACGCCTCGGACTGTTGCCATGCAGGAGGAATCTCCTGCACTGCAACATGGTGTTGGGTGCCAGCACAGCCCGCACAGTGGTCTATCCAGCACAGCCCGCACAGTGGTCTATCCAGCACAGCCCGCACAGTGGTCTATCCAGCACAGCCCGCACAGTGGTCTATCCAGCACAGCCCGCACAGTGGTCTATCCAGCACAGCCCGCACAGTGGTCTATCCAGCACAGTGGTCTATCCAGCACAGCCCGCACAGTGGTCTATCCAGAACAGCCCGCACAATGGTATATCCAGCACAGCCCGCACAGTGGTATATCCAGCACAGCCCGCACAGTGGTATATCCAGCACAGCCCGCACAATGGTATATCCAGCACAGCCCGCACAGTGGTATATCCAGCACAGCCCGCACAGTGGTATATACAGCACAGCCCGCACAGTGGTATATACAGCACAGCCCGCATCTCTCGCCCCCCCCCACCGAGAGTGCCCCCACAGTCCAGTAAAAAAAAAAAAAACTCTTTACCTTTCCTCTTGCCAGCGTTGCTTCCTGCTCTGGTCTCAGGCTCGGCTGCAGTCTGCCCGGGACACAGCAGGTGCGCGATGATATGACGTCATCGCGCACCCGCAGTGTCAGAGGCAGAGCGGGGAATGATGGGAGAGGGAGCGACTGTAGACGCTCTCTCCTCCGTCATTGCATTCAACTGTACCGGCGTCATAGACGCCGGTATAGTTGAATGCGACGGCAGGGGGGGTGAGTCGGCGGCGGCGGGGGGAGGCGGATCGAGCGGCCCATGACTGGCACTGGCTCTTCTGGCATTTGCCAGAAGTGCCCGATGGCCAGTCCGGCCCTGCTCTGACCTGCCGGCCCCGGGCCCCTGACCTGCCGGGCCCGGTCGCAATGTCGACCGCTGCAACCGCGGTAGTTACGCCCCTGTCCATACTGTACAATGGCCACACATAGTGCTCTATACTGTACAATGGCCACACATGATATTGCCTACAGTATAATGGCCACACATAGTTACTCGTACACACCCGGCTCTGCTCCGTACACCTTGCACACACGGCTCCGCTCCGTATACCTCGTACACACATGGCTCCACTCACCTCGTAGTACACACCCGGCTCCGCTCCGTACACCTCGTAGTACACACCCGGCTCCGCTCCGTACACCTCGTAGTACACACCCGGCTCCGCTCCGTACACCTCATACACACCCAAGTCTGCCTTGTACACCTCATACACACACGGCTCCGCTCAGTACACCTCATAAACACACGGCTCCGCTCCGTACACCTCATACACACACTGCTCCGCTCCGTACACCTCATACACACCCAGCTCCGCCTTGTACACCTCATACACACCCGGCTCCGCTCCATACACCTCATATACACACGGCTCCGCTCTGTACACCTCATACACACACTGCTCTGCTACATCCACACAAACCCCTCCTGACCTCACACAAAAGCTTACCCTCCTCCAGCACGATGACAACCAGCACTGCACTACTGTCCTGCACTACACGGAAGCCCCTGATCATGTGACTCCGACTCCTCCCCTCCTGTGACCTCATCACAGGTCCTGTGCGCACACAGCAGCTGCAGCCATAGTAGTGGTGTGCGGCTCTTTGCGGTGGAGGGGCTCTGCTGCGGGACAAGTGCAGTCCCACCCGTGATCGCGCATGCACTGAGAGAGTGCACGCGCACCAGGGCCTGTAAAGAAGATTTTTTTAAAGGGCCGGCGGCCCATTTTGTAGCTCAGAGTTCTTAGGGGCCCGCCCATACTGCTGGACTGGGCGGGCCCCTAAGCACTGCGGGCCCCGTCGCAATTGCGACCTCTGCGACCGCCGTAGTTACGCCCCTGTAGATACATCTCTATATCTGTATAGTACGTAAATTTTTTTTCCTATAAAATTATCAAACATGAAAATCAATTACAATAATGACATTTGATAGTACACTTTTTTCCTTTAAAAATCACAAATCAGTACATAATATGGACATATTTAATATCTCTGAATCATAACTTTTACATTACAGTGAAATGTTTATGGTGATAACTTTTTTTGATTACCATATATACTCGATTATAAGCCAACCCGAGTATAGGCCGAGACCCCTAATTTTGCCACAAAAAAATGGGAAAACTTAAAGGGAACCTGTCACCGGAATTTGGCGGGCCCTTTTTTCGGTCCGATGGGCGGTGTTTTGGGGTGTTTTATTCACTCCTTCCTTTCCCGCTGGCTGCACGCTGGCCGCAATATCATCTTCAAGTTGATTAGGTTTCCTTCGTAGAACACGCCTGCGCAAGGTAATCTTGCCTTGCGCACGCGCAGTATGCTTTGCCCAACTGCGGGCAAAGCCGAAAAGCATTAGTGCGCATGCGCCGACGCACTATGTCCCGGAACACAGCGAAATACTTCCGGGACATAGGGTGCCAGTTAGCCATTAAAAGGTAACAAATTGTAAGCTTTCGAGGCTACACAGGTCTCTTCGTGCCTGATGAAGAGACCTGTGTAGTCTCGAAAGCTTGCAATTTATTACCATCTTTTCAGTTAGCCATTAAAAGGTATCAACCACTGAGGACTCTCAATTCTAAATGTTTTTCTATCGACTGGCTAACACGGTACCAAGATATACATTTTTCCTGTTTCTAAATCTAGAAGCTGAACCAGTGTCTCAACCTCTTTCTGCTCCTCCTTCCTTCTCCTCTCCATAGACTTTAACCCCTTTCTGCCAGCTGACGGAATAGTACGTCAGCTGGCAGAACCCCCGCTTTAAGGTGGCCTCCGGCGGCGAGCCCACCTTAAAGCCGCGACATGTCAGCTGTTTTGTACAGCTGACATGTGCGCGCAATGAGCGCGAGCGGAATCGCGATCCGCCCGCGCCCATTAACTAGTTAAATGCCGCTGTCAAACGCAGACAGCGGAATTTAACTACCGCATCCGGCCGGGCGGCCGGAAATGACGTCATCGCCGACCCCCGTCACATGATCAGAGGTCGGCGATGCTTCTAAATGGTAACCATAGAGGTCCTTGAGACCTCTATGGTTACTGATCCTCGGCAGCTGTGAGCGCCACCCTGTGGTCGGCGCTCACAGCACACCTGTAATTCTGCTGTGTAGCAGCGATCCTATGCTACATAGCAGAGCCGATCGGGTTGTGCCTGCTTCTAGCCTCCCATGGAGGCTATAGAAGCATGGCAAAAGTGAAAAAAAAAAGTAAAAAAAAATGTGAAAAAAATAAAAAAAATATTAAAGTTTAAATCACCCCCCTTTCGCCCCAATCAAAATAAATCAATAAAAAAAAAAAATCAAACCTACACATATTTGGTATCGCCGCGTTCAGAATCGCCCGATCTATCAATAAAAAAAAAGCATTAACCTGATCGCTAAATGGCGTAATGAGAAATCGAAACGCCAGAATTACGTTTTTTTGGTCGCCGCGATATTGCATTAAAATGCAATAACGGGCGATCAAAAGAACGTATCTGCACCAAAATGCTATCATTAAAAACGCCAGCTCGGCACGCAAAAAATAAGCCCTCACCTGACCCCAGATCACGAAAAATAAAGACGCTACGAGTATCGGAAAATGGTGCAATTTTTTTTTTTTTGCAAAGTTTGGAATTTTTTTTCACCACTTAGGTGAAAAATAACCTAGTCATGTTAGGTGTCTATGAACTCGTACTGACCTGGAGAATCATAATGGCAGGTCAGTTTTAGCATTTAGTGAACCTAGCAAAATAGCGAAGCAAAAAACAAGTGTGGGATTGCACTTTTTTTGCAATTTCACTGCACTTGGAATTTTTTTCCCGTTTTCTAGTACACGACATGGTAAAACCAATGGTGTCGTTCAAAAGTACAACTCGTCCCGCAAAAAATAAGCCCTCACATGGCCAAATTGACGGAAAAATAAAAAAGTTATGGCTCTGGGAAGGAGGGGAGCGAAAAACGAAAATGAAAAAAAACGGAAAAAGCTCCGGGGGTGAAGGGGTTAATCAGCAACTGTAATCTGATGCCGCAGTAAGGTGTCAGTCGGTCTTATTTCAGAGTGAATGATGAGTTCAGGAGGCAGGTGGAAGAGAAATGGCTCATAAGTGGAGTGAATAAATATCACAGAGAGAAAAAAGAGCCATACTTGCAATATCATGTCCTGACACCAATGCACAAACAGGATGCAGCGGGTCCCCCAAGATAAAGGCAGGGGCATCACAGGTGCAAAATACTGAAAACAAGCAACTTACTAACCCACCAAACATCCGTGGGGCGGCTGCCTAGTATTTCAATACCATATGTGCATCCACAAGCTAGACACCGCATATTATCCAGCCACCACTTTTTTTGGACAATTTTTTGGCAGGGTGCAGACCGGGTCTTTCCAGTAGTGGCTGGGTAATGTGGGGTGTCTAGCCTGTGGGAGCACATATGGTATTGGTAGCGCCCCTGACGTAATAGGAGAGGTGTCGGTAATAGGCTGCTATATGGATAGAGGTGTATCTCACGTAATGGTGTGAACGACACCCTATGCAGACATCTGTGCAACTGAAATACTGCAAGTGACAGTGATGTATTAAAGGGTTGGTCCGACACCTAAAATGTCCTTTCTAAATATCTATCCTTACACCCAAACCACTTTTGTAATTAGCTTTATTAGACAATGCCCTACACTTATCCCTTGCTAATCCCTAAATGTGTTTTTTTTTTTTTACATTCACTGTGATGTTTTGTTTGAGAGGAGTCTCAAACAGGCCATCATAGGAGTTTGGGGCTGCAATCACTTCATTGAAGGGTTTATCGCCCCTCCTGGAATAGGATATTATCAGGAGGCAGTACTGCAGTTACTTACTACAGTTCCTTGCATCACTGCCTTCTGAAGATTTCCTGGATCCATGGTGATAGCCATTGTGAAAGCTGTGAGTGCAGCGCTGGCACTCTGCTTATTTCTCCTCTGTTGTATCTTCTAACTATGAAATGAGATGTCAGTGGGCGGTGATAGAAGCTGTGTGACACCAGCACTGTCCACTACTGATTATTCATTTGACGGCGGTGCTAGAAGCTGTGGGGCGGCGATTGTGTTACTCACTGCTTCTATCTCCACCCCCTGACAATGTCTTATGTTAGAAGTAGCAGAGATGGAGACAGAGTGCCAGCACTGCACACACCTCTCCCGCAGCTTCTATCACCATGGATCCAGGACATAATAATAATAATAATCTTTATTTATATAGCGCCAACATATTCCGCAGCGCTTTACAGTTTAACAGTTTCAAACACAACAGTCATAGGTAACAATGTTAACAATACAGCAATAAAGCAAAATAAGACGACCCTGCTCGTGAGAGCTTACAATCTACAATGAGGTGGGGAGATACAAAGTACAGGTGTGTATTTACAATGATGTATTTACAATGATGGTCCAGCCATCTTCAGGGGGTGGGGGGTAGATGAGATAGTGAATGGGCTACACACACACACAGGACATCTGCAGATGGTGGCAATGCAAAAAACTGTAGTAAATGACTGCAGTGTAGCCCCCTGATAATGTTCTGTTCCATGAAGTGCAATAGACACTGCAGGAAAGTGAGTGCAGCCCCAGCTTCCTGTAACGTCGAGTATGAAACTCCTCTAAAACAAAAAGTCACTGGAAGTGCACTACCAAAAACATATTTAAGGATTAGACAGGGAAAAGTGTAGGGTATGCATAAGTAAGCTAATTACGAAAGTGGTTAGGGTGTAAGGACAGATATTTAGAAAAAAACATTTTAGGCGCCAGACCACACCTTTACATACTTGCTTATGTACTGTATATACTAGTGTATAAGCCGAGATTTTCAGCACTTTTTTTTGTGTTGAAAACACCCCCCCCCCCTCTGCTTATACACGAGTCATGGTCCCAGAAAGCCTGCGGCTCCCAGAAGACATCAATACGCACCCTCCATCTCTGTCCTGTTCCTGTGCTCAGCGGTCAGGTGGTACCACTCATTAAGGTAATCCAAAGAGCTGAAACCACCTTAAATACAGAAAACCACCAGAAAGTTTTGAAGCTTTGGGAATCGTTTGAATAAGCCTTTATTTCTAGAATTGGCAAAAATATTAAAAAATATATATAAAAAACTTGTAAATATTATAAAATTTATATAAACATGTATATGAAACCACCGCAGGAGCAGGATAAAAAATACCCATATACAGTATTGTTCCCCAATATATATATAAAAATAATATATATATAAAAAATCCCTTATATCTTCATTTGATCGCACTGTGTGCTTAATAAAGTGCAAAAAGTGCAATAAAAAACAAAGTAAAGAAAATCAATTATTGAACATTATATCTGTGAAAAATCATGCCATTATTTCATAATAGTGTGCAAAATACGCAATAGCAGCTATAAACTAAATCAAAACCGTGAGAAGGGAGATTCTAAAAAAAGAAGAGCAAGTGCACCATATCAGAAGATATTTTTATATATATAATTAGCACCATATATCATAAAAGTGCCTCCGTGCCTAGTGCCTGGATCAGTGTGAAGATAATGGACAAATGTCCACAGACAGCGGTATAGTGCTGCAGTATTATCGCCGCTACAAATACCTGGGGTTGTATAGGGTCCTGAACCTGCGGGCGCCCGACGCGCGTTTCGGAATTATTCCTTCGTCAGGGGGTGCTCTAGAGTGAATATGAGCTATTTTTATAGTGGGGACATACCAGACGCTGAGGTCCGAATGTATTTGGCGCGTGCGCGGTCAGGAGGTCCGCAACTTCCGGTCTCCTCGTCACATGGCCGGCCGCACAGGAACGGAGTAACCGGCGTAACCTAGCAACCATGGACTCAGAGAGCCGGAACTCACAGACACAGACCGCGCATGCGCACCACCGGGACCACAGTGTGGGAAGAGAAATACACATCGATAGTGCGGTGTTAATAATAGTACAGGACTCACTGTTGCTACTTGATTTTTTGCAGGTGACTACAAAGACCAGGGAAATTAATCTATATCATATACCTTGTACCTATGCATATTATATTGGGGATTATAAACTAAAATTATGCGTATATTATACGCATATATATACATCAATGTGACCTATATCATTATTGATGCTCTATTGCCACCCAACTTTCTGCACAATATCATGAGAGCACAGGAGATTGAAAAGTATAAAGGATTTTTTTCTTTGTATTAAATTAAGGGGAACAAGGTAACAGAAAAAAATAATAATAATAAATAATAAATAAATAAATTATATCCAATACTCGGCAACTATGTATAATACAGTGGAGATTATATGCTTAGACAATGTCATAGTTATATATAGATATAAATAGTGCATATATCTCCACTGACAACAGATTCCAATATACTATGATAGTAAAAGAGACACAACTAATGTAGCTATAAAAGTCCTTAATAAATATGAAATAAATACGGAAGTCCTCTTCTATCCTTTACTTCTATCTTCTGTTTTTCATTTCAGATTCACGGATTCCATCAAATGATGCCACGCTCCCTGGTCCGAGCCTCCAGCAAAATAAACAGGAGCACCACACAAAAAGCTCACATCCGCCCATGGTAAGTGAAATCAAACTAAAATCAAAATCAATAAAACATTTTTTTAAAAGGTTAAAAACACATCATATCCAGATGATAAAAACGGAATAAAAGATTACACAACGGTTTACAAAAAAGGTACAAAGCTAAGATTCTCATTTAGCCCATTAGGTGATACCGTATTAAGGGTCCATATCCATTTCGTTTCTTTTCTTGCTAATGCCATACTCACCTCACCACCTCTCTCATTCGTTTGCATCATTTCTATGCCGGTTACTCTCAACAAAGAGGCATCACATTCATGATATAATTTAAAATGTTTCGGGATAGTTTTTAAAACCGATATATCTTTTGCTTCCTTGGCATCCAAGATTCCCAAAACATGTTCTCTGGTGCGTACTTTAAGTTGTCTAGTTGTCATACCCACATACACCAGAGAACATGGGCAAGTGGCATGATATATCACGGCTTTGGAGGTGCAGGTGATAGCCTGTTTAATTTTGTATGTGGTAGTACCATTATAGTTGCAAAATATATCAGTTCTATTGATATTACTACAAGCGACACAGTGGCCACAAGGTTTGCAACCAGGTACTACCTTAGTATTTGTAAGGAACGATGGAATTTCAGAGTTGTAAGCGTAATGACTTTTAACTAATTGGTCCTTCAAATTTTTTGATCTACGGTAGGTTATGTTGCATGTCTCACCAATGTATTGAGTTAAAACAGGATCGGATTTTAGGATTTTGCCCATGATTTATTTATATATGTTTTCATTAATTCTGTCTGGCCATGATACTGTGTGATGTATCTGACTATTCTATTTGATTTATGAGGTTTACTCCCATAAAGTGCTTGATGTCTTGATATGTGCTTGGCACGATTGTACCCCTTTTTAACTGAACGTTTGCTGTATCCCCTTTCTAGAAATCTTTCTTTAAGGTCCAAAGCTTGTTTTTCAAAATCCGCCTCATTCGTACAGATCCTTCGTAGGCGCAGGAATTGGCCTATCGGGATTGATTTGATCATATTAGGAGGGTGTGACGAAGAGGCGTGTAAAAGGGAATTAACTGATGTGGATTTCCGAAAAATGTTCGTGTATAGGCAGCCACCCTCATCCCTATGTATACCCACATCCAAGAACTCAATGAATCTGGTGTCACACTATTCCGTTTTTATCATCTGGATATGATGTGTTTTTAACCTTTTAAAAAAATGTTTTATTGATTTTGATTTTAGTTTGATTTCACTTACCATGGGCGGATGTGAGCTTTTTGTGTGGTGCTCCTGTTTATTTTGCTGGAGGCTCGGACCAGGGAGCGTGGCATCATTTGATGGAATCCGTGAATCTGAAATGAAAAACAGAAGATAGAAGTAAAGGATAGAAGAGGACTTCCGTATTTATTTCATATTTATTAAGGACTTTTATAGCTACATTAGTTGTGTCTCTTACTATCATAGTATATTGGAATCTGTTGTCAGTGGAGATATATGCACTATTTATATCTATATATAACTATGACATTGTCTAAGCATATAATCTCCACTGTATTATACATAGTTGCCGAGTATTGGATATAATTTATTTATTTATTATTTATTATTATTATTTTTTTCTGTTACCTTGTTCCCCTTAATTTAATACAAAGAAAAAAATCCTTTATACTTTTCAATCTCCTGTGCTCTCATGATATTGTGCAGAAAGTTGGGTGGCAATAGAGCATCAATAATGATATAGGTCACATTGATGTATATATATGCGTATAATATACGCATAATTTTAGTTTATAATCCCCAATATAATATGCATAGGTACAAGGTATATGATATAGATTAATTTCCCTGGTCTTTGTAGTCACCTGCAAAAAATCAAGTAGCAACAGTGAGTCCTGTACTATTATTAACACCGCACTATCGATGTGTATTTCTCTTCCCACACTGTGGTCCCGGTGGTGCGCATGCGCGGTCTGTGTCTGTGAGTTCCGGCTCTCTGAGTCCATGGTTGCTAGGTTACGCCGGTTACTCCGTTCCTGTGCGGCCGGCCATGTGACGAGGAGACCGGAAGTTGCGGACCTCCTGACCGCGCACGCGCCAAATACATTCGGACCTCAGCGTCTGGTATGTCCCCACTATAAAAATAGCTCATATTCACTCTAGAGCACCCCCTGACGAAGGAATAATTCCGAAACGCGCGTCGGGCGCCCGCAGGTTCAGGACCCTATACAACCCCAGGTATTTGTAGCGGCGATAATACTGCAGCACTATACCGCTGTCTGTGGACATTTGTCCATTATCTTCACACTGATCCAGGCACTAGGCACGGAGGCACTTTTATGATATATGGTGCTAATTATATATATAAAAATATCTTCTGATATGGTGCACTTGCTCTTCTTTTTTTAGAATCTCCCTTCTCACGGTTTTGATTTAGTTTATAGCTGCTATTGCGTATTTTGCACACTATTATGAAATAATGGCATGATTTTTCACAGATATAATGTTCAATAATTGATTTTCTTTACTTTGTTTTTTATTGCACTTTTTGCACTTTATTAAGCACACAGTGCGATCAAATGAAGATATAAGGGATTTTTTATATATATATTATTTTTATATATATATTGGGGAACAATACTGTATATGGGTATTTTTTATCCTGCTCCTGCGGTGGTTTCATATACATGTTTATATAAATTTTATAATATTTACAAGTTTTTTATATATATTTTTTAATATTTTTGCCAATTCTAGAAATAAAGGCTTATTCAAACGATTCCCAAAGCTTCAAAACTTTCTGGTGGTTTTCTGTATTTAAGGTGGTTTCAGCTCTTTGGGTCTCCCGAATCACAGTGGTTTTCGCTGTTGCTTTTACAGTACACCCTGGTCACCGGTCACCTGCTATTTTGAAGAAATATACATATATATATATATAGATATAGATTAATGGTACAAATTGAGGGATCTCTTAAGGGTATACTGTATTCAATTCATTAAGGTAATGAATATGTATGCATCTCCATAGGTGTGGAGTGCATATTCATGACCTTAATGAGCGGTACCACGTGACCGTTCAGCACAGGAAGAAGCTGCCGCGCCGGGACAATGTAGATGCAGGGACATTCAGCGACGACGTGAGGAGTGTGAGTAGGAAGGGGGAGCCCAGCCATCCCTACAACGAGGGGACCGGGGAGCCATGCATACAACGAGGGGACCCAGGGAGCCAAAAAGAGCAGGACAGGACGGGGAAACCACGCATACCGGGATAGGAATGAGGGGACAATACATACCCGGCTTATACTTGAGTCAATAAGCTTACCCAGTTTTCCGTGGCAAAATTAGGTGCCTCAGCTTACTCGGGTCGGCTTATACTCGAGTATATACCATAAATATGTAAAATTGCTTTTTGAATGTTTAGTCCAGTTTATCAACAATTGAGATAAAAAGGAAAAGATCAGTTCTTTTGTGGCTGACTCGACCATGGATTGTGGTTCTGAATGTACCCCTTTCATTTGTTCTTGCCCATTCCTTTGTTGAACTTGATGGACATTTGTCTTTTTAAACCATATTAACTAACTGCTGACTATTTTGTAGATATGATACTTATTGGATTTTTTGCCATTGATTAATCCATCTTGCCAGGTTACTGAACTCAGTCATGTGTCTGCTGAAAAATATTGGAAGAGATTCACCAAGTTAATGTCACAAGAAAAAAGGCATACCTGCCTTTACATTTAGCATGTGTCTTAAACACGGCTCAATACCCATTGCGTCGTCACCCATCCCTTGTAGATTGTGAGTCCTCGCGGGCAGGATCCTCTCCTTCTGTACCAGTTGTGACTTGTATTGATTAAGATTATTGTACTTGTTTTTTATTATGTATACCCCTCCTCACATGTAAAGCGCCATGGAATAAATGGCGCTATAATAATAAATAATAATAATGAGGAGCATAAGTTAGAGTGAAAGAGTGACTTTGTGGAAAGGGTATGTAGTTTAAGATGCAATTGCAACTAAATTTTGCACAAATTTTCACGAGAAGAAACACAACTGATAAGTAATGTAATGATGGATAAAAGTATCTAAGGATGCACCAAAATTTATCACCCAGCATGGGTCACTGTGACAAACTTCTATTTAGAAATAGCCTGGGAACAAGATAGTTCCAGTAAATCTTCCCAATTGTTGTGCATAAATCTTTGTTTAATTTAAACAATAGTTATAGTTAGAAAACAAAAAAGTTAAGATATCCAGTTCATTGAATTATTCTAGAAAAACTTGTCCCAAAATTGACAGTTTGGAGCTAAAGGCTTGGCTTGGGCAATGAAGAAGAGAGGTGCGCTTGCTGTTAGTTCTGTTCTGTTTTCTAATAACAAATGGATCCCGTTGGTTCAGATAGTCAACTTTTTCTTTTCTGAATGTCTCAGTCTTTGGCTTTACAGAGAAGAATTCCTTGACTAGATCTTCTACCTCCCACTTTTCAGTATTGTCCTGTTTGCAGCAATGAAGTGCTGCTGGGTCAATTGGATGGGCTTCTGTATTAAACACATACCCACCAGCACCCACCACACATTCCCCATAGGGAGTCACTACTAAGTCGAACTCAGACCCATCACTGTGGATGAAGTTGTCCGGATCAAACAGCAGGTACAGATATTTCATGGTCTCTGCTAAAAAGAAAGACTCCATTCGATTGTCCAGTTTATGATCCCGAACATCTTTGATCTAGTGGGGGGGAAAAAGTATTGCAATCATGAACAGAGTATAGATTCTTACAATACTTCACAAGAGATTGCATGGGTATTTGCAATGACAAGAATTTTCCCATATGACGGTTCGTGTATTATTTAGCAGTAATGACTATACGGAGTCTGGTAGCCCCCAAACACATTTTATATTAAAGGGAACCTGTCACCACGTTTTTGGAAGATGGGATAAAAATAGCGTTAAATAGGGGCAGAGGTGGGCGTTACATTAGTGTGTGTGTTATGCGTTTATTACCCACCTAAGTTGCCGAAATAACTTTGCAAAGTCTCCGTTTTCGCCTGTCAATCAGGCTGGTCAGGTCACATGGGCGTGGTGTCTTCACCCAGATTTGGCGTAGTTTTCCGTTGGTGGCGTAGTGGTGTGCGCATGCCCAAAGTCCGGAATCCTCTTCCAGGGGATTTAAAATAGCGCGGTGTTCGTTATTGCATTGGTGATCGGTGGGCGCGGCCATCTTCCTTTGGCCGCGCGTGCACAGAAGCGGCGCTCTGCTGGCCGCGGCTTCAGGAAAATGGCCGCGGGATGCCGCGCGTGCGCAGATGGATATCGCGGCGGCCATTTTCCTGAAGCCGCGGCCAGCAGAGCGCCGCTTCTGCGCACGCGCGGCCAAAGGAAGATGGCCGCGCCCACCGATCACCAATGCAATAACGAACACCGCGCTATTTTAAATCCCCTGGAAGAGGATTCCGGACTTTGGGCATGCGCACACCACTACGCCACCAACGGAAAACTACGCCAAATCTGGGGGAAGACAACGCCCATGCGACCTGACCAGCCTGATTGACAGGCGAAAACGGAGACTTTGCAAAGTTATTTCGGCAACTTAGGTGGGTAATAAACGCATAACACACACACTAATGTAACGCCCACCTCTGCCCCTATTTAACGCTATTTTTATCCCATCTTCCAAAAACGTGGTGACAGGTTCCCTTTAACTATATTGCCATATAGGGGACTTAGACCTTATAGAAAGCAGCTTTAGTTTATTAATCCCTCTGTTCTGCTGAAATCCAATATGCTAATTAACGTTCCTCTTGCACCCTTGATGTGGCCACGCGGCTCAATGCATTATTCCACCTCGAGATTTTGCATGCCTCCTCCCTCTATGTTGATCGACAGCTCTGGATTGCCCATAACCAGCACTGTTTGAATAGAAACTCAGCACAGGAGCGCAAGAGCTCAGCACAGGAGCGCAAGAGCTCAGCACAGGAGCGCAAGAGCTCAGCACAGGAGCGCAAGAGCTCAGCACAGGAGCGCAAGAGCTCAGCACAGGAGCGCAAGAGCTCAGCACAGGAGCGCAAGAGCTCAGCACAGGAGCGCAAGAGCTCAGCACAGGAGCGCAAGAGCTCAGCACAGGAGCGCAAGAGCTCAGCACAGGAGCGCAAGAGCTCAGCACAGGAGCGCAAGAGCTCAGCACAGGAGCGCAAGAGCTCAGCACAGGAGCGCAAGAGCTCAGCACAGGAGCGCAAGAGCTCAGCACAGGAGCGCAAGAGCTCACTCAGCCCTCTCTCCTCTCTGCTGCAATCACTAACTACACATAACAAGCAGATGTTCAGCAAGGAGGCACACTAATTAGCATACTGGATTAAAGGGTTTTTCAGCAGAACAAAGGGACAAAATAATAAATGAAAAGTGTATTTTTCATAGAGGCTAAAACACCTGTGGTTGGGTTTCATAGAAGATAGGTAATTTCACAATGTACTGCAATACTAAAGCTTTGCATTATACATTACAAGCAATCAAAAAGTTCAAGTCCCCTAGGGGAACCTGAAGGAAAAAAGTTCACATTTTTCTTTAACAACAACAACCCGAAAAATACATATTTTTTCCAAATCCGAAAATAAATAATAATAATAATAATAAAAAAAAAAACACTAGTAATACTGGAACTTCTGCATCCATAACAGTCTGATTGATCAAAATGCATAATTAACCCTGATAGCAGACCCTGTAAGAAAAAAAAATAAAAACGCCACCTAGAATTGCGTAAAAAGAAGCCCTCATACACCTCCATCAATAGAAAAAAAAAAAATGGTGACACAAAAAACGAAAAATGTTTTGACAAAAGACAGATTTTTTTTTTAAACCTGTACACAGTGCATAAAAACAGCCACCTCCCCTAAATAAATAATGTAATTCTGATTCCTTTTTTAGCATCATTTATCCATATTTAGAATTTGCCAATTTTAATAATCTAACCATCAAAGAGGAACGGAGACCTGGTGAAAATAATATAATTAAGGTAACTGCGCCTCCTTTTATTTTAAAAATGGACCTATAAAAGAAAAATCATAGACTCGCTGCTTTTCCATACTGCCAGACATGTTCCTTGCAGGTCTCCAAGGGTCCTCCTCTAGCAAATGGCTGCGGCGGTCACTTGCTGGCTACGCTCGTAGAGGAAGCAAGATACAGGGGCAGGAGTATCTGAGGTGTCAGGAACGTGACTATGTTTTATTTTTCTTTATAATTTTCAAACTACTGGAGCCCATTTGTAAAATATACAAAAAAAATAAATAGTGGACGACCCTTTTAGTATGATGGTATAGGACTAGGAAAACATGGCTGCCTTTGCCCCTTTGATGTAAATGAAGTTGATTTGCAATACCACACAAGACCTAAGGATGTGTGGCACTCTTTTTTGGAAGAATGCAGCCATGTTTGACAGCCCCTGTCCATCAATAACCAATATGCAGAAAGTTAGGTTTCTGGAAGGACGTACAGTGGCAAATCCGCAATCCACTCTACTTATTTTCTCTATGGATTCTATCGCATCCCTTCCCAGTTCCAGCAGTGTTGGGTCCTTGGTGGCTTTGTACAAATACATAGCGCTCTCGATCAGCTCTGGAACAGAACACAAGCACAGATCAATTTAATGAACTCACGTAAGAATTCAAACATTGGGTTTTAGTGACCTCCTTTTGCCGATTATGTGAACCTACCAGGCCGGAGTGGGTAGCCCTCTCGTTTGTCCACAGTAAATCCTTGTGGAATATTGTAGAACTCTGGTAATCCGCCAAACTGTTTCCAGACTGTGTAATAATTGAGGAACGTTCTCATGGCATTTCCAATATCTCCTATCAAGCTCTAAGGAACAAAGATCATTAGTATCCTTAAATACAGATGTACTTATTTGACAGTGCTGACCCAGCTATATGGCTATAAAGAAGGTACAACGCTACCTTTTAATGATCTCAATGAAGAGCGTTAAGGCTACAGAAAAGCAGATATCATACCTGTAATCCAGGCCAGAAGGCTTCCAAAGACTGAAATATTGGCATAGAGACGGTGCCTTTATACATTTGCACCCAGACATACCAGTCGTCATACTTGGTATAGTTCTGGATCGCTTTGTTGTAATCTAAAGAAAGGACATGATTGATTACGAGATTACTCACCTTTCCCAATTCAGATAAACTCATGTGGGTGTGCGTGTTCATTTTGGAGGTGAGAAAAAAACAAACAACAAGGACTGAACTTTTTATGTGAATAGTCAGGTGACCAATTAAAGGGAACCGGCCTGCATGTTTTTACATATGCAAATCATGGGAACAAGGAGAGACATAGGAGCATAAGGGTGTTTAAATGGTAGAAAAATGCTTTATTAAATAACATACAAATTACAAGCTAAGTAGCCAAAATACAAAAAAGCACCGAAACATACAGAAATGTGCATTTATAAGGATGATTTAAAAGGAAAGTGGGTAACCCCCGGTGTGCGCTCCCAAAGAAACCATCATGCATGGCTCCATAAGGTAAGGCCAGCTGCTGCACAGACCTATATCGCTATAGTAGCGATAGACAAATAGTATAATAGATCATGAAGAAAATGAACGATTAAAAGGGCAGCGCTTACCAGCAGGAGGTACCAGGAAGAGCACACCGGTTGGGATCCACAAACGCGACCCCCGACGCGCGTTTCGCCCGCACAGAGACGGCTTTATCAAGGGAAGGTACTCATAAGTACGCATGCGCCCGTTGAAATCTGCAACTCTGATCTGCCGCCTGTCTGGTAAGCGGTAGTGCGCCTGCGTCGCGCATTCTGCCTTGCCCACCGTCCCAGCGGCGTCCAGCCCAGCATGACGCCTTCTGTGACGTCGGGCCGGCATTCTGCGCACGCATGCGCCGTTTACACCCGCGGCCAGTGGCGTAGTCAGATCAGGTGCCTGGTCATGTGTACCATTATCTCGTGCTATTTAAGGACCTCAGATACACTTATGAGTACCTTCCCTTGATAAAGCCGTCTCTGTGCGGGCGAAACGCGCGTCGGGGGTCGCGTTTGTGGATCCCAACCGGTGTGCTCTTCCTGGTACCTCCTGCTGGTAAGCGCTGCCCTTTTAATCGTTCATTTTCTTCATGATCTATTATACTATTTGTCTATCGCTACTATAGCGATATAGGTCTGTGCAGCAGCTGGCCTTACCTTATGGAGCCATGCATGATGGTTTCTTTGGGAGCGCACACCGGGGGTTACCCACTTTCCTTTTAAATCATCCTTATAAATGCACATTTCTGTATGTTTCGGTGCTTTTTTGTATTTTGGCTACTTAGCTTGTAATTTGTATGTTATTTAATAAAGCATTTTTCTACCATTTAAACACCCTTATGCTCCTATGTCTCTCCTTGTTCCAATGATTTGCATGGAGTTGGTTTTTTCTTTTGGTGGGGGGTTATAGTGCACTATTCAGTGCCTGTCGCTCTTTCTGTTTTCCCCCCACTGTTATATATTATGTTGCCTGATTTTGTTATCATTATTGTTTCTGTGTTTTTCACAGCTATTTACAGGCCCACTATGGACTTTAGGGCACGAGACTCTACATGGCGTGCCCAAATAAACGATACATTTAAGGATGGTCTTAATGGGGGCTTAGAGGGACCAGGTAGTGATCTACGGGAGACCATTGGACATTTTAAAGATCTCTTAAAAAAGAGAACAAGGGTATGGTGGAATCACGCCTACCTAGAGAAATACCTGGAGGGGGGGCTTATCCCCCGTGGATTGAGAATCCAGGTTTTCCCCTCATTTCCTACTCTAGACGAGGATTTTAAAAATAGTTGGGAGGAACTTTCAAATACCTGTTCTTTTGGATTTATGACATTACTTAAGGGTTTGGATTTATCTAAATTAAGTGAGATTGAGGCTGAGATCGACACTGTCCAAACAAAGCTTAAAAAAGACATGACAGGAGAAGCCATCAAAAAATTGAACGACGATGTGGATATAGAATCACAGAAATGGGTCAATGAGATCCAAGGCCTAAAAGCAAAGAAATTTAAACGTGATGTACAAGATAAACAAACTTCCAACGTTTACAGATGGCGGAGTTCGGGGGATCGATCTCGCCCCCGGTTTAGGAACTTTTCAAGCTCTAGATCACGTTCTAGATCAACTAAATCCAATGCCCCTACGAGGAGAACTCATCATATACTCAAGCTAGGGGGGAACAACCCGGACCTAGTGTGCATACTAAGAAAATTATCACACGACAGGCTTCTAAAACAATTGCTGGAGCAGGCAAACAACCAGGGACGAATAACAACGGTGGCCTCCAGGTACTAAATCTATCTACGCGGTCATTTTCTGATACCCAGATTGAGGTCCTGAGCAAGGGGTTAAATTTTTCTCCTACTAACTCTTTTGATTATTTTCTAGCTCTAAAGGACCTTCATTTGTTTTCCCGAAAACTTATACTTAAAAAGCTGCATCATAAGAGTCATCAAACCCAGGAGCTTCTGACTGAGACGGAAAGGGGGGCTTTGCAGGACTTAGAGGATCTTCTGGAGGAACAAGTAAGTAATCCTCAAAGTATGGTTCCACCTATTTGCATGCCCAGATCGACGAGGTTCCCCCCCCTGTCTTTATGTCCTGCTGTGGACATTTTCACTCAGATGGTAGTGAAAGACTTTAAACAGTTATCCTCTAGGCGCAAATTTGATAATCTCACGTCGAGACAAAGAATAGCCATCAAAGAACTGCAGTCTATGAAAGACATTGTTATTAAACCAGCAGACAAGGGGGGGAACATCGTGATCTGGCCATGTGTTAAATATGAAAAAGAGGCGTTCCGCCAGTTACGGGATGAGACCACCTACATTAAATTAACCCATAGCCCGCTACCCTCCTTCTCGTCTCAGCTACAGGCCATCCTCGGTGCTGCTTTTGAGAGAGGGATTATAGACAAGAAGGCCCTAGAAGGTCTGACAGTTAGGTCCCCAAAGATACCAACCTTCTACTTGCTTCCAAAGATCCACAAGGACCCCGTCAGCCCACCGGGGCGTCCGATCGTGTCAGGCATAGATGGCCTATGTGAGCCAATATGCAAATTTATCGATTTCTATCTAAAACCTTTGGTTGAAGTTTTACCATCATACGTTAGAGACACGACGGACGTCCTTACACGGGTTGACGGTGTCCTTGTGGACACTGGAGTCCTTCTGGTCACCGCTGATGTGCAAACATTATATACATGCATTGACCATGAGGATGGTCTTGCTGCAGTCCGCCTCTTCTTGGGGGCCTCCGACCTGGACGGTCCCATGTGTGAGTTAGTCCTCGAGTTGCTGCGCTTCGTCCTCACCCACAACTTTTTTACATTTAAGGACAAGTTTTTTCTGCAAAGACGCGGCACAGCCATGGGCGCGGCCTGTGCCCCCTCGTATGCCAATCTTTTCCTCGGCTCATGGGAGAGACAAATTTTTGGCGACGGGGGGGTGCGGGGCGCGGACCATGTGCTGTGCTGGCTAAGATATATAGACGATGTCCTCTTTTTGTGGGAGGGGACGGCGCAGCAACTCGGGGTCTTTATGGGCCAACTTAATGATAATCAGCTTAACATCAAGCTCACATACAATTGTGACTTGAAACATATTGACTTCCTGGACGTCAGGCTGGAGGTCGACAGTACCCGTCGGGTCCAGACTGACGTTTTCAGGAAATCTACAGCTGTTAATGCTTTATTGCATGCTGACTCCGCTCACAATCCCACCACCATTGGGGCCGTCCCGGTCGGACAGTTCCTAAGGGTGAGGCGGATCTGCTCAACTGATGAAAAATTTTTTGCACAGGCGGTTGACCTTGAGGGACGTTTTAGAGATCGTGGATATAGCCGTAGAAGTATCAGGCGGGGCTTTGACAGAGCAAGAAGGACACCTCGCAGGGACCTCTTACATTCTGGTAGTAATGATCGGAAGAGGAAGATGGACGGAGAGAAAGTAAGGTTCATCACGACATATAACCATGAATGGTCTAATATGAGGGAGATACTGAAAAAGCACTGGCCAGTCTTGATGACTGAACCCGCTTTGGCCTATGCCGTGGGGGAATTCCCATTGATGACGGCCAAAAGATCCCCCAATTTGAGTAGCCTTCTCGTCCGCAGCCACTATGTACCATCTATTACCAACCCCTTTAGCACTAGGGGTCCACTACTTGGCTCTTATCAATGCGGCCATTGCCTAGCATGTACCAATATTACACGGGCCACTACGTTTAAATCCTCTGATGGTACAAAAGAATTCTCCATCAGACAGCGCATCACATGTGGCACATCTAATGTTGTATACTATGCCACATGTGGGTGCTCCCTAATCTATATTGGGCTGACATCTAGGGAGTTGCGTATACGTGTCCGTGAGCACGTCAGGGACATATGTGCCGCCAAAACTATAGAGGATGCCTCTGACCTGAAAACAATCCCGCGTCACTTCAAGATGTTTCATGGATGTGACGCTAGGACACTTCAGGTCAGAGGCATCGAAAGCATACATCTAGGGGCACGTGGCGGCAATTATAAAAAGGTTCTTGCCCAGCGTGAAGCCGGCTGGATTGTTCGCGTTGACACTATGGTACCAAAGGGACTTAACGAGTATTTAAGCTTTTCCCCTTTTCTCTAAAAAAAACCCTGTTATAGTAATGTTCAATATAGTGCTGTATAGCACCGGTTAGGCGATCTGTATATTTTTGTTCCACCTTATGTATAAACCCCATCATTATTGATTAAAAACAAAACTAATCCTCGTTTAGTTAAGGTTTTGGGTTGTGTGGTCTTTTTATCCTCCCTCACCTCCTGCCCTCTATGTTGTAACATCCCCCCCATGGATGTGGATACCCATTCGGGGTCCTTTAGGCATGATTTTATTCTTTTAAATATGTTCTTTTTTTTTTTTATATGTTTTTCAGTCACATCATGTCATTTGAAGTACTGAGGTCCCTTTTTTCAGCATAATACTATTCTGCCCGAGTTGGATTTACTGCCGACGTGAATATACGGCTGATATACACCAATCTGCTATGGATCATTTTAACCTCTGTAATTTATGTCCTGTATAGAGTGATTGTTTGTATATACTACTACATTTTATAATAATTATGTACATTGCAGCGGTTAAACACTTCTTTTCCTGTATTTTTTCCATCTCATTTCTGTGGTGAGCTGCCGGCAGATAGACTTGACTACAGGGCATCCTTGTTGTGGTGGTGCGCATGCGCTGCACGCTTCATCTTGCCGGCGCCCCAGCGGCGTCTTATGTGCCTGGCGCGTGCGCACTGGGTTCATACCTCGGGCGCTCCCGCGATGCATGACGCCGGCCGTGACGTCTGGCGTGAGTGACGATGCGCGCATGCGCCCGTTGAAATCTGCAACTCTGATCTGCCGCCTGTCTGGTAAGCGGTAGTGCGCCTGCGTCGCGCATTCTGCCTTGCCCACCGTCCCAGCGGCGTCCAGCCCAGCATGACGCCTTCTGTGACGTCGGGCCGGCATTCTGCGCACGCATGCGCCGTTTACACCCGCGGCCAGTGGCGTAGTCAGATCAGGTGCCTGGTCATGTGTACCATTATCTCGTGCTATTTAAGGACCTCAGATACACTTATGAGTACCTTCCCTTGATAAAGCCGTCTCTGTGCGGGCGAAACGCGCGTCGGGGGTCGCGTTTGTGGATCCCAACCGGTGTGCTCTTCCTGGTACCTCCTGCTGGTAAGCGCTGCCCTTTTAATCGTTCATTTTCTTCATGATCTATTATACTATTTGTCTATCGCTACTATAGCGATATAGGTCTGTGCAGCAGCTGGCCTTACCTTATGGAGCCATGCATGATGGTTTCTTTGGGAGCGCACACCGGGGGTTACCCACTTTCCTTTTAAATCATCCTTATAAATGCACATTTCTGTATGTTTCGGTGCTTTTTTGTATTTTGGCTACTTAGCTTGTAATTTGTATGTTATTTAATAAAGCATTTTTCTACCATTTAAACACCCTTATGCTCCTATGTCTCTCCTTGTTCCAATGATTTGCATGGAGTTGGTTTTTTCTTTTGGTGGGGGGTTATAGTGCACTATTCAGTGCCTGTCGCTCTTTCTGTTTTCCCCCCACTGTTATATATTATGTTGCCTGATTTTGTTATCATCATATGCAAATCATGGTACAGTAATACCTTGTCTAACAAGCGCTTACAAACTTTCCCAGTTACGAGCGGTCGATTATTTGTTTTATGATGCGAGCCGAGACCCGAGTTACGAGCGAGCAAGCGTACGCCACTCACCACGTGGTTATCCTGCCATACAAGAAACTGTGTTGTTGCCGTTGCTTCGTTGTTCGACCATGAGTCCTAAAAAAGGGAACTGCCCTGCCAGTTCTTTTGCCCTTTTCTTGTGAATCGGCACTTTACCCTCTTTTGTTGCACCCAGGTTTTTGGCATTACCAACATTGCCATTTTCCGGGGTGGACCCTGTTCTTAGCACTGCATGCCTTTGACATGGGGCTGTACATAGGATAATGGTTATTTTTTCAGAGAACAAAAAAGGATTAAGTGAAGTTATTTATTTTTTTTTTTTTTACAGTACACTAGTTTATTACCATGTAATATTTGTCATACTGTACATTAATGTATTTGTTATTAATAAAGTTAATTGTCTTATTTAAAAACACCCAACCAAAAAAAAAGTGCTTTGGTTTTTGGGGGGCTGGAACAGATGAATAGCATTTCAATTAATTTTAATGAGGAAATTTAATTTGATATATGAGCAAATAGAATTAAAAGCTCGGTCGCAGATGGAATTAAACTCATAAGTCAAGGTATTACTATATGTCTGTATAGGGGCTTGTTCCCTGTTACAAATGATACCTTTTAGTTTATAGAGATCTCTTGTGTCAGTCATGAGAAATCTAGGCTATATGTAATGTGCAAATTAGGCTGAAAGAGCACTGGGACGATACCTCAGTGGAATGAAAGACGCTGACCAAGTGCATGGACACACCCTCTTGTGCACTTCCAGACGTATTTGCATATAGCTTCTACACTACATTTCTTATAACTGGCCCGTGTATGGCCGTAGGTTACATTAAAATGTATAATTTAAAAAAAAAAGAAAGATAGAATTATGTTAGAAACAAAAAGGATCAGGATGCGTCCCTGCTGCTTACCTAGAAACATAGCCATCATCTGCTCATCCTGTAGTAGAATGGCTCCTTTCACAAGATATTCAAAATAAGAGTCAACACCTGCTCCGATCCCCGCATCTTGGGCCACCCATTTAGACGTCATTACATCTATGTGATTTCCTACCTAAAAGAGAAACACACAAAAAAAATAAAAAAAAAAGCTAAAAACCACTTCCCTAAAGATTTGATTAAAAATTCCAAAACGCTTTTCCCAGCTCTATAGCTAAGGCAACTGTTATATGTGATCAGCCGCTAGTCAATACAGCAAAACCTTTACAGAAGACCACCAATAAGCTAGACCAGACATATACAGTTAGGTCCAAAAATGTTTGGACAGTGACAGAATATTTTTACAAAGCCTCATCATTTCAGGGGCTCAAACGTAGTTGGACAAATTAACTATCAAATATAATACTCATTTTTAATACTCTGTAGTGAATTTTTCTGATTCGCTATGTCGCTTTCCTCATGTGCAGGCATTGTAGGACTTTAGGTAACCAGCGGTAATAATTTAGGTAATAAAATAACACTTTCTCCTTACCAATCCAATCTCAGAGCGACTCTCCCACAATCCATAGAGGGCCTGTCTTGCTACCTTTTCAAATTCTAGATCTCCTGTTAAGCGACTCAGTGTTGCAAACTCGATTATATAAGTTCCAACACCGGCTGTGCACGTCACTGGAGTCTCTGTAGGGTTAACGCCTCTCAGGAGGTTGACTGTCCCATATGGCATTCCAGTCTGTGTATCAAAAGCTGCAAGGGAAAAAAAAATGTGATCTAACGACATTTCATAATATATGTATATTGGAAAGGGATGAGTGTAGCTAAGAACTACCATTAATGAAATTCTGATAGATATATAAGGATTAGGTGGTCATTTCCTATTCTCCACGAAAAGTATGCCCGGCTAGAAAGAGAGGCGGCAGATATGCGCACCTATTATAAGCACTTGTTTGAAAAGAAAGCAATTAAAAGGGGTTTTTTTTTTGTGACATCTATTTCAGGTCAGCCGCTGAGCTCATCGATTGGCTGCAGTGGTGCTTTGCACTGCAGTTATGACATCACGACTGCAGCCTGTAAACAAAGACTGGAGAGATGTAGGAGAGGCATCACTGGAGCAGCAGATAAGAAACAGCTTGCTTTATTATTTTAACCTAGCGCATGTCAGTAAGCTGAAGAAACGTATTGCCTTTAATAAATAGGGAATTTCTGTACAATATATGGAATAAAGTGAATCCTAAATGTAGAGAGCGGTCTCACCTGGCAGAGAAAAAATAGTTTTACATTGTGGCCAATCAAATCGATCAACCAACTATTTTAAAGGAGTTCTAGTCCTCTTCCTCTCTGGAGAAACAAATTGCATGTGCGGGCGGGAACCCTGCACATGCACACATTGCGGGCAGGGACCCTGCACATGCACACATTGCGGGCGGGGACGTCCTCTTCCCTGGGTCCTCTCTGCAGTCGCCTCTCTACACCGATACACCCAGAAATGTAGTGAGCGGTGGTCGCAGACAGGAGCTGAAGAGCAGAGCTGCCTACATTGTGTGTGCATTGCCAGGTTCAATCAATGTGACTGTGCGCGTGCACACCCGATGAGTTCAGGTAGTGCTTGCTCTGGGCAAGTGAGTACTGTCGATCAGAAATACAAGAGGGTCCCAAAATGCAAATACTGGGGGCACAATAACCCACCATAGCCTCCTCATTACAGAGCTAGTATGATTTTTATAGGGGCTATATCACTGTATAGATGGTTTTATACGCATTTTGAAGGGGCAGTATCCCTTTGACATATAATTTTGGGTCTGCTAGAGCTCACATTTGTTAGCAGCTCCGGCCTCTGGCTCAGAGGGTGTTCCTGAAGAGGAGACACCCCCTCTATAACAGGGTTGTTCCGACGAAATAATCCTTTTACCAAAAACTGTTAATTATTTTCATGATCGCTTTACCTGGAAGAAGTTTCCTGGCAGCATCTTCTGCCATTCGCAGTAAAGGGCCAGAACATGGCCAACCAGGTTCCAGCTCAAGGCCAGCTTTCTTCGACAGGAGATGAGCAGACAGAAGCCCCCCTACCACTGAAATGGAAGTAATCTAAATTATAGCATGAAATATCGGCCACAAAAAGTGACATGACATGCTGTGATATTTCACAATTATATTCATCTGTGTAGCAAAGTGAAGCATAAAAGATAACCTAAAGGTACCTTCACACGAAGCGACGCTGCAGCGATAGCGACAACGATGCCGATCGCTGCAGCGTCGCTGTTTGATCGCTGGGGAGCTGTCACACAGACCGCTCTCCAGCGACCAACGATGCCGAAGTCCCCGGGTAACCAGGGTAAACATCGGGTTGCTAAGTGCAGGGCCGCGCTTAGTAACCCGATGTTTACCCTGGTTACCAGCGTAAAAGTAAAAAAAACAAACAGTACATACTCACCTGCGCGTCCCCCAGCGTCTGCTTCCTGACACTGACTGAGCTCCGGCCCTAACAGCACAGCGGTGACGTCACCGCTGTGCTTTCACTTTCACTTTAGGGCCGGCGCTCAGTAAATGTCAGGAAGCAGACGCTGGGGGACGCGCAGGTGAGTATGTACTGTTTGTTTTTTTTACTTTTACGCTGGTAACCAGGGTAAACATCGGGTTACTAAGCGCGGCCCTGCGCTTGGTAACCCGATGTTTACCCTGGTTACCAGTGTAAAACATCGCTGGTATCGTTGCTTTTGCTTTCAAACACAACGATACACGTCGATCGGACGACCAAATAAAGTTCTGGACTTTATTCAGCTACATCACAGCAGGATCCTGATCGCTGCTGCGTGTCAAACTAAACGATATCGCTAGCGAGGACGCTGCAACGTCACGGATCGCTAGCGATATCGTTACAAAGTCGTTTCGTGTGAAGGTACCTTTAGGCAATAGATCAATGGCCACCCAGTGGCGACATCTCTGCTAGATACTCCTCTCAGATTTATAATGGACTAGCTGAAGAGCCCGGCGTTGCCCGAGCATAGTAACTAACTGTGGATAGTTATAGCACCTCACTTCTCTCATTTTCCCCTCAGTATATACCCGTCTGTCATCTCCTCCTGTACACAGTATATACCCGTCTGTCATCTCCTCCTGTACACAGTATATACCCGTCTGTCATCTCCTCCTGTACACAGCATATACCCGTCTGTCATCTCCTCCTGTACACAGTATATACCCGTCTGTCATCTCCTCCTGTACACAGCATATACCCGTCTGTCATCTCCTCCTGTACACAGTATATACCCGTCTGTCATCTCCTCCTGTACACAGCATATACCCGTCTGTCATCTCCTCCTGTACACAGCATATACCCGTCTGTCATCTCCTCCTGTACACAGTATATACCCGTCTATCATCTCCTCCTGTACACAGCATATACCCGTCTGTCATCTCCTCCTGTACACAGTATATACCCGTCTGTCATCTCCTCCTGTAGTAGACCTCGTTCACACGTTATTTGGTCAGTATTTTTACCTCAGTATTTGTAAGCTAAAACTTGGAGTAAAACAATCAGAGGAAAAGTATATTGGAAACACGTCACCACTTCTGTATTTTACTCCCACTCGTGGTTTTGGCTTATAAATACGGAGGTAAAATACTGACCAAATACTGATAGTGTGATTGTGGCCTTATACACAGCCTCCACCTGCAGCGCCTCACTCTTCTCTATACACAGCCTCATACTGCAGCAGCACCTCACTTCTCTCATTTTCCCCCTGACATCTCTATCCATGAGGCTCCTCCCTTTCCATTGACGTCATGCCTCACAGGAGCAACTCCATTCTAGACACGAAGGAGCTGGATGTGGCCTATGCCTGCTATGTGGAGTGGGCAGGGCTCGATACATACACACATACTGGATTAAAAAGATGATAATTTGGATAAAATAATTGAAATAAAATAAAAGTTGAACCTCGGATGTTGGTCTCAAACACTGAAGCGTTGACGTCGATATCAAAATCCACAGTGTCCTGTAGGACATTCACTACTCTCTGGAACTCCGAGCTGTTCCCAATAATCTGTAATGTCCAAACCAGAAAAAGACATACTCATACACCGATCTGCAAGATGAGAATTTGTGACAGATTGACAAATATTGCTCATAATAATAACAACTGAAAAGGCAGCAGCGTGTGCAGCAACAATGCACATTACACTGACAGGGCGAGAAGCATTACTGACCCAAGAGTCACCATACAGTTTTCTGCCACTACGGCGTAATACCAATTTGGGTGAAGTATCAAAGTTAAAGGGTTTTTCTGATTGGGAGCAAAAAGGGATCTGATTGATAGAACATTTACAAACTCTGTCCTTAAAAGTTTTGAATAGCTCTACGAGGAATCCAATATATTGCGTAGAACTTTTTACCAATACCTACTAATCCGACCTGATCTCCCAGCTCAGTTGGAGCTGATGGATCTTGGCACACATTATCCCCCAATAGATACTGTTGCTTCTACAGGTCATACAAAGGGTTTACTTTCTACCATCTATAAGTGCCTATTGTCATCCCAACTGGATTATCACCCCGAGGGTTACAGCTAAATGGAGGCGGATGTTAAGGTACCTTCACACTAAACGATATCGCTAGCGATCCGTGACGTTGCAGCGTCCTGGCTAGCGATATCGTTTAGTTTGACACGCAGCAGCGATCAGGATCCTGCTGTGATATCACTGGTTGTTGAACAAAGTTCAGAACTTTATTTGGTCGTCAGACCGGCGTGTATCGTCGTGTTTGACACCAAAAGCAACGATACCAGCGATGTTTTACACTGGTAACCAGGGTAAACATCGGGTTACTAAGCGCAGGGCCGCGCTTAGTAACCCGATGTTTACCCTGGTTACCAGTGTAAAATGTAAAAAAAACAAACACTACATACTCACCTTCGCGTCCCCCGGCGTCAGCTTCCCACACTGACTGAGCGCCGTAAAGTGAAAGTGAAAGCACAACACAGCGGTGACGTCACAGCTCTGCTGTTAGGGCCGGCGCTCAGTCAGTGCAGGAAGCGGACGCCGGGGGACGCGACTGTAAGTATGTGCTGTTTGTTTTTTTTACATTTTACGCTGGTAACCAGGGTAAACATCGGGTTACTAAGCGCGGCCCTGCGCTTTGCAACCCGATGTTTACCCTGGTTACCCAGGGACCTCGGCATCGTTGGTCGCTGGAGAGCGGTCTGTGTGACAGCTCTCCAGCGATCAAACAGCGATGCTGCAGCGATCGGCATCGTTGTCGCTATCGCTGCAGCGTCGCTTAATGTGAAGGTACCTTAAGCCCTATATCAATGGAGCAATGGCGAGATTATAGAAACTGTGCCCAAATTATCTCCCTGTGAGGCCCAAAGGCTCTCAACTATATTTAAAAGGGAACCTTTCACCAGAAATAATACTATTAGCCAGCAGATATGGGGTTAATCTGCAGGCTAACAGCGTTATGATGCTGTCCGGCACCTGCATGCAGCTGGGAGAAAATGATCTTTATTCTCCCCGCCAGCATTCAGTCATGGGGTGCGGACGGCTCAGTCACTGCTCTGAGTACACAGAACGGCTGCTGTAACTGCCCCCGACCCGGACTGACAGCTGAGCCCCAATGTACAGCCTGTGTCAGTCATTGCCAGGGGCCGTTACAGCAGCCGCTCTTTATTATCAGAGCAGTGACAACCGGCGCCACCCCACCTCCATGACTGAAAACCGGATGCTGGAGGGAAGAATTACGTTTATTTTCTCCCCGCTGCGTGCAGGTCTCGGGCAGCATAACGCTGTTAGCCTGCAGATTAACCCCATATCTACAGGTTAATAGTGTTATTTCTGGTGACAGGTTACTTTTAATTCACAGAGTATACAGAACTCCTAGCTTTTTACACAAGATAGGATATCGCCATGATGCAAAGTGCCATAGGTATGGGATTGATGAGGCACATTTGATGCATATGATGAGGAAATGTACAGACTGGCCCATTCTGGAATGAGGTCATCTGCTTTATAGAAATGTATGGAGTGAAATTAATAACAGATCTCTTTATATGTATACTGGGATTATTTGAAGATGGAGTGGATCCTGACTTGCCCCTATTCACAGGCATCTCTCGTACCTCATTTCAAGCACATAAACTTCTTGCATTTCATTGGTTAGACACACAACCTCCATCTATGGGAGAACTACAATGAAGGATAAAAATAATTTGGTTGGAAAGGAGTCTTTCAATAACATAACTATTTCCAAATTTGAAAAGATATAGAGTCCTTGGTTGGATGCTCCCGGGCTGTCCACAAATCTAATTACAGGTAAAATATTGACGATATAATCCCTTGTTAGTCCTCTTTTTTCCTTCTTCCCTCCTTCTATGAATTTTTATACTCCGTTATTCTAAAACTGCTCTGAAAATGAAAATGGTCCTCTCCAGGATGTTGGGGTTTGGGTTAGGGAACTGAAGTTGAGGTACTTTGTTTAATTTTATGGAATTATTATGTAATTCATGTTATTTGGAAATAAGAAATTCTGTATTTGGAGTTTACTGCCACTGTATACAGTGTAGGTATTCCTTAGTGAGCTACACAAGAAGGACCCTGGACTGAGACATTTTACCTACATGCAGACATTGCAGCAGATTATAAAAACAAGCAATATACTATCTGATAAAGGATTGCTCAAAAGGAATCTGCCAGTAAAATCACTTGCTATTCATACATAAGGGCATGCAGGTAACTGAAATGTAAATCTACTGTCTGACACCTTTATGTCTTCTATCTGTTGCTGCTTCCAGTGAAATTTACATTTTCATTCATGTGCAAATTACAGGAGCATCTCACAAAATTAGAATATCATCAAAAAGTTAATTTTAGTTCTTCAATACAAAAAGTGCATCTCATATACTATATAGAGTCATTACAAACAGAGTGATATACTGCAAGTGTTTATTTCTGTTAATGTTGTAGATTATGGCTTACAGCCAATGAAAACCCCAAAGTCATTATCTCAGTAAATTAGAATGCTTTATAACACCAGCTTGAAAAATGATTTTAAAATCCCAAATATTGGCCTACTGAAATGCATGTTCAGTAAATGCACTCAATACTTGGTCAGGGCTCCTTTGGCATCAATTACTGCATCAATACAGCGCGGCATGGAGGCCATCAGCCTGTGTCACTGCTGAGGTGTTACGGAAGCCCAGGTTGCTTTGATAGCAGCCTTCAGCTCATCTGCATTGTTGGGTCTGGTGCCTTTCATCTTCCTCTTGACAATACCCCATAGATTCTCTATGGGGTTAAGGTCAGGTGAGTTTGCTGGCCAATCAAGCACAGTGATACTGTTGTTTTTAAACCAGGTATTGGTACTTTTGGCAGAGTGGACAGGTGCCAAGTCCTGTTGGAGAAATATCCATCTCCAAAAATCTTGTCGGCAGAGGGAAGCATGAAGTGCTCTAAAATGTCCTGGTAGACGGCTGCACTGACTTTGGTCTTGATAAAACACAGTGGACCTACACCAGCAGATGACATGGCTCCCCAAACCATCACTGATTGTGGAAATTTACACTAGACCTCAAGCAGCTTGGATTATGTCTCTCCGCTCTTCCTCCAGACTCTGGGACCTTGATTTCCAAGGTCTAATATGAAGTATCCACAATCAGTGATGGTATGAGGAGCCATATCATCTGCTGGTGTAGGTCCACCGTGTTTTATCAAGACCAAAGTCAGCGCAGCCATCTACCAGGAAATTTTAGAGCACTTCATGATTCCTTCTGCCGACAAAGCTTTTTGGAGATGGAAATTTAATTCTCCAGCAGGACTCGGCACCTGTCCACACTGACAAAAGTACCAATACCTGGTTCACAAACAGTATCACTGTGCTTGATTGGCCAGCAAACTCACCTGACCTTAACCCCATGGAGACTCTATGGGGTATTGTCAAGAGGAACACGAGAGACACCAGACCCAACAATGCAGATGAGCTGAATGCTGCTATCAAAGCAACCTGGGCTTCCATAACACCTCAGCAGTGCCACAGGCTGATCGCCTCCATGCCACACCGCATTGATGCAGTAATTGATGCAAAATGAGCCACAACTAAGTATTGAGTGCATTTACTGAACATACATTTCAGTAGGCCAACATTTCGGATGTTAAAATCATTTTTCAACCTGGTGTTATAAAGTATTCTAATTTACTGAGATAATGACTTTTGGGTTTTCATTGGATGTAAGCCATAATCATCAACATTAACAGAAATAAACACTTAAAATAAATCACTATATATAATATATGAGTTTCACTTTTTGTATTGAAGAACTGAAATAAATTAACTTTTCTCTGACGCCCACGACGGCACCACGGAGAGAGGGGATCCGCCCACCAAGGACAGGAAACCTACAGATAAAAAGGTGGTACCCCTCTCCTGCATCAGTTGGTTTCCTGTCCTTGATGGGAGACCTACAGATTCACCTCCGTCAGAGGAAAAAAGATTCTTCGTGGGAATTCCGGGGCCAATCAGCCGATCCAGGCAGCGGGGGCCCCCCTGCCTCGGCTAGATGTGGTGACCCGAAGCGCCACCGCTAGGGGCTAGTGGGCCTTTTAGGGTGCGCGGGGAGAGGTGGCAGGACGGCCGCCTCTCTAGGTAAGACTCACCAGCAGCAGCCATGTCCAGGGGGGTCCCTCTATGGATAGGAGCCGATGTCTTGCTCCCTGGCGTCAGTCTGCAGGCTGCAGCTCCCGGGAGTTCCGACGAGTCAGCATGCGGCGGCGCCATATTATTGCCCCCGTCTGCGCACCCGCGGGATACACTGAGATTTCAGGGCGCGCGCACGAGCACTGCGATCCCCGCCCTGTGCGCACAGTCTCTGGAGGACTGCGCAGGCGCGGGATTTCGCGCACTATGCGAACTGCGCGGGATTTCGGGAGCGGAGTTTGACTGCGCATGCGCAAGAGAAAAAAAAATGGCGCCTTCCACCGCTATTTTTAGCAAGCACCTGGGGGGAAAGAACGCTTCCAAATGGAGACCAGCCAGTGCGCACCATTGAGCGATGTGGAGCAAGTATCCCCCCTACCCAGGGCATCTCCACAGCCGCCGCCACAGCAGCAGCAGAAGCGACAAACCCAGAAAGGCCACCAGGACTCTACCGGGAAAGGGCGTTCTGGATCACTGCGTAGCAAAGGGTCCAGCGTGACGTCCGGCTCAAGGGATAAATCGACAACAAACATGGATCGTTCCCAACCGGTATTTATGGGTCCATAAGGTGGTAAGTGATCTTCGTGAAAGTTAGCGATAGTGAGGGCCTATCTTTGTGTCTTTTTACTATAGCAGGCCTGCATATAAAGGGGGTGGACAACTACAGGGCAGATTACCTAAGTCGCACTCACTTAAAACAAGGGGAATGGGAGCTGAATCAGTCAGTATTCACTCAGATCTCATTAAAATGGGGCACACCAAACATAGACCTCTTCGCAAACCATCTAAACAAAAAAGTGAAATCCTTTTGCTCAATAACGCCGTTGGGGAACCCTGTTTCCCTAGATACGTTCCTGATATCCTGGAACCATCCACTAGCATATGCTTTTCCCCCTATTGCTCTGATTCCAGCGGTGCTGAGGAAAATTCGGGAGGACGGGGCTCACATAATCCTGATAGCTCCGTTCTGGCCGAAGAGGCCTTGGTTTTCTTGGATGATGAGAATGTCCATCTCCGATCCATGGGTATTGCCGGATCTCCCGAACCTTCTCTCCCAGGGCCCAGTTCATCATCCACAGGTGGCAAGTTTGCACTTGACAGCTTGGCATTTGAAAGGGAGTTACTAGAAAGCAGGGGGTTTTCACCAGGGCTGGTATCTACACTGCTACAAAGTAGAAAACCCGTCACAACCAGACAATACGGGAAAGTATGGAAAAAATTCCTTTCATCTTCAGGTGCCAAAATGGGGGAGGGCGTCCCCCTGAAAGCCATTCTTGAATTTCTGCAGAATGGATTAGAGTTGGGTCTGGCCACAAGCACAAGGTCCACGTAGCGGCTTTATTCAACTATGATTTAGCAGGAAATCGATGGATATCTAGATTCATCAGAGCAGCCGGTAGATTAAGGCCTCTACCCGTGAAATCTACCCCTCAGTGGGATTTAAATTTAGTTCTCAGGGCATTATCTAAACCTCCCTTTGAACCCTTAGCGGATGCCTCAATTAAAATTTTATCCCTTAAGACTTCCTTGCTCGTCGCGCTCACTTCCGCACGTAGGGTCAGTGATATACAGGTCTTATCCGCCAACCCCCCTTTCACGCAAATCCTGGATGATAGGGTCATCCTAAAAACTGACCCGGCATATCTCCCAAAAGTGGCATCCCGTTTTCATAGGACACAAGAAATATCCCTGCCCGCCTTCTGTCCTAATCCCAAAAACAAAGAAGAGGAGGCATTACATACATTAAATGTGAGGAGATGCCTGATGCATTATATAGAAGCCACTAGGGAGAGTAGGGAGGATTCCTCTCTCTTTGTATGTTTCCAGGGTCCCCAGAAGGGGAAGAAAGCATCTAAGAGCACCCTGGCAAGATGGATTACAGAAGCCATCAGCCTGTCATACTCAGCGAGTGGCGTACCCGTCCCGGGAAATATCAAGGCGCACTCAACGAGAGCGGTGGCAACCTCTACGGCGGAGAAGGCCGGAGCTACAATTGAGCAGATCTGTAAAGCTGCTTCCTGGTCTTCACCGTCCACCTTCAATAGGCACTATAGATTGGACCTCATCATCTCTTCAGACATTACCTTCGGTAAAAGGGTTCTGGAAGCGGCGGTCCCTCCCTAATGTACAAATCTCTGCAATTCTCTCCGTGGTGCCGTCGTGGGCGTCAGAGAAAGATATAGTTCTTACCGATAACGGTATTTCTCTGAGCCCATGACGGCACCCGTACATTCCCTCCCTTCACTTCTTGGGTGTGCACGTTATTATAGTGCCTTATGCTGATAGTGTAAATAGTCACGCGGTATCTCAAGTTAAGTCGTTAAGTAATGTTAAAACAAGTCTCTGTTCATAGTCTCCCATCGTTCTCTAGTAAACAAACTGATGCAGGAGAGATACCGCCTTTTTATCTGTAGGTTTCCTGTCCTTGGTGGGCGGATCCCCTCTCTCCGTGGTGCCGTCGTGGGCTCAGAGAAATACCGTTATCGGTAAGAACTATATTTTTTGATGATATTCTAATTTTGTTAAATTTTAAATTTGTTAAGTGCTCTGAAAATGACAGAACAGTTCCTAAGCCTCTGCCTTCCCATCCCAGCCTCATTAGCCTGATTGCTACCTCATGGTTCAATTCCCTGTACCTGCCATCACATAGACAGCGAGCTATCAAGCTAAAGAGGCTGGTGCTGAGAGAGGAAACAACCTGGGGAAGCAGAGGCTTGTGAAGTGATTTATCCCACCAAGATCTGTTAAAACTTCATTTGCATATGGATTATTCCACTAATCACTCAGGAATGCAGGAACAGATTGAAATATAAATCCATTGAAAACTATATATTTTCTAAGACTTGCATGCTTATGTATGCAATTGTGGGATGAGGGGGGAGGGGTAATCTGACATTCCAGTCTTAAAAGGGAATCTATCAGCAGGTTTTTGCTATATAATTTCATAGCAGCATAACATAGGGCAAGAAAGCCTGATTCAAGGGATGTGTCACTTACTGGGTTGCTTGGCGTAGTTTTCATAGACAAAACCGGTATTCTGATGTAGATGTAGCAGAGTTAACCTGTATATACTGTAACCTCGCCCACACCACTGACTGGCTACTCAGTGGTAGGGCAGGGTTACAGATTAGCTGGACTAGGCTGTGTGTGAGCTGTAGTCCTGGCAGTGATAATCTCCTGCTGATAAAACTACAACACACAGCCTTATAAGTGACACATTCCTGGAAGCCTCCTGGCTGACAAAGGATCAGATATGTTACATTTCAATTTTTTATATCCCAGGGGAGATGTTTCTGGCTGCAACTCCCCTTTTCCCATAGAACATATGGTCAAAAATGGCCGAGTTGAAAGTGTATTCTGCCATCTAGAGGCTGAAACCTGTACAGCGCTAGTTCCTACACTCAGCGATGAGTGGATGTCATTGTATCCAATGTAGAGGATTCTCTGTGAGCAGAACACATCGTGTTGCAATGGGAATGTCAATATGTATTACATCTGTATGTGCCATAATATATGTTTATAAGTAATAGCAGCTCCACATGTAGATACCCACCAACAATGTGTCCAGGGCATCAATTAAAGTCAAAGAAAAACTGAAATAAAAACAGAAAAACAGTGAGTCTACAATTTACTCGAAGACCTATATGACATTATTCAGCCCTCGTGTATGATGAAGAGTATGGAACAACGACATCTTATACTATACTAGCAGAAATAATACACATATCGCCCGCAGCAGCGAAGTGTGTGTCGCTCTCCTCTATACTTACATAGATCAGCCAAAATGACTATTCCTGATGATAATTGAGTCAAAAGTGCAATACATATTTACCACTATATACATTGATCTGATACTAGAAAATCATTAAAAAAAATAAAAAAATTTCACCTCCCCCAGGTGTCCTGTCCATCACACGTCAGTGGTCTCAGCTCATCATATGGGAATGCATTGTCCAGGTAGTTGTTGTAGGCATGGTAAAACATGGCCTTCACCCTATCCCTAGATAGAAAGGTCTGCTGTAAATGGGCACTGGATGCAGCTCGTCATTACATTATTTATACATATACATACACACATACAATTAGCGGCTCGTGCAATCTTATACACAAAAGGAAAACCCAATGTTATCAGATGCAACTTTTGGCAAATAGTATTTTAGAGACACTGAGGCTATGTGCACACGTTGCAGATTGGTTTGCGGATTTTTCCACACCGTTTTTGCAAAATCCGCAGGTAAACCGCACTGCGGATTACCCGTGGCTTTTGTGCGGATTCCTATAATGGAGCAGGTATAAACCGCTGCAGAATCCGCACAAAGAATTGACATGCTGTAGAAAAAACACCGCTGCGTTTCCGCGCGTTTTTCTCCGCAGCATGTGCATTGCGGATTTTGTTTTCCATAGGTTTACATGGTACTGTACAACACATGGAAAACTGCTGCGGATCTGCAGCGTCACATCCACTGCGGATCTGCAGCAAAATCAGCAACGTGTGCACATAGCTTAAAAGCGAATGTGTCACACGGAGGAGCCCGGGGCTAGAATCCAGGCAGAACCGAGGAGTCACACGGAGGCGCCCCGGGCTAGAATCCAGGCAGAACCGAGGAGTCACACAGAGGCGCCCCAGGCTAGAATCCAGGCAGAACCGAGGAGTCACACAGAGGCGCCCCAGGCTAGAATCCAGGCAGAACCGAGGAGTCACACAGAGGCGCCCCAGGCTAGAATCCAGGCAGAACCGAGGAGTCACACGGAGGCGCCCCGGGCTAGAATCCAGGCAGAACCGAGGAGTCACACGGAGGCGCCCAGGGCTAGAATCCAGGCAGAACCGAGGAGTCACACAGAGGCGCCCCGGGCTAGAATCCAGGCAGAACCAAGGAGTCACACGGAGGCGCCCCGGGCTAGAATCCAGGCAGAACCGAGGAGTCACACGGAGGCGCCCAGGGCTAGAATCCAGGCAGAACCGAGGAGTCACACAGAGGCGCCCCGGGCTAGAATCCAGGCAGAACCAAGGAGTCACACGGAGGCGCCCCGGGCTAGAATCCAGGCAGAACCGAGGAGTCACACGGAGGAAACCAGGGCTAGAATCCAGGCAGAACCGAGGAATCACAAGGAGGAGCCCCGGGCTAGAATCCAGGCAGAACCGAGGAGTCACACAGAGGCTCCCCGGGCTAGAATCCAGGCAGAACCGAGGAGTCACACGGAGGCGCCCCGGGCTAGAATCCAGGCAGAACCGAGGAATCACAAGGAGGAGCCCCGGGCTAGAATCCAGGCAGAACCGAGGAGTCACACGGAGGCGCCCCGGGCTAGAATCCAGGCAGAACCGAGGAGTCACACGGAGGAGCCCCGGGCTAGAATCCAGGCAGAACCGAGGAGTCACACAGAGGCTCCCCGGGCTAGAATCCAGGCAGAACCGAGGAGTCACACAGAGGCTCCCCGGGCTAGAATCCAGGCAGAACCGAGGAGTCACACAGAGGCTCCCCGGGCTAGAATCCAGGCAGAACCGAGGAGTCACACAGAGGAGCCCCGGGCTAGAATCCAGGCAGAACCGAGGAGTCACACGGAGGCGCCCCGGGCTAGAATCCAGGCAGAACCGAGGAGTCACACGGAGGCGCCCAGGGCTAGAATCCAGGCAGAACCGAGGAGTCACACGGAGGCACCCAGGGCTTGAATCCAGGCAGAACCGAGGAGTCACACGGAGGCTCCCCGGGCTAGAATCCAGGCAGAACCGAGGAGTCACACAGAGGAGCCCCGGGCTAGAATCCAGGCAGAACCGAGGAGTCACACAGAGGAGCCCAGGGCTAGAATCCAGGCAGAACCGAGGAGTCACACGGAGGCGCCCCGGGCTAGAATCCAGGCAGATCCGAGGAGTCACACGGAGGCACCCAGGGCTTGAATCCAGGCAGAACCGAGGAGTCACACGGAGGCTCCCCGGGCTAGAATCCAGGCAGAACCGAGGAGTCACACGGAGGCGCCCCGGGCTAGAATCCAGGCAGAACCGAGGAGTCACACGGAGGCTCCCCGGGCTAGAATCCAGGCAGAACCGAGGAGTCACACGGAGGCACCCAGGGCTTGAATCCAGGCAGAACCGAGGAGTCACACGGAGGCTCCCCGGGCTAGAATCCAGGCAGAACCGAGGAGTCACACAGAGGCTCCCCGGGCTAGAATCCAGGCAGAACCGAGGAGTCACACAGAGGCTCCCCGGGCTAGAATCCAGGCAGAACCGAGGAGTCACACGGAGGCGCCCCGGGCTAGAATCCAGGCAGATCCGAGGAGTCACACGGAGGAAACCAGGGCTAGAATCCAGGCAGTCATTGCACAGATTTCCAGCTGTAAGGAGCACACGGTGAGAAGTCGCTGATCCCCGAGTGTAAAGGTCTTATAGAAAGAGGCATTACTACTGCTAACCCTATAATCTCCTCTGTACCGCTGTCAGCACACGCCAGCACGGAGCAGCCTGCGGAGCCGTCCCTCACAGTGGCCATTCCCGCCTCCTGAGAAGCAGGTGACCGCTGGCGCCCAGCACTTCAGGCTGCAGACAGGACTCACCTGTACTCCGCCATGTCTTCCTGTGTGATCGGGCTGTGTCTGGCATTATGACCGGGCAGAACAGCCGCCAGCAGCCCCACATACACGAGACACACCAGCCCGACCATCACATCATAAGCCACTGCTTTTGCCTGCTCGAACCATTCTGACATCTGCTCCGCCCACTTCCTGGTTCGGTCAGGTACACGCTGCACCGCGATTGGTCCTAGTAGCTTCCCCTACATAAGGATGACAGGTCACCCGCAGCCATCTTTCTTTCTGGTGTGTCGTCATGCGCAGACTTCGCGTCACGTGATACGTTGGTAGACGACACGATAGCCTGGATTATTGTTGGCTGAAGGCGTTTAGGCTGTAGTGACCACGTGATCAGTCAGGCTGCGCGCCATAGGCTGGTTTCTGTGTAGTAGTACACCCGGTGTAAGGTTGTGTGAGGAGGAGACCTGCAGGAATCACGTGCTCCTCTGAGCTGAGCACAGGGACATTTCCTCACTTAGTAGCTTTATTTTCTCTGTCTTTCTGGGTTATAGAAATGTGATAATAATAATGGGGTAATAGAACTGTGATAACCCCACAACTAAAAAATGATAATGCCAGGGCGACGTTTCATCTGGCTATACACGTTCCCTTTAAGTCCACTGGTTGCACAAATTCTGCATTGACCACTTCCACGTCCAATAGGGAAACTAAAAACACAAGTGACCAAATTTTGTTCTATGAAAATATAAAATTAATCAAGCATTATTCACAATGTCAAAAAAGACTGTGTATAGTGAGCAGTAACTGAGGACCCAGCACTGACTGACAGCTGACCCTATGCTGAGCTGCTGTCAGTCAGTACCGGGGTCGGAGTTACAGCCGCCTCTCTTTATACACAGAGCGGTGACTGAACGCCGAACGTAGCCGAGAGGAATAAAGTTCATTTCCTCTCGGCAGTGGGACTCTCAGTGCCGGCGGCACAGTGTCAGAATGCTACTAGCCTGCAGATTAACAGCTTTATTTTACATATACAGCAGAGTGTACAGGTCCAAACGACGGCCGTTTCGGAGTGGCGCGAAACGGCCGTTGTTTGGCCCTGTACACTCTGCTGTATATGCACCCCCGAGCCGTGAAGATTTTATTGCAATAAAGAATCACCTGCTTTGAAGATCGGTGAGTGCTGCCGCCTTCTTTCTGCTCATGGACTTTATGCAATTCTATCAATTGGGAAAAAAAACCTCCATGAAATGGCATCACAATGATTTTTTTAACCCCTTAACCCCCAAGGGTTGTTTGCACGTTAATGACCAGGACAATTTTTACAATTCTGACCACTGTCCCTTTATGAGGTTATAACTCTGGAACGCTTCCAATGGATCCCAGTGATTCTGACACTGTTTTCTCCTGACATATTGTACTTCATGATAGTGGTAATATTTCTTTGATATTACTTGCATTTATTTGTGAAAAAAAACGGAAATTTGGCGAAAATTTTGAAAATTTTGCATTTTTACAACTTTGAATTTTTATGCCTTTAAATCACAGAGATATGTCACACAAAGTACTTATGCAAATTGCCTCTTCTGAGAAAAAGAGGACTTAACTCTATAGCGCCACCTGTTGGGGGGTAGCAATCCTACAAGTCACAATCAACCCTCTAACGAGTCGTGCACTATGACTTAGGATAAAAGCCAAATCAGTATCTGAATTCGCAGACACGGTGTTTCGGGCTGTTGGCCCTCGTCAGTGCGAAGCATGAGAACTGATTTGGCTAGGTGAGAGGCTCTGGACTGGGGTCTAAGGGGTAACGTTTCTCCTTATGGAGAGTGACATACCATCTCTGGCTTGTCAAGGTAAGGACGCTTATTTGCCGTACAATGCTCCTCTGGGAAATTAAATATGCAAATTGCCTCTTCTGAGGCAATGGACCCCAGTCCAGAGCCTCTCACCTAGCCAAATCAGTTCTCATGCTTCGCACTGACGAGGGCCAACAGCCCGAAACACCGTGTCTGCAAATTGAGATACTGATTTGGCTTTTATCCTAAGGCTATGTCTCCACGTTCAGGATGGCCGGCGGTATCGCCGCAGCGGCGAAGCTGCTCGACGCTAAGCCCTGCCCCCTTTCTGGGACGCGATCATGCCGAATGTGTTAACTCTTCACATCCGGGATGATCGCTCTGTCCCATAGGGCCCTGTGATATGCCTTGCGGGGACGCTGCGTCCCCGCAAGGTGTACGGACATGCTGTGATCTGAAAAGACGCGCAGCATGTCCGGAGTCGCAGGGCCGCCGCGTGCGGGTTTCCACGCATAGTGGAGACGGGATTTCATAAAATCCCCTCCACTATGCTGGAACATCTGGACGCTGCTTGTTTGATGCTGCAGCTCTGCGCAGCATCAAACAAGCAGCGTTTCCTGACCGTGGAAACATACCCTTAGTCATATTGCACAACTCGTTAGAGGGTTGATTGTGACTTGTAGGATCGCTACTCCCAACAGGTGGCGCTATAGAGTTAAGTCCTCTTTTTCTCAGAAGAGGCAATTTGCATATTTAATTTCCCAGAGGAGCATTGTACGGCAAATAAGCCTCCTTACCTTGACAAGCCAGAGATGGTATGTCACTCTCCATAAGGAGAAACGATACAAAATACTTAATAAGTAACATTTCCCACATGTCTACTTTACATCAGCAGAATTTTGGAACCAAATTTATTTTTGTTAGGGAGTTATAAGGGTTAAAAGTTGACCAGCAATTTCTCATTTTTACAACACCATATTTTTTAGGCACCAAATCACAATTGAAGTCACTTTGAGGGGTCTATATGATAGAAAATACCCAAGTGTGACACCATTCTAAAAACTGCACCCCTCAAGGTGCACAAAAACACATTCAAGAAGTTTATTAACCCTTCAGATGTTTCACAGGAATTTTTGGAATGTTTAAAAAAAAATGGGGTCTAAGGGGTAACGTTTCTCCTTGTGGAGAGTGACATACCAGCTCTGGCTTGTCAAGGTAAGGAGGCTTATTCGTCGTGCAATGCTCCTCTGGAAAATATAATATGCAAATTGCCTCTTCAGAGAAAAAGAGGACATAAACTATATAGCGCCACCTGTTGGAAGTAGCGATCCTACAAGTCACAATCAACCCTTTAACAAGTCGTGTAATATGACTTAGGCCGGCCTCACACTAGCGAGTTTTACGGACGTAAAATTCGCATTACACACGGCCCAATGAATCTCTATGGCCCAGCTCATATCTGCCATATATTACGCATCCGTAATATACGGTCTTGTACGGCCGTAGAAAATCGCAGCATGCTGCGTTTGTCACCGTATTGCGCAAAAAAATCGCTAATGAAAGTCTATGGGGGCGAGAAAAATACGGATTCCACACGGACCAGCAGTGTGACTTGCGAGAAATACGCAGCGGTGTTAGTGAAAAGCCGGTAATTCAATTGCCGGCTTTTCATTTCTCCTTCCCAAACCCAACAGGATATGAGACATGGTTTACATACAGTAAACCATCTCATATCCCCTTTTTTTTTTTGCATATTCCACACTACTGTTAGTAGTGTGTATGTGCAAAATTTGGGTGCTGTAGCTGCTAAAATAAAGGGTTAAATGGCGGAAAAAATTGGCGTGGGCTCCCGCGCAATTTTCTCCGCCAGAGTGGTAAAGCCAGTGACTGAGGGCAGATATTAATAGCCAGGAGAGGGTCCATGGTTATTGGCCCCCCCTGGCTAAAAACATCTGCCCCCAGCCACCCCAGAAAAGGCACATCTGGAAGATGCGCCTATTCTGGCACTTGGCCACTCTCTTCCCACTCCCGTGTAGCGGTGGGATATGGGGTAATGAAGGGTTAATGTCACCTTGCTATTGTAAGATGACATTAAGCCAGATTAATAATGGAGAGGCGTCAATTATGTCACCTATCCATTATTAATCCAATTGTATGAAAGGGTTAAAAAAACACGCACATTATTAAAAAGTATTTTAATGAAATAAACACACAGGTTGTTTTAATATTTTATTGCTCTCTTAATCCACCTGAAGACCCTCGCTCTGCGAAATAATAAACCAACAATATACATACCTTCTGTTGATCTGTCACGTCCCACGAAGTAAATCCATCTGAAGGGGTTAAATCATTTTACAGGCAGGAGCTGCGCTAAAGCACTCGCTCGTGCCTGTAAACCCCGGGTGCTGAAAGGAAAGCTGGGTGATCTGTACTTACATTGAGTCGCGGTGAGGCGCCCTCTGCTGGATGAACTCATAAGAACTCGAGCGTGGGAACTTTTCCAAGGCTCCAGTTCATGAGGACATCCAGCAGAGGAATGTCTTCCAGATGTGCCTTTTCTGGGGTGGCTGGGGGCAGATGTTTGTAGCCAGGGGGGCCAATAACCATGGACTCTCTCCTAGCTATTAATATCTGCCCTCAGTCACTGGCTTTACCACTCTGGCGGAGAAAATTGCGCGGGAGCCCACGCCAATTTTTTCCGCCATTTAACCCTTTATTTTAGCAGCTACAGCACCCAAATTTTGCACATACACACTACTAACATTAGTAGTGTGGAATATGCAAAAAAAAGGGCATATGAGATGGTTTACTGTATGTAAACCATGTCTCATATCCTGTCGGGTTTGGGAAGGAGAAATGAGAAGCTGGCAATTGAATTACCGGCTTTTCACATATATCGCGCTGAATTAAATATAAATACAGAATATATATATATATATATATATGTGTCTCAATGACATATATATATATATATATATATATATACTGTATATATGTTTTAACGAACATTTGAGCACATAAATCCATTAGATGTCGGTTTTGCAAGCCTGCGAGAAAATATCGCAGTACGGATGCCATACGGATTACATACGGAGAATGCCATGCGCAAAATACGCTGACACACCCTGCCTACGGATGACATACGGACCACTATTTTGGGGACTTTTCTGCGTATTACGGCTGTAAAAAACGGACCATATTTACATACGCTGAGCGTGAGGCCGGCCTTAGGATAAAAACCAAATCAGTATCTCAATTCGCAGACACAGTATTTCGGGCTGTTAGCCCTCGTCAGTGCGAAGCATAACTAATTTGGCTAGTACTTCCAACAGGTGGCGCTATAGAGTTTAAGTCCATAAAAAAAATGAACATTTAACTTTTTTCACAAAAAATTTATTTCAGCTCCAATTTGTTTTATTTTACCAAGGGTAACAGTAGAAACTGGACCCCAAAAGTTGTTGTACAATTTGTACTGAGTATGCTGATACCCCATATGTGGGGGTAAACCACTGTTTGGGCGCATGGCAGAGCTCGGAAGGGAAGAAGCGCCGTTTGACTTTTCAATGCAAAAGTTTTTGTAAAATTTGTCCTGAGTACGCTGATACCCCATATGTGGGGGTAAACCACTGTTTGGGTGCATGGCAGAGCTCAGAAGGGAAGGCGTGCCATTTGACTTTTCAATGCAAAATTGACTGGAATTGAGATAGGACACCATGTCACGTTTGGAGAGCTCCTGATGTGCCTAAACATTGAAACCCCCCCACAAGTGACACCATTTTGGAAAGAAGACCCCCCCCCAAGGAACTTATCTAGAAGTGTTGTGAGAACTTTGAACCTCCAAGTGTTTCACTACAGTTTATAACGCAGAGCAGTGAAAATAAAAATTCCTTTTTTTTCCACAAAAATTCTTTTTTAGCCCCCAGTTTTGTATTTTCCCAAGGGTAACAGAAGAAATTGGACCCCAAAAGTTGTTGTCCAATTTGTCCTGAATACACTGATACCCCATATGTGGGGGGGAACCACCGTTTGGGCGCACGGGAGAGCTTGGAAGGGAAGTAGCACTGTTTTACTTTATCAACGCAGAATTGGCTGGAATTGAGATCGGACGCCATGTCACGTTTGGAGAGCTCCTGATGTGCCTAAACAGTGGAAACCCCCCCCAATTCTAACTGAAACCCTAACCCAAACACACCCTTAACCCTAATCCCAACCATAACCCTAACCACACCCCTAACCCTAAACTCAACCCTAATCCCAACCGTAAATGTAATCCAAACCCTAACTTTAGCCCCAACCCCAACTTTAGTCCCAACCCTAACCCTAACTTTAGCCACAACCCTAACCCTAACGGGAAAATGAAAATAAATAAATTTTTTAAAATGTTATTATTTTTCCCTAAGGGGGTGATGGTTTACTTTTATAGCGGGTTTTTTAGCGGATTTTTATGATTGGCAGCCGGAATACACTAAAAGACGCTTTTTATTGCAAAAAATAGTTTTTGCGTCTCCACATTCTGAGAGCTATAATTTTTCCATATTTTGGTCCACAGAGTCATGTGAGGTTTTGTTTTTTGAGGGACGAGTTGACGTTTTTTATTGGTAACATTTTCGGGCACGTGACTTTTTGATCGCTTTTTATTCCGATTTTTGTGAGGTAGAATGAACAAAAACCTGCTATTCATGAATTTCTTTTGGGGGAGGCGTTTATACCGTTCCACGTTTGGTAAAATTGATAAAGCAGTTTTATTCTTCGGGTCAGAACGATTACAGTGATCTCATTTATATCATTTTTTTATGTTTTGGCGCTTTTATACGATAAAAACTATTTTATATAAAAAAGAATTAATTTTGCATCGCTTTATTCTGAGGACTATAACTTTTTTATTTTTTCGTTGATGACGCTGTATGGCAGCTTGTTTTTTGCGGGACAAGATGACGTTTTTAGCGGTACCATGGTTATTTATATGTCTTTTTGATCGCGCGTTATTCTACTTTTTGTTTGGCTGTATGATAATAAAGCGGTTTTTTTTGTGTGGTTTTTTTTACGGTGTTCACTGAAGGGGTAAACTAGTGGGACAGTTTTATAGTGCCGGATGTCTGTAATAATCAGCTGACCCCGGCGGCGATCGGCTGCACTCCCCCCGTACGTCCAATGGGATTAAGGGGTTAAAGGAATCTGCCAGCAGGATTTCACCCCCAGACTATTTATATGCACATGTAGCTCTTTCAAAGACAAGTCCAGCAATACCGGTACATGGCCAGTCCGTTCGTCTGTTACTGAGAAATCATGTGAATAAGGCTGTAGATCTGACGCCTGTCACCCCAGTTTTATTCCCTGCTCAACGTCATCTCCTCCTACTTGTTTGACAGCCTCAATGCTGTGTGATTTCAGGCAAAGGAATCATCAGTCTTGCAGGAGGAGACGACGTTGGGACAAGAATAGAGCTGGAGTGACAGAGGCTTCAAATCTACTACAGTCCTTCAGCCTCATTTACATATCAATTCAAGTGTTGACTTCTCAGTAATGGACTGGCAATGTAATGTACCGGTATTGCTGGACTTGTGTTTGAAAGAGCTACATGCACATATAAATAGTCTAGGGTGTGAAATCCTGCTGTCAGACTCCCTTATAAACAACTTTAACAAAAAAAAACAAAACAACAATTTTGGTATTGCTGCAATTATACTGACCTGATGAATTATGCTGCCAAGTCATATTTTACCACACACTGAATCTCTTAAAAATAAAACCCCTAAAAACAATGCAGAATTTGCATTTATTTTACCACTTCATTCCCCACAATCCCCTTCCCATTGTAATTAGCATCAGTGATCCAAGAATCTCCTGCGGCACAGCAGAGATGAGCGATGTCAGCAGACTGTCATGTAAGGGGACTTTTGCCCTTCAGCAGGACTGTCGGTGCCCCACGATCCAGATAAAAACACAATTCATCGGGTGCCTGTTGTATAATAAAGGCGATTCTCCGTAATCCAGTGCAGATTTCATGTCTAAAATCCACAGGAAAACCTGCATGTTACCTATGGATTTTGCTTTAAATCCATATTCTATAAAGATGGATATGTAAAAACTTTGCTGCAGGCCCTAAAATCGGTGCTCATCTTTCACGTTATGTAAAGATTATCCAATGCTGATGGCAAGATCAGGCAGTCATGAAACCACAAGTATGATTTGTATACTTCCGGCCACATCACTAGTCGTGCATAGTCTTGCTCAATTGGCTTGTAAAACTCCCCATACATTATGATGGCCCCACATCGCGGTAGGTATATGCCTGTCAATGTACTAATTGTTTTAATATATACACACTTATATATATATATAATATAACTCAGCTCGCCCTGGTCTCTGCAGTGTGTTCTGAAGCTCCACAAAGGGAGCATGATGAAGTAATGTAATCGCCCCAGCTGAGCTCAGACGCACAGGGAGAATAGGAAGCTGACAGCTCCCTGTTCCATCATTGCTGTATCCTGTCTCTGCATCCAGTGAAATGCAGACACAGTTGAGAATGTAACACTGGCGATTACCCCCCAACCCAGTCATGCAGCCTGCAACTATTAGGCTTCTTTTACACTTACCGGGTTTTTTGCAGCCCATATCGCCGCAATTTTCACGGTCTGCCACAATAACCGCTAAAAACTTGCAAATCGCCGTTTTTCGGGTTTCCAATACTATGGAAGTAGCATTGGAAAAATAAAATGGCATTCCGCAAAACTGGAAGTCACGGTGCACCGCAAAAACAAAATTGATTTTCAATGGGGGCCGTGTCCGTAAGCCGTGAAAAAGATGGAGCAGGCTTGATCTTTTTTCACGGCCATAAATACGGCCCTCACGGCGCACTGTGAAATTATTGCGGACCCATAGAAATCTATTGGGGCCGCAAAACCACGGTTAGTGTAAAAGAAGCCTTAGCAGTGAGCCACTAGTCTCCACCCACCAGCTGAGAGACAACTGAAAAGTAGAAATAGAGCATGCAGAGGTGAAAACGGGTGAAAAGTACAGCATACTAATCAAATAATCGATAGTAGTGAGTAGATACATAAAATGACTAATAGTAGCTTTATTAGTAGAAAATAAACAAAAACCATAATAGATATACAACGCACAGATAAAAATCATGTATACTCCCCCTTCCCTTCTGAATATAATAGGTTCTGGTAGAATTCTGACCTATGAACTCTGCATGAGGTACATTATTAGTCAATATTAGTGATGAGAGCGTGTGCTCGTTACTCGGGTGTTCTCCGAGTATCTTGGGCGTGCTCGTAGATTATGTTTGTGTCCCCGCAACGGCATGATTTGGGCTGTTAGACAACCTGAACACATGCAGGGATTGCCTGTTTGTTAGGGAATTCCCACATGTATTAATCATACAGCTGCAGGGACACAAACAATCTACGAGCACGCCAAAAATACTTGGAGAACACCGGAGCATGCTTGGAAAACCCGAGTAACGAGCACTCTCGCTCATCACTAGTCAATATCAATACATTTCTTTTGTTTTGTACATGCAAACCAGTTAGGAAAAAGGAAGATTTGGATTCTGGAATGAGTGGTCTTTCAGCTTAAGAGCACAGAGACCTGCGCTCTGACGTAAATTAGGGGCGCCCATAAATTACCAGGTTTGTGTGAACATAGCCAGTTGTCCCATCTACTTACAAAGGCAGCATGTAAGGCTCTGTTCACATCAGTGTCATGGGGTATATTTCGAAGAGAGAAGTAAGAATAATAACCCTGTCAGTACAGATGGATGACGACCTTGTACAGGAGATAATTCACGACAAGCCGCATTTACCTGCCTCACCGAACCTACGTCTCCTTACAGCATCATTCTAAAACCCATGTATCTGTGGTCATTAATCTCTGGCTCGGTCAGATCCAGTTTGTCTTCAGTCCAAAAGTCACAACATTTTGTAAAAGTTTATTGATGTTGCATCTTATGACTGTCAGATCACAGACAAAAAAACACCGTGAGTGATGAAGAGGGTAAAAGGGTAAAATGGATCTTCTGTGTGCCTGAAAAATGTATATATACATAATGCAGTACTAACATGCTGTCCAATTTCAAGACCAAAAAAAAAAAGTTCTTTTGGAGTTAAATCATTATTTGAATTTATGGTGGAACTTGGTCTGTGCCATCGGTACATCAGCACTGCAAGAAAAACCTAGAAGCGTCCTCTGCATCATGTCACTCCACAGTAAGCTGGACGCTGTCACTCTGACTGTGCTGATCGTGTTTCCGTGCTGAAAAAAAAAATACAGTTTCCTTATTATTCACCAATTTACAGGCGCCTGGCAGTCAGCTTCCTCGGCAATTAGTTGAGAGTGATAAGCACCACTTTACACTATTGTTTACCAGGGATGGGGTGCGCGCTGGAGTATCCAGACCCCCTCAAAAAATTGATTTCTGGAGGACTAGAGTCGGAATCCACAAATCTTAAGAATAAGCCAGCAATTTTAATGGGGTTGTCTAATACTCGGACAACTCCTTCTGAATCCCTTATATTTCCCTCCAGTAAAACAATAACACTTATTTTCACCTCCGATGCCGACACTGTCCCAGCACTAACTTTCCCAGGGATCACGTGACATTATGTCACGCAATCCCTGTGGCCAATCATTGCTGGGTTTACTCTCTTCCTTCGGATAAATCAAGACATCAGGAGGGAGTGAGACAGAAGCTTCATCTCTCACCTCCTTTGGATGGCAGTTATGTCCGAAAGAGGAGAGAGTGAAGCTAGAAATGATTTGCTGTAGGGATCGCGTGACTTTATCCCTGGGAGAGCCAGTGCCAACACCGCTGTGATGCCGCATGCACCGGAGGGGAGTATAACTGTTATTATTTTACTGGGGGGAAACATTGGGATAGTGGACAACCCCTTTAAAGTCCTGAAAAACCATTTCAATGTCAAAGCCAATTAAACCATTTTCTCTGTGCAGGACCATGTACTATGCAGAGAAAATCATCTCTGTGGCAAAAGTAAGAGGAAATCTCAGAAGAGGCTGCATTCCTCTGCATCCAGGGCCCTGCAGGGGTCTCCGCTATCAGTTCTAGCCATATAGAGAAACTTTCTAACTTTACACATACATGTCCCTGTCATTTCTATTTTTACCTGATAAAATAGATATTCTTTGCAGCAAAAGAACATATTTGGACTAGAGATAACAAATAGTGAGAAACTTACCAATGTAATACATTTCCAGTTGCTGACGGAGGCGAATCTTCTTCATGTCATCGTAGAAATTGGGCTGGGCTGAAGCTTCCACTGTTGGTGGGACGGTGAAAATTCTCATGATCTTTCTTTTATTCCTGGAAGAAAACATCTTAGAACGTCACTTAGGTCCCAAGGCTGCAACATCAGTCTGGGCATCCTCAGCGCCTGGCCAGGGGTCCCCTGAAGAACAGCCTTCTTTACAGTATAGCAAACTTGCTGCTTTCTCATATCACATCAGTCAACACATTTTGACCAAAATATTGGATTATATAATGCTTGACTCACTCCAGGAATCTACAGGAGTAGTGGTTTCCTGGGAATGGTTCCCCCATGGGAATAGGGATGGAAATCGCTGACACAGAATATAATATGGCTCCATTCACTTTCGTACTGGAGGCGAGCGGTGACAATGAGGTTACCTACAGAGACCCAAATCCCAGCCCTATATTACTTATTATTAATGATAGATAGATAATTATAGCTGGTGTATGTATCCTGAAATTCAGGGTCAGAATGGCCATATAATACTTTTTCCCACCTAGTTTGAATGACAGTTCCTCAGTGTCCCTCCCACCTACTGAGATCTCACAATGCTCAGAAGCAGCAGCTGTCAGTCAGGCAGGTCGGGTAGAGACTGGACACACTTATGAGCTCTGCTGCTCTATTGCTGGATTCATAAAATGCTTATTTTAATACCAGGATTCTACATTAATGTTTAAATAGGTTTTCAAAGTAAGTACACCAATCTTAGAAATCTGTTTAATAATGTATGGACTTTGTACTGTTGAATCTAGAGATCTCATTTAAAATTTCCTGGAGGTATGAAGAGAAACATTAAAAAAACAAACTTGTAAGAGAAACTCACTTTCTGGCATACATGAAAAGGCCAAAGCTGACAAGAATCACTATCAAGTAGACATTGGTTGCTTCATTCCAGGCCTCATGTACAGAATAGTCAATGGCCCCATCATCTGCCATTACCCCAAATCCTCGTGACATGTCCTGTACGAGCGGCTTCTAATGTCGGAACTGCAAAAAAGTGATTACTGAAGACAGACACATGCTGATAAAAATACAATCATCTAGCTGCAAAACAACGGGGAACTTACACTAACAAAATGAAAAAATCTGTCACATAAATGCAGAATGGGGCTGGGACACTGAAGCCCTATCCTTAAAGGGAATCTGCCAGGTTTTTGCTATGTGATCTGAGGACAGCAGAATAAAAAGGCTGAAACACAGAATTCAGCGATGTGTCACTGATCATGCTGTGTGCTCTTTACTTACAATGAAGGTTTCATCATTAGAACATTATCATTGCCCAGAGTAGCTGCCTTGTACCAAGTGGTCCGACCACATCCCCTCCTCTGTTAAGCAGCCCACCGTCAATAGACAATGTACACGGAGAGTTGAGGTGTGTGTGTGGGGTTAGCTTTCTCAACTCTGCTACACACTACATCCAATTGTAGAACTGCTGCATGTAGGAAGCAAAATGACATATCTCTGGAATCAGGGGCTCTGCCCCTACATTATGCTGCTCTCAGATGGGGTAGCAAAAAGCTGCTGACAGATTCCCTTTAAAGGGGATGTGCCAGGATCTCTCTTCAGGAGCACAGGGCTTTCTGGCCTCCTGCTTGCTGGGAATCTACGCTCTCCTGACTGACTATCCTCCTCCTTTATCTGTCAGATTGGAGGCAGCTCATAAAATAATCAACCGGTCCAATGAAACGCGTAGATTTGGAAGTTCTTTACCATGGGCAGTCAGTACACCCTGCAACAATAATCTCCACAAACATAGATAAAATCAGCACTATATAATAGCCAGGTGCCCGGGCAGTCAGTGCGCATGTGCCAGCTGCAGCCATCCCTGCCAGCCTGACGTGCTCCTGTGGCCATGGCTACTGACACCATTGTTATCTGTGACCTCTGACCTCCCTTCGGACTCATAATGTGGAGCTACTGTTATTCCTTGGACCTGATGTGGCAGATAAAGGAGAACAGAGCAGGTTCTGAGGGTCTCATGGCACGGATCAGGTACACAGCACAACCAGGCCCTCTTCCCTGTATATAGGAGCCCTGTTGGGTGGCGGCAGGATACGGCAGCCCCATCACACCCACACCAGTGACGTCATACATGTGAAAAGGCTCCAGACTCATGAGGAGTGCGGCCTCAGTACCTGCGCCGGACCTGCCGCAGCCGCAACTACCGCCTCCTACCTGCGCCACTCATCACCGTCTACTACAGACCCGTCACGTGACACCTCCAGCCCGCCCTCTCTCTGGTAAAAGTCACGCTGCTATTGGTTACAGCTACGGGGACCCCGATTGGTCGGCTCGGGCTGCTTGTCCGAAAATGGTGCGGTTATCAGACAAAAGAAGCTGAGCGACGATGGTAAAAGCTCCCATCGATGTGCATTAGCCACTCATCATGATTGGCTGACGTAAGGATAGTGGGAGTATAAAGCCGCTGCTCACTGTCCTCCTGCCGTAAGAAGATGCCCTCTGCGTCATTCACATAGCCCGAGGAAATCTAGCGCCTGCGCAGAGAAATCGCCGCCTCGCCCCTGCGCAGTGCGCACTATGCTCTGCCCTAAGTGCAGGCAGGCAGAGCCTAAATTATAGCGGTGCATGCGCACTTCTGTTTGGGCTCTGCCAGCAGTAGGGCTGAGTGTAGGTAATGGATAAACAAATGGGTTAAATCTGCGCTGCCATGTGGAAAAGATGAAGGATGCCAATCCGAGTGCAAGCGGTTTATTTGTCCACGCGTTTTGAAGTATACATACCACGATATCATGGTCCGTGTCCTCACGGTTGTCCTGGAGAAGTATACTTCAAAACGCGTTGACAAATAAACCTCTTGCACTCGGATTGGCATCCTTCATCTTTTCCACATGGCAGCGCAGATTTAACCCATTTGTCCATTACCGGTCCTTTCATCCTCTCGTGGGTCTGCAGAAGCCTAAGCGTTATCAGTGGTTCTGTGCACACAATTCCTTTTTGCATTTTACCCAGATAAGACCCTATTTGTGCTTTGTGTGCTTTTATTTGCTGTAGTTCAGAAAAAAAATCACTGCACACGTACAAGAAAAAATAGGTATTAAGCTTACCGTTAATGATGTTTCCAGGAGTCCATCCTGACAGCACCCTAGAGGACGTCGTCCTCCCCTTGCTGGGACAGGAAACACACGAGAGTTCAAAAGGTCCTGTCCCACCCCCAATCCTTAGTGTTGTAACAAGAACCGCCTCAAGGAAACGCAGAAAAAGATTCTTTAATGGTAAATAGAACATATTACATCGTATACCAGGAACATATTACATCATATGCTAGGAACGTATTACATATATGCCAGGGTTATATTACATCATGCATATAAATATTACCAGGGAGGGAACTACCCGTGCTGTCAGGATGGACTCCTGGAAACATAATTAACGGATTTTATCTAGCTGTTCCTGGGTTAATTTACCTGATCCTCGGATTGGAAGCTGGGCCATGCCCATTGCCTTTAAATAGTTCTCCTGATCATTGGGCGTCGCCGATTACAGCTTCTGTCTTGTGCGTTGTTATCTCGGTCTGGAGTGGAGAGCTGGTTGTTGGAGATTCGTTGCTGGTGGTGTATTTTCCTTTGTCTTATTTACTCCTTCCTAATATTTGTATTTATTTTGCCCTGCACATTTATTGTGTATTCCTGAGTGACTGCGGCGTGGTGTATATTTTCCTTTATCCTTGTCTGTGCTAACTGTGGGTATTGGTGTATTACCTCTTCACTGGGTGGTGGGCGCAGTTTCAGCCTAGGGTTGAAACAGGAGACAGGGTGAGGTTTGAGGCCTGGACATGCACACCATCAGTGTAAACTCCAGGTAGAGGGTCAGTCAGGATTTCCCTAGTCTGAGGGAAATTGCAGGGGTCCGGGTTATTAGCTCTTGCTCACCTAGTCTCCCCGTGACATTATAATCGGCCCAACAAAAAAAAAAAAAGGGGTTTCTTTTTTTTGTGTGTGTGTTTTGTCATGGATCCCATGACTTCCATAACCCGCCAGTTGGAGGCGCTGTCCCTACAGGTCACTGAGTTGAGGGGGGCAGTACAGCAACAGGGACTAGCAGTATCTAATGTGCAAGCTGGAGCCACAGGAAGAGTTGCTGAGCCTAAATTTCCTTTGCCTGAAAAATTTGCTAGGGAACGCAGTAAATTTGTTTCTTTTCATGAAGCTTGCAAACTATATTTCCGTATGCGTCCGATCTCCTCGGGTAATGAGGCTCAGCGTGTGGGCCTGGTGTTGTCATTGTTAAGCGGGGATCCCCAAGCATGGGCGTTTTCTTTGCCATCTGATTCTGCTGCATTTGATTCTGTGGAGAGTTTTTTTTTCCTCTCTTGGAAAAATCTACGATGAACCTGACAGAATGGCTCTAGCAGAATCTAAGATACGCACTATTCGCCAGGGGGGGCGAGTTGCAGAGGATTACTGTTCTGAATTTCAGCGCTGGGCGATCGATACACAATGGAATGATCCAGCATTGCGCAGTCAGTTTATTCATGAGGTTTCTGGAAGGGTTAAAAAAGCCCTTCTGATGTACGAGACTCCTGCTTCTCTAGATTCCGCTATGAGTCTGGTTGTCCGCGTTGATCGCCGTTTGCGTCAGGGGGAGCATGAGACACCGCCTATGGGAGAGGGTTTAAGTTCACGTGAGGTTGCTGCAGGTGAGCCCACGGAGCCTATGCAAATCGCAGGGGTGTCACATGTGAAGCCTCGAGCCCCTGAGCTCAGGAAGCAGGGAGCCTGTTTTTACTGTGGTAAAACTGGTCATTTTATTAACATCTGTCCTCTGCTGTTTAAGAAAAACGCAACGGCGGAAAACTTCTAAGCTCAGAGGGTGTGGAGGAGACCAATCTGAGCTTATGTATATCCTCCATGGTGGTTTCTCAATGCATGCTCCCTGCTAAGGTTTTTATCGCTGGCAGTGAGCTGCCAATTACTGTTTTTGTGGATAGTGGTTCAGCCACAAATCTCATTGATGAGGAGTTTGCGCGCACAGCAGGTTTTAGGATTGAAAAACTGTCTCATCCTATCCGCGTGGTCACCATCAATGCTGCTCCTCTCTCTCAGGGGGAGATTACTGAATTTGTGGCTGAGGTGAAACTCCACATAGGAGTTCTACATTCCGAGCGGGTTACATGTAAGGTGCTCAAGAATCTTCCTGCTCAGGTGGTTTTGGGTTTTCCTTGGTTGTCTATGCACAACCCGGTAATTGACTGGAAAACTCAGGACATAATTCAGTGGAGCGAGTTCTGCCAGGAGAATTGCCTGGCCACATGTGTGGCTGCGGTGACTTCAAGCGTTCCGGAGTCACTTCTGGATTTTGTGGATGTGTTCTCTGAGAAGGGTTGTTCAGAGTTGCCGCCACATCGTCCCTATGACTGTTCTATCAGGTTTAAACCAGGGGCCAAATTGCCTAAAGCAAGGATGTTTGACATCTCCGGTCCGGAGAGACAAGCGTTAAAAGATTATATTGCTGAAAGCTTGAGCAAAGGGCACATCAGGCCGTCATCCTCGCCGGTGGCAGCAGGGTTCTTCTTCGTGAAGAAGAAAGATGGCGGATTACGCCCGTGTTTGGATTTCAGGGAGTTGAACCAGATTACGATTCGTGATCCATACCCTATGCCACTGATACCAGATTTGTTCAACCAGGTTGCAGGTGCTAAGTGGTTTACCAAGCTTGACCTCAGGGGGGCGTACAACCTCATAAGAGTCCGTCAAGGTGATGAGTGGAAGACGGCTTTTAATACCCCTGAGGGTCATTTTGAAAATTTGGTGATGCCATTTGGGTTGACTAACGCACCTGCAGTGTTCCAACATTTCATCAATGATGTGTTCTCGCATGTTTTGGGGAAATTCGTTATCGTGTACCTAGATGACATTCTCATATATTCTTGCGACCGTGATGCTCATTTAGATCATGTCAGGCAGGTGTTACAGCTTCTCAGAGAGAATAAGCTGTATGCTAAACTTGAGAAATGTGTATTTTTTGTTCAAGAGTTGCCTTTCTTGGGTTATATTGTGTCTGCTTCTGGTTTTAAAATGGACGCCGCTAAGGTGCAAGCGGTGCTGCATTGGGAACGTCCTGATAACCTGAAAGCACTTCAGCGGTTCCTTGGGTTTTCTAACTACTATAGGAAATTTATCAAGGATTTTTCCATCATTGCTAAACCGCTAACTGACATGACTAAAAAGGGTACCAATTTCTCCGTTTGGCCTGAGGCTGTTGTGCGCGCATTTGAATTTCTTAAGAACAGTTTTGTTTCAGCCCCCATTCTTGTGCAGCCAGACGTATCAAAACCCTTTGTTGTGGAAGTCGATGCGTCTGAGGTTGGTGTGGGGGCGGTACTATCTCAAGGCTCATCTTTGAGTGGTTTGCGTCCGTGCGCCTATTTCTCCAAGAATCTGTCATCCGCCGAACGTAACTACGATATCGGCCACAGGGAGTTGTTGGCTATTAAGTTGGCCTTTGAGGAATGGCGACTAGTGTTGAGCATTCCGATACCGCAAGTATCGGGTATCGGCCGATACTTGCGGGTATCGGAATTCCGATACCGAGATCCGATACTTTTGTGGTATCGGGTATCGGTATCGAAACAACATTAATGTAATAATGTGTAAAAGAGAGAATTAAAATAAAAAATATTGCTATACTCACCTCTCCGACGCAGCCTGGACCTCACCGAGGGAACCGGCAGCGTTGTTTGCTTAAAATTCGCGCGTTTACTTCCTTACGTGAAGTCCCGGCTTGTGATTGGTCGCGTCGCCCATGTGACTGCGACGCGACCAATCACAAGCCAGAACGTAATTTTAAAATCCTGAAGGACCTAAAATTACGGCACGGCTTGCTGTGATTGGTCGCGTCGCGGCCACATGGGCGACGCGACCAATCACAAGCCGGGACGTCACGGGAGGCAGGACATGCGCGCATTTTAAAATGCGCGCGTGTCCAGCCTCCCGTGACGTCACGGCTTGTGATTGGTCGCGTTGCCCATGTGACCGCGACGCGACCAATCACAAGCCAGAACGTAATTTTAAAATCCTGAAGGATTCCCTCAGTGAGGTCCAGGCTGCGTCAGAGAGGTGAGTATAGCAATATTTTTTATTTTAATTCTTTCTTTTACACATTAATATGGATCCCAGGGCCTGAAGGAGAGTTTCCTCTCCTTCAGACCCTGGGAACCATCAGGGATACCGTCCGATACTTGAGTCCCATTGACTTGTATTGGTATCGGGTATCGGTATCGGATTGGATCCGATACTTTGCCGGTATCGGCCGATACTTTCCGATACCGATACTTTCAAGTATCGGACGGTATCGCTCAACACTAATGGCGACACTTCTTGGAGGGGTCGGTACATCAGGTTACTGTTATTACCAATCATAAGAATCTACTGTATTTGGAGTCAGCCAAGCATCTGTCCCCCAGGCAGGCTCGCTGGGCATTGTTTTTCACGCGGTTCAATTTTGTTGTCACAGACCGGGGTCTAAAAACACTAAGGCGAATGCTCTGTCCAGGTGTTTTCCGGGGGGAGAACCTCGGGAGGATCCAGTACCCATCCTCCAAAAGGGTGTTGTGGTTTCGGCTCTCACTACCGAGGTTGAGGCTGAGATTCCCGAGGCTCAGGAGGAGGTACCATCTGAGCTTCCCATAAACAAATCTTTTGTACCGCTTCATCTCCGCTTAAAGGTTTTGGCGGAGCATCATGATTTTGTCCTGGCTGGCCACCCAGGGTTTAGAGGTACCTTGGAGTTGGTGTCACTTCGGTTTTGGTGGCCCAAGATCCGACAGGACGTGGTCTCATACGTGTCAGCTTGTACCACGTGCGCTAGGGCTAAGACGCCCCGCTCCCGTCCTGTTGGCACACTACTTCCTCTTGAGGTACCTAGTAAGCCATGGACAGAAATCTCCATGGATTTCATCACTGATTTGCCCTCATCAGCTGGGAACACGGTCATCTTGGTGATTGTTGATCGGTTTTCAAAAATGTTGAACTTTGTGTCTTTGCCTTCGTTGCCTAACACTAAGACTCTGGCTCAGGTATTTGTGCAGGAGGTGGTCAGACTTCATGGGGTTCCGTCTGACATCGTGTCTGATAGGGGGGTCTCAGTTTGTGGCAAAATTTTGGAAAGCATTTTACTCACGGCTGGGGATGAAGTTGTCTCATTCTTCGGCGTTTCATCCTCAGTCAAATGGTCAGACTGAGCGTATGAACCAAAATTTGGAACAGTACCTATGCTGCTTTGTCTCTGATAACCAGGAGGAGTGGTCTACATTTCTTCCTTTGGCTGAGTTTGCCATCAATAATCACCGTCAGGAGTCATCTGTGGAGTCTCCGTTTTTTTGTGTTTACGGGTTACATCCTCAATTTTGTACTTTGAGTCAGAGGGGCTCTTCCGGCGTTCCGGAGGAGGACCAGATGGGAGCACAATTGTCGTCAGTCTGGAGGAGAGTTAAACAGCGCCTGTTGAGTGTGGGTGCTATTTGTAGAGAATTAGTCTGCACTCAGCTAGTATATAGAAGGTGCTGGTGTAACGGACAATAAGTCCTAATCACAGTAACCAAAATATACACCGCACTCACGGATGGAATATATTGCAAAAAAAGTCATGTGACAATTTATTTGTGTACATACATATCAGAACAAAATCATATGTCATATAGAGCGTATACAGATAAAAGCGTATACAGATATATGCAGAGTGTGGGTGCTAGGTACAAACGTGTGGCTGACAGTAGGCGTGTGCCAGGTCCGGACCTGAGTGTGGATAACTGGGTGTGGTTATCCACAAAAAACATAAGACTCAAAATACCGTCCCTTAAATTGGGTCCTCGGTTTATTGGTCCATTTAGGGTCACCGCCGTCATTAACCCAGTAGCGTACCGATTGGAGCTCCCTACGGTGTATAAGATACACGTGTTCCACAGGTTTCTTCTAAAGAAGGTGGTGGGTTCTGTGGATGCGGCGCCCATGCCACCTCCAGTCTTGGTGGATGGTAATTTGGAATTTGAAGTCTCCAAGGTGGTTGACTCTCGTGTAGTGCGCCGCACTTTACAGTACTTGGTACACTGGCGTGGTTATGGGCCTGAGGAGAGGTCCTGGGTACCAGCCTCGGACGTTCATGCGGATCGGCTGGTCAGGTTTTTTCATCGTCGCCATCCAGACAAGCCGGGTCCTATAAGCCGTGAGGGCCCTGGGGTCCCTCATAGAAGGCGGGGTACTGTCATGTCAGATGCTGTTCAGACCAGGTCGTTCGACAGACAGCGGTAATTCCGCTTTTGACCACTATGTGCTCATTGGCGTCGGCTAGATTTTATCTAGCTGTTCCGGGGTTAATTTACCTGATCCTCGGATTGGAAGCTGGGCCATGCCCATTGCCTTTAAATAGTTCTCCTGATCATTGGGCGTCGCCGATTATAGCTTCTGTCTTGTGCGTTGTTATCTCGGTATGGAGTGGAGAGCTGGTTGTTGGAGATTCGTTGCTGGTGGTGTATTTTCCTTTGTCTTATTTACTCCTTCCTATATTTGTATTTATTTTGCCCTGCACATTTATAGTGTATTCCTGTGTGACTGCGGCGTGGTGTATATTTTCCTTTATCCTTGCCTGTGCTAACTGTGGGTATTGGTGTATTACCTCTTCACTGGGAGGTGGGCGGAGGTTTCAGCCTAGGGTTGAAACAGGAGACAGGGTGAGGTTTGAGGCCTGGACATGCACACCATCAGTGAAAACTCCAGGTAGAGGGTCAGTCAGGATTTCCCTAGTCTGAGGGAAATTGCAGGGGCCCGGGTTATTAGCTCTCGCTCACCTAGTCTCCCCGTGACAAAATCATGGGGAGGCGATATCACCTCTAAGACCAAACTTTGTGCCATCCTCTTTCAGGGACACCATGTGTTCGGGCCAGTCTTGGATGACATTCTTGAAAAGGCGTCTGATATGAAAAAATCGCTTCCCAAACAAAAAATCACTAGGAAGCGTTTTTTTTCGTCCCCCTCGTGAACAGTCCTCCCAGAGGGAGTTCAGGGATAAAGGTAAATCGGGCTGATGGAGCTACCCGAAAGGTAGAGGCAGGAACATCCTTGTTCCCCAATAACAGCAGACCCCTGATAAACAGTGACTCTCCGGTGGTGGGCCGACTTTCGCAATTTCTCACCCAATGGCAGTCTATATCCACCAACCAGTGGATCCTCTACACCATACAATTCGGGTTGAAGTTGGAATTCGAGAGTCTTCCCCCCAATGCCTGAGGATTACCCCAGAACAGCCCCCAGACCTCCAGGACTTCCTTCTACAATTACAGGATCTCTTGCGAGAAAAAGTAATTAAGTAATTTCTCAAGTACCTCAGCAGGATTTAGGCAGAGACCATTACTTTTGTCTATTCCTCATAAGGAAGCCCTCCGGGAAATGCAGAGTGATCATAAATTTAAAACCTCTGAATCAGTTCATCAGATACCGGAAGTTCAAGATGGAGTCAATCAGAACAGCAATCCCACTTATCGGGCAGAACTGGATGATGGCTACGATAGACCTGAGGGACGCCTATTACCATGTTCCAATCCATCCGGATCACAGGACGTTCCTCAGGTTCGCGGATCTCCCACAACCGCAGGATCACCCATTTTCGGTTCAATGTGCTCCCCTTCAGCGTATTCTCAGCTCCGAGGGTGTTCTCAAAGGTTATGAGAGAAGCAATCATATTCATCCGACTTCAGGGAATTTGCTTCGTCCCATACTTAAACGACCTTCTTATCATGGCTCCATCAATATCTCAGCTGAACCGGGATGTGTCAAAGACACTAGGTATACTCAAATCCCTGGGCTAGATCCCGAATCTCCAGAAATCGGACCTGCACCCCTCCACAAGGAAAAAATTCCCGGGGATTCTCTTTGACTTGGAAAAAAGAACATCCTTCCTTCCCGAAGATCGGCAGTGCGACCTTAGTCAGAGGATCTCCAGATTCAGACAACAAAGGTCAACAACCTTAAAAGAGTCCATGTCCATTCTGGGGTCCCTAACTTCGTGTATGCAGGGAGTATCCTGGGCTCAGGCACATACACGAACCCTCCAAACTCACGTCCTCCTATACTCACGGAGATATTGGAAGGTTCTATCCAGAAAGATTCCGCTTCCCGGACACGTGAAGTCGGCCCTCTCATGGTGGTTGAATGGCCGAAACCTACGGCAAGTGGTAAGCTGGGATCAGCTTCCCCTGAAAGTTCTTCATACAGATGCCAGCCAAAGAGGTTGGGGCGCCGTGGTGGAGGAAACATATTTTCATGGACTACGGTCCCCGGTTATAATATCCAGATCTTCCAACCTGAGAGAATTAAAGGCAGTGGAGGAAGCACCGATAGCCACTTAATCTCTCATCCGTGGCCATCATGTCCGTGTCTACTCTGACAACGTAACGGCGGTGGCCTATCTCAGACATCAAGGGGGCCTGAAATATGCCAGCCTGAAACTAATTGCAGCACGGATATTTCTCTGGGCAGAGAAACACCTGCTATCAAGCTCAGCAGTACATCTGAAGGGCTCGGACAACACCCAAGCGGACTTCCTCAGCAGGAAGGACATCCAACCCGGGGAATGGTGCCTGAACCAAGAGGTCTTCTGATCCCTAACCTCGAGATGGGGGAACCCGAAGGTCGACTCATTTGCAAACGCCCAAAATGAAAAATCAAAAACATATTTCTCCCTCAGTCCCGTGTATGAAGCTCAGAGGATAGATGCTTTTGCCCTTCCATGGACTTTCAACCTGGCTTACGCCTTTCCACCAATCCCGATGCTGGCAAAGACTCTGCAAAAGATCCGGTCAGACCAAGTCACGATAATCTTAATTGCCCCAATGTGGCCGGGGCGGAGCTGGTACAGCGCCTTGATGGATATGGCCCAGGAAGGTCCCCTACTTCTCCCTCAAAGAACCGACCTCCTTTGTCAGGGTCCCCTACTTCACCCAGGGCTCAAAAAATTGAACCTTGCAGCCTGGCTACTGAGGCCGGCATCCTAAGAGCCAGGGGCCTCTCGGACAGGGTAATCCAAACTCTCCAAAAGAGTAGGAAACCTGTGACCAATGCCATCTATGGCAAAGTGTGGAAGAAGTTCTCTTCCTGGTGTCTTCCCGTGTCCCTGATCCCTTCCACCCCAACATTGCTCAAATCCTAGACTTCCTCCAGAAGGGTTTAGGTCTAGGGCTTACCCCAAGTAAGCTAAAGGTTCAGGTTTCGGCCCTTAGTTCATATTTTGACCAGGACCTGGCCGGTCACCGCTGAATCAAAAGGTTCATGACTTCTGCAAGCAGATTACGTCCTAGACTCCCTAGTCGGGTTCCCCCTGGGATCTAAATTTAGTGCTCAATAGTCTAACTCAGCCCCCCTTCGAGCCCTTGCCTTCATTACCCCTTAAAATCCTAAAGCTTAAGACTGTGTTCCTTGTGGCAATTACCACGGCTAGGCACATAGGAGAATTGCAGGCCCTGCCGGTACAAGAACCCTTCCTATCTATAGGAATAGTATAGTCTTGCGTCTAGATCCCTTCTTTATGCCCAAAGTCGTCTTGGATTTTCATAGGGGTCAGGATGTTGTATTGCCCTCATTTTACCCAAATCCTTCCAATGCGAAGGAAGGAAATTTCCACACCCTGGATGTCCGCAGGGTGGTCCTCCACTACCTGGAACAGTCCAGAGCCTGGAGGATCAAACAGAACCTCTTTATCCAGTTTTCAGGCCAGAATAAAGGAAAGAAAGCTGCTAAAAGCACAATCGCAAACTGAATTAAGCAGGCCATCTGCCTTGCATACTCGGCAAAAGACCTCCCTCCTCCGATTTCTCTGAAGGCTCATTCCACTCGGTCAATCTCCACATCACGGGCAGCAAGAGGGAACGCCTCATCTGAGCAGATATGCAGAGCCGCTACCTGGTCTTCTGTACATACCTTCATCAGACACTAGAGATTAAATTTCGACAGGGATCTTGCATTTGGCAGACATGTTCTACAGGCCGTAGTCCCTCCCTAAGAAATTATCATTGGTATAACTCCAAGGTGACTGTCGTGGAAGGTGACTAGAGAAAATAGAAATAGTCTTACCTTTAATTCGGTTTCTAGGAACCTTCCATGACAGCACTAATTTCCCTCCCTATCTGATATTCATTGGATGATTCCTGCACTTTGGTGGAAACTATTCTTGCTTGTATGTCCGGAAAAACATTGGAGGTAGCAGGAAGGGGAGGGTTATTTAACCTCTTTGTGTTTCCTGTCCCCCATTAGGGTGGGGGAGACATCCTCCAAGGTGACAGCCATGGAAGGTTTCTAGAAACCGAATTACCGGTAAGACTAATTCTATTTTTTCACGTGACTTCACGTGGTTCTGTTTAACTTCAAACATACCAGCCACCTTTTTTTTTTTCAGCCCAATGATTTTTAGACCGTAGTTACCTGCTCACCTCTCTCTCGAACAGCCGCGAGACATGCAGCCTTGGGGACTCGAACATATTTTTTGACCACGCCGAAAACACTTGGTTAGCACATAAGCATGCTCAGATAACTCCTTACCCGAGAACTTTCGCTCATCACTAGTTGCCATGTGACCATAAATGTGCAACTTGCATAGTTCCATCCTTATTTTTTTGCATTGGGCAAGGCCAAGCACATCTTGTCCGCACGTGACCACCCACTCTGACCAGCAGTACCAGAGAATCTTTAGAGTGTGCACGCTGTAAGGCCGGTGTCACAATTGCAGCTGCAATGCAAGAAACTTGCATTAGTCTCTCGCATCAATATCCGAAATTTTGCATTTCCGTGCGGGCACCGCACACCTCAAATCGCTGCATGCGGACACATCTGCATACAACGCATGTCCCTGCGTACCCAATGTTAAAGATAGGTACGCAGGGAAACGCCGGACGCAGCCGGCAGTAGGCGGAGCTTCACGGAGGAAGCAAGGAGGAAGTACACTGCCATCCACAGCGCACAGGAACGCAAGTCTGAAACCAGCCTTACATTTATCATTGTTAAACCGCATCTGCCATCTTTCAGCCCAAGTTTCCAACTTATCCAGATCCATCTATGCAGAATACTATCTTCTTTTGTATTGACATAGTACCCCACTTGTCACAGCGACCCAGTTAGAGAATATATCATTTATAACCACCCTCTGCTTTCTATCACTTATCCAGTTACTTACCCATTTACACACGTGTACGAGGTGTACAGAGCAGTCTTGTGTGTACGAGGTGTGCTGAGCCACGTGTGTATGAGGTGTATGGATCGGAGCCGCGCATGTACGAGGTGTAGAGCGAAGCCGCACGTGTACGAGGCGTGCAGAGTGCAGCCGCGCGTGTACAAGGTGTACAGAGAGGAGCCACGCGTGTATGAGGTGAGCAGAGCCGCGTGTGTACGAGGTGTACGGAGCGGAGCTGCGTGTGTACGGAGCAGAGCTGTGTGTGTGTGTGGAGCGGAGTCACGTGTACATAACTCCCAACCTGATCCAGTAGGACAGTCCCAATTTTGAGACTCTGTCCTGCTGTCCCGGCCGGGATCCTACTGGCCTCAGACCAAATGTACCGTCGCTTTAAACTGCTTGCGCGATCACTAGCTGTGTCGGATTGCCGCAGATATTGCTCCTCGCTGACACTGACTGGCACAGGAGACACGGAGGTCTTTATCAGTGGCATACCGGAGCTGCAGCGACGTGAGCAGTCAACGGCACGGCTGGATGACATCATTCAGCGCCGCGGGAGAGGAAGCTGCCGGCTGCTACAAGGGAGCGCAGTGAGAGGTGTGTGGTGATGAAGGCAATGATGGGGGTGGCCATTATACTGTATGCAGCATCATGTGGGGCCATTATACTGTATGGAGCATCATGTGGGACCATTATACAGTATGGAGCACTGTGTGGCCATTATACAGTATGGAGCATCTTGGGGCATTATACTGTACGCAGCACAATGTGGGGCAATTATACAGTATGGAGCGCCATGTGGGGCAATTATACAGTATGGAGCAGTGTGTGGCCATTATACTGTATGGAGCATCATGTGGGGCCATTATACTGTATGGAGCATCATGTGGGGCCATTATACAGTATGGAGCACTGTGTGGCCATTGTACAGTATGGAGCATAATGTGGGCCATTATACTGTACGCAGCATCATGTGGGGCTATTATACAGTATGGAACATCATGTGGGGCAATTCTACAGTATGGAGCTGTGTGGCCATTATACAGTATGGAGAATCATGTGTGGCCATTATACAGTATTGAGCCTTATGTGTGGCCATTATACTGTACACAGCATCATGTGTGGCCATCATACAGTATGGAGCACTATGTGTGCCATTATACAGTATGGAGCACTATGTGTGGCCATTATACAGCATGGAGCATCATGTGTGGCCATTATACAGTATGGAGCATTATATGTGGCCATTATACAGTATGGAGCATCATGTGTGGCCATTATACTGTACACCGCATCATGTGTGGCCATTATACAGTATGGAACACTGTGTGGCCATTATACAGTATGGAGCACTATGTGTGGCCATTATACAGTATGGAGCATCATGTGTGGCCATTATACAGTATGGAGCATTATATGTGGCCATTATACAGTATGGAGCATCATGTGTGGCCATTATACAGTATGGAGCATCATGTGTGGCCATTATACGGTATGGAGCATCATGTGTGGCCATTATACAGTACGGAGAATCATGTGTGGCCATTATACAGCATGGAGCATTATGTGGCCATTATACAGTATGGAGCATCATGTGTGGCCATTATACAGTATTGACCATCATGTGTGGCCATTATACAGTATTGAGCATCATGTGTGGCCATTATACAGTATGGAGAATCATGTGTGGCCATTATACAGCATGGAGCACTATGTGGCCATTATACAGTATGGAGCATCATGTGTGACCATTATACAGTATTGACCATCATGTGGGGCCATTATACAGTATTGAGAATCATTTGTGGCCATTATACAGTATGGAGCATCATGTGTGGCCATATTTTTCTGTTTATAATTAGTTTATGAAACAGTGTGATCAGCCGTGCTAAATGGGTGTGGTTGGGGCATGGATATGGGTGTGACTAGTTGTGAAATGGGTGTGGTCAGAGGCGTGGCCTAAAATTTGAACTTTGTCCCTCTTTCTCTTCTTCAAAAGTTGGGAGGTATGCACTAATCATGTCCAGGAAATGATGTCACCACTTGTAAAATCCCTGATGTATAAAAGGGGGTCTGGAGACTGGTAGTTCATTACTCTCAAGACTCTGGATGTATAGAAGCTTTGAAAATATATGTGTCTCTCACTGCATTCTGTACTTGTTTTCTGTTCCTTTTAGACAGTTTTTTCCTGTCCTGGACTCCTTGCTCCTTCCTTTTCCGTGATTACCTGTCGTTGATTGCTTCTGTGGCCCTGTGTAAGTATGAGTGTGTGTACTATGTTGCTCTGCCCACTCTCACACTCTGCAGTTACATACCCTTGTCACTTGGTGTCTTATTTTTTCCTTGTAGACTGTGTGGTTCTTCTGTCCCTGTTTTGTGCTGCTATTCCGATGCTGTGCTGCTGTCCCCGTGTTGAGCTGCTTTTCCGCTACGATGCTGCTGTCCCCGTGTTGAGCTGCTGTTCCGGTGCTGTTGGACTGTTGCCTGTAATGTAAGTATTGGCCTTCAAATTTTTCTTTCCTTAAACTACATTGTTTTTCTTTTAACCCCTTCCCGACCTGTGATGCCACGTAGGCATCATGAAAGTCGGTGCCAATCCGACCTGTGACGCCTATGTGGCGTCATGGAAGGATCGCGTCCCTGCAGATCGGGTGAAAGGGTTAACTCCAATTTCACCCGTTCTGCAGGGACAGGGGGAGTGGTGCTTCAGCCCAGGGTGGGTGGCTTCACCCCCTCGTGGCTACGATCGCTCTGATTGGCTGTTGAAAGTGCAACAGCCAATCAGAGCAATTCGTAATATTTCACCTATAAAAAGTGGTGAAATATTACAATCCAGCCATGGCCGATGCTGCAATATCATCGGCCATGGCTGGAAACCCTGATGTGCCCCCCCCCCCCACCGATCGCCTACCCAGTCCTCCATTCTGTCCCGTAGTCCCCTCCATCCGCCTGTCCGCCCCCCCGTGCTCCGATCCACCCCCCCCATGCTCCGATCCCCCCATATTTACCGAGCCTCCCAGAGTCCGTCCGTCTTCTCCATGGGCGCCGCCATCTTCCAAAATGGTGGGCGCATGCGCAGTGCGCCCGCCGAATCGCCGAATTCGTTTCAGGTACATTTTGATCACTGTGATAAAAATTATCAGTGATCAAAATAAAAAAAATGGTAAATGAACCCCCCCCCCCCCCTTTATCACCCCCATAGGTAGGGACAATAATAAAATAAATAAAATATTTTTTTTTTCTGCACTAGGGTTAGGGTTAGCATTAGGGCTAGGGTTAGAACTAGGGTTAGAATTAGGCTATGTGCACATGATGCGGAGTTGGCTGCCGATCAGCAGCGGATTGGCCGCTGCGGATTCGTAGCAGTTTTCCATCAGGTTTACAGTACCATGTAAACCTATGGATAATCAAATCCGCTGTGCCCATGGTGCGGAAATACCGCGCGGAAACGCTGTGTTGTATTTTCCGCAGCATGTCAATTCTTTGTTCAGATTCCGCAGCGTTTTACACCTGTTCTTCAATAGGAATCCGCAGTTGAAATTCGCACAAAAAACACTGTAAATCTGCGGTAAATCCGCAGGTAAAACGCAGTGCCTTTTACCTGCGGATTTTTCAAAAATCTCACACGAATCCGCAACGTGGGCACATAGCCTTAGGGTTGGAATTAGAGTTAGGATTGGAATTAGGGCTAGGATTGGAAATAGGGTTAAGATTAGGCCTGTGGTTAGGGTTATGTTGGGGTTAGGGTTATGGGTGTGTCGGGGTTAGGTTTGTGGTTAGGGGTGTAATGGGGTTAGGGTTGTGATTAGGGTCATGGCTAGAGTTGGGATTAGGGTTAGGGGTGTTGTTGGTGTGAGTGTTGGAGTTAGAATTGAGGGGCTTCCACTTTTTAGGCACATCAGGGGTCTCCAAACGCAACATGGCGCCACCATTGATTCCAGCCAATCTTGCGTTCAAAAAGTCAAATGGTGCTCCCTCCCTTCCAAGCCCCGACGTGTGCCCAATCAGTGGTTTACCCCCATATATGGGGTAACAGCATACTCAGGACAAACTGGGCAACAATTATTGGGGTCCAATTTCTCCTGTTACCCTTGCAAAAATAAAAAATTGCTTGCTAAAACATAATTTTAGAGGAATGAAAAATTATTTTTTATTTTCACGGCTCTGCGTCATAAACTTCTGTGAAGCACTTGGGGGTTCAAAGTGCTCACCACATATCTAGATAAGTTCCGTGAAGGGTCTAGTTTCCAAAATGGGGTCACTTGTGGGGAGTTTCTACTGTTTAGGCACATCAGGGGCTCTGCAAACGCAACGTGACGCCCGCAGACCATTCCATCAAAGTCTGCATTTCAAAAGTCACTACTTCCCTTCCGAGCCCCAACGTGTGCCCAAACAGTGGTTTACCCCCACATATGGGGTATCAGTGTACTCAGGACAAACTGGGCAACAACTTTTGGGGTCCAATTTCTCCTGTTACTCTTGTGAAAATAAAAAATTGCTTGCTAAAACATCATTTTTGAGGAAAGAAAAATGATTTTTTATTTTCACGGCTCGGCGTTGTAAACATCTGTGAAGCACTTGGGGGTTCAAAGTGCTCACCACATATCTAGATAAGTTTCTTGGGGGGTCTAGTTTCCAAGAGGGTCAATTGTCGGGGGTTTCTACTGTTTAGGCACATCAGGGGCTCTGCAAACGCAACGTGACGCCCGCAGACCATTCCAGCAAAGTCTGCATTCCAAAACGTCACTACTTCCCTTCCGAGCCCCGACGTGTGCCCAAACAGTGGTTCCCCCCCACATATGGTGGGGTATCAGCGTACTCAGGACAAACTGGACAACTTTTGGGGTCCAATTTCTCCTGTTACTCTTGTGAAAATAAAAAATTGCGGGCTAAAAAATAATTTTTGAGGAAAGAAAAATGATTTTTTATTTTCACAGCTCTGCGTTATAAACTTCTGTGAAGCACTTGGGGGTTTAAAGTGGTCACTGCACATCTAGATTAGTTCCATGGGAGGTCTAGTTTCCAAAATGGGGTCACATGTGGGGGAGCTCCAATGTTTAGGCACACAGGAGCTCTCCAAACGCGACATGGTGTCCGCTAGCGATTGGAGCTAATTTTTCATTCAAAAGTAAAATGGCGCTCTTTCCCTTTCAAGCCTTGCCGTGTGCACAAACAGTGGTTTGTGACCACATATGAGGTATCGGTGTACTCAGGAGCAACTGCCCAACACATTTTAGGATCCATTTTATCCTGTTGCCCATGTGAAAATGAAAAAATTGAGGATAAAAGAAATTTTTTGTGAAAAAAAAGTATTTTTTTCATTTTTACGGATCAATTTGTGAAGCACCTGGGGGTTCAAAGTGCTCACTATGCATCTAGATGAGCTCCTTGGGGGGGTCTAGTTTCCAAAATGGGGTCAGTTGTGGGGGAGCTCCAATGTTTAGGCACACAGGGGCTCTCCAAACGCGACATTGTGTCCGCTAAAGATTGGAGCCAATTTTTCATTGAAAAAGTCAAATGGCGCTCCTTCCCTTCCGAGCCCTGTCGTGCACCCAAACAGTGGTTCACCCCCCACATATGGGGTATCGGCGTACTCAGGACAAATTGTACAATAACTTTTGGGGTCCAGTTTCTCTTTTTACCCTTGGGAAAATAAAAAAATTGTTGCTAAAAGATCATTTTTGTTTCCTAGCAAAAAAAAAATTTTGTTTCCAAAATTGTGCTGATGTAAAGTAGACAAGTGGGTAAATGTTATTTATTAACTATTTTGTGTCACATAACTCTCGTTTAACAGAATAAAAATTAAAAATTTGAAAATTGCTAAATTTTCCAAATTTTAGCCAAATTTGCTTTTTTTTCACAAAAACGCAAAAATTATTGACCTAAATATACCACTAACATGAAGCCCAATATGTCATGAAAAAACAATCTCAGAACCGCTAGGATCCGTTGAAGCGTTCCTGAGTTATTACCTCATAAAGGGACACTGGTCAGAATTGCAAAAAACGGCCAGGTCATTGAGGTCAAAATAGGCTGGGTCATGAAGGGGTTAAACAAGTTAAATTTTTCTGTTCTTTTCTGTAGTGTTTTACTTGCCTCTTGCCTGTTCTTCAAACATGTCCTCCAGTGAAGACCTTGACGGCTTCCCAGGGTGGACATGACACTGATTATGTAATCACATTGGATATACTGATTGGTATGTATTGACTGGCAATACTACACATGTGGTAAATCATGTGTTTTCTTTACAGGAGCCTTCCAGTCCAGAAGAGCAGGAGCAGTCAAGTGGAAATTAATCTTCCCAGGGTCATTGGGTTCAAATTCGTGAGGAGGAAAGACGAGATGTAAGTATTCTCTTCATTATCAGACTTGCAATTGGATTTTTTTTTTCAGTTTTGTCTATTTAAAACTGTAGTACTTAATTTTTTTTTCTTATTTTATTTGATCTATAGGTTCAACAACGTGAGGAAGGTCACCCGTGTTATTGACAATGACCTACTCATTCAAGAGTGTGTAGCGTTGTGGGACCCCCGTGATCGTAATCATTCTGACTCCGTATTGATTTGACGACTCTGGGAAGAAGTGGCCAGATTGCTGTTGGATGATTAGGACCATGCAAGGCCAAAAGTCAGAAAGGATTTTCGTAAGTATTGCAATGTGGTCTCTGTTTTGCTGTAAATGTGTTTTGTTTTTTTTCTTGCCCCTTCACAGTGAAGAGAGTAAAAGTTTGTTGGCGTTTGATGAAGGATAGCTTCAATAAGGATATCAGATAGGAGATGCGGGTTAGAAGTGGTGCTGCTCCAAAGCTTTCGAAGTATAAATATAATCGTATGCTGACTTTTCTGAGGCCTGTGCTTGCTCAGTGAACGGATCTTTTCTGTTGTCTATTATATAAAACTTAAAAAAAAATTTTTGTAATGTTTTTTATTTTCCACACAAGACCTGGAACAGCTCTATAGAACCAGGATCTTCCAGCAGCGGCCCCTTGTCGACCAGCCTTAACAGTCCCAATCATCCACCACCGATGTAACAACCGGGCAAGGCTTCACAGGCTGGGGAAGAGGCAGGAAGTCCATCAGGTTTTCCCCTCTGCCACTGCTTTTGTTGGGACTTCTCGCCAGCGGCAGATCGCCTGGGAGAGGTCAGTCATGCCCAAGTTTATTCACTTAAGCTCAGTCTTCCAGGATGGGATGAAGGTGATTTGAGATAGACTAGACACTGGGTTCACTCAGGTGAACACACTTATCCAGGATGTCCACAGATGCCTTGACCGCTTGGAAGCCGACCTTCAGACACCAGCGAAACATTTTTTTTTTCAGCAATAGAGCGGGGCGTGTCGGAAAACCTTACACTTGAACTCCAGCTGAACATCATGTACGCCTGCCAGACTGCTTATAGCCAGGCATTACAGCAGCAGCAATCCCAAAGCTATCAGCCGCAGGCTGGATTTTACCAGCATCAACAAGCACAGTATCACTGGCCTGTTTCCCCAGTTCACAGCTACATTATGCTCCAGAGTGCAGCAGCCCTGCAGGAAACAGCATCCACTACGCTCCAGAGTGCAGCACCCCTGCAGCATCCAGCTCGCTCCAGAGGCCAAAACAAAGAAACTCAGAAGGACTCCTGACTGGGCGCCGCACCGTAAGACCAGGAGCAAGAAATGCTCCTACCACCTCCACCCTCACCTCCTAATGTGTCTCTGTTGTCTAATATGTCACTACCTTCCCTTGGTTGTCCCATTTCTAATTTGTCTATCCCTTTCCACAGTTCAACTCTTAACGTGTCGTCTACTCCCAATGTGTCCAGTCCCATCCAGGAGCCAATCCTTCAATTAATTGCCCCTTCCCCTGTATCCCCTTCATCATCAAATGTTACTCAATCATCCCAGCTCAACGCCCCCAAGGTCCACAAAATATCAGTCATATAGACCCCGAACCTAAAACCCACTGTTTGTTGTAAAATAAAATTTTTATTTTGTTTGCACAATCCCTGTTTTCTTCGTCTCTTTATGCGAAAACACACGTGTGTATTGTATTGTTGAGTCAGGTTGTAACGGGTGTTTAACTGGAGGTGTTTTATTAGTAGAAAAGTCAGCAAACATATAACATTGACTTAAAGTGTATTAAACCATATCGTCTTGCCATGAAAGATGTCCAATATCCAAAACAAAGTAAGCAGCAAACTTGTTTCTCATGTGGGCAATTTCCACTGTAGTCCTCAGAGGGTGATCACGGTAATCCTGCAAAGTGGTATCAACAGGTTCATCAAGTTCTAATTATAGTCACTCTTTTTCCAGGATGTAATTGTGCATAACACGCTTTGACCACATCAATTATCTGTTTTTAAATTGATTGGGGTTCCCAAAACACACCATTTTGATGCCAGCAAACCAAAGGCACACTCCACAGTTCTTTGTGCCCTTTTCAGTCAGTAGTTGAAAACCCTTTTGGCGTGATTCAAGTCCCGACTCGAGTAGGGTTTTATGAGGTTGGCAGACATTTGAAATGCCTCATCCACAACAAAAAGCATTGGCGGTCTTTCAGTGTTCAGAAGAGGTTGTGGTGGTGGAAAATTAAAATTATTACCATACAAACCTTGTCCCATGTCACAGTTTTTGAAATTCTGTGAGTCATTTCCTCATCTAAATGAGCCATTAACAAATCGACACTCAGCATCTGCAATCGCCATGAGAACAATCTAAGTATTTTTTGCAATTGAAATGCTTGGATCCGCTTCCAGCAGGTTTCAGAATTCGAATGTTTGCTGTCCACAGCCCCCACACAGTTAGGAAAATTACAAATTTCATTGAATTTTGTTGCATTTTTCAGCCAAAGTTCAGTTGTGGGTTGGGGGGAGGAAATCTGCACACAGAACGTCACATAAAGCACGGCAGGTTTCTCCAACAATCCCAGAAAGGGTGGACACTCCAATCTGGAATGGGAAATGTAGAGATCTTAATGTCTCTCCGGTATCCAGGAACCTGACAAACAGAAAATGGGGTGGAATCAGTACATGGCTTTTCTAACAATACAAACGACGTGTTTATTTTTCAAAATGACGTACCTCAGGGTCACCAACAGACGTTCCTCAGCAGGAATTGCACACAGCTTGGTGTATAATGAGTGGTAGGCTCCACGGCTCTCTCGGACTTCAATGATGGGGTGTTGCCAGTAGCGACGATGACGTCTTCTCAGTCTTGCTCTTCTTTCTTCTTCGCAAGCCAAAGCAAAGGCAAAAGCCAATTTCAATTCTAAATCCAGAACACGATAGAAACTCTCCATGCCAAGATCCATCTTGTAGCTGTATACAGCAGCAAAAGGTGAGGATTTCATCTGTGTAGGGTATGTGTGTAATATATATATATATATATATATATATATATATATATATACACATACATTTATATACATACAGAATCCCCATGAAACACACTCATTGGGTGTTGCATTTGTCAAGGAAATTCTCCTGAAACAGCATTTTCCACATAACAAAATTCTTTTGAAACTTCAAACACATGCGATGAAAAAACACAAACGCATGCAAAAACGCATACTAATGCATTCACACGCAGCGTTTTTTTGGCATCATGCATAAGCTGATGGGGATAAACGCTGTGTAACCATGTGTTTTGAAATGCGTTTGCGTATGCAGAGGATACCCTAGTGTGAACTTAGCCTAAGCTGGTCAAACTTAGCCTTCCTAAAGTTCAGTGTTTTTGTGACTCCCTGACAAGTCCCACTAGCGAAAGACCGTTCATGTTCTAATCACTGACTGTTCTGCAGTAACAGAAATATGGTAATGAGGGCGCTCTGCAAACCATTCGTCCCACCGTGATTAATAACTCTGCCCTGAGTTTTCTGTGTAGACAGCGCTCACTCCTGGCAAGCCAAGGCTGTTCATCAACAATGCGGGATACACAAAATCAGTGGGCAAAATGGTGATCTGGGGCTTTGGCCACACCCAGGGTGCACTGTTACTTCATGCTACATGGAATTGTCCCTGGCAATATTAGTATGAGCCGATTAACACAGTATACGATTACCATATCATTAGATCCCGTCTTACTCCTACTAAGATATACTTACCAGGTACAAAGTGAAACTAGTATATAACACTTTGAAAAGTTGAATCAGTTTTATGCAACACAAAGATTTAGCGACTTTTGGATTTTTTCACACCAGCCTCACCTAAATGGTCAGCGCTGGGACAAGGGCATGCCTGGTTGTCAATTCTATGCCAAACATGACGTGCCTTAAGTCAGAAATCTTACTGCAGACTCGGAGTTTACCAAGGTTTCTGGCAAAGTGCACACCATATATAAGATACACCCTATTCATTAAGTGGTGTGCATCTCTTAATAAAGAAGCAGGGTGGAGTAAGAGCAGCGTGATTTATTAAGACTGCCATGTACAATGCAAGTATTAATGAATCCGGGGCCTTTGTATCAGAGAGCCATGGGATAGCAAGATCAACAGTTTGCACACCACTTGATGGACCCAGACCCCCAGGGCTCGCACCAATACCACTTCTATTTAATCTGTACTCATTTTCTTGCTGTCTGACGCACATGGGCTCTGGCTCTTCTCTCAATCATATCAATAGTGACATTTGTAACATAGACTTTCATTGTTACAATGAACAGTGACACTGATGATCCGACCAAGAGAAACTCAACTTCCAGGAACAATGTACTTGCCTGCTGCTTGGAAGATTCATGACCTTTTATAAACTGAGACTGATGATTGCATCTTATTTATTGCTCACTGGATGGGGTTGCTGTGTAAAGAGAGGGTGAAGCGATGTTTTTTCTTTTTTATTATGTTATTGTACTTTTTTTCTATAAAACTAATAAAAACATTAGGAAAAATAACGTCATTTTCTGCAGAAGGCAGCGATTAGAACAATAGTGTTTTTTTTTTTTAGGAACTATGTTCCGTACAAGGCTATGGGCTTAGTTTATAGTCAGTTTGCACTGACTAACTCAATTTGAGATATTTTTAACAAGTCTCAGAAATTCCTGGAATTGAGCATTTTGTATTGATTACTTGTTCAGTTCTGAGCAATAGCGCTTCAAATTGAAGACATCCTACTAGGGTATGGATATTTACTTACAAGCATTGATAGCTGCAGAAGCTTTCTCTAGAACAAATACATCTGTTTCCTAGGTTTGCATAAGATGCACCCCATAGAACTACAATAAAAAGTAATCAAATCTTAAAATGACTGTCTACAGCAGAGGATCTCGGTTGATGAGACATTTTACACACATAGGCACTAAGTGAATGGGTCTGCGCGTGTCAGTGTGTTTCCATGGATCATGTGTTGTTTTTTTTTTTTTTTGCAGTAGTCTGCAAAACATCCTGCACTGATGTGACACATACCAGCAACTGGTAAGCGACAGTGCGGTTTGCACTGTTCCCCTGGCGCTTAAGACAGCTCGCATCATTGTCCTCTGCTCTGCCTGCAATCAGGGGACAATGTTGAGAGTCATGTTCAAGTGTAAAATTAATAAAATTTAAAAAAATAATCACATTATATTCACTTTAACATTTAATACACCCCTCATCAAGGTTACTGCAGGTCACAGAGGCTGTGTTCCCAGCCGGGCTCCTGCACTGCTGTGATCTCAGTGAAATCATCGCTAGCACAGAGAGAAAAAGTCTCATGGTGCAGCCCTGAGGTCAGAGTTCACTGTGATTAATTTCTCATGGTGAACATTGGTGACGCTGCGCTCGCAGCAGCTAATTCTCAAGTAATTTTCAACCTAGCCGGTGCCAAGATGTGGTGATGGTCCAGACTAAAAACCACTGATCGCACACATGGATTACAGTGTAAGACAGAACGACAGACCCGTGAGTGATAGGGTTTTTTTCTTTTATTTTTGTTTCATTACAGGAGATGAGGGCTTCGGTGGAATAGGCATTTTAATTTAAAAATTAAAAAAAAACACAAAGTAAAGTTATAGTCACCTAAGTGTTTTTTTGTGTTTTTTTTTTAATAAAAGCAAAAGACTATTCTGGATGTGTTTATTTACAATATTACTAAAGGATTAGTATGTGATAGGTGTCTTATAGACGCCTATCCATTACTAACCAGTGGGCTTGATGTCACTTGTCAATACAAAGGTGACATGAACCCCACTTGCCACCACTACAGGACAATCGGGAAGAGCGAGGCTAATCGCCAGAATTTCCGCATCTAATAGATGAGCCTATATCCATGGCCTTTCCAGCCTGAGAATATCAGCCCACAGCTGCCTGCTTTAGCTTAGCTAGTTGTCAAGAATGTGGGGGGACCAAACTCTGTTTTTCAAAATTATTTAAATAATAAAAAAAAAAAAAAAAAAAAAACGGTGTGAGACCCCTATTTTATTGCTAACCAGTCTTGCTGACAGCTAGGGGTTGCAGCCTGCAGCTGTCAGCTTTGCCTAGTTATCAAAAATACAGGGGAACCAACGGCATTTTTAAAAAAAACGCATTTAAAAAATGTATTTATGGTGCAGGCTGATGAATACTATCAGCCGTCACCTGCTCTCGCTGGTTCAGTTGAATTCAACTCTCAACCTTGTCCTCTGCTCGCACTTATCGGAGCACAAGCAGGGTACAATGATGTGAGCTGTCTTCAGCACCCAGTGCCGGAGGAACATGACAAACAGTACCGCTGATTCCCAGGTACCAGTACGTGCGATACTGATGCGGCACACAGTTGCCTCACATATTAAACACACGTACACGGATATCTCCTATACGGTTTTGTTCAGTACCAAAAATATCAGGATGTGTGAAAGAGCCTTATTGTTAAAGTTTTTTTTAAATTTCACATAAATGACTATACAAAGGTGACGTCAACCCCACAAATATGAACCCCACTTGCCACCGCCAAAAGGCAAGTGGGAAGATCCTGACAGTGAGGGAGTCGCAAAGCTCCGTCCAGTGGTAATAATCTTACCGAAGATCAGAAAGCCTGTGTTTTTCGGCCGCCATGCAGATGACAGGGTGGCAAATACTGGATGTTCGGACCCCCATTCATGTGAATGGGGTCTGTGTTCGGGTTCTGTTACCCAAACCAAATTTTTTTTTTTTTTTTTAACTGTTTGGCCAAACCTGAACATCCATCACTACTGTCTACACCTTGTGAATCTCATGAGCGATGTGCTATCAGAAGGACTACCCTTAATTACGGACACTATATCCACCTTTAATTTCAAATGCAATAACATCTCATCATTCACCAGTACAGTTAGATTTTTTTTATTTTAGGAAAAAACTTCATAAAGAAAAATTTTATAAAGGAAAAACACCGGATTACTTACCGATAATACTCTTTTATAGAGCCACGACAGCACCCACTTGAGAGAGGGGATCCGCCCCTTAGGAACAGGAAACCCTATGGAGAGAATAAAAGGGGCGGTCCCCCTCGCTCCCACAGTTGGGTTAGAGAATGAGAGGAACCGCCCACCAGTATTAGTAGGCAATCCAATATCATTGTTTATCTTTAGTTAACATAAGTATAGCTAACTACAAGAACCATTCACCCTTATCAGTGCTCTAATGCAAAATAACTTATTAGGGAGGGAAGTGAAGGGGTGCTGTCGTGGCTCTATAAAAGAGTATTACCGGTAAGTAATCCGGTGTTTTCTCTTCGCCACGACAGCACCCACTTGAGAGACTTACAGAGATAGTCATTTGGGAGGGATCACCGTGTTAAGAACTGATCTACCGAAAGACAAGTCCCATCTATAGTGAGTATAGAAAGTAGTAGGAGAAGACCAGGTTGCGGCCTTACATATCAGTTCTATTGGAACCTCCGCTCTCTCAGCCTAGGATGAAGACATCGCCCAGGTAGAGTGTGCCTTTACAGTCTCAGGCAGGTTCTCCCCTTTTGCTGAATAGGCCAGGCAAATTGCGTCCCGAATCCATTGAGAAAGCGTATTCTTCGTGACACTAGAATCTTTCTTATGGCCCTGGAAGGAAACAAAAAGAGCCCTGCTCTTCCTCCAGGGGCTAGTTCTGTCTAGGTAAGCTATTACAGCCCTTCTTACATCTAATGTATGGTATCTTTCCTCTTCCTGATTTGTGGGGTTACTATAGAAGGAAGGAAGGAAGGAAGGAAGATTTCTTGGGATCTGTGGAATTTGGTCCCTACTTTAGGTAAGAAGGGTCTGTTTTTAAAACAATCCTATCCTGGAATATTGACAGAAAAGGAGGATCTACCGATAATGCCTGAATATCGCCTACTCTCCTGGCTGATACTAAAGCAACAAGGAAGGCTGTTTTAAGAGTAACATATTTTATATGGGCCGAGTGTATTGGCTCGAATGGTTCCCCTGTTAGGGCCTCTAGAACTAGATTAAGATCCCATGGTGGTATGTGGGGAATCTGGATTGGTTCTGCTCTTTGGCATGCTGAGATGAACCGTGTTACCATCTGTCTCCTGCAATATTGTGACTATACAGAGCTCCTAGAGCAGAAACCTGCACTTTTAGGGTATGTGCACACGTCCGGATTTCTTGCAGAAATTTCCTGAAGAAAACCGGAAATTTTCTGCAAGAAATCCGCATTTTTTTTTTTGCGTTTTTTTCCCGTTTTTTTCGCATTCTGCAAGCGTAATTAGCTTGCAGAATGCTAAAGTTTTCCAAGCGATCTGTAGCATCGCTTGGAAAACTGACTGACAAGTTGGTCACACTTGTCAAACATACTGTTTGACAAGTGTGACCAACTTGTTACTATAGATGCGGCTTATGCAGCATCTATAGTAAAAGATATAATGTTTAAAAATAATTAAAAAAATAAAAAATGGTTATACTCACCCAGACGATCTCCTCAGCGGCGTCCGTTCCTATAGATGCCGGTGTGGTTCAGGACCTGTGATGACGTCGCGGCTTGTGATTGGTCGCGTGAGTCACATGAGCGGTCACGCGACCAATCACAAGACAGTGACGTCATCACAGGTCCTGAACCACACCATCTATAGGAACCGAAGAGAGAGCATGCACCGGAGAGGCGGGAACACTTCGGGGTCCATCAAAGGGTGAGTATAGGACTATTTTTTATTTTCTTTTTTTTGGACCAATTATATGGTGCCCAGTCCGTGGAGGAGAGTCTCCTCTCCTCCACCCTGGGTACCAACCGCACATAATCTGCTTACTTCCCGCATGGTGTGCACAGCCCTGTGCGGGAAGTAAGCAGATCAATGCACTCCTAGGTGTGCGGAATCCCCGCAATTCCGCATTTTTAATGAACATGTTGCTTTTTTTTCCGTGATGCGATTTTTTCGCGGAAAAAATCGCAACATTTGCACAAAAAATGCGGAATACCCTGTAAATAATAGGAGGCATATGTAAGCGTTTTTTTCGCATTTTTATCACGTTTTTATAGCGAAAAAACGCACATGGCCTTAGTGTACTGACCGATAAACCTAAGTCACGTCCTTTCTGGAGAAATTCTAGAATAGCAGAAATAGGAATTTCTCTTGATAGAGCTGCTGGGTAGAAAGTTAGAAATTTTTTCCATATTCTTACATATATGGTTGTTGTAGACCTCTTTCTACTGAGTAGAAGGGTATCAATCAATCTCTCTGAAAACCCCCTTAGTTTTAATAGTTGCCTTTCAAACACCAGGCTGTCAACCGTAGGACCTTCACATGAGGGTGGTTGAAGGGACCCTGAGAGAGAAGGTCCTGAGTCTCTGGAAGGATCCATGGATCCGAGACAGACATGGCTCTGAGACAGGAAAACCATGGTCTCTTGGGCCAGAATGGCGCTATTAGAATTATGTTTGCTTTGTCTTCTCTTATCTTCCTGA